>NC_132851.1:2935000-5870000 GCF_048164855.1 Canis lupus baileyi | reverse complement strand
GGGACCGTGGGATGAGTTGGTGTTTTTGTGCTTGTGGAAGAAGTCCAAAGCCTGGTACCTCCACTTAATTCTGTAGAAGTTGCCAGAAATGCTGTTGTCCTTATAGTACATGACTATCACTTTCCAGTCCAGTTCTACCTGCCTGGTCACTCTGGTCTTCAGGTGACCCTATAGGTGGTGTTAATCACTGGTTACCAGGACTGTACCTCTGCTGACTTTGGCAATTGCTTTGGAAAATTAATCCCTATACTTTAAAATTATTTTTCTTGTCTTATTGTACTAGCTGGAACCCTAGTGTGATGTTGAAAAGGAGTGGTGAGAACAGACATTCTTGTTTCTTTTTTTTTTTTTCAGATTTTATTTGTTTATTCATGAGAGACATAGAGAGAAGGCAGAGACACAGGCAGAGGGAGAAGCAGGCTCTCTGCAGGGAGCCTGTTGTGGGACTTGATCCTGGAACTCCAGGATCACTCCCTGAGCCAAGGCAGACACTCAACCTCTGAGCCACCCATGCGTCCCAAAGAAGTCTCTTTCTAGTCATAGTTTATTGAGGAATTTTCTTCATGAATAGTTGTAGAACATTGTAATATTCTTTTTCTTACTCCTTTGAAATGATTTATTTATTCTTTCTGTCAATATGATTAATTACATTTGTTGATTTCTGTGTCAAACTATCCAATTTTTTTATGGTCTACTATTCTTGCTATATTCTGTTGAATTTGTTTGGCTAATATTGTTTAAGATTTTTTAATAGACTTTATTTTTCAGAGCACTTTTAGGTTACAGCAAAATTGAGAGGATGGTACAGAACTTCCCCTAGATTCCCTGCCTCTACACATGTATAGCCTTGTCCCTTATCAACATCCCTTAACAGAGTAGTCTGTTTGTCAAAACTGATGAGTCTACACTGACACAACATTATCACCCATAGTGTATATTAGGATTCACTCCAGGTGTTGTAGATTCCATAGGTTTAGAGAAATTTAAAATGAAATGTATCCATCATTAGAGTATCATACAGATTAGCTTTAGTACCTTAGAAATTTTTTGTGCTTTACCAATCCATCCCTCTCTCTACTAACCTCTGGCAACCACTGGTCTTTTTACTGTCTCCACAGTTTTGCCTTTTACAGAATGTCATATAGTTGGAATCATAGAGTAATGTAGCCTTTCAGGTTGGCTTCTTTCACTTAGTAATGTGCATTTAATATTCCTCCATATCTATTCATGCTTGATAGCTCATTTCTTTTTAGTGCTGAATAATATCCCATTGTGCAGATACATTACAGTTTACCTATGCATTCACCTACTAAAAGACATCTTGGTTGCTTATAGGTCTTGGCAATTATGAGTAAAGCTATAATCACCTGTGTGCAGATTTTTGCATGGACATAAATTTTCAAGTCCTTTGAGTAGATATCAAGAGTGTGATTACTGGATCATATGTTAAGAGTATGTTACTTTGTAAGAAACCACCAAACTATCTTCTAAAGTGGCCATACCAGTTTTCATTCCCATTCTTGTTGCTCTACATTTTTGTCAGCATTTGGCATATTTTGGATTTTTAAGCCCCATTGTTTTACTCAGTCAACATTTATATGCCTACATATTTTCTTCCCTTTCGTTCTTCATACCTTTGTGCCTCTCTGAGCTTACATTGGGGGATCATTTTCTTTTTGCTTAAAGAATACCCTTTAATATGAGTTGACTGTCAAAAATATCTCACATTTCTTTTTCTTTCTTTCTCTTTCCTTTTTTTGGGAATGTCTTTATTTTTCTTTCATTCTTTGGCCTTTGGAGTATGCTTTCCCCACAAGTGGGGAAAGTATAAAGTGTCAGGAAGTTAACCCAGGAACAATCCTCAACCATTGAGGGATGGAGTTGATGGATAAATACTTCCAGCTTCCTCCCCACTAAGTGAGATAATTTTGAGATGTGTCCCCTCACAGTCTCTCAGATGGTCCCCAGTGGGATTGCATTCCAGTTGCCCACAGTGTTAAAACATGCATTAGGCCATCTTTTATGCAGCTTTTCCTCTTTCCTTTCTCATTTCTCCATTCCTTTGTTTTCAAAGGGAGAATTAGTCCAAAAAGAGCCCTCCCTCCCCCAGTCTTCTTTTCTAGGCTTATATTGTACTTGGCTACTTCAAAGAGGTTCTGCTTGAACCCTGCTTATCTCCATTCTGTATCTCCTGCCCTGTCTGTGTGGTGGGCTTGCACAACTCTGTGCCTTTATTCTGGTTTTTCTCTGTGCAGAGTATGATCCACCCAAGTATTGGGGGTCTGGAAAAGGAAAATTCTCCTTAACAAGCCAGCCTGGGACAACAAAAAGTCTGCAATTCCAAGATGGTCATCAAAGACTAAATGTGCAGTTCAAAAGGGCTGCCTAGAGTGAGAAGATGGGCCTTTAACCAGGAGAGTCTCAGAGCTTGGCAACTAGGGGTGGATTAATCAAGGAAACAAGGCCGAAAACGATGAAGAAAGACAGTTTTGGAAGAAAGAAGCAATATATGGATGTATTGTGGGGTTTGTTCAGGGGGCAAATATAAAATGCTTAAGTTTAAGCTAGATATTCTATTTGCTCTGAACATTCTTGAAATCTCAGCTTAAATGACTTTCTTAATTGTCTTGGCTTGAATCACTTCCTCTGTTAACTTCCATAGCACTCTTATTGCATTCATCATATCACATTTTTCCTAGGGCTTTGAATAATCTGTTCCTTTTAAATTATTAACTAGATGGCAGCTGTGGTATAGTGGTAAGAGCAATGGAGTGAGATGACCTGGGTTTCAGTCTCAGCTTCAACACTTACCTGAAGTGTTTGAACCTCAGTGTTCTCATCTACACAATGGGGATAATATTAATTACTCCATTGTGTAATTTGAGTATTAAAATAAATAAGTATATAAAGTGGTACGTAGTGAGCACTGTTGACACATAAAAGTTCCCATTTGCTGAGCCTACCAAGTGTTATGAACTGCTCCAGGTACTTGACAAACATTATCTTATTTAGACCTCACTTTGCCCTATGTAGATCTGTTAACTATGAAATATTTCACAAATGAGAGAAAAGATACTATGATAGGCTAAATAATTTAATCAAGGTCACATAGTTAAGTAGCAGAAACAGGACAGAAATCCAGTTCTGTCTGACTCTAAAGCTAGCAGTGTCCATTGGTCTACCCTGTTTCCCTATGGCTTGCGAGGACTAAATACCAGCCTTGAAATCACTTTTTAGTCTAAACTAATCTGGGCCAATTTTGGAGCTGGCGACCTACAAAACTGTTCCATTATCTGTCTCAAGGGGGTACCTGCTTCATCCTGATTTATAAATAAATGTTCATATATTTTGCCCAAAAGAACTTCCTAAGCAAAGATTGTGTGTGCATATGTAATGCATTAACAGAAGAAAAGCGATATTTAACATTAAGAACGTTTCCCAGGACTTCTGATTTAACAAACATCCACACAAACTGGAGAAGCAGCTTAATTTTCACTCTTTGCTTTGAAAGGGGTACTTGATTTTTTTGAAGGAGCCATGCAAGCCTTTGAGAAGAAAGCTATGAACTGGTTCTCTAGAAAAAAAAGGAATTCCTTAGAAAAAAGATCCATTCAAGAAATTGCCGGTTTGATCCCACTGACCATGAGTTGAAGAACGCCTTTGTAGAAGAGATATATCATCTTTCATTTCAAAGTAGTTAAAAAAACCCCATGAATCATTTAAAGCAGGAAATTAGCGGAAATTTCCACATTTTGTCTTTGTGCAGGTATGTGACGTGTTGCCGGGAACACTGGGGAGACTGGGGTGATAAAAGAAGTTGCTGCAAAGTCAGCTCTCGGATCCTGCGATAGGACCTTCTGGAAAGGTCCTTACATAACTACCTCACTTCTCCAATAAAAGGCTGTGTATTCCTTGCCCCTTAAGTGATTTTGCACTTCCACTTTAAATATAACTGCGGATGAAGGGCGAGATACAACAACAAAAAACCCCTAAAGATCCGCAGGATGATTAGGACCGCCCCAGGGAAATCAGAGCGAGGAGCGCAGAGCCCCCGTTCCTTCCCACGTCCCCGGGGACACACACTCAGCCGCCCTCGCAGACCCCTTCCCCGCCCCGGCGGGCTCCCCCGCGCCGCCTCCTTCCCTAACACGTGCTCTCCGGAACACTCACTCGGGAGCGCTCCCACCCCCCGGGGGGCTGGGCTCGGGGCCGCACCGACCAATCGGCGCGCGCCTTACAGCGCCGTGGCCCGACGACGTTGAGCCGCCCAATCGAAAGGGCCTTAGCGCCCGTTTCCCGGAGCCCCGCCCCCTCGCAGCCGAGCCCCCGCCCGCCGGTCTCCTCCCTCCTTCTCCTCCTCCCGTTCGCCCCTCCCCCGCCGCTCGGGAGCGGAGCCTGCGAGACGGAGAAACTGGGGCAGAAGTGAAGATGGCGGCGGCGGTGCTGGCGGCGGCGGCGGCTTCTCGCCAGTGACGCGCGGTGCGGGCTCATCTCCCTCCCCACCTCCCTAGTCCGGACCCCGTCCGCCGCCGGGACCACACCGTCCCCGCAGCCCGCAGCCCGCCCCTCTCCGCCCTCCCCAGCGCCCCCGCTCCCGACGCCCGGCCGCCGCTGGCGGCGGCGCGCCCCGAGTCCCGGCCGCCGGCCTCGCACTCCCGCGCGCTGTCGCCGGGGAGCGGGTGGCGTGTTGATCCGCCCCTGCCCGCCCCGCCGGACCGCCGGGCCGCGGACACACGCCCGGCAGGGAGGCGGCGGCGGCCCCTGCGCATTCGCTTCCCTCCATTGGGGACTGGGAGGCGGCGGCGGCGGCGGCGGCAGTGGGTTTTGGGGAGGGGAAGGGGGCTCGGAGGGGGTGGGCGAGAGCGGGAGGGGGCCGTCCTCGGGAGGAGGACGAGAAGGAGGCACCATGACGTCCATCCATTTCGTGGTTCACCCGCTGCCGGGCACCGAGGACCAGCTCAATGACAGGTAATAGGGCCGGCGGGCTGGCGGGCGGGGGGAGGGGCGCCTCCCCGCCCTCCCCTCCCCCACGAGGCCGCGCCGGGGCGGGCGCCCGTGTTTACGCGCCGGCCGGCGGGCGCGGGGGGGCCTCACCGCCCCCGGCTAGGCCCCTTCCGGGGCAAACTTCTGGTCCCGGGGGTCCGGGGCCGCGGGGGGAGCGCGGTGGAGACGGTGCCCGCGGTGTAGACGGGAAGGCGCGCTGCAACCTCCTCCTCCCCCCCTCCCCGCCCCGTCTCCCTCCGAGGAGCCGCGTTGAACTCGGCGGAGATGATTGCGGGGGGGGATCGGGCTCCCGGGGGGGGGGGCGGGCTGTAATTACCGCCCGGCCCAGGCCCGAGGAATCCATATTAGTCAAAGTTGAATTGAGACAGACAATGCGGATGGGGGATGGTGGAGGTAAAAAGAGAGGGAAGAAGAGAAGCGGGGCGAGGGGCACGGGGGTAGACCGGGCTCGCCCGGGCCCCCGGGAGCTGTGTCCGGTGGGATAGTCTGGACCTGCCAAGTCTGGAGATGCCAGGGGAGGGGGAGGCTGATTCCCGGCAGATCGCGTCGGGGCGGGGGGGGTATGGAAGCGCCATGATTATTGTTATTATTATTAAATTTGAGCTCCTGCAGTGAGGTTTGCCTGCCCGGGGAGGGGATGAATTCAGGCGGGGGTGGGGAAATGGATTGGATTCCCTTTGCTCTCCTTCTTCCGTAATGGGGCTGGTGAGCTCCTTCTCCCAGCTCCTATGGTGCGAGCTTTTTTGTTTCCTTTTTTATTCTAATGATAGTGTTTTCCTGAGTTGTAATTTGACAGCTGAAAACCGTGCGTAGAGTCAAAGGAAAACTCTTACGTTTGCAGTTCGCAATGCTGCTTTCTTAACAAGCTGTAAATTTCTGGGATGGGTTTGCTATGGGCGGAGGAGGAATTATGATTTTTTTTTTTGTCTTTAATAAGAAGGCTATTTTGGCTGTGGATTCCTCCCTTTGCCTCCTCCACTGTTCCTGCCAGTTTAGGATATTGAATTGCAGGGCCGCATGCTCTCAGGGAACTAAGATAAAGCAGGAAAAGTTCCTTCACTGTTGCAAAACAGACATGGAGAAGGTTGAGGGAGGCCTCCATTAAAGTAAGTCTTAGAATTTAGGACTCCGATCTAATGATGGGCTGAATATTTAAAGGGGCCAGAAAGTGGGGCATTTTAAGCCTTCCTCCCCCACAATGATCTAGCTGCTTTCTATTTCTTTTGAGTATAAATGGCCATCTGGACCCAAGTTTAGAAGTTAGATAGGATTTTTGCTAAGTGACCGGGTGACATAAGTTGCATGACGTTGTTTGTCATGCGCTTCCCGGAGGGAGGAAGAGGCCTAACTTTCGGCTTAGACACTGGCCTCGGTCTCCGAGTATCTATCCGCCTCAGGTGGGGCGGAGAGCTTCTCAGTCCGAAAGCTGGGGGCTTAGTTTGTGGCACTGGTTCAGATTTGTCTAATCTTTGCTGTAGCCAAATTGTTGGCTGTTCGTGAAACTTTCGAAATACTTGCTGAAAATACTGAAATAAATTTTGTCATTTATTTTCTTTGTTATGTAATCCTAATTCTGATTTCACTTCATTAGAGATAGAGATCTTTAAGACTTAAAAGATTTTTTGGGTAAATTTTGGAACCGGGCTATTAGTGAGGATAGCTCTACTGTCATTCATAGAACCAAGTTGGTAGGGCTTGTAGTGTAACTTGTCTTGTAATTTAGGACATTGCACCAGTCAGGAGAGAGGGTAGGCCATGCTTTCTGTATTAGTCCTGCTTGATACCAAGAATCCTGACTGGCTTACTCAGTTGACTATGCCAAAACCTATTTTGTCTTGGGCATTTTGATTCATTTTTGTACATTGCTTTTACTTTAGCTTGTCTGAGAAATTTACAAGTAATGTATCTTTTTTTAAGCTACCTTTTCTTTAATTCCTAGTGTAAACAAGTAATCAGTTTTGTTTTTGAATCCCACAGGGGCAGTATACAATACTAAGAATATTTAGACCACTTTGAGTTTTTATGAACTAGAAGTGAGTTTGATTCAGATTATAAAACGTGTGCATCGAGGTGGCAGATATTTGAGAAAATAGTGCTGTAGGTCAAATTTTGGGGACCTGTAGTTAAGCTGGTAGCATAAAGAATGGTCTGTTGAGATTTGTGAGGACAGCATTGAGATAGTCATGCACCCTGTTTTGATGTAGCTGACTTACAGTGGAACTATTCTGTGTCTCCCCTTCAAAGGGAAAGATCCTCTTTGCATACCTCCTTGCAGAGTAATAGGATCAACCTATTGCTGCATTGCTTGACAAATATCTGTTTACAAAACAGACTGGCTTCTGGAGCTCCTTAACCAGAACAAAAAGTCCAGAATATTTTCATCTTCACATTAAAAAAAAAAAAAAACTACCAAGATTTAGTAAGTTTTGGTAATAGAAACTATAAACTATAACTTGACTTTTATATAAGAAATGTGTCTGTGCCAGAAATGAAATGATAAATGATGTTTTCGGATGAAAAATGGTATAAATAAGTAGACTTTATTCTTTACATGAAAAGCAGTAAGATTGGACAGGCAGTATGGTATAAATTGGCGAGTAAAAGAAAACTTAAGAGGCCTTAAAAAAGTATTTTCTTCTGCAAATAAGTTTTCTTTTTAAAATAGTCACATCCTGTTAAAAGTCAGTTTATTTTGTTCAGTGTAGTGGTGTGATGTCACAAATATCTAAAATGTACTTAGCATAAAAAAATTTTTGTGTGTGTGTGTTTTTAAACTTGCTAATTCTGTAATAGTCTTTGTATATTGGGTTAAAATCCTAAATCATTGCCCTGGGAGCCCCAATAATGAATACAGTTGATGCATATAGGTGGGGGTGGCTTGGGCAAAGAGAGGAATTCAGAGAGCCTACAGTGATGATTGTGGCTTCCCAGAATGATTATAAGGTCCCTGTTGCTGAGTGGCTGGCCCTATGCAAATATTCGCTGTTGAATTTATTGAATTGAAACCATCCCTGCTCTCAGATACTTTGGTGACATTCTGATTTTCTTTCTAGTGAATTTCTTGAGTTAGTACTATGCTCCTGCTTGAATCATTGTCTCAGAGCAACAGGAAAAGGATACCAAGGACATGGTTCTGCTGTGGATTGAGGGAAGAGTTGGAAAGTGCCAAAGAAGTCTAGTAGTTGGGCCTTTTCACTAATGAGCTGAGAAAACAAGGCCCAGAGATATGTGGAATTTATCCAGGGGTGGACTGATAAATGGGGTCCACGTTATGGGTCCCCCCTCCCCTCCCCGCGCCCAAGTTTAGGTCTCTTTCTGCTATTCCACATGGCTTGTATTCTGAGGTAGTCCTGCCTTTTGAGGTTTCACAGCCTTTAGAGTGGCCACCTGTCTTATTAGAGTTCTGATTTCCCCTTCCCCCCAACTCCTCCTTCAACTTAGGTCTTTTGTCCTGAGGCTGACCCTCTTAACCCTTTCCTAGAACTGGCCTAGGAGAGGCCTTTTTAAGGTGATGTGGGTATGCCGTGACTTGTTCCTGTCCTGAATTATTCCTTCAGGTGCAGGTTGGTTACAATAGGAACCAGTTCTCATTGTTTGTCTTTATGTGGAATATTCCTGTGAGCTTTACTTTTAAAGTGTTGTGCAATCAAATAGTCTGTGCTGAGATTGTCATATCAAAAGGGTTTTTCTCTAAGGAGCTTCCCTTTAGGTGCTGTAGGGCTACCAGGTAAGATAATATAGAGAGGAGTTAGAGATTTGGAATTTCTAAATCTGGGCTTGTCTCGGTCCTGCTGTTTATTAACTGTGTGCTGGTAGGCGAGTCATGAACCACTTAGAGCCTTACTCCCTTGTCTCTCCCCTGCTCCTCCCCACCTCAGTCTCTAAATCAGGCATAGTACCTATCTCAAGGTTGGTAGGTAACAATGGAGATAGTGGGTAGGAAAACACAAATATTATAATGTGGAAAATATGAAGAGGTGGTTAATATAACTGCTTTTATGTGTTGTCTGATTTTCAAATCAAGATGCAGGAAATCAAAGACGTTGCTCTAGAATATCCTTACCATTGAGTGCAAAATCCAGACTCTTAGTCTTAGATCAGTGATTCTCAACTGGGTACGGTTTTGCTCCCTCTTCCAGGGTATATTTGGTAGTGTTTGGAGATACTTTTTTGATTGTCACAGCTGGAGCATTGCTACTGGCCTCTCTCTAGTGGATAGGGAGCTGCTGAATATTCTACAATGCATAGTATAGCTCCCATACAAAAGAATTATCCTATCGAAAATTCTAGTTGTGCTGGGGTCGAAAAACTCTGTCCTAGCTTATCTTGAATACACATAGATGTAAAAATAAATGGAAATGACTTTTATGAAGAAAAATTCCAGCAATATAAGTTGTTTCATGTGACTATTTAAAATTAGAATTAAAAAGTCAATTCCTTGGCAACAGTAGCCACATTCATGTGCTCTGTAGCCACATGTAGCTAGTGGCCAGTGTATAGGACAGTACAGATGCAGATCAGTGCCATCATCACTAAAAGTTTTGTTGGACAACAGTGATGGAGAAGGTGCTTTTTTGCATAAGGCATGGCATTCAGTAAGTGGTCTGGATTTTTATTAGGAAATTTTTTATTGTTGGGTTTTAAAGATTCCGGGATATCCTTGCCCTCTCACTCAGTAGGAGCCTCAAAATGTGCCAGAGATTACATGGAGCTCAAAAAAGATTGTTGTGGGTAAGTGTTATGATAGTGGAAAGCTGCCTGGAATTTCAGTATGCCACACTAATAACACTAATAAACACAAGTATGAGTCTGTGTGGGATGAGCATCACATCACCAAACCAGAGGGAAAACTCCTGATTACTGAGATTGTAACCCCAGGACAGTAATACTAGAGGACTGCACTGGGAATGTATAGGCAAGTTTAACTGAAATGATTAAATGAAGCTGATGAAGGAAAGTAAGCTTAAAGACAGGGTATGAAATAGCCAAACAAAAAATTGAAAATCAAAACAAAGGGGCAGATCAGTTTTATAAATCAAGAAACCAGAGACTAAATTGTAGGCTTAGGAGTAAACAAACCCTTGTGAAGGAAATTACACAGTACAAGGAAGTGCAACTAGGAATATTGGGGGAATTTTCAGATTAGGATTTTCCCCTAGCAATTAGGTTATTTAGGAACTAGTCCCTTCAGGAAAGTGGAATCACTGATGACTGTGTCAGATTGCATTTCAGTAGGGGCGCCTAGCTGGATCAGTTGCTGGAGCATGTGACAGTTGATCTCAGGGTTTTAAGTTTGAGCTCCATTTTGGGTGTAGAGATTACCTAAAAAACTAAAATCTTAAAAAAAAAAAAAAAAAAGGTTACCCTTCAGTAGCTACTATGAGGTGTATCAAAGGAAGCAGTTTTATGTTGCAGGAGGATGTACTTCTGTCTTCTTTTCCACCATTTTTATCATATCTACTTCTAATTAGGAAAAAAATTCCATTCGTCTGTTTTTCTGTCATTTTGCCACCTTGGCATTCTGAGCAAATGAAAACAGCTTCTCCTGACTCACTGTAATTATGAATTGTTGATTTATTATTATAATTGGTTTTTGAGTTTGATGATTGTTTTTAAACGTTTTATTATGGAGAGTTTCAAGCATATACAGAAGTAGAAGCAGTAGTATGATGAACACACAGGTACAACAGTTGTCACGTAATCCAGCAGTCATCACATCAGTGGCCATTGTGGTGGTTTCAACACTCTCCCTGTCAGATAATTTAATCGATATATCTTCAGTATACATCTCAAAGATGAAGACTTTAAAAAAACCCTACATACCTAAAACTGTTTTAGTTCTTTAATATCAAAATTCAGTCTGTTTACATTTTCCTGTTGTCACATAAATACTTATTTTTCATTAACAGTTTTTTACATGATAAAACTAATTGGGTTCTAACATGTTACAAAATTTGATTTTTAAAGAATAAGACAAAATTTGGATTAGTGCCTTAGGAGGGGCAGCATCACACTGGAAATCTGAGGGCTCCTTGCAGCTTGATGCTGTTGCTTTTTAACCTCCAGTGAGCCATCACTTTGTGATGAGAGTAAGATGAGATTCTTGAAATTACATGATTTTTCTGTAGGGCTCATTGAAGAACAATAAGTGATGTGAAAAGTTTGCAAGATTCTTCTAAGTTAATGTATAGAAGTGAGACTATTCTTAAATTGAATTTGGCCATAAGACAGTGTTCTCTAATGAGATCGTATTTCATATTACTTTTTTGATAGAATCAGTGTTGTGGTTATAAATCTCTTGAAAATAAGAGATACACTAAGCTCTTAGATATAACTGTGTTTTTGATATACTCATTTTTATCAGGATATTAAATGTGTAAATAAGACACAATCTTAGCTATATAGCAAAAGTATTTGGTTAGTTTCTGATGGTATCATATTACTAAGATGTTTTCAACTTTCCTTAGTTTTATTTGTAAATCAGCTTTATTGAAGTATAATTGTCATACAGTATAACTTATTTAAAGTGTACAGTTTGATGAGTTTTGACAAATGTATACAGCTGTATAACCACAGTCAAGAACATAAAACATTTCTGTCACCCCAGAAAGTTTCCTGGTGCCCCTTGGCATTCTCAGTCTCTCTTCTTGTCCTTATCTCTGAAAAACCACTGTTCTTTGTCTTACTGTAATTTTGCCTTTAGTATTTCGTAGAAATAGAATTGTGTGTCTGGTGTCTTCTGCTTAGCTCATGTAGCATGTAATAGTTTTTTTTTCCTTTTGTGTTGGTGGTATTTCATTGTTTGGATGTGCCACAATTTCAGATCTTTTTTTTTTTTATTGTAAATTTGTGTTGCTTTCTGTTTTTAGCTATTCCCTAGTTTTTATTTATTTTTAAAAATTGCTTGTTAAAAAACCAGTCTTGCAAAAGACTGAAATACAGAAGATCACTTTAAAAAGTTTCATAGTACTACCACTGTTAACATTTTGGTGGCTTCCTGGTCTCTTTTTCTGTACCTGGATATTTTGGTTTGTTTTTATAATATTTGTGATCATTCTAGGTATATTTTTATCTACTTGAAAAAATTTTTTAAGATTTTATTTATTTATTCATAGAGATGCAGAGAAAGAGAGAGAGAGGCAGAGACACAGGCAGAGGGAGAAGCTGGCTCCATGCAGAGAGCCTGACATGGGACTCGATCCCGGGACTCCAGGATCATGCCCTGGGCTGCAGGCGGCGCTAAACCGCTGCGCCACCGGGGCTGCCCTATACTTGAAATTTTTCTTGACTTTAATATGTTACAGTATTTTTCATACAAAAAAGTTACTTATAAGCAATCTACATTTTTCTTGACAGCAAATTTTTGTGTTAATTTAAAAATATGTGTATATAAGACAGTGCTATTTTAGAATCCATTAGTATTGGGATCCCTGGGTGGCTCAGCGGTTTGACGCCTGCCTTTGGCCCCAGGGCCTGCCTGATCCTGGAGACCTGGGATCGAGTCCCCCATCAGGCTCCCTGCATGGAGCCTGCTTCTCCTGTGTCTCTGCCTCTCTCTCTCTCTCTCTCTCTGTCTCTCGCAAATAAATAAATAAAAAAATCTTAAAAAAAAAAAAAGAATCCATAAGTATTGATGGGAATCTAGATTGCATATAGAGATGTGACCATGTCAATTTAGGAAGCAGTGTGGATTGAATGGATAGATTTTTATTTCCTTCCTCATCAGTTCAGGATCCATTTTTTTTTTTTTTTTGTAATTCAGAAGTGTTGAGAACCTACCATTTCAAGAAATTAGCTCTGCTTCAGCATAGATCTGCTGTTTCAGAATTCAGGTGACAAGGTATTCCAGATCTTTATGTGAACTCAGATACTAGGTCTTCCTCACAGTTGATCTGAAACTCCAGAGATGGCCTTTGTGTGAGTAGCTCCCACACCCCTTTACTTAGGGGCATGGTGGAGATTCATCTGAGATTTTCTGTGATAGTCTGCTTGCTATGATGGGAGAAGTGGGGGAGGATGGGTGTCATAAGCCTTAAAGAAAAGGCCAGATTTGAGATTAGGAAGTTAATGTGAAGCAAGTTAAGAAAACAGACAATATGGTAGGGTTATTTTAATGTCTAAATGATGAAAACAGGGTTCTCTGTGAAAGGCTTTGTGGAGAAGGATTGCTGGGCTTTTGCAGTTAAGCATCTATTTTCTTATGTTGTAGGAATGACATTGTTTCTTGTTCAGAAGTAATTTGAACTAGTCCATTTATTTGCTCTGCATTATCTGCATATAGAAACCCTATGTTGTCTTTATTTTTTTTTTCCTATGTTGTCTTCAAAAGAAGCACCAGTCAAGTGATTTTCTTAAGTTGTGTTCATATTTAGTTGAAACATTCATTTTCTTAGCATGCTTGTATTTCCAGTGGTGGTTAACCCGGTCTTCATCTCCTATCAGAAATCCCTTGTTGTTTCCTTAAGTGATGGTGTTTGTCTTCATTATCAGGTGTTCTGATTATTATGTGTAGATGGAGAATAATCGAGGGGGAGTGAGTACTTTAATGCTGTGGACAGTGTGCTCTTTCCTTTCTGTGGTTGCTCTTCTGGGAGGAAATATAGGGAACTACTTTTTCTTTTTGCCTCCTGCAGTCTCCAGCAAGGGATGAATCCAGATTACTGCCACATGTTCCCTCTGATTCCCTGTTAGATTTCTGTCACTTCTGAAGGGATGCAGAACCAGGACCGGGTAACTTCTGTTGGGCAGGTTGGCAGCCCATGGTCTGTGGGTCAGAGATGACATGTGAGCTGATTTTGTTGGCAGCAGCTGCTCATCTTTTTGCCACTTTGGAGATCTGGAAGCTACTGAAGAATGTGCACAACACCCGCATAGAGAGACAGGAGTCCTAATGTGGTTAGCAGCCACCCCATACCATTCCAGAATGTTACTGGTTTCACAAAATTCTCTTGGGCGGGGGATGCACTAAGGCAGTTGGTCTTTTTCTTCTCCAGGGCCTCTTGATTCCTTAGAAGACTTTAGGAAATATAAAAAGCTTTTTCAGTTTTCATGAAGATTTGATCACTCTTTGAATTCTAGGACATTCTTGAGGGGTGACTGCATCTGTTTTTGGGTGTGGTATGTTTAAACCATCTTTTCCCCTTTAAAATTGGAGTTTTTTTGACAACATTGAATTTTTATAAGAGTAACATAAGCTAACCAAATTGCAGTAAAAATATTTATTGTGGCATTTCTGATCAAGAGGTTCTTTGATTTAAAGTACTTCTCAAAAAAAAAAAAATAAAGTACTTCTCATAGTGTCTAAATGGACCACCATCATCAGGTGCACAAAAGCTTACGGACTGCTGTATAAAAGCTTCTTGCTCACATTCCTTTGTGTTACAATTAAAATAATCAGTGATAGCACATAGAGCTGTGCTTGCCAAGGCCTCACTGCCCCCAGCCTTTCTCTCCCCCTTAGACTATAGGTTCTGTGGCTCTTGCTTGAGAATAGGTTATTTTCCTGCTCCTAGAGGCTGGAGTAATTTGTTTTTGTTTTTTCTAGAAATGAAATTTTAAAAGTTTGAGTAAAGTTACATAAATATTAGGTCCTCTCTAGAACTATAAGACACTGAAAGGGTAGCTTTTTAATAACACCTGTCAATGCTTAGAGGGTTACAGTCCTGCTGGGGAAGCTGATCCAGATCACTAGCAAACTTTGAAAGGCTGGTGCAAGAGGTAGTTGAGTTTAGCCTGTGCAAATATTTGCCATGTGTTGCCAGCACAGAGTTGGAGAACTGTGTTAGATTAGTTTTCCTTGTTCAGTAAATGTTTGTGTGCTTCTCACCCTCAAACATTGTGCTAACCCAGGAGTGGGTTTCACTTGTTGCACCAACTGTTACTCACTTGTTGTGCTACCCCTTTCTGGAACTTTGGGTTGAGAGGCAATTGGAACATTTTCTGGCTCATTGAGTAAATTTGGAGAATAGTGAGGTGATAGATTAGTGGGCCCAGGGCATCAGGTGGGTATGCCATGTATTTTTTTTTAACAGTTTACTTTGAAATAATTATAGATTAAAGCAGTTGCAGAAATAGTGCAGAAGGGGCTGCCCAGGTGGCTCAGCAGTTAGCGCCACCTTCGGTCCAGGGCGTGATCCTGGAGACCTGGGATCGAGTCCCACGTCAGGCTCCCTGCATGGAGCCTGCTTCTCCCTCTGCCTGTGTCTCTGCCCCTCCCTCTCTGTGTCTCTCATGAATAAATAAATAAAATCTTTAATAAAATAAAAAGTAGAGGATCCCTGGGTGGCTCAGCGGTTGGTGCCTGCCTTTGGCCCAGGGCATGATCCTGGAGTCCCGGGAATGAGTCCCGCGTCGGGCTCCCGGCGTGGAGCCTGCGTCTCCCTCTGCCTGTGTCTCTGCCTCTCTCTCTGTCTCTGTGTCTATCATGAATAAATAAGTAAAATCTTAAAAAAAAAATAGTGCAGAGGGCCTTTGTTCCCATAACCTGGCTTACCCTAATGGCAACATCTTGATTGTACCATGTATTTTTGACATGCTTGCAAAGTCCTAGAGATTTATTTATTTATTCATGAGACACACACACACACACACAGAGAGAGAGAGAGAGAGAGAGGGAGGCGGAGACACAGGCAGAGGGAGAAGCAGGCTCCATGCAGGGAGCCTGATGGGGACTAAGCCTGGGTCTCCAGAATACGCCCGGGGGTGAAGGTGGTGCTAAACCACTGGGCCACACCAGCCCTAGAGATTTAAAGTAGCATTTCCTCCATACGCGTTTTTGAAAGTTGTTTGCTTCTCTGCTAAGACAGCATAGATTAGAAGACAACAAATTTAGAGAAGACTTGGTATTCTTTTTTTTCTTTTTTTTTTTTTAAGAATTTATTTATTCATGAGAGACAGGGAAAGAAATAGACACAGGCAGAGGGAGAAGCAGGCACCCTGTGGGGAGCCCAATGCGGGACTCAATTCCAGCACTCCAGGATCACGCCCTGAGCCAAAGGCAGATGCTCAACCACTGAGCCACCCAGGCGTCCCAAGGCTTGGTATTCTTAGACAAGTTTGAATTGATGAGATAGATTCTAGATAGTGATTAAGTTTTTAGTCAGTAGGTCTTTGACACGATGGTGAGTGGAATATAAATTGGAGGAATCCAGTGGTCAGGGATTTTTTTTTTTTTTAATCTGACACTAATTGGTGATGTGACCATGAATCAGTGATACAACTGTTATTTGAAAGTGACTGAATTGGGCCAGATCATGTAGATTTTCTCTGCTCCATTTCTGTGCTCTTAGGTTTGTGCTAGGGAAAAGAATTTTTGTACTGTAGAATGATTCAGAGGGAGAAGAAACTGTGGCTATGGTTGTCTATGATTTCTTTCACTCAGATTTCATTGATGAATGGAAAATGAACAGAGAAAGTGGGAAAATAAATTTTTCCTCTTCTACTCAATTCAATAACTATTTTTCCAACAAAATTATATACAGTGGGATACAAAGATGATGGCCTCTGCTCTCATGGGGCATTTATTTTATAGGAGAGGCAAACATGTAATAGAGAATTAAATGCTACTAGATAGTATAAATGACAGGGAAGACTGACCTGATGATTAAACCTGCTGCTTACGATGGGCTTTGAAGACAGGGTTGCAAGGTGTGGAGACTGGTTCATCCTCTTACTTCTGTTCTCATAAGCCTAATTAATGCATTTTCTTTTAGTGGCATGGAAGGTACTGTCAGCCATCAGGGGTTCGCCAGGGGGTGATATTGATAATCAGAGTTTTAATAGTAGCCCAGAACTCTTGTGCTGTGTGAGAGCAGTTTACATATGGATAGTGATTGTGTATGTGTGTGTGTGTGTGTGTGTGTGTGTGTGAAGTTTTGTTCCTATGCTTTTTGTTTGCAAAAGCTACTATCTAGGGATAGGACAAGAAAATAGAACTCAGTGGGGTGTGAAAGCAGGTTGCTTTGTCCTAATGTGTTGACTGACTTATTGTGGGAGTTGGCAAGGAGGAGAGAGGGTTTATTTGAAGAGCTCATTTGGAGAGTCTATGCTCCTTTTTGTTCATTCTTGTTGCACAGGCTGGGATTGACCCTATGACCACCTTGAATACCGAGAGGAGAGAGACTCTTAAATGTGAAGCTGTGTGTCCTCTGTTAAACAGCTTAACAATAACCCACAACCCTTGAACCAACTACTATGTGTCCTCTGATTCCTAGTTACTGTCTTCATTTAAAATACTTAACTTCAGGGGTGCCTGGGTGGCTCAGTTGGTTAAGCAACCTAAGCATCCGATTTGATTTCTGCTCAGGTCTTGATCTTAGGGTTGTGAGATCGAGCCCTGTTCTCCATCCAGCTCTGCACTGGATGTGGAGCCTGCTTGAGATTCTAGGCAGAGGGAGAAGCAGGCTACCCACAAGAAGCCTGATGCGGTCCTCGGTCTCAGATCCCCAGGTCATGCCCTGAGCCGAAGACACTCAACCGCTGAGCCACCCAGGCATCCCAGGATAGAACTCTTTTAATGGATATGGAATTTCATACCAGCTTTAACACCCCAAGGTGAGATGAAATAGCCAAAAATACATATGTTGGGGCACCTGGCTGGCTCAGTCTCTGGAACATCCAACTCTTTTCTTTCTTTTCTTTTCATTTCTTTTCTTTTCTTTTCTTTTCTTTTCTTTTCTTTTCTTTTCTTCTTTTCTTTTCTTTTCTTTTCTTTTTTTTCTTTCTTTTCTTTTCTTTTCTTTTCTCTTTTCTTTTCTTTTCTTTTCTTTTCTTTTCTTTTCTTTTCTTTCTTTTCGCTTTGCTTTTCTCTTTTTTTCTCTTTTCTTTTCTGAGCATCTAATGCTTGATCTTGGGTCATGAGTTTGAGCCCCCAGTTGAGCACAGAGATTACTTAAAAAAACACATACCTGAATTCAGATGTATCTGCTTAGTCCTTTAAGTTTTTTTTTTTTTAAAGACTTTATTTATTCATAGAGACACACAGAGAGAGAGAGAGACGGAGGCAGAGACACAGGCAGAGGGAGAAACAGGCACCATGCAAAGAGCCTGACGTGGGACTTGATCCAGGTTCTCCAGGATCACGCCCTGGGCTGCAGCCGGCACTAAACCGCTGCGCCACCGGGGCTGCCCAGTCTTTTAAGTTTTATACTGTTTTTTTATCTGTTTTCAGCTTTGTTTATGATACATTCAATATCAAGTATTAGAATTACAAAATTTGAGAGTGTTACTCTGTATCTGAAAGATTTTATGTACCATAGATGGGTCCTAATGAGAAGAGCTGTGAGAACTAAAAGGCCACTTGACTTGGTGTCAGGAGACTTGGTCCTTTTGCCAACTAGTTGTGTAGTCTTGGGCAAGTTATATCCCTGCAGTGAGCCTTAGTTTACTCATTTGTAAGATGGGGGGGATGTGTTTGATGTCTGAAAGTTCATTTCAGCTTTGAATCTGTGTGACTGTAGGGTTCTATGTACTGTTTTATGAGTGATAGTTGATGTATGGTTCTCAGCTTTGCCACTTTAGGATTTAGTTTTTATTTCCTGCCTTAGACCTGCTCTTCTGCCTTTTTGTACTCTTTCTAATAGGTAGGTAAAAGCAGTGGACAGTCTTTTTTTTTTTTTTTTTAAGATTTTATTTATTTATTCACGAGAGACACAGAAAGAGAGAGGTAGAGACATAGCAGAGGGAGAAGCAGGCTCCATGCAGAGAGCCCAATGTGGGACTCGATCCCTGGACTCCACGATCATGCCCTGAGCCAGAGCTGCTTAACCTCGGAGCCACCCAGGTGTCCCAGCAGTGGACATTCTTATTCTTACCACCTTGTGTTAACTGGAGGGGAGCTCTTAAAAACCATCCTAACTCTTATGTAATTTTTAAAGATATTTTAAACTACAAGAGCTGATGTATTTAGCTTGACATGAATGAATTTAGTGCAGTTATATTCTTTTAATTATACTTTCCATATAAACTTAATGGGAAAGTTTCCATGTGGCAACAGCTTATTTGAAATAAGGTATGATAAAGCAAAAGCACATTGACAGTGTAACACCTCCTGGGGCTGGAGGATTTGTTCCCCTTTGATTTCCAGTGAGTTGAGACGGTTGTTCTTTTCGGAAGGCTATTTAGTAGGTGTCAGTGCTGTCAGGTGCTCATCAGGAATTTGTTCAATTTTGCAGGATACTTATTATCATTCTGTATATTAGGCTGTAATAGTTGATGTTAGCTTTTAACTTCTGTAACCTGCAAGTCTCCTCCACATTGACTGCTTAGTCATTTTTGAGATGTTCAAAGTTTTATACCAAGGGAGATTTTTAGGATTTTCATATTTTACAGCTGAGGAAATTGAGGGCCCAAGTGATTAGTTTTAAGTGACAAAGGCTAGACTCTGCACTAACACAGCTTCATTTCTTTTTCTTTTTGGAACGGGAAGTTACTTGTTTTTCTGATACACATTTATTACTATATATAAATGCAATTAAATATTGATATATACGTACTTTTGTGTATACACATGCCATTAAAACAGCAAATTTGGGGGGGGGTGGCTTCTGCTACATGCCTGTTCTAGTCTCAGGTGTACGGTGGTGGAGTTTAGTCGTTGGGCCATTATGGGGCAGTGTGATGAGCACAGTGAGAGAAGTTTGGGATTCTTTATCAGAGGCACACAGCCTGGTCCTGTGAAGAAGGAAAGCTTTCTTTCTTTTTTCCTTTCATTTTCCTTTTCCTTTTCCTTTTTGTTTTCCTTTTCATTTTCCTTTTTCCTTTTCTTCTCTCCTTCGGCAGAGACACAGGCAGAGGGGGAAGCAGGCTCCCCCTGGAGAGCCTGATGTGGGACGTGATCCCAGGACCATGACTTAACCACTGAGCCACCCAGGTGCCCTTCCACCTTTTTAAAAGTTTTTATTTATTTATTCATGAGAGACACAGGGAGAGAGGCAGAGACACAGGCAGAGGAAGAAGCAGAAAAGCTATCGAGAAGAACTGTCAAAAGGAGGATAAGGATTCTGAATAGGTGATAGGCTGAGAGGCTGATGCCAAAGCTGTGGGGCAGGGCAGGGTAAGACGCAAGGCATTGAGGACTGGAAGAGCTTTGTAGGCAGAAGGAACTGCATGTATGAAGGCTCTCAGGTGAGAGAGGGCAGTACATTTAAGGAACTAGAAAAGCCCAGAATGCTTATAGCAATTAGTACATAAGATTTCAAATAGTTGAATAATTCTAGTAGAAAGGGATACAGTGTTAACTGTCTTAAAAAATGAGCTTGGTATTATCATGAAAAATAAATTTGATGTGCTAGGTTATATATTACCTGTAACTGATTAATTTAGTGGGTTAACTTAGCAACTGAACTGGTGTGGGAAAGGGTGTGAATTCCATACTAGTTTAGGACAGTTGGCTTGATTTCATGGCTACAAATAGCATCCTGCACCTCTGTCCCGCCTAGCTGTTGGAATTAGCTATTGTTAATGAAGATGAACCAGCTTGGATGGATGGTTTAGTTCAAATGCTTCATTGCTGTTGGGAAAACATTGCAAATTCTACAGAGGGGCTAGTAATATCACTGAGATGAATAATAATACATTTTTCTAAGAGAGAAAATAGTCTGTGATCTTAACCATGTTAAGGACAAAAGTTTCATAAGAGGTGCTTAAAGAAAATGACAGTGCACTTGTCTCTGGGTTATGGGTGATTGCTTTTGATGTCTCATTGTGTTTTAGTGTTTTATATGCTTCTATATGAGTATATGTGTGTGTTTTTTTTTAAAGGTTTTATTTATTCACGAGAAACACAGAGAAGGGCAGAGACACAGGCAGAGGGAGAAGCAGGCTCCCTGCAGGGAGCCCAATGCGGGGACCCAATCCCATCACTCCCTGAGCCAACCAATGAGCCACCCAGGCGTACTGAGTATGTGTTTTAAGTAATAGAAACAATAAATCCCTAACAAAGTGTTTTAGTTTAGTGAGCTATTCACCTAAAACAAGAACATGGAAAGCATTGAATAAGGAACATTTATTTAATTTCATTAACAATTTTTTTTCTCAAGAAACCTCTTACACAAAACAGAATTTCTTTTGTAAAATTAATTGAGGGGTGATTCTATAAATAAATTATGATTAAAAATTATTTTGAGCTTTGATGTTGAACAAAGTCCTAAATTAGAATTAGGCATTTGGGCATAATTTTTTATTTGAGCTTACGGAAATTTGTTCACAGCCTGCCCCCAAAGGAATGATGTGTAATGTAAGCTTGTTGGATTTTGGACAAGAGTTTGTTTCCATTTTACATCCATAGTTCACTCAGAGGAAGACATCTTGTAAAAAACCTAGTGGCAAAATGTAAGCACTTTTCCTAGTAAACTGACAGAATTTTCATCATAACTTAAATATAAATGAACGCTCTGAGAAAGCATTTTAAAAAATGCAACCTAAAGTTTGTTTGATTGATTCACTGTTAGCGAATATTTATTGAAGGCTTGTTTTGGGTCAAACTCTTGGGCCATAACAGTGAACAAAGGAGACAAAAATTCCTGCCCTTGTGGAGCTTACATTGTAGTGACATGCTTTTTGTGTATTAATAATTATGAAACATTTTTAAATATGAGGTGTTTAGAGGTGTCTGGGTGGCTCAGTTGGTTGAGTGTCTGCTCCGTGTCCAGTTCCCTGGTCAGCAAGAAGTCTCCCTCTACCTCTCCTTGCTCTTGTGGTGGCACAAGCACTGTCTCTCTCTTCCTTTCTCCCTTTCCCTCCCTCCCACCCTCAGATAAATAAATAACATCTTTTAAAAAAAAATGTGAAGTGTATGATTTCTATGTTACATCTATTTGAAATGTATTCTTATTAAGAATTGTAATCAATTAGAAATGATGGGAAAGCCCCCTGGATTAACTGTTCTTTGTAATATCCCTAAGTGGTTTTTAAAATATTTTCATTGCTATGCAGGGCCATTCTTTAAGCTTACTCTTCCTTCAGTTTGAGCCTGTGAGTGCCATATGGGAATGCTGAAAGATGGCCTCTCTGAAGACAGGCTTTATTGTGTGTGGGCTTTGCATTCCTAGTACCTGAGGTATAGTACTTAGTACATATTTTCATTAAATTAATTTGAACTTCAAAAAATAAAATACTTTAATAAAAATTGATTCTTACAACTGCATTTTGATCTTTAGAATAAGGAATTAATTAAGTATATGGATATTTTTTGCATGTATTATTCCAATAATATTGAAAGATACCACAGTATAACTTCTCTGCCCTCTTGCATATTTCATGTAGGAGGCCTTCCTTAAATGGTGATCCTTGACTCTGTGTGTGTGTGTGTGTGTGTGTGTGTGTGTGCGTGCGTGTGCTCGTGTGTGTGTGTGTGTGTGTGTGTGTGTATTTTTGGTTAGGTTGATTCCCATCCCCCCTCCAACATTCTGTTACAAACGTTTTCAGATATGCAGAGAAATTGAAAGAATGAACAATGAATTACTTGGTTATACATCTTCTAGATTCAGTAATTGTTATCATTTTGCCAAACTGGGGAAGTGTGTGTGTGTGTGTGTGTGTGTGTGTGTGTAAAAACTTTGAACTATTTAGAAGTTGCAGTCCTCATGATTTTTTTTTTTTTAAAGATTTTATTTATTTATTCATGATAGACATAGAGAGAGAGGCAGAGACACAGGGAGAGAGAGAAGCAGGCTCCATGCAGGGAGCCTGACGTGGGACTTGATCCCGGGTCTCGAGGATCCCACTCTGGGCCAAAGGCAGGTGCCAAACTGCTGTGCCACCCAGGGATCCCCTGCTTTTTCTTTTTACTGCACGTACTTGCATCTCCTAAAAATCTGGACTTTGTCCTGTACAGCTACCATACCATTATCATACCTTAGAAAATGAACAGGAATTGCCTAATACATCCAGTAGCTTGTGCATATTCAGTTTTCCCCCTCTTGTCTTCAAAATATCTATATATAATAGTTGGGTTTTTCAAATCAGAATTCAGTCAAGGTTCACACATTGCATTTGGCTTCATTTGAATTTTGTCATGGAGTCATTTTTTTACAGAAATATTTGCAATTTTTATAAGGATCACACTTAATGATTGAAATGTAGAAATCCTGTTTGAAGGTGCAATTGTCATTGTTTTTAATTTCATGAACTTTTAATTAGTCTGTGTATACAATTTTCATTTGTCAGTGGTGTATTTTGATGAGTTTTCTAGTATTGAGTTTCCTAGACCTCATGAATCCTGCATCTTTTGCAAGATTTGCCATTTCACTTTGTACATACTTTGCTTTGGATTACATTGTATTGTCAGATAACATCCTGTGATCAGCTTCAGCTTGACTCCAAAAGATGTGGAAACGATAGGCCAGGTTGTGCAGGGATGTTTGAGATCATCTTAATAAGAGATAAGTGATCGGTGAGGATTTTGGCTTTGTCAGTTGTTGTTTCCTTATTCAGTCTCCTGACTGCCGGGATGAAGAAATGAGAACAGTCTATGAGTATCTATTTCCTGGTACGATTGATGGGAGAGCTGGCCTGTCAGTATTCTCTAGTTACTAGGGACTGTAAAAGTGAGGGGCTTCTCTCTGGGTCTCTCATGAGTAAATAAATAAAATCTTTTTTTTTTTTTTTTTTTTTTTAAAGCGAGGGGCTTTGTTGATGTTACATAAAGATTGGTTTTTATTTTGAGTAAGGATTTATTATTCAGATAAATATGTGGTTAAATAGATTTGTTAAGTAAGCTGCTGGAAATGTTTAAGGGAGTTCATGGGTGTAGATGATAACAAAATTTTGCTTTTAAACTTAGCATAGTTGAAGGAAACTGGTAAGAAAGATATCAAAGATGAAGCATAAATGAAGCTTTATTCATATACTGGTGGAATTAGTACCAGAGAAAATGGCGAGGTTTTCTTTGATCATCATTCTGGTTTTTTATTGCTGTGTAATAAACCACTCCACATTTACTGGTGTAAAGCAACAATCATTTATTATTATTATTTCTGAAGATTGACAGTACTTGGCTGGATGGTTCTTACTCTATGTTTCTTATGCAGTTGCCATCAGATGGTAGCTGGGAAGACTCAAAACAGCTGGGACCTGGAACAGGGGCAGTTCCTTAGGCGGCTCCACCTTGGGTGGTCTCTCTGTGTGGTCTCTGCAGCACGGAGGCTTTGAGGTTGCTGGACTTCTTAGGTGACAGCTCAGAGTTTCAAAAGGATGTGTCCCTGTCCCAAGAGAGAGAGAGTGTCAGGCTGGACTGCCTTTTTATGCTATGGCTTTAGAAGTCCTGCCTTATGCCCTTTTCCCCTTTTCAAGAAGCAGGTTATAAGGCCTGTATTAAAGGGGAGGGTAATTAGAGTCCACCTCTTGGTGGGAGGAGTGTCAAAGAATTTATAGACTTTTTTTTTTTTTTTTTTTTTTAACCACCTAGACCATTAAAAAAGCATCTGGGTGGCTCAGTTGGTTAAGCATCTGCCTTCAGCTTAGTTTGTGATTTTGGGGCCGGGATGGAGCCTGGCTTCTGGCTCCCTGCTCAGCATGGAGTCTTTGCTTCTCCCGCTCCCTCTGTACCTCCCCGCCTGCTCCTGTACATGCTTTCTGGATCTCTCTCAGATAAATGAAATCTTAAAAAAAATGATAAACTCCAACTATTTAAATTTACAGAAGGAGATATTGGATGCCATGCAAGTTTAGAAAAGATTGATACTATGTATTTGAAAACAGAAACAATGCAGACTTAAAATCTATGGCGCCTGACATAATGCATTTTGTGGTAGTACTAAGTATTAATGAACATCGTATTTCCAGACAGAAGTACTGAACTTGACTGTTCAACAGTTTAACATCACTGAGCATCCTCCCACCCCCACCCCAAAGCATCCAGGTCTGAATCACAAGAAAGTGAGTATAATGTGCTCTTCTGACATCTCTGATGTGCTTACATAGTCACGTGGTTGATTGGGTGCATTACTCAGGAAGTAATGAAACATTAGGTATGTTCTGAGGCTTAAAAGATTGCCTCTTGGGGGAAAAAAAAAGATTGCCTCTTGGGCTAGTGGTTAGCTCTTTACTATAACTGTGTTCAGATGAAGGATGAATTTCCTATGAACCAGAATTTTCTTTGGACAAGAGCTTCTTGGCCTAATCATCTATTTGATTAGTCAGCGTTAGGACTGAATGTTTCCTATTTGCAGAGACCCATCTGCCCTGAAATGATTAGATTTTGATGCTGATCATTTGCATGCCTACTAAGTACCAGGCATTGTGCTAATAACTATGGCTACACAGCGGCATTCAAAAGAAACCTTATAATAGCCAGTTCTAGGAGAGTTGCTGGGCAGGGTCATTATGATTGAAATAAAGGCGTTGCTTAACTGTATGATTAATGGGAAGATGACTTATATTCACACGTATAAAGTTTGTTAGAAGTAGGCCTTCATGTTATTTCATAGCTTTCCCTGAGGTGGTATTTTGGTATTATTTGTGGTTAGTTTTATTTTTTTTATTTTTTTTTAATTTTTATTTATTTATAATAGTCACAGAGAGAGAGAGGCAGAGACACAGGCAGAGGGAGAAGCAGGCTCCATGCACCGGGAGCCTAATGTGGGACTCTATCCCGGGTCTCCGGGATCACGCCCTGGGCCAAAGGCAGGCGCCAAACCGCTGCGCCACCCAGGGATCCCTGTGGTTAGTTTTAAAAGAATGGTATTCACTTGTCTTTTTTCTTGGTGTTTTTGCAGTTTTTGTTAAATAGAGTATGTGATGAAATCGCAGCATCTTTTGTGTTAGTGTGAAAAAGACAGACTGTATATACAGTACATTCAGTACCTGCTGTCATTTTGTCTTTTTTTTTTTTTTTTAAGATTTTATTTATTTATTTGAGAGAGAGAAGAGAAAGAGCATAAGCAGGGGTAGGGGCAGAGGGAGAAGTGGGCTCCCCAATGAGCAGGGAGCCTAATGCAGGATGTGATGTGGGATGCAGGGTTCAATCCCGGGACCCTGGGATCATGACCTGAGCTGAAGGCAGACGCTTAACCTACTCAACCACTCAGGCACCCCCATTTTGTCTGTTTCTAATCAAAAGAGGCCTTATTGTTACCATTAGAAAATGAGAGTGCGGGACCAGGGAGTTACTAAGGGCTTTCCCAGGTCTAACAAAGCTGGCAAAGAGAATGGGTAGAAGTTCTGGTTGGAAAAAATGGTAGGAGGTGTCAGCAAAGTGTCAGTTTAAGTTGATTCATATTTTAGACTTTCTAGAAGCAGAGATAAAAAAGTAATGGCTGAGAAATAATATTGCCTACTATGTTATATAAGAGTGAAACTTTTTCTTAATTTTACTCTGAGGTAAATTCCTATTGAATCTTACATTTAGAGATATTAAAATCCCAGTGGATAGTGAGTTTTAGAAGTTGACACACAAGTTTTCTTTACGTGATTGTATTAAACACTGGTAAAAACTGAAGTTATAACAAGTCCTTGTTTTGTTGAGGCCCCTCTTTAGGGGTTGAAGAGTGTAATTTTCTGGGTTAGAATTCAGATGTTCAGAGGCTGATCCAGTATGTATGAGGTTTGCTCATTTTAAACCTTATTTTTAGCTTTGTTATTTCTTACTATGTACAGAGTACTATGGTTTCCAAACATCTCATTTAGCACTCTGGCAGCACTGTGAAGAAAGTGGAGTTGCAGAAGGTTAAGCGTCTTCCCAAGCTAAACGGCAGGGGGAGTGTTAGGTGGGTCTCCAAGCCCCAGGCCCTTTGTTGTTAAGTTGCATCAACGGGCTCTGTGGCTGAGGCTAATGGGTAGTTTTATGTGAACTGAAGTTTTAAACATTGGTGGATAAAAATAAAATGTCATGGTAAAGACCTGTGTTGTGGCCTTTATTTTTTTTTTTTTTTTTTTTTTATATTTTATTTATTTATTCATGATAGTCACAGAGAGAGAGAGAGAGAGGCAGAGACACAGGCAGAGGGAGAAGCAGGCTCCATGCACCGGGAGCCCGACGTGGGATTCGATCCCGGGTCTCCAGGATCGCGCCCTGGGCCAAAGGCAGGCGCCAAACCGCTGCGCCACCCAGGGATCCCCTGTTGTGGCCTTTAAAAGCAGCACATAAGCAGTTATCTTGTGCCTATAGGAATACTCTTTTTTATTGCTTTAAAATTTTGATCTCTTTGCAGAGGACAGGGTTATCACTGTGTGTCTTTTCTTCCCTCTTGCCTGGGGTTTGTTGGAGGAGAGGGGACTGCTATCTGAAGTGAGGCATAGTGTCCCTATTCAGTTGAGTGTTGAAACTAGCACCATGTTTCATTCTGAAGCCAGTATGCCAGTACCTATTCGTTAAGCTCTTGCTGCATTCTTTCCCCACATGCTAGTGTGTGAAGATCGTGGGCTGGGGGGCACATTAGAGTCATTGACATAGTGACATGAATTGTTTCTATCCTTTATGTGATGGTTGAGTGAGAGAGGTGGTCAACAGTTGGTCTTTAGTTTTGTATAATTTTTTATCTATGCAGTACACTAAATACACAGATGTGCAAAAAGTTAAGTCCTAGGTCTTACCCTTTAAGGAGTTTACCTGCATAGTTGGGAAAATAAAATAGAATGTAAAAAGTAGAATAGCAATATCAGTACAGTTCAAAGCAGTAAATGATTAATTGCAAAAATGAATAGAATTGGTGAGAAGTTGTGGAGGAGGTCAGAAGAAGAAGTGCTTACTGGACCATAGTATCTTAATTATACTATTTATGGATATTTGGTGTGTAATTTGGGTCGGATAGTAGTAATTCCACATGTAATTTGGAGAAGTTAGATAACCTGGATTTTAATAGATGTCATTGCGCATTGCATTATTTGTACACTACATGTGAACTAAGAAGTAGTTTTATCCATGAGCTTCAGTTATGTCTAGTTGATTCTGTTATGTGTCGAGATGTATTTTGGATGTCTCTCAGTGCCTTGTTTTTTAAAAAGGATATGATGGTAGATATTTGGAGTTGCTCTTTGCTGTCTTCATTCAAAGTGGTACTGCCCATCAGTAATAGAGTTCTGGTCCCCACATTTCTTTTTTTAAAAATTAGTTACCATTTAGCAGGGTTTTTCTTTCTTTCTTTTATTCGGTCAGAAGTGGTAATGATTGTAATAGGAGCAGCTAACATTTCGTACCCGACTCTGTACGAAGCATATTATGTGCTAGTATAAGTAAAAGTTGTCACGATGGGAGTAAATTTATGGTCTAAATTATTTCTTGGATGTGTTGAGGAACTCAGAAACCCTTTGGGGATATTTCAGATCAAAATGCTTGATTAAGTTTAAAGGTCAGGCTTTTGAGTCCTGATTGTTGTGGTTAGAGTTTTTCTGGCTTGTCTGCTTTATAGACCCTGGTCAAGCCAATAACTCACTAATAAGAGAGTTTAAAAATAAAGAAGTAGGGGTCAAGGTGCTCTAGATTTGGTAATTTCAGGGAATGTTTGCAAGGAACTCCTCTAGTTTTTTAAAGAGACTTTTGTCCCTGGGATTTGTTTTGTTAGGTTCAGTTCTTTGCACTTTTCCCTTACCCCAGGCTCTTGGCTTTGCTGATAGTCAGTCATCTTGAGAGTATTTAAGGCTGTTGAAAGTTGCACATACACATTTAAGCACAAATAGTACTTTTACTTTTCTATCACTTTTGTTGATGGAACTGCAGTTACTGCTGTGAGGTTGGTTGGACAAGTGAATCTATAATTTCTGTGTCCAAAAGCGGAGGGAGGATGGAAGGGTTTTTTTGTTTCTAGCTTAGCTAACTGTTTAAGTGACATTTTAAAGAATTTTGGATCCAATTTTGATAGTTTACTTATTTTTAAAGATTTTATTTATTCATGAGAGACACAGAGAGTGGGAGAAGCAGTCTACCTGCAGGGAATGTGATGCGGAACTCCATCCTAGGACCCCGAAAGGCAGATGCTCAGTCACTGAGCCACCCAGGTGTCCCTGATAGTTTGTTTTAAAGAGTTTTTTTTTGTTTGTTTTTAAAGCTCATACCTATTGTCAATGGCCATTTTGTTACTTTATTTAGATGAAAACAAATTTAATTTTTGTACACTGTTATTTGCTAAGCACATAATTTCTGGTTAGGAATAGTTTTTCTTCAAAAATTTGAAGGCATTCCATCATTGTCACATAGGTTACAGTATATATTTTGAGGAGTTCAGTGCCATTTTGACTCTTGATCCTTTCTACTTGACCTACATCCCCAAAGCTTTTAGGGTCTTCCTTGATCTCTGTTGCTGAGAAGTTTCTTGCTGATGTGCCTTGATGTAGGTCTTTTTCCCATTCACTGTATTTTGAACCCCCAAAACTTGGTAGGTCTCTATTCTAGAAGCTCATATCTGAGCATCAAGGTCCTGGAAATTTTGTTACATTATTTCCTTAATACTTTTTTCTCCCATCCATTTTCTCATTTTCCTTTCCTTCTCTCTCTCATTCTCTCTTTTTCTTTGTTTCTTTCTCTCTTTGTTTCTCTTTCTTTCTCTCTCTCTCTTCCTTTCTTTGGGAGAACTCCTAGTATTTGGATATTCGACACTTTCATTGCTACTCTGATTTACTTTTCTCCCCTACTTTCCATTGCTTTGGTTTTTTGCTTTACATTATTTCGAAATTTTCTTCTTCTGTTGGGCCAGTTTACCCATAGAGGAATCCTGGAAGGTGAGAATGTGGCTGTAAGCATCTGGATGGGGGCTGGCTTACTCCTCATTTCAGTAAACAGCTTTCACTTCTTCTCTTTTGCCTGTGTCTGCCCAGCTAGGTATCTATCCCCAGGTTGTTGTTCTGGTTGAATTTCTGTAAGTAGGGAATAGTTGTGGCAGAGTCTGGAAGGGACTGTCTCCTGCTCCCAGGTGAGGATCTTAATTGCTCCTTATGCAGACTCACAACAATCTTCCTGTTTGGATACCCCTAGACTTTATAAGTTCTTGGTGCCTCCAATTAAAATTCCTGAGGGTTGGTCTGTTTGTCTTGGCTTCCCCCCTTCAGACTTTAGGTTTGAGTTTTCTCTTACCTGCTGGCTCCTTTGCCACTTTCCTGTCTGCTTTCCAGCTTCCACAATTTCGTTGGCATCTCCTGCTTGAATGCACTAGCCTTCTCTTTGTCCTTGTAACTTTTTTTTTTTTGTCCTTGTAACTTTAAGATTCTTTTGTTGTCATTACAGAGGATTCTAGGAAGTGGTGGAGAGAAACGAGTTTAATTAGAAGTCCTATACAAGAAAAGGATTCCTCTTTTGTCTAAGTACACTAACTAGCTCTCTATACCCAGTGTCTTAGTCTACTAGTGCTGCTATAACACCATATCCTAGACCGGGGGTGGGGGTGGGGGTGGGGGAGGGAGCTTCAACAACGTTTCTTTCTCATAGTTCTGGAGGCTGGAAGGCTGAGATCAGAGTGTGGTGTCATGATGATCCATTTTTGATCAAGGCCGACTTTTTGGCTTTAGATGACTGTCTTTGCATCGTGTCTACACATCTCTTTGTTGCCTTATAAGGGCACTAATCCTATCCCAAGGACCCACCCTCTTGACCTGATTACCACCCAAAGCCTCCATCTCCAAATGCCATTATGTTGGACATTAGAATTTCACCATATGAATTTGGGGCAGGGGCCCGGGAGGAGGGGTGGTGCAATGAAAATCTCTGTGTAGGGGATCCCTGGGTGGTGCAGTGGTTTGGCACCTGCCTTTGGCTCAGGGCGCAATCCTGGAGACCCGGGATCGAATCCCACATCGGGCTCCCGGTGCATGGAGCCTGCTTCTCCCTCTGCCTGTGTCTCTCTTTCTCTCTCTCTCTCTCTCTCTCTCTCTCACTGTGACTATCATACATAAATAAAAATTAAAAAAAAAAAAAAGAAATTCACTGTGTAGCAGCTAGTGAGGTTTTTTAAGGTGATTCTCTCTTTAGCTTGTACATGTTTCCTATAATCTCTGCTTATATATCTGTGGTTCTTGGCCATGGCCCTGTTTGCTCTCAGGAGACGCTTGAAGTGTGCTATTGGTTTCACTGTAACCCTGTGTGTTTTCCTACTGAAAATGATTATCCCAGGATGTGCAGTCTTCATAATTTTTCAAAATGTAGTCAAGCCTGACTGAAAATTTAATTTTGGTAAGCCTCTGTTGATCTTCACAGATGTGAAAAAGTTCTTCAGAATTTATTATGATCAGGGGTTGTTTTTCTTTTTTTTGAAATAGTTTTTGAAATATTTTCTTCTCCATCTGGTGAGCAGGAAGATTTTCTTTTACTATGTTTTCTTATTTATTAAGAAAGCACTCATGTTGTCCTAGACAGCCTTCATTTTGTATGATTTCACATCCACACCAGGTAGCGAAGTGCAGGGATTCTTGTATTATGCCCCTTGTATCTGCTGTGTTAACAGTGCCCACCTCTGTGAGTACATTCATCTTTCTTATTTGTGTTTCTGTCCTGTCCTCTGCCTTTTAAGTGGTCTATTTTTGATATTTATTCAATCTTATTCAAAAGGAGATTTTGATTCCAAAAGAATAATTATTTGATCACGGGAAAGTGGTATGTATTTGCCTTTGTTATTTATTCTTGTAGTTGTATGTTGACTAGCAGACTGCTCTAGCACCATCCACAGTTTAGATGACTTGTAAGAAAAATGAAAATAATTCAGATCTTAGAATTATTTTCTTGGCTTTCTCAAGTGTTTTGGAGAACTTTAATTTTTTTTAGTTGTGTAAGAGCCAAACATTTTTTGTTGTTGTTGTTTAATAGATAAATCATCATAAATGTTTTCACTTGAATATGCCCCTGTTGTGATAAATCCCAGCACCATTTATGGCCCATTTTAAAATCCTGATGCTCCTGAAAGCCCTGGGGCTCCCTCACGAAATCATCATCATCATCTTTTTTTTTTTTTTTTTTTTTTTTTTTAACTGATCTCTACACCACGACCCCAAGATCAAGAATCACATGCTGTACCCATGAAGCCAGCCTGGAGCCCTCCTCATGAAATGTAACCCCAAATCAATCCAGTCTTCTCGTAGAAATTCGTGCTTAGAGCACTCCTCTCAGCACCTGGTTTCCGTTTTATTTTTTGTCTTTCTGTGAATGTAGTTTGTTTTTACAAGCAGAGTGTAAACTTCTTAAGATGTGTGGATTAAATCAGTGGGGTTCCAATGTTTTTTTTTTCCTCGGGCTTCTCAAGGGGTAGGTCACACTGTCTTCTCTAGCTGTGGCTCATGGTTAGGGGCAGTATCCCCAAGTATGTGGAAGACTCCCTCACTTGGTTTGGTTTGGCTTCTGTTCGTTCCCAGGGTATTTTATAGTGTAGTTTATTTCCTGTAATACTTAACACCAGGCCTTATACTCTGGGTGTTCAGGAAATACTGTTGAATAGGACACTGGGTGGATTAGTATGCTGGCAGGAATAGAGGCTTGGAGAGATTTTGTCTCATACTTTCCCTCTCACCTTTTAATGGATAATTACAGATAAATCGATCTCTGTAGTCTGCTGTTTTTTAAGATGGAAAATAAAGACCCTATTACACCAAGGATGATATTAAATATGAAAATCTGAGCTTGTTTTTCTGAAATCAAATTAAGTACAGTTCTGGGCTGGTGCAGTTTCTAAGAACTGCAACATTTCTAAGAACATTTTCATAGTCCATGATGTTTCAACCAGTCCATAGTTAGAAAAAAGTTTATAGATGGTTTTTGCTACTTTTAATATTTTAAATTAATCTTTTTTGAAGTATTGGTAATAGTGTTTTTTTCCCTAAATCTTACTTGGGAAAGTGAGAACTTGGCAACCTTATCTTTGTCTTTATAATTTTAAGAAAATTTTATTTATCTGTTAAATCCAGTAGCCAGAGATAACATACTTTAAATCTTAAAAAAAAATCTGTGACACCCCTTTGGGGACAGGTTTCGATATATTTGTTAGCTCACGCTTGTTAATGTAGCTTTTTAAAATTTCTAGCCTTACTGATATTTTATATGCTTGAACTGTCCGCTTCTGATAGAAGTATGTAAAATTTGTCGTTGGAGTTGACCATGTCTCAAAGTTAGTTTTTACTGGGTATATTTGTGAGGTTATGATATTAGGACCATTTCAATTTATGAATGTTAAGTGTTCTTGGTGGATTATTCCTTTGTTATATAGTATGTCTCTATTCCTGTTTGTACTTTCCTTTACTCTGGTAATTTTTGACTTTTAATTGTGAGATGAACAACTTGAATAAGTAGATTTGTTTTTCCTGTCTGAATTTCATATCTTCTGATCCTCTTTTCTGCTACTTTTTCCCCTTCCATTAGAATCCTAATTTTCTGCATTTCCTTCCTTCTTTCCTACTTCTTGGTTTGGAAGCCATAGACTGTATTTCTGTTCTTTTAGCGGTTACCATTAAAATTTTCAGCTGCAACATTTTTGAACAAAACTGGCAGCCCAACTCCAGCTTCCAGCTCTGGTACCCAGTCTCTCACTGGAGAGTTCTTTCAGCTTCCTTTCCCTCCTGAGAAGATGTTGGTCTTGTGTGTGGTTAGTGTTAGCTCTGTTGAGCCTTTTGGTTTTCTCTTTTCTACAGTTGTCTTTCATGGCTGTCTGTTTAGAGGAGGGGAGTTTTCCCAGTGGGAACTCACTGTACCAGCTCTGCTCTGCCCAGTTTTCTTCTCTACTGGTCCGCATACCTGCACATCATAGTCACTAAAAACTGGTTACACAGTTTGTTCCTTCTGTTTGTTTTAGTTTTAGCCACTTTTATCGGCTTCAGATGGAAAGGAGGGAAGGAACTGGACCACCCAAAACCTGTGAGAGGCCTTTCACTAACTGTCCACCTCAGGCTTGCTGGAGTGCTCAGTGTTAAGAGGAGGAAAGTGTAGAGATTAGTCCAGGACAGAGCAACCATAGGGTCCTGATTCCTGATGCGAAGTGCTCATCTTTCCTTTTTTTTTTAAGATTTTATTTATTTATTCATGACAGACACAGAGAGAGAGAGGGAGAGAGAGAGGCAGAGACACAGGCAAGGGAGAAGCAGGCTCCATGCAGGGAGCCTGACGTGGGGCTCGAGGATCACACCCCGGGCTGAAGGCGGTACTAACGCACTGGGCCACCAGGGCTGCCCGAAGTGCTCATCTTTCCAAATCGAATTCTCATTGTAGGCTGGCTCCATTTTGTTAGGTTTGTTAGCTGTTTTGCCCTGTCAACACACAAGTAGTATAAAGATGCCACTTATTTTTGTGGGAAACAAGAGGGCTGGCTACAGTACTTGTTGTAGCTGTGATGATGGGACTTGAGTTTTGCAAACTTTCTATTCTAGCCCAGTGCTTCCTAGGACAGGTCTGCGATGGACGGGGGTGACTCTGAAGGGTGCCAGGCTGGAGGGGGTTTTGTATCTGGATGTACCTCACTTATTACTCCTCCATTTTCCACTTTTGGGCGATTGATGCTCATTATGCAGAGAGGAGGTAGCTGATTAAACCAATCAACCTGCTAGGGCCTAGTGCTGCAAGATTGAGAACTTAGTTCTCTGGCTGGTAAGCAATTTTCAGGCATTAAAAGCATGGGGAAAGAATGTAGCGGTTTAGGGATGAATGTAGCAGTTTCCAGATAATAATTAGGGCTTGGCAGGGAGGAGGCTGATGTCCTTCAGAATCTTCTCCTGGGGTAGCCCCTTTTAAAGTATTATTATTGACACACTATTTAAGAGCATTAAGTGTGTGTGTATGTTAAGTGGTTGAGAGTGAACAGAGTGGGAACTGCGATGGGATGCAGACCTTTCTGTCAGTGATGTCAGTCTGGAAATCGGAGACTGCCTGTTGAGTCAACTTCTATTAGGTTGAGTGTTTATTGTAAGATGAAGAATGGTTAACATTTATTGGTGGATTTCTGAAGGCGGAACTTGGGAGCCAGGCCTTTGCTGTGATAGCTGTATTGCCAAAGAGAACTTTGTATTCGTTTGTGCTCCATAGTGATGAAACAAAAGAGATCTGGTCGAGCTCTTAAATTTGACCCTGGTGTTTTGTAGTTTTGATATTTGTTTGATTCCTTTGGTTTAGCTCTGAATTATACCTAAAGGAAGGCTTTCTGGGTGAGAGACCGTGTTAAGAACAATTAGTTAGGTGCAGATTTCAAAGAAGCTGATACAGCTTTCAAACCCCCTGTAGGTACACTGATGAACATGCTTTTGTTAATAAGTGGGGTTATTGGGCAGTTTGACTGTAAAGCTTACTTGATTAGTCTGCTTCAATGGTATAAAGATGCCCAGCAATATCTGTTCATATTGTAAAAGGAAAACAATACTGAAATCTATTGCTGTCTCTTAAGTAGATGACTTCGAATCATAGTTAAAGGTCTTCTATTTTTCCACTTTAAGGAATAAAGATTCCTGTTGCCATATTATTTGGATTTTAAAACAATCTGCTGTAGATAGTTGCATTTTTCAACAATATAATTTTAGGCAGAGTGGGATTGTTTATACTATTTACTTTTTTTTTTTTTTAAATCCTTGAAGCTGATTAAACAGAAATTTGGGATATAGTTTTGGTTTATGTAGAAAAGGAAAGCCTGTCACTGTTGAGCTCTGTGTTTTGGGGAGGCTTTTGTGTGCCAGGCACTCTCTAGGATTTTGGGGTAGAGAGATGGTCTCTGCCTCAGGGAACCTGGATCTTAAACTCCTGATTCCCCAATATCTTATGAAAAAATGGCCTGAACAGTGTTTCTTGTTCAGTTTCGGTTTGGGAAGCACAAGATTAAGCATAGTTAATTGGGTTTCTTTATTGCAGGGCTTAAAAAAATCTAATAGAGGTAGGTGGATTGTGAATTTCTGAGAGGGAGCTATCCTAAGCAGCATTTCTAAAACTTGAAATAGTGGAGTTATTAATGTCTCCCTAAATGGACTACTAATCTTATGACTATTTTAAGCAATCCTTATGTGTATTTGCGGTATTTAATAAGAGTAGTGACTTCCAAAGAATTACTTTGGGTGCTTAGAAATTAAAACAACAACAACAACAACCACAAAAAAGCCCTTTTGGGTTTTGGATAGATAATACGTTTACGTGGTTTAAAATTCAGAAAAGTGGGCAGCCCAGGTGGCTCAGTGGTTTAGCACCACCTTCAGCCCAGGGCCTGATCCTGGAGACCTGGGATCGAGTCCCACATCGGGCTCCCTGCATGGAGCCTGGTTCTCCCTCTGCCTGTGTCTCTGCACACCCCCCCCCCCCCCCGTGTCTCTCATGAATAAATAAATAAATCTTGAAAAAAAAAAGATTCCATTTTAAAATTCAGAAAATGTACATTGGCACACAGTGAAAAGTCTCCCAACTTGCTCTGTTCCTTGGCTGCCTACTTCCTTTTCTTATAGGTGATTAATGTTACTCTTTTCAGAACTGTTTCATGTGTGCTATTATTTAGCCATAATATCAGTCAATGAGATTTCTGATTTAGTAGGTCTGGGTGAGGACTGGGAATAGGTCTTTTCAAATGTTCCCTGGAGTTTGTGATGATTAGCTAGATTTAGACACTACTATTTAAGATGGTATACATTACTTTTACATGTGGCAAAGTATCTGGTTCTTAAGACAATTCTCTGAAACAGAATGGTGATGACCATTTTTGGCATAGGTGGAACCGAGAACAAATGTTAAATGACCTACTCAAGATCATGCTCTTTTAATGGTGGAGCTGAGACTCAAAACCCAGGGCTGTTTGTATCTAGGTAGGACCCGCTGACATTCCTTTTAATTTCATGCCTACCATGCTGGTGACTGGCTAAATAGCCACAACAACCAAAAAATTAATATGGGCATTTGTATCTGATTCTTCCTATTTTAATATTGCATTAAATATTAGAATATTTTATTGGTGTCCAGTGACGACTTTCTCTGGTTCGCATTTTAAGGTCCTTAGCCCATTAGACTCATGTTACCAATTTCAGGCACCTACACAAGAGGCTGCACAAAGACTTTCTTTTTTTTAAGGATTTTATATATTTATTGACAGAGAACAAGCACAAGCAGTGGAAGTAGGAGAGGGAGAAAGAGAAGCAGGCTCCCCACTGAGCTGAAGGCAGATGCTTAAGGGTCAGAGCCACCCAGGCGCCCCTGCACAGACTTTTATCTGTAATGTTTCCTGATAAGTTCTCTTTCTCTCTTCCTCTCTTCTCTTTGCTTTCAACTTTCTTTGGGCCCCTTCAGCCCTTTTTTCCTAACACCAACCCAGATTCAACCACAGAGGAGGAAGGGAGGGAGTTAAAAAGGAGACCCTCTTCTCAGTGGAGGGTACTGAGAGAGTATCCTAGCCTGTGAAGTACTGCATGATTTTAATCACTGTTTGGTAAACTCTTTCTGTAGATGAATCTTGAAGAAAGAGTTACACAAATTCCTCATAGTCTTGCAGGGTCATTTGAAGTAGGGCAGAACCTCCGGGGGCTTATTTTGTAGGACAACATTCCTTTGGTGTATTTTAAAAACTTAGTCTCATGATATTAGTCACATAAGAGAACATCTAAAAATCTTTAAAAATAGCTATGAATCCATCATTTTGAGGTAGTGTAGGACTTAGAGCCAAGACATATGAATGTCCATTCATTTGTTCAGCCCCCTATCCATCGGCACATGGGTAGTAAGGATTTACTATGTGCTAGGTCTTGGGGATTTGGAATTTAACAAAACATGTTTCTTGCCTTCTTAGATTTTGTCGGGTGGTGAAAGAGACAAATCTTTCATCAAACCAGTAGTTATGTCCTATGAAGTGCTCTGGAGGAAGTGTGCCCCAGGTATAAAGTGGGATTCAGAGAAATGCCTCATTTAGCCTGGAGTAAAAGGTGAATTAAGGTCTCCCTTCCCATAGGTTGTTTCAGCCTAGCCTTGAGGGACTAGTAGCTAGATGTGTAGAGGGCAGTGGGGTATAGTTATTCTAGGCTGAGGGAATAGATGTGTTAAAAAACATAGAGTAGTTCGTGAGTATAATCTTGTTAAGGAATTGTGAGTATAGTGATGTTTGGTGTATAGAATGCTCTTGAAGAGTGCAGAGATGAGATTAGATTAGGGGCAAGAAGAGGAATCTCTCATGTTTTGGAAAATAAGAACCTGTGCAGAAGAAACAAAGGAATTATTGTGCGTATATAGATTTCTAATACCAGGAATTCCTGGATTTAGCTCTTCATTCCCTGGATCCCATTCCCTAGATGCTCAGGTTCCTATTCTTGATCTCAGGATTTGAATTAGGCCCTATTTAGTTTGGCAACCAGTTAAGCCAGAACTTGGTGGACTTGAGCAGCAAAATATAGCAAGCTATCCAAGGATGAAGAATATAGTTCAGTAATGTTAATGGCTGTCATTTATTGAGCTTTTAAGTGCTTGGCTCTTTCCAAGGTACGTCACAAAATTACCTTTAATCCTTTAAGCAGCACTACAGACAAGTGATTTTATCCCTGTTTTAACAGCCCAAGACTCCTTCCAAATTCTGGGAGGTTAGAGTAAGCTTACCCAAAGTTCCAGAGCCAGTTAATGGCAGGGATGGAATCAAACCCAGGTTGGTTTGTCTGACACCACAGCTCATTCTTTCCTGGCCCCATGCCCCTCACAAGACGGCAGCTGTGGTTCCTAGGGTGGATGGAATGGTGGCTCAGGAATGTAAAATGACCATTTCAAAAGCAGTAAAACTGCAATTTCATCTTTGATGTTAATGTTATCAAGATCCTTAGTTAAAAATACAATCTAATTGTCTTGTTTTTATGGGAAAGTCCGATTTCATTACAGGTGTTTTACTTGAGTTTACAATTCTATCTCAAGGATTGTGTAACTGCCAAATGGCAGTAGTTGTGCTGTGATGAGTGTCGGTTATCTCATGACATGTTTGATTTGTATGCAGAGTTGAAATTGGGATTATAATTTGAATTCATTATCTGTATCTGGCAGATACTTTGATGAATAATGTTGCAGATATTCAGAATGTAGATATGGCCTAAGGGTGAGGAAGACCGACTTTTCTCTTGAATTTTTGGTTGAATGCTATACTTTTTGGATGGTAGCTCAAAAGAAGTCCTATCCTGTTCACATCGTTTGATTCTTGTATGTGTGTATAATCTTACTGTTACCAAGATGGAATTAGAATGACTTAAGACTTAGACTTAAGAAATTGTCAAGAAGAATTAATGTATAAAGGCCATATCTTGTATCTTTTTCTACCAAATTTCTTGTCCATTTGGCATGTGTATTCCCCTTTTCCTGTTTTGAATGGAGCTGAAAATAACATGGTATTTTGGCTTTAAAGGAAAATGACTCATTTTGTTGTGTTCGGCATTGAGTTTCTCAGAGATGTGTTTAGCTTTTCAAATGGCAGAGGAGTTTGGGATTTTGGTCTCCTTTTCATTTTATTAGGAAAAATGTTATTTATGATAATATATAGGAGTTTGTAAGTAGAATATTTTCCAGGTTAGGGGAAGAAATTATTTGTAAGTAGGATGTCTTTTTTTTTTTTTTTTTTCCTGTGCTGGTTTACAGAGCGTTTCTGTAGCATGAATTTTCTTATTTTAATTTTATAGAACTCTTAACAGTTTTAACTGAGAATCGTTTTAGGGGAAATAGTTTAAAGAATTTCCCATTTTAAAAAAATGTGTATCATTTCATGAACTTACAATATGTATTTAGAAACTTCTTTTCGGTCTTGAATGCCTCCTGAAGGTTGAATGTCCTGTATCATTTATTTAAAGTGAACACATTATATAAATTAGCATTTGCCATCTCCATAAGCATGAAGTATGTATATAAGTCCTACCTATAATTGTCATTCAGAAAGCTGACAGATGGATTTTCCATCTATACAAACCGTCATTTGTGTGATTTGGGGTCTTTTAATAGTAAAGTCAGATGTTTGCTGCTTGGCTTAGTTCTCTTTGGGTGGGCAAAAAGTGAGAAAAGTCAGACCACTATTTTAGAAATTGTAAAGTCAATTTAAAGAAATAAAATGTGCTTATGACTTATGGCTGAGCAAAGATATATTAGGGATCACTGTACATGATGAGATTTGAATCATAAAACTGAGCAGATTCCTCTTCACCAAGCAAATACCTTTTTCAGGGGTTGGGAGGAGTAATCCTCCCAGATCAGTGATCTCAAACAGATGCCTATAGGTGCTAGGTACCTCTAGGTAAGGGTACCTCTAGTCACCATAAGGGAAAATAAGTGCAGTTGCTAGATCTCATTTTTCAAAAGAAGTTAAAAACCTGAAATTCTGTGCGAAATCCTCCAAGTTTAAATGTTGGCCAAGAATCTTTAAAAATCTTCAAAAAATTTAAAATGCCGCGTGATTCAATATCATGTGTACATCTGTAGGCTGGCAGTTTGTGACATCTTGAGGCTCCTCCTGCTCCCTTTTAGTAATTAGCTATAGTTTTTGCATATAAATCTTAAAAAGAAGAGGCTCTTCTATATCTTTGTCCCCACTGCCTTCTCGTCCTCTTTTGGAAATGACTGGTAAGAGGGGTGCCTGGGTGGCTCAATTGGTTAAGCATCTGCCTTCAGCTCAGTCCTGGGGTCCAGCCCCAAGTTGAGCCCCATTTCAGACTCCTTGCTCAGCGGGGAGTTTGCTTCTCCCTCTCCATCTGCCCCTCCATCCACTTTGTGCTTTCTTTCTCTCACTCTCTCAGTTAAATAAATAAAATTTTTCTTAAAAACCGTATATAGTAATACTGAGACTTTGTCTTTTTTCACTATTTTGAAATTTGTGCAGTGGCAGGTAAAATACTGGCTTCTTAGCATAAATCCAAAGTAGTGGCAGCAAACTGTTGAAAATTATTGTATTCTTCACTTTTTTTGTACTTGCAGGACAAGCCAGTTTTCACTCGGGTATCTTTGATGAAGTGGTAAAAATTACTAATTTTATTAAATTTTAACCTTTGAGTATGTATATCACTTTAATATGCAGTTTGACAAAATGAAAAGAACCTTTGGTTGTCTTGAAGAAAAACACTTTTGCATTTCTTTTAGTTGCAAGCTGAACTAGCTGCTTTCTTCAGGAACATTTATTTTACTTAAAATAAGCCTTGGGTATTTGACAAACATTTTCTCAAAAATGACCATAGTGAGCCTTTTACTTCAAGGAAAACAATTTTATCACTGTTTGTTGTCAGTGATAAAATTGAGCTTTCAAGCAACAATTAGAATTTTTGGAAATTTGTATCCATCATTGTCAGTTTGACAGTGACCTTAACAAACATGATTTTGAAGACCTGCCTAAGTACGCAAACCATTATTTTCCAAATGACCAGTGCATGCCGTTACAGACTTATACATGGGCACACGATTTTGATAGGTTTCGGAAGGTTTCACATTGCTCCCAACCTTTAAGGAATGATCACTTGTTGAGTTTTGGTGTAATATCAAAGAATATCTCCAATGATCTGTAAGGTGTATTAAAATATTGCTCCCTTTTCCTATATTTGAATATGTAGGGCTAGCCCTTCTTCACATACTTCAACCAAAATAATGTACAGTGATATACTGAATGCAGAAGCAGATCTGGGAATTTAGCTATCTTATAGTAAGAGTGATAACAAAGAGGTCTGCAAAAATGTAAAACAGTCCCCCATCATAAATAGTTTTGGAAAAGTTATTTTTTCATAAGGTATTTTTTTGTGTATATAATGAGTTTATTATTTTTGAAGTAAATATTCAGAATTTTTCTTGGTACTTGATAATATAAATATCAGTGTTTTTGAGCCCAGTAAACAAAAGTGATTCTAAGATAAAGTTTAAAATTTCTAAGTATATTATGTGAGGTTGAGAAGGGAGGCTGTTAGGAAGACTCAAGGGATATTTGTGGAGGTGAAAAATCAGAAATTCTGATTTACTTTTAGAGAAAACCCTTTCATATGAGATACAAAGAACTTTAATGGTCTCTGTGTTCTTGAAGTGAAGCCTAAAATCTTTTGTTTCTGGTAAATTTTTAGTTTCTCTTTGGCCTTTATCATAATCTTATTCCTTGATTACTTAGTATTAAACTTTGAAGTTTTCTGTGGTCAGCTGTGACATGAGTAAACTTAAGGACAAAATAGGAGTTTTGAATAATAGTTAAATTTATATAGTTTATATTTAATCTACAATTATGGCCTCCTTACATTTTTGCTGTGAAAATGATGTATAGTGATTTTTCTTTTTTTAATTTTTTAAAAAATTTTTATTTATTTTTTTTTTTTTATTATTTTTTTTTTTTTAATTTTTATTTATTTATGATAGTCACAGAGAGAGAGAGGCAGAGACATAGGCAGAGGGAGAAGCAGGCTCCATGCACCGGGAGCCCGATGTGGGATTCGATCCCGGGTCTCCAGGATCATGCCCTGGGCCAAAGGCAGGCGCCAAACCACTGCGCCACCCAGGGATCCCAAAAAATTTTTATTTATTTATGATAGTCACACACACAGAGAGAGAGAGAGAGAGGCAGAGACATAGGCAGAGGGAGAAGCAGGCTCCATGCACCGGGAGCCCAACGTGGGATTCGATCCCAGGTCTCCAGGATCGCGCCCTGGGCCAAAGGCAGGCGCTAAACTGCTGCACCACCCAGGGATCCCCTGATTTTTCTTTTTTAATGTGTATGTTGTCCAGATAGTTACCTTACTTCTCTAATTATTCATCCAGCCCCACTCCCATTTACTGTTCTGGAAATCCTGAAGCTGGGGAAGCCATGATCAGGGTTAAATTCAGATAGAGGCAGTACAAAATGAATTAAAAAAAATGTATGCAGAAATTGAATGTCTTGAAGTCAAATTTCAGACATACAGTGAGAGAGTCTTTCATAATCACAGAGATGGAGAGAATTATCCCTAAAGTGTTGATGCCTCTTGCTTACCAAGATAGCCCTAATATTTCCAGGTTCTTCCCAGTCATCCTCAGTCCCATGGGTCAAGGTAGCTCTTAATACTTAAGTCATAACAGCGTGGGTGGGTAGTAAGAAACATTTTATCCCCTTCATAGAAAAACAGATCCACAGTGTAGCATAAGAAGACTCCATTGACTCCTTGCATTTTACACTCAAGACCTCCTAAAGAGGATTCCTTGTGAAAATGCCTTAGATGGTTTGCTGTTGGCTTGCTACAGGACTGTGTGAAAAGGGGTTGTGGGTTGGATTCTCTCTGGACTGGATTGGATAAGACAGCATCAGATTTTCAGTTATCTAGTAGAGCTGGGAATGTGCTTACTAGATGCTGACACAAGTAAGTGACTGTTTCAAAATACCTTCTGCAGCTTTACCTAAAGCAGAGCCTCTTCTCACAGTGACTGTGGCTGGGAGGTGGGACCACCACCTGATAACTTGAATTTATTCATGTCAGTGATAATATTGAACAGCTGGCATGCAAAGAGACAGTTCAGAGGTGGCAGTGTATATAGTATGGCGTGGCAGTTGTATAAAAGAACAATGTGAAAGAAAGAACTGAATGCTAATACTTAGGAAAGTGCAGGATAATGTAGCAAAAAACACCATTAGTTTGACTCCTATCTTTGCCATCTATCTAGCAACGTAGTTGTTCCAAAAGAAAAAAAAATACATAATTTCATTGCTTCATGAGTTTTAGGCTTTATGATTTAGAGAATTTTCTTTTGGGGAAATGCCAGAAATATTCCTACAGTATTTCTTTTTCTACAAGAAAATAATCTGGGCACAGGTTTTAATGTACGATTTAGCTTTGTAGGTAACCTTTACTGTTGGCTGTTGTTTCTTTATATGGATTATTAAGCCCTTTACTTCAAAATAAAATGAGAGGGATATGTAAAAGTTTTATTCCATGGATGGATAGGTTGAGGTTGGAGTGAGGTTACTTTAAAGGCAGGTTGCTAATACGATTATTGAGTAAGTGGTGAGTTATTAAATATTTTCTTTATGTTAACTGGCCTGCTTATAAGAGTTAATATGGGCAACTGTCCTAAAATAAACCTGTATATTTGTACTTTTCATGCCTGTTTTAAACTTTGTTCAAACCTGAGGTGGAAGACCTGAGGAGTTAACTTTGTTGAGATTAGGATTAGGAACCTTTTCTTCCTCTGAAATGGAGTGTATGCAAGTATTACTCTATAGTTTTCACCGTTGGAAATGTATCTAAAGAAGCAGAAGAGTGAGGAAAGACTTGATTTTATCCTGTCTTTACTTAGTCTCTGAAGCCAGTTCAGACTGAAACAAATGCAATGTAGACCTGAAGGTCCTCTAGGAAGGAGAAACTGTTGACTTCTGTAGGAAGAAAAGTAGGGTAGCAGGAAAAATTCATGGAGGAGGTAACATTTGAGCTGGGCCTGAAATAGTAATGAGCCTGGAAGAAATATACTGTTGGCAGATTTTGTCAATTTTTCACCACTTAAGGTGATCGCTAATAAATACGAAACATGGATAGGTGTACTTGGTCTTATGCTTCAGATATATGAAGACCATCATCTTGTAGAAGGTGGGGTATCAGGAATATCTTTCTGCCCTGGAGAATTGCAGCCTTTTGGGGATCTTAAATAGGCTTTAATGTTTTTAGTTGCAGAAATACAGCTGGAAATCCATCAGGTTTCATTCAGCTTAGGGTTACGTATGTTTGAACATGCAGGTGTGGTATGTGACAGGGGTAGGAGAGAATTCTAAAACTGATGGACCTCCACTGATGCTGTTACCAGGTTGAGGATGACTGAGAAGATGAAGCATCTTTGAAATTACTTTGAATTTAACATTAATTAATGTTAAATTTGGAGGAAAAGGAGACTGAACTTACAGGGTATTTCAGGGCAGCAATGAAATATGTTAGATTCCAGCATGTTATAGTTTGATTTCTTGTCCCTTTTTATTTTTTATTTTTTTTAAGATTTTATTTATTTATTCATGAGAGACAGAGAGAGAGGCAAAGACACAGGCAGAGAGAGAGAGAGAGAGAGAGAGAAAGGCAAAGACACAGGCAGAGGGAGAAGCAGGCTCCATGCAGAGAGCCTGATGTGGGATCCTGGGACTCCAGGATCACGCCCTGGGCTGAAGGCAGGTGCTAAACCACTGAGCCACCCAGGGATCCCCCTCTTGTCCCTTTTTAAACATCAGTTTGCTGTTACCCTACTTTGGAGCTTTAAGAAAAAAGAAAATCCAGCCTCTGGATCTGTAAAATGCCAATAAATTTAAAGGAATGAAATAGGTTCTTGGATTGGAATATAGAATAAATCTTTGGTGTAGGAATACTAAGGATTGTCAGAAGCTTATTGGTAGCCTATGCATTGTGTGTTACAGCAACCTCACAAAGGCTTTCCTGCCTATCCATGAATGAGATTAAATGCTGAGTTATGAGGTTATTTTGTAATGTTATGCTGTACTCTTAAAATTTTTTCCACCACAACCACATGTTAAGATTTATTCTGAAATGGAATTTGGTGAGTTCTAGGATAGTTTTCCTTTTATTTTAAAAATGAGGGAGACTTCTGTACATGTTGCTACTAGAGGAACTATAATGACTTTAAGCATGTAAGCTTTTGGAGAAAGATCTTTTAAAATAGATGAGTGCCTAACAATTATATAGAGACATTCAGTAACTTTGTAAATGAATGTGGTCTTTGGTCTGCAGCAATGCTGTGATTTCCCTGTCTGCAGAGGACTCTACTGTAAAAGGGGAACTAAACTAACTTTATAGTTTGTTTGTAGGTTTCTTTGATACTATTGTCTGGGATTTATGCTTATGGGGCCAGTTTAGTCCTGATAACTGTTTTGAGATTTGCAGGCATGATAGATTTTGTGTAAATTTTGGGGATTGAATTTAAGAAATTAAAAAAAAATTAGTATTTAGGGAAACATCCTAAATGTCCATGTAAAATCAGTTTGTATATGAAAGTTTCAGATGGTTTAGATGAAATTGGATATGACAGTAAGTGCTAGTCCCATATACATGTTATAGATGTATCCACTGATTTATTTTCTTTTAAAACATTCATAAGAATTCCAGGACTAAAAAGAACCATGGATGACTATTATATGGATGAGAACCTGAGACTTTAAAGGTCTCAAATGAGGCCAGTGAGTAAGTAGTAAGTGAGCTGGGAGTTAGCTCCAGATTTCTTGCTCTCTAGTGGGCATTGTTTCCAGTACAGATGGGTGTACGTTTCAGATGTGGTTAGGAGTCCACCATGATTTTTAAGATGAGAGAATTGAATTGATGGCAGTGACCATTTCCTCTGTCTCCTTGTGGCCTGAAATTTGCTGTCGAGTTCTTTTTTTTTTTTTAATATTTATTATTTATGATAGACATAGAGAGAGAGAGAGAGAGAGGCAGAGACACAGGAGGAGGGAGAAGCAGGCTCCATGCCAGGAGCCTGATGCGGGACTCGATCCCGGGACTCCAGGATCACGCTGTGGGCCAAAGGCAGGCGCTAAACCACTGAGCCACCCAGGGATCCCCTGCTGTCGAGTTCTTGACTTAGTACTTTAATCATTTTGATGTTTCCAAAGCTTATTTTAGTTATAAATATTGTGTATATGAGTGGTATTTGAAGCCATGAGAGCAGCTTCATTTTAATTTTTATTTTATTACTATTTTTTTAAAGATTTTATTTATTCATGAGAGAGACAGGGGCGAGGGTTGGGGGGGCAGACAGAGACACAGGCAAAGGGAGAACAGGCTCCACACAGGGAGCCTGATGTGGGACTCGATCCTGGGACTCCAGGATCACGTCCTGGGCCGAAGGTAGGCGCTAAACTGCTGAGCCATCCAGGGATCCCCTAATTTTTAATTTCCGTTATTGCCCAGTTTTGAAAAGGCTTTGACAAATTTTATCCACTCCCAGCTTCCACCCCCCAACTGTATACTTTGTGACAGCTCTCAAGACTGTGTTGGGTGAAGAGAAAGCAATGGGCATGAATGGGTTTAGTTGTATCCTGGAACAACATACCTTCTTGGAGTACTATTGTGGTTTTGGGAAGTAAACCTTTCTTAGCCCTTTCCCTCCAGCTCTACTCCTGCCTCAGCTCCAGGATTCTGGAGGCCATTGTTTGGCCCCTCAGTTTATTGTATCCACATTTTCTATTTGGCCTTCTCTCTCATTAATCCCATGTAGTATGTTATTCTTACGGTATTTTATCTTTTCTTGGAACCGAGAAGCGTGCCTTGTAAATGAGCAAACTGGGATGTGGTGAAAAGGCTTGATTTTACAGGACAAGGAAAACACATTTTTGTTCATGAAAGCAAATACAACACTAGGCAACAAAAATGAAAATGTATTTTATTGGGGGCTTGTTCACACATCAGGTGCTGTTCTTTGGGAGTGAGGATAAAGTGAGTGGGAGAGAAATTAAGTATAGCATCATTTGAAAGTTATTCTTGCTTAGGAGTAAGATTCAGAATTGGAAAGTAACCATATATATGTTAGTATGTTTGAAAGATGCTCCTCAGCATTAAATAGAGGATAGAATTTGTAGGATAAAGTTGAGAGTTTAGCCCTACTAGAATCTCTTATTGAAATCATTAGATCATTTGCATATATAATACATGATTTGTGACAGCTTTGAATCCTAAACTGGCTTTAAGCTGTGATTTATTTTGGAGGTATACATACACACACACACACACACACACACACACACCACTTTCATCTGTTAATACAAATGATTGAAATTAGACTTCAGGTATTTTTGCCACTTTTCAGAAAGCAAAATTCATGGGATTTCCTATTGACATGTTTTAATTTTTTTCTGTTGCTTTCTAAAATTCTGTTTAAAGAGTCATTTATGAAAAAAACTTTTGAAAAACCAGGCAGTTGTTTTGGTAACTTGATAGAATCAAACTCTTACGGTCTCTATATTTGTTTACATCTTTACATTATAAGCCGTTTTTTTTTTAAAGATTTTTTTTAAGGAAAAAAAAAAGATTTTTTAAAAAGATTTATTTATTTATTTATTTATTTGTTTGTTTATTTATTCATAGAGGCAGAGAGAGAGAGAGAGGCAGAGACACAGAGGGAGAAGCAGGCTCCATGCAGGGAGCCTGACGTGGGACTCGATCCTGGGTCTCCAGGATCACACCCCAGGCTGCAGGCGGCACTGAACCGCTGCGCCACGGGGGCTGCCCCGTTTTTTTTTTTAATTTATTTATTTGAGAGTGAGAGCAAGTGCAAGAGCGAGAGAGAGCAAGAGAGAGATCCGGGAGAAGCAGATTCCCCAAGGAGCAGAGAGCCAGACACGGAGCTTGTTCCCAGGACCCTGAGATCAGGATCTGACCTGAAGGCAGACTCTTAACAGACAGAGCTACCCCAGGTGTCCCAACATCTTTACATTATAAAATGACTTCCTTAAGTTGATAAAAGTGTGTAGTTTAAATGAGTATTACAATATTTTTTACAATATTTTTTATTAACTCACCCATTTTCTTGAGATAAACAGCAAAATCATAATAGAAAATATGAATTGTTATCTTTTAGTTATGTAGCTCTTTAAGATTTTTTGAAGTATATTTGGTACTCTTAGAAATGGGGAAGATTAAAAAAAATGGGGAAGGTGTTATCCTTGTTTTATAGATACAGACATAGAAGTTTTAATTTGTACAATTTTGTGTCAGAGGCCCTTTAGGAACTTGAGACTGTGTCTTTTTTTTTTTTTTTTTGAGACTGTGTCTTAAGTCAGTAAGGCTTTCAGGCTTTTCCTGCCTCATTATGTTAAATTCTTAGTAGATATATATTACCCCAATATCATCATTTTATGATGTACATTTAAGGATCTCTTTTGACGTTTATAGCAAAGTGTTTAACAAGTGACTTCCATTGATGCTAGCTCAGGTACCAGCTGTGTTGCCACATTTTGTATTACAAATGATGGGAACCTTAGTTTCCTCATCTGTAAAATGGGATTAATATAATTATCAAAATTGCTAATGAGGTGGTAAGGGAAGGGAATTAATTATAGAGTTGACCATGGATCTTTTTTTGGGACAAAAATGAAAGATAATATAAAAAACATTATTGCCATAGCAGATTTTTTGTATACTACCATTAGAAATCACTAAATAATGATACAAGTACCTATCAGAACTATTTTGTTTAAAAATAATTTGTACATGTGGTTTATTCATATTTTGGTTTTTTTTAAAGGTTGCGGGAAGTTTCAGAAAAACTGAACAAATATAATTTAAACAGGTAAGAGTTTTAAGATATTTTAAATTTTCTGAAAAGAGCAGTTTTTCTTTATTAGGAAAAAACTCACATTTAGGCAGAAGCTTTAATCTATCAACTTTTATGAGTCAGGTTCGTTTGAATTACAGGTTCTATTCATACTGATTTTTAAAAAGTCTGGCATGCAAGGACATATAATAACTTTTTAAGGCTATCATAATTATTATTTCTCAAGTATTACTTACTATAATATATAAATATTTTTGAAAACAGGTTTTGCCAGCTATTTATTCCTTTGATTAATCAGATAAAAACCAACCAGCCCTAGAATGTATTTGCCATTTTAAAACTAATTTTGCTTGATGTTTTTTATTCCTTAGCCACCCCCCTTTGAATGTATTGGAACAGGCTACTATCAAACAGTGTGTGGTAGGACCAAATCATGCTGCCTTTCTTCTTGAGGTAAATTGTTTACTGTAAGATACAGAAATGAAAAGGAACTTAAAATACAGTCATGCATTATCATGTTTCTTTTTTAACCAGGCAAAATAGAAGTTTCTTGCAAGAGTTATTGTAGAGATCACTCAGTTCCATTTCCTTATTGTGTACATTCTCTGGCTCAGAGAAAGCTTAAGTGATTTACAACAGCTTGAAACCATAGTAATGAAGAAGTTCCTGATACCCAGTTATTTCCTTACTCTGAATTCTGTTAGAGATACTTTAAATTATTTTTACTGGTGTCCGTAATTGTATGTAAAACATACTTCCCCACGTGAGGCACAAGTGCCTTCCGAAAAGCTTATTTGTATTCTGAATTGACAATGATGGGGACATAATCTGTTTATTGAATAAATTCATATTTTAATACACAGTATTAGTTTGGTGATTTCTTCTATTTTCTTTCTTTTAGGATGGTAGAGTTTGCAGGATCGGTTTTTCAGTACAGCCAGACAGATTGGAATTGGGCAAACCTGATAATAACGATGGGTAAGACATTAATGCCCTTTTTATTTGATAAGTATTTAGCTCTTAAAAGGTATTATAGTAAACCTATTTTGATGTTAATAGCCTTCAAGTTTTAAGTTTTAAGATAGTGAAATGGTTATCTTGTAGTTTGATTTTAATTTTTCTGTAAGCAGTGATTAATAAATTATTAGTATTGAAAATAGCAGAGAAGTTTGTCAGTTAACAGAAATAGGTTACCAGGGAAATGGTATGGTAGGTTCCAGGTCAGATCTATTCTTTGGTTGAATATGACTTTTTAGATTACCTCCCCCCCCCCCCCCCCAAGATTTTATTTTTAAGTAATCTCTGCACCCAGTGTGGGGCTTGAACTTAGAACCCTGAGATCAAGAGTCACATGCTCTACTGGCTGAGCCAACCAGGCCCCTGTCTCCACCTCTTTAAAGTAATATCTCTACCCAGTGTGAGTCTTGAACTCACAACCACCAGATTGAGTTGCATGCTCTACTGACTGAGCCAGTGAAGCACCTCATGTTTTTTCCTTTTTAATATTTCCAAATCAAGTAACTGAGTTTGAAATTGACAAGAGTCTTTAAAATTGTGGTCTATATGAATGATAATGTATAAAAAGTGTTGTTGGGGGACACCTGGGTAGCTCAGTGGTTGAGCATCAGCCTTCGGCTAAGGGCATGATTCCGGGTCTGGGGATCGAGTCCCACTTGGGGCTCCCCGCAGGGAGCCTGCTTCTCACTCTGCCTATGTCTCTGACTCTCTCTGTCTCTCATGAATAAATAAAATAACTTAAAAAAAAAAAGTGTTGTTGGATCATGTACGATGAATTTCAGTTGCCTGCCTCTTTAAGGAAAACGTGATTACTTTAAAAAATCTAGAGAACAATTAATTTGCAGCTAATCCATGAAAACGCTTTCAGCCTGGAGGGAATGCTGGATTGGTAGGAGGCTGTCAGTTGTTAGGCTTGCTCTTTGATGGGAAGTACACATTCCAGAAGGAGATTCCAAGAGGAGCAGTTGGAGAAGAGTGAGGCTGGTATTTTACCACAGTCGCTCCCAGAGCAGTGCAGCCTGGAGTCCTGTGCTTGTACCAAGCTAGTGTTCAGGACTGTTCCTTGACTGTTGTGCCTCCTGTTTCTTTCCCAGGTCAAAGTTGAATAGCAACTCGGGGGCAGGGAGGACATCGAGGCCTGGAAGGACAAATGACTCCCCATGGTTTCTCTCAGGTTCTGAGACTCTGGGCAGGCTGGCAGGCAACACCCTGGGGTAAGTTGTGGCCAGGTGATGGCCCCCTCTGGTCTGGGCTGGTGCTGTTAGTGCTCTCACTTTGAGATTGTCTTCAGTGTTATCTAACAGTACAGTGAGGAAACTCCTGAACTCTTTGGGCAGGCGTTCTGTTGCTCATGGGAAACACTGTGATAAAAATAACCCATGCAGGCTAATTACAATTAACCCAGACTCTTGACCTTTTAAAAGTGTCTAATGTTGAGATGTGTTTATTATATCACTTACCATGTAGTTTATGTTATTTCAGTTTTTCAGTGATGCAGACTTTGGTCTTTTTTTGTGCTAATTTCATGGTTAAAAAATTTAACATTTCTTTCTAGGTTCTAAATCTGGTAGTTCTTTTTGAATTAATTTAGTGAGGCTTGAAAATCATGTAACTAAGCCTGACAGCCTTTAATTAGGTTATTTTTATTTTTTAAAGATTTATTTATTTCTAGAAAGAGAGCATGCAAGTAGGGGGAAGGTTTGGAGGGGGGAGACAAGGAGACTCCTTGATGAGCAGGGAGCTAGCTCAACATATGGCTCTATCAATACCAGGACCCTGAAATAGATCATGACCTGAGCCAAAACCAAGAGTCTGACAGTCAACCAACTAAACCATCCAGGTGCCCAAAGTTATTTTTATTTTTTAAATCAAGATACAATTGACATACAACATATTAGTTTCAGATGTATAGCATAATGATTTGATATTTATGTATTGTGAAATTATCACCACAATAAGTCTAGATAACACCCATCACTATATATACATAGTTACAAAATTTTTTTTCTTGTGATGAGGACTTCTAAGATCTACTCTTTTAGCAACTTTCAAATATGCAATACATGTTATTTACTCTAGTCACCATGTTGTCCATGTTGTACATTATATCCTTATGACTTATTTTATAACGTTTGTACCTTTTTATTTTTAAATTATTTATAAAATGCATACCTCTAAACTAGATAATCAACTCTTGTTTTATCTAAAGTTGATAAGCTATCATATTAAAGAAATCACATACAAATTCTAAGCCAGATGATTTTACAAGATGATTCTTGAATACCTAGATTTTCTGAAATTACCTAATGAATGATTAGATAACACCAAATCAGTCAAGTCAGCAAATGTGTTCAAAAGCTAGAAATAGAACTAGAAGCAATTTAAATTGTTTCAAACTATAGTAAGGGGAAGAGGAAGGTTTTAAATAAATATATTTTTAAAGATTTATTTATTTATTCATGAGAGAGACAGAGACACACACAGGCAGAGGGAGAAGCAGGCTCCTTGCAAGGAGCCCGATGTGGGACTCGATCCCGGATCCCTGGATCATACTCTGAGCCAAAAGCAGATGCTCAACCACTGAGCCACCTAGGCATCCCTAAATATTTTAAAAATATTTTGAGACTGTGAGTTTCTAGATAAAGTTAGCTTTGCAAATTGAGAGCTCCAAATTCTTATTTTTTTCTTTGCCTTTTTTGTTTTTATGCTGAACTAAGTTTATTTTGAGGTCAGAGGAAGGTCATTTAGTGGAGTACATCCTTTATTTAGCTCATTCTGTGCTAGAACTACTAATAGGAAACACAGTTCTGGTCTTTATTAAAATATTAAGTATCTCCTTTTAATGGTCATATGCACACAACAAACATAGCAGTGTGTGACAATTCTGACAAGGAATTCTGAAAATTCATGAAAATGGTATGTAATAACAAATGAAATTTTCATTTCATTTGATAAATCTGGAAAAAGTTTGACTATATTTACTTAAGAAAGAATTATTATGTATTACACCATATCACACTATAATTTCTTTAAAAATTTTAATTGCAGGGTCAGCAAACTAGAGCCTATAGCCTAAATCCATTCCCTCCTTGTTTTTATTGAAATACGGGCATGCTTGATACTTTTACTTTCTGTGGCTGCTTTGTGCTAGGATGACAGAGATGAGTAGTCTCAACAAAGACTTTAGCTCACAAAATAGTAAATACTGTTCTTTACAAAAAAGATTCCTGATCCCTGTTGTAGTTTATCCATTTATGTAGTGGCATTGTTAAGTAATTTGTACTCTGTATTGATTTTTAAATTAAAATTTTTATTTTGAAACAATTTGACCTTTTTTTGTTGTTCTTAAAGTATATGACTGAAATAATTTGACCTTTAAGAGTGGTTTTCAGGTTCACAGCAAAAATGGGAGAAAGATACTGAAATTTCCCATATATTCCCTGTCTCTACACATGTATAGTCTCGTATTACCAACATCTCCCACCTGAGCAATCCATTTATTTAAACTGATGAAACTACGTTGATAAATCATTATCACCCAGAGTCATGGTTCCCATTAGGGTTCACAATAGATGTACTGTGGGTTTGGACAAATGTATAATGACATATATTCTCCATTATAGTGACAAACAGTAATTTCATTTCCTTAAAAATTGTCTGTGCTCTGCCTATTTATCCTTCTCTCCCCCACAGTCCCTGGCAATGACAGATATTATTACTGTTTCTGTAGTTTTGTGTTTTCCAGAATATTGTATAGTTGGAATCATAAGGTATGTAGCCTTTCAAATTGGCTTCTTTCACTTAGTAATAGGCAATTTAAGTTTCTGCCATGTCTTCTCATGGCTTGATAGCTTGTTTCTTTTTAGTGCTGAATAATATTCCATTGTCTGGATGTGCTGCAGGTTATTTATGCATTCACTTATTGAAGGACATCTTGGTTGCTTCCAAGTTTTGGCAATTATAAATAAAACTGCTAATGAAACATTGTGTGCAGGAATTTTTGTGGATAAGTTTTCAATTCCTAATACTAAAGAGCACAATTGCTGGAACATGTTAAGAGTATGTTTAATTTTGTAAGAAACCAGCTACTGTTTTCCAAAGTGGCTGTACCATTTTGTTTTCCCACCAGCAGTGAGTGAGAGTTCTTATTGCTCCACATGCTCAACAGCAATTGGTGGTGTCAGTGTTCTGGATATTGGCCGTTCTCATAGGTGTGTAGTGGTATCTCATTGTTTCAGGTTGCATTTCCCTAGTGATCTATGATGTGAAACGTCTTCTATATGCTCACTTGCTCTCTGTTCATTTTCTCTGGTGAGGTCTCTGTTAAGGTCTTTGGCCCATTTTTATCTTTTTTTTCTTTTTCTTTTTCTTTTTTTTTTTTTTTTTTTTTTTGAGTTTTAAGAGTTCTTTGTAATTTAGGATAGTAGTCCTTTATAAGATATGTCTTTTGCAAATATTTTCTCACAGTCCATGGCATGTCTTCTCATTCTCTTGACAGTGTCTTTTACAGAGCAGATAGTCTTAATTTTAATAAGGTCCATTTAATCAGTTATTTTTTTCATTGTGCCATTGGTGTCCTGTCTTAAAGTCATTGCCATACCCAAGGTCATCTAGATTTTCTGAGGTGTTTATCTTCTAAGAGTTTTATAGTTTTGCAGTTTACATTTAAGTGTATAATCCATTTTGAGTTAATTTTTGTGAAGGGTATAAGGTCTTATGTATAGATTATTTTTTTCTTTTTTTTTTTTTGTATATGGATGTCCATTTGTTCCAATACCATTTGTTGAAGAGACTCTTTGTTCCATTGTATTACCTTTTCTCCTTAGATCTAAGGATCAGTTGACCATATTTATGAGGGGGTCTGTTTCTAGGCAATGTATTCTGTTCTTTTGATCTATTTGTTTTCGTGTTGTTTTTGTCAATAGCACACTGTTTTGATAACGTCACTTTATAATGAGCCTTGAGGTTGGGTAGTATCAGTCCTTTAGCTTTGTTCTTCAGTGTTGTGTTGGCTCTTCTGGGTCTTTTTCCCCCTCCATAGAAACTTTAGAATCAGTTTGTTGGTATCCACAAAATAATTTGCTGGGATTTTGATGGAGATCACAGGTGATGCATTTTTGGCAAGAATACCACAGAAGTGGTGATGTGCCCTTCACAGTGCATCATATCAGAAGGCACATGATGTTGATATGTCACATCTGGTGATGAGATTGTCCTTGATTAGTTAGATAAGATGGTGTTTGCCAGGTTTCTCATCTATAAAGTTACTATTTTCTCCTTTGTAATTAATAATATATACTGTGGGGAGATTCTTTGACTATGTAAGTATCTTTTTTTTTTTTTAAGTTTCTTATTTTTATGCTTGATTTTAGCATCCACTGATGATTTTTTGCCTTAATTATTTCTGTGGGTTGGCCAAGTGGTTACCTTTTTAAATTTCCATCATTCCTCTTACACTTACTAATTGGAATTCGACCATAAGGAAGAATTTTTCCTCCTTGTCCATTTCTTTCTTTTTTTTTTTTTTTGTCCATTTATTTCTTATTCTGTTTATTTATTCTGTTTATTCTGTTTTCTTATTCTGTCTATTCTGTTTCTTTTCAGTTATTTATATCATTATGGTTTCATGGATATTTTATTCTATAGTTTATAATTCATTATGATTGATTATGTTGCTCAAATTGCCTTAGATTTGAGTTCTCTTTATAAATAAAACTTGGATATAACCAATTATAGAATGATTGAAATATAGCAATGGAATTTTATGATTTTAATGCTAATAAAATATGTAACAAAGGTAATAATAAACTATAATACATTTGATCTTGAATAAAACCTCTGTAAATCTACTCCAAAGAAGATTAGGGCTAATCTTAAGACTTTTTTAAAAATGCAGAGAGAAGCAATTTTTGAGTCCCCCTTACACATCCTTGCCCACACCACTTTGTGTACCCATGTTTTTCTGTGCCTTGTTCTCTTATCCACGTACATGCCCCAGAACAAACTGCATGAGCTTTCTTTGGCATTTGATTCATGAATTGCAGTATTGAGAAATGTCAGAAATGTCACAGTGCCCACTAAGTGATTGCCAGTTGTTTGTTTACCTTTATTTGGTTTTGCAGATGTCCACAAAGCATAAGCACTTAAGGATTGATTGTTTCTCTTGGCCTCTATGAAAATCTCAGTTTGTTGATGGTGAAATTATGATGAAGTTATTTTTTATGATGAAGTTATTTTGTAAATTAAGAAATTTTATAGAGTCAAAAGTATTTTCCTTTATGGTACATTATTTCCCTCATGAGTACATAGTGGGTGTTTTTTTCATCTTTCTATGTTGATTACAATGAATTTTAAAGAAACTTGCAATTTTTCACATGTAATAGAAAATCTAGGACAGGCAGATCTTGAGACTCCAGAGGGGATTCTTATCCACAGATTTACCAAAACAGTCAAATATGAAAGAGACCATCCCTATATAGACCATGGTCCCCTATTCTCTTCCTTCAGAGTCGAGGCTTGCTCTCTTTGGATTATGAATCAGTCTCTGTATTTGAGAACTGCATTTGAAAGATTTTGGAATAATTGAGTTTTCTTTTCCATCAGCATAGATCGTTGATAATTGATCATTTATTTTGAATACATAGCAGACAAAATTTATGGGACTTTTAATATTTTTCCCTTTGGCTTTTTCACTGTCAGCAGATGTTTTTTTGTTAAACATTTCTAGTTGCTCCTGTTCATTCCTTTCATAATTACTCAAATTTATCCTGGAAGATTTTTCAAAAATCTCCTAGGTATTTTTGTTAAACTCATTTCAGGCCAAGTTAAGGGTAGAACAACAGATTTACTTGGGGAAGAGAGTTAATTGTGCTCAATAGTAAGTTTATTTATTTATTTTTTTCAATAGTAAGTTTAAAATGGAGATATTAGTATTTTTTTTTAAGATCTTTATTTATTTATTCATGATAGACCTAGAGAGAGAGAGAGAGAGGCAGAGACACAGGCAGAGGGGGAGAAGCAGGCTCCATGCCGGGAGCCCGACTCGGGACTCGATCCCAGGACTCCAGGACTGCGCCCTGGGCCAAAGGCGGGCGCTAAACCGCTGAGCCACCCAGGGATCCCTGAGATATTAGTATTTAAAGTCTCTTTATTCTGTTTATTGTCACTGGATATAATAGATAATAGATATAAGCTGCTTTTTGTTCATTTGAGCTACCATGTTTCTTTTGGAGTCTTCATCTGAGCTAATAGCGCTGTATTTGGAATGTGAAAGCCAAGGAGGTCACTATAATTATAAATAGTTGAAGCTGGCTAGGGGGGTAAGACAGTATGTAGTAGGGCTGTGACACACTAAGTGGATGGCCCTTTTTAAAGAAGGCAGCTGATTATTACCACCGGAGAATACAGAGCCATTGTTGCCAAATGCAAACTTCCATACCTCACCCCCACCTTTTTTTTTTTTTTTTTTTTTAGTATACTTTATGTTCAATGTGGGGCTTACACCCATAACCTTGAGATTGAGGGTCACATGCTCTACTGACTGAACCAGCCAGGTGCCCTTCACCCCAACCCTTTTTTTCTTTTTTGTCCCCAAAAAGCTGCAGTTCTGGATCTTTATGTGAATATTTTGACTTACGTGTTGGAACTAATTGATATTTTCACAGAAATAAATGTATATATCAGGCTACATACCACTCATATAGTATGTGTACGTCTGTGTGTATATACTCTTTTAAATAAACTTTTTATTTTAAGACAGCTTTAGGGCAGCCCCGATGGCGCAGCGGTTTGGTGCTGCCTGCAGCCTGGGGTGTGATCCTGGAGACCCGGAATCGAGTCCCACATCGGGCTCCCTGCGTGGAGCCTGCTTCTCCCTCTGCCTGTGTCTCTGCCTCTCTCTCTCTGTGTCTATGAATAAATAAATCTTAAAAAAAAAAAAAAGACAGCTTTAGATTGACAGAAAAATTACAAATAGAATACTGAGAATTCTCATATACTCCACACCCAGTTTCTACTGTTACATGTTTAAACTGGTATAGTAAATTTTTTATAATTAATGTATATTGATACATTATTATTGACTGAGGCTGAAAGTTATTCATATTTCCTTAGTTTTCTCCTGTTGTCTTTTTTTCTGTTCCAGGATCCCATCCAGGGTATCACATTACATTCAGTCATTGTTTCTCCTTAGTCTCCTCTTGATTGTGATAGTTTTTCAGTTTGCCTTATTTTTGATGATACGTGTGTGTGTGTGTGTGTGTGTGTATTTTTTGTTCACCAACCAGCCAGACTTATGGTTAAGACTTAATTTTGATGAGCAAAGTACATGTAGTAGAAACTGGTTTTCCCAGGACTTTTGAGTTTAATGTGAAAATTTACATAGCTCACTAAAATTACAGGTAAAACGAATCACCCATTCCCATAGTATCTTTTTTGACCACTACTAAATCTCTCTTAATGTGTACTTAGTTCAATATATTCTTCTCTTTATATAGTGAGTTGATTAGAGGAAGGAATGTTAAGGAGCAATTGAAGTAGGGAGACTGGTAGGTTGTTTGGATTGTGATAGAAGAAACACTGTACAGTGGGTATGAGTGGGGAAACATGGTATCCTCTTTGGTAACAGATGAATGGGCAAAGCAGAGATATTTTGACAAATGTCTTTTAGGCTAATCTCAGTTGAGGGTTTGTATAGCAGAGATTGCAAATTGGTAGCCATTGGTGTTTTGATGGATAAATCCAGCAGTGAATTTGGGTATTTTTGGTGAACTGATTCTCTCCATTCTTCCCTGTTATCTTAACTTCACTTATTTTTGCAATCTTCATGGAGATTTGAGTTTACGATAACTGTAAGGTCTGCCCAGGAGTATATATATTTGGATAGTATATCTGATTAGGTTTCTAGCATTATTTACTTGGGAAAATGGTATGCATTCCTTGGTGGAAATAAGTTATAAACTAGGACATTTTGGAATGAAATTAATAATTAGGCTCTGATAGTAGGCTTAAACCGGCAATATCTCAAGCAAACTGGGACATACTGTCACCCTAATTATATCTTTTTTAAGATTCTTTAGTATGTCTCTCCCTGTTACCAAGTTGAAATAATATATTTAGATTTGAATGTTTAAAAATTTCAAAAGTAGTTCTACCTGAATTATATACTTCATTTTTCTAGGAAACCATGAATGTTTAAAAATTTCAAAATTTAAAATTTTAAAAATTTAAAAATTTCAAAAGTAGTTCTACCTGAATTATATACTTCATTTTTCTAGGAAACCATGAAGTAGAAATGCTGATTTAATATTTGATTTGAATACTTGTTTCATTGATCCTATATTATTTTCTATTGCATATGTTACAATGCATATAACTTGAAAATAATTGCTTTCTTTGATAACACATGACTTAATTTTTAAAACCAAGGTATAAAACACATAACAAAATTCACTGCCTTCGTCATTTTTAAGTGTACAGTTCAGTAATATTAACTATATTCACATTGTTGTGAAACAGATCTCCGGAACTTTTTCATTTTGCAAAACTGAAACTTTATACCATTCTTACCGCATTTATCCCCTCTCCTTAGCCCCGGGGAACTGCCATTCTGTTTTCTGTGTCTATGAATTTGACTGCTTTAGAGATCTCATTTAAATGGAATCCTACGGTTTTTTTCTCTTTGTGACTGACTGGCTTCATTCACCAACATAATGTCTTTAAGGTTCAGCTATGTTGTAGCATGTGACAGAATTTCTTTCTTTTAAGGCTGAGTAATATTCCAATGTACTTAGATACTACGTTTTGTTTATCCATTCATTTGATGGACATCTGGTTGCTTCCACCTCTTGGCTACTGTAAATGTGGGTATGCAGATATCTCTTGAGACTGTTTTCAGCTCTTTTGCATATGTATCCAGAAGTGGGCTTATGTGGGTTACATGATAGTTCTATTTTTAATTTTTGATGAACCTCTATACTGTATTTCATAGCATTGTACTATTTTGCAGCCCTACCAGTACATGAATGCTCCCATTTGTAAACATCCTTGCTGTTAACACTTAAATTTTAATTTTCTAATTTTTGTTTTTGTTTCAATAGCCATCCTAATGGATTAAACATCTTTTCATATGCTTGTTGGCCATTTTTTTTTTTTAAAGATTTTACTTATTTGCGAGGGAGAGAGAGAGAGAGAACGAACAGGGGGAATGGAAGAGGGGAAAGGAGAGAAGCAAACTCTCCGCTGAGTAGGGAGCCCAATGCTGGACTCAATCCGAGGACCCTGGGGTCATGATCTGAGCCAAAGGCAGATAGGCTTAAAAGACTCAGCCACCCAGGCATCCCTTGTTAGCCATTTGTGTATATCAACTTTGGAGAAATGTTTATTCACATCCTTTACCCATTTTTTAATTGTTTGTTGTTGTTGTTGTTGAGTGTAGGAGCTCTCTCTATATTCTGAGTATTAACCCATGATCACATATATGATTTGCAGATATTTTCTCCCATTTGTAGATTGCCTTTTCACTCTGTTGATTATGTCCTTTGCAGCTCAAAGGTTTTTATGTTTGATATAGTTCATTTTGTCTATTTTTGCTTTTAGTGCTTGTGCTTTTGGTGTCATATCTAAGAGATCAATGCCAGGTCTAACGTCATGAAGCTTTTCCTCTATATTTTCTAATAGGAATTTTAGTTTTAGGTTGTATGTTTAGGTCTTTAATAATTTTAAATTAATTGTTGCATGTTGCATAATGTAAAAGTCCAGTTTTATTCTTTTGCATATAGATGTCTAATTTTCCCAGTATCATTTGTTGAAGACACTGTCCTTTCCCTAATGAGTGGTTTTGGCACCCTAGTCAAAGATCATTTGACCACATATGCAGGATCTTATTTCTGGGCACTCTGTTCTGTTCCATTGGTTTGTCTTTATCCCAGTACCACACTGTTTTAATTATAGTAGTTCTGTAATAATGTTTCAAAATCACAAAGTGTGAGTTCTCTAGAATTTTGTCTTCTTCTTCTTCTTTTCTTTTCTTTTCTTTCTTTTTTTTTTTTTTTTTTTTTTTAGAATTTTGTCTTTTTCAAAATTGTGTTGGCTCTTGAGAGTCTCTCAAGACTCCACGTGAATTTTAGGATGAATTTTTCTGTTTTTTGTAAAAAATGCCATTGGGATTTTGATAGGGATTATAATGAATGTATTGCTTTGAGTAATGGACATCTTAACAATATTAAGTCTTCCAGTTCACAAACATGAGATTTGTGTGTTTTTTATTGATGTTTACCTTAAATTTTCTTAGCACATTTGGTAGCTTTCCCTATACAAATCTCACCTCCTTGGTTAGATTTATCCTTAAGGTGTGTGTGTGTGTGTGTGTGTGTGTTTTGATGCTGTTGTAAATGGGATTATTTTCTTGATTTCCTTTTTGTTACTGTAATGTATTTTTAATGCTCCTTTGTTATTCTCTTGCTCTGTGAATGATGGGTTAGTATTACATTTATGAAATCTGTTACATAGCTGAGATTAATTGATGGTTCATACTGTAGCCCTGAGAACGCACAATATTGTTTTTCTCTAAAATTATCTTGAGCAGTTTTTAGGGTGTAGATACAGATACCACATAAACAATTGATAGAGTACATCAACAAGGGCAGAAAGCCATCAAACATGGTGATGCCAGGTTTTCTGGAGATTTTTTTTTTTTTTCCATTTTACTGAGGAAACTTTTAAGAGTTTTTTTTTTTATTTAGACAGATTAGGCTTTCCAATTAAGTGAGAAGAGATCAAGTATTTGCTGTATATTAATTTGAAAATTGTTATGGTTAATAGTCAAACATTTTCAATGGAAAAAAAGGCTTGGAAAATCAAATTTAAACTAAATCTGTTGGCAATGGGAGGTTGAAGGTATCAACCTTAGATGAGTATAATGAGTAGTTGCGAGTAAAGTGCCTTTCTTCTAGATTGAATGATCTCTAAGTATTAGATTCACTTTAAAGAGGCATCAACTATACTCAGATTTTTTAAAATAAGATTCTGGCACTGTCATGATTTCTAAGGTTAATGTGATTTGGGGGAACATTTTCTTTAAGATCTGATTAAATGTAGAAAAGCAATTGTTTATGGTTATCTAGCTTAGTTGATTTGAAGATCCTTAATGCTCATGTTGGGGGCAAAAAGTGAAAATGGAAATGTCACATGCCCTTTCTAAGTTTTCTCATGTTAAGAAAAAATTAATGATTATTTTAAAAGTAGCTTCTTTTTGGTCAAGGTAGTTAATAGTAGTAATATTAATGGGCTAATATCTTTGCAAATAATGTTTTTATTCCATGCATAGCAGTGTGAGTCTTAAACTCTAAATAACACTTTTTTGTGTAACACATTGTTGATAGTTATGTCTGATGAGTCTTTCACATGAAAGGTGAGGCAAGGTGTGTCCTAAAACTTGTTTAAGAATTGTGACTAGAGGGATCCCTGGGTGGCGCAGCGGTTTGGCGCCTGCCTTTGGCCCAGGGCGCGATCCTGGAGACCCCGGATCGAATCCCACGTCAGGCTCCCGGTGCATGGAGCCTGCTTCTCCCTCTGCCTATGTCTCTGCCTCTCTCTCTCTCTCTATGTGACTATCATAAATAAATAAAATTAAAAAAAAAAAAAGAATTGTGACTAGAAATAATTGGAATGTGGAGCTTTAAAACATGATTCCAAAAGATGCAAAAATGTTATAGATATCTTTCTAAAGAGTGAATTTGCATGTAAGCATTTAAAAAATTGAAATAGTTTTAAGACTCAGTTATATTACCTTGTTCAATTAAAATACTGTAAAATCACTGTATCAATTAGACAGTTTTATCTTTACTTAAGGGAATGAATATAAGACACAAGGTGATCTTTTCAGAAAGATTGTTTAAAATGCTAATTCTCTAAATTCTCTACTGTTTAGAAGTCGATGGAGTTCTGGAGTTGGTGGAAGTGGAGGAGGGTCTTCTGGTAGGTCGTCAGCTGGAGCTCGAGATTCCCGCCGACAGACTCGAGTTATTCGGACTGGACGCGATCGAGGATCTGGGCTTTTGGGCAGTCAGCCCCAGCCAGTTATTCCTGCATCTGTCATTCCAGAGGAGCTGATTTCACAGGTATAGATCTTGTAGAACACTTCATATAAAGTAACAAAAGTTGAGGTTTAACTGAATATATTGGGCTGTAGTCATGACTCATAGCATGGATTGTGAAATACTGCTTTTCTGTAGTTGCCCCTAAAAAGCTGATTTTGATAAAAATGTAAGCAAAAGAGAATTAGCATAACACTCTAATTTTTAATTTCAGGCCCAAGTCGTTTTACAAGGCAAATCCAGAAGTGTCATTATTCGTGAACTTCAGCGAACAAATCTTGATGTAAACCTTGCTGTAAATAACTTACTTAGCCGGGATGATGAAGATGGAGATGATGGGGATGATACAGCCAGTGAATCTTACTTGCCTGGAGGTTGGTGGATCATCATTGTTTTCTTACCTCTGGAGAGAGAGACGTTTTTTGATTACAGAATGGAATTTTAGAGTACAATGGATTTTCTGATAGTTCTTTTCCAAAGTGGTAGATATTTCTCACTGTAATGTTTAGTTTGAGTCTAAAATACTTTTAAGGGAAAATGGGGAAATGTTTTTGTTCAGTAAGTAGTCTTATGTTTAATTCCATTAAAGACATGGATGTATGTGTGTGGCTTTATCACTGGCTGACAGATGACTCTAGAATGTTATTTTTTTGATGCCTTATTACTGAATATGTAAAAACTCCATTTAGACTTTTGACTGCATTATCTCTGTGATGTTATAATACATTAAATAAAGATCTTTTTTTGTTTGAGTATTTAGTAGGTAGCTCAAGTGGCAATCATGCATTTCATGTTCCTTAAAATCTTTGTTAATGATGTTAACTTTATTCTCTAGGTAGTTACTACTTTTTTTCTCAGGATATGTCAGTAGTCAGTTTCTCATTTTATCTGATTTAATTTTCAGAACCTTTCAATGGTCTACAGATATTTTCTGTATCTGCTTTATATTTGTTTCTGTTTATAGAGGATCTTATGTCTCTTCTTGATGCTGACATTCATTCTGCCCACCCAAGTGTCATTATTGATGCGGATGCCATGTTTTCTGAGGACATTAGCTATTTTGGTTACCCTTCTTTTCGTCGTTCATCACTTTCCAGACTAGGCTCATCTCGAGGTAATTTTGCATTTATTTCTTTGTGATCATTGGCTGGTTGTATTGAGGGATAGCAATAGAATTCACTGTGTCTGAATTTCTAATATTATTGTAATTATACAATAATAAATTATTACTTATTAGTGTTTTTGAATGCTTTTGGTATTAAACTAGTTATTTCTTATTTTGAAGAGCCACATATAGTACTTTACTTTAGAGATGATCTTATCTACACTGTGGAATACCTGTCAAGGGTTATGACTTATCTACCTATATTTTTAATTATAGGAATATGGATTCTGAACTAAAAGCAGAATTCTACTTTATAGTGACATGCAGCATTCAGAAAACAAGTCTCTTTAGTTTATTTGATTAGTTTATTTGATTAAAATAAAGTGATTATTCTGCATTTTAAATCCTGGTTAGATGGAAGAGTAAAATATGAAAAAATTTGATTGAATGGGATTGACCAATAATATATATAAATGATTAGCTTATTAAAATGTTATTTTCAGAAGTTTGAAATCCTTAAAAGGTATAGTACATAGTAGAAGTTAAAAGATTTACGAATGTGAGATTCTTTCTGTGTATGTTGATACAGATTTAGCTTGCATTTTAACTTTATTAAGTCAGTATTTTTATTTTCAGAATGTAAAACTACTTGATTCAAATAACAGACAAGAATCAGTTATATATTATTTACTGATCATTAGTAAACTGGAAAAGATGCCATGGTATATTAAGACCTTGCTGCAAATATCTAGTACTTAAAAAGCAAAGCTTAAAAATTACAAATCTTGGATGATCTTTTAGTTACTGAATATATTATGTAATAGCTTTAAAAAGTTTTAAATAAGTCCACACTTCACTGCCTTAAATATATCAAGTATTGCATTTTCAAATATTCAGTATTGAGCATAAATAACTCGTTTTAAATTTCTCCCTTTTGCTTTGCTGTAGGTCATTCTGTGTAGGCATTACGTTTTATTTGAACCATGTGGAACTGCTGGTACTTGACCATTTTCTGACCTTCATGGGTGGCAGTTTCATATGGTTCAATTTAATATTATTGTTTCTAGTCCTTATTATCCAAGGTTTGGAAAGTATATCTTGATTACCTACTTAAAAAAATAATGTAATGAGCAAACAGAAAAACAAAAACAAACCCCAAACAACAAAACTGGCTTTAGAGAGTTTGTAGGCCAATTGCAGGGGAAGCATTTTTGCATGGAAATCTTTCTGTAAAGATTATTAAAAGAAAAAAAAAAGAGGCTTATCTGATTTCTCAAAAATTTGTGAGACCATGAAAATCCAGCCTGTAAAATTACACCAAACGGGAGCTTGAATTATCAAAATTTTTGTAGTTAATGTTAATGGATTTGTATTTTAGCCATTTCAGGTGTTTTTCCTTGTATGTGTACGGTTTTGTTTTGTTTTGTTTTTTGATAACTGAAGACATTCTAACAAATATTCTTGTTTGGTTTACATATGTGTCTAATGTGTTGAAATTCTAATTTATGCACATTCTTTAATAAAGTTATGGTAAGCACTTTCAATGAAAGCCCCAAATTTTAAACTCCATTTTAAAAATCCAGTTTAAAATAAAGTAATTCTGCTCTAAACACATGTAGTTGGAATTCAAAAATGTCTGCCTCTACATAGTTCTTAAAAATACTAGTTTATAATTTGCATACCTTCGCTTGAAAGAGTTAATGTTTTGAATGTTGCATGTCAGGCTTTTTAGATATACATTTACATTAAATTTTTGTGAGTAGATAAACTGCTGTTAGTTGCATCCTGAAGGGTCTTTACTAGAGAGTGGCTTACTTTTATCCCACTGGTGTGACCCAATTGCATACCAGTTCTCCTTCTTCCCTTAGAGAGAGACTCTGAGCTGTTGCGTGAACGTGAATCTGTTTTACGTTTACGTGAACGGAGGTGGCTTGATGGAGCCTCATTTGATAATGAAAGGGGCTCCACCAGCAAGGAAGGAGAGCCAAACTTGGATAAGAAGAATACACCTGTTCAAAGTCCAGTATCTCTAGGAGAAGATTTGCAGTGGTGGCCTGATAAGGTATTTGGAAAAATTCCCACCCTTTCCATTTAAATGGATTTCTGGCAAACCCCACCCCTCAAAAAAGTTTCTGTTTTACTTCAGATTTTTATACTACCATTATTTTAAAAAACACAGACATAAATGATATTTTTGTTTTGTTTTAAAATATACATAGAACATCTTTATTTGGCACTACATGAGTCATCTTTGTGAGGTATGTTCAGTGGTGCTATTATTTAGGTGGTTTGTTTTATTTTTGTTTTTCCTACTTGATGAAGTAAATCAGAGAAATCGGAATGGTAATTCCAGATAACACATCGGCATTCTGTTTCAGGACTTCTGGTCATAATTTTGCCAGTAACTGATGGTACTTTGTAGAAATTTGTTTTGTAGGTCCTTCGTAGAAATTTGTTTTGTAATGTGAAGTGGACCCCAGTTACTGCAGGGCAGGTTCGTGGTCATTGATACAAAGCATGCATGTCAGGGCAAGATTAGGGATCTGTGTTTCTTTGATTAGTTAGCTGTCCTGTTTCATGGCAGTGAATTCCAACAGACTCTAAATGCTTGGGAGACAAAGCAGGCTGAACAGGAATGGACTAGGGGAGTTCTGCTCTGCATCCCGAGGAGAAGTACAGTGACTGGCTTCTAGAAAACATCCAAGATTTGTTAAGTTGATTTGAGTCTTTAAAAATACATTACTGCTGCATGTGAAGCAGAATGTCTACATCCTATTGATGCTGTGTAGGTTTTATTGTCATAAGTGCTTGGTAATGGCTTCTGTAGGAAGCCATGTTTTCCATCTCTTTTTTGACATCCTTTTTCTTATTTCCAGAGCCATGAGTAGAAAATTTTCTTAAGTAGAAGTAAAGTAAAAAACTTAATCTCTAGCAGATAAGGATATTCTGATAGGGATTTCTTTTTTTTTTCTTTGAAGTTGAATTTGAATTTGAGATATTAAAAGAAAATATTGTTTAACTTTCTGAATTTTTTTTTCAGTTACTGTGAATCTTGATGTAGTTCATTTATTTTCCTCTGTATTCCGCTCATGTGGAAAGCTTGAATGCAAGAAGGAACATGAATTTTAATCAGTCTCTTTGTAAGCAAAAGGTTATTCTGTTTTCTTTGGCAGCTGACAAACTCTCCCTGAATTAGCATTCTCTTACTTATTTCCATAAAAGTAGACATGTCCTAAGTTCTACCTTTATTCCATATGGTAGAAGGTGATTTAAACCTAGGCCCCCCCCTATTTTTTTCTGTAATTGTTCTGTGTTTCCTATTTCTCTTGCCTGGATCAGGCTGGGTCTCCCTCATGTTGGCAAGAAGTAATAGAGGATTCATGAATCTTGTTTTCACAGTGCCATCACATATATATTATTAGTCTGGGCTTCTTTATCATGTATTATTTTTGGTGAATGAAAGTGTTTTAAACAGTACAAGTTTAGCAAGCTTCTTCCCTAGCCAGTGTGTGCTGTGATAGATTTAGCTAGTCTTTATTGGTCTTTACTGATGGGCATGTTTTTAGTACAGCTTGTTTTCAGAGACAGTTAATAAGTACATCATGAGATCTTGAGACTGTGCAGACATTTACTTAGTGTGTTATTTCCTTGATGTTTAGACATTGAATAAAGGAGGAATAGGAGTGTTTGAAACAAAGTATATTCTACCTATACTTTTTTTTCCTGTTAAGTATCTAATTTAAAATATTGTCACTGAAACAGGATCATAGGGGAAGAGAGGGAAAAATAAAACAAGATGAAATCAGAGAGGGAGACAAATGATAAAAGACTTTTAATCCTAGGAAACAGGGTTGCTGGAGGGGAGGAGAGTGGGATAATGGGGTAATTGGGTGATGGGCATTAAGGAAGGCACATGATATTATGATCACTAGCTCTTATATAAGACTGATGAATCACTGAACTCTACCTCTGAAACCAGTAATGCACTACATGTTAATTAATTGAATTTAAATAAAAAACATTGTCACTGAAAAGATAACACTTTTTATTAGCTTATGATTGAAATTTAGATATCAAAAATTTCAGTTTAGGGAAAGAAAATAGCTTAAGCCTAATCAAACTCTTAAGTATTGTCATAGTTATCAACAAATACCAGTAGGTGATTGTTTGTGCAGCTGACTGCTACCCTCAGTGGAGCCATCAGTGGATCATGGTTAAAGAAGATGTAAGCACACACACATATTCACACATACACTTGAATATTATTCCGCCATAAAAAAAGAAGGGAATATTGCCATTTGTGACAACATGGATGTACCTCAAGGGCATTGTGCTGGGTGAAATAAGTCAGAGAAAGACCAATACCGTATAGTCACTTTTATATATGGGATCATCAAAACAAAACAAAACAAAACACTAAGCTCATAGATTGAGAGAACAGATTGGTGGATATCAGAGGCAGGACATCAAGATGTAAACAGAAAAAGTTTTTTTTTTTTTATAAATTAAAAAAAATTTTTTTTTAATTTTATTTATTCATGATAGGCACACAGTGAGAGAGAGAGAGAGAGAGGCAGAGACACAGGCAGAGGGAGAAGCAGGCTCCATGCACTGGGAGCCCGACGTGGGACTCGATCCCGGGTCTCCAGGGTCGCGCGCCCTGGGCCAAAGGCAGGCGCCAAACTGCTGCGCCACCCAGGGATCCCCCAGAAAAAGTTTTAAAAACTTTTAAAAAATAGGCATAAAAGTTTTTTCCCTTATTATTTTTCAGTCTCTTAAAAGATATGAAAATTGGAAATTATCATAGGGATATTGAAAGCTCCATTAAGACAGAGGTGAGGGTCATTCAAGTCATTGTTAATTCAGTAACTTTGATTCAGTGCATACTTTGTTAGGCCTTTTGCTGATGAGTTAGCGTTTTGTAGACGGCAGACCAGTGATGTTAATACTTTGGAGTAAGCACCATTATAGAATTAGGTACAAGAGGCTTTAGGGAATCATAGGCAGCCAGAGCAATTGTTAAGAGTGTGTACTCTAGAGGCAGACTACTTAAGTGTTCATATCCTGACCTGCTAGCTTTGTGGCATTGGGCAAGTCCTTTAACTTCTCTGGGCCTTTGTTTTTCATCTATAAGATGGGAATAATAACGGTTTTTATCTTGCAAGATTGTCATGAGAATTAAAAGACTCAGTATGTAAAGTGTAAAGAGCAAGGAGAAGCAGGGTCCTCCTTTACAAAGAGAACAGGTAGTTTCTGTAGGTCATGGAAGGGTGAGAGCCCAGTAGGTTTGGGTATTCCAAGTGGGCCTTTGTGGCAATAATATTTTGTGTGTCAGATTCTCTGCTGGTAGAGTTGGGCACAAGCTGAAAGAGGTACGATCATGTCCTTAGTCTTACTGGGCTATAAAATGCAAAGAATGAAAAAGGGTTTGTTACAATAATAATATAGCATAATAGGAAATTAATGGGTAGTCTGTGTCTACTTAAGGGAGGGCCTTTAAGTCCAAGTTCCTGGCCAAGGTTGAACTAGCCAAGTTTATACTGGTTTCTGACTAATTTTACCCTAGAATGTCAAACCTTTTTTTTTTTTTTTAAGATTTTATTTATTTATTTGACAGAGAGACAAGCAGAGGGAGAGGGAGAATCAGGCTCCCCAAGGAACAAAGAGCCTTATGCAGGACTGGATCCCAGGACCCTGGGACCAGAACTTGAGCTGAAGGCAGACAACCAACTGAGCCATCCAAGCGCCTCAAGAATGGCAACTTTTTATTAGGCTGCCCTGTCTCTTCATCATTCCTTCCTCCCTTCCCAGCACCCCACTATGCCCCATTTCTTTCCCTCTTCCCGTTTGCTTTTTGTACATTATATTTCTGGAAGTAGCTGTGATAATTGGTAAGAAGATGCTATCTTCTCTTTAGATGATTATCTCACATGGCTTCATTTTACTTCTCAGTCAATTCTGGAATTTACTTTTCTCAGACTAGAAATTTAGTTTTATGTTGCTAAATATCTACATGTAAAATGTAACTATATATATGTATTTATGCTGGCCTGCTTCCAACAAGAATCTAAGGTGACTTATAAGGGAAAAAAGGATGCAGCTACAGTCATGATAGACTGTTACCAGGAGAATGCCCAGATGAGAGTAAAGTAAGAGACATGGGAGAGAGAGGAAGGAGTAAAGTTACACAGAAATCCATGCTGAGTTAATATGCTGAAACTGAACATAAAGTTTGCTTTGTGTCCCACAATAGCCACTTTCAAGTTAAAGCATGTACGTTGTTTTTTCTTAAGTTTTGACCCCTAGGTAATTTCTGTCATATTTTTGACAGTTACTGTCTCCTTTTGGGAAGGGATTTCTAGTTGGATTGATGACCTCAGTTCATTTATTTATTGTTCTTCAGACAGTTGGAAATTTATTGAGAACTTTAACCACTAGTGACTTGATTTTTGTTTAAAAAAAAGGGGGGGCTGCAAAGTCCTGCTGTGTTTGTTTTTTTTTTTTAAGATTTCCTTTATTCATGAGAGTCACAGAAAGAGAGAGAGAAGCAGAGACACAGGCAGGAGAAGCAGGCTCCATGCAGGGAGCCTGATGCGGGACTTGATCCCGGAACTCCAGGATCACATCCTGGGCCAAAGGAAGGCACTAAACCGCTGAGCCACCCAGGGATCCCACTACTGCTGTTTAAAGACCGTGTGTATTTATTATTTCCAATTGGGTTGAAGCAGGCCCGAACTTGCTCAGAGGCAGCCATTAATATTTCATTAAAACAATAAATGTTTTCTATGACATTATGAAATAAGTGAGCTAAATTACTGTTCTTTTGTGTTGTGTTTGATTGTATTTCTTTGCATAACAAATCTAAATAAGGCCAGAAACAGTAGGTGATTATTTCATCATTTTCCTTTGTTTGGGCACACAAATTTTCCACATTTGTCCATAATGGATTTTCAGGGCCTTTGGGGTTCATTTAGCTCATTCAGGACTTACCTGGGGAATATTGTCCTGTCTTTGAGGATATTAGGTAAGTCACTTCTGAGGGGGCCTCATGTTCCACCCTCTTCCTGTAGGGATGATTAGTTCAGGATTGTACTGTTCTAGCAAGGCATTTTATCTGGAGAAGTTGGAGTTAAAATTCATTTGTTCATTCAGTTAAGGTACTCCTACTATGTGCCATGTGTCATGTGCCATGTTGGCCTGTGGAAAAGTAGAGCTGACTACGATTTGAACCCTCCACAGGGGATTCCGTGGAGAAGACAGACATTTAACCACAAAATAATGTCTTCACGGTATGATCAGTGATAAGACTTGACGGTGTGAATACAGTGCATTGGGGTTCACAGTGGGAAATGAATAAAACCACCTGAGAGATTGGACAGAGACTTCATAGAGGAGATGATATCTGAGCAGCATTTTTAAGGTTAAGTAGGCATTGACCAAGATGCAGAGGCATTCCAGATATATCAAGCATGAGCCTAGAGTCATGAAAGGGCATGGTGTGTTTGTGAAACAATGAGAAATTCAGACTTGCTGCAGTGTGGTAGGGAGTAGAAGAGCAAAATGGAGCAAGACTGTGAGGGCCTCGGGCAATTTGCCGCAGGTTTAAGATGGTCTGTAGTCACTAGGAAGCAAACAGAGTTCTTAGAGAAGTGACATGATGAGATTGTGGGTTTCTGGTTGTTTTGTTTTGTTTTGTATTTTAATGAGGTAGGCATTACTGGCATTTCAGGAGAAAGGAAGAGGAAAAATCTGGAATCTGTTCAGAGACTGGTAGAATTGTCGCGGAAAGGAACTGTGAGCATTTCAATCAAAGGAATGGCAGCGGGCACAAAGGAAGGGAAGAATCTGGGGAATTTGAAGCAAAGGCAGCACTGGTTTACTAGTCACTATGTTGTTGAGAGAGAAGAGGCAGAAGTGACCAGTATCCCTAGGTTTTCATGTCTCTCTCCTGTTAAAGAGGGGTGATGGATGTCACTTGTGGAGAGTGACTGCAAGGCATGGGCAGCTTTGGAGGATTTGATGAATTCATTTTATAGGTGGGAGGGTGGTTTAATACCTTCAGGTAGATAACTCTTGTGGGTTAATGTGGAGGTAGGAGATTTTTTTTTTTTTTTAATTTTTATTTATTTATGATAGTCACAGAGAGAGAGAGAGAGAGAGAGAAAGAGAGGCAGAGACATAGGCAGAGGGAGAAGCAGGCTCCATGCACCGGGAGCCCGACGTGGGATTCGATCCCGGGTCTCCAGGATCGCGCCCTGGGCCCAAGGCAGGCGCCAAACTGCTGCGCCACCCAGGGATCCCAACATGTTAAAATCATGATGCCTCAGTGGATGCAGTCTGTTAGGCTGAGGGTAGAGCAGAATTTGAATAAAGGGACGAGGGCAGAATCTGGGGCAGGGACTACATGGTGGTAGAGGGGGTTGAAGAAAATAGCTGTGAAAATAGGAGGAAAACCAGAACAGATGAACAGGATCAAATGGTTTGAAGAATTTAAAGAGAAGATTAATTAAACGCGTGGGGCTAATATGGTGCAGTTCTGGTTCTGAGTAAGAAGCTGATAAGGTGAAGCATACGCCAAGCAATTCACTTTACCATAAGTAATATTAAAGGAAAGATTAGTTTGATGGTTGTTGAGGTTATGAGAGAGGCTTTCAACCCATGTGTGTAGGTTACCTTTAAATAAGAAAGAAGGGTACTTCCTTCTCTGAGATGAAGGTGGGGAGGACAGGAGGAGAATGGTGTTTTTTCATTACCTAAATCAAGAAAACTAGGAATATTCAGCAAGCTTGTGCTTTTCTGAGTAGGAGGTGAAGTTGGGGACAGAGTAATCATAGTTGAATTTGAGTGAGCACTAATTGGTGCTGGGCTCTGTCCTGTGTACTTTATAAATGTTAACTGTCTTTGGTTTTTATCTTCTACTCCTTAGAGGTGAAGAAAGGGGGTTCAGGGAAATTATAAAACTTAATCCAAAGTTACATACTTGATAAGTACTGGATCCTGACTTGGAGCTCACTTGGTCTGATCCCATCATCCTTTAACCAAAGGAAGGTGAAGGAGGTGTGAGATAGGTTTTGATGTAGCAAGCAGCCTTGGAGGGAGTAGATGAGGGTTTTCAGACACCTGTGGTGAAGGGGAAGACAGGAATTACTGACTTGCAGAATTTCAAATTTGGTCTCCTATCCTTCTGTGGAATGACTTGAAAATAGGGCTGGCTGATCATGGTAAAATAGAAGATTAAATAAAATGTGTGTTCCTTTGGTATACTTCTGCAGCATGACCTGTTGTTACATTGTAAATCGTGGCTGACATTATAGGCTTTAGCTGAGCACTATAACCCATCTGACCAAATAAGATTAGAATTTGACAGAAAAGCAAAAATGTCACCATTAGTTTATCATACTTCAGAACCAGAATTCCAAAGAGAAGCAGTGTATAGACAAGTAGCAAAAGTACAACCAAAAATCTATTTTTGGCAGGTTTTGCTGTGTGTGTGATTTCTGTATAGCTTCACCACTCCAATCATATTAACATTATGTTGAGAATTATTATTGATATTCATTTACATTTATTGACCAAGATTTTTAGAATTTAATTGCATTGAAATCCTGGCCATATGCATTACTTTAAAACTAAATGAACTTTTGCTTTAAAAAAAAAAATGTAGGCCTTTGTTTCAGGAGCTTGGAAGAGCCTAGAGGGAAGCAGTCTTCTGTCTTGAGGTTTGACTCTCCCAGCTTCAGCTTCTTATTCTTTTTTCTTGATTTATTTGGCAATTTATTGAGCACTTACTCTGTGCACTGTTCTAAGAAGTGGGGATACAGTGGTGGATAGGCAAAGCTTATATTCAAGTGACTAGACTATCAATGAGTAATACAGTATGTCAGATTGTGAAATGCAATGACCTAAAAATAAGTAGAGTAAGCAGATGGCATATGAAAGTGCTGGTTTTTATAGGTAGTGTGGTGAGAGGTCTCATTTGAGCAGACTTGATTAAGGAGAGGGATTGAGTCACCTAAGAAACAGTGCAAGAGAACAGCAGAGACATGGCAGGATCCTGCAGGTATAGTAGAAGGCTTATGTGATTGGAGGACAGTTAAGTGAGTTCAGAAGGGAGCCAGGGCCACATTACGGAGTGCTTTGCAGTCTGTGCTGAGACTTTGCATAGCTGTGATTTATATGTTCACAGAATTAATCCAGATTTGATGAAGTGATTAAAACTATTAGGTTTGGCAGTTGTCATATTTATACTCTAGTATTATTTTTTACTTTATAGGATGGAACAAAATTCATCTGTATCGGGGCTCTATATTCTGAGCTTTTGGCTGTCAGCAGTAAAGGGGAACTTTATCAGTGGAAGTGGAGTGAATCTGAGCCTTACAGAAATGCACAGGTATTTTATCATATTAAACTTGCATTGAATAGCTCTACGTATCGACACACAAAATGGTAATCATTTTTCTTATGCTTTCAAAGAATCCTTCACTGCATCATCCACGAGCAACATTTTTGGGGCTAACCAATGAAAAGATAGTCCTGCTGTCTGCAAATAGCATAAGAGCAACTGTAGCTACAGAAAATAACAAGGTACAGAACACTGCATTGATTGAGAAAGATTTTATGCTTAAATTCTTGATTTTCTTCCTCTCCTTGCCCCCTTTCCGTCTTTGCATGTTTTGTCTAACTGGATGCACAAACACAAAGCATCTTAAACCTAAAGAGAGTAATCCAATGTCTAATCTTTTTGTTGCTAGTTTGTCCCTGTACGACAATCCAGCTTTTAGAGGAGATTTTTCCTTTAAGGGAAGGAAACAATATTCAAGATAAGGCCTGACAAAAGAGTTGCTATTGAAAAGCTGGAAGGAGATGGATTTGGAACAGATGGGTTATTATACCTTGGGTTATCAGTTTGGGTTTTGAGTCACTAAATTCTTCTGAAAATTGTTGAAGCAAATGTTTAATTTTGATTAATTTCTTAGAAATGGCTTTAGACATTCATTTCTATTACTGCTACTTTGATTTATTTTTGTGAGGAAAATATTTTAGGTTGTAGTCTTAATTAAGAACCTTTTCTGAATTACTTTACTGGCATTTTAGAATTGCAGTCCATACAGTATATTTTCCTAGTTTTGACCACAATCCTTTTCGAAAGACTACTTGTTTTTTATTCATTTAAGCCTCTATTATTTTACTCTTTAGGTTGCTACATGGGTGGATGAAACTTTAAGTTCTGTGGCTTCTAAATTAGAGCACACTGCACAGACTTACTCAGAACTTCAGGGTGAACGGATTGTGTCTTTACATTGCTGTGCCCTTTACACCTGTGCCCAGCTAGAGAACAATTTATATTGGTGGTGAGTATTACAAGGAGGGGGAGTTCCTTATCAGCGAATGCTTTTAGGTACATAGGTAAGTGCTTTGAATAGTGGAATACCAACATGAGAAAGTTGGCCAAAAATTGTAAAAGATAATGCTTTACAGGGAGGGAAATTCCACTTTGGAGCAAAGTAATATTTTTTAAAAAGGACACCTTAAAAAACATTATAAAAGTAACACATACTTAGTGACTATATAATTATGGAATTAAAAATAAAATACAGGAGAAGTGTACATCACCCACCATCCTACAATCTAAAGATAACTATTGTTAGCATTTGGGAGTATGTAAATCTTATTTTCCTAAACATAAATGTGTGCTTTGCTTTTACATAATTGGAAGCATAGGCTATAGGGTGTCTTTTTTATGCCTTTTTTCATTCAATAGCATTGCTTAAAATATAATTTTAGGGACACCTGGGTGGCTCATTGGTTGAGTGCGGGCGTGATCTTCGCTTCAGGGCATGATCCCGGGGACCTGGGATCAAGTCCCGCATCTGGCTTCTCACAGGGAGCCTGCTTCTCCCTCTGCCTATGTCTCTGCCTCTCTCTCTGTGTCTCATGAATGAATAAATAAAATCTTTAAAAAAAAATTTTTTTAAGGTTATTAAAGTATTTCATTGGATGAATATTCTGTGCCTTCCTTAGTTATTCCTTTACTGTTTGAGACTAAATGTATTTTCTGTTATGTTTTAAGGCATTAAGGTAAATTTGCATTGGCAGAAATCTTATATAAGGGAATCTACTAATGAAATAGAGTTATTTGGCCGAAAATTTTGAGTCATCAGTTAACCATAAATTTTAATCCCTAAAGGTTTAATAAGAATGGATTCAGTTATGTATTAAACCTCTGATCAAGTTATGATTAAGAATAAGTTACACATGCTACTATTCTGAAGCAAAAATACTGTAATATGTGTAATTTCAGATTTATTTAGTAGGCTTCTTTGCTGCTTACTTCACCAATTTATACTTTTTCTTTTCAGGGGTGTAGTCCCTTTTAGTCAAAGAAAAAAAATGTTGGAGAAAGCTAGAGCAAAAAATAAAAAGCCCAAATCTAGCGCTGGTATTTCTTCAATGCCAAACATCACTGTTGGTACCCAGGTAAGTGATTAGAATGAAGCCTGTCGTAAGGAACATTGTTTCTCTTCAAAATTGCTTTCTTCCTGTGTAAGCAGTTTTACAAATGAAAGTCATCTGAAGACTGGATTCCAGTACCTTGTATGTGCTTTTTATTCAGTAGTGGAGTAACAGAGATTCTGCCCCCGTGTTGGTAGGTTCTCAGATTTGCCTAATTTTAAGAATCACTTGGTACTTAAATGCAGAGCCTGGAGCTCCTTACCTGAAACATTCCTTCAGTTTGAGAGTATGGCCCAAGTATCATAGTGTCTGACAAACATCCCAGGTGATAAACAGCCAGGCAATTTGAAAGATGCTGCTCTTGGGGATGTTGTCAGCACAAGGCAGGAGGCTTCATCAGATCCCTGTTTCTACTGGTTTTTCTTTTTTGACTCTGAGATGGTTTTAGGCTCCTGTCTTATAGATAAGTAATTTTTCTCATACCTCAGTGGATCAAAGTGTGGTTCAAGGACTTCTGCTGATTTCTCCATTCTTTCAGGAAATCAGCAGTCTTTTCTCTTCTGTTTACATATCTGTGTGAAGCTGAATTGTCTTCATAACACTTGAGTCAAAAGTAATGTATCACAACAACTAGAATGCAGAAGCTGACATGGGAATGTCTTCTGTTAAAACAGAGAGATTTGCAAAGATGTAAACAATGCTACTTTTCTTGCTATTCTTTTTAAAGATGTAGTTATGTTTCATAAAATTGTTTATATTAACTTGGGGCTCATTATTGTTAAACATTTAAAAATTTCTCAGTATTAATCATACATTAAATACAAACTAGAGGGATCCCTGGGTGGCGCAGCGGTTTGGCGCCTGCCTTTGGCCCAGGGCGCGATCCTGGAGACCCGGGATCGAATCCCACATCGGGCTCCTGGTGCATGGAGCCTGCTTCTCCCTCTGCCTGTGTCTCTGCCACTCTCTCTGTGTGTGACTATCATAAATAAATAAAAATTAAAAAAAAAAACAAACTAGATAGGACCCAAATAAGAGATTTTTGAGTCCTCAGTAATATCTATCTATCTATCTATCTATCTATCTATCTATCTATCTATCATCATCTATCTATCTATTTATATTCATGAGAGACAGAGAGAGACAGAGAGAGAGAGAGGCAGAAACACAGGCAGTGGGAGAAGCAGGCTCCATGCAGGGAGCCCAGCATGGGACTCGATCCTGGGTCTCCAGGATCACGCCCTGGGCCGAAGGCAGTGTTAAACCGCTGAGCCAGCCACCCGGGCTTACCCTTCAGTAATATTTAATAGGGAAAAAGGGTTCTGAGACCAAAAAAGTTTGAGAACTGTTGTTGTACTTCATTCATTAGACTCTCTAGAAGTTTATCTTCATGATAAAACTTGACGTATATATTCATTACAGCAAATGTTGCAATAAGTATTTAAGGGCCTTAAAATCCCTACCACTTAGACAAATGGTGGTTTTTATTACACAATGTGGTGCTAATTTTGTCATAATGCACTTTCTCCTTCAATTGTTTTTTTCTCATCACAAGGTGGTATTACTTAGATTCCCTAGGTCTTAAAAAATAGTCACCACTTTAACTGTTACTTTTCTACAAAACCCAGCTTAAATGTATCCATTTTTTGTTTATGGCTCTTTTTTTTTTTTTTTTTTGTCTTGTTCTGACTTCTTTGTTGGCCTTCTAACTAGGAAGTTTTCAGTGATTACCCACTATTTTGAATATTATTGTTCAGACTTCTTTATTTATGTCATTTGCTTTGGACACATCTCACTCTTCAGGGAGCTCCTTTTTTTCCTGTTAGTCCAAATACTGATTTCGATGTTCTCAAAGTTCCTTGTTCACTGGAGTCACATATTAGCAGGATATCCTACCTAGCATTTGCTTTATTAGCTTGTAGGATGTCATAACTATAGACAGGGAATATAGAAAAAAATACTTTAAAGATGCACTGAAAAAAAGTTCTAAACAAAATAGCTTTGAGGGCACGTGGAAGGCTCACTGGTTGAGTATCTGCCTTTGGCTCAGGTAGTAATCCTGGGGTTCTGGGATCCAGTCCTGCAACGGGCTCCCTCTGGGGAGCCTGCTTCTCCCTCTGCCTATATGTTTGCCTCTCTCTGTGTGTCTCTCATGAATAAATAAATAAAATCTTTTTTAAAAAAAATAGCTTTGCACTAAATTGCTGAGAGATATGTATTAAAATATTTTGGTTATAGAACTAAGATTTTGTTTTAAAGCTGTAGAAAACTAGAGATTAAAGTCAGTCACAGCCACAGAACAAGGAAAGTGTTCATGTTTTAACTTTTGATCACTTAGAGTTTTCAATTATCTCCACTCATAATTGTTGAGAGTGCTGTATTTAGCAGTTATTCATTGACATTTCTTGTTACATGCTGGACCCTGAATACATACCTCTTTGTCTGTAAGGTGCATTTATTTTTTTATAAGAAGACAATAAATTATCTTCTAATATAATGCCTTATCACATTTTTCCTTAAAATATAGCCTTCTTTCCTATTGCTCTTCTTTCAGGCTTTAAGCTTTCACCAGTCTTCTGAAAATTTGTGGATGAAACTTCCCTTTATGTCACACTAAGCGAGACATACCTTTTTCAAGAAGTCAGATCTTAATGAGCTATTCATTCTATGCCATAGGTATTATATTTTGTGACACACAACTGTTTGATGGAACTGCAACTCTGCTCCACTATTTCCAGTTTTGATACTACTTAAATATATCACCTTCTTCTGTGTCACTACAGTTAATTATAAACCACCAAACACATGATCTTCAAATATGCCACTGTCAAGTACAACATAGTCATTAGTTACTGGATGACTGAACAGGATGTCAGTGAGTTTGAGCAATTGAAGAAATCCAAAGAGATTTCCAGAAATCATGTTTATCTCTCATTTGAACTGATTGTTAGTGTGTTTGACGGTGCCACCTGGCAGGTTATTAGTTTCAGTGTATGACCTGAGGGTTCTCCTTGGCAGTGAGAAGTTTTAGGTTATTCAGTTCTGAACTCAGTTAACTTCTATAACTTCTAACACTGATGTTAACATACTCTTTTTTTTTTAATGTAAGAAAAAACATATTATCCAGAGAAGCTTCTGGTTTGTAGAAAACTGCAGTCTTCTGGAGGAAAGAAGTACCCATAGAGATGAAATTATAGAGCCCTGTATACTATATAACATCATGAATTAGGAAAGTAATTTAAAATTCTAAGAAACTGACAAAAAGTGTAATTGTTTTGTTCCAATTTTATTTTTTTAATGACAGCCTTTTAAAAAAATTTCTTCTCTGCTGTTTCGTTCTATTTCCTTATAGCAGAATGGTCAGGATATTTGTTATATGAAATTTGTTTTGTTGCATGAAATGTTAAAGTTATTTTTTAGCAAATATGCTCAAATTATTATTGCGCCTTAATTTTGGGAACAAATTCTTGGTGGAGACTTTTTTTGTTTTGTTGGGGGTTTTTTAATTTTTTGTTTTTGATGGAGACCTTTAAGACAATGCTTTATCAGCCTTATTGTTAATGTAAGATTGTTTTTGGAAAACCTAAGAAACAATACTTTTATTTCATACATTTGAAGCAACTCTATGCATTTTAAAATTTTGTCATCTTGATGGTGATGTTTATTTTGTTTGCTAGGTATGCTTAAGAAATAATCCTCTTTATCATGCTGGAGCAGTTGCATTTTCAATTAGTGCTGGGATCCCTAAAGTTGGTGTCTTAATGGAGTCAGTTTGGAATATGAATGATAGCTGTAGATTTCAACTTAGATCTCCTGAGAGCTTGAAAAGCATGGACAAAGCTAGCAAAACTACTGAAGCTAAGTAAGTACTATAGTCTAATCATGGTTTTATACCAGTTACTAGTTTGCTCTGTATATGAGGGGTTGGGGTGGTGGTAGAGGTAGCCAAGGTGACTTAGTGTACACAGAAACACAGAAAAGTGCTCTGTGGTGGGTCTCATGAGGATGTCTGTTGCAGCTTGGTTAATATTTGTGTAGTTTAGTTCTTGATGTTCAGCAGCTGGAATTACCATGTAGAATTTTCTTTTGGTGTCTTTGTTTTGTCATTAGAGTGTGTCCTTTGCCATTGTGTGGCAGATAAAATGTGTTCAGCCTTACCTATATCAGGCCAACTTTACCCTCCTCTCTCCCTGTGTAATCATCCTAATTTCTATCTAATGTCTTATCTGCATCTTGATCCTTGGAAGGATTTTACAAGTTAACGTGTTAGGGAGGGAAATTCTATAAAGGATTTGTAAACTCTTCGGTTGGAAGGGTATGTGAACAGAAACACTGCAGAGTTGTCTGGAGCCCGTACACAGAAGCTAGCTTATTGTTTGGGAGCCAGATACATAGATCTTAACACTTGTATCTACTTATCTTTAAAAATATTTATATGTAATGTAATTTGGTTATTTGGTATATGAACTATGAAAAACTTTAATAAAGTTTATAAATAACTTTTTCCTAATGTTATAAAAATACATGACCATTATAGAAACATGGATAAGTAATATATTTCAGAAATAACATTTTAAATATTTTGGTGTATCTTAAAAAAAATGTATACAGGCTTTGAGAAGAGATGATCGGGATTATACTATGGATTTATAAAGTGCTGAAATTTTTTTGTTTGCTCTAATGAATGTAATGATTGTAAATTTGCTATCTTTATTGCTGCTTTTCCTCTTAATGCTAAAAATGCGAATTCAAATTCAGAAAATACAAGGATTATTGTTAAATAAGTTAAAAATAATCTTTAATAAACCAAAGCTATTGTAACTTATGCCACGTTAAGGCTTCTTGCTTTGTATGTAGTGTTCTCTCCCCCTCTCTTATTTTATAAAATAGATTTATAGACTTCGTCTCTAATTACATTGATTTTTAATCCTGTAAATAAAAGTGACAAAACACATTTTCATTCTTAATGAAACTTTGTAAAGAATGATGGAAATATTTTTGATGTACACAAATACAAATGAGTTTAAAATAGAATATGCTATTAAAATCACGTAATTTGTGAAGTTTTTCAAGCTTCCTTGAAACTTGCCATCTTTATTAATAAACTTAGTATAAGAGCTTAGTGAAATCAAATGTTAAGAATATGGTCATTTTCATATGAACAGACTCTTCTGTACTAAGTCATTTATATGCATTCACTTTAAAGGCATATTAGTGATTAATCAGTATCGGTCTCTTTCCCACCATCACAAGATTTGCAGAGCAGCTGTGAATGAGTGTTCATGTGTGCTTGTACTGACCACTTTGCCAAGATGGTGGTGAAAATAATACTTGCTTTCTGTGGACTATTTCTAAACTCAGGTGAAATTTCCTGGTGTAGGTAGTAGGAGATGAGGGTTTGTTTTTGGTTTTGTTTTTGGTTTTTGGTTTTTTTTTTGGGAGATGAGGGGGTTAAGATGATGGCCCTAATTATAAAATATACCAGAATGATCTATATATAACAAATTTCTTAGAAATAGGTGACTTTTCTGATAACTAACTTCTGTCATTTAATGACTAAAAATATTTGTTTTTTACCATCTGTAGAATATTATGTCGTTGCTGACTGTAGTTATCGTCTTAGGTGTAGTTAATGAAATAATTCAGTGCAAAGGGATAGTTTATGAATTCTGTAATTTTTCATTTTGGTTTTAACAGATGATGGTTCATCACCATATGGTTCAGGAATAAATTTTTGTAAATCATTGTGAGTAGAGTTCCTTCTTTGAACTCTAAGAAATTAATGATCTAGTTGGCATTTTATATTTCCCTTTACCATTTTCTCACTTAAACTGCTATGTCCAAGTCAGGGTTCACTGAAGTGAGAAGCTTATTTATTTGCTCAAGAGGCTTAGGCTAAATTGAGTATAGTTTTTGTTGCTATTCTTAGATAAGGCTTATCTGAATCATTGTTCCATGTTGTTGATGGCTTTATATTGCGTATTTTTCTTTCCATTCTTTTAAAACATTATTAAGAATTTGAAGTATGCACTGTGTACCTTTTTCCCTATCTTGAAATAGACTACTTTTTACAAGTTTTTAAGATTTCATTCCTTTATAAGCATAAACTTGAGTCTTAACAATATCTGACAAGTTCCTAATATTTCATTTTCCTAATACTGAGGAGACTCTCATTTCTATCTCAGGCCTGAAAGTAAGCAGGAACCAGTGAAAACAGAAATGGGTCCCCCACCATCTCCAGCATCCACATGCAGCGATGCATCCTCAATTGCCAGCAGTGCATCAATGCCATATAGTAAGTTTTATGTGTAGTGTATATTGGTCAAAATAAGGTCCCAGGGAGACAGCCGTATTCAGTCTGTTTATGATTTGTGGCAACTCCTACCATTTTTAATATCTTTTCATGTAAATTGCATTTCTATCAGTTTGATTTGTGTGTATGTATGCGTAGCTTTATTTAAATGAAAAAAATGGTATTTACAGTGTTGCTATTCTCTTGTTTTTGAAAGCAGTTTCTTATAACTTGTAAAATGTTTTGCAGTAATGGGAAATAAACTGCCACTAATTAGAATATCTGTCCACCTTTGTTGAGACTGTTTTATTACAAATTGGTTATGGCTTGGTCAGAATTTATAGAATCTATGAACCTAGACTCACTACTGCACCTTGGGTTAAAAGAGTTTTTTTGGGGATCCCTGGGTGGCGCAGCGGTTTGGCGCCTGCCTTTGGCCCAGGGCGCGATCCTGGAGACCCGGGATCGAATCCCACATCGGGCTCCTGGTGCGTGGAGCCTGCTTCTCCCTCTGCCTGTGTCTCTGCCTCTCTCTCTTTCTCTCTGTGTGACTATCATAAATAAATAAAAAAATTAAAAAAAAAAAAAAAAGAGTTTTTTTGTAAGGTCCTCAAAATAAATTTATTTTACAATGTATTTGCTTTCACATAAGGAAACAGAGTTAGACTTTATCAACAGTTATGTGATAGTCTTAAGAATAGCCTAACAGATTTTTAAATTTTATTTTATTAATTAATTTATTTTCTAAAGATATTATTTATGAATACATGAGAGACACACAGAGAGAGAGGCAGAGACATAGGAAGTGGGAGAAGCAGGCTCCTTGCAGGGAGCCTGATGCAGGACTGGATCCAGGACCCCCCCGGGATCATGACCGGAGCCAGAGGCATGCTCAACCACTGAGCCACTCATGTGTCCCCAGATCTCTTATTTTATTTTTTCAGATCTTTTATTTTAAACCTTGGTCAGAAAGTTCTAATTATAAGGGTTCAAAGAAAATTTTTTATTTCTTCTTTGTGGTGTTTGCAGTAGCGTTAGCATCATTAGTCATTAACAGATACGGTTATTTTTCTCTATGAAGTCATTTGAAGAGGAAGTTGGTCATAAAACATCATAAAGCAGTAGTTCACAGAATTGTTATATAGATATCTCAGTTATGTATCCCTTTACAGATTATCTTTTTTCATATATTTAGATGAAATCTATAAAGTCTTTTTTACATTTTCTTTTTGGTACTTACCATTTTGTTGTTGTCTAAGAACGACGACGGTCCACCCCTGCCCCGAAAGAGGAGGAAAAGGTGAACGAAGAGCAGTGGTCTCTTCGGGAAGTCGTTTTTGTGGAAGATGTTAAGAATGTTCCTGTTGGCAAGGTTTGTTGAAAATATCTAAGAATTAATTACTACCAGAACTAGAACAGTATTGGTTATCCAAGAATTTATGGTTGGTGAGTGTACAGCCCTTTCCTCAAAGTTGCCCTGTTTATCACTTTCAGTGAGTCCTTAGCCTGTTGTAGATATCTTCTTTGTCCCTGAAGATGAACGACTATGAGGCTTCTTCTTGAACATTTATGGTGATATGTTCTTTTTAGAAAAGTTTTAGAATAATTTTAGAGTTGCTGAAAAGTTGCAAAAGAGATTTTTATATATATATATATATATATATATATATATATATATATATATATATATATATATATATATAAATTATATTCCTTTTTGATACAGTCCATTCTTTGGAACTATTAGAATTAGTTCTGAAGGAAAGATCATCTTCCATAACATTTAAAAACTTCCTTAACATTTAAAAATCTTACTGTCTTCAAGTCACCTTCTAGTTTCTTTTCCCTTCTTATGGAGAGAGTCTCACTTTCTAAGAAAAACAAGTGGGTAGAGTCCATCAACTGGAATGTCATTAATTTCATCTTTCCCTCCACATATACTGAAAAATGGATCTCTAGCTGCAGAATATCTGCAAAGTAAAATGATTTTTCTGATTGCTCATTTGTTTCTGAAATTGATGGTCTTTCATTTGTACTTAAGGGAAAGAGTAGATATGCCACGCCCTTTAATTTACAAAGGCCTTTCTCATACACTATTCCATTTGATTCTCAAAATAGAGCTATAGTTTATGGGCAAGTGTTTCCTCTGAGAAGATCACACTGACTCAAAATTAGAAACAGCAAGTAGCAGAGGTAGGACTCGAGTATTCTGGTTTTAAGTTCTGTCTTTCTGTATATTGCTGACTCTCTACCTATGTTGTCTAAAATGGTAGCCACTAATTATATATGTGGCTAGTTAATTTTACTAAAATTAAATAATGTTAAAAAAAAAAGTCAGCTCTTCAGTCACATTAGCTCTATTTCAGATGCTGATTAGCCACTTATACTAATAGCTACCATATTGGGCAGTGCAGATATAGAACATTACCATCATGTTGTAAGTTCTTTCATACAGCAGGGCTCTGAACTAATAAAAGAGGAAGGATAGAAGAATTTCAAGGGTTATACTTCATTTTTTCAGCTGATTGCTAAATGCCACTGGCTCTAAGTGCTGGCTATATGGGTCAGTTGTTCTCTAGAAAATAAGCCTCAAGTATAGAAACCAACAGCAAAGCTTTGGTGAGTCTGTTTAGGTTATTATTTTTTTTCCACTTCAGGTTAATTTTATAACTTTGTGATCATTAGAGAAATATAAGAAATTAAATGCCTTCAGTGATAAATAAGTTCAATGGGTATAATTTGCTTATTGATTTCACAGTAAGTTGGTATTAATATTCAGCATATTTGCCTATACTTATAGGTGCTAAAAGTGGATGGTGCCTATGTTGCTGTAAAATTTCCAGGAACGTCCAGTAATACAAATTGTCAGAGCAGCACTGGTTCAGATGCTGACCCTTCTTCTCTCCTGCAAGATTGTAGGTTACTTAGAATTGATGAACTGCAGGTAGGTGTATAGGAGTCACTCAGCAGGTAAATGGTGGGACTGACTACTTGAGTGATTACAGAGTTTGAGAGCAAGTTTCCTTCTGTGTCATGTAGGTTGTCAAAACTGGTGGAACACCAAAAGTTCCTGACTGTTTCCAAAGGACTCCCAAAAAGCTTTGTATACCTGAAAAAACAGAAATATTAGCAGTGAATGTGGATTCCAAAGGTAAAGATTTTGTAACTTTTTCAATTGGCATACATTATATCCTACTAATACTTGTGTAGTAAATGGGTATAGGATAAAATGGTTTGGAGTGTTTGAAGTCTTTATCCCCCTGTATATAATGTTGTGGAATGAAATGAATTTACATTTCAAATATGACTAGAGATGTTAAAATTTGCTAGGTACTTGTTAAGGGTCACTAAAGATGTATAACTTTTTTTTTTTTTTTATATTTATGTTTTCTGAAGGTGTGCATGCTGTTTTGAAGACTGGAAATTGGGTACGGTACTGTATCTTTGATCTTGCTACAGGAAAAGCAGAACAGGAAAATAATTTCCCTACAAGCAGCATTGCTTTCCTTGGTCAGAATGAGAGGAATGTAGCCATTTTCACTGCTGGACAGGTATAGAGGCTTATTTTTTGCTCTTGGAAATTGGTCTGACAACATTCGCAATTTTGTAAAGCCTAAGGTTAGGTTCTAATAATTTGCTTGTCATTAAACTATTGAAGAATTTAGAATATCAAGGACATTTAATACTGGATTTCTTATTTGGTCTATATAAACTAATCTAATTTGAAGCTAAGTATACCTGTTGTAAAAATCAAGGATGCATTTTTTATTGAGAGCCAAATTCTATTATTCTTAATCTATTATAGGAATCTCCTATTATTCTTCGAGATGGAAATGGTACTATCTACCCAATGGCCAAAGATTGCATGGGAGGAATAAGGGATCCTGATTGGCTTGATCTTCCACCTATTAGTAGTCTTGGAATGGGTGTACATTCTTTAATAAATCTTCCTGCCAATTCAACAATCAAAAAGAAAGCTGCTATTATCATCATGGCTGTAGAGGTAACTTGACTATTTTGAAACTAGTGGCATTTTCATTCACAGGATACTGCTAGAATCTAGGGAAAACAATCTTGAATGGATTATTTGTTAATGTTTTCTACAGGTGATAGTAGTCTAATAGGACTAGAGAGATGAGTGAACCAAAGATGACAGTGTAAATGTTTGAGTAAGGCATGCACAATGTTGTAGGAGCACAAAGCGGGAGGGACATAAATCAGACTGTGACTGTAAAGAAGGCTTCTCTGAGGAGGTGATGCCTGAACACAGCTTTCAATCATCAGATAGGGGTCTCCTAGACAACAACTGAAGATAGGAGGGGCTATCTCTAGTACCAAGAATAGCCTTTGTGAATCTCACTATGTTGGGAGACCGTGTACAATTTGTTGGTATAACCAGAAGGTAGAACTCCTATGGGTCAGTGAGTAACAAGTGCAAAGGCTGGAGAAAGGCACTAGGGTGCCTTGTGTGCTAGCCTAAGGGATATGAGCTTCCCCCGAAAGCTTGGAGGAGAAGGATTTTAAACTGGCTTTTTTAAAAGAAGTATGGGGACCAGATAAAAAGGCTCATGGTAAAAAGGCTATCCAGGTTAGAAACAAAGTAAGCTTGAATTCTTGGAAATGAGGAAGAGGGAGGGGATGGATTCAAGAAATCTTAAGGAAGTAGAAGCCACGAAACTTGGTGCTGGTCATCAACAGTAAATGAAAGGAAGGATTTAGAAAGCTTCTGATTTGGGTGTGGTTGGTTGGTGGGGAGAGATAAAAACAGGAGGAACAAAAGGGATGAGGGAAGCGGATGAGTTTAGTTTTGAACATGTTATGGGTGAGGTGTTTGTTAGATGTGGAGGCAGGTACCACCAGAATTTACTGAAGCAACTTGAGCACAGTTTGACCTGATTTGACTATTTTATCCTATTTTCAAAGGATCACTCTTGACCTGCCGAGAATACTAGGGGATAATTTAGAAGTAGGGAGGCCTGTAAGGGGGCTATTCAAAAGGTCTAGGTGGGGGCAGCCCAGGTGGCTCAGTGGTTTAGCGCTGCCTTCAGCCCAGGGTGTGATCCTGGAGACCCGGGATCAAGTCCCACGTCAGGCTTCTCCCTCTGCCTGTGTCTCTGCCCCTCTCTCTCTCTCTTTCTCGCTCTCTCTCGCTCTCTGTCTTTCATGAATAAATTTTTTTAAAAAGTTTTTTTTTTTTAAATAAAATCTTAAAAAATTTTTTTTGGAAAAAAAAAAGGCCTAGGTGGGAGGGGAAGGGGGTCTTGGCTCAGGAGGTAGAGTTATGAGGGAGAAGGGATTTGATTCTAGGTTTATTAGTTTAGGCTGATGGTAGAGCCAACGGATTTGGCTCTACCATCTATCATCAATATAGATGTCAAACAGCGGAAGCAAGAGGGCCAAAGATTTTGAAGGAATGAAGTTGGCATTTATAGAGATGGGAGACTAGGGATGAAGCAGGTTCAGGAGGGGAGGGGTAGACAGCAGGAGTTTGGTTTTAGACACGCAGAGTTTAAAGGTACCTATCAGATATCCAAGAGGAGGTAGTAAATAGATATGTAAGTCTGAAGACCCAGAGCAAGATGGAGAATGAGACTTAGTAGCTGACAGTACATTTCTGATATTTAGAGGAATTACACTGAATGAGATTGTCAGGGTCATGAAGAAGAAAAGAGGTCTAAGGATTGAGCCATGAGAATAGTATCAGCATTTAAATGGTAGGGAGATAAAGAAGAACCTGCTTAAGAGACAGAAGGAGCAGCATCCACAGGAGTTGGAGGAAAGCTAGAATGAGTGTTGTCTTGGAAGCCAGGTGGTGAATATGTGTGAAACAGGATGCAGTGATCATCCATGTCCAATGATACTGTAAGCCAGGCAAGGCAAGTGTTGAACGTGATTGGGGATTTGGCTCCATCTGGGTCGCTCTTGACAGTGGGGTCGCTCTTGAAAGCCTGATGAGAGTGGGCCAAGGAGAAAAATCTCAATTCTTATGAGGAGATTTTCTGTAAAGAATGGAAACAGAACTTGGTATGGGTGCTTATTTACCCTCCATTTGGTTGGAGGTGAAAGCAAACTTGTTAGAAATGCATCTAAAATGAATTGAATCCAGGTACTCCTGAGAGCTGCTTGTAAGCTTTTTGTTTAGAGACACAGTGCTCATATTCTTGGTTTAGTTTTGGTTGTAACCTACTAGACAAGAGGTTCCAAACTAATAGGCGTGTGGTTAAGGAGGTTGCGGTGGCCTGAGCTTGGCTCCTGGAAATAACCTTCACATCATTTTAAAATACTTGATTGGTTACCAACATTTAAAAGCCATAGGATTTTTCTTTAAAATCCAGATTTTCAGTTCTTAAAATATGGAAAGCTCTGAAAACACTGGGCCATAATAAAGCCATTGGCATGCCAGCTTTAGAAGCTGTATATTGTCTCTCCAGTTTATTGCAGTTCTTGATACTTAATTGCTTTAAATGTTGCCATTTATTTATGATATAGTTTGTGTTCTTTCTTATCCCTAGCCTCCTTTACTCATTTGTATTAACTTCAGATGTTCTGTAGGCATTTGATTCTGTGACCCCTGCACTCTGTCAGCATCTCAGGGGTAAAGATAAAATGTGTCATCCTCCCATGGGTAGGGATAAAGTGTGCCATCATTTATTTTTGTACCTCAGTGAGTTGGGATTGGTACACAGTAGACCCATGAGAAATGTTTCACTGCACTTACTCTGCCTTTTGCTATAAGAATAAGTGACAAATACAACATAATAGTGATGCAGAGTAAACTCTTTTCCTTGTAACACTGTAAATGTTGTATTGGTAACTCTCAGGGTGAGAGTCCATGTAAAGCAGTTTGGAGATCAGTGTTTGCTGTAGCTGCTTCCAACCCAATGACTGGATGATTGCTTGAAAACCTCTTATGTCACAGAATATGCAGCAGAATATCTTGACTTAGTTACTTTCAAAAGTACTGTGCTTTTCATTTTTTGGAGAGCCTTTGACACATTTTCTCAATGTATTAATTACTTTATATATCACTGGACTTTGGCAAGTTTAGTCTTATGTATTTCACCTCATACTCTAAAACTGGAGCTTACAATATATGGGCTCACCTCAGTGTCTTAGTGCCACAGTCAAAGTCGTCTATCTAATATGTGGCAGGTACTGAAAATAGTTTTTTAAGTATTTTTTTTTTGTCCCTCCTCCCCTGCCAGTAGTCACTTTTACCTTTCCTCCTCCATAAGATTGAGGGAAGGGATAGGTTATTTAGTTTAGGGGAGAGATGGTAAGTTGTTCAAATTCAAATGCATCTTTCTTCTTCCCTTTGTAGTCCACACATTATTTTCCCAGTTCTTAATTCTAGTTAAAATGAACAAATTTACTTGTTTTCCAAAACTAATGCTTTATATTTATTCCATTAAAGTCCCTTAACAGTTTTACATTCTGAAAGAAGTACACTTGAACTCCTTGGTTTGTACATGCTGTGTCTTAGTCTGTTCAGGTTGCTATAGATTGTGACTGGCTTATAAACAACAGAAATTTCTAACAGTTCTGGAGGCTGGAAGTCCAAGATCAAGGCTGGGCAGATTTGGTGTCTGGTGAGGGCCCACTTATTGTTTCATAGACAGCCATGTATTCTCATGTGGTGGGAGGGGAAAACTCTGTTCTCTTCAGCCCATTTTAAGGGCACTAATCCCATCCACAAAGGCCCTACCCTCATGACTTAATTACTTCTCAAAGGTCCCACCTCCAAATACCATCACACTGAGGATTAGCTTTCAACTGAAGAATTTTGGGGCCATAGATTTTCAGTCTATAGCATGCTATTTCTCAGGTAGTTAATGGAATATACTATAAATCATTAATGTTACTATGTCTTTGACAATAAAGTGCATTAGTTGTTACCTCTGAGGGATTGCATCTGTCATGATTTCTAGGAGAGTTGAAGGTTTTGGTTTTCATGTACCAGATATAATAAAACCTTCATAAGTATAAGAGGTATGCATAAGCATGTATAAAATATATAGGATGTATACCTTTACTTAATTGGTTAACAGTGCTAATAGAGTTCTAATTCAATAGTTATGTAAGATACAATATAAACCAGGGCAAGGGTTAGTAGACTGGCCTTTAAGCCAGATCCCAGTCACTGTCATTCATTTGTGTATCGCATATGGTGGCTTTCCTGCCACTGCCAGAGTTGGATCAGTTGTAAAAGCTGAAAATATTTACTGGTCTTTTACAGAAAATTTATCCACTCTTTTCTATTCCTGTCATTTGTATACTGTGCTTAAAAGGTACCCTCAATTTTAAGTCCTTTGGTGGGCTACTTTGTCTCTATTTACTTTCAGAGCTGATTATGTTATTGTATGCAATTATAAAATGAGGAAGTTTTGACATGTGTAATGTACTGTTCAAATTCATTGAAGTTTTTTCCCTAATTTGTCTGAGCACAGAAACAAACGTTAATGCAGCACATTCTACGCTGTGACTATGAAGCCTGTCGACAATATCTCATGAATCTTGAGCAAGCGGTTGTTTTAGAGCAGAATCTACAGATGCTACAGACATTCATCAGCCACAGATGTGATGGAAACCGAAATATTTTGCATGCTTGTGTATCAGTTTGTTTTCCAACCAGCAATAAGGAAACTAAAGAAGAAGAGGGTGAGAATAAGAACTATAACAAGGTCTCTAAAAGGAATTTTAGGCAGTTTTGAAAATATAACAGCTATTAAAGAAAAGGAAATGACTACAAAGAATTTGTGTGTACTTTTTCTTTGCTTTGTAAAACAGGAGTTTCGATATTCTTAGAAGGTAAAGATGTCTGTCCTCTGGTTAGGTTGAGTATGTAACATAAGCAGATAACTTTTTATCAGTGTGTTTTCTACTATATATATAAACTATATGAGTAATATTTAATGAGACTTACTGATTTTATAATAGCAAATAACTTTTATTACCATGAGAATTATTTAGCAAGTTAAGGCAAGTTACACTGAAGCAACTTTTATGCCAATTTTCAGAATGTAGAGGGGAAAACAGCCTAGTGAGTTCTGAGATGTTTTTGGAAAAATAAGCTTTTTTTGCCATAAAGGTTTTAATTGGCTAAATGTTTGAAGGGGAAATCTGCAAGCCTAAAGTGCAGTTGTGTGGTTCATAAATGTTTTTCCCGATTTTAAATTCTACCAGTGATACTCTGGTAGCTACTTTTTTTTTTTTATTTTTTTGTAGCTACATTTTTGAGCAGTGGTTTTGCAGGCTGCTTTTTTCTTTTCTTTTTTAATGTTTAAATTTTTTTTTTTTGTTTGCAAGTTTCTAACCTTTATTATCTTATCATTAAAGGAGGATGAATAATATATAAACCAAGACTTGAGGTACTGAATTGTGCATCTTTTTCTTCCTTGGTAGTGAAAGCTAGATTTCAGTCTACTTAGGAATAATCTTATCTTTGACCTTTGGGGGTTGAAAAGTAAGGCAGAATAAGGAAATAATTCACATATTAAAGGTCATAGTTAAATCTATCTTAAGTGTGTTGCTCAGGAAAAAATTAAGCGATTTATTATCTCTAGTATGTGAATTAGAGTACTAAAATACATAGTAGTTAGCATTTAATGGCCTGTACATACTTAATCTCTTAGTTATTTTTGAAATTTAAATTGATCCTAATTTCTTCTCTTATGTTTCAGAAGCAGAGCGCTCTGAAAGAAATACATTCGCAGAAAGGCTTTCTGCTGTTGAGGCCATTGCAAATGCAATATCCGTTGTTTCAAGTAATGGCCCAGGTAATCGGGCTGGATCATCAAGTAGTCGAAGGTAATGTGATTTTTACCAGGAAAGTTTAATTGGCGGAAACAGAATCCAAGTACAGAAAAATGTATCTCTTATCTATCTTATGCATGAATTGGTGGGTCCTTTTGCTTTGTTTTTGTTCCTTCCAGTATCAACCCTGGGAAAAAAGATCTGATAATATCTAATAAGATTTTAAGCGTAGAATAGTAGGATCTAGGACGCTTCAGAAATTTGAGATAATTTAGACAAGTAGTTGAACCTTGATTCTTTGAATGTGTTTTAAGTTTATCATTCTTGTTTCCTAGGAAGTTATTTTCTTTAGTTGGAGAACAAGTAATAACAATTATTGAAAGAACTTCAATCTTACTTTTTGGATTACTTATTTAGCTCAATTTCTCAGATGTCTTATTGATCTGGGAAGAATTGAAAGGCTGGTGTGTATTGTAAATGTTTGATATATATTTTAAATTTTCAGGCTCTCTCAGTTGTGGGATGGACAAACCTTAATCACACAAAAAATTACTAGGTGTTTGAATAGATGAAGAATATTATAAAGAATTCAGGATATAGTGTTTTGTTTTGTTTTGTTTGTTTGTTTGTTTGTTTCCTGAAGGAAAAAGCACATTTATATTAGACACGAGAGCCAGAGTTCTTGGACACTTGACAGGTCACTGACGGAAGCACTGCTCACTGTGCTAATATGATAGATTGTAAAGTCTACTTAAAATGAAGACTCTCTTTGCCTATTTTCTGTTCCATATCCAACTTTCCCTTTAAAAATGATTCTTCTAAAATTGATAGCTTCCCAGGTTCAAAAATGTCCTGAAGTGAGATTTATCACAAACTATTTATGGGTGACCAAATTATAACTTAAAACAGTACAAAGACCTTATATAGATTATACAAAATGGAAATTATCACCAGCTTACTTGTTTAGGACTATACTAGGCAGATAAAGTGTTTGGTCTAAAATGGAAAACAACTTAAATACTTCATGAAGAAATTAGTGTCTGAATTATTTCAGGTATTTCATTTCCTCAGGGTTAATACAGGTGCAGATCAAGTTGGACTCTGATATGGTTGGTCCAATGCCAGTGCTGCCATCTTTTTTTTTCATGTAAGGATTATTTTGAAGGCAAAGACTAAAAGGAGCTTCAAGAGTGGGTGATGTGTTGCTCACAGAAATAATTTGCAGAGTAAGCTCCTTTGAGGCATTTGCCGAAGATTTCACTGCAGTGCTCTTAACCAGTTCAAACTCAGGGCTGCCGGTTGAACAGATGAAAGCACAGGAGTCTTATTATCCACGCCGGGCAGTAGGAAGTCCACAGACTCTGCTTCATTGAAGTGAAACCCTCCTCTAGCCTACAATGGATTTTCTAGGCGATGCCCCTTGATGAGTATGCAGGCTGGGATTCATGAGCTGTAAGCTCAAAACTGATGCAATTTCAATATTGAATGGAGTACTGTTAAATGTCTTCAGATGATGATTTGACTCAGAAGTTTTGTTATGTGACTCATAGTTCCTGAGTACAAAGGGCAGATTTAGTGGAAAGCTTGATTGATGCATCTGATTGCAGGTGTATGTACTCTAGAGATTGTTAATCTGGAAGACACATGACCTTCGCTTTTTTGTCACAGTGGTATGTTTGAACATGACTGGATTCTAAGGCTTCTGTAGCATGGATATAACGTGCTTACAAAGAGGAAATTACATCATCCTTGAATTCTTCCATATTGTCAGAAAATACGATGACTCCAGGCAAGCCTATACGAAGAAATGTCAAAACTCTGAATCTTAGCAGCCAAGGTGGTATCTCCTCAGTATTGTCCTCAGCCACTGAGGATACAGGTGAATCTTCATGAATTGTGTACAACATCTTGAAGAATAATTTTCTTTTTTTTGTTTTTTGTTTTTTGTTTTTAAAGAATATATGAGGAGCTGGGCATTGTACTTAAAAATGTTCCCAAGACCTAATGAAGAAAAGTGGTTAAGGACAATTTTTTAAAATGACAAAGGAATGACCCCCTCATTTAATATTGAATTGACTACATCACAACAACAGAGTTGGGAGTTTGCAAGTTCAAGATTAGACTATGGTCTCAATTTATCTTCATTTTATTCTTAGTCTACTCTAAGCTAGAGGTTGGAGAATAGTCCACGTTTTGTTTGGCCTGTGCACTGTTAAAATTTTTTTTCCTTTAAAATTTGAATGCCTTTAGATAAGCATGTATGCTTCTAGTTCGCCATTAATCCCTATTTATTAGACCTGACTGCCCTTTTCCTCAATTGATATTGCCTTCTGGGCTTGTAGGCATTGACTTTGTGACCCTGGAATAAGCATTCTTCTTAATAGCCCCAAACATGCATTTATTTTCAGGTTATTTGTAGTGCCTCCCACTTACTGCTGATTTTTTCTCTCTCTCTGTATTTTGAGTAAGATACACTAGAATACCAAGTGTCTGTGTTGAGCTTAATTAAGATTATTTAGGAACATCACAGTGTGAACAGTCACCCTGATGTGTGCTGTTACCTAGTAAGGTAGGTATTTACCTACCTACCAAATTATAGGTATAATTTTTCTGTGGGTGAGGTCTTCGGACAGGGAAGTGACCTTGACTGAAATAATCCCTATGCCCTGTACCCCTCCTTATTCCAAATACTCTTAAACTCAGATATCTGAATTGGGAGAGGGAAGACATCAATACCATAAAAGAATTAACTATAGGTATTTCTTGATAGTGAATACTAAAATAACTGATATATTATTTGAGACGTTAAAACTTACTTTGCAGAATCTTCCAAAGAATGTTTCTGTTCCCAAAGGTACATCATCATATATAAGCTTTATAAAATAGATGTGTTCCTGAAAGTAACCTCCAAAAGAAATCTTTGTAAAGCTTTTTAAAAAAATGTCCTTATAAAATGGAAAGTGTGTTGATATGGAAAACCACATTTACCCTTGGATCACACAACAGTTATAATTAGAAGAGTCAAACATTAATAAAAATCTTTCTAAATTACTTATTTGTAGACATATAATGTGCTCATCTGGTAAAGTGGTAGGTCTTTCACATCAGAGAAATGTCATGACTTTGGGATTAAATTTGCATGGGAGAATGGTGTCCCTTATGTGTTACCTGGCCCTTATAATTGAATTTTTAGTCTATATTCATTTAGAGACTCTAAAATTGTGGCTGATGGAAGGGATTTGCCTTATGTGCTCTCTCTTAACTGCTGTTTGTAACATGTTAATTCTGTAGGCTTTTGTAAGCTTTTATTCAGAGGTATAGATTTTTATACAGGTAGTTACCAGTTCCCCTCACAAGGTCTGTGTTTGTGATTATTTCCTTTTCTTTTTAGTGATGTGCACACCTGTGCAGTATTTTTATACATATATATATAGCAGGAGAAAAAAAATCACGCCCAGACATTAATCTAACAACACATTTTATAAGCTCCAGTTTCATTAATTTTCCTTGGGATGCAAGTTGTACTGTTAAAAACATTTTTTTCTTTTTTTGGTATGAAAAATCTAAATTGGTCTTTGTTTTAAAACAAAGTGTGTGGACATTAGTTCAATTGCTTTTGAGATCACAGCAAAGGGATTTATTTAATGAGCTAACAGTATTGGTTTTGTGCTAATCAGTATGTTTGCTGATGTTTATTATTAAACTTAATTCTTACTGGATTATAAACAGGGGACAGAAAATTCTTTTTGTCTTAATGTTCAGCTGTTCATTTACCTTAACTGTATGAAAGATTATTTTCTAATCTTCACCGTAAGTTTTGTTCCCTGTGCTTAAGTTTGTGTGGGAGCTTAATATAGTGGTTTTAGTGCTGAACTGGGTGCTCCCAGTTTCATTTCTATCCCTCACTGACTTACTCTGTGATTCCAGAATTGGCATTTGTACTTCACTTCCCTTGCCTGGAGTATTTGCTTATAGAACAAACTTTGATCTCAGATGAGAAGTTCTGTGCACCTTTTCATTACATTTAGCCATGGTAGTGAGCTCCAATTTTGTCCATGTTCTTCTAGTTTGAGATTACGGGAAATGATGAGACGTTCGTTGAGAGCAGCTGGTTTGGGTAGACATGAAGCTGGAGCTTCATCCAGTGACCACCAGGATCCAGTTTCACCCCCCATAGCTCCCCCTAGTTGGGTTCCTGACCCTCCTGCGATGGATCCTGGTAAGATCTGTTATTTTATTTAGTGTTTAACCAAAAAACAAGGTCCTGAAAGACAGGAAATTAAACATTTTAATGGGATATTTAGAAATCTGAAATGTTTAAAAGTAGCATAATGAGTAAACTAATTTAGTTGTAAAGATTTGGTTTAAGGGGTTTATAACTTAAAATTCTAGAAATTTTTTTTCTTTTTTTTTAGAAACTTTTTCATTGACATCTGTATTTCCATGCTAGCAAGAAGCTAGTTAGTAATACATCACAATAAGTCAGTAATTTATCTAGTGGATTCCTTCTCGTATAGTTTGGAAAACAAGTTTCCACTTAAACCTCTGTCTGATTTGACCTTTGGCTTACAGAGAAAAGCCTTAAGGCCAGTTAAGAGAACATGTTAGGGATATGTTGCCTATAATGATGTACATCCTGCTGTTCTGTTTACTGAAAGATGGTGACATTGATTTTATCCTGGCCCCTGCTGTGGGATCTCTTACCACAGCAGCGACTGGTACCGGTCAAGGACCAAGCACCTCCACTATTCCAGGTGAGAATCTGTACTATTTTATCTGCCTAGGCATTTGGGTTTCTACAGATCCACACTTGATTTCAAAGATACTTTCCTGGCTTGAAAACTATCTGTCTGAATTAGATCTTCCATATATCAGTGAAATTGTGTGTATGATCATACACATCATCATGAACAGAGTTGTAAAGTGTGTTAATGTATTTAAATTTTCTATAATGAAGTTACTAATTTATTACGGATACTAGAATATTTTTCTGATGGCTTATTTAATAGATACGTGGTATGTTATTCCAGAATATTCTTTCACTCTGTTTTGTTTACTCTTGTTACCAAATGGATCTGCTTAATTACAGGTCCTTCCACAGAGCCATCTGTAGTAGAGTCCAAGGATCGAAAGGCCAATGCTCATTTTATATTAAAATTGTTATGCGACAGTGTTGTTCTGCAGCCCTATTTACGAGAACTCCTCTCTGCCAAGTAAGAAGTTTAATATACTTTTGATGCAAAGATTTAGCTTAGTTCCCTGTACTATTTAAGTTGATCTTGCAGTGTATGGATAACAGTTATCTAATGTGAATTTAAAATAACTGATCAGAATCTAGCATTTTTTTATTCCCTCTGTAATTAACCAAGCTCTCTTCAATGAAGGGCCCTTCTCAGTATAATTCAGTGTACACTAAGTAAATACAAACTAATTTTATGTGAGCTTGATTAGGAGGTGTGTATATGTATATAAGTTAAAAAGATCACAGTATAGTTATTCTCAAATGTGAATTCATAAATTATGTCATTGTCATTGGGAGAACTTAAAAAATTATACAGATTCTTTTCCAGGCTTTGCACTAGAAGTATGACTCAGTAGGTCTGGGATGGGGCCTGGAATTTGTAATCTAAAACTCTGTGGATGATTCTGATGGTTTCTCTGGAAATCTTTTTTTGCCTTGAAAAGTCATAATGAGATTATGCAAAGTTTTTGATAAGTATTGTGTGGCAAATCCTCATTAACGTTATATAGTGCTGCTTTCAGCATGGCTGTTTATGTTCCTTGTTCCTTTACAAACTCATAATAATAAGGGGCTCCTGGGTGGTTCAGTTGGTTAAGCATCTGCCTTTGGCTCAGGTCATGGTCCTGGGGTCCTGCGATTGAGCCCCACATTGGGCTCTGTGCTCAGTGTGGAGTCTGCTACTCCCTCTTCCTCTGTCCCTCTCCCTAACTTCTGAGCACTTGTATGCTCTCTCTTATAAAATCTTTAAAAATAACTCCAAACTCATAATAATAAGCATTTTTATAAAAGTTAGCTCTTATCTATGCCACACTCTACTTTTATTAAACTCTCTATCAATGTGGAATAGGCAATATTATTCCCATTTTATACGTGAAGTAATGGTCTTAAAGGTTAATTAACTGCCCAGGGTCACAAAACTAGTGAGTGGCACAGCTGGAATTCTAAATGTGGTCTGTCTCTTGGTTCCAGAATTCAGACTTCCAGTCATCACCCTTATGTTACCTCTTCATATTTTAGAACAAGAAGGTGTTTGAGTTTTTTATTATTGAGGGCAAGGGAGTTTTTGTTTAAGCCTTATTGGCCTTAGGCCATAATGACCCAATTTATGAACTTATGATTACTTTAATGAAGGCTGCCCCACTAGTAAAATAAGTCACTGAATTGGAAATAAGTTATTACTCTAGAAGCAGCTTATTAATTTATTAGTGGTTTGAGGGATAGATAAAAAAAGATAGAAAAAAATGTATGTATGTATGTATTTGTATATATTTTTATTTTCTCACTTAAAAGTTTTACTTTCGATTTATGGTGTTTTTAAGGGTACTATTTTGTATAATTGCCTCAATCATTTGGTGTTGTCTAAATAGGCAAGAGTAGAGACTGGAGTTTGAGGTTTTGGTTTTTGTGTCCACTTGTCACCTTTTTTAGTATGTGTGTTACAACAAACTGAACTGGAAAATGGAAGAGAAGGATTAGATATAAGAGCAAAAAATTGATTTAGAAGGAAGTCTTCATGAAGAATCCAAATTTTTATCCTAGTTTCTAGGAACAGTGATGCTATTGGCTGACATAAGTCAGATAGAGAGCAGGTTTGGGGAGAAAGGTGATAATAGTTGTTAGACATGTTGAATATGAGGTATCACTGGGAAATCCGAAGTAGACTTACCAAGTACACAAGTGTAGATGTTGGAACTATGTTATTGTAGAGGGGTAGTTGCTTTGGTAGATCAGAGAGGGAGCCACAGGTGGCTGAGGACTAAATTTTGGGAAATACAGGAGGGAATAGAAATTCAGGGAAGAATACTGAAGGTACATTTTTAAGAGAAAATACATAATAATAACAGGTAACATTTATTGAGTATATTTTATTTGCTGAGTATTGTGTTAAAAGCTTTTAAGTAATAATTGATTTAATCCTCATCACAATTGTATGAGATAGAGCCTATTACCATCCCCACATCTAGAAAATATTAGTTTGACTGTAGAGCCCTTGGTGATCTATTCTTTAGTGTCACTAAGGCCAAGAAAGGAGAACATGGTTGAGAGAGACAAGGATCCTTAGAAAAGTGGCTTTCTTTCTTAGTAGGAGACTAGAAAATAACACCAGTGATTTTCTTTGAATGGTAGAACATTATTTAATACAGCAAAATTACTTTTTTATTTCATCATGAACATCTATTTCTTTTATAATCAAGGAATAATTGATTATTAATGTTTTATGTATAATTTTTCTTGTTTTAGGGATGCAAGAGGGATGACCCCCTTTATGTCAGCTGTAAGTGGCCGAGCTTATCCTGCTGCAATTACCATCTTAGAAACAGCCCAGAAAATTGCAAAAGGTAATTTAAGTCCTAAAAGAGTTGCTTATTTTTTAGTTTGAATGGGTTTCCTTTTACATATAATAATTTGATAATATTATTCAAACCTAATTCCTGTGTATTGAAATGATGTAATTGAATAGAAACTATCAATTTATTCTTTTGTGTATGTGAATTTGTGTGTAAAAATTTATGTGTTTGTTCTTATTCCAAGTATATTGTGTCTTCTAACTTTCCATCAAAAAACAGCTGGTGTAATTTTTTAAATTAAAAAAAAAACTGTATAATGGATAATGTAATGATTAATCTTTTGAAAATGAAGATGGATTACTGATAGAACCTGTCAGTAGTTAATTGGTGGAAGTGATAAAATTTTATAGAAACAATAGGTCAGATGCCTAAATGCTCTTCCCTCTGACTTGGAATTCCTGCTTAACAGAATGCAGTAAGGAATATCAGTTCCTGCTGTCCAGCTTTTAAAAGACTAACATACTTTAAAATACTGGCTAAAAAATTTATGTGATTATCTGTAATTTGTTAAATAGAGCTAGAACTTTAATCTTAACTGCATAAGGTGGACCTATATATTCAGCTGATGTGTGCTATATTGTCATCATGTGGTTATGTTATGATTATACTTTGCTGTGTTTTTGCACCAGAATTGACTGAATTTCTTGCCCATTGACTTGTGTATCAATTTTAAAATAAAAATACAGTAGTTTTTTATTTATACTGTGTAAATGTTAAAGCTTTTGCATTTGAGTAAAGTAGTAAATGGCTGTAGATTAAGGTCTTTCTTGATATCTGAACTACTGTGTTCTTAATCTTTTTAGCTGAAGTATCCTCAAGTGAAAAAGAGGAAGATGTTTTTATGGGAATGGTTTGCCCATCAGGTACCAACCCTGATGATTCACCCTTATATGTGTTATGTTGTAATGATACCTGCAGTTTTACGTGGACTGGAGCAGAGCACATTAACCAGGTAAGCTATTTTTTATTTCCCTGTATTTATGCTGTCTTCAGATATTCTTTTCCTTTCTTCCCTTTCACTATCACTGCATTATAGTTCTTAGTTCTGGAGTTATAAGTCTGGTATTTCCTTTTATTTTGAGTTGTAAAATTCTCCAAAGAAAATTAATTTTTATTTAATTCCTAAATAAGTGAAACAAAGGAGGTGATTGTTAAATTAGTGATCAGATACTTCCAAAATTAGAAATCTTCACTCAGTGGTTTAATCTGATCCATAGCTCTTGATATAGATTTCATAACTATAATACCTTTTTTGGGGGGATGATATGAGTTATTTTTGCTCTACTGGTTAACATTTGATTTCCACTTGTGTAATATTAATGTGTATTTGCTATACCCATATATGACTTTTTCTTTCCAGAACACATTAGTTTTGCTCTGCTTTTGTTGTGATTGACTTGTTTCAGAAAATATCAGAGGTAATTATGATGATAATATGTACATTTATTCTTTTAAAAAATTAATCCTTCTAATTTTAGGATATTTTTGAGTGTCGAACTTGTGGCTTGTTGGAGTCACTCTGTTGTTGTACAGAATGTGCAAGGGTTTGTCATAAAGGTCATGATTGCAAGTGAGTACAATTCTGGTTTTCTTTAATATTATAAATTGGATTCATATTGCTGTATTAAAATAGTCTATACCAAGATAATGTTCTATTTCTTAATTCAGGAAGCATGAGGTTTTCTTCTCTTTAAGCTACTTTATGTATTTAAATATGGTTCTTGATTTAAAGTGTATTCTGAAATGTTTTTCATTTGCTTTTGTATGTATTCTCCAGCCAAAAGGAAATCACTGAAGTTAAGTGAATCATGTGTATATTTGACCTATGTTTTATTTACTTCTTAAAGTGAATTAATAACTTTTCATCCAGCAATAGAGTTACCAAGGCTAGTTTGTTAATTTTCACATATTTAAGAAGCAATAAAATACTCCATCATGGACATTTGCAGTGAGTGCCTCAGTCTTAACAGGAACATCAGCTATAACTTTGCTACAGATGTCTAGATGTTATGGTTAACAGAGAATTGGTTTGTAAAAACCATCTATTTCGCTTTAAAATAAGTTATACAGGACAAGTAGAAAATATTTATAGATAACTGCATCGGTATTTATGATTTTTATTAAAAGAACTTTGGCTAATTTGTCTTCCTTACTTTAAACATAAAAATGATAATCTATTTATTTGTTGATTACTTACTAAGTGCTCTCACACAGTAGCTGCTTGGATGGTGGTAGACAACAGAGTCCTTTTCCTAACAGGGTTTACAGTCCTGTGAGAGGACACAAGCAAGAAACATCTGCTCCTAAGGGTTTTAGGGTTTATTAGATGCACATAGTAGGACCACTTACACACTGAATGGGGGCTGTGGAGAATTAAGGAAGACATTCCGAAGGAGGTGACTATTCCCAAGTCATTATAAGATCCCTCTATGAGAGTTGCTTTAATAGACTTCATGCCACTAAATAATCCTTCTAATTAAGTATGCTTTAAGAATTATACTTTGCATTTAAAAATTAACAAGGGTTCTATCTGGTGTCAATAAGTTATACTTCCATAATTTCCATAGGCCTCTTTGTGTGTTTTTTTTAAATTTCAGTTTTTGTACTTGTGTATGAATTCTTTCTAGACTCAAACGGACGTCACCGACAGCCTATTGTGATTGTTGGGAAAAATGTAAATGTAAAACTCTAATTGCTGGACAGAAATCTGCTCGTCTTGATCTACTTTATCGCCTGCTCACTGCTACTAATCTGGTTACTCTGCCAAACAGCAGGCAAGTGGGATTTTTTGGGACATAAATTCAAACAGCACAGCACATCTAAGTAGTCCTCCCCCTGCTCACAGCGATGTTCCATTTTGCAGGGGAGAGCACCTCTTACTGTTTCTAGTGCAGACAGTTGCAAGGCAGACAGTAGAGCACTGCCAGTACAGACCTCCTCGGATCAGGGAGGATCGTAACCGAAAAACAGCCAATCCTGAAGGTGAGTGAATCTGACAGTTTTGACACATAGGAAAAGCATTATATTTGTCTTACTATTTCCTTTTTTTTTTTAGATTCAGATATGCCTGATCATGATTTAGAGCCCCCAAGGTTTGCCCAGCTTGCATTGGAGCGTGTTCTACAGGACTGGAATGCTTTAAAATCTATGATTATGTTTGGGTCACAGGAGAATAAAGACCCGTATGTATTCATTAAAAACATTTTAAGTTTATGTATTTCTCATGTTAATGCAAGTGATTACAGTGCATTGTCTTTCATTCCCCCTCAAGTCTCAGTGCCAGCAGTAGGATAGGCCATCTTTTGCCAGAAGAGCAGGTTTACCTCAATCAGCAAAGTGGCACCATTCGGCTGGACTGTTTCACTCATTGCCTTATAGTCAAGTGTACAGCAGATATTTTGGTAAGTTCTTTGGATGTTTATATACAAGTACATGAAAATGTTTTCTGACTTAAGTTTCCCATAATTTTAGTGATTCAAACTCTTACATATTGATAAACTCTAATTAAACAGTACAGTAAGAGGAATGGAATTATGGGGGGTGATTTAAGTGTCTCCATTAACAACAGAAACTCCTTTCATTCTAAACAAAAACCCTAAAATGTGTTAGAAAAGACAACAGTATACAGATGTATGGAACAGTGTTCAAAATTAATGGTAACACAGTGCAAACTTTACTCCTTTTTTAAATTGGAAATTAGGGAGTGCCTGAGTGGCTCAGCGGTTGAGTGTCTGCTTTCGGCGCAGGGTGTGATCCTGGGTGTGGGGATAAGAGTCCTGCATTGGGCTCCCTGTGAGGAGTCTGCTTCTCCCTCTTTCTGTGTCTCTGCCTCTCTTTCTGTATTTCTCATGAGTAAATAAATAATTTTTTTAAAAGAAATTAGAAGAGAATATAAACCATAAAACCTAGTGCAGTGCTGGTGAGGTTTTAGTAAAAAGAATACATTCAGACATTGATGGGGTAGCACTGCAATTGGTACTCTTTGAGAAAACAATTTGGCAATAATATCATAAGATATAAAAATATCAGTGTCCTCAGAACTTATAAAGAAATAATTTATGATATGAGAAAGAAAAAGTCATGTCACAGAATAATAAATTAAAAAATGAAATACTTGATGGGTCCACTAATAATGGAGTATTGAATTAGATTATAGTCCAGCTACTTGTTGAAATGTAATGCAGCAATTTAGAAATTAAGGATATTTTAAGTAACATTTAAAAAAAGAACAGAATAATGTGAAATTGGATGCTCTCTGTAATTAAAATGTATATGATAGACCATGTATAGAAATGAGACAAGAAAGTAACAATAATGACCTAATGAGAGGGATGGGATTATGAATTTATTAATGTAAGTATTTGAATCTACTTTACCTGTTTCATTATGTACTCGAAAGTAAGTGAAATAAATTGTTTCTTTGATTTGATTTTTCTTCTAAATATTGGTATACATAGATCTATAAGACTTAAAAAGGAAATCAGACATTTGAGGCCCACTCTAGATCAAAGACATGGTAGGTATGTGGCATAAGTTAATCACTGACATTAGAAATGTTTTGTTTAAAAAGAAGAATGTTTTGTTTAAATTTATTTTGAGGGATGCCTGGGTGGCTCAGCAGTTAAGCGCATCTGCCTTTGGCTCAGGGTGTGATCCTGGAGTCCTAGGATCGAGTCCCACATCAGGCTTCCTGCATGGAGCCTATTTCTCCCTCTGCCTGTGTCTGCCTTTCTCTCTCTTGGTCTCTCGTGAATAAATAAATAAAATCTTTAAAATAAATAAATTTATTTTGAGATCCTTATTATGAAATGCTAATATTGAAAAAGTGTTAGAACTTTTTACTTTATAAATATTTGTCTAAACATCATAAAAGATGTTTCATCATTAATAAAGTGATTATAATTTTTTAAAGCTTTTAGATACTCTACTAGGTACACTAGTGAAAGAACTCCAAAACAAATATACACCTGGACGTAGAGAAGAAGCTATTGCTGTGACAATGAGGTTTTTGCGTTCAGTGGCAAGAGTTTTTGTCATTCTTAGTGTGGAAATGGCTTCATCCAAAAAGAAAAAGTAAGACATCCTTTTTTATTTGGGCTTTTCTTTAATTTCACACACATTTTTTGTAATGATAACTTTGTATATATGAAAAGATTCATAAAAGATTCTTGTATTTTCCTTTTTGCTCTAGCAACTTTATCCCCCAGCCAATTGGAAAATGCAAGCGTGTATTCCAAGCACTACTACCTTATGCCGTAGAAGAATTGTGCAATGTAGCGGAGTCACTGATTGTTCCTGTCAGAATGGGGATTGCTCGCCCAACTGCACCTTTTACTCTGGCCAGTACTAGCATAGATGCCATGCAGGGCAGTGAAGAATTGTTTTCAGTGGAACCACTGCCACCACGACCATCATCGGATCAGTCTAGCAGGTAAATTTCTACCTGGAAACAGATTCTGATTAATTCTTTCTCTGGAAATGTCATGTTTGGCTTACTGAACATTTGCATAAGCATTCAGGTGGTGATGTTCACCATTTGTGCAACAAATGGTAGAGATATTATTTTATTTGGAACATGTGAGAGCACTTTAAAAAATTATACGTTGTGTCTCTATAAGGTAATAGATACATAGTTGTGGGTATTATTTTTGGTATGGAAAAACATGTTTTGTTATGCCAATAAAGTAATCTGGTAAGAAAGTTCAGACTTCTGCAGACATCATTACTTCTTTTCTCACATTAGATATAGCTTACTGTAAGGCCAATTTGAGGAATGAGAAGACCTGTAACTTTCTCTGTGTCTAAAGGCTTGGGCTAGGGGGCAGCTTGTTATTGTGTAGTGTAAATAACCAGAATGCTAGAATTTAAAAATACTCTCTACAACAACCATGTTATCTAAAATAGGACTAAAACAACTCAATAACTAAATGGTTCTGGTTATAAGATTATTTATTCTTAATCTCATTCATCTTTTCCATTTGTAACTAGACTGTAAGCTTGTTGAGTCAGAATGTTTAGAAACTAAAATATTCTGGTGTCTTTTAACACAGTGCTTCAAATTAAATTTGCATGCAAATCATTTGGGGGTCTTAATAAAATGCAGAGGCTGATTTTGAAGGTCTGGATGGGGCCTGAGATTCTGTATTTCATATAAACTCAGGTAGTGCCGATGGTGCTGGTTTAGGGGCCACCTCTTTGATTTGCGAGGCTATAGTGATCTTTAGCAAATATTTGTATATTTGGTTTTCTCAAGTCTGATTTTGTTACTGTGTATATGTGTAATGATGTTTAATAAAGATCTTTGGGACCTAAAGACCCTCTTCTTCTTTTCTGGAAAACATCTCTGTTAATGAGGAAGGACTATGTTAGTGTTTGGTAGTTCCCAAGACTTCGTCTCTGGGTTTCATCTGGGTTAATGTATTGAGTATCTGCTCTCTCACTGTTCTCCTTATTCCATGTGCCAGTATGTGTCCCAGCTTTTCCTGTATTGTCAAGTCTCCTAGGATACCCTGGAATTTAAATCCAGATTTGTCTATCAAAGCTTTCCCATGGTAGCCTTGACACTTATATACTTCCAGGATTTGCTGAAAATGATTATAAATCAAACTATATATTTTCAGACTCCCTGAATACACTCCATTATCCAGTGATTCTGTTAACAAAATCTGCTTGGGCTCCATATGATGCTCCTGATTCTGATACCCTGTGAGGAGACCCCTGGTTCTTGAAGTGGTATTACTTTGTGAATTCTTTGTATCCTCTCCTTGGTTTTGTTCTAGAACATAAAATTTTTTTTATCTGTTGAACAGACTTTGGGGTGATAGCTTTAAACAGTGTCAGTGAGCCTGTTGTTACTAAGTATCAAGACTTTGTGTCCCCTGGGGGATCCCTGAGTGGCTCAGCGGTTTAGCGCCTGCCTTTGGCCTGGGGCGTGATCCTGGGGGTCCCAGGATCGAGTCCCGCATCAGGCTCCCAGCATGGAGCCTGCTTCTCCCTCTGCCTGTGTCTCTGCCTCTCTCTCTCTCTCTCTCTCTCTATGTCTATCACAAGTAAATAAATAAAATCTTAAAAAAAAAAAAGACTTTGTGTCCCCTTGTCAACTGCTTCTTAGGCCCTTTGTTTAAGTATTGTGCACTCTTTGGGGCGCCTGGCTGGCTAAGTTGGTTGGGCGTCTGCCTTTGGCTCAGGTCATGATCTCAGGGTCCTGGGATTGAGCCCTGCATCAGGCTCCCCGCTCAACGGAGAGCCTGCTTCTCCCTCTCCCTCTGCTGCTTCCCCTGCTTGTGCTCTCTCTGTCAAATAGAGAAATAAAAATCTTTAAAAACAACAGCAGAAAGTACCGTGCACTCTTCAGCTCTCCTCTTCATTCCCATCTATTGATTCTTTTTTTTTTTTTCTTAAAGATTTTATTTATTTATTCATGAGAGACAGAGAGAAAGAGGCAGAGACATAGGCAGAGGGAGAAGCAGGCTCCCTGCAAGGAGCCTGATGCAGGACTTGTCCCAGGACCCCCCCCCAGGGATCATGAGTTGAGCCAAAGCAGATGCAGATGCTCAACCACTGAGCCACCCAGGTATCCCCTATCTATTGATTCTTCAGTCAGTCCCTCAAGTTTTCCCAGGAGATCTCATTCGATAGTCAAGAAAGATAATAGTGTAATGTTACTATTGCTACAACTGTTGATGTGATGTAGAAATCCTTCATTATAAATACAGTACAATCACTCCTTCTTGTAAGGGTGTATTTTGATCAGTGTTCCAAGCATGTCTTAAGTAAAAAGTTCATACTTGATTAGTCTTTGTGATTTCCTTTGTATTGGATGGTAGATGGTATGTATCACTCCACTGAGCATAAAGTTTTGAGTTCAGTATTTTTGCTTTTTCTGTTGCTTCCCTTCACCTCTTTAAAACTTTTGTCTTTATTAACCTGTTTCTCTGTGTACATTCCTCATACAAAAACTGTTAAATGAAATTTTATTATGAACTAGGAACTTTAAGCATTGTAAATGCATTACAATGCATCTGTTTTGATTTTCACAATAATTCATGACCGCTGTCATTCTACTTTTAAAAACAAGAGATCTGAGCCTCAGAGAGGTTAGGTAACTTCTTCAAGGTCAAATAACTATTAAAGTTTAAAGATAATTAGAGATAATTCTAGACAGATTTCTTTTTTCCTTTTTCCTATACTTGAGAATATTAGGGGTAGATAGTGCTGTTTGGTACTTTTTTTCTTTTTTAAGGATTTATTTCTTTAAGAGAGAGAAAGTGTACAAGCAGAGGAGAGGAGCAGAGGGAGATTCTGTGGGGCTCCATCCCAGGACCCTGGGATCATGACCTGAGCCAAAAGCAGATGCTTAACCGACTAAGCCACTCAGGTACCCCTGGTTTGGTGCTTTTTGATGGTGTTGAGGCATTGGATTAATATCAGTGAACCTGACCCTACCCTCACAGTGCAAATTGCAGTCCTAAACTATCATAAGTGCAGGTTTATAATTAGTTCTCTGAAGAGACATTTTTCCTGTCCCCATCCAGCCACGGTTGATATAGGCAAGTATCTTAAAATTGGTTACCCTTTCCTGATTTGTTTGGCTTTATGTATCTGAGTGTGAGAGAAGAGGGAATTTCTGTGATGTAACTTCCCATTTTTGCTTACACCCTAGACTGTCTCCTGTGAAATCTATGGCTCCTTGAAACCCTTCTAGCCTAAGAGACATGAGCAGATTCCTTTGGCATACATGGTGGCACCACTGCTCTCAGGCTTATTGACGTATGATTGTTTTTCTTATCGCCAGGATAGTTGTGCTTTGTTTTTTAATATTTTATTTAGCATATTTAGGTATTCTACACCAAGAAGGATTTCTCTGCAGTTTGGCAAATAGCTGTAACTTAAGAAGTATTTTAACAGCTCCTGTTAGACTGGCTTTCAGGACTGTAGCTGTGCCATGTCTCATGGGAAAGAGGCTGAATCATGGTATGAAGAAAACTGAAGCTCCATTTCTGAATGGGGAGTTAATAATATATTTTAGGAATTAGCAGTATCATACATACTAAGTACATAAGTCCTTTGAGGGGATGATAGATCTTGTGGATGTTCCAAGACTTCTTTTTAAAATTATTTTAAAGAAATACTAATTGTGGCTTCACAAATGTTGACTTTTATTTTTTAATATTGGAGATGTTGGAATCTTAGGTTGGAAATACCCTTTTCATCTTTTCTTTTAGCCTTTTCATTAGCTTTGTAATTTACTGTCTCTGTGAAGAACCAGTTACTTAAATTTCTAATATTAAACACTTGGATGTTTGAAGGAGAGTGTCTCAGTTGACTCTTCATGTGTAACTGCTTTGATTCTCATTTCTAAGAGCAACTGAGGTGAGGAAAGAACGCTATCTGTGTAAATACCTTTAAAAGGTCCTTTAACCTTAACCTCTCTATAGTTTGTGTTTCTTAATCTGTTAATAAAGGATAATAGTAGGTCACAGGGTTAACATGCTGATCTCTGACCTGCATTTTAAGATGCATTCTCTCATTCTCCCCTTCCTTTTATATTAGAAGTAGGTGTCCTTTCTTGGCTGTTTCTAAGGCATATTTTTAGAGAAGTGGAACTATTCGGCCACCCACCTTTTGTTATGATTCTGTTTTTAAATTCATACTTTTGAACTGATGTTTCTCCTCTTCACACACATCAGTGGGTTAATAAGCTGAAGCAAGTAGGTCATATCAGGTGTCTTAAAGACTAGATCCCTTGTAATAAACACACTCATTACCACACTTTGTTAATGGAGGAATGCTGCTGTTGGAGCTTTTGGAAGTTGAGGACTATTGGCATGAAAGCAGTGGAGAAGGAAAAATATTTCCAGTGGAGCATTTCAGTGGGAAGGACTCCTAAAAGGATGTGCATTAACAAATTTGAAATGACTTACTGAAAAGTAAAAACACTTCTGAGATTCCTAAGTTAAATCTCTGTGATAAAATTAATTTCTTTGGGCTTCATATTTTTGGATATACTATGGATTAATTGTTGGTTTCTAAGAATTTTTATGTGAGATTTAAAATAGCATCCTAGCAAGTGGGTCACACTAAGCGATACCAAGAAGCATAAAAAGTGTGCTGTATAGCAGGGGGGTGGCAACAGTGCCCTCATGAGCTCTTGCTTCTCCACAGCTCCAGCCAGTCTCAATCTTCCTACATCATCCGGAATCCCCAGCAGAGGCGCATCAGCCAGTCACAGCCTGTTCGGGGCAGAGATGAAGAACAGGATGACATTGTTTCAGCGGACGTAGAAGAGGTGGTTGTAACTGTCTTCATGGTGGTAGATGAGAGGCTTTTATATGGGAGGAAGAAGTTTTATTAATAGTAGCTTACTACCATTAGGTGTATTTGCTTCCAGCATTTAGACTTTTGTTACATGTTCTCATTTGTGACTATATATATGTTAAAAATACTTCAATAATTCTTGATTTAGTGGATAATACAAAATTGGACACATAAGCTTGTTTTTACTTCGGGTTAATAGAAAAGACATCCTCATTGTTCAAAAAAGTTTTAGTAGTTTTGTGCATAGTATTTGAAGGCAGAGGTAAATTTTATAACTGGAAGTTTAAAAAACATACTCTGCACACAGTTGTTATACTTCTAATTTTAAGGTTCGGCATATGGACAATAATTACAAACTAGGGTGTTTTGACATAATTTTTGGTAGCAAGTTGTCAATAGCCAATGATTTTTAAACTTAAAATTCTCTGTAGTGAGGGAGCTTCGTATTTTATTTTATTTTTAAATTCATTTTGTTTGGAGGGAGCTTTGAATTTTAGTTACTAATTGCTGTGGAGGAACAGCTGGTAGAGATGTGGGTTTATTATGTACTTTGTCTACAAATAAGATTCTGGATTTAGGTTGAGGTGGTGGAGGGTGTGGCTGGAGAAGAGGATCATCACGACGAACAGGAAGAACATGGTGAAGAAAATGCTGAGGCAGAGGGACAACATGATGAGCATGATGAAGACGGTATGCAGGTTATTTGAGAACTTATTCAGTATGAATAAATCAGGTATCTTTAAGGATATTAATATAAAGAAAAGCCCCATTATAATGAGCAAAATGTTCAACATGTTTTAAGCCTAGGAAGTCTGAGGATGTTTCAAAATTTTAGGAAGCAGCCGTATACATATATGCATATATGTGTATATATACTTATACATATAAAATAATTCATCTTCTTCCTTCTTTACCTTTTGACTCAAAGGTTTTGACTTTCTCTTTTCTTAAAAGGCTTTTTAGAAGTTGATAATGATAACCCAAGTTAGGATACATTTGCAAATTAGAGAAAAGGGAAAAAAATTACCTATAATCCCACCCAGATGCTAATAGCTTATATTTTTACTTTCAGTCCTCGCCTGTGCTGCCCCATTCACACGCATATCTTTGATATTGTATGTTTAATTTTTGTGCCCTTCTTCCCCCCACTAACAATAATCATTTTGGCCTTTTTGCTACATAGTCATTGTAACTATTCTTATTAGTCAGACTTTTGGGGATCAGCGTTATTGAGATATAATTGACATACAATAAATTGCACGTATTTAAAATTTATAATTTTATATGCTTTGACATGTATATACTATGAAATTCTAAATAGATCTTTTTAGCTTTCTTCTCCTTTTGGAATCCCAATATGGAAAACAGATGAAAATTAGCAGTGGACCTAGCCCAGAGCTCTGCCCACTGGTGGAGGTTCCCCTGCCCAACCTTTTTATCTGAGTCTATGCAGAACAGATTTTGAATTGCTATGCAATAGTCTACTGAGTACCATAATTTGCCTAGTCATTTGTCTTCTACTAAGCAAGCAGTTATGCTTTATTGTAGTAGTAATCCCTCTTCTCTGTCCTTTCTGCCCGCCCCCTTACCTTATGATATCCTGCTTTTCAGACCCTGTCTTACTCCACAGTGAGTTTGTACTTTTTCCCCCCTTACTATTTAAATATGTTTTCTAGGGAGTGACATGGAGCTGGATTTGTTAGCAGCAGCTGAAACAGAAAGTGACAGCGAAAGTAACCATAGCAACCAAGATAATGCTAGTGGGCGTAGAAGTGTTGTCACTGCAGCAACTGCTGGCTCTGAAGCAGGTATGTTACTTTATCCTTATCCAGCTTTCTTGCCTATACTAAAGCTATGTATATATTCAACATGAATTTGTTAAACTGTACTCCTTATGATTTGCACAAGGGTGGCTAAGTCTTTATAACTTCATCCTTTTTCCCTGTGGATGTTAGTGAGGACATATTTTAATGACTTTTTTCTTTTCTGATTTTTTAAATACTGAATTAATGTTAAGGTTCATTGAAAAGAATTGTTTTGTAACTAAAATATTTTAATAGTGGGTTTTGTGGATTATTGACTATGTCTTGGCATTCTGTTTAATATATGTATATTTTCCTGAGTGAGGGAGTACACTGTATTTTTAAATATCAACAAACTGACAGTGGTTTCGGTTTTAAAAATAAAAAATTTAGGTGCAAGCAGTGTTCCTGCCTTCTTTTCTGAAGATGATTCTCAATCAAATGACTCCAGTGATTCTGATAGCAGCAGTAGTCAGAGTGACGACATAGAACAGGAGACTTTTATGCTTGATGAGCCATTAGAGAGAACCACAAATAGCTCCCATGCCAATGGTGCTGCTCAAGCTCCCCGGTCCATGCAGTGGGCTGTCCGTAACACCCAACATCAGCGGGCAACCAGTACAGCCCCTTCCAGCACATCCACACCAGCAGGCAAGTCTGAAAACTTGGTATTCTTAAAAGTGCTTAAACAGGTTTTTAAAATTATGTATGTTCATCTCAACAAATTAAGTGGTTTCATAATAGTTCTAAATTGTTTTGTCGAGTTTAGATACTTATGCTTATATCAAGGTTTCTCAGTCCCTGCACCATTGCTGCTTTTTGGGTTGAATAATCCTTTATTTGTGCACTGTAGGATATTTAGCAGCATCCTTGACCTCTGTGCACCCAGATGCCAGTAGCAATACTACCCCTACCCCTCCTTGTGACAACCAAAAATGTCTGTAGACATTGCTAAATGTCCCCACTTTGGGGCAGGGGCAGTAGCAAAATTGCCTCTGGTTGAGAACATTATGGTAATTCTTGTCCCCCCTCATCATTGCCCTGTCTCATTTAGTGTGGTTTAAGAAAAAGTTTTTTGTTCCACTGCTGCATTTGCCAGTGCAATTGATCTTTTAGTTTACTTAAATATGTGTAGTGCTAGAGAAACACAATTAGCATCTGACAACTTGTGGTTGTCCTTTTTTCTTATAGCAAGTTCAGCGGGTTTGATTTATATTGATCCTTCAAATTTACGCCGGAGTGGTACCATCAGCACGAGTGCTGCAGCTGCGGCAGCTGCTTTGGAAGCTAGCAATGCCAGCAGTTACTTAACATCTGCAAGCAGTTTAGCCAGGGCTTACAGCATTGTTATCAGACAGATCTCGGACTTGATGGGCCTTATTCCTAAGTATAATCACCTAGTGTACTCCCAGATTCCAGCAGCTGTGAAATTGACTTACCAAGATGCAGTAAACTTACAGGTACGAAAACATTGAAAAGTTACTCATTCAAATAAATTTTTTGGCTGTCAATTATGAGAATCCCAATAAAATGGGAATTAATGTTACAAGTATTTAAATGTTTACATCATACTACTATATCAAATTTAACTTTATTTGGATAGTTTTAACTATTTTAGTTTGGTCTTCATAGAACTATGTAGAAGAAAAGCTTATTCCCACTTGGAACTGGATGGTCAGTATTATGGATTCTACTGAAGCTCAATTACGTTATGGTTCTGCATTAGCATCTGCTGGTGATCCGGGACATCCAAATCATCCTCTTCACGCCTCTCAGAATTCAGCTCGAAGAGAGAGGATGACTGCACGAGAAGAAGCTAGTTTACGAACTCTTGAAGGCAGACGGTATGAAGTTCTTCATGTATGCTTGTATATTTAGACAGAACCCTTAGGTCCTAAAAAGTTATGATCTTCTTGACTGCTATTACGTAAGACCTCACTCTGTTTTGAAGGAGGGAAGTGCCTTGTATTACTACTACTTTTTTTTTTTTTAACATTTTATTTATTTATCCATGAGACACACAGAGACAGAGGCAGAGACCTAGGCAGAGACAGGCAGAGGGGGAAGCAGGCTTCCTGCAGGGAGCCCAGTGTGGGACTCAATCCTAGGACTCCAGGATTACGCCCTGAGCGAAGGCAGACGCTCAACCACTGAGCCACCGAGGTGTCCTGTATTACCTTTTTTTTTTTAATTGTGTAGTTGAAGCAAAATAAGTTAGTTATAATCCAAGCTATTTTTAAAAACTCATTCAAATTGCAGGAATCTGATGCTAAATACTGCTCAGTGTTGAAGTAGTTCATCTACATCCTTGTGTCATTATCCCTCTCAGGCTTTCCCCCTTTCTCCAATGAAAGGCATGTATTCATGGGAAGACTTAATTTTGACCATGATTGAATATGAATGCATGTTGTACTTGGGAAGAGGAAGTGTGCAGTTAGCAAAGCTGCTCTTTGATTCCCTCAAGTCAAATTTCTTTTTCTGTGTCACACAGTCTGCTGAATTGTATTTAAACTATATTTCTGTATGTTTTTCTTTCTTTTCTTTCTTTCTTTCTTTTTTTTTTTTTTTTTAAGATTTTACTTGTTTAGAGAGTGAGCACATGTGAGAGAACGCATGAGTTGAGGGAGGGAAGCAGTGGGAGAGGATTTTCAAGTAGACCCCCTCGGTGACTCCCTGGGTAGCACCAAGCCTGGGGAGGTGAAAGAGGCTTGATCTTAATGACCCTGAGATCGTGGCCTCAGCTGAAATTGAGAGTCAGATGTTTAACCTTCTGAGCCACCCAGGTGTCCCTGTATTTGTTTTCTTTCTGTTCGGTTAAGATAAAGTAACTTTTCAGAACTAGGAATTTTTTCAAAATTTTATTTATTTGAGAGAGAGGCTAGCAAGTGAGCATGGACAGAGGGAGAAGCAGACTCTCTGCCAAGCAGGGAGCCTGATGACACCCCTCTCATTGTGGGTTTGTGTGTGTGTGTGTGTGTGTGTGTGTGTGTGTGTGTGTGTGTTTTAAGATTTTACTTCTTTATTCATGAGAGACAGAGAGAGGCAGAGCCATAGGCTCCCTGCAAGGAGCCTGATGCAGGAATTGATCCCTGGACCCTGGGATCATGCCCTGAGCTAAAGGCAGATGCTCAACTGCGAGCCACCCAGGTGTCCCTCAGTGTGATTTTGATTGATATTTCCCTAATGCCTGAATGATGAACATCATTTCATTGGCTTATTGGTCATTTGTGTATCTTCTTTGGGGAAATGTTTGTTTAAAATTCTTTGCCCAGTTTTTAATCACTTTTCTTTGTTATTGAGTTGTATGAGTTACTTATATTTTCTGAATATAAGTTCCTTATCAGATATAGGACTTGTAGAAATTTTATCTAATCCATGTGTGTTTTCATTTTCTGGATGATGTCCGTTGAAGGATGTAAGTTTTTAATTTTGATAAAGTCTAATGCTGTGTGTGTTTTCTTGTTGCTTGTGTTTTGGGTGTCAGGATTGGCAGTAGTTCTCAATGTGTGATCTCTAGAATGGCAGCATCACCTAGGAGCCTGTTAGAAATACGAAATTTGGGGCCCTACCCCAGACCTAGATTTTGATAAGACACTAAAGTTTGAGAAACATTGTCTTTAGGGAAGAAGTTCCTTTTCCCATTCCAAAGGACACTGGAATTCCTTTCTTGGTTTAAAGCACAGGACAGTGGAGCACCTGAGTGGCTCAGTCGGTTTAGTGTCTGACTCTTAATTTTGGCTCAGGTTATGATCTCAGGGTAGTGAAATCATGTCCTGCATTGGGCTCTGTGCTCAGCAGGAAGTCTGCTTGGATTCTCTCTCTCTCCCTCCCTCCCTCTCTCCCTCTCCCTCTCCCTCCTTCTGCCCCACTCTGCCTACATGCTCTCTCAAATAAATCTTTAAGAAAAAAGTACAGATCAAATTATGCACAATGGTTATATCTCTAAAACAGTCACAGGGGTAATGAATTTTGATTTATGGATATTCTCAGTTCCTAATCTTACATATTTATGGTAGTGGTCAGTTTAACATTTGTGTCGTTTTTAAAACATTTTCATTTCTTTTTCCTCCTACAGACGTGCCACATTGCTTAGCGCCCGTCAAGGAATGATGTCTGCCCGAGGGGACTTCCTAAATTATGCTCTGTCCTTAATGCGGTCTCATAATGATGAGCATTCTGATGTTCTTCCAGTTTTGGATGTTTGCTCACTGAAGCATGTGGCATATGTTTTTCAAGCCCTCATATATTGGATTAAAGCAATGAATCAGCAGACAACATTGGATACACCTCAGCTGGAACGCAAAAGGTATCTGTACTTGCCAGGAGGTTGGTTTAGGAAATGCTTAATTTCTCAGTGTGGTCTCTATTAGTATATTGTCCGATTTTTGGAGTGAGGAGAACAGCGCTTCAAAAGAGAAAGAGGACAGGAACATTTCATGTGGGAAAGAGGGCTTGAGTCTCCATAGCTACTCCTTATTTAAAACAGGAAACCTGGGCAGCCCTGGTAGCTCAGCGGTTTAGTGCTGCCTTTAGCCCAAGGCATGATACTGGAGCCCTGGGACCAAATCCCACGTCGAGCTCCCTGTATGGAGCCTGCTTCTCCCTCTGCCTATTTCTCTGCCTCTCTCTCTCTCTCTCTCTCTCTCAATCTGTGTGTGTGTGTCTTGAATGAATGAATGAATGAATGAATGAATGAATAAATAAAATCTTAAAAAAAAAGGAAACCTAAGAATCTAATTAAGCTTTATGCTTGATGTAGTTTATCATGTTTTCTATTTTGTATAAGTATTCACTGTTTGTTAATGTGATTCTCTTTTGCTTTCTTTGAGCCTGTTTTATAATTGTAGTACATTTGGCTGTCCAGTCTACCATTCCCAGAGTCTAAAACTTGATCACAATGTTTGAAACTGGCTAGATATGTAACTGACTTTTTCAGTGTTTTTTTTTTTTTTTTTTTGCTTATAATTCCCATCACCTTTGCTCCATATTTTATGTAAAATGACTCACTTGTCTTTTTAAAGGACGCGAGAACTCTTGGAACTGGGTATTGATAATGAAGATTCAGAACATGAAAATGATGATGACACCAATCAAAGTTAGTGTACAGAAAATCTGCTAATCTACTTCAAGAAATGGCTGCCTCAGTATTTCCCCTTCAAGCTTTTTAACTTCATTATTTTCTGTCGGGGTGGGAATTTCTCTTTTCTTCTCTATGTCCCATTTCTTGCATTTTCTGTCCATTTTTCCTTATGCATCCTTGAATTATTTGCTTCATAAATAAGGATGAATTAAATGTTACGAACTTTTCAACAGTTGGTATCTTTGCTATTTTATCTTTGTATCCCTTGTGTTTTAGTTTTATGTTTAACTTTATTTTTGAAAGTCTTAGTAGAACCTTATTAATACTGATGCAAAATAGGTTTAGTCAAGAAAATGAGAAATTCCAGTTATAACTCCCAAATATCAAAACTCTTAACAGTGCAATAAAAAAATATTTCAAAGTCAAGAATTATTTTGGAATCTTCTGCAGTCTCTGTAGTTTCTTAGCTCTTATTTCAAGTGGAATTTAAAACAATTTATAAAGTGTGGGGTCAAATAGCCCAGTCTCTTGTCTATTTCTTATTAACAGCTAGTACTTCTATTCAGCCCAGGGGAAGACAACTGACTTCACTGCTGTAGTTTGAAAATCCAGTTGTAGCTCATTATTTTCACAGCATACTGTAAGCACTGTCCAAAGTTTTATTCCATTAAGGGGAGGATGGTGTTCTTATGCTTACTGTTGAGATGAATGAGATGTCCAGACATTTCTGTCTTGTAGAGAAAGCAGAACTTAGTAGTAAGCAAATGCTCAAATCTCAGCTCCTGACCGTCTTCTCTTAGAGTCATCAGTGAGCCTAAATATGCTTCAGAAGCTAGCTGTATTCAGGTCTGAATCCCTAGAGAAAGAGAAAGATACGGGAAATGTTTGTCCAATACAAAAGTGGAACAAGATTTGTTACTGCTAATACTTTTTAAGATAAGTCTGTATTGTGGTGTTAACGTATACATAATAGATTTTACCATTGTAACCAAACTAATATTTTGAATTATCTCCTAAAAATATTACCAAAATTTTGGACAGTTTAACTTATTTTTAGTTTTTGAGTGGCATTAAAATTTCATGAAGAAGGAAAAGGAATTTTGGACTGAGCAGATTAAGATGCTTTTCCTTCCCTAGTAATTAATATTTTCTAAAAACCACTTTATCTCTTTATGTGTAGGTGCCACTTTGAATGATAAGGATGATGACTCTCTTCCTGCAGAAACTGGTCAAAACCATCCGTTTTTCCGACGCTCAGATTCCATGACGTTCCTTGGATGTATACCCCCAAATCCATTTGAAGTGCCTCTGGCTGAAGCCATCCCCTTGGCTGATCAGCCACATCTGTTGCAGGTGATTTAAATAAACTAGTCAGTCTTAAAAGATTTCTTTTTTAAGTGACTTTATTATTTTTTTAACTGTACAGTATAACTGGAATATTTCTGTTAAAATTCCAGCCAAACGCTAGAAAGGAGGATCTTTTTGGCCGCCCAAGTCAGGGTCTTTATTCTTCATCTGCCAGTAGTGGGAAATGTTTAATGGAGGTTACAGTGGATAGAAACTGCCTTGAGGTAAGATAGTAAAAATCTTCACAATATAGTATTTGTGAATGAGAACTTGTCGTAATATCTAGAGTCTTAGAAATGCATTAATCCAAAATATTGTATTGTCTCAAATAATGGAAGTATTAGAAATTCCTGCCTTATGACAGATTTCCACATAATTTCATACTTCTGTCAGTGTCACTAAAACTGCTTTGAGACTAACTTGTTTTATGTCAGGTGACTTCATCTATAAAATGGCAGTTTTGTTATGTGTTTTGCCTATTTCACAGAGTTGAAGCTACTGAAAATTAAATCTTGATGTGTGTAATGTATATACATGTATTAATGTGTGAGCATATATAGTATTGGCTTGAAAAACTTTTTAACTGTAGAATGAATAAATAAGGTAATACTAATAATGACTTCTTGAATAATTATATCTACTAGGCATGTTCTCAATCTTTATTACCATGTTGGATAGAAAGTATTTTTATCCTGATTTTATGGGTAAAAAAACTGAGGCTTTCATAGATTACATAAATTTCTTGTGGGAAAGTCTGTTGTTAACTAGTTAAGTAGCAAATCTAGTTTTTAGATTAAAGTCTGATTTGAGAGCCTAAAATTATACAGTCCATACTGCTTCTCCAATGAAAATGTAATAACATGTTTAAGAGCAAAATTTTATTATCTAAGGGATATAATATTGAAAATACATAGAACATTTGAAATACATAGAACATTTGAGTAATCACATATTATAGAGACTCCTTTAAAAGTTCTCTGAGGCTGCTGTGATAAATGCACTGGAATTGCATTAGTGCATTTTCATGGGTGGTCAGCAAGGGGAATCGGAGAAAAGAAACAGGCTGCATCTTTGTAGTTGAAGTGCCAGAGAAGAATTACTTAACTTCCATGTGATTCCTGTGGAATATTACTAAGTTGGAAAGGAAATCTAGTAGGGTTGAGTTTTTTTTTTTTTTTTAATGTATGACTTTTATATGTAAAAATTCATAGGTTCTTCCAACTAAAATGTCTTATGCTGCCAATTTGAAAAATGTAATGAACATGCAAAATCGACAAAAAAAGGAAGGAGAAGAACAGAATGTGGTGCCAGAAGAAGTTGAAAGTTCAAAACCAGGGCCATCTGCTCATGATCTTGCTGCACAATTGAAAAGCAGTTTACTAGCAGAAATAGGGCTGACTGAAAGTGAAGGGCCACCTCTTACATCTTTCAGGTATTTGCTGAGTGGGGATATTTTTTCTGTTGCATTAATTTATGGGTAGTACAATTCTTGTAAGAATTTTTATTTAGGAATTTTATAATTTTATTTCATTTATATGTAAATAATAGACTTAAATGTTATCTTATTTCTGTGCTTTCCTGATTTATAATCAGATATTTAAATATGTGATTTTTCTGGATTTTTGAAGTGACAATATAGCCATTGATTGGCATTCTAATTTTCCTTTTACTTTATTGAGGAAATTCTAAGACTATGTTTTTTAATGTTAGTATATGTCCATGTCAAATTGCCAATTATAGACATGTTAGCAGCTTAACAAAGAGAAACATGTGAATGATTAGATAGAGCTTTCTAGGTTTGTGACTCTCACACTTGCTTGGGCTCCTTTGCCAAGTTTACAGTTGGTTATTATCTTCTTGTAAGAGGTAGGTTCTTTGCTTTCCCAATAAAAATTTGCTAGTGTATACTATGTCTCAGTATGGCTAATCACCAAATGATTTGTTGAGTATCTGCTTTTTGGTTACAGGATGTCAGATAATTATTTTTGGTTAGGAGTTCAGGGAGTTTAGGAAACTATATACATTTTATATATACAGTCCAACAATCAAAAGGCAAGGAAGAATTTTGGACTGGGGTGGCACAAGCTTTTCAGACAATATGGCTCGAGCTGAGATGGTTAGAATGCGTAGAGGCAAACAGATTGAAGGGGAGAAGATTTAGAGGTAGGGAGACAAGTTAGAAAAGCTGCGAGTTCAGGTTAGTGGTAAAAAGGGGCTGAAATAAAATATTGCCTTTGGGGATGGATAGGAAATTATGGAAAGAGAAATTTTGAAGGACTTAATCGCTCTGGAGGAACAGGGGCAAGAAACATTAGAATTTGTTTCAAGTTTGTGCAGTAGGGGAAATGGTACTGTTCAAAGAATGCAAGAGGCAGTGTCATTGAATTGTAGAGGCCATATTCAGTTTTCCTGTGTTGAGTTGGACTTACATGTCACTGACATGGAAATAAATATGTAACACTGTGGAAATTCTGGTCTGTTGTGAAAGTTTGAATTGGAGAGGAGGGATGATGGACTTAAAGGAGAAGAGATAAAATTGAAGATGAAGGTAGCAGCTAGGAGATGTATCCTTATATAAAGGACAGAGGGATAATGGAGTAAAAATTAGTTCTGTGAGGCATGAGTAGTTATAGAAAAATTCTGTTAGAGAGGATGTGGTTTGAAGTACTTACGACTTCAGAATATGAAAAGACCAAGAAAATTACTGTCATTGACCAAAAATCAGGAAATTTTTATAGTTGGTTAAATTACTTCCAACTCTCCCTTAAACCTCTTGCAGGCCACAGTGTAGCTTCATGGGAATGGTTATTTCCCATGATATGCTGTTAGGACGTTGGCGCCTTTCTTTGGAACTATTCGGCAGGGTATTCATGGAAGATGTTGGAGCAGAACCTGGATCAGTATGTATTTTGAGCACTTTTAATTCTGTTCTGCCAGATAAGAACATATGTCAGAGAATAATTCTGTCATGCATTCTTTTTTTTAAAGATCCTAACCGAATTGGGTGGTTTTGAGGTAAAAGAATCAAAATTCCGTAGAGAAATGGAAAAACTGAGGAACCAGCAGTCAAGAGATTTATCACTAGAGGTAAAGGTATTTAGATTTTCTTATACTATACATATAGTGTGCTGTTTATATGAAGTTTAAAAACAAAAATAACAATTTCGCTTAGGGGTTAAAAATTTAATATATGGCAATCACCATATTTAGAGTAGTGGTTATTTCTGGCAGTTGGTTTCCTAACATCCTCTCATGATCAATGAATTATTTCAGTGGTTTTTTTTTTTTTTTTTAATGTTTTAGATGTCCTTCAAACCATTAAGGTTAGTATATTCCATTGATGCTCAGATTGTTTTTGGCTAGTGGGAGTCCTTTGGCTCATCGGTCCTTTTGACAGGATTCCGATAACATTGATAACGTCTTTACTTTTTGGTAGGTCTCATGTTGTGTATTTCCTGTCACAGACCTTAAATCAACCATTTCTTCAAAAAGCCTGGTTCCTTTTAGTAGGAAAAAGTATTTCAAGATTATAATATAGGCTGTTATTTCAAGATTATAATCTAGGTTGTAGAGTTATTCACTGCCTAGTAGGTTGGTCATAGTTTCTAGGTCTCTTCAATGGGTAAAGCTAGGAAATTTTCCTTTAAAAAAATCATATTATAAATGCATACTTGATATTTCCAATTCAAATTCAAGATATAGAATCACAGAATTGCTTTATTTCCACCTCTTAGTCTGTATCTCCTTTCTTCTGAACCAAAAATCCAACTTCCCAACACTAAGAAAATTATTCTTTTGCTTTTTATATTATAGCATATACACTGCAGTCTTAGAATCACATCAACACTACCACCCCCAAGATAATTATCAAAAATAGCTTAAGATTTATTTGCAGTTTTTTGTTCTTCCAGCTTATCCAATTAGAGATTATACAAATTGCTTTGTTTCGAAGTCACTTGAAATAATTTTTTCTTTGTGTGGTTTTGCTACTAAGCTGCATAAAACCAAGCCTTTCATTTTGCTTTCAATTTTTTGTGATAGCTGTCTCTCCTTTTTTGGGTTCGGTTTTGTACTTAATGTAAAATATCTACAGTAGTGCAAGGCCAACTCTATAGAAGAAAGTTTATTTAGGGAAATCTAGTTTCTGTTTCTTTTTTACCATCCCCCACTTCTCCCCTTCAGAGTTTTGTTGTTTTTAAATGGTCTTCCTTCCTTTTAAAAAAATGTAATCTTGCATGTGTGTGTATGTATTCATTACCCATCTCTCTTCCTTCCCCTACTCCTGACCCTGAGTGTGCTATACATTTTACTCCATCTTGTTTTTCCTAGTTAACAGTATATCCCAGAGGTAAGATAGAGCAATGTTCTGCCTTCCTTTTACAACTGCTTTTTCTTAGTACTGCATTTTATGGTTGTATCACAGGGGTTTTTTTTTTTTAGCCAGTCTCCTACTCATAGACATTAGGATTTATTTCTAATCTTTTGCTGTTACAAATAGTGGTCCCTGTTTTTCTTTTTAGGCTAGTGTGTGTAGTCTTTAAGATAGATTCTTAGACATAGAACCTAGACATGGGGCAAAGGGCATATGCATATATAATTTTGGAAAATATTTCTGCACAATGGTTATGTATTTTTGTGTTTGTAACATTAATATGAGATGCCTCTGTAGTCCTGCCAGCAGTCTGTCAAATATTTAGATTTTTGCCAATCTGATAGGTAAGAAATGGCATCTTGTGAAATTTTAATTTGCATTTCTTTTACTATGAGCAAAGATAAACATTGTTTCATATATTTAAGGATATTACTTTTTCTATGAACTCTGGTATATCTTGTGCATTTTAAGTTTTTTCCTCAATTTTCTAGATTTTTTAAAAGCACAGTATCTTATGGTGCTATGTATATTATTCATAAATACATATCTTTGTCTGTAGTAGGATACATTCACCAATCATTTTCCCCAGCTTGTCATTTTTCTTTTGCTTTGCTTGTGGTTTTCTGTCACCAAAGGAATATCCCATGTTTTCTAGTATTTGCTGTCTTTTTTTGTGTGTGTTTGGTTTGTTTTAAACAAAACACACTTTTAATTTACTTAGAATTATCCTAGTATATTCCAAAATTGAACAAATTGCTGTTTTCCAATAGACTTAAAAAAAAAAAAAGATTTTGAGAAAGAAAGAAAGGAGTGAGGGAAGGGGGAGAAAAGGGAGAAGGAGACTCTCCCCACTGAGCTCAGGTAGTAAGATTGAGCCCCATGCAGAGCCTCCCTATGATTTTCTCTCTCCCTCTCCCTCTGTACCCCCCACCCCCACACTCACTTTCTCTCTGAAAAACAAAACAAAAACAAAAAACCCCCATAACTTTATACACTCCTGACTTTAAATGAAAAACTAAAATTAGTTTAAGATTTTATATAGGAAAATTTTAAGGTGGTTTCTAACGTTGAAATTTACTACTTTCTGGGTGTATTTTAATAGGTTGATCGGGATCGAGATCTTCTTATTCAGCAGACCATGAGGCAGCTTAACAATCACTTTGGTCGAAGATGTGCTACTACACCAATGGCTGTACATAGAGTAAAAGTCACATTTAAGGATGAGCCAGGAGAGGGCAGTGGTGTAGCACGAAGTTTTTATACAGCCATTGCACAAGCGTTTTTGTCAAATGAAAAACTGCCAAATTTAGATTGTATCCAAAATGCCAACAAAGGCACTCATACAAGTAAGTACTAAAAACAAATTTTTGTTTCATCAAAACAATTTTAAGTATTTATAGTAGGAGAACTTTAGTGTACATTGACATTTTTATACAATTTTATTCTAGATTAATGATTTAATCTTGTTTAAACTACTCTAACCAACAGTTTAACACTTTGCTCTTTTAATGCCATATTTATTTTCATAGATGTGATTGTGTTAGTGAGTTTGTCATCTCAATTGTTACATGTTTGGGGAGTGGGAAGTTGTAAATTCTGTGGTAATAGAAAAATGTATTGAGTGCATAACAGTATTTCCACCACCCCTGTATTATTTTTTTAAGATTTTATTTATTTATTCATGAGAAACAGAGAGAGAGAGTCAGAGACATAGGCAGAGGGAGAAGCAGGCTCCCTGCAGGGAGGCCTTGATCCCCAGACCCCAGAATCATGCCCTGAGCCAAAGGCAGATGCTCAACCACTGAGCCACCCAGGCGCTCCCCACCATCCATGTATCTAATTAGCACAGATACTTAAAAAAAATACCATCCTCTGGAGCAGCAGTGCTATTCAGAGTATGTTTGCAGAGTTGCTACTAGTCCCCAGTGAGATAGGGAGCTTGCAACCAAATATAGATTGGTTGACTAAGTTACCTCACTGATACTTTAGCAAGACACTAGTTTTTTGGGTAGTAAGATTTTCTAAATTAACATCTGGGTACAAGCTCTACCTCCTTGAGGACCAGCACTTAGGTATTAGGATTCCTACCTAATTTTCAAAATAAAAAAAATCTATGAAAATTATAAATGCCGTAAGGAGGTTATAACTGAGGATTCATGTAAGGTGGGGGCAGAAGATTGTCATCTTGTAGATGGATAATTTAAGGAGAGGGAATTATTAAGAAAATTCTATATTTTACCTAGGCTGTAGTGATACTGTATTGGGGTTCGGTAAGCTGCCACCATAGAGGCTGAATGAGCTTTAGGAAGGATTGAGGATGAAAAGATGTGTGGAGTACTCCAGCCTTTCATCATCAGTTTTACCACTTTCTGTAGTGTTAAAATAAAAAGAAATTGGCAAATGTGAATGAGGGAACCTGGAAAGTCCTAACATTTCAGAAATAACTTTTCTGCATTCTTTTTAGGAAACCATACTCTGGCTTATTTTGCTCAAGGGTTTGAAGATAACAATAGCTAAAATGTTTTAGGGGTCTTGTAATGCTTAATACTCAAAACTAAGAACAAAGAAAATAGGACTCTAGCCACATAAGAAATCTCAGCATTATTTATGGTGAAATTATTACATAATGTAATGTAATAATAATATTACATGTTACATATTATTTCACAACTGTGACATAATTCATTAAATACTGAGTCAACATCTATTACATGCCAAGTACATTCTATATGATTACCCTCAACCTTCAAAACCAGGGGGAGAATCAGAGAAAGGTACTCACACAGATGCTTAGGGAGATAATCTTCATCTGTCATGTTCTTATATTTGTCTCATGTCCTCACATGGACTTTCAAAGTTAAGGTAGTTGCATTTCCATTTATGTGAACAAAGTGTTTCATATTTTCTTCCAGGTTTAATGCAGAGATTAAGGAACAGAGGAGAGAGGGATCGGGAAAGGGAGAGAGAAAGGGAAATGAGGAGGAGTAGTGGCTTGCGAGCAGGTTCTCGAAGAGATCGAGATAGGTGAGATCATTTTGTATCTTTTACTGAATAACCACCTTTTTGAATGAAATTGGAAGTAGGCCTGTAATGAGAGGGTCTCAATTACAGACTATTTTTAGAAAAAGTTTTAATATTTGGGTATATGAATAGTAACTATACTATGATTAAAATGTTCTGCTTTAAAAACCCTGGGTCAATTGAAATTACGTAATCTAATATTGTTTCCAAAATTGTCTTAAATTTTATTTGTGGCAGTTGTGTTATACTTAAGCCTCTTAATTTTTTTCCTGTTAGGGTGGGTGGCATTTTACTTTCGACTAAAATTTCCAGAAAATGTGGATGGATTCTTGATTTCTGATATTTTATGGTCCTGTTCCCTTAAAGTCAAATTGAATTATGCATTGCAAATTTATAGATTTTTAAGTAGCAACACCTAGAAGATCTTTATTTCCCAACCATCATCTGTTAGGCATTCTACCACCTTAATCTGATAACTGGAACTACCTGCATGTTCTGGTTTTCCATCTTTGTTACCAGTTGTGTTGATGTTATTTTGCAGACAAGGGGCATGAAATTAAAAGAGCTTTGTTGGTCTTTCAGAGACTTTAGAAGACAGCTTTCCATTGACACTAGGCCCTTCAGACCAGCCTCTGAAGGGAATCCTAGTGATGATCCTGATCCTCTGCCAGCACACCGTCAGGCACTTGGAGAGAGACTTTATCCCCGTGTACAAGCAATGCAACCGGTATGTATGGTGCACTTACCTACCTTTTAACTGACTGTGCCATTTTTGTTTTTGAATTAAAGTTGGCATTGTAAAATGTTAGCTACTGGCAAGCCATGTGGTTGAGGACTGGTAAAAAGGAAGGTTAAGAGGGAAAGCAGTCAAATTTGCTGGAGGGTAGCTTGAGGTTTGTTTTTTCTACCTATGGCTAAGTTGGCATACTACCTAATAAATTTCTTGTGTGCTAAAGAATTAGCTGTGCATTTAAGTTGTATCTTTAGTTGTATAAATTGTTACAGACTTGTACATTGAAGTAGACTTTTTAGTTAATAAGCTGTAGCTAAAATATATTACAAATAATATACTTGATTGCTATTAAGTATTGCTAGAAGATTTTTAACAAACTGGTTGTGTTTGTTTTCCTTTATACATAAATGTATTACAGAAAGAGAAAATAAAACCAATCATAGTTCTTTCAGTAAATCCTTAGTCTTAAATGTAGGTATCTTTCTTTTCTCTCTTCCACTTCTTCCCTCCCTTTCTTTTCTTCTATCCTACATGTAAGAAATGTTTCTGGTCTGAGGGGGGGAAAATGGAAACCGAGTATTTGCATGTTTACTCATGGATAGCAGAAATGTTAAAAGGCTTGTCATACAAATTTTAAACTAGCTTTATTATTTTTTATTTTTTTATTAAACTAGCTTTAATAAGATACCAGAGTTCTCTATAATTAAGCTTCCAGTTTAATAAAGTACCTTACTGGTTCAGAAATCTTTTCGTTATCCATATGTCTTACATTTTCTTCCTTTTCTTCTTCTTTTTTTTTTTTTTCTTTTTAGATAAAAGACTTGATTTAGATGAGAGGTTTCACAGTGTAGGGGCAAGTAACATTTGTTCATTGTTTTCAGGCATTTGCAAGTAAAATTACTGGCATGCTTTTGGAATTATCCCCAGCTCAGCTGCTTCTCCTTCTAGCAAGTGAAGATTCTCTGAGAGCAAGAGTGGATGAAGCCATGGAACTTATTATAGCACATGGACGGTAATGTGTATAATTGGGGAGGCATTTCAGTTTAAACATTAACTACTTTATTTTTAGGATGGAGGTGCTACCATACCTTAAAATTTATACTAGAAGGTACACAATAATTAAATGTTTTTTTAAGAGATGGCTTAAAAACCATGAGATGGTTGAGTTTCACATGTGTTGCAAAGTTAGAATTTTAGCAGTAACAGGTTCTAAAAATCTTTTATACCTGATACTTAAAAATTACTTGTAAAAAGTACATACCAAATTCTCTACCAGAATAACCCTAATGGCAGAGGCTAGCTTCTTCAAGGAATCAGGGTGTAGTCCCTGAGTTCTTGCCATAAGCATGAAATTTCTTTTAGATCTCCTTATTTATCTTAAAAATCCATGCAAGTTTTTGCTTTCTGTTGTGTAACAGATTTGTTTTATATTAAAACTAAAAATACCTAATAGTTAAATTCTTTTTCCCGAGGTGACAAGTAAAAGTGACATCAGGAAAATATGCTAAACTTATTCTGTGCCTTCTATTGTAAGGCTAAATACTCAGTTTGAAGCTTTAGATGTAAATTTCTGTCTTTTCTTCCTAGTCATGATTTTGTTCAAGAAACCTAGATTGGATAGAATCCTAGAAATGGATAAGTGGGTAGGCTAAAGCACTGAAACTTAACAGCCTGTTTCATAGCCTTTGAATGGTCCAAGCCAAAAGACTATTGCTGGAAGTTTAGTTTCTTTGGTGGTAATTACCATTTTTCTTCTCAGGATTTTAATGTACTGTTTCTTCATTCCTTTTCCTGTCTCTGGAAGTAATCAGCACCCCGATAGAGCTTATGAGGAATGTGCATTTTGATAAAAAGATTTTTTTATGTAAGGTTGCTAATTTAGTAGGATTTTCTGTTGACTGCAAGTAATTTTCTGTTGACATGATATTCCTTTCAGCTGGCTATATAAAGTGAACAGTGAATTTATTAATATTCTAGAAAAATTAAACAGACTAAAGAATTTGATTCCTATGGTGACTGCCTTTTTTTTTTTTTTTTGGTGACTGCCTTCTGAGCATTTTTTGTTCTTTTACTACAATGTGAGCTTGAGCTTTTAGTCCCCCTGTGAAGACTGCATTTATATTTGTCTTAAATCAGGTAGCCCTTAGCTTATTATCTTGAATCACACACGTAGCATCTAATGTTTTTTTGTGTATATAATACTTTCTCTTTTCCTATAATTGTACTGCCTAATAAGTGTCCTGAATATTTTTAAAAATATATTTATAAATTCTTATAAATTCAAATGCATGTTTCTCTACACTAAGTTGTAGAAGTCTCTTTTATCTGGAATGTGAAAGGTTTTTGGTTTGTTTTTAGGGAAAATGGAGCTGATAGTATCTTGGATCTTGGATTATTAGACTCCTCAGAAAAGGTACAGGTAAGAGATGTTTTGTACATGTGTTAATAATTGGAACTCCAGTTTAGCACAGCCTGAATTAAGCTTTAATTTAGAGATGTCATGAATTTCTTAGGGCTTATTCCTCAAGAAAGAAATGAGTGCCAAAGCTGCAGAGAAAATGGGGCAGCAGTAAGGATGGCTTTTTTAGCACGTTGACCTATTTCATTCTTAAGCTAAGAACTTCATTGCCAACCATGGTGGAGCAGACCTGGTATAATCTTCTCTCTTCACTGATTAAAACTAAAAACTAAACAAAACGTGAAAAAGAACTGCCTGAGGATTCTGAAAAGTAGACAATAGCACACATATTATAGAGGGAAGTCAAATTGAAAAATGGCTGGTATGGCATTGTTTCAGGCAGGAGAGTAACGTCGGTCCCTTTTACTCCCATCTTAGCTGGAAGATAGAAAAGGCTTTGAGAACTAAACTGTAGTATAAACAACAATCCCAATGGTGCATATGCAGGGCAGACCCAAAAAGTATAATAAAAGGCTTTGAAAATTTGTTATCAGAACTACTGCACACAGATAATGACACTTCCAATCTGAATCTAGCCAGGTTGATTGCCTACTGAACCCCAAAACATCAACTTTCTCTTTCATTTTAACAAGACTCAGAGTTTTACAACTTAATATTCAAACGGCTAGGATACACCCCAAAATTATTCAACATACAAAGAACCAGAAAAGACTTAGTTCTCCTGGCAAAAGAACCAATAAGTGCTAACTTAAGATGACCTACTTGTTGGATTATCAAAGACTTTTATCTCCTATTCTATGAGATAGAGGTGTTTTTATCTCCTAGAACATGAGATAAAGTTAAGCACTAGTGAACTGAAAGAGGTTCATAGCAGAGAAATAGAAACTTTGAAAGAGAGCCAAGGGAAAAGTTTAGAATTAAAAGTACATCTAAAAGAAAAAAATTCAGTAGATAGGTTATTAGTAGAATAAAGGTGATAGGAAAGTGTCAGTTTAAAGATAGAAATTGTCCACTCTGAAGAACAGAGAGATTTTGAACTAAACAATTTCAGGAATCTGTGGGACCATATCAAAAGATCAGACATCCATGTCATTGAAGAGGAGAGACTGCTACAGGAAAATATTTGAAGAAACAGCAGCTGAAAACTTCCCAAATTTGGTATAAGACATAGATTTTATAGATTCAAGGTGGTCCGTGAACCCTAAATAGGATAAAGTGAAAGAAAACTATGTATATATATAATTGAATTGCTATAAAACTAACCAGCCAAAGAACAGTGCCTTACATATAGAGAACCAGTGTTTTGAAAGACTGGATTTTTTATCAGAAAGGTACTGGCCAGAAGGCAGTGGATCATTCATTCATTTCTTTTCCCCCTAAATTAATTAATTTATTTAAATTCAGTTTGTGGATCTTTCATTCTTAAAATGTTTCAAGAATTGTCAATCCAGAATTCTATATCCATCAAAAATCTTTAAGGAATTAGGGTGAAAGAAGCTACCAGTTTCATTAGTGATCTTAAATGGACAGAGAATTAGAAAAGTATAGGGATCCCTGGGTGGCGCAGCGGTTTGGCGCCTGCCTTTGGCCCAGGGCGTGATCCTGGAGACCCGGGATCGAATCCCACGTCAGGCTCCCGGTGCGTGGAGCCTGCTTCTCCCTCTGCCTGTGTCTCTGCCTCTCTCTCTCTCACTGTGTGCCTATCATAAATAAATAAACTTAAAAAAAAAAAAAATTTAAATGGACAGAGAAATTAAAGATTTAATAGGCATGAGCTTTATATATCACAGTTCTGAAAGGATGAATTTAAAAGTTTATTTACATTTAAATATAAATGTTGCTTTGCCTACCTGACTTCGCTTTGAATGATTTTAGACAACTAGTTCAAATATTTTGTTTTTAACATCAATCTTGGGTTGGGGGATGCCTGGGTGGCTTGGTTGGTTAAGAGTCCAAGTCTTGATTTCAGCTCAGGTTATGATCTCAGGGTCCTGAGTTGAGCCCTGTGGTACATGGAGGCTACATCTCCCTCTCCCTCCCCCACCCTTGTGTATGCACATGCTCTCTCAAATAAATAAATAAAAACTTAATAAAATCAATCTTGAGACTTAATTTGATGATCTTTTATTAGGAAAACCGGAAGCGTCATGGCTCTAGTCGAAGTGTTGTAGATATGGATTTAGATGATACAGACGATGGTGATGATAATGCCCCTTTGTTTTACCAACCTGGAAAAAGAGGATTTTATACTCCAAGGCCTGGCAAAAACACAGAAGCAAGGTTGAATTGTTTCAGAAACATTGGCAGGTAAAATAACTCTAATCTTATATTTGAATTTTTTAAAAATTTCAGTTTGAGACTTTTCTAAAACATTAGTTTTTAAAATGAATATATGTTCTTCATATTGATTAGAAATGAGGCTATAGAAAATTTCTCAAAATACTTGTGTATATATTATGTATGTATGTGTGGGGTTTATGTGTTTTAGAATTATTTTCAAATTTAAATATATTTCCCTGTTTTTATTTTTAGGATTCTTGGACTATGTCTGTTACAGAATGAACTATGTCCTATTACATTGAATAGACATGTAATTAAAGTGTTGCTTGGTAGGAAAGTAAGTGATTTTAATGAACCTAACTGCTTTTACAATTGCAAGAATTTCCTATTATAGCCGTTATATAAATCATTTTCAAACATTTAATGACATGGGAAAAAAAATCTCAATACATGGAGGAGATAGCATAGCAGTGTGGGTGACACAGGTGGGTGTTTGGGAATATCTGACAGACCTGGATCTTGATGCAGACAAATCCCCTGACACCTATGGCATATTTTCCCATTTACAAAATGGTAAAACTGTGAGTGCCTGGTAAGTGCTCAAAAGATTTTAACTATTATTTGTTCAAACAGGTGGTAGTGGAATTAGAAGTAGTATTCTACTGAAAAGAGCATTGTTGGCTTCAAAAATATATGTAAGATGTACAGGAGGGAGAGGGGACAAAAGAATTTTGAGAAAATACAATATAGCATGCTTGATATTTATCTCCAAGTGATAAAATTAGCTTAATTTCTTAATGCGCTTTGATAGTTTGTCTGCCTGTACATTCTATTATAATGGGCGGAGGCAGGGAAGCTACATCCTTTAAAACTTATGTATAATACTAATTATGCACTTTTTGATTTAAAACACAACTGCCAGTGTTCCTAAAGGTATTATAAAGAAATTACTTGACAAAACAATGAAATATTTTGGTCTTTTCCAGCAATGTATATCACAATGTGATATGAATTAGAATGTTAAAGCTGTAGTCTAATAATTTTCTTCAATCAAACCCACTGATGGTTTTCTAATACAGTATATCATTATATATGTGTGTGTGTGTGTGTGTATATATATGTAAGTACACATATATAATGATGTAAACTCTGACCCTATTGAATTCTTAGTTTTCCAGCTAAAATATTCTTGTGAAAAGAAGAAGTAGATTTAAAGCGCAGTAGCAGCTCAGAAATGTTGATGTGTTAAGCCTTTAACAAGGTTTATGGAAAAGATCATGGAGTTTATGGAAAAGATCATGGATCATAGACTCAAGTCTAACCCAATGATCTGATCTTCAGCAAGTTGCTGAATTCCTTTGAGCATCAGATTCATCGTCTAGAATTAATAATCTATATTTTAGATTATAATCAAGACTAAGTAGGATGTATATACAAGAACAAGCTGCTCAGCATAATCACTGTTTAATAATTAGTGCAGGTTTTCCAAATAAGTTATTTTGGAACTTAAACTCCTCCACTTACTGGCCTTAAATTTTTTTTCAAAATATATATTACACTTTTTATACTTTGAAAGTTAAATAATTATCAAAGATTAACATTTTACCTTTTTAAATCAGTTATATTTAGTGGAATATTCTCTAGATCTTCAAATTAGATAAAATTCAGTAAAGATGTTTCATAATTGAGTTTCATGTGATTGCTTTCTTAGGTCAATTGGCATGATTTTGCTTTTTTTGACCCTGTGATGTATGAGAGTTTACGGCAACTCATCCTTGCTTCTCAGAGTTCAGATGCTGATGCTGTTTTCTCTGCAATGGATTTGGCATTTGCAATTGACTTGTGTAAAGAAGAGGGTGGAGGACAGGTAAAGCAAATATGTAATTTTCTGACTCTGGCAAGAGAATTTGGTTAGTCTGTTTTACTTTTCTTACGTAGAAACAATTTACTTGGGGACAGAACAAGAAACACACAAACCTACAGAGAAAAGACATAACAGCTGACAGGCAGAAAGAGAGATGGAAAGTTAATGAGATGGACTGAAAGAAGAGTTTTTTGTACTTATTCAGGTCTAAAATTTTTGCATCTCTTAGATACTTGTCATATACAGAATTATCTTTTTATTTTTAATTTTAGAGACAGTAAGGGGGTTGGGGCAGAGGGAGACAAAGAAACTGTAAGTAGACTCTCTGCACTGAACGCAGAGCCTGACCTGGGGCTCGATCTCACTACCCTGAAATCATGACCGGAGCTGAAACCAAGAGTTGGACGTGTAACTGACTGTGACACCAGATGCCCTCAGAATTGTCTTTTAGATTTTAGAATTTTAGCAAATTGTTTTATGAACGGTAGACTTATTACTGCTTTGACAAAATTGCTTTTAAATGACAGTGCAAATTTTTTTTTACAGGTTGAACTTATTCCTAATGGTGTAAATATACCAGTGACTCCCCAGAATGTTTATGAGTATGTGCGGAAATATGCAGAACACAGAATGTTGGTAGTTGCAGAACAGCCATTACATGTGAGTAACTTTCTCAAAAGTGTTCTTTGATTTGATGAGGCTGTTTGTGTCTTCATGTGTGGTAAACTAGTTCAGTGTATATTCAGCTTGCCTATGAAAGGTTAAAATTTTTAAACCAGACTAATTTATGTACAATGTAAATTACACCTGACTCCAGACCAAGCAGTATCTTTTTTGGTAAAATGGTTTGAAAAAACCATGTAATCATCCGAAAATCAATTTGGAGTGTAAAAGTTGGGAAAGGAAATAACTACTGTCATAGGGTCCTTCTACCACCCATTTGTTTAGGTGATTAGAGGGACTCCAACACAATGATAGCCATGGTTTATTATAGCAGAAAGACTCACAGCAAGGGAAAAAAAAGCACATCAGACCAAGTCCAGAGGACTCTAGGTGCAGCCTTCCAAAGTTCTCTCTCTCAGGCCATGTGCTGTCACAAAGAACATACCTCTTTCCTTCAGCAGTGAACTACAGAAACACTATACAGTGTTTGTACTTTGTAAGAGTTGCAGCCCAGGGTTTTTTGTTTTGTTTTGTTTTTTCGAAGCCAGTCCTGTAAGCATTTTCTGCCTATGCAGCCAGCCAAGATTACCGAAATTCATCACAGATTACACTGTTTGCGCAGCCTAGGCAAGCTAATAAAGCAGGGTTCATTGCTCCAGGCTTTCAAAATAGCCATATCAGTAAAGCCAAGTTTCAAGATGCCAGCCAAGGACCATCCCCCTTAGTGAGGGCCTCCTAAAGAGCCACATCAGGCCTGCTGTGTATGTCAAGTGTTCTGATCCCTATGCTAGGAATAATTATGCAGGCTCTGGAGCCATAGTGTCAGGATTCTAATCATGGCTACAACACCCTTTAGCTACATATGACATTAGCAAACCACGTAGTATTTTATGCCTTGGTTCCCTTCTGTAAAATGATAGAATTAAATGTATTAATAATGTAAGCTGTTTAGAACCATTGTAATTTCTCAGTAAGTGTCTAGATTTTGGATTTGTCATTATGAGACTTTTCATAGGATGTGACAGGATAGCATGTTTGACAAATTGAAGCTATTTAATGTCTAGCCTGTTAATATAATTATTTCAGTTAAATCCTGGTATATAACAATACTATTTCACTTTCAAGCCTGTGGCCTATTCATGATGCCTTTCTTTTTTTTCCCCCTCTGCCTCTTTTGAATCTGTTAAATTCAAAATACAGAACTTAATTTCTTTCTTTCTGGTTTAAAATGAAAACTAGTATTTTTAGGCTGCTAAAATTCGATGTTGGGTTTTAACAGTAATGCTACGTGGAAAATAAAGTACTGAGACTAATAAAAAGGTAATTTTTAAAATATTCTGTAGGCAATGAGGAAAGGTCTACTGGATGTGCTTCCAAAAAATTCATTAGAAGATTTAACAGCAGAAGATTTTAGGCTTTTGGTAAATGGCTGTGGTGAAGTTAATGTTCAGATGTTGATCAGTTTCACTTCTTTCAATGATGAATCAGGTACGAAATTTTTTGAATGTTTTAAGGAATAAACTAGATATATTTATAGGGTTTAGAAATGCTGTGTTATTAAGTTGTTTAAAGTTTTTTGTCTATATTTTTAAGATGATGGTTTAGCCATTAGGTTATTCTTAATTCTTTGCTTATTTTGCTAGGTTGTAAAGGATATGTGGTTGGTTTAGTATGAATACAAGTAAAAGTTCTCTGTGGTGAGCAAGTACATAAAAGGTTTTTTATAAACTAAGAAAAAATAATCCATTTGACAATTCTATTGGTCTTTCTAATTCATTTCTGTTAGACTCCCTAATTAAAGAATTTAACCACATGGTGTTTGCTTTGTAGAAGTGATGGAAAGCTCACTTAGAAACAATACACACACACACACACACACACACACAAAGAAACAACACACACTCGGAGAATCTAGAAAGAATAGCAAGTTGTAGTAATAATCCTCCTAGAATAACATTTAGTTTTAGTGCCTGATTTGCTAGAACTCTGTTTTCAAAGTCCCATAAGCCTAAGAATAGAATTTTAGCTGTCACTATTCAGTAAAACATTGGAAGCTCCAAGAAATTCCCCACATGTTCAGAATTACTGTGTACATGAAGGTACCAGTTTTCCTCCCTTTTTCATATTTTGCAAACAGCTTCAGCTAAATTCTAGTAAGTTATATTTGGATAAATTTTGTTTTTTCTTTGGCAACATACAGATTCATTATATAATGGTTTTTATGCTTTTTAATATAATTTTCAGTGCTTGTTGAGATAAGAATTTGTCTCATTTCAAACCAAAAACTGAAGAGGGGAAGATAAATACCTCACCAAGTATGATCCTCAGATAAGCAGCAGCATCTAGAAGTTTTTTTAGGAATGCAGAATCTTCGTTCCTTTTAGCCCTTCCCCCCAAACCTAGTAAATGAAAACCTGCATTTTAAAAAGATCCCCTAGGTGATTTGTAAACTCATTAAAATTTGTGAAGCACTGGTTTAAGTTCATGAGAGGACTCATGAGTTACAGCTGGGATTAAAGCCTTGTGATTATGAATTTTGAGGCTGTCAGTCCATTTTTCTTGGTCATCCTAAATCAGGGTTGATTAATGAGCTGTAGAGGTTTTATAATTATGAAAATAATTCCTAATACAGGAAATTAGGACTAATACTCCTGATCCTAACATTTCAATTTTATATCTATTTTTATAAGAAGTAATATTTTAAAATAACTGGTACAGTATACTGGATTTATATTCTTCATTCTTAGGAGAAAATGCTGAGAAGCTCTTGCAGTTTAAGCGTTGGTTCTGGTCAATAGTAGAGAAGATGAGCATGACAGAACGACAAGATCTTGTAAGTTAAAAATTCACAAAATTTGTAGAAGAAAAATATGAAATTTTAAAATACTGTGTATGATAACCTTTTAAGCTTGTAAACAGTGGTTGGCCATTTTAATTTTGGCTAAGGAAATTGCAGAAAGGTGGATATCTAAGGCAGTTTTAGTTTTTCTACTCTAGAACTGAAAACCTGAAGTATTAAAAAAGCCTGTAAGCAGAGTGAAATGCATTTCGCTGATGATATGCTGTCCTTAGTCCCAGAAGATAATACCGGTTTATTCAGTAGAGACATATTTCTTTTTCCCTATAGTGCTTATATATGCTAGCTGCTCCCTTTTTTTTTTTTTTTTTAAGATTTTATTTATTTATTCATGAAAGATACACAGAGAGAAAGGCAGAGACGTAGGCAGAGGGAGAAGCAGGCTCCAGGCAGGGAGCCTGATGTGGGACTTGATCCTGAGACTGCGGATCACGCCCTGGGTCAGCGGCAGGTGCTCAACGGCTGAGCCACCCACGCGTTGCAAAATTTTTGAATAAAATAATCTTGATGTTATCTGTATACTAGGAATAGAGTAGCTTGTGGGTATTAAGCCCATGATCTTAATCTTACCTACTCATCAGAATCATCAACTACATAATGTAAACTTTGGTTATAGAGAAAAGCCTACTATAAGTCGGTGGAATCTATGTCCAACTTTGAGTATATAACCAAATCAACCTGTCCATTAATCTTGAAAAGCAGTCTTCACCTGACTTTCTTTTAGAAATTTGAGGGACTTTCCTTACCTGGAAAAACCTGAGATCTTTCAACTCATACTCCTCATAGTTCCCTGCAACATTTCCCCTCTCAAACCAGCCTTAATTCTCAGTAACTAAAACCATACCACTTTTGGAATATATGTAAAAATGATCCACTTTCTAGATATATCCTTCAATTTTATTTGAGAGGGAAAATGGTTAGGTGTGCGGGAAAGCCCAGATACTTGGGAGTTTTCCACTTATCTTCAGTTGAGACAGTAACTTATTTTTCGGATGGGTGGGGTTCTGCATTTAGCACTCCTTAATTTTTACATGGTCCCAGGAACCTTCCATATTTCTGTACTACAGTGAGACAAGTTCTTAGGTAGTCTTAGCTGTCAGTTCTATTCTTGGTTTAGCCACTCTGGTAATTTCCATTTAGGTTGTTCCCTGGGTAGTAGATTCCATATAATTGGTCCTAATAGCATATCTGTCCTTGTTGGTTTCATGGTCAGGGTTCTCTAAGAAAGGGTCCATATAAAACCAGAAATGATTGGCTATCTAAACCTAGTTTTAATTTTCTGTTTTTAAACCAATAAATCCTTAGTCTAGTCAGTCAAGTTAAATTTCACTACAGTTTCCATCTTCTAATGGAAGATCTCCCTTTGTAAATGGCCTCAGAATCTCCTATAAACAGCTTTAATCATTCTATTTGTAGGGTATATCAAGGGGTATATATTTCCCTCTCTTTTGGGAAGAATGCTTCACAGTTGGTTTTATCCTGATGTGTCTGAGAAGACCTGAAGGACATAAGAATATATATAATAGACTATATTCAGAGCAAACTATTCTCCATGAATTATTAGTCCTGCAAATTATAGGGTATTTTGGACTATTGGGTAGTTCCTTCCCCTCTTAGTCACAGTTCACTAGTAAAAATTCTGCAAAGTCATATAGTATTTCTTTTCTTCCAACTTTAAGGATGTCCAGCAATGGTAGTTATCTATCCTGGCTAATCATATCCATCTTTGGAGAAATTTACTTGTAAAATGAGTGGATTGGACCAGCTTTATCTCTAGAGCATCTTTTATAAAGTTCTTTGAAGATTTTGTAGACCCTGACACTTAGAAGGGATCCTTTTTGTGCCCCCCTTCTATATAGAATTAGATGAGATTTCTCATTAAAATGATTTTCAGGAAAGCAAATTACAGTTAACCCTTGAATGATAATGCAGTTGAAAATCTGAGTGTGACTTTTGACTCCCCCGAAACTTTACTAATATAATAGCCTACTATTCATCAGAAGGCTACCAATAACACATACTTTGTATGTTATGTGTATAACTGTATTCTTAAAATAAGCTAAAGAAAATCATAAGGAAAATACATTTACAGTACTATATGTGGTGTATTTATAAAAAAAAAAATTTGCATGTGGGGCACTTGGTAGGCTCGGGTTGGAGTAAGCGACTCGATTTTGGGATTGTGGTTTGGAGCCTCACATTGGGTGCAGAGATTACTTCTAAAAAATCCACATGTAAGTGGACTCATGTAGTTCAAACCCATGTTGTTCAAGGGTCAACTGTAGTTCGTTTAGGTTTTCTAGTCACTTTGGGATATTGGATACATTTGTCTGTTTAGTTGTATACTTTGGAATGCATTAGATTTAAAAAACCTTATCTTTAAGAAATAGGAACTAAGCACTGGAAGAATATATGTGTATGTATGTATGTATAGATCAATGAGGAATGATATAAAGTACAGAAGTTAACATTTATCTTATTTACACTTACACTGTGTCACACAAAGTAGATATTACTATAATAATTGAGTCTTACTACATTTATTTCTGTTTCACAGTGTAGTACTGAAAATACTGGGTTATTTTGCTGGTAGATAAAATGCAAAACAACTTTTTTGATAACCTATATGAATTTTTAAACTTTTTTGGAGACCTTATTTATGCCCTATTTCCACTAAAAGCCACTGGAAAGGCCCATTGAGAAACTGAGGTCCTGAAACATAGTCATTTTTCTACTTCCCCAACACTTTTTTCTTTTCTGACCCTTTTCAGAACAAGAAATAAATCTAAAACCCAGTTCAAAATAATAGCCCTCTGTAGGTTTTAACGAAAGAATGGGACTCTGTGTACATACTGTCAGAATTAATGTTAATCCATTAAAAGCCAAAGATTGTAATTCTTATATTCCTGTTCAGGTTTACTTTTGGACATCAAGCCCATCATTACCAGCCAGTGAAGAAGGATTCCAGCCTATGCCCTCAATCACAATAAGACCACCAGATGACCAACATCTTCCTACTGCAAACACTTGTATTTCTCGACTTTACGTCCCACTCTATTCCTCTAAACAGATTCTCAAACAGAAGTTGCTACTCGCCATTAAGACCAAGAATTTTGGTTTTGTGTAGAGTATAAAAAGTGTGTATTGCTGTGTAATATTACTAGCTAATTTTGTAGATTTTTTTCCATTTGTCTATAAAAGTTTATGGAAGTTAATGCTGTCACACCCCCTGGTGGTACCTTAAAGAGATTAAATGCAAACATTCCTTGCTGAGTTTGTAGCTTACAGGCCTGAGGAGCACTAGCAACATTTGAATATAATGGTTTGCTAGTTGACAACTTCTGGGTCTAACCCCAGCCAAAGATGACAGCAGAACAACATAATTTACACTGTGATTTATCTTTTTGCTGAGGGGAAAAATGTAAAATGTTCTGAAAATTCACTGCTGCCTTTGTGGAAAGTGTTTCAGCAAAGGTTCTTGTATAGAGGGAATAGGGAATTTCAAAATAAAAAATTAAGTATGTTCTGTGTTTTCATTTTAACTTTTTTTATGGTGTTTAATTTGTGGTTGGCTGCAATTGTGTATCATGTATATGGAACTTGTAAAAAGTTCTGGACATTCAGATCTTAAGAGATGAAATCACTTTTACCTATAAAAACCACTTTTATTGCGGTTTATTTTAGCTGCATTGAGCTCTAGGATATTAAATGATATCACTAATATTTTGCATGTAATTTGTTCATTTGAGTAAGGGCACTTTTTTGTACATATGATGGGGCCAATGCACAATACTTTATCACAATCAACTTTTTTTCTTTGTATCCCTGTTTCAATGAGCAGTCAGTCAGGAGGTTACTGCACTTCAGTTCTAATCAGACATTTGTACTGAGGTATTTCAGTTATGTAAACTCAGCCTGGGCACTTTCTGATAACTGTAAAATGTTTTATAAGATCATGATTATTGAAGATACATTTTGGAAAATTTTAAATGTTCGTGAGCAGCTTAACTACTTTTGTATCTAGCCTTTTTTAAGTATCTTGTTACATTTACTTTTTTAAATAAAGAAATTACAGAAGAAATGTCAAGTAATATTGAAGAAACAATAGTTTTTATTTATGTAGTTGTACATTTTTAAACTAAGGGTAATACACCAACATGGTTATGTGCATAAAAATTTTTGATTTAAAGAAAAAGTTTATATACACATGGACTATAAGAAAGAGAAGAAAATCAGTCCACATTTTACAGTTAGCAGAGAATCCGTATGGCACTGGCCAGGCCACCTTTTCTTTTTACAAATGAGGGAAGTGAAGTGTGACCCTTGCTTGGCATAGGATGTTAACTCACTTTTACTTAGTAACTAAGTGACAGGTTCTTTTTTGATGACCCATTATGTAGCCTAGGACCAAGATCTCTAAATTCTTGTGGTTTTAGTAGCTTTATTCAATGGCCTAAGGAACACTTTTCTAAGTCTTCAAAAAGTGACTTAAACTAGTTACTTTACATATTGAAAATGAGAGAAATTCTCTGAAATCTCTTACCTTTCAAATCCTTTAAGAGGACTCCTGGCCTTTGGGATGTTTTTAATATTCAAAGGCGCTAGGCTTTTATTATATAACTTCCTCCAGAAGACTGAACCATGTGATATTCTCAGCCCTGCTGACACAATAAATATTAAAAACTAAAATGATAGTAGTGAAATTCATTGTATTACTTAAAAGTTACACAACATGCTGTATTAGATTTGTGTAAATTAACCAAAGGTTATTTTACAAAGTGAGACATTGGTTTTTATGTCTAAATGCTATTTCTGAATAAATGAAATAGTAATTAGATTAGGAGCTAATTATAATTATCATCAGTGTGTCTGAAAGAGATAAAAATTTATATATCACCTTAACTTCTGTATGCACATGATGGGATTGATAAAATATTAAATGAAAACAAACTAGATATGATTAGGACATTTGAAACCCTAATTGTGAACTTATTTTTAATAGTTATTGAAAGAATGAAAATATTTAAAATAATGCACAATGTCTTAAGTCTTCCTAAATCAAGATTTTGGTTAAAATGCTTTTAGAACTATTAAAAGCAGAGTGAGTTTTTTTTTTTTTTTTTTTTAAGTAAAGCATAAAATGGTTCTAAATGGAAAATAAAGTCATGTAAAATAAAGTTCTCTTTTGGTCTTGTTTAGTGATTAAATCTAACAACTGAAAACAAATTTAGGAAGAGAAGACCAAGAATGAACTTTACTGAGAGGTTTTCATTACTGAGAGGTTTTCAATGTTTTGCTACTTTTACCCTTTTCCCTCCTAAATCATCTGAATTTCTTGACTATCCTATATAATAACAGCTTACTGAGACAGACTTGAGGTTTTTAATAGTATGATACCACTATTTAGTACTTGCCCCTGAACATTTTTCTTCTAAAGATGATTATTCCTGTCTGTTTAAAGGTAGCCAGCAATTTCGAGGTCTGAACTCAAAACAGCTTTCTTTGAGGTCGTAGTTCTCCTGCTACTCTATGCATTAGATTCCCTGGTAGAGTTTGTTACTGCAGATTTCCTAATCTTTGTCCATCCTTTTGATCATATTCTGATTCAGTGGAGTACAGAAATCTTTATCTTAAAACCGCATCCCAGGTGATTTCTGAAACAATGCCCAAAGAACATTCTTTTTTCACAAATGTAAACCCACCCTATTGTCCTTGGAGTCAAATTTTTCCTACTTAAAGCCTATGGAAAAATATTTTTGCCAGTCATCTAGCCCTGGATTAGGTTCTTCTAATGAAAGTGTCTTCAATAGGCTGATTGAAAATATTTTCAGTGTTTAAATTAACCTAAGTGGGTAAAAGCATGGACAGAGATTAATTCTTCTCTAAACACCATTTGATTAATGTAGAGATGTATTTAAAATAGGACTTGTTTATTCATTTCAAAATACTTCATAAGCAAATTACCTTGTTACCTCTCTTCAAATTAAAAAAAAAAAAACTGCATTGCTAAGACTATGCAAAATGAAGTTTCTCTTAATTATTTTTACTCAGTACTTAACTATGTGCCAGGCACTTTGTCAAGTGCTTTACATATAGGATCTCCTTTTATCCTATGAGAAAGGGGCTATTGCCGTCCTCACAGGAAACTAGACACAGGTTAAACAAACTTGCTCAAGTTTACACAGTTACGAAGTGCTGAAGTGAGGTATGACTCTTGGCATTCTGGAGCTTGCATTCCTAAACATTGCACTGTACTATTTTGTGGAAGGTATGCTTATAAGCAAGTACGTTGGTCATTAACGGTTCTGATAACCCAATTTGTGTATGTGTTTGTGTAGGGAATTTCCTCCATACCATTAAGCAATGCACCAATACTAGCACACTTTAACTCATTCTGACACTATCTACCTGGAAATAGTATCAGATTCTATAGGGTCAAGCGCTCAGTGCCACAAGACTGCCCTTCACCTCAGATGTCAATTGCAAGCCTAGGTTTTTAACTGTACTTCTGACTGACCAGCTGTAAATCAGAGATTCCTGTGAACCCCTCCTTGGGTTTGAATGATTTGCTAGAGTGGATCACCAAATTCAGAGAAACATTTTGCTTACTAGATCATTGGTTTATTGCAAAAGGATATAACTCAGGAGCAACCAGATGGGAGATAAGCATAGGATAAAACATTAAAGGGTGTGGAGCTTCCATGCCCTCTCCAAGCATGCGACTTTTCCTGCATTTCCACAGGAAATCTTGAAGCTCTCTGAACCCTAGTCCTCTGTTTTCATAGAGGCTCTTATATAGATTAAATCTTGGCTACTGATGACTGATTGAACTTACCAGCACCTTTCCCCTTCTCCTGAAGTGTGTGTGTCCATGCACGGTGCACATGGGACAAACCCTGTAATTACATGGGATTCCCCTGGCAACCAGCTTCCATGTTTAGGTGTAGTCCAGAAGTTAACCTCAGTCTAACAAATGACAATTTTACCACTCATCACTTAAATTCCAAGGGTTTTAAGAAGAGCTCTTTGCCAGAAAAGACAACAAAGACCAAATATGTATTTCTTACTATAAATCACAATACCACAGTGCATGCCTGGGTCTTCAAACATGGATATTTTTATAGCAAAACAAAAGGTCAGAAGGTAGCATATTACTAGAATCCCATTCAGTCATTAATAATCCAGTTCATCATCGTCTCATATGAAAATGTCTCCCAGGGTGAAACCACTCAGGTTTGCAAGCTTCTATTGTATCTTGTCAGATTCCAAAAGCAGGAGTGGTGTCAAAAATAATATGCCTTCACCCTTTCAGGCAGCTGGTGTTATCAAGCTAAGAGACAATACGGTCTCTTGCTCTGAGCCTCTTTCTAGGTGTCAATGTAATACTTACTGGGTTTCCCTCATTATATAACTCATTGATTCACTCTTTTACCCATAGCTACTATTTTTCCTTTTCTCCATTTATACCCAAACTTTTCCACCCTTGGAGGGGACATTAGGTTTGGCCATTGTGCTGGTCTAGATTGCAGACACCAGTACCAGCATAGCAAGTCCCTCCTCCTCAAGTCCACTTTTGTTCAGATAAAGTAAGATTACACAGGTACAAAACTAATGGACTATTTTTACTACCAGGCAATATAGCTGAATTAAGTTAGCCTGAATTTGGCAGATAGGGTGAAGGTAAATCCTGCCTCATCAGGCCCTTAGGAACTGTGACAGAAAGGTTAAAAACACAGTTAATAGATTCTTGCTTAAGAATCTCCCTGCTTCCAGCCCTTGTAGTTAAAATAGCGCTGATCTATTCCTATCAAGTAGGAAGAAAAAAATAGAGGTTATGTGGGGAAGAAAGAATATTCACACCTTCTCCAGCCTCTCTTCCCCAGATCCAACAGAAAAAATAAATAGTAGGGACACTTATTTACTCTCACTCATGTTAACACTGAGTGTCAGCACACATCCATAAAGGCATAAAAGCCAGCCCTTTATTTCTCCATTTTAGACAACCAGTGTTTTAAATGCTCATTCCAATTCTCTATCAAACTACTACTCTGAGGGAGAATATCTCTGCCCATTGTTGGACATTACAGGCTGTAAAGTATGTTTGTTCCTTGGTCTGAAGAAATGACTAGTCATCCAAATTGGTGTAGTATTTGTTCTGGTTTTTTCATAATACTCTGAGCATTTGCATACACTACTAGGTATGCAAACCCCAATTCATAATCAGGGTCTATTCCTGTCAGGACCCAACTGTAACTCCCCCAGGCTACCAGCATCGGTTTGACTTGCCAGGTATGTTCAGGGCCTTCCAACCAGAGAACCTGTCATATGGTCATCCACAGTCTGTCTCCTTTGCAGACAGAATAGCTCTTATTGGCATTTTGTGCCTCAGAAAGTACAAGAGGGATAGGTTTACATTCATCCCATCTCTTCACTGCTGCAGTGCCCCCATATCCGTTTATTTCATGGACCCAGGTGACCATCTCAAGTGACCACACATGAATATCTACTGCTCATTGATTCCAGTCACTTTCCAAAGCTGGAAGGGAATTCTTTTGATGGACATTTACATGTCCTACTTTAATTCATTCTTCAAATTTCCACAGGGCTATGCTCAATATGGGCATCTCTTTAAATGGGCCAGGTTTCTCCACTGGCCACTGCCCAGAAGGTAGTAAAAACCTAAACATAAGGACTTTTTACCACTGTTCAATTCTTCTGTCACTGCACAACCAGACTGATCTAATTTTACCTTCTTTAATTAGAGTGGTGGCTTCCAAACAATGTTGTCCATTCACCTTGAAATTGCCATCCATAGACCAAGCAGCTCTGTTGGTCCATCAAAAGCTGTTTTAGGGCACTATTCAAGTGACAACAAAATTCAGCCACTTCTCATATAGTTCTGTCAGTCCTATGGGATAAGAGCCTCCTTCCTTGTAAGTATCTCCTCCTTGCATTCCCCAGGCAGCCTAATCCCACATAAACCATTCCATTTTACTATGGAATCCTCTGGGCACTGTCATCTCTATTAGAGAATTTCCTGGACATCTAAGATGTGGGTATTTCAGGTTTCAAGATCATGTTATGTCCTTCAGTTATAGGAATTACTTCAATAAATAATGTCAGAGAGCAAGGTAGTAAATGCCCCTCTAATGGAAATTCTCTCGTCCAAAATCCCAGTGGTCATCCCTAGCTCTTGCCATAAGCCCCAGTCTATGCTCCACATATGGCTATTGCAGAGAATTTTAGCACTCCAGCTTCCATTCCACACTGTGTGGACTCAGGCAATCATTAATTCCCACTTAGCACGTTCAATTTACACTGCTTGTAGGGTGGATTTACAGGTCTTCTGTTTTATAGAACTAGGTAGGGAAAATATTCTCCGTAAGATATAATGTCCATCTATATACAATCAAGTAAAAGAGATGCAATCACTTCTCAAAAAGCCTGTTCAAACACATCAATTCTTCTACAAACTTACTGTTATTCCATCAACTCTTATATTCCTAACTATAGTCTCCATTAGGATTTTGTTGACAGGTTTTGGTTTTACAATACTAGATGGAAGAAGTGTTCCTCAGTTGGACATAATATCCATTCCCATAAAACATCCAGGTAAGGGAGACACAACTTCTTTACAAATAGTCCTCAACTTACGACAGTTTAAGATTTTTCAACTTTGTGATGGTGCAAAAACGATATGCTTTAAGTAGAAATTGTACTTTCAATTTTGAATTTGGATCTTTTCCTGGATCAGTGGTATGTGGTAATGATAATCCCTTGTAATGCTGGGCAGTGGCAGTAAGCTGAAGCTTCTAATCAGCCATGTGACAGCCATGTGATAACAAGGGTAAATAACCAATATGGGCAGCCCTGGTGGCTCAGCGGTTTAGCGCCGCCTTGGGCCCAGGGTGTGATCCTGGAGACGTGGGATCGAGTCCCACATTGGGTTCCCTGCATGGAGCCTGCTTCTTCCTCTGCCTGTGTCTCTGCCTCTCTCTGTCATGAATAAATAAATAAAATCTTAAAAAAAAAACAAAAAACAAAAAACCACACGCAAGCAGCCATTCTGTACCTATACAACCACTTTTTTTTAGTACAGTACTCATTAAATTGCATGAGATAATCAACACTATTATAAAATAATATATGATTTTGCCCAATGTAGGCTAATGTAAATGTTCTAAGCACATTTAGGGTAGGCTAGGCTGAGCTATGATACTTGGTAGATTAGATCTATTAAATGCATTTTCAATTTAGGATGGCTTTATCAGGACATAAACCCCATTGTAAGTTTTAAGTGAAGAAAGATCTGTATATAATACCTGCCTAAACATTCCAACTTTCATAATCATATCAACCAGGAGTCAGGGTTTCACCAATGGGTTTTAGTATCACAGTTCAAGGAACTCCTATACCAAGGAACCCCAGAAACTCTTCATCTCTGGACTACTTTACTCAATCTTGTACAAAAGACTTTGGATCTCCACTTAAGTGTGAAGCTGGGGAACCTTGGCCCTTCTGTCAATCCTTAACTTAAGTAACATCCCTAACCCCTGCCTCAAGTGATTCCTGATCAGGTTTCTCATAGCAATCTCTACCTTCCAGTTTCTTAAATTTCTCCAAACAGGGATAAATAAACTAGACTTCTCCGAGGCCCTTCAATTTAGGGGCACCAATAGGAGCTCCCTTTGGCCCACCCAACCTCAGGTAGTGCTGTATTAAAATCTTTGTTTTAACCCTGTCAATGTTTGTTTTATTCATCCCATTTCTTAAACATTTGAAGATTTCCACCCCACTGGCACAAATCCCCCCCCCCCCCATCGCCCCTACCCGGCCGACTCATTTTTGTTTTGCCCCTATTGATATTTGCTTTATTTATTTCTTAACAATCATTTAAAAATGTTCACCTAGTTGAGAAGAGTCTTTTGATGTTCTCTTGGGCCTTTTGCCATTCTCTTGTTTTTGTTTTTTTTAAGATTTATTCATTTATTCATTCGTTCATTCATGAGAGACCCAGAGAAAGAGAAAGGCAGAGACACAGGCAGAGGGAGTAGCAGGCTCCATGCAGGGAGCCTGATGCGGGACTGGAACCCGGTCTCCAGGATCAGGCCCCAGGCTGTAGGCGGCGCCAAACCGCTGAGCCACCTGGCTGCCCCTGCAACTCTCTTGTTAATTCACAAGACAGGAAACAACAAATGTTGGAGAGGGTGTGGAAAAAGGGAACCCTCTTGCACTGTTGGTGGGAATGCAAGCTGGTACAGCCACTCTGGAAAACAGTGTGGAGGTTCCTCAAAAAGTTAAAAAAAGAGCCACCCTATGACCCAGCAATTGCACTATTGGGTATTTACCTTAAAGATAAAGATGGAGTGAAACACCAGGACACCTGCACCCCAATGTTCATAGCAGCAATGTCCACAATAGCCTAACTGTGGAAGGAGCACAGATGAATGGATAAAGAAGATGTGGTATATACACACAATGGAATATTACTCAGCCTTCAGAAAGGACACATACCTACCATTGCTTCGATGTGGATGAAACTGGGTATTATGCTGAGTGAAATAAGTCAATTGGAGAAGGACAATCATCATATGGTTTCACTTATATGCAGGATATAAGAAATAGTGAAAAGGACTATAAGGGAAAGGAGGGAAACTGAGTGGGAAAAATTAGAGAGGAAGACAAACCGTGAGAGACTCCTGGGAAACAAAGGGTTGCAGAAGGGGAAGAGGTTGGGGGATGGGGTGACTAGTTGATGGGCCCTATGGAGGGCACATGATGGGATGAGCACTGGGTGTTATACTATATGTTGGCAACTTGATTTTAAATTTTAAAAAAGAAAACATTAAAAAAAAAAAAAGGAATAATCCCTGTATGTGTGGTGCACAAATAGCCATCAGTGATTGTTCAATAATGAGCTGAGTCTGTATCAACCCAAACATGCTCTTCCATTCTGCAGCATTCAAAAACAAAGACACAGCCCCCAAATTAGTTACTCTCACAATCTATTTCAGTAAAGATTCATTAGGAAGTCAGTGATACCAATTCACAAAGTGAAACAACTCCTTCACACTATACTCTCTGATTTTAAGATTCTTGGTTTTGCCTTCCTGAAACTGACACATTAACGAATGCTTGACCATTCTACCTTAAGGAAACTTTGGCTAACCTGATTGACATATGAACCTGTTTTGCAGAAGCTGACTGATGAAACTAACACTGGAGCAAATGAAGAATTCTTGCAGCTGCACAGAAGGGACCAAGGGTGAATGAAAAGAACCTCTGATGACACATCCCAAGATCCCCACCATGTTTGCCATGCTTATGTTGCCATTTTTTTGAACATATGTCCCACAAAGAGACATGATTCCTGAATGCATATGCTCACAAAGGAGAACCCCTTCCTTTTTCCCTATATCCAATCAGCATATTCCATATCCTGACCCCTTATCCTTAAATACTCCAAAAACTCCAACCATTTGTGATGGGTGGACTTGTGGTTTGCTCTCCTGTCACCTCATTTGCCTGCCTCCCGAATAAACTCTTTCCTTGCTGCATACTCATGTCTCAGTGAGTGGCTTTGCTGCACATCAAGCAAGCAGGGATTGGTTACACTCCCCCTACACTGACTACCTTCTTGGTGATCACAGGTCTTTTTTTTTTTTTTTTTTTTTTTTTTTTTTGATCACAGGTCTTAGAGGTGCTTTCTGTTGACCCTGAATAATCTCTCCTCTCAGTGACTTTGAGGTGAATGGCAAAGCACAGACAGAGCCAAATCTGAGGTTGGTGGACCATCAATGCTCTACTCAGCACTTTGTTAATTTCATTTTAGCTATTATAGATAATAACCAAAAGATTGTAATAGGTTAAAAACAAAAGAGGTTGTTGTGCCCAAGATTGCGAATCCGAGAAACCACCAAGGAGCCAACACCGATGCAAACACATGAGGGTTTATTTACAAGCTCGAGCTTAGGTCCAAGTATACCCGACACACAGCGGAGCAGGGACTTGGACCCTGAGGCTAAGCATAGCAGTTTTATAGGGGCCCGTGGCCAATGAGATTGTAACACACACAGAAAGTTGCACAGTCATGTAGGTCCATACGCAGGTGGCCAATTGAATTACATTTTACCCTATAGTATCCATTTGAGCTGGCCTATTACTTTGGTCAGAATTGGCGTGTAGTTTTGGAGGGTACAAGGCGGGGTTACATTGTTATGAGCCCATTTCCCGTAAGGGTGTGCCCAGCGGCTTGACTAGGGTGGGGGAGCGCCTTAAGCAATAAGCAGGCCATGTGGGGGTCATACAGGAGATGGCAGGTGTAGCACAAAATGGAGTTAGTCCTGCTCTGCTTGTCCAGAGGTAGGGGATTTTTGTTAAATTTCCTGGGTCCCACAAGGTCCCAAAACAAGTCACTTGTGCTAAGCTCAGTCACCAAATCTAAGGCTTAATACCTAATCTAATTGTAGTTGCAACCTTCTCCAGGAATGTAATACTCAGTATAGAATTTTTTGGCTAGTACTAATGAGGTAACCTGCCACATAAACCCTCTAAAGAAAAGGAGGTAATCTGCTCTTTCCTTATCCCTTCCCCTTTCACCTATAAAAGCTTTCTATCTAGTATAGCTCCTTGGAGCTCCTTTTTATTTGCTAGATGGTTTGCTGCCCAATTAATAAATCATGGAATAAAGTCAATTAGATCTTCAAATTTACTCAGTTGGATTTTTGTTATTTTACAGATATGGTGGCAGTAATAGTTTGAGGCAAACTCTGACATCATTCAGGAAAACAAGAAACAGGTGTGGTACCTGTGAACCCTTTTAAGAGTTCTCTTTCTAGGTGTTTCTGAAGGTCATGGGTAAATAAATCCTTCTAGGTTCTGAGCTTCTCTCTGCATTGAGCTCCTGATCTAATTGGCTTTCCAGTAGTAGGCAAGTCAACTTAAGATTGCAGAGGGTTCTGCCTGGAGGCAAGCCACTAGCCTTTCAGACCACAATTCCTAGGTTTTTGAGTGGAAAACCTCCAGCCCTAATTCTGTCCTGAGATCCACGTGGGAATGAACTGTTAATGAGAGCATGCAGTTCCCCATCATCAACGTAGAGCCGCTAGAATTCAGAGTCCCCAACTGTTGGGACGCCTGGATGGCTCAGTGGTTGAACGTCTGCCTTCAGCTCAGAGCATGATCCCGGGGTCCTGGGATCAAGTCCCGCATGGGGCTCCCTGAGGGGAGCCTGCTTCTCCCTCTGCCTGTGTCTCTGCCTGTGTGTCTCTCATGAATAAATAAATAAATATTTTTTTAAAAAGTCCTCAACTGTTGAGGTCCGCTGGTTCAATCCTTTCCCAAATCCCCAGACTGGTGGTTACTGGCTAGAGTTGGACTGGGTCCAAATTAAAAACAATACTGAATTCAGAATTGGGTTGGGTCTGATTTAAGCTGGATCCAGTGGGAGGCCTCAGAAGAATAAAATTTTGTTTTATGTAAAGGCCATTCCTAATAGGAATCTCCAGAAGTAAACAACACAAAACTCACAAAACTGGTGGGTACAGGTCAAGCATTTAAAAACTGTTAGAGTGCTTGCCACCTAACCCAAAGACTCCCACATTCAGATCAGTTGGTCATGGAATGGGTTAGATTGACACTAGGTCACCTGCCAACTTCAAGAACATTTCTGTGAAATGAAGTACATTGTAAAATCACACAATTTACAACCCAGCAAAACATGCCTTTCAGATATTAGTTTACCTCCAACTGACACAACTTAGCTAAACAAATAAATAAATAATAAAAATGGAATTCTTACAATCCAAAGAGTCAAATGTGCCACTTTCTGACACAACTGCCTATTTTATGTATAAAAATTGGTCCTGAAGTTGTAAAAAGCTACAAAAACGGCAAAATCTTACAAAGCTTGTTTCATGTTCTAAGAACTTGGCTTGGTAACCATCAGGTTGAGGTCCCAAAATAGTGCTCTACAGAAATATGGGTTATACCCCATTTGTACCTAGATATGGCTGTACAGAAAATGTGGGTTAAACTCTACTTATAGGTAGGGTCCTACTAAACTGCTGCCAGCCCTGAAGGGAATTACAACCTAGAATTACAATGGCCATTATGGGGAACATTCCAAGTAGATAAGATCATTTAGAAGCCACTTGAAAGTAAGGATTCCCAAATCAAACGGAATGGAAAACCTATTTTAATTGGCATAGAGAAAACTCCAAAAAGTTTCAAAATTCCAAAATAGCTTCATTGAAAGAACTGTTATAAAGCCTAATGAAAAATTAAAGATTAGTTATTAATTTTTTAAAAAATTAAAAAGCCTAAAACAAAAGACTGTAAGACTAATATAACTTCTACTGCTCCTTCTCTTCCTCCTTTCCTTGAGTACTCATTCTAGTAGTCCCCTGTCTCAACTATCCTTCCACTCTGTAAAGACTACATGAGCATAAACAAAAAACTGAGATGGGGAAGAAAAGCTCTTTTTTCCTTCATTCTTCTTCCTGCTAAGACCAGCACCCCTGCCTTACACATGCTTTCCTGTATGTCCTCCTTGTAAAGGTCAAGAAATTAATGATTTCTTTGGAGTTTTTCAGCACAATAGATGGAGAAGTCTAAGGAGTCACCAGGTGAGGTCATAATGTACTTCCAAGACCACTGACTTTAGACACCTTGAAACCAAGATCTTGGCTCCAGGACAAAAGTAAATTACGGAGGACACCTGGGATGCCTGGGTGGCTCAGCCTGGGTGGCTCAGTGTTTGCCTTTGGCTCAGGGTGTGGTCCTGGGGTCCCAGGATCAAGTCCCATGTCAGGCTCCCTGCACTGAGCCTGCTTCTCCCTCTGCTTATATCTCTGCCTCTCTCTCTGTGTGTCTCTCATGAATAAATAAATAAAATCTTTAAAAAAAAAAATTATGGAGAACACCTGAGCATTTGTTCTTGTTTAATCTATTCCTGGATGTCTGAGAGGACATACACTACTAGACCACTATCCTCAATAAACACCCCAGGCCCCAAGCAAAGATAAGACCCTTTCTTCTTTTCCTTTCTGAGTCTCCCAGACACTCCATCTATATATGCTTTCTATATCTTCAGTAAACTAGTTTCACCTCTTGCTGGCTCACACTTGATTTCCATCCTGCCCAAAGCCAAGGACCCTGCTGGCTTGTCCTACAGGACCCCCTCTGGGTCCCCAACTTGGCCTATTTGCATCAAAACCACCTAGCTAATGGCCCATATCTACTTTGGAAGGAGGAGCCCCATATGGGCCTCTTCAAAAATTGATGGGATACAAGGGGAATAATGCAGCAGTTTACCAGAAAATCTCTCCAACAGCCGAAGTAAAACTAAAATAAAAAATTAATGAAAACTTCGCCAAATTCCGATAAATACTGAAGCTATAGTCTCCACTTTAAACCCCATTCAGAACCTGCAGATGGGATCTTGGGAAAACTAGCTGAAACTGGCTAAGGGTAAGAATTTTTACCAGAGTCAGTTCTCCCAGTACTTTGTCTCTAGTATAAGGTAGAGAAAGGAAAAGAAAATATCTTCTGCATGTTCTTTGGGGATGCCTCTTCAGTCCATGAAGCTGTCAATACTACCATAAATATTGTTTGTCTTGGCTGAAAACTGGTAAGATATTTAAAATAAATTTTTAAGTAGCTTTGTAGTAAAAACTGGGTGAATTGGAAGCTGATATTCAAAGCCTGATATGAACTTTTGTTTTTAGGTCTTCTCCCCTAAGCAAATTGAAGATAAAGCAGTTAGATGGATGGATGGATCAACCTATGATATCATTTAAGTTTCAACCCAATTCTTGGAGAAATTGGAAGCAATTATCTTTATCCTATAATCCTTGTAAAACTAGAAATGCATCTCTACAGTTCAAAGTGTACCTATTCCTTTTTCACCAACCCCTAAATCTCCCCTATTTATCTTAAAGGGCTTATAACTTTCATTCTTCCCTGTGCCCTACAAACTTTAGGGGATAATTCTGATTTTTATTTTATTTTTTAGGAAGGTTAATTTTTTTTTAAAGTTTATTTATTTGGGGGGCGGGGGGAGAGCGCATGTACACTTGCATAAGCAGGGGAGAGGAACAGAGGGAGAGGGGGAAGCAGACCTCCCAATTTGAAGCCTGATCTCAGGACCCTGAGATCATGACTTGAGCTGAAGGGAGATGACATTTAACTGACTGAGCCACCCAAGCACCCCTTTAGGGAGGTAATTCTTATCAGAAGAAAAACAAAAGAGGGAAAGGCCATTTGGAACTTGGGCTTCCAATTTCCTATTGGAAATCTTAAGTGTGCAGAAGCTATAAGGTGTCTGTGTCTATGTTTGTATGTTTCCATGTATACATGTTACAGTTGTGGTACTTTCTACCTCTGGATGATACTGCCAAAATTAATTTCTAAAGAGCTGTATTTAACTGGCTTAGAGAAAAATCAAGTACTTATATGAATTAAGTATTCATAAAAATTCTCAAAAATATAATAGGAACCAACCCAACAATTTTTCAGAGTCATGTGATCTGGATTACTCTTTGGCAAATAAAAGCTGGTTTAAGTTTGGTTTAATTAAAATAGGCGTGTTTTCATAGTTACCAGCCTTAAATATAATGCACAAATACAACTTCTATCCTAACTGGGTTTACTGGTCAAATACATTCATTCATGTTACCTCTCATGAAATTTGTCAGCAAGAAAAATAGCTTAGGGGGTACGTAGGTGGCTCAGTTGGTTAAGTGTCCCACTCTTGATCTCTGCTCGGGTCTTCATCTTGGGGAGTTCAAGTCCCAAACTGGGCTTCACACTGGGCATGGAGCCTACTTAAATAAAAAAAAGAAAGAAAGAAGGAAAATAGCTTGGTATAATGGCTGACTTTGTGTAATGTCTCATCAAGTTTTAGTGGATAACCTAAATAAAATTATTAAGAACAAGTAAATTAAATAATGTAAATAGGACAAAACGGTTTTAAGTGAACTTTTTAAGTAGTTTTCCCAAATCTTTTGGGTAACTGGAAACCAAAATTTTGCTAAGTTAAATGATGAGTCAAGTTAATTCATTAAATATCCAGATCTTTTCCAAATAAAATACTGAAAAGCAGGTTTCCAAAAGTGAAGAAGTACTTATTTATATACCTGCCAAGCCACAAAATGTTAAAAGTTCACAACTGATTACTTCTTTATTTTCACTAACATTAAGTCTTTTTAGAATGAAAGTTCTCATGTATATAATTAAAACTACTAGAAATAATAAGGAAAAGAAATTGTATGTGTGGTCAGGACTGGCTACAAATGAAATGAATTTAAGTGAATGAGTTTCAGTATCAAAAGTAAGCTAGTACAAAATTTGGTTTTTCTCTTTCTTAAAAAGACAAAGTTTTCTTGGACTATTGGTCTGCTCTTAACAAGAGATCATAAAGGTGGGGGTTTTGTTTTTTACTATTTTAAATAATCTATTTAGAAGGATTTTTGTGTTTTATCAAAATCATCTCCCTTGCTTCATGTTATCTTTATTATGTCTTTGATTAAAGTTGAACCTTCTCTATTCAAAGAGCTAAGGCGGTGGTGGTTTTTTTTTTTTTTTTTTAAACTACTTAATTGTCTATATCTGCCTATGAAGTCTTTGTCACTACTGTTAAATGGATAACTATATTGTTTCCCAGTGGCCTAGGCTACTGTTGTTTGACCAAGTATCCTAAAATTCCTTGATTTTTTTTTTTTTAAGATTTTATTTATTCATGAGACACACAGAGCGGTAGAGACATAGGCAGAGGGAGAGATAAGCTCCTCTCGGGGAGCCCAATGTGGGATTCAATTCCGAGAAACCCCGGGATCACGCCCTGAGTCCAAGGCAGAGACTCAACTACTGAGCCACCCAGGCGTCCCTTCTTTGATATTTTTGACAAACTTCTACCACATCATATTTTAAGTAAAGTCTTTTTGACCTCAAACTAACTTTGGAATTTCAAAGGATCCTGGAACATCTCAATAGATTTGTTCACTCTCCTTACAAAAAAAAAAAGAAATGTTAAACTAATTAGGCTTGAGATGTTAAATTACATGGGAAACATTGTCAAATAAGTGATGCCAAACCTTCCTAGATTATATTTGTGTAGATGTATTATTAATAAGTGTTCTAAAATTATATGAAATTCTTGGAAATCTGACATGTCCTGGTATAATGATTAGACATAATTCTACTTTTTATTTAAAAATGTTTTATGTTACAGAAATAACCGAATTTCCTTGTTCATTCCATTATGATGAACTCTCATCAGATCTTTAACCAAGGGCATTTTTAAGTCTTTTTGTCATTTACAGTTATTATCTTACTTTGATGCTTTGTAAAAGTGTTTCCGCAAAAGTACTTTATCTTCAAGAAGATTCAAGGAAAGAATTTGTGAGATGTTTCTGTAACTTTGAGATCATAAACCTAAATGGGGTAAGAATTTCCAGAACCAACTGAAAAACTGGACTCAAGAATATGAATTAATTACATGGGCCTGAAAGAACTGAAGAGGAAAATTATAATTTTTAATAACTTGTTTGAAACAGTGCCAGTTCTTTAATGTGCTGTTTTTCCAGATTTAAGAAAACTTTTCCTGTTAAGCTATCAATAAGATGCAACAATTTGGTAAAAATATACCATTGAAAACAAAGATGAAACATTTACTTTTACTCTCTCCCTGATTCTTCTGGAATTTGGAAACCCTTGAGTGTTCTTTTCCTGGCAAAACAGTTAGTTATGTAAGTTCAATAAGAATTGGTCCTTGTAACAGGGCACAATTGGAAACGTTGGTTATGTTACCGAGGTTTTAATTGGAATGTCATATTTGAGAGAAATGGGTATAGACTCATATATGACCAGTTTTGGGGAACTAAGGTTGGCTTTATGCAGCCAATAATGCCTGCTGGAAAATCAATCTGTGTACCTTGCTTAGAGGTTCCAGCAAAGCAGTTTTAGAAAAGACCATCTCTAAAGACTATTGTTACATAGTCAATCACTATTCTTACTGTACTTCTACAATCAGGCCAAGTTTAATGCAAACAAATTAGTTTTATGATGATTATCATTGGTAAAAGATGGGGGCAACAGCAGAGACAAAAATTTTATTTGCACTTTTGTCTATATTAGATTATGAGCCTGTTAATTGTCTTTGACCTTTTGTTACATACCTGTAAATTGAATTGGATCCTGAATTCTTCTAGTTTTCTCAAATATCTGGCTACCAAGACTTATGAAACTAATGTTTCCAATTTTCCTCTCACCCTCCTGATTTGTAATTGCTAAGAACAAAGACTGCCCTTGAATCTTCTTGGAAGGGGCTATACCAGGTCCTTCTCACTACCCAGAAAACAGTGAAACCTCAGGCACATGAACCCTGGACACACATTTCATCTGCATATCTGGTCCTGTGCAAAAACTAAAGACCTCCAAATCAGACTGACTAGGAAGAGAAGGAGCTGACAGGAAGGTAGACTGCTTCCTCCTGATATACCAGATCAAGACTTCCCACTTTTTTTTTTTTTTTAATTTATTTAAGTAGGCTCCATGCCCAGCATGGAGCCCAACGTGGGGCTTGAACTCACAACCCTGAGATCAAGACCTAGGCTATTATCAAGAGTTGGACACTTAACCAACTAAGCCACCCAGGCACTCCAAGATTTCATACTTTAACTAAGCATACTTTCCTTCCTTTACTCTTATCTGACCTGAAAAAATGCTGTCACATCTGTAACTCCCAGGCCATTGCTAAGGGAGATAACCTCTGGAATTTAGAACTTTTATTTCAAGTTAGGAGAAAACCTAACTGATCTCTGGTTTGAATGGGCAAATGCAACAATCTTTGTGAATGAATCCATTAACAGTACCACCTTAGTGGAAGTGTTTACTCAACAGGATTTTTAAAAAAAATATTATATTTATTTATTCATGAGAGACACAGAGAGAGAGAGAGGCAGAGACACAGGCAGAGGGAGAAGCAGGCTCCACGCAGGGAGCCCGATGCGGGACTCAACCCGGGGTCTCCAGGATCAGGCCCCGGGCTGAAGGCAGGTGCCAAACCGCTGAGCCACCCGGGCTGCCCTCAACAGGATTTATTTATCTTTGTAATGACTATCATTCTCCTTGGGCCTATGAATGCCTAGATGGCTATTGCATTAACAGGACAATGCCTCTTAGGGTTATTCAATTATGTCCCTGTTACACCTCATTGGTCAACTCCCCTGAATTTACACTGTCAAATTAGAAAGGAACTACCAGGTCAGCTGTTGAGAAGTTGGCAGAGTAGGACCCGAAGCTCACCTCTTCCGTAGATACAACTAGATAACATTCATATCAGAATAACCCAGAAAACAATTGAAAAAAAAAAAAAAAGGCAGAACAAACTCCACAACTAAAAGGCAAGGAAGAAGATAGGAATGGTGAAGATGCAGTTTGGGAGAGAAGTGGACCATGGCTTTTTACAGTTGGGAGGGAGCTGGTGGCATGCAGAAAAGCAGAAAACAGACTTTCATACCAGGGAGCCCATAGATGAGGAGGATCAATCTTCATAATATTTGCCTTTGAAGGTGAGAAGGGCTGAATTTCATAAGGTCTCTAAACCAGTGGGACTTAAAGCCTAGAATTTAGAAATCAGCAGGCTCAGTTCTAGGAGAGCTTGGAAGGTATTAGGAAACCGAATCCCAGCCCTTAAAGACAAATAGCCAATGCAGATACAGCACAGAGCCAGCAGTTTGAAAAACACCAGGGGCAGACTGAAGAGAGACTGATTTGCTCATCTCAGAGTGTGGCCAGTGAGACCGGGATCACGGAGAAGTGATCCTTCCAGGAAGAAAGAAGTTGACAGGTGCCATTTCCCTCCCCCATCACCCAGCATAAACATCCACTTTCAGAAACCAGTGTAGTGCCAACACTGGTTACGTAACTTACTTGTACCAAGCCCTGCCTTCCTGTGCTTCATTGGAATCATCCTTCCTAATCACACCTGCCTGAGTTCCAGCACTGTGGGCTCCTCCTCCAGAAGACCAGTATAAATCCTGCCAGCACGACATCTCCTGATCTGGCAGATTTACAGGACCTCACTTTTGGCAATGGTGGGGACAGGTCTCATTTTGCAAGCAGACCAGCACACGCTGCTGCCCACAGTAGTCAAAGAGAACCTCTGGGGCAGCCCTGGTGGTGCAGTTTAGCGCCGCCTGCAGCCCAAGGCATGATCCTGGAGACCCTGGATTGAGTCCCTCGTCAGGCTCTCTGCATGGTGCCTGCTTCTCCCTCTGCCTGTGTCTCTGCCTCTCTCTCTCTCTCTCTGTGTGTGTGTCTCTATGAATAAATAAATAAAATATTAAAAAAAAAGAGAACCTCTATAGACAGCTGAAGAAAAAAAAGAGGCCAAGAAGAACAGCAGAACACACACAACACATAGGAGACACCCAATGAAGTGCCAGGCCCTGGGGAACAGGAAACACTGCACTGCAGGGCACTACAGGACCTCTGCTTTATAACGCTATTATTGTTATGAGCAAGACACATAGCTGACTTTTCTAACACACAGAAACAGAGGCAGAAAGCCAGGCAAAATGAAACAGAGAAACATCTCCCAAATGAAAGAACAGGACCAACCACAATAAGAGATCAAAGTGAAAAAGATTTAAGTAATCTCTGATAGAGAATTTAAAGTAATGATCATAAAGATACTCACTGGATTAGAGAAAAGAGGGAGGACATCAGTGAGATCCTTAACAGAGACAAAAAAAAAAAGGGAACCAATCAGAGATCAAGAACACAATATATGAAATTAAAAAGACTTGATGGAATGGACAGCAAGAAAGAAGAAGCAGAGAAATGAATTAATGACCTGGAAGACAGGGTAATGGAAACTAACCAAGCGGAGCAAAGGAGAGGAAAGAAAATTATGCAAATTGAGAATAGTCTTCAAAAAAAAAAAAAGAGAGAGAATAGTCTTCAGGAACTCAGAGACTCCATCAAGCATAATAACATCTGCATTGCAGGGATCTCAACAAAGAAGACAGAGACAAAGGGGCAGAAAATTTATTTTAAGAATTAATAGCTGAAAATTTCCCTAATGTGGGGAAGGAAACAGATCCAGGTCCAGGAGGTACAGAGACATCCCCCCCTACACATACAAGGAGCTCCAAACCAAGATGCAGAGTGATTAAAATAGCAAAAAGTAGCAACAAAAAATTTTTAAAGCATCAAGAGAAAAGAAGACAGTTACAAACCAGGGAAACCCCATAAGGCCATTAGTGGATTTTTCAGTAAAAACTGCAGGCCTAAAGGAGTGGCATGATATATTGAAAGTGCTTAAAGGGAAAAACCTGCATCCAAGAACAGTTTCATTCAGAATAGAAAAAGGTAAGTTTCTCAGACACACAAAAACTAAAGGAGTTCATGACCACTAAGCTGGCCCTCCCACAAATATTAAAAGGGACTCTGAGTGGACTGGAAAGATAATAAGTGAAAATATGAAAAGTAAAACACATAAAAGCAGTAAAAATGAATATTTCTGTAAAATAATCAGTAAAGAACTCACAAAATAAAAGGATATAAAATATGATACCATATACCTAAAATATGGGAGGGAGAGGACTAAAGAATGGATTCAAACTTAAAAAAACATTAAGTTAATATAGATTGCTATATACAGCAGATGTTATATACAAACCTAATGGTAACCACAAATCAAAACCAATAATAGATATGCAAAGAATAAAGAGAAGGGGATCCAACTATATCATTAAAGAAAGACAACAAACCATGAAAGTTAACAAGGATAAAAAAAACATCTATAGAAACAACTACAAAACAACAAAATGGCAATAAATATATATCAATTAATAACTACTTTGAATGCTCCAAAGACAAAGGGTGACAAAATGGATAAAAGAAACAAACAAACAAACAAAAAAAGAAACAAGACCCATCTATAGGCTGCTTGCAAGAGACATTTTATTTTATTTTTAAAGAGGAGGATGCGGACTTGGGGAGAGAATCTTAAGTAGGCTCCACTCTGAGTGTAAAGCCTGATGCAGTGCTTAATCTCATAATCTTGAGATCATGAGCTGAGCCAAAATCAAGAGTCAGATGCTTAACCAACTAAGCAATCTAGGCATTCATTTTAGACTGAAAGACACTTGCAGATTGAAAGTGAGGGAAGAAACATTTATCATGCAAACAGATGCCAAAAAGAAAGTGAAGGCAGCAATACTTATATAACACTATATAATAATAAAGAGGACAGAGAAGGAAGATGGTGGCGGTGAAGGAGGACCCTAGGCTCACCACATCCTGTAAATACAACTGGATAACTATCAAATCATCCTAAATACCTCAGAAACCAATCTGAAGACTGGCAGAACAAACTCCACAACTAAAGCTAGAGAAGAGGCCACACTGAAGAAGACAGGAAGTGTGGAGATGTGGTTTAGGAGAAAAACGGATTGTGGCTGCTGCAGTGGGAAGGTAACCACAGTCACAGAGAAGGGCAAGAGGCAGAATAACACACAGGGGAGCCTATGGGGAAAATGAATCCCCATAGCAATTGGCTTGGAAAATGAGAGGGCCCGGGATCCCTGGGTGGCGCAGCGGTTTGGCGCTTGCCTTTGGCCCAGGGCGCGGTCCTGGAGACCCAGGATCGAATCCCACATCGGGCTCCCGGTGCATGGAGCCTGCTTCTCCCTCTGCCTGTGTCTCTACCTCTCTCTCTCTCTCTCTCTCTCTCTCTCTCTCTCTGTGACTATCATAAATAAATAAAAATTAAAAAAAAAAAAGACTTCATGCTAAAAAAAAAAGAAAAAAAAAAGAAAATGAGAGGGCCCAAATTTTGTCAGTTCTTACAATCAGCAAGGCTTAAAGCCTGGAGTTTTAAAGATCACCATGCTTGGCTCCAGGAAAGCTTGGAGTACACTGAAGCTGCTCTTGGAGAAGCAAAGAGTCTGTGGACATACAGCAAGGAAATAGCAATCTGAAGGGCACTTGGAGCACAGGGTGAGGAAGTTATCTGCTCATCTCAGAGAATGCCTCAAAGAAGCAGCATTCATGAAGAAAACTGGCAGGTGCCATTTCCTCCCCCACCCCTCAGCATAAGCACAGAGCCACCTGTGGAAACCAGCACAGCATAGACATTTGCTACCTAACTTGGTTACACTGAACCCCTCTCACTCCCCATGCTCTAGTAGAACTGCCCTTCCTAGTCATGCTTGCCTCAGTCCCAGCTTGGCAGGCCCCCTACCCTAGAAGACCTACCCAAACCCCTGCCAACACTGAGTCTCTCAACTTGGGAGTTTTGTGAGGCCTTGGTTTGGGTGGCAGTGACAGGTCTCATTTTACAAGCAGACCAGAGCACATCTAATTAAAATGTACCACATTCAAGCCAGAAATGAAATGCCCACAATAGGCAAAGAGAGCCTCTGCAGATGATTAGTCTGAAGGATAAAGCACCCAGGACACAACAAAAGAGTGCAGGTAGCACACACTGGAGACACCCCAGGAAGTGCCGGGCCCTGGGGAACAGGGGGCACTACATTGCAGGACAGGACCTCTTCTTCATAAAGCCATTATCCTCAAGAACAGTAAATGCAGCTTTCCTAACACAGAGAAACAGACACAGAGACTTAGACAAAATGAGAAGACAGAGGAATTTGTCCCAGATGAAAGAGTAAGACAAGGCCACAGCCAGAGGTCTAAGTGAAACAGATATAAGTAACATGCCTGAGGGAGAACTAATTTTTTTTACTTATTTTTTAATTTTTATTTATTTATTTATTTATTTATTTATTTATTTATTTATTTATTTATTTTATGATAGTCACAGAGAGAGACAGAGAGAGAGAGAGAGAGAGAGGCAGAGACATAGGCAGAGGGAGAAGCAGGCTCCATGCACCAGGAGCCCAATGTGGGATTCGATCCCGGGTCTCCAAGATCGTGCCCTGGGCCAAAGGCAGGCGCCAAACCACTGCGCCACCCAGGGATCCCTAAAATGGCAAAATATAGTGATTAAAAATATTAAAAGCACCAAGACAGACAGACAATTATAGAGAACAAATTGAGGGTTGTTGGAGGGAAAGTGGGTGGAGAAGATGGGCTAAGTGGGTGATGCGTATTAAGGAGGGCACTTGTGATGAGCACTAGATGTTATATACGTAAGTTATGAATCACTGAACTCTGCTCCTGAAACTAACATTATACTATATGTTAACTGATTACAATTTAAATAAAATTGTGAAACAAACAAAAAGCGGCAAGACAAAAGAGGACAGTTACATACAAAGGAAACGTCATAAGTTATCAGCAAATTTTTCAGCAGAAACCTCCAAGCCAGAAAGGAGTGGTATATTCAAAATGCTGAGAGGGAAAAACCTGGAGCCAAGAATATTCTATACAGCAAGACTTTCCACTTAGAATAGAAGAAGGGATAAAGAGTTTTTCAGACAAACAAAAACTAGTGGAGTTCATAACCACTAAGCCAGTGTTGCAAGAAATATAAAAGGAAACTCTTTGGGTGGAACAGAAAGATAAAAAAAAAAAAAAAGACAGTATGAAGGTAGGAAAAACAAAAGTAGTAAAAATAAATATTTCTGCTAAAAAATCAGTCAAAGGACTCATATAACAAAAAGATATAAAATACAGCAGCATATACTGAAGACGTGGGGAGGAGAGTAGGAAAGAATGGCTTTAAACTTAAACACCATCAGCTTAATACAGACTGCTGTGTGCTGAAGGTGTTATATACAAACCTCATGATAACCACAAATCAAAAACCACTAATAAGTATGCAAAGAATAAATAGAAATAGAAAACCAGTAAACAATGATAGAGCAAGAGACTATAAAGGATCAGAGGAAATTTTCATAAACCACCACAAAACAAGTAATGAAATTACAATAATTAATATCTGTCAATAATTAGTTTGAATGTAAATATACTAAATACTCCAATCAAAAGACATAGAGTGACAGAATGGATTAAAAACACAAGACCCATCTATATGCTGCCTATAAGAGACTCATTTTAGACCAAAAGACACTTGCAGATTGAGGTTGAGGGGATGAAGAAACATTTATTATGCAAATGGATGTCAAAAGAAAGCCAGAGTAGCAATACCTATATCAGACAAAATAGACTTTAAAACAAAGACTGTAAATTGGGGCACGAGGGTGGCTCAGTCAGTTAAGTGTCTGACTCTTGGCTTCAGCTCAGGTCATGATCTCAGGGTTATGGGATCAAACCCTGTGTTGGGCTCTGTGCTGGGCATGAAGCCTGCTTAAGATTCTCTCTCTCCCTCTCCCTCTGCTGTTCTCTCTAAAAACAAGAAAATAAAACACAAAAACAAAACCCAACGATTAACAAGAGACAAAGAAGGACACTATATAATAAAGGGGACAATCCAACAAGAAGATATAACAATTGTAAATATTTATGCACCCCACTAGGAGCACCGAAATATATAAAACAATTAATAACAAACAAAAAGGAACTAATTTGTAATAACATAATTACTAGTAGGGGACTTAACACCTTACTTACATCAATGGACAAATCATCTAAGCAGAAAATCAACAAGGAAACAATGGTTTTGAATGAGACACTGGACCAGATGGATTTAACAGATATATTCAGAACATTCCATCCTACAAGAGCAGAATGAATACACATTCTTTTCAAGTGCACATAAAACATTCTCCAGAACAGATAACAAATTAGGCCATAAAAGAAGCCTCAACAAATTCAAGAAGATTGGAGACATACCATGCATCTTCTCTGACCATAACACTATCAAACTAGAAGTCAACCACAAGAAAAAAAAAAAAACTAGAAAGACCACAAATACATGCAACTAAACAATAAATGGGTCAACCAGGAAATAAAAAATATTAAAGTACATGGAAATGAATGAAAATAAAAACAATGGTTCAAAATCTTTGGGAAGCAGCAGAAGTGGTTCTAAAAGGGAAGTTTATAGCAACACAGGGCTACCTCAAGAAGAAAAAAAAAAAACCTAAAAAACAAAAACTCAACCTAACTATCCACCTAAAAAGAGCTACAAGAACAACAAACAAAACTCAAACTGAGCAAAAAGAAGGAAATAATAAAGATCAGAGAAAAAATTAAAAAACAATAGAACACTAATCAATGAAACCAGGAGCTGGTTCCGTGAAAAGGCCAACAAAATTTATAAACCTCTAAGATAAAGATAAAGACCCATTAAGGGGTTAAAAAAAAGGACCCAAGAAACAAAATTACTAATAAAAGAGAAGAAATAACACCACCACAGAAATACAATTACAAGAGATCATGAAAGCTTCTATGCCAACAAACTGGACAACTTAGAAGAAATGGATAAATTCCTAGAAACATATAACCTACCAAAACTTCACCAGGAAGAAACAGAAAATTTGAACAGTTCAATCACCAGCAATGAAATTGGATCAGTAATCAAAAAACTCCCAAATAACAAAAATCCAGGACTAGATGGCTTTATAGGCCAATTCTACCAAACATTTAAAAAAGAGTTTATACCATTTTTCTCAAACTACTCCAAAAAAATAAAAGAGGAAGGAAAACTTCCAAGTTCATTGTATGGGGTCAGTATCACCCTGATACCAAAACCTAATAAGGACACCACAAAAAAGAACTACAGGCCAAAATCCTCAACAAAATATTAGCAAACTGAATCCAATAACATATTAAAAAAATCAGGGGCACCTGAGTACCTCAGTAAATTAAGTGTCTGCCTTTGGTTCAGGTCATGATCCCAGTGTCCTGGGACTGAGCCCCTGTTGGGCTCCCTGCTCAGTGGGGAGTCTGCTTCTCCCTCCCCGCTACTCTTCAGCACTTGCCTATGCTCTCTCTTTCCCTCTCAAATAAGTAAATAAAATCTTAAAAAAAAAAAAAGTCATATGCCACTAGCAAGTGGGATTTATTCCCAAGATGCAAGGGTGGTTCAATATCCACAAATCAACATGATAGGTCACATCAATAAGAGGAAGGATAAAACTATATGATTATTTCAAGAGATTCAGAAAAAACATTTCACATTGTACAACATCCATTCATAATAAAAACTCTCTGTAAAGTAGGTTTAGAGGGAACATCTCTCAACATAAAAAAGGCCCACAGCCAACATCATACTCAATGGGGGAAAACAATTTTTCCCCTAAAGTCAGGAACAAGACAAGGATGTCCACTCCCATCACTTTTATTCAACATGGTACTGGAAGTCCTAGCCCACAATAATTAGACAACATAAAGAAATAAAAGGCATCCAAATTGGTAAGGAAGAAGTAAAACTCTCACTATTTGCAGATTACATGATACTATATATAGAAAACCCTAAAGACTCCACCAAAAAACATCAATAATAATACAATCATCGGGGACTTTAGTACCCCACTCACTGCAATCGACAGATCATCTAAGCAGAAGATCAACAAGGAAACAAGGGCTTTGTATGACCCACTGGACCAAATTGACTCCACAGATATATTCAGAACATCCCATCCTAAAGCAATAGAATACACATTCTTCTCGAGTGCATTCTCCAGAATAGATCACATACTGGTCACAATCAGGTCTCAACTGGTACCAAAATACTGGGATCATTCCCTGCATATTTTCAGACTACAATGCTTTGAAACTGGAACTCAATCACAAGAGGAAATTTGGAAAGAACAAATACATGGAGGCTAAAGAACATCTTGCTAAAGAATGAATGGGTCAACCAGATAAATAAGAAGAATTTTAAAAGTTCATGTAAAGAAATGAAAATGAAAAAACAACTGTTCAAAACCTTTGTTTTTTTTTAATAAGTTTTTTTAATTGTATTTATTTATGATAGTCACACACACACACAGAGAGAGAGAGAGAGAGAGAGAGAGAGGCAGAGACATAGGCAGAGGGAGAAGCAGGCTCCATGCAGGAAGCCCGACGTGGGATTCGATCCCAGGTCTCCAGGATCGCGCCCTGGGCCAAAGGCAGGCGCTAAACCACTGCGCCACCCAGGGATCCCTGTTCAAAACCTTTGGAATGCAACAAAGGCAGTCCTAAGAGGGAAATATATAGCAATCCAAGCCTTTCTCAAGAAACAAGAAAAAGTCTCAAACACACAACCTAATCTTACACCTAAAGGAGCTGGAGAACATAAAATAAAGCCTAAACCCAGCAGGAGAGCAGAAATAATACAGATTAGAGCAGAAATCAATGAAATAGAAATCAAAAAGAACAGTAGAACACAGATCAATGAAACCAAGAGCTGGTTCTTTGAAAGAATAAAATTAATAAATCCCTGGCCAGATTTCTCAAAAAGAAAAGAGAAAGAACCCAAATAAAATCATAAAGGAAAGGGGAGAGATCACACCCAACACTGAAGAAATATAATTATAAGAACATATTATGAGCAACTATACGCCAAAAAATTAGGTAATCTGGAAGAAATCGATGCATTCCTAGAGACATATAAACTCCCAAAACTGAAACTAGAAGAAATAGAAAACCTGAACAGACTCATAACCGGCAAGGAAATTGAAGCAGTCATCATAAACCTCCCAACAAACAAAAGTCCAGGGCTGGATGGCTTCTGAAGGGGAATTCTAACAAACATTTAAAGAAGAATGAATACCTATTATTCTGAAGCTGTTACAAAAAATAGAAATGGAAGGAAAACTTCCAAACTCTTCCTATGAGGCCAGCATACTTTGATCCCAAAACCAGACAAAGATCCCACCAAAAATTATAGACTAATATCCCTGATGAACATGGATGTAACAATTCTCACCAAAATACTAGCCAATAGGATCCAACAGTACATTAATACAAAAAGATTATTCACCACAACCAAGTGGAATTTATTTCTGGCCTGCAAGGGTGGTTCAACATCCACAAATCAATCAATGTGATATACTCCATTAATAAAAGAAAGGACAAGAACCATATGATCCTCCCAATAGATGAAAAAAAAAAAAGCATTTGACAAAGTACAGCATCCTTTCTTGCTAAAACTCTTCACAGTGTAGGGATAGAGGGAACATACCTCAATATCATAAAAGCCATATATACACAAAGCCCACAGCAAATATAATTCTCAATGGGGAAAAACTGAGAGCTTTTCCCCTAAGGTTCGGAACACATTAGGGATGCCCAGTATCACCACTGTTCAACATAGTATTAGAAGTTCCTGGGATCCCTGGGTGGTGCAGCAGTTTGGCGCCTGCCTTTGGCCCAGGGCGCGATCCTGGAGACCCAGGATCGAATCCCACGTCGGGCTCCCGGTGCATGGAGCCTGCTTCTCCCTCTGCCTGTGTCTCTGCCTCTCTCTCTCTCTCTCTCTCTGTGACTATCATAAATAAATAAAAAAATTAAAAAAAAAAAAAAGAAGTTCCTAGTCTCAGCAACCAGACAACAAAAAGAAACAAAAGGCATCCAAATCGGCAAAGAAGTCAAACTCTTACTCTGAAGATAACATGATACTCTATATGGAAAACCCAAAAAGTCTCCACCCTAAAATTGCTCAAACTCATACAGAAATCCAGCAAAGTGGCAGGATATAAAATCACAATCAGTTGCATTCCTATACACTAACAATGAGACAGAAGAGAAATTAGGAGTCAATACAATTGCATCCAAAACCATAAGATACTAAGAATAAACTTAACCAAAGAAGCAAAGGTTCTATACTCAGAAAACTACAGAATACTCATGAAAGAAATTAAGGAAGACAGCAAGCAATGGAAAAACCTTCCATGCTCAGGGACTGGAAGAACAAATATTGTTGAAATGTCTATGCTACCTAGAGCAATCTATACATTCAATGCAATCTCCATCAAAATAACATCAACTTATTTTACAGAGTTGGAACAAATAATCCTAAAGTTTGTATGGAACCAGAAAAGACCTTGAATAGCCAAAGGAATGTTGAAAAAGAATACCAAAACTGGTGGCATCACAATTCTGGACTTCAAGCTCTATTATAAAGCTGTAATAATCAAGACAGTATGGTAACTAGCACAAAAACAGTCACATAGATCAATGAACAGGATAAAGAACTCAGAAACGGACCTTCAACTCTATGGTCAACTAATCTTCAACAAAGCAGGAAAGAATATCCAATGGAAAAAAGACAGTCTCTTTAACAAATAGTGTTGGGAAAATTGGACAGCCATATGCAGAAGAATGAAACTGGACCATTTCCTCACACCATACACAAAAATAGTCTAAAAATGAATGAAAGACCTAAATGTGAGACAGGAATCCATCAAAATTCTAGAGGAGAACACAGACAGCAACCTTTGTGACCTCAGCCACAGCAACTTCTTACTAGACATGTCTCCAAAGGGAAGGGAAACAAAGGCAAAATGAATTTCATCTTCTCCAAAGATGACATAAAAATGGCCAATAGACACATGAAACAATGCTCAACATCACTCGGCATCAGGGAAATGCATATCAAAACCTCAATGAGATACCACCTCACACCAGTCAGAATGACTAAAATTAACGAGTTAGGAAATGAAAGATGTTGGCAGGGATGTGGAGAAGGAGGAAACCTCTAACACTGTTGGTGGGAATGCAAGTTGATGCAGCCACTCTGGAAAACAGTATGGAGGTTTCTCAAAAACTTGAAAATAGAATTACCCTATAAACCAGCAATTGCACTACTGGGTATTTACCCCAAAGATACAAATGTAGTGATCTGAAGGGGCACCCGCACTCTAATGTTTATAGCAGCAATGTCCACAATAGCCAAACTGTGGAAAGAGCCCATATATCCATTGATAGATAAATGGATAATGAAGATGTGAGATATATATATATATATATATATATATATATCACATATACATATATATATATACATACACACATACACATTTGAATACTACTCAGCCATCAAAAAATGAAATCTTACCATTTGCAATGATGTGGATGGAACGAGAGGATATTATGCTAAGTGAAATAAGTCAGAGAAAGACAATTATCCTATGATCTCACTCATATGGGGAATTCAAGAAAAAAAACAGGATCACAGGGGAAGAGAAGAAAAAATAAAACAAGATGAAATCAGAGAGAGAGACAAATCATAAGAAAGTCTTAATCATAGGAAACAAACTGAGGGTTGCTGGAGGGGAGGGGAGTGGGAGAACTGGGTAATGGACATTAAGGAGAGCACATGATGTAATGAGCCCTGGGTATTATATAAGACTGATGAATCACTGACTTCTACCTCTGAAAGCAATAATATATTATGTTATTACTTAATTAAAATTTTAAAAATCTACTAGAACTGATAACTGAATTCAGTAAAGTCACAGGCTATAAAATCAATGCAGAGAAATCTGTGGCATTCCTATACAATAATAATGAAGCAGAAGGTGAAATTAAGAAAGCAATCTCCCATCAAAAAAGAAAACAATCCCATTTATAATTGCACCAAACCAATACCTAGGAATAAACTTAACCAAAGAAGTGAAAGACCTGTACTCTGAAAACTATAAAATGTTGATGTAAGAAATTGAAGATGACGCAAAGAAATGGAAAGACATTCCATGCTCATGGACTGGAAGAATATTGTTAAAATGCCTATACTACCCAAAGCAATCTACACATTTAATGAGATCCCTATCAAAATACCAAGGTATTTTTCACAGTACTAGAACAAACAATCCTAAAACTTGTATTAAACCACCAATGACTCCGAATAGCTAAAGCATTTTTGAAAATCAAAAACAAAACTGGAGGTATCACAATTCCAGACTTTAAGTTATATTACAAAGCAGCAGTAATTCAAGCAGTATGTTACTGGCATTAAAATAGACACATAGATCCACAGAATAGAACAGAAATAAACTCACAATTATGGTTAATTAATTTGACATAGCAAGAAAGAATATCCAAAGGGAAAAAGTCAGTCTCTTCAACAAATGGTTTTGGGAAAACTGGACAGCCACATGCAAAAGAATGAAATTGCATCACTTTCATTGTATACAAAAATAAACTCAAAATGGATTAAAGACCTAAGCGTGAGACCTGAAACCAGAAAAGTCCTTGAAGAAAGCACAGGCAGTAATCTCTCTGACATTGGCCACAGCAACATTTTTCTAGATATGTCTTCTGAGGCAAGGGAAATGAAAGCAAAAGTAAACTATTGGGACAACATAAAACTAAAAAGCTTCTGCACAGGAAAGGAAACAATCAACAAAACTAAAAGGTAACCTATGGAATGGGAGAAGATATTTGCAAGTGACTTATCTGATGAAGGGTTAGTACCTAAAATATATAAAGAACTCATACAACTCAACATCCAAAAAACAAATAATTTAAAAATGGCAAAGAAGACAGATGACACATGAAAAGATGCTCAACATCACTCAATACCAGATAAATGATAAAAACCCACAAACAAGCTATAATGAGGTATCATCTTACACCCGTCAAAATAGCTAAAATAAAAAACACAGAAACAAGTGTTGGCAAAGATGCGAAGAATGGGGAAAGCTCTTGCACAGTTGGTGAGAATGCAAATTGGTGCAGACACTGTGGAAAACAGTATTGAGGTTCCTCAAAAAGTTAAAAATAGAACTACCCTATGATCCAGTATTCATACTACTGGGCATTTATCCCCCAAAATATAAAAACACTAATTCAAAGGGATACATGCACCCCTCTGTCTATTGCAGCATTATTTACAATAGCCAAACTCTGGAAGCAGCCCAGGTGTCCATCAACAGATGAATGGATAAAGAAGATGTGGTATAGATGCATACACCACGGAGTATTATTCAGCCAGTAAAAAAGAATGAAACCTTGCAATTTGCAACATGGGAAGAGCTAGAGTATAATGCTAAGTGAAATAAGTCCGTCAGAGAAAGACAAATATATGATGTCATCCATATACAGAACTTAAGAAACAAACAAGCAAAGGAAAAAAGAGACAAATCAAGAAACAGATTCTTTTTTTTATTTTTTAAAAATATTTAAATATTTTATTTATTTATTCACGATAGACAGAAAGAGAGAGAGGCAGAGACACAGGCAGAAGGAGAAGAAGGCTCCATGCAGGGAGCCCAACGTGGGACTCCATCCCGAGTCTCTGGGATCACACCCTGGGCCAAAGGCAGGCGCCAAACCGCTGAGCCACCCAGGGATCCCAGATTCTTTTTTTTTTTTTTAAAGATCTTATTTTACAGAGAGAGAGCAAGCACAAGCAGGGAGAGCAACAGGCAGAGGGAGAGGGAAAAGCAGCCTCCCCACTGAGCAGGGAGCCCGATATGGGACTTGATCCAAGGACCCCAAGACCATGATCTAAGCCAAAGGCAGATGCTCAACCAACTGAGCCACCTGGGTGCCCCAAGAAACAGATTCTTAACTATAGAGAACAAGCTGATGGTTACTAGAGGGAGGTGGGTGGGAGGATGGAGGAGACAGAGGATGAGGATTAAAAAGTACACTTATGGGGCAGCCCCAGTGGCGCAGCGGTTTAGCGCCACCTGCAGCCCAGGGCGTGATCTTGGAGACCCAGGATCGAGTCCCACATTGGGCTCTCTGCATGGAGCTTGCTTCTCCCTCTGCCTGTGTGTGTCTGCACCTCTCTCTGTGTGTCTCTATGAATAAATAAAAACCTTAAAAAAAAAGTACACTTATGATGATAAATGAAAAAATAGAAATAAAACAAAAAACAAAAGAAGAAAAAAAAGGAACTACTAGGAACTTTCATGATTCAGAATACACTTCCTTTAGTAAGGCCCTTCTTTCATGGTTAGGAGTAAATGAGCCTATGATTAGATATCTCTCTTTAACTTTAAGATACTGTAGAATCCACTGACAACACAATAGCTACCCAACAAAAATATTTATACTCTCTGGTCAAAGTTGTTCTTGGAGAAAGGATAGTCTTAATATCTTTTAGTTGACCAAAGAAGTGTCTGTGCTGTAGCCAACACCACCTGCTGCACCTGCACTAACATTTCTGGGGAAGTTGGAACTCAGTTACACAGATCACTGAGCAAGGCACTAGGGTGACTCCTTCATTAGGGTCTTTCTTTGATTTGATTTTGACTGGGTTTGGATCATGGGTACCATGTTCCAAAGTGTACTCCAAACACTGGTAACTATCCTCCATATTATAATCAAAATAACTCCCTTGTGCATTGTATTCTCAAAAGCTTTGAATGCATGTTTATAGCTGCTAAACACCAAGAAAACGATCTCCCTAACACTGGGACATCAGAAAAGGGATGAAGAGAATGACCAATTTAAGGGTTATGAATCTAAAGCCCTGACCTGCATCTCACAGGGGTTAAGCAAAAATGCCACAAACTGTGGATGTCACACAAAAGAACCAAGAAAAGCTGTAAGCAATAGTTAAGCGTGGTGCTAATGCCTTAAAATTTGATCACATCTTTCAGTTAAACTGAATCTTATCAAAAGGGGAAAACTATTAAAAAGAAACAAGAGGCCCAAAAAGGCATCACACATTGCATAACCAAAGCTTAATGTCTAACCTATGTGCAGTTTCATTTTTCTCCAGAAATATAATCTTAACTGTCAATTTGGAATTTCCTGGTCATCCACAATGTGGTTATCTGCTACATCCTTTTCCTGTTTATAAAAGCCTTCCATCAGGTACAGGTCCTTGGAGCTCCCCTCTATTTGCTAGAGATAGAATTTGAGTCATTGAATAATGCCAATTAGATTTCCAAATTTACTCAGTGGATTTTTGTTATTTAACAGATAACTATCCTTTTTCTTATTAGTTTGCATTGTTTTATGCATCCAGTGAATCAACTCTGCAGCTGGATCCACCTCTAGATTGCATTGGTAACTTTTACCTTAGTAACTTAGTATAGGCACAGCTACTGCTCCATACCATGTGTGACCACGTGGCCACCCAAGAAACAAAGGTTCTTCATGCCCTACTTTCATCTTTTCTCTTTCTCAACATTCTCAAGACCAGGATCAAGCTAGCACATCCCACTTCTGACACCAATAAAAGGTTCTGATTGCCCAATTCCAGTGTGTGGGTTGGGGGGTGTTCCCCTACATCACCAAAAAATCCACTGACAATAACTGATGTTCTACAATTCAACTCAATTCTGACACTATCTGGAGATAGCATTCATTATATTTCACAGGTAAAGGGCTCAGTCCCCCAATATTGTCCTTCACTTCAGATGTTGATTGCAAGTGCAAGTTTTTACCTCAACTTCTGATTGACCAGCTGTAAATCAGAGGGTTTCTTCAACCCCCTGCTTGAATTCAAATGATTTGCTAGAGTGACTCATTAAACTCAGAGAAATATTTTGCTTACTAGGTCACTGGTTTATTATAAAAAGATATAACTCAGGAAAAGCCAGGTAGAAGATAAGCATAGAACAGAACATGGGGAAAGAGTGCAGAGCGCTCAAGCCCACTCCAAGTATGTGATTCTTCCTGCGTCTCCACAGGTTCACCAACCTGGAAGCTCTCAGAACCCTGTCAAGTTTTTATGGTCAATTCTTTGCATAGGTATGGTTGATTAAATCATTGAATATTGATAATTTATTTAACCTCTCAGCCCTTCTTCTCTTCCAGGGGTTGGGTAGTGGAACTGAAATTTCCAATCCTTTAATCAGATGGTGTCCCTTGGCAACTACTCACCATCCTTAGATGCAGTCCAAGAGTTACCACATTAACATAACAAAAGAAACCTTGATCACTCTCATCACTTAAGGAATTCCAAGGGTTTTAGGAACTCTGTGCCAGAAATGGGACAAAGACCAAATATATGGGTTTTTTTTCCCAAATATATATTTGTTATAAATCACAGTAGCATACTCATAGACCAATACAGCATTCCAATGTGGATCTGGTTGTACTCTTATGACAAAACAGTACTCTTATGAAAAAATAGATTCATCTATTTTTTTTTTTTTTGCTAAAGACTTCTTTTTTTAAGATTTTATTTAGGAGAGAGTGGGGGAGAGAGTGAGAGTGCACATGAGTGGAGGAGGGAGGAGAAGCAGGGAGCCCGCTGAGCAGAGAGCCCAATGTAGGGCTCGATTCCAGGACCCTGGGATGATGACCTGGGCTGAAGGCAGATGCTCAACTAACTGAGCCATCCAGGTACTCTCCTGCCAAATATTTCTAAAAAAAATGTATTTGTCATTCAGTAACTTTCCTGAAGGATAATAATTAAGATTGTGGAGATGTGGGAATTTTCTAAAATCAACCTTGGCACTTACTTTTAAGTCTGTCTTAAAATGAAAGATACTATATACAATGAAAAGCTAACTTTTTAATCTTTTCTCATAAATTGTAACAAAAGTTAATTTAAAAGTGCTTTTAAAGAACTCCTAACTCTGGGAAATAAGGGGTAGTGCAAGGGGAGGTGGGCAGGTGGACGGGGTGACTGGGTGATGGGCACTGAGGGGGGCACTTGATGGGATGACCACTGGATGTTATACTATATGTTGGCACGTCAAACTCCAATAAAAAAATACAAAAAAATAAAAAATAAAAAATAATAATATGCTTTCTTCAAGGGGAGGATGAAATTTGGCTATTTATGAAGATTAATGCACCATTATTCTATTGCAAACTTATAGCATGGTTATGTTTATATATGTTTTGAGTACTAAGAGTTAGGTCTAAGAAAGTAATTTGGTAAACAAAGTGCCTCAAGCTCTCAGCTAACTATATTTAAATATTTTGTTTGTGTAATGAAATCACAGGTATTGTTATGACCTATAGATATGGAAGGCTTATGTGATTATCACTTCTGAGGCATTCCTTTGGTGCCATTAAGTAACAAACACCTAATTTTATGTTATGTTTCCTTATGAATTCTGCCCACATAAAAACATGATAAAACTCTCAATTACCAAGAAATATATTAGGGTGGGAGAGTGAAAATAAAGCAGAAATAACAGCGACTCAAAAAGCAAGCATCCAAGTCCAACTACAATAATGAAAGCAGAGCATTTGATTCTTAGAGTGATCAAGTTGCTGCTTCACGAAAGATTAGAAGTGGCAAATTCAAATCAAGGAAGATATCAAACATTCAAAAACACAGCAGGATGGAATCACTTATTGTAGAAACATTTGGCAGTGTTGGCAAAGGTCTCTGAGAAGACATTTGACCCATGAGTGGTACTTGGGCAATGAAAGGCTCCTCACACCCTCTCCTGTTGCAACGTGGGTTCCACTTGCCTTCCCTACTCCCAAAGGATGCTCCAAGGACATAGCCTTGAGGTAGTGCTGTGATGTTGAGAACACCTGAGGTATATGTGACTGAATCTAGTTAAAGCCTCTATATAAACTTTTAAGATTTGGCGGGCAGGTGTGAGAATCTGCTCTTCTTGCTGCTGCCCAAGACAAGCTTTTTATGTAAGTTCCCTTTGCTGATTAAAACTGTCACCTACCAAACTGGAGTGGTTTTTGTTTTTGTTTTGTTTTGTTTTGTTTTTGGCCTCTCTCTGTCTTCAGTACAGGGGCTGGTTTCAGATTTCACCTAGGAAGCTCCCAAGGTGGTTGCCAACCAACAGGTAATGCCAGGTCTATAAGTCTGAACACTACAAACAAACATCAGTGTGTCTGCTACACAAGGATGACATGCTGGCAGCCCTACTAATTATATAATAGCATCTAAGGCTAACCAATAATTACTTCCAACTCAGAATAATTATTCATTTCACTAAAAACTATTCTATATATGTTGGAAGAAGGCACAGAAGCATACACTTTATTTAAAAAGGTATATCCAAAGTTGGTAAGGTTCAGGATATTTTTAAAAATTCTATAAGCTGAAATACAGGGCCTCAAACAAAGCACTCACATGTATTGAATGAAAGAAACAATTTATTCCTTAAAGGTGTCTAATAGAAAAGGAACTACTATATTATTTACAATAAACTAAGTAGTAAAGTACAATAGAGAAAAAGTCATGGTCCCTGGTTGGCTTGGATAACTAATGTAAGTTTTCCTGATTATATGAACTTTTTGGAAGTACCTTATGATCACAAAACACATTCATTCTCTTAATTTTTAAATAAAATTTTAACAGAACTATTAAATACAGGCAGAAAAAACTGGCCAACATTATTTTTTAGGTAGAGCAGCTGAAAATTGAAATGATTTGAGGAAGTGAAAGAGGAGAACCAAGATTTTCATGCTTTTGTCTTTCTGCACTTTTCCCCTACCACATGCATTAGACCTCTGGAAGCCCATAAGAGTCACAAAGCCCAGTTTCTCACCCATAACTATTACCTAAAGTTTCAAAGGCACAATTCCCCCCATCCAAGCACTACCTGAAATTAGTTCACTGGCTTATTGTTTAACTTTTTCAGTGACTCTATCCTTGTTTACTTATTTTAAGCCAAGTACTTAGAATGATACCTGGCCCAAATAATTTATGAATAAATTACCTAGTTCCCAAATTAGAAACACAGAGTCATCCTTAATTTCTTCTTTACCCCCACTTTCAAATTAACCATCAAATTCTATAGTTATTAAATCCTTATTTCTTGAATTTGCCTACTTCTCTCCAGGTCTACAATCCTTATCTAATTTGCCTACAATACCAGCCTACATTACTTCAACTGGTTTCTCTGTTGTTTTGCTCCCCTTCAATATGCAGAGATACAGCAATCTTTCTAAAATGCATATTAATCATGTCATTCACCAGTTTAAAATATATTGACTACACATGGCCCTTAAAGTCCAGACTCCTTAATATAACATAAAGGTCTCTTCATGATTAGAATCCTGTTTTACAGCCTTATCTTTACTTGATCCCTTATTATACTGAAAGACTTGCAGTCCTCTGATAGGTTACGTCCTCTCTCACCTTGGGGCCTGTCCACATACTGCTTGATGTTACTGCCTTTTCTTCATAGATCTTCATCTTGGAATGGTTAATTCTTATTCATACTGCAGAATGTGATTTAGCCACCTCCCTCAGCAGCTCTCCCTGACCTGCCTTCCACCTGCCCTCTCTGCAAAGCTGGTTTAGATGCTTCCAGAACAGTGTATTTGCTTGATGTCCCCCTCTAGCCTTTAAGTTCTTTAAGAATTGTGGCTCATTTACCTTTGCCTCTCCAGTGCCCAGGATGTTTATACTTATTAAATGAATTAATAAATTTTAGTGACCAACTTCACTCCAATTTAGGAACATAATGTTGTAATCTCACTGTTCATTTTTATCACCAGGAGCTATGTACCTCTGAAATGTTAAGTTTTATTTTACCATCCTCTGACCAAAAACTATCCTTCCAGTGCTTTCACACTTGTAAGTAAAAGAAAGTGACCCTGCTTCTTTTATTCTGCATTCAGCCTAAACATGTCAACAACCTACTCTGAAGTAGTTAAAGGGGGTAAAATTTTTTATACTGTACTTAAAGCAAAACCACCCCCCCAAAAAAAAACTGCTTCCCAATTTTTTTTGAGACAAACGCTTTATTTATGGTGAATATAAAGTATGGCTAAGTATGGCTTTGATGTTGGCAGAGCTAGATCATATCTATGGGCTGAGCCTGTCACTTCTGGGCCATATTACTAGATACCTCCAGTTGGACTGGTCACAGGCATCATGATCTAAACATGTCCAAAATGGGTAAGAAATTTTTCCTGTTAACCCTGCATGGATGAAAGGCTTGCTAACTGCCTAGTCTCTTGACCAGAAATTTGTAGTTACCCTAGAATCATCCCTCATCTACTCCATATGACTGCTGATCAAATCATCTTGAGTTTATCTACTTAATTCACATGTACATCTCCTTGCTGTATTTCCACTGCCACAGTCTTATTCCAAACTTGTATTATCCTGCACCTGGCCTATTCCAATTAGCTCCAAGTTGATACCCCCACCTTTAAATTTGCCTTTTCTCCCCACACTGAAGGATTTCTGCATGATAATTTAGCATAAAACCATCTACTCTAGAGATTTTATTTTTTTACTTTTTATTTTTTTAAAGCATTTTATTTATTTATTCATAGAGACACAGAGAGAGAGAGATGCAGAGACACAGGCAGAGGGAGAAGCAGGCTCCATGCAGGGAGCCCGATGTGGGACTCGATCCCGGGTCTCCGGAATCACACCCTGGCCTGAAGGTGGCGCCAAACCCGCTGAGCTACCAGGGCTGCCCCTAATCTAGAGATTTTAAAGCTAGGGTTCAGATCTGCCAATTTTGTGCAAGGGTTTTATTTTGATTTTTAATAAATATCATAGATTATCTGGATGACCATTTATAATGGTATTGATGTCAAGCAATATTCGTTTTATTTTTTATTTTTATTTATTTATTTTTTTTTATGATAGTCACAGAGAGAGAGAGAGAGAGGCAGAGACACAGGCAGAGGGAGAAGCAGGCTCCATGCACCGGGAGCCTGATGTGGGATTCGATCCCGGGTCTCCAGGATCGCGCCCTGGTCCAAAGGCAGGCGCTAAACCGCTGCGCCACCCAGGGATCCCGCAATATTCGTTTTAATGATTAAAGTTAAGTAGGCAAATTTAATATACGAAGGATGCATTTGAGGGCCACTTGGTAGTGCAGTTGGTTGGGCATTAGACTCTTGCTTTCTGCTCAGTTGTGGTCTTGGGGTTGTGGGATTGAGCCCTGCATCAGATTCTCTCAGCGTGGAGTTGGCTTGAGACTCTCTCTGCCCCTCCTCTCTATTCTCTCTCTCAAAAACAGATTTTTTTTTTAAGATTTTATTTATTCATGAGAGGCAGAGAGAGAGAGAGAGGCAGAGACACAGGCAGAGGGAGAAGCAGGCTCCATGCAGGGAGCCCGATGAGGGACTCGATCCTGGGACTCCAGGATCATACCCTGGGCCAAAGGCAGGTGCTAAACTGCTGAGGCACCCAGGGATCCCCCAAATAATTCTTTAAAAAAATAAATAAATGATGCATTTTTTCCTAATGAAAGGCAAGTGATCTATAGAGATACTGTTGTGGGAAAATGGAGTCCTCTAACCTATGACTGGAACGTAAATGATCATACTTCATTAGTAGTTACTATAAAATACACATTGATGCCATACAGTTTCTGGAAAACATTCATTGCTTAATGTCATAAATTTGAATTTTACCATTCCTATAGTTTTGTTTGCACTTATTACTTTTTAGGTGTATAAAGTTCTAAGAATAGGTAGTTTATAACTGGTCTTATGTTTCTAAATACTTAAGTACCAACATATAATTTAATACTGAATGGCTGTAAGAACTTTTTTCTTTAAAATAGTTTCAGACAAAAAAAAAAAAAAAAGGTTTCAGAATCAAGTATCAAGTGTGAGAAATGAGGATCTACCCACTGAATGATATACAGTAAGGGTACCTTGAAATTACACATATTCTGTACCATAGGCTAAATTGCCTTTTTTGTCATTACCACAGAAATCTTTGTGAGTAGAATAGAGGCTGTTCCAGTTACTATGGTTGCAAAACAAATTATGCCCAAATTTAGCAGTATAAAACAACTCTTTATTATGCTCATAAATTCTGTAGTGTAGGAATTTAGACACAACGCAGTCATGACATCTTGTCTCTGCTCCAAGACGTCTGGGGTTTCAAGTAGAAGACTTGATGACTAAGGGCTAGAATCCTCTGACCGTTTGTGCATTCACACATCTCGAAGTTGATGCTACTTCTTGGTTGGTTGCCTCAGTTTCTTCCCACATAGACATCTCCATGTCATCTCTCTTTGTGGGCTAGTTTTTGGCTTCCTTAGAATGGTACTTAAGTTCCAAAGGCAAGAAAGAGAAAGAACCAGGAAAACACTGTCTATATTGTATACTTTATGAGCTAGAGCTGAGGTCATGTATTTGTTGAAAGTCACTCACTCCAATAGAACAGAATGAAAAGCCCACAAATAAACTTATGAGTATACAGTTAACTAATATTTAAGAAGGGACTCAAGAATACTGAATGGAAAAAAAAATTGCCTCTGGAATAAACACTCCTGGGAAGATTGGATATTCACATGTAAAAAAGTGAAACTAGACTTCTATATTACATCACTCACAAAAATTACCTCAAAATAGATTAAAAACTTAAATATAAAACCTGAAGTCATAAAACTCCTAGAAGAAAATATAGGAAAAGAGTTCTTGGACATGGGTCTTGGCAATGATTTTTTTGATAGGACACCTAAAGCACAAGCAACAAAATAAAAAAAAAAAAAAACAAGTGGGACTACATCAAACAAAAAAGCTTCTGCATAGCAAAAGGAATGATTAACAAAATGAAAATACAACCTACAGAATGGGGGAAAATAATTACAAATAAAAAATCTGATAAAAGGTTAATATCCCAAATATATAAAGAACTCACACAACTAAGAAAGCAAATAATTCAATTTAAAAATGGTCAAAGGACCGGAATAGACCTTTTCCCAAAGAAGATATAGGAATGGCCAATAGGTACATGAAAAGATGCTCAACATCACTAATCATCAGGGAAATGCAAATCAAAACCACGAGATATTATGTCACACCAGTTAAAACAGCTAGCATCAAAAAGACAAGAGATAAACACTAGAATGACATGGAAAAAAGGGAGGTGCAACTGTAAATTGGTACAGTCATGATGGAAAACAAAATAGAGGTTCTTCAAAAAATTAAAAATAGAACTACTGTATGATCCAGCAATGCCACTTCTGGGAATATATGTGAAGGAAATGAAAACACTATGTTGAAGAGATACCTCCATCTCCATGTTCATAGAAGCATTATTTACAACAGCCAGGGAAGGTATGGAAACTTAAGTGTCTGTTACTAGATGAATGGATAAAGAAAGTGTGATATATATATTATATACATATATAATGAAATATTACTCAGCCATTAAAAGGAGGAAATCTTGACATTTGCGACATGAATGGACCTTCAGGCCATTTACCCATTTACCATCATACTATAGGTGAAACAAGTCAGAGAAAGACAAATACTGTATGATCTCATTTACATGTAAATTTTTTTTTTTTTACATGTAAAGTCCTAAACGAAACAAACTCATGGAAAAAGAGATCAGATTTCTGGTTACCAGAGGTGAAGGGTAGGAGGAGGAATTGGATAAAGGTGGTCAAAAGGTACAAAATTTCAACTATAAGATAAATAAATACTAGAGGCATAACATACAACATGATGACTGTAGTTAATACTGCTATATGATATATATAAAAGACTATAAATCCTAAGAGTTCTCATCGGAAGGAGAAATACTTATTCTTTTTTGTATCAATAGGAAATGATGATGTTAACTAAACTTGAAATAACAATTTCACAACTTATATAAGCCAAATCATTATGGTATGCACCTTAAACTCACACAATGCTATATGTCTATTATATCTTAATAAAGCCGAGGTGGGGGATAAAGTCACTAAGAACAGCTTATATTCAAAGGGAAGTATCTTAGTCTGTTATGGTTGCTATAACAAAATACCACAGATTAGTTGGTTTATATAAAAAAACAAACATTTCTCACTGTTCTACAGGCTAGAAATCAGAGTAGGGTGCCAGTTTGATGGAGTTAGTGCCTTCTTCTGAAGAGTCATAGACTTCTCACCGTACCCTCACATGACTGAAAGGGCTAGGGAGCTCTCTCTGGAGCCTCTTTCATAAGAGCACTAATACACTAAATTCTCCATTCAAAAGACATAGAATGGCTGAATGGATTTAAAAAACAAACAAGACTCATTTATAGACAGCTTACAAGTCAGATGTAAAAACATACCAGACTAAAAGTGAAAAGATGGAAAAAGATATTCCAAGCAAATGGAAACCAAAAGAAAGCTGGAGTAGATATACCTTTAATAGACAAAACAGACTTTCTTAAAGACTAATAAGAGACAAAGAAGAGCATGACATAATGCAAACAGGGATTAATCCAACAAGATATAACATTTATAAATATTTATGTACCCAAAATAGCACCTAAATATATAAAGCAAATATTAACATATCTAAAGGAAGACACAATAATACAATAATAGCAGGGGACTTTAATACCCTGTTTATATCAATGGATATAAATCATCTATACAGAAAATTCAAGAAGGAAACATTGGCTTTAAATGACGTTAGACCAAGTGGACTTAATAGATATATACAGAACACCCAAAAGCAACAGGATACATGTTCTTTTCAAGTGCAGATGGAACATTCTTCAGGACAAATCATATGTTAGGCCACAAAACACATCTTAAATTTAAAAAGACTAAAATCATATCAAGCATCTTTTCTGATGACAGTGGTATAAAACCAGAAATCAATTCCAAGTAAAAAATGGAAACATTCATAAATATGTGGAGGTTAAACAACATGCCACTGAATAATCAATGAATCAAAGAAGAAATCAAAAGAAATTTAAAAATACCTTGATTACACAGTGAGGGAAACCATCAACAAAATGAAAAAGCAACCTACTGCTACAAATGATATATCCAATAAAGGGCTAATTCAAAATATACTGTGGCATCCAACACCAAAAAAAAACAAACAACATGATTTAAAAATAGGCAGAGGACGTGAATAGACATTTTCCCAAAGAAGATATACAGAGGGTCAACATGAAAAGATCCTCAACATCATTAATCATCAGGGAGATGCAAATCAAAACCACAATGAGCTTGTATCTCAGACCTGTCTGAATGGTAAGTCAGTGTCAAGACAATAACAAGTGTTAGTCAGGATGTGGATAAAAGGGAAAAAGGGAACCCTTGTGTAGTGTTGGTGGAATGTAACCATTATGTAAAACAATGTGGAGATTCCTCATTTTATTAAAAATAAAATTATTTTATTAAAAATAAAAATACCACACAATACCACTTCCAGGTATTTACCTTAAGAAAATGAAAACACTAATTTGAAAAGATATATGCACCCCTATGTTCACTGCAGCATTATTTACAATAGCCAAGATATGGAAGCGACCCAAGTGTCCATAAATAGATGAATGGACAAAGGTGTGGTGCATACACACACACACACACACACACACACACACACTGGAATATTACGTGGCCATAAAAAAAGAATGAAATCTGGCATGTGTAACATGATGGACCTAGAGGGTATTATGCTAAGTGAAATAAGTCAGACTAAGACAAATGCCATATGATTTCACATATATGTGGAATCCAAAAAAACAAAACAGAAACAGACACACATACAGAGAATAAACTGGTGGTTGCTAGAGGCGGAGGGATGAGCGAAACAGGCAAAGGGGATTAAGAAGTACAAACTTCCAGTTCTAACTTAAGTTATAACCTAAGTCATGAGGGTATAAAATACACCATTGGGAATATAGTCAATAATAATGTAATAACTTTGTATGGTGACAGATGGTAACTATATTTATTGTTATTTTCATACTGTATATAAATGTTAAATTACTATGTTGTACACCTGAAACTAATATTGTCTATCAACTATGTTTCGATTAAAAATAAATTTTAAAAATATCTTGAGACAAATGAAAATACAACATGAAAATTTATGGGTGTAGCAAAAGCACTTTTTTTAAAAAAAAGTATTTATTTATTTATTTGAGAGAGAGAGAGAGAGAGAGAACACCAATATGCAAGTGGGGGGAGGGAGAGGGACAAGCAGACGCTATGAGTGCAGAGCCTGACATGGGGCTCAATCTCATAACCCTGAGATCATGACCTGAGCCAAAATCAAGAATAGGGGCACCTGAGTAGCTCAGTAGTTGAGCGTCTGCCTTCAGCTCAGGGCATGATCCTGGCATCCTGGGATCCAGTCCCCCAGTAGGCTCCCTGCAGGGAGCCTGATTCTCTCTCTACCTACATCTCTGCCCCTCTGTCTGTCTCTCATAAATAAATAAAATCTTAAAAAAAAAATCAAGAGTAGGACACTTAACATACTGAGCCACCCAGGAGCCCTAGCAAAAGCATTTAGAAGAGGTAAGTTCATAGTGATAAGTGCCTACATTGAGAAATAAGAAAAATTACAGCAGAAAAAAATGAAAGAGACTTAAAAGACAATAGAGAAGATCAATAAAACTAAGAACTGGTTCTTTGAAAAGTTAAACAAAATTGGCAAATCTTTAGCTAGACTTACCAAACAAAAAAGAGGACTCAAATAAAACCAGAAATTAATGAGGAAATGTTAGAACTGGTATCACAGAAACACAAAGGATAAGAGACTACTATGAACAATTATATGCCAACAAATTTGACAATCTAGAAGAAATGGATAGATTCCTAGAAACATACATCCTACCAAGCCTGAACCATGAAAAAATATAAAATCTAAACAGACCAATCACTAGCAAGGAGGCTGGTTCAGTAATCAAAAACCTCCCAACAAACAAAAGTCCCAGACCACACAGTTTCACTGAGGAATTCCATCAACAATCAAGGAAAAGTAACACTAATCCTTCTCAAACTCTACCAAAAACAGAGGGGAGAGGTCTTCCAAACTCATTTCTGAGACTAACACTACCCTACCTTGACATTAAAACCAGACAGGGATACAAGAAAATTATAGTCTGATATCCGTGCTGAACATAAATGGAAAAATCCTCAACAAAAATATTAGCAAGCCAAATTCGACAATACATTAAAAAGAGCATACACCAAGATCAAGTGGGATCTATTCCAGGGATGCAAGTATGGTTCAAGACATCTGCAAATCAATGTGATACAACAAATTAACAAAATGAAATACAAAAAAAATCACGATCATCTCAGATGATGCAGGTGGAGAAAAAGCTTTTGACCAAACAAACTCAACATCCAGGTTCCTGGATGACTCAGTCAGTTAAGTGTCTGCCTTCAGTTTAGGTCATGATCCCATAGACCTGGGACCGAGACCAACATCTGGCTCCCTGCTTGGTGTGGAGTCTGCTTCTCCGTCTCCCTCTGCCTGCTTCTCCCCCTGCTTGTGCTCTCTCTGTGTCAAACAAATAAATAAAATCTTTAACCAAAAACCTCAATATCCATGTATTATAAAACTCTCAAAGTAAGTATAGAGGAAACATAACTCAACATAATAAAGGCAATATATGACAAGCCTACAGCTAACATTGCGTTCAACACTGAAGAGTTGAAAGCTTTCCTTTTAAGATCAGGAACAAAACAAGGATGCTCACTCTCGTCACTTTTATTAAATGTAGTATTGGAAGTCCTAGATGGAACAATTAGTCAAGGAAAAAAAAAAGGTATCCAAATTAGAAAGGAAGAAATAACTGTCACCATTTGCAGATGACATATTATATATAGAAAACACTATTTATTTTATTTTATTTATTAAAATAAATTCAGTGAAGTTGCAGGATACAGAATACATAGAAAACTGTTGGTTTCTATACAATAATAATGTACTACAAGAGAAATTAGAAAATAGTCCCATTTACAATCGCATCAAAAAGAGTAAAAACCTAGGAATAAATTCAACCAAGGAGGTGAAAGACCTGCAAACTGAAAACTCTAGGATATTAATGAAAGAAATCGAAAACACAAATAAATGGAAAGATATTTTGCCCTGATGGATTGGAAGAATATTGTTAAAACGTCCATACTATTCAAAGGAGCCTATAGATTCAATGCAATCTGTATCAAAATTCCAATGGCGCATTTCACAGAAATAGAACAAACAATCCTAAAATTTATATAGAACTACAAAAGAACTTGAATAACCAAGGCAATGTTGAGAAAGAACAAAACTGGAGGCATCACACTCCCTGATTTCAAACTAGATCACAAAGCTGTAATAATCAAAACAGTATGGTATTCACTTAAAACAGACACATAGATCAATGGAAAGAATGAAGAGCCAGTAATAAACCCATACATGTATGGCCCATTAATTTACAACAAAAGATCCAAGAATGTATAATGGGGAAAGGACAGTCACTCCAATAAATGGTGTTGGGCTACATGGACAGCCACTTGCAAATGAATGACACTGGCCATGTTACACCATACACAAAAATTAACTCAAAATGGATTAAGATTTGATTAAATTAAAAATTAAGGACCGAAACCATAAGACTCTAGAAGAAAACATAAGCGGTAAGCTCCTTAACATCAGTCTTAGTGATTTTTTTTACTGGATCTGATACCAAAAGCAAAGGTAACAAACCCCAACATAAACAAGCTAAAAAGCTTCTGTACAGCAAAAGAATCCAACAACGAAATGAAAAGGCAACCTACTGGGTAAGAGAAAATACTGCGATCATATCCTTTTTAATGGGTTAGTACCAAAAATATATAAAGAACTCCTATAACTTAATACCCAAAACACACACACACAAAATCTAAGGGCACTAATTCCTTTTTTTTTTTTTTTTTTTTTTTTAAGGGCACTAATTCCATTCGTGAAGGCTCAACTCTCATGACCTAATTGATCACCTTCCAAAGGCCCTAGCTCCCGAAACAATTACCTTGGACATTAGGTTTTCAATGTGTGGATTTTGAGAGATACAAGATGTAGACCACAGAAGAGGAATTAGACTCCACCTCTTTTTATTTATTTATTTTTTAATATTTACTTGAGACTGAACATGAGGGAGCAGGGGGTGGGGATGGGGGATCAGAGGGAGAAGCAGACTCAGGCTGAGCAGGGATCCAGGTGAAGCGCTTGAGCCCAGGACCCTGAGATCATGTCCTAAGCCAAAGGCGCTTGACTACTGAGCCACCCAGGTGCCCCAAGACTCCACATTTTGATGGGAAGGGTATCAAGTTTCTGGAACAGCATGTGAGAACAAAAATATTGTGGATATTCTTGGAAAATATGCCCCAGAGGCTACATGAAGATGCAGAATCCTCCTGCTTCCAGAGATCTTTCAGTTACACATTTTATATCTGCCCTATTAACTTTAAACATCTCAGAGGGAAACTAATTCATACGGCCTACTATGCACCAAGCACTGTTAAAAGCACTGTCATGTGTTTTTGCTATATTAAGATTATTCAATTCTGCTGTAAAAACTGAAAGAAACTAAGTGTGAGAGCCATTGGATTGTAAGACCTATGGAGATTCATAAGATACGTTAAGTATAAATAATAAGTTACTAACCTATGAGGCATGGTAAAGACAAAATAAATGGAACACAATTATGTTGAACATAGATAAAAATAATGGACATTTTTATCCATTAAATAAATGGATATTCATTTATGAATATCACAGAATGCGATATGTCACATTCACAGACAGAAATGGCTGGAAGGAATAAGGAGATCTAAAATATTCATGAGGTAAAGATCGTGTCATTTCCAGACTGACAACTATGTTATCCCTAAATCAGCCACCAATTGGTGACTTCCATTTTGGTCCCACATAGGCTCTTCTCAGGAAACACAGATAAAACACATAACTGCCCAGCAGGTTATTATGGGACATGTTACACCTGTGAGCACCTGCTTGCTCCTGTATCTCCAAAAGAGTAAGCTGGCTTTACCTTCTGTCTGTTGAGATCCCTTGCTAATTCTTAACTGTTTTTTTTTTTTTCTTTATAGGATTTGAGAGAGAGAGAGAGAGAGAATGAGAATGAGTTGGGGGCGGGGAGGGACATGCGGACTGCCCACCGAGTGCAGAGCCCTATGAGGGACTCTAACCCAGGACCCTGAGTTCATGACGTGAGCCAAAGTCAGACACTTAGCTGACTGAACCACCCAGGCACCCCTTAACTCTGGTCTTAATAACTATACCATCAGTCAGGAAATGCGATACAGCAAGGGCAGGATTATATGAACACTGAGTAACACTGAGATTTGGATCGTAGAGTCCTTCCTTTCAGTCCCTCTCCTCCCCATACCCTATCCTAACTGGGTTAACTACTCCAACTTTCTCCTCTTCATTATGTCTTAATTTAACTTAGTAAACTGTGTAATTCAAGCAACTGAATTTGATCTGAACCTTTCTGTTCCGTGATCTCTAGGATGGCCAGATTAGCAGCACAAGTGTACTTGGAAGCTACCATTGTAATTTCCCTCCTCAGTGAGTGCTTTGCAAGTGATATATGATTAAATCCACACAACGATCTTAATAGGAAGGCATTATTATTCTTATCCAACAGGTGAGGAAATGGGAGTCTCGCAGAGGCTAAGTAACTTGTCCAGCGTAGCGCAGCTAATACACAGGGCAACTAGAATTCATGCCCATCATGACACCACTCCAGGGTCCATGTTCTTTTTCACTATGTGCATTCATTTTTGTTTCTTCAATAGCCAATACGAAGCCTGACATACAGTAGATATACTGTTTGATGACTCTAACTGATATAATCCTTACTCTTAGTTTATCTACTATGTGGCCAATAAATTATCCAACCTCTTTAAGATTCGTTTCCTCACATAATTTGGCTCCTACTTAAAGTCAGTAGATGTAAAACATTTTCCTCAGCAGTTGACCCCTAGGAATTGCCTTGACAGGGATAACTGGGGACGCCTGAGTGGCTCAGTGATATAGCATCATCTGCCTTTGGCTCAGGGTGTGATGCCAGTTCCAGTTCGGGATCGAGTCCCGCATCCGGTTCCCCGCAGGGAGCCTGCTTCTCTCCCTCTGCCTCTCTCTGTGTGTCTGTCATGAATAAATAAATAAAATCTTTAAATAAATAAATAAATAAATAAACAAACAAATAAAAACTGTCATCCCCTATTCTAGGACAGATTTTACGAAGAGCTGTGGGGCATTTTCTGAGGTTCATTTTCTATCCTATCTTACCACACTTCACAAGGCCACGCGCAGAACAGGCGCACGCTGTACAAGGCAGGACAAGGTTCTCGCAACATCTCCGCTTCAAGCGACTGAATGTTTCACCTCATTTTTACTCGCTAAAGTAATTTTTTCTCCTTGGTTGGAGTTCTCTTTCCATCAGTCCCCCCCGGGAGGTGGGTGGCAGCCATTCCCACTATTGTGACTACGGGGCGCGGGGGGCGGGGCACTCTGTCGCTTCCACGTTAACGAACCTCAGTGACGTATCCTCAGGCGGCGGGTCCTCACCTGTGAGAGCAGCGGCGCTGCCGGACCCGCCTCGCAGGGGGTCCCGAAGAGGAAACGGCTATTAGCGCCCCCTTCGCCCGAGCTCGGTAGCTACTTCCAAAAGCTTTAGTCTGTGGAAAGAATCTCCCCGAGCTTCCACAATTTTCCCGAATTTAGTCCTTTCCGCCTCTCCTCCTCGACTAGAAGCCCCACCTACTCCGTTCCCACGTTTCCCTCCCTCCGGTCGCTGAAACACTACACAAGGCAGCCTCTTCTCCTCGCTGGGTTTCCGGCAGTGCGGGTCTCTCCTCTCGCCACCACCGCCTCCGCGCGGGAGCGCTCTCCGGCCGTCCTCCAGCGTGTGGGCTCGCCGCCCCGGCAGGCTCAGCACAGGCCGAGCGAGCGCGACATACCGAGCTCCCGAGGACGGCTCCACCGGAGAGGCGGCCGGGCGCGTCGGGCTCCGCCCGCAGCAGGGAGACGGCCGAGGGCCGAGGGCCGAGGGCCGGGAGGCGGGGCCCGCGGGTTCCCGGCGAGTTCCTCTAGGGGCGGGGCCTCCCGGGGGGCGGGGCCTAGGGCCGGGGAAGCGGGGTCCACGCGAGGGTGGTGCGGGGTTGGCGGAGGCCGAGAGATGGCCTCCGGCCGCGGGGCGGGGGGCGGGGGGCGGGGCCGGCCGGAGCAGGCGGTACCCAAAGGCGCGGGGGCGGGGCTGGGCCGGCGCCGGGAGAGCCGCTCAATCCGGGGGCGAGAAAGCGCAGCCGGCGGGAGTAGGAGGGGTCTGTGCCGCCGGAGGCGGGGCGGGCTCGGGGACCCGCGGGCCACCTGGGCTCTGCCGGAGTTGGAGGTGGCCGGAGGCTCTCGGTTGCTCAGCTCCCGGGGCTCTGGCGGAGTCTGCGCGATGGGGGACCCGGAAAGGCCGGAAGCGGCCAGGCCCGAGCCAGATGAGGTAAAGGTTGCTGCGGTTCCCTGCCCCGCCCCATAGGCACGCCTGGCCGTTAGGTCGCAGGTTGCAGCGGGGACCTGCGAGGGGACCTGCGAGGGGACCTGCGAGGGGACCTGCGAGGTGCAGGACCGCAACACGGTCGGCAGCCCCGGGCAGGCCCAGCCGCGAGCCGTCGCCGCAGCCTGGTTCCGTGGTTGTGAGTGCCCGAGAGGCCGCCTCCGGGGAGGGGTGACGAGGGGGCCGGGGTTCTGCGCGCTGGGTCCGCTCCGGGGCCGGCCGAGGGCGACGCTGAGGTTTCAGGCCGGGCGGAGGAGCGGAGGAGCGCCTCGCGCCCGCGTGCCCCTCGCAGTCGGCCCAGCGCCGTGCTCCCGTCTTTGCGCGTCTGGAGCCCTGCCTGGGAGCGCCCAGACGAGGGATGGGGGCAGGTGGACCTGCTGGAGAGATGCATCCCACCTCTGAGATGATTAAAAGGAGTCGGAAGCCTGTGGACACCGACACGGGTGGCTGGAGTGGTGATGATAGTAGAAGGGCGACGGCAAGGCCTCACAACAATGAAAAATCTCCGGTTAGGAGGCCACAGTGGCTCAGACTGGGCCACTTAACGAGCAGCGACTCTTTGGGGTGTCACTTTCTTCATTTATACAGTGGAAGTGATACTTACCTCAGACGATTAAGGCAAAGGCTTTATGCAAAGCGCCACGGAAATTGTGGGTGCATCCAAAAACCCAAGTTAACATGTTTATCTGCGTCTATAATAGAAGTACATAACAACAGTAAATCAGTGTATTCGACTGTTGTACGGTAGTTCAAATAGTTGCTCTGTGATTTTCATGCCCTGTTACTTCGCGAATACATCTAAACCATTTATTTGTGTACAAGAGAAATACTTTTTTGTATTGATCTTGGACCCGTTGGCTGTGTGTGATGTCTTTGTTTTAACAGTTGCAGCTTACAGAGACTCATACTCAACCCTAGATTTATTTAGAAGGTTGTAGAGTCCCAATTTGGGGTTTTATATTATTTGATTTTGATTCTGTAAACATTTAGTAACTAGTTAACAAGTTGTAAATATCCCTCAAACTTTTTCTTCCCTCTTGTTTTCTTCCCCTTTTGAAACAAACTGAGTACCAATTTCGTCACTTGAAAAGGACATTTCAGACTTGTCTTTTTCTGCTAATGGCACCAACACTGTTCAGACTCAACACCTGGAAGTTAACTTTTTTTTTAAGATTTTATTTATTTATTCATGAGAGACACAGAGAGAGAGAGGCAGAGTTGCAGGCTCGCTGTGGGAGCCCAATGCAGGACTCGATCCCAGGACCCCAGGATCCCAGGATCATGACCAGAGCCAAAGGCAGACATTCAACCACTGAGCCACCCAGGTGCCCCATGGAAGTTAACTTTTACTTATTATCCCTTTCTCAATGTCATAGGCCCACAAAGAGGCAGATTTTAACTCTAGAATGAATTCTAGTGAGCATCTGGTCCAAAAGTTTTTAACTTGAGTCACAAGAATGCCTCAAGCACTTTGTTTCTCTAGATAGATGGTTCTAGATGGTTCAGCATACGCCATCTGCATTAGAGTCAACCTGGAGTTGTAAAAAATGTAGATTACTGGGCCTACATTCCAGACAAGGTAAATCAAGATCTCGTGGGAGGGTCTGGGACAGCAATTTTAACAAGGACGTCAGGTGATACTGATTCACACTTTTTAAGAAGCACTTCTTTGAAGGGTTCGTAGATGAGCTTGGAGGAGGTTTATGAATTTCCTGAGAAAGGGGTCCTTAGCTTTCATCAATTTCTCAAAGTTAACCATCATTAATCTAATTGATTAGATAGTCCCTATTTTCAAGATAAGAAAGTTTAGGCCAGAAAAGATAAATTGACATGCCCAGGACCACATGATTCAATAGCAGAGCTGGGCTTAAGACTGATTTCTTGCTGGTAGGCCAATATTCTGTTGGGAATAGAAAATGACAATGAAAGTGACACCTGGGCAAATACAAATAGTGTATGACTGTAACAATATCCAGTAGTCTTCTTACCTGAGAAGAGAGGCCAAGGTAAACAAATGAAAATGGTGGAATTGAGGCTGGATTGAGAAGGAGGGCTGTAGCATGCCGGCCTACTCCAGGGGATGGTGAGTACTAGCTGGGGAATCTGTTCTGGCATATCCTCTTGGGATGAAGTGACCAGAAACTAAGGCAGACAGGAACTAGAGGCACCATTCTGGAAGACACAGTGGAATGTTGCCAAGAAATGCTTCTGTGTTCTGAACTTTATTTCAGGGTCTTATACTTCATAACTGTGAAGCTACAATGACTTGTTTACCTCCAGTCTTACCCACTGTTTAACTCTTTTTACCATTGCTAAATTAATCCTTCACTAAACCAGTGCCTCTATGTCACTCCTCTCAAGTAAAAACTCTTGAGACTGTCTCAATTCCCACCAAAAGCATCCCATTCCATAGGCTGGCAAAGCCCTGTTGAAGCAGCTTTTTTCATGCTAACCACCACATCTTTAAGATTTTTATTTTATTTTATTTTTTAAGATTTTATTTATTTATTCACTAGAGGCACAGAGCGCGCGCCAGAGAGGCAGAGAAACAGGCAGAGGGAGAAGCAGGCTCCATGCAGGGAGCCCAACGTGGGACTCAATCCCGGGTCTCCAGGATGGCAACCTGAGCTGAAAGCAGCGCTAAACCGCTGAGCCACCCGGGTTGCCCTAACCACCACATCTTAATTCAGGCTGCCATGACATCTTTCCAAAGAAGACATATAGATGCCCAACAGACACATGAAAAGATACTCAACATTATTCATCATCAGGGAAATACAAATCAAAACTACAATGAGATACCACCTCACACCTGTCAGAATGGTTAAAATTAACAACACAGGAAACAACATGTTTGTCAAGGATGCAGAGAAAGGGGAACCCTCTTATACTGTTGGTGAGATGCAAAATGATACAGCCACTCTGGGAAACAGATGGAGGTTCCTCAAAAAATTAAAAATAGAACTACCCAATGACCCAGCAATTGCGCTACTAGGTATTTACCCAGAGGCTACAAAAAATACTGATTTGAAGGGACATACGCACCCTGATGTTTATAGGAGCATTATCAATCAGCCAATTTATGAAATTTGTTCAAATATTTGTCAACTGATGAATGGATAAAGGAGATGTGGCGATACATATAATGGAATTTTACTCAGCCATCAGAAAGAATGAAATCTTGCCATTTGCAATGATGTGAATGGAGCTAGAGAGCATCATGCTCAGCAAAATAAGTCAGAGAATGACAAATACCATAGAATTTCACTCATGTGGAATTTAAGAAATAAAACAGGTGAATGTAGGAAAGGGGGAAAATGGAGAGGAGGCAAACAAACCATATGAGAGACTCTTAACTATAGAGAACAAACAGGGTTGATTGAGGGGAGGTGGTCAGAGGGTGGGCTAAATCAATAATGAGTACCAAGGAGGACACTTGTGATGAGCACTGGATGCTGTAAGTAATGAATCATTAAATTATACTCCTGAAACCAATATTGTACTTTATGTTAACTAACCAGAATTTAAATAACTTGAAAAAAACTAAATAAAAAAAAATCAGGCTACCATTTGCACCCCTGAGATCAATACCATGTTTGCTACCAAAATCTATGTTTTTTTTTTTTTTTTCCTTTTCCAGCTCATCCTGGATAGATAGCCAATGAATCCTCCTGATGCCACCCCTATACATGATAATTCATATTCAGAAACTCTCTATTACTATCCAGAAGAATGCTTTTCAAACAGCCCTACAGTGAATACCAGTACCTGGGGGTTAGGGGCACGTAGTTAGAGTTGGAGTATGAGCCTCTCAATCCCCCAGATGTTTGAAAATATTTGGCCCGCAGAATTAATTCCTAACTAACCTCTTACCCTGATTGATATCCAGAGTGTGGATTCTTCACAGAATTCTTCTCTATTTTGTCTGTTGACAGAAATGGCTTTAGCCAAATCAAATCACTTCTGCCTTTGCTTTTGATTGTCCTATATCCACCTCGGTCACTTTTAATCCCAGCTGGTTCCTCTTCTTCCACCTGCCCTTTCAAATGTCAGCATTTTCTCGGCTGCATCCTCAGCTGTGCTGTTTCTCTATATTTTCTCCCTGGATAACCCCTTTGGTGACTAATAGTGGGATGGATGGCCACCATTCATCTGCTGTAGTGTTATATTTTTAGCTGCCTACTGGATATCTTCAAACTGATCGAATTATGTTTTTTATTGACCAAGTTGAACTTTTAAAGACTGTTGTGTTTGTAACTATTGTTGTTGTAGCTGGGGTTGGTGGGGGAGTTCATTCAAATCAAGCTTTTATTAAACATCTAATATGAGATGCAAGAGTTTTTGTCTGATTTATTCAGTTATTCTCCAGATGCTGAGTACTTTGTGTCTTTACTTCTTGCTGTGATCATCCAGTTGTTGGACATCTCAAGGACACCTTCAACTCTTCTTTATTCCATTCTCCAAAATCCAAATTTTTTAGCAAGAATGATTAATTCTACTTCTGAATCTGAATCTCTCTCTCTCTCTCTCTCTTTTTTTCTGAATATCTCTTAAAGCAGCTTTCTTTTGTGTTTCTACATCTGGTACCCTGGTACAGGCAAGATTTGGGTAGGATAATGATCTTTTCATTGTTCTCTCCCCCTGTAATTTCTAATCTGACCACATTTCTAGATAAGTGATTTTTTAAATTTTTTTTTTTTTTTTTAATTATTTGTGATAGTCACAGAGAGAGAGAGAGAATGAGGCAGAGACACAGGCAGAGGGAGAAGCAGGCTCCATGCACCGGGAGCCCGATGTGGGATTCGATCCCAGGTCTCCAGGATCGCGCCCTGGGCCAAAGGCAGGCGCCAAACCGCTGCGCCACCCAGGGATCCCTAGATAAGTGATTTTTAAAAAAAATTTATTTACTTATTTGACAGAGAGAGTGGTGGGGAGGGAGAGAGACTGAAGGAGAAAACCTTTAAGCAGACTCCCCGCTGAGCAACAACAGAGCTTGAGGCGAGGCTTGATCCCATGACCCTGAGATCATGACTCAAGCTGAAACCAAGAGTCAGATGCTTAACTGACTGAGCCACCTAGATGCCCCTTAGTTCACTTCTGAAAAACACATACAAATGGTTACAGGGTTTATTGTTGTTTTGTTTTCTTTTTAACTACCTTTCTCTAAATCTTATGCAGTCTTCAATTAAGCAGAGATGGCTAGAAAAACTTTTATCTGAGGTCATCCAGAAAAAAAGAAAGAAAGAAAAAAAAAAAAGAAAGATGGCAGCCTGGAAACACAAGGATTGGTGGCTTTCTGTGTATTTTGGAATATATCTGTTATTTTTTTTACCACTATTTTAACAGCTTAACACATTTCATAGTGAGATCTTAATCTAGCATTTGTGACATTAGAGGGACTGCAGAGTTCTTCAGAACACATTTGGATAGTCTCTGATTGCTTTCTGGTTTCTTCTTCCATTGTCCCCCACATATGGTAAAGTCCAAACTTAGAAAGTTACTTCCAATTCTTTAAAACTATCATATGACATCATGTCTTTTTTTCCACGTTGTTTTCTCTTCTAAAATATGAGTTGTTAGCTCAGGTCCATAGAGGATATTCTAGAGATCCTAGAGCTTTGGGATGTGTGGTCCTCCTGATATTGATTAAAATGTGTGTGGATTTTTAAAGACATCATGAAAATAAGCAATATATCATCTTTAGCTCAATTCAGACTCTTGCATAATGCTCTGCTAATCCAACTTCTTCTTAACAACGTACATATTATCAGAACGGAACAGGAGGAATGTTACATAGAAAAATGACTTTCATTCTAACTGAAAGATGCTAGTCTTCAGCAGTTTTCATAGATAGTGACATTGATAAGTTATTTAATCAGCATTTAAAAACTCCCTTCAGGGCCAGGGTGCTTGGTACCAAAGAGTTACTGCGTATGATGGTTCACATAGCAAATACAGTGAAGGTAAGGAGTTCCAGCTCTGAATGTACCCCAGGGACAAAATATATAAAGGCAACACAAACAAAAAACTTGACAGCTTCTATTTTAAAAATTTGCTCAAATATTTGGGGAAATGAATGTCAACTACATGCCAGGTCATATGTCAGGTTCTAGGGGTTCCACAAAAGTAAAGTTAGCTTTTACTCTCAAGAAGCATAGTTTGGAGGGGACTCTAAATGGATAACAAGGAATTAAATTGCAGTGAGTTGTGTACTATGTAAGGTATGCAGTGAGTTATGTGTTTAATCCAGGCCTTTAGGGTGATGGGAACAAGGGAGATATGGGAGTACTTAGCAAAGGCTTGATTTGATTGATGGTTATCTCACTGATGTATTGTGGTCATATGTTAAATTCAAAAGGTATCCAGTAGCCCAAGCACAGGATAAAGAGAAATTAGCCGCCCATTCACTTACTTAGCTAACGTTTATTGATGTTATGTTTGGGAATGCCATAATAAATAAAAAGTAGTTGCTACTCTCCAGGGCTCAAGTTCTTTATCTGGGGAGGCCTACACCTTCAAATAAGTAGTTACAAAATAAGACAGTCTCTCTACTATGATGACAGTAGGTGTGCAGTGTGCAAGCCCTACCTGGATCTGTATAGCCTCAGGCTTTGATTTTGATTTTGAGTCTTTTTCTCATCTTGCCTTGCCTTAGCACACTTGCTTTGGAGAGGTGTGGTTGGTGGAAGCAATGATAAGGATGAAGAAATGTGATTGGCCTGACACTGGAGAGAGACACCATCAGTTTGAGTTAGGCGTCCAGATTTTAAATATATGCCAATTTTTAGCCTAATTGTATATACTTTGTGTATACATTTATTTATACATTTTTAGCCTAATTGTATATACTTTGTGTATATTCATTCTTATGCAAGGTATAACTCTTCTGATAGTTCTGATATATGTATATGTATACATACATATCTGGCCCTGTCCCCTTTTGGAATGCTATCATTTCCAAGTCATGTATATATAAGTATGTGCTTCTCACTGGATTCTACAAAGCTTTGAGCCAGTCCACAGTGAGACCATCTGTAGTAATGCTAACAAGTAAATAGTAATAGCAGATTGGTATATGGGAAAGTTCAGATGAACAAAGGTTGCTAAATTGTTGGTAAGGAGTTTTCAGGTAAGTTTTACAATAGTTCAGATTAGAAAGAATTAAAATAGGAAAGTAGGGGTGCCTGGGTGGCTCAGTCAGTTAAGCATCTGCAAGGCAGATGGGCTTAAGTCATGATCCCAGGGGTCCTGGAGTCAGGCACCCTGCTCAATGGGAAGTCTGCATCTCCCTCTCCCTCTCATCCTTCCCCCTGCTGGTGCTATCTTAAATTAATAAATTTAAAAATCTCTTAAAAATAAATAAAGAAGTTTATAATAGTAGCCTATTCATACCAGCATCTGATCTCTGAAAAAAGGCACTGAAGGGACATTTTATACACAAACTTAGAAATTTGCCCACCATAACATTTATGGATTTAGTTTTGTGCTTATCTTAAAATAGCAATAATGACAATTTTGCTGCATGCTTATTATGCACCAGGCTCCATTTAAAGCACTTTTAATCATCAAGTTTAACCTACAGAGTAAGGGTCATTTTACTGATAAGGGTAAACCAAAGCTCAGAGAAGCAACTTTCTGTGGTTACACGACTAACCAAACACTATTAACCAGGTTCCAGATAATAGTAAAGGATTCAACCCAGGCAGATGGGCTCCTCAACCTGTGCTGTCTCTCAAATTACCCCCAGTATGTGTTTAGATATGAATAACGAGGGCATGTCTACACAAAATGGATGTTTGTACTTTATTTTCAAAGAGGTTATCTTCAGATACCAATGAAAATGAAGTGAAATCAGATGAAGAGCCACTCCTACGAAAGAGTTCTCGCCGATTTGTCATCTTTCCAATTCAATACCCTGATATTTGGAAAATGTATAAACAGGCACAGGCATCTTTCTGGACTGCAGAAGAGGTAAGTGGCATCACCTTTGCCAGCAGGCACACCCCATAGTAGTGTTCATATCTTCTGTCATGTGACATTGAAAAATGTTAACTTATATTGTAAGATACATATAACTGAATAAAATCAGTTATATACAATAGTATCTGAAATTACTGAAATTAAATACAGTGTTCTCCAATGTTTTATGTGTAGACTGCTGTCTATAAACACGTTTCCTGCTGCAAAAATGGCTTCTCAGTCTGCCAGGTTTTTACTTCCAATGTATTTTAGAACATTTTCTATTTTTAAATAGCCTTTTGATTTCCTATGACCAAATAAGATTAGTTTTTACTTATGGCCAGCAGAATAAATAAAATTGTGCTATGGCCAAAAAATGAGAGTGAAAGCCCTAGGGACCCTGCTTTTCAATGACTTACCTGATTATGCAGAAAGAGCTGTGGCAGAGAATTTGCCTGCTCAGGCAGTGCACTCTCTTCTAAGCTGCCAGCCAGAGCTCCTCCTAGGCTACCCTGTCCTCAGTCACATCCAGTCTGGCACTGCTGCCTCAGCAGCCGGGACTGTTGTAGTATGCTGTATGTTAGGTCAGCATTTTCCATCTAGACAATGATTTGAACACAATAAATGAGGAAATACCTGCTGGTTTGGTAAAGACAGTTAGTTGGTCATGTAAGTGGTTGCTCTGTAGTCTAATTGAACACATAGTCATTGTCTTCATCTTTCTCTGTGTGTATGTGTTCACTTATCTAGATAACATAGATAAATGAATAGATCTATTTAGATAGTTATATTTGGATCTCCCTATTTTTCAGAAGATTGTTTTCATACACGTAAGCACACACTGTTGAGAATGCAGACTCTGGAGCCAGAATGCCTAGGTACAAAATCTGACTCTACCACTTACTAGCTATGAAACTGGAAAAATTGCTTAACCTCTCTGTGTATCCTCATTGGAAAATTGAGCTAATAATACCTGGCTAACTGGGTTATTATAAGGATTACTGAGATGAATCTCATGAATAGAATTAATGAGATGAAGTTCATGAATGAGAATAATGAGATGTTTAGAATGTCACATGGCATTTAGTAAGCACTAAATAAATATAAGCTATTTCACACAGAATGAAGGAGAGTTATAGTAGAAATCAGAAGACACCAACTTTTGAAGCTTTGATTACACTAATTTTACCCATTTATCCACTTGTGTTATATTGGTAACATCTTTGTTATACTTAGTTAACAAAAAGCAAAAAATCCAAAACAAAGTAAAAACTCAGTATTTTCTAATTGGGTCATACTGCTTGACACACCTGACTATTTTTAACTGTGGTTTTTAGGATGTGTTTTTTTAGATATGGTTAACAGAATAAATGGAGTACACAGGTGGCTTTTTCATTCATCATGTTAAAAAGCTACTTGTGATACTTGGGCTTCTTAAAATTCATTTGTAAAGTACTTGCATCTTTTAGCAAATGTAATACATGTTGTATTATAACTAAAAAACACTGATTTAAAAAATTAAAATACAAAGGTGGTACATATTTTGTTTATACATTTTATTTTATTAATTTTATTTTTTAAAAAGATTTTATTTATTTATCCATGAGAGACAGACAGAGAAAGAGAGAGAGAGAGAGAGAGGTAGAGACACAGGCACAGGGAGAAGCAGGCTCCATGCAAAGAGCCTGACGTGGAACTTGATCCCAGGACTCTGGGATCACGCCCTGAGCCGAGGGCAGATGCTCAACCTCTGAGCTACCTAGGCATCCCTGTTTACACATTTTAAAAGGAAATGAAACACATATAGTTCCATGTATTTTTCCTTTAAACAAATTATGTCAACCTTAGACTTCATTGTTTTATCTGTGGTGTAGCTTTATTCCTAAATATGACCAATTATCAGAAACCTTGATTCAGAAGAAAAAGGTCTAGGATTTTGTGTTTTTCTTTTAAAGCTGCCAGACAATTCTAATAACTAGTAGTTTGGAACCAATATTTAGAAAGTAGAATTGAGAATTTATTTAGAGGAGAAAAAGCTGAGTAGGAATGTTTACATTTTAAGAATGGGAGATGACCAATGTAATATAAATGAAATTTATAAGGCTTTTTGAAGTGAATGGTTGACAAGGTAAGTTTAATATTTAAGAATGAGTATATTATAGTATAAAATTTCATATCAGGAGTATAATATATAAAAACTAGGAAGGTGTCTGTCAGTTAATCCTGATTGAGCTCTTAAGAGAATAGGACCTGATATTTAGTTTACATGTTTTAAAAGATATATACAAGTATACCCCCCAACTCCATTGTATTGCCAGCACATTTTTTTTAAGATTGATTGATTTATTCAAGAGAGCAGAGTTGGAGAGGGACAGAGGGAGAGGGAGCAGGAGAGGGAGAATCTCAAGCAGACCTTCCACTGAGCATGGAGCTTGATGTGGGGTTCGATCTTATCACCCTGAGATTAGATTATGACCAGAGCTGAAGTCAGATGCCCAACTGACTTGACCACCCAGAGCCCCCCCCCCATTTTCAAAAATATTTCTATTTCCAGAGAAAGCCATACCTGTAAATTGCTTTATAACCTAGGTTGTTACATTCCAGATACTACTTTCTGGGTATAAAAGTAGATTAGCTGGCAATACAATAGCAGCTACTATTGCTTAACAGGTAGCTAATTTAACACTACAGTAAATTATATGCCATGGTAAAGCAATGGCTGCTGAAAGTCACTAGTTTATTCTGCCTCAATTAGCCAGAATATAGAGCCCTTCATAATACTTTTATTGTATTGTGTTCTTTTGTAATAGTCTTAGTCAATTTGGGTTGCTATAGTAATACCTTAGACTGGATGGTTTACATACAACAGAATTTTATTTCTCACATTTCTAGAGGCTGGGAATTCCAAGATCAAGTCTCTAACAGGTTTGGTATCTGGTGAGGTCCCAGTTCCTGGTTCAGAGATATCTGCTTATACTTTGCGTTCTCACATGGCAGAAGGGATGAGGAAGCTCTCTGACAGCTCTTTTATAAGGGCACTAATCCCATTCATGAGGGCTCCACCCTGATGACCTAATAACTTTCCAAAGACTGCACCTCCAAATACCATCACACTGGGCATTAGTTTCAAATATGTGAATGGGGTGTGGGAGCGGGGGAGGACATGAACATTCAGTCTATAACAGTTATGTTAACTTTTTTTTCCTTTTCTTCCTTTTTCATTTCATTACTGCTAATGAGATGGCCATCCCCAACGTTGAGATAGAAGTTAGTTTTCCAAACACTTTAAGAAGAATTAAACACCAAGTTGAAATTTTTGAAAATCTTTTTATTTCAGGTTGACTTATCAAAGGATCTCCCTCACTGGAACAAGCTTAAATCAGATGAGAAGTATTTTATCTCTCACATATTAGCTTTTTTTGCAGCCAGTGATGGAATTGTGAATGAAAATTTGGTAAGATTTTTGTTTTATTTCTGTTCTCATTCAGCAGCTAAATGGTGATAATGGCAGTAAGACAAGTAGACTAAGCCTGAAAAACGACTTCTAAGAAATGAACTAGATAGAGTTTAACTTTCAGAGGTGTTTTTCTGATGAAGTGTCAAAGAAAAGGATAGATTTCTCCCATTTGACCAGCAAAATATCATGAAATCAAACATATTGTACCAATCAAAACTTAAAATGCGTAGACATGATTTCAATTTTTACCCTTAGGTAGTAATCTTAATAGAGAGCTTGCACATTAAAAACCCTTCTGGAGCTCTGTAATAAGGCACTGTACTCTGGCTCCCCATTTTTAAACTTGTATCATGGTTGGCCAGGAGGCTTACCTTCTTGTTAAAGAGAATTAGATAGAAGGGGCTTCAATCGATCTGTCTGCTTTTGGGGAAAATAAAGACCTAAGGTCAATTTTACAATGCAAAGTAATTATTTTTGATAGCCATTCTAAAATACTTGGCTTTATAGGAAGTATCTCCACCTATCAGGTCAATTAATTTAATTGCTTGAGAATACATTAGGCAACTAATTTATTGTAAAAGGTTAATAGATAATACTGCTTAAAATAACCTATAAATTCTGTCTAACCTATTTTTGGCATGACAGGTAATTTTTAAGTGATGATTCTGATGTCCAGATTCTGATTTGCAGTGTTTAATTAGAGCCCACAGAATTGGATACGTTTCCCTTATTTTTGTAGGTGGAGCGCTTTAGTCAGGAGGTACAGGTTCCAGAGGCTCGCTGTTTCTATGGCTTTCAAATTCTCATCGAGAATGTCCACTCAGAGATGTACAGTTTGCTAATAGACACTTACATCAGAGATCCCAAGAAAAGGTATTACCACTGGGATTTTATTTACAGAGGCTTGTGCTATTGCTTATGTTAAGAGCAGAATTTACTCCAAAACCAAATGTCAGGGAAAAATTATTCAAATGCTTTTTATTGTTTAATAATGTGTTGGGTTAAAAAACTTGTATAGAACCAGTTCATCTTTGGGTATTATAGCTTTAAAAACTGCACATTCTTTTTAGAAATTGAATACTGACTTTATTTCTTTAAATATTTTACTTAAATTCACCTTGCCAACATATAGTATAACACCCAGTGCTCATCCCATCAAGTGGCCTTCTGGGTGCCCATCACCCAGTTACCCCACCTTCCTCCACCTCCCCTTCTGCAACCCTTTGTTTCCCAGAGTTAGGAGTCTCTCATGGTTTGTCTTCTGCTCTCATGGTTTGTCTTCTGTCTTTTCCCCACTCATTTTCTCTCCTTTTCCTTATAATCCCTTCCATTATTTCTATATTCCACATATGAGTGAAACCACATATGAATATTGACTTTAGTCAATTTTGTGTCAGACCAGATCCAAACCGCTAATTTGAATTTTAGTTTCATTTCTTAACTTTGTGGGCATGCAAAATATAGAAAAACGACAGATCCGGTAGCATATCATAGAGTTGCAGTTATTATTGATGATTAAACTAATGAAAATTTATTCCAATTAAGAAAAATGAATAACTTTGCCATTAATCCTTTGGTTTTTACAGGGAATTTTTATTTAATGCAATTGAAACAATGCCATATGTTAAGAAAAAAGCAGATTGGGCCTTACGATGGATAGAAGATAGAAAATCTACTTTTGGTAAGTAGCTGTAATTTAAAAATGATCAAACTTGCCTCAGTTGACATAACACTTTTTATGTGGTGTGACTATCAGGTACTAATCAGAGTCCCAGAATAGAAAAGGATACGAAGGTCTCTGCATCCACTTTTTAGAATCATTATTCCTAATGCTTAGGAACCAGTGATAAAATCATATAAAGTTGTTATCTATTTTATTTAATAAGTTGAAAGTTGAAAGGTTAAGGTATTAGTACATAAGTAGAGGTAAAGAGAAGTCATATAGAATCTGACAAAAATATTGTAGCAATCATAATTTGTCTCTGCTTTCATAAATATTTAAGAGAGTTAAAGCAAGTCAAAATCATATTTTTTTCAGGGAACAAATATGTAGTTTCTGGAAAACTATACATATTACTTGCTCAATAAATATTTAATTTAAAATATTCAGATACTCCATTTATCTAGCTCTAAGTACCTCTCATTCTTATCTATTTCATAATTAGTCATCTTTACTTTCTGGTTTTATTCATTATGGAGGAAGCAAGTCTCAAAATTTTTGGTTTCAGGACTTCTTTGTACTCTTAAAACTTATTGAGGACTCTCCTGTTGGTGTGGTTTACTGGTTATTTCCATATTATAAATTAAAACCAGGAAAGTTAAAATATTTATGAATGCATTTAAAAATAGCAGTAATAACCCATTATATTTTATTATTAATAGCATGTATTTATGAAAAAACACTATTTCCCTCCTCCCCCAAATTTTGCAAACCTTTTAAATGTCTGACTTAATAGAAGACAACTGGATTGAATCTCCTTCCACATTAAATTGTTGCAGAATATTGACGTAGTTTATCGTATAGTTATGAAGAAAATCCAGTCTTAATCAGATGTGTAGTTAGAAAAGGGAAGACTATTTTACCAGGCTCCTCAGATTATTGTGGATATGTCATGTAGTATCTGGAAATCACAATGTACACTCATGTGAGAATTGTGGTTAAAAAAATAATAATGCCTTAGCATTGTTATAAAAATAGTTTTGACTCCACACACTTCCTCAGTCTGTGGATTTACAGAAACACACTGAGAACCAATGATGCACAGTAAGGTATGGGGGAAACCTGTTACATATTAGGGAAGAAACAGATGTGTTTGCAATGCCTTCAGTTCATTTGAAGAATGAGAAAAGTGATGATCATTCTCAATGTGCATAAAAATTATCTGAGAGTTTGAAGAAAAACCCTGCAGAATCCTGGTCCTCACCAGAGAGATTTAGAAGGCCTGGGGAGGACTGAGGAATCAACATTTTATACCCAGCTGATTTTCTCACAAATGGTTTGAGAAACACTGGGTGGCTTTAAAGACAAAAGTAGAGAAACATCAAGGTGTTCAATACATATTGAAAAGAGTATAGATAGATACCAATGGAAAATGATGAACAGGCTCACAGCAGGCATGTATTTCAATAACTGCCAAAGAAAGTAACCTAGAGGCATGCCTGGGTGGCTCAGGGGTTGAGCATCTCCCTTCAGCTCGGGGCATGATCCCAGAATCGGGGTTCAAGTCCCACATCTGGCTCCCTGTGAGGAGCCTGCTTCTCCTTCTGCCTGTGTCTCTGCCTCTCTCTTTGTGTCTCTCTCTCATGAATAAATAAATAAATCTTTAAAAAAAAAAAAAAAAAAAGAGAAAGCAACCTAGAGAGAAAATTGAAGAGGATGGCAGTCACCATGTGACAACAGCAGAGCTCTAGGTAAATTCTCCATATTGCTTGCTCTCAAGCAAACCCATGCTGCAGATGCAGAAAAAACATTGAACAGAATTCAATATCCATTTATCATAAAAACCCAAGAAAGCAGATATGGAGGAAAAAATACCTCAGCATGATAGAGGACATGTACGACAAACTCACAGCTAACATACTCAACTGTGAAGAGCTGAAAGCCTTTCCTCAAGATCAGGAGCAAGACAAGGATGCCCACTCTTGCCATTTTTATTCAACATAGTATTAGAAGTCCTAGCTGGAGCAATTAGGCAAGAAAAAAAAAAAGGCATCCAAATAGGAAAGGAATAAGTAAAACTCACTATTTGCAGATGACATGCTATATATAGAAAATCCTAAAGACTCCATTAAAAAAAACTATTAGAACTAATAAACAGGTTCAGTGAAGTTGCAAGATACAAAATTAGTATACAGAAATATCTTGTTTCTATATGATAATAATGAGCTATCGGAGAAATTAAACAATCCCATTTACAGTTGCATCAACAAGAATAAAATATTTAGGAATAAGTTTAACCAAGGAGATGAAAGACCTGTATATTGAAAACTCTAAGATATTAGTAAAAGAAATTAAAGACACAAATAAATGGAAAGATATTCCATGCTCACAGATTGAAAGAATCAATATTGCTAAAATAAAATGTCCATTATACCAAAAACAATCTACAGATTAAATGCAATCCCTATCAAAATTCCAATGGTATTTTTCAAGAAAATAGAACAAATAATACTAAAATTTATATGGAACCACAAAAAAATCCCAAATAGGCAAACATCTTGAGAAAGAATAAAGCTGGAGGCATAATGCTCCCTGATTTCAAACTATCTTACAAAGATATTATAATCAAACCATTATTGTATTGGTATAAAAAACAGATCAATGGAACAGAATAGACAGCCCATAAGTAAACCCATGCATATATGTTCAATTAATTTATGACAAAGGAGCCAACAATATACAATGGGGAAAACACAGTCCTCTCAATAAATAGTATTGAGAAAAATGGACAACTGCAAGCAAAAGAATGAGACTGAATTGCTATCTTACACCACACACAAAAATTAACTCAAAACAGATTAAAGATTTGAATGTATGGCCCCAAACCATAAAACTTCTGGGTATTTATCTGAAGAAAATTAAAACATGAACTCAAAAAGATATATGCACCCCCATGTTCATTGCAGCATTATTTATAATAGCCGAGATAAGGAAACAACCTGAGTGCCCATCAATGGATGAATGGATAAAGAAAATGTAGTGGGGGGTATAATAATGGCATATTATTTAGTCATAAAAAAAAGTGAAATCTCACCATTTGCAACAACATGGATGGAGCTAGAGGGTATCATGCTAAGTGCCATAAGTCAGACAGGGTAAGACAAATACTATATGATCTCTCTTATATGTGAAGACTAAGAACAAAAAAACTAAAAACTAAAATCTAAGCTCATAGATACAATAGATTGGTGATTGTAAGAAGTGGAGCATAGGGGTTAGGAGAAATGAGTGAAAGCAGTCAAAAGGTTAAAAGAAAAAGGTCTGTATAGCTTACTTGGACAAATGTCAGCGATCAGAAAAACATATAGGCTAATGTGTAAACTTTTGGGACAAAAAAAGAATAAACATTTCCCATTACAGTTGACTCTTGAACAACGTGGGTTTGACTTATGTGGGTCCACTTATATGCAGATTTTGTTGATAAATATAGTACAGTACTGTAAATGTATTTTCTCTTTTTTCTTATGATTTTCTTTTTTTAAAACAAAATTCTGCATTTTTATAAAACTTGATTAAAAATAGTATTTCAAACTGTACAGTCACCAGAAGTACACAGTTATCAAAAATGCACACACTTTACTTGGCATCTCCAGCACCTTCAGCTTTCTGTGCCTGATCTGTTTTGGCATCTCCATTTTCTGCAGAGTTATTTCCATCCTTGCCAGAATCAGCCTTCCCCTTTTAGCTTTGGGTACTTTCTCTCCCTTTTTAGGCTTGGGCTCTGGCTTTGGAGGAGCAAGTTTAGCAGATAACCTTGCAGATCTTCTCTGCAGCTCATCCTTCACCTTGACTTTATCTCCTTTAGCATCCCCTTCAGCCTTTCTGTTGGGCATGGTGGCGACGGCGGCGAGACGTAAGCGCTGGATGCGGGGATGCAGCAGCACACAGGCTTTGGCCGGTCCTGGGGTCGTTCTCGCCTCTTCTTCACACTGCTTGGGCTCCAGGGATTTATAAAGTTTTTAGCTCTTATGATTTTCTTAATAAAAATTTCTGAGAATACAGTATATAATGCATATAAACAAAAAAAAATAGGTGTTGGCTGTTATCTATAAGGCTTCCAGTCAACAGCAGGCTATTATAGCTAAGTTTTGGGGGAGTCAAAAATTATATATGGATTTATAACTACACAAGGACTTAGCACTCTTAACTCCTTGTTGTTCAGGGGTCAACTGTACATGCAAAAAAAAAAAAAGCTAGAATTTCACATATTTTGTACAAGACCCTGAGAACAAATAATTGAGAGTATCATTTTAAAGAATAGGCTTTGTGGGGAGCTGGGTGGCTCAGTCTGTTAAGCATCAGACTGTTGGTTTTGACTCAAGTCATGATCTCAAGGTTGTGAGATTGAGCCCCACCTTAGGCTCTGTACTCAGTGGGGCATCTGCTGGAGACATAAATTTGTACATCACAAGAATCTTTCATTATGTAGGACCCACATAACAAAGAACTATACATTCTGAGTGAAATTATTGAAATGAAAAGTTAAAGAAAATATGGCAGAAATAAAGTTACCTCTTAAAAAAAACTGTATCGTACTTTCTCATCTCTAAAATCATAAGGCCTTCACATTCATTAAAGCTTTTAGAAGAAATATTTTGGAAGTCTTTTAAATTTACATCTACTCCTGAAATTTGTAAAGTTTACCTCTCTTAATCCTTTAATTCTTTCCAAAAAGAATTGCCTTCTATAATGATTTTTGTCCTGATTTTCATTCTATAGCATTTACATGAATGCATAGAATAGTTAAAATAAAAATGTCCTCTTATTCACAATGTTTGTGTTATAGTCTAGTTCTCTTACATTTATGTGACAATGAAGAATGCATCAATTGTAACTATCTATTAACTTACTAATAGCAAGATGAAAATACAATCTATATGTTAAAATAAGGAATCTTCATCTTAAAAAATATAGCTAGTCTAAAAAATATTTTTTAAAAAAGATTATATTTATTTACTTGAGAAAGAGAGAGAGAGAGTACAAGTGGGGTGAGGGACAGAGGAAGAAGCAGACGCCCTGTCGAGTAGGGAGCCCGATGCGGGACTTGATCCTGTGACTACAGGGTCATGACCTGAGCCGAAGGCAGACACCCAACTGACTGCCACCCAGGTGCTCCTAAAGAGCTGTTTTTGTTTTTAAGACTCAGCAGACCATAGTGATTATTATTATATTTTGTATTTAGTACACTAAAGAGTCTTAATTCCTTCTACACAGTCAATACTCAGTAAGTACTTATTTAATTTACCTTTCTTCTGTTATTTTTTTCAAAATGACTTAAAATTGTATCTGTAAAAATGAAATGCTATAGAAGTTTTTCTGACCTTTTGGGCTTCTAATAGGCAAATATTTGATATAATCTGATTTGATTTATTTAAGATAATCAGAGAAAAGAATGAGGACAAACCAGAGCGCTATTTACAGACTGCCAGAAATATTTAAGTCATCTTTCTTTTTGAAGTTTAAATATTATAATTACCTTTGTTCTGAAAGTTTTGAGTATTCTGGATCAGATTTTAGCAGCTTTCATAGAATGAATAGTAGTGTTTGTCATCTGGTGCCTAGATATTTTCCACTGATTCAGTTCAGAACACATTTATCAAGCACCCACTCTGTGTTTGGTGTGACAGTACTGGGATACAAGCTATGATGTTATTGATGAAACAGACCTGTCATTTAAGCACTCCATTGCCTTTTATCCTCACAGTCTTATAAACCAAACCTTTCTCCCTAGACAGAAACATATATAAATACTTCTCCTGAGCATATGTAATGTGGTGACATTTGTTTGGGTTAGACTTATAATTAACCCCTAGAGACAGTATTACAGATATAGTTCCATTATAGACCTTTGAGGAGATGGACTTCTGCACAGTCCTTGCCTAACAGTGAGTAGTCTCTGAAATTGGGCCTGAAATTTAGCAGGAGATAGTATTTTTGCTTATGTGCTGGGTTATTTTATCCAATAGATATACTTATTATCTTAGCTGGACTTACATCTTTTTTTAAATTGTAGGTGCATGACAATGTTTTGTGAAATGTTTACTGCTAATCTGTCAGATATCTTAGGTTTCTAAAAATAAAAACCTCAGCAACCTCCCCTCCCTTAACCATAAAGAAGGAGACATTTGTCCTAAAAACTTATCTTCTACTCTCTACCCAATACACGCACACACTTATATGCATGTACTATACTCATAGGCACGTGTGGTGCGCAGATAAATCACCTCTTTCCTTTGAGTAGGAAAAGATCTCCTTTGTCCAGATACCAAGACCTATAGGAGTCCAATGTCTGACATAAAATTTGAAGTAGACATACCTACATACTTTTCTGCTGTAGTAGGTAGAGGTAGCATATTTCCTCCTCTGAAGACCCTTGGCCATGGCACTAATTTATTGATTTTGTTTCTTGGCAAAATAGTTGTGATATTGGTATAAATATATGTAAAAATATGTATTTTTTTATATGGAAGCTTGAAAATGTCTACGAGATGTGATATTTCAGAAAATAAAACTATTTTATGTCTCCCAGGGGAAAGAGTCGTGGCTTTTGCTGCTGTAGAAGGGATTTTCTTCTCTGGATCTTTTGCTGCTATATTCTGGCTAAAGAAAAGAGGTCTCATGCCTGGACTCACTTTTTCCAATGAACTCATCAGCAGAGATGAAGTAAGGAATGAAATACTCTTCTAGTGATATTTGTATTCATATTTGGTGTTCATTTATTTTTCTTTCTGCAAAATGCTGATGATGGCCCACAAATATCCTGGCAATTATAAGAAAATAGGAAGTAATTTCTTCCTTGGTTTTTAGGACATTGTATTTTTCCCCTGCCTCTTACTGTTCCTCCTGTCTCCCCTGCTCATCCTTATATATCATTAAATCCCAGGTCCCCACCTTGGCCTCTGTCCTTCACTCTACATGACCACCTGGCTGATCTTACCTGTTTCCATGGGATCAGCTACCATTTAGATGCTCGTAAACAACCCAGACTTGAGCACAGATATTCTTTCCTGAGCTCCAAATCCTTGTGTTCAAGTGCATGTTAGTTTCTCCTGGAAGGCTCCACAGAAATCTCAAACGTGTTATTTCAGAAATCAAACTTACGATCTTTCTCCCCAGATTCATTCTTCTGTTTTCCCTGTCTCATTGAGTGATGCTACTTTCTATCCAATCCAAATTTGAAATCTGGGAGTCATTTTAGATCACTTTTTTTTTTCTTTCTCATCCATATCCAGCCAGAAACTAAATCTTGTCTCCCTTTGCCTGTGATACCCTTTCCATATTCCTGCCAATTTTTTCCTGTTGATTACCTTCTCACAAGTGGCAACTCAAAACTTCCCTGACTCAGTGGGTAAAATGAACCACTCTTTCCTTTATGTATCCCTTTGAAACCAGAACCTGTCCTTTTCTTAGAGTCTGTAATGTGCGCTGCACTTCTTGCCTCTCTCTTCTGCTGGACTCTAGGCTTCCTGTGTGTGGACATCTTGTCTTATTTGTCTTCCTGTTCTCAGGGGTTAACCCATCACAGCCTTCAGTTCACATTGATTGCCTACACTAATCCTGGCCCCCCATCTTATTTCTAAGTGACCTTGTCAAGTTATTAACTTCTCCGAGCCTCAGTTTCTTCAACTATACACCTCGATAGCGTTTTGTTAAAATAAAATGAACCCGTATGTATGAAAATGCTTTTTAAGTGCCATAAAATGCTTTGTATAATTTTGTTGCTTCATGTTGTTCAATTTCTAATAATTTTTATCATAAATGTCATATGTGATGATTACAGGGAATTAAGAGAATAAAATTACTCAATCTTAACAGAGATAACCACTTTTAGTATTTCATTGTATTTCTTATTAGACAGTTTTTTACATTTAAACCTATATAGATATATGTGAACATCATGATTTTGTAATTTGAAATATTCTGCTTTTATCATATTTTTATGAGCTTAGATTTTTCTGTAGCAGACATTATGAGCATTTTTCTGTGAAATTAAGCATTTTGGGGGGAAGTAGTTTTTTTTTTAAGTTTTATTAGGTACAACATTATAATGTTTCAAAGGTTTCTAGGTTTTTTATTTGCTATAATGCAAATGAATGTCTTTTGTCTATAAGCTTTATCCCAATTTCACATTATTTTCCTAAGCTAGATTGCCTAGAAGTAGAATCACACATTATAAGGTATGAACATTTTGAAGGTCATCCATACTAATTTCCAGATTTCTTCCCAGAAATTTTATAGAAAGCTCCACTCAGCAACATATGAACATGTCTTTTCTTACCTAACCTCACCAAAACTTGGATTTACATTTTAAATATTTGCCAAATTTGATAGGGGTAATGCTTTCTCATTATTGGTTTTATTTGCATTTATTTGATTACTATTTAGATTGAACTTTTTTTCTTTTTTTTTAATTTTTTTTTAATTTATTTATGATAGTCACTCAGAGAGAGAGAGAGAGAGTGGCAGAGACACAGGCAGAGGGAGAAGCAGGCTCCATGCACCGGGAGCCCGACGTGGGATTCGATCCTGGGTCTCCAGGATTGCGCCCTGGGCCAAAGGCAGGCACCAAACTGCTGCACCACCCAGGGATCCCTGAACCTTTTTTTCATAATGACATTAGTCATTTGTATTTTTTTCTGTATTTACCCATTCTTGTATTTTGTCTCTATTTCTGTTGATATATATATATATATATATATATATATATATATATCCCAGTGCATAGTGACTGGGAATAGTACATAGTGACATAGTGAGCTTTCAATAAGTGTTTATTGAGTTTGTTATATTTATTGTATGAATATAATATAGAATACTATTTTTGTCGTATTTATTGCAAATATTTTCCCAATTTGTCCTTTGTTCTTATAACATATAAAAACCTGATATTGTTGTGATCCACTTCCAGAGATGAGTTAAGGAATCACACATATTTTCCTCTTGAGTTTATAACATCTAACTCTGAAATACGTTTGGAATTTGTTTAGTATAAGTATAGAATTAGGTATAAATATTGTAAAGAATGTTAGAATTTAATGCGATTTTATTTCATGCAGTCTTAGGAAGTTTTTCTGGTTATCTTTGTTAAGTATTCCATCCTTCATTGACTTGTGGTGTCTTCTTTATTATATAGTAAGGTTTTTTTTTTCTTTAAAGATTTTATTTATTCATGAGAGACACAGAGAGAGAGAGAGAGAGGCAGAAACAGAGGCAGAGGGAGAAGCAGGCTTCATTCAGGCAGCATGACATGGGACCTGATCCCGGGTCTCCAGGATCACACCCCAGGCTGAAGGTGGTGCTAAACCGCTGAGCCACTGGGACTGCCCCAGATATAGTTAAGGTTTTTAAGTGTACTAAAATCTGTTAGGGGCCATTTTTTCTTTTCATTAACCTATCAAATTTCATGTCAAAGAACTTTTTTTTTTTTTTTTCTTGAGGAAGGGAAGGGACGGAGAGAGAAAGAGAGCAGAGCCTGACACAGGGCTCGATTTCACAATCCTGAGATCATGACTTAAAACCAAAAACAAAAGTGAGACGCTTAATCAACTGAGCCACCCAGGTGCCCCTAGACAGTTTTAGTTATTGTAGTTTTTTTGTTTTGATAACTAGTAGAATAAATTTCCTAACTTTCCTATTAAAACTGTTCTTAGAAGATTCTGCCCACTTATCCTTCCAGATTAATTTTTTAATTGAAATACATTTGACAGAACAGAGGGGAGGGGCAAGATGGAGGAAGAGTAGGGTCCCCAAGTCACCTGTCCCCACCAAATTACCTAGATAACCTTCAAATCATCCTGAAAATCTACGAATTTGGCCTGAGATTTAAAGAGAGAACAGCTGAAATGCTACAGTGAGAAGAGTTCACGCTTCTATCAAGGTAGGAAGACGGGAAAAGAGAAAGAAACAAAAGGCCTCCAAGGGGGAGGGGCCCCGCGAGAAGCCGGCTAAGGCCGGGGGGAGTGCCCCCAGGACAGAAAAGTTCCGTCCTGGAGAAGCAGGAGCTTCACCAATCTTCCTGGACAGAAAAGGGCTCGCAGGGAATTAGAGCAAGACCCCAGGAGGGCAGGGATGCCCTCAGGCTCCCTGGGACACTAACAGAGCAACTGCGCCCGGGGGAGAGTGCGCATGGCGGGACCCAGAGCAGCTCGGAGGGGATCGGGAGGCGGCTCCGCAGAGAGGGGGCTTCCTGGCTGCGAGCCCGAATCCAACAGCGCAGGCGTTGAGCACAGGGCGCCAGGACACAGCCCAGGATCCGGCCTCCCCCCGGGACAGGCAGAGGCCAGGAGGGCCCAGGACAGCGAAGACGCTCCTGCCCCGAGCTGAGCAGATCAGCTCCGTAGTTACTGCGGGAGCTGACTCCAGGGCTCCAGAGATGGCTGCTGCCACTGTGGTGGTTCCTCCTGGGGCCTCACGGGGTAAACAACCCCCACTGAGCCCTGCACCAGGCAGGGGCAGAGCAGCTCCCCCAAGTGCTAACACCTGAAAATCAGCACAACAGGCCCCTCCCCCAGAAGACCAGCTAGACGGACAAGTTCCAGGGGAAGTCAAGGGACTTAAAGTACACAGAATCAGAAGATACTACCCCGTGTTGGTTTTTTCTTTTTCTTTTCTTTCTTTCTTTCTTTTTTTTTTTTTTTTTTTTTGCTTGCTTTCCCTACCCTGTTTTTTCCTTTCTTTCTTTTTCTTTCTCTTTTTCTTCTCTTTTTTCTTACTTTTTTCTTTTTTCTTTTTCTCTTTTCTTTCCTTCTTTCTCTCCTCTCTTTTTCTCCTTTTCCCAATACAGCTTGTTTTTGGCCACTCTGCACTGAGCAAAATGACTAGAAGGAAAACCTCACCTCAAAAGAAAGAATCAGAAACAGTCCTCTCTCCCACAGAATTACAACATTTGGATTACAATTCAATATCAGAAAGCCAATTCAGAAGCACTATTATAAAGCTACTGGTGGCTCTAGAAAAAAGCATAAAGGACTCAAGAGACTTCATGACTGCAGAATTTAGATCCAATCAGGCAGAAATTACAAATCAATTGAATGAGATGCAATCCAAACTAGAAGTCCTAACGACGAGGGTTAACGAGGCAGAAGAACGAGTGAGTGACATAGAAGACAAGTTGATGGCAAAGAGGGAAACTGAGGAAAAAAGAGACAAACAAAAGACCATGAGGATAGATTAAGGGCAATAAATGACAGCCTGAGGAAGAAAAACCTATGTTTAATTGGAGTTCCCGAGGGTGCTGAAAGGGACAGAGGTCCAGAATATGTATTGGAACAAATCCTAGCTGAAAACTTTCCTAATCTGGGAAGGGAAACAGGCATTCAGATCCAGGAAATAGAGAGATCCCCCCAAAATCAATAAAAACCGTTCAACACCTCGACATTTAATAGTTAAGCTTGCAAATTCCAAAGATAAAGAGAAGATCCTTAAAGCAGCAAGAGACAAGAAATCCCTGACTTTTATGGGGAGGAGTATTAGGGTAACAGCAGACCTCTCCACAGAGACCTGGCAGGCCAGAAAGGGTTGGCAGGATATATTCAGGGTCCTAAATGAGAAAAACATGCAACCCTGAATACTTTATCCAGCAAGGCTCTCATTCAGAATGGAAGGAGAGATAAAGAGCTTCCAAGACAGGCAGGAACTGAAACAATATGTGACCTCCAAACTAGCTCTGCAAGAAATTTTAAGGGGGACTCTTAAAATTCCCCTTTAAGAAGAAGTCCAGTGGAACAATCCACAAAAACAAGGACTGAATAGATATCATGATGACACTAAACTCATATCTTTCAATAGTAACTCTGAATGTGAACGGGCTTAATGACCCCATCAAAAGGCTCAGGGTTTCAGACTGGATAAAAAAGCAGGACCCATCTATTTGCTGTCTACAAGAGACTCATTTTAGACAGAAGGACACCTACAGCCTGAAAATAAAAGGTTGGAGAACCATTTACCATTCGAATGGTCCTCAAAAGAAAGCAGAGGTAGCCATCCTTATATCAGATAAACTAAAATTTACCCCAAAGACTAGTGAGAGATGAAGAGGGACACTATCTCATAATTAAAGGATCTATCCAACAAGAGGACTTAACAATCCTCAATATATATGTCCCGAATGTGGGAGCTGCCAAATATATCAATCAATTAATAACCAAAGTTAAGACATACTTAGATAATAATACACTTATACTTAGTGACTTCAATTTAGCGCTTTCTACACTCGATAGGTCTTCTAAACACAACATCTCCAAAGAAACGAGAGCTTTAAATGATACACTGGACCAGATGGATTTCACAGATATCTATGGAACTTTACATCCAAACTCAACTGAATACACATTCTTCTCAAGTGCACATGGAACTTTCTCCAGAATAGAACACATACTGGGTCACAAATCGGGTCTGAACCGATACCAAAAGATTGGGATCGTCCCCTGCATATTCTCAGACCATAATGCCTTGAAATTAGAACTAAATCACAACAAGAAGTTTGGAAGGACTTCAGACACATGCAGGTTAAGGACCATCCTGCTAAAAGATGAAAGGGTCAGCCAGGAAATTAAGGAAGAATTAAAAAGATTCATGGAAACTAATGAGAATGAAGATACAACTGTTCAAAATCTTTGGGATGCAGCAAAAGCAGTCCTGAGGGGGAAATACATCACAATACAAGCATCCATTCAAAAACTGGAAAGAACTCAAATACAAAAGCTAACCTTACACCTAAAGTAGCTAGAGAAAAAACAGCAAATAGATCCTACACCCAGGAGAAGAGAGTTAATAAAGATTCAAGCAGAACTCAATGAAATCGAGACCAGAAGAACTGTGGAACAGATCAACAAAACCAGGAGTTGGTTCTTTGAAAGAATTAATAAGATAGATAAACCATTAGCCAGCCTTATTAAAAAGAAGAGAGAGAAGACTCAAATTAATAAAATCATGAATGAGAAAGGAGAGATCACTACCAACACCAAGGAAATACAAACGATTTAAAAAACATATTATGAACAGCTATATGCCAATAAATTAGGCAATCTAGAAGAAATGGACGCATTCCTGGAAAGCAACAAACTACCAAAACTGGAACAGGGAGAAATAGAAAACCTGAACAGGCCAATAACCAGGGAGGAAATTGAAGCAGTCATCAAAAACCTCCCAAGACACAAGAGTCCAGGTCCAGATGGCTTCCCAGGGGGAATTCTATCAAACGTTTAAAGAAGAAACCATACCTATTCTACTAAAGCTGTTTGGAAAGATAGAAAGAGATGGAGTACTTCCAAATTCGTTCTATGAGGCCAGCATCACCTTAATTCCAAAACCAGACAAAGACCCCACCAAAAAGGAGAATTATAGACCAATATCCCTGATGAACATGGATGCAAAAATTCTCAAAAAGATACTAGCCAATAGGATCCAATAGTACATTAAGAAAATTATGCTTCATGACCAAGTAGGATTTATCCCCGGGACACAAGGCTGGTTCAAAACCCGTAAGACAATCAATGTGATTCATCATATCAGCAAGAGAAAAACCAAGAACCAAATGATCTTCTCATTAGATGCAGGGAAAGCATTTGACAAAATACAGCATCCGTTCCTGATCAAAACTCTTCAGAGTGTAGGGATAGAGGGAACATTCCTCAACATCTTAAAAGCCATCTATGAAAAGCCCACAGCAAATATCATTCTCAATGGGGAAGCACTGGGAGCCTTTCCCCTAAGATCAGGAACAAGACAGGGATGTCCACTCTCACCACTGCTATTCAACATAGGACTGGAAGTCCTAGCCTCAGCAATCAGACAACAAAAAGACATTAAAGGCATTCAAATTGGCAAAGAAGAAGTCAAACTCTCCCTCTTTGCCGATGACATGATACTCTACCTAGAAAACCCAAAAGCCTCCACCCAAGGTTGCTAGAACTCATACAGCAATTTGGCATCGTGGCAGGATACAAAATTAATGCCCAGAAGTCAGTGGCATTTCTATACACTAATAGTGAGACTGGAGAAAGGGAAATTAAGGAGTCAATCCCATTTACAATTGCACCCAAAAGCATAAGATACCTAGGAATAAACCTAACCAAAGAGGTAAAGGATCTATACCCTAAAAACTATAGAACACTTCTGAAAGAAATTGAGGAAGACACAAAGAGATGGAAAAATATTCCATGCTCATGGATTGGCAGAATTAATATTGTGAAAAGGTCAATGTTACCCAGGGCAATATACACGTTTAATGCAATCCCTATCAAAATACCATGGACTTTCTTCAGAGAGTTAGAACAAATTATTTTAAGATTTGTGTGGAATCAGAAAAGACCCAGAATAGCCAGGGGAATTTTAAAAAAGAAAACCATATCTGGGGGCATCACACTGCCAGATTTCAGGTTGTACTACAAAGCTGTGGTCATCAAGACAGTGTGGTACTGGCACAAAAACAGACACATAAATCAATGGAACAGAATAGAGAATCCAGAAGTGGACCCTCAAGTTTATGGTCAACTAATACTTGATAAAGGAGGAAAGACTATCCACTGGAAGAAAGACAGTCTCTTCAATAAATGGTGCTGGGAAAATTGGACATCCACATGCAGAAGAATGAAACTAGACCACTCTCTTTTACCATACACAAAGATAAACTCAAAATGGATGAAAGATCTAAATGTGAGACAAGAATCCATCAAAATCCTAGAGAACACAGGCAACACCCTTTTTGAACTCGGCCACAGTAACTTCTTGCAAGATACAGCCACGAAGGCAAAAGAAACAAAAGCAAAAATGAACTATTGGGACTTCATCAAGATAAGAAGCTTTTGCACAGCAAAGGATACAGTCAACAAAACTAAAAGACAACCTACAGAATGGGAGAAGATATTTGCAAGTGACCTATCAGATAAAGGGCTAGTTTCCAAGATCTATAAAGAACTTCTTAAACTCAACAGCAAAGAAACAAACAATCCAATCATGAAATGGGCAAAAGACATGAACAGAAATCTCACAGAGGAAGACATAGACATGGCCAACATGCACATGAGAAAATGCTCTGCATCACTTGCCATCAGGGAAATACAAATCAAAACCACAATGAGATCCCACCTCACACCAGTGAGAATGGGGCTAATTAACAAGGCAGGAAACCACAAATGTTGGAGAGGATGTGGAGAAAAGGGAACCCTCTTACACTGTTGGTGGGAATGTGAACTGGTGCAGCCACTCTGGAAAACTGTGTGGAGGTTCCTCAAAGAGTTAAAACTAGACCTGCCCTACGACCCAGCAATTGCACTGTTGGGGATTTACCCCAAAGATACAGATGCAGTGAAACGCCGGGACACCTGCACCCCGATGTTTCTAGCAGCAATGTCCACAATAGCCACACTGTGGAAGGAGCCTCGGTGTCCATCGAAAGATGAATGGATAAAGAAGATGTGGTTTATGTATACAATGGAATATTCCTCAGCCATTAGAAATGACAAATACCCACCATTTGCTTCCACGTGGATGGAACTGGAGGGTATTATGCTGAGTGAAATGAGTCAATCAGAGAAGGACAAACATTATATGTTCTCATTCATTTGGGGAATATAAATAATAGTGAAAGGGAATAGAAAGGAAGGGAGAAGAAATGGGTAGGAAATATCAGAAAGGGAGACAGAACATAAAGACTCCTAACTCTGGGAAACGAACTAGGAGTAGTGGAAGGGGAGGAGGGCAGGGGGTGGGGGTGAATGGGTGACAGGCCCTGAGGGGGGCACTTGACAGGTTGAGCACTGTGTGTTATTCTGTATGTTGGCAAATTGAACACCAATAAAAAATAAATTTATTATTAAAACAAACAAAAAGCAATACATTTGACATACATACAAAAAAAGACATACTTTGGCAAATTTAAGATATATAACATGTTAATTTTATACAGTTATATTTTGTGATATGGTTGCCATTGTATTGATAATTGGCACCTCTGTCACATTACTTAATTTATCCTTCCTTTTTAGTTGTTCAAATAATCAAGTTCTAGTCTCATATTCTTTTAACTAAAAACAATGCTATTGAGGTTTTGATTGGACTTGCTTTAAACTTCAAAATTAATTGTATTCACTTATTGATTTAGCAATATGAGTGCCTACCTTTGATTTACTCATCTCTGTAATATGTGGCTCGCTGTCAGTTCTAATTAACACTTTAACAGCTTTCACGGTTTATTTGAAATTCAGCCTTTGGTAATCTGAAGTATCCTCTTGAGTCCAGTCTGGGAAGAATGTTTGCCTAACAAATCTGCTTAATATTAGCTGTTCAAAAAGGTTTGTTTTTTTGTTTTTGTTTTTGTTTTTTTAATTTTTTTTTTTTCTGATGCTTCTTCTGGGAATGATAAGTAGGTAAATAATCCTTGGAATACAGCCTTTGATTTGAGTCTTGTCTTTCATTTGTCTTTGGTTTTTGTTGATTTATTTAGAAAAAACCCAAGCAAACTCTTATTTGTAACCCTGTAAGGTGCACATTCCTTCATCCTTGTCACCCTGGTGGCTTACAAAAAAAAATTGTTTTTCTTTGTAGCTTAGAAATGTTCATTGACTCTGCCTTGCTTCATTTTATAGTCTCTAGCTTAATTTTGTTTGGCACTGCATCATCTTCCTCTGTCTCTGGCCTCTTTCTTTGTTTTGACTTTGCAATTCTGTTGTTTTTAGCTTTATACCGTCTGTTCTGTGTTTTAGAATCCTGTTAATTGTAGATTGGATCTTCTTGCTCTGTGCTCTAATTATGTAAAGCTCTAACCCATTTCTTGCATTTGTGTAACCATTCTGTTCTACAGGTAGGTCACAAGTTTATTTTCTTCTTTGGTTATCAGCAGTGTCATTTCTGTTTTGTACAGCTTCCAATGGCGTTCTTCATTCTTTTCATTTTCATTGCACTGAATTTATTTTTATCTTGAGTCATTCTTATTTAATAAACATGTTGTCTTTTTGAAATCTCTGAATCAGTTTCACCTTTTCTTTAAACACATCGTTTTCAGTCACTTAGTTTTTTTAGACATAAGAAATGAATGAATTTTCATTTCAGCTCTTTCTTTGTTTTCCTTTCCAAAATGATTTTGGTTGCAGATTTGTAGTTGTTATTCTTCTTGTTAATTAATTCATCTTTCACACTGACGAATTAAGATTTACTGGCACTGAAACATTTTCATGATAGGTTATTATAATTGGCATTTTAATGAGATTTGAAAGGAAGTAGTTCCTGGTACTATGAATCCCTCCTCTATCTTCCAGAAATTCTGTGTTGCATTCCTAGAGCCTTCTTTATATGATGCCTGACACATGACAGGTGTGAAAATAGGTGATTAAACATTCTTCAACAATGGTATTTTTCTTCTGTTTTAGGGGCTTCACTGTGACTTTGCTTGCCTGATGTTTCAATACTTAGTAAATAAACCTTCAGAAGAAAGGGTCAGGGAGATCATTGTTAATGCTGTTGAAATTGAGCAGGTAAGCAGGGAAGCATATATGATTAGCACATCTCTTTTTCTCGTATGTTTATGCCATTAGTGTATTGGGTTGACTCATAGGAAATTGCCACTTGTAGGTCAAAGCACGTATCAGCAATTTTATATAGTCAATCTGACAGTACCAACAGATGATGCATTGCAATTATTATGTCAGTTTTGTTTGTAAGTAAATGTTAAGAGTTTTATATATACAAAAATCTATTTCAGGATTTTTTTCTGTCTCATTGATCTGACACATTCTACGGCCACAGCAAATAATTATGTTAGTTTGCTTCCTTGCTTTTAGATTTTCAGCTACTGAAGAGCAGTGACGGTTTCTTGTTTGTTTTGTATTTTCAAAACCGAGCAAGATACCTAGCTTGAAGCATGCATTAAATGTTTATAGAATTAGTAAATCAATGAATTAGTGAATAGTAAAACAATTTATAGAATGTAAAAATCTAAACTCTTTTTTTAAAAAAAATACTATATAGTTTGATAGCCATGGTTTTCATGTTGGGAAGGAGAAAATGCATAAAATGCATTTTGGTATTTTAATCATTTTGAGAACTAAATCCAGATAGTTAATGTTTTTATTTTTCCCCTCTTAACACTTTACCACTGTCTTTCAATATAGTTGGAGTTCAGTTTATCTCCCAACCCTCTGATTCACTTTTATTTTTTCATTTTCTTTGTTAATTGTGTTTCACTCTTTCCCTTCCATAATCATGTTCATCTTTGGTGAATCTTTTTCCAGATATTTCAGAACAAAGTATCCCCTTTTTTCTATGGAGAAAGCCTATGAATTAAGGTCCTATAATGCCATTGTATAAAATACCAGTAATTTGTTAGTTTCAACTTACTTTGGCAACTTGAGAATGTGAAATACTGTGAATAGTAATACCCCCAAACATTTTTAAACAAATGGACATTGCCATGTAGAAAGAATTTATCCTAGTATACTTTTCTCAGGGACTTAGAAGACTAAAAAACTAAAACCCTGTTTTTATTTGGAAAATATGCATTTCTGTTCTGTCCCTGTACTTTATTTTGTTTTTGTTCATATCTCAGGAGTTTTTAACGGAAGCCTTGCCAGTTGGCCTCATTGGAATGAATTGTGTTTTGATGAAACAGTATATTGAGTTTGTAGCTGACAGATTACTTGTGGAACTTGGATTCTCCAAGGTAAGGTGTTTAAAAATGTATTACTGCTAGCTAAAACATTATAGCAAGCAAAGCTACTAAAGTATTATATTTCATTGAAAGCATTTGTAGCATACCAGTCTACTTTTAAAATGTCTGTGACAGGGCAGCCCCGGTGACGCAGCAGTTTATCGCTCTGCAGCCCAGGGCGTGATCCTGGAGACCCTGGATGGAGTCCCATGTCAGCCTCTCTGCATGGAGCCTGCTTCTTCCTCTGCCTGTGTCTCTGCCTCTCTCTCTCTCTCTCTCTGTGTTTCTATGAATAAATAAATAAAAATATTTAAAAAAATAAAATGAAATGTCTGTGACAGGGATACCTGGGTGGCTCAGTTGGTTAAGTGTCTGCCTTCAGCTCAGGTCATGATCCTGGGATCCTGGTATTGAACCCAATGTCATGGGGCTTCCTCCCTCTCCCTTTGCCCCTCCCACCAGTTTGTGTATGCTTTCTCTCTCCCTGAAATATAAATAAATAAAATATTTTTAAAAAAATGTCTGTGACAGCCTTGGTTTGCATGAACAAATTGGTTTTGTGAAATCCTTTGAAACTTGAAATTCGTAACAGAAGTAGGAGGCTGATAAATCTTAGAATTAATAAGCTCAATAAATTACTCATAATAATTATAGGCATTTAGTAGGATTATCTTTGAGTAAATTGAATTTGATATGTATATATATGTTTACCCTCATAAATCCCCATGGGTCTGTGTTATGACTTTTATGTTAATATTTTTTAAAGAGTTATTTTAGAGGGGAAAAGAGAGAGAATGAGCATGAGCAGGGGGAAAGACCAAGGGAAAGGAAGAGAGAATCCTCAAGCAGACTCCCTGCTGAGCGTGGAGCCTACCATAGAGCTTGATCTCAGGATCCTGAGATCGTGACCTGAGCTGAAATTAAGAGTCAACTGCTTAACTGACTGAACCACCCAGGCTCCCAGCATTAGTTATTTTTTTAAGGCCTGTTTATCTTTTATTTGTTTAATGAGATTAATCCATCTGAATTAATACTTTTATTTAAATTTTTAAAATATTTATTTATTTATTTTAGAGAGAGAGAGAGAGAACTGGTGGGGAGGGACAGACAGGGAGTAAAAATCTTAAGTTGACTCCACACTGAGCACAGAGTCTCACTCAGGGCTCAACCTCACAACCCTGAGATCACAACCTGAGCCTGAAGCCAAGAGTCAGACACAACCAACTGAGCCATCCAGGCACCCCTGAACATTAATACTTCTAAATATGAATAGTTATTATGAAGACATTAACTGTCATAATTTGACCCTTTAAACTCAGTTGTCTTTTATTTTTAATTTTGTTTCTCAGAGATAATATACCTGAGTTTCATAAAGAGATGTGTTTCTCACATAACAGATGTAGGCTGCAGCCAGTCTACCTGAGTTTGAATCCTGGTTCTGCTACTTTCTAACAAGATGAGCAAGTTTCTTAACCTCTTATCCCCATTTCCTCATCCATGAAAGGGAGATGATAATAATACTACTTATCACAAAGGATTATTGATGAATTGGTGTACTTAAAGCACTTCAAATAGTATCAGACATACAGTAAATGCACACTAAGTGGTCATGTTGTATTCACCGTAAGTGGAACATTCATAGAACATTACTGTGTACTGTGTATATGATGGTAATTAGAAATTATAGGTTTTAACTTCTTAGCATGGAAATGTAAGTTTAAATTGTACTTAATAAGAAGCCTTATGAAATTCATGATGCTGGAGTAATCATTTCCTTTCTCAGTAATGCATTTATATTCTGGTGACCACAGAAATACTATCATGAAAAAGTCAGATATGGCAAAGGTTTTTTGTAAGATGAACTATATTTTATTATTTTGGTTATAAAATCCTCTGTTTACTGATAATGGATAAATCAAGATTACAACTGTATTACTATGATCTCTTAAATTTATGAACTGTATATTTTTTAAAATTGTGTTTGTTATACTAATATGTTTGTTACAGGAAAATTAATTTGCTCAGTTGAACCTTAAAGGGAACTCACTGTCCTTTAACCTACCACCATATTCTCACACTGGTACATCCATGTTCTCCTGCTTATTGAAAAACTGTGGACTCCTCAGTATAGTTTTCCCTTTGGGAACTTGTTCACTGTAGATCTATAAAACATCCTGCCTATAGAAGAAAATATAAACATAGTATGAAACATCATTGTTCCACAAGCCTTCGACATATCAATAAATTCCAAAAAGCAGAAATTATACAGACCCTTTAGATTTTAATGCAGTAAAATTAGAAATTAATGATGAAAGATTGCCAAAAGTTCTGTCTACTTAGGAATTGAGAAGCTATCTTAAAATGAGACTAGAGTGAAAATATAAAGTAATAGAATATGAACTAAATAACAATAAGATTATTATATATATCAAAACTTGTGGAATGCAGCCAGCTAGGTTCTCAAAGGAAAATCTAGCCCTTGAATGTATAGTTTAAGAAACAAGACAGTTTAACAGACATAAACTACACTTTGAACTCAAGGAGCTAGAAAAAGAATGGTTCTTATAAGGATAGTTTTTGATAAAATAAGAGATTACTTAAATTAGCAAATGGTTGTCATTTATACAGAATTCTAAGTAGGAGCCACATTAATGATGTTTTCTACTTCTTTTTTAGTTTGGGATTAGTCAACAAATATTTGAGTATTTCCATGTGTCAAAAATAAGCCACTTTATTTTTTGGTATTATTGAAATGTAGTTGGCATACAATGTGATACTAGTTTCAGGTGTGCAACTGACTTGACAATTCTATACATTATTCAGTGTTCACCATGATAAGTGTAGTCACCACCCTGTCACCATACAACGTTATTACAATGTTATTGATTATATTTCCTATGCTGTATTTTTCATCTCAAGGACTGATTTATTTTATAACTATAAGTTTGTACCTGTAATTCCCTTCATATATTTGGCCCATCCTCAACCTCCTCCCCTCTGGCCATCACCGATTTGTTCTCTGTGTTTATGAGCCTATTTCTGTTTTTTGTTTGTTTGTTTGTTCATATGTTTTATTTTTTAAAATTCCACATAGAGGTGAAATCATATGGTATTTGTCTTTCTCTGACTTATTCCACTTATGATGATTCTCTCTAGGTCCATCCATGTTGTCATAAATTGCAAGATCTCATTCTTTTTTATGCTGAGTAGTATTTCAGTGTGTGTGTGTGTGTGTGTGTGTGTGTGTGTACATACATATTATATCTTTATCTGTTCATCTATTGATGAATGCTTGAGATCAATTCACACATCTATTGCTGCTGTATATAATGCTGCAAAGAACATAAGGGTGCATGTATCTTTTCAAATTTCTGTTTTTGTTTTCTTTGGATAAATACTCAGTAGTAGAATTATGGGATTATATGGTATTTCTGTTTTTAAGTTTTTGAGGAACTTCCATATGGTTTTCCACAGTGGCCACACCAACTTACATTTTCCAGCAACAGTGCATGAGGGTTCTTTTTTTCTCCACATCCTCACCAGAGCTTGTTATTTCTTGTCTTTTTAGTACTAGATATTCTGACATGTGTGAGATGATATCTCATTGTGGTTTTGTTCTGCATTTCCTTGATAATTAGTGATGTTGAACATTTTTTCATGTGTTGGTTGGTCATCTGATATCTTCTTTGGAAAAGTGTCTATTTAGCTTCTCTGCCCATTTTTTCCCCTTCAGCCCATTTTTTCAACCAGGTGATACATTGTTTTGTTATTGACTTGTGTACATTCTTCACATATTTTGTATACTAACTTCTTACTGGATTATCACATATATAAAATATTTGCAAATATTTTCTCTCATTCTGTAGGTTGCCTTTTTGCTTTGTTGATGGTCTCCTCTGCTGTAGTCATGATAGTTTATTTTTGCTTTTGTTTCCCTTGCCTAAGGAGACATATATATGTTGCTAAAGGCCAATTTCTAAGACATTACTGCTTTTTTTTTTTTTTAAGGGAGTTTTATGGTTTCACATTTAGGTCTTTCATCCATTTTGAGTTTATTTTTGTGTATGGTGAAGGAAAGTAGTTTAGTTTCATTCTTTTGCATGCAGCTGTCCAATTTTCCCAGCACCATTAATTGAAAGACTATCCTTTCCTCATGGTGTAGTCTTGCCTCTTTTGTCTTAGACTGAGCATATAAACGTGGGTTTATTTCTTATCTCTCATTCCTGTACTATGAATTAATGTGTTTGTTTTTTCGTACTAGTACCATATTGTTTTGATTACTATAGCTTTCTAGTATATCTTGAATTCTGAGATTGTGATACTTCTAGCTTTGCTTTTCTTTCTCAAGATTGCTTTAGCTATTTGGGGCCTTTTGTGGTTCCATACAAATTTTAGGATTATACAAGTTATGTGAAAAATACATGCACTTAATTTAATCTGGTCTTAGTTACCTTGCTCATGCCATGGATGATTTAAATCCGATTTTTTGGAAGGTCTCTGGTTTTAAAATCCAGTGAAGCTATAATGATTGGTTCAAGGGTGCCTGGGTGGCTCAGTGGTTGAGCATCTGCCTCATCTCAGGGTGAGATCCTGGGGTTCTGGGATCAAGTCCCACATCGGGCTCCGTGCAGGGAGCCTGCTTCTCCCTCTGCCTGTGTCTCTGCTTCTCTCTCTGTGTCTCTCATGAATAAATAGATCAATTTTTTTTAAAAAAAAAAAGATGATTGGTTCAGTGCTTTTTCCACTATATCCTTCTAGTTCAAATTTCCACTCTGACAGGCAATGTCACTGAATTCTATGACTCAACCACACACAGCATATAATCTTTTGTTGAAACATTATATATATGAGTGTGTGTATATATATGTATTTTACTATGTAATATGTGTATTTACATATGTATGTATGTTTACTATGTATTTTATTAATATATTAAGCTTTATTTAGGCATAAGTTAGAACATGCAATTTACCTATCAACAAACGTACAATTCAGTAGTTTTTAGTATATTCACAGAGTTGTACAATCACAATGATCTGTTTTAGAATATTTTTAGCACCCCACAAAGAAACTCTGTACCTATTAGCAATCACTTTCCTTTCTTTCTCCCACCCCCACCTCAGCACTAGGCACCACTAATCTAATTTCTGTCTCTTTAGATTTGCTTATTCTATATATCCCATTTCATATAAATGGAATCATACAATGTATGGATTTTTGTGGCTGGATTCTTTCCATAGTGGAAGTTTTCAGGGTTCATTCATGTTGTAGCAGTTCTTTATTCCTTTTTATAGCTGAATAATATTTATCAGTACTTTATTCCTTTTTATAGTTGAATAATATTCTATTGCTTGACCGTACCAAATTTTATTTATCCATTTATCATTTGATGGGCATTTTCAGTAGTTTCCACTTTTTGGTTCTTTTGAATAATGCTAATATGAACATTCACTTATAAGTTTTTGCGTGGACAGATGTTTTCATTTCTTTTGGAAATATAACTACAAGTGAAATTGCTGGGTCATATAGTAACTATTGTTAATTATTAGAGAAAATGCCAGGTGGTTTTTCAAAGCAACTGCACCATTTTACATTCAGCAGTGTATGAGGGTTTTAGTTTCCTCACATTTTCACCAACACTTGTGGTCTTTTTTATTATAGCCATTCTAGTGAGTTTGAAATAGTATCTCGTTGTGGTCTTGATTTGCATCTCATTATTGAGTAATGATTTTGAGCATTTTTTCATGTGCTTCTTGACCTTTGTATGCCTTGTTAGAGAAATATGTATTTGTCTATTCAGACCCTTTGCTCATTTCTAATTTGGGTTATTTTAATATATTCTTGTCTGTGGTGTTAATAATCCCTACTGGAATACTCCTAAATTCAAAAATCCTATTTTATTGCTCCTCATGGATCATTGAAATATTTCATGATTTTCCATCAAGCTTTATCACCATGTCTGCTTCTTGTATTCAGAAGCAATAAAAAAGCTTCTTGTCAACATATGTTCCACATTTTGTTTGGAAACATCTGTGGATAGTATGTATCCATCTATTGGTTATACCTGTGAAAAGGTCTGCAGTATCTATGATGTATTGGATCTCTCAAGCTGCAAAAATATTTTAGTTTGGTGTTAAATCTTTCACTTCCTGCAATAATATATGTTTTCTTTCTACTTCTTAGAATACCAGAGATGCTAGTATAATTTCTTAAGGAGGTTAGTAGATGATCTCAGTTGTCTTAGAATTTATCAGCCCTGAGTGCCTCTAGGACCTTCTGGAATAATGGATCCTATAGGTGACTAGACAGGTGTTAGGAGACCTGAGCTTGTTAGTTATCTGTTTTTCTTGTGGGTTTAATTTGGCTTCTTCAGAATGTCAAATGACATTTCTTTTCTTTTTAGGTTTTCCAGGCAGAAAATCCCTTTGATTTTATGGAAAACATTTCTTTAGAAGGGAAAACTAATTTCTTTGAGAAACGAGTTGCAGAGTATCAACGCTTTGCGGTTATGGCAGAAACTACAGATAATGTCTTCACCTTGGATGCAGATTTTTAAAACCCTTTGTGTATATAAACCTATCACTGGTAAATAACTGTGTTTTTCTTTGCTTAAAAAACAAAAAAACACGTAAAGCACCTCCTTAGGGAATAAAAGTTTACTCAAGAGGAAATCTAAAACCAAATTTCAATCATGTTGGATTTATATAAATACACTCTAAGTTTTTTGTTTCATCACTAAAATATAAGATGATATTATGTAGCAGTTAAGAGCATGATATGAGGGGTCAGTTATAAGTTGGACATTCTGCCCTTACTACTTGTGTGATTCTTGGCAAGTCAGTCAAATTTCTAAATCTCAGTGTAAGTATCTTTAAAATGAGTATAATAGTAGGTCCTAAATTTATCACATGGATATGAAGATTAAGCCACAAAATTACCAATATTACCACCACCACCACCCCTACTACTACTACTTATTAATAGTGTTAATTATGGTGATGTGATAAAATGCCCCGCTGTCCTCAAAGTAATTGCGATTCTAGGTCCTTAGATCTAGAATTAGATCTTTGTATTTTTAATGTTTGAGGGAGAATATAAAGATTTCATTTAAAAGATTATAATTCTCATTAACTTGAGAATAATTTCTTTAAATTCCTCAGCATGTAGTAAAGGAAATTTAGTTCTTAGTTGCTTTGGGGAGGATACTTATGAAGTGGAATTCAGGAGGCCATCCTGGTAGTTGACCTTGTAAGCAAAATGATTCTCCTCCTTTAGAAATCAAAATCATCACTATTGCCAGATGTAGCCCTGAAATATTTAAAGCCCAGGTGAATTAGCTAGGATAGCATTTCCCAAAGAGTATTTGAAGAGTTGTTAGCCCCTCTAGATATTTTGTGAGAGGGAAAAAAAAGGGGGGGATTTTGTGGTCAGAAGAATCTGGGAAATGTTTATCTTCCCTTTCTCTTTAGAATGTATAGTCAGTACATCAAAGAGAAATTATGCAATACATAAGCTTATTTCCCCCTGCATATCCCAGACTTAATACAAATCTGTTTTTCACCAGTTAACATCTCACCTAACTGGTATTGCTCAGAACATAGTTTGGAAAAAGCTGGCCTAGAACCATTTGTACTGAGAGGAAGGAGTTGCAGACTAAGTTAAGGAGACCCGGTGGGGATTACAGAACCATTCATATTTGTGCCAAGCTGAGTAATGTACCCAAGACTGACCTTTGTGGTGCTGCTTTAATATTCTTAAAACTCTTTTATGCTGCTACAAGGTTTAACAGTCCTAATAATGGACTATGCCTCATGTACAATAGCAGATGGTGAGGGAGACAAAGGTCTCTGCAGAGGAGACTGAGGAAAGGCTGGGAGCCCATCTTTATCATTAGGAAGAGTCCAGAGGTAGCACAAACTACCAAAGTGTGGTTTCCCCACTTAACAGCAAGCTATCTTATAAAATTCTGCAACCTAGAATTTAGAGATTTTCACTTTGCATAAATTTTTGCTCCATTCATTCAGCAATGATCTAATTAACAAAAACTGGGAGTTCTCAAGTGGGTGCAAAAGGAGCAGGTCATAACTTTGTTAGGGAGGATGCCAGAAACCTGATATATCTCAGCCCATCACAATGCCGATTATTTGTTCAGCTTGTTCAGTGCTGCACATTTGGCCAGCTGTTTTTACATCCACTCAGAAGATCCCACAACAGCTTTAGGAACTTGACAGAGCAGCTAGTATTGACATTTTACTGATGGGAGAGAGTGAGACTGAGAGAAGTTAAATGACTTGGCCAAGATCTGCTCATATCATTGCAGTAGACAGGAGTACATATCTATGACAGTAGAATTCTTTTTTCTTAGAGATTATCATCTTTCTTGATGTGATTTTGCCTATTTCCTCACTCAAGTATTAGGTACTTTAAGGTGTTATATAAAGTATTTTAACTATATTCAGGTAGTATGTTCTAAAGATGTGTCTACTTCTATACAAAAACTGAACATTTAATATTGATAATATCTGTAATTTAATTATCAATTTAAATTGATAATATCTGTAATGATACCAGAATGAAAGAAAGAAAAAAGTTTTCAGTGCATATTTCCTTTGAATCCAGATCTTTTTCATAGGTAATGACAGGTGCCTTAATATACAGCTTATTTATAGTAGCAATAAATGTAACTGTATTGAGATGAAGAAGTTTTAATACTGATACTGGATTTTTAATACACTGGGTTATTATATTTGGTGTTCTATATCCTTTTCTAGGACTCCAGGTTGCATATTTATTTATTATGTTCAGTATTTTGCTTCTTAGTTCTTAAGGAATGAAGCGGTTGTGGAATCTCTTTTTAATATTATAGATAAAAAAATTCAGAGTATGTTTGTAACTTCTTTTTTAACAGCACATGTATTTAAATCATTGCTATAGTAGTTAAAGTTAAGTTCATTATTTAGGAATACTATAAAAACTTGTAGTTCATGACAGATTGCACTTATTAAAAATATTTCATTGTAATATGTAGAATCATGACTTGGAAAGACTTGGGAAGATAGTTTGATCCAGTGCTTTCAGACAAGGCTGTTTTGTTCAATTATGTATGATAATAAACAATTTTTTTTTACATATAAGCTTACTTGAGTCATGTCTCAGTTGTCTTGTTTTGGAACATCAAATTTTTCTGTTTCTTTTGCCATTTTATTTTTTATTCATAGAAAAGTGATTAGAGTTGAGCCTTGAACAGTGCACGAGTTAGGGGCACCAACCACCCTGCACAGTTGAAATTTACATATAGCTTTTGACTCCCCCAAAACTTAACTACAAATAGCCTACTGTTGACCAGAAGCCTTACCAATAACACAGTTGATTAACACATATTTTGTGTGTTACGTATATTATGTACTGTATTTTACAGTAAAGGAAGCTGGAGAAAAAATGTTATTAAAATCATAAGAAAGAGGAAATACATTTACCGTACTGTCCTCTATTGAAACAAATCCTCACATAAGTGGATCTGTGCAGGTCAAACCCATGTTGTTCAAGGGTCAATTGTATTGAGAAAGCAATTTGCATATTTAAAATGCATACTTAATATTCAGAAATTTACGTTTTATATTTAAATATGCTAACATCAGTGTCATGGAGTTCCCAAATTGCATTTGTACAGATTAACCTAAGAGCTAAATGTCACTAATTGATTTTCAGTGGTAAAGAAATCTGCTTATGGGATGCATGAAAGCCAGTTTAGTACTATAATCAATATTGTTTTTCAGCTAAATTGAGTGAATCGGCAGCCAACTCAGGAACTCTTCCTCAGCAGAATCTGTATGAATGGCACAGAAGTGAAATATGTATATCTTTGTTTCCCCTACCATTTAAATAACCTCCTTTTTAGACAATTACAAGTTTGAAGGAAAACTTGGTATTCCTAGGGCCTTGGGAAGAAAGGATTTAAGCCTTCAAATATGGGGCTTAATTCTGTTAAGAAAAATATAGGTGAAAATGGAAGGATAAAGAGTGATTTTTTTTTGTACTTCACAAGATTGTTAACTTATGCATTTGACTCTTTTGTTTTGTTTTACATTTGACTCTTTTATGAATATGTTTTGATTTTTTCAAATATATGGTAAGTTAGCAAAGTTACTTGATATGTATGTATATAGAGAAGCTTTATTAGATGTAGTGTACCAAGTCTTTTTGCTAAAACACATTATGGTCAATCAAGCCAAACCTGCCTATTTAGAATTGGGTGTTGTTTTTTTTTTTTTTTCCCCAAAGAAATAGCTGTCTTTTTTTGTTTATTGTGTTGAAGTAAACTATATCATAGCTACATCATTGTGTGTGTGTGTGTCCTTTTTGAGAGTATTTCTTTATAAGTGCAGGGGCTACCCTAATCAAAGAATCTATATATTTTCTATTTGTATATACAGATAAATACATATTGGTATTACTTTGTTCAATTTTCTCTCCCTCCCCCCACACTGTTCTTTGACATAAATGGGATCCCCAGTCCTCTCCCTCATCTACCTTCACCCAAATCCATGAGACTTTCTCCATGTTTCTTTACATCCAGCTGAGACTCCACAGTCCATCATATGACTAGTTCTAACATTCTTTACCAGTACTCTGAACTCTGTCCTCATCTGCATTTCTATCATACATAGAAAAATTAAGGAAATTTCCCCATCTTGGTACAAACATGACAGTTTTTTCCATATTTGCCCTCTAGCAACCAAATGCTGCTAGAGAAAAAAAGCATATAAGACTAATTGGATCCATTTACTATAAATCCATGGTGACTTACTTAGTCCATTGGGGCAGCTATTAAAAACTACCATAGCTTGGGTGGCTGAAACAAGGCATTTATTTCTCACCATTCCGGAGGCTGGGAAGTCCATGATATAGGTGCACCAGAATTAGTGTCTGGTGATTCTTGCTTCCTGATTCGTAGACCACTGTCCACCCACCATGTCCTCAGATAGAGGAAGGGTGAGAGAGCTCTCTGAGGTCTCTTTTATAAAGGTACTTATCCCAGGGCTTCTGGGTGGCTCAATTGGTTAAGTGTCTGACTTTGGCTTAGGTCATGATCTCAGGGTCCTGGGATCGAGCCCCGTGTGTCATCATCAGGCTCCATGCTCAGTGGGGAGGGAGTCTGTTTCTCCCTCTGCCTCTCTCCCCCACTTGTACACTCTCTCTCTTAAATGAATAAAATCTTATAAGGGCACTAATCCCATTCATAATCCAATCACCTCACACAGGCCGCAGCTTCATACATCATTACCCTGGGAATTGGTTTCAACATGAATTTTGGTTATAGCATTTAGTTTATAGAACCTACCTCTGCACTGTCTATAATTTTAGTACATTTCCTGGTAAACTTGTTCTCCATTCTCCATCACTGGCTTTTCTACACTGTCTCCACCTTCTGCTACAACCTCACTCCCCAAGAAGGTGCTTTTATCATCTGTTTTTTTCTCTGTGGCCCCACAAGATATATTCTCACCCAGCAGAAAAATCTGACAATTAGAGGACTCCTAAATCTGGAACCTAAGAAGCTGGCACTAGAATTCAATATACCAATGTCTATGCATGATTTCTGTTCTGTGGAGTCATTGCAATCAAAGAGTGATCAAGGATATTATCTGCTTTGCCATCCCTTCTTCTGTGAATAAGAGCCACTTCTTTGTGGAAGCTGCTGCTCCCACTCTCACCATGTGGTTCTCTAGTGTGCCAGCACTAACACACTATCTGGGCCCGGGGTTAGTCATGTGATCCAGGTGGGGCCAGGTCCTTACCTAAGTTGTTTCTAGATGGAACTAAAGGAATGTCATTATTCTAATGACCAAGCTCGAGAAAATACCCTAGTTCTATCCCCCTCAACTGTGAACTGTTCATTATCCCTATTCTGTGCAACTTTACATTATCAAAGTAATAAATGCCTACTTTGGGCCTGAAACAGTTTAAGTGTCCTGATTTGCAAGTGAAAGGACCCTAGGTAAAACAAAAATTGACTCCTGGATCCAAAAAGTGATTGGAAAGAACCTGGGTATTCAGGTGTGTATTAGTCAAAGAGCTGAGAGCCCCAAGTTTGCTCCTGGGGTGGACTCTGGGGACCAGGTGCACCAGATAATAGAGGCACACCTGGCTCTCTTGCTTATAGTGATACAGATAAAGCCAGACTTCTGTCCCAGTTATGCTTGATACCAAAGTTCATGCTTTCCCTAGAACCTCCTGATCAAGACATCACTGCCGCTCTGATGAGTGGAGTCCCGGGTCCCAGGGGTCATGGATCCCAAACCACCACAGAGGGCTGTTTGGCCTGAGGTGAGAGTCTGCAGCTGCAGGTGCTCCCCAGGCTCTAGGAGAGAGAAGCCCATAGAGGCAAAGGTCAGACACCACCGCATTCTACTGGCAGCTGGCAGGCAGCCCTGGTACAATCAGTGTGGGATTTGGTGGGCAGGGCTGATGGGAATTTAGCAAAGCTAAGTCCACCTCATTCTCTACGAGGGAAGAATAGCTTCAGGATCTTGCCAGCTGGGATGCCTGGGTGGCTCAGCGGTTGAGCGTCTGCCTTTGGCCCAGGGAATGATCCTGGGGTCCTAGGATCGAGTCCCACATCAGGCTCCCTGCGAGGAGCCTGCTTCTCTCTCTGCCTGTGTCTCTGCCTCTCTCTCTGTGTCTCTCATGAATAAATAAATAAAATCTTAAAAAAAGGATCTTGCCAGCTGCTACCAAGGTGGAGCTCAGAGTTGCCAGCCCCCACCTATCCTGCATGGATCTGGGAAAAGCCAAAGGAGGCTGCTGTGGCCCCCAGTCTTCCCTGAGGTCAAGGGAAGCAGAAGTGACTGGGTGGGATGGGGGGGGGCACATGGTACCAAATCTCCTTTCTTGCTATAAAACTGACCTGTCTGCTCCATTGACCTCCTGTTCCTCATCTACACCTTTGACTTTTTGCAGGTGGTGGTAGATCTTCCTGCTCTGGAAGATCATGGCAGTGTTTTGCCAGAGGTCTCATTTCTGGACTTCCTCATGGTGGAGCCCTTGAGCCGCTGGTTTCTCAGCTCAGAGGCTGCTTCTTCCCTGTGGGAGTTAGAGGTAGATTTTAAAGAAGAATGATTCTGCTTCCAGATGAGCTTGGACTGGAGGGAGGCCTCTGGACACACAGAATAAATAACTGCTCAGCACTGGTCCTTTAGAAGGGCAAACTCCCTTGGGGAATTTCACCTCCAGCTGGCTGTCCAGAAATGAAAGCCTAGGGGATATTACTGTAAGGGAAGCCCTGCACTTTGGTACTTTGCTACCAACTAAAGGAGGAAAAAGTTCTTTCCTTAGACAGGTGCTGAGCACTTATGAAGCAACTGACAAAGCTACACATTTTTATGAAGTATCAGGAGCCCTGGGCTAGTCAAAGTCACCGGGATTTTGTTATTTGTTTATCCATCCGTTTGGGGGATGGGTGTTGGTGAAGGGAGGGTCAGAAATGGCAGACAGATAACACATACCCTCTGGCCCATTCTGGGAAGATCTAAGGGTGAAGGGGAAGGTACTAGCTCTTGTCTGTTGTACCAGAATGGATCACACCAGTCCCTTTGGCCTTGGATACCTGAATCTCCCATCCACCTCAGTCTGAGCGGGGAGATAGAGATATCTATGGTCAGAGCAGTATATTTTCACAATTCTGATGTGGGGAGGAGGTTTCTTAAGAGCTAAGGCATCATTAAATTGATACTCCAGCCTATGAATACTAAATCTATTTTGACTCAGTTAACTTATTTGCAACCCACAGGAAGTACCTCAAATTGTAAGACTTTGCTATGGTGAGTTGTGGAAGAGCACAGGCTTTAGGGCCAAACTACTGGGTTCAAATCCTGGCTCTATTATTTACTGGCTGGATGCCTTTGGCAAGTTAAATGTGCAACTGAGAAGAACAGCAGTGTGGACTTCTTATGTCATTGTATAAATATGCAGAACACTTAAAATAGCACCCAGCACCTAATAAGCACTCAATAATTGAAGCTATTATCTCAAAGCTTCTTTTTAGCATTAAAATTCCAACTGTTTGCCTGGGACATTGCCATTGGCTTAGAGTGACCTTAAGGTCAATAGTTCCCCAAAGGCTGAGCTATTGGCTTCTTGCTCTGTCACCTTTAACAATTTTGTCGCTGTATAGGTTTCAGTTCTCTCTTGCAGATTGGTCATTCCAATTTTTACCATAAACTTATAAGTACCTAGCATGTTAGTTGGCAAGGAAATATTTTTATGTTTCCTTAACAAATAAGATAGTTTTACTCTTCCTACAACATTAGCAGTAAGTGAAATTCAGTTCACCTTCATTATTCGTAAAAGTTTAACATCCTTTGTTGTCATCATTAGCCTTTTAAAATCACAAGCCTTAAGAATGAATCATTCCTATTTGGTTCTATAAGTAGCAAAGTCAGGTAGCTTTTATGCCACGATGTATCACTGCTTTAAGGATAACCCTCCAGCCCCAGGAGGCCTGATCCTGTTTCCTCAACTAGACTGAGAGCTTGGGGCTGCAGAATGATGCTCCTCTGCCTTAAAAGTCCCTCCTTGCATCAGGTGGGGTTCAGACTCGTTATCATTTGCAATAGGAAGTTCAGTTTGAGCCTAAGCTCTCCCACTGGGACTTAGGCATGGCTGCGTTGTGGCTCAATTACATGGTGGCTCAACTGAAGTTTCTTAGCATGTCGTCTTCTGGGAGAGAACCAGTCCTGGGGCATGGAGGGGGCAGATCTGATGGCTTTGACCCAAGTGATGGGTTGGGCAGAGATTCCGAATGTAGCATGGAAGCTTATACAAACCCTTCCAAGTAGAACAAGGGGAAAGGCAAACCTTGAAAGAGTGGTTTCACACAACCTTGCCATTTTGGGATACAAACCACACAAAGGATAACACAAAGGGAGAGGTCTATTCTCCTTTCCAGGCCAATTTGTAATTGACTTTGGTACTTGGCAGAGCAGTATGAAGTAGGGATGCTTGGCTGTTCCAACTTCTTGCTCTTACAAACATAGATGGTGAACATCCACATATATATTTATACATACGTATACATGTATATATACAACTTTTCACAAATCCATGATTTTCTCTAGGATAAATTGGGTCAGAGGCATGTAGAATTCTGACATTGCCTAACTTTAAAAAAAAAAAAAAAAGATTTATTTATTTGAGAGAGAGAACACCAGTGGGGAGAGGGGCAGAGGGAGAGAATCTTCAAGTAGACACCTTGCTGGGTGTGGAGCTTACCAGATATGGGGCTCCAGGCTTAATCTCATGACCCATGAGATCATGACCTGAGCCAAAACCAAGAGTTGGACACTCAACTGACCAAACCACCCAGATGCCCCTCTCACGTTTTTTTTAAAAGAGTATGGAAGTAAAATGTGCATATACAGCCAGGCCTGTCTTTTTTTCTTTTAAATAATACAGAGCTTTACATACAAAACTTTAAAAAAAAATTTTTTTTAACTAAAACTAGATACATTCCAAAAATTTTTCTTTGGACTTAGGTAATTTTTTTTTTTTTTTTTTTTTTTTTTTTTTTTTTTTTAGTTTTTATTTCTGGCCATATTTCTATTTTTCCCTTTGGCAGATACTGTTAGCTCTCCACTTCAAAGCTATTCCCAATCCTTGCTCACTTCCACAACAGAAGTTGGGAAAGCCACGTCATGCTTGCTTTCCCAGATTTCCTTGTAGCTAGAAGTGTCTAAGTGGCCCAATCTGGCTAATGAAACATAAAGTAAAACTTATTGGGTCTTATGGAGAAATATTTTTTCCTTTCTGCTAAGTGAGACTTATGAAAAGAAAATCTCTGCCAGGAATGCTCCTTTAGTGCCCTGTCTTCAAACAGTTGTGTGAGGATGTAATCCTTGCTACAGTAATCCTTGCCACCTTGTGATCATGAGGCAACATGCATGAGGCAGAACAAAACAGCTAAGATACTGATGATAGAAAAGGTAAAAGGCAAAAGATTCCTGGGCGTTGAGGATACCATTACATGGACCAGCCATGGTAGCTTCTACCTCCCATTTCTATTCCGTGAGACAGTAAGTAACCAAGATTACCTAAACCATTCTAATTTACGGTTTCTATTCCTTATAATGAATACATCCTATTTGAAACAATCTCCCCTTTTTAAAACAATTCAAAATGAGATCATTATCCCTTCCCCCTCATCCTGTGTTCCTCACCCGTAGGGTGGTTTAAATACTCCCACTCTGATTACATTCTTTACAAAACATTTAAGAATGTGAGACACCTAGATCCATTTCTCAGCAATGCTGGCATCCTTCACAAACGTTCCTGCCCACCCAGCCCTGGTTCAGCCTGGTTTTCCAGTCCTGTTGCCCCATCTCCTGTTCAGCCCTTAGTGCTCCCCAGGCTTTTCCTGGCTCTCTCATCAGCCTGTCTTCCTTTTCCTCCTCCTGCCTCTTCATGCACTCTGGCTCTTTCCCAAGCCAAAGCAGATCCCAACCCTCTCAATGTGGTAACACTGTTTTCTAGATAGCCCCCTCCTATCTATCCTCTCTTATACCACCCCAAATTTGGTCCTGGAGCCCTGAAACCTTGGAGGCTCAGCTTCTTGAATATTTAGTTCCTCTCCCAAGCTCATAGAAACAATTGCACCGAAGTCTCCATCACTGGGCATGGTTCCTTGTATCTTCCCTGTTATTGGGCAACTTAACAGATGTTCTTTACCCCAACCCTCATAGCAAAACAATGACACCTCATTTATCTACCTAATTCATTTGTTCAAGGACTCTCACCATTGACCTCATTCTTTTTTTTTTTTTTTTTTAAGATTTATTTATTTATGAGAGAGAGAGAGAGGCAGTGACACAGGCAGAGGAATAAGCAGGCTCTGTGCCGGGAGCCCGACACGGGACTCGATCCTGGGACTCCAGGATCGCACCCTGGGCCAAAGGCAGGCGCTAAACCACTGAACCACCCAGGGATCCCTCATTGACCTCATTCTAATCAAAATGCAATTATATGGGGGGGTGGGGTGGGGGACGGGCAAATGCCCTTGGATAAAAATTCCTGTTTTAAAAGGCCAACTCTTCACCTGGCAGCCAGGTGGCACTTTTGTCACCTTTGAGCCTTGAAACAGCAGGACCATCTTCAAAGGTTATTCCTGCTATCAGTGACAACTTGCATGGGAGAGGCACATGGATGATGAACCCTGGCAGTCATAGTGTGCTGATTTGTTTCCAACCTTCAATCTCATCGTGAAAGTTAAAATGTCCCTAACTTTTGGCTATGTGTGCAAGCCTGGTGGTCTGTTGCCAATAGGAACTGTGCCTTGGTTCACTATCTTCAGAAGCACCTGAGGGTACTTGGTAGTAGATTCTTGAGCCTCAGATCTACCCAGTCTGATTTTCTATGCTTAAAGAGAATCTGGAAGTGTGTCTTGTGCATTCCAAGGTTTGAATGGGTGATGGACTTATTTCCAGGCTGGGATTTGCCCCAGATTGAGCCTGAATCCATGCAACAGGAGTCATGCTATATCCAGGCTCGACTGTTATTGCAAATGCCCCCATTTTGTAAATGGTTTCTTCTTGGTTCAGGTCAGGAGGTCAAGGCTGAATCAGTTGTGGGCATAAACTATCACCAATCTCCCAAATTCCCAGTCCTTATCCTCACCTGTTTCCCTGAAATTCCCCAGACCTATGTGGTTTGAGAGGTTGGCTCCAGGTGCAGCCACCAGAGGCATCTGTTACATCTCCTCTCTGCCTCTCACCCTCCTGCCTTGACCTCCATTAACCAAGAGACTTTCAGTGGGGGAGACTTTCAGCCCCATGAGAGTAGTACTGTGTGTGCCCAGTAGCTCCTAAATTTCCTTGTGAAAACAGTTCCTTCAGGGTTGGGGGACGCCTGCGCAAATGTGTACACGCATGTACGCACACAGATGCCCCTCAGGTCCACCAGTTCATGCAAAGAAACACCCTGAACAGCCCATGAGTTCTTCAAGGAGCCAGATTTCAGATTCTAGTCTGGACTGAACTAAGGCATCCTGGTAGTTAAGTACATGCTGGGACACCAAGTTTATTAGAGCCCTTCAGGGCAGGAACATGAAGACTTTTAAGTTTTCTATTCCATTGTCCAGTGGCATAGACTACAGTAGCCAGACAGATCTCCCTCCCTCCTATACATCCTCCTTACAATGAAAAACAGTTGGCAATTTTGCTTTGCAAACTTAGTTTCATCCCAGACATTTGGCCATAGGGCTTGGAGCATGAAGGACATCTTTGGAGCCCTTTGCATGCTGAAATTTGGACCCCCAGAGAAGAGACACTTCTCTAGCAAAGAGAGTCTGAGTGGGACTTCTCAAAATGTTAAATAAAATTGTAAAAAATGTAATTATGAGAAATTCATTTTCATCTCATAGCCAAATACTTTGGGGTTTGTGTTTGTCACTCATAGGGTGTTTTTTAATTTGATGTATTAACGCTTGGTTCATTAGCCCTGGGGCAATTACCAGCTTGATGGAAAGAACCACATCATAATAGACGGGACCAGAAGGTGGCCTGCCTCTCGTGGAGCCAGTGCCTGAAAGAGTACCAAGCTGACCTTCAGCTTGGCTGCCTGGCAGGGCCTGCAGGGATCAGTTTATTACCCAGTGAACTCTGCTGTTGTCTTTCCTACTAAATCTAAAAGGAGAACTATGGTTTTCCCTGACAGCTTAGTCTTAACGCTTTTGTAACTAGTAGAAGGGGAAGATGACAAAAAGGGATGTAACTGGGGCTTAATTTGAAAAGACCATAATACAATGGCCATCAGATATGAAAATGCATGTGAGACCAATCCCCCAGATGCAGAATGTATACACAAAATTGTGCAGAACTATTCCATGGTGCTTGGACCCTTAAGTGAGATGGAAGATATGAATAGGAGTTGGAGTGGAACAGGGAGAAGACGTGGGTGGATTTCTTTGGAGAGAGATGCTGTCCTGTTGTGAGTCCCACCATTCTCCAAGGAGGGATAAGTTCTACTTCCATTTCAGGTCTAGCAAGGGAACTTACATAGGATCCCTTGGAGAGCTTGATGTGTGTTCCCTGAAGTTGAAAAACATGGTGGGTGAGGGGACCTGTACTCACAACTGAGAGAACTCTGGTGCTGTGGCAGCAAAATTGAAGTGGTTGTGCTGGGCCAGACTTTCAGTAATGCCCATGGACCAGACAGAAAGAGCTGGCTTGGATCTCTCTGAATCCTAAAGAAGAGCAAAGGAAGGGCACTTTTTTTTTTTTTTTTTAAGTTTTCATTCATTTGAGAGAAAGAGGGAGAGAAAGTGAGCGAGCATGAGTGAGGGGCAGAAGCAGAAGGAGAGGGAGAAGCAGACTCCCACTGAGCAGAGAGCCCAATGCAGGGCTTGATTCCAAGACCCTGAGATCATGACCTGAGCCAAAGGCATATGCTTAACAGACTGAGTCACCCAGATGCCCCAAGAAGGGCACTCTTTTTTTTTTTTTTTAATGTATTCATGAGAGAGACAGAGAGAGAGGCAGAGACGCAGGCAGAGAGAGAAGCAGGCTCCCTGCAGGGAGCCTGATGTGGGACTCAATCCCGGGGCTCCAGGATCAGGCCGGAAGGCAGCGCTAAACTGCTGAGCCACCTGGGCTGCCCAAGAAGGGCTGCCCCATACTTTTCACTCTTAACGGTGAAAGTATGTATGGGGAGGACCTCCAGAAGAGCGGAAGCTAAAGGTGATCGAAAGCCATCAGAGAGAAGAAAGCTGTCATCACCCACATCATGGGATTGCAACTGAATGAGGGCCCAGATCTTCAGAAAAGCCCACTAAAGAAAGAGCTGGCTTTAAACATCTGCCAGAAAAAAATAAAATAAAATAAAATAAAATAAAATAAAATAAAATAAAATAAAATAAAATAAAATAAAATAAAATAAAATAAATAAAATAAACATCTGCCAGACTAGGAAGTACAAATCTAGTTGAGGGAGGTACCAGTTTTGGGAAACTGATTCTGATGTAGGCAAGCAGGAGCAAGGAGAGAGGTAGAGAAGAAGACAGAAATGCTCCCACCAAACAACCTCTTTGTGAAAATAAGGGAATAAGTCTATGGATTTGAGTGGTGACACTCTTCCCTCTCCCCAGAGTTGTTCAGTGTCCAACTTGCACAATTGTGATGACCCTGAGACAAAACCAAATGCATGGCTCTTTTACAAAAAAGGAAAATAGGTTTGTACTGAAGGAGGGGGATATATTTGATATATTTAATGGTAAATCAAGTTAGAAGTTTTGATTAATATCTTGGACAGAATATTCAAATTACTCAGTTGATCTGTATTTGCAATGTATGGACCCTAGGAGAGTCTATAAAACCCAAGAAGGAACAAAACAGGCTGTGTTACCTACCAAATTTTCATCCAGGGGTAGGGTATGCTCATTGAATGAATTTTGAAAGGTCATTGGGGGACAAAAATAAAGTTACATTTTGTTTACAACTCGATTTAACACATGAAGGAGGAAGAAGAAAAAGACCCCTGAAATTTTAAGTAGATTGAACTGATTGGATTTACCTTACAAGTCTGAACAATTTTCCATATTGGAAAAAATAGCAAACAAGTTTAATTTTATGTACTGAGACTTCTTTAAGTTGAAGAGTTGTAAGCAATTAAGGACGATTCCAGAGAGAACAAGGAAGGAAGATAAACTTGAACCCCTGGTAAGAGCCTGATTGATGTGGCTGGGAAAGTGAAGTTGAGGTTCTCTAGGGAATGAAATAGTGACACTTCAGTGTGGGAACTGGAGGGCTGATGCTTGTTTTGTATAGGACTTTGGGGAAAAGTCTACAAGGAGAACTTAACTGCATAGTTCTTTGCTGCTGGCAACCAGACTCAGATTACTGGGTCCACGGCTACCTATTTAAGGGGAGCCTTACATCAGACATCAAGATCAAGATGCTCAGGGGCACCTGGGTGGCTCAGTCTGTTAAGCCTCCAACTCTTGATTTTGACTCAGCCCATGATCTCAGGGGCATCAGATTGAGCCCTGTGTTGGACTCTGTGCTGGGTATGGAGCCTGCTTAAGATTGTCTCCTCTCCCTCTTCTCTCCTGCTAGATCCTGGGACGCCAGGATCATGACCCAAGCCAAAGGCAGATGCTTAACCAACTGAATCACTGAGGCACCCTAATTTTAGCCATTCTGAACAGTGTGTGGTGGTATCTTATTGTGGTTTTGATTTGTATTTCCCTGATGAGTGATGTTGAGCATTTTTTCACACTACATTCTTATGCAGCCATCTGGCCTTGCCTTTTCTTGGTCTCTGGGCTTTTCCATGTTGGACTTGCTTCTGCTCACATTTTCTTCCACGGTTTGCCCTTCATGTGGCCTCTGAAAACTTTTTCTTAGGTACCTGTCCTGAAAGCTAAATCTTCAGACTTCAGAACTCCAAAGCAGTGTTTCCCAACATTTTACCCATTATGGCATACTGAAAAATGACATTTTTGTTATGCACTGTGACAAACTGGCAAGATTTAGAGCCCCAATGGAAATTTCAGGTAACCAGCTCAGGGTTCCAGCCACTGGAAGATTGAGGGGTCTGTGTATTGGTATATGCTTATTGGGATGCTCTGCTCTAGTAGACCTGCCTTACTCACTGGACTATGAGGTTAACATCTGCACTGGTTTCCTAGTTCTTTCTGGTCCTGCTTACCTTTCTGACCACAGTGGACAATGCTCTGTCACTCAACTCCAACTGGCCTCACGATACTTATACCATTCTTACCCTGAGTAGAGTTCTCATACCTGTACTGTATGATATCTCATGGGAACTTGTTAGACATGAAGAATCTCAGGTCACACACAGACCTTCTAACTAGAAATCTGCATTCTTATTCTCACCCATCTGGTCATATTCCTACAGTTTATTCTGGTTACTTCCCCTCCATTAGTCTGTTGGTATGTTGATATTCTCTAAAAACAGCATAACATAAATTCTCTCTTTGAGAAAGAAAAAGAGAAATCAGAAACATGAGTCTTCCTTTAAGAAGGAAATCAGTTTTCATAGGGAAACTTTGAAGGAAACATTTGAACCTTCTATTCCAACACTGCTTGTAAATTTCTTTCTTTTCTATTTGCTGATAAGGAAAGTCAGAGGATTCAGTGTATTTTTGACCTTCAGGAGCTAAATATTTATTCATTGATTATGGATTAATTATAGAATGAATAATTAATGGAGATAAGTCTCAAACTTTACCACTCGAGGTGATAAAGTTCTTTGTCATCCAGGGTAAAGTAGCATGGCAAGGACTTGATTGATGTCAAATTATTTTATTACAAGAATCTATTTTTATCCATCTACTATGTAATTACAATGTGTCTGTGTCCCTCAAGGGCCACAAAGTATGTTTTAGGTCATTATGAGAAGTCACAAGACATGACTAGAGTAATAACTACTCTAGTCATAAACTAGAACTAGTTCATAAACTATACATAGCGCAGCCCGGATGGCGGTTTAACGCCGCCTACGGCCCGGGGTGTGATCCTGGAGACCCCGGATCGAGTCCTGCGTCACGCTCCCTGCATGGAGCCTGCTTCTCCCTCAGCCTATGTCTCTGCTCTCTCTCTCTCTCTGAATAAATAAATAAATCTTAGGGATCCCTGGGTGGCGCAGCGGTTTGGCGCCTGCCTTTGGCCCAGGGCGCGATCCTGGAGACCCGGGATCGAATCCCACGTCGGGCTCCCGGTGCATGGAGCCTGCTTCTCCTTCTGCCTATGTCTCTGCCTCTCTCTCTCTCTCTCTCTGTGTGACTATCATAAATAAAAAAATAAATAAATAAATAAATAAATAAATAAATAAATAAATAAATCTTAAAAAAAAAAACTATACATATTAGTCAATTCGGATAAAACTGAACTTAAAATAAACCTTCAAGAGTTAAAATTCTGTTAGTGCCAAAAGTTAAGTTTCTTGTTCTAACAGCCTTAAAATCATGTTCTAATCTCTGATATGGGGACGCCTAGGTGGCTCAGCATCTGCCTTCAGCCGAGGGCGTGATCCTGGAGTCCCGGGATCGGGTCCCACATCAGGCTTCCTGCTTGCAGCCTGCTTCTCCCTCTGCCTATGTCTCTGCCTCTCTCTTTCTGTGTCTCTCATGAATAAATAAATCAAATCTTTTTAAAAAAAATGTCTGGTATGTAAAACACCAGTTCTCTGTTTCCCTCCCTTTGTATAGTGGTTAAAATAAAACCAAAACACAAGACCAAGCTCTGTTTATTCCTCACTTCTACACTTTCAACAAACTGATCCTATCATCTTTGGCAGGAAAAAACACGTTTGGGACAAAGCATTGTTAAAAGACTGTCGCTCAGGACGCCTGGGTGGCTCAGCGGTTGAGGGTCTGCCTTTGGCTCAGGGCGTGATCCCATATCTGGCTCCCCACTGGGAGCCTGCTTCGCTCTCTGCCTATGTCTCTGTGTCTTTCATGAATAAATAAATAAAATCTTAAAAAAAAAAAAAAAGAAGACTGTCCCTCCTGTCACCTAACAGAATCTTAACTTACTATATTTTACTGTTTCCCTTTATAAACTTTCTCCTCTGGCTGTTCACAACCAGTGTTTTAGGGACAAATTCTGCTATGACTGATAAAAATTATGTTCATGGTTAAAGAAATACCTTATATCATTTTTTAAAAATTCTATGAATAATCCCATCCTCCTTGTGTTAGGTTACTTGTAGTATTCTGTTGAGAGAGTTCTGCAGCTATGACAGGAAAATTTTGACATGCTTTTTCTGATTTGGTAGTTTCACTATCCTCATGAATTTCATACAGTATGCTTCGGCTACATTGACCTGGCATTTCTTAAATGGTGGCCATTTAAGCTGCTTCACATTTTTCAATCTCAAAAATAATTTTGTGCAGAATTTTTTTCATATATGCAATAGCTAACATTTATTACCAGTCTCTGTGTGGGGAATAGACTCTAAGATGGCATTCCTAATCCCCAACTCCTGGTATTCACAACATTGGATAATTTCCTCACCTTGAGGGTGAGTAGGACTTACTTCTAATCAATAGAATATGACAAAGGTGATAGGTTGTGATTATCTTATATTATATAAGGCTCAGTTTTTCTAGCAGACTCATTCTAGGGATTTTTTTCCTTGTTAGATTTGAAGAAGTAAGTGGTCATGTTAGAAGATCCATGTGGCAAGGAGTTGAGGGCAGCCATTAGGAGATGAGGATGGCTTTCATTCAAGAGCCAATAACAGCCCCTTCTTCAGTCAAGGCTTGAGATGAGAATCCAGCTCTGGCTGACACTTTGATTGCAGTCTTGCAGAGGACCTAGCAAGCCATATGCAGACTCACACCCCACAGAAACTGTGAGATATGAAATACATATTGTTATAAACTACAAATTTTGTGGTAGTTTGTTACGCAGCAATAGAAAATTAATATGCTCTGTGATAAATATTTTACAGTTATTAACTCAATTGATTTTCATGACAGACTTAAGAGACTGATAATATTATTATTCTAGTGTTTATAGATGAGGAGAATGAGGTTCAGGAAACTTGTCCAGAGCCACACAGCATGTAATGGTAAGGATTTGAAGTCAGGCATCCAACTCTAGAGTCCATGGCCTACGATTTCTACATTCTTGGTTTTATAGACATAGTACCAATCTTTCAAGAAGGCAGAATCAGTTTATAACTTTACCAGCAGTGGATAAGTGTACCTATTTCTCAATATTCTTTCCAGCATTGGTGTTTGGTTTAAAAATGATAATTTTATAAGTAAGTAAATCACAATTTCTAAAATTTGTGCACTTTTTTCTTCTGTGTCCTCAGATTTTTGTTTTCTAGCTCTATTCTCCTTTTCTTGAACCTTTTATGGGTAGCATTTGCTTTGGGTATTATGGGAAGAGAGGTGAGCTAGTAAAGAAAGGATCTCCAATTTTTGTCCTTTCAAGTAAGAAAACAAAAATAAAAAATGGAAAGAAAATAAATTTTAGATTAAATTAAACTTTTGATGGATGGCCAAATGAAAGGACTGACATAGAATGGTATTTTGAAGTCTAACATGCCTGCCCATTTATGGACTATATTTTAATTATACAGTCCATGGCTATCAAAGTGCCTAAAAATTTAATTTCTATTTTAGGAAGGGGAATTTTTTGACCTCTATATATTCTAGTTAGTTACTTATTGATGTATATCTTCTTTTTGCTTGGGTAAATGATCTCTGGAGCTCTATAATTAATTTTCTCCATTGTACCTTCCCCAGAAATGCCATCCCACAAATTGTGCTTCACCCAGTAACAATCTGAATATGCAAAGAAATTAACATGGTAGCAATTAGGTTTATAAAGCAACATTGTTTGATAGATTTAAATTTGTTTTTTTCCCTGAAATAAGCCTAAAAAGTTATGAAGTTTGCAAATTTACCCAAGGAGGAAGTACAAAATCACTGATTTCTGTAATAATTTTCCATGACATTATTATTAGAGAGCAGATGTTTTCTCTTTCTGAAAGAAGACAAAGATATCATTTCAGTTCATGAAATTGCAAACTTCAGATACCTCTCAATGAGAATGGAAATAGTTCAAATATGAAGGCACTCCTTTTTGTGGTGGTGTGGTTGATGCTAAATTTTTTTTTTAATTTTTATTTATTTATGATAGTCACAGAGAGAGAGAGAGAGAGAGAGGCAGAGACACAGGCAGAGGGAGAAGCAGGCTCCATGCACCGGGAGCCCAACGTGGGATTCGATCCCGGGTCTCCAGGATCGCGCCCTGGGCCAAAGGCAGGCACCAAACCACTGCGCCACCCAGGGATTCCGGTTGATGCTAAATTTAATGGGAAAACAATTAGGATGTAATACCCAGAATTTTTTAAGATTTTATTTATTCATGAGAGACAGAGAGAGAGGCAGAGAGAGAAGCAAGCTCCACGCAGGGAGCCCGATGTGGGACTCGATTCTGGGTCTCCAAGATCACACCCTGGGCTGAAGGCAGGTGCTAAACCACTGAGCCACCCAGGCTGCCTGTAATAGCCAGATTTTTTAAAAATTTTTTTTTATTTATTTATGATAGTCACAGAGAGAGAGAGAGAGAGAGGCAGAGACATAGGCAGAGGGAGAAGCAGGCTCCATGCACCAGGAGCCCGACGTGGGATTCGATCCCGGGTCTCCAGGATCGCGCCCTGGGCCAAAGGCAGGCGCCAAACCGCTGCGCCACTCAGGGATCCCTAATAGCCAGATTTTAACAACACTTTAAAACAAAGCATTAAATCATTAATCAGTTAATTAATAAGATAGATGGCAGTGTTTTTGAAATCAGAAATCTAGAACATGTAATTACACCATGAACATATTTGTGAGAACAAACATTACCTCCCCAACCCGTGGAATGTTTCATGATTAAGGTACCATTGTACCTCCCTAATTGTATAGATTGGCTTTCCATGATGAAGAAGAAGCTGATGAAGCTGATGATTATGATGACTAATGATGATAGCTACACCTGAGTAAAGGTTTGCCATGTGCCAGGAATATCACTGTATCTCATTTAATCTTCATCATGACCATATGAATAAGTCATATTATTATCTCCATTTTACAGACGAAGAATCCACAGCTCAGAGAGGTTAGGTTGCTCAAGGTCACATGGCTGGTGGGAGGCAGAGATAGGATTCAGATTCAGGCATGCTTGACCTCAAAGACCTCTAACTTTGCTAAACCAGGATATGCAACTCCACAAAGTTGGTTTAATTTTGGATTAACCCAAAGGGCTGAATCTCATATATTAACTCCAGAGACACAGCCAAAACAAGATTACAGACAAAGACCTTTTTATTTTCTTCTTCCTTATCAGGATCACCTTTCAGACATTTTTCTCTGACACTTGAAGATAAGAGATGTCTATAATCCTACCAAAATGTTTATGACTTGAACATACCTTCTTTTTATCCCAAGTATATTTGTATTGTTAGATACTGTGGGTGACTTGCCATTACTCAAGTGGTCCTCTTACTTGGAAAGGTGATAAGCCTGGCTGTTTATTCCAGAACTCCACATCTCTTAACAGTGAGAAGTATGGTCACTTTCTCCACAGCAGGCACCCACCATAGGAACTGTCCATGGTGGTTCCTTTTAGAACTCCCAAGTCATATTAGGACCTTCTAGTATGAGGCATGGTGCTGAATTTCTAGTGAGGCGCGCTCTCTCTCTCTCTCTCCTACTTACCTCCTTCTTTCCCTCCTTTCTCTTTTTCTCTCTCTTTGTATATTTATGAATTAGATGTATATCTATCTAACTTGTCCTCTTACATTACGGATTTTGAGATTCTAATTTTCTGATGGTTAGAAATGGCAATATACTTATTATATGCTAAAACAATAAAATAAAGATCTCTAATGAGAAGGATCATAGGATGTCTATAATATGTTCACAACATATGACATCTTTGTATTAAATGCCTTATGTTGTTAATCTTTAAATACCAGGAATATAGAAATGACTATAATTATAGGACCACTTTGATTGCATTTCTGAGTATATGAACCACTCTTTCAAGAGGAAAATAAACCACCTCACTATGGTAGACTATATTACTGCTTACCTGTAATTTTGGTGCTCTTCTCTATAGTGTCTCTGTCAATTGGGAAGATTATACATCACTGCCTTGTTGTACTCAGAAGTAGCCATGTGACTTCCTTTGGTCAATCTAATAATGTGGGCCACTTCTGAGTAGAAGCTGTTTGTCAGCATGTGTGGCCCACAATGCTACAAGAAGACTTCTCCATTAATTTGAGCCCCAAAGTGAAATTAACTGGATCAGAGCAGAAGCTGACCCTAACTTGGTAAGTAGAATAAGGGAGAGACAAATCTTTGCAGCTATAGGCCACTGAGCTGTTTAGAGACACTTCTTGCCACAGTATAACCTAGTGTAACATGACTGGTACTTTTATCATTCTCATTTGTCACTGTAAAACCCACTAGGGAATAAGCAGTCACAAAATAACTTTCTAGTAGTGATAAACAGTAGATTTTTAATTTAATACAATAAAACCCATGTGGATTACAAAATCCTCAACCTTCTTTTCTCTCTGCTGGGTTGAACCAAGACTTCTTTTCCATGCTGGGATATTCCTGATAGTGCTTCACACTAGTTTCTGGGCTGTCTGTATTAGTTTGCCTAGGCAGCCATTACAAGATACCATAGATTGAGTGGCTTGAACAACATTCATCGGTGCTTACATGCCAAAAGCAAACAAACAAACAAAAACATTAAAAACCATAGGTGGCTGTAAGAATTTCAGTCACTATGCACAACATTTCTCTTTAAAAAAACAAAGTTTCCTAATTTCAAAACAGGAGTCTAATTGCACCTAGTGATAACCTAAAATTAAAGTAATTCCTTGTTTTCTTTTCCATTATGTTTACCTTGTTAGAATGAATGGAAGTTTTAGACCTTATATTGGGTTCCCTTGGAAACAGATTCTGAGACAGAGAGTTATATGCAGAAGGCAAGAGAGGTGCTCTTGGGACATACACATGTAAGGACATGAAGATGTAAGGATTGGTCACAGTGAGAAACTAACCAGCAACATGGCTGTGACTGAGACTTCAGCTCATCCCAAAGGGATCTGGTCTTCATAATTCTGCATCAACCAGTCATGGCTGTATGCTGCCCTCTGGAAAGAGTCATAGCTCTGGGCAAGGTGTAGCCCTGTGGCTGAGGACAACGTTCAGTGAGGGACACAGCTGTAAATTGTCAGCAGCTGGTATGAGCAGATGGGGGAATATGTGCATCTCTTAAGAGGAGATCTGGGTAAAGTACCACAGGATCCACTGCAGCCCACCCTTGTGCCATTCATATTGACTTACTACTTATAGTAACTTTGTCTCACCCTGGAGCAGCTTTCACAGGATTCTGGTTGGTCTTGTGTTTTGGGGATTGAGGGTAAGTGGGGCTACTGCTATGTCATCCCTTGGTCTCTTGAAGCCATGTAATCTACCAATGGGGACATAGCTCCACACAATGGTCATTCATTTCAGTTTATCATCTCTGAATTGGCACCTCAGTTTTGTCTTTAAGAGACTGTTCTGTTGTTATTAGACTGATGGCTTCTAGTGTTGTGTAATCTAATAGGACCAGTGGATGCCATGGTCATGTTCCCATTACTCCATTTCTTTCCTGGAAAGAGAGTCTCTCATTCTAAGACAATGTTATATGGAATTCCACATAGGTGGATCAAACATTCTGAAAACCTTTGGTTGGTGATTTTTGGGCCAAGGCCTTGCAGGAAGGAAAGGCAAACTTATGTCCAAAATATGTATTGATTTCAGTCAAGATAATTTGCTGCCTCTTGCAAGATGAAAATAGTTGACCTCTGCAAGAGATGGTGTCATGCCAGGGGGCTTAGCTCTGTTGTTGGCATGTTAGACATTTAGCAGTGGCAGTAGCTAGATAAGCTTTGATGAGTGGAAGTCCATGCTGTTGGACATAACCCTCATCCCTCCCACCATGTCTATCATCCATGAGAAGGATGGGTGATATTAGAGGCTGGCTTATGACAACTGGCCAGTCATCCTGTCTACTTCATTGTTTACTACCTCTACTATTGTGGATGATCTCTGTCAGGTGTTAACATGTAATACATTGATATTTTTGCCAACTATCATAAGTCCAAATGTCTCTCTCTTGGATCTTGTTGACCCTGGTATTCCAATCTTTCTTTTTCCAGTTCCATGACCAACCAGCCAAACTATTGCCACTCCCCTTGAGTTTGTATATATTCTTTTTTTAAAAAGATTTTATTTATTTATTTATGAGACACACACACACACACACACACACACACACACAGAGGCAGAAACACAGGCAGAGGGAGAAGCAGGTTCCATGCAAGGAGCCCGATGTGGGACTCGATCCTGGGTCCCCAGGATCAGGACCTGGGCTGAAGACCGCGCTGAACCGCTGAGCCACCCGGGCTGCCCAGTATATATTCTTACATCAGTTCACTTCTTTTTTCCACAGACAGTGGGTAACTAGATACACTGTTTGGAATGCTGCATAATGGAGGATTTCCCTATCTTTCAGAGTCATTACTAACTGACATTATAAATTAGCAACAGGCTCCCACCAAGCTTTGGGTCTTCTAGCTCTGTCAAACAAAATATCACAACAGAGCTTATTTTTTACAGTTTTAACTCTGAACAACAGAGTTTATTTTTCACAGTTTTGGAGGCTGGAATTCTCAGACCGGGGTGGCAGCATGATTAGGTTCTGGTGAAGGCTCTCTTTCTGGACTGGAGATAGTCACCTTCTTGCTGGGTCCTCACATGGTAGAGAGGGGCGGAAGGAAGCTCTCTGATGTCTCCTCTTATAAGGGCACTAAAACACATCAAGGGGTGCCTGATTAACAATCTCATCTAAATCTAATAACCTCCCAAAGGCCTCATTTTAAAATACCATCATATTGGAGGTTAGAGCATTAAAGTATGAATTTTTGTGGGGCACAATGCAGTCCACAGCACAAGGCAAACTCATCCTTGAACCAAGATCAACCTATTTCCTTCCTCTTTCAGCTGATAACAAGCCTTCCTTACCCCCTTATGTAGCTATAAATATGAGTTAAAGTAGAGGGATTCTGGACCCTCTGCATCTGTTGCTTATTTATATCCTCTCACCCTGCTTGTGCCTGATCCTGGATATACCCCTTCCACCCTATGATGTTTTGCTCACTTTTGACAGAACCTATCCCAGGGTGGGCAGCTGCATGGTCACTGGTGTTCCAGGCTCCATTTCTACTAAGGCCTGGTAGCATGCAAGTAGCTGCTTTTGAATTGTATATAGTGCATATTTTATCCATAATAATTACAAATGACTTTTTAAATGTAATTTAATGATTAAAAAATGGCTTCCTATTACCTTCATGATAAAATCTTGACTCACTCCTCACAGAGAATCCAAGGCCCCCAAGGACCTGGTTCCTGTCAACTTTCTGTCTTCATCATTCTTGCCTCATGCAGATATATACTCTCTGTTCCATCCCTGCAATTTCTACATAATCCACAAATGTATCCTTCAAGATCTTGGCAGGAAACAAATGATATACACAAAAGAGGTAATTGAAGAGTTTACTAGAATATTTACAAAGGTGTGGACAGGGTTAAGGGAAACTACAGTGGAAGGCCATTACCACCTCTAGACCTAAAAAGGCAAGTGAGGAAGTTATCCCCAGGATCTTGAGTGAGATAGATCAGCCTGCGGAACTGGAGCTGTGACCCTTCTCCTTCTCAAGGAGGCAGCTGGGGGGACATATATCTGAACGTTGTCTCTCACTTCCCTCTATTCTCCACCTGGCATATCTCATTGGCTGAAACCAGTTAGAAGCCAGAGTCAAGGGACTTCCAGAGATGCATTCCACAGAGGCCAGCCCCAGGGTACAGAGCAGAGTGGACAGAGTGCACAGTGGCTCTGGAGAAGCAAACAGAATATGGAGCATATATACTATGCATGTGCATGTGTTTTTCCCTCTGCCTCAACTGCTCATCTGACCCTGACTCCCTTTCCTTGCTACCTTGCTCATATAAAAAACTGAATCCTCAACCAACAACACTCATGCTCAGCCTTTCAATTCAGATAGTAGTCCATACATATCTCAGTTACAGCATAAAGCACATTGTACTGTAATTGTTTATTTACCTGCATGTCTCCCTCTTACTAACATGGTTGCTCACCCAGGGTAAGAGCTGAGCCTTTTGTATCTTTCTATTTGTAGAGCCCAGCACTGTGCCTGGCACTTAGTGGATGCTCAATAGATATCTGTTGGTAAGCATCTTTATTTTCCTGAGAGTGGAAGCTCTTTTTTCTAAACTTCAAAAGTTTGGTTACTTAACAGGAGCAAAATTCCATTGATTTCCATGTCATAGCAAAGTTTTAAAAGCCCTTTCTTATTTAAGGAACAAAGCCATTTACCCTGTATCCCAGCATTAGTGATGGCTGAGAAGTAGATAGAACCTAGGTCTTCTGTCTCTTAATCTATTGCTCATTGCTCTTGTCACTAGATGTCCCCAAATGAAAGATGGCTCATACAATTTTAACAGGTAGAAATCTTAGAGGGAACATTTGAAATGAATGAGGTTTTAAAAATGCTTAATTGAAGAAAATGTACCATTTTAAATTTTTTTTTTTTTATGATAGTCACAGAGAGAGAGAGAGGCAGAGACACAGGCAGAGAGAGAAGCAGGCTCCATGCACCGGGAGTCCGACGTGGGATTCGATCCCGGGTCTCCAGGATCGCGCCCTGGGCCAAAGGCAGGCGCCAAACCGCTGCGCCACCCAGGGATCCCATTTTAATAATCTTTCAGAACTTTGCTGAGTCAGTAAGAGTTGAATTCCAAGAAAGGAGATATCCAGTTATATAGACCAAGTGTTTTTCTTTTCTAAGAAAAGATCTCATCTCATTTCACATTCTCTTGGCCACAGTGATTCATTCAGGAATGAGCCAATGATGTGCAAAAGTACAGTCACTAGGAATCCTGGGAGACCCTTAACTCTATTCTTTTGCTGGACATGAAGGAGAGAGGATGTAGTTGCTGGAACTTCTGCAGTCATCCGTGACCACATGGGGTCAGATGTCGGAACTAAGGCTAATGAAATGGAGAAATGTAAGGAGTGGGAATCCTGTTCTGGATCAATTTGTACCTGAAACCACACTAAAGTGAGTCACTACATTCCCTAGTCTTAAGCCAATTTGAATTATGCTTGCTAGGGGTAAGTAGCACATCAAAGGAAGCAGTATTTGTGGGTGAGGAAGAAAGAAGTGTTTCCTCTGGCTTTTCATGTTAAGCCAGGGAAATGGCTGGGTCATGGATAGTCATATATAGCAGAATAACCTAGGGAGGTTTTCAAACCTGTCCTGCCCTCCTTCTATACCAGGACCCATTCTAGAATCACTGGTGTGTGTGTGTGTGTGTGTGTGTGTGTGTGTGTGTGTACGGGCAAAGTTTAAAAGCTCTGCACCAAGTTATTCTGATACAAACCAGTCCAGTCGCAGGAATGCTCCCCCACCCCCAACAACATGACAGCTTGTTAATTCTATGGGACCAATTGAGGCCCAATAAAGAATTCTTCTCGCTAACTTTATTTAGAGTATTGGCTTCTCAGTGCTGTCTCAGGCCTTTAATGGTGCTAAGGCTTTCTGTATCTCTGTCCCCTGGGAGAACTGCCCCATGGTCTCTTACTTCCTCTTTATCCCCAATCTCACCTCTTCAGATTTTATTAAGGTTGATCTTTTAGGTCCTATGAACTCATCAGGTTGAAGAACTAAGGAATTAAATGGGAATTCATAATACAATTTCTACTGACAAAAGCTGATTACAGGGATTTGGAAACACAAAAGAATAGATATTTAAAGTGATGATGAGTGGGACATGGATACTAGGAAATAGGGCCTCTGAAGCTTAGAAGTTTGATCCCTTTTCACCCCCTCCCACAGTGGGGCCACACCAGTTGTCTCTCATTTCCTTTCTCTTTACCAAATACTACTTTTTTTTTTTTTTATGATAGTCAGAGAGAGAGAGAGAGAGAGAGAGAGGCAGAGACATAGGCTGAGGGAGAAGCAGGCTCCATGCATCGGGAGCCTGACGTGGGATTCGATCCCGGGTCTCCAGGATCGCGCCCCAGGCCAAAGGCAGGCGCCAAACCGCTGCGCCACCCAGGGATCCCCCAAATACTACTTCTTAAGATGTTGTATTGTAGTTTCTCCTGATGCAAAACCAGTTAATTTTGCCTACATTTAGCTGACCTATTAGAACTAAAATATTGTTTAAAAGGTCAGAGGAAAGGAGATGCTCTTGTCCCACATTTTTGTACCACAAAAGAGAAAATGAATCAAAAACAAAGTCGTGAGCGTGGAACCTTCGATTGAAAATGGACAATGGAGTATTTAGACAGACTCTCTGTAAAGAATGGCTTCCAGGCGGCCTTGCCCAGGATAGATGTGGTGGTAGCTGCCTGAAGAAAGAGAAGAGGAAGACAGTAGGAGAGAGGAGGGGAAAGTGTCTACAGAGAATCATTTCTCAGTTTCTCTGGAGAGAAAAGTCTCTGAAGCTCCAAAACATTCCATTTTGATACTAAGGAGAGGCTTCAGAACACTCTCTTTAAGGTGACATAAATCCGTTTGCTATATATCTTATGCTCTGTATCAGTGTCCAATATATGGGACTATTTCTCCCGAAGCCAGGATTCATGAGCCTGTGATTAAAGGGTAGGAATGGGAGTGGCTAGTGATACAGCAGTACAATTTTTGCTTTACATCTCTGGGCCCTTAGGTTCTGCCAGTCTAGAGATCTAAGTTCCAAAGTGAGAAATAACTTCCACTAACAGATACAACAATGATTCCATTGACCTGGAAGTTGAGACTGTCGCCTCTTCACATTGCAGTTTTCATGTCTCTGTATCAGCAGGCAAAGAAAGTTACTATACTGGCTGGGGTCACTGATACTGATTACCACGGGGAAACTGAGCACCATTACACAATGGAGGTAAGGAGTATATCTGCAATACAGGTGATGCCTCAAGGATGTCTCTTAGTATTACTATGTTTTGTGATTAATGTCAAAGGAAATACAACAACCCAATTCAGGCTAGATAGCTAATGTTCCAGGCCCTTTAGGAATGAAGTCTTGGGTCACCCCACCAGGTAAAGAAGCATGCCCCCCTGAGGTGCTTGCTGAGGGCAAAGAGGATGTGGAATGGGAAGCAGAGAATGTCGTTATAAATACTATGACCAGATGACCAGTTGCAGAAATGAAGTCTAATTGTTATGAGTATTTATTCCTTATTTTTAAATAAATATATATTAAGCAAATAGTTGTTTCCTTTCCACTCTTATTCCTTTATCATCTAACATAAGATGCATTTGTAATTGTTAACTTCATATGATAGCATTTAAGTTACAGGATAACGAAGGAGAAGAGTAAACATCTTAGAACTTCTCCTTCTGGGGAAAGGGTTAGTGAGATTTCAGCTGTACACAGGATAGTTTTTTGCGTTAAGCTTTATGGCTTTATTATTGCCTTTATTTGGAGACTGAATGTGATTTAAGGAAATGTGTATGGGTGCCATATTGATAAGGGTTAGTGATAAGGGACTGTGATGGTCCTTTTAACATGTCAACTTGACAAGGCCAAACTCTTCATTATTCAATCAAGTACTATCTAAGTGTTGCTGTGAAAGCATTTTAAGATATAATTAAAACCCATGATCAATTGGCTTGAAGTAAGGGAGATTTTCCTGGATAGTATGGGTGGATCTGATTCATTTGATAAGCGTCAAAGAGCAGAGCTGAGGTTCCCCTGAAGAAGTAGTTCTGCCTGTGTACAGCCTCAGCCTGTGCCCTGGAATTCCATTCTGTCCTTCCTGGTGGCCTGTGCTATGGATTTTGGACTTGTTTACAATTAGGTAAACCAATTCCTTGCAGTAGGTCTATGAAAATATATCTTCTACTGGTTCTGCTCTCCTGGTTGAACACTGATTAAGTGAACCTGGCTAAAATGCTGTTTATGAAGTGTTAACAATGATTATTTCTCAGGAATGGGATTGATTTTAGGTGACATTTTTTTTACTTGCTTTTTTATTCTTCTCCATAATGTTCAAGTGTTTTAAAAGAGCATTTTAAAAACAGAATAGTTAAGAAATCAACAATTTAACAAAAATATCTAAAGCCTAATTCCATTTGCAAAATGTCTCACAAAATTCTAGCAAGTTTTTGTAAACCTAGAGTTTTGAAAAAACCCTTTAGTCTTTTTCACAGACTGAATAAAAAAAATTCACCTAAACTGTAATCTATTGTGTCTTTATTGTTTTTTGAATGTTTATTGAGCTTGGGGACCATATCTTACCTTCCTTTGTTCTACTTGCTATGCCTCACTCAGGGATGAGTACATTGTAAGTCCTTGTCAACACTTCTTTTTTTTTTTTTTTTTTTAATTTTTATTTATTTATGATAGTCACAGAGAGAGAGAGAGAGAGGCAGAGACTCAGGCAGAGGGAGAAGCAGGCTCCATGCACCGGGAGCCCGATGTGGGATTCAATCCCGGGTCTCCAGGATCGCGCCCTGGGCCAAAGGCGGGCGCCAAACCGCTGCGCCACCCAGGGATCCCCTTGTCAACACTTCTTAATAAACACACCCCGTGCACATAAATATATCTGTTCTAATTTCCTTGACTTTTTTCTGGTAATTCCCCAGAGTATCCATTTCATTTTTTTCAAACTAGGATATCAAGTACTTCAATTTTAAAGCATACTAAATATTAAATTATAGCATACACATTTTCTTTATTTTATTAAAAATATGTAGATGGCACTTATTTTTATGGAATTGAAATAGCATGTACTTACCATTTCATACTTTATTCTTTTACTAATAATATTCTAAGCCCATATAACCCTGAGTCAACACAATCCATAAACTTGTCTTTTTAATGATTATAAAGCAGTCTGTCATGTAAATGAACCACAGTTTGCACATGTATTTTTGGATATTTGGATTGTTTCCAGTTTCTTTCTATTATAAATTATGTGACTATGAAGGCTTGTTTAGACCAATAGATTTTTAAAAATTATCTCTTTAGAGCCATTTCCTTAGGTCAATATTCCTAAAGATAAACTATTTGGAAAAAAAGACAGGAACATTTTGTTACCTATTGCCAGACTGCTTTCTAGAAAGCTTGAAACAATTTTACATCATTGTCAACAATATGTTTCCCAGAAGCCAAATTTACATTGGATTGTTAACATTATTATTTATCTTTGTGGGTTTACTAGGTATACACCAGCATCAAAGTTGCTATAACAGCCTTAATATTCTCAGAAGCTCTGTTGCTGGGGGTCTACAAATTATAACCTTTAAGATATTGAGAAGTATTTTTGTCTGGCCTAAGGGTCTCTTAGGCACCAACTTAAACCTTTCTGTCTTTGCAAAAGATCTTGCACCTTTGATCTGAATTTCACACTGAAGCTATGTTTTATTGATAACACCCTAGATTTGATCTTTGCTTTAAGGCCATTTCTTACTTTGAGAACATTTGTTACCTTTGAGAACATACATTCCCTGTAGCCTCTGTATTTCCTCCAAGTTCTGTTCAAATAGTTCTTTATTTAGTTCATTCCTTTCTTCTTGCATTTTATCATAGCATAGGAAGCTAAAAGAAGCCAACTGGCACTTTCAGCATTTTGCCTGGCAATCTCCTTTGCCAGATCTACAGGTTCGTGAGGCACTCTTTCTATTAATACGTGATGTTAACACAGGCAACTTCTCAATAAAATTTCTCCTGATATATAAGTGGTATCCCCTTTGTTCCAGCATCCAATAGCGATCTCCTCACTGCTCTGCCAGCCTTCATCAATAGCCTTCTTGAGAATCTTCAGGCTTCCCCTTACCATTTGCTCCCAAAGCCAGTCCTCTGTATTTTATGTTTTTCATACTGCAGCATTCTGACTGAGTGCTAATTTCTATTTTAGTTATGTATTAATGTGTCACAAATCACCCTTAAGCTTAGTGGCTTAAGACAACCACTATTGTATTATTTTTCACAATTTTGTTGGTCGATTATTTCAGCTGAGAGGTTGTTTTGTTCTATATGACTTTATCTGGGGCTGCAGAGGATAGTCAGTGCTGGAATGTCCAAAATGGTTCATTCATATGACTGGTATTTGGTGCTGGCCACCAGAGGGTAGCTGGGCTAGAGCTGCCATAGAAAGGACTTGAATCCTCCTCCATGTAGCCTCTCCATGTGGCTTGTTTCTACATCATGGTTACTGAGTTCCAAGAGGAAGGAGATAGAAGCTTGTAGTCTTCCTAAGGCCTGGGCCAAGAGATTCCAGAATGTATTTCTACTGCACGCTATTGGTCAGAGAAGTCCTAGGGCATGCTTAGATTCAAAGGAAGGAGAAATAAAACTCCACTTCTCAATGGAAGAAAGGTGCAGGTGTACAGTGAGGGAAGAAACTTTACAATTAGGACATCATACATGGTATGATCTTTATCTTTACTCCAATAGATGGAGTGGATCTATTATGCCAGGTTACTGGGTCATTACCAGCTTTTCTCAGAAGTCCTGTGGAAGTAGAAGAAACTTACTACTTATCCATCCACTCATTCATTCATTCATTATCAGTTTTTTGCTGACCAGCTACTGTGTGCTGGGCTTTGTTCTAACCATTGTGGATATAATGCTTAGGAAGAGAGACCCATCTCTGCTCTCATGGAGCTTACAACTGAGTTGGGAAAAAATTAAAAATACATGTATATTTAAATAAACAAAAAAATTAATAGTCATTGTGGATTGAATTGTGTGCACACACACATCCCCAGCCTGTTTATGTATGCCTTTCCCAATAAGCATAACATTCCCCCAGAGATCATTCACTTTCAGTCTTATAGGGGTTTCTAACTCATTGATCCCACCACTATCAAACACCTATGACCTCACTTTCTTCTCATCCAGTTTAGACACCAAGGTCCATCGTTTTAAATACTCTTTCCTTAACTTTCTCTCCAGTATACTCTTCTGGCATATTTCAAACCTAATTAAATCCAAATCCAGTGCTGACTCGCTGCCTGAACCCATGCTTGTGACTTACTTTGATCAATGAAAGTGATTGGAATTGATGTATGCTCTTTCTTAAGGGAAGCTTTAAAAGCCAATGGACAGAGGGAGGAGCAAGATGGTGGAAGAGTAGGGATCCTCAACTCACCTGGCCCCACAAACTTACCTAGATAATTTTCAAAACATCCTGAACACCTATGAATTCAACCTGAGATTTAAAGAGACAGTAGCTGGAATGCTACAGAGAGAAAAGTTTTCGCTTGTAACAAGGTAAGAAGGCAAAAAATACATATATAAAACAGAATGAAGTGGGAGAGGGACACAGCAAGGAGCCAGCTAACTCAGAGTGGTGAAAGCCTCCAGGACAGGAAAGCCCAGCCCTGGAAAAGTGGGAACTTTAAAAATCCACGTTGGAGTTTTCCCTGATGGAAAAGTGCTTAGCATGGAACTCGGGCAGAATCTCAGAAGGGGCAGTGAAACCCCCAGTTTCCTGGAGTCACTATAAGAGGAGGGGCGCCTGGTGGGAAAGCGCACCACAAACTGCCGGCGGATCTCAGGAAAGGGCTGGAGCGCAGCCCTCTGGGGCATTTGGGAGAAGCCAGTGGGTCAGGCGGGCTGGCTACAGATGGAGGTGGCTATTCTCCGTTCCCTTTGGGAGAGGAGGTCCCTGGGAGCACAGGTCCAGAAGCGCAGGGGCCCCAGATCCTAGGGCACCCAAGTGGACAAAGCCAGCGATCCTGCGCTCCCCTGGGACAGGCGGAGTCCAGGAGGACACAGGACAGCGAGGACGCTCCTGCCGCCGGGCGCCCCCGAGCTGTGCACATGAGCGCCCCCCGCCCCCAGAGCATCCAGGCCAGTGTGGACTGGGAGCTGCAGTAGTTACTGGGGGAGCTGACTCCAGGGCTGGGGAGCTGGCCGCTGCCAGTGGTGCTATTCCTCCTGGTGTCACCCTATGCCTGGGATGGAGCGGGGCCTCCAGGGGACAGGGGCCTCACGGGGTAAACAGGTCCCACTGAGCCCAGCACCCGGCAGGAGGTGGGACAGCTCCCCAGGTGCACACACTTGAGAGTCAGGGCAACAGACCCCTCCCCCAGAAGACCAGCTGGAAGGACCAGGAAGAGCAAGTTCTTGACCCAGCAGCACTGGAAAGCTCCAGGACTGAGAGAAAATAGTATATGGAATTAGAGGGTCCTTTTTTTTTCTCTTTTTCCATTATGACTTGTTTTTATATCAGACTAAAACCTTCCAATATTTTTTCTCTTTTCCCACCTTCACTACAATATTTTACCAGCTCTTCATTTTTAAGTTTTTTTCTTTCTTGACATATTTCTACAATTTTCATATTTCTACAATTACATGTCTTAGATATATTTTTCACTTCTGGATTCCCTTCAACGTATTCAATTTAATTTTGGTAGATACATGAGATATGGGTTTTTGTTTTTGTTTTTCTGACTCATTTTGTTTTACAATGGTGGAAGTTAGTATCTTCTAACACATGACCAATACCAAGTGGAACACCATGTTGGTTCATTCTGTGAGATTATATTCTCTCTTCCTTCCCATTCTTCCCCCCTCTTTTATCTTGTTTATGTTTTGGTGGTCAATGTTGGGACTTTCTATAACTATTACTGGTTCATATAAATTTAGGACTGAGCATCTTCTAACATAAAGAGCAAAATACACTCAGAACCAAGAGGATCACCCTCTAGGACCCCTCAGGGAGACCACATACTCTTTCCACTACCACTTCTTCACTATCACCATCCCCCTCTTTTTTTCTCTTTTCTTTGCTTTTTTTTTTTTTCTCTTTTTCTTTTTTCTTCTTTGTTTTTGGTTTTTGGCCTTTTATTTTTACTACTTTGTTTTAAAATTTGTTTTTCACCTTAGTGGTCCTCCTCTTGTTTTATTTTGTTCTGTTCTTCTTTTTCTTTAATTTTCTGGTCTCTGACCTCTTTGAAATCATCTAGGGTGTTTTACTTAGGTCGTGGTTGATTTTTTTTTTTAAGATTTTTATTTACTTATTCATGAGAGATGCAGAGAGAGAGGCAGAGACACAGGCAGAGGGAGAAGCAGGCTCCCTGCAGGGAGTCTGACATGGGACTCGATCCCGGGTCTCCAGGATCAGGCCCTGGGCTGAAGGTGGCGCTAAACTGCTGAGCCATCCAGGCTACCCGTGGTTGATATTTTTGACTCAGCCCACTCATACAGCCACTCTGCAGTGAACAAAATGAGTAGAAGGAAGAATTCACCATAAAAGAAAGAACTGGAAACAATACTCTCTGCCACAGAGTTACAGAATTTGGATTTCAATACGATGTCAGAAATTCAATTCAGAAGTACAATTATAAAGCTACTGGTGGCTCTGGAAAAAAAGCATAAAGGACACTAGAGACTTTGTTACTGCAGAATCAAGATCCAATCAGGCTGAAATTAAAAATAGATTAAATGAGATGCAATCCAAACTGGATGTTCTAATTGCTTGTGTTAATGAGGTTGAAGAGAGAGTGAGTGACATAGAAGACAAGTTGATGGTAAGGAAGGAAGCTGAGGAAAAAAGAGAAAAACAATTAAGAGTCCATGAGGAAAGGCTTAGGGAAATAAATGATGGCCTGAGAAGGAAAAATTTACATATAATTGGGATTCCAGAAGAGGCTGAGGGAGAGAGAGGAGCACAAAATATATTTGAACAAATCATAGCTGAGAACTTTCCAAATCTGGGGAAGGAAACAGGCATTCAGATCCAAGAGATAGAAAGGACCTCCCCCCCTAAAAATAATCAATAAAAACCATTCAATACCTCAACATGTAATAGTGAAACAAGATAAAGAGATCCTTAAAGCAGCTCAAGACAAGAGATTCTTAACTTATATGGGGAGAAATATCAGATAACAGCAGACTTCTCCACAGAGACCTGGCAGGCCAGAAAGGGCTGGCATGATATATTGGCATGATATATACCGGGTACTAAATGAGAAGAACATGCAGCCAAGAATACTTTATCCAGGAAGGCTGTCATTCAGAAGAGATAAAGAGCTTCCAGGATAGGCAGAAACTGAAAGAATATGTAACCACCAAACTGGCTCTGCAAGAAATATTAAGGGGGACCCTAAAAAGAAAGAGGGAGCCCAAAGAAACAACCCACAAAAACAGGGACTGTATAGGTAATACAATGACTCTAAATTTATATCTTTCAATAGTTACTCTGAACATGAATGGGCTATATGACCCCATCAAAAGACGTAGGGTATTGGACTAGATAAAAAAGCAAGATCCTGGGGCACCTGAGTGGCTCAGTGGTTGAGCATCTGCCTTCAGCTCAGGGCGTGATCCTGTGGGTCCTGGGATCAAGTCTCACATCGGGCTCCCTGCATGGAGCCTGCTTCTACCTCTGCCTGTGTCTCTGCCTCTCTCTTTCTCTCTCTGTGTGTCTCTCATGAATAAATAAACAAAATATTAAAAAAAAAAAGCAAGATCCATCTATATGCTGCCTACAAGAGATTCATTTTGGACCTAAGGACATCTCCAGTCTGAAAATAAAGAGGTGGAGAACCACTTACCAATCAAATGAAAGCTGGGGTAGCAATCCTCATATTAGATACATTAAAGTTTATCATAAAGACTATAGTAAGAGATGAAGAGGAACACTGTGTCATATTTAAAGGGTCTATCCAACAAGAAGACCTAACAATCATGAATATTTATGCCTTTAATGTGGGAGCTGCCAAGTATATCAATCAATTAATAACCATAGTAAAGAGATACTTAGATAATAATACACTAATAGTGAGAGACTTCAACTCGGCACTTTCAGCAAATGACAGATATTCTAAGCAGACCGTCACCAAAGAAACAAGGGCCTTAAATGATACACTGGACCAAATAGATTTCACAGATATATACAGAACTTTCCATCTGAACGCAACTGAATACACATTCTTCTCAAGTGCACACGGAACTTTCTCCAGAATAGACCACATACTCGATTGCAAATCAGGTCTCAACTGATACCAAAAGACTGGGATTGTCCCCTGCATATTTTCAGACCACAATGCTTTGAAATTAGAACTCAATCACAAGAAGAACTTTGGAATAAACTCAAACACATAGAGGTTAAAGAGCATCTTATTAAAAGATGAATGGGTCAACCAGAAAATTAGAGAAGAATTAAAGATTCTTGGAAACTAATGAAAATGAAGATACAACCATTCAAAATGTTTGGGATACAGCAAAAGCGGTCCTAAGAGGGAAGTACATTGCAATACAAGCCTCCCTCAAAAAAATTGGAGAAAAACTCAAATACACAAGCTAACCTTGCACCTAAAGGAACCAAAGAAAGAACAGGAAGTAAAACCTGCACCAAGCAGAAGAAGAGAGATAATAAATACTCAAGCAGAACTCAATGAATTAGAGACTAGAAGAACTGTATAACAGATTAACAAAACCAAGAGTTGTTTCTTTGAAAGAATTAATAAGATAGATAAACCTCTAGCCAGCTTTATTTAAAAGAAAAAAGACTCAAATTAATAAAATCACAAATGAAAGAGGAGAGATCTCAACCAATACCAAGGAAACACACATGATTTTAAAAACGTATTATGAGCAGCTATATGCCAACAAATTAGGCAATCTAGAAGAAATGGATGCATTTCTGGAAAACCACTAATTACCAAACCTGGAACAGAAAGAAATAGAAAACCTGAACAGGCCGATAACCAGCAAGTAAATTAAAGCAGTCATCAAAAACCTCCCAAGACACAAAAGTCCAGGGCCAGATGGCTTCCCAGGGGAATTCTATCAAACGTTTAAAGAATAAATAATACCAATTTTACTAAAGCTGTTTCAAAAGATAGAAAGGGATAGAATACTTCCAAACTCGTTTTATGAGGCCAGCATTGCCTTGATTCCAAAACCAAAGACCCCACCAAAAAGAATTATAGATTAATATCCCTGATGAACATGGGTGCAAAAATTCTCAACAAGATACTAGCCAATAGGATCCAACAGTACATTAAGATTATTCACCATGACCAAGTGTGATTTATCCCCAGGATGCAAGGGTGGTTCAATACTCATAAAACAATCAATGTGATACATCACATCAACAAGAGAAAAAACAAGAACCATATGATCCTCTCAATAGATACAGAGAAAGCATTTGACAAAATACAGCATCCATTCCTGATTAACACTCTTCAAAATGTAGGGATACAGGGAACTTTCCTCAATATCTTAAAAGTCGGGCAGCCCGATGGCTCAGCGGTTTAGTGCCACCTTCAGCCCAGGGTGTGGTCCTGAGGACCCAGGATCGAGTCCCCAGTCGGGCTCACTGCATGGAGCCTGCTTCTCCCTCTGCCTGTGTCTCTGCCTCTCTGTCTCTGTGTGTCTCTCATGAATAAATAAGTAAAATCTTTAAAAATATATCTTAAAAGCCATTTATGAAAAGCCCGCAGTGAATATCATTCTCAATGGGGAAAAACTGAAAGCTTTTCCCCAAAGATCAGGAACATGACAGGGATGTCTACTCTCACCACTGTTATTCAACATATTGTTATTCAACATAGTACGAGAAGTCCTTGCCTCAGCCATCAGAGAACAAAAAGAAATAAGAGGCATTCAAATTGGCAAAGAAGCCAAACTTTCCCTCTTCACAGATGACATGATACTGTACATAGAAAACCCAAAAGACTCCACCCCAAGATTGCTGGAATTCATACAGCAATTCGGCAGTGTGGCAGGATACAAAATCAATGCCCAGAAATCAGTGACATTTCTATACACTAACATGAGACTGAAGAAAGAGAAATTAAGAAGTCAATCCTGTTTACACTTGCACCCAAAAGCATAAGATACCTAGGAATAAACCTAACTAAAGAGGTAAAGTATCTATATCCCAAAAACTACAGAACACTTCTGAAAGAAATTGAGAAAGACACAAAGAGATGGAAAAACATTCCATGCTCATGGATTGGAAGAATTAATATTGTGAAAATGTCTATGCTACCCGGGGCAATTTACACATTTAATGCAATCCCTATCAAAATACCATGGACTGGGATCCCTGGGTGGTGCAGTGGTTTAGCGCCTGCCTTTGGCCCAGAGCGCGATCCTGGAGACCTGGGATTGAATCCCACATTGGGCTCCCGGTGCATGGAGCCTGCTTCTCCCTCTGCCTGTGTCTCTGCCTCTCTCTCTCTCTCTGTGTTACTATCATAAATAAATAAAAAAAATTAAAAAAAATACCATGGACTTTCTTCAGAGAGTTGTAATAAATCATCTTAAGATTTGTATGGAATCAGAAAAGACCCCAAATAGCCAGGGGAATATTGAAAAAGTAAACCAATGCTGGGGACATCACAATGCTGGATTTCAAGCTGTATTATAAAGCTGTGATCATCAAGACAGTGTGGTACTGGCACAAAAACAGACACATAGATCAATGGAACAGAACAGAGAACCCAGAAATGGGCCCTCAACTCTATGGTCAACTAATATTTGACAAAGCAGGATATCAATTGGCAAAAAGACAGTCCATTCAATAAGTGGTCCTGGGACAATTGGACAGACAGCCTTGTGCAGAAGAATGAAACTAGACCAATCTTTTACACCATACACAAAGATAAACTCAAAAATGGTTGAAAGATCTAAATGTGAGACAAGAATCCATCAAAATCCTAGAGGAGAACACAGGCAACACCCTTTTTGAACTTGGCCACAGTAACTTCTTGCCAGATACATCAATGAAAGCAAAGGAACCAAAGCAAAAATGAACGATTGGGACTTAGGATAAAAGGCTTCTGCACAGCAAAAGAAAGAGCAACAAAACTAAAAGACAACCTACAGAATGGGAGAAGATATTTGCAAATGACAGATCAGATAAAGGGCTAGTGTCCAAGATCTATAAAGAATTTCTCAAACTCAACACTCAAGAAACCAAAAATCCAATCATGAAATGGGCAGAAGACATGAACAGAAATTTCACCAAAGAAGACATCCACATGGCCAACATGCACATGAGAAAATGCTCCGCATCACTTGCCATCAGGGAAATGCAAATCAAAACCATAATGAGGGCAGCCCTGGTGGCTCAGCAGTTTGGCGCAGCCTTCAGCCCGGGGCCTGATCCTGGAGACCCAGGATCGAGTCCCACGTTGGGCTCCCTGCATGGAGCCTGCTTCTCCCTCTGCCTGTGTCTCTGCCTCTCTCTCTCAATCTTATGAGTGAATAAATAAAATCTTAAAAAAAAAAAAACCCACAATGAGATACCACCTCACACCAGTGAGAATGGCGAAAATTAACACAATTAATAAGACAGGAAAAACAAATGTTGTGAGAGGATGTGGAGAAGGGGGAACCCTCTTGCACTGTTGGTGGGAATGCAAACTAGTACAGCCATTCTGGAAAAGAGTGGAGGTTCCTCAAGAAGTTAAAAATAGAGCTACCCTACGACCCAGCAACTGCACTACTGGATATTTACCCCCAAAATACAGATGTAGTGAAAAGCTGAGACACCTGCACCCCAACGTTCATAGCAGCAATGTCCACAATAGCCAAACTGTGGAAGGAGCCACAATGTCCTTCAACAGATGAATGGATAAAGAAGACGTGGTCTGTATATACAATGGATATTACTCAGCCATCAGAAAGGATGAATACTCCCTATTTGCTTTGACACGGATGGAACTGGAGGGTATTATGCTGAGTGAAGTAAGTCAATCGGAGAAGGACAATCATCATATGATTTCACTCATATGTGGAATATAAGAAATAGTGAAAGGGATTATAAGGGAAAAGAGGGGTACTGAGTGGGAAAATTAGAGAGAGAGACAAACCATGAGAGACTCCTAACTCTGGGAAATGAACAAAGGGTTGTGTAAGGGGAGGTGGGCAGGGGTCTGGGGTAACTGGGTGATGGGCACTGAGGAGGCCACTTGATGGGATGAGCACTGAGTGTTATACTATATGTTGGCAAATCGAACTTCAATTAAAACCAATTTAAAAAAAAGAAGAGAGCAGCTTCTTGCACTATTGCACTTAACAACTTCCTTCAGAATTTTTGCTTCCCCTGCAACTTTGAATTTTACTGGTTTGGAGGTCTTGGTTCTCAAGAGAGAAATGCTTCCACCATGAGACACAGCAAAAGTTCCATTAAATTGGAAGCTGAAATGCAACTTGGCTATTCTGGGTTCCTTGCACTTCTGAATCAACAGGCAAAGAATAGGGATCCCCGGGTGGCGCAGCGGTTTGGCGCCTGCCTTTGGCCCAGGGCGCGATCCTGGAGACCCGGGATCGAATCCCACATTGGGCTCCCGGTGCATGGAGCCTGCTTCTCCCTCTGCCTGTGTCTCTGCCTCTCTTTCTCTCTGTGACTATCATGAATAAATAAATAAAATCTTTAAAAAAAAAAAAAAAAAAAAACAGGCAAAGAATAGTATTAGTATCCCAACTACCAAAGGTGAGTAGATTGCTACACAATGAGAGTGAGGAGGATTATATCTGGAACCTAAGGAGTTCTCTGAGTTGCCTTTTTTTTTTTTTAAGATTTTACTTATTTATTTATGAGAGACAGAGAGGCAGAGACATAAGAAGAGGGAGAAGCAGGCTCCCTATGGGGAGCCTGATGTGGGACTTGATTCGAGGACCCTGGAATCACACCTGAGCCAAAGGCAGATGCTTAACCACTGAGCCACCCAGAAGTCTCAGTTGCTTCTTAATACTCCCATATCCAAGAGTAAAAGTTAATGCAAATTTACAAAAAAAAAAAAAAAATCAGGGCTACTGAGGATGCAGATCCTTTAGGAATGAAAGTTTGAGTCACTCTTTCAAGTAAATAATTCTGACCAATTGAGATTCTGGCTAAGGGCAAAGAAAACATGGAATAATAGGGGGAGAAGAAAGTCTAACAGCTTCTTGTGGCCATGTATAGACATGAAGACTCTAACAGTGAAGCTTATTTCCTTCTTGTTATGTGTACTACGTGTGTGTACATGTATATATATATGTGGGTGTGTATGCATTTAATATCTACTATAATAGTATCTGTGCTAATTATTATTCGTGTATGTGCATGTGTGTATTTGTATTTCCCTCAACTCTTCTCCTTTCCCTTATTATTCTATATGGGGATTGATGATATTAACTTTATGATTCACCTTTAGGTAATAAAATCCTCAGCATTGCAACTGTATTTGAGAAGTAATTAATGTAGCCTAGAGATATCTATCATGATTGTGTCATAAAGATTGATTCAATAACTTTTGAAATTTTTTATTTCTTCATTTTGGGGAGAAGATGAGAAATGTTTTTTTGTTGTAGAAAACTAGTTTCCTTTCGTCAGGTGAAAGCATAAAGAAGTTTTTGTTATTGTATGGGAGTTTAAAACATGTAGAAAAGTGGTTATGAATGTTGAGTAGCTAAAGGGATGAACTGTGTCAGTCATCAAACTATTGTGTATTCTGCTGTTGGGTGGAGTGTTCTAGAAATGTCAATTTATTATGTCAATAGTATTATTTGGGACCTCTGTATCCTTGATGAATTTCTGCCTACTTGCTTATTCTATTAATTACAAGAGGAATGTTGAAGTCTCCAGCAGTAGAGTATAGAGAATGGGTTAAAACTGAGAGACAATAGTTTAATAACTGACACAGTTGATCCCTTTGGCTACTCTCTCCTCCAAGCTAAAGAAGGAAAGAGGTTTGAAAAAAAAAGGAGAGAGTCAAGAGCTTCAAATGCTCCAGAGAGATTAAATAAGATGAAGCCCAAGAAGAGCTCATTTGCTCAGAGGCCTTCTTGTGAAGTGAATGAGGCAAAAGTTGGATTGTATTAGATTAAGAACTAAACAAAAGGTGAGAAATTAATGGAAAGTGGGTATTGACTAAATGTTGAAGGGTGTTAGCAGCAAAGTGAAGAGGAAAGAGGTTGGAGGGTGTTAGCAGCAAAGTGAACAGGATAGAGGTTGGAAAAGCAAAGGACTAACCTTTGCCAGGTTTGCTAGGTTCTATGTGTACTTTATTTTATTGCAGTCTAACAGCAGCCTGGTGAAGTATTATCATCCCCAATTTATAGATGGACAGAGTGAGGCTCAGAGAGATCAAAAAATTTGCTAAAAGTCACACAATGAGGAAGACAGGGCACTAGGTGGTGAGAAAGCAACATAGGTAGTGTGACAGACATCGAATGTTTTGGCCACTCAGCATCTACCTCCCCCTCTTCTTCAAGTGACCAACTTGAATTGTAATAAGGAAACTGCACGTTCTCTACCCTCATCCCATAGACTTCAGGTAACCCATGAGTGGACATATGACATAGCTTTAATCAACACAGCACATATCACTCACATTCTCTTTTCAATCATTTTTTGGAAAATAACCCAAGGACTGGCATGAATAGTGCAATGACCCAGTTTGCTAAGAGCAAAATGTCAACAACATATTCATTCAAGTTGCCTTCAACTTGATTCTTTCCTCCATTGCTCTATACTAACATTCACTGCCATGAGCATAGAGCTTGAGAAATGGGGAGGATGTGTAAAACAACAGAATGGGACACAAAGTAATACATGAAATTGGCTCTGTGAATTATCAAGGGTAAGTCATGGTTCTATTCGTTATACTGAAGTATACTCCTCAGAAATTGTTCATTGAGATGGACACAAAGCAAAGATCAGCTATGATGTCATCTCTCCCTAAGCCTAGGTTCTCTAGAAAGGTGAGCCTAAGGCAAGGATTAAAGTATGGTTGCTTTCTTTGAGTAGTGTGAGCCTAGTAGGAGGTGAGGGGGAAGAAAAGTAGAAGTAAGACACAGAAAGATATAAAGCAGTGCTATGTGATTTGTTACTATGCTGGCCAGGCCTTTAATGAGTCACAGAGAGATGTTATTCAACATCTCTGCAGGTTCTTCAACAGGTTCACTTGCTGGGGCTATCGGACTTCTCTAGAAGGGGACTTTCCTAGACTTCATAAAAGTCCAAAGAAGGAAGAAAGAAAAAATGTATCTGCCCGGCTTACTCCCATCTACCATTTCCTATTAGGTAAGGTTGACCCCATGGCGAGCTAATTCCCCTGCACTGCCACACCAAGTCATCCAAACTCCTGGAAGCCACTGGGGAAGCCAGATTCCACAGCTGCAGGATGGAAGTCCATCCAGGTCTAGAAGCTGAAGGAGTGACTCAGTGCAGTTGAGCTCTGTGTGTGAGGTGTGAGGTACATGGTTCATGAAGACCTGGGGTTTCTTTTCTTTTCTTTTCTTTTCTCTTTTCTTTTCTTTTCTTTTCTTTTCTTTTCTTTTCTTTTCTTTTCTTTTCTTTTCTTTTCTTTTCCCCCACAATAAAGTTTATTATGAAAACAGGCTGGTGTGGGGACAAGGGGACAGACAAGTACATTCAGGTTCGGTGGCTCAGGTGAAGTAGTGCAGCTTCTTCACACTAATGCTATATTGGCTGGGGGCAGGGGTCAAGTCCTCCACGATTAGAGTGTACTTGCTCTTGCTTCGGGAGCTGCCAGAAGCTGTGCCCTTCATTTTGCAGTGCTGTAGGGCATCGCTGGCAATATCTGAGATGAATTTCTGGGCAGCTAGGGAGACGAGCCGAATTAAGTGTGGGTCCGAGGCCTCAAAGCCAGCACGGTTCAAGTAGTAACCAGCCACTGCATCTGGGATCGTAGGCGAATAGTTCTCCAGCTGCAATAGTTCTCCAGCACCAGAGGCGTGCTGGACACCACCGGCTTCACGTCTCCGTTGGCGGTACTCGGCAGTACATAAGCCGTTAGACATGACCCCCTCCGGGGGCGCCGCCTGCCCCCCCGACACGGAGCTGCCCCGCGCCGCCACCGGTCCAGTGCCCCCTGCCGCAGCTCCAGCCCCAGGTCCCCCTGCTGCAGGCTTGGGATTTCAAACTGGGGAGCCCTGCACAGGGTCTCCTGACTTCCCATGAAGATGTGCTCCTGGTGATCAAGGAGGACACTTGTCATGATGAGCACTGGGTGAGGTTTGGAAGTGTTAAATCACTGTATTGTACACCTGAAGCTAATATAACCCTGTATGTTAATTAACTGGCATTAAAATTAAAACTTAAGGGCAGCCCCGGTGGCGCAGCGGTTTAGCGCCGCCTGCAGCCCAGGGCGTGATCCTGGAGACCCTGGATCGAGTCCCACGTTGGGCTCTCTGCATGGAGCCTGCTTCTCCCTCTGCCTGTGTCTCTGCCTCTCTCTCTCTCTCTCTCTGCATCTCTATGAATAAATAAATAAAATCTTTAAAAAAATAAATAAATAAAATTAAAACTTAAAAAAAAAAAAAGCCATGCATCAGGGCAGTTCAAGTTGGAAAACATGCCAATCAATAAATACTAAAGGAAAAGTCTTAAAAATTTCATATTAAATTAAGATCTGTGGAGGATATGAAGACATTTGTAAGTCAATCTTTTCTCTTAAAATACCCAAATACACACAGAGATCAGAGTTCTGGACTGGTAAGGCTGTTGGAATTTTCAGGGCAGGGTACCTATGAAGAGGGAGCTACACAGGGGAGTGGCACCAGAAGTATGCATAAGCACTCATGACCAAGAGTTGATATATTAGTTATGTATTGATGCTAAACACCAAAACTTAGCAGCTTAAGATGACACTTTCACCACCTTGCAGTTTCTGTGGCTCAGGAATCCACGCATGGACCCTCTCCTTCAGTATTTTCATAAGACTGCAATCAGCCAGAGCTGGGTCTCACCTGAAGGCAGAAGTAGGCGGGATCCATTTCCAAATTCACTTACCTGGTTGTTGGCAGGATTCAGTCCCTCAAGGGCTGTTGGGCTGAAGGCCTCCTTCCTTGTTGGCTGTTGGCTTGAGGTTGTCCTCAGTTCCTTGCCACACAGGCCTCTCCACTATGGCAGCTTGCTCATCAAAGCCAGCAAGTCTGCTAGCAAGATGGAAGTCATGACATGCTGTAGCTTAATCACAGAACTGACGTGCCATAACTTTTGCTGTGGTCTACTGGTTAGAAGCAAGTAGTTAGGAGCAGCCCACACTCAGGGGAGAGGATTACATAAGGGCATGAATACCAGGAGGTGGGGGACCATTGAGGACCATCTTAGAATTCAGCCTTCCACAATCAGATTGCAGAGGTGAAAGATTGACAGGCCCCGAAGAGACTGGAATTAGGGAGCACCTGGGTGGCTCAGTGGGAGTTCAGCATCTGCCTTAAACTCAGGTCATGATCCCAGCATTCTGGGCTAAAGCTCCAGGACAGCTCCCTGCTGAGCAGGGAGCCTACTTGTCCCTCTCCTTCTGCCACCCTTGCCACTTGTGCTCTTGCCGCCCCCCCACACCTGCCCATGTCCCTCCCCCGCTACACTCAGGCTCTCTCTCTCTCAAATAAATAAGTAAAATCTTTTAAAAAAGATTTAAGGGAGAGAGAGAGAGAGAGAGAGAGAGAGAGAGAGAGACTGACCCTGAAGGGGCTGACAACTGGGAAAGTTCCAAATATTTAGAAATTAAACAAGTATGGGAGAAAGAAAATCAGAAAATATTTTAAACTGAATGACATTGAAAATGTGACGTGAAAATTTGTGAGCTGCATCTAAAGCCATAATTAAAGGAAAATTATTACCTTAAATGTTTATGTGAGACAATAAGAAAAAGTTAAAATCAATGACATAAATTGACACCTAAATAAGATAGAAAATGATGAGCAGATTAAACCTAAAATAAACAGAAAGACAAACACAAAGACACAACAGCAATTAGAAAAACACAGAAAAATAAATATGGAAAACTAATAAAACCAAAAGTCTATTCTTCGAAGAGATCACAACTGATAAACCCTTAGCAAATCCTAAGAGAAAATCCAAATTACCAGTATTAGGATTGAAAGAAGGGCATCACTACAGAAGCCATAATATTAAAAGTATGTGAAGAGAATAATATCAACAATTTAATGCCAATGTATTCAATAATTTAGATTAAAGGTGCAAATTTCTTTAAAAACTCAACTTACCAAGGAATGGAATTGGCACATGGCAGACACTTCCTTGGCCCCTGTTTGGCACAAGATCTTAAACGGGAAAGGGAGAATTACAAGAAATGCTAAAGGAAGCTCTTCAGAATAAAAGGAAATGACACCATATGGTAACTCAGATCGACAGGAAAATGAAAAATATAAAAAATGGTAGTATGTGGATGAATAAAAAAACTTAACTTGTGTGAAATCCATTCAACTTTTTAAAGCAAAAAGTATAGCATTGTGTTGTTAGGTTTAAAATATATGCAGGTATTATATAATTTCACTTTTAAGAAATGTCCAGAATAGGCAAATCCATAGAGACAAAAAGTAGATGAGTAGTTGCCAGGACCAGGGGGGCGGGTGGTGGTGGAAAGTGACCCCTAATGGGCATGGGGTTTCTTTTTGGACTGATGAAAATGCTCTAATATTAATCATGGTGATGTTTGCACAATTTAAAAAAAAACAAAACATTGAATTGTATACTTTAAAGGAGTGAATTTTATCCTATGTAATCGTGTATCAAAAATGTATATAAAAGTAATATACATGGTAAAAAATCGCAAAAAAGATGGGGGGAAATGCAACTGTACTACTGCAAAATTTCTACCTCTTTCTTGAAGTAGTTCAATAAAAAGTCTAAGAAGATTGTGATCAGTGTAAGATGCTTGGTATAATCCCCAGAACAACCAATAAAAATAAATAAAAAGAGCTATAGTTTAAAAAGTCAAGGTGAAAAACTTCTGCTTCCAATCCTGATAGAGTAATGAGGACTGGCCTTAACTTTCCTTGGTGGAAAAACTGAAGAAAATATATGAAACAATTGTTATCAGACATTTGACAATAGGTAACACAGGACAGTTTTCCATGAGAGGATTATTCATGATCACCAAAACCTGGAAGCAAGCAGGATGTCTTTCAGTAGGTGAATGGATAAACAGTTATAGCCAAACAATAGAATATTAACAGCACTGAAAAGTCATGAGCTATCAAGCCATAAAAGACATGGAGCAGGGATGCCTGGGTGGCTCAGCAATTGAGCATCTGCCTTTGACTCAGGTCATGAACCCAGGATCCTGGGATCGAGTCTATATCGAGCTCCCCACAAGGCTCCTGCTTTTCCCTCTGCCTGTGTCTCTGCCTCTCTCTGTGTATCTCTCATGAATAAATAAATAAATAAAAATTTTTTTAAAGACATGGAGGAACCTTATATGAGCACTACTAAGTGAAAGAAGCCAATCAGAAAAGCCTGCGTATCGTATGATTTCAACGTAAGACATCCTGGAAAAGGCAAAACTATGGAAACAGTAACAGATCAGTGTTGTCAGGGGTGAGCAGGGTGGGGTTGAGGAGAGCAGGAGCAATAGGTAGAACACAAAAGGTTTTTAGGGCGACAAATATATTCTGTATGCTACCGTAACAGCAGATACATGTCATCATATATTTATCCAAACCCATAAAATGTACACCAAGATAGAATCCTAACATAAACTCTGGATTTGGGGTGATAATGATGTGTCCATGTAGCTTCATCAATTGTAACAAATGTACCACTCTGGAGGAGGCAGTGTGTGTATGAAGGCAGGGCCTCAATGAGAAATCTCTGTACCATCTACTCAAATTTTGCCATGAACTTAATGCTCTAAAAAATAAAATCTATTTTTAAAAGTCTCACATATTCCCTGACCTAACAATTGTATTAAGAATTTACCTCACAGGGACGCCTGGGTGGCTCAGTCACTTAAGTGTCTGCCTTCAGCTCAGGTCATTATCCTGAGCTGGGATCAAGCCCCACATTGGGCTCCCTGCGCAGTGGGGAGTCTGCTGCTCCCTCTGCCTCTGCTCCTCCTCCCCACTCATGCTCTCGTACTCTCTCGGTCTCTCACTCTCTCTCAAATAAATAAAAAAAATTTTTTTAAAAAGAATTTACCTCACAGATATACCTGTCTATGGACACCCACACAAATTTTCAAGGAATTTTATTGCAATATTTTTATAGCAAGAGCCTGGAAACATTATTAGTATCCATCAATATAGGATTGGTTACATAAACGATGCTATATCCATATAGTAGAACACAGAGCAGTCACGTAAAAGAATTAGGCATTATGGAAAACAGTTTGGCAGTTCCTCAAAAATTAAACATAGAATTGCCATGTGATCCAGCAATTTCATTTCTGGGTACATATTCAGAAGAATTGAAGCAGGAGCTCACCGGATACTTGCACATTCATGTTCATAGCAGCATCGTTCGGAGTAGCCAAAAATTGGAAGCGACTCAAGCAATCATGGTCAGATAAATGAAATACTACACAGTCATGTACAATGGAATATTATTATTCAACCTGAAAAGAATGAAATCTGGACATACACTGCAACACAGATAAACCTTGAAGACATTATGCTAAGTGAAATAAGCCAGCTGTGAAAGGACAAAGAGTACATGATTCTACTTGTATGAGGTATCTAGAGTAGCTAAGCTTGTAGAGAAAAAAGTAGGTCAGTGATTGCTAGGGCTTGGGGGGAGGAGACAAAAGTAAGTTAGTGTTTAACGGATGTGGGAATCAGTTTGGGAAGATGAGCAAGTCTGGGGATGGATGATAGGGGTGGTTGCACAGCAGTGTCAATGTACTTAATACCACTGAAATGGATACTTACAAATTGTTAAAGTGGTAGATTTCAGGTTATGCGTATTTTGCCACAATAAAAAAATACAACTCCAAAATGAAATAATTTAATGATGTAACTAAGTTCAGAGATGGAGAAGAAGAAGGTGAATAAGGAGGAGGAGGAGACAGAGAAGAAGGAAAAAAAGAAGGAGATGGCGACAAAGAAGAGGAAGGAGGAGTTGGAGGAGGGGGAGGAGGAGAAGAAGAGAAGGAAATGGAGAAGGGGGAAGAGAAGAAGGATCCAGTCCTGTGTGTACTGATAGTGAACAATGATGAATATTTTAAATGAAAAAAGCAAGGGCAAAACAATGTGAATAACATGTTACCATTAGTAGATCAAACAAACACACACAAATAATCTCTTGTGTGTGTGTTTGTGATCTGTTAACAAGAGCTATTTATAAATACAAAATATAAACACACCTCTGTGGCTAAATATGATAGAATATTTGTGAAAGGATACACAAGTAGCTTGCAGAGTCAAGCGTCTGGGGTGGAGAACTGGTTGGCTGGCAGTCATCATATCACAAAAGTAATTTTTAAACATAAAATTTCCAATGCTTTGAATTTTGAATCACGGGCATGCATAGCCATTCAAACTTTCTAAAAATATATTTCTAATAAGAATTTGTGCAGTGTCTTTGGTGGATGCATAGCATTTGGTAAGACAGAGAGGAAACACATCAGCCCAGCTGATGAAATAATTTGCACAAAGAGGCAGAAATGGAAACTTCCATGTTGTTTCTGAAGCAAGGCACATAAATCATTTGGGATCCTTGAGGATGACGGAGGAGGCACAGTGGGACTGTCCCACTGTGGGATGACTGACTGGGGCCAGGCGGTAAGGGGCCAGCAGATTGGAGCTCCCTACAGGGCCTAGCAGAACCCTGAGAAAGACTGACAGGGACACAGAGGAAGGAAAGAGGATTGAAGAAAGAGAAATCAGGCAACAGCGTGGGTTTAACCTCCAGGGCACGAGTGGGCAGTTGCCTGGGGTTTGGCAGGTTGAAAATAGCAGAAAATAACAGAGATGACAAGGACAAACAATAGGGCAACAGAGCTCTACAGAAAAGGACTGAGCCAGAGACGGGGTAAGAACAGAGGCAGAAAGATCCAAGGGCAAGACCTCAGAGGGAGGCGGTCCTGGTTTCTTATCCCCAGTTGTTGGCATGCCTCAGATTCACCTACAGAATGTTTTTTAAAATGCTGAGTCCTAGTTCCTAACCTAAATCTACAGAATTGGAAATGGAATGGATGGGGGAGGCAGTAAAAATATAGATATTGATAACCATCTCCCCCATTAGCTCCCTAGTCCAGAACACCATCATTTTCTGCCCATAGTATGGCACATGTGCATAAGTGGCTCCCACCTCCATTCCTGCCCTCTCTTATAGTCTACGCTCTTCTTCAGGACACCCAGGATGATCTTCTAAAGTTAGACCTTAGTCAGTCATCTGCTCAAAACTTTCAATGCCTTCCTATCTCACTCAGCATTAGAGCCTAAATCCTCTTGATGGCCTAAGGTCCTTCCTAATCTGTGCCCAGCCTCCAGCTCCCTCCTCTCACTTCCCAAATCTCCCTCCATCCCAAACTCACTCATTGTTAGTCACTACTGGCCTCATTGCTATTTCTTGAAGAAGAACAAAATTAAACTGGTGTTCTTATCTCAGGACCTTTACACATGCTATTCCTTCTGCATAATGGCCCTTTACCTAGATATTCCCCCCAGATATCCATATTTCTTCTTCTCTCACTTCCTTTAGGTCTCTGCTCATATGTCATCTTATCAGAGAAGACCTCTCTGACCATCTGTCTAAAATAACATGTCCCCATTCCCATTCCTTTTGTGGACCTCACTCCACTTTATTTTTTTATAGCACTTGTGACAATCTGACATATTATATATTTATGTGTCTATTTATCATTTATCTATGACCCTCATTCTGCTTTATTTTTCTTCATAGCATTTGTGACCATTTGATATATTATATATTTATGTATCTGTCACATGTATAAGCTCCATGTGAGCTCCAAAATTTTTTTTTGTTCCCTGCTGTATCCTCATGTTTAAAGAACATGTTAGTACTGGTACACATTAGAGACATAATAAATATTTTTTAATAAAAGTGTTTATAAGCTCCCCCAAGTGAGCCTTACACAGCTACCCTGGTGTGCAACTACTTGTATAGCTAAGATGAAGCAAATCCTCAAATATTAAAATGTGGATTTGGCACTGCATTTCTCTCAATTAGCACTGCTTTCATGGACAACTAGGGAACAGATGCCACACAAAACTATCCTTTTAAAGCTATGCCTGGGGTAAGGCATCTGTTCTGGGGACATCAGGGAGCAGAACTTCTGCTCATTTTGTTCCTTGTCTGTTCTCTGAGGCAACCGCATCCCCCCTTCTCATCTGGATAGAAACAAGACTGCATCACTGAAACCCTTGTGAAGGGAGATGTGCCAATTCATCACAGTTGGAAGAATTCAGAACTTACTGAGTGCTACTTTCATTGGTTGTGACATTTATCTTTTAAATTTCTAATTTGATAGTCTCAAAACTTAAATCATCTATCAGAAGTAACACAACAAAGAATAGAATCATGCTGATTAGGGATGCCTGGGTAGCTCAGTCCATTGGGCATCTGGCTCTTGGTTTTGGCTCAGATCATGATCTCAGAGTAATGAGATGGATCCCCACATCTGGCTCCTTGTTCAGCAGGGAGTGTACCTGGGATTCTCTTCATCTCCCTCTGCCCTTTCCCCAGCTTGGAATCTCTCACTGTCTCTCAAATAAAACAATAAATATTTATTTTAAGAAATCATGCTGAAAAAAAAAAAAAAAGAAATCATGCTGAATAGCAGTTAAAGGGACAAACAAATAAATATTACTTTCTATGTATTAGAACCTCATCACTTACAAAAGGTTTCCACTTATCTTATCCCACCTTGAACCTCTCAATAGCCTTGTAATAGACACAGTCCTGGGATCAAGGTCCATATTTTGCAGATAAGGAAACCATGGTTTATAAAATTTGGTTGTCTTGTCAATTAAAAATTGAGCCAAAGACTTTGACAGCTCATCAAAGAATATATGCAGATGGCAAATAGCATATAAAAAGATGCTCCATGTCATAAGTCATCAGGGACAAATTAAAACAACAGTGAGATAAAACTACGCACCTATTAGAATGACCAAAATCCAGAACATTGACATCAAATGGCAGGTGAAAATGTGGAGAAACAGGAACTCTCATTCATTGTTGATGAGAACAGCAAAATTGTACAACCACTTTGGAAAACAGTGGTTTCATAGAAAACTAAACATACTCCTATAATATGAGCAAGAAATCATGTTCCTTAGTATTTACCCAAAGGATTTGAAAACATGTCCACCCCAAAACCTGCACACAGATGTTTATAGCAGTTTCATTCACAGTTGTCAAACTTGGAAGTGACCAAGATCTTCTTCAGTAGGCGAATGGACAAATAAAGAATGGTACATCCAGACAAAGGAATATTATCCAGCACTGAAAAGAAATGAGCTATCAAGCCATAAAAAGACGTGGAGGAACCTTAAATGTACACTACTAAGTGAGAGAAGCCAATCTGAAAATGCTGCATATTGTATGATTCCAACTATAAGACATTCTGGAAAAGATAAAATTATGGAAATAATAACATGATGTTGTCAGGAGTTGCCAGGGGGAAGGTATCAATAGGTAGAGCACAGAGGATTTTTAGGGCATTAAAAATACTCTGTATGATACTGATACATAAAAATACTCTGTATGATACTGATACATAATGATGGATACATATCACTATACATTTATCCAAACCTATAGAATTTACAACACCAAGAGAGAATTCTAATGTAAACTACGGGTTGGGGGTGATTATGATGTGTCAGTCAAGGTCCATCAACTGTAACAAATGTACCATTCTGGTACATCTGGGGATGTTAATAATGTGGGAGACTGTGCATGTGTTAGAAGAAGGAATATATGAAAACTCTGTCTACCTCCCTCTTAATTTTACTGTGAACCTAAATATGCTCTTTAAAAAAATAATAATCTTTTTTAGAGAAATTGTTTAAAAAAAAAGTTGACTGACAGTGCCAAAATGACACTGCCAGTGAATGGTGGTATTGTGTCTTAGATCTTCTGTTTCTAAATCACAATCTATTTCCACTGCACTATTTAATAAGATTGAGAAGAATAGACATGAATTTATGTCTCACACTTACTACAATATCACTACATTATGATCATTGTACCCAATACCTGTAGAATGCTTTTTCTGTACTAGGCTCACACTAAGTGCTTTACACGCAGTATTCAATGTAAGCCTCACAACAACTCAAAAAGGAAACATCATTATTACTTTAATTTTCAAAGAGGAATTTGAGGCCAAGAGGTTGAGGAACTCTTGCCCAGGTAACAAAGCCAGGTAGAGGTAAAAGTGGGTTTTAAACTACGTTCTGTCTAGCTCCAGAAGCAAGTTTTTAACCACAATCTCATATTTTCTTTATAAAGGAGTTCATGTTATAAAGATAAAACATTAATGTTACCAAGGTTCATGTCCTCATCTACTCTTTTCTATACTATAAAACTGTCCCTTCCCCAAATTTCTCCATATCTGAAGCCTTGCATACTAAAGTCTAAATAATCTTCCTAACAGATTAGGAAGATTGAACAACAATCTTGGACAACAGCAATCTTATTTGAAAATCTCCACTGATTCCAGGGTCCCTGGGTGGCTCAGTCAGTTAAGCATCCAACTCTTAGATTTCGGCTCAGGTCATGATCTCACCGTCATGTGCTTAGTGCAGAGTCTGTCTCTCTCCCTCTGGTCCACCCCACCCTCCACCCATCCCATGTTCTCTCTCAAATAAATACATAAATACATAAATAAATACATAAATAAAATCCTAACAATTCATTTTTGCTTTTGTTTCCCTTGCCTTCATAGATGTATCTTGCAAGAAGTTGCTGTAGCCAAGTTCAAAAAGGGTGTTGCCTGTGTTCTCCTCTAGGATTTTGAAGGATTCTTGTCTCACATTTAGATCTTTCATCCATTTTGAGTTTATCTTTGTGTATGGTGCAAGAGAATGGTCTAGTTTCATTCTTCTGCATGTGGATGTCCAATTTTCCCAGCACCATTTATTGAAGAGACTGTCCTTTTTCCAGTGGAGAGTCTTTCCTCCTTTGTCAAATATTAGTTGACCATAGAGTTGAGGGCCCATTTCTGGGTTCTCTGTTCTGTTCCATTGATCTACTATGTGTCTGTTTTTGTGCCAGTACCACACTGTCTTGATGATCACAGCTTTGTAGGACAACCTAAAATCTGGCATTGTGATGCCCCCAGCTCTGGTTTTCTTTTTTAATATTCCCCTGGCTATACGGGGGATCTTTTCTGATTCCATACAAATCTTAAGATGATTTGTTCTAACTCTCTGAAGAAAGTCCATGGTATTTTGATAGGGATTGCATTAAATGTGTAAATTGCCCTGGGTAGCATAGACATTTTCACAATATTAATTCTTCCAATCCATGAGCATGGAATATTTTTCCATCTCTTTGTGTCTTTCTCAATTTCTTTCAGAAGTGTTCTGTAGGTTTTAGGATATAGATACTTTACCTCTTTAGTTAGGTTTATTCCTAGGTATCTTATGCTTTTGGGTGCAAATGTAAATGGCATTGACTCCTTAATTTCTCTTTCTTCAGTCTCATGTTAGTGTATAGAAATGTCACTGATTTCTGGGCATTGATTTTGTATCCTGCCACGATGCCAAATTGCTGTATGAGTTCTAGCAATCTTGGGGTGGAGTCTTTGGGTTTTCTATGTACAGTATCATGTCATCAGCAAAAGAAACAGTCAACAAAACTAAAAGACAACCTACACAATGGGAGAAGATATTTGCAAATGACATATCAGGTAAAGGGCTAGTAGCCAAGATCAATAAAGAACTTATTAGGGCAGCCCGGGGGGCTCAGCAGTTTAGCGCTGCCTTTGGCCCAGGGTGTGATCCTGGAGACCCAGGATTGAGTCCCATGTCCCTGCTTCTCCCTCTGCCTGTATCTCTGCCTCTCTCTCTCTCTGTATCATGAATAAATAAAATCTTAAAAAAAAAAAGAACTTATTAAACTCAACAGCAAAGAAACAAACAATCCAATCATAAAACAGGCAGAAGACATGAACAGAGATTTCACCAAAGAAGACCTACACATGGCCAACAAGCACATGAGAAAATGCTCCGTGTCACTTGCCATCAGGGAAATGCAAATCAAACCACAATGAGATACCACCTCACACCAGTGAGAATGGGGAAAATTAACAAGACAGGAAACAACAAACGTTGGAGAGGATGTGGAGAAGGGGGAACCCTCTTGCACTGTTGGTGGGAATGCAAGCTGGTACAGCCACTCTGGAAAACTGTGTGGAGGTTCCTCAAAAAATTAGAACTGCCCTACGACCCAGCAATTGCACTGCTGGGGATTTACCCCAAATATACTGATGCAGTGAAACGCCAGGACACCTGCACCCCATTGTTTAGAGCAACAATGTCCGCAATAGCCAAACTGTGGAAGGAGCCTCAGTGTCCATTGAAAGATGAATGAATAAAGAAGATGTGGTCTATGTATACAATGGAATATTACTCAGCCATTAGGAACAACAAATACCCACCATTTGCTTCCATCGACATGGATGGAACTGGAGGGTATTATGCTGAGTGAAGTAAGTCAATCAGAGAAGGACAAACATTATATGGTCTCATTCATTTGGGGAATATAAAAACTAGTGAAAGGGAATAAAGGGGAAAGAGAGAAAATGAGTGAAAATATCAATGAGGATGACAAAACATGAGAGACTCCTAACTTTGGGAAACAAACAAGGGGTAGTGGAAAGAGAGGTGGGCGGGAGTTGGGGTGACTGGGTGACAGGCACTGAGGGGGACTTGACGGGATGAGCACTGAGTGATATGCTATATGTTGGCAAATTGAACTCCAATAAAAACAAACAAACAAATAAATTCCTAAAAAAAAAATCTCCAGTGATTCCAAATTACTCCCACAACAAGGGCTAAACTTCATGTCATTTCATTAGATGCCTTTCACAAATCAATCTTAACTCACTCTTCCAAGTTCATTCTTGTAGTTTCACTATGGTTAATGTGGGGTATATTCCCTGAAGTCATCAGACTTCTCTATGCCTTTTTACACAATGCTCTTTCTGCATGAGATATTTTTACTGTCTTTATCTGGCTGACTTGTACTCACCTGTACTAGTAGGTGTAGGTTACATTGTGTTGTTGAAACAAACAACAAACTCTCAGTGACATAAAACTCAAGGTTGATTTCTCACTCATACTGTATGCCCATCATCAGTCAGCTTTGGGTTCTGTTGAGTCTTCCTTACTCAGTAACCCAGGCTTACAGAGCAGCCCCTATGTGGAGTGCTGTCAGGCACTAGACCAGGAAAAAAAGAGAGAAACAGAGAGAGAGAGAGAGAGAGAGAGAGAGAGACACAAAATTGTGCATTGGTTTTTATTTTTATTTTTTCATTTGTTTTAATTGAAGTTCGATTTGCCAACATATAGTATAACACTCAGTGCTCATCCCATCAAGTGGCCTCCTCAGTGCCCATCACCCAGTTACCCCAGACCCCTGCCCACCTCCCCTTACACAACCCTTTGTTCATTTCCCAGAGTTAGGAGTCTCTCATGGTTTGTCTCTCTCTCTAATTTTCCCACTCAGTACCCCTCTTTTCCCTTATAATCCCTTTCACTATTTCTTATATTCCACATATGAGTGAAATCATATGATGATTGTCCTTCTCCGATTGACTTACTTCACTCAGCATAATACCCTCCAGTTCCATCCGTGTCAAAGCAAATAGGGAGTATTCATCCTTTCTGATGGCTGAGTAATATCCATTGTATATACAGACCACGTCTTCTTTATCCATTCATCTGTTGAAGGACATTGTGGCTCCTTCCACAGTTTGGCTATTGTGGACATTGCTGCTATGAACGTTGGGGTGCAGGTGTCTCAGCTTTTCACTACATCTGTATTTTGGGGGTAAATATCCAGTAGTGCAGTTGCTGGGTCGTAGGGTAGCTCTATTTTTAACTTCTTGAGGAACCTCCACTCTTTTCCAGAGTGGCTGTACCAGTTTGCATTCCCACCAACAGTGCAAGAGGGTTCCCCCTTCTCCACATCCTCTCACAACATTTGTTTTTCCTGTCTTATTAATTGTGTTAATTTTTGCCATTCTCACTGGTGTGAGGTGGTATCTCATTGTGGGTTTTTTTTTTTTTAAGATTTTATTTATTCACTCATAAGATTGAGAGAGAGAGGCAGAGACACAGGCAGAGGGAGAAGCAGGCTCCATGCAGGGAGCCCAACGTGGGACTCGATCCTGGGTCTCCAGGATCAGGCCCCGGGCTGAAGGCTGCGCCAAACTGCTGAGCCACCAGGGCTGCCCTCATTATGGTTTTGATTTGCATTTCCCTGATGGCAAGTGATGCGGAGCATTTTCTCATGTGCATGTTGGCCATGTGGATGTCTTCTTTGGTGAAATTTCTGTTCATGTCTTCTGCCCATTTCATGATTGGATTTTTGGTTTCTTGAGTGTTGAGTTTGAGAAATTCTTTATAGATCTTGGACACTAGCCCTTTATCTGATCTGTCATTTGCAAATATCTTCTCCCATTCTGTAGGTTGTCTTTTAGTTTTGTTGCTCTTTCTTTTGCTGTGCAGAAGCCTTTTATCCTAAGTCCCAATCGTTCATTTTTGCTTTGGTTCCTTTGCTTTCATTGATGTATCTGGCAAGAAGTTACTGTGGCCAAGTTCAAAAAGGGTGTTGCCTGTGTTCTCCTCTAGGATTTTGATGGATTCTTGTCTCACATTTAGATCTTTCAACCATTTTGAGTTTATCTTTGTGTATGGTGTAAGAAATTGGTCTAGTTTCATTCTTCTGCACGGGGCTGTCCAGTTTTCCCAGCACCAGTTATTGAATGGACTGTCCTTTTTCCATGGATATTCTTTCCTGCTTTGTTGAATATTAGAGGAGTGCTTTTTAAATGGAAATAAAAGATGTCTTCTGTGAAGTTATTGGTATTTGAATCACAGGGTAAGAAGGGACCATTGATTCTCCTTTTGATTTGAAAGAAATTATTAGGAATACTTAAACCTGTCAGAGAAAGAATGTAACATAAAAATGATAAGCATACTTTGAATTTTAATAATTAACTTGTTGGATGCAGCTCAGACTATTTTACAGTCACTCCTAAAATTTAATATGCTGCCCAAGTACCCAGAAGGCAACTTTTTCTATCTGTGTATTTAGATAAAATTTTCTCTGTTTCCATTTCTTTCTTTATTTTTTATTTTTTTTTAAAGATTTTATTTATTTATTCATTCATTAGAGATGTAGAGGGGGGAGCGCAGAGACAACAGGCAGAGGGAGAAGCAGGCTCCATGCAGGGAGCCCGATGTGGGACTTTGTGGGACTTGATCCCGGGTCTCCAGGATCAGGCCCTGGGCCGAAGGGAGGCACCAAACCGCTGAGCCACCCAGGGATCCCTCTTTCTTTATTTTTTAAAAAGATTTTATTTATTTATCCATGAGAGACACAGAGAGGCAAAGACAGACAGAGGGAGAAGCAGGCTCCTTGCAGCAAGCCCTGATGCTGAACTCTATCTCAGGACCATGGAATCACACCTTGAGCCAAAGGCAGATGCTCAACCACTGAGATACCCAGAAGTCCCTGTTTCCATTTCTTTAAACGTGTTTGTGATACAGTCTTGGACTTCAACATAATCATAAACATACTTTGCAAATATATCTACATATGGCTCATAGAATTTAGGACCAAATATTTCAAGCTACACATGCAAAAATATTGGCTCACAGTCTTCTAACTTAGAACTCAGGAAGAGAGTTCTAGAATCAAGGCCTTGCACTTTGAAATGAGAAAGAGTTGGGTCTATGTGTTGGTTTCCTATTACTGTTGTAATAAATTATCACAAATTTGTGGCTTAAAAAATGCAAATCTATTATAGCTCTGGAGTTCCAAAGTCGGAAATGGGTCTTACTGGGTCGAAATCAAGGTGTTGGCATGCTGTTTGCCTTTCTGGGGGCTCTAGAAGAAAGAGTTTCCTGGACTTTTTTACATTCTAGAGGTTACCCACATATCTTGACTTTGGGGTCCCTTTCTCCACCTTTGAAGCCAGCTATGCTGCATCTCTTTCTGTTTTACGTAGTTCGTATTCCTATTTCTTGCCCCCCACCACCTCTTATTCTACCTTCTCCTTCTATTTCTTTTTTTTGTCTCTCTCTCTCTCTCTTTTTTTTTTCTCCTTCTATTTTTAAGGACCCTTGGGATTGTATTGGCCCACCCGGATAATCTAGCATAATCTCCCTATCTAAACCAATGGATTAGCATTCTTAATTCAGTCTGTAACCTCAGTTCCCCTTTGCCATGTAGGGTAAAATATTCACAAATCCTGGGAGTTAGGACATGGACATCTTTGAGAGGCCATTATTGTGTGTAATGGCCTTATTCTGGATTCTAATCCAGCATCTTCAGAGCAGTGTGTCATTGGGCAAGTCACTAATTTTTCAAAAGGCGTTATTTGATAATGGGGTACTAGTGGGCTTTTGGTGAGGATGAAATGTGCTAATAGGTGTCATGCACTTAAGAGTCCCTAGCACATAATAAACAGTGAATGTTAGCCAGTTTTGTCTTAGAATTCAGGTATGCTTGCTCACTGTGGGTCTGGATTAGAGATCCCTCTTCTGAACTGCCGTAAAAGCCCATCCTTCTCTGACCATAGTGTACCCAACATTGCAATGTCACCATCTGTTTACATGTCTTTTTCCTCTGTTAAATGAAGTTTCCTGATGGTAGGGAAACCAGTTTATATACCTTTGTAATCTTCTCATTCTTGGCACAAAAGAGGCTTCCCAACAAATGACTGGATTAAACTATGTTATCATTAATTGTGAAAAAGGAATCTTTTTCTAACCATAAGAAAAAATGCATAAAGTTTTCTCACTTGCATAATTTTCTCAAACTTTGGGGGCTTCTCACTTTTTGTCTTCTATGAAACCCTTTTGGATTAAGCAAAATTATTGTTAGTAAATGTACTAATTAATGAAAATCATTTATTTTGGAAAATCATTATTAATGAGGACATTTAGAAAATAACTGATATTCAGCTACCATTGACAAAAAGTTACTAGTCTGTTTTTCCACAGATGTACTTTGGAGATCAAGAGTAGTGCTGTGTGAGCAGCAGAAGATAATTCATATGAACAAAAACTCCTCTCTTCTCAAGCCCCCACAGTGATGTTGAGATTTTGGACTATGTCAGCATATCCTTAGCTAGTGGGCATGAGCTATAATTAAATGAGGACTATATTATTAAATGCACATGTAGGAGGAGAAAAACATGATCTACATGTGAGGATATGATCATACCTGATTGGAGACGAAGAGAGAGACATTTTAAAAAAAATAACCTCATTTTTATAGAGCTTGTACATCGAAGATGGAAAAACAGAAATCTGAGGAGAAATTTTCAAATCCTACTTAAGATGACAGGCTCAAATTATCTCAAAGAGAGTCCACACATTCTGAGACTCCATAACCAAGAGGAAAGCTGTGGGGAAAATCCAAAAAAGACTGGCATTTAGGTGTCTATGAGGAATATAGCTTTGATCTAAGGCACAGTGCCTTTAGTAAGAACTCAGTGGGCAGATATCCCTCCTTCTTCAAGGATCTAGAAAATTAAGACTGAGTAAAGTGAGTACACAGAGTATTTACATTGCCTTGTAACACAGTTTTGTATGTGTCTCTCCCACTAGACTTTGAGGTTGGTGAGAGCACATATTAAGCTTTAATTTCTGTATATTGGGGCCTAAAGTTGTGCCTGGCATATAGAAAACACAGAATAAATATTTGTCATTAAATAATGGAGCTTGTCTCATGGAATTTAAGAGCCAGAAGGCAGTATAGCTATCTTCTAGACTGTACATCTTCAAATTTATGTGGACATCAGAATTGCCTGAGGAGTGGGTATGGTGGGTGCTTTTAAAAAATACAGAATCTAAAATACATAGGGGATATACCCTTTACTCCCTCCAAGGGAAAGGACTCAAAGTATCTTTCTAATCACACTAAATACTTTTCCTTAATATTGGGAAAAGGCAAGGGTATCTTCTCCTGACACTTCCATTTGACATAGAACTGGAGGTTCCAGAGAGTGCAGTAAGACAAGAAAAATAAACAAAAGGTATTTAAATTGGACAGGAAGAAATGAAACTTGCTATTCATTAATGCCATGACTGTCTTCATAGAAAACCCCAAGGAATCCACAAAAATTTCCTAGAACTAGTGAGTTAGTCCATCAAGGTCACAGGTGATAAGGTTAATATACAAAAATCAATTATATTTCTATGTACAAACCATCAATAATTGGGAATTGAAATTTACATTTGCAATAGCACCTAGTTAAAAAAAATACATGGTTATAAGACTAACAAAAATGTGTAGGATCTTTATGCTTAAAACTACAAAACACTGACAAAAGAAATAAAAGATGACTTAAATAGAGATATTCATTATGTTTGTGGATTATAAGACTGAACATTGTTACAATGCTAATCCTCCCCATATTGGTCCATAGATTCAATGGCACCATAAAGTATCAGTAGATATTTTGTAGATATTGACAAGATGATTCTGAAGTGTATGTGGAACGGAAAAGGAACTAGAACAGTCGAGATAATTTTGTAAAAGAAGAACAAAATTGGAAGACTTGCCCCACTTGATTTCAAGACTCATAAGAAACCTACAGTAATCAAGACAACGTGGTACTGGCAAAAGGATAGACACATAGATCATTGTAACAGAATAGTTACAATGGGATCCCTCAAAGGAGTTTAATAGGTGACATATAAGCACATAAAAAATGCTCAACAGGGGATGCCTGGGTGGCTCAGCAGTTGAGCACCTGCCTTTGGCTCAGGGCATGATCCCACTAAAGTAGAAACAGTTCGAATGTCCATCAACTGATATATGGATGTACAAAATATGATACTATATCCATACCATGGGATATCATCATTTGTTCCTAAAAAGGAATGAAGTACTGGTGAACCATGAAAACATTATGGTAAATGAAAGAATCCAGTCACAAAAGGCTAATCTATAAAGGTAGAAAGTAGATTAGTAGTTAGTTGCTAGGGGCTGGGGCTTGGGAGAAAGAAGAGAATGTGTGCTAATAGGTAGAACATTTCTTTTTGGGGTGATTAAAATCAGTTCTAAAATTGACCGTGGTGATAATTGTACAAATGGTGATTATACTAAAAAATATTAAATTGTATATTTTAAATGGGTGAAGTGTACACTATATGAATGGTATCTCAAAGGAGCTTTTTTAAAAGCAGAGATCAGGGAGGCCTGTGTGGCTCAGTGGTGGTTGAGCGTCTGCCTTTGGCTCAGGGTGTGGTCCCGGGGTCCTGAGATGGAGTTCCACACCAGGCTCCCTCTGGGGAGCCTGCTCCTCCCTCTGCCTGTGTCTCTGCCTCTCTCTGTGTCTCTCATGAATAAATAAATAAAATATTTTTTTAAAAAGCAGAGATCATTAAAGCAAAATTTAAAAATAAAGGGGTTTTTTAAATCACTATCTCAGAGACACCCTTGTTTCCAAGTACTTCCACCTTCCCACTATTGCCTTCAACCAACTAGGGTTCTTCCTGTAGTCTGTAAGCAACAAGACCATAACAGCTGGCAAACTGATGATCTTGGGGCCCCTCATGACCTACAAACTCTGCTTTCTTGGCCTACAGAGCATTTAAAAGATTTTAAAACTTAGCTACCAACATTTTAAAATTAGAAGAGTTCACATTAAATGTGAATTTCTGGCTTCTCTGGAAAAAACAAAATGAAAAAAATCCAATTTGATGACCACACTGGCTCTGCATTTCCCATGTGAAAAGACAAGACAGCCCTCTTTAGGCACCGTGCCCTCCCTAGTGTGCCCCTGTACACCTAGTCTAAATTATTTGTCACTTCTTTTTAATACCTTAGGGACATCCTGAGTTTGCAATGCCTGCTCAGACTTTTCCTTGCATCAAAACTTTCTTATTTTGCACCTCATTTCCTCAGGCCCTGTTTGATGATTGGCTAATCCTGGGGTTTCTAACCTTGGCTGCACATCAGAGTCTCCTGGGGCCAAAGGCAAAAAAATCCCTAAGTAAGGGTACACCCCGACCAGTTAAATCAGAATCTCTTGGGTGGGGGTAGGGCTGGGGCACAGGCCAAACAATAAAAAACAAAACAGAAACCCAACTTTCTAGGTGATTCCAATTTATATCTAGGGAGGCAAGCCACCGGGTTAATCTGCTATTTCAATTCAAGACAAAGTCTTAGTAGCCAGTAATGGTTTAACGGCCTCTCAACTTGTTTTTCAAGCAGTGCCTGAATGAGTAAATGATGTGGAAATAAAAGAATGGTTTTGGTTAGGTGAACCTTTTACTTGATTTTCCAATCAGAGTGGGTGTTTGTTGGGACCTAAACGTAACTCATTTCTATAACAGTCATATTAAAAGATTTTGTAATCATTATAACAAGCACCAACAAGTCATGATGCCTTTACAGCTTTGGTGGTGCCTTTCTGTTATTTTTAATAACAAGACTTTTAATCAGTGAATTTAATTGCTATTGAGACCTTCTGTGGGTTCTGGCAACGCCACCAGGGTTGACAAGTACAAGAAGTTAACAGTGGCTTTTTGAGAGGTCATGCGTGGCCAACACCGGGAGACAGGAAGCTCGATAGAGATCGGTTGAATGAATCGACAAGCCATTTGCTTTTCATCATCCGCAGTTGGGATGGAAGCTTTGGAGAAATTTCGCAGTGGGCAACGGGGGTCAGGTGCGGTGTGTGGGAGAGGCCCCCTGACCCCCAGAGGTCTTCCTCCCGAGTTTTTGCTAAGCCATCCCTAGGCGATTCGCAGAAGGCCCTGGGCAGAGAAAATACTGGTTAGGCAAGAACAGCCCCCTCCCCCCGTGGGCCTGTCCTTCCAAGCATCCCTTGAACTTCACTGCCTCAGAGACCCCAGACTCCCCCTAATCAAAGCCTAGAGGAAGTTGCCGTAGGTTAAACCTCGTCTCCCACGACCCGAACAGGAGACAAACGGCCCCCTTGGGAAGTACGAGTGCAGCCTGGCTGCGGGCCGGGCCACGGCTAGGACCCGGGGGGGGGGGCGGGGGGCGGGGGGCGGGGGGCGCCCGGGGGGAGCGCGCGTCCGCACGGGGCCGGCAGGCGGTCCGCCGCACCCGCACCCGCACCCGCTCCCGCACCCGCACCGCGCGCTCGGCGCCCCCCCCGGCCCCCCCGCCCCCCGCCCCCCGCCCCCCGGCCCGCAGAGGGGTCGGCGGCAGGACCGAGACGGCGCGGCCGGCCGGGGAGGGGGGCGCGGCGCGCGGCGGTGCTGTCCAGGGGGAGGCGGGCGGAGGGAAGGCGCTGCCGCCGCCGCCGCCGCCGCCGCCGCTGCCGCCTCGCCGGCGGCGACACAGACGCGGGGAGCGGCCGAGGCGGTGAGTCGCGGCGCCGTCGCTCGGGTTCTCTGCAGCCGGGGCCCGTCGGAGTGGCGGCCCGGGCGGCGGGCGGGGGGGGGGGGGGCGGGGGCGCCGCTGCCGGGGGATCCGCGCGCCCCGGGCCGGGCGGGCGCAGGGGTGGGCGCGAGGAGCGCGCGGTCCTGGGGACCCGGTGCCCGCAGCCGTCCCCGGCGCGGCTCCCCGGGTCGGGTGCCTTGTCCTGCCCTCGGGGCCTCCGAGCGAAGAGAAGACCGAAGACCCCGGGGGCGGCGGCAGGAAGGGGAAGAGCCGCTGCGGACGGACGGACGGACGGACGGCGCGCAGAGGCGCGGGGCGGGCTGCGCGGGCGCCGGGTCGGAAGGGGGCGTCCGCGCGCTGGTGTCCGGGGCCCGCGGGAGCGACCCTCTGCGCGCGGGTGGGGTCGGGGCCCTCGCTCGCCCCCCTCGCTCGCCCCCCGCCTGCGGAGCCGGCCCGGAGAGGCCACGGGAGGCCGCGTGCGGTGTGGAGACCGGGGAGGGGGCTTGGGGAGGCGCCCGAGGCGGTAGTCGAACCCCGGGGAGGAAGTGGCGTGCGCTTGGGACCCGGGACCTGACAGATTTGCGTCTCTCGCCCTCGGGGACTCGGGAACGGGTGTGCTGCGGAGATGATGTGTTTGAGTGTTTTTCAGTGCATACCGGTTTATTTTTAGCTCCCAGAGAAGCAGGATGTGCAAAGTGGGTTGTATCAGCCCGGGAGGGGCAGGAGGTCTCCCTGTCCGCAGGAAAACACAAGTTTCTTGCTGCAGATGCTTCAACTTTGGAGCCCGGAGGAAGAAAGCGCTTGGCTCTCCGGCGCCCTCTCTCCGGCGCTCTCCCCACCGGGGCCACTTTCTCCCTGCGGGCCTGTCTGAAGCCGCAGGCCCGGCCGGCCGAGCGTCCTTCTCTGCTTGAGTGCTGGCCCCAAATGAGGGTACGGGTCCTGCGCGTAGGGCGGCTAGTGGAACACAGAAGTAGGGCTGCCAAGGTCTCGCTTGCTGAGAAGGAAACCACACAAGCTTGCTTAAAGTTTTCCGAGCTTTGTCTGATTTGAAAACAACAGACTTAAGCACGCAGCTGCCTTCCCAAGAGCAGGATTCTACGTCCAGGTTTCTCAGACCTAACTGGCCATGCTGGTGAGGTTTTTCACGCTGTCTGGGAGATGCCTGTGTTTTAGGGTCAAATGCAGGATGCAGGGACTGCAGAAGAGAAGGGGGTGGTATGATGGTGAGAGTGTGGGTGTATGGGAGGGAGACTACTGGGAGCTAAGTGTGGATCTAGGGAGGGGCTTCCTTCAGAGAAGGAGGCTCAGGAAGCTGAAATCCAAATGTTCAGGTGCCCAAACCAGACCCCTGGAAATTACTTCAGAGTCTCCCCCATTTCCAGCAGTCAGCATCAGTCCTGAAGATCCACTGACTCTCTGTAAGTGTGCTAGGTGACAGGGCTGTGGGGAGCATGGGCTGTGCAGCCAAACTGCTGGATGGGAGTTCTGGCTGGGACACAGGAAGCTCCTCAGCCCTTTCCTGATCTGTGGCATGAGATTGATAAGAGGTAGCAAACCTGTCTCAGGTGTGTTGTGAAGATAAAACGAATCAATACAGAGAGCACTTCACACAATGCCTTGTGCTTGTGTGCTGCAGAAATGCGAGCTCTTATTGTTGTTGTTGTTATATGTCCCCTTCTCTCTGTTTCTCCTGTCACTGATGTAGCTCATGTCCTTAGCACTTGCCTGAATTGTTCCAGTTGCCTTCACACTGGGTTCCTTGCTCTGAATCCAGACACTCTAGCTCCAGTCCATTCTCCAAACTGCAACTAGAATGCTCATCTGGAAAACAAAAATCTACGCCAGTCATGCTGCTTCATTTCCTTTAAAGGTTTTCCGTGGCTTTCAGGATAGAGTTCAGACTCCAGGGAATTTCATGACCTCACCCTCCTCGTTTCCTCCCCAGCCTCATCTCCCAGGCCTCTCCCTGTGTAGCTTCGGCTGCTCCCACCCTTCCTCATCTGGGTAACTCCTGGGAATTTTTCCCTACTCATCTGTAACAACACTGCCCACCAGCAGACCTCTTGGCAGCCCCCCTTCCCGGTCCCAGCTAATTGAGCTGCGCTTGCTTCCTGCTGCCATGTTACCCTGTGCATCCCCTCCCAGTGCCCTACAGCATCCTCTACACATGGATCTACCTCACTTGCAAGTGCCTTGAAAGATGGAGTGTGTCAGGAAATGTTTGTTGAATTAATAAATGGATATCAGTCAAGCAAAGTTCAGTCCTTTTCACTAAAGCCAGAAACAAACATGGAGAATAATAGGAAGACCAAACCAATCCTCAGTGTAATACTGCACAATAAAACAAAACAAAACAAAACAACCAAAAAACTTTGGGAGATATTAAGGAATCAGCAGTTGGTCAAAAGCAGTGTGGTGTGCTTCCTTGGAACCCAGTTCAGGTGTATTTTTTAAACTACAAAGGGACAGACTAATAATGGGGAAATATAGGGATTTGAACTCTTCCCTTCCTTCCATCATAAAAAGGTGGGGCTTCTCGCACTAGGCTGTGAGGCGGGGGGGGGGGGGGGGGGGGGGGGTGTCCAGCTCTTTGAAAAGGTTGTGCCGTGAATTTGGTTCTGGAGGCAGAGAAGAACATTACCACATGCATAGGCTTTATGACTCTTCCTTGGATTGTGGCTTCCCTGGGAGTGTGGACTTCAGCTTGTCCTGGGAGAGATAGGAAGAGAGCAGGAACTATGCTGCCATCAAAGCTCCTCTGTTAAATTTTAAGCAATTCAGTATGTTGTGTGGGTGCATTTCTGACTGAGGCAGTATTTCCAACATCCCATTACTGGGATCTCAGGGACCTTGCAAAGGGAGCTAAGATGGAGCCCAGTTCTCTGAGACTGTCTCAGAGTCTCAAGGCTCCAGAGCAGGGGATTTTGGATAGCTGAGGAATCAAAAATACTTTTTACATTTTTAAAGGGTTATAAACAAAACAAATCGAAATACAAAGAAGAATATGTAATGGAGACCACGACTAAAACACTTACTCCTTAGTTCTTTATAGGAAAACTTTGCCAACTGCTGTTCTGGAGCTGAGACCATTGGTTTTATTTTTCAGGTCATCTTGGTTTGATTGGTAGTGGCTGCCTGGAGAGCTGGTTTGAGTAGGAATCCAAGGCTGGATCTGGACTCAGCAGGAAAGAGTTCTGTGGTCAATTAGTGATGTCTGTCAGGGTGTGGGATTAGGAAGTGGTAGCTTACAATTTTTGTCCTTACCATCCTTCTATCTTTATCACCATGGGAGAGAGTATCACTGAAGGATAATGAAGGCAGAAATCAGGGACAGAACACACGAGTTCAAAGTCAATCTTAGAAGAAGCCAGGAAATTTCTACCACTACCTTAAACTATTACCACCGTTAACATTAGTAGCTTCTTTTTATCCTTCCTATATGTACTATGTATGTACATAGGGATTCCATTAAATTTTGTAATAATATTTTCAGGAGATATGTATTATAATTAGGATTCAATTCTGTTGCAAGTGTCAAACAAACTTAAGTAAAAAAAAAAGGAACATTATTTTGGCTTTTTAACTCCTTGGTCCAGAGGAAGATACTTCAGGTATGGCTTGATCCAGGGCTTAAGCATCGTTACCAGGGCCTGATTTCTCTCTATTTACTGGTTTACTTTCTTGAAGTTTCTTGAAGTTGGCACCATTTTTAGGTTCCATTTCCTTGTGGGTTTAAATCCAGCCAGAAAAGGAGAGACTCTATCCCAGAATCACTTGCAATGACTGGCTGTGGCTTTATTGGCTTTGATTGGGTCCACCACCTCTTCCTTTGGCTCCAGTGCCACAAGTTAGTAGAGCTTGGGCTTGATCACAAGTTTTATCCCTGAGGCTAAGAAGCAGGGAGCAGGGTAGTTCTCCAGGAGAATATTGTTAGAGAACGTTGTTGTACTGTCACCAGGAGATGGGCCAATGGATGTTGGATTACAAAGTAACAGATGTCCACCATCGTACTGCTAGCATTCCCCTTCATAGATGAGGAAAACAGGTTCAGTGACACTCAATAACTTGTCCAAGGGCACATGGCTAATAAACAGTGGAGTTCTAATTTTAAACCCACAATTTATATGCTTAGTAGAATTATTTGTGAACAGAACATTTTTTTTTAAGTAGGCTCCACCCCCTGACATGGGACTTGAACTCTTGACCCTGAGATTAAGAGTCTCATGGTCTGCCTACTGAGCCAGCCAGGTACCCCATGAACAGAACAATTTAAAGTGAGCATAGTAAAAGCTCTAATCTCTTATATCTGAAAATATGGCTAACTAACTTCAAGAAATGCTATGTATTGGCTGGCTAGAAGATAGGAGGAAAAAGAAGAGAAAGACTTCTTTGGCTGGATTTTTACTTAGAATGTCAAGAAATATTTTTTTTTTAGCAGTTTCCACATATTCAACATTGTGTTAAGTTCTAGTGATACAAGATGAATAAGATCTAGTCCCCTACCTTTAAGAAACTTATATTCCACTGTGAAAGTGCAAGACATACTTAGGGGACAGGTTGCCTGGAATGAGAACTGTGCGGTGGGGGAAGGTGGAGGAGCAGAGCCCCTTTGATGGGGACAGTGACCTTTCAGTTTGTTTACTGTCATGTCCCCACTGCAGTGCTGTGTGTGATAGGCAAGCAATAAGTGTTTCTTGAATATGTCATTTTTTTAAATTGTGGTTAAATATAAATAACACAACATTTACCTTGTGAACCATTTTTAAGTGTAAAGTTCTGTGGCATTAAGTACATTTGTGTTACTGTGCCACTGTCACCACCATCCATCCCCAGAACTTTTTCATCTTTCCTTTAAAAAAAAAAAAGATTTTATTTATTTATTCGGGAGAGACAGAGACACAGGCAGAGGGAGAAGCAGGTTCCATGCAGGGAGCCTGACATAGGACCCGATCCCAGGTCTCCAGGATCACACCCCAGGCTGCAGACGGTGCTAAACCGCTGTGCCACCAGGGCTGCCCCTTTTTCATCTTTCCAAACTGAAACTCTATACCCAGTACAAAAAAACTCTCCTTCTCCAAATCCAGCCCCTGGCAACCACCTTTCATTGTACTTTGTGTCTGTCCGAATTTGACTACTCTAGGTACCTTATGTTACATGGAATCGTACAATATTTGTCACTTTGTGACTGGCTTATTTCACTTAACATTATGTCTTCAAGTTTACCCATGGTGTAGCATGGGTACGAATTTCCTTTCTTTTTAAAGCTGAGTAATACTGCGTTGTAGGTATACACTACATTTTGTTTATCTGTTCATTTACCAACAGGTACTTGCGGTGCTTCCACCTTTTGGCTATTGTGAATAATGCCATTGTGACCATCAATGATGGTATCTGTTTGAGATCTGCTATCAGTTCTTTTGGGTATATGCCCAGAAGTGGGATTGCTGGATCACGTGGTAATTTTGTTTAATTTTTCAAGGAACTGCCATGCTATTTTCTACAGCAGTTACAGGCCCACCAGCAATACACATGGGTTCCCATTCCTCCACGTCCTTGCCAACACTAGCTATTTTCAGGTTTGTTTTGTGTTTTTTTTTTTTTTTTAATATAATAGCCATTCTAGGGAGTGTGAAATGTTTAACATAGTCTTCAAAGTAGATTGGGATCAAATTGTGAGGGACAGTAGTAAGTAGAGTCTGAATTTCATTTGGAGGAGCTGTTGAGTATTTGTTGCCTTGTGACACTGGCATGATCACTTCCCTACATTAGAGAGAGAGTGAAGAGAGGAAGGGCAGTAGGGAAGTTAGGGGGTGATTTTAATTATTCAGATGAGAGAGATCCTAATAGTTTTCTCCACATGTATACAACTGAGGATATTATATTTATTGCCCCACAAAAAAGTATTGGACTTGGGGAGGAAAAGTAAGTGTGTCACCAAGCTAACTCATGACCAGGGATGGCACAGATAAGTTGACCGCTATTGGTAACAATGACAGTAATGATTGCAAATGCCTTGATGCACACTTTCTGTGAACACGGCAGTGTTCTAAACATTAATTTGATTCTGATAAGTCCTTCAGAGGGTTTATCAGCCAGAGTTCATAGGGAGGCAGATGACACACTCACAGGGCATAACTGGAGAAAGTTTAGTGAGGGGACTCTTTACAAAGATGTGGGCAGAGTTAAGGGAAGCCGCCAAGAGTGGCCCGCAAGGCATGTAAGCCTTCACTATCCCAGCCCCGAAAGAGTGATGTGAGAGCAGTATGTGGAATTGGTCTTTAGTAGAGGAATACAGTTAATGCCAAACTTTGGCCTGTCATGGAGGCATCCAGGTGAGGGAGTCCCCAACTACTCTTTTCTCCCGTCTCTGAGTTCTGCTGGTGCACCTGATTGACCAACCTAATCAGAAGCCAGAGGGCAAGAAAACCTGTTAGATGTAAGGACTAGTCTTACCTGGAAATCAGCCTCCCAGGGCTGAGAGTGGAGTGGAGAAGGGAGGAATCTGGATCTGGAGAGGAAAGCAGAGAGGATCCAGCAGGCGGAGTGAGCACTATGGTGAGCCGTATTTCACAGGTGAGGGAACTAAAACATTAAGAGGTTGAATGACCTACCCAAGGTCACTAATAAGTTGTGGGGCTGAGATTTGAACCCAGGAACATTTTCACCATACATCCAGTCTGATCTGGTATGTTAGATTTTTTTTCCAAACCTGTGTGTTTTCATTCTTTGGGAATAATCTGATTTGTACAAATTTCGCTTGGCTGTCAAAATGGAGAGTAAATGACTGCTCAGAATTTCTTCCTCTTCCCCCCTCCCCTAAATAACAACATGTATTTCATATGTATGTTTCATAGCTGAATGATTATATTTAAATTAAAAATATCTTTTTATATAATTGGTGGGGGATGACAATATGTCCTTGAAATACATGTGAGAAAGTTATGTTTGTTTTGTTTTGTTCTTAGCTGAAAGCGCCAAAGGAGTTGATAGTGTAACTTGGCTGCTTAAACATTAATGAGACCTAGGGCTGTGTTAGAAGGAGAGTGTCCAGTACAAGGGAGATGGTATTTCCCTCTGTGCTATCTTGGCAGGAGGAAGTTCAGCAAGCAGTGTCTAGTGTGGGGGAGCCCACCTCCCCCAAGGCATGTCTGAAGGCCTCTCTAGCCAGAAAAAGCTCTGTGGAAGCCCAATTATTGTGGTCTACACATATATGAAGCATTGCATCAGAGAAAAAAAATCTATTCTAGGGTCAGAAGTAGGCTGCCGGTGCAGCATGGGCTGCATTGGAAGGCCTCATATTTTCCGTGCTTGGAGGTTGTGAAGCTGAGGCCACGGGTGAGAGATGTGGTCAAGGGCTTATGTTAGTTTCCTGTGGCCTGTATAACAACTTACCACAAACTGGGTGGCTTAAAATAACAGAGATATGTTTTCTCACCGTTCTGGAGGGCAGAAGTCCAAAATCAAGATAGCAGCACAGCCAGGCCCCCAGAAGCTTTGTGGGGAGAATTCTTTGCTTGTCCATCCCAGCGGCAGGTGGCTGTCAGCATTCCTGGGCTCAAGGCTGCATCACACTCATCTCTGCCTCCATGGACACGTGGCCTCCTTCTCTCCTCTGTGTGTCTCTTATAAAGGACATTTGTTGTTAGATTTAGGGTTCACCTGGATAATCCAGGGTTATTTTATTTTGAGATCCTTCACCTGGATAATCCAGAGTTATTTTATTTTAAGATCCTTAACTTAATTACCTCCTTTTTCCAAATAAGATCATATTCACCTGTTCCCAGAGTTTGGAAGTGGGCATGTTTTTGGGGGGCCACCATTCATCTTGCTGCACGGCTCATGAGTGTACACTGCGACCCTTGATCCTCTGAATCTGTCATGATGCTCCTAGATTTGGTTGACCACCTAGATTCTAGGTTCCTTGACACAGTAGAGGTTTTATAAACACTTCTGATTTGATCTATTGAAATTTTATTCTAACTTTAAACAACAAAACAAACAAAATATTTAAAATCTACCATCTCTTATTTCTGACGTGGAGGGGTGAGTGAAAGAGGCTCTCAAATACCACTTGGTCCCTGTCTTGAATGGAAGCTTTCTGTGCTTTGCTTTACCTAGTGGCTTGGGAGGAGATGAATGGGGGCAAAAAAAAGACATTGTCCCTATCCTGGCTTCTCACCTGGACTTTCACAGATACTTTCACAAAGTAATTGCTCAGAGAAAGGCTAAGGATGTGGGGGTCTTTCAGGAAAGGGCAACAGAAGCAATATAGGCTCCAGTTTCTAGGCTTTTTGAAAAGCATCAGCTTGGAAATACGGTTTGTAACTGATGTTGGCCCATCAATGAGCCTTCTATGAATGTGTTTTCAGTACCTTGTCCTGAACTGGGGCCTATGTTCACTGGGCGCACAAGGCAAGGTCAAGGGTAGCACTGGCAATTACCTGGCTAATTCGAAGACCATATCCCATCACATGGGGGTACATCAACAGAGTCCACCCAGGGCACAAATTATTCTGCTTGGTTGTCTGCATTGATCACATTCACATTCTCTTATGAGGCCAAATCCATTCCCTCTGTGCTATGGAGAGGCTGTTGTATTTAAGTTCCGTGTCCCTCCAGGGGGCAGCTTATTTTGGTTTCTCAACCACTTTTCAGTTTGACTTCAAAAGAGAAAGAGGAAAGAAAAAAAAAAAAAAGGTAAAATGGCCTCTCACTTTATTATGCTATATATTCTGCTGTATCATTGTGACTCTGGTTAATATTAACTTTGGGTCTGTTTGCTTTGAATAATACACTTGGAATCTTACAAAACTTAACAGAATTTCGTCTCACCAGCTAAGGAAAGCTTGCCCAAGACCAGCTACTTAATTTGTGAGGCCCAGTACAAATTGAAAAAATGTAGGCCCTTGTTTAAAAATTATCAAGAGTTTTGGGGCACCTGAGTGGCTCAGGCGATTGGGTGTCTGCCTTCAGCTCGGGTCATGATCCCAGGGTCCTGGAATCGAGTCAGTCTCCCTGCTCAGTGGGAGTCTGCTTCTCTCTTTCCCTCTGCCCCTGCCCCTGCTCATGGTCTCTCTCAAAAAAGTAAAACCTTAAAAAAAAATTATCTAGAATCTTAAAATGGTGTCAGCAGAGCATTAGACCAGCCGTGGGGGCTCTTCCAAGCATGGCGCCCCGTGTAACTACAAAGGGCACTTGCCTTTGAACTGCCCTGGCCTTACACACATGCTGAGGATGACACCTTGCTAATGTAGCACCTTCCACACCCCTGCAAAGAGTGACTGGGTCAGTTTACTCTGCCTTAGTGGGAGCACACTCTTCTGCAGGGGTGAGGACACAGCAAGCAGGCTGGACATCTCTTGTGGACTCTTCCACCTTCTCTTTCCTCCCTCAGCCACCTGCTCTGTGTCCTGAGAGGCATCAAGGGCCATCTTTGTCTTTGATTTCCGGTATAATTTGGCCAGTGGTGGGTCCAGCCCACTACTTGGGAGAGTGGGAGGAGAGTCGGGGAGGCCGTTTATTTCCATGTTCCCTCCTGCTGGGTTGCATGCCTCAGTTGGCTTCATGTGTGTGCTGAAGGCTGCAGCTCATGCCAGGCATCTTCTCCATCCAGCCACTTTCTTTGGAATTCCTTTACATCCCCACCTCACACACTGAGGCTGAGGGATGGTAACAGCTTCCTGCTGTTGTCAGTCTTGGCTGCTTTTCTAAACCCTTCATTATTCTTTTCTCAGTAGCCTCTCCAATAGGATTCCTTGGTGGGATTAAAAAGCACCTACTTCCTACCTGCACCCTGGCTGATTCAGCAGCCCTCTGCCAGGATGGGACCACACTTTGTGTTGCTACAGAGCAGAAAGAGAAGCTGATAGCTCTCCTGGCTGCTGTGCCAACTCCGGGTCAGGCTGGGCCAACGGGAAGCAGCATGTGCACATCTGTAGGGGCAGGGAGCATACACTTGGGGATCAGGCATTTTCATTCTCTGCTAACAGTTGGGGCAAGTCGTAGAAAATGAGCATAATGACAGTTCACTTCTAGGGCTGTTTTGAGCCTGGTGTGAGAGCAAATGTGCATGATGCCTAGCACAGTGCCTGGTATACAGTAAGTGCTCAAGAAGCATTGTTACCTTGACCACAGTTTGTTTGTTTATTTATTTATTTATTTATTTATTTATTTATTTATTTATTTATTTATGATAGTCACACACAGAGAGAGAGAGGCAGAGACATAGGCAGAGGGAGAAGCAGGCTCCATGCACCGGGAGCCCGACGTGGGATTTGATCCCGGGTCTCCAGGATCGCGCCCTGGGCCAAAGGCAGGCGCCAAACCGCTGCGCCACCCAGGGATCCCTTGACCACAGTTTCTATGGAGTATCTCACTCAAGGGGATCCACTGTCCACTTTGTCTCTGATCTGAACTGCGCCACTTACAGCCTGGATTACATGAATGATTATCAATTATTCACTGCTTCACTGTTTTGGGTATTATTTCTGTCTTCTTAGCTAGATTGTAATGTTCTAGAAGTCAGGGACTTCTATTATTATCTTACAAAATTTTTTTGAACTAATCTAAGTTTTCAACCTAGTTGCTAGCACACTGTTAATTGGTTAAGAAATATGTCTTGGTTAAATATAAGGCAACCATGTTATTTATTGTTCATACTGGATACTTTTGAAAATGAAAGTGGAGTACTTTTTAAAGATTTTATTTATTTATTTTAAAGATTTATTTATTATTTATTTATTTAAAGACACACAGAGGCAGAGACACAGGTAGAGGGAGGAGCAGGCTCCTGTGGGGAACCTGATGCAGGACTCAATCCCAGGACCTTGGGATCACGCCCTGAGCTTAAGGCAGAGGCTCAACCACTGAGCCATTCCAAGAGGAATACTTTTTAATAATTACTTCAAAACAAGAGGTGTGAACACAGACTATCTTAGGCAAATGGGGACATAGAGTCATTCTAGTTAAGTGGAGCTTAAGATAGCTTTCCAGGGATCCCTGGGTGGCTCAGCGGTTTAGCGCCTGTCTTTAGCCCAGGGTGCGATTCTGGAGTCCTGGGATCGAGTCCTGTGTCAGGCGCCCTGTGTGGAGCCTGCTTCTCTCTCTGACTCTCTCTCTGTGTCTATCATGAATAAATAAATAAACAATCTTTTTTTAAAAAAAGATAGCTTTCCAAATGTTGTTTTAGAATTTGCTAGCCTACCCTCACTTGTATTAGTCTGCCTTTGGTTGATGAGACAAAAACATGCTATTTAAAAAATATAGGAAAAATATGTTTAACATTCCTAGTAAAATTTTGGCCTGATTTGAGGCAATGGGTTAGGGCTTCTTATATAGAGACCTACCTTTATATCTTCTTATTCTACTTTCTACTGGATACCAACTTATGCAACTCTCTTCTGCACTTACCTTTTTTCTTTTACCATATATAGTCTAGTTATTGTCCTTCTTGGAATAGTGATTACTTATGTTCAAAGATGGCAAAAATAGATTTATATACATATATTTTTCTGAACATCTTTGTCTTTGTATTTCTGGTTGCCTAGGTGACATTTCCAAGAGAATGCGCGCTAATCTGCTATTATTATAGCAGAGATACGATGGAAACTATTTTTAGGCCCTTTTATACCTCTCCTTTTCTCCACCAGACCATTTAATTGGTTTATTTCTTCTGTTTGCATTATTGAAAGGCCACCTATAACTTCCTTCCTCTGGTTCTGATTTGGGGACTGTAACTTTCTGAAAAATGATGCAGTAATTCAATACTTCATCATTCAGAATTACTGTATCTGTACGGATTGTCTGTTCATTTGGGTAGTTGATATCAGTTGTTGTTTTTACAGATTGTCCAAGCCAGGCTTAGGCAGGAGATATTTTTGGTGTAAGTAAAAAAGAATGTGGATGCATCTGTAGTTCTGTAGCAGAAAGAGCATATCCACTCTGGAACTGGATTGGCTTGGCTTCGTTCAGTCTTAATGCTGTCACTTACTAGCTGCACAACCTCCTGGAACTTATACCTTTAGTTTATAACTGGGGCAACGATGTTACTGCTTCATGGGGTTGCTGTAAGGGTTGAGAAGGTTAAGTGGCTAACACACATGCGAGCATGAGGTGCAACATCTCAGGTACAGAAGTTATGCTGCTGGTGTGGCTGTTCTTTCAGCCACATGACACATGACAAAGGTACAAATGCACCACCACTCAGAAAATAATGTCACACAAGACACTACAAATACTTGAATTTACTAAGGAGATAATTTAGAGGGATCGTTATTTTCTTCACTAAAATTTTTTTACTAACATCTTTTACTAAAATGTTCTTTTATAAATCAGTGTTAATATTTGGAATATTTTCTTTCATTATTTTTTTTTAAGATTTTACTTTTTTAAGTAATCTCCACACCCAACCTGGGGCCCCAACTCACAACCCTGAGATCAAGATCAAGAGTTGTATACTCAGGGATCCCTGGGTGGCGCAGCGGTTTGGCGCCTGCCTTTGGCCCAGGGCGCGATCCTGGAGACCCAGGATCGAATCCCACGTCGGGCTCCCGGTGCGTGGAGCCTGCTTCTCCCTCTGCCTGTGTCTCTGCCTCTCTCTCTCTCTCTCTGTGTGACTATCATAAATAAATAAAATTAAAAAAAAAAAAAAAGAGTTGTATACTCTATGGATTTAGCCAGCCAGGCTCTCATTCATTATTTTTATGTAAGGATATGTATGATGCATATCTCTAAAGTATCATGCAATAAGAGATTTTGAATGTTTACCTGACCATTTAATGTACCCGAAGGGGAAATATTTAGCGTAACTCAGTATTAGGGATAGGGCCTGAAATACTGCAATCGGGATTTGAGATTATTAATTTGGATTGCATGGCAAGTGTGAGGGGAGAGATGGACTTTAATCTGTTGTCATTTAAAATTGTTTAATATGGAGGTGTGGTCCTGGCTGGGGTTCCTTTAGTTCTCATTCTTTTTCATTGTTATTCTATTCAGGTTTATCATTTGATAAGTGAGGTAGATTGCTGCATCATTGTCCAGGAGTTTGTTTTGTTGCCCTTGAGGAGAAAGAGGGAGGAAGAAGCATCCAGGCAAACAGACGTACAGACAGGCACACGCAGGCACATTGCTTTAGACATGTGATCTAAAATTTCTATTAGAATATTTACAGGAAGAGCTCTTTGATGGGGTTTTTTACTGTGGTTTATTGGAAGGGGAGGATTGGGATGCGGTGGGAAGGCTGTGATGTTGAGTTCCCATCACCTCACCCTTTGGAAGACATGACAGCCACTTCCAAGCCAGGCCAAAGGACAAACAGTGAGAATCAGAAGTCAGTCCTGGCCTCTGAAGTTTCTTGAGAGAGTAACAGGAATTCTGTGCCTTAGATTTTTTCAAATGTAGTCGTTTATTTATATATTTATTTCAAATATATCATTTATTTTTTTAAAGATTTTATTTATTTATTCATGAGAGACACACAGAGAGAGGCAGAGACACAGGCAGAGGGAGAAGCAGACTCCCTGCAAGAAGCCCAATGTGGGATTTGATCCCTGGACCCCAGGATCATGCCCTGAGCTGAAAACAGACACTTAACCGCTAAGCCACCCAGGTGTCCCTCAAATATAACATTTAAAGAATATGTTCCCCAGACCTTGGCTACTATTCCCTCGATACCTTCATCTCTATCCTTATTAAAGGAAAGCATTATCATGAAATAAGATCTGCATGCTATAGATTAGAAAGAAAAAAAGTTACCATAATTCAAATATTCAAAGGCAAACAGGGTTAGTATTTGGAACATTTCTTTTCATTATTTTTATAAAGAAATCTTTTTCTTAGTTACACAGTCACACTTCTATGTAATTTTAAAATTAGGTTTTCATTTAACCATATACCCTGGGCTATGATACTGTGATATAATAAAAAATATATAGTTTGGGTCTCTGTCCCTAGTTCCTGGTACAGACCTCCTTAAAAACCCAGGGAATTTCTGAGTGATGGGAGTAGGATGAGTGTCCTTTATTGTTCATTAATAAACTGCTTCCAGCCACATCTGCCTTTATGCTAAAGGGGTAACTCTAGGAAGAGAGAGGCTGGTGGCCAAAGGAACCAACCGTGTAATCAGAGGGTTGGAACTTTCAGGCCCCTATTCTACCCCCAGGAAGGGAAGAGAAGCTGGAGATGGACTTCAATCACCAGTGGCCAATGATTTAATCACTTGAGTCTACATAATTTTGGAGCCTCCGTAAAATACCATATGGTTTCACTCATATGCAGAATTTAAGAAAGAAAACAGAGGAGCAAAGGGATGAAAAAAAGAGAGACAGAGGCAAACCAAGAAACAGACTCTTAACTATAGAGAACAAACTGATGGTTCCCAGAGGGGAGGTGGGTAAGGGGGATGGGGAAATAAGAGGTGGGGGCTAAGGAGGGCACTCATTGTGATAACCACCAGGTATTATATGGAAGTATTGAATCCCTATATTGTGGACCTGAAACTAATATTATACTGTATGTTGACTAACTGGAATTTAAATAAAAAGTTAGAAAAAAAGCCTAAACAGTGGGGTTCAGAGAGCTTCCAAGGTGCTGAGCACATCAGAGTGCTGGTAAAGTGGTTTACCAGAGAGAACGTGGAAGCTCCCCACCTCTTCCCCCATACCTTGTCCTATGCATCTTTTCCATGTGGCTGTTTTTGAACCATATCCTTTCATAATAAACCAATAATCTAGCAAGTAAACTGTGTTCCTGAGTTCTGTGAGCTGTTCTGGTGAGTTTTGGATCCAAGGAGTATATCATGGAAACCCCTGATTTACAGCCAATTGGTCAGAAGTCCAAGTATCTGTGATTTGCAACTGGCATTTGAATTGGGCGGCAGTCTTATGGGACTGAGCCCTCAGTCTGTGGGGCCACCACCTACCTCTGGGTTGTCAGCATCAAAATTGAATTATAGGACACAGTTGGTATCTGGAGAATTGGAGCATTGGTTGGTATGGAGAAAACCCTCACATGTTTGTGTCAGAAGTAAAACACTGAGAGTAAAAGAAATGCAAGTTTTTACTTCTATGAGAATTTTATATTTTGTGCTATATATTCTTTGTAGACAATGCTTAGTTGGGTATATAATATCTCATCAAATGGATATACCTCAGTTTACTTAGACATTCCATTATTGGTCATTTGGTCAAAATTTTAAATAATAGTTTTGCACAAAATCTTTTTCTGTATATGAGATTATAGCCTATGATATATTTCCAGTGGATTTAGGAGGTTAGATGTTTGAACTTCTATTAAAAACTCTTGACTTATTTTGCCATTTGCTTTCTAAATGGGAATTTGGAAATTAATGTGGAAATCTAAGCAGTTCATGTTGTATGACTGTGTTGGTTTAATCTACTTTTCTCTTACCTTGGCTATCATCATTTTGAAATTCTTTTTCTAATTTGGCCACCAAAAATATTTTATTTGCCTCTCTATTTCTTTGATTACTAATGTGGCTGAACATTTCTTTTTCAGGTTGTATTCCAGTTGCATTTCCTCTTTTCCTAATTTTCTATTATATGTTCTTTGTATATTTTTCTCATCAGTTATAATTAATTTTTTTTTTCAAATTATAATCCAGGACAAAGATACATGAAGGAAGGGCTTTCCTGGACAGTGTTTACTCCCAGGCCTCCCCAGCAGCCAGTGTGAAAGGCCTGAGGTGTGTCTCCCTACCTTTCTCTTTGTACATACAAATACAGTCTTTTTAAAGATCAAAAGGGACTCCTTTTCTTATTACCAAAACAGTCATATTAGATACATTTTTCTGTAACCTTGCTTTGTTTTACACTTAAAATAGATCTCACGGGCATAAGGTCTTTAATAATATGTAATAAAATATCTTTGGGCACATTTGCTACAATTATTTCCTCTGAATTGCTTGCACCATGATGTAGTTTTCAGTTGTTAAGTGGGCAAACGTTTCACTATGACTTCTACCATTGATAGGACAGCCTACTCCATTCTTGCACAGGTTTTGATAAATAATCAGCTCTGTTTTCTATTGGTTTCAAAGAATTCTTCACATTAAAGACCCCATATTATTAGTTAACACAACTATATTTTGGTGGAGAGCAAGGAGGAAATGAGGATGTAAACTGATTATTTTTCTCTTTTAACTTGCTAGCTAATTGTCTCAGCACACTTTACTAAATGGCGTTTTTTAAAATATTTATTTATTTATTTTATAGAGAGAGTGAGAGAAAGAGCACACAAGTGGGTGAAGGGCTGAGGGAGAAGAAGAGAGAATCTCAAGCTGGCTCCCTGCTGAGTGTGGAGCCAGACATAGGGCTCGATCCCATGACCCTGAGATTGTGATCTGAGCCAAAATTGAGAGTTGGATGCCCAACTGACTGAGCCACTCAGGCACCCTGGTGTTTTTCTTTTTCTCTCTCTTTTTCTTTTTTTAACCTTTCCATAAAACAAGTGACTTATCTTATTTGTGTATTTTTTTTACAACTATAAACGACTGGTATCGTAATCAGAAGAGTTTTTCCTAAGGGAAGGATGATTTTTTTTTCATTTCCCTGGATGCCACTCAATCTGACAGTTAATTATTTTCTATTATGCTATCTATTTTTCTGTTGTTCCTTTGGATTCCCTTTTACAGAGTTAAATTTATCTTTGAAACTTCAAGTTTGATCACCATGTAGGAACTCTCAGAGAGGTCATAATGATAGTTTGGCCTAGAAATTAGGGCTCTTCCAGGAGTAGTATTAATATTTCTTTAATAAACATTTGTTGTTTGTCTGCTCTGTTCAGGGCAGTCTGTCAGATGTGGGTAATACAAGATGAATAAAACACTTTTTAACCTCCTCAATGGATTTACACCCATTACCTTAGCATTTAGTAACTTTTACTAAATCGAGTCCTTCACTAAAGGATGACAATATTTTGTGTTGCACTCACTGTAATGTCTTGAAACCTCATGGCAGGGGATGACATTTTCTATTTTCTTTTTTTTTTTTTTTTTTTTTAATTTATTTATGATAGTCACACAGAGAGAGAGAGAGAGAGAGGCAGAGACACAGGCAGAGGGAGAAGCAGGCTCCATGCACCGGGAGCCCGACGTGGGATTCGATCCCGGGTCTCCAGGATCGCGCCCTGGGCCAAAGGCAGGCGCTAAACCGCTGCGCCACCCAGGGATCCCTATTTTCTATTTTCTATTGAGCAAGTCTTGCACGTGTGTTGGATGCTGTACCCTATTCAAAGCACTGCTGCGTGGTACTTAAAAACACCCGAGGACTTGGCCAATGCATATTTTACAAGCTAAGACCAGCCAGAGACCTGCAGTATCAGTGTCTCTTGTTTCTAAATACACTTTTCGGCCCCAGCTTCTCTTCCTTTGGACATTTAGGTTACTCATTTGGCTACCCAGGATCTAAAAATAAACCTAGAAACTTTGAGTTTTTTTTTCTTGGCTGATTGATGTGTTTTTGTGTCTTCCAAACTGTGCTGTGTAACTATTTACTTTTGCATTATGTATAGCACTTAGCAACCAACAGTGGAAATGAAAGCTAAGAGCACAGGCAGTCCCCAGCTGAGCTAGGGGAATGGGCCAGCCCAAGCCTCGGAGAATTCTCCTTCTCTCCCCCCAATTCCTGCGTGTTGCCGCCATAGCCCTGGCATCCACCATGCTGGCCTCTGGTTCCTGCTTTTTGCCTTTTCTGCTGGTGGCCAAGTAGGGACCAGAAGGAGGGACAAGAAGGACCCTTCCTGCTTCTGCCCTTACCCGTGTTGGGGCCCTGAGCTGGTCAGCGTGGGTGGGGTGAGAGGAAGGAGGGCAGGCCTTGGCCACTACTAGTGTCTTGGCACTAGTGACAGTCCTGTAGGGTCAGAAGCCCTGAAACACTATGTCTTATTTGGAACTCTGAATGCATTTTCATAAAGGAAGGTCACAAGTTGTGTCTGGACTGTGCAGGACCCACAGGACAAAACTATGTGATTTCTTAGGAACTCTGGGTTTAGGATGGCTCTTTTAGGGTGACATAGTCAGTGCTTAGAACATTGTTGTTAGAGGAGAAGACCTTCTAGATTTTAAACATTCCAGGTTGGAACTGGATCAGAAACTTAGCACACCCAGTTTGTAATTCAAGGGACTGACTGTAAAGTCAAACTCTGGGCTTATTCCCACGTGGGAATGTCCTCTTGCCTGAGACACTGGAGTGTGCCTGACATGTTCATTTCTCTCCCCTGGCCCTCTTCTATAGCTGTAAGAATATGCTAGTTCTCTAATTTTTAGAGTAGCAACTATACTCAAAAACTCATAGCCTGACTCTACCAAAAGAGGGGAGGGAAAAAGACCTAGGGAATATAGATTTAATCCTTTGATTATTGCTTTTTAGCAAAAAAATGCAAAACCAAACACATCAGGATCCTCGTGAAAGGCTCTTGTTTTTGTTTCTTAAGAAATCAAACCTCTGTTCCTTTCTTAGGACTCCTATATGCCTCTGATTCTTAATACATTTTGAGGAACAGATTTGAAGAATATTTGTGTGGATTTTTTTTTTCCCCCTGTGGAAGTAGATTTTTTTTTTCAAAATAAAAAGGACCTTTGAAAGGTGATTCATATCATCTTTCTTTGGCAATTTTTTTTTTTTTTTTTAAGGCTGGAAACATGGATCAGCAGTTCAGAACAATTAAACAATATTTATTTGGAAAGGGACAAAGGGGCAGCCTGGGTGGCTCAACAGTTTAGTACCACCTTCTGCCGGGGATCGAGTCCCACGTCAGGCTCCCTGCAAGGAGCCTGCTTCTCCCTCTGCCTGTGTCTCTGCGCCTCTCTCTCTGTGTCTCTCATGAATAAATAAATAATTTTTTTTTTAAAAAAGGGACAAAGTCTGTACAGTTGTTTGTGTAGCTTTTACAGAAGGAAACAGAACAGTTAGAGTACCCTCAGCCTCGAGGTGAACTTTTTTCCAACCTCAGAAGAGGTGGGTCTGCTCAAAACAGGAAGTAATCCACAGTACAGTGGTTTGAGTCATGAGCGAAGGCTTCTGGATTTGCCTTAGTTGTTTCCTTCATGCCAAAAGCTGGGACAGTCTATAGACACTCTCCTATTTCTCACAGCACCAGCATCTTTGTGGGGCACATGCTCTGCCCCCCTGGCACTTGATTCACAAGAATCAAGAGCTGCAGAAATAGCTGGAGCTGTAGATGGCAACTGAAGAGGAGGCTAAGCTTTGAGTCGTTGCAGACAAGAGAGAGAAGTGTCAGGAGTTGGCCTGTCAGCCCTGGTATATGGAATTTACTAGCCCTGAGGGGTCAGTGTGGGACGCAAGAGGAACAGGGCACCATAAAGAATGAGGACAAGAGCTTCATACTCTCTTTTAAGTGTTACCAGATTCAGCACTTCTGTGTGCTACCCATGGCTAAGGTTTTTCCCTGTTAAAGAGGATTTTACACTGTAGTTATATCTGGACATTGACAGCTCTATCTAGGTTGTATAGAAATATATTTAAGTTAATCATTTAGTGAATTGCTGCTTTAGTTTGGGCCCTCTCGATGTCAAACACTAGGATATTAGTTCAACTAATTCAGGTACAAAGGGCTCATTGTAACAATGGCTACTACTATCATTGCATTATTCTGAGTATATTATCATACAGATTCTTTACCCAGGAGGCAGGGTGTTATTATCCTTACTCTACTGAAGAGGAGCAGGTGTAGAGAATGTGGCCTCAGGCATGTAGGTGGGAAGCAGGAGTCAAGACTCACACCCAGGTGGTCACTTGGGAGCCTACTCTCTAACCCCTGTACTGCTGTCCCTTGAAAGGATTCTGTGCCTGTCAAACAAAGCAGAGCTGGGTCTCATGGGGGCCAAAACATAGGTCTGGAAAATTGGGAATAGAGCCATTATCTTTCTCAGAGGTCATGAGGTCTCTGCTCAATTGCCTTCTCTCTTTTTCTCTCCTATCTTGTTTTGCTGCTTCGTTTTACATATGGCCCCTGAGTGGCCATCCCATAAGGCTGTTGACTAAGACCTCAGTATTTCCTAGCTCGAACTTATAAGTGAGGGGTTTCCTCTTGGTCCAGCTCACTGAGCCAAGCGACAAAGCCATTGGAGTTGGCCAGCAAAATAATTAGCTGCCTTTGGGTTGGTTGTTCATCCCAGGTCCATCAGTGGGCTGCCTCAGGCACAGATTTCTTTAGCATCATTTCCCTGAGCAGGGGATTGTGGGTTAGCAGCACATGCTGGAATGGGAAGTTGTTCATAGCAGGGATTTTACATCTCTGGTATAAGCTCATTTTATACTTTAATATTTAAAACTAAATATTTTAATACTTCTGCTACCTCTATAAAGTCTCAGCTTAAAGGAATCTGTATCTGTTATGACTCTTCAGGTTGCAAAGGATAGAAACCTAATTCAAAGGGACTTAGAAAAAAAAATCAAATTGATGGGTTCTTGTAACTGTAAAGGCAAAGGTGTGGCTGGATCCAGGTCTCAAAAAATATCATCAGAAATCTATCTCTTTGCTCTGCATTTTTCTGCATTGGTTCATTATCAAGCAGGCCATCTGTTTATGACATGCAGACACTACCAGAACTCCAGGCTTCTACAGGAGACACCCCAGCAAGTAGCTTCTCTTTCCCTCTAGTTGCATCAAAATTCTTGATTCTCATTGCCCTGCATTGGTTACATGCCAATTTTTCCTTTTTTATTATTATTTTTTATTTTTTTTATTTATGATAGTCACAGAGAGAGAGAGAGAGAGAGAGAGAGGCAGAGACATAGGCAGAGGAAGAAGCAGGCTCCATGCACCGGGAGCCCGACGTGGGATTCCATCCCGGGTCTCCAGGATCGTGCCCTGGGCCAAAGGCAGGCGCTAAACCGCTGCGCCACCCAGGGATCCCCCATGCCAATTTTTCAATCAAACATGGCAGTCGGGCCAACTGGTCAGTCCTGGGTCACTGCCAACTGCTGGAGAGGGATTAAACCACTCCCTTATTAAAGCAATGGACTGGGAATAGGAGAGTATGGTCTCCAATGACAATTGAGATGTTAGTACTCAAAGAAATGGGAATGGATGCTATCCAGGCAAAAATAGCCCATGTCCACTTCAGAATACGTTCAGGTGTATTATAAATAGCAGGACACCCATAACCAAGGTTTTAGGACTCAGGGTGACAGTCAGGGTCATTGACCTTATCTTATTTGTATGTGATGAATCCAAAACCCTAGGAAATCCAAGTGTTTGGGAAGGCCTAGATTTTCTGTTTGTTAGGTCATTAACCCTGAAAGATGATGCTATTAAACCAAAAGAAATTGTTACTAAGACATGCATCTTTTTGAGAAAGCAAATTTCAGGATGACTTAGCCTTTAATTTTTATCAAGTATGGGGATAAGACTTGAAAGGCTTTTGTTAGGTGCCCTGTGTTTAAAGTCTAAGTTATTCTGGCATTGAAATGATTTTGGTGAATTACGTAAAGGCTTTATGTAAACCTTTCTCAGAGCCTAGGATTTAAGACCCAGTTTATCTAGGTAATGATTAAATTGCCTTATTTATGTATCAATGATCTTAACACCCACTGGGAAATAACTGCTTTGTTTTTAACTATCTCATAAGTCAAGAACTTCAAGGCTGGGGAGGTTAAAATTGCAAGTCCTCATGCTCACAGATAAAGGTTGAATCTATGAAATCTCAGGGCTTGAACATTACTTTGAGGGTAAGGGTCTGTGTGTGTGTATAGATATAATTTTGTGCTGACAAAATTGTCATATCTCTTTGCTTACTGTATATACTTCAATGGCACCAGCTGTCCTTTGGAACAACTAGCTTTTTTTTTGCTGACCAAAGTTTCGCCGACAGTTGCCTTAATTTCTTTTACTTATTTAAAATTTTATGTATATATATATTTTAAGATTTTATTTATTTATTCATGAGAGACACACACACACAGAGGCAGAGACACAGGCAGAGAGAGAGGCAGGCTCCCTGCAGGGAGCCTGACATGGGACTTGGTCCCAAGACCCCAGGATCACGCCCTGGGCCAAAGGCAGATGCTCAACCACTGAGCCACCCAGGCGTCCCTAAAATTTTATATTTGTAGGATTTAAAAAGCCCCTTCATATGCCAAAATGTGTTTCTTTTCTCCTAATTTTCATCTAATTATGCTACTATTATTTGGCTTTATGCAGGTTTGAGGTTCTTAATTGCAAGCAACAGTGCGCACTCTGGCTAGTTTACAAAGAAAGGGAGTTTTGTTTTGTTTTATTTTAAAGAATATTAAGGAGCCCCAAGAATTTCTGGGAGGACCAGAATCAGACTTGGAGTCCAGGCAACCAGGAACACTACAAAATTATATGACCAGGGCTCCAGTGGAGACCCTAGTGTGGCCACCAAAGAACATAGGTCCCTCTGTTCATACCAGAGAGTGAGTTCATTCTGATGCGGTGCCAGAGATCCTGTCACTATTGCCTCTGCAAGTGTCTCTCTGCCATATTCCACCAATCCCCACCACACTGAATTCCACATGGCATCTTCTTTCTTTCTTTCTTTCTTTCTTTCTTTCTTTCTTTCTTTCTTTCTTTCTTTCTTTCTTTCTCTCTCTCTCTCTCTCTCTCTCTCTCTCTCTCTCTCTCTCTTTCTTTCTTTCTTTCTTTCTTTCTTTCTTTCTTTCAGGATTTTTATTTATTTATCTGAGAGAGAGAGAGAGAGAACAAGTGCATGAGCAGGGAGAAGGGGCAGAAGGATGAGCAGATTCCCCACTCAGTGGGGAACCTGATGCAGGGCCGATACCAGGAACCCAAGATCTTGATGTGAGCCAAGGGCAGATACTTAACCAACTGAATCATGCAGGTGCTCTAGTACCTCCTTCTTTAACCCCACTCTTCTGAAAAGAATTTTTGCATGGATGTTGCTGATGGTGGAGCCCAGGTCACATGCTTGCACCTTAGGTGCAAGGTAGGTTGGATAGGCAAATGCCTGACTTCTGTCTTGGGGAGGTGAGGACTCATAAGTAGGCAATTTCTCAAATGTGCAAGAATATTCCAAAAAATGCCTTTTGGTCACAAAATATGAGAAATCATACACAACCTGAAGAAAAGGGTCTTGTGATACAAAGTATCCTCCAGATACTTTGCTATTCTAAAACAATGATTACCATTCTTAGCAGTAGGACTGTTCCCCACTGAGTGTTATTTGAATGATCCCAAGAAGGACCCCCTGGCATGATGCCATATAGGAGATTCATTACTTTTATTTATTTTTAATATTTATTTTTCAAATTTTAATTTAATTTTTAATTTTTATTTTAAAGATTTTATTTATTTGAGAGAGAGCAAAAGTGAGAGAGATCACAGAGAGGAAGAGAGATGTGGGTCTGGATCCCAGGACCCTGAGATCATGACCTGAGCCAAAGGCAGACACTTAACTGAGCCACCCAAGTGCTCCAAATCACTACTTTTAATTAAGCAGAAATCTAGTTACCCCCTAGACCACCCACCTCACCTCTTTACTGCCCTTCATTGCCTCAGCAGGATCAGCAAAATCAATCCTTTCCCTGTACAAAGGCAGAGGGCTGATCTAAAAAGCAAAGCTGAGGCCTCTGATGCTCAGAGAGGGTAACCCACAGGCCCAAAGTCACACTGCTTGTTAGTGAATACAACCGAAGTCTGTCTCCAGAGTGTACTCTCTTAAACAATCTGCAATATTGCCTTTGGGAACTTGAGGGTTTTCCTCATCAGTAGTGCCTAGATGGACCTCTGCTGAACCCCAGTATTGTTCTGCCCCTTCAAGGATGAATTATCCAATATAAGTGAGGAATGTGGGATTTACCATATGTCTTTGCCATGGCTAAGCCTCTGATAAAACCAAGAAATGAGTATTATTATTTGCAAATGGAAGCCTTAAAGACATTCACTGGAAACTTTCAATAATACAGTTTTCTTTTTTTTTTTAAGATTTTATTTTTTTATTCATAGACACAGAGAGAGAGGGGCAGAGACACAGACAGAGGGAGAAGCAGGCTCCACGCAGGGAGCCCGATGTGGGACTCCATCCCGGGTCTCCAGGATCACACCCCAGGCTGCAGGTGGTGCCAAACTGCTGCACCAGCGGGGCTGCCCTACAGTTTTCTTTATAGTATAATTCACTATTAGATGGTGCCATGGACTGAATTGTGTCCCCCCTCCCTCCACCCTCCACAAATTCATATATGGAACATTAAACCCCAGTGTGACTGTCTTTAAAGATGGGTCTTTTAGGGAGATAATTATGGTTAAGTGAGGCCATAAAAAAGGGTGGAGCTCTAATCTGATGGTATCCTTAGGAAAAGAGGCAGAGACACTAGAGAGCTCTCTCTTTATGTGCACAGAAAAAAGGCCATGAGAAGACACAGTGAAAATATGGTCTTCTGTAAGCCAGGAAGAACATGTCACTAGCAAAAAACAAAACAAAACAAAACAAAACACGAATGACACCTTGGTCTTGAACTTCCAGCTTATTGAACTGTGAAAAAATAAATAACTGTTGTTTAAGTCACCCAGCCAGTGGTATTCTGTTATGGTGGCCTGAAGAGATGAATATAAATAGATTTGCCTTAAATCCTGAACTGGAAGGTAGGGATGGTAGTTACAAATGCAGCAAAAGCAGAGGAGCAATAGAGCTTCAAGGAAGGTAAGGCCATGCCTGGTCAAGAAAGCATTTTATTTATTTATCTATTTATTTATTCTTTCATTCATTCATTCGTTCATTTATCCATTTATTTAGATTTTATTTATTTATTCACGAGAGACACAGAGATTGGCAGAGACATAAGCAAAGGGAGAAGCAGGCTCCCTGTGGGGAGCCCGATGTGGAACTTGATCCCAGTACCCTGAGATCATGACCTGAGCCAAAGGCAGAGGCTCAACCACTAAGCCACCCAGGTGCCCCTCAAGGGAGCATTTTAAAGGATTCACCAGAGGCAGTACCACATGAAATGGGCACTGCAGGACTGGGGGCCCTACAGACAGGGGAGCTTCAAGGTTAGGAGCATGGGCTCTGGGATCTGATTTTCTGAGTTTGAACTCTGACGGTGGTTTGCTAGCTGTGTGCCTATGTGAAAGTTAACCCTTCTGAGTCTTCATTTCTTTAAAGGGAGAATAATGACAGGACCCATTTCATAATGTTGGGGAGATTAAATGAGATAATGCATTTTAAACTGTTAGACCTGTGCTCAGCCTGTGTAGGCATTTGAGAAGTCATCCACATTAGCTAGTTATTAGTATTATTTTAGCTGGCAGAGAAAGGGGCTGGGTGTGTCTATCTGGAGCCCAGTCCACCAAGGTCCTCTTTCTCTGAGTCTATATTTTCCAATGAGTCTCTTCTTCCTGATTTTGCTTCCCTAAAGGTGCTGCAAAGCAGAATAAAGGATATCTTGGTCTGGCCAATGGTATGTTTCTTATTGTATGTGAATACATTTGCCTTCTGGTGTGTTGGTTGGTGTCTCCAGCATTTGGCTGGTGTGAATCAGTCCCCTAGGGTCTCATCGCCCTTGAGGGAACTGATAATATCAAATTACTGAATTTGCAGAGCTGCAGACCTTGGACCTATAGTGAGCCATGGAAGGTGCAGACATTGTGAGATGCTAGTGACAACAGAGAGCTTGCCTCTTCTCTCCACCCTCCTTGCTCTTGCCTTAAAACTCTCAGAAGGTGACAAGCTGAACCTCAAACATATCGTAGGACTGGGTAGAGCTTGTCCCACTAAAGGAAGATGCTCATTAAATGCGTCTTGAATGAGTGAAGAGTCCTTGCTGCTGGTGATGCAATGGGCAGTGGACTGGGGTAGGAGGGATCTTGCCCTGGAAGCAGGAATCTGGGTTCTGGTCCCTTCTCGCACTTACCATGTGCTTTGGAAAAATCCCTTACCCAAGCCTCAGATGCCTTATCTGTCCAACAGAGATAAAATCCATACTTACTGAAGGCAGAAGATAGCTGAATGCCCTGTGGTGTCTCTTCCAGCTCTAATATTTATGCCCTGGCAAAGTGACTTCCAACAAAATGTTGAGGATATTATAGCACATGTGAAACCCCAAGGGAAGCTCCTGGGTGGTTTCTCCTCTCTCCTGCCATCTCACTGTTTCGTGTTTGCTTTCTTTGTTGCCCCATTTGAAATGTAAGCTAGGTTGTTTGGGTGGAATGTTAATGGTGGGAAAAGTGGATGGACACAATCCTTACGTATTATCTACTATGCCCATTACAGCACTGAACATACCAAGGGTGCTCAGGAAACACTTGTTAAATTTAATCGAATATCACTGCCTAGCAATCAATTAATTCAAATTGCATTTTTCCACTAGAGACATCATTGGCTTCATCTATATAATAGGAATAATAGGATAAACGCAAAAAATAAAATTTGTTATTTTGAAGAACAGAGGATGCATTTTAAGGGCTATCAGTTCTGTTCCAGAGCTGCATTTTTAAAATAATAACATTATTTTAAATAATTTGAATAATGAATGTTTATTAATTCAGTTTTGTTATTTTGAAATTACCACCCCTGTCTCCCAACTTTGTGAGACAGAAGATTAAAACATTGATTTTGTTTTAAAATTCAGGTTCCCACAGCCCCATTTTCAAGAGTTAGGGGTGTGCACACTGCTAAGTGGTCCTTCACGTGATTTGGATAAATGCCACTCACATTTTTATTCCACCCTTTCTTCCATGGAATGTTCATTTCTTATCTGAGAATAATGTGAGAATCTGTTAAACTGGCCAATACATGAGCAGCCTGTTATTATACGTGCAAAAATCCTAAAGGCTGTCATTTCAGATACACAAAAGCAAAACTAAACATACATAAAACACCCTGTTTTCACTTATTTGTAGCTTCTTAGAATAAGGTATGGTTGTGATACACATGGATGCTTTGGATTCAATGGCTAGGCCAGCCACACATGCTGGATATGATTCCTCTGCACCAGCTGATGCTGTTCAGAACTCAGCTTTCTCCTCTCTATCTTGTGGCCTTCATGCCTACAGAAAATGCTGTCAACTCACTGTCTAAAGCAAAAGCTGTATGCTGGAGGCCTGCAGTTGTAGTGTTTTTGGAACTTTAAAAATTTGTTGCCAACTGAAAAAAGAAAACAGATGTCTCATAAAAACGTAGATTTCAGACTTCTCTTGAAAAATCATAATATCTGCCTGTAATGCTAGGTCCAGTTCCTACACAACAACAGTCAGTGAGCTGAGCAACACCTGTTGTTTTTAGAGAGGACACACGCACCCTCCGTCGCCAGAATCTCTACTCTTCCTGCCATTACAAACCTCAACCTGCTTTACTCACCCTCCAGGCCTGTCTGCTCCTATAAGCATTTGCTTTTTGGGGGTTGGGGGTGGTGGCAAAATATACATAGCATAAAATGTGCCATTTAACCATTTCTAAGTATGCAGTTCAGTGATACTAAGTAACATTCACGTATTGTGCAACCATCACCACCAGCCATCTCCAAAATATTTTCATCTTTCCCAACTGAAACTCTGTACTCGTTAAATACTGTCTTATTCCCTCCTATCACCCCCCCGACTCCCAGCCCCTGGCAATCACCATTCCACTTTCTGTGTTTGAATGTGGCTACGTGTAGGTGCCCAACCTAAGTGGAGTCCTACAGTATTTTCCTTTGTGACTCTGGCATATCTCACTTAGCACTAAGTCTTCAAGGTTCCTCCACGTGTGCCAGAATTTCTTTTTCCTTTTTCAGACTGAATAATAGTCCACTGTGCTATATACCACATTTTGTTTATCCGTTTACCTGTCAATGGACATGGGTTGTTCCCCTTTTGGCTACTGGGAGTTATGCTACTATTAACACACGGGCACATATAACTGTTTGAGTCCTGAAGCATTTGCAAGTTTGGGGCAATTTTTCCCAGCTATACTCTTGAAGCTTCAGCTTTACTTTCTTTCAGTGGTCTCCCAAGGGCAAAGCCCTCCGGGACTGGGCTTCTGCTTAACAAATTGACTTCTTTGGGAAGCACTGGAAAAACCTCCTTCAAGACATCTCATAAAAATGACTTAGATTGGGATCCCTGGGTGGCACAGCGGTTTGGCGCCTGCCTTTGGCCCAGGGCGCGATCCTGGAGACCCGGGATCGAATCCCACATCGGGCTCCCGGTGCATGGAGCCTGCTTCTCCCTCTGCCTCTCTCTCTCTCTCTCTCTCTCTGTGACTATCATAAATAAATAAAAATTAAAAAAAAATGACTTAGATTGTAAATTGTAAAATTGTAAAAACTGGTTATTGTGGGATTTTCAAAACTTAATGTCATATTAACAAAAATATCTGGAAGTACCATCTTGTAATTTATTCAGTCTTGAATTTAGTTATGAAAAGCTCCTGCTTGAGGAAGAAATTTGCAATATATTTGGTTTTCTTGATCCGAATGAAGCTTGTTCAACTTGCTTAGGTGTGCTACGTATGCTAGCTAATGAGACCTTTTTTCTGGTAGGTGTTGATAAATGGGAAATATAAAAATAATTTCGATTTTATTTCTGGATTTTTGGGTTGCAGTAAGATGAAAAAGTGTGTTTTTTTCCCCACTAAGTGCTAAATGGAAAGGTCAAATAAGTTTTTGCTCTTCTTTTTTGACAGAGCACTATTTCTGATTTTTTATTAATGATAACATCAGCCTAAATATCACTATCTGACATTGGCATATGGCACTTCCATGTTATAATTATGGGAACAAAATCTTGATGTTGACTTGGAATTTTGATTCTTTAGATAGACACTGGACTAGAATTTGGCTTGCTGATATTTATTTACCATTCTGGACTGATGTAGTTGTGGATGTAACTTTAGGAAATCAAGAGGGCACTTAGCATTACATAGAGAAAATTGAACTCTTTAAGAAACAAATTGTTTCTAAGTACTTACAGAAAAAGTTAGAATTTACAGTTGAGGTGCAAATTTCAAATCTTTCTAATTTCTCTATGAAAGCTGGTCCTCGGGATCCCTGGGTGGCGCAGCGGTTTGGCGCCTGCCTTTGGCCCAGGGCGCGATCCTGGAGACCCGGGATTGAATCCCACGTCGGGCTCCCGGTGCATGGAGCCTGCTTCTCCCTCTGCCTGTGTCTCTGTCTCTCTCTCTCTCTCTCTCTCTCTCCCTCCCTCTCTGTCGATCATAAATAAATAAAATAAAAAAAAAAAAAAAAAAAAAAAAAAAAAAAAAAAGAAAGCTGGTCCTCTCCTCATAGCTGTTGTCCTACTGTACAAGATTTTAGAGCTCCCAGTTTTGGTGTTTTCTTAGAAGGTTTAGGATTGCATTTCTTTAAGAGTGTTTCATAAACTAGGTTTTTACATTAATGCAACAAAGCATTGTCTGAATTACTGCTATAATTACTTTTTGTTATTTTTAATGTGCTTCCAGTTTTAAGAGAACATGCTAGTCTTAATGTGTATGGGCACATTTTTCACTTCAAATGGGCTTAAGCAGTAAATCATATTTCAAGGACCAATTCTGTATCTTGATATAGACTTACTGTTTTTCAATAAGGACTTTCCTCTTTTTAAAAAAATGTTATTTTAAAACTAATTAATACATTTACATTTTAAGTCATATAGGTGAAAGTTAAATGTTTGGGATGAGTTTCTCCTTGGAACTGGTCTGATGGAAAAGGGTCTGGTGTGAGAAGAAGAAGAAAGATGCCCAGGACACCAAGGTTCCTGAAAACTCTCCACAGGGAAGGACCAGTTTTATTCATCTTTATTTCTTTTACAGTGTATGACAAAGGCCTTAACAGAATGACTCGATTAATGATCATTAAATAAATGAACATATAAAAAAAGTGATTGAGGAGGGTATAGTTAACGAATTATTTATAGGATGTCAACAAGTTTAAGGAAACCATTGAGGGATGGTAAATGCCAGGAGCCAGGAGCTACTGGAAGCTCTGAGAATCCTCAGGCCTAAAGGGCTAAAGGGAAGAATTGTTCTGGAAACAGAGCAGTAGCTGAGGAGAGGGAGGCCTGATGGGGCCAAGGTCTTGGACTGAGAGACACACCAAACTGTACCCTGGTGGGGAAGAAATGCAGAGGACAAATACTCTGATCTCTCTCTTATCCTGAACTCCAATCTTCTGCTGTGCTTCCCATTGACTGAATCCATCTAGAAGCCAGAGGGCAAGTGAACCCTAGTGGTTTAGGACACGCAGATCAGTCTCCAGGGATGTGGAAGGACAAGTAGAGGTCATCCTAGTCTTTCTCACTCTTGAGCTTCTTCTGACCTAGTCCTAATGCAGATATTCTTACATGTATTCATGCTCTTCCTATTCGTACCCCAAATGCTGACTATACTTCTTGTACTGTCTCTGCCACATGCCTTTGCCAGGGTGCTACTCAGGCTACGTGGGGAGCCCCATTCACATCCTGCGAATGGCGTACTCTGAAACTGTGCTGTGAGGCTTGCTTCGTGGCCCAGCTTTTGCAGTCCCTTCTGAATTGTGTTCAGGGTGGAAGAGTCCAAGGAAAATGAGACAAAGAGATACAGTGGTGATTTATTATGTCATAGCTTCAGATTTGACAATAATAGCTTATGTACCTATCAGGGCTGTAGACTGTATTTTGTCAGGTTATCAGATGGGTGCTGTCAGGGCAGAGAGCAGAAGGACCAAGGTTTCACTGGTAAAAATGATGGGAGAAATTTGTGACAGTCCCAGAATAAGGAGATAATTTGAAAAGAAGTTACTGATTATTGTCAGAGAATTGATGCTAACAAATCAGCTCTATTGAGCCTCACATAGGCATCCAGAACTCCTGACCTTGGCCTTCATAACTCATTCACCTTCTGTTGAACAGTGTCTGTGTGTGTTGACTTTATCGGGAGTAATGGTTCTGGAGTAAACATGTGGAGGTGATGAGCCACAGAGAGCACAAACACAACAGCAAGAGATAATAATATTACCTCCTGCTTGAGTGCCCTTGGGTTTGGAGCTTGGTGTGGGGTCCTCTTGGTTGTGACTAAGAATCCTGGGAAACAGGCAGACTATCAAGTATGCTATGAGTGCTAGATGTAGTAAACAGGCCCATTGTTTGCTTTTCTTTTATTTCCCCTGTCCTAGTTCCTTTTAGTTCCTAACACTTAGTCAACCCTTTTGAAATGTCTCAGACATTACACGTCAAGCTATGACTTGGGTAAGTTAAGACTTAGAAAGCATAGGTCAGTTATCTGGGAATTGCCAGCTTTCTCAGATCCCTACACATCCATGATTTCTAGCTGTGCCCATGTTCTCAGGGCTGTGATAATATTTCTCAGAAGTTGCCAGAGGAATAATCCATTGTGTCTTGCATGTCTTTTCCCTAGCTCACCCTGGAGAAGAGGTAGCATCGCTGCCTTGGACATGCAACTAATTTGTTTCAGTAGAAATAACAAATATTTACCAAGCACCTACTCTGTGCCATCCACTCTTTTAGGCTCTAGTAATATGAGGATAGGTAAGGATTCTGCTCTCAAGAAAATGGAAATAAAGTGAACTGAAAGTAGAATTCTTTTTTTTTTTTTTTAAGATTTTATTTATTTGAGAGAGAGAGGGAGAGAGAGAGAGCATGAGCAGGGTGAGGAGCAAAGGAGAAGCAGACTCCCCGCTGAACATGATCTGGAGACTCTGGGATCATGACCTGAGCCCAAGCCAGACACTTAACCTATTGAGCCATTAGGCACCTCTGAAAGAAATCTAACTGAAGTAAAATTATATGACCACTCATATAGAGTAGAATGATAATGGTACCATATTTTGTTGGATGGTCAGGGAACATCTCTGTGAGGAAAGAGGATTTAAATTGAGTTGTGGGGGATCCCTGGGTGGCGCAGCGGTTTGGCTCCTGCCTTTGGCCCAGGGCCTATCCTGGAGACCCGGGATCGAATCCCACGTCGGGCTCCCGGTGCATGGAGCCTGCTTCTCCCTCTGCCTATGTCTCTGCCTTTCTCTCTCTCTCTCTGTGACTATCATAAATAAATAAAAATTAAAAATAAATAAATAAATAAATTGAGTTGTGAATAACAAAAAGGAACGTGCCAGGAGAATAGTGGAGAATGAACATTCCTGATGGAGGCACAGGCAGGGCAGAAGCCTAGAGATGGGAGTGAGCTTGATGTGTGTCACTAGGTTTAGCCTAGCGGGCAAAAGAGAAGTGCTAAATATCAGGCTGCCCAGGACACAGGGGCTTGCAGGCCAGGGCATTGGTTTTGGATTTGTTCTAAGGTCAATGGGAATCTATCTATGAGCTTTAGGTTGGGAAGTAGCATGTTCCTTTTTTTTACATTTAAGCAGTGGTTACTTTTGATAAGAATGGATTGTAGGGAGTAGAAGCTGAAGCAGGGAGACTCATTAGGTTTGTTGTAACCCCAGATATGACAGTGCCTTGAAAAGGGCAGTAGTAGTAATGGAACAAGGCAAAAGGATTAGAGCCCTAATCTAATACCACTGTTCTTGTAAGAGTTTAGGACATAGACACACACAGATGGAAGACAATGTGAAGACAGAGAGAGAAGACAGCTGGCCATCTACTAGTCAAGGGGAAAGGTCTTAAAAGAAAAACCCTACTGACACTGCAGTCTTGGACTTCAAGCCACCAGAATTGTGAGAAAATCACTATTTGTGGTTTAAGTCACTCAGACTGCAGGACTTTATCATGGCAGGCTCAGCAAATTTATACATGTTAAGTTAAAGTACCAGTTGGACCCAAGAGGGGTTGTTAAGTCACCAGTTGAATGTATGGACGTGGAGAGGCATGAATGCTAGAGAGAGAGATTTAGGGGTTGTCAGTCTAGGGGTGGTATTAAATCCTGGACTGGGTGGGATAACCTGGGTTGTGAGCATAGATAGGAAAAGAGGGGGCCCATGGCTGAGCCAGTGTGAGTCCACGTGAAAAGTGACCTTTGATCTTCAGCCTGTTAGCCTCATTTTGGATTCATCTCTTGGACCTATCTGATTCCTACAATTACTCTTTGAATATATGTTTTGGATCTTTGAATCAGTCTCCTGCCCTGAGGTACTTGCTCACATGACCATTTCTCATTTATTAGAGGTAGGGTGACAAACTACCACTTTGCCCAGGACTGAGGGGTTTTTGGAAGGTGGGCCCTTAAGGGCCAAATCCAGAAGTTTTCCAGGCATAGTGGGATGGGTTGGTCACCCCAATCAAAGGAAAATTTTGGCAACATTTATTTCATCTCACTGGCTTCATTGAAAGGTGACTGGTCTAAGAGAATGTCATAACTATTAGAATTATCATCTTTGAAATGTTTATTTTTTCCTGGAAACTGTCTAGAACTTCTACCATGAAACAAGCCTAACAATGAAAAATGAGTTTGAGATACCATTCAGTTCCATTATCCCCTCCTTCGTTTAATTTTAAAAAGAATATTTTCTTGGCTTGAGTTTGTATCATTAGTAATTTCATACATTTCAGGGTGTACATTTTGAGTAATTATCTCCCCAGTGATTTTAAGCATTTGCTTCAGTTAATTGAACCCTATAATGAACCCACTAACAGCATCTTTGGCATAAGACAAAATGTAAAGTTGAGCCAGCTGCTATTCATTGGGTTTTAGCTGGTCCAATCCTAACAGATGTTCAAAAACTAAACACAGGGCCAAATTGATTTACCTTCTGTGGCCCTGATCTTGGTGAGTGGAAAAAATGAGGTCCTTCAAGTCTTCAGGTCCAATAAGGAGGGCTCCTGAATCACCATCCTGAATACTTGTTATTTGATCACATCTCACTGGCCCAGCTTGGTTCTTAAGTCCAAGCCACCCACCACACTTGGTTCTGCCTCTCCCCCACCGCATCTGTCCCCTTTCATCTCTCCCTTCCTGGACTGTGCAGGAGGAAATACTAGACACATTCCCACCTCCATCTGACTGGTGCCCCACTCCTACATCACAAGACATGGACATAACTTTATGCTTTAACCACATATATGTTCCTGCTAAAGCCGAAATAGCACAAAGTCAGGGTCAACCTCCATATTAGTTTCCTAGGGCAGCTATAACAATCACCATGAGCTGAGTGGCTTAAAACAACAGAATTTTGTTCTCTTATAGTTCTGGAGGTTAGAAGTCTGAAACCAAGGTGTCGGCAAGGCGATGCTCCCTCTGAAAGCTCTGGGGAGAATCCTTCCTTGCCTCTTTCCAGTTTCTGGTGGCTGCCCATAATCCTTTGCATTCTTGGCTTTTGGACATATCACTCCAATCTTGGTCTCTAGCTTCATGAGATATTCTGCTCTTAATGTGTTTCTGTGTTCAGGTTTTCCTAGGGCCCTCCCTAGTCCAGCATGACCTGACCGTAATTTTATTTCACTGCATAGGCCTTATTTCCAAATAATGATGAATTCACAAATACTAGGAGTTAGGACTTCATCCTTTCATATCTTTATGGAGGACATAATTCAATCCACAAGAACTTCTTAACTGATTAATCCTGTGAAGAAGAACGTTTGCTCATTATTAGGGCCTGATGAAGTCAACCACACATTCAAGATAATTGCTGGCTTTCAGGCTTCAATTCTGATACCAACTCTAGTGTGTGTTTTTCCCCACACCCGCAAGCAATGAACTCACTTCTGACACTATCTACCTGGAGATAATGACTGATTCCACAGGGTCAGAGCTTAGTCCCGAAGTCTGTCCTCACCACTCAGATGCCTATCACAAGTCCAAGCTGTCATTTGTGCATTGGACTGACCGGCTATTAATCAGAGGTTCCAATAACCCCTTCCTGGGGTTCAATTAATTTGCTAGAGTGGTTCACCGAACTCAGAGAAACATTTTACTTACTAGATTGTCAGTTTATTATAAAAGAATATAACTCAGAGATGACCAGATGGAAGAGATGCATAGGGCAAGGTATGTGGCAAGGGACTCCGAGCTTCCATGCTTTCCACATCTCCATGTGTTCATGAATCCAGAAGGTCTCTGAACCCATCCTTTTGGTTTTTATGGAGGCTTCATTATAGAAGCATGACTGAGTAAGTCCTTGGCCACTGAACTCAATCTTTAGCCTCTTCTACTCCCCAGAGGCCTGAAGGGGGACTGAGTTCGAATTCTTTAATCACAGGGTTGATTTCTCTGGTGGTGATCAGCTCTCATCCTGAGATGACCTTCAGGCTTTCCAAAAGTCACCTGATTAACGTAAAAAAAAAAACCATCTCTATCATTCTCAACACTTAGAAAACATCCAAGGGTTTTAGGAGCAACTTGCTAGGAACTGGGAGGAAGATCAAACATTTACTTCCTATTATAAAATCACAGTATCACAAGGCAGGATGGGGTAGTGAAAATAGTACAGGACATGGAGGCAGAAGTACCGGAGTCCCCCCTTAGCTGAGGTTTTGCTTGCTGCAGTTTCGCTTCCCAAGGTTTCAGTTTCCTTGGGGACAACTGCGCAGAAGGAAACTCCTTCTGATGAATCAAATTGTCAGCCAGTCAATAGTAGTGTAAGACTTGTCACAGTACCTACGTCACTCATCACTCATGTCACTTCATCTCTTCATGTAGGCATTGTATCACCTAACATCATCACTAGAAGGGTGAGAACATGAGATATTCTGAGAGAGACCACAGTCACCTAACTTTTATTACCCCGTATTATTTTTTTTAATATTTTATTTATTTATTCATGAGAGACACACAGAGAGAGGCAGAGACACAGGCAGAGGGAGAAGCAGGCTCCATGCAGGGAGCCTGACGTGGGACTCTATCCTGGATCTCCAGGATCATGCCCTGAGCAAAGGCAGATGCTCAACCACTGAGCCACCCAGGTGTCCCTATTACCCCGTATTATTATAATTATTCTATTTTATTATTGTTGTTAATCTCTTATTGTGCCTAATTTATAAATTAAACTGTATCATAGGTATGTACGTACAGGAGAAAACAGCATATGTAGGGCTTGGTACCATCCTCAGTCTCAGGCATTGCTAGGGGTCTTGGAATGTGTTGTGCCCAAGACTGCGAATCCGAGAAACCACCAAGGAGCCGACACTGATGCAAGCGCTCGAGGGTTTATTAGCAAGCTCGAGCTTGGGTCCAAGTATATCCAATACAGTGGAGCAGGGACTTGGACCCCGAAGTGGGTTACAGCTGGGTTTTTTATAGGCTGGTCTGGGGGATTTTCAGAAGGGGTGGAGGAATTTCTCAAGTTCTGTTTACATTCTGATATGGGGCTTTCAAGGGCATTGAGCTCTGTTCTTGTTCTGATATGGGGCTTTCAAGGGCATTGAGCTCTGTTCTTGTTCTAATATGGGACTTTCTTGTTCTAATATGGGACTACGGGCATGGGCTCTGTTGTCTTTCTGATATGGGATTCTCTGCCTAGGGAAATTCTGAGCTCTGTTGTCTTTCTGATATGGGATTCCCTGCCGAGGACATTGAGGACATTCTGCAGTTTTTCCTGTAAAGTCTAGCTCTTATTCACAGGGACCTAAGATGGCTGTACTTGTGCTAATGCTAAACTTGAGGTGGAATGGCCTTGATTTTTCTCAGCCTCCATAAACTTATGAAGTGTTATATGTCAATTAAATCTCAATACAGCTAAAGGGGGAAAAAAAAAAGATAGCCTTGTAGTCCAATATGGCTGCTGGAGCTAGAGCCATCACAACTATGCTCCAGGTAGAAAGATAGAGAAAAGAAGAGGCATAGAGCGATAACTCCCAGCTGAATCAATACTCAAAGCCTTACTCTCCATATTTTTGTTTTGTTTTATTTTTTAAATCCCACTAACTATACTGGTCTGTAAGGGAGGCTAGGGAAATGTAAATATTCTTAGTGGGACACTTTGTCACCCAATAATATAGATAGGAGAGAATGAATATGTTGGCATGTAACAATCTCCGGCTCAACTCTCTCAACTCATTTGATCAAGCCCTTTATGATAAAAATGCATTTCCTCTTACCCAACCACAATTGTCAATCATACTGAAGAGTCACTCATAAAGAACTATAAAGTAGTTTTTCATCTAGAGCACATAGGGTAATTCTTTAACTCATGGGAACTTAGTGAAGTCATTCATTTATACAAGTGGCCAGTTGTTTGTGTCTCCTAAATATCTGGCAAGGTAAGGCTCTGAGGACAGAGTAATGAGTAAGACAGGCATGGTCCCTTCTCTACTAGTTACAGTCGCTAGAGGAGCAGAGGAACATGGAGACATGAAGAATTTATATGTGATGACAAAAAATTACAAATCTTAGGTAAAATAAAAGGAACTCTGGGCATAGAGTTAGGGAAGGCTCTTGACTCTATGGATGAGTTGAAATTTGATGGATGGGTAGGAAATAACTGGTTGAAGGGGCTGTGTGGGTAAATAGCATTCCAGGAATTCCAGGCATTCCAGAAAGAAAGAATAGTACAGATGAAGGCCAATGGTGGGAGGAGCATGGAAAAAGGCTAGTTAGTGTGACTGGGGCATAAGAAGCTAGAGAAAGCACATTAGGATAGGCGATTAGAGAAGTGGGCAGGGACTAGCCTTGTGGGGATGTGTTAGGCATAATGAGGATTTCAGTTTTCCTCCCAAGAGCAATGAGAAGTCACTGACTTTTAAGGGGTGTGGGGTGAGGGGCATGTGAAATGAACATATTAGCTCTTTGAAAAGATTACTGTAATAGAGGATAGACAGGACTAGATTGAATAGTGCAGGTAGACTAAATAGGAGTCCAGGTAAGTGATGAATGGTGGCTTGGTGCAGGATGCTAGCAGTTGTGGGCATGAAAGAAATAGGAGGACAAATGTAGTTCTGAGGGCCACTTGACTTTTGAGGGCTGATGATGTTCCTGATGTGTTTTTCTGAGATACAGAATTTCATCTTTAATATAAAAGAGAAAGTGGTTACATTCAATTTATTGATCATAATATTAGATTTATTGGTAGATTAGACTAATTGCTCAATCTCAAAATAACTCAAGCTTCACCAGACTGGGGTTGGGATGAGATCTGGTTCTGGTTTGTTTTGGTCTTAGTATAATGTTTTTGATTTCATATATTTTTCTAACACTCAACACTGGGATTTTGATAAAATGTACACCAAAGACCTGTATGCTCTTTCACAGTCATGAAAGATGCATAGGCGATGTATTCCTTGCTGCTATGAGAGTTGTTAACTTTCATTTACCAGAATCTGAGAATTAAAGACTTGAGAGGTTTCAGGTTAAACATGATACCCAAATGCAATATTTATAATGCATGTTTACTCTCCCCCATCCTAAATACCACTAAAATGTCAGAGAAAGGATTACACAGCATTAACTCATGAGGGCAAAAAGAATAGGGAAGAGATGACTGTATACAAGAGATGCCAACAGAATTTTGAGATATGGAAAGTAATTGGATTAATGGTAACTGATTTGGGTTTTAGCTCCTCCTGCTATAGCCAATAATAAGCAAGCTGCTTTGTGTTACAAAGTGAAGACAGGCTCAGATATTGGTGGCACTAGATATCTTTGAAGGTGGAGCTGATTCCCTCCCTCCACTTGTGATGCCAGACAAGTATCTTTCCTCCACTCTGCACAGATAGGTTTATGTCTAGAGGGGATGAACTTGGGAGCTTCCAGACTATAGGACAAGTCAACAGATACTTGGCAATACTTGTAGACATTTTTCTTGTTGCAACTTGGTGGGAATTAGTCACTGGCATCCAGTGGGTAGATGCCAGAGATTCTGCTAAATATTCTACAATGCACAGGACTGCCCCCACAACAAAGAATTATCTGCCCCAAAATGTCAATAGAGCTGAGGTTAAGAAACTCTGAGTTAAGTGAAAATCTAGGATGAGACTCCCTGCCTCCTCACCCACTGAAGACATGTGCATGCACAGGACTACAGAAGATGGAAGAACATCTTTTTTGGGAAGGTGACTAGCCAAGACAAAGATACGGATATCTGTAAACCTCCCAACAATATGACAAGTTCCTGCCAATCACTTACTGTAAATTCCACCCACTCTCCCTGAACTTCCATTTATCTTTTTGAGACTGTCTTAAATATGAACAGAGAGCCAAGTCCTACCAGATAGGTGAGGAGAGTTTCTATATAAGAAATGGAGATAAAAATGAAGAAGAGAAAAGAGAAATCTAGGGCAGCCCCAGAGGCTCAGCGGTTTAGTGCCGCCTGCAGCCTGGGGTGTGATCCTGGAGGCCCAGGATCAAGTCCCATGTAGGGCTCCCTTATGGAGCCTGCTTCTCCCTCTGCCTGTGTCTCTGCCTCTCTCTGTGTGTGTGTGTCTCTATGAATAAAAAAATAAAAATCTTAAAAAAAAAAAGATAAAAAAAGAGGAATCTAGAAGAAAAATAAAGAATGCAAGCAACAGAAGAAAACATTAAAAATAAGTTATTATGTATCTCTAGAGAGGTAAGAGAGGCTATTGTACCTCTCAAACTAGAAACGAGAAAGGGATTTTGATAAAATGAAAGAAGTTATTGGAAATTAAAACTATGAGCAGAAATAAAAATAAAGCGTTGGAAAGTAAGGTTGAAGAACTCTTAGAAAGTAGAACAGAAGGAAATAGGAGAGAAAAGTGTTAGCAGGGGAGGAAAGTCCAAGAAGTCAACATCCAACTAATAGGGATTCCAAAAGAACATGAAAGAGATCAGAAAAGAAAAAAACAACAAGAAAATTCCCCACAGGGTATGAATTTCCAGATTAAAGGGCCTGCTGGGTGCCCAGTACAAGAGATGCATATCATCATGAAATTTTATACCAGGAATGAAGAAAAACTTAGAAACTATCAGAGACAAGAAGAAATCAGTTATCAAAGGGGGACTAGACTTGTTTTTTTTAAAGATTTTGTTTGTTTATTCATGAGAGACACACACACACACACACACAGAGAGAGAGAGAGAGAGAGAGAGAGAGAGAGAGAGGCAGAGACACAGGCAGAGGGAGAAGCAGGCTTCCTGCAGGGATGCCAATGCAGGACTCGATCCCAGGACCCCAGGATCATGCCCTGAGCCAAAGGCAGATGCTCAACCGCTGAGCTACCCAGGTGCTCCTGGAACTAGAAGTTTCAACAGAAACACTGGAAGCTAGCAGTTGCTGGAACATTGCCCTCAACATTTTGAAGGAAAATTATTTCCAATTAGAATTCTATATTTTGCAGAACTTCAGGCAAATGTAAAGGTAGAAGAAAAGCATTTCCAAAATTACATAACTGAAGGTACTTAACTCCTGTATATCTTGACTAGGAATATGCTGGAGGATGTACATCATCAAAAAGGAGTATAAATCAAGAAGGAGGGGGACGCCTGGGTGGTTCAGTGGCTCAGGGTGTGATCCCGGGGTCCTGGGATTGAGTCCCACATCGGGTTCCCTGCAGGGAGCCTGCTTCTCCCTCTGCCTTGTCTTTGCCTCTCTGTGTTTCTAAGGAATAAATAAAGAAAATCTTAAAAGAAAAAAAAAAAGAAGGAGGAAGACATGGGACTTGGAATCAAGTCAAGAACCCACATAGTAGAAAGTGAAGGGAATGCCTGATTTCAAGTGTACATCAGGCCATGGAGCCTGGGCAGATTGTAACAGGAGGATGGAGCACTCCAAGAGAACTATCTTTGAGGAAGGCCAATGAATACTACATCGTGTAATAAATGCAATGAAAAGAATTTTAGAAACTTGTGGGAGTTTTCAGGATATAATAGTGAAAGTTATATAGAATGTTAAGTAAATGAAAAGTGAGGCAAAGAAAAGAGGATGAACAAGAAAGGAAATCTATTCTGATTGTGCATTTAGAAGGCACTCATCCTATACCAGGCACTCTTTTCAGTGTTTGCACATAATCATTCACTTAACCCTCACAGCAACCCATGAAATGGATGTGGACACAGTTTTCTTCCTACCATTACGGAAAATGGTGTACAAAGCCACATAACTGGTACCCTTTGGAGTCAGTATTTCAAGCATGGCAGTCTGGGTTCATAGTCATAACAATGTAAATTACATATTGTTTTAATGAAAAATAAGGATGTTACTCTGTTGAGGTGATGATCGGGTGAGGAAAGCATTAGCTTTATGTTCAATCACCCAGTTGTAATCCAAGCTGCTGTACAGGAAAGGGTCCCTGTCCCCATCCACAGGGGTGCTACACCTTTGATATTCATGACGGCAGCCATCATGCTGTGACTGCTTATGGGAAGGCTTGTAAGGGGTTTCAGAATGGTGTGTTTAAGTCCAAACCATTCAGAGCTGGTTTGAAATACTATTCATGGATTGTTTCAATTGAAGGAAAGTGTCTTCTTGGCTTGGGTTTGTAGGTTTAATTAGACAATTTCAGAGGCAAAGTTGTGCTGTTGCCATTTTAGGGTTGAGTCAGACTTTATGAACTCACTGATAGGGGAGACACTCAGGTCGTATATTTTTTCTGTTTAAGAGTCTTGCCTCCTGCAGCTATTTTTTTCGATCCTTATACACCAAAAGAAAAAGAATCATTGTTAATAAATAAAGGAGTGAAATACATTGATTTTTCTTTTGCTCTTTGGAAATAGGGGGAGGAGATGTGCATGTCTCAGTAGTAATTCTTGTTTTTGTCTGAGTCCATTATTGCATTATTCACCCATGGACTGCAGAGTGATTTAAATCAGAGCTGTGGTAGAAGGGCCTTAGCCATCGATGCAAAGGCAGGCCAAATGCTCCCATGAATTCGCAGCCCCATTACAAATGCACCCTGCTGTGAGGGAGCGCTGTTTCTTTTGCCAGAAAGTCTTCTGAACAGAAGAGGTTTCTATTTAACCATGTGTTATCTTGAAAACTTTCTCATTTTTTTTTTAAGCTGGAGACTTCTTGAGTGATACTTCCCATCAGAAAGAAAAACAATGATTCTAGCAGTGACTGAGGAAATATTAATTTCAAATATCAAGTAACACATAATGATGTTTTTCTTTCTTTTTTCTCTATAGAGGTTGCATATTTTAGACCGTTTGGAATGGATGTTGAAGGGAGGTGGATCCTCTGCATCCATTTTATTTGGAGAAGGACTTGGGGACTTTAAACTGCAATTTAAAGAGACTTTTAAATTTTCTGTTTCTGTTAGGGACAGAGAGCTCCTGTGTCAATCATATCTCCAAAGAGAGTTTTACTCTTCAAATTACTGCTGTCTAAAGGGCTGTAACTTGAAAATACTAAGCACAAAGAGACAGTGTCTTAGGACAAATGCTGATGCCTTTTTATTCCTTTTTGCAATCTTAGAGGTAGACTACAATTAGCTAACTTAGCTGTGTCAGCATTAGTACTTGTCTTCAAGGAGGGAGCAGAGTGGTGGGTAATGAAGTCAGATTTAGGAAGACCATTTAAATACAACCCTCAACTCTGTTCCTTTTGTTATGTGATTGCTACAAGGCAAAGCCTTAGGTTAGGATCCCCTACACAGGATCCTGCATAGGATTCAAACCAGCTAGGGCAACTCCTAGCTCACATTCCCACCAACAGACCAAATTCTTGTTTCTAGGATTGGTCTGGCAGCGGATGGGTTCCATTAGGCTTGGTATTGGTGAAAGCACCAGCCATGCCCAGCTGAGCATTTCTCTAGTGCCTTGTAAAGAGGCTTGCAGCTGAGCTCTTTAATTTTTACAATACATTTATGAAATGATTTCTGTCTTAGCTGGGGCTACTATAACAAAATGCCATAGAATGGGTGACTTAAACAACAGATACCTATTTCTCCCTGTTTAGGAGGTTGGGAAGTCCCAGATTAAGGTGCCAGCAGATTTGCTGTCTGATGGGAGCCACTCCCTGGCTTGCAGATGGCCTCCTTTTCTCTGTGTGTGCATGGCGCATGAACATGGAGAGAGATTCTCTCTTCTTGTCATATAAGGGTACAAATCTCATCATAAGGGCTCCACCCTCCTGACTGAATCTAAGCCTAATCCCCTTGCAAATGCCCCACCTCCAGTTACATCACCTTGTGGTTAGGACTTCAATGTAGGAATCTGGGGGCAACATAAACATCAGCTCATGACAATGTTCTATCTTTATTTTTCTTCTTATGATAAAAAGGGAATCATCTTTAAATACCAGTATGATGTCTTGCTTAAGGTATGTGTGCTGTATTTTAGCTGGCTGGCTGAGCCAATGGGAGGATTCATAAAAAAGGAGTGCTGGGACACCTGGGTGGTTCAGATGATTAAGCATCTGTCTTGGGCTCAGGTCATGATTTCCAGGTCCTGGGATCAAGCCCCGCATCGAGCTCTAGCTCATCGGGGAGTGTTGCTTCTCCTACTCCCTCTGCCTCTCCCGCTGCTCACGCTCCCTCTCTCTGTATCTCTCAGTCTCAAATGAATAAATAAAATCTTAAAAAAAAAAAAAAAAAGGGAAAAAGGAGTGCTATTTTGAAAGAGGAGAGTGTGCATGAGTAGGAAACCAAAGAAAGGGTTTTTACCTTCCTGTTTTCTGAATGCTCCTCAACATTCAGTCAATCAGTGGCCCATTTACAGTACTAAACTGTTTTTAAGCCCAGGGACTGTTTGTGCCAAGGCACAGTCTTGTTTTTGTTGGTGTTAAGACACCAGTACTATTAAAGGCAAATTTCTGTAGGAGAGGGGCTTTGTTGAGACAGTGAATACCAAAGACTCATTGGAGACTTAACCTTAAAAATAATGTGCTAATGCATTTGAATTCTAAGCAGACTCAGTTGTAGGCTGGTCATATTGTATTCATGTTGATTTATTGACATTATGGTAAACAGTACATTTTCTAACATTATTGAAAGCGTGAATATTTTGTTCTACCTTTTTTTTTTTTGACAATAAGAGACAAACCACCAAGAGAAGTAGTCATTAAGACTCCCTTTATTGCTTCTATTCTTTTTTTTTTTTAATTTTTATTTATTTATGATAGTCACACAGAGAGAGAGAGAGAGAGGCAGAGACATAGGCAGAGGGAGAAGCAGGCTCCATGCACCGGGAGCCCGATGTGGGATTCGATCCCGGGTCTCCAGGATCGCGCCCTGGGCCAAAGGCAGGCGCTAAACCGCTGCGCCACCCAGGGATCCCTATTGCTTCTATTCTTAAGGGAGTAGTTCTCAAACTTGGGGAGCCTATATAAAATACAGATACGAGTGCTTAGATTCAAACCATAAGGATGGGGCCCACAAATCTGAATATTTAACAAATGCCACAGGTAATTATCTTGCAGATGGTCTAAGCATCAAACTTTGGAGGATTAAAAACACCAAACCAAACCACACAAAACTCCATTCTTCAAACTCTCAACAGCAAACTTGTCCCATATATCAAATCCTTAGGCCTTAGTATGCTCGTAGAAGCTTGGCCTTAATGCCTAATGAGTGGGCTGGAGACCTAGACCAGCTGGAGTCCCTCAGTCTCTCTGGTAGTGTATAATTGGAGATCCAGTGGTTAGGTAGGACACAGGCCAGTCCTGATGTCTGCTTGTAATTGCAGTTTTTGCGGGGGCCCCAAGCCCTTCATGCCTATTGTGTGGAGTGGTCACAGAATTTTAGTATCCCCCAGAGGTTCCCCAGAGCCCATGCTTTTATTTGAGTCTTCCTTCCAAGTAAAATGAAACTCCCAAATCTTACTCTTTGATTAGTGAGAACAACTATGAAAATTCCCTCTCCCTACCCAGCCTCTACCAAGAATACTTTAATCCAATGGAGTTGAAGTCCCCCCTGAAGTTTCGTGACCAACTCTGACAGGAACAGAACAATAATATACTCAGGAGCCAACCTTTAAAACCCTCTGAAATATTTGGCTTGCCTCAGCCTCCATTTGTGCTATGTGAAAGAATACCATGGTGTGACATGGTATATTGTTTTTGGAATTCTGCAGGCTAGTCTTGAAATAAATGCTTATAGGAAGCTGTCAAGATGAACCTAGTATTAGGCAATAAAGGTCGGCCGGGGGTGGTTTAAATAAAGGTATTTGCTTGAGATTGTTCAGAATAATGGAACTCTTAGGTGAAAAGTGAAAATAGCAAACACGGCTGGCTGCTGACAACACACCGTGCCATTACCCTTTTGTGTGAAGTCACTGGAAGAGAGATGAATTATGTTTCCTGGGCGGAATTTTTTTTTTTTTTTTTGAAGAAGGAGGGTGGCAGCAGGGATCTATTTTTATTTAAAAGGCTTGAGAAGTGCAGTGGAATGGCTAGGAGTTTGCAATCAGGTCTTTGCCATTGTTTGACAAGTCATTAGCAATTGGCGACAGAAAAATCAGTAGTCCTGCCTCATTGCTGTGGCACTTCATTGGATGTGCTTTATAATATTTGGGCAAGTTTGCCATTACCCTGTGTCTTAATTTCTCACTTCCTGAAATATGCTTTAATGCCTCGTGGCATGATGGGATTTCCTTAAATGTTGGCAGATTGCTTTATATGTTCAGATGTGCAAAGGGAAAGTAATCCAATTTATTAATTATGCATTACAGTTAATAATCATATAAAGCTGTCAAGTGATTAGCTGTAGGAGGTGTGTGAGAAAAGGACTGTTAAAATGGCAGCAGTTGTTGCTATAGATAGGGCTCTTTGCTGTTACGCTCATAATCTTTTTAAAGAAATACATAGTTATGGCTTCAAAGCATTATTTTATGAAAATTGTGTTCTGGATGGCAGAGTTGTTTATATTCCCCTTTTGGGAAAGTAAAGGCTATCATGCTGTGATTGTCTTCAAAAGAGTGGGTTCTATGTACTAGGTATAGAGATCATCTTTCATGAGAGGAAGAGTTAATCCTTCCTGTCTTGAAATTCTAACTTTGCCAGGGCCTAGCTGGCTGTCATGCGAAAGACGCCTATACTTCTGGGTCTCAGTTTATCTCCCTGTAAAATGGAGAAATCCCACAGTTGTGCAGAGGATCCTCTCTGTCCAGCTCACTTCCTCAGGGTGATTTACCTGTGTTAGGGTTAGAAAAGGGAGAACAGGCAGCTGGTAGCTAGCATTGCAGTTTCTGCTCTAAACTGGTACTCAGTGCTCTTCGTGTGCATGAAACAAATGCTCAATGAAGCCAGCTCAGGTAAAGGAGGAAAGGATACAACAGATGGATTCAAACATAGGCCCTGGCATGTGAGCAGGCTACCCAGGCTTCTAGCTGCCGGAGGAAGATAACTGGAAATGGAAGCATGAGCCTCCATGCTCTGTAGCCCTGAGGAGTTGCCTGGCTTCTTTCACCTTTGAGTCTTCTCCTCTTAGCTGACTTCTTCCCAAGGTTCAGTAAGACTCCCAACCTTGAGTATTTATGACCCATGAGGTCTAGAAGTTACCGCTGACTGTCTACAGGCTCTAAAACTCATCTGCATTCCTGTGACAAGTATTAATGAGTGACTACCATGCTCCAGTGCGTGTTTTAAGTCTTGCCTCCAGAGGGAAGGTCAGACGATAACCATATAAACAGGCAAATGAATGAATGAACAGTGCGCTTTCAGATATAGGTAAATGAATAAAAAATAAAGTAACATAATGGGATAGAGAATGATAAACCATGAAAGACTCCTAAGTCTGGGAAACACACAAAGGGTTGCAGGAGGGGAGGTGGATGGGGGATGGGGTAACTGGGTGATGGGCATTAAGGAAGGCACATCACGTGATGTTATACTGAGTGTTATACTATATGTTGGCAAACTGGACTTAAAAAAAAGAGAGAGAGAGAGAGATGGGGGATGTTGTGCCACTTTAAAGAAAGGAGTGAAAGTAGTATTTGGATAAACTTGAATGAGGAGCAGAGCCAGAATTGTAGAGATCCAGGAGACCTGAGTCCCAGCAAAGGGAGCAGAGTCTGTGAAGGCCCTGTGTCAGGAATGAAAGTGATGGGTAAAAGGAACAGCAAGAAGCTGTAGTGATGGGATCCGATGGCGTGGCGCAGCGGTTTGGTGCCTGCCTTTGGCCCAGGGCGTGATCCTGAAGACCCAGGATCGAATCCCACGTCGGGCTCCCAGTGTATGGAGCCTGCTTCTCCCTCTGCCTGTGTCTCTGCCTCTCTCTCTCTCTCTGTGTGACTATCATAAACAAATAAAAATTAAAAAAAAAAAAAAGAAGCTGTAGTGATGGGAGCATAATGAATGAGGGGTCAAGCGGTGGGAGATGGGGCGTGGAACAATTCATCAAGGGACTTGTAGCTTAGTCAGGAGTTAGGAGTTTTTCTAAGTGAAATGGAAAGCCATTAGAAGATCTTAAATTGGGGCTCCATGATTTGATTCACATTTTTAAAAGATCACTCTGACGGGTATGTTGCAAAACAGAATGCAAAGGGGCCAGTGTGGAAGCGAGGAGACCAGGGAGGAGGCTGCTTGCTGCACTAATCCCTGCGAGAGATGTTGGTGGCTTGGGTCAGGCTGGTGGTGGTGGAATTGGTGAGAGCCGGCCACTTAGGGACGTTACAGGATTTGCAGGTGCACCAGTTGTGGGGCGTTGAGAAAGGGATAAATCAAGGTTGATGACTAAGTGTTTTTCTGGAGGAACTAATTGCATAGAATTGACATTTGCTGCCATGGGAAGACTGGGAAAGGAATAGGACTGAGGGGAGAAATTAAATTTCTGGTTTGGACAGTGTTCAATTGTGAGATGCCTACTAGGCATCCAAATAGAGATGTCAGGCAGCTACTTGGATGATTAAATCTAGAGCATGAGAAAGGTGGGGACTGGTGATTAGAGTTTGGGAGCTAATTCTAACCTGGGCTCCAGCTGAGATCACCTAGAGAGATTGTGTCTACTGGGTAGAGAAGTAGGCCTGGGACTAATCCCTAGGGTACTCTGACATCTAGAGGTGGGGGAAGGGGTGGGGAGCCAGCTGAGAAGACTTGAGGAGGAGGTCCAATTCTAGAGCCAGTGAAGTCAGTTGATATCTAGCCCACCAATGTGGGCTTCAAGTTTGCTAAGTGCTCCTGGACCAATCAGTAGTGGCCAAAGTGAATGGGCTGTGAGGCCTGCTGAGGTCCACTGAGTTTTGTGGGCAGGATCATATTTCTTGAGAAGGGGAAAGGACAGAGTGGGGATTCTAAAACCTGGCTTAAAATGTAATTGAAAGTTTGTCAATGGGCTCTTAAGGATATTACTTCTCACTCTTTTTCTCTTTTATCATAGCTTTCTTTTAATTTATCTTATTTTTATAGGCTTATTACTAGGTCTGTTTTACCTTTTACTTTCCAAAGGATCTTAGAGGCCTTTAGTGCCACAGGTACCTATATTTCTCTCCCCTGTCTTCTTTCCTTTCTTGGCCCAGCCTTAAAAAATTTCCATTCCACATACACATTCATGGATATAATCCGCATCCATAAGCTAGCTGGAACTAACTTGTACCTGTGGAAGAACCATGGGGTGGGGCCACCACCATAGCTGACTCTTCTCCAGGCAGTGGTGAAATGATTCTCTCAATCTCATACACTTTGTCAGAATAAATATTTCACTCAGTTAGTGCTAAGGCATCCCAGGAGTCTAGATTAACAGTTCCCCTCAAAGAGTCAGGGAAGCATTATATAAGCTCAGGAATGCTGTGAGCAGCTATTAGTTAAGAGGCCTGATATGATTTCTAAGGGAAGGGGGGTGTTTGGGGAAGCTGGTTTAGCACTGCTTCACTCTATTCCCTGAATTCTCCTTCCTGGCCAGTTGCGCGGATGTGGACTCCAGGTGAGCCACAGTGGGATGAATGTGTAGGTGATTGTACAAATCCATCACCACCGTTAGAAAAACAGCTTTAAGTGTGCATTCTTGAAAAAGGAAGGCATGCCATTCATTGAATATAGTTACAATAACCTGTTCACCAGCTCCAGAGGGACATGCTCAGAGATACAAAGAGTACTTACTCAACACAAAAGTCTCTTAGATGAATGCAGGTATTATTTTGTGTCTGTTCCCTTGATTCTCCTCACCTGTGGGAGAGTGTATTCTCCCAAGCAAGTAATTTTGAGCTTCTGTTTCTCTCATATAACTGTGGATAATAGAGTTGACCTTTCTCACTTAGATTATTGAGTTTAATGCCCTTGACATGTGGCAAATGCTACATGGCCACTAAAATCTTGTTCCATTTCTCTGCTCCAATCCCTAGGTCTTGTTTTCAGAGAGGCATTCTGTTGGACCCCACAAAGCAATAACCTAAAAGGCAGGTGGTTCAGCCCCTTCTTGAGAAAAATGAGACTGATTTTCCTTACTTGCAAACCTATCAGGTCACTCAACTTGATAATTCACCAGTGTTCTCTTAGCAGAACATTTTACAAAGATTATAAAGATATTTCAAAAGTTGAGAAGGAGGGAAAACCTTTCAAATCTTTTCTAATAAACACAACTCTTTACGCCTTTTGTTGATCTTCCTACTATTTACATGCAATTTTGGAATTTTAATTACAGCATACACAAAGCTTGAATATTCTTCTATAATTTTTAATATTTCATAGTTGTATTTTTCTGAATACTATTCCATAGATTAGAATGACCATAGTTTATTTACTTTTCTTTGAGGGCATTTATTTTGTTTCTAGTTTTTCACTGTTCTGTCACTGCAGGGCCCTTGTTCTTTCTTTTGTATTATTTTCTTGGGATGAAGTCATGGGGCAGTAATATGGGTAGGGTTACTACATAAAACACAAGATTCCCAGCTACAATGGGATTTCAGATGAACCATCAATAGTTTTTTAGCGTAAGTATGTCCTATGTAATATTTGGTACATACTTACACTAAAAAGTGTTTATTTTTATTTGGAATTCAAATTTAACCGAGTATCCACAATTTTTTTTGTTAAATCTGGCAACCCTAATTTTGAGTCAAAGCAGGAACATTTTCATGAGTATTAATACAGATTGCCAAATTTCTGTTAAATTAATCATTAAGATTCTATTAATAATTTAAAGGAGGGGAAATTCTCAGAGGGGAGAAATAACAAAGAAAATGGGAACCCTAAGATGTTCTATAGGTAATTATCTAGGCTATTACATTTTCAGTTTTTAGGAAACTTATATAATCATACAATATTATATAAATATTCATAGAGACATAAGGAAAAATTTTTTGGACCGCACATACTTCTGGTAACATCTACCCAGTTTGTATCTGGTTTCTTGGTGAGGTACTTGTTATTATTTGCCTAATTGCTATGTGTGCCCCTTCTTTCTAACTAACAGAACCCTGATTTTGTTCAGGGCAGCAAGGGGCCCAGTTAAAAACTCAATTTCTCAGGCTACCTAACAGCCAAAGGTGGCTATGGGACTCAGTTCTGACCGAAAAAGGTAGGCAGAAGTCTGTAGTGCTGTATTTTTCCCTTCTTCCTTTGCCTGGAATGTAGCTGTGATCTTTAGAGATATAGCAGCCATCTTATGACCTGTGGAAAAAAGCTATGCGTATGGAATAGTGAAGTAGTAAAATAAGATTCATGGTTTGTATGCCCATAATTGATGAAATAACCTTATTCTAGTTTATTGCATATATTTTTATAAGCTTCTTCAAGTCCCTTGTAGAAGTGAGTCTAAATCTATATACACATAAATAATATTTTGTGGAAGTCAGTATGCCCACGGGAAGGGGTTGAGGAATTCTTGTGGAACTGCCATGACTGTTGCTGAAACAGTTCAGTCAGGGCTAAAGGCCAAGTCTAATTCCTGAAACTCAGAGACCAATGAGGGAGGATACAATTCACCAGTCTAGCTCTGGGGCACAAGGATTAAGATCTCAAAGAAAGTAAATGTGACAAACAGGAAGTTAGGTCGGATTCTTAGGGCTTCAGAATCAGCTGTCACACCAAGGTCAAGAACTTCTGAGGTAGTAGAGACAGGGAGAACTTTACAGATTACAACAGGAATTTGTCCAGAGAAGTGAATCAAAACTAGGGAAGGAACCCATGGACCCCATGCTGACTTCTGGTGCCCTTTCTCCACCTAAGTCTGTTTAGTAGTTTACCCTCTGCCTTAGTACCTCTATAGTCATAGAGTCCTGAAAAATGAGGGCAGATGTCAGTTTGAACTGAACTGTCTGCTGCATTCCTTTAAAGAGATGTGCCTGTGGCTCACACATACCCTCTGGGTTGCCTCGAGTGCTGCCTGACGACTTGAGAGCAGTGTATTTTTTAAAATAAATAATACAGTTTGTTTTGAAATTGTTTAGGCAATCCAAGCTGTTGTTAAAAACAAAAAAGAAAACAGAAAGAGCAAAAATGCACCTTTACTATAATCCTGCCATGTGGGATTTGGGTGTATTTTTTTATGGATATTCTTTTTATTGATATCTTTATGTTCCTCATCATAAAAAGGGGGACAATTTCAAAATGTTATTTTGGTGATTAGATTTATGGTGAGCTTTCTGCTATATTATTAAGTATCCTTATAAAAGGATGATTTTAAAAAATAACAGTGATATTCTTAAATTCCCCTTTAAAGGACATTTAATTTATTATTGAACATTAAGATTATTTTATTATAAATAAGATATGGCAAACATCTTTTTTACATATATCTTTATGTGCTTTTTATTTTTTTATTTTTTTAATGTGCTTTTTAAATTATGCACATAATAAATTCCTAGGACAAATTCCTAGAAGTGAAATGACTGAGTCACAAGATATGAAAAATTTAAAGAATTTTATATATACAGATATGCTGCTCTCTAGAAAGTCTGTGAATTTATATTTTTGAAAGAAATGTGTGAGAATGTTTTACTAAACCCTTGCCAGAAATATATGCTATTATTAAAAAAAAAAAAAACACAACTTTGGAATGGTCTCCCATGGTTTTAGTGCTTATTTCTCTGATTGTTGTGATGCTGAACATTTCTTAAGCATTTTGGCTTTGTGTAGCTTCTGCAAATTGTCAGTTCATGTCTTTGGGCAAGAGTCTTTTCTAATTAGACATTTTTAAATTAGGGCAAGACATTTCCCAAAAGATATAAAGTCTTTCATTCTTATTTTCATTATTTTGTGTTTCCCTGTCCTTTCTCTGACTTTTCTTCTCCCTAAATGGAGAGAATATCCATAAGAAAATATACCAATTTCCTTTATCTATTAGACTGAGTCATATGAAACTGAAGTTTTTAGAAGGTCAAACAAAGGTAAACTATCAGCAATTTTATATGGCTAAACCTGATGTATTTCTCTTGATAAACTGATTCAATCTTCCTCCCTACTCCTGTCTACTTTTCTGTTTGTCCATTCATTCATCCTCCCAACAAATATTTTTTAACCAACTGCAGCATGTCACCACTCTAAGGAGGACTCTCCAGCCATTGTTAGCTCTGACCTCTCTTCTGAGCTCTGGCATCTGTTTTTTGAGTTGGCAAGTCAGCCCTACTCTGGCTCTGTAATATTACTGACATCTTCTCTGTTCCCATTATATCCACCTCAGTTTAGATCTTCATTACTTAATGTGTGTTGTAGTCATAACAAAACTACTGTAAACTGGATGGCTTATAAACAACAAACATTTATTTCTCATAGTTCTAGAGGCTAGGATCTTTGAAGATCCTGGTGCCAGCAGAGTCGGTATGTGGTGCGTGGTGCGAGCCTGCTTCCTCATGGATGGGGCCCACTCACTTGTGTTCTCACATGGTGGAAGGGCCAAAGAGGCTCTCTGGGGACTCTTTTATAAGAGCACTAATCCCATTTGCTAGGGCTCACCTTCATGACCTAAGCATCTCAAAAGATCCCACCTCCCAGTCTCACCACATTGCCGACTCAGATTTCAACAAATTAACTTGGGGGAAAACATAAACTTTCAGATTATAGCCATGTGCAATGTTTTCTCTCCTGCAATATTCTTTCCCTTCTCTTACTTCACACTACATTTATTTAGATTCAAATCTTTTCCCTCTTTCAAGGGTCATTTTAAATGTGATACTTTAGACTCTGAGTGAGGGGAGTGGAGCCAGGGTGGAGAGCAGAGGCCGAACTCGGGGATCTGACAAGATGTCTGGGCTGCCCCGCGGGATTATCAAGGAGACCCAGTGTTTGCTGGCAGAACCAGAACCTGGCATTAAAGCAGAACCAGATGAGAGCAACGCCCGTTCTTTTCTTTTCTTTTTTTTTTTAATTCTTTTTTATTTATTTATGATAGCCACAGAGAGAGAGAGAGAGAGAGAGAGAGAGAGAGAGAGAGAGGCAGAGACATAGGCAGAGGGAGAAGCAGGCTCCATGCAGGGAGCCCGACGTGGGGTTCGATCCCGGGTCTCCAGGATCGCGCCCTGGGCCAAAGGCAGGCGCCAAACCGCTGCGCCACCCAGGGATCCCCCGTTATTTTCATGTGGTCACTGCTGGCCCCCAGGATTCCCCCTTTGAGGGAGGGACTTTTAAACTGGAACTATTCTTTCCAGAAGAATACCCGGTGGCAGCCGCTACAGTACGTTTCATGACCAAAATTTATCATCCTAATGTAGGCAAGTCGGGAAGAATATGTTTAGATATTTTGAAAGATAAGCGGTCCCCAGCACTGCAGGTCCGCACAGTTCTGCTATCGATCCAGGCTTTGTTAAGTGTTCCCAATCCAGATGATCCATTAGCAAAGGATGTAGCGGAAGAGTGGAAGACCAGCGAAGCCCAAGCCGTAGAAACAGCGAGAGCACGGACGAGGCTATATGCCGTGAATGATATTTAAAATCGATCTGATCATCAAGTGTGCTCCTGTTCTGCCAAGACTTCTTCCTTTTTTGTTTGCATTTAATGGACACAGTCTTAGAAACATTACAGAATAAAAGCCCAGACATCTTCAGTCCTTTGGTGATTAAATGCACATTAGCAAATCGATGTCTTGTCCTGATTCACTGTTGTAAAGCACGAGCAGAGGCTAGAAGTACCATCTGGATTGTTGTGAAACGTTTAAAAGCAGTGGCCCCTCTGCTTTTATTCATTTTCCCCATCATGGTTTAAGTATAAAGCACTGTGAATGGGTAGTTGTCAGGGTTAGCTGCAGGGGTGTGGGTGTTTTTCTTTATTATTTTTTTGAGGGGGAGAGGTAGTTTTATTTTAATTTTATGGACTCCTTTCCCCCTTTTTATGTGATCTAATTGCATCGGTTAAAAGCAGCTAGCCAGTTCTTTAGAATATGCTCTCTAGCCAAGCCTAACTTTATTTAGACGCTGTAGATGGACAAGCTTGATTGTTTGAACCAAAATGGGAACATTAAACACACATCACAGCCCTCACTAATAACATTGTGACTTTGCTGTCAAGTATAGAACTCTTCCTTCAAGAAAAAGCTTGTGACCATTTTGTATGGCTTGTCTGGAAACTTCTGTAAATCTTACGTTTTAGTAAAATATTTTTTGTTATTCTAAAAATAAAAAACAAACAAACAAACAAATAAATAAATAAATGTGATACTTTAACTCATCACTGCCTTCTCCCCATCCTTCATTACCCTGGGATAGAAGTTTCACCATTCTGATAGCCTTTTATATGTACATGTTTTCTAGAACTTTCTCCTCCTACCATTTGGTTATTTCTGTACTTTCTTTTATATTGAGATATCATTTACATATAGTAAATGCAAAAATTTAATTGTACAACTTGATACATTTTTACATATGCATATTCCTTTGCAACAACCACAGAAAATTTCCATCACCTTAGAAAGTTCCCTTATGATCCTTCATAACCACTGTCAGCTACCAATGATAACTAATAACTGTCCTGATTTCTATCACCATTGGTTAGTTTTCATGTTTTTGAATTTCAAATTAATGGCATTATGAAATATGTACTCTTTTTTATCTGGCTACTATTGCTCAACATAATGCTTTTGAGTTTCATCCATGCTATGTATCTATCAATAGTTTGTTCCTTTTTTTTTATTGCTGTGTAGAATTCATTGAATGAATATATTTTGTTCATACATTGTTCATACATTCTGCTGATTTGGAGACTTGGATTGCTTCCAGTTTTTCACAATTATGAATAAAGATGCTATAAACATTCTTGAACAAATCCTTCTTTTTCTTGCACATGTACCTGGGAATGGATTGCTGGGTCACAGGGTAGGCATATGTTTAACACTAATAGAAACCACCAAACAGTTTCCAAAGGAGTTATGCCATTTTACATTCTCACCAGAAATACATGGGAGTTGATCTACATTCTTGCCATCATTTCATGGTATATATCTTTTTAATCCTATTATATGTATAGTGGTAAGTCATTGTGATTTTATTTTCATTTTTTTCATTGTGATTTTAATGAAGTATTTTTAATTCCATGATGAATAATAATGTTGAACACATTTTCATATGTTTATTGTCTATTTGGCTCTTTTGTCTTTTAAAATGCCTATTCAAGTTTTTTGCTCATTGTCTTAATTACTGTAATTTTATGGTAAGTCTTAAGTCTGGAACTTTAAACTTACAACCCTTGTTTTTCTTTTTCAAAATTGTCCTGGCTGTTTTGGGTCCTTTAAATTCCCATATAAATTTCAGAATGAGTCTGTCAATTTCTACCAAAAAAATGCTTGCTGGGATTTTAACTGGGACTTTGTTGAATGTAGAGGTAAATTTGGGAGAATTAGTGTCTTAACAATCCATGACTATGGTATATCTCTCCATTTTCAGGTTTTGTTTCATTGTTGCAGCAATGTTTTCAGTGTAGAATTCTTGCATGTATCTTGTTAGTCCTATGTATCTGATTTTTTTTATGTCAATATGAATGGTATTATTTTTAAAATTTCTTTTTCTGATTTTTGGTTTAGGGTATATAGAAATACAACTGGTGTTGTTAGTAGTTGTTTTAGATTAAGTTCCTTTGGATTTTCTACATACATAATTATGTCATCAATAAAGAAACCTTACTTCTTCCTTTCTAATTTTATGCCTTTTATTTATTTTATTTCCCTGCCTTGTTACATAATTTCTGTACATTTCTTTCCTCCTCCACTAGACTGTAAGGCAAGATCTTTTGAGACAAAGCTCCCATGGTGCTTCAAACATGGGAGATATTGGGGACATGTGGGTGGCCCAGTGGTTGAGTGTCTACCTTCGACTCAGGTCGTGATCCTGCAGTCCTGGGATCAAGTTCCGCATCCGGCTCCCTGCTGAGATCCTGCTTCTCCCTCTGCCTATGTCTCTGCCTCTCTCTATGTCTCTCATGAATAAACAAACATGGGAAATATTAAGAAAACTTTGGTTGACAATGTAAATTATGATGGGGAAGATAATGAATTAAAGCTGTAAATTACTTTTCTGTATGATCAGTGAGTTACCACCAGGAAAAAGGGTGCTAGTTAAAACCCATTTTTGTGAGTTGGTATGTCTTATTTTATAAGGGTTGTTACAGGTGACTTAAAGACTCCCTGGATCATTCTACCTGGCTTGTGGTTTTCAGTTCCTGGATACTTCTCTGGTGTTATGTTAGCATTCAGTGTGTGTGTGTGTGTGTGTGTGTGTGTGTGTGTGTGTTTTATAAGATTCTTGCCAAGCATTTTGAAACTTCCAAAATAGTAGTGACTGCTTCTCCCCAGGATAGCATGGAGCAGATGGATTCCTGGACCTCACTGCCTTCAGTCCCAATTCCCCAAGCTTCTGTTGGTGTAGAAAAAAGAATCTGCATTTTCAATATTACTGGAGTGAAGCCTGGGAAATTTTCAGTTTTGAGCCTTTAAATTCCAACAAGCAATGTTATTTTTAGATTTCTAGTATGCACTTGGGGTTTGTGAGTGAAATTGTATTAAGGAGTGAGGATGAGGGCTCACGTAAGGGGGCGGTGGTCTTTTCCCAGTAAGCAGCTGCTCTTGCCGGTTCTGAAGATTCGTGGGACTGTGAAATGGCAGCCTGTAAGCTGCAGACACCCAGGGCAGGAGTAAAAGCACTCATTGGACTTTGATACCCATTTTTGCATTTTGGGTGCAGTAGTGATCTTTCTTTTATAGATTCCATTGTCCATGTGGCTGGACGAGGATGTTTCTTGCATCACATGAGGAGTTTGTGCCTAAGGAGGTAATTCCACTGTTTCTTTGTTTCTTTGCAAACTGCAGATATACTGTTAGCTATTTAAACAGTAGATTGGTAAAGTATTTACGGCAGTTTTGACTCTAGGCCACAGAGACTGCTCTGTGTTTCCTTTTGGTTGACATTTTTCTATCAAGTTAGACACATCAGTAGAGAACTAGCATGTGAATGAACTAATTATGTTTTTGCTGTTGAGTGAATCAGGATCACCTTGAAAAATGAAAGTACCAGAGAAATAATAGAAAAGAGAAAAAATCAAGGAATACATACCCTTGTAAATTTGGATTAAATAATATAAATGCAGGGTGATTTCTCCTAAATACTTGACATTTTCAACTTTTATATATTTGGGTCTCTTAAAAATTCACATATTGACATTAAAACAGCGTTCTAAGTATTTCTGTGATTATTATTAATAGAACATTTCTCTTTGTCCCCAGCAACAGGCACTTTGCCTGATCACCTAAATTCCTGCTACCCAGAAATAATTACTGTTTGTAATCATTGGGTACAAAATAATGACAATTAATTTCCATAGTTTGTTTTCATGCTGTAGCTGGTGTTTGGAAATCTCCTTTTGTCACTTAACAATCTGTAATATGGATATATTTGCAAGTTGAGAAATACAGAGCTACATTATTTTAATAGTTAACCAAGATACATTGTGTGTGTGTGCATGTGTGCACATGTGTGCACATATATTAAATAATTTAAGTGATAAGTTCTTTGTTGATAGATATTCTTGTTTTAGACTTTTTTTTTTTTTACTATTATAAGCAACATTACAAGGGGCTTGTATATGAATGTTGTATATAAATCTTGAACATCTATCTGATTAGTGTCTTAGGATAAATTTCTGGGAATGGGGTTTTGGAGCTCAAACTGTGTATATTTTATCTTTTGATATATTCTGCCAAACTTCCCTGCAGAAAAGATGAATTAATTTCTATTCTCAGCAACATCAAATTGAAAATGTTTACCTGTACCATTACTAACACTATTGCAAATCTTGACTTGCTTGTATATTTGAATTCTTGTATATTTGTCTCTGCATGGGGATTGTAAACTAAATTAGTCAGGATCTAGTCAGAAAGCCCAAGACAACACTAGGTAATTTAGATAGCTGGGATTTCATACAAGGAATTGGTTCCACATGTATGGGAAATCTTAAAGTGCAAAGGAAAATGCTGAAGTCACCCAGAGGAAGTAGCAGGAAGAAGGTAGAATGAAGAGAACTCAGAGCTCTGGGGAGGGGTCTGGCAGGGCTGGGCTGGGTCTAGGGGGAGGGAGGGGTTGTGCAGCCTGGCTGCTGAAAGGCACCAGAGACTGGCACTCTGCCTGCCAGGTGGGTATGGCCCAGCTGCCAGCACATGAGGGTGGCTGGTGTTGGGAGTGTAGAGGAAAGCTGGGGGCAGAAGCCAGCCTGTGCTGTTGTTGGTATGATGCTGGCAGAAACTAGGAACCAGAAGGAAGTCCCTTCTCCCTCCTCTTACCTTCCACTCTCTAAGGCCTTGGGTTGGCACAGCCATATAGAACACCACCTGATGAGGGAGTAAATGAAATAAATTTTGCAGTCCCAGCCTAAGCATCACAGATCAGAAAAGAGAATGCTCGGTTTGGAGCTAAGAGGCAATGAGTCAAGAACCAGTTTTATTTGTTTGCTTGGGCTGCCATAACAAAGTACCATGAACGGCATGACTTCAAACAACAGAAACACAATGTCTCACAGCTCTGGAGCCTAGAAATCAGAGATTAAGGTGTTATCCTTTTTATAAGGACACCAGTCATATTGGATTAAGGGCCCACCCTACTCTAGAATGAGCTCATCCTAATCGAATTACATATGCAATGGCTCTTTTCCAAATAAGATTACTTTATGAGACACTGGGCATTGGGACTTTAACATAGGAAGTTTTGGGAGCACACAATTCAACCCATAATGCCAGTACATAAACTTGTTTAGAACAGGGTCCTTTTAGCCCTAAAATGCTATATTACCTCCTTTGTATTCTTCAAGTTCTGAGTACATAGAATGTGCCTAATTATTATTAAATAAATGAATACATGCTAAGTTAAATGATGCACATTTATCTTCAGGTTGTTTTTTTTTTTAAGATTTTATTTATTTATTCATGAGAGACACAGAGAGAGAGGCAATTAGAGGCAGAAGGAGAAGCAGGGTCCCTGCAGGGAGCCCGATCTGGGACTCTATCCCTGGGACACTGAGATCCCCCCCTGAGCTGAAGGCAGATGCTCAACTGCGGAGCCACTCAGGCATCCCGATCTTCAGGCTGTTGAGTCTAAAGTCACGTATATTTTAAATTGAAATTACAAAGAAAATCCATCATATTTTTAAATGTCAGATGTTCTTAAATTTCATGAACAGTTAAATGTCACATGCATCCAGAGTATCCTAGTGATTGCAAAACTTAATCCTATATTTAACATTAGAGTATAATAAGTTTGAGTTATTTCATCTTTATCTGTAATGTCAAACCTTCCCATAGTTAGAAAATCACTTATTCCGTAAGAAAAAGGATTTTCTAACTCAAGTGGACTGAGGTCATCTCAAGTGGGTGGAGGCTACTTGATTAAAACTTAAGACCACAACACTGTTGGTTTTCGGTTAGGATTTGAGTCCGGGACATATATATATATATATATATTTTAGGGCTCCTTTTGGGGATCTAGGCAAATGAGATTTAACTTGCTGGCTTCCACAGCGTTCAGAAAGCTTGGTTGGGCATTTACAACAAAAATGGAGTTGTCAATGGCTGAACTGCTAGGGGATTTTTTTTTTTTTTCCATAGCCATGAGTCCCAGTGTGGGCTTCCTCAGAATGTTGATTTCATGAATTGGACTTGTCTGTTTCCCAGTTTCAATCAAAGAATGATATTTTCTAAATGTTAAGGAAAGAGGTTAACTTAATGAATGGAATTAAGTTAGATGATTACTATTGCTTCTGGCAGTACAGACTAGCAGATGTCAAAATGAATGAACAAGAAGTCGCAACATTTTAAAACATTAATATGCAAAAGCAGATGATCTTGCTTAGTTTAACAGCTCATTTTTGTGGGCTTGTGTGCTTCCTGCTGTAATTTTATGTCACATGAATGCATATTATGCTAGTAACTTGTTCCTAATGTATGAGTTAGAATTCCATCAAGTTCTGCAAAATGTGTAGAACATTGTGGCCTTTGAGTGAGATAAACTGTGATTCCAGCAATTAGATCGACATGGTTCCTAGCCTCTGGGAACTTACCAAGGAGAGGAGAGTTAGGAAAACTCTGGTTTAAAATGCGTGTGCCAAAGTCAAACTTACGATGGAGGAAGCTAGTGGTCAATGTCCTGGCTTCTTTGGTTTGAGGTGAAACCCTGAAACTTACCTCTGACTGTTGCCTTCCTCCTTCCTCTCTTTCCCTTTGTGATACTTCTTTGGAACTCAAAATTGGAGGGAGGCATTTTGGGGGAGAGATGAAGAAGTCTCTAACCTTGAAACTCTTGAAACTCAGTTCAGTGGTGGAGATGAACAAATATTCATACTCAGTAGGTTGTATGCTGGAGCAAAATTAGACAAACTCTGGGGGAGACCATGGGTCTGGGAGGGCCAGGAGTCCTGATCTTTTTGTTTTCTTGAGTCCTAGCTAGAGGCATGGTACCCAGTTGAAGGGGGCAACACAGTCCTGAGAGTATTCAAAGAAGGAAGTTACATTTGAACCAGGTATTGAAGGACAAGGAGGAGAAGATGATGGTGTAGGAAAGGAATCTCTTTTACCTATATCTTTTGTCCTTAAGCCCTCTTCTTTAGATACCACTAAAATTTGAGTTATAGCCCTGGGTGTGACCATGGCCCTTCACTCTGTAGGGTGTTTCTTGGGTAAAACTTCTCCCCCCCCCCCCCCCCCCCCCCCCCGATCTCAGCACAGGACTGACTCAGCCAGTTGTCAGGAGCCATTGGCAGGGAGTCTAAGAAACTGGACTCCAGTGCCAGCTCCATCACTAACTTTGAGATCTTGAATAAGCCATTTAACATTTTTGAATAAAAAGCTAAATTATATGGGTAATGTGTTAAAATGTATGTAACACCATATAGTTATCAAGCATTATGTGAATTAGGAGGTTCATCTTACCTTAATGCTGACTTTGTGTACATAGATTACATGTAAATTATCTTTCAGGAGATGGATGTCCAAATGAGGGAACAGACTCATGATCTGAGGTTATGTGGGAGTGATGAGTGATTCTGGGTTAATTTATAAGGATTCATGGAGGATATGTTTTAGTTTATTACTAAATGGAGTGCTGAGGGTTGACCGCTGCCATTACAGGGGACAGGCTGAGCCAAGAGCTGAGGTTTAGAGAGGAGAGAATCCTACAGAGTGAGTGAAAATGAGGTTGTTTACTCATTCATTCTTCAATTAACTCTCACATTCCTACTATATGTCAACAGGGAACAAGACAGACATGGTCTCTTCCCTTTTAAAACTTTATATCAAGGAAAGCAGACAATGAACAAATTATTACATGATGAATGAATTATATTTATTATAATAAGTGGGAGGGAGGAAAAGCACAGAGTGCAATGGAAGCATAGTATAGAGACCTCACCTGATGTGTGTTGAAAGGGGAGGGAGCAGAGACAGAAAAATGAATTGGCCAATGGGAGGTGGTCACAGGAGAGAAATCAGTACAGTAGGATCCTCATATGTGAAGCTTGAGATGACAAGAAAATGAGAACCTTCCAGAAACCTCAAGAGGGTTGGGACAGAGCATCATGAAGCTAGAAGAGGGCAGGGCAGTATAGGCTTGGTAAATGATTTTGGATTTTGCTCTTGGAGCACTGACAACCTTGGATGTGGTTGAAATTGAGTAATTTTGGCCTGTATTGTGTAGGTGGAGATGAAGAGAAGTGGGCAGATGTTAAAGGAATTTCAGAGGAGGAATAGCTTAAATTGGGGATTGATTTTATGTAAATGGGAATGAAAGAGAGGAAATATTAAGGTTGACTGAAGGTTTCTGGGTGGATAATGAGGCTACTACATCTGAAGGAGGTACAGGCTAGGTGGGGGAAGTTAATGGCCATAGTTTTGCATGTTATAAATATGTTGTGAGACATTCAAGTGGAGATGTCGATTTGGAAATCTGGATTTGGTCTAAGGTTGGGGGTCTGGTTGGATTGTGGACTTAGATGTCTTTAATGTATGAAAGATTATAATTATAACCACCTGAGTGAATGAAATTGGGAATAAAAGAGAGACGGAGAAAAGGGCTCTATCTGATGGGAATAGAAATAAGGTAAAGGTGGGCAGGACAACAAAAGGTGATTATTTCAAAGCTGAGCCCTAGAGCAAAGCACCTCTATTCTTATTAGCCAGACATATTCTTAATTTGGAGGTTTGTGTGCTCTAACTCTGGGCTGTTTTGATTTGACTTAAATTTCCCTTTTCTCCCTTTAGGAGTGGTCTGTAGAGATGACCCATGACATTGGGCTCTCTGGAAAGATTTGCTTATTTTCCCTTGGACTTTTTGAGTGGTTGTAGAGTCTTGGCATTAAAAATTCTTAACTGACACTGGAGTCTCAGCCTCCCTCAGAACTGCATTTCTGAGCTGACTTGTTATATCAAAGATTTTTTTGTTTGGTTATTTTTTTTCCTATCAAAACTGTCTTCAAATTGTCCTTCTCTTTATATATTTTATTTTTATTTTACCTAACAGCAGCAACAGTTTATGTTGTCTGTGTCAAGTTTTCTTAATGTTGACCTCTTCTAAGTGTCCTGTTTGGCTTTTGTTTGTACATTAAATAAAAAAATAGTACATTTCATTTTGCAATTAGAGCTTTTACTTAACAATTAAAAAATAACATGGATTATTTTTATGTAATATTAGAAAGTTACTACCAATCTAACCAAGTCTTATCATCTTATCAGTTTTGTATCCAATTCAGTTTATTCTAAGAACAATGAACAATATCTATATATTTTTTACTATTGTATGAATCTAAGTTTTGTAGGGGAGATATTTTTGTTAGCTTTGTCTAACTTGTAGAAAAGTACTTGGCCCATTGGAGGTGTTCAATAAATATTTGTTAAATGATTGAATAGTGTGTGTCAGAAGTACAGGTAAAGGTGTTTAAAAGACATCAATATACTTGCCCCACCATTCTTCCCCCAAGTTTGGTGAACATCTTTATGACCATTACCTGAACTCTTTATCAGGTAAGTTATTTTTCTCCATTTCGCTAAGGTTTTTTTCTGATGTTTTATTTAGTTATTTTTTTCATTTAGAACATGTTCCTCTGTTTCCTCTTTTAATTGACTCTGTGTGTTTGTTTCTGTCTATTAGATGAAATGGCCCCTTCTCCCAGTCTTGAAGGAATGGTCTCATTTGGCAATGAACTTTATTGTTCAACTTTGCTCTAGCTCTTGGTTGTTTCTTGAATCTTTGTGATTGTCCTAACAGTCTATTTTATTTTTAATAGCTCCCAGTTGTTGAGGATGTGCCAAAATCTGACCACATCCCAAAGGGGAGAGTCTCAGTTAGTACCTATAGTCAGGCCAGTGGGAAGCCAGATCCTCAGGCAATGGCTTTCAAAGTATGCATATACACTCCTGTGGGATCACAAGCATAAGCCCTGCTGGCCATCAGACCAGGTGATTTGGAGGTGTTTCCTAAGCTACAGTCACAAAACTGGGGCTCCAGATGAGTATATAAGCTCCTTTCTGAGAGACACCTGTAAACTGTAGCAAGGTAAAGGGAGAGCACAATAATGACATCGACCAGTCTACGTTCCCTGCCAGTCTACAACTCCTCCGAGGCCTCTAGATGTGCCAAACCTGAAGTAGGCCCCTCAGTCTGAAGCTCCAGGACAAGCAAGTGAGCTTCTTTCACAGACTAGGGCTGTGTTTCAGGCTGCAGTCTGTACAGTGCCCTGGGGGTGGTAGCCTGTCAGGAACTCTCTCTCTCATTGTTATAGTCCCACGGGACCCAGGAACACAACTTGGCGTTCCACCCTCCACCCCCAGCCAGACTCCACAGCCAGGTGAACAAAGGGTGTCCTCTTGACTGTGGCTGCAAAAACTGGGGCATCACACGGGCACAAAAGCTCCATTCTAAGAGACAGTGGTGCTGCAGACGTGTCTGAGGGAGAGCATGAAGATGGCACCTTCCAAGGAAAAAGAGAAAAAAAAGTTTGGCACCTGCTCTTTGGAAGGTAAAGATGACAACTGCCAAGAAAAACAAAATGTCTGGGGCTAGAAAGAAAGAAAGAAAGAAAGGAAGAAAAAGCCCCACTGGCTTTAGCAAGGGAGAAGGAGAGCAGGAAAAAATGGTGCAGCAGTACCCCTTCATCCGAGAGGGGAGAGAGTATCCCAGTAGGTCTTGTCCCCTCAGGTAGAGGCTTTGAGATTAGCAAATCTCAAAGATTTTAGAATATCTTTGATGTAAAGTCTGGTTATTTTTCAAATGGCTGCTTCCCACACTGGGCTCTGGGGTGAGTGAGTGTGCAAGAAAGCCTTTTAAGGAGCTTTTCTGTTTGCTACAGCCTTTCCATCTGGTGGATGTGCACTCCACTGGTTTTCAAAGCCAGATGTTTCGGGGATTTGTTTCTCAGGTGCAGGTCTTTAAAAACTGGTGTGCCCAATGTGGGATACAAACTCTTCACTTCTCAGGGAATAGCTCCTGGTTTTGTATTCCCTCTCGGTTGTGGCTTGCTTAACTGTGGGTGTTTATGCGAGCACCAGTTTTCAGCCTATCCTCCCTACCTTGATGTGGCTCCTTTCTTGTTTGCTGATATGAAGCAGTTGCTCAGCTAGTTTTCAAGAGAAAACTGTTCTATGTGTATCTGAGGATTCGGGGTGTCTGTGGAAGGAAGAGAGTTCAGGATCTTCCTATGTTGCCATCTCGCACAGCCTCCCAACATGCTTGCTTCAATCAGCAAATTCTCCCTGCTGTGGCATTGGATGAGTGGTGATTAGCTGAATTTCATTAATTTTATACTTTTTTTTTTCTTGGTTAAGAGTGTTTTGGTTTTGCTTTTTGGTCCTTGTGACTATGAGATTTCTAATGTCTATTAATTTATTCAACTAATCTAGCAGGTAGAAATTTCAGTCCAAAAATTTAGGCAAGTAAGAAATATTACATGTTTATTTTTAAAAATTAATTTAAATTTGACTTGGAGCTCTCATCTTCCAGACTACTGAAAATGTAATCTCAGCTGTTCTGGAAGCCCATTTCCTCATCAGGGGTACACCCAAATGGAGAAGGCTTATGGTTAAGGTACTTGGAAGATAAGTAAAAGGCCTCTAGTTGCAAATAGTGGGACCTGGGCTTAAGGTCCAGACTTTCTTGCTATAACACACACACAAACCTTGCCAGGTCTTTAGGATATTGTCAACAGGGGTGATAAGGTCCTTCCTTCTCATTGTGTCTCCCAGCCCCACCCAACTTGTACTAGCCATGGTAGACAACTATTGAAACACATCCAGAACCTCAATGTTTAACATAATAAATATATTTTATTTCCTCATGCACTGTTGAATGCAGATACTCTGGTTAGACAGCTCTAGCCCTCTAGGCACTGACTCAGGACCCTGGGCTGTTTCCATTTTAAAAATTCACCATCTTTCAGGGACTCAAAGTCCTTTGCCCCCCCCATGTGGAAGGAAGAAAAGAATATGAGGAATGAAACCCTTGGCCAGACAAGGACATACAACATTTTCCATTGGTGAGAACTCATGGAGAATGAGTTCCAAAGGGAACTGGGAAATGTAGCCACTTCCCAGCATCAATTCTACACCATGAAAAAGGATATGAATCTTCTGTGGCAGGTCAGCTATGTCTGCCCATTCCATCTTTTTGCCAATGTCAGTTAGTTTTTACCCATATCCCTTTGTTGTCTTTAAGAGCACTTAGCTAATATCTTCAATGAACTCAAGTTTTAGGGAAAAAACATCAGGAAGGAAAATATCTTGCTAGAAACTTCACTTTGAACTTTGAAAAACAAGATTTTTCTAAGAGAGGTTGGCTTGATTACTTCCATGGAATAAGGGAGAAAGAAGTCCAAAGGGAAGAAACACAAGTTAATTCAGAAATCAATTATCTTGTCATGCAAATATTTATTGGACAGCTACTATGGAAAAAACTAGATCATTTCTGAAATAATAAGTAGACTAAAGGAAATCAGTGGGGTGATGGACTTGAGAGTAACAGGGTTGGGGTAGGGAGGTGAGTTTAGATTGGGTAGCCAGAGAAGCCCTCTCTGGGGATTTGAAGATAACTGTTAGGCTGAGATCCAATAAAAAACCAGCTGTAGCCTTTTGAAAAGCAGTGGGAAGAACATCCTAGACAGAGAAACAGCAAGTGCAAAGGTCCTGGGGCAGGATTATAGCTTGGCTTATGTGAGGGAATAGGAGAGAGGCCAGAGTGGCTTAAGCATGAAGAAAGAAGTGGTACATGATGTGAACTGAGGCTGGAGATGAAGGTAAAGGCAATGTCACCCAGGAACTATAGGCTCTGGAAGGAGTGGAGTTTTTTCTGGCTGCCCTGGACAGCCACAGATGGGTTTCAGCTGGAGCATGGGATCTCCCTGAACACTCCTGGCCTGGCACCTGTCACTTGGTGTCCAGCCTTTTGATGAACCTGATGGTCTTCTCCAGTGCATATCTGGCATGTGAATGCATGGAGTGTCATTTCTCTCTGCTTTAAAGCATTTTGGGCTTTGTGTCATGGTAAATCACAGAATTAGCTTTCAGGTGGACCTATGGGTAAAGCACTAGAAAATAAAGCCAGTTGTGTAGAACAAGACTGGTAAAGATAGAGGACTGGAAATGTAAATGTAATTCTACAGAACAGAGCAGATGTGATGCATGTGATGAGAGGATTCTGGCATTGTGAAGCCAGATGGAAAATAATATTATTAGACCAGGAAGGATAGAAGGGCAGGAGCAACAGGCCTCAGTGTGACATGAACGGGGAAGTCTATTTGCTAGATGTGATTCAGAGTAGCTCTATAGTCTATATTTCTGCTCCCTCTTTCATTGGGTCCCTGGTTCCTGCTGCAGGATTGTGAGGTGTGTTAACACAACAATACATGGAATGAGGTCCTGAGCTACAAATTCCTCCAATTAGGAGGAGAGAGTACAAACGATACTGTGTAGGCTGCCTAAAAGGTGTATGTTTAACTTTTAAAATCTGATTTATATTATTTTACAATTTAAAATACCAGCGTCCTATGGTATCAGGAGGCAGTTGTGATAATTCAGAGATAATTCCTCATGATACTTACTAGATTCTTAGATTCTCTTGCTGGAAAATCCTTATTAAGAGGAAATTATGTCAAGGTCATATAAGGACAGTTGTGTGTGTGTGTGTGTGTGTGTGTGTGTGTGTGTGTTTGGGATAAGAATGATTCTGTATCACTTAAAAGGATGAGAAAAAAGCTATAGCAGAGTTAAATGTTTGAATACGTTTTTCTCTGTTGATTTGTGATCTGAATTTGGTGTCCTCACAAGATTGCAGATTTAGAATCAGTTTTTGTTTTAAAGTGGCTTCACCTGAAAAAAGAGATCAAAAAAGCAGACTCTTTAATATAGGTTCCCACAGGGGTGGAGGATGGGGGGACATGTGAAATAGGTGAAGAAGATGAAGAGTACATGTGTGGTGATGAGCACTGAGTCATGTACAGAGTTGTTGAATTGCTATATACTGTATACCTGAAACGACTATAACACTGCGTGTTAATTTTACTACTTTTTTTTTTCAGTTAACAAATAAAGAAATAAATGGTAGTATATCCATGAAAATAAAAACCTGTGGAGTCTGGCGCTACCTCTGGGTAGTTAGTGTCAGAATTGAACTGAACTGTAGGATACCCAATTGGTATCAGAGAATCAAAGAATCAGAAAATTGGAAAATTGGTTGTTGATTACCTACCACATTTTGGAATGTCCATAGAAAGGAACGAAGTACTGATGCATGCTACAGAATGGAGGAACCCTGAAAACATGCTGAGTGAAAGAAGCCAATCACAAAACATCACATGTTCCATGATTCTGTTTATAGAAAATATCCAGAATAGGAAAACATATAAAGACAGGAAGTAGACTGGTGGTTATCTAAGGCTTGGGAAGGGGATGGTAATTTGGAGAGACGTAATTCATATACCACACATTTCACCCAAAGTGTGAACCAGTGGGTTTTTTAATATATATATTCACAGTTTTTCAACAATTACATCTCAATAAAACTGAAGAAAAAAAAGGGAATGTTATACAAATGCAATCAAGGTATATAACTCTTTGGTATTAGCTTTTTTCACTCAGCATAATCCTCTGGAGATTGATCCAGATGATTGCATGTATTGGTGCTCATTCCATTCCTTTTTACTGCTGAGTATTCCATTGTATGGGTGTGCTACTGTTTAAGTTATTTTAAAATCAATACTGAGAATGAGCATCTTTTAAGATACATGTTGATCAATTCCTATTCTTTCTCCTCTGCATTCTTTTTATACCCTGGGCCCCTTTTCACACTTCCCCTTTTTTTTATTAGTCTTTTGTCATTATACTATGAATTCTCCCCACCCCCCACCCCAACTTAACTTTGCTTAGGATGATTTTTGAAATAAAATTTTTGACTTAAAATAAATAAAATAAAATGGCTTCACATGTTTCCTCGCCACCTTAGGTGCTCCGGAAACTAGTGTGTTAGAAATAGGCACAGATAGAAATAAGAGTTTGCACGTATGTGAGGGAGTGGACCCATGTCTCTCCATGGGTTGGGATTGCACCAACAGTGTGGAGGACTCTCTATGTAAGGCAGGGTTTGTTGGGTCAAGCAGGCATCAATTTATCATTTTAATGTTTATAATCTGCGAGATTTTTCTTAGTCTCCTGGAATCCTCCTTTAAAGTGCAAATAATTCAGAACCAGGCCATTGTCACCCAATACCTCCACTGTCAGTTAATGTTTCTGCTGGAATGAGTAGAGATGATTTTGGAAGTAGGTGTCCTATGATGATGGATGGAGAGGGGTAGAGCTTGCAGGAGGTCAGAGGGCGTGCAAACAAGGTGTTGACAGGGGCTACAGAAGGGCTACATGGAGGACAAGTCTTAGATCAAATGCCTTCTTCATAATTTGGGGCTGTGCACAGAAGGACTCTCTGAAATGTTGTCAATGTTTGAAGACTTTAATATTTTGATTTAATTTCATTTTGTGCATCTCACACAGGTAACTTGGGATACAAAACTCACATCCCTTTCTCAGAGTATAAGAAAGAATTAGGTAGGAGGTTCCTTTTCAGACATGCCCCACAGTGAGCTCTTAACCCGTGGGGATGTGCCTGCCTCACTGCTGATTTTCCCTTTCCTCTCTAACTGCAAGTCTTGAAAGGAAATGGTTTTCACAAATTGTATTCTTTTTTTTTTTTTTAAGATTTTATTTATTTATTTATTTATGAGAGACACCGAGGGAGAGGCAGAGACACAGGCAGAGGGAGAAACAGGTTCCCTGTGGGGAGCCCAATGTGGCACTCGAACCCTTGTGATAATTCCATTATGTGACCTTTGATGCGTCTTTTTGTGTGCTTCTCTGTGCTGTGTGCATGTTGATCATTTCAGTATTTACTGGCCTGACCATTTGGTGAAGGAGAATGTGAAGAAAAGTGACTCTTTTAACTTCTTGGTAGCGACTGCGTGTTGGGTACAGGAAAAGTGAAACTAATAGCTGAAAGAATCCTGGTGGGTTTTCTAGAGACTTATTTATTTGTCTTCCTATGAATAATCGAGAGCCATATATAGTTGTAAAATTATTTTAAATTGTCAAGAAAAACCCCACGGCACTCTCTACTTGGAAATGTGGTGGGGTGGAAATGTGCTGGATTGTTGTTTTGTTTTGTTTTGAGGGAGGGCATTGGTGATATTTATAATATTAGTGCTCCCATAGATAACTTCCGTAGCCCTGAGGGAGTTTAAGTTGGGGACTGAGGTTGAGAGTTAGGATGCAGGTGAGGTTGAGAGTTAGGATGCAGGGCAAAAGCAGAGTTCCAAAAGGCTCAATGCCTCCCCCGCCCACGGTGTTTTCCCTGCAATCACTCGGGGGCCCTCAGCATTGTAGTTAGCATTTGAACGAGGAGGAATAACCTTCCAAAGGTTTGAAGCAAACATTCCTTGGGACTCAGCCAGTCGCTGAGCAGGGGCCTGAGCGGTCCCTGGAGCTGATCACCCCAACCCCCACCCCCTCTCCCTCTGTCCCTGCCCCCTCAGTTCCCAGGGCGGGACAGGTAGCCTGCAGATGGGCTTCGTCAGGAGGTGGTGCCTGTGTATGGGGCAGTGGAAATACATGGCGGATATGAAACAATGCCTCACTGATTCTTATCAGAACAAAGTAATGTGACTCTGCAGATTAGCAGATTGAAATCTGCTGCGGCCTCTCAGCATTTCTATTTTGGGTCTGGAGAGCATCCTTCCAACTCCCACTTTTTTTTTTTCCACTCCCCCTTCAAAGACCCTTCTGCTTGTTAGCTTTTTCATTTTTCCAGGGCTGTGGAGTACACTGCCTGGCGTTTCTTGATTGTCTGCTAGGCTGAGAAGAATTGTTGTATCTGATATTTTATCATAGGCTGGATTCAGCTAACGAAACCTCAGATTGAAGCAGGCTCAGGTCCTTAGTAAATGCTAACTGAATGAGTGGGTGCATGAGCAGACGAGGACACGTGTACGGAAGAATGAAGCACCAAAGAATAAAGTATGAAATTCTATGAAGGGAATCATTCAGTCCTGGCTACTTTGCAAAGGGACTTCCTACTGATACCAGTTAACTTTGCACACTGGCTCAAATATCCATGATGGAAAGGTTTGTGTTCCTGTTTGGCATGTAAGTTTGTGCATTTAATAGCATCAGTACGGCAGAAAAACACTCAGTTCAGTTGTCCTAGACAGTGGCTAGCTGGATAAGGCCTATATATACGTATTTTTCTCTTCTCTGTACCTCTGTTGGCTTGAGTAGCTATACAGGTGTTTGGCCATTTACTAGGATGGGACAACTGAGAGATGAAACTCAGTTGTTAAATTACATTTCATGAGCAATGAAGTACAGGTTCCTTCTGATATTTCATGCAAGGGATAAAATAAAATATTTAGAAATTGTTTTTAATTTTGATATTTTGTTTCTAGGGAACACTAACATTAAAAAAACTCTTTTCCTTTTATTTTGCTCTAAGTTGAACTCTCAGGATTAATCTCTTAAATGTGTCTATTTACTTGCACTGAGTGCTTTTGATTTAGCTTTTCCTTTAATTGGTTAGTTGCAGTATTTGTTTTGAAGATTTATTCATTTATTTGAGAGAGAGAGAGGGAGAGCATGTGTGTAGGGGGAGAGACAGAGGGAGAGGGAGAGAGAGAATCCCAAGCAGGCTCCACAATCAGCACAGAGCCCCATGTGGGGCTTAATCTCACAGTCCCAAGATCATGACCTGACCTGAAATCAAGAGTCTGACACTCACCCGATTGAGCCCCTCAGGTGCCCCTTGGTTGGTTGCAGTATTAATGACAGTGATGTTGAAGTTTCTGTTTCAATTCCCATCTTCAAGCCACAATTTATGAAAAGCCTTTCCCTCTCAAAATCATTATCATCATCTTATAGAAGTGCAGTGTATCTTCTTCCTTTTGTCTATTTTTAGATATAAAATGGAAAATAATAAATATTCTCATATTATCCAAAAATAAGTTGTTCCAAGAGCAGCTTCAGCTTTGGCTTTAATATGTGTTACATTTCATTAAGTTTCTCTCTGTGGACTTGGTTAATAGCTATAATTTATGGATATAAGACTGGGTAGGCATCTGAGGTATTCAGGATACTATATTTTTAGAATACATGTGTAATTGCTTTTCCTTCACTGTTTCTCGAGTCCCTTTGTAGCAGGTGTTGGAAGGAATAGGAGTGAGTTGTGTCCATCTTGAGCCAGTCATTAATTGGCATCTGCTGTAGCAGGTATGAGGGATAAAGGCAGGATCTCCACTCTCCAGGCATTGAAGTGGACTTGAACTGGCATATTATTGTCATAACAGTGCAGTATAGTGGCTGAGAGCAGGGACTCTGCAGCCAGATAGCCTGCTTTTGAACCCTTACTCTGCTACTTACTACCTGGGTGAACTTCGGTTACCTAACATCTGTAGACTGTTTCCTAATTTGTAAAATTGGAATGGTAATAGTAACTACCTCCTTGAGCTATTGTAAGATTGAATGTTAATACACATAGATTCTTAGAATAGAGACTGACACAGAATAGATACTCTATCAATGTTTGCTATGATGATGATGATGATGATGATGATGATGATGGTGGTGGAGGTGGTAGTAGTGATCCCAAAGTGCCTATGTATATGCTGGGATTGACTGAGTAATTGATTCAATCATTCTGCAAAACGAACAAGTTCATTGAGCAGGTACTATGTACAGACACTGTGCTTGATCTTGAGGTTTAGAAGTCAATAAGATTTAGTTTCTACCCCCAAGGGGTTCTCTGTCTGTTTAATGGTGTTTGTTTTTGACCTGTATCAGTTGTAGAAGTAGAAAGGGCTCCACAAATCTGTCAGAAAGGGAGGAAACAATGTTTATACAAAGAATGAAAGAATATAAAGTTGACTCAGCAGGTATTGGTTATATTTGGAAGACTTAAACCTAGTTGTGCTGTGGAGGTGTGAGAAGCCATCCATTGATTCTTCTTCAGCTTTTCTTGCCCCAGTACACCCATCTGAGGGGTCTGGGTATGAGTTAGAAGGGCGTAGTTCTGTTTTACACAAGTATCCAGTGGCCTTTGCTCTGAACCCTGACAATGTGGGGGAGGGACCTTTGTCAGTGCTCTCTCCTATAGTTGGGAGTTCCCAGAGCTCCGGGCCTGGAGGATGGAAGAGGAAGAGTTAATCTCAGGGCTGTAGCAGCTGAATATACAGCATAAACAGCATTTGAGGATGAGATCACTTCTGTTTTGAGAATCTAAAGGCAAACACAGTCACATTTGTTCGTGTAATCACTGCCTTGTTTGAAATTGTTTATGTTTAGAAATTCATGTCAGAATGTTTATCAGTTGGGGGACAGAAACTGACTCTGATTACTTAAGTCCAAAAGGAATCCACTGGAAGGCTATCTTGCAGCTCCTGAAATTGAAGGAAAAGCATGAATGGTATATGATTTGGCCTCAGAAAGGAAGTTGGTCGGTTTTGGGGTTCTAAATATTGGGCAACCAAGGGATAGACTTTTCAGGACTCCCATCAGGATGAATCAGCTACAATCGTTTCCATCCGGACATTCTTTCCCTGGAGATTCAAATTCCTGGAAGAGCAAGTGGGCTGGGTCATTTTGCCTATCCCCTTACCAGAAGGCCCACCCAGACTGCAAGCAAGGGTGGTGGGTAGTTCTGTGAATGCTGTAAAGGCAGGAATTGATATCTATCCCTGATGACAAAATAATGGTGTATTTCTCAGGCCTCCTTTTTCCTAATCTTTTTGGCTATTTAATCTTAGATAGTCTATCAATAATACTTTTGAACTTTTATTTTATTTTAAATATTTTATTTATTTATTCATAAGAGACACAGAGAAAGAGGTAGAGACATAGGCAGAGGGAGAAGCAGGCTCCATGCAGGGAGCCTGATGTGGGACTCAATCCCGGGACTCTCGGATCACGCCCTGAGCCAAAGGCAGCCGCTCAACTGCTGATCCACCCAGGTGTCCCACTTTTGAACTTTTAGAGCATGAGTTGGAATCATAGTGGAAATGTTGGTAACTCTGAATGAGCAATAGAAAGGCAACAGATGGAGCTGTCGGTCCCAGAACATGGGACTGTGTTCAGAGTGGCTTTATAATGCACTGTGGATAGAGAGCTGTAGATTGGAAATGGTGGGCTTTCTAGGTGTTTCTCTACCTGAGGCCTATGTTTCTCTGGGTGATTCCTATGAGAAGTTAAACATTTTGAAGTTTTATTTAAATAATGATCTTAGAAATATGGCCATTTATCTGCTTATCCTGGATCGTGTGATGACACTTAACACTACAAGCATCAATCCTTCTCTTATTTTTGGTGCATTGGGTTTTCTGAAGCACTGGCTCTGAATAGAAATTCATTAATTGTCATGGTCTAATGAGAAAAAAATAGAAGTGGGCGTAATATAAAAATGTGTTTGCATCAAGTGCAAATGATATTTGCAAATGATATTACCAAATGATATTACTGGGTACTGTTTTAAGAAGAGAGAAAACTGTTTGGGAAATGGGATCTTCATATGGCACACAGCAGCATAGGCATGATGAATGCAAAGGAAACCAGACCATAGGAGTTGGTCCCATAGCCAAAATGAAAGGAGCAATTTAGTTATGGCAAAATGACATAATCTTTTGCATGTACTAATGGTATTTTGAATTTTACTGGCTTTGTAGTTTTGTCTGGGTTTAGTTTGTGCTGTAATAGTGGTATAAGACTACCAGCACAAGATATATACAAGTTATTTTATATTTGTATATATTTAAGTGAATTATAATAAAAAATAACTAGCTAACCCTAGAGGTCCTTGGGGAATTTTGTTTTCTTTAAAATCAAAGGAAATTACTTTATTCAGGTTTTGGAAAAGCTGGTCTATGGGAGATACTTGCTCCCTCTCTACTCCACCTCCATGGGAGCAATATACTTCCTCATCCCAGGGATGTGACTGGGTGTGACCATGTGACTTGCTTGGGCTGGTGGGATATTAGCAGACCCAGAAACAGAAGCTTGAAAGGAGCTTGTGGTTTGGCTTGGCCTCTTATACTTCTCTCTCTCTCTGGGAGAAGATCATGGCCCAGGTGCTGTTGGTCCCAAAGAGGATGATAGACATGTAGAGCTGACCAGAACCCAGCTGAACCCAACTTAGATTGGCTAAATTCTCACCGACCAGCAGTGTGAGCAAGAAAGAAATACTTATCATTGTATGACCTGTGGTTGTTTGCCACACAGCATTATTGTGGCAATAGCTGATTGATATGGTCTAGCATATATTTTTTAAAGATTTTATTTATTTATTCATGAGAAACAGAGAGAGAGAGAGGCAGAGATATAGGCAGAGGGAGAAGCAGGCTCCATGCAGGAAGCCCGACATGGGACTCGATCCCGGGTCTCCAGGATCACGCCCTGGGCTGAAGGTGGCACTAAACTGCTGGGCCACCTGGGCTGCCCGAGTCTAGCATATTGATTAGTTAGCCACACTAGAGTAAGCTTGGATTTTATTGAGCATGTACTACATGCCAGTCATTGTTGTAGGTGCTAGGGCTATAGCATCAAAAACAGACCAACTCTCAGCCCTTAGGGAATATATATTCTAGCAGATGATCAGTAATTTTTGTTTGGCTACTTATGTATCTGATGAATGCTTTGTTTTTTTCCCTTTTCCAAATAGGCAAACTAACTTTCCCTGACATGTTTGGAAAGTGACAATTATCTGGATAGATGTGATCTTGTCTACATATGGATTTTATTTTGAACAAAACAGTCAGGGAATAATTTGACTACTGATGTTGCTACCATTATCATCAAAACTGTCTCCATTAAGGCATTTACGGCTGTTGACTCATGTCTAGAAATGTCTAGAAAAGAATATAAAAATAGATGAAAAAAATAAGAACATCATCACTTTGTCTACCAATTTCATTCTTGCTTGATTTTGCTTTATACAAAGTTTTGACTGGGCTCCTTAACTAAAAATAATCTCCCCGTGTACATAAAATTTCACCAGGGTAAATGGCTGTGTGTGCACTTATATTTATGCATGTATGAAAGTTCTGCCGACTGTGGAGGTCGGTGGCGGCTGGTCTGGAATAAAAACATCATCCTGGGAAGGGAATTTGAATGTAATGTTGAATACATTTAAAAATATTATTCAAATGACTGAAAAGTTCAGTTTTATGAATTCAGGACTATTGGGAATCAGCAGCAAAAAATCGCATTTCTTTCTTCACGGAAAATGGGGCTAAAATGCAACTGTAAATATTCAATCCTCAGAGGCCTGAAAGCTGCAAGGCCCATTTCAGGTTTAACTCACAGAAAGTAAAGCTTGCTTGCCCAGATCAGTGCTGGATAGGTGATAACAAATAGCAGCCAGTTTGAAAAATACTGTATTGCACTTTGAAGTGCAGTGAAATTTGGACTCTTTTGCGTTGATGCCCAGCTCCCTGTGTCTATGGCCTCAAATGTCAGTGGTCTCGGGCTGGTGGGGTAACCCTACTGATATAGTCAGGAAGTACTTGGATGTCCATCAGAGCCACAAAAAGACTTTTATCTGTCCACCCTGGGGAGCTGTTGGTAAGGAGAAGTCTCAGAGCCATTCTGGCTTTCTCCTCTGCCCATTCTGCTGGTAACTGTGCTCTGGCTGGGCTCGACTGACTCCATAATCTTTGGAATGATGTTCCTCGTTCTTTCTCAGGACTTTTGCTTTATCTCACTGTTTTTGTTTGTTTGCTTGTTTGTTTGGGGAAGGGAGAAAGTGGGGAAGAATGGATTACAAGTGTGGGGGGTGTCTTTTTGGGGGAGGAGTTTGACCATGTTGAGTCTGAAAGAGCACAGTCAATCTAAGCAGTGAGAAATGAGGAGAATAGGTTACTATTGCCTTGTTGCCAGATGTAAATAATACTGCTAGGCCATGCGGAATTGGGAGGGAATTTTTAGCTATATTTTAGAAACAGTTCACCCATTTAGAAATGTTTTATTTCTATGTAAATGATTCACCCATTTGGAAATGTTTGATTTCTATGTAAAGAAGTTAATATTTTCATTCTTACTGAGTTAAGCCCAAAGCATTCAGGACAGTTGCCCAATTATAACATGATTTCATCAGATCTGCTCTTGAGGCTGTTAGATTCCTGGGTTCTCTGATAACCTGCTGCTTCCCAGGGCCTGGATGCTGTGGTTGGTCTGTTTTAATGATCAGCTTCTGGGCTCCAGTCAAAGGAGAGGTGTTGCAATGTCAGTAGGAAAGGATTAGCGCTGAGAAAACCAAAGCTGAAATGAGGGTCGGTTCCATAAGAGATATCTCTGTGTGCTTGGGGAGGGAGGAAGGAAATCATTTTACCTGGGGTTTAGGCCAAGGGATGCTGACCAGTGCCTGGACACAGAAGTGTGGTCTCCTTTGACTGTCCAGAGAAGCCAAAGTGGTCAGAGCCAGAGGCCTGGAGTAAGCCTTGCCCTAGATCAGTGGTTCTTAAAGTGTGTTTTCTTACTGGCATCTTCCAAATCCTTGGGAACTTGTTAGACATGCAACTTCACAGCCTATTCCAGACCTGCTGAATCAGATGCCCTGAGTGTAGGGCCCCAGACAACTTGTTGTAACAAGTCCTCCAGGAGACCCTAAAAGGGTGAACCACACCTTAAAGGTAAGCTAAAGGGCTCTAGGAACCCCAAATCTGTCACCTACAACTAGAGTACAGGGCTCATCACAGGAAAGAGAAATTTTCTCTCTTACTCAATAGTTAAATTTAGCAGGATGGTAATTTGTAAGAGTTCATTAAATGCTCATTTTTCCCACTAAGTGTTACACTAGTATGGCAGTGATTCATGGCAGATTACAAACTTATAAAAATGGATACTTAGATCATATTTTGATATTTTACCAATAGTTTTACATTGTTATAGTCTGATTTCTCTTCATATTTTCCTTGACTTCTTTTAGAAGCCTGTGACCTCAGTTTTTTTTTTAAAACATTCATTCACATACTATGAAGTACCTGTTACGTGCAAGATAGACATGGTGCTTAGTTGAGAATACATAGTTTCTGCCATCAAGGAAATGTAGTATAAGCAGATGATAGAGTTCTGTTTATAACAATAGCCACAGTACTTCCAATTGGGGTGAATATAAAGAAATTTGGGAGCAAAGAGGATGGAGTGACCCACATAACCTGATAGGAGAGTGGCCCCTGGGAAGTCTTCATAGAGAAGGTGATATTTGAACAGGGACCTATAGGAATAAAATGTTGACCAGGCAAGGAAGAATGTGCTAGATGGCAAGAATACATATAGGACTGTATTTGCTGTAATAAATTCCCACAAACTTGGTAGCTTAAATAATACAAACTTATTTATTATTCTGTAGATTAGAAGTCTGACATGGATCTTAATGCACTAAAATCAAGGTGGTGGCAGAGTGCATTTCTTTTTTTTATTTTTTATTTTTATTTTTATTTTTATTATTATTTTTTTAGAGTGCATTTCTCTATGGAGGCTCTAGGGGACAACACACTTCTATGCCTTTTCCAGCTAAGAGAGTTTGCGTTCCTTGGCTTGTGATCTCCTTCCCCCATCTTCGAAGCCAGCAATGGCAGATGGTGTCCTTCTCACACTGACATCTGTCTGGTTGTCTGGACCCCTGTGATCAGATTGCCACCTACCTGACAAATATAGGGTAATCTGTCTACCTCAAGGTTGTTATCCTTATTATATCTGCAAAGTTCCTTTGCTATGTGAAGCAACATAGTCACATGTTCTGAGGATTAGAGCATCTTCAGGGATCATTATTCTGCCACTGGAAAGCATGGATGCCTGATAGTGTGGAGAATGTTTTAGAAAGAATAAGAAAGCTCTGTGTAGCTATGCTATTGCCAGCAGTGAGAGAGAAAGTGCTGTGGAGGTGTGGAAATGTGTATACGGCAAAATGAGACAGAGTTGCTCTTAGTAGAGGCCCAAGTTTTAAGAATTTTAGTGGCTGACTTACTTCAGTTGACATTTAGAAAGATAATCCCTTTCTTTGTAGAGGAAACATGGATGTTGGCCACAGGGACAGGTGTCAGTAGGTAGAAAAATTCCATTTCTTCATTTTCTAACTTTATTTATCTGTCTTACTTACTGATCCAGAAATTTAAGTCACTGTGAATCTCAGAAGTTTTGGTAAAGTTAAAAGGATTTGCTCCTTAGTAAAATCTAGCATTGCACTGCTGTAGTTAGAACAAAAACAAACAAAAAAAACCCCCAAAGCTTGATATTCACAGTATCTGAAGGTTACAGTGTCCCTTTGCAATGAAATAAAAGTAAATCTTGCTCATCTCCCTTTCTAAGCACTTTGACCTTTGTCCTCATTCTTTTAGCTACTTTCAAAGTTAAAGATGGCATATCATAAAAGGAGACTTTGCTGACTGTTTTGAAGTCTCTAGCAGTGAGCACACTAACCTGGGAAAACATCTTTCTTAGTATGATCTAGAATGTATTTTTGAATGGTCATCATCCAGTATTTATTGAATACTTATCATGAGCAATAATGGACTTTAAATTGGCCATAAACTATATGTCTTCTGATCCAATCTCCATCAAATGCTTTATCATATTAAAAGTTCAGATTGTGGGCAGCCCTGGTGGCTCAGTGGTTTAGTGCCGCCTTCACCCCAGGGCCTGATCCTGGAGACCCGGGATCAAGTCCCACATCGGGCTACCTGCATGGAGCCTGCTTCTACGTCTGTCTATGTCTCTGCCTCTCTCTCTCTCTCTTTCTCTCTCTCTCTCTGTGTCTTTCATGAATAAATAAAATCTTTAAAAAAAAAAAAGTTCAGATTGTAAGAACTTGGTGAATACCAAGTGTTTCATGCTGCAAAATTATCCTGAATATAAGTAGGTTATTATTGTTAAAAATGATTTTCCCCTTAATACTTCACCACTGGGATGGATAAGAGAGAAGAAAGTCAGACAGCGCATGTTAGATGGATCTGAGAACTAAATGTGGAGTCAGTGGAGTCAAAAGAAGTAATTTTATCCTAAACTGAGAAGAACAGTAGATTAGGGTAAGATTTGACTTGAATTTAAATCCTACCTTGTCAAGACAGACAGAAATGTAAAATGAAACAATTATTTTTAAGTAGTGGCTAGAGCTTGAAAATTTTAGCAATACATGTTTCTAACAGGGAAACCATAAAATACAATCAAGCTTACTTATTCAGAGAAAACTTCTATTAAATATCTAGCTGTGTATTCTTGCAAACCTTCTTCAGTATACTTACAGATGTTGAGGTCATAAGTAAAGGGATTCTGTAAATAACATCCTTCTCTCCTGCTTGAGTTCAGAACTAAATAAAAAACACAGGGGCCCCTGGGTGGCTCAGGTTATGATCCCAGGGTTCTGAGATTGAGCCCTGAGTTGGGCTCCCTGCTCAGTGGGGAGTCTGCTTCTCCTTCTCCCTCTGCCTCTCCGTACTCCTTGTGCTTACGCACTCTCTCTCAAACACCCCACCCGCCAAAAAAAACCCCAAAAAAACCCAAAAGAAAACCATAGGAGCAAAACAGATGAAAAAAATTATATATAAATTTTATAAAATTATATATATTTATAACATATATTAGATATTACATTATATAATAATATATATCATGGTTTTATGTTTTGTTTCATCTTTTAAAAATGGTCTCTTGAGTGGTCTGGACTGAGTATGTATATATGTATAGGTGTGTGTGTATCTACAAACCCACCCAGCCTCACATCTAGAGCCACATTGTTTACTCTGGCTCTAGATGGGGCATTAAATGCGAGGCTAAGTGGATTTGTGGAGTCAGCCGTAGGCAGCGTTAGAATGAGAATGTGTGCACCTCAAAGGCAGAGATAAGAGCACTGGACTCTGTGGGCTTGCAGGTCTGTGGAAAGGAGAGAGGCAGAGCACATGTGGCCGTTGCTGTCTAGTTATCAACCAGATAATTCACTGCTTCTTCCAGTGAGAATAACCCGTACTGCTGCTGCCCGAGGGCACACCGGGTCTGGCCTCATGGTTCCTACAGCTGGACTTAGCGCATTGTATTCCCTCCACAGAGTTATTGAATTCTACTTGTTGTTAGGACAGAGTGGTGATTTCCAGGCTCCTTCCAAATGTGGAACCAGGCACCGAAAGTCCTCTTGTGTCTTTTATTTTTTTTTAAGATTTTATTTATTTATTCATGAGAGACACACAGAGAGAGGCAGAGACACAGGCAGAGGGAGAAGCAGGCTCCCTGCAGGGGGCCCGATGTGGGACTCGATCCTGGGTCTCCAGGATCACATCCCAGGCTGAAGGCGGTGCTGAACTGCTGAGCCACCTGGGCTGACCTGAACAAATTCTTTGTAGAAATTTTAGAAAATAAACAATGCTACTAAACCTTCCCCCATATTTAATGATGTTAGTTTTCCTCTCGGATAATTTCTGTGAAGTGGAATTGCTTACTTAAAAGGTGTACAAAATGTTAAGGCTTTAAAAATGTATCCGGGAGGCTGATTTTGGGGAAGCATGCCAAATTATCTTCCAAAAATGTGTATTCTTTATACTAACCTGGTCCCAAAAGATAACTAAGGCTACATACACTGAAACCCAGCTCTGAGTGTTTGTTTTGTGCCTATCATATGTTCACTGTGCTGATTTTCAAGGGCTCTGTTTTGATTTACAACGATAGGAGGTAGAAAAAAGAATGAGGCTCTAATAATAGTTTGGTATTCACCAAGATCCACTAGGAAATAAAAAGAAAGCAATAAGAAAACTGAAGGAGAAATTAGATTTTAGTTTACTTTTGTTCTGTCAGCCATTCATTGTGAAATTCCACACAATGGTATGTTGTGTGTTTAAGAGAAAGATGGTGTAGTTCACACACTAGCAGACTGACTGATGATTGACCCCTTCCCACTCTTCATTAATTTGGTGATGAAAGAATCAACCAGCTGTGTCTGAGCAGAAAGGGATGATTCTATCATAAGGGCTCACTTGGTCCCACTGTAGAGTGGGTAAAGAGCCAGGGAGAAGGCAGGCATTTTTTTTTTAGCAGGTCGCTTAAAATGAAAACAATGAAATGTGTATTTTTATATCCTTAATGATAGCTAATGTTTATCAAGCTCTTACTATTTGCAGACACTGCTCTAGGGACTTTCATCTCTTTCATTAATGTAGGCTCTTCACTCTGGCGTGTGGGTGGTTGGTAAGTGAGAGCAGTTGCTGTTACTGTCTAGGGGTACAGTGAAGTCCAAATATGTTAGGCACAGTTCCACTGGCTTCTATAGCCTATTGTGAATGGATATGACTTAGGTCTATCTTTCTTGAATGATTTGAGATGGTTTTGAAACTTTCACACTAAATGCAATCTTTCTTCAGAAACTTGGGAACTATTTGTGTCAGCTCAGCAATGATACCCAGTGAGTCTGGCTATGCAGTGCCATGTGGTTTTTCTTCTGGTGTTGGGTCACAGGATGAGCAAACCTTTATCTTTACTAGACATCAACTGATTGCACCCCATAGTGGTTGTACAGGTTACACTCACACCAGCAGTGTGGAAGAGCTCCCTTTGTCCACTGTCCTCAGCAGTCAGTGAACTTTACATTTTTTGCTCAATCAGGGTTTTTTAGAGAAACAGAGCTAATGGGATGTCTGTGCATATGTGGGTATGCATATATATGTGTGCATATATATAAATAAATAAAAATAAAAATAGATATATGTGCACAGAGAGATAGAGAGACAAAGAGAGAGAGAGAAGAGAGAGAAATTTATTTTCAGGAATTGCCTCATGTATTTGTAGAGGCTGGCAAGTTTGAAATTTGCATGGCAGGTTGGCATGCTGGAGACTCAGAGAAGAGTTGATGTTGCAACTAGGGTCCAAAGGCAGTCTGGAGGCAGAATTTTCTCTTTCTTGGAGGACCTCAATCTTTTTCTCTGAAGGCCTTCAACTGATTGGACGAGACTCATCCACATTTTAGAGGGTAATCTGCTTTAATCAGAGTCTACTGATTGAAATGTTAATCTCCTCTAAAAAATATTTTCATAGTAACATGTTGACTGGTGTTTGATCAAATATCCGGGTACCATGTGCTAGCCAAGTTGATGCATAAAATTAACCATCACTGGACAGTATTCGGTTTTTAAACATTCCTGTCCCTCAGATAATAGCCCACACCTAGTAAGCATGTTCAGTGCAAGTGTTTTGGAATGAATGTGAATGAATGGCTGAAAGATGTGACTCCACTCATGTCTAAATTCTTTACTTGTGAGGGATGCCTTGAGGGTCAGTGAGAAAAATCACAATTAACATGTTCTAATATCTTAAAAAGATGTTCCTGATGGAATTGGAAAGGATATAATTTGTACATGAATAGAATTAAACTTTTGTGAGTGATTAGGTCGTTATAGATATATTTTACCTTAATTGGCAAATCAACTTTAAGATTGAGGGTCCTTAAAAAAATAGACATCCACTTGTCTGTAAAAGTAATATATAAATATCTAGAGGAATGAGAAACCATTCCCATTTTAAGAAATTACTGATTCAAAGTCAAAGGGAAATGACACCTCACATCTGACATATGTCAGTGTTGCCAGGTGGTTAACAATGCTACACTGTCTGGGTTTGGGTCATGGCTCCATTACTCATTAATTTTGTGCCTCATTTTCCTCCACTGTAAAACAGAGATAACAATGATCAGCCTTGCTGTGAGGATTGAATGAATTAATCGAGTGCTTAATCTAGTTCCTGGTATACAGTAAGTGGTCAAGCAGTGTTATTCATTAGCACCTCTATTCATATTTAACTTTTAATATGCTACTTTTAAAAGCCAGCTAAGAATAGAGATAATATTTTAAAATATACCAACTTTAAGTATTTAATATTTAAAATATTAAATCCATATTTAATACTAGTATTTTTTAAAGACTTATTTATTTGAGAGAGATTGAATGCAAGTGGGGGGAGGGGCAGATGAAAAAAGAAATCCTCAAGCAGACTCCCCACTGACTGTGGAGCCTGACACAGGGCTTGATCCCAGGATCCTGAGATCATGACCTGAGCCGAAATCAAGAGTCAATCACTTAACTAACTGAGCCACTCCGGTGCCCTCATATTTAATATAAATATTTAAATATTGAACATTTTAAACTCTCTCAATTTTTGAGAGGATGTATAAAATTAGATTTTAAAGGAATCAAGATTCCTTCATTAGGCTTGAATTTCATAACACATATAAAATGAAATTATAGCATATATGGTAATTTTTTAAACATGGGTGCTAAATATTTTCAAAGCATAGGGTTCTTTACATTTGTAAATTGGAACCTTATCTCCTTATAGGATTCCACAGGTAATTGCTAGAAGCATCTGGTTCCTATTTGTATTGTGATTGCCTAATGTTTTGACATTTCTTGTCAGGCAAATTATGACCTGTGGGCTAAATCTGACTCAATGCTTGTTTTTGTATGGCCCTCAAGGTAAGAGTGGTTTTTACATTTTTAAATGACTGGAAAAAAAACAAACAAACAAAAGAAAGGTAATATTTCATAATATATGAAAATTAAATCAAATTCAAATTTCAGTGTCCATAAATAAAGTTTTATTGGAACACAGCCATGCTGATTCCTTTATGTCCTTATTTATACTGGCTTTCATGTTTTAGCTACAGAGGTGAATAGTTGTGACCCAGACTGCATGGGCTGCAAAGCCTAAACCAAACTACCTGGCCCTTTACAGATGTTTGCCAACACCTGTTCAGTTCTTCCTTTTTTTTTTTTTTTTTAAAGATTTTATCTATTTATTCATGAGAGACACAGAGACAGACAGAGACATGGGGAGAAGCAGGCTCCCTGCGGGAAGCCTGATACAGGACTCGATCTCAGGATCATGGGATCATGACGTTAGCCAAAGGCAGATGCTCAACCACTGAGACACCCAGGCATCCCACACACCTGTTCAGTTCTAAATGTGGACGGAGAGGTGAGATTCAGCTTTGTCGACTTTGGAAACTATTAGCAGGTGAGGTCAGAGACAGAAGCATTTAGTAAGAATAAGTTCATAATCGGGGATCCCTGGGTGGCGCAGCGGTTTGGCGCCTGCCTTTGGCCCAGGGGCGATCCTGGAGACCCGGGATCGAATCCCACGTCGGGCTCCCGGTGCATGGAGCCTGCTTCTCCCTCTGCCTGTGTCTCTGCGCCCCTCTCTCTCTCTGTGACTATCATAAATAAATAAAAAATTAAAAAAATATAAGTTCATAATCCATATGAGTGGCTTTAACCCCCCTCAAGTCCTCCTTACCTTCTGAGGTAATACATGTGAAAACCCTCAGAAGCACTGTGTGAGAGAAAGCTAAATGCCTTCACAACCAAAAGGTTAATATGGCAGGTGGGCTAGCTACTTAAGACAATCAAGAAGGGGCCTAGGGGGATCCCTGGGTGGCGCAGCGGTTTGGCACCTGCCTTTGGCCCAGAGTGCAATCCTGGAGACCCGGGATCAAATCCCACGTCGGGCTCCTGGTGCATGGAGCCTGCTTCTCCTTCTGCCCCTCTCTCTCTGTGACTATCATAAAAAAATTAAAAAAAAAAAAGAAGGGGCCTAGGAATAGAGGTCTGTAATCCATAATTTTTCAGGCCAAATGTATTAGATAAAAAGGACATAACCCAGTGGGAGTGTTTTCCCTTTTCTTTTCTGATATTCTTAGGCAGGAATCTTCTCAACTGCTTCATCAGGAATTATCTGCTGTAATTACTGAGATCTGTGGTCTGTGTTATCAACCTGTCAGAAGAACCAAGAAATTCTTTCCTTAAAAATTAAAAAAAAAATTATCTTAAGTTGCCAACCATAAAATGCTTAAAAAATAGTTCTTTGTATAACTACATAAAGCACTTCAGAGAGATTCTTCCTTTTTACCTTGATGCTGATAAAAATCCAAAGAACATTAAATTCAGTTTCATTCTAGATAGGAAAATTCTGATGGATATAATTCCCTACAGCAAGTTTAGAAATGTCCATTCTTCTGTCCATTTGAAGACCTACTTAAATTTTTGTTGAAATTCCTTTTGCAAAATAGCTCCTCATTATTGTTTAGAATGAACACCCCAGGGAAATGATATCTTCCAGGAGTCTCATGTTTAAAAACTATTGAAATAATGGAACATTGTTTTAACCTGATACACTGTGGTTCGGAGTCTGCATGGCACACCGTGGTTTTCAATTTCTTGTTTGGATGGCTTGGGCATTGGGCCAAAACTATTCAAGGCCTTATTGAGATGGTTCCATTATTTCTTCTGGTTGTCTTATCCCTATTGACTTTTGGAGTACAGTGCTGTTAAATTAAAGTGTTAACCCTCATGCCAACATAGAGCTCAGCAGCATTTGCAAAAGCTGCAGCAATCGAGTTACAGTGCCTAGCTGATAAAAGGAAGAAGAGAATTATGGAGCATAGAGGAAGTTTTTGTGTTTAAAACAATGAAAAATGTGAGCATAAGTTATTAAAACTCAACAAGAAGAAAACAAACAATTAAAAATGGGCAAAAGATCTAACAGTCACTTCACCAAAGAAGATACACAGATGACAAATAAGCATATGAAGGTATGTGCAGCATCATATGTCACAGAAATTGCAAATTAAGACAACAACGAGATACCATTATACACCAAAAATTCAAACACTGACAACATCAAATGCTGGCAAAGATATGGAGCAATAAGACCTCTCATTCATTGCTAGGGGGAGGCTGCAAAATGGTACAGCCACTTTGGAAGGTAGCTTGGCCTTTTCTTACAAAACTAAACATACCCTTACCATATGATCCAGCAATCATATTTCTTGGTATTTACCCAAATTATTTGAAAACATATGTTCACACAAAAACCTGCAGATGAATGTTTATAACAGCTTTATGTATAATTGCCCAAACTCAGAAGCAACCAAGCTATCCTTCAATAGCTCAAAGAATAAACTGTGGTATAGCCATTCAATGGAATATTATTCAATGATAAAAGAAGCAAACTATGAAGCAGGAAAGATCAGAGGATCCCTCAATGCATATTGCTACGTGGGAGAAGCCAATCCAAAAAGGCTACATGTTATATGATTCCAACTATATGATGTTCTGGAAAAGGCCAGAGTATAGTGACAGTAAAAAAGATCAGTGGTTGCCAAAGGTTAGGGGAGAGGGAGATAGAGCTTAGGGAATGTTCAGGGCAGTGAAACTATTCTGTATGATATTATAATGGTGGTGTACATTATACATTTGTCATTATACATTTGTCAAAATCCTAGAGTGTATAGCACAAAGAGTAAACCTAGTGTTAACCATGAATTTCAGTTAAAAGTAATTTATCAATACTGGTTCATCAATTGTAACAAATGTATACCGCTGATGTAAGATGTTAATAGTAGCAGGAACTGTGTGGGGTGAGGGAGGGGACTTTGTACCTAAAATGGCTCTAAAATTGAAGTCTATTAATTAAAACAAATAAACAAAGGATAATAGTGACATCTAGGTCTTAACCTATTTCCCTTCCTGTTAACATTTATTAATTTTTGAAACTCTCAACCCCATTTATAAGAGAACAGCAATTCACCCACCCTTACATAATTAATTAGAATGTATATTTACACTGTTGCTCACACTGTTCGGAAATACATGTTGAGTAGAATGAATAAGAATGGGATGGAAGAATGAATGAAGACCAGTGAATCCTATTTTCCTTAGAATTAAAGAAGACTGTTGAGGCTTTTTAAGTGTTCTGAGAAAGGGAGTAATACCCTAGCAATGATTGGAAAGTTTTTTAAATTTCTATTTCTTTCAACTTTCCAATTTAGAGCACAATTGTGGTGTAGTCAAAAGAGGAATGAGGGTAAGGAACATTTAGTCAGTTGGCTCACTAGCCAATATTTATTGAATACTAGTGTGTGCTATACCTAGGTACATGGGTATTCAATATAGACATCTTTCCCTTCAAGGACTAACAGTTTAGTGACTGTGGTCATGGGATCTGGGATAGACAATCTGGGTTTTGATTCTAGCTATGACACCTGTGAGATCTTGGGTGTAAGTTTTAGTGTAGTATTCTCCATCTGTAAAATGGAGATAAAAATCATCCCTACTATTGATGGATCTGTGAGGATTAAATTAAAGTGTATAAAGCAGCTCATACATTGTATGCATACAAATTAGAAAAATATTTCCTTTTATCTCTCTATGTAATTGGAGGTACATCAAAGATGTCAAAGGCTTGGTACCCCTTTATCCTCTTTAAAGTTCCCTCGATAACCACCTCAAGGGAATGTAGTGAGGACAAAGCTGAATTAGAGGCAGCTATATGGGCCCCGCCTTCAGCCCAGGGCCTGATCCTGGAGACCTGGGATTGAGTCCCACGTCGGGCTCCCTGCATGGAGCCTGCTTCTCCCTCTGCCTGTGTTTCTGCCTCTGTGTGTGTGTGTGTGTGTGTGTCTTATGAATAAATAAATAAAATCTTTAAAATAGAGGCAGCTGTGTGAAGGATAAGAGACAACTAAATCTTTAACTGTTTGACCTGATAAAGACAAATCACCTCTTCTTAGAAAAATCCCCTTAAAAAGTAAATGTTCCAAAGCAGAACATGTGTGCACGTGTATTTGATTATTTCTCCTCTCCAAATAGAGAGAAGAAAGTACACAAGGAGACAAAACCCACAAATCTAAAACTCTTAATGAAATGTCAGTCTCTGTTTCTGTCTGTCTGTCTGTCTCTCTCTCTCTCTCACACACACACACATACATACACATACACACTCAGCTCAACTGCAAGTGAATGACAGTAGATAGTTCTTAACTTATAAAGATTTCCTATGTTAGCTTGAGAGAGCATACTTGTAGAGCCAAGTGCCCATTTTTCTTATCTCTTCTTCTGTGCTGTAAGTGGAGGGGGCTGCTAATCCTCCAGTTCAGTTTCTGAGTGGTCAGCAGCAACAATGGTCAGAAGAGCCCATTCAGAGGGGACCAAACAGGAAAGCAACATCTGTGTTAGTGCTGGATGGCAGAAGGACACTACATACTCTCAAAAGATGAACTCCTGGGCTGCAGGACTTCTCAGAGAATTGCCTTTACTGACTTACATTTTCCTGTGATATTGTCTGCTTTTATAGAGGAGGAGAGATGGGAATTGCTTGAGTGTCCTGTATCTATCTATCTTTCTTTCTTTCTTTCTTTCTTTCTTTCTTTCTTTCTTTCTTTCTTTCTTTCTTTCTTTCTTTCTTTCTTTTTAAAATTTATTTATTTATGATAGTCAGAGAGAGAGAGAGAGAGAGAGGCAGAGACACAGGCAGAGGGAGAAGCAGGCTCCAGGCACCGGGAGCCCGACGTGGGATTCGATCCCGGGTCTCCAGGATCGCGCCCTGGGCCAAAGACAGGCGCCAAACCACTGCGCCACCCAGGAATCCCTGTCCTGTATCTTTTTTTTTTTTTTTTTCCTGTCCTGTATCTTTAATGAACACTGTGCATCAATTTGATTTCCTTGTTAAGAAAAAATGAGGGAACAATAGATTTTGTGTACAACCTAATGTCCCACATTTTTATTAATTGTTTATTATTATATTATTAAATATTTGCTTTAGCTGGAAACTTTAATCTTCTGTCTCAGAAGTTGTGTGATTAAAAACCTTCTTACATTATTATTTTTTCCAAATGATCTCTGCTTTTTTATGATCCTTAAGTATCTTAAGCACAGTTTAATCTATAAGCCCCCCTCCCATCCTCTCAGAAGCAGGCAAGAATAAATCTCAAGTAAATGTAAAAATAGTGTCATATCCTTAAGTGGGCAGGGATTCTCTAAACCATAAACACAATTGGAATTCTAGTTTACCTCTTGATCTCAAACCTTTTATTTAAATCACAGAGACATTTGTTTTTAGAACTGGAAGAGTCCTCAGTAGTAGAATTTTTCTTTCTTTAGAAGCCAGTCTTGGGCACTTAGATGGAGGGGATTTCTTTAAAGGATAAAGAAAAAGTCATTTATTCTCAAGTCTCATGTAGAGCTCTTTTTTCTATCAATTGAAATGAAAGTCACACACATACATGGCCAGTGGATATTATAAGAATTTCTGCTCTAGAGGCAGACCAGGTTGGAACCTCAGCTCCATGGCTTACCAGCTATGTAACCTCATTTCTTCAACCAAAAACACAGAGAATAATGATGGTACTTACCAGGTAAAATTGTTGTGAGAAGCAAATTGTATCATGTATGTAAAAAGGGCTTAGGCTAATGCCTGGTCCCTGATAAATTCCCAATAAATGGCTCCTTTTGTTATTATTTTCTTTATTATCAGGATCATTAGTATCCTATGATAAATATTCTAGATCTGCACTAATATACTAGCTGCTAGCTACATCCAACTGTTTAAATTTATAGTAATTAAAATTAAATTAAATAAAAAATTTAGTTCTTCAGTTGCTTCAGCCACATTTGAAGGGCTTAATACCACATGCGGCTAGTGGCTATCAAATTGGACAGTGCAGACATAGAACCCATGATCAAAGCAGATTATATTGGACAATGCTGCTTAAGAGTTGTTTTTCAAGTATCAGCTAATTAATTAACACCATCAGATAGGACCTCTGTAACATTTAAAACATACTCATTGTGAGATGAAGTAGGACAAAGCTGAAATAATCAATCATAATCATAATCATAATCATAATCATAATCATAATATGTGACCAGAGATTCGATATTTACCTACCTGGAAAACTTACTGGCAGAAGAATGCATTGCCTTTACTCTTCTCATTTGTGAAGATTGCTTAAGAACATCTAAGGCACTTAAGAGTATGTGATTCTGACAAAGAAACTTAGACAGATATAGGAAGGTTAGACACAGGAAAGAGTAATATTGTAAGAACAGATTATGTTTACATTTTTTAGGAGAATCCATTCAGGTTCTAGGAGAATTTATCACACATGGTTCCCAGTTGGTGAAATGGAGTTTATAGGTTCTTGGTGCAGTATCAGGGAACATCCACCCAACAGTGACTTATTTTAATGTAATTGGTGGACAGGGTCTAACATAAGCTGTGGCCTGTAAAAGCAAAATTAATATCAGCATTGCTTATTTATCAGGTATCCAGAGTATTATCATATACATGAAGATGTTTTTAGAAGTGAATTATATAATTTGAGAATTATCTAAGCATTTGATTTTTTGCACAATGCTTACCATGTAATAGGCTCAGTCAACATTAGTGAACTCAACTGAGTGTCTTTGTGAGTTCCTAGAAATGGTTGGCAGGAATGGTGCAAGCAGCATTATTTAAACCGTAAGCAGTTTGTAATAATAGTATCAGTTTAGGGGGCCATGACCAGCATTTAACAAATGGAATTTATCAGACTACACTGCTTGTATTAAGACAAAAATATCATAATGTAAAATATTGGCTTCAAATATGTATGTATGGGCATACTGAGTCTCCATGAATTTTTTTTTTTCCTATGTGGGTTGTGGTCAAAAGCTAGTGGTGTAGAAGAAGTTCAAGTATCAACTGGGTAGTTGAACCTGGTTGATAATGATAATGATGACCAGAATAGCTAAAATTTGAATGTTTATCATAAGGCAGCACTTTTAGATTTTTACACAAATCACATTGTATTTGGAAAATGCCATATATAATGTATGTAGCAATGCTATATATAATAACCATATGTAGTAAATTATGTAATAAAGGGTAAAATGTAAGAATTTTCTAATTTCATTCTCACCTTGTTGAAGGGGAAGGGTAGGCACATAACACTCCCAGTCTACATTTCAGCGAGCCTTCCTGTTCCTATAGAACTTATGCTGGCTTTCACCACAGTCGGCAGGAGCAACTTCCCAAATTTTCTCTTCTTGGACCCATTTCTATGCCTCCTCAGCATCCCTAGCAAGGATGAACTATTTTTTCCCCATTGGTTTATTCATTGTTTAAAGTTGTAAATAATAACTTTGCAGCCTGTCTTCTCACATTCTTCTATCTCTTCTAGTATTTTATCAGACTGAATTATCCAATTTATCAGACTTAAATTCTTTAAAAAGAATTATTTTTAAACAACTCACATAGCAATTTTCCCATGCATTGTTTTAACATGTCTGCTTAAAATGAAGGCCAGAACTGGTGCAAGTAAGTGAAAATATGTTGAAATGTCAAGTGTTGGTGCTCAGGGAGTCTAGTAACATTTTAGTTTCCATTCTTTGAGGCAAAATAGCCTCTTTGGACAAATGCTCAAGTTGTTTTTCTTCCTAGGAGAGATGTAACCAGAGTCCTAGAGCTGAGGAGTAGCTACTAGATGTCTTCTTTCTGGCCTGGCTTATTCCTTCAGGTAGGAACTGGAAAACAAAGAGAATGAGTGGTTTCGAAATGTTCTTCTTCCAACCCCTACTTCTAACTCCAGCCTGATTTAGTACAACATATGTAGCCTTCTCCTTTTTCTTCTTCTTTCTTTCTTTTTTCTTTTTTAAATTTTCTGTCTGTAACAGTGATGCAGAACAGCTGCTTACTAACCTTCTAACATTTTGTCTTTCATGATTTCAGTCCCAACTTCAGGTCATTTCCTAATGGTCTCAACTCTCTTGCTTTTTCCTTTCTCAAGCTCCCCAAATTCTCACCTTTCAATTATTTTTATAGCATTTTGCTCACGTCCAGATTTTCAACCTGTGACAGCTTATTTGTGTTTAATTGGTAATACCAATATTTGTGGCTGGGAGAAGGGCATGATGGCTGTCACTCTATGGAACAATTATAGAAACCAGCAGAAGAACACCAACCCCCCCCCCCCCAAAAAAAAAACCCAAAACCCAACTAAACAAAACCAGAACTCTAAACTCTTTCTTGCTAATTAAAAGTTTTTCAAAGCTTAAACTTCAGTAAAATATTATCCTCAAACGGAAATGGGTAAAGAACTCACATAAGCCATATACTAATTGGGGAATTCAGTTAAATGCCTATAGTTATCTCAGGTAAAGTTAAAATAAGAATAAGCAGGTGTGGCTGATGTGACTTCCTTGTGTGTTCATATTTTGCTCCTGATGCACCGATGACGGCAAATCTAAGATAAATATAAGGAGGTATTTTTGTCGGAGTGGTATTTTGTTTGTAGTGGATGTGCTTCTGGAATATGGGGAGAAGGAAGGTAGTTGGCTCCTCTACTTATGTTCACTTCTTCTGCCCATCCCTGTGATTGTGTCCAAGGGGCAGAAAGATAAAGGGAGCCACCAAGTTTTCACTTGATAACACTGCTGTTAGGTAGCTTTATATTCTCTGAGTCTGGTAGGGGTTTAAGGCTAACTTTTTTTTTTCTCCTGGCTGTTTCTGTGGATTTACTAGAAACTGTCTGCTGCCTCACTATCCCCAACACTAACCCCCTTTGCCTAGCCATTGGGACACCTTCATCTGTAGCTGCCCTGATGCAGATGGCATACTCTCGCTACTCTGGCTCTTCATGTACTGCTTCTTCATCCAAGGAACTTGGAGTCATCTCCAGCTTTCGTCAAGCATCCAGGAGATCCTACAAGATGGGACCTAATATGACCTCATAAGTAGCATTCCTGTGAGTGGCACCATTTCCATCTTGTCATGGGAAATACACAGGCATCCTTTCTGTGGATGAGCTCTGGGAGGGCAGGCCGGCCCAGATTCCAACACGGCTTCCTCTCCTTGAACTCATGTTGGCAGCTCCAGTCTACCTACCTGGAGTATTTTCAGTTCACCATGGCTTCTATTAATGCCAGAATCACAGTCAAGCTCTCTGAGTGGTCCCGTTGAATTGCCCTTTACCAGGCTTGAAGAAAGATTGGAAACCCCCACTCCTTCCCACATGTTAATGTACTGCTCTCTCCAAATACATCCTGCTCACAGATAATTTTCTCAGTTACTTTTCTCTCATCTCTGAATTTGATATTCTTGATATTCTCTGTATCTTCTAACTAGTTTGTGGATGCTAACTTTGAAATTCTGTCTTGGGTTTATTATCTCTAAACAGAGAGGGAATTTTCCATTTTGATGTTCTGTTACGTATATAACGAATAGATGAAACTCTCTGAGGACTATATGTACTAGTAAGCCTAGGCCAAGCTTTGCTAGGGCAAATTATGCTCTCTAGGGATATTAGCAAGGAATTCCTCTCAGGGAAAATAGACTACTTCATAGACCTTACCAGGAGGGAATGACTTCTACTAAATGGTTTCAAACCCACCCTACCATAGTAGGTGGTTGGATTTTTTAATTAGAAAAAGGAAACATTTTTCTTTTATCAAGATATCAATGGTAATTGGATGAGAGTAGCTGAGGCATTTCCTCTTGATTGTGGCCTTTTGTGTTTAGACTGGTTTATTATTCCAGCCTTTCATTGGACTTCCAGGCTGTGCCAAGTGGAGAATTTAGAGCTTGCAAATCAACCAGGGTGGCAATTTTCATAAAGTTCAAGCTGCTTTGACTTTCTCTTTGAGCTCCACATGTCTGCCTAGAGGTCTGCATTCCTTGTATCAAACTGGCCTTTTCAAGAGCCTCCTACTCTCTTTCTAGGTCAGGGGTCATTACAAATAAGTGGCTCCAGGCCATACATGGCCCACTTGTGAGATGTTTGTTTGGCTGTTTTGTTAGATCTGCACAGTGTTTTGAAAGGCAAGTCATCTAGGCTTGCTCATTTTAACTTACATTGCTCCTGTGTGCTAATTGCACAAAACCTGCAGGCATTTGAACTTTCTTACCTCTTTTTGGATCTCTTAGGACATCTTCCACTGCAAATGAAGGTATACTCTCTGAAACAAACCTCACTTATGCAATTGAGAGATAAGGCGAAGCACTTTCAGCGAGAGTTTTCCATTTACTTTCTCAATGACTGATTTGTTGTGGGGGAAGAGGTGTGGTGTACACAAAGAAAAGGACACTGGGCATGCCTCTCTGTGTGCCAGGAGGGCTGCACAAGTGAGTGTCAGACACAAAAGGAGTATTTATTACACACACACACACACACACACACACACACACAGAGCGAGGATTAGATATTTACTCAGATGCTCATACACCCCCCTCTGCCCCACCAGACACATACCAGGAGTACTTTAAAGCTTAATTTGAGAAATTAGTACACAGATAAGGGTTTGGTTGGTGGTGCTTTGATAGGACAAAAGCCACACTGAGAAAACATACCTTTAATACTCTTGGGTACTCTTTGAACTAGAAAGTTCCTATTATGAGCCTGTCTCTGTGGTATGAAGGTGAGGACACCTTGAACAGCCCCACTGACACAGCCACTACTGTCTTTGTCACCTACTGTCCTGTCACCAAGTCGGCAGCACCTCGGGAGGCATTGCCAGCCCTCCTGTGCCCACCCCAACTGGCCAGAAGAATTCAGGGAAGATGCTTTTAATGGCTTTACTGCTACCATGATCACTTGGAAGGAACACCTATTGGAGCTGATCAACACGGCAGCACAGCCCAGGCAGCCCTCCTGTGCTCTAGGATGTACAGGGCACAGGCTGTGTGAGTCCAGGTGCAGTGGCAGGAACCCACTTGCGTCTGTGTCTCATCTCAAATCCGGGATTCTAGGAAACCAGAATTGAAACAGGCTTCTCGGGCAGCGCGGGGGCCCTCAGCGGTTTAGCGCCGCCTACAGCCCGGGACCTGATCCTGGAAACCCGGGATCGAGTCCCACGTCGGGCTCCCTGCGTGGAGCCTGCTTCTCCCTCTGCCTGTGTCTCTGCCTCTCTCTCTTTCTCTGTGTGTCTCTCATGAATAAATAAATAAAATCTTAAAAAAAAAAAAAAAAACCCAAAACAGGGTTCTCTTTATAAGGCTACCTAAGGAAGCCATCACACTCCTGTTTGCCCCTGGATCTGTGATCTACTCAGGACATCAGCTAGAGGGTGGAGGTCCATTCTTCCCCTGCTTTGGGTTACCTTTCTCCAGGATAACACATGAGCTCACTGTTGTGGAACCTTTTAAAACCTTAGGCTAAATTCTTGCAGCATCTCCTGTTGGGAAGTAAACAAAGCTAACTTTGCTTCCCTGTGTGTTTAGATACTACCACTAATAGCAATGACACTAAACACGTATCCTGTGCTTACCAGAAACTAAACTTTATATAAAATCATTTAATCCTCACAAGCCCCTAGAGGGTAGGGATTATCATATCCCTGTTGTACAGGTGAGGAAATTGAGGCACAGAGAGTTGAGAAACTGGTGTGAGCCCATGCAGTGAGAAAGTGGCAGAAGAGAGTAAAATCTAGGCATCCTGGCCTCTGAATCTTTGTTCCTGATCACCACTAAACTCACTCAGATTAATGATGTAAAACTCTGATGAGATTGATTTGAAAGTTAAATCATCACCAAACTGTTACATAAATATCACTTATTACTCTCCTTGAGGATGAATTTTAGAGATGTGAATTCCTTCTGAAGAGTGGAAGTATGAGAAAGAATATTAGCAGCACATGTTCTGACGATGTCACAGTGGTCATTGTATTAGTTTTCTGTTGGTGTGTAACAAATTATCACAACATAAGAGCCTGAACTTCATAACAAACAAATTTATTATCTTACAGTTCCTGAGGTTTGGAGTAGAGCACAGGCTAGCTGGGTCCTCTGCCCAGGGTCAAATTAAGGTGGCAGCAGGGGTTGTGATCTCAGAGGCTCAGGGTCATCTTCCCAGATCACTGGTTGTTGGCAGGATTCATTTCCTTGAAGCTGGAGGACTAAAGTCTGTTTTCTTGCCAGCAGTTTGCTGAGATCACTCTCAGCTTCTAGAGACCATAATCTAGTTCCTTGCCAAGTGGCTCCCATGGGTAGTTTGCAACACAGGTGTTTGCTTTCTTCAGTTCAGCTGGAGTGCATCCTTCTGACTTCCCATCTCTCTGGTTGGCCAGGATAGAGTGGCTCACCCATCACCATTAGCCATGTCATCTAACCTAATTGAGGAAGTGGCTATACCATCATATTTATAGGTTTCACCAAACTCAAGGGGAGGGAATTATACAAGGTGTGTATACCTGCGGGTGGGAATCTTGGGGGCCATCCACAATTCTGCCCATTATAGTCATTGTGGTTTTGGAGCCCATGGGAGGATCTCAGCAACATTGCTAAATGAATTGTGAGAACATTGTGAAATGGGTTACTAATGAATATGGATACGCCACCAAATACAAATAGTACTTCTGCACTATTCTGGTTAAGTGCCGCAGAATCTGGAGCCCTTGTACTTTGGGCTTTTAGAGGCTTCACTGCCATGAGAACAATCAAGGCCACCAAATAGCCAGTGGTGAAAATTGCCCAGGTAGTTGATGGACTTGATCCTAGTGAAAGTTGAGGCAGCAGCTCTTGCAGGCTCATGGACTCGTCCTATTTCTTCCAGACTCTGCAAGCCCCATACAGAGAATTATGCAGTAAATGTCTCTTATCTAGGGCAGAGATTGTTCTTTGAGATAACTACTGCCTCTGTGCCACCAACCCATAGGCAATGTTTCCTTTCCTTACAGTGTGGACAGTCTGTGTGGTAAGGTGCTGGTTTAATTTCTGTCATGTTCCACTTGCCTTTTTCTTGGGGCAATTTAAATCTCAAAAGTGATTCAGTCAGAAATTAGCATGGAGGAGCTCTAGGGTCTGAGTCTTACAGTAAGGTAAAGACTGGAGATCCTGGTGAGTCACGGGGCAGAAGGCTCAAGAGTAAACAATCCTATCCTCACCTGACTGGGAATTTTGTTTGTGAAGTTAAATATCTCTATAGATATGTAAACATAGATGACTTAGGGGTGAGGTGAGGAATAAAAACTCTTTATTTGGACACAGGTTGGGTGCTTTGAAACTAGGTGTTGAACTAATAAAAATCTTTTATTGATAGAAAAGGTTATTTACAAAGTGCTATCAGTTGAGGTCAGGATACTTTATTCTTTAATTTTCACAAAGATTTATTTATTTTTTAAAGACGATTTATTCATGAGAGACGCAGAGAGAGAGGCAGAGACATAGGCAGAAGGAGAAGCAGGCTCCCTGCGAGGAGCTGGATGTGGGACTCAATCCCAGGACCCAGGGTCAGGACCTGAGCCAAAGGCAGACACTCAACCACTAGCCACCCAAGTGCCCCTGGTTTTCATGAAGATTTAACAACAATAATAACAGCAACTGTATCTCATGGTCAAGTAGGATGTAAATATGTGCGCAGCACTTCAGTTTATTCCAAGGAATCATGTTCAAAATTGGCATTAGCCTATCAGGAATACTTAAATGAGGGTGCTGAGAGCATTTTTGTATTTTAGTTATAGAATGTAATTAATATGTTAATTGTAAAACATGAAATTGAAAAGATAGAAGAAAGAAGAGAGTAAAAATGCCCATAATTCCAATAAGGGCTATTGGTATTTTGGCATACATGGATGGTATTTCATACATATATACAGATACACAACAATTTATTAACTTCATTAAAAAATTATTACACATATTCTGAGATTTTGAACAAGATATTAAATATCCTTCTGTAGTACAATGATATGATAGTTAAGAGTATGAAGTCTGGGATCAGATCGGACTGCCTGAGTTTGAATACTGCCTCAACATTACCTGATTTGGTGGTCTTGGGCAAGGTGTTTAACCTCTGTGCCTGAACGTTCTCTCTGTAAAATGAGGACAATGCTGGTACTTATATAATAGGATTATAGTAAAGATGAAATGAGTTTATGTATTTATAAGTTGCTTAGAATAGAGCCTGCCACTTAGTAAATATTGTATAATGTTTGTTTTTATTAATTTTTGCACAGAGTTCCTTCTTCTGGGTGAGGTGCAATTTATTGAATCTATCATCCATTGCTTGATATTTGGATGTTTTCAAGTTTTTATTATCACAAATTATGAAACTCTTATACTCATTTTTAATGTGTTCATTTTATTTTACTCAGTTAATTAATTTTTAATTGATTTATTGTCTTACTGAAGTATCATCGACATACAATATTATATTAGTTTCAGGTGTATAATGTAGTGATTTGATGTTTATATGTATTATGAAGTAATCACCATGATAAATCTCATTACCATCTGTCACCATATGTAGTTTTTACAATATTATTGATCATATTCCCTATGTTGTGCTTGACAGCTCATTGAAAACAAATCATTTCTTTAGGCTGTATTCCAGGAAATAAAGTTTTTGGACCAATATATATGAACCTTAAAAGTTACTATTATTTATTAGCAGATTTATCTTCAGAAAGGTTGTACCAATGGACACTTCCACCTGCTATACTGAGAGTGTCTGTTTCCGCTTACTTGCCCTTGTTGAGACAAAAGTAGTGGCTTATGTTCTTTTGATTGGCATTTCTTTGATTATGAGCTAGATATTTTTCCATCTGTTTATTTGCAATTTATATTTATTCTTTACAGATTATTACTTCCTGGATTTTACTTCTTTTTACATTTTCTTTTAAAGTAACATTGTTTCTTATCACAGACCTATTGAATACATTTAACAATGATGAAGATGAAGATGGTGAGAATAGTTGTCTGAGGTGTCTAATGCATACCATAGAGGCAGCAGCCTCATGAGGTCAGGTTTTTGTGCCAGATTGGTCCAGCCTCTGATCTATCATCAGAGATATTTTGTCACAGTGTCTCTGTTCTTCAGATTCTTCATTATTACTGTTTTTGGGTTATGCTTCTCTAGCAACAGTATAAATTTGTAGTATAGATAAATAATGTATTGTGCAGATTATTCAGGGAAGGGTTGCCATGAATGCTTCTGGCAATACTGCCAAAATGAGATCTTGCCTCTGAAACTTCAGAAATCATTTTGAACTGATAGGTTTTTGTCAGTGACATTTCATTAGCGAGTTTTCGTCCTTTCATCATGGTAAATATCATGACTACCTGGAAGAGAATCTTTTGGTTTATTAAATTTCTAAGTAGCCACCTAATGGGAAACTGTCAGTAATCCCGTGAACATGTGGTGAAATATTTATTTTTAAAGCCTGGATGTGCAACAGATCTCAGGCACAAGCAGGATTCACTATTTTAATTAGTTTCTGAATGCTGCTACTTCCCCTCTGGCTACTGGCTACACTGTTGATGAGTGTTGGATATGAACAACAGTTGATATTCTCTGGATATTCTCCATGCAAATCTTGCTGTCTCACAGCAGGCTAAAACATACCTGATAAAAACATGTTTGTAACATAGCACGGAAAGATGTAAACTTTGGAAAATGAAGGGAACGTGCTCTGTTCTGGATCAATGGGTAGAAGTCCAACATTTTAGATTACTGCAAAAAAGAACTTTTTTTTTTTTTTTTTTAAATCACACCAGAGGTGCCCACCCATAGTGTGGCTCAGCATTTAAAAACTGTCACTGGGGGATCCCTGGGTGGCTCAGCGGTTTGGCATCTGCCTTTGGCCCGGGGTGTGATCCTGGAGTCCCAGGATCGAGACCCACATTGGGCTCCCTGTGTGGAGCCTGCTTCTCCCTCTGCCTGTGTCTCAGCTTCTCTCTCTCTGTCTCTCATGAATAAATAAATAAAATAAAAAATTTTAAAAACTGTCACTGGGATTCTTCCAGCAGAGATCCATTGACCAAGAAATAGAGGTTACTGAATTTAAAATGGAAAAATGCACAAAGATAAACTCAAAATGGATGAAAGATCTAAATGTGAGACAAGATTCCATCAAAATCCTAGAGAAGAACACAGGCAACACCCTTTTTGAACTCGGCCATAGTAACTTCTTGCAAGATACATCCACGAAGGCAAAAGAAACAAAAGCAAAAATGAACTATTGGGACTTCATCAAGATAAGAAGCTTTTGCACAGCAAAGGATACAGTCAACAAAACTCAAAGACAACCTACAGAATGGGAGAAGATATTTGCAAATGACATATCAGATAAAGGGCTAGTTTCCAAGATCTATAAAGAACTTCTTAAACTCAACACCAAAGAAACAAACAATCCAATCATGAAATGGGCAAAAGACATGAACAGAAATCTCACAGAGGAAGACATAGACATGGCCAACATGCATATGAGAAAATGCTCTGCATCACTTGCCATCAGGGAAATACAAATCAAAACTACAATGAGATACCACCTCACACCAGTGAGAATGGGGAAAATTAACAAGGCAGGAAACAACAAATGTTGGAGAGGATGCGGAGAAAAGGGAACCCTCTTACACTGTTGGTGGGAATGTGAACTGGTGCAGCCACTCTGGAAAACTGTGTGGAGGTTCCTCAAACAGTTAAAAATATACCTGCCCTACGACCCAGCAATTGCACTGTTGGGGATTTACCCCAAAGATACAAATGCAATGAAACGCTGGGACACCTGCACCCCGATGTTTCTAGCAGCAATGGCCACGATAGCCAAACTGTGGAAGGAGCCTCGGTGTCCAACGAAAGATGAATGGATAAAGAAGATGTGGTTTATGTATACAATGGAATATTACTCAGCTATTAGAAATGACAAATACCCACCATTTGCTTCCACGTGGATGGAACTGGAGGGTATTATGCTGAGTGAAGTAAGTCAGTCGGAGAAGGACAAACATTATATGTTCTCATTCATTTGGGGAATATAAATAATAGTGAAAGGGAAAATAAGGGAAGGGAGAAGAAATGTGTGGGAAATATCAGAAAGGGAGACAGAACGTAAAGACTGCTAACTCTGGGAAACGAACTAGGGGTGGTAGAAGGGGAGGAGGGCGGGGGGTGGGAGTGAATGGGTGACGGGCACTGGGTGTTATTCTGTATGTTAGTAAATTAAACACCAATAAAAAAAAAAAAGGACATTATAAGAAAAAAAATAAAATGGAAAAATGATCCATGCATTCAGCTGAATCTCAACTCTGAGATTTTACAATTATGTCAATTAAAACATTTTTTTAAAAAATCATGAGACTACTTATCTAAAGCTGTCAAATTCATAGAAACTGAATTTTCACATAAAGTACAATGGTGGTTCCCACAGGTGGTAGGGAGGAGGAAAAGGTAGTCGTTATTTAGTGGGTAGAGAATTTCAGATTTGCAAGATGAAAAAATTCTCGAGATCTGTTTAACAATGTAAATACTTTACATTACTGAAGTGTGTACTTGAAAATGTTTAAGATGGTGAATTTTGTGTTGTATGTTTTTACCACAACAAAAACAAAACAAAACAACCTTGTGCCTACTAAGTTTTGCCCTAGGGTGGGCACTGTAAGGAGCACAGAAATATAAGGCAAGACAGTTCCTGTATATAGTTGGCTTACAGTTCAATTCTGCTGTTAGAACCAAAGTGGTGGCACAGGAACCCAGGCACCCACATGAGCCAGTCATCATGTCATCATTGCTACTGCCACTGCTTCTCCCTTCTTGTTTTCCATTCTCTTGCTAGTGCTTCAACTGAGAGAACCCAACAGGCAGTCAGTTGGTAAGTTAGTCTGAGAAGTGTGGTATGCCATCAGAGGATGGTGCATGGAAGAGAGAATGTGGAATTGAGCAAAAGCAGAAACTATTAGGCACAGTCCACCCCTTTGTCCCTGCTGGACCATACACAGCATTCTACCCCCATCTAAACTTAGACAACAACAACAGCAGCATTCTAATGCTTTTGTGGATGCTACTATCACTTTCACAAATGAAGGCATACTCACTCTTTCTCTGATGAATGAGATACAAAAGTTCCACGGTCAATGCATCCATATTTGGGTGATGTTAATTTTGTTCATAGGTAAGCCCAAATCTTATTTACTTTATAACCTGGAAAACTAAATTGTACAGTGAACTATCAACCAACATTCCTTATATGATATAGGGAAAAGGAAAAGGGGGAAAATGATTTCTATACACAAAATAGGAACAAGGGGATGCCTGGGTGGCTCAGTGGTTGAGCGTCTGCCTTTGGCTCAGGGCGTAATCCTGGAGTCCCGGGATCAAGTCCCACATCAGGCTTCCTGCATGGAGCCTGCTTCTCCATCTGTCTATGTCTCTGCCTCTGTCTCTCATGAATAAGTACATAAAATATATTTTAAAAAATAGGAACAAGAAGAATACAAAAGAAAAGTCATGCAGTTGCTACAGTTCTCACTTCTGTAACTGATCCTAAGCTATAATTGATATAAATGTGTATATATATATATATCTGCATATAGACACAGGATCTACATATATGTAGGTCTATATTTATATCTGTATATTTTCCTTATCCATTTCTATGTTTCTCACTCCTTAAGTAGCCCTTTGCTTTGTAAAAATTCTTTTTCTGCTGGATTGGCACAAATCTTTATTCCTGAAGAGTCTGTCCTTAGATATCTGTCCTTTATTGGTCTGGTAAAATCTTCTATTAACTTTACTACTGGACATGGAAGTAATAAATGGAATCCCAGAGGATCCTCTGGATTACAGACATGCCTGTATTGTTCAGCATAAAGCCTATTTCATCTTGATAATTGGGATCAATCACCCCAGTTCATACAGTAAAACCTTTCTTTGTCCATTGGAGTCTAAAATGACCAGGGGAAAACACAAATTTGAGTTCAGTAGAACCATTCTTGTGCCTACAATGGAAATATTTTCCCTTGAAAATGAATAACTCTAAACCAGCAGAGCCTCAAATCTCAGAGACAGGAAACAAAATTGTGATTAGAATATTTGTTGTAAAAAGAGCAAATTCTCCAACTTTAACCTTTGGTTCCCAGATTTATGTATTCTAGGTATGGAAGAAATAATGTCCTCTATGGGCTGTTGATTCAAAGTGTATACTACATTCTGTAAGATAGTGTCTTAAAGTTTCAAGATGTTATCTCCCAGTGTACTTGAAAACGTGACATAATTGAGCCTTCAGTAGTTGCTTTCACCATTCTGTTAGGTCAACTGCTCCTGAACAATGGAGTATGTGGTAAGACCATAGAATTTCATGTTCATAAGCCAGTTGCTGCACTTCCTTTGTTGAAAAATTGCCTTAGCCAGAAGAAATGTGAGGGGAATTATGATGGAAAGTAAGGCATTGTCTAAGTATGTGAATGGTGGTGCTTGCAAAAGGCAAATCCATATCCAGAATATGTTTATTCCAGTGAAGACCAATCTTTGTCCCCTCCATGATGTAAGGGAACTGGTGTAAGTCAACCCCCTCAGATGGCTAGCTCATCTATCAGGGCTCCTTGTTGGCTTCTGCTCTTGAGAGATTGAGTACTCAGTAATGGTGGGAGCCAGATTTGCCTTGGTGAGTCTATATATAACCTGCTTGATTGCTGCCATGGATACTCTTAAGGAGAAGTCCTTGGATAAAGCACTGGGGTAGCTGGGAAAATAACGCTCACTGACATTCTTAGAATGTATTACCTTGTCTACCTGCCTACTCTGTAGTAGATGCTCTGAGTATGCACATGAGATAGGGATACTTCCAACCCTTCACCCATTCCAAAGGGTCATCCATATACCTATTCCTCTGTCCTCCTTTTAATCAGTTTTTTAATTCTCTTCTTTCTAATCCTCTGACTGTCTGGCCAAATCATTAACCACTAGTTATGAGTAAGTATAGATTTGTGCTTCTGGCCATCTTTCAGTCTAGACAAAGTGGATATCCAGATATACTGTTCCACCAATTGGGAAGATTTTCTTTTTCCACTGTATTTCAGGGAGTGATGATATATAATGGAGAATCATCTATAAAGCATGCCTGAGTCTCTTTTTCCCACTGTCAACAGGGAACTCCACTATTACAGGGAATTCCTCATGAAGTCATTATGTGTAGGTTGAGAGAAAGCATTGTAGGGGGCTGTAAAAATGTGAGTCACCTAATCATGCAATTTGTTTGTACCTTCAGGACATGCTCCAGACCCATCTTACGTGTCACTTTCACTTGGTGACAATGTGGCTACACTTACCTGATTTTATAGCACGGTGGATCAAATGACAGAGTTAGTTTATCTTGGGTAGTTCAGGTCATGTGGTCACCAAGAGTCCAAAGCCAGGAGTCCTACCTCCACAAGAACCTAGGAACCAGCTTTCAAGGGTAAATATCAGTAGCTGTTTCTCAGAGGGAGAAAAGTAGCAGAAAAAGGCTAATTTTGTTCCAAAATGTTAATATTCTAAGTTGTAATTCATATATAGGGCTAGCCCCTAGACTGTTACACCATTGCTTCTTGTACATAGAAGATAGGCCGCAACACTTTTCGGGATTACAGGGAGGTTCATTGGGAATGGAAGCCACAGAATTCTATGTATCTATGAACATATTTTTTTCAAGTTTTCTTAGTTGAACTATGTTCCTTTTTAGTTGATTTTTTTTTCTAGTATTGATCATGGAAATGTACTGAGCGAATTTTAACTCACCTTCCCCCAGTAGGAATCATTATTGCCTTATTTACCTATCGTACCTCCCCCAAATTTGGAAAATACCAGGTGGTTCTTTAGATGCTTTTTCATGCTTCTGAGGAATTTATTGGAAATTTCTTTCTTCTTTCTTTAAATTAAGCAACCTTATTGTAAAACAAAGCACAGAAAGACACCCCCTTTCCAAATCAAATATATAGCATAATAAATGTCCATAAGGCAAAATATTTATAATGACCATGCCATTCAGGAAATTGAAATTTTCTACCCACTCCAGAAGCCCTTTCCAAGTGCCCATTCTCAATTGTAGTCCTTCTACTTTCCTTTGTGAATGACCATTATTCACTTTTATAGCAATCACCCAAACATGTATCCTTAGATAATAGCTTTTAAAAATATTCACTCATTTAAAAAATTGGTGCACCTTTCTTTTAATATAGATTCCCACTCCATCTTTTTCTTTTCTGTATAGTTTAGGTGTGAATGTATCCAGTCCGTTGACCTGTAGTGTTTTTCATACTCTGGATTTTGCTGATTGTGAGTCTTTTTTTTTTTTTTTTAAGATTTTTCATTTATTTATTCATGACAGACACACAGAGAGAGAGAGAGAGAGAGAGGCAGAGACACAGGCAGAGGGAGAAGCAGGCTCCACGCAGGGAGCCCGACGTGGGACTTGATCCCGGGTCTCCAGGATCACACCCCTGGCTGAAGGCAGCACTAAACCGCTGAGCCACCGGGGCTGCCCTGATTGCGAGTCTTGATACATTTTACTGTGTTCCTTTGTCTTCTGTATTTTCTGCAAGGTTGATTTTGAGGTTCGACCAGACTCAGATACAGTTTTTTTGGCAATATTAGAGGAGTATTATTCCATCAGGAAGCATATAATATCTGTCTCACCCCTCTTTTTGTAAAGCTAACAATTGTTGATGCTCAATACTTAAAGGACTTACTTATTTATTAGGATTAGTAAAATGGTGATATTCTAGTTTAGGCTATTTTTTTCATTTATCAGGAGGAATACTTTTATAAAAAATTGTTTCCCTTCCTCTATTTTTGGTCACCCAGTGGTATAGTTCATATAGGAAAGACAAGAAAAACATTTGATTATTCTTCTTTATTTATCAGGTTTTAAAATAATGAATTTGTCTCCTTTCATCCTCCAAAGATGTATAGGCATGTGTGACTTATGGATGTAGGCATGTTCGATGGGCTGCATTTAGTGGCAATTATCTTTTTGAAAGCTCAAAGCCCAGTGGCAGCCTTTTAAAATTGGCTCCTCTTTACTTTCCCCAGATGTCCTTGTAGATATAAAACTCCATGGATTGAAAATTTAAGAGTTAGTTTCTAGATCAGCCTTTTCTTCATTCATTTATGAATAGTTTTTAAACAGGGCACACCCTCTATAGATAGGGAATATGTGCTTTCTGTTTACAAATACTCTAAGCTTTGTATTTAGAGACCAGAGCCCTAGCTTCCTGTTGGGCCATTCTCTCTGGAAATTAGATTGCTTTGCCAGTGTTGTTCACCTTTTCCGGGAAGATTTGGTATTAATAGTTTTCTCTGTAATGACGTATTCTTCTATGAGGCATGTGCTCTTGTCTAGTCAGATATCTGTAATAAAACTGAAAACAGTTGAAACATTGTCTTTTAATTATTCCCCCCTGAAATTCTCTATGTAATCCAATAAATATCTATAAATTAACCTTCAGGGAAAATTTAATTAATCTTATTAAATATGAGATTGCCTCGGGCTTTTTTGTGTGTGAGGTAGAAGAATTTGCATTAAAATTAACTTTGCCTTCAAAATGTAATTTCCCATCTTCAAAGAAAACTTATCACATCCCTCCTCTTTTGGTAGCTGCTTTTCCTTTAGCTCAAGTGCTGTGTTTTCAGTTTTCATCTTCTCAAGCTTGGACAATTCTGAACATTTAAACTCTCATTTCTGTTTCTGTGACACAGGCTTTCTGGCAATAGGGCTCCAAGAAAATCTGACAGAAGTAATACTCAACCCAGCAGACAAAATCAGAACTATCAACAAGAGAGAACAAAAGTGGTTTTAAAGCTTATGATATCAGTTACTGTGACAATTTCCTTTTGGTTTATATCATTCATGTTTGCAGACTGGCTAATATAAGTTTACACTTGTGGGTGTTCTTATTGTAGAAAACTGTTCAATAAAAGATCTTTTTGATTCTCTGGCCTTAAGTCTTTAGTTTGACATTCAAGGCCCTCCATGGCCTTATTACTGTCCTTCTCAAAAACCCTCAATGACTATTTGTTGCTTAATGGACTGAGCACACACTTTTCACTGTGGTTTCAATTTACCTCTCCAGGCTCGTCTCCTGTCTTTCCAATGGATACCTCTTCAGATCAGCTACATTAGATTGCTTCCATTTTCCTGGCATACTGTTATGCTTTACTACTTTGGCCTTTGTGCTTACAGTTTTTTTCCATTTGGAATGACCTTCCCTTCCAACTCTATGTACAGAAATACAATTATTGTTTAAGATCAATTTGAAAAATGTTGCTCCTTCATGAATTTCTTCTTGATTCCTCCAAAGGAATTACTTTATCCTACCTTTGAACTCCAAGCAATTTATGGATGGCAGTTGTTTTGTGTTATTTTGTTACATGATTAAATGAACATTGCTATTACCATGATTTATGTATTTGTCTAATATATCCGCTCAAGGGAGATAAATAGGATGACCATATATCCAAATATCCCTGAGATAGTTCCAGTTTTCCTGGGATAGTCCTAGCATCCTGTCTGTTAGCATCCTTTTTCACTATCAAAAGTATGTTCATTTGAATAATAAATTAAGTAGTCACTCTTAGAATAAGTTACTGGAGGATTGGGGGCTGCATTCATACCAATGTTTGAATCTCTGGTCATTTATCAGGAGGGGCAGTACAAGGGCAAAGAAGTTCATAGAAAGGAGACTGCCTGTGCAGGGGCCACTGTGCGGAGGCCATCAGGAAATGCTGAAGAGATTAGTTTGAGTCTTCCCTGTTCTACCCTCCTACTGGCACTGCCCAGAAGCTGTTACTTTTCTATCAGAAGCCTGGGTTCCCTGAGGGCTTCATAGACCATCTCAATATGAAAAGGTGTGGACATTGTTTCCCCCTCAGGTCAATGCAGTTAGAGCTTCAAAGGAGAATATTTAGTGGATACATAAAAGGGACTTTATTTCCTTACTTATTATTATTTCTTTTTCATTCCTTTTTATTTTTAAAATTGACCTACAGAGAAGTTGACAGAATAGTACATTAGTCACAGCTTCTTCATTTTGCTGCATGTGCTTTCTCTCTCTTGTTTGTTCCACAGATACACACATTGGATTAAGTTTGTGTTCAAGTGGAATTGATCTATAAATATGCACATTCTTTTTTTGACCCACTTGAATGTAGGTTAAGAACATCATGATATTTCACCCCTAAATACTTCCACATGCTTCTCCTGACAACAGGGACATTATTCTACATAACTGCAGTGTCATGATTATACCCAAGCCAATTAACAATAATTTCCAAATCACCCAATATATAGTCCATATCGAAATGCTCTTAAGCAGGTTTTAAGACCGGAAGCCATTTGATCCATTGTGCTTCTTCTACCTCTTTTGATCTTGCCGTCTCTGTGTGTGTATACAGGGTGTGTGTGCTTAAGTAATACGTACTGTAAACATGCAGTGTTTGAAATTCTGCCCCTTTTCTTCCTCGGAGAATTTTGCTTTTACCCACTCAGTTTCTTTTTCCTCTCCAATTCTCTAAAGATAGTTCCATCTTTGCCAGGTCTGCTCTTTGCTTTTTATAATTGAGTGATGGAGAATCTGAGATGAGTTAATGGGCTGGAGTAAAGGAAAGGTGGGAGGAAAAGTGGGTGCCTTGCAAGATGGTCCCAGGCTTTAGAAAGACCAAGGTTCCTCCCGATAACCCACCCGACCCAGTAGCTTTAAGATGTGGGGGCTTGGAGAGGAATGGAAGGAACTTTTACAAAGTAAGTGAAGCTCACAGTACCATGAGTTGGTTGAAAAACTTTTATTGTGTGCTAGGCACTGTGCTAGCCTTTGGAGGTAAACTTTGGACCTGAACCGTCTCTACTTCACAGAGGTAAGTGTCCATTGAGGGTAATGGGCTTAGAATGAATAACCACAATGATAAACATATAACCATCAGCCATGATTAGGTACAATAGGGAAAAGAAGAGTAGTCTACAGAATGTGTAGCAGAACCAGATTTTCTTTTGGGAGGTTAGAGAAGGTCTCTCACAGGGAGTCATATTGAACTTGAGACCCAAAGAATGAGTTCAAGTTAGGTAAGTGCAGAGTAGTTAGAAAAGGGCCTCCAATGTGTACAAATGGCTGCCTGGAGGAGGGAAGCAGACCCTCCAGAGGGCTGGTACAGCTGGTGCTGAGCAGTGGAGAATGGGGAGAGTATCAGGTGAAGAGAGAGGTAAGGGACAGACTGCGTTGGCTCAAGGGGGAATTTTCATCTTGAAAGAAGCAGAATTGTTAGATGGACCCTTTTGGAGGTGGGATGGGGAGGAGTTGCTTGATTAGAGGACATAGAGACCTGGATATCACAATCATTGGAAAACTATAAGCAGTGTGACAAGGCTGGAGCATGGAGTATGAGGGGGGGACAACATGTTGAAGTTTAAATCCTTCCTGTAAGTTACCCATTTAAGAGTGGGCCTGAGCAGGCAAATGACATATCAAATGTGTATTTGAAAAAGATAAATGTCAAGGATAGTTGAATTAATTGAAGACATTGAAGGCTAAAAGACCTTGAAATTGCCCACAGTAGATAGAGGGTGAGGGCTTGATCTAGGTAATAGAAGTAGGGACAGAGAATAGGAGACCAATTTGGTTATTGATGAGAGGAAGAGTATTAAATAATGTTCAGGTTCCTGGCTTGTGTGATAAGTAGAAAGGGATAGCCAGAGAATAGATGATACGTGCTAAGTGCTTGTGGGAGATCCAGGCTGATGTTAACCAAGTAACTGATTAATTAGTGTTTTCTGACACTGATGGAATTCTCTCTGAACATTTTTGATATGTTAGCATGGTATTTATTGAGAGTTGGAAACACGCAAGCTACTTATAAAGGAGTACTTATATTTTACAACTGACAGATTGCTTTACTCTGAATGGCTCATGACTGACTTATTTTTTTGTATTCGAGAGACGTTTGACTTGTCACGGTTTTGAAAATATGTTATTTTTGGTATGTTTAGATGGTGGTTTTTCAAAAACAGTTAAATATTACAACTAGGCTTGCTGCGTTTTGTTTTTTCCCCCATTCAGTTTCCAATTAAATATACAAGTATAACATCTGGCACTCTTCTTTTTAAGGACTCTGAAAAAAGAGCTGCAAGGATTAGACTTAGCACTTGACAAATCATCCAACTGTAATATTTTCATCTAGAGTTGAGTCTGAAGCTGACTGAAATGGCCATGTCAGGAACAGTACTGTGTAATGTCACAGAGGAGCCACTTAGGAGTATTCCTAATATGGTCGGGGCATTCTTGAGATGCATGGAATAGCCCATTCGTATGGTATCATCCAAGATGGGAATGCAGCCATAACGTGTCAAGTGACAGGATCCACAGAGCACTTCTTTTCTGTTATTTGTCAGACTTACAGCCCCCTTGGCTGATAATGGCAGTGCTTTCTTCTTTCTTTGCTTCATTTTTCAATAGCAAATCCTTGGACTCTGAACTGGAAAGTCCCTTTCCCGCTTGAAAGTCATATATTCTTAGAGTTGGAAGGGACGTCAAAATTATCTTAATCTGAACTCTGGCATTTTTGCACATGAGAAAAATGAAACACAGAAAGGTTAAGCAATTTAGCCACAGTCATCCAGACAGTTATTGAATTCTCCAGCCCACCTACAGTCGCCCTTCCAAATGGGCAGAATGGCAGCCTCCCTCTTTCTTTTAGTTTATTTGCCAGAAGTTTTTTTCACAGTATGGCACCACTTGGAAATAGCCTAATTCCTCTGAAAGGAGAAATGACATGTTTTACTCAGAAAACTTATTTTTATTTTTTTCCAAATGGGTTTTTATCCTAACCCAGTGTGACTCCCCTCTTCTGAGAGAGCTTTCACAGCACTGTGTGACACCTCTCTAATGGCCAGTGCTGCCCAGTTGGATGTCTACAGAACAGTTACAGCAAAACTCCATGCATTTTAGAGCATGGCATTGCCTCCAAATTCAGGAAAGCAGAGATGCTAGAAACTGGTCAGCACCTTTGCCCGACTCCTTGGAACAGATGATACTGGGAACTTCCCTAGAAGCAACCATTTTTCAAAATGAAACTTTTGAAAGGATCCTTGATTCTTGCAATTAAAAATCTCACACTTGTCTCATAGGACTGAGCATCCCTGTGACTCCTGAGGCCTGTAGTCTTCGCTGCCACCGGAGAGCCAGTGTTGGGTAGGTGAGGTGGGACCTGGAGCATGGCCTAGGTAGGAAAAGTAGGAAAGATTTGAAAATGAGTTTGAGTGAGAAGAGGGAAATTTACTGTTTACCATCTCAGCTTGTAGGGAAAGGATTTGGGAGCCCTGTGCTCAGGGAACATATGTCTGCTCAGTCCTTTCTCTCTTAACAGAATAATCCTCTGGGTATGGGGTTAGGGGCAGAAGCAGGTGGTAAGCATTGCTCTGGCTCTGTTGTCTGTGTTCTGAGACTAAGTGCTGGGGTTTAGGAAGCCAAAAATCTTCTCTGCCCCTGCAGGAACATCTCTTCTGTGAGGTGATGGACACTACAGGATCCTCCTTCTGGAAAAAGGGAGGGTCTCAGGGGATAAGACGAGGAGGGGGAAACATCAATTACTAGCTCCAAACAGAATCCTGCTATATTTGTAAGAGCTCAGTTAAAGGAAAACAGGGACTGCTTAGTGCAATGTTCTTAATCTGAGCTGTTTCCAAGAGCAACAAATGAGTGCTGTTATCTGAGCTATGCACACAGAATGATGAGAAAATGCATCCTGGTGGATTATCCTCAAATCTTTGGAGTAAACAGAATTTTTCTTCTTACTGTAGCAAAGCTTAGTTCTGTACCAAAATGGTCGTAGAATATTGGAATTCTATGGGAACACAGAGATGATGCGTACTGGGTCTTCTCCGTCTTCCGAGGTCTAGTCTTGCCCCTACTCCATGTTGTTCTGAGCCCAGGGACAGGGATCTCCAAGGATCACACCAATGAGTTTATCTGCCCTCTGGCTTCCCCTTGGATTTGGCCATTAGAAAGTATCTACTTCACTATTTGTTGGCAGTTTCCTTAACCCTGTCCAAATAACCCCTTCATTAAAACTCCATTTGAGTGTGTAATCTCTTTCTTCCTGGGACCCTGAATATGACTGTTTTACAGATGAGGAAACTGGCTCACAGAGAGGCCCACTGGATTTTCCGGTGGTATCTCTTTTCTGCTCCTTTTCCCTGCATAGTTGAGCATTCATACATTGAGACCCCAAGACCCTGAAATCCTGGATTGGGAATGAGGGAACCTCTGGCACTATAGTTTGGTCTGCTCTAACATGATGGCACATTTCTAAGAATTTTCCTTTTACTTTAAGATGGTGTTCTCAAAAATGGTATTTTACAGGTATATTCCTATAATGGAATAGTGTTTGGCCTAAAAAGAAAGAAATCCTGTCATTTGCAACAACATGGATGAACCTTGAGGGAATTATCCTAAGTGAAATAAGGCAGTCCTGTGTGATTCCACTTACAAGAAGTATATTCAATTATACAAGAATGACAAGTTCTAGAGAACCTGCTATACCACGTTGTGCCTCTAGTTAACAACACTGTATTATATGGCTGAAAGTCTGTTAAGTAGGTAGATCTCTCTCATATCTTTTAATCATACACACAGAATAAGAAGGAAAAAAAAGTATTTTAATAGGCTAAAAAGCAATTAGGGAGAGGACACACCTTGGGAAGGACTCTGTCCATGAGGGCATGGCTGGACTAGTGGAAAGTTGAGAAATGCCTTCTTACTCCATGGTGGAAGCACCAATGCCAAGGCCTGGCTGGAGGAGGGTGGCTAAATTTATCCTCTACCCCTCAGCCCAGTGCCTAGAGCACCTATCTCCCTATTTCAGTGTGTGACAAGTCAAAATTTCTGGTTATGCTTTTGACTGTGTGTGTGTGTGTGTGTATATGTGTGTGTGTGTGTGTGTGTGTGTGAGAGAGAGAGAGAGAGAGAGAGAATTTGCATTCTTCCTTTTATGAACTTTCCTAAATTATCTGAAGAGTCTTTTTTAACCTCTCGTATTTTGTTGATTCTAAGACAAGTTTTATTTTTCTCACATTTTGAAACTCTGTTACCAGAATGTGTCTACAACCAAAAGCACCTTTTGTTGCAATTGGTCAGGTGGCAGTTGTGCTGTAGTTACATTGTCTGGGCATGTGTGAACTTGGTAGTTCTGGTAGCATGACAAGACAACTGCAACCCCGTCTTGTTTCAGTCAGCGATCCCTTTGAGGGATCTGAAAAAGGAATCTAAGTCCTAAGTGTTGACTGAAATCCTATGGCATCTATTAGTAAGATTTTCTTGCCAACACTTACGGAAAAGTATCAAAAGCTTAGAAGAAAATCCCAAATATAATACATGAGTTCTCTTTTAGGAAATGTTGCATTACTAAAGCTCTTGGTGGCAGAGAGGACAGTATTGTGTAGGAAAATACACTCAAATATGTGTCAAATATGATTCAAAGAGTGGCTTCTGAATGTGAATACCTAAACCAAAGTAAATTTGCATAGCAATTTATTCCACCCACTTTTTCATGTTTTCCTTTTATACTGATATGATAAAACTCAGGTCTTACATAAGTCCAGTAGAGCTCTTTAAATAAGTATGAAATAAAAATTCTAAATCATAGTGTTGCATCACAGTTTATTGTGCAGCCGATTTTCTTTCCCTTATCGCTATATGAAGCAGCATTGTCTCTTACAATCAATGAATCTTAATAATCAATGATATGTAGTAGTAAAGTAGAAAGTCTTTTAAATTGGCAGCATGAATCAAAAGATAAGTTAGAAAGTTAAGAAGTGAGGGATTAGTTTAGTAATTCTTTTATTCTATAAATATTTATTAAGTTTTACTGTAAGAACAGGCCTGGGTGAGGCATAAAGATATAGCTGTGAACAAAACAACTGTGATTCCTGGGCTCACAGGTAAGGCAAGATATACTGAATTAGTAGTTGCATGAATGACGTTACAGAAGAGTGCCGACTTCTTTGAAGTGTAAATGGAGAAACTTAAGATGGTCCAGCGGAGTAGATGGCTGACTGAGGAAGTAACACTTGAGTGCAGAATGGAAGGAAAGTAGGAATAAGTCAGGTGGAGGTGAGTGGGGGAGGGGAAGAGGTCATCCTAGTAGAGGAGAGAACAATGTGTATGAAAGCAGAGAAGTGGCAGGGAAGGAGAAGCTGAAGGAAGTACAGTATAGCTGGAGCAGAGATGAGAAACAGAGCTAGAGAAGTAGATGGGCATCAGATAATGAAAGACTTTCTAGGACATAATAAAGAAGTTGCCCAAAGTAAGAGGAAGCTGTGAAGGGGTTTCAGGAGGGGTATGGTGTATCATGGTTAAATTTTAGAATCATCTTTCTGGCTGCTGTGAAAAAATGGAATGCTATAGGTCAAGAGCAGATGCAAAGAACATGTAGTAGCCATTCTCACTTGATTAAAGGGAAGGAGATTAGGAGGGACAGAAGTTATCAATTATGCAGGAGAATCCTGGAGCAAGTGATAGTTCCCATCACTGGCTGCATTCCACATCATACCCTTAGTTCCTGACAACCTAAAACAAGAACTTTCTTTGTTTTTGACAGAGTGACTTCTTCTGACTTGAGCCTACAGCGTGCTTTGAGAAATCTGCCACCAGGTAAATACAGAACAAAAGTTTTCAGATTTATTTATTTATTTTAAAGGCTTTATTCATTTATTCATGAGAGATACATAGTGAGAGGCCGAGACACAGGCAGAGGGAGAAGCAGGCTCCCCGCAGGGAACCCGATGTGAGACTCGATCCCGGGACCCCAGGATCACGCCCTGAGCCAAAGGCAGATGCTCAACCACTGAGCCACCCAGGCGTCCCAAGTTTTCAGATTTATAAGCCACACTTCTCTCCCAAGACTCCCTAAGACCTAAATTCAACATCTTATCTTATCCTTGCATGGCCCTAGGAGTCAGCTGCTGCCTTATTCCCATCTTGTACATGAGGAAATTGAGGCACAGAGAGGTTAGGCAACTTTATTAACAAGCACAAAGATGTTTATCACAACATAAATTATAGTAGCCAAATGAAACAAAGAGGAGAGAATCCAAACATCTAACAGTAGTTAAATTGTATCAAATCAATTATGGTAGATAATTTGATGGAGATATTTTACCAATATTCTTTATCAGATTAAGAAGTTTCTTTCCTACTCCTAGTTGATTAAAAGTAAATTAGCTCATTATGCTAAGTGAAATAAGTCAATCTGAGAAAGACAATTATATGGTTTCACTCATATGTGGAATATAAGAAATAGCACAAGGGACCATAAGGGAATGGGGGAAACTGAATGGGGAAAAATTAGAGAGGAAGACAAATAAAACATTTAACCATGTTAAATCTGGGAAACAAACTGATGGTTGCTGGGCAGGGGGAATGGGATAACTGGGTGACCCTCATTAAGGAGAGCACATGATATGATGAGCAATGGTGTTATACCATATGTTGGCAAATTGAATTTAAATTAAAAAAAAGAAGAAATGAAGAATAAATAAATAAATCTTTAAAAAGACTTTTAAAAAAGTAAATTAGTTCACCTGCACATTGAATTTTATTGAATGTTTTGCTAATCTACTGAGGTGATCAAATGATTTTTATCCTTTGATAAAAATTTTACTCATAGTAATTTACATGTATGGATTTTCAAGTGTTAAGCTATCTTGCATTGCTAAGATAAATCCAACTTGGTCAATGTACTTTATCCTTTCTGTACTCAGTGAGATGTAGTTTCTAAATTATGTCCTGAGATTGGCTAAAATTTTCCTGTCTAGTATTTTCCCTGTCAGGAATGGTTTTCAAAGTATTAGAATTACTGGCTACTTGATTGGGTGATGATACTTGACACTAAAACAGTCGGGGCATGGTGTTTTCTTTGAGGGAAGAATTTCACCTACTGTTTTAATTTCTGATTTATTTAGATTTTATATTTCTTCTTGAGTCAGTTTTGGTAAGTTTTGGTTTTGGCTATCTTTACAATTTCTGTTGGTTTTGTATACAGGAAGGGAATTTCTGAGTCTTGGAGTAGGTATATGTTCAGCTGTATCAAACTCTATCAAAGAGTTTTTCAAAATGTTTGCATTAATTTAAAAATTTACATGTCCATCAGGAATATGTGATGGTTCTGATTTTCCATATTTTTTCTAATACAAGATATTTTTTGTTTTGTTTGTTTGATTGGTTGTTTTTTTTATTAAAGCTCTGTTGGGGGATCCCTGGGTGGCGCAGCGGTTTAGCGCCTGCCTTTGGCCCAGGGCGCGATCCTGGTAGGCCCGGGATCGAATCCCACGTCGGGCTCCCAGTGTATGGAGCCTGCTTCTCCCTCTGCCTATGTCTCCGCCTCTCTCTCTGTCTCTCTCTGTGACTATCATAAAAATAAAAAAAAATAAAAAAAAATAAAAAAATAAAGCTCTGTTGGTAGGTGTGTAGAATCATACTGTAGTTTTAATTTGTATTTCCCTGACTGATATAGTTGAGTACATTTTCATATGTTAATTAACTGTGTACTTTGTTTTATGAAAGTCCCTTTCAAATCTTAAAAAATATTGAGGTGAATATTCATGTCTTTTGAAAAAAATTGAATTGTCTTATTGAATCATCTTTCTAATTGAATTGTAGACATTTTTAATAATATGTATTTTGGATTTGAGCTTTTGCTAGATGTATGTGTTGTAAATATATTCTCTTTTTCCTGTGGTTTACCTTTCACTCTCTTAAATTCCTTTAAAATGGTGCAACTGGTACAAAGGTAAAATGGCTTTTTTCTTTTGTGGTTGACACTATGTGTCCTATTTAAGAAATCTTGGTCTTATTCTAAGTTCAGAAAGATGTTTTCTGTTTCCTCCTGAAAGCTATATTATTTCACTTTTACATTTTGATTTATAATACATCTGAAATTGATTTTATTGTGTATGATGTGAAGTAGAGGGTCAAGATTAATTTTTCTTTGTGGATACAACTTGACCAAGCAGCATCCTTTTGTACAATTTATCTGTTTATTTATTTTGGTTTGGCCTTCTGAGGAATAATTAACACACAGTAAAATGCACTCTCTTGAAATTTATGATTTGATAAGTTTCAGCAAATGTATAAAATCATGTAACCACCAGAGTAACAATGCAGAGGATAGCCAACACCTGAAAGTGCGTTCCTTGGCAGTAGATGTACTTTCCCTAGTGGCAGCCCTGACAACTACTGATCTGATGTCTGTCCCAGAATTTTCTCTTTTCATAATATGTAAGTGAAGTTGCAGAGTATGTAGACTTTCGTTTCAGACTTCTTTCATTTAGCATAAAGTTTTGAGATTCATGCATGTTTTTGCCTATATCAATAGTTTTTTTCTTTTCTATTGCTAAGTAGAATTCCATTGTGTGAATGTACCACAATGTGTTCATCCATTCATCAATTAATGAACATGGATTGTTTGTAGTTTTTGGTTATATGAATAAAGCTACTATAATCTTTAGTTAATGGATCTTTGTATAGATATATGTTTTAAGTTACTAGAAGTAGGATTATTGGATCATGTGGTAAGTATAGCAACTATATTTTTAGTACTATTTGAGAAAAATTCCTCTGGCTGTTTTAAAAGTAACTGTATCATTTTGCATTTCAGTCATCAATACATGAAAGTTTAGATGTTCCACAGCCTCCCAGCACTTGATATTAATTAGTCTTTGTAATTTTAGCATTTTGTGTTGGTATACAGTGGTACCTCATTGTAGCTTTCATTCTCATTTCCCCAGTGATTAATAATGTGAACACCATTTCATATGCTTGTTTACTGTCTGTATATCTTCTTTGGTGAAGTGTCTGTTCAAATTGTTCACCCATTTTTAAACTTACATTACCTTTCTGTTACTGATCCATAATTGAATATATTAGGGATATAAACCCTAGATCAAACATGTGCTTGCAAATACCTTTTGCCAGTCTGTGGCTTGTTTCTTCATATTCTTAAAAGTGTCATTAAAAGAACAGAAGTTTTTATTTTTCACGAAGTTCAGCTTTCAAGTTATCAATCTTTTTCTTTTATGGGTATCAGTTTTGTGTCCTAAGAAATCCTTACAAGGAGTTGTGTTAATCTTGTTAGCAGATGACAAGATCGGTAGTTAGTAGAGACTTAGTAGGGTGGGGTTGAGCTTCTGGTTGCTGTAGTTACCTTCAGTCCACTAGACTCCACCATTCTCCACTGGTGGCCAGTAGTTACCTTATGCTTAGTGTGGCTGGTGTGCCAGAGGGCTTTTCCCACTGTCAAACTCCATTCTCTGCTTTCAGCAGACCTGCCACACCTGCTCCACTGAATCTCTCCACGTTGGTGCTCACCTAGGAGTAGAGTGTTCTTGCTCAGTGCTCAGTGTAATGCAGTGGCAGTGGTGGTGGGGTTGTCAGTTCTGCTGGTCCAGCCTCAGTCTTGGGCAGGCCTGTGTGTCTACACTTTGGGACCTGACCTTTGTCTCTGTTCCTCCTCTTCTTCATGGCAGCCAATCTCTGCCTTGTGTCTCTGGGTGTCTTAGCGGGAGACGGCTTCCTGCCCCTCCATGGGTTATAGCAGACCTCTTCTTTGTGTCAGGACCAGATTCTGAATTTGAGAGTTTGTTGTCCGTCCATCAGGGCAGATAGCTTTTGCTTCTGCCTTTCTCAAGAATCGGTGGATCTTTGCTTGGATCTTCGGAGTAGGAAGGTTTTCTGCTCCTTTCCCAGTGGTTTAAAACTCTTGCTTGGGCAGCCCGGGTGGCTCAGCAGTTTAGTACCGCCTTCAGCCCAGGGCCTGATCCTGGAGACCTGGGATCAAGTCTCACATCAGGCTCCCTGCATGGAGCCTGCTTCTCCCTCTGCCTGTGTCTCTGCCTCTCCCTCTCTCTGTGTCTCTCATGAATAAATAAATAAAATCTTTAAAAAAAAAAAAAAACACCTCTTGCTTAACGTGGAATAAAGTTGTGAGAAGTGGATGGGTTTCTTGGTCCTTCTAAAGGATCACTCTTCTGTCTCCGACCCTGCCCTTAATCCTTCTCAGGAGTAGCACTGGAAACCTATGGGAAAACAAGCTTGAAAGAGGCTCCCAGGGACTCCATACTGTCATGCTAGCACACACTAGCCCTTGAGGACTCATGAACATTTTGGCTGTTTTCTTCCTCCCTGCTTTTATGATGACTACTTTCTCCGACAGCACTCTGTCAAAGGCGACAGTCTGTGTGTCCCATCTGTCCTTGGAGGTCCATGCCATTCTCTAAATTAGTTCACCTGGTTGTCTTGTAACCTTAGCTCTTCGACTGGCTCATAACAAGTTATGCTTCTGTTGATTATGCAGCTTTTTCTGGGGTTTTCTGTATCTTCAGTGGATACAGAACGATGTTGCAGCTTTCTAAGAGCCACTGGTATTAAAGGAACACTTAGATTGTAAATAAAAATGCCAGTCAGAAATGGTGGAAAGCCGAATCAAAAGAAGGCAATAAAACCACAATCCAAAACTTAATGGGAAAGCTGAGAGGCTTTAAATTTTCTTCTTCTCTTGGGTTGGCTCTACTTGGTATTCTCTTTAACTTCTCAGGAAGTAACTGCCTACAGTGGCAGGAATCACACAATAGAATAGCTTGATTCTGAGGGCTGGGGTGAGGAAAGGAGGAAGAGTGCCTCTCTCTGCCCTTGTTGCCTTTCAAGAGAAGGAGAGGAGAAAGAGAGTCACGGGAAAAGAAGAGGACAGAGACCATAGGCAGGCAACTGCAGAGGTTTGTAGCTTCTCAGAAAAGGGGTGTAAAGTGTAGTATCCTGAAGAACACCTGATGTCCACAGCACCTAGGAGTCCAATATCATGATTCCCCAGCTATCCCAGGAGCAGTCACATCATCTTGTAGCTTAGATATGTTTAACCCTCTGCATCCTTGCTATTCCAAAGGTGGTCCAGGGACCAGTAGCTGCAGCAGCAGCCGCTGAGGGCTTATTAGAAATGCAGAATGCGGGTCCCATTCAGACCTGCTGAATCAGAACCTGCATTTTTTAAAAATTTTTATTTATTTATGACAGTCACAGAGAGAGAGAGAGAGAGAGAGAGAGAGAGAGGCAGAGACACAGGCAGAGGGAGAAGCAGGCTCCATGCACCGGGAGCCCAACGTGGGATTCGATCCCGGGTCTCCAGGATCGCGCCCTGGGCCAAAGGCAGGCGCCAAACCGCTGCGCCACCCAGGGATCCCCAGAACCTGCATTTTAACAAGATCCAGAGGGATTTTATGCACTTGGATCTTTGAGAAGCGGTGTTTTACATAATCACTGTTTCTGTTTCTTTTCATTTTTAGCCAACTGTGCTTTTAATAATGAGATTAAAATCCTTCAAAGTCAAAATATTGTGAAGGTAATCCTACCTTAAGAATAAACCAGGGACATAGTGAACAAAATTAAGGCATTTAAATGAATTTTCTAGTTAAATTACTGAATTTAATTGAACAATAATCATTGATATGCATACTTAAAACTTCTTATTTTCAAATTCTTTCTTGAGTTTTGGTTCTTAGCACTCAAAACCTTGACTCTTGTAGCAGGGATTTTTCTGTTGCTTCTTATAAAGGTGTTTCTTAGACCTATGTAGTCGGCCTCATAGAGGCAGTCTGGCATTCCTCTCCACCTTGGTTTCAGCTGAAGAAACAGGCTCCTGCATGAAGCTTCTATTGTTGCTTCAAAACCAGGCCCAAAGGGTCCTAGCAAGGATCCATCCCTCTGTCAAGGTGCTTGCCAAGAGCCATCAGCTTTCGAAGCTTCCCAACTTTGAGTAATTTATGACGCAACAATGAGACTGTGTTGCCAGAATTTGAATTTTCTTTGTTTTTTCTCAACTTTCAATGAAAGTTAATTTTTACATTTATCCCAGTTCTTAAGTTGTTCTCTTTCCTTTGATACCGTAAAAAAGCCAGCCGCGATCACTGGATTAGAGTGTCTGCTTTCCTCTTATTTTTCCTTTTGCTTTCTACCCAGGTATTTTAAGGCCTGCCTGTCCTACCCCTTAGTGGGAGACATGAAGTCAGAGAGATCTGGTGATATTATTAATTTGTTTTAACATGCTTTTTTCACCATGGGACCATCATGTATGTGTTCTCAGCAGGTTGAGGAGGGCACAAGGTCATGGCTCCTGATGGAGGCAACCCAGGCAAAGAGTTGTCTCAGTTGTCCAAGGCCACTGAATTCTACTTTAGTGTCCGTGGTCAGCCTTAGCTGCAATCTGGGAAATGGATCTTTGAGTTGCGCATATTACTGCTATGAAGGAAATCAGGGCTAGCTTTGCTATGGGTGAGGAACTAAATGCAGACTGTAGACAAGGAGCTAAATCTTGGCTTTATTCTCAGGGATGCTGGGTTGGAGGAGCTTAAATTATGGTCAGGGTCAGCTATAATCAGGTCTCCAATTACTTTTGCTGCTGAAATATTCTTTCATGGGAAAGAAAAATAAATAATACTGAGGCCAGAAGTAGAAGGGAGGGTGCCCAGACGTCTGAGTTCTTTCCTTCACTCAGTCTCAGCCACTTGAGAAGTCACCCCCTGGAGGATGAGTGAAGGAATGCAGCTAAAGGAAGCAGTCACCTTCCAGTAGTTTTCAGAAGACAGTTTTATGTGCCCAGAGAATGGTGCTGGGGAGGAGAGCATGGTGCACCTCTGAATAATTGTTATATCCATATGTGTGTGTCCTACACACACAAAAACACACCCATGATCTTAGCATATATTATTCCCTAGTGTGACACAGCTGTGTTATATTTGTTTCTTTATATACTTTTCTCAATGCCTGTCGTTAATGACCTTGTAGTATAGACAGTAATCGGCTATAGGAGTTGAGAAAAGGGAGAGTCACAGGCACTGAAGTTTGTGAATTCCTCACACAGGAGATGCAGACAAAGTGTATACATTGCAAAGAGTGGGTAGCATTATCCCAGGAAGAGAAGGGTGATTTGTGGTGAATGTAGGATGGGCTGTAGCCAGCAGACTTCTAGTTACTTTGGGAGCACACTGAAGGGCTCTTCATAGGGTCTCCTCCATTGCTACACAGCAACGCACCAACCGACAAGCTGCTGCTACTCCCCTAACCCATTGGTGTGCAACAGGGTCTGGCCCCTTTGTGCAGCCTTTTCATCCTTGACTCCTACAGTCATGCTGATTTGAAAACCCACAACAAGAAGCCCTGCTCCCTACACAAGGCTCAGCTCAGGCTTGTGAGCTGACAGCTAATTGTCGCTGCTGATTGCTTTGCTGACAGTGCTTTGTGGCTATTTTGGTTTTTTGCAAGCATTCTTTAATTAGAGGAAATGACATCGTGAGCTGTCCAATCAGTCTCTTGTCGGATATTATTACATTTGTAGGAGAATCAGGCAACATTTAGGTTTCTTCCTGCCAAGCTGATATGAGGGTTGTGGCCTGTGGTGCATTTGGCTTGGCAAAGCAGTGACCCCCACCCAGCTCTGAGACAGGTTTGCCACTGGTGTGAGGGAAGAACATTTTTCATTTCTAGTGTTAGCTCAAAGTGTGCAAGGCTCCATGGGGCCCCCTGTTCATGCAGCAATGTCACACTGAAAATTTATGCTTCATAGTGACTATTGCCCTGATAGGATGTTGACTCTTTTCTCTCTGCAAATGAGTTATATCAGGATTCTTCTGATATTTACCTTTCTGGTTAACATGGAAAGGTGCTTCTATTTTTCCCTGAAGAAACACAGATATGAATGGCTTCTATTTGATGAAGTTTTAGAGGTGGTTTTTCACGTAGTAAAGAAAGTGAGATCTTACTACATTGCTTTAATCAATAGGAAGAAAGAGCTTGTTAAAAATTATTCTGAATTATAAAATAAGTTTGAAGAGCTTTACAACTCTTCACAAAGTAACTGAAATCCACAGAATAACTTTTACTAATTGTTTTTTAAGTATGACTGCCTTCTAAAACTACTTTACTGAATGTTTTATTTTGGAATAGCTGTGTTTATTTTCATATGAACCATGTGTGAAAATTTGAAAAATCAGTTTATCTAATGCTGATAGATAAACTGCATTTTATGGACCTTATTTAATTATTTTTTTTTCCTAAGTTTTTTGGTTTTGGTATTAACTGCCTTGCAACAAGGATTATTAAGCATGCTAGGGTGTCCTCAGGGTTAGCAAAACAGCCTGAGTTACAGTTCCTGCTCTCTAAAAACTTACCTTCTAATTGGGAAACTAACATTCTCTAGTAGTCCTTTCGGCATGGCTTCTTCCACACATCTCTGTGGTTACATGGTTTTTCTCCAGGAGTGTTGAATATTGGAGCAGAGAACACAGAATACAGGGTGGATCCAGGGTTAAAAAGAAAAAGACAAAGATAGTTAGGGTTCTGTGGAGAGATCATAAGCATCTCAGATTGTGCCCAGAAGGAAAGGAGGCCAAGGGGTGTGTGTGGGTGCGGAAGGGTGGGAAAGATCATGAAGATGGAAGAAATGATTAATGGACATGGTGGGTGTGTGGACACCAAAGACAGAAGGACTCCATGAGGTCAACATGGGGCAAGAGAGATAGAGTAAAATGCTATCTATTTTCTCCAAGTCTGTCTGATCTCTTCAACCAAAGGGCAAAATGGGCCAGGCCTGGCATTTCTTTTTGTGTCTTTTTTAGCTCTTGGTTTGCTGTGATACTCTAGCACAGGCTTCCTAAATGTTTCCCAAAGAAATTCAGCTCACTCTTGGGTTTTGTGAAGATCATTTGAGGTCATTATCAAATTTCTTTCACACATATGGAAATGATTGAGGTACTCATTTATTCATGTCTATGGTGACCCCCAAAGTGATTCCTGGCATAATCTGAGGGTGGCATGAACATGCCCATGTGCTCTATAGTGAAAAGGAAGTCTCTGTCATCTGATATTTGTTCATTACTGTTGGGTGAAGGGAAAATATCATCCCTAGAGAGACAGTTTAGGTAGACTTCAGAGAGTCCCACATGCCAGCATGTTACTTTGCTTTACCGATAAAGCCAAAAATGCTGTTTCTTTATATAGGTCAATAGTTTTCCTTTTCCTTTTCAAGATTTTTCAGGCTAAGTGCATTTGAGGCCCAAGTGAACAACTTAAACTTCCTGATCTTCTTACTGTTCCCCTGCTTAACATTCAACTTTTTCTTGGGTTTATATTTAGCTGAAGTAATCTTGATGAAAGACTTCCACAACTGAAGTCACAGCAAAAACTAGAGAATAAAATTTTAATTTGGAATAAGAGCTAAAATGTCACAAGATAATTCCTATACATTCTTGTATATTTCATAATTAACCTGCCATTCCCTGGGCATTATGCCCCCTGTGAGTTCTTTGCAATGGCATCTTACATTCACTTGGTTATCCTGGTGCTGGTCCCTTGCTGGGACACAGCAGGGGCTCACAGCTGTATGTACATCTGTGGCAAATGTGTCAGATGTTCAGTTCAAACACACCAGAAGTGACTCTAGTGCAGATTTTCTTAGGTAGCATTTTCAGGTTCCTTAACCTGTACCCCAGACACCACAGACTTGATCAGAATCATGCAGTTACCATGGTATCTAGAGAGCCCTTTGAAACTCATCGACTTCTCCAGGCAGAGAAAAAGATGGAAAACTGCTCTAATAGAACATTTTCTACCTTAGAAGCTGAGAATAGACACTATATCTGAAACAGAAAATCTGATTTTTCAAAACTTCTCTCAAGCATAATCTTTTATAACTGCTGAAAACTGCTCACAGGTTTTGTATGTACTAGCACTGACTTTAACAGATTTTTTTCATCACTGATCTGGAAGCTTCTTTTTGAATAAAATAGAAATGTGAGTGGCTCTGGCTAAGATATCCTTTTCAATTGTAGAGAAGAGTTAGACTAACTGGGCTCTCCTGTTTGTTCAGGGAGAGTGAAGCAAAAATGGGTCTAGCTGTGAATAAAATGGCAGGCCTGCTTTCTTCACAGGAGACTTCTCCCCCTGATAAGTTCTTTGATGCTAATTTAATTCTCACTACTTACTAACTCCAAAGCAACAGAGTTTATATCTTTGAAAGGGTTGCTTTTTATAAAATCTTGTCTGAAATTTCTGCTTAATGGAAAGGCCACTGAACCATTACCTTTCTGGCTTAGAGTTAGTAGACAGGGACTGTTTAAGTCATTAATTTGTATCGCTTGACATTTTTATAACACTTTACAATGTTCAGAGCACATTTACATCCATTGTTATTTGAGCTATGTAACAGCCTTTATAAGGCAAAGAGAAGTTTTGGGTTTTTTTATTCCCCCCCCTTTTTTTTTTTTGGAATGACAGGAGAGTGAGAAAGATTATGTCTCCTTTAATTCATTGTTAGATCTCCTTCTTCCTTCCTTCATTGTTAGATTTCCAGGGTCTAGACTAGTGCTATATCACATAGTAGGTGCTCAATGAACATTTTTGTTAATAAACAAGTAATAATAATGATAACATTTTCACTTCTACTTTTTTGCTTCTTACATTGGAAACATTGTACATTCCAATGGCATAGAAAATGCTGAATATAAGCGTTACAGGCTACTGAAAATAAATAGTGACATGGGTATAGTGGGGAAGTACAGATTGTCAGTTCATCAAAGTAATGGGTGAAGAATACTGAACTGAGCTGTAGAAAAAAACACAGAAGACACTGAAAATATAGGTCCTGCCTTCAAGAGCTTGAAATCAACTTGGAGAAACCCACCATGGAAAAGATGAAGAAAGTCACTCAGTCTGTTTGGTTGGCCCTGCCCTCTTAGAAACTTGGGTGGAAAAAATAAAAAGGACATGCATTGAAAAAAACCTTGATCTCAGAGGGAGGAGGAAGTAGAAGAACTCTACTGTCACTTTCTTTGTTTGGTTCTATAATTACCTGTACCCTTTCAAGTGTTTTTATGCAAGAAACTAAATGCAGAGACTGGTCGAGGGATGAATCATTCATCCCTAATTAACTGGCATAGAAGGTGAACTTTGACAAAGCTTCAATTGGCTCCTTTCCTTAAATAGTCAAGTAATTATGCTGTAATTTAGCATCAGTAAACAAATCTTTCCATCCTTATCTCAACCAGAACGAATAGTTTCCAAGTCCCTTAAGGATGGTACTTTTCAAGTACCTGCTGCTTGAGTACCTGCTGCTGAAATTCTGATTCAGGGGCTTGATGCAGAGCCTGGGAGTCTGCCCCCACCCCCACTGCCTTTTAGTATACATGCTATTTTGGAATAATTTTATATTCATAGAAAAGTTGCCAAGATAATACAGAAATTTCCTTTATTTCCTTCACCTAGCTTCCCCTAATGTTAACTTCTTAAATAACCAGAATACATTTGTCAAAATTAAGAAATTAATATCAGTGTAATAATGCTAAGCTACAGACTTTATTCCAGTTTCATCAGTGTTTGCACTAACATCCTTTTCCTGTTCAATCTAGGACATTCCATTCCATTTTGTCAACCTACCTCCTTCATCTCCCTGGATCTGTGATAATTTCCTTGGATCTGCATTTTTAAACCCCAAGTGGTTCTCAGATATAAAACTCAACACCCATTGCTCTTCCAAAGCCAGGGACACACCTGGACACATCAGACAAATGCTAAGAATCCTGTGGTGAGGGTGGGTAGGAGGGAGGGAGAATGTGGGTTGGGGGACCTCCCCTTGCCTGAGGAAACCTTGTGTTTTTCATTCCAAGTCATGCTCCCATTGGTTAGGGACCCAGCAGGAAACAGAAGGCACACTCTGGAGGACTCTGAGGAGAATTGAGCAAAAGTACTATTTACAGAGGTGTAGACAGAGTGAAGGGAACAAATAAGGGATACTAAGACAACCAGGAATGCCAGGAATGCTTAGCAATGAGAAGCTTCTACTCTTTTTGGAATGGGGGCAAGAGGAGCAGTAGTCAGGGATGTGTAGTTGGAGAGCCAGTCACTGCCAGAACTGTAGGATTCCTATGTTCAGAGGACATGGAGGAGGGAGACCTGGGTCTTTATCACACTACCCTGGTCTCCTGTTGGTGCCTCCCATTGGCAGAACTCCATAAGGAGCCAGAAGGCAGGGGATTAGGCAACATAGTTCCTGGGCACAGAGAAGGGAGGGATAGGTGGAGAATGGGTATGGACAATGGATTTAGAGAGGGGTGGAGGTGAGAACCAGCACTGTATAAAGCAAAATACAGAAGAGATAGCCTGATTAGTTCATTGTGGCTGAGTTAAAATGTGTGCTCTGCTTATTAATTCATAGCTACTATGTCATTAGGGGTCCGTAGCTTAATAAAAAAAAAAAGAGAGAGAGAGAGAGTATCCAATAAAAACATTACATTTAGCCTTGGAAACTGTACAGTTTATCAGCTTGTTGCAAAATCAACAAATATTCTTTTGGTAGATTAATGATATAAAAAGAAAGGTAGCCTCCAGCTAAATAAATAAATATCCAGACTGAAGAAAAAAAGTCCCACCTGAGATATGGTCATAGAACTGATCATGGATTTCGGTGTCATATACCAACTTGTATAAACTGGATAAACCAATGCATTAAGTTTTTTTTTTTTTTAATTGGCCCTAGTTTTTGAAAGGCATTATCATCACCCTTTCTACAGTATAGTGAATTGAATTCTGGGCACCCCAAAAAAAGATTCAGACAATGTTCTTCTTTTCCTAATTGCCAAAGAATAGGGATGGATAAAAAGCTCATCTTTTTTCAAGCATCCATGTGACTTATGGAGAATCTCTAGTCTTTAGAATTGGCTTTCCTGAGGTGTATCCAATGGGAATTTACTGATGGTAGAGATGAAAAGTGTATATTTTGCCCCCTCATTTCAAAAAAAGAGTAGAAGTTACAAAGGATGAATATTAGCTATATTTTACTGCTGTTGACATTAAGCTTCACATTAAATACATTTTTCCCAAACAGAAAGCTTGGTGGAGGTTTGTTTTGCGCATGCATGTTTTTTGCAGATATTGGTCTTCTCTTGTGTTTGCCCACCATCCTCAGCCAGGGCATAAGCTCTTCTATATTTATTTTGCACAGTAGTTGCATTGGGATCTTGGCAGGAAACAGAATTTGCCTCAGAGAGTTTGAATTAAGAGAATTTAATGACAGGGCTGTTGCAGACCTGTTGGCAATGTTACAGAAACAAACAAGGGCTGGTTCAGCACCCAGTAACCAACAGCAAAGGGGAAGCCATTGCCCAGGCTGAAGGGATAAGGGGAACAAATAGTGGAGTCCAGTGAGGGTTGTAATTAAGGAGGAAGGGTCACTCAACAGAAGCCATAGCTGTAAAGGGAGAAAACTCTTGCCAGACACTGAAGTAAAATAGGGGGAGAGTAGGGGAAATAGTACCACACTGCTCTCTTCCCACCTTCCTGTATTTGACTGGTGCTCCCCACTAGTCAAACTCAACAGGAAGCTAGAGGCCCAGGGTGTATAGGTGATCACAACCCCTAACCCTACACCACCCCTACTCCACCCGCAGCCCTGGACAGGAAAGGTGAAGTATGGTTGGGGATGTTGTAGAGGGGGAATTGGGAATAACCAGCAAAATGATCCATTGTCATTGAGCCCCTAGAATGATTATTTTGTGACATTAGGTTTGGAGAAAATGCAAAGTGGATGCATTAAATTAATAAGCAAATTAATTTTCTATAAAGCCAGTTTTCCCTAGCCTGCTCTGAAGTTTTACTACATAAAGTTTTCTAAAGTTTCTTTAGTCTCACTGTGTGGTGAGAAACATGTTGACCTTTAATATAATATGGAACCTCATTTTGACCTCTGGGGGCCCTGAGGGAGGGAGATCAACATAGCTTGTGTTATTGGTTGTCCCAACTGCCATTCTCAGAGTTCAAATGTGCAATAGTTCCCTCTTATCCATGATTTTGCTTTCCATGGTTTCAGTTATCTGCCATAACTGTGGTCCACAAGCTGATGATCTTCCTTCTGAGTATCCTCAGAAGGTCGCTAGTAGCCTAATGCTACCGCATAGTGCCTGTGTCATTCATGTCAATTCATTTCATCACGGGGACATTTTATCATCTCACATCATCACAAGAAGAAGGATGAGTATGGTAAGATATTTTGAGACAGAGAGGAGACTGCATTCACATAACTTTTATTTCGGTATATTGCTATAATTGCTTTATTTTATTGTTATTGTTAATCTCTTACTGTACCTATTTTATAAATTAAACTTCATCATCGGTATGCATGTATGGGAAAAAAACCCCATAGTATATATATTGTCTTGGTATATCTGCAATTTCAGGTATCCACAGGGGTCTTGGAACACAGTCCCAGTAGATAAAGGGAGACTACTATATGCTTTTATTGTTTTAATGGGTTGTTTCCGTTGAAGCGAAATGTAAGTACCAAATAATCATTTCCAGTTGTTCATTGATTATTCGTGCATAAATTATTTAATGAGAATGGACCCAGATAACCAAGTGATAGGTTCATTTCTGGGAAAAATGTTGACTCTAGCCCATACCCCCCAGTTGGAGATTATTTGAAAATAAAAGCAGAGTAACAAAACTATCTTCAAGGGTTCCGGTAACTTGAACCAACCTGGTCTTGGGCTCATTTAAGAATTTTTTTCCAGGAGGCTCAGAGAAAGAGAACTGAAAATAGACTGGTTGAAGCAATTTCAGTAAAAGGACCTGAAAATGTTTTCTTTAGCGCAGGGTTTTTAGTGAGTGACAAGTCAACAGTGCCCAGAAGATTGCATTATTGGGAAAAGAAGTTCATATTTGATTTTCCTTTTCCTTGTGGGCTATTTCTCTTTAATGCATTCTATCGAATCTTTAAATGTGATGCATGACAGTCTATCAGTCTCCTCTATTTTCTGTAATATTTTTGTCTATATCACACACTTTTTCTTTCCAGATTTGTGATGGATTCTTAGGCAGGGCTACCTTCATCTAAACGGCTCCAGAAAAAACATAAAATCATGCTCTTAAACTTCAAGGGTCTTTCATAGCTTAAATGATTTAATTGCAATTTTGAGCAAAACTAAAGAAAAATCTGTTGATTATGCTTTATATGAGGGGAATGTCATCGCTTTAAGTGGCTAGAATCAATAAGCTGCTGATAGTTACTCGAAGGGAGTACTAAGACTTAATTTGCCTTTACTGATCTGACCTAGGCAGGGCGTTAGAGCAGGTAGGAAGTGGTTAGTGCTAGGCTATGCTACCTACTATAACTTAAGAACCTGAACCCATGGTAACAGGCATTAGTATTGATATCAAGATCACTTCTGTCCTTGCAGATATTTTTGTCTTGTGTCAGGATCTTTTTCCAATGATCCCGTGGAGGTAAACACTGATGCATCTTTCTTTAACTCTGGTGCCTTCCACACTCCCTCAAAATCAATTAGTCACTATGATCCTAGCTTTGCAAGAGAGACTCATTTCCTTTCCACTGTCATTTCAATAGGCAAGGACCCTCCTAATGGCCTAGTTATTGAGATAACCTCCTGCAAGGCTGCCAGCTCATAGTATTAACTTGCTTCTAGAAAGGAAGCTTCCTAGGCCATCATATTTATCAGGATCTGCCTCTGCTCAGAAACTTTCAGCCAGTTATCACTTACAGAGCAAAATCCCTGTCAGTAACCAACTAATAAATTTCCATGAGCAGCTGCTGTGGGCAAGGCCCTGTGCCTGGTGCTGTAGGAACACAGACCATGTCCACTTACCTGTTCACTTTGTGTCTGTCCTTGATTAATTTGTCATTTCCTATCAAGCAGGAATTATACTTGCTGTGTATAAGTGCACAGCAGCAAGATTGGCTTCTAATCAGCATTCCTGATTACATATTTTTTGTCGAGGATTACTATAAGTTATGCAGCTTGGAAAACTATAATACATAGTCTCCTCAAGGCTCCTTGGTGTGGCTCCTAATATTTCTGAAACTTTCTGTTTAGAATTATCTTCTGAACTGTTAAGTTGTAAAAGCAAGAGTCTAATTACTGCATTCTTTTGTTCAAGACACAATTTGCAGAATGCCTGCTTAGTAGTAGGTGCTGTGCCAAGACCTTAGCATGCTAAGATAAAAAGTCCACCAAACAAAGACTACCAGGGATACGCCATAGTCAAACAAACAGGTTTATTAGCTTGAAGCAGCAAGGGAGAGCACATACCATAGAGGGTTGTAGAGCATTTCAACTGGGTGAAGATGGATTTTAGGAAAGAATATCTACAGAGTTTGTAAAATGAATTAGTCATAGAATGGTCTTGGCTAGAGATTGGTCAGAATTTATAAAGTACGAAATTGCTGAAACAGTCAGTGGTCTTTAAGACTTATGGCTTTGTGTGGATTATTCTTAGACTAGATTGTCTGTGGTCTTATTTAGAATATCATTGGTCTAAATGAGCAGGTGTTAAAGAGTCTGAACTTAGTATGTCTTGTGTGTCATGGTTTGGTACAATTTTTCTATTTTTGTGAATCATAGTACAATTTTGCAAGTGTGGTTTCTGTTTCAATTTTCAATCCTCCCTCACATCCTATGGCCAACTAAACTGGTTTTCCCTTTTTTAGAAGAATAATGACAAAGCTCTTGTCCTCAAAGAATTCTCAGCCTAGGTTATTATAATATAATTGGACATATTCCATAATAAGATACAAATAAGGTGTTACGGAGTTCAAAATAAATAACTTCAAGAAAAAAACTATCATTTTGTTGAAATCCTAACATATACAAAGCTCCACATATATTATATACAAAGCAAATAACATGCATTATTTTATCTAATCCTCAGCACCCATATGAAATTGGTGGTACTTTTCATATCCTCAATTAAAGGCAAGAAATTAAGATGTGAAGAGTTTAAATAACCCACTCAAGCTGGCCACCCAGCTAAGGGATGATAGATCTAGGACTTTATTAAACAAACATTCACTAGATACTGTTCTAGGTGCTTTATACAATCCCCAAAATAGGCCTTTGTAGTAGCTACTGCTTTTTATCCTATTTCACTAATGAGGAAGCTAAGCAATAGAAAGTGAAGTAACCTATCTAAGGTCACAGCTTGTGACCACATTATGGAGGTGGGGCTCAGACCTGGGCAGCTTTCTTCCTGGTCCATGCACATCACTGCCTTGTCTGCTGCTTTTCTTGAGTCCTTGTCTTTGGCTTCTTACTTCTGTGTTCTTTTTTTTTTAAGACTTTATTTAAATTCAAGTTAGTTAACACGTAGTATATTATTAGTTTCAGGGCTAGTAATTAGTGATTCATCAGTTACATATAATATCCAGTGCTCATTACATCAAGTGCCCTCCTTAATGCCCATCACCCACTTATCCCATCCCTCTGCCCACCTCCCCTCTAGCAACCCTCAGTTTGTTCCTTAGAGTAAAGAGTTTCTAATGGTTTCCTTCCCTCTTTGTTTTTATCTTATTCATTTTTCTTTTTTTTTCTTTTCTTTTCTTTTCTTTTCTTTTCTTTTCTTTTCTTTTCTTTCTTTTCTTTCTTTTCTTTTTCCTTTCTTTCCCTATGTTCATCAGTCTTGTTTCTTAAATTCCACATATTAGTTGAATCATATGGTATTTGTCTTTCCCTAACTGACTTATCTCATTTAGCATAGTATATTCTAGTTCCATCCATGTCACTGCAAATGGCTGGATTTCTTTCTTTTGAATGGATGAATAATATTCCATTATATATATCACATCTTTTTTATCCATTCATCAGTTGATGGACATCTGGGCTCTTTCCATGTTTTGACTATTGTGGACATTGCTGATATAAACAATGGAGTGCATGTGCCCCTTCAAATCACTATTTTTGTATTCTTGGGGTAAATACCTAGTAGTCCAATTGCTGGGTTATAGAGTAGTTCTATTTTTAACTTTCTGAGGAACCTCCATACTGTTTTCCAAAGTGGCTGCACCAGTTTGCATTCCCACCAACATTGTAGAAGGTTCCCCTTTCTCTGCATCCTTGCCAACATCCATGGTTTCCTGAGTTGCTAATTATAGCCATTCTGAACAGTGTGAGTTAGTAGCTCATTGTGGTTTCGATTTGTATTTCCCTGATGATGAGTGATGTTGAGCTTTTTTGTGTGTGTATCTGTTAGCCGTTTGTATGTCTTCTTTGGAGAAATGTCTTTTCTTGTCTTCTGTCCATTTTTTGACTGGATTTTTTGGTTTTTGGATGCTGAGTTTGATAAGTTCTTTATCAAGTTTGAGTACTAGCCCTTTATCTGATATGTCATTTGCAAATATCTTCTCCCATTCCATAGGTTGCCTTTTAGTTGTGTTGATTGTTTTCTTTGCTGTGCAGAAGCTTTTGATCTTGATGAAATCCCAATAATTCATTTTTGCTTTTCTTTCTTTTGCCTCTGGAGATGTGTCTAGTAAGAATTTACTGTAGCCATGGTCAAAGAGGCTGTGTTCTCCTCTAGGGTTTCTGATGGATTCTTGTCTCACATTCAGGTTTTTCATCCATTTTGAACTTATTTTTATGGATGGTGTAAGAAAGGGTCCAGTTTCACTTGCCTGCATGTTGCCGTCCAGTTTTCCCAACACCATTTGTTGAAGACATGGCATTTTTCACAAAGCTGGAACAAACAGTTCTGAAATTTGTATGGAACCAGAAGAGACTCTGAGTAGTCAAAGTAATGTTGAAAAAGAAAGCCAAAGCTGGAGGCATCACAATTCCGGACTTTGAGCTTTATTACAAAGCTGTAATCATCAAGACAGTGTAGTAATAGCACAAAAACAGACATGTTGATCAATGGAAAAAAATAGAAATGGAACCCAGAAATGGACCCTCAACGATATGGTCAACTAATCTTAGACAAAGCAGGATAGAATATTCAGTCACCTCTGTGTTCTTAACTACTGTACTATTTGCTTTATTGGCAGAGGAAAAGCTTCATAGAAAGGTTGACATAACTGGGGTATAGTGATTAAATGGGATATTTCTGGACAGACTAGGGAGAAAAGGCTGTGCCATCCCATTTAGGAAGAGTAACGTGCACAGAACTCTGGGAGCAGGAAAGGCTCTACTTGTTCAGAGAATGAGGAACTTTGGGTACATAGGATGGGGGAGTGGTGGAAGCAGATAGAGCTGGGCACATGTATTGGGACCAGGCTGGGATTTTACAGTAGTTCCTCATGCTTGGCCAAAAAGATGCTCTTCTCTTCATCTATTACATTTGGCTCTGAGGATCTGAATGACCATTCTGGTCATAATGCATCTGCAAAGAGATTTGTCATTACCAAAGGTACTCCTGCTGGTGGCAATTCCAAATAAGTTCCAGAAATCTATTAAGCAAAGGAAACTTGAGGGGGAAAAATTGTTGCCTAGAAATACCTTGAGATGATTGCTTTGAAGAGCATAACATTCCTTTGAATGTCTATGTCCCTTGTAAGTTAAAGAAAAAAATATGTCATTACTTTCAATCAATCCAGAGTCCTTAATAGCAGCTTTTATTTATGGAGTTATGGAGCTGACATGCATTTAATCTTTATATCAATCGCATAAGGTAAATACATTGTTCATGTCCCACCTGTATAGATGAAGAAATTGAGGCTCAGAAAACTCATGAATTTTGGCACATCATATCATGTATCCTCACTCTGTGTTACTCCGTGGACACCAAGAAGTAGTTCAAAAAGCTGAGGCTGAAATTCTGGCCTTCCTTGGGCAATGGGGAACCCTCAGGCTTACTGGGACATGAATTCATCAGCCAATTAGTAAATACATTTGTATTGACCTTTCTTAATAGAAAGTGATTTCTAGAGGTTTGCTTATTTAACTAATGACAAGTGCCTTCATTAGGAGGGTGGGCACAGCAAGGTCTTTGCTGACTCTGGACAAGTGATAATCTTGTTAATTTTGGCTATGGTACCCCAGTTCTTCACAGCATCAGGGAAAAAGTGGTAGCAGTAGCTAATGAGCCTGGACTGCACAGTTTGGAAATGAAGGAGTGATTTGTTATCATTTTCTCTATACAGTATGCTTGTGAATTAATTGTATTAATTAGTTGACTTAACCTAAGAATGACCAGTCATTTGGCCTTATGTTTGTCCCTATCAGAGGCAATGTTAGATAGCATGGCCAATGAGGACCTGAGATGGTGTTATGCCATCAGATTCTGAATCCTGATGCTCGGCTTATCTTGGGCAAGTTACTTAAACTTTCTGCACCTCAGTTTCTTTATTTCTAAAATGAGACTAATAAGAGTGCCTACCTCATAGGGTTATTTTGTAGATCACCAAGAAAATCCTTGAAAATTGCTCAGCATGATTCAGTTCATAATAAGGACTCAATAAATGATAAGCAAATATTGAGTGAGCACTTGTTCTGTGCCAAACCTGGATATGGTTTTGCACTGCACAACTCCCAGGGAGCCTTCCACATAGACAGCCATGAGAACATCACCCTCAGAGTCACACAATGTAATGGCACTGTGGCAGGACCCACCCTAAGCACTTTACATATACATATTTTATAACTCTTTAATCCTCATGGCAGCCTGTTATTAATCCTGTTTACAATTTAGACACATGTGAGAATTACCTTGCCCAAGTTTAACTAGCTAATAAGTGCCAAAGCTGAGATGTTGGCCATTTATATTATTGTGGTATAGAGGAGCATGGTTGACAGCCACAAAGTGGAGGGCTGGTCTCCTTTGTAGCTTGGTGTGCTTCATCAACCCATAATCCATTGGTTGTCCTTATGTTTTTCAATCTTTTTGAAGCAATTTATATTTTTGGCCTTTATAAGTAATACATATAATTTTAGCTTCATAATGGAAATTCATTAATTCACTTGACCTTGAGAAAAGTCATACAAGTTTCCTTGTCATAATTTAATCATATGTGATTAGGATTGAGGGAGGGATGGAGGAAGTGAGGGAGAAAGAGAGAGAAAGAACAAGCCCATTGAACATTTGCGTAATACCAGCAGTCCTACCTGCCTCTCCATCAGGACCAGGTCACAGCCCATGTGCTTTGATCAGATGGCTTCACTTCTCACAGGACATCCATGGTATGAGATTCTTGCCACATGGAGTTTTAATAATATACTTTTCATACAACATGGCCCCAAAATGAAGCCAGGTAGTTCAGCTGCTACTCAACCAAGGAAACAGAGATTTATGCCAGTGCTGGAACAAAAACCAGCTGTGTTAAAATTTTTGACAAATGGTATGGCGAGGTCCCAGGGAGACACCTTCCTGAGGGACTATTGAGGCAACTGCCCAAAAGAGATCCCATTTGCTCTGGAGGGTGGGCAGTGAGAGGTCAGAAGCACAGCAAGTGTTTTAATGTATTGACTGTGCCTTCTGATTGGTCCAGGTTCTGTGTGGCTCCTGGTTTGTCCACAGACATCCTATAAAAAGCACCTCCAGGTTTGTTCCATTCTCCTTTGTTTTCTCTTTTCTGTGGCACCCTCTCTTTACCTGAGCTCTTTATTTCCTTATCTCTTTGGCCTGTCTTTTCCTTGGTTGGCATCCAAACTTTGGCCCTTCTTGGCCCTTCCTTGAACTCCCCTGGCTCCTATAAGCCTGCGGGGCAAACTCAGGCACACAAGTTGGTACTATTTATGTCAAGAAGATAACTTTTGCAAACTTCTGCATGTTTTAAAATTATTTTTTTCTCCCAAAACTTTACTGGAGAGGCAAAAGTAAGAATATTTCAGGATTAGGGGTTTTGTATTAGTAGGATTACAATGGAGATAGATCAGTGTTGAGTTCCTTTCTTCTTAAATTCTCATCCTGTGTGGAACCCTAAGGGTCTTAGCCTCATGGGAACAAGCAGCATTAGTGGTTTTTCCATGAGAGATTCAGGGGCACATGATAAGTTATAGCAGTTGTGACAAGGCTGTGTCAACGTCAAGTCAGTGTGGTTTCTCTGACTTACCACAGTGAGGCTATTCAGGACACCTTCAGCACTGGAGAAGATGAATCTTTTCCACAAAAATGGCATGTTATCTATACAATGCCCAGCCAAAGAAGATGAGTCAGTATGCTCTGTGCCATCTCTAAAAAAATAACAAAATATGTTTTCTTTTCTACTTCCTAAAACCAAAATAAACTACTTCCTACTACTATCATTCACAGAGCCAGATGGAGAGAAAGCATGTTTTCATCTAGGACAGAGGGAATCAAAATGGCAAGACTGGCAGTTGGTTTGAGGGCCTGGCCCATAGTGGGCAATTGGAGAATGTTAGTTCATCTGCTATTTGCTGAGGGGAATTGGTTCCATAAATTACTTTTATAGTTGTCTATTACTGAAATGGTGTTTGGAGGCTGTGTTTAGGAGAATGTTATTCACCCTAAATCCAGGCTAGTCTAAGACAATATGACTTAGAAATGAGAATACAGATTCTGAATTGGGCCTATTTTCTCATCTTTCCTACATGATTGATTTGAATTCATTAGAATTGAATTAAGGGAGCATGTTATCTTTTCTTCCCTGACTTCCTCAAGCCTGGGTTAATTGTGCCTCCTTGGTCTCCCTATGCTTTTCCTCTCAAGCCACTCTCTACATTTTATGAGAATTACCTGTTCCATGCATCTTTTGCAAATTGGGACTGTGACATAATCTGTACCCAAAATGATATCTGGACCATAGTTGGTGCTCACTTGTGGAATGAATGAGTGAATGAATGAGTGGTGTTAAGATGTTATGTTTCCACCTTTTTTGCAAGTTCCTTAAATAAAAAACTAGGTGTAGTTCTATAGACTCTGTGGAAGGGATCACACAGCCTCTCAAAAAAAAAAAAAAAGCATTGTTCCTGCTTTTCTACTTGCTGTTTCAGGCATTCTGGGACAGTTATTTCAAGAAATGTGTTGTGAAAGACTTTATTAACCCCCTAACTCCAATTGTCAGAGAATGAGAAATTTAAAAAGCTTTAAAACCAGAAGAATAAAAACAAAAGCTTGCTTTCTCTTCCTTCCTTCCTTCCTTCCTTCCTTCCTTCCTTCCTTCCTTCCTTCCTTCCTTCCTTCCTTCCTTTTTTTGTACTAGAACTAAGGAAAGCAAGAGGGGTGAGGCCCAGATCTCTTTAAGCTAGGTGGGCAATTGCACCTGTTAGTCTGATTAAATGAAGGTTACTTTTATAAAGCCATTTAGTCTGAGGAAAATGAAGAGGTTATGAAAGGCTGGAGAAGCCTGGGCTATCCAGAAAACATCAGCAAACAGGGTTGTCGCCTGGAATTCTAAGAGCAGTGTTATTCTCTGTGTCCTTTAAGCTGGATGTAGATAGCTCCAGGATTAGCATTACTATTCTGAATTTTTATAATTTAATATTATATCATAACATTTTTCTTAAGTTTCAATATTATCATTTTGAGCAAAGTCATATCTTTCTATTAAATCAACATGCTCTATTTTGGTTAGTTTGTTGGTTGTTTCCATGTTTCTACTATTATAAATAGTGTTGCCATGAGCATCTTCCTGTGCACAAAATTTTTTCCTTTGGGAAATGCATTAGCCCTGCATGAAGGAGGATAAGTATTTTTATGGTTCTGGATACCTATTGCCAAAATAATTTTTAAAGGGCTGTAGTGAATACATCTAGGGAATATTTAAGCTCCTTTTGAAAGCTGTGTGCTTTACTTATGACATTTGCCACCATGTGTTAATCTGTTCTTGTTTTAAGTCTGAAACCATGTACTCCAAATTGTTCTCTCTGTATAACTTGTTTTACATATAAAATCTAGGTTCTCATGAGGTCCAGTCTCAGTACAATATCACATTCAAGGAACAACATCCAACAACCAAATGCAATTAGAGAAAATTAATTCCTGTCTTTATTGTACTTCTCAAAAAAACTTAAAAGGAGTTTCTTAAAACTACAGTGTCTTGGGGCACCGGGTGGTGCAATCCGTTAAGCATCAGACTCTTGATTTCAGCTCAGATCATGATCTCAGGGTCCTGAGATTGAGCCCAAGTTTGGCTCCATGCTTGGTCAGAGTCTGCTTGAGATTCTCCCTCTCTCTCTGCCCCTCTCTCCCACCTCTAAAATAAATAAATAAATAAATCTTAAAACAAAACAAAACAAACCTACCATGTCTTTTTCATTTCCATCACAGAGTGCATTTGCTGGAAGCCTTCCTTTCTCTCTTCACATTACTATCTCATTTTTAAAGTCTTCTCTGTTCCCTTTCTGCTGACACCTGCTATCTAACTCTAGCATTCAGCCATCTTCCCAAAAGCCCCCACACCCTGCATCTTTTTGTTATGTAGAACATCCCTTAGTAATTTGGCCTAAATGTTCTCTGGTAGATTTCCTCAAACCCAGACTCAGACTTCACACAACAAGAGAAAGCCCTTGAGCTGATCCGACAATCAAGAAATATATCCTCCTTAGAAGCAGGAAGGGAAAGGGGAAGACTATGCATAGTCACAAATCAATAGTTTTGTCCCTGTCAGAGATAACAGTAACAGCCAATATTTGTAAATGTTCACTATAGGCCAGACACTAAGTCCCTTATATGTATTGTTATAGAATCTTTCAACAACCTTATGAATTAACAAATATTATCAACTCTATGTTTTAGATGAAGAGTTCGAACCAGAAAGTGTAACTTTCTCAATGTCACAAAGTGACAAAGCTGGGATTTGAACTAGGTGGTCTGGCTGTGGAGTACAGGTTCTTAACTACTGTACTACACTCCTTAAATTTTAACATATATATGATCTATATATCTATGTCTGTATCTATGATCTCTAACTTTTTCTTACCTGTATCAAAATATTGAGCAAGAACATGAAAACAAAGTGGAATGCTCATTTATTATGAGTTACCTTTTTTAAATTAAAAATCACTTGGGGACTTTATGCTACTGTTGCTGTCAGCCTTCCTGTCTGATCTTATTGATCTAGACCATGGAGTTGCTTTTATTACTTCTTGTTATGAGAAAAGCCTATTTTGACAAGGTCAGTGGAAAGATGTAATTCATCTTAGACTCTGGAATTTAATGTGGTAAAAGACGATTTGCTAGTACCTTGATAGGGAGCAAATGTTGAGCCTCTTAGAGAATAGGGTTCATAATTTAACATGCTTTTATCAGTTTCTTGTTGATGCACACATCCAGCCTATGTTCTTGTTTTTTTAAATGCACAGGCTTTCATCTTTTGTATTTTTCTTTCGCATATGCTGATTGGTCTAATTCATTGCTTTCAGCCCAGAGACAGTGTATGATGCAGTGCTCAGAAAAGACCCCTTCTGCTTTGGAAAAATTGCTTGCAAGTTAGATACATGAACACATCTTGCTTAGTCAGAGGGGGTAAAATGGATTTTTGTTTTGTTTTGCTTGAGAAGAAAATGGCTAGCAATTAAGATCATCCTGCATAGTAAAAATTGACTTTAAAGCCATCATTCAAATGCTCACCTTGAAACACTGCCCGTAGTTTGCTCTGCAAAGAGGAATGTTCATTGAGAAAAGGCAACCGTCCTCCAGGTTTCCGTTGTGGAAAGAATGCTGAACAGGAGTTCAGAGACTTGAGGTCAAAGCCATTCCTGCTGATAACCAGCTGCTTTGGGGCTTATTACTTATCCTCTCCGAGTCTTACTGTCTTCAACTGTAAAATGAGGTTGACCCTAATTTCCACAATTTCTTCATTCATAATAAACACAAGATGCATTTCTGTGCTAGATAACCTTAAAGATCTTGCCTATTCAATGCTGGTAGGATTCAAGGGCTTCCTGGGCATGTCTAGCAACACATGGGCAGCCACCTCCCTGTTGGGAGCATCCCTGCTTCCCCCAGATACTTACTTACTAACCATAACTGATTGGCTCAGACTCAAAATTGCCCAGTTAAAGATTCATTCCTTATGAGTAGGCATTGGTCAAAGTAAAAATATTCCTAGCAGGCGTTTTGTAAGCTATTTCCCCATTATTCAGTTTATTTATCTAATCTAACAAGCAGCAATTTAACACAGAAAGTATTCAAGACACCAAGTGAGGCTCTGAGTGTGTTGGGAGTAGTGGGGAAGAATGGAAAGATGCTGAAGACATGGTCCTGCCCCTGAGGGACCTCTAAGCAGTAGTAGAGAATGGGCAAATTTGTATATGTGTCAGAGCACTGTGGGTTCTGAGTGCTGTAAGAGTTCAAATAGGGAGACAGATTGTGGTCACCTGCAATGTTCAGGGAAGTTTTTTCTTTTTTAAAAATTTATATTCAGCTTGAACATGGCTTTGAAAGATGGTTGACTGATAGAGAAATAGATAAGGGGTTATGGCTTGGCATGAATCAAAGCTTAGGGGTGGGAATAACCAAGGCACATTGAGAAAGTTAAATATATAAGGTGAAGCAATGGTACTGCAAAAGATGGACAAAGACAATTAGATTTAATGCAGTAAATAAGAAGAGGTGATCATTTGTTCTTGAAGGAGAGAAGGACATACTGATGGACATATTTCAGGAATTTCATGTGGCAGGGGAGTGCAGAATAGTTTTCAGGGAAAATAGTCCCTGAATCTTCAGAGCTTCAACTCTTACCTCTTGAATGTTTTTGAATGAGTGTTTCTGGAATTTGATCTGATGTCCTTCTAGGAAGAAGGGTTGACTATAAATAATCTTGCCAGTGAAAATAAGCAGCTTGGGAAGAAAAAGAAAATATTTGAGGGATCTTAAAGTGAAGAGACCGGGATTGGCACGCCCACTCGTGTCTGGTTCTCCAGCCCAAGCAACATAAATGTTGAATGCCTCTCCTCTTCTAATTTTTCTAGCCTTAAAAGTGAGTAAAGTGTCAAACTGTAAAAGGTCAAAGGTGCTTTTTTTCATTATGTTTAGGTTCTCATGATTTTAAGAAATATGACAGTTACAGAATCTGCCTCATCCCTCATTTCTCTGTCCTCTCACTAGATGAGAGCATATTTAACAAGTTTTATATTGGAATTACCAGTAAAAAGTTTGAGTCTAAGCATCTGTTCTGCATTTTATATATTATATATATATATGTATGTGTGTGTATATATATACATATATCTGCATTAAAAATCACCCCCAAACTTAGGGATATAACACAGCAATCATTTATATATCTCATGAATCTCCAATCTGAGCTGGGCTGGATGGGAAGGCCCATCTCTGCTCCATGCAGCATCTGCTGGGGGTAGGGGGAAGGGTCACCTGAAGGCTGAAGGATTCACTTCTATGATATACCCACATGGCTAGCAAACTGGTTCTGGCTATTAGCTGGGAGCTTTGGGTGGAAGAGTGGAGTAACCAGAAGTCTGGAGTAGAGAGCCCGATTCCACTTCATATTAGTCTCTCTATGGCTGCCTGGATTCTATGCAGCCTAGTCACTGAGTTCCAAAAGAAAATAGCCTGAGTAAGAGAGAGAACATGCCAGGCAGAAGCTGTATCATCCTTTAGACCTAAGTTACCAGCATAGCTTCCACCATATTTTATTTGATACACAAGTAACTTAAGCCATCCCATATTTAAGGGGAAGGGAATTCAATTCTTCTTCTATATGGCAGAGATGTCAGAGAATTTGCCAATATGTTTTATTTATTACTAAATATTTTCTTTTTTAAATTCCAGGATAGTTAACATATAGTGTTATGTTAGTTTTAGGTGTACAATATAGCGACCCAACAATTCTCTACATGACTCATGGTATGTGTACTCTTTAATCCCCATCAACTGTTTCACCCATCCTCCAACCCATCTCCCCTCTGGTAACTATCTGTTCTCTATAGTTAACAGTCTGTTTTTTGTTTGTCTCTCTTTTATCCCACCTTTGTTCATTTGTTTTGTTTCTTAAATTCCACATATGAGTGAAATCGTATGGTATTTGTTTTTCTCTGACTGACTTATTTCACTTAGCAGTATACTCTCTAGCTCTGCCCCTGTTGTTACAAATGGCAAGATTTCATTATTTTTTATGGCTGAATAATATTCCCATGTGTCTGTCTGTCTGTGAGTCTGTTTCTGTGTCTCTGTGTGTGTATACATTTATCCATTCATCTGTCAGTGGACACCTGGACTGCTTCCTTAATTTGGCTATTGTAAATAATGCTGCAATAAACATGAGAGGTGCATATTACCTTTCAAATTGGTGTTTTCATGTTCACTGGTGGGATTACTGGATCATAGGGTAGTTCTATTTCTAATTTTTTGAGGCACCTCCCTACTGTTTTCCACAATGGCTGTACCAGTTTGCATTCCCACCAAAAGTGCATGAGAGTTCCCTTTTCTGCACATTTGCCAATGATTTGTTTCATGAGATTTTTATTTTAGCCATTCTGACAAATGTGAGGTGATATCTCAATATAGTTTAGATTTGTATTTGCCTGATGATGAGTGATATTGGGCATTTTTCATGTGTCTGTGGGCCATCTGTATGTCTTCTTTAGAGAAATGTCAGTTTATGATTTCTGCTCATTTTTAATTGGATTATTTGGTTTTTGGGTGTTGAGTTGTATACATCTTTTATATATTTTGAATATCTACCCTTTACTGGATATGTCATTTGCAAATATCCTCTCTCATTCTGTAAGTTGCCTTTTAATTTTGTTGATTATTTCTTTCGCTGTGCAGAAGCTTTTTATTTTGGTATAATCCCAATAATTTATTTCTGGTTTTGTTTCCCTTGCCTCAGGAGACATATCTAGAAAAATGTTACAGTCAATGTTATAGGCCTTGCTACCTGTATTCTCTTCTAAGATTTTTATGGTTTCAAGTCTCACATTTAGGACCTTAGTGCATTTTAAATTTATTTTTTGTGTGTGGCATAAGAAAATAGCCCAGTTTCATTCTTTTGCATGTAGCTGTCCAGTTTTCCCAACACCATTTGTTGAAGAGACTTTTTCCATTGCTTATTCTTGCCTCCTTCATTGAAGATTAATTGACCATCTAATTGTGGGTTTGTTTTTGAGCTTTCTATCTTGTTCTGTTGATCCATGTGTCTATTTTTGTGTCAGTATCATACTGTTTTGATGACTACATCTTCGTAATATAACTTGAAATCTGGAATTGTCATATCTCCAACTTTATTTTTCTTTTTCAAGATTGCTTTGGCTATTCAGGATCCTTTGTAGTTCTATATGAATTTTAGGATTGTTCATTCTAGTTCTGTGAGAAATGCTGTTGGTATTTTGATAGGGATTGCATTAAATGTATAGATTGCTTTGGGTAGTATGGACATTTTTACAATATTTGTCCTAATCCATGGGCACCAAATATCTTTCCATTTGTGTTGTCTTCAATTTCTTTCATCAAAGTTTTATGGTTTTCAGAGTACAGGTTCCTCACCTCCTTGGTTAAGTTTATTCCTAGGCATTTTATTTTTAGTGCAGTTGTAAATGGGATTGTGTCCTCAATTTCTCTTTGGAACTTTCCAACATTTTTAAAAACCACTACAGCATCTACAGGATTCTATCCCTAACCCCATCCCTTTAGTTCATCTTTCCCTCTCTTTAATTATATCTTTAAATGTTCATAGGAGTGAATCTAGAACACCATCTCTGACAGGGCAAGATAGATCATGTAGATAAGTAAAGTGGAATTGTATAAAGGAGAAAAAGAACTAGCTTCTCCTAAAGCAGATGAACTCAGCTTCCCCAGGCTACCAGTTTAGAACATCTGACTAGATGAAGGAAGCTAGAAAACTGCTTTTGTTATTATCTAATTAGTCTCCTTCATTTTTTTTTCTTTAAGAGAGAGAGAGAAAAAACACATAAATGCAAGTGGTGAGAGGGAGGGGCAGAGGAAAAGGATGAGAGAGAATCTTAAGCAGGCTCCACATCCAGTGTGGAACCAAATGCGCGGCTTAATCTCATAACCCATAACTGAGCCAAAATCAAGAGTTGGACACTTAACTGACTGTGCCAGCCAAGTGCCCCTCCTTGATTATTTTTAAGGTCAAGAAGATAGCAGGTGACATAATCTTTGATGAGTCAGAAATGGAAACATGTTTTTAGAAATGTCCTTCATCTTCAAAGCTTGTGTTTAAACAACAGTTCTTAGGGAGTAGAAGAATGCTGGATTAAAGGGAACATGGGACTGGCCTTGTTCAGAGATATTCTGTGCTCTAATAAAGTAGATAATTTCTGGGTAGGTCCTTCAGCTTACATAGGCCCTTCAGCTTCCATAAAATGTATATCCTTGACTCTGGTGTCTGCTGTCACAGGGTACTTGGATGGCTGGTGTCTATTTGAGGTCTTCCAGCATCCCAAAGTGTATGGGGGGTTGCCTGAGTTCTCAGCAGAGGTGAGAAACTGCGTCACAGAGATATGATCTGAGCTGATGACAGGAACTCCTTGAGTGAACTTGTCTTGGAGAGTCACAGAGTCCACCATAAAATGCCGTTCTCTGTGATTTGGAAGTCAAGTACTTGTTTTTCAGCACTCCCTTAACCTTGCTCTTAAGGAAACTTAATCAAGAGAATGTTCCTGTACTCTGTTTTCTTCAGATGGGTTCTGCATGGCTAAAGTTATACTTGATAGCTTCTGGCTTGTCTTTAGTTTCAAATATGGGGGAGAGCAGATGTTATTTAGAGAGTCCTTTAAGCCCTTTCCACTGATGGAAAGAACATGCTTCAGTACTTGTTGATCTCCTAGGTTTCTGAGAGTTGTTTTTGAGTCATTTAGTAATAGCTGAACAATTTCCGTATTAAATTCCAAGCTCCTTTCACTTAAGAGCTCCAATATTTAGTCAGCTGTCCTGTAGAGCAGGTTTTTATTCTTAAAGGTTTAGACCATTTCTTCTCTAAATAATACTATCTGCTGTCAAAATGATATATGCTGTATACTGATATTTATTAAGACTATATCATGAAACCATATGCAGGCAGAGAGCTCCATCTATATTGTTAGTCTTGGGAACAGAAACTTGTTTTAATGGATGCAGACCTTAATATTGTGGTATATGATGTTTTAATTAAGCAGAGATTTTTTGGCATTAAAATCTTTAGAAATGTTAAATAACTAGAAACAGAGAACTGTCCAAAGAATAAGGAATGAGTCATTTTTATAAACAATATATAACCACTTGATTTCTTTCCTCTCACCAGTTCCTTTGATGCTCATGGTTTGTAGTTTAAATCTCAAGTGGAGGCATTTCAAGGCAATGCTGGTTTGAAAGTAATGTTATAGAGTCCAGGCAGGAAATAGATGGCACTCAAGCAGGGAGGGTAGTTGTAAGAGTTTAAGGAAAAACCTATTTATGAAAGTGTAGGCATGGTTAGAGGAAACTAGCAAAGAACAAAGAAAGCACCCTGGGGAGCCATTATTACTCCTAGGCCAGGAGGAGCATAGGGAGGGAACCAGGCTTAGATGTGGGAGAGGCCACTGGCTGAGGCTGTGCTTTTGGCAGAGGAACACATCCACACACCAGGAAGAAGACCGCAAGAGTAAACCTTCCAACTTCTCTTTTCTTTCCTACTGCTCATCTGCCAGGGCCTTCTATTAGTAGACCCCAACCAAAACTCAAAGAGAAGGCAAAAAGCCTTCCATAAAATTTAGCCTTCTAGAGTACAGGGTGGAGAAGAATAAATAGTGAATTTGACAGGCCAATGGAAAATATCCACCACGACAGATAAACACAACACTATAGTTTTGGTTTGTTAGTTGTTCTTTCAGAAAGACAAGCTTATTGGGTTGGCCTGATTGCACGATAAATTTAACATTAGCTTCTCTTGAATTGTATATGAGTGAAATTTAGATTGCATAAAATCTACCTTCTCCTCACTGCCCCACTCCCTGCCCTTCTTGGCCTTTCACTCCTTGCCAAATTAATTAGCTTGGGGACAAAGGGAGTTTGAGACTTCGTATCTTTGGACCATGGTGTGAAGGTGGAGTTCTGAAGGTAGATGGCAGAGGTAGTTGGAACTAACTTTTCTTAAAGAAAAGGAGACACTGGTTCTATAACAGAAAATAAACTTTTGGTAGATACCCCAAGAGGGCCAGGGATGGGGATGAGAAGGAAACATGCCCATCAATTAGAATGCAACACCCCTCACTGCCTGGTGATGGAGGGACAGGGCCTCAGAGACAGGTAAATTTCTGCAATAAATGTGCTCAAAAGGGAGAACAAGTTCTGGGAAGTGTCCAATCTATATTTCAAGAAGTGTATTTATTTGGTGGAACCTGGATATTTGGGGATTTAGAACTGTTTACACCATAGTTTATTTCTTCTTTAAAAATGGAATTGTCGGGACTCCTGGGTGGCTCAGCAGTTGAGCATCTGCCTTTGGCTCAGGGCATGATCCCAGGGTTCTGGGATGGAGTCCCATATCGGGCTCCCTTCAAGGAGCCTGCTTCTCCCTCTACCTGTGTCTCTGCCTCTCTCTGTGTGTCTCTCATGAATAAATAAATAAAATATTTTTAAAAAATGGAATTGTCTATGTTGTGCTTACCCAGTAAGGTCAAGCAAGATAGAAAAAAAGAGCATATGTCTACTGAGCCCTTTACAGTTTACAACATATGCTAGCTGGAAAATATATCACATGGAAATGGTATGTGAATTTTTTTTTTTGTATAAAGAAATCATAGGAATTTTCAAGTCTATAGGCTTTTTTTAAAAAAAAAAAGATTTAATTTATTTATTTGAAAGAGAGAACACAGAGGGAGAAGAAGAGTCCTGCTGAGTGGAGAACCTGATGCTGGGTTCAATCCCAGGATCCTAAGATCAGGACCCTAGCTGAAGGCAGATGCTTAACTGACAGAGCCATCCAGGTGCCCAAGGTTATAAGCTTTTATAAGAAACTTGACTACATGCAAGTGGTTTTCAACACATAAAGTCTGTGGTTTCCCATTCAATCTGCCTTAATAACAAAGGAGCAAAAGGACTTGGTATATGGCAAGTTCATGGTGCCTGTTTAAAAGCAGTATCTTAAAGCAATTTCAGCTTGTCAGGCTTTGGAATGAAGCTGGTTTCTTTCTTTCTTTTTTTTAAAATTGTATTTATTTATTCATGAGAGACACACAGAGAGAGAGAGAGAGAGAGAAAAGCAGGGACATAGGCAGAGGGAGAAGCAGGCTCCATGCAGGGAGCCCAACATGGGACACATTCCCAGGACTCCAGGATCAGACCCTGGGCCAAAGGCAGGCACTAAACCGCTGAGCCACCCGGGCGGCCCTGAAGCTGGTTTCTTATCCAAAAAATAAGGTTTTGGACTATCCTCCAAGTTGGGAATACATACACATTAAGAGCTGTGCCTGGAAAAAAGAAACGTTCACATAAATAGGTTATAGTCCTTGGAGGATCCACATTCAGCAAGTGTAGCCATGTGAAGACCCAAAAGGGCTAAGCATTTCATTATGGTCATTCAGTTTGAAAGTCACCTTAATTTGTTATTGGCCTTGAATTCAAATATTCACAAAGGCAGCCTCTGTGTGGGAGAATAAATCAGTAGTGTTAATTGCACTTGTTTAATTCAACCATGAGAAAAATTAATCCTTTCGTATGTGGCTGGTTTTCTGGATGACATTTTCTGCTGTTGAGCCATTCCTTTTATTTCATGATGGAAAAAAAGGTTAAAAATGTTTTTAATTAAAAGCGTCAATCTTTTTTCCCCCTTCTCTAAAAATATGCTGTGGAAGACTACTATTTTAGTTGGAAGAAAAATTTAGCTCAATAAAACTAAAATATAACTGGGTATAATCAGGAAATAAAATAATCAAGATCAGACATCTGAAAGAGCCCACAGCGTTTCTTGAATGGATGCACACAAGACATTTATACTGAGTTCTACAGTTTTATGAAGTAGGCACTGAGGAGTCTTGGGCATTTGCTATGTGCAAGGCACAGGGCCAGTTCTAGCAATATAAGCTGAGGTTATTTCCTTCAAGTTGCTATTGTCTGATTGCAGAGATAGAACCTGTGAAAGGTAATGGATATTCAAAAAATAAATAACTGTTCAATCGAAACAATGCCACAGGGCTGTTCATGCTTATCTCCTAGATAAATGGTATGGGTGACGAGTGCTTTATTCAGAAAAGGGAGGGATGATTATGGAAGGGCCAGGAGCGACTTGGAAATGGAATTTGCTTTGGATCTTTTGGGGTGGGGAGGGCTTGATAGGCTTAGGAGGACCTTGGGCATCATAGGAGGAAATCATAAAATATTAAAACTTAAAGTGGGCAGGGCTCCTCATGGTCACATAATCTGGACTGTACTTGAATACCTCCCCTGAATCAGAGCCATCATGGGTAACCTGTTCGATTTTTGCTCAGCATTAGTCACCAGAAAGTTCTTTTGTTTGGTCTTCAGGTGAAATGTATATCCTTTCGTCATTCCAACTCTTTAACCTCCATTTGAGTTCTTACAGGGAAACTTAAATCCCTCTTCAGATGTGAGCCCTCGGAGTCTTTGAAGGGGACTATTTTGTGTCCTCTAAGTCTTCTTGTTCTTCGGGGTTTTCTTGTTCCTCATTTTTCATTACTGCCAGATACTTTGCCATCTTGGTCACTTTTCTGTATGTATCTCAACACCCTTCCTTTGCGAATACATCTTTCCCCTATAGAACATGGATCTGGTCCCTCCACTATGGAAAACTTTCAGAGGCTTTCCTGTGCCCACAGAATGCACTTCTGGTTACCTGGCACTGTGGCATAGTTCCCCACTGGGAACCAAAAATGTTTGCACTATGTCCCTGCTTCTGTAAAACACCACCCAAACCAGAAGATACAGTGAAACTGTGATGTGGTATCCCTGCACTTCCTTGGGAGTGGATTTGGCTAATTCAAGGCAAGGTCCTGGTTAGGGGAGGGAGAGAGAGAGGAGGATGGGGGTTGTGATTATGGTATTTTTCCTTTGGTAAGGGAGCAAGGCCATTGCCTGAGTGTTCTGAGCAATTTTATTATCCTGGCCTCTGTGTGGTGGCTTCGGGGGATGCTCAGGCTGACATGGAATTGCCAGGCCTCCCTACTGCTCTGGCCTCAGCCTAGTGCTGTGTCTTGCTCCTCATAGCTGCCAAGTTTTTTATTAAGGCAGTGCCTCCACCACCCCTGTGCTGAGCGTGAGCTCACGAGGGCCCTGAGGCCCTGATGTAACACAAAGCTGCCTGAGTTTCTGATTTTCACCACTCCTTGAAGCTAACAGGGTCTTCGGTGGCATTTAGACTAGCTGGGAAAATAAATTAGTTCCTGGAACGTAGCTAACCAAGGTCTACAGAATCCATCTTCAACATTAGTATAGATTTTCATTTGCTTCTTTCTGTTTGCTTATCTTGCTCTGTTGTACAGTGATTTGAGTTGCTATAGTCCAACTCAGCATGCTTATTGCAGTGTTCTGAGAGGAGACATCTACCTATAAATTCAGGGAATAAGTGAAGATTGTAGCTTTTGGCTTTACTGAGAAAACTCAGAATGACTTCCTGGTTTTAATTTGGTTATTTTCAAGTTGGTAGCACGGTTTCTTTGCAGAGCTCTAAACCCATCCTGATATTGCTCATATTTAGTTGTTGATTTGCTGTAGGCTCTGTGAGAGCTTCCAGCATGCTATTTTAATTCTCTGCATAGCACTCATCACTTCCTGATATTTCTCATGTCAATTTGCTGATTTGTTGTAAGGTATATAAGAGTAGAAACCCTAATCTTTATTCCTTAGTCTGTCCCTAGCATCAGTACATGGTAGACATGCATTGAATATCTGTGGCCTGAATGTTGGTTACATCATTCTTAGGGTCAAATGCCTTCTCCATACTTTGGAGTGAAGGTGGCCTTATGATGTTGTTTGGTTTTAGCAAAAAAGAGAGAAATTTCCAGAATGACTGCTATCTGAAAGATGCCTTCCTGGTTACTTACTGGTCCCTTACAGTTGCTCCCAGTGTCCCACTACCAATGGTCATCTGTGTACTCACACTCCTGAGATGTTCTAGAGTGAAGATCCTGCATTATACTTCCCTGGGGTTTTGCTCTGAGTACTTTTGCCCATTTCTATGTGACTGAACAGATTGATCTAAGTGTCCCATTTATTATATGATAAATATTTTGTTCCCAGTTTTGTTCATTATACCTTTCTCTCCCTGAACAATGGAAAAACTGCCTCCCTATTTCTTAAGGGCCCATAGAATTCACATCTAGAAGTTGAGCTTCAGACAGTTATACATGTCTATCTGCTTCTTTAGTAAATATACTGTTTTCTTTTGAAAGCCTGCCTGCCTTCCTCCCTCTCTCCGTACTTCCTCCCTTCCTTCTTTCCTTCCTCTCCTTCTTCTTCAACAAGCATTTGCACCTTCTATGTACCAATCCCTGTGCCAGGTTCTGGGAACACAATGGTAAATATGACAAGCAGGATACCTGCCCTCTCAGAGCTTGCAATCATGAATGTTTATTAGAGACTACTATAAAAGCAATGCCCCACCCTGCAAACACCATCACACAATACATGCTTCAGTTAAAGGGTTAAGTTATATTTTAACAAATATCATTACAATGTAGAGACTGATGAGTGGAATTAAACAAGCCTGGGCTGACATCCCAGGTCTTCCATTTATTAGGTGACCTTGGGCAAATAACTTAACCTCTTAAGGCTTTAGCTTCTTCTTTGGTGAATGGGGAAACATTAATACTCACCTTATGGAATTCGTGGGAAGAGATGTAATTGATATAAAGCACTTAGGGCAGGACCCAAGTCTTAATAAATGTTGGAAATGAGAATGAGGATGGTGATAATAGCTGGGAGCCTAGATGAAGCATTTGGAAATAGTTTGACCTTGATCATGATATACATGCTCTTCTTTTTTTTTATTTTTTTTTTAATTTTTATTTATTTATGATAGTCACACAGAGAGAGAGAGAAGCAAAGACATAGGCAGAGGGAGAAGCAGGCTCCATGCACCGGGAGCCCGACGTGGGATTCGATCCCGGGTCTCCAGGATCGCGCCCTGGGCCAAAGGCAGGCGCCAAACCGCTGCGCCACCCAGGGATCCCTACATGCTCTTCTTAATCTCCAGTTGCTTGTCCAAAGAATAATGGGATCTGTTTAAATTCACAAAAGAGAAAAAGAGGTAAACATAGTTACATATGAGTACAGTAACCGTGTTTTCTGAGCTCAATCAGTCCCTGTCAAACATGTATATGCATTTCTTTGGGGAGGGAGCAGGGAATTTGCACCTCGGCCACTGGTCACTGTGTATATGGGCTACACATCTGCTGTAACAAAAAAGCTTCTGCGTGAAGACAAGGGGCTTGCTGGGGAGGAGCTTCAGAGCAGGGGCAGAAGGAAGAGAGAAGACAAAGCCCCTGGGCTTTCCCATTTCCTGCTCTATTTACCATGACTTGCCTCTAGCTTTTTTAGCCTTATCTTTAAATAATTGAAGACCATCTTAAGTACCAGGACCTTCTGTAAATTGCGTGGAAATGAGTAATATGCCCTATTGCCCAATGCTGACTAAATGGAAATTCTGGCCATACCACCCTAGGAAGACCGCTATGTGTGGTCTCCAAAATGGACAGGCAGGCACATGTGTGCCCTGAGCAGGGAAGCGGGGGGCGTGGAGGTCGGGGGGGGGTGCGCAGCCTGAGAGAAGACCCAGATGCACTTGGGGTAGAGCAAATTCACCTGATAGGACAGTAGAGTTGCCTGTGAGTATTGACATGTGTGTAGACTTTTAATGGGGCATCTGTTTGAAATAGGTATAAAGCAGGTAAATGTCCAAAGGGGCTAAGTTGACATTCCCTCATTAACACCAAACTTGTTGCCTAAAAAATTCAGCTCATTTGACAATTGGTTTATTTTTTAGTGCCTTTTAAGTAATTTGAGTACTTAGAATGACTCTTTGGGAAACTTAACGAATTCCAACAAATCATCCTAAAGGAAAGAAAAAAATCTCCCCATTCTCTAGGAATACTTTGAATTTTTCAGGAGAGGTATCTAAACATAGTAGAATGTGAATATAGAATAAAAATAGTTTAGGACAAAAATAGAAAAGAGCCTTGTTCTCTGGATATAAAAACATGTGTAACAATCACAATATTTGTCTTTTTTCCCCCCAACTTAACCATTGCTGAATAATGTTTCATTCTGGACAGTTGTTTCTCCTTCTATCCTTCTTTGAATTCCCTCCTTCAACTTTTCAGAAAACTTGCATTCCTTATGCCTTTTTTCTTCTTTAAACTTAAATTTCCATTAAAAGACGATTCAGAAAAGACCATTGTGAGATGAAGTATGTCTGGGGAAATCTGCTGTTTCTTTTGCAAGGTCAGGCTACCCTCCACCAACCTCCTGCCCTGTCAGCCCCTCCTCCTATCCCCATCTTGCCCCTTTGCCTGGTGCACTCTTAGCATTGATCCTGTGCAACATTTATCACAATAGTAATCTAAGAATAAATTCTGTAATTCATTTTTTAATATCTCCCTCTTTTGTTGGACTGTGATCACCATGAGAGCAGGAGAGGAAACTATTCTGTTCAACTTCATATACACTGGGCTTGACCCAGTACCTGGTACATTGTAGAGCTCAGCTTATGTTGTTGAGTAATAGCTAACATTTATTGAATGACTGGCATCCTGCTAATGAAAGAACCAGTCTTCTTGAAAAATACTTGCAAATGACCAAATAAATAAAGTAACAAAATCCATGTGTGAGATCTGTTTTGCATGTAGCTTTGAATTTTTAAGTCATGGCATACATCAAATGCTACAAATAAGTTGGAAGTGAACATTTGAGATTTTGAAGGTGTGAATTGATGTCAAGTAGACTATTTTATCTTCTCATCCCTGTGTGAGATAGAGAAGGGGTGGATAGTTCTGTACAAATTAGGGCCAGCATAGAGAGAGTAAATCATTGGTAGAGGTAGTTCTGACCCCAAACCAGGGTGTCTCATGAGAGCAGTCAAGGAGACATGCTTGTGTACCAGTCAGGGGCCCAGCAGGAAATGGAAGTCACCCTCGAACTGGCAATTTGAGAATTTAGTAAAGCGATGACTTTCTAAAGTGAAAGTAGTGTTTATAGAAACTATTGATAGTGCTCAGGGCTAGCTACAGCTGGGAGCTGGTACTCCCTCTAGTCCTGAAGGGGGAGGATGGAGAGTTACCAACTACCCCAGGGAGGGTAGCTGACAGGAGATAGCCCCCTGTGAGGGGCTATGCCCTTTGGTAACTGAACACAACCCACCCAAGGCACCTTGATAGGAAGGAGTTTGGAGAATGCAAACAGCTACCTCAAGCTTCTGCCACCTGTAACCTCCTGCCAGTCCCTCCTACTGGTATAACCCAAATAGAAGTCAGGGGATAAAGGAACCCATTGGTTTAGTCCATAGGGTCAGTTGTAGGGCCTACAACATGGTAGAGCAAGGCAGAGGGTGAATATAGGGTGCACAGGGAAGATGTAAGGTAAAAGAAAATAGAAGACACAGCTTGTACCTCCTTCACTGAAACTTACCAGAGGACACAGCCTGGAAAATGTGAAAAACATAATGGAATGAGGATGTTCATGTGAGGGCCTTGGAGGGTCAACCTGGGCACGTTTCCAATGACAAAAAGTGTTGTATCCAATTATCATGGAACTGCTCAGTGGCAGCAGCTCACCTGAAATCCTAGAGGTCTCACTTGTTGGTCATTTGTTTTGCAAGTACTTCATTGTTTTGGGCGTGGGAGCTTGAAAGTTCCCTCATTTTCCAGTAGTGCAAGGCTCTCTCTGCATGCTGTCCTTCAGTATAGGTACTCAAGGTGAGGATCCTAAACCAGCAGCACTTGGGGGCTGGTTAGAAATGCAAACCCATGACCACAGTCTGACCTTCTGTATCAGCATATTTGGGGTTAGGCTTTAGAAACCTGTGTTTTATCAGTTGTCCAGGTGATTTCCTTGCAGGCTTGAGTTTGAAAACCTTTAATAGATATTACAAATGTTTGAAACATGGAAATATAAGCTCAGAGCTGTGAATAACACACATACACACACACACACAGCCCTGCATCACTGCTGCTCACACAATTTTATCTTAATCTTGGTATATTTTCAAATAGTTCTGTAAAATAAGGAAATTGGATTTAAAAAATGGTTTTTCAATGTTTGTCTGATCCTCTTCAGAGCCAAAGGGTCACTGGGCCAATCCACTCAACTAAAATGATAAATTTATTTTTATAATATTTCATTTGAACGCATTAAGAAGAGTTTGAAAACCCTAGTTTGAGATGATCCAAGATTTCCCCTTGTTCAAATGTTCTATGGTGTTATGTGTGTCAATTGCATTGATTCAGTATGTATGGAATCTATATTTGTATCTTACATAGATGCATATTTTGTTTTATTTCAAGATATGGCATTAATAGCCAGAGGTGCTATTTTTCCATTTCCTGTCCTTTGTGGTACAGTTAAATATCCTGATTGCATGTGTGATTTTCAGAATGGCAGTCACTCCTTGGCAGCATGTCTTTAATTGCTTTATCTCCTACTGCTGTTTTGAACACAAATCATTTGCAGGAAGTGTCATTGTACTTCTTCTTGCATTATTTCACATGCCTGAGCTGTCCGTGTATGCATTAGGCTATTAAATATTTTAAAACAGAGAGTGTCTAATCCTGGTTCTGAATGTGATTTACAAATCCAACAGCTTGGGTGATCGCCCATCATTTTTGTGCTTGTGTTTTCTTATTTATCAAAAGACCATAATAGTATGTTGCCTACAATGTCACATGTGGTGGCTGTAAAATTTTTATATGGAAGAGAGTTGGGGGCAGTAATCTTGTTGCTAGGGATGGGTGGTGGGATAGAGATTTACTTGTCTTGAAGATAAATTTGGAAAGGAAGCACACATCATTTTACTTAGCTAATCAAAATCCATAAAATTAGAAAAATCTTCTGAAGATGCTTTTATTTACAGGATGCAGAAGATTGATAAAATGGTGATGAGTTCTATCAAAGAACACTCCTTAAAAAATATATATTTGAGCTGGCTATGGGAGAGAAATTATTGGGGCAGGAAGAACCAAAGTTCTTGCCCCCAGCCACTTCTTGACATTGCTTCTAAGTGATGTCAGCATATTGTGAAGATAATAAGCCAATAGAAGAACTGAGCAAGTGCAAGAATGGGAGAATTATCAAACTGGTGTCATTTTTATTTCCTTAAGGCTCCTTATTTTTATTTTTAAAGATTTTATTTATTTATTCATGAGAGACACAGAGAGAGAGACACACACACACAGGCAGAGACAGGCAGAGGGAGAAGCAGGCTCCATGCAGGGAGCCCGACGTGGGACTCGATCCTGGGACTCCAGGATCACGCCCTGGGTGAAGGAAGGTGCTAAACCGCTGAGCCACCTGGGCTGCCCTCCTTAAGGCTCTTTAGAGAAGAAGCAGTGTTCAGTTGATCACTGTGTATTTCCCTAGCTACTTGCACCCCGTGCAGTGCCTATTTTTTAGTAGCTGTTAAATAAATACATGAAGTACAGATAAATGTGTAACTCAGATATTACCTGGAGTCACTTGAATATACATAAAATGGACTTGAATCCATCCCAGGTGCTCTAAAATCCTGGAGGTATATGGTCTCATGGCCTACTCTTTCTCTGATCTTTGGTTGCTCTTGAGCTCATGTGGTTCATCTATTCTCCTCTCTCTGCCCTATGTGCACTCACATGTAGTTTCTAGCCCCTTTTCCTTGGTTCCCCCAAACAATTCTCATACCTGGCATTTGTGTGCAATAGACTTAACTATTTAGAGATATCAGTTGAAGGATCATAGCACATAGATAATTTAGGAGAAAATCTTAGTTTTGTTCTTTAAAATTCTCCTGTGGGAAAATAATTCCCATTCCTCAAGTGTGGGCTGCACATAATGACTTCCTTCCAAAGAGGATAGTATGGAAATGTGGAGGAAGAATAACTTTATAGTGGAGAAACCTGACAAACACTACTTCAGCCAGGTGGTCAAGGTCAACATCAACAGTCACAAAACATTGGTAATATGTGGTATATTTTCATCTCTCTGATCCCCAAACCCCATAACCCCAGTCCAATCATGACAAAACATCAGATAAATCCCAGGAGAGGGCCATTGTGTAATATACTTGAGTATTCCTCAAAACTGTCAAGGTCATGAAAAACAAGGAAAGTCTAAGAAACTGTCAGAGCCAAGAAGAGCCTAAGGAGACATAACTAAATGTAAAATGTTAGCAGGAACAGCAAAAGAGCATTAGGTAAAAATCTAAGGAAATCTTAATCAACTATGGACTTGAGTTAATAATAATGTAGTGATACTGGTTTGTTAACTATAACAAATGTAAGCTATTAATAATGGGGGAAGGGGTACAGTATATAGAACTCTATTATCTGCTCAATTTTTCATACATCTAACTTTATTCTAAAAAATAAAGTCTAACATTAATAATATTTTTAATTATTATTCACATACATGGAACAGAAAATTTCTGCCTATTTTCTTATAAGGTGCTGGCCCCGGCATCCTGACCCTCCATGTCACTACTCTTCTCTTGCTCATACCTCTCCTGCTTTGGGGCACCTCTAAATTTTATCCCCATCCCCTAACCACCACTAGCTTCTTTCATGGAGCACGTTGGGAGTTCTTTGCTCCACCCGAGCTCATCCAGCTACTCTTGTAGTTACAATGGTTTCTTTCTTCTGCAGATGAACAGACAAGCTGACCGAGAGCTGGTGGCTGCTAGGCACTGATCCAGTCTACCCTACACAGTGCTTGGGGATTCTGGGATCACAAACTTTCAGTGTGGTCTTAGCTCAGGGCAGCTGAATGGTACCGAGGAGATCAGTGTTTACTGTGGAGAAAAGAGTTTGCTCTTTTTTCAAGACTTTTTCTCAGTATTAATTACATGTGTTTTTCCTCCCAAACTTAACATTGAAATCTTTCTAAACTAAGCAGGTTGGGGGAAAAAGCACCAAAGAAACTTTAAAAATGTGCTTAGTGTTGAAGGCTCTGGAAAGAAGTTGAATTCAGTGAGTAGCAGATTTCATATTAACTTTCAAAATTCATTGTTCCTGCAGAAATTCTTTTCAGGTTGCAAAATTCTTTTCAGGTTGCAGGATCCATGGTATTCTCAATTCCATCCCAAGGAAAAGGAGAGAAAAAAAAGGGAAAAGATATTTAGCCCTACTTTCCTGGAGCAGTACCTTGGTTCTCTCATTTAATTCCTACAACATTTCAAAGTAGATATTTTTGTCCCAGTCGCAGACAAGGAAGCTGAGGTGATTGAACTCCCTTGTGGTCATGCAGCCTGGGAGTGGCCCACCCGAATCTGGAGCCCAGTGCCTCCTGACTCCAAATCCCTGTCGTCTTCTCATTGTGCTGCCTCCCAAACCAGCCCCTCCATCAGCCTTGCTGTCTCTGTCACTGGAAGCACTTGATTTTGTCCAGGTCCCTGGCTTGTGTTTTTATTTGTTGCCAGTGCTTTCCAGAAATACATGTTTTACATTGCACAGAGGTTTCTGCCCCCAGCAGCATTATCCTCCTCCTCTTCCTCGCATGAACCCATTAATTCCTGCTGGGGATTATGTGAGAATACTTTGGAAAGGTTATTTGTATCGGAGTCTCTTTCCATCCAAGACGAGTCTAAGGGCCCTCTCTCCCAAGTACAGAAGGTGGAATGGCTGTCTTCTGATCCTCTACATATTTTCTTACACATTTCCTAGCTTTCTCATACCTGGTACCTATGAAATGAAGGGGGAGAGGGAGCATAATTGGGGTTAGATCAGCAGCCAGGTGGAGAAAAATAGAATGAAGAGGCCAGGTCTTAGTCTTTCATTCAGATATTTGAAGAATCAATCTGATGGAGGCAAGCTCCTGATTGGTGTGCACTGTGGGTCCAGTACCACTATGGACCATCACTTAACCTTGGCACTCTGAGGGAAGGGGTGATGTTTCAAAGACATCAGAAGTTAAGTTGGAGACCATGATGGACACCAAAGCCTTATGCTTTGTATCTTTAAAACCCTTCAGGGAAATGACCTCAGCAGGAGGAGATATTTATTTATTTATTTATTTATTTATTTATTTATTTATTTTTCCAGAGATTTTATTTTATTAAATTCAATTTGCCAGTATTTAGTGTAACACCCAGTGCTCATCTCATCATCTCATCGTGAGCTCTCCTTAAAGGAGGAGAAATTTAACACTGTAACAGACACAGTAAACCCACATAACAGGTATGGGAATGTCTTCTGAATTAAAAAGCAAAAAACAAAAGCCTAAGTCTAATACAACCATGGCAGGAGTAGACTTCTGTAACATGCCTTCTTAAGAAGAGCTGGGTTTATGTTAAACCCCATGTTAAGTATGAGCCCTGAAACTTAACAACTCTATGGAGTAACATATTGCTAGAATATGGTTATCTTGTAAAACTATTTAGGGGCAGATAGAGCCTTACTAGTTCAGGCCGCACAAACCGCAAAATATTCAGTCTGTTTGAATGGTGGAAATCTCTCCTCCAGGATGGGGCAGGCAGTAGCAGTGATTGGAAATTTGCATGGAAAAAAAATTTGTTATTACAACACTATTACAATGCAATATAATAATGCAGTGAAAATATCCATGTGACTAAAAAAAGATTGGAAGGGAAAGTAGCAGTCACCAGAAGCAGTTTAAATAAATGAACAAAACTCCATAATTTTCTTGTTAAGAATAAGAAATAAAAGGCATACAGAAGGCTGTTATTACCTGCATTCTCAGTATCTAGAGAGTATAGGCTGAAATACGTAGAGACTCCAGCTTGGAAACTCTTGGTATTAGCTTAATTACCTACAGAAATCAAGCACTAATTGGAAAAATAAAGCTAATAAGAATCAAGTTAGAGGCAAGGTACTTAATGTTTATAGTTGTATTTATTTACTTGTTATTTACATGCAGCTATTATTCTGATAGCATGTCAGGAGTTGTATCTCAGTGGCTAAGCCAAATGATTTATGCTTTATTATCTATAATCACACACATGTAATTAGATTTATTTCTGCTTTGTGCATTTCCCAGACCTGAAATAAAACTGAGAGCTTAAGCTTATTTATTCTACAGAAGATTGAAAGTTATAAAGTATTATACTGAATCATATGAAATTGTTTTTGTAAGTCAAAATAAGCCAAAATAGCAGTATTTCATATGATTTAATCTAATATTTGACAGGGCTTGGTAAATTCTAGATGTGTCACAAAATGTAATGAAATGCATCCATTAGTTGGTGGTAGTTACCACAGATGAAGCTTCATATTGGAAGAAATTAAAAAGTCCTTTGATTCATCTTAAAACAGTAAGGGTTTTGTGGGGTTTTTTTTTTTTTTTTTTTGGTTTTGTTTTTTGTTTTTGTATTTGTTTTTGTTTTTGTTTTTTTGCCAGGCGGAAGCAATCCTCGGCTCTCGTTGGCAGTGGGCCCACCTAGGAGTCAGGATACCTAGGTTCACTTATGACTTTATTAAAAGAGTTGATAATTAATGTAATTAATACGTTCTCCCAACCTGTGGCTTTCCATCAAATGAAATGTATTGAAGAGCTTTGAAAAATTAAAGTTTATGGTGGGTAACATAATGTCATCATTATTGCTAAGTGTGGGGGAATTTGACTGAGGCTGTTCAGAGACCAGAAGATGTGTAATCTTCAATAGGAGAAACCACCCAGACTACTACATCCATTCTGAGCAGTGTATTCACAAGCTAATGCGGGTGGGGGTTTTCTTCCCTTCATGTGAGAATAGGCCTGCACAGCTTGATTTAGATAAAGATGAAGACATCATTTGGATGGCACCATATTATTTTTTTAATTAAAAATATCTTTAGCTTTGTGCTGAGAACAGCAAGGAACAAATGGTTCTGCATGTCACCAGATCCAATGGAGACAGGTGGTGTGTTCAGCCTTGCCCTGGGTACTTTCCTTACATGTGAGAGCGCCTGTGTTGCCAGATTCCAAGGTGGTTTAAATGACTGAGCCAATGGAAGCTCCAACCTGCTTTTTTCCTCCTGTGAACGTGGAGAATCTTCACAGTGCACTCTGCACTGTATTCCAAAGCAACCTGGGGTCTGCAGAGATGCTTACAGTGCATTTTGCTGACAGGTGTTTTTCACGAGGCAATGGAACCTTAAGCAAGCTGCTTCAAAAAGGGCTCATCAGTTCTGTTTACATCTTGGGGTTTTGCTGAGATTTTATTTGGAGGTAGAAAATCACTTTTCTGTGTTTGAACAGCACAGTGTAGAGAGCACATGTATGCCATTTGGATTAACATTTTGTTTTTTTGGTTTTTATTTTTTTTTTCTTTGTTGTATATGAGAAGAGAGTGGAAGGGTTGGAGTATATGTGGGGAGGAGGGAAGGAAATTCTGAGCACTTTCTTTATGTCAGAGTATTGCACATGCGTTGTATCATGTGTCCAACACACATACATCTATTACATCATGCATTCTTCATAGCATCCTAAGAGGCAGGTGGCATTGTGACTCATCTTACAGATAAAAAGACTGAGTTCGCATAGCAAAACACTCTAGGCAGTTCATTGGTCTCAACCAGTGACTTCAAAGAGATGACTTTTGTTTACCATGACTTTAGTCCTAGATGGTTTAAAACTGCAGCACAGAAAAATCTATTAGTCACAAAAATTGTGTATTGATCTCCTTGTTGGATCCAGAAAGGTTGCTCTGAGATATAAAGGGCTGGTGAAGTGGAACTTAAATCTATTTTTTTTCTTCTAAGCAAGACAAACTGCCCATTAAGGTTATTGGTTATTTCTATTTCCAGCTTTTGTGATTTCCTTATCTGGGAGTAAAACTTTATTCTGAGAAAACCCACTTTGCAGAGCCCCCTTTAGTTATATAGATATAAAACAAATATGCCTCTCACTACTCATTGACTATAACAAGAGAGTTTGAGACTTGGAGAAAACTGGCTTGGAGCTCTATAGATGGATAGATGTGGTCCTAAGTTCTCTAAAACTCATTATTATGCAGAACAGAAAGTTTCCTGGGCAGAGTGCTGGACTGATTTGCATAAGGCCTCTTAAGGGGCAACCTTCCATATTCTTTTTCCCTTTGAGGCTCTAACCCTTTCTCTTGGCTCACAATGTGGATTCCATACTAAGTTGGAGATGTTAGAGGGGAGGTTCTGATTTTAGAACTCCTCTGAATAACCTGCCTTGGCATAGCTCTGTGTGTGTGTGTGTGTGTGTGTGTGTGTAAATTGTAAATGCTGTACCAACAAGCTGCTCTAATGCTGGGACCCCAAGCCTGTTTGGAGTGGAGTGTCCAAGAGAGTGAGGCTGGGAGAGAATCCTCACCCTCCATTGTAGGAGTGGCCATAGAGTAGGCCTCAATTTCCATACTCTTGTTAGCATTGATAAACCTGGTTCTGCACCATCCACTAGTCGGTAGGCTCTGGTGCTGACAAGCTAGTCTTAGCGGTATCACTGTGGGTTGTCGCCAATGGTGATAAATGGGGCACTTCAACCAGCTGATCCAAATTTTGGCCTCCTCCTTGGTGAAGGGATAATAATCACATCTGACTGCTTGGGTTGAGTAGGAGTCCCTAAGATTCTTGTCCCATCCAAACAGGCATTTCTCAAGGAGACTTCACTGAAAGAGGAAGCAGTCCTGGAGGCATATTGTTTTCACATCAAAAGGGACTGAAGAAGAACTTAGGTGTCTTTGAATTCCTTAATCCTGTTTGTTCTCCCTCCTCTTGGAGAAATAGGAATTCAGCACACTGCCTTAGTAGCCTCTGTTGTGGGTTGTAACACTGTTCGTGAATCAATTGCAAAGTTTAAACATTTTAAGTTTATATCATAAGTAAGCACTATGTGATCACCAACAGATAAGTTAGAAGTAGAAAGAATTAGAATTTATAGTTTGTTCCAGAAATTTTCAGCAGCTGTTTAGAAAGCTCTGGTTCTCTCTCTTTATCAAGTATTCCAACTACTTGTTATCATAGATATGTTATCGTATGCTCCTGAATACATATATTCTATAAAATTAGGATTATACAGTATATATTATTTTGTTTCCTAACTTGTTTTCCCACATGACAGCATTTTGGATTATTAAATATTTTTCAAAAGTGTGACTTTTACTGATTGTGTTGCATTCTCTTGCATAAATGTGCCATATTTTACTTAACCAACTTTTAGAAAAATGGATATTTTCATTTTACCATTAAAAATAATGCTATAATGAAAATCCTTACATGGGAATTTCTGTAACCTTCTCTGATAATTCTTTAAGGTAGACTCCCAAATATGAAATTTTTGGATCAGAAAACAATTTTAAGTCTCTTTATACCTATGTCAAACAGTTCTAGATAAGAATGGTAGGCTTAGCACTAAATTTTATTAATTTTTTTGAGAAAGAGAGAGAGCCTGAATGGGGGGGGGGGCAGCAGAGAGGGAGAAGCACTGGGCTCAGCAGGGAGCCCACCATAGGGCTCCATCCCAAGGCCCCGAAATCATGGCAGCCAAAGGCAGGTGCTTAACAAACAGACTGAGCTACCCAGGCACCCTGGTTTAGCATATTCTTGCCAACATGGTTACTAACCTTTAAAAATGGTTTACCAAGTTGATTGGTAAAATATGAGTAACATTCCCTCCTTTGTGTTTTGATTGCTATTGAGCCAAACTATTTTATTATACTGATAATTTATATTTTGTGAATTGTCTAATCATGTTCTTTGTTTCTTCCATCAGAGAATTTATTCTTCATTATTTCATTACTTGCAAGAGTTCTTTATATTTCAGCGATATTAGCTCCTTATCCCAATCATTTCAAATATCTTCCCAATTTTACACTGTTTATTGACATATAGAAGCTTTAATTTTCACAGTCAAATCTATCCTTTATGATGTATTTCATTTTATTAAATAATAAATATTAATAGTGATGTAAGAATAATAGCACAGTATTACTGTTCTTTACAAATCAGGCAACAGAAAATCTTTTCTAAAAATAAATGTTTTTACTTTTGACCTACTGTTGCTCTTTTATTATGCTAAAGAGGAAATGAATTTTACTAATATACTCTAGGAAACCTTTGGAAGCATTCTTGTTCAGGTGTTTCCTATTCCATGCCAAAATATTTTTTATTTTTATGAAATATAAAAAATATGCTCCCATCCTGTGGGACTTTCCCATTCTCCTTTCAGTTAGTCAAGTCCTTGACTGTCCTTGTGAATAATTTGGATTTCTATAATTGTTTAAATATTTAGACAAATGTTTCGATGTTTTCATATGGTACTTGTGACAGATATTGGCCGTTTGCCAAACATGTATCCTCTTTCTCCTGATTACACAGTCAACTATGTTTCTCAGGCATGTGTTTTTAGTCAGGTATGGTATATCACCAAGTTATGGTCATTGGAATGGTAGCTGGAGTGATGTAGACTTTCAGACTTTGGCCCATAACCACACCTTCTACTAGATCCTCCATGTCCTTTCTGTTTTTGTGGTAGCTTTGAAAAGCAGGTGTTGAAGTTAGTGGAGCTGCAAGATGGAAAGATCCTGAGACCATGAATCATAACCAATCAGAATCCTGCTTTTGAATCTTTGTGAGGGAGAAATAAACTATTAGATTAAGCCACTGAAATTTGGTTGCATCAGCTGCTGTCACCTTAACTAATATTATATTATATTCTTGGTGGTCAAGTTAGAGAAAATTTAGATTTGTAATAAATGGAAACATTGTGTGCAAAAAATATAGATTCATGCAAACTGATACCAATGTGTAGGTATATGTCTAAAGGTATGCCACTGGTCTCTGTCCTTTCTATAGATAAGAATGGGAGATGTCTGGAAACTGGAAAGTAAGGTACTTAGAAAAGAGCCATTATCAAAATTTTCATATATCTCAACCTGTGATTTGAGACAGGAGAATTATGGCTAGTGACTAGAATTACAAAGATACATATTTAGTTCATAGTAAAGAATTTTAAATAATCAAATTACTGCCTTGGAAGGATGTGAATTCCTATTCACTTTAAGAGTCTGATAATTATAATTACCTGTCATGGATGCCTTTGGTGGGAAGTAAAATTATAAGATCATTCAGATCCTTTCCATATCTTTCAATGAGACTATGAATTACTATAACATATTGTTATCATAATCAACCTCTTAGTTGATCTAAATATATTTCCAAATAGTTTCTCTCTTCCTAGGATTATAAGGCTGGTAGAAACCATTACATGTTGTGTTTATGATGGCCTTATTTTATTTCACAGTGATGTGGCTTGTTGTTCTATCGAGGAACTTTCTTCTAGGTCTACCATTAGGTTTGCTTTCAGTTGTAGGTATGAAGCCTGGATATGTATTTGTTTATATAATGGAAAGTCCATAAGATGGGCAAGTTCAGCAAAGTTTGATTCAGAAAGTCGAAGATGTTATCAACACCCAGCTTCAGTCCATTTGTCTGCCATTTGCATTTCTAGTTCTATCCTATGGCAGTTTTTGCCCTTTATTGTTGGAAGTTAGATGGTAACAACTGAAGTGACATTCTTCCTAAATCATGGCCTCAAGAATTGGTGGGTTGCAGGAAACAGATGTGGGGAATATGGTCCATATTAAGGAGATCAAGAAAATGAAGTGGAATAAATGCAGTATGAGGGATGAGAGGTAGTTTTGAAAAACAGGAAAATACGATTACATATATGTGCTGAATAATTAATAGGGAAGCTTCTTAGGTTCTGGAGCAGAGGCATGGCATAATGAAAAGTTTATGTTTAAGAGGTCTAGCCTGATGTTATTTGAATAGGTGTGAGTCAGGAGTGGCCATGACTTGAAAATAAGTTTCCTTTTTGAGGGTCTTGCAATGATGTGTTGGAGTAGTTCATTGTAGTTTACAACAGCTTGTAAAAACTGATTATTAAAGTTTCTGGAGTTTGGCATAACAGTTGTTAAATCATTGGTAGCTTGAAATTGATTATGGGGTATTTACACCTTGAAAATTGGCAAGCAGTAAAAATCGGGAAATTTCCCCTCCAGAGAACCAATTTTTACTAGCACACCATTGGTATTGCTTAATACATCTGGTTTTTTAATCTGCTCCAGGATTATGAGAAATCCTACTAAATAAAAAGGAAAAATAAATTTGAAGACCAAAATAATATCACAAAAAGACCTTATGAGGTTAACAGTTAGTTATTGTTCTATGATAGACAAGCTTAATAATCTCTTCTCCTTCTTCCCAAAGGAATAGGGATTTGTTGGGAATAAGTTTATTTCATTTGAAATAAATAACTCAAAAGCATTATTCTAACTTATTCCTTCTCAGACTTTAGTGTGCACGTCAATTACCAGGAAATTATTAGAAAGATAATTCTAATTCAGCAGATCTGGAGAAGTGCCTGAGATTCCACATTTCTAGCAAGCTTGAAGGTAATGCCACTGCTGCGGATCTGGGAACTTTGAGTAGCAAGGCTTCAATTCTTAATTTTTAAGTTGTGTTCCAGGAGAAAAGGATGAGGGTAAGACTGTTATTATATAACAGAAGTGTTAGATCAGAGGAGTCCTTTTTCCAGGTGACATTTTACAATAAGGACAGAGAACTATTCTTTTCATGTCTGGCTCTGCTAGGGAAACTGACTTTGGTTAAATTGATTAAATGGAAGGAGATTTTCCAGGTACAAATCAGGGAAGCAGACTTTTGGAAGCACTGAAAATGATTTGATTGAAGCTAGTTACCAAACAGAGCAGCAGCCAAATTGGCTCAATTGGTGCAAACAAATCAAGGAACGAGAGCAAGCTGAATGGAAAGAGATGCTTATCCTTTTTCTTTTGTGTTTATTTTATGTTGTAGGTAGATCATATGTTCTGTTGGACTATCAAGGTTGAAAGATGAATGCAGGCTCCCAACTTGAGTTTGGCAGACTCTGCCACAACACAGCTTTGTCTATGAGACACATTGCTTTGTTTTTAACCTCGTTGCCCAGGAATTGTTTTCAAGAGTGGATGATTGCTAAGCCAGTGAGTTCAGGGTTATGGAGGAGACTCACATGAGCTTTTGTGTGAGCAGTATAGGCTTCTGCAGTTTTCCTGGAAATATGAAAATACATGATCCACAATTTGGTTCTCTGCTTTAAGAGTGTTTCTAGAAACTCTCTCTTTGGAGATAAACTCCAAAGGATTACAGATTTCTATCCAGCATCTAGAAATTCCATGAAGAATATCTGGGTGAAATGCCAATCTTTATTGATCTTTTTTGAAGTTTTCCGGGGTTCTGCTCTGGTAAATCTTCCCTATGGCCCAGGCCAAATGACTATTAAGCTAAAACCAGCCTCTGTTTTATGTCTGGAAATTAGGGAAGGGAAAAGAGTGGAGGTGCAGTGGAAAATACAAGAACTCTGCAAAGTTGCCTGGAAACCCCTTGTAAACTTGAGCTAAAAGTATAGTTAGCAAATGGAAATTGGAATACCCCGGCAGTACTAAAATGAGCCTTTTTGAGATGCTGCTAAGGCAACAGTAGTTCATTTTTACCAGCAAAGAATCAACTTATCATTGGGCAAGGCTGGAAACTTTGACCATGAGATACTATTAAATTTTAATCCTGGAAGAGACTTTAGAGATGCTCTCACCCACCCTGCAGCACTTATAGATGATAAACTAAGGCTTGAGGAATTTATAGCTCACCCAAAGTTACCCTGCTAGCTGGAGAAAGAGCCAAGACTGGAATTTAGTATCCAGATCTTTTTTTATTATACCACAGATTGTTGATTTACTATGTATCAGCTTCTATGCCAAATATTTTACTTTTATTATCTCATTTAATACTTATGAAATTATATGAAACAACTACCATTCAGTCATTCATGTCATTCAAACTTATTTACATACCTCCTATGTGCCAGCCACTGTCGTAGGAGCTGGGGATACGATTAAAGTTACTGCACTCATATTCCTACATCCTAGTGGGAGCACTAGACAATAATTAGGTAAAACAACAAATATGATCATTTAAGATGGTGATGAGAACTGTGGTGAAAATAAAACAGGCTATATAATAGAGGGTGTCTGAGATAGAAAGAGACAACTTTAAATTGCGAGGTGACATTTGGGCTGACATCTGAGTGTCACTGAGTGACTATTTCAGGCAGAGGAAACAGTAAGTGCAAAGCCCTGAGGAGGCAAGAAGCTTGATATATTCAAAGAATAGGAATCACATCAGAGTAATCAGATTATATGGTGACAGTAAAACTGAAATATGATAGGAGTCATAAAGGATCCTCAAGGCCAAGGTAAAGAATTTGGAAAAGTCAGAAACCTTGGAGAGGGCAGTGATTAAAAAGCAGAGAAGTGAAATGATCCAATTTATGATTATTATTGGTCCTTTTTCTATCACTTTCTCATTTTACAAATGAGAAGCCAACGTATACAGAGGTTCTGTGACTTGCCAAAGATCATTCAGCTATTAAGTGGCACAAGCTCTGCATTGAACACCTGCAGATCCCATGCTATGCTGTTTTCCATTTTCTCCCCAATACTCACACTATTCCTACATGTAAAAACAGTTATACTAGTACATTAAGTGAATTTTCTTTTTTCTTTTTCTTTTTTTTTTAAGTGGTTGAACCAATTCTCCCATCTCCCACCCCCAGAAAAATGAATCAAGGGTAGTGTGCTTTACTGCATTCGGCGCTTACAGGAAGTGAAGGAACTTTTGTTTTCCTTAGATAGATTCTGATGTTTAAAAGTCTTCTAGCTGTTACTTCAATGAGTTTTGTTCTTCTGGGGTTGCCATTACCTTTTGGATACTGACCAGGCTAATGCAGCAGAATGGTATGGTGGACACTGGTGCATCTCAGTGGAAAGATATAGAAAGTGGAAATCAATAATATGGAAATTTTTTAGTGTCCCTTCCTTGTGAAACTTGTAAATGAGTTAGCAAACAAGATGATCTAAAGGCAGGCTAAGTCCTTCCTCTTCCTCTGTTTTTCTTGAACAATCCAGTCCAAAACTCATTCATGAGGGATGAGCAAGATATGTATTTATTTAGTGTGCATGGGGGGTGGACATCATGGGATTAGAGGAAGATGCTGAAAGTGGCTCAGGCAGGATGTTGGAGCCTAAGTTGGATGATAAGGCTGTCTGCGTAGTTAGGGCATATTGAAGCTGGAGACGGGTGAAAAGGATGTTTACACTAGTGGCAGGGAAGGCAATGGCAACAGGGAGCAATAGATATGAGCAAACCCAGTGCCCACATATTGGTTTCTATATAAAATTTTCCACTAAAAGAAACCAGGACTCTTTGGAGAATTGGCTGATTCCAGAGCTATGGCAGGGAAAGTACAAGATGAGCCTGGAACATTCATTATATTTTGCCAAAAAATAAGAAGGTATTTGAAGAATAATAGAATATGTCAAAAGAACACAGAAGATGGCTTGAAGGATTTCCTAGTCACTGGAGTACTTTGAGCAGAAAAAAATGTGCAGATTAAAACCAAATGAATAAAACAAGAATCTATGAGTCCATATTTTTTTTATAAATTTATTTTTTATTGGTGTTCAATTTGCCAACATATAGAATAACACCCCGTGCTCATCCCATCAAGTGCTCCCCTCAGTGCCCGTCACCCAGTCACCCCCACCCCCCGCCCACCTCCCCTTCCACCACCTCTAGTTTGTTTCCCAGAGTTAGGAGTCTATGAGTCCATATTAATATAGATATATACATACATACATACACACATACATACATATATAACTTGAAAGTTTATTGAGGAATGGGGTATTTACAGTCTCAAAGTATCTTTTCATGAAAAATGTATAAATTACAAAGAAAAAACTAGTAGTTTACATTGATGGGTCTGCTAGATTTCTCCAGTGAACATCATCAGTAATGGGTTATGTCAAAATTACGTGCCACCTGGTAAGTGCAATGAGAAGAATACAGCATCATTTCTGTGATATTCCTGCCAAAGATCAAAACTCAAATTTAATCATGAGGCTACATCAGAAAACCTCAAATTGGGGGCCATTCTTTAAAACAACTATCCTGTAATCTTCAAAAATGCCAAGGTCATGAAAGTCAAGGAGTGATCCAGAAGCTGTTGCAGATTGAAGGAGAGTAATAGCAATACAATTAGTTATAATATGTGATTTTTGAACTGGATCCTTTTGCTAGAAAAAACATTATTGAGGCAAGTGGGTGAACCTGGGTGGCATTTGAGGATGAGATGACAGCAATGCTTTAATGTTAATCTCCAGGTTTTGATCAGTGTGTTTTGGTCACAGCATAAATACACTAAAGCATTCATGGAGCTGAGGAGGCAAAATTCTAACAACTTACTCCCAAATAGTTCAAATGTACTATTTTTTTTTCAGCTTTTCTACGTGTTTGGCATTGTTTCCAAATAAAAAGTTTTTTTAATTAAATAAAAGCAGACTAGAAGATAAAGGGACTAGTGTCCCTTGTATACTGTACCACTGTATTTAAAATGAAACTTTGTTTGAAACATGCTAGTTCTGAAACCAGATTGTCTGGGTCCAATTCTAGTCCTGAGTGTCTTTGGGTGAGTTGTTGGTCCTCTTAGTGCCCATTTCTCTCATCTATTTGAGCACATGGGGTATAATAATCCATTTTATAGGTTTGAGAGGAGATTTTGGTAAAATAGTCATGCAAAGACCCTGACAGGTCCTTACATATGGTGAACAGTCAACAAATATTAGCTCTTATTCTCATTATTCCTTACACTGATAAAACATTTATGTAACTTATCCCCAGTCCTTTAACATCATAACCCTCTTGAATGAGCTCTAAGAAGGACTCTTTGTACTGGACCGCTCCTTATGTTCAGTGGTGATGTAACTAAGCTCCAGTTGTATGACCGATTATGCTCTAAAAGTAAATTCCCACAAACATGAGATTATGGTGACAGACTTACAGACTTCCTAAGAGCTGTTGGGGAGGTCTTCCTAAGATGTTGGTCCATCTTTGGGTGAGTAAACATAATTGTGAGATTTGTCCAGATGAAAACATGTTGATTGCTAGCACCCACGGCCAAGATTATGGAAGACCAAAAGGTAATTTTGGTCTGTTTTGAATCTAGATTGCTCATTATGATTTCGTTTTTAGAACTGGAAAGGACTTCAGAATTTAACAGACTCAACCCTCCCTTTTTATGGGTGAGGGGACTGAGGTATAGAGAGGTAAAAGATGCTCCAGGTAGGATCATAGCACTGGAATTCAGAGACATCCTGACAAGAGGTAAAGTAATGCTGAGTAATGGGCAATGCTGAGGTCCAGTGACAGGAGGAAAAAGGTGTTTCTAGTGGCAAAATGCACATCGTTCAGGTGATAGTGGAGGGATTGACCAGATTCCAAGTGGGGACTTTGCTGTGGGGGTGCCCTGCTACCTTCCAGCCCGGGGCTTCCATTCCAAAGCCTGGTAAAACTCTCAGCTCTGAAAAACTCCCAGTTTTTCTCAAGAGAACTGTATAAAATGTGTCTCACACACCATAGACAAAGTGCTGCCTAACTTTTTATTGCCGTCATCATGTTCCAGCAGGTTCCTGTATAGCCAGGCAAGGTATCAGGCCTATAGTCTTGAACTCCTGACTCATCTTTCTGATTTAATGGTTAAGTCAGATTCAAGTGACCTGATCACTTTATGTCCATTCCATAGTTTAGGAGACTCCCAACTATTTTTGGTCAGAAAACAAATATCCTCCAGGCTACCAGCAAGTTTGCCAAGACACATCCTGATTCATTATACAACCACCAAAATACAAAGCCCTAAAAATAGGGAACTTGCTTTAATATTTCATTTGGCATCAGGATGGTAAGTTCATATTAACTGCAGGCAGTACTTTAGACTGGTTTCATTTGACTTCCTGGGTATTATGCTCTTTGGCTGTGGAGGGCAACTTCTTATTTATCTTCATCTCTGCTTGGCTTCAGATTAAGGCTTTGTGCATTAAAAAAAGAAGAAAAACTTTTCTTTTCACCACCCATCTGTTTAATAATTATTTTCCCTTTTCTTTTTTTAACTCACTTGTTATGCTAACATTACTGTGTCTAAATAGAATGGCTATATTTGATTGTATTGTTCCTTTTGGAACTTTTTTCCTTGTTTGTTTAATTAGGATTTAGAATATGCCAGAACTAGATCCTTTTCAATAATGCAAGAATCAAAATTACTTTCATAAATCCCAGTGGGTTAATGACAATATCTGTGTTTATCTCTGAGATCCATTAAGGAAGAAAGCTTTCCTGTTTTCATTTATTTCTTTGGGTAGAGGGAAGCATTACATTTTTATTTAAATATGACTTGTTCAGAATTTAACTTTTACCTAGTTGGTATTTCTATATTTTATTAACCTGCACAATGAACTTTGGGTAAAATGTATTTTAAGAATGAAAGCAAAATGTAATTGTGACATGATTATACCCTTCTAGTTGGGCATGAGGTTGTGGGTCAGGTAAAAGGATATTCAGCCTTTTCAAGCATGTTCAATCATTTTCCTTGCTCAGGTCAGTGAGGTTATGTATGAGACTTGAGTTTAACTAATTGTCCATATTATTTCTTGATGGTCACCCAAGTAAGCAAGCTCTGTCTCCTTTACTTGCTGTTTGCATGACCTTGGGCGTGGGTCTAAGCTCCACTGTGCAGATAAAGAACCGAGGCTCAGAATCAACACTTGGTAAAGTCATAGGTAGGCCTTTACAGAGATACGACTCCTTGTCCTTGCTCTGCCACTTACTAAAGCAAGGGTTAATCTTTCTGGAAGAACCATTTATGGAAACATTAATTATTATTCTAGAACCATGCCTAGCACACAGGGAGTATTTAGATTGATGATGACGATGACGATTCTCATTTCTTTGTTCTCTGTAAGCATGAGTTTGAGTGTATCAGTTTATTTATGCTGCTGGGAGTGGCAAGCAGCTTTCATTTCCAGTGTTAACTGGATCGCTTTGTAGGGCCTTCCTGGAGCACTGTGGGTGGGGGGAGAATTCTGACCTCAATTCTCTCCTTTCTTCTTGTCCTCTCTTTTCCTCTCACATCCAAATCACTATTGATTGTTATTGCAGAACAGCTGAGCCATCCCTTTGATTGAAGGAGGGTGATGATTATTCCTTCCCAAGTGAGGATGAGAGAGAGAAGGAAGGTAAGGGGGGACATGAGAAGGGTGAGTTGAATAGGGAAATAAAAACAGAGGTCAGGCAAATCAGGAGAGGTCAGAGGAAATGAGAAGGCCCTTAGGACTGGGCATGTCTCTGGTTTCCATGTGGCATAATCTACCCGGCCAGGTGAGATGGGATCACTCTCATAGGAATTTCCAAGGTGGAAAATGTTCTGATCTGAACAAAGTGCTGTTGTATTCCATGATTTTAATTAGGCATAATTTACTGAGCACTTGGGATGTCCAAGTCATCATCCTAATTGTTGTAAATATGGATGAGTAAGAGATAGTTCTGGTCCTGGTGTCCTAAGGTGCTGGGGCTCCTTCTGCTGTAGGCCCCATCATGCCCTATAATGCACTTCAAACAAACAAAGCTTCCTCACGCTCCTGATGCCTAGTCAGCATCTGCCATCCTGACTAGGCTTAGCCCTGTGAAGGCGGCCAAGGTCTGTGTCTCTTTCTCACCATGTGTCTGCACAGTCTATTGGGAGTTGCAGTGCAACTGTTACACTAATTAATACTTGGAGTTAGGTTAGATCTCACAGGGTAAGGGCTCAGGCCTCCATAAGACTGCCCTCACTTCAGACACTAGGCACAAGCTCCAGGCCACTTGCACATTTGATCAGCTGGCTACAAATTTGGGGTTTCCCCTACTTCTCCAGTTTCAGTAATTTGCTAGAATGATGTAGGACTGGGGAAAGTGCTATACTTATGATTAGAGTTTTATTATAAAAGATACAAATGAGGACTGTCAAATGAAGGAATGCATAGAGTGGTCCTGGGTGGTTCCCAAACAAGGTTTCCTTGTCCTCAGAATGCATCACCCTCCTGGCACACTTATGTATATTACCAACCAGGAAACTTAACTGAGCTTTGGTGTCCCAAGTTTTTATTGGAGTTCCAATACATAGGCATGATTGATGAAATTATTGGCCATGTGATTGAACCCTATGTCCAACCTCCTTCCCTTTCCTGGAGGTCAGGCTTCTATCACTTGGGGAGTTGAGTCTGAGGACAGGGAAACCAGAGGTTGGTCTCTACCAACACGTTTGGTTTTTCCAACATAGCCATCCTCCATCCTGAAACTATCTTGGGGTCTACCATTAGCTACCAGGAACCACCAAGAGCAACTAGGACATTTCCTATTACTTGGAAGATTCCAAGGGTTGAGAGGGTCCCTTTTAGGAACCAGGGACAAAGGCCAAATTCTTTATTACACTGCAGGAGTGTTCAAAAAAAGCATTGTTAAAAAAAAAGTGAGTCTATTAATACCTATAAAATGAGGCCTGGTGGAAATAGTGGCATGCTGAGGTGCCCAGAGAGGGTGGCATCTGAATGAGCTGGGATGACCAGAAGGTTTTGACAGGCAGAAAATGGAGAGGGGACAGGAGAGGGCAGGGTGAGGGGGAGGATGGGAAGGCCTGGGCGGGAAGGATCAGTGTGTGTGCTTCTAAGGAGTGAGGGTTGGAGGCACAATCAGTAGCACCTCAAAATGTGTGGCTACTCTGGGCAGGCTCATATTTTATGTCCTCTTAAAAATGTTATGTGGATATTTTTTCCATACATATTTAGTGAGGGAAGCCATAAATCAGTTTCCTATTAATAACTCTTTATTCCTTCTTTATGTTTTAATCCATATGTCAACTGATCTTTTTCCCCCTTCTCTGGTCTTCTCCAAAACAAAATTCCACCTTTATAATCTGTAGCAATGTGTGAGCAACATAGAGTGGATGGAAAGGCAGGTTGGAGTCTAGAGCTGGACCTGGCTCCATCACTTACTAGCTGTTTGACATTGGACAAGCCACTCAACCACTTTGTACTCAGTTTCTTCATCAGCAAAATGCAGATAACAGCATTATCTCCCTCGTAGGCTTGTGTGAACTAAACAAGCTTATATAGGTAAGCCACATACAGCACTGCTTACCGTATTATCTATGACACCATTATCAGATTATCATTCTTACCTATCCTTTCAAAAAGCAGAAGGAGAAAAAGTCTGAGTCATTTCCTTTGAAAGGATCAAGCTGTTCTCGACTTGCTTCTCTACCGTGCAGTTGCTGGGTTACCTCTCCCTTTTTTCCCCCTTTCCCACATTTGGCCTGCCCATTCTTTCTTAGACTGCCTTCCCTGGGCCTCCGTCAGTCTTTCACTCCAACTAGTAGACTCCCAGCCTCTCCTGAATCCTATTTTGTTGAATGTCTACAACTTTATTCCAAAAATGAAATCACTTGCATTTGTTTAGAGTGAGACCTTTCATTATGTACCCTTTAGGCGCTGGACATCTGGCTAACCTGCTGTTAATGTGACTCTGAACATGAGGGAGAAGCAGAGAGTAGGAGGAGATAGGCAGCCAAGGGCCAGAAGAGTCAGACTATGCCCTGGGTAGCCAGGGTTTAAATACAGTGGCAGTGGAGAGCCATTGAAGATGTTTGACCAGAAGGGCAGATACAAGAGGAACATTTAACAAATGGCATGAGATTTAACAAATCTCCAGGTATGATTATTCCAAGACCCTCTACATCCAAGCAGAAGGCAAGCCAGTTGCAGTGCTATAAGGCAAAGATGGCTGTGTCCTCTGAAATTCACATAGTCATTTTATAAACAACCTGAGGTCATCTCCTTCTAGCTCATCAGAAACAGCAAGCATTTATTGAGTGACTTTCATGAGCAAGACTCTAGACCAAGCCCTGTCCTCCATGTGAGTGGTTTTTATTGCAGGACCTCCTGAGGTTTCTGATCCTTCATTTCAAAATAGCAAGATTTCCTTGGCTCTTGAGAATGGCAAGTGATACTTCTCTGACATCTTTGTTCTACAAATTATTTAGTGCAAAGCAGATGTTTGCTTATAGTGTCTCTCCAGATTGCAGACAAGACAGATACTGAATGAAGCATGGTTGAATTAAGGCGAGGTCCTGATAGCCATCAGCTGCCCCTTAATTTATGTGATGAAAACTTCAATGGGGCTGTGGCAACCTCATGCTTCCTATGATGTTCTTTAAGTTAGGAAAAGAGCCAGCAGTCAGATACTCCCAGTTTGAGGACCTTATCACCATCAGTAGTGGCTGTTCTTCTTCTAGTGACAGATTAAGTGGGTGACAACTACCGCCCCATATATACTTCAGTTTGAAAGAGATGCTGTCATTCTTCCAAATGCAAATGCATGATCATCCTGACAGCTCCCCTCCACTTAAGCAAGGAATCTGTATCCTGGGCCAGCTACAGAGGGACTCCTGAAAGAAATCCAGGCCCACTAGAGAGACCCAGGATGTGCAGCCACCCAATGCCTCAAAAACCTGTGGGGATGAAGGAGAGAAGGAAGACAGAAGGGAACTTGAGAAAGAGAAGGTGTGATTCCTAGAGAGAAGAGGATTGCTATTACCTCCCGACAGCCAGTTCTGTCAGACGTGTGTGCTCAGCTGGCAGGTAGCAAGTCCACATGGAGATATGTTCTCTCATTTTGACAAGGTGGAGATCTCTTGGCTCTCCTAGCACCCTGGAAAAAAAGCAGCCTGAGGAAACCTCTCAGGGCCATCCACATTTACTTATCTCTCATCATCACAACAAGCATGTCAAATGCCTCTGCCTGTTCCCCATGTTCCTTTTGCCTCTCCCCGGCAGGTATGTTAGGTGTTAAGCTATGCCTTCAGCCTCTCTGTGCTTTGGAGCTGATGAAGGGTCCCCCTTGCGAGCCTGCTGGCAACAAGTGTGCTCTGCAGCTATGATTGGAGATGGGCGGGGCAGGTGTGTGCAGGGGGTCAACACTGGGACAGGTTCTCTTGGAATGAGACTGAAGTGTGTCTGATTGGCATTGCCTGCGTGGCTCTGCCCTGTGCCTGCAGCCCAGGAAACCAGCAGGTAACGTGAAGTGCGGTTCTGCCCACCAAGCAGACTGAGGCCACAGAGAAAGAGAGATGCTGGAATCAGAAAGAGACACCAGAGCTGGGAAAAGAGAAGCAGTTTGTAAGCCCGGTCGATTTTCCGCTGGTCTAGTGTGATGAGCATATGATGCAGAAGAGATGAGCACGTGAAGATGTGAGCTTTTTTAGTAGTTTCCTTTTACAGACCTGGAGTCTGGTGTAGCTTTCATGGACAACAGCTAGTGCCCACAGCGCCTGGGGCTGGAGGACCATGAGGGACAGCTGTCTGGGCTTTGCTCCTGGATCCACACAGCAGCCATTTCCTATTTGTCTCCTGCCCACAATCTTCTGGGGATGCTAAGAAGCACTTGGATCTAATGCTGCCCTCTGAAGAACTTGCTCTTTTTTGGTGTAATGATCCAAAAAAAAGAAAAGAGAAAGAAAGAAAGAAAGAAAGAAAGAAAGAAAGAAAGAAAGAAAGAAAGAAAGAAAGAAAGAAAGAAAGGAAGGAAGGAAGGAAGGAAGGAAAGAAAAAAAAGAAAGAAAGAAAGAAAGAAAGAAAGAAAGAAAGAAAGAAAGAAAGAAAGAAAGAAAAGAAAAAAAAGAAAGAAAGAAAGAAAGAAAGAAAGAAAGAAAGAAAGAAAGAAAGAAAGAAAGAAAGAAAGAAAGAAAATCCTTGGTAGCTGAAATAGAACTATGGTCTTTAAACAATACATAAACTAAATTTCTTTCTCTTCTCTCTTGTTTAGTCAAGCGTGGCTGTGGTGCCTTGACTTTGGGAGAAGCAGGGATTTGGCATGGAGGAGGTGGATGTCTTGGTTCCTATGGCAGGTGCCTGAGGGACAGTCTAAAGCTGAACAAACAGATCCCGGAAGTTCCCAGTCCTCGCGATAGCTTGAGAATTAGGACAAATATCCATCGTGGAAAACTGACATTGGAACAGACCAAGAGAATTGAAGTCAGGGGGGTTAAGTGACTTAAGATCATTTATTTATTTGTTAGGCAACTTTTGCTGAGTACCAGGCACCAGGAGAAATGTAAAACTATGATATGAATAATGTGCTTTAGGGGTCCCCAGATCTAATACCCTCCAGTCATGCCCAGTGGCAGGCACAGGAGTCTTTTCAAACATAGATGCTTCCAAATCAAGCTGGGAAACACCATCAAAGCCCCAGCGGAGAGAGGTAGGAGTTTGAGGTCTGCACTCAGTCTTGCACTCTGGGTCCATCCCAGAGCTGGACCTCTAGGGTTCCACCTGCCATTCATCCATGGAGCACAGTCTCCCTTCTAAATCCTTGCATCTGTACCCACTCCTTATGCACTTTGGCCTAAGGTTGCTAAAGATGCTCTAGTCCTCTTTGTCATTATTCTACCTGGAAACCTCCTTCCTCAAAGCTCTGAGTTCTTTAGGTAGATTTTCTGTCTTCCAAGTTACCATAGGTTACAATTATACAAAATGTTTTGCATTACAAAATATGGGACACCATTTTTTTCGTCTTTTATAGTATTTTCCTTCATTTTTTAGCCTTTCAAAAATATATATTGCCATATAAAAATATATTTATTTATGTATATACCACCTGTGACCTGTTCCAAAGCCAAATACCACATACTTTAGTTTTGTGAAGGCAGCATTCCACTTGTCTGGATCTACTGCATCTCAGTCAACTATGCTGTGCAACAAATAACCACAAAATATCGATGGCATATCAGAGCAACAAGCACTTTTAGCTCATGTGACTGCAGGTCAGCTGGACTTGGCTGTGGGCTTAGTGCAGGTCTGTTGTGTATGTCTTTCATTCTTCTCGGACCAGCAGTTCCTGGGGGCAGAGTCTGCCCACGGGCAGAGCTATAACAGGGACAAGTGGAAGCACACAATGACTTTTAAGGCCTAGACTCAGAACTTGTTGTGTTGGCCAAACACAACATTAGTGAGGCAGAGATGTAGTTTTTGTTTCTAGGACCTACAAAACCACATGCCAAAGGGAGGGATGAGGAATTGAGAAGATAATGAAATTTAGAATATACAGTTATCCTGCTGCATAGGAAGTGTATCTGGGGATCTGACAATCTTTTAAGGAGACTCTCAGTTAATCCTCTTGCTTTTAGCCCCAATATCAACTTTTTCTTCCAGAAATACCTGGTCCTGCCAATTCCTGAGCCATTTGGGGGATTATGTAAATCTAGTTGCTTCTTGTCTTTCCCACTGCTGCCTTAGGATTCATATTTTCAGGTTTGTTGAGTCAGTTACCACTTGCCCATCTGCTTTCCAGCTTCCAAAATTTTATTGCTTTTGTTTCTTTTCATATTTTCTTTGTCCTTGTGGGTTTATGCCTGTAATAAAATCCTTTTACTGTCATTTTCATGGGGTTTGGGGAGAGAGTAAGGCTAAATGCATGTTTTCAATCTATCATCATTCCCACCTGACTCTTTCTTGACACCTTAATGATCAGCCTTCTCTCCCTCTTCAGCTACTCTGGCTTTAATTACGTGCTGCTCAGAGCCCCTTGTTGCCCGGAGATAACTGAGTGGAGGAACTCTGAGGAAGTGCCTGATGGCGTGGTGACTCACTTTGCGGTCTGGCTGGTTGTTGGAACATGATGTGAGCTGCAGAATAACCCTTTCTGACTCAATATTGCATCTATAAACACAGATGTATTTGAAGAAGTCATCTTCCTCTTCAGAGTTCTGAATACACAACATCACTATTTTTGATCTGAACCCAAGACATAGGAATCATTCAGTTGAGCACGCACATGCACACATGTATAATAACAAGTTGTATTTTCTTACATTAAGTTGAAATGCAGAAGAATACAAAATGCAACCCTCTGCTCTATTTTGATTGCCTTCATTTTTTTTCTATCAGTTCATTGAAATAATGGAGGTGAAAGAGGGATATTCTATAACTCATAGTTCAATCAGCTCTTTAATGCTTTCCAAATGTGGATTGACCATTGGAGCTTACCGTCAGATAGATGGGAAGTCTGAAACAAGAGTGCTGTAGTAATAATAATACTTATGTACTAAATTACTCAACCCAAAGGGCTCTCTAATGGTGCTAGCTAGTAGAAGGAGTTGTTGCAGATGAGAACCATCTCAAAACTGAATGGAAACATTTTGGAGTGCTACTGGGACAGGACCTCCAAATATAATATCCAAGCAGGGGAAGAAAGGAACCTGATTTGTAACAATTAGTGAACCTTGAGCCAGAAAACTGGGGTTCAAACCTTGATTCCACTTCTTACATTCTGTATTCCTTTGGGTAATCTTCTTGTTCTCCTGGATGAGGAAACAAACCTTCTTGCTCATAGGGTTGCTAGGAAAATGAAAGGCAATGAAAGCTCTTTGCTAAATAAAAGTTTTAGTCCCATACAGTTTTATTTGAGGGTAGCTATGAATGGAAGTAGTTAATACAAGATTGGTAGTAAGAAATCCATTCTTTATACCTTCCATTGCTTGGGACACCTCACTGCTGGCAAGCTGAATGAACTCTGCAAATTGTTGCAATCTCTACAAGTTTCCTCTGTAAGGCACAGTTAATGATATTTAACACCTGATGGGCACTTGGTAAGTGCCATGACCTCTTGTAAGCACTTTATAAATATTTAGTCATGTAATCCTCAGAACAGCTCTATGAAGTGGATTCTATAGATGTTATTATCACCATTTTAAAACGAGGGAAACTGAGGTGCAGAGAAGTTAAATAAAATGCTTAAGGTTGTATCATTTACTAGTGGAGCCCGGACCTACCTACGGGCAGCCTGGTACCTACAGGCCTCTGTCCATACTTCCCATTCTCTCTAGATAGTCTTTTCTGGGCTCTTTTCCTTTTTTATTTTTTTATTTTTATTTTTATTTTTTTCATTTTCCTTTTTTAACTCACTAAATGTTCTTCAGTGTTCTCCCTCAGGCTCTGTTCTCATCTCACTACCCTCTCCCTGAACAATTGCTATAGCCATGGCTTTAATTATTATCTATATCTAAAGACTTCCATCCTTAGGTCTAGCCAGATCTCTCTCTTGGTGCCCAGAGGGGTTTATTCAACTGCTTACTAAATGTCCTTACTTGGATACCTTGAAATCATCTCTAATTCTTCATAACTAAAATTCTATTCATGATTTTTCCTTCTTGTCCAGTCAACCTACTCTTTCTAAGTCTGGCAGCACTATTCACCAGGTGAGAGACATGGGTCATCCTTGAGGCTCTTCATTCACCTTCTGTGTCCATCCATTCTACCTAAGTCCTGCCAACTTGTTCAGCCAAGCTTGGCTCATGCTCGACCATGTGTGAGGCTTTGGATGTTGAGTCAGTATTCTGGTCTAGGCCAGCATCGTCTCCCATAAGGATTGTTGCCACATCTTCCCTAAACAATCCTTCACCTCCAGTCCTGGAACCCTCTAGTCCTTATCTCACATTTAGTCAATATGATCTTTCCAAAACATAAACTTAATCATGTATTTTCTTGCTTAGTACTCTTCAAGGGACTCCTGGTAACCTTAAGCACCTTTTACTTGGCCTCCAAGTGTGATCATGACCCAACCAAATGTGACAGCTTCAGCCTCATCTCCCATCTCTCTTTTTCTTACATCCCTTCCTATAGCCATAGGAGCCTTCAGTCAGCATCCCTCTGCACCTGTCTCTCACCTCAGTACCTTTGCACATGAAGCTGTTTCTTTCTCCTAGAACAGTCCCAATCCCTCATCCACTACAGCTTTCTCTTCAGTTACTATTCACCCTTTAAGTAATTAACTTAAAGTCACAATTTTCTTGAGAAAGATTTCCATGACTTTTCTAGTCTTTATTAAGTGCCTTATAAGTATCCTATGTGACACTATAATTTTTTGCAATTACTTGCTAATTATCTGTCTTTCTGGCCACACTAGAAGTCCCTTAAAGGCAAGGATTATGTAGGTCTAGCTTATTACTATATCCCCTGAGACTAGCACAATGTCTTATAGGTAATAGGAACTCAGTAATTATTCACTGAATAGTATATGAATATTGTATAAAAAACATCAAAGGTTGTAAATTGTCCCATTCCCGAAATAAGACCCCCCAAAATACAATATTCTTTTGTCCCTAATGGATTATCATATGAGAAGGCAAACTGGAGATATATCTTCACTACTAGTTATCTAAGACATTGGAGAACAAAACAAAGTAAGAGGAGGACCTTCCTCCTCTTTTTTCCTCAGAAGCTTTGACCGGCCAGGGTGCCTGCATGGCTTAGTTGGTTGAGTGTCCAACTCTTGGTTGGCTCAGGATCTTAGGATCAAGCCTGATGTCAGGCTCTCCACTCAGCAGAGAACCTGCTTGAGATTCTCTCCTCCTGCCTCTTTACCCACTTGTGTGTGTGCAGTTTCTGTCAAATAAATAAATAAATCTTTGAAAAAAAGAAGTTTTGACACCCGATTAACTCAGAGCACTCATACCCTGAGGGAGCAATGCAGTATTGAGGAGATAATGTTGGGTAAGGTGGAACAGCTTCTGAGAGGTACTTCTAAATGCTTTGTGCTGTCAGAAAAAGGATAATGATGAGAACTTTTCCCCAAATTGAACAAAGAAGATGACTGGCACCCCTTTGGGCCTCGTTTCATACTTCTTCAAACAATAAAATTCTTCTCCAAAGTCACATTTTCTGGAGACAGGAAATTTTGGAAGCAGGGATTGAGGACAGTGTCTGTACTGACAGGGCCACCATAATACTTGTCCTCCACATAACATACTTATCAAAACCCAGCCTCGGGATCCCTGGGTGGCGCAGTGGTTTGGCGCCTGCCTTTGGCCCAGGGCGCGATCCTGGAGACCCGGGATCGAATCCCACGTCGGGCTCCTGGTGCATGGAGCCTGCTTCTCCCTCTACCTGTGTCTCTGCCCCTCTCTCTCTCTCTGTGACTATCATAAATAAATAAAAATTAAAAAAAAAAAAAAAAACAAACAAACCCCAGCCTCATCTGTTCTCGGTAGCAAAAGAAGTGTTGGAGGTCACATGGCTTTGCCCTATCATCCCAGGCATTTTTACCTAAACATGCTTATGTCACAATCTTCTCCATATTCACTTTTTATCAGTCTCTTCATCCATAAGATGGGTAGTTTGACCAATAACAACTCCAGTCATTAAACAGAATTGATGTTCTAAATAAGACTTCCAATTATTCTCTTAGCTTTCAATTTTCCTTTGACTCTTTGTCAAAGTTTGTAATTATAAGCTTATTTACGTGATTATTTGTTCACTGTCTGCTCCATTCCCTATTCCAACCCCTACCCTCCCTACTTTCCCGATCATTTTAAGATCCATGAGGGCAAAGACTGCCTATTTTGTTTTCCCTTGATCCCCAGAGCCTCACATGATGCCTGGCACCTAGTAGAGTCTCAATAGATGCTTGTATAAGAAAATCACTGGTTGAACGAATGTCATAATGAGGAAAGGCTTGTAGGTGACTCCCTGACTCCCCCATAGATTACTGAGGCTCTCCATATCTACACAGGTTACCTCAGGTGAAAGGATTTATTTAACAAAGGAGCAGGGAGGAGTAAAGACCCTCTTAGCAGACTTCATTACACTTATTCTTGTCTCATTGCTCTCTATTTTGTGTTTTTCCCCAAAACAGCCCCAAAGGGAAAAAAGGCTCCCAGACTGGGATTTGAAAGATAATTCAAAGAAGGGGTTGTTTACAGATGTGTGGGCAGGAGCAGAGGAGCCAAAGTGGGTGCTGAAGCAGTCAGGAATGACAATAGTGAGAATCACTCTGGAGTCCAAAGGATGAAAGCTAGAGCTGGCAAGTATTGGAGATAGGGAAAGGGCCATTGTCCTTGTAGAAGGACAGAGTCACTGTCAGAAGCATGATGCTGGGCAGGGAGGGAAAAGGGAAGAAATACTCCCAAATTCTTTCTCTTCCCATCCTTTGATCTCCTGCTATGTTTCCACTTGGCACAGCTCAATAGGAAGCCAGAGAGCAAAGGAATGTAAGGTGATACAATCTGTAGAGGTCAGCCTCCTGGGGCCTAGAAGGAAAGGGGTAGATCTGGATGGGGGCAGGAGGAAAGCTGGCACGTGCCATTATTGCTAGTAAGTAATTCTTTCTTTAAATGGAGAGAGACTGCTTGTTGTCAACTTCATTCTGCTCCTCACCACCCAAATCAATCATCGTGCCTGCTATTTCTTGATATTAGTTTACTCATCTGTCTTCCTGCTTTTTTGCCACTCTATGGTTTACTATTTTTTATGTCTTGCATTTAAACTCTTACAGAAAAAGTCTGATGGTGTCACACTCCAATATTGGGTAGGGTACTCATAGGACAGCCTGTAAAAACTGCTTTGGGGGCACACACTTGTCTCAAGTTCAATTAGCTACAAAGCAGCCTGGCCTATGATGAAAAAAATCTCTCAAAAAATGTTGTGGGTGGGTAGAGTTGTCAGAGGAAATTATCTGACTGGAAGCCACCTTGCATATCCAATACATGGTCACCCCCACTTCCACCCCAAGGTGACTGTCTTCCCTTATGAAGGATAATGATATCAATGTCAAGTTGCTGAGAAGGATAGACTAATGCTCACTATTAGAGTCTAGCAACACAGGACGAATTGCTTCTGTCGACTGGATTCACCAAATGTGCCTAACACTGGTATCTCTGAAGTATGCTGCATCTTCAGCTTCCTCCTCTAACAGCAGTTGTGTCCCAGATGTTATGTCCAGAGTCTGGTTCATGACCCGATGTCATTTTGCTTCTAATCAGAATACTCATATTCATTTGTCTTCATAAAAAGTAAATGACTCTGTCAGTGAGGTTCCTGATAAAAGAAACAGGGCATGATGCTTTTTATTCATAATCAGCTCTGCAAAACCTCCTGCAAATAGGAAATGAGTGTTTTCTAGCACTTTGGATTATGTTGAAAGTTGAATTTATAAAAAAACAACAGCAGCTGTTTGTTGGTGAAGTTTCAGGATGGCCACCTTTGTTGATGGCAGGGATGTTCTTCTTTCCTAGTGCCCATTTCTCTCTAGTATGGAGTCTTTTTTGAGACACCCCCTTCAAGAACAGATCAGTGGGGCAACCCCATCGTAGTTACTGAGCCATTTCAGACCACTTCTGAATGTCAGAACTCTCCACGATACTCTCCACGAACTCTCTGCATATACTTTTCCCTCCTGAGAACATCTTTACCCTTTCTCTTGACCTTGTGAAATTCTCATTCTTCAGGCTCAGCTCAGATGCCTCTTTCCATGAGCTAGCACTTGGGAGGGCAGGCTCTGCAGTTAGACCATTTACACTTCCTATCTAATCCAGCCACTCATCAGTTGGATCTTAATTTCTTTACCTGTAACTATGGGATGGTAAGGGAGTGAGGCTGTGTATTAGTGGTTAAGCATGGAGGTGGGAGAGCCAGATTGCCTGGTTTCAAATGTTGGCTTCACCACCTCCTAATATGACCTTGAGAAAATTAATGGACCACTCAGTGCCTCAGTTTCTCCATCTGGAAAATGGAGGTCAAAAGGATCTGTACAGATCTGCTGTGATGATTAAATGAGTTTATTAAAGAAAAAGCTGTTAGAGCAAGGCCTCACACACAGTAATGTTTAATGAATGCTGTACTTTATTATTTTCTATCTCATTGAGTTATAAGGATTAAGTTAGGTAAAACACATAAAGCATTGGAATCATGCCTGACCCAAAGTCAGTTCTCAGTAAATGTTGGTAGTTTTTTTGTTGTATTTTTCTTATGATTCTCCAAAATACCAGAGAGAGGTTGTCCATCTCTTATGTTCCTATGGTATATAAATCATACCTCTAATAGCATTTTTCACACTCTCCTTGTTTGGATTTTGTCTTTCATATTGGACTATGTGGTGCTTACAGGCAAGCATAGGTCATACATGCTTGAAATTGCTTAATATGCTTACCTTCATAAGGTTTTTGTTGCTAAACTTGTCAGGATCGACACTGATAGCTTTTCAGTAAAATTCTTTGATTAACAGGAGGCCAGCAGCAAATGGGTTGACTTTGGTTTTGAGTGCATCTGCCTCTCCTCATTGGCTCATATGATTTCACATGTACGTAGTCAGAACATGAATTATAGTGCTGACAGTGGGTCTTTCCCTAGTCTTCAGGTAAGTTATTTGCAGTGTTTGAAATGAATGATGTTGAGTGAGAGGTGGGGCCTCTCCTTTTTGTTCCCCTTTGTGTAAAGCATTTGCTTGTTTTCAAATGTAGTTTTCATCCAAACTGGAATTCCACCACCACAAAGCGTGTGCTGTGAAGACAACCATATCCAACAGATGACTCATTCAGGAGATGGCTAACTAAATTCCCTCCCAAGCTCATGACTTGAGATGTCTGGGGAGAAAAGAAAAAGGAAATAAATAATGATTTATCACTTCCTACGTGGGGTTGTCCTGACGTAAAAAGAAATATATCTTTGCCTCACTTGAAATGATTTGACTGGTGCTTGTGATATATTAATGACTGTAAAAGAGTTGACATCAGACAATGATTTACTTCAGAAGTTGCTGCAGTTAGGCTGAAATGATGATGTCAACACTCCATGTCAACATGTCATCCCTGCTTGCTGGTAAGCATCTTTGCAGGTGCATGCACATGGCAAGTGCACCACGAAATGCCCAGTGTGAGCTCTTGTTTGTCATATCAGTGGGAAGGATGCAGATGCTATTTTTGCAATCTGGCTTATAAGTTTATGTTATACATCAGAATAATCATAAACATTAGCTCTTATAGATAGTAAATGAATGAACATTATATTTCTGATAAAAGAGAAGCATAGGCTAATTTTGAGGTTTAAAATGTATTATAACCTACACTACAGAAGGGAATTTCTCCAGTAGAATTTCTCCATTATATTTGTTATTTCAGACTAGATTAAAATCTTAAGTGTGTTGGCTTTATTTGTTGGTAAAAAGTTGGCACTTCTCTTCTTAAAAACACATTTATAAACATCCTTAATTTTATTGTAAAGTATGTATAGCATTGGCAGTGGGTTCTATTCAGAAGCCTCCGGGTGCATCCAACTGTGTTCTCTGTGGCAATGGTGGATTTAGCTGTTCTGTGTGATGTGCCTTTAACTTCCAGACAATTTGGCCTTGTTGTGTGTTTTCCATTCAGCAGCCAAACAATTAGCTTCGTACAGTTTATCCAGTATGTTGTGATGCTTTATGTTATCATTTGTCCAAACCCAGAGCTTGTCTGGGTTTGGATTGTCTGTTGGCCTTTCAGCTGTGGTCATTATACTATGTTTGCTCTCTGAGTTTCCCCAAACCAGCTCTGCCTACTGCTGTTTGCCTAGGCTCTGGGGGAGAAAAGGGCTGTCATACTGAAGGTTAAACAGATGCTGGGGCTCTATCTAGATTCTACTGTTTGGTGCTAATTTTCAGTGTATTTGTGTATGGGTTGTATTTTTAATTTCCTATGTATTATGATATTTTGAAACCTTTCTGGCTGGGAAGACAGTGCCCCTCCCTGGGCTATCCAATTCTTAGAGATAGCAAAGGACTCAGGGGCAGCATGCCCTTGTTAAGAAAACTAACCAATCCAGAGCCACACTTCCTCCATCTGGCTCATTCACACCAAGCCAACTTTTCCCTTGCCCTCACTCACACCGGGTCCCAGTATCAAACAGTGAGAGACCACCACTATAGCCCCAAGCCCATTGGAGTTATTTAAATTGGCCAACTGTTTCCTCTGCCCTGCCTTGTCTTTCCCATGGAAGCCCCAGTAAAGACTGTGGCCTAGACTCTCCCTTGACTCTTGTTTTCTGCCTATTGACCACTTGCAGCTTCCCCACATGGCCCTGTATGGCATGGTATGCCTCTTGTCCCTGGGACCTGTGAGTATAATAAACTTCTGTCTTCTCGAACTTCTCTTGTGTCTCTCCTTATGGCTGCACTGGCTGACCATCACATAAAACAGCTCAGAACAATTTGCATTTTCACCAGTAGGGTCAACATTTGAGGGGGACATGTTGGAGTCATTTAAAATCGACTAGGCTTTTGCTTCCATATACACTTCCTACGACGATGGTGGATTATTGATTGTGTGTGTATATATATATATATATATATATATATATATATATATATATATATATATAATCTTCACACAAGGGTTCCATTAAATGTCCTTGGTTCATTTCAGAGCTTATCTTGTCTTAGTGTCAGGAGGTTCTCCTTAATATCTAACCCAATTCCTTCTATTGCTACCCAAGGCAACTGATTTTCCTGTGACTCTGCCTTAATTCATTTTCTAAAAATATTTGAGATTCATTTTCAACATGCCAACTCCAGAACACTCATCCAGGTACTCTTCCTCTTAAAATTGCAAATGCAACAAAATCTACAAAAATCTACAAAAATGCAAATGCAACAAAATCTGGGCTCTGGTATCAATAAGTTTTCAAAGAGCACAACTTCAACCTTGAAAAGAATATTAAGTGATCAAAAATAGTACTAAGCACGTGCTGACTACCACTCTCCTAGAAGCTCCACTTCTGCACTGAGTTGGCTCCCAGAGAATTGGGTATTTTTTTAAAAAACAATATGATGAGGAAAACACTTATGGGCTTTCAAGTAAGACTGTCCTAGAATCACGTTAGCCACTGTCACTTTCTACCTGTCTGATGTTAAGGCCACTATTTTACTTCTCTGAGTCTCAGTTTCAGCATCAGTAAAATGGGGATGATGGTAGCCGCCTCATGGTGTTGTCATGAAGATCAAATGACCTTATCAAATGGAAAATACTTGCCAAATGGTAAGTATTCCACAGTGTTGGTTTCTCTCCACCAGGTTTGTTAATACAATGTGACAGTAATGCTCTGTAGTGATAATTACACTCAATTTAATTTTTATCAGAATTTGTAACTATTTAGACAAGGTTGAACAGAAGTTTATTTTTTTACTAAGAAGAAGGGATTTACTAAGCAAATTTTTCTGTCAACTGGAATGGTGCTAAGGGAGAAAAGTTATTTATAGCTTTTAAAAATTCCTACTTGCAATAAAGATAATTAATTAAAAACAACCATTATCTAAGTCATTGAAAGGGTTGGGAAGACAACCTATTTAGTAATGCTTGCCACTGATTTGTGTGCATTTAGTTTCTGTGTGACTTACAAAGGCATGCCTCATTAAAACTAGTCTGTATTTCTCATCAATTAAGATGTCTTTTTTTCCCTTTCAATTAATCTGAATCCATGAGCTTCTCTGACACTGCAAAAAAGGAATATTGAGTCCAGGTAAGGAGCTGTCCATCCCTCACCAAAACTGTGGGAAAGACCTTTATTCAATTATGGTAATTTACATTGCATATTCATTATATTACACTTATGCTGATTATTGCTGCACTCCTATTTCTTAATCCTTCATTAATTCATAGAACATTTATTGACAGCCAATCAATGACCTGGCACTCAATTACAGATTTTTTCTTCTGGCATCAGGGAAAGAAAGAAAGCTTGCCTTTCTCCCACTATGTGCAAATCTTGATCAGATCCACATACTGATAGATACCAGGTTTAACAAGATGTTTAATAATGATATCTCATACACATTTTACTCCATCCTTTGAATGAATAAGGACAAGGCAAGAGTTAATTATTTGACATGCAAACATGAATACAGGGTTGACCTAGCCCTTAGCCACGGCCAGATAGACGTGGGTGGTCACCGTGTAATTACTGAGGATCTATGGGGTGAAAGTCTGACCTCAGCTTCAGGCTTAAGGATGCGCTAAAGGTTATTGTCATTATTCAGACATTTCCAGGATGCAATTACTTATTGCATGTTTCTATTGCTACTTGCAAATTTTTACCATTATTTCTTTGTCTGTTGAATGTTATTAAAAAATAAATAGAAATGACAGGACTGAGTTGGATCATGTTGTTTGCCTGCCCATTCTGATGTTACAATTTAGATCTTTTCTTCATAATATTCTCTAAATATGTGTGACTTGAAAACTCCTACAACCTTATGTCAAGGTCATCAGTCACCTCTTGATGATCACTTCTCAGGACTCATACTACTGGACTTTGCAATAGCATTTGACACATCAATCATTCTTTTCTTCTTCTTTATTTTCCTCTATCATTTTAATTATTTGAATTCTGTTGTAAACTTTAAACTCTTTAGTTTTATACTAGATCCAGAAAAATCTTATCTTGCCACTTGGTTTCATAAAAAGAACGTTTTAATGTCATTCTTGAGTAAATTTTTTATTTTTGTGTTTATTACTATCAAGTAAATGTGATCCTGTCCTCCTACATCAGTGCTCAGGGCATATTTGCCAAATTCAGGGTGACCGTGGTTTTGGACCCAGTTTGGTTTTGGAATAGTCCTTTATCTCCTACTTTATAATAACAAAGTCTGAAATTCTTCACCTACTTTTACTTTTTTTACCTTGTAGTTTTTGTAAAATTCTGTGTAATTATTGAGTTTCCTTCTTTGATGTGGAATCCACTCATTTGGTCTAAGCATCTTTAACTCTTCCCTCCTCCCCCCACCATTTTTCTCATTCATTTGCTTCCAGATCTTTATTCTTCTTGGGATCTTTAATTTGAAACTTCTTTGACAAGTTCTTTTTATATATAGTCTCTTATTTTTAAAATATTTTTCTTCTTCCCCCGTTCTTGTTGTGATACTTGCACTTTAGTTTTATCTTAAGTTTGAGGAGAAAGATTCAAATTGATTCTTTTTTTCTCATTGTGTATTTAAATCTTATCTCTTCATTTTAGTGGCAGCTTTGTAAAGCCTATTTTTGTCTCTAAAGTTTAAAAACCTCACAAGTAGGCATGGTTCCCATGCCCTCGTCAACCAAGATACTTGAAAGTGCAGTCTCAACATGTTGCTTCCACTTTGCTCCCATTTTCTTCTAACCCTTTGCTATCTGGTTTTTACTCTCATCATCTAATGTACCTGCTCTGAAAAAACTTCTGGTTTTCTCTTGACCTTGTTAGGACTCATCTTCACTCAACTCCCTTCTTCTCAAAGCTCTCTACCCTCTTGGATTCCATGACACCATTTTCTCTTGACATCCCTCCTGACCCTCTTGGTCTTTTTTGGACTGATTTGTAGGCTTCTTTTCCTTTGCCTTCTTATTAACTCTTATTCCTCTCCAGCGTTCTGTCCTTGCTCCTCTGTTCTTATCACTATGCATAATCTTCCTGGAGGAACTCATCCAATCATATTGATTTAACTCCGCCACCCCCCCCCCCCCCCGCAAGACTCTGTGCTATTTCCTCTACCATGAATGCTCCCCTGTATTCCCAGGGAAAGTTTTCCTCAGTCCATCCTTTTGACTAACTGTCCCGTCCACTGTGCCCCCAAAGTACCCTTGTTGACACAGTTATCACACCACACATTACATTATAATGAAATTATCTGTAATCTCCTTAAGGGCAGGAACTATTGACTATTTTTGTATCTCTGTGCCTAATATAGAACTCAAGAGCTTTTTTTTTGAGGCTTTATGTGCCTAATATAGAACTCAAGAGCTTTTTTTTGTTCTCTCTGAACAAGATAGAATCCTCTTCATGATCTGAGATTGTATTTCAGCTCAAAATAAATTTTAAAAAATTATATTTAGACCACATTTTCTCTTAACTTTCTATGGTATCTCTGATAGGCTTATCATTTGCAAACTAAATCCCCTTGATCCACTTTCTAGTTCAGTCAAGGTCACTATCATGTGTTTACATGGTCTAGTTATGGTTTGACTTTAACCATCACCTATATGCTGCTAACTCCTAAATTCTTTTCTGTAGCCCTTACTGCTGTCCTAAATTGTTTCTGCACATCCTACCCCTTGCACACAAGCATTTCCTATCCTCATGCTACAGAGCTTCTGGTCCCTTGAGGTCTCCAACACCCAGGGCAAGTTGTTCAGAGTTGATGAAGAGAGACCTACTCCCAAATCCCTCATTTAGATATAATGTGGAGCAAAGGTGGGTGGTGGTGAGATCAGCATAGAAAAGAAGTGTCAGGGTGAGAAGATGGTTGTATCAGTTTCCTATGGCTGCTGTAACAAAATGCCACAAAAATCCAGGATAATCTCCCAACCTCAAGATCCTTAATTTAATCATATTGGTGTTGTTCCATTTGCTGTATGAGGTAGCATTTACAGGTTCTGGAGATTAGGACATGGACATATTTGAAGGGCTTATCACAAATGGTCCTGAATCAGGGTGAAGATAGAAACAAGAGTGTCTCTGCCTGCAGTGGAAGGAGATCCAGAATCTTTGATTTTTAGCAGATGTGAGGACCAAGATGTGTATATGTGTGGGCGTGATGGAAGAAAAACTATTGCTGTTGGTGCTGTTTCTAGTTAATAGAAAATAAATGTCAAGGGGAAAACATTCTACATATTTTTTTGTGTAAAAGTAACGAGTCATTTATATGAACTGCTTATGACTTATGCCTAAATATCTGATAGCAAAATAATATCTTCTAACTAGTTAACTTGTTACCTTATTGTCATTTAAGTTTTGTTTTAAAATACTATGCTCAGATGTCTGTTCCCCACCCCAACAAAGCCAGAGGTCATTAGCGTCAATAGTTATGATGAGCTTTCCCATTAGTGGAGCTTTGAAGCCAGACTTCAGGACTCTGAGCAAAGGAAGAGAGAGAGATTTTTAGCTTACTTTTTTCTCTTGCACCCTTTTCTTTAGAGAAGCCTGTGGTTAAAGGAAATAACTGGTTAATGGTGAAGAAAAGTAGAAAGTTCTTCATATGAGAAACTTGACAGCCATAGAAAATGCACACACATTGAAGCAAAATGTCTGTTAACAAGGCAAATGGAATTAAAAAGGTTATTGGAGGGATCCCTGGGTGGCGCAGCGGTTTGGTGCCTGCCTTTGGCCCAGGGCACGATCCTGGAGACCCGGGATCGAATCCCATGTCGGGCTCCCGGTGCATGGAGCCTGCTTCTCCCTCTGCCTATGTCTCTGCCTCTCTCTCTCTCTCTGTGTGACTATCATAAATAAATAAAAATTAAAAAAAAAGGTTATTGGAAGATGTCTTAGACTGATTTCTCCTGAGAAGCAAATTTTGAAGTATGGATTTAAGAAGGCAAAAAGGGGTGTGATTATTTTAGAATGTCTCCCATTCTGGAGTTGTATCTAGAGGGCAGCAGTGTGTTTATCAACTCCCAATTTCCACTGGCCAAGAACCATCTCTGGGCTTTTCTCCCTGTGCTTCCTGGCTGCACCTGCAGACTCTAGGTCCTTGTAGCATTGGAGAATGCCTGGGGGCAGAAAGCCAGAAGATAACCAAGGGCATGACTAAGAGGACACTGGCAGCTCAAGAGGAATCTGCACTGCCCTCCATCCACCTTCTGGCTGTAGTTGCAAGCAGAAGGTCAGGCAGAAGGTGAGCCAGGTGCCAAAGGCAAGACGTACAGAAAAATCTCTTCTTAAATGGTAGATAGTGTGCAGTGAAGACTCTATGATGACTGTTTATCAAGAGAAAGATGCCAGTGTTCCTAATGGAACAGGTCTGGGCTGTGAATGAGACAGATATGGGATCACAGCCCATTAATACAGTTGTCACCTCCTCAAATCTGCATTCTTCACAGTAAAATAGCAACAATTTCTCCTTTTTGAGATTGTTAATGTGCAGTAGAAGTGGCGATGTATGCGAAGTGCTTTGCATGATGTCTGGGACATGCCTATACCTGTAAATGAGAGTAGTTGTGCCACCAGGAAAATGAAAGACACAGGAGGAAGAAGAAGGAAGAGAATAGAGAAAGAGAGAAAGAAAAAAAAAGGAGAAAGGAAGGAAGGAAAGAGAAGAGAGAGAAGAGAAGAGAAGATAAAGAAGAAAGAAAAGAGAAGAGAAGAGAAGGGAAAAGGAAGGTTATTGATTGAAGAGACGAAGAGAGACCTGATTGTAACCTGAGGCATCTGCTACAAGAAAAGTCACACATGTTCATATTGCTTACTGAATAATGTCTGTGATTATTTCACAACCCAGGACATAAAGTCATGCATATGTTTTATTAGAGTCCTGAGTCCAGATTTCTTTTGCTTCCCACTGCATTTCCTTGAATTTTTTCTGGTAGAGTGTCTGACTTCAGATACACACTCTTCACTTCAGGGTTGCTTCAGGGCTGCCAACATGACCTGGTCAGCCTTGAGAACAAAGGCCTGACCCTCCTCCATTGGAGAAGTCTTAGTTTTGCACCCCGACAAAAGATAAGTGACTGTTGCATGTCATCAACCAGGTTCTTATGCAAAGTTCAAATCACCACTGGGCAGCAATTTTCACCTTGGGATGGACTTTGCTTGTCCACTGGTCCTTGGAATACAGATAATCATCTGCCATAGGCCATATGACCTTGTGGTCCACAAAGAAATTTGGTAGAACAGTCCAGGCTGGCCTCAGACTCAGCAATGCCAGAAATAGTGGTGTTGGGGACACAGTCGTCTCCTCCTCGTTATATGACACCAATAAGTAGTTTCTAGTTCGGAAGGCAAAATCACTGGTGAAATCCCCCAAAAAGGAGTTGTACTTGCTGTACAATAGAAACAAATAGAGACTGCCAGAGCAACAATGTCACTCCTTCACTGGAGTTGAAAAAGTCAAAGTAATGACCAAGGGAATTGTTATCTGGGTTACAGAGAGATATGTTCACTTCTAACCCCCACACACTGGTACCAATGAAGGATGGTTTGGATGTCGCTATTTTGATCTCTGTCTTGAGGAGATAGTGTGGAGCCAAGACTTCATAAAAGCTCCAGTGGGATGAATGATGTTAACTCATCCTGCTGCACAGTTTCTATTATGTTCCCTGAGGGAGGCAGCACATTTTGATGAATCTGGATCAGAAGACCAGACTTCTTCTGACCTATTAAACCGGAAACATGAACCCTTTTTGGCTTCCTATTTGGTGTGATGTGGGAAGAAGAGGACACTCTGATCATGGGGATAAAATAGACTTGGAGGAGGGGAAAGCACAGGGTCAGATGCACTGTGAGCTCAGAAGCTCAGAACCTTACCTTTTGGCCCACGTGGCCAAATGTTCTTATGAGATTTTAAGGAGAAGGAAATTTTGACTACAATTGGTTAAGAGCATTGTCTCTCCACTTTGCATTTATCCTTTAGTATGAAAACACTGGTGTAGCCAGAGGCATCTTTAGGATCAGTCTAAGAGGAAGGTGAATTAGATGTATTTATATGATTTACAGTCACTTCCATGTATAAATATATCTGGTGTTAATTAATAAAAATATGCAATTATGCTAAGGCATTTTTCAGACTTTGGAACCACGTGTTCCAGACACCTGTTTTAACAGTTCTCACTAGGAAACTCTCCTTAATTCTTCACATGGCACAAGGAAAAAAAAATCATAACACAATCAGAATGTGAGAATCCTGAATTATAAGCATGGAAGCTAGAAGCTAGGGCCACTACACTTAACTCCATCCATTCCTAAGGATACCCATTTCCACTGAATCCCTAACCTTAACTCATTAACTTGACCATGACACCAATGACATTTCTTATTATTTACCACACACTTGAAATTGTGTTTCCCAGGAGGAGAGTGGAGAGCTGTTAAGTTTGTGGTCTTTACAGTCAAATGCTGACTCAGCCACTTGGTATACAGTGGGAGCTTGGCTTGGTTTTAAAATGGGAATAGGTACTCATGGAGATAGTTGTAAAGATTAAATTGGGTAACTCCTATAAAGAGCTTAGCTCAGTACCTGCACATGGTTAGTGCTCAGAAAAAATTCTTTACTCTGAGTCTTTCCAAACCACAGTCATCTTTGAATCAGCTCCTGTGGTCACAGAGAGCTTTGAATATACTCATCAGAAATAAACTGAGACTTTAAGAGCCAGGGGAAAAAAGAAAGTTTATTGGAAGGCTATTAATAGCTTAAAGAGCTGAGGGAAGAGCTGACCAAACAGGTTTTGGGGAAGACAGGAACCAAAGTAATTGGGGGTCTCAGAAGCAGGAACACGTAAACCACCCTTCTGAGATGCTGCTGCTCTTGATAGCACAGCTGCCATTGCCCAGGAGGGAGAACCAGTTGGCCTAGCTTGGTTTGGGCTCTCCCCATAGTCAGAGGAATAGGTGTTTGGCATTGGCAAACTGGGAGACAGTCCGATGAGATCAGGACACTGGGCAGACAAAACTACCTGTACTCCGTGGACCTATGGCTAGGTGTCCCTGAGGACTTATTCAGCAGATTTCTCTTGACTAACTTTCAGCTTCTGCTTTGTCAAAAATGTAATTGCCTTCTGTAATAACCAACATAATTTCCACCCATCTTTCCAAATAATCATCTTTTGAATGGCTTCTATAATGATTACTTTCTTATACATTCATTTATAAATGTTTATTGAACACCTACTAGTTGTTAATTTCTGTTCTGGGGGCTGGTTTACCTGAGTGAACCAAAGAAATCCTATGCCTTCACTTTCTAGTGGAAGGAGATAGACAACCAAAATAAATAAATATATGACATCAAATGACGATGGTGCTAATGACCATGTGCTAATGAGAAAAAATGTCAGAAGGGAAAGGGAAGGACGCTCAGATCAGCTATTCAAGTTTATGTGAGTCTTTCATTCAACGGTTCACATTTTGATTATTTTGTTTACTTGTCTGTCATGAGTGACTAGCTGGCTTCTCCCCTCTAGGAGTGAGCATCTTAATGTTGAAGTCATATCATTCATTTCTACCTCCTAGCCCCTGCTTCGTGGTGGGTGCTCTGTAAATGTTTGTTAAAGGAATAGATAAACACATAGTATGGCTATTGGATGATTGTATTTTTCTACTTATGACCCAGCCTGCCATTCTTCCAAACAGGGCATTGCAGGAGGCCTGGACAAAGGGGAAAATTCAATGTGGGCTCTGTCCTTGTAGGTTCTCTGTTAATGTTGCTGACTGCTCAATTGGCTAAAAAAGACATTTGTTTAACCCTTATTTATCCAATCTCCCTTCCCTGGAGTGAATTTGGTTTCTTTTTGTTACTGTTGCTTTTTCTTTGTCATAACATGCTTTCTGAATTTAAGACCAGCTTTAAGAAGGAAATGAGAAAAACTATCCATTCCTCACAACTTGAGTCACAGAATCATAGCATCAGAATGAATCATACCATGTGAAAGCAGCTTAGGACAGCACCTAGCATAAGCGAAGTTGTGATATGAGGAACAAGGGCAGTAGCAATGATCCCTTAATGGAAACTAGAATCCTATTAAGCCTATTCCCTCCATTCTTGATTTCCATATTTACTGACATGGAGAGAACTAGATTAATCCTCACTTGAGTCCTCAGTCTAAAAGCAGAAAACAAGAGAATAGAATGTTTTAAAATATTTTTATTAACCATTTTGTAAAACAGAGCAGTATTGATTCCATGATGTTTAGAGGTGGCCTCCACCCTAGCAGAATTCATGTCCTTTCACTTTAGACCATGAATGGACTGTCATGGACATGACTCTCTGCTTGCGATGGTAGCTGTGTTTATAAATGATCAACTGTGTTGTGAATATATTTAGCTATTCTAAGTGCCCCTGAGAGGATGAATCTCATCTGTTTCTAGTTTAATTGGGTTTTGGAGCATGGCACAATTTTTTTCCAGATGAATAAATATTAAGCCTTTTCCATTTCCTGAGGAGAGTTAGGGTTGGATTCTGATATTCAAATTACAAGGTTTATTAAATAAAATGAAAATGTAAATGTAAAGAGCTGTTGATTCTATTTACAAGTTCTTGTCACAATATACTGCTCTGTAAAAATGCTATGTTTTGGCACCCGAAAAACTAGATATCAATACTGAGACGAGAAACCATTCTATTCATCATTAGCATGAATACATGTTATGGCTGATGGATAGGATAGGTAGAAATACTGGTTTTGGTAACTAAACAGTATCTTCATACAAAATTTAAAACATTTCAAAGCAGTTTTTATCTGAATGTTCTCAGACTTTCATATCATAAACCTTGAAATTTGTATATGCAACCCAAGATATATAAAGTAACTATTTTAAGCACTGACACCACTAAAAAAGCTATGCTTCTGAAAAGGCAGATTTGGCCACAGCTGTATTTATTTGCTTGTAAACCATAAACTTCCTGATAGAGATCTTAGCATATGTGCTGCCAAAGCAAGCACTCTGATAGAGTTCTTAAAAGTAAGGACCAACTTGAAACAGATGTCAGAAAGGTATCTTCAAGTAAGGCATGGACTTTTCTGTAAAAGAGGTCTAGAGATGGTAAGTGACTACACAAAAGTTAGCCCACTGCTAACTATGACCAGGCTGGGGCTAGACCTCAGAATTCTTGACTTCCCTTCTGTTCTTTCTACCTATCTCCTTGTTCCCCTGAAGTGATCATTTAAATTATCAAGATATATATGTAATCTACAAAATTTCCTTTATGTGTATGTTTCAATGAAAGTTGCTATTATATAAAAATAGATTCTATACCCTGTTCATTATTTACCTGCATTCTTATCTACATTCACACACCACTCACCCCACCTCCATCATTATCTTATCAATCTCTGAGAAAAAAAATAGGCAAGACAGGCTATGTTTCAATGTACTCCTTTGGGCAGATCATGAAACTTGTCTGGGGGCATACAGAACAGAAAGAGCTTTTAATACCCTTCAAGTGATGTTCTCGCCTCTTCCAAGTCCAGCTGACTTAGATGCCGCCAACGAGCTTGGTCTTTAATGGCCTGTCCACTCTGATACTAATGAAAGCTGCTGTGGTCCTATGTCAGGTCAGCTCTAGTAACTGCTCATTTATTTACCTTGCCATTTTAACAACTTTGTTGTTGTTGTTGTTGTTTCAGTAAAATCTGAAAGTCTAAATGGAGTTAACTATATTTTAAAATGTAAAACACTGTGAATTAACTTTGACTAGATTCCACATCCTAACAATGAAAAACTGTAAAATACCACTTTTCAAGTTGTAATCTGTTTGTATTTCAACAAAGTAGCTATGAGGTAAATGAAAATGTATAAAAACCATTTCATAAATTTTTTTACAGTTAAAAAAAATCATTCTTAGAAAGATTACATTTCATTAAGCAAAATCTCTTCTAAACATCTATATTATTAAAATATATAGGTTATTACAAGAAAAACATTAAGAATATATCTTAGATCAGAATTCTTATGTTGCTGGAACTAAAAATAACATAATAACTATTATTTGTGGAATATCCAGGGGCTCAATAACTTGCCTGAGGTCCTAACCACTGAAATATATTGTCCCTATTCTATGTTCGAAGGGGCAAATTTATTACCTCTTTGGTGAAACTCCTAGTTCTGCTTTAAGTATATTCAATACTGTGTTAAATGCTTGGAGGAATATGAGTCCTTGGTACATTGACTGAGATACATTTTGCAATGATGGTGTATCATCAAATACACAGAAATTGGTAGAGTGTTACACCTCTTCTAACATGTCAGTTCTAACACCTTTTCCTTGAATTATTACAATATTTTAAATTTAAAAGGGAGGCTATTTAGAAACCCAAACAATTGCACATTTATTGATATTTTATTCCTGATAAAAATGATACTTGGATATTAAGAATTCAATCATGTGAGTTGGGACTTTTGTTTTCTACATATTTCTCAAGAGGGCTTTGACCCTATTGATAGTTTTGAAACTATATTAGATAGACTAGTAAGATTGTCTAGACTGGTACCAAAATGCATTTTTTTTTTCTCAGAGAGAGGTTGTAAATGTCAGAAATAAAATCTGAGAGACCACCCCTCTCCCATATCCATTGGCAATGGGATTCAGTAGATCACACCCCTTCCTTGAAGTCTTCTCAATCAAACCCACTCAGCTGAACTGAGTTAGCTCTTCACAGGCTAAACCCTTTGGTTATCCCTTTCCTCTGATCTATGAATCTAATCAATATATTATTCCACTTATTGACCTATTTTATTGTGATTTCTTATTGTTGCATTAAGGCACTGTGCTTGCTAATTCTTTTTGGAATGTACCTAACCTTTGGTACATCTGGAAGGTGACTCATTTGATGCTTGCTCTGACCTGAAAATGAAGGCCCATATTCTTGACTATCTGTTCTCTTGAGTCCATATCCTCTTGCAAGGATTTATAAATATCAGAAAGAGATCAATGCAAGAGTTCTCATTGTATCAGCCTCTGCTTTCTTTTTCTAGGAGAGTCCTTTCTTCCAAATCCATCTCCATCCCACCTGCCCTCCTGTTCCCAAAATGTGTTATTAACAACAAAAGCCGAGTCAGGGGAAGCTTCACAGAGCTCTGCCACTAAATATGTGGGGATAAATGATGTTGTAATCCTTGAAGATATTTGCATTCAGCGTGGTTATTTTGTCTGTTTCCTTTTAGATTATCTTAGCTTGGTCTCTGGGAACTACCCCCTGTGATAGTCATAAGGTAAGTGTATATTTAAATTTTTTTTCAGTCAGATGTAAATGGAAATCTCTGTTTTGTTCAATGATTTTCACAAAAGACAGTTTCAAATATTGTATTTTCAAATATTTTATCAGTGAACAGTTGCATAATGACTGGGCATTTCATATATAGGAAAAGATAATAAACTCCTTTACATTTGTGAAAAGGATAAGATAAAGGTAGGAAATAAAGAAGGCACTGCCTCCCACCCTTGAATAAGTGTATGTGCAGTCCCTGAGTGGAGTGGTTTCATTTCACCATCTTCATCCCATGTAGCTGCCAGAGTCCTCTCAAGGGGCACATTGCAACAGCCTCTTCCTTCATTTTAAATTGGGCCGTAGCCCAAGAAAGTATCTCAAATGGCATTAAGCCAATTAACATCTAGCACAGAATTTAGCACCTAATGGGCACATAATGGATATTTGTTGGAGAATGAATGTGGGTGGATTCATTAATTCATTAATTTTCTGCTTTGTGAGGTCCTCACCACTGTGAGGCAATGTGGTATGCCGGTTATTCCTCCAAATCTGGAGCGAGATGCTTTGGGTCAGTTCCTGGTTCTGTCACTCGCTAGCTGTATAACTTTGGCCTCATGTTTAAACCTCGTAGTATCCTAGTTTTTCCATTCATAAAATGGATTTAATAATACTACCTATCTATTGTTGTTAAGAGATTATTACAAGGATTTAATGAGTTAATATTTGCAAAATGCTTAAAATAATGCCTGACACATAGTAATCTTTGTAAAAATGTTTGTTGAATAAGCATGTATAGGAACATTCTAAGGTCCTGTGTTTAGAGAATGAAAAACTGGTTTGGCCCAGGAGCAATGACACTTTAGTAGCAATAAACATACCTACCACACAAATCTTGGTTTTAATACTATTTTCCAATAAAAGGAAGGCTTCTTGGAGAAATGGCTAATTTAGGACTGGGGCAAGAAATATGCAAAATGAGTCTGGAGTGTATAGTGCCAGAAAGTAAGGTAGTGCTAAAAGAAAAATGAAAAACAAAACAAAACAAAAAAACCCCACCTCACAATGGTGTAACACAAAGTGTGTCATGAGGATACAGGAGCCAACTAAAAATGCTCCTAATTGCCAAAGCTGGAACAATTTGAGCAACAAAAAAAGTAATGGTATAACCCAAAGCATAAAATAAATATATATTCAGATGTAAGTAATCGGATAAATATATGAGGAGAATAGACAAATCTTCCATGCTGAAGAATTCCAAATACTCTACGTAGATACTCTGTTTTCCAGGAAGAAAAGCATAACTCCCCATAGGGGCTGCACATAGTGATTTTCTTCCAGAGAGTACAGTAGAAAAGGGAGGGGAAGAAAAAAAATAGAGTCCCCTACCATCGAGAAACCTGACGAACACTACCTCAAGCCAGATCATCCAGATTCACATTCGCAATAATATGTCATCTTGATAATAGGTATCTGGTCCTCTTCCCCAAAACATATTACCCCACTCTTGTCATGAGAAAAACCTAAGACAAATTTCTTTTTATTTTTTTCCTAAGACAAAATTCAATATAGGTACCTCCTACAAAATACCTGATCACTATTCCTCAAAACTATCAAGGTCATTAAAAATATTAATAGTCTCAGATGCCTGGGTGGCTCAGTGGTTGAGCATCTGCCTTTGGCTCAGGTCATGATCCCAGGGTCCTGGGATTGAATCCCATATCAGACTCCTTGCAGGGAGCCTGCTTCTCCCTCTGCCTATGTCTCTACCTCTCTCTGTGTCTCACATGAATAAATAAATAAATAAAATCTTAAAAAAATATATATATTAGCAGTCATAACCAAAAGAAGCCTAAGGAGACAAGACCATTAGTTTGTAATACAGGATTCTGGATGGGATCCTGGAACAGAAAAAGGACATTAGGAAATCTGAATAAACTATAGAGTTTAGCTAAATAAAATATATCAATGTTAGTTAATTAATTGTGAAAAATGCCCCATACTAATGTAAGATGTAAATGATGGAACCTGGGTTGGGATATACAAGGGCTCTCCATATAGTAATAATTCTGCAAGTTTAAAGTAATAAAACGTTTATTTTAAAAAATAAGGAAGTGTGCACATTAAAAAAAAAAAAACTGGTTTGGAGGTACAGTCTCCACTTTCCAAGTACCAAAATAGTAGATTTTGAAAAGTGCTGAATTTAATTAATTCATATTTTGAGAATCATACATAGAGAATTATATTTTGCACTAAAGTTTTGAATTAGATAAAGGTGTACATATCTATAAAACATTCTACTGTATCTCTGTTATTCTCAAATGGAGGAAGAAAATAACAATTGGCAATACAAACCTTTTCTTGTAAGAATAACAGTTTTTGGAGCTCAAAGTAGATTATGACTTGTGCATGAGTTACATATTGCATAACAAATTACCACAAATTCAGTGGCTTAGGACAACACATAATTATTATCCCACCATTTCTTTGGATCAGGAATCTGGATGCACCTTAGCTGGATCCTCTGCTTTGAGCCTCATAGAGTATAATCAAGATGTTGGCTGTGCTATGGTCCCCTTGGGAACTTTTTTCTTACAATTCATGTGGTTGTTGGTGAAATTCAGTTAAGGTTGTTGGACTGAAGTCCCCTGTTTTCTTGCTTGGCTGTCACCTGGGTGCTCTCATCCCCTAAGTGTTACTCACAGTTCCTGGCCATGTGGCTGCTGGTCTCTCACAGGCCCTGTCACAACATGGTAGCTAACTTCCAAGCCAGCAGGAGAATCTTTTATTCCAGTCTGCTAAGATGGAAATTTGCATAATGCAATTTATCTAGGGAGTGACTCTCCCATTGGCTTTGCTCTATTCTATTGACTAGGAATAAGTCACAGGTTGTGCCTGTACTCAAGAGGAGAGGACCATACTAAGGCCTAACTTGTTGGGGATCACCTTAGAGTATATCCACTACAATGGGAGAGTTTTGAAACAGATCCAGGCAGCTGGGTATATATGAGCAAACTAAAGACGAGGAGAGCAAACCAGAAATACTGGCTTCTTGTTTTCAAGCAAACCACAAGCTTGATGTAAATAAATAAATTTCATCCCCACACCCCTACCCCCACATACAAAATTATGTTTAAAAATACTCTTCAAAGTTTAAAAATATTCCTCAAAGTTATCAAATGAGAGTTACAATTATTCAAGATGAAGGAGCCAGGAAAATATATTTGGAGATCAATCATAAATGCATCACATTTTCCTAACGAATGTTTTCTTTTTTATTAGCGGTGAGGAAATTTGGACAAATTTTTAACAACATTTCTGCATTTTAAGAATTGTCATTATAAAAGTTTAAATTAGGGCAGCCCAGGTGGCTCAGCGGTTTAGCGCTGACTTCAGCCCAGGGTGTGGCCCTGCAGACCCAGGATCGAGTCCCAGGTCGGGTTCCCTGCAGGGAGCCTGCTTCTCCCTCTGCCTGTGTCTCTGCCCCCCCCACCCTCCCGTGTCTCTCATGAATAAATAAAATCTTAAAAAAAAAAGTAAAATAGAAGTTTAAATGATCTGATCTCATTTTTCAACATTTCATGACTTAATTTTTTTCCATTTTTGAGAGTGTTTGGTGTCTTAATATGTATCTTTTTAAATTCAGTCTACTAATAGTAATTAATAGGTTGATATTGTTTAGGTAGTGATTTTTACATTTTACATGATGCTTTTAAATGTATGTATTTTAAATATATTAAATATTCATCCTCACTGATTTCTTTTTCTGGATTCTGAACCCTTTTCTTATAAAATGTTAAATACAGAAATACTAATATTGTCATTTTGCTCCAGTATTGTAATCGCTACCCAGATTTTCAGGGTCTCCAAAACAAATTTTTTTCTAATCACTCCTTATAACACCAAATGTTCCAGAAATTCTAACATTTTGCCATTGGAACAATATTTGCCAAGTTGCTGCTTGCATCTGGAAATAAAGTAGTTGTATCATTTGTTAGATCTTGTGTCTAATTGTGGGTTTATATAATATGATCACCATATCTGTGCATCTCCACAGAGATTAATACAAACCTATTAGCTGATTGAGCCAGAGACCTTTGCTGTTTTTGTCTCAAATATGTAGCTGCTTATATCTCAAATATGCAGCCACCTTGAAGAAAACAGGCAAGTTGTGGAAATGAGGCTTATTAGCAAGTTGAAATAAAAGAAAAAAAATATATATATATTTCAATAATTCAATTAAGAAACTCAAAGGAAGAAAGATTTCTTGTGGTTCCTTCTCTCTCTCTCTCTCTCACCCTTTACCTCTTTTTCAAGTCTTTCTACCTGTAATTTTTCTTTTCAGTACCAGGCTCACAACTCAGCCTTAGGTATAGGTATTGGTTTCTCTTATGCAACATGTACAAAGGGTTGTTATTCAGAATGGTGAGAACATAATCACCTGTAGCTATTGGTAAAATAATTCATTTAGCTTATAAAGGTCAAAGCTTACTTGTTTGCTTCCTTCCTTTCTTCCTTCGGGTTATTTTCTTTGTGGGAATTAAATAAAGGGATCCTTAAAAAAAAAAAAAACAAATAAGTTGGAGTAAATAGAAGTAACCTTTCCTGCTTCTGAAGTAAGTATTCAGTGAAAGCCCAGAAGAAGAGCATTTGGCTTTTGCTGGAAGGTCACAGGATAAAGCCGTTCTTTTTCAGAGCTGAATTCAGTGGAAGGTCTTGGAATTTGCCAAGGTTATTGGCCCACGGTGCTCATCAGATCTCTTTCCCTCAGTTTTAGAAGGGTTTAGACTTGCCTTTGTCATTTGTTTTACTGGCCCCACCTTTGTTTTGATACTTTCACCTATTACTGAAATTCTGGATTTATTTATTATGTTCAAAGCAACTATTACATCTTTTCATTTAAAAAGCTGGACTTAATTTGAAGTAATATATTTTCTAAATAGTATCTCTGTATATTATAACCATCTTCAGATTTTGTTTCTAGATCATATTAACATCATTTAGCCTCATGGTGATTAAATCCAAATGGATTTCTTTGTTTGGGAGTGCTGAGGTAGTAATTGGTTGTAGCCAACTTGGTCTTCTTTTGGCATAAGCTAGGCTTTCATCAAGTCATTTAATCTATCTCTTTATTTAGTACTGTTCTTAGGGCCCCACATACTCCAGTAAAGCTGAAACTGCCTCCTTCTACACTAAGCTCTTCTTTTCCGGAGTTTCTTATTACACATATATTTTGGGCTTTTCTTAAGACAAGACATTCATTCCTGTCTTGTCTTACCCATTTTTGCTATTGATAATTTTCCTCCACAAAGAGACTATAAGTTCTTTAAGGACAAGGTTTCTGCCTTCTTGTCTATTTTGCCTTCACAAGGCTCAGGGTCCTCAGCATTTGATGCCCACCTGCCTCTATGCCACCTGCCTGCAACTCTTACACCTGATCAAATAGTGTTTCCTCAAATCAAAGGAATTACATAACTTCCATTTGCCTCACTCTGTGATGGGGGCCACAAAGGTGGGGCCAGTCAAACAAAATGTCCACTCCTGTCTTCAGAACCTCCCATTCTCCTCTCAGGACCACTTCGCCCCCTCTCAGAGCTGCCAGGCTCTTTTCCAAGCATCTCTCCTGTGATTCATTCTCTGAGGCCCTGTCTCTCACTGAGGTCTCAGCTGAGTATGACTCCTCTTAGGGCAATCATATTCTATTAAAGCAACCCTGAAGACAAGAAAGCTTCAAGGCTCAAGGTAATGCACCTCCAGTGGTGAAATTACAGGCACCGTGATAGGCAACAGTGGAGATATTTTTAACCCATCCTTGACCAGTTTCCCTTAAATCATATCACACAGGCAGATACCTACTCTGCATGCTCACAGTCCCATTCTGCCTAGGGACTGTTAAAAAAAATGAAATGTTAACCTTTGTCCTTATGGTGTGAATACCTAGCAGGAGAGTTGGACTACATGTGCCTACCAAGGCAGACTTCTGCACTGTTTAAGAACCTATCTAATCACACAGTCCTGGCTTCTAATCTCAGTTTTTTTCTACATACCAGTTTTGTGGCCTTGTGAAAGTTTCAAAAATTTTCTGAGGCTCATTTCTTTCATCTATAACACCAGGATAATAAAACCCATCCTGAGGGGTGTCTGGCTGACTCAGTAGAACATGTGACTCTTGATCTTGGGGTTCTAAGTTCAAGCCCCACATTAGGTATAGAGATCACTTAAAAATAAGTGATCTTTTTAAAAAGAGAAAGCCCATCCCAAGATTTTTATGAAACTTCAACAAGCTACCATATGCCCTATTCTTAGCACATAATAAATATGCATGACAGGGGTGCAATCCATAATAATAACTAGAGCTAGGGAGGATTATAAGTCCAACGAGGCAGTTTGGAGGTCTGAGATCGAGAACAGGTATGTAGCACAAGACATTGATGCAGGTGGAGGAAGATGGAAAGGAACTTCCAAGAAAGGACCTCCTTTCCTCACAGGAAAGCATGAGTGCTCTTCAATATCCATCTGTGCTTGCTTAGCCATATGTACTTAATCCTAGGATCACTTGGCCTACACAGAGGCATTTTTGGCTTGGAAGCAGCCTGCTGGGGAATGGAAAAAATATCAGTGGAACCCATGAACATTGTTACTATACAGAGGAGGGGTAAGGTAACTTCACCCTTCTCTGAATTGTTTGTTTCTGAGTCTGTCTTCTCCATTGGACTGTGTGGTCCTCAAAGCCAGGACGGACCCCACTCATTCTGTTATCCTCAGGCCATTGTTGAGAGTATGTGCTCAGTGCTTGTTTACTGGTAGAGTGATTGAAAGGATGGAAGATCCTGGTGTTTTGCTGCACTACATCTTCTAACAACATAAGTGATCATGTAAGAGATTTACTAAGATTTAGTAAAAGTATGTGGACATATTTTCCTCGCATGCAAGAACATGACTCAGTCAAATGAGATATGGAAATATTGTAGTTTGTGGTTCTCCAAAGCAACTTTGTTTGTGGGGTCAGAGAAGAAGAAAGATGTGACTTGGGAAAGATGCACTAGCCTTGAAAATGCTGGTTGTGCTGCATGGAAGGAAAAACCAAAACCAAAAAATAATCCCCAAGTTTGTGAAACTGAAAGAGGAGTCTGTGCAATACAGCCTGGTGCCAAAAGAGACAAGTTGGCAGACTGGAATCGATCATTGCAAATTCCTGCAGCCACCTGGCTTGTGATTTAACACTTCTCTGAGCTTTTGTTATTCCATGATATTTGGGACTGAATTTATTCCCATCTTATTGTCCTTGTCAAAAGCAATAATTTTTTTTTAAAAGCTGTATGTTTTCTTTCCATCTTGTTTATACTTTGCCATCCTGCTGTTTACAAGATTGGTCTCTCACATTCTTCCTGGGGTGTTTTCTATTCCTGTGTAGTTAAAATTGCCAGAGGATTGTTTGAGCTGCTCTGTATTGAAGAATGGGGAAGCCATGTTGCCCCGTGGAATCCCAGAATGGTGTGGCCCCTCCCCAGTGAGGAGGCACGTATCTCTTATAAACTTGTGACTGGCTGTGAAATTTTGCACATTCAAGTATTTTAAACACTTGAGAGTGCCTGCTGTGCATCTTGTTATAGAGATATGATATCAGGTGTGACTTCTCACAGGGGCTGACGCCTCCTTGGAAGTTGCATGGAGTGACATGAAATGTGATTTCTTTCCAAAATGGAGTGCCTGACATTTTCTCCCCAGCTATGGGTTGGAATTGATGTCCTAATGTCTCATGCCCCTTTCCTCTGCTCCTGCATCCTGTCCTCACTTTGGTCTGCTTATTCTCTCCCCATCTGAATGGTCTCTACAGTGTCCTGTGTGGTGCTCCTCTTGATCACAAAATCATGGTGGCATGTGAACAACTGGAAATTATTCCTTTGCTTTCTAGAAGCATGAAATCTGAAAGGTTAGAGGGTTTGAGCAGAAGTTGCTTTGATCACAGTTGCTTTGATTATAATTACAATGGATCCTAGCCCCAAGAGGTCACCTCCTATACTCCTTTAAACCCTGCACCCCATAGATAACCTTCTCTGTTTCTTTTCTTTTTTTTAAGATTTTACTTATTTATTCATGAGAGACACACACACAGAGAAGCAGAGACACAGGCAGAGGGAAAAGCAGGCTCCATGCAAGAAGCCTGATGTGGGACTCAATCTCAGGACTCCGGGATCACGCCCTGAGCCAAAGGCAGATGCTCAACCACTGAGCCACCCAGGTGTCCCACCTTCTATGTTTCTGATGCCCCTGTTTTCTTCAGGCCTTCCTCATCAGGGTAGATAGGGTTCCATACCTTAGCCTCCTTCCCTTATGTGCTATTTTCTTCCTATTTCCCAGATATTGCTTGGGTTACTCACTGTGATCTGAACATGGATGGTATTGTTCCTATTTCCCAGATATTATTCCTTGGGTTACTTCTATTTCCCAGATATTATTCCTTGGGTTACTCACTGTGATCTGAACATGGATGGTATTGGGTCAAAGATACCTATGGTAGATGTGTTCCTCTGGAGTGGAAAGGATGTAATGAAAACTTACCAGGCCCCAGATGATCTGGGTTTTTAATTCTAGTTTTGCCACTTACTAGCTGGTGACCTTGGGTTATGTCACTTAATGTTTCTGAATATGTTCTCACTCATATAATGTATTTGATGAGTTCATGCTAATATGTCTAAAATATGAGATTTTTAGGGTGCCTGAGTGGCTCAATCAGTTTCACATCTGGCTCTTAATTTCGGCTCAGGTCATGATCTCAGGGTCATGAGATCAAGACTCACATCTGCTTGAGATTCTCTTGCTCCCTCTACCCTTTACCCCTTGCTCAAGTGCTAAATCAATCAATCATCCATCAATCAATATCTTTAAAATACGAGATTTTTACCTACAATCATAATAAAGCTCAAGTGAGATGAAGCATTTGAAAACTCTTTATAAATGAGAGTGGTTCTGTGCAAATATAAGATAGAAAGGCAAGAAAGTGCCTTAACCATGTCCAAAATGTCAGCTTCTTGACAGATAATGTGAGGTAGCAGAAAAAGCTTCAGCCTAGCTTTAGCGTTTTCTATAATCTCATTTTATCTGGGCCTCTGTTTCATCATGAATACAAAAGAGTATAATCAAGCCTCATGGGATTATCATGAAGATTAAATGAAATGGTGGATATAAAGTTCCTTAGCATAATACCACTCGGCACTTAGTATGTTTTTAATAAAATGTTAGTTCCCTGTCATCTTAATATGTCTTGTAAAAAATGACTTAAGAGAGTCTGGTACAAGATTTTCCACATGCTTCAAATCCACCTGTATATGTGGCAGATCCAGTAACTAGGATAGTATCAAAGCAGCCAAGAGGAATGATCTATTTTAAAGGCAACATTAAAGAGATGTACATCATTCTCTGAAATAGGCATGGACTTTGATAGTACAAAAGGTGACATGGGCTTGATTCTAAGAGATGAGGAGGGAGAAAGGTGAATAGGGCACTCACTTTGGCACAAAATTAAAGAGGGCATTGTAAAACTCCATGATCAAGATAAATAATTTTGAATACAGTATTTTTTAAATCAAAATTAATGCAAAAAATTCATGATGAACAAAATATCAACATTTTAAATAAAAATATGACCAGGTACAGTGCTTTGCAGAGCCATATAGGAGACTGAAACTAAAGAAAAAATTTATTTTTTATTTGAAATATTCATGGTTTATTTAAAATGTTGATGGTTCATTCATTGCGGATGTTTTTTATTTTCAAAAATAAACTAAAGTATTATTTATTCTGATTACTGAGCTTTTTTGGTGCCTCCTTAAGATTTGTACCCAAGGAAAGTGTGCTGCTTACCACACTTACCTCATCCTGTCCCCACCTGGAGTGGTGTCCACTGGGCTGGGAGGAAAGTACCAGAGCAGGCTTCAGGTCCCCACTTCTTATTTCTCTTCACCCTTTTTGGGGACCTGAGTTTGGTTTAAGTATAATTTTGTGGGGAAAAAAAAAAAGACTATATCAGATGAAATTCCAGCCTTCTTTCCAATCAAGCGACTACCACAGTGAAATATAGTTTGGAAAGAAAACATGAAGTAAAATGGTTCATCAGAAGCTTGATTGAGGTTGAGGGTCAGCAAACAATGACCCACAGGTGAACTGCCTGTTTTTGTAAGAAAAGTTTTATTGGCACAGAGACCTGCTCATTTGTTTTTATGTTGTCTGTGGCTGTTTTGGGGCCACAATGGTAGAGTTGAGTAGTTGCAACAGAGACCATATGGTTTGCAAAGCTGAAAATATTTACTATCTGGCCTGATGTGGACCTCTGATTTAGATTATCAAAGCACTCAGATGTTTTTGGATCAGCATGTGGGGTTGGCAACAGTTTAGGATATACAGTCAGTCATTTGGAAATTTATGTAACAGAGAATTCAAGGATATTCAGAGAGAATATTATAATCTTCCATTTGTAAGAACTGAGGGAAATGAGGGAGGTCTTAGAGTTCAAAAAGTAAATCAAGAGAGGCAGCAGAGTGGGTAAGATCTCTATCTGTCTGTGACCCTGTGGGTCCTCTGTGAGAGTGCAGTTGTGACTTGACATCGCAAGGCATGAGATGTTTATGAGTGCTTGATATTGTCCATACGCATAGAAGGAAAAAAATGGGTTCATTGAAAAGTACATTCATTAGTATTATCACATAAATGGTTTGTGGATGTAATTACTCCATTTCTGTTAATATGGATAATTTAGAACTGACTTCGCAAATTTTACAAGCATTTAGTGAGCATCTGTATATTCAGAAATTGTAAGATTCACCCTCAAAGTAGTCTACTTCTAAGTCTGAGTGTGAGCTGAGATAGGAAAGTCCCAAACATGGTGTTGTGATGTGCCTTAGTTGGGGTGCATAGAGGAGACACAGGGAGATAAAGAGGAGAAAGATAAATTTATAGAAGGCCCTGAATGCTGGCTAGGGAGCTTGAACTTTAATCAAGAGCCAGTAGAATCTTCCTTGATCAAGGAAGTGGCATATTCATACCTGTGCTTTAGTTAGGATGTTAACTGAGCATGGAGGGGTGAAAGGCAGGTGAGAACAGAAGTAGAGAGACTAGTCCAAAGGTGATTTCAGTAGCCTAGTATGGTTTGTATGCCTCAGAGATGACATGGGCCTCTAGTCAGCAGTATCCATGGGAATGGGAAGAAAGACAGATCTGAGAGTGCTAGTGAAAGTAGTAAAATTAACCAAGATTCAGCCACTCAATTAAGGAGGGCTTCTGGATTTGAGAGGGTGGAGAAGATATTAGTAGAAATAGAGAAGCCAGGCAGAGAAGTAGGTTTTAGGGTCAAAAATACTAAGTTTGGTTTTATGTAAAATGAATTGAATATGCTATAAAAATACCCAGGAAAAAAAACAGAGGAATGCATGAGACAGAAAGAGAGGGAGGGAGGAAACTGCTAAAGATGGAAGTTTACAAATTATCTGATGAAAGATAATCACTGAAGCCCGGGTATCAAAGCATCATAAAGGAGGAAATTAGAGAGAGGAGATGAGCATTGAAAAAACAACTATGGTAGAGTTGCCAGATAAAATACAGGATGCTCAGTTAAGATTGAATTTCAGATCAATAAAGAATCATGTTTTAGTATGAGAAAGTTCCATACAATATTTATCTTACCTGTACAAAAAATATATATACATTTTTGGTTTGAAATTCAATTTTAACAGAGTGTTCTGTATTTTTATTTGCTAAATCTGACAACCTTTGATTGTGGGGATGGCTCATAATTATGGGATGGTCAGAAGAGGAGGAGATCATAGAAGAGCCTAGAAATAGACAGATAGGTCCCAGGAAAGCTAGGATATTGTACTATCATTAAATCAAAGGGTAGAGTGGTTTTTAAAAGGGCTGAACAGAAAAATCAAGGCCATTGCTTTTGACAATGTGGAACTCATTAGGAATCTTAGAGAAAGCAGATGGAAGTCTGGTTGCAAAGGGTTAATGAGTAAGTAAAGTAAGGAAGAGGAAAATAATCTATGTAGATCACTCTTTTAGACATTGTGATGGAGAACAGAGGAGAGATATGAGATAGTAAAGAAAAACAAAATAGAAGGCAGGTTTTCAGGTTTAGAAAGGCCAGGGTTGTCCCCCCCCACCCCCCCACCCCCCCACCCCGCCCCACCTCCTCCGAGGAACCCAGAGTAGTGGCATCCTGAAGATATAAGAGGTATGATGGGATTAAGGGGTAGGGCAAGCTGTGGATGATGCTGGAAGGGAGAATCAGGACATAAATGGAAGGATGAACCTTTGCATGGAGGATGCTCCCTCCTTATCCAAGTCATAAAGAAGGAGGGGGAGATAAGGACATGGAGATTCTGAGAATAGGGGAGAGGAAGGAAGGCTTTTATTTCTTTTTGCTGTCTGTGCTATTGAGAGTACATGTTATAGAAGAGGGATTAGGGGAACAGGATGGGAAGACTCAGGCTCAAGAATATACCTTCTTTGCTAATTGCATGGGACAGATATAATGAAGAACCTAAAAGTGCATATAATTTATCCAAATGGGAAACATTTATTTTCCTCATGTTGTGTCTTCCTCCCGCTCTGGTGATCCATATCAATTCATAACATAATCAAATTGCTCACCAAGGACAGAAAGAGAATTGAACAGACTCACTCTCCTCCATTTTATTAGACCAAGAGACTGTGGCCATGAAAGGATCAGGGTCATTTTTTCATGTCCCCTGTCCTAGAAGGAGACCATAGGAGCACCCAGCAGCAAAAGCCATTTTGGGAGAACATGTGGAATTCCTACTCTGTGAGCTCCTATATCCACCATGTAGATTGTGTCATGTGGGGTTAATAGCTTTGCCATGTCACACTCAGCATACCAGGGACTCAGAGACCTACAGGTGAAACACACTAATCCCAATCACCCTCTACATTCTGGGAGCTGAGGTCAAAAGATGACCAAACTATTCTACTGTCAGGAGACTGTGAAGTTGAGGAGCAAAGCAGCCTGTAACCTCTTAGCTGCTTTTCCTCTCTGCTGTCAAGAAGAGGTATGCCATTTGCAGCACAAGGAGGGAGCCATTTGCAGAGCTGTGGAAGCCTGAGAAAGCTGAGAAAGAGTTATTTCGGGGGATGGGGGGTACTGTCTGCCTGGGGGAGCTCTTAGGGCCTCCACCTCCAGAGAAAATTAACATTTCCAGCCCATTTTCCACAGCCCTCTTTCTCTCCCTCCTCCTCACCCCCAACACAAAGGCACAAATGAAATTCCTAAAAGTAGACTATTTCTGCCTAGTTATTTTTAGTATTTGCTCTTAGTATTTATCAAGCTTTTCAGTGTTAATTTGTCCTCCCACCCATTTCTCTTCCTGCCTCCACGTGCTGGGTTTGGAATGGAAGGAGCATGTACAAGAAGCAGCTGGTGATCTCATAGAAACATCCCCTAGAGAGAAGAGGCTATGGACCTTGAAAATCAGTCTCCCCCACCCCCACCTCGAAGAAAAGAAAGAAAGATCTATATTCCATTAGCTTTGGAGAACAACATAAGCATTGGTGAAAGTGAACCCATTAAAATGTGTGGGTGGTATGTAGCCAGGTCAAGAGCCCCAGTCAAGGAGCTGGGTCAGGGAATCAGCACATGCACAAAATGTCATAATGCCCACAAAAAGGATTGGAGACCAGGTAAACAAGAAGGATGCCAGAGGAAGATGATGCCAGAGAAGAGAAAAATTTAAAAATCCATGCAAAAAGTAAAGGATTTGAGGGAGCTAAAGGGTTAAAATAAGAAGGGGTGGAGTTAGGATTAAAAAGACCAGAGGAAGAAAACTCTCTATCACCTTAGCACTGTGGTATGTTACAGCTTAATACTCAAACTTTGCTTGTTCCTGCCTCAACTGCCTGCCCTGTCTGTGAGAGTCAGTTATGTCCAGAACAGGTACATTGCTCTGAAGAGCAATTCTCAGGGCATATTTCTAAAGAGAGGTATTGAGAAGCAAGATCTTATTAATCTGCATGGATATTGGACGCCTTGTCTGTCATCAGTGTATTCATTTCTTAGAAAGCAGAAAAGAGCTGTTTCCTTTTGCAACTTCAAAAAACTGTTTTGGCTTGATTTTTGTGGTCTTTTAACATTTTATTATCTTTTTCAGTTTCCTAGAAATTGAAAAGTATAATAAATGAAGTAAGAAATATTTAATGGGTAAGCTCAACAGTAGAATGGAAGAAACAGAGGAAAGAATCAGTAAACTTACGATAAAATAATAGAAAGTACCCAATCTGAACAACAGAGAAAATAGACTGAAAATGGAGAAGAAAAAAAAGACAAGGCCTTAGCGACCCAAGGGGATATAAAAATTATGTACCATGTGTATCACCAGCATCCTGGAAGGAAAGAAAGAGGAGGACAAGGTTAAAAAAGTATTTGGAGAAATAATTGCTGAATGTTTCCAAGTTTGGCAAACAGAACAGACCTATAGTGTCAAGAAGTGAGTTAAAACCCCAAACAGGATTAACCGCCCCCCCCCCAAAATCCACACTAAGACACATCTCAAACTTCTGATAAGTAAGAAAAGAAAAGAAAAAAAAAAAAAAAGATGTTAAAGCAGCAAGAGAGAAATGAGACCTTATCAATTATGGGAAAACAATTAGAATGACAGTGGATTTCCCAATTTCCCACCAAAAACCATGGAGGCCAGAAGTAAGTGGCAAAAAAATTTCAAATGTTGAGAGAAAAGAATTGCTAACCCAAACAGTGAAAACACCCTTCAGAAATGAAGAGGAAATCAAGACATTTTCAGCTGAAGGAATACCTAGAAATGTGTCACAAGCAAGGTCATTTAAAAAAAAAACAGCTAAAGGAAATAATAGAAGAGGGAACATAAGATAGAAGAAAGAATAAAACAAAGAGTGAAAATAGGGATAAATACAATAATAATCTTTTCTTCTCTTAAATTTTCTAAATTAGATGATTAAAGCAAAAGCTATAACACTGAGATGATGTGACTCTCAATGTACATAGAGGAAATATTTAAGACAGTTATTTTATAAATAAGGGAGAGTAAAAGGATGTAAAGGGAGGAAAGGATTCTAGTTAACTGAAAATAATAGACTCTGGGCAAGTTATGCATATGTAAGGGAGTATCAAGAACAACCATTAAAAAGCTATACAAAGAGATAAATTTTAAAAACTACAGATAAATAAAAATGGAATTCTAAAAAATGTTCAAGGATCCACAGTAAGGCTGGAAAATGAAAATGAGGAAAGAGAAAATAAAAAACGTAGGAAACAAAAAATAAAATGTCAGACTATAATCCAAGCATATCAGTAATTACATTAAGTGTAAATGGCCTAAGTATATGAATTATAAGACAGAGATTAACATGATAGATTTTTAAAGAAATGACCCAAATAGGGGCACCTGGCTGACTTAATTGGTAAAACATGCAACTCTTGATCTCAGGGTTGTGAGTTCAAGCTCCACATTGGGTGTAGAGTTTACTTTAAAAAATGACCCAACTATATGCTATCTACAAGAAACTATCGTCAAATACAACAATATAGGAGGGTGAAAGTAAAAAGATAGAAAAAGATATATCATGCAAACATTAATTAGAAGAAAGCAGCCATAGCTATATTAAGATCAGATAAAGACTTCTGAGCAAAGAAAGTGATCAAGGACATTACATAATGCTAAAACAGTCAATCCACCAAAAAGACATAGCAAACATAATATTTTGCATTCAAATCCTAAATATGCACCAAACAATGGAGCAAAATATGTGAAACAAACACTGATAAATCGGAAGTAATTAACAAGTCCATAGTTAGAAATCTCAACACACTTCTTTTAACAATTCATATAACTAGACAGAAAACCAGCAAGTACAGAGAACACAGCAACACTATAAGTCAACCAGATCTAATTTACATTTATAGAATCCACCCAGCAACAGCAGAAAAGACATTCTTTTCAAGCACCACAAAACATATGCCAGGATAGGCCATAAGCCATAAAACAAACTTCAACAAATTTAAAAGAATAAAAATCATACAGAGTGTATTCACTTACTGCAGTGGAATCAAATTAGAAATCAGTAATGGAAGAATGATAGGAAAATCTCTAAACACTTGGAACTGAAACAGCAAACTTCTAAAAACATCTGTGGGTCAAAGAGGAATTACAAGGGAATTTTTAAAGGTACATTGAAGCAAATGAAAATGAAAATACAACGTATCAAAATTCGTAAGGCTCAGGTAAAGCAGTTTGAAAGGGAATCTTAGAGCATTAAATATGTCAGGAAAGAGGAAAAATCTCGTTAATAATCAAAATTCCTATCTCCAGAAACTAATTAAAAAAAAAAAAAACCTTGTCAAAAAGAGCAAATGAACCCAAAGCAAGCATAGGGAAGTAATAATAAAGAGCAGAGCTCAATAAAATTGAAAAAAGAAAACTAGTAGAGAGAATAGATTAAAACCAAAACCAATTCTTTGAAAAGATCAACAAAATTGATAAGCCTCCAACACTGAAAGGAGACACAAATTACCCTATATCTGGAATCAAAAAGACTTATCATCACTACAGACCTGTAGATATCAAAAGAATAATAAAGGAAAACTTCAAACAACTCTATACATATAAATTTCATGATTTATATGAAATGGATCAGTTTTCCAAAAAGTACAACTACCACAACTCATATAATTAAAGATAGGTAATTTGAATAGCCTTATAACTAAGAAAATTTAATTAGTAATTTAGAAACTTCCAAAACAGAAAACTCCAGACCCTATGGGTTTCATTGGAAAATTCTACCAAATATTTAGAGAAGAATTACATCAATCCTATAGATCTCTTCCAGATAATAGAAGAGGAACACTTACCAATTAATTTTATGAAGCTGCTCTGACATCAAAAGTAGAAAAAGACAGTACAACATAGGAAAACTAGAGACCAATGGCTCTCATGAAGATAAATGCAAAATTCCTTAACAAAATAATAAAAAATAGATCCAGCAAAATATACAAGTAATTATAAACCCTGACCAGGTGGAATTTATTTTAGGGATGCAAGAAGCATTTAATATTTGAAAATCAATCAGTATAATTCACCACATAAACAGTCTAAAGAAAAAAATCATAGTCATGCTAATTGAAGCAGAAAAAATTATTCAACAAAATTCAGTAATTCATGATTTAAAAGGAAAAGTAAACTCTCAGAAAATAGAAATAGGGGGAACTTCCTAAAATTGATTTAAGAATATCTATCAAACACCTACAGATAACAGCATACTTGATAGTGAAAGACTGAATCCTTTCCCCATAATATCAGGAGCAAGACAAGGATGTCTTTTCTATTACTCCTATTCAACATACTACTGGGAGTTCTACACATACAATAAAGTAAGAAGAGAAAATAAAACCATACAGATCAGAAAAGAAGAAATAAAATTGCTTATATTTGCAAATGGCATGAAAAACATCCAATGGAATCTACAAAAAACTAGAACTAATAAGTGAGTTCAGCTAAGTTGCAGGATATAAAATAAACATAGAAAAGGCAATTGTATTTCTATTTCCTAACAATGTATACATGGATATTGAAATTAAATATACAATATCATTTATAATAGCTCAAAAACATATAAAATACTTATGAATAAATCTAATATAAAACATATAGGATTTGTATGCTGAAAACTACAAAATACTGCTGAAAGAAATCAAAGAACCATACTATGTTTATAGATTGGAAGATTCAACATAGTAGAGATGTAAATTGTCCCCAAGTTGATATTTAGGTTTTAATGAAATTCTTTTAAAGGTTCAGAAAAGAAAAAATATTCCAGAAAGGATTTTTGTAGATATAGATAAGATTACTCTAAAAATTTATATGAAAAGGAGACATATAGATGGCGAGCAGACATGAAAAGATGCTGAACATCACTCATCATCAGGGAAACGCAAATCAAAACTACGATGAGTATCACCTCACACCTGTCAAAAATGGCTAAAAATCAAAAACACAAGAAACAAGTGTGAGCAAGGATGTGGAGAAAAAGGAACTCTCACGCATAGTTGTTGGAAATACAAACTGGTACAGTCACTGTGGAAAACAGCATGGAGGTTCCTTAAAAAGTTAAAAATAGAACTACCCTATGATCCTATAACCACACTACTGGATATTTACTCAAAGAATATGAAAACACTAATTTGAAAGGATATACCAAAAAATGGACTGTTAAGTATAGAGAACAAACAGATGGTTACCAGAAGGAAGATGGGGGGTGGGGGGATGGGTGAGATACATAATGGGGATTAGAGTCCACTTATCATTGAGCACTGAGTAATGTATAAAATTATTGAATCACTATATTGTATACCTGAAACTAATATAATACTCTATGTTAACTATATTGGATTTAAAATTTTAAAACTTCATAAAAATGAAAAAATAATTAAAAATAAAAATGTATATGGAAAGGGGAAGGAACTAGAATATCTAAAACAATTTTGAAAAGAATAAAATGGGAGGAATCACTCTATTTGATTTCAAGACTTATTATTTAGCTACAATAAGCAAGACTATGTAGAAATAGCAGAAGGATGGACACATAGATCAATGAAACAGAATAGTGAACCTGGAAATATCCACATATAAATAAAGTCTACTGATTTTTGACAAGTATGTAAAAGCAATTCAATGGGGGTATGATACTTTTTTTTTTTCCAGCAATAGTACTGGAGCAATTGGATAACCTCAACCTAAAAACCCCACAACTTAACTCAAAATGGATCATAGATTTAAATATAAAACATTAAACTATAAAACGTTTAGAAGAAATCATTGGAGAAAATATCCAGCACTTGTGTGTTTGAAGAGCCCTTAAACATGACACCAAAGGCATGATCCCTAAAAGAAAAATTAAATTGAAATTCATCCAAATTAAAAATGCCTGCTCTTATGAAGGCCTCTGTTAAGAAAATGAAAAGACTAGCTATAGACTGAGAAAAAAAAAATGCTTACAAAACATGTATCTGACAAAGGACTAATACACTATATAAAGAACTCAAAACTTGACGTTAAAACAGAAACAGTTCTGGGACGCCTGGGTGACTCAGCGGTTGAGCGTCTGCCTTTGGCTCAGGGCATGATCCTGATCCCAGAGTCTCAGGATCGAGTCCCACATCAGGCTTCCTGCATGGAGCCTGCTTCTCCCTCTGCCTGTGTCTCTGCCTCTCTCTCTCTGTGTCTCTCATGAATAGATAAATAAAATCTTTAAAAAAAGAGAAAGAAAAAGAAAAAGAAACAGTTCTATTAGAGAATGGGCAAAAGAGGCATTTCACTGAAGAGGATATATAGATGGCAGATAAGCACATGAAGAGGACATTACTAGCTGCTAGGGAAATGCAAATGAAGACCATAGTAAGATATCACTACACATCTATAAGAACAGCCTCAAATAAAGAGTGATAATGCCAAATATTGGCAAAGATGTGGCAAGACTGAATCTCTCATACATTGCTGATAGTTAAAATGGTACAACCATTCTGGAAAATAGCTTGGTAGTTTCTTAAAAACTAAATATAAACTGAATCATCTGACCCAGAAATCACTATCCTGGGCATTTATCCCAGAGAAATAACTTAAATCCACACAAAAACCTATAGACAGCTTTTTCTAACAGCTTTATTTGCAATAAGCCAAACAAAACCCCAAAGCAACCAAAATGCCCTACAGTAGGTGAGTGATTAAATAAAGCACAGTACATCCAAACCATGAGATACTATTCAGCCATAAAAGGAAGCAAACTATTGCTACAGGCAACAACATGGGTGCAAGCGATGCCTCGGATCTCAAGGGCGTTATGCTGAGTTAAAAAAAAAAGAAAGAAAACAATATCAAAAGATCACATATTATATGACCTTTAAATATCAAAAGGTCACATATCAAAAGGTCACATATATAATATGATTGTACTTATTAACATTCTAGAAATAACAAAATTATGAAGATGGAGAACAAATTAGTGGTTTCCAAGGATAAGGGATGGAAGCAGAGGGGATGTGTATGACTATAAAATGATGGGAGGATGGAGGTCTATGTGGTGATAAATAGTACTGTGTCTTGACTGCAGTGCTGGTTACATAAATCTTCACATGTGACAAAACCATATGAAACTGTAAAAAATGTATCACATGTGGGCTTAGCTAAACAAAAATATTTGTTTGTATTTGCCATTCTTGGATCTTATTTATTAAAAAAAAAAAGTCCCTTTCTATATGTCATTACCTCTATACTAGCTTTTTGTTCATTATGCTGTTAAGGTTCACCCAAGTTGTTGCCTGGAGCTCAGATTTATTGATTTTCCTTGTTGTCTAATATTTAATTATATGTATATTACTCAGTTTATTTAATTGCTTACTGGTTGATGAACAGTTGTGTTAAATACAGCTTTTTTTGTTGTTTTTAAGAAAGCCGTTATAAACATTTTGTGCAATCTACAAGAAATTCTCTAGAGAATATAGGTTAAGAGTGGGTTTACTCAGAGGGCATGCAAACATTTGGCTTTGTGAGTTAAGGTTAAATTGCTTGCAAGTGCTTCTATCAACTTCTACTCCTACCATCAGTTTAATTTGCATTTTCCTGATTACAAATGAGTTTGCTCATCTTTTTATATGTACATTTACCACTTTTGTTTTTCTCTGTGACAATGTGTCAGATTTGTTGCTCATTTTTTTTTTTATTTTGTTGTCTTTTTCTTTCTGACTTGTAACATATCTTTATAAAAGCTAAATATGGGTCCTTTGTTGAGTTTACTTGTTGCAAACTTGTCTCAGATGTTGACATATCTTCTGCTTTATTATACTTTTTAATAAAGATCTTCATATTATAATAGGGCAATTTTATCAGTCTTTCCTTCTGCAATTAGCACTTCTGTGCCTTAAGAACTCCTTTCCCATTTGGAGATTCAAAAGATGTTCTCTGATGTTTTCTTCTACAAGTTTTAACATTTTGCTTTTCACAATTAAGTCTTTAAACCCCCTGGAATTGATCTTTGGGTATGGCTCCTCCTTGACTTTCTGGCTCGGTGAAATATTCCAACCTTTGTGAGAGCTCTGTTGTCTTTAAATTCCAACTTCCCGGCATTGACTGGTACGGATGCTTGCTCTCTCTCTTCAAATTGTGATTTTTTTTTTTCCTTTTGGTGTGCCTTGTAATTTTTTCCTGATAGCCAGACACGATGTACCAGGTGATAAGAGCTGCTATAAATAGATCTTTAGTACTGTTGGTGGTGAGGTTTTTCAGGGAGAGAAGGTGCATCCTATGATTAGGTCTGTCTTTTAGTGAGACTGTGCCTTTGGACTGTGACCTTCACCATGTTCTAGGTTTTTTCTCCCCCTTTTCTATGATGGTGAGAGTGGGCTGCACTTGAGTTTTTCCCTTCTCTTACAGTGGAAGGCTGGAGGAGACTGGATCCAGTATTTCCCTTCCCCAGGTCACTAAGGTTCTCAGAACACTCCAGCAGGTTAGGCTGTAGTTAACTAGTTTACCCTGAGGGCAGGCCTTGTTAACCCGAATGCTCTGTTATATTTCAGAATGGTTCCTTTTCCCCTTTGCATTCTAGAAGCTGGAGAGGATTTTTCTCTGATATTTACTATGAGAATCTGATAGATGTCCTGGAGAGAAATCTCAGAGTAATGTGAGGACCCCTCTTTCCCTGGGTCCCCCTAAGCTTTAATTGTCCTCACAGAGATTCCAGCAATTCATAAATTACAATTCAGGTTTTCCTACTCTCACACTGCTTCCTATGGCAGTTTCTGCAGGTAAGTCCCTGCTCAGGGAAGCCAAGACTCTCTGTATTCCCCTGTTGCTCTTTCCAATCTTGGGGGCAGTGGTTTGCCCTGTGTCCTTCCCTCTTCTACAGATCCAAGAAGAATTATTGAATTCTATTTGTTGTTAGGACAGAGTGGTGATTTCCAGGTTCCTTCCAAATGTGGAAACAGGCACCGAACATCCTCTTTTATGTATTTTTTTAAATTTTATTTATTTATTCATGAGAGACACACAGAGAGAGTCAGAGACACAGGCAGAGGGAGAAACAGGCTCCAAGCAGGGAGCCGGACATGGGACTTGATCCCAGGTCTCCAGGATCAGGCCCTGGGCTGAAGGCGGCGCTAAACCGCTGAGCCACCCGGGGTGCCCCTCTTTTGTCTTTTAAAACCTGAGTGAATGAGAAGGTCCAGGAAGAAGCAACTTCAACCATGGATTTGGGAAGATGGCCAATTCTCCCTTAGGCAGCTTTGAAAGAAATTTTGGTCAAATGATGCTTTCCTTTACTGTAGCCGAGGCATTCTTGCCTTAGCAGTTCTGCAAGTGCTTGAGGGTCATATGTTAAAAAGCTAAAGAAACAAAAACAAAAGCAATGAATCTCTTCTCACTGATTTTAACTATGACTCAGATCATTTAAATAAGCTATTTGATGAGAAAGAAAGCATAAATTTAAAATGCCTGTTTGTCTGGTATTCAGGGTATGCAGATTCTGCTGTTGGAGAGACACTGCAGTTTATTGGAAATATCACTGGACAAGGAGTCAAAAGACCCAGAATTAAGCCTTGATCTGTCATTATGTGGTTGCAAACCCTCCTTGTTTCCAAAGTATATTCAGCTGCAAGTAACAAGAATCCTTCTACAGTAGCTTAGCCAAATAGAGGGTTTTTTTAGTTGTTTTTTTTTTTTTTTCTCTCCCTCATGTAACAGCCTGGGGGCGGACAAACCAGGCCCAGTGCAATGGCTCCCCTTTTTTTAGTTTTGTCTTCACAGCATGTGGCTTTTGTCTTCATGCTTGTCACTTCATGAGTGCAAAATGTCTTTATCTCTGGCGTTGTATCAATGTTTCAGGCTCGAAGAAGAGGAAGGGCAAAGATCAAAAAGCGAGTGAACTCTTTGAAAGAGCTTTTCTGGAAGCTCTACCTAGTTACTTCAGCTTACATGGCCAGGGCTCAAACCATGCCATCTACCCATCCTTAGCTGTAGTTCTTACAGGGCAAATTGAACCAAATCAAGGTCTGTAAGGAAAAACAGCAGACTAGGAACTGGAAAGGTAGCCAGCAGTGTCTGCCCCACTGTCTAAGCTTCTATTGGGAATGCTTGTCCCCTCCCCCCAACCCTGCTACAGAGTTGTGTTTGGATGTCAAAATGGAAGATCAAATGCAAGAGCACTTCATATACTTTAGAGTGTATGTACTTCATAAACGCAGTGGAAATATTCTGACCTATTTTCTCAGAGAGCAAACCCAACATTGACAGAAAGTTCCAATTGAATGTAAAGATTTGGGTCCTCAATATGTCTTGAACCTCAGCTCATTTTCCTGTTGACATCTCTAGATAACTCAAGAGCTTGTGTTTTCATGGATGCACATCCTCAAATACCTATCTTCAGATTATTGTCAGACACTGTGGTGGACATTTGTTGATTTCCTCCACAATCATCTCTTTTCCTTTCCTTTCAGTATCCTGAATGACTTTCCATGTGATTTTTCTCTGGAACCATCCTACTCTCACCTCCAGGGATAAGCGTTGATTGGTTTAAAGCCATTCAGCTAAGTAGAGTGGCTAATTCAATGATGGGCAATCAGAACTTGGGACTGCCAGAGTGCTAACAGTATCTTTTTGCAAGATACATACATAGTCTTGAACTGCTACAGCTAGTATTTTTTTGCACCAAAGGGAGGCAACCCAAAGTCGAAATCAATCTTCAGAGAATACCTGTGCCAAGGGAATTGCAGAGAATCAAATGATATAGTGAACCTCTGTTTTCCAAAACCAGCCCTACATCTGGACATTTTTTCTCCAGCTCAATGAAGCAAAATATTTCCTTGTTTTGTTATTACTTGAATAAATGAGTTTGAGTTAGGGTTTCTGTTATTCACAGCCAAAAGATTCCTGAATGATAGTTTCCATATATGCTCCAGGAAAAAATATATACGTTACTTTAAATAATATATTACTTATATATGTATATATTTTAAAATAATATATTACTTATATAGTATATATTTATGTATATATATACACATGTATGTATATTATATGTAATATATATCCATACATATATATTAGTATATATATGAGTTTATTCTGAAGTTTATAGCCCTTCCAGGATTAAGGCCATAAGGTCTGAATGTTTTTAAGAAAGCCTGTTTCTCTCTGTAATAAATACCCTGAACAGCATCTATGTAAAGGATTTTAAACTGTGAAATGTTAGGACCCAAGTCCCATACTTTTTGGGGACTGGACTTATCACCCCTGTGGTATAAGACTCACCCTGGGTATTTTGAACCAAAGACCAATTAGGCTGAGATATTTCAGTGTTCTTGTAGGTGTGTTTCCTGTTTCCTGTTTGCAAAGGCAACTACAGAAGAAATAAAAGTAACAGCCTTACCTAAACTGCTTACTGAGCTGTCAAATGTTCAAGTAAAATATTCATTAATTATGAGTGATCTCAGTTGCAGGGCCGTAGAGCTGCTGGTGATTAAAATCTGTTGTGATACCGTGGAAGGCTCTGTGATCCCAGGTGCTGCCTGACTGAATATTGTGAGTTCCTTTTTTAACCTCTCGAATGTCTGGTTAAATTGTGATTATTATTAAGTTATGATTCAGAATGCAAAAACATTGCATCCTGTTGGGTAATTGTGTGTTTATATGTTTGCTATCTGGTAAATAAAAAATGTGAGTTTATTAATCTGCCATTTATCTCTGTCACAATGTATACATTTCTACTTTAACTTTTGATGAATTTGTATGTTAGTGACAAGAACACTATGTACCCCTTCTCATTTTTTAAAAAATCTATTCTCTTCCAGTGACTCTGATTAAATGGAAACTTTATTTAAGTGTAAGAAATTTAGTTAAAAAATAATAATAAACAGGGGACATGATCATGAAGTAAAACCCTGATTTTCTTCCTGGAAAAAAAAAGCAATATATATGTGCCCTTCTATACTTTCTAAATCTACTCTTTTGGTATGGAAAATTGAAGAGGATATTGTGCAGCAAGTAAATGGGATGTTTTTTTTTAATTCAGAAACAATTTTTTTCAAATTCTATTATGGTATAATTAGGGCAGCAACATGCACAATAGTGTATTTCCTGTTAAGATAGGAAAATTATTACTTTCCTAATTTGTTGATGTGGGTCTCGAAAGCCATCTCATTGAACATTTAGGAAATTGGCTTTTCAGGAAGCAAAATCTACTGGTATATGAAGTTCTTGGAAATTTTTCAAGATATGCTATTAGCCAGATGAGAGCCAGACAAGATTTATAGGGAAGGTAATAATATGGCTTAGGCCCTGGTAATACTTTTTTATAGCTGTTTATAAACAAGATATGAATATTATTCTAATGTTTACTTGACCAGATAGTTTTAAATGAAGAACAAATAGCAAAAATAAAATAAATGTGGGTTAGAACAAAACTTTATTTTGTATTTTCCTGATGTCTCAGGGAAGGGAAATAAGTTGATGTCAAATGAAATTTAAGTGTATTCAGCCCTTTCTCATCCTACTTTCTTTATCCCATTAAGTCTCTGTGGTTTAGGTATTAGATGAACAACATGGTTTATCTGGCTGTACCAAGAAAGTGAAAGTGAAAGGTCTGTATTCCAAACCTGATAGGCCAGTCCTTTTTTTTTTTTTTTTTTGGCCAGTCCTTTTAATGAGATACATAGGATAGTAATAAAATAGAGATCATGATAAGCAAACTTTAATTTTTTTTTCATATCATTGAGAACTAAGCCTCAACCCTAATGCATTTCTCCTAGAGGCCAAGGCAGTCTGAAAGGCTCTTTCTTCTTGTGATAGTCTGGTTGAAGTACTTATGATTATCACAACCATAAATATGACAGTAGCCATTGCATTAGTTCCTCAGATCTTTCTGACATCAAACTAAATAAGAAAATGTGTGTTCTTGCTCAAAAGACAGGAAAACATGAGTATGGTTCAACATAAGAACAATCCCCTTGACATGGAGATGCAGAGGATCAATATGTCTGCTATTAGCTTCTGGGATCCCTGTCCCTCCTCAAGCATGCAGATCTCTCTTCTGTGATCTCAAGGCCAGGAGCTTACTGTAGATTCTCTGTGTGAGTGAGCTCCAGCTACACTCTACTTCATCTCTGGTTTATGTGAAGCAAAGAGAGGCTAGGCTATAGGAGTTCATGCTGCATATTCAAGGCATCTTCCAGATCCAAAGGAGTACAATCTGGATGAGAAATTGACAGGAAAGGTCTTGAGGCAGTGAAGGAGCCACTTCCTGCTCAGCTTCTGTTGTCTTGAGAGAGGAATGGACAAGGCAGTGATGAGAATGACCTCTATAACTGAGGCTAAACCTCCTAACTGGGGCTTTCCAAATGGATGACCTAAGTTAGCAAATCTTGCCCCATTTCCTGTGCTTTCAAGAATTTCAGTTATTCTTACCTAGTGACAGAGATCCTGATTGCAATAGATAGGAAAGATATATGTAAAGAAACTATTTTAAGGTTAAGTATATGAATAGACTCCAGGTTTACAATTATTTCCAATTTCCTGTCATCTGGTTATCTCTCTTTAGCTCTTATCAGTTAGAGTCATTTTGTCTGGATCCCCCAAGAAATCCATATTTTCCCCAAGGCTTCCTATGTAAATAGCTTCTCAGTTATATATTACATGGAATTATATTTTTCTCTAGTTTTCTGCATTAAAGACCCCTTTCCTTCTCCTCTTAAAAAATATTATCTTAATCCTTTTAGCCTGGGAGTGTACTACTTTTTATTTTCAACGTCCTATAAATTCTCCTCTATCAAAAACAAAACGAAACAAAACAAAACACCTATTGTGTCAACAGAATATCTTTGTTTCTAGAATAGTAATGGGGGGGAGATTATTTCAGGGGCTGAGAACACAAGATGCCAAATATCTAAGGGATAATTAAAGTATGCTTCCAGATGTTTTCAAATAGAGACAAATACTGATCATCCAAATAATTGATTCCCTGACAACCATTTTCCACACAGTCATGTTCTTAATGCCAAAATAGCTAATAAATTTAGTGGAAAAAAAACAAACCAAGTTGCATTTTTATTAGTATGTAGAAAAGAAGAATAGAAAGAGAGTAATTGATTTTTCAGCAATTTTGCAACATGTTCTGTTAGTGTCATGTACACTTAGGAGCACATAGTTTAATGACAGTAGATAAATGATTTCAATTAACCAAAAAGTGTTGATTAAGTGCCTACTAACCTGGGCTGTAGCGGAGAATGTTATAGTCTAAACCGGACTTGTATATTTGGTAACATAATGTTCCTAGAAACATATTTATTCATACAATAAATATTTATGGAGTACTTGCTATATGATGCGCACTGTGTTAAATGATGGCGATATTAGTGGGGAACAAGACAGGTATGGTTTCTGCCTATAGTTTAGTGGTGTGGGATGGGATAGAAATGTTAATCAAATAGTTGCCACATTTTACAAATGTGATTATTACTATGATGGGGAAAAAACTAATGGGAAACAGACCGTAAAATACAGGCACTACATTTAGATAAGTGGTGATCAGAGAAGACTTCCCTGAAGAAATTTGCAGAGGTTGGGAACATGGAGGCGAGTGTTCTGAGCAGAAGCTCTAAGGTAGCAGGGAACATAGAATTTACTGGGAACTGAACCAAAGCCAGTGTTGCTGGAGAGCAGAAGGGACGTGATATGAGGGAAAGCTAGAAAGGTGGCAGGGGCAGATCATGAAAGACTTAGTAGAAAATGAATGAACATAAATAGTTTACAACAGAATGAGTCCTATTGTCTTCTATCACCAGTGTGAAAATAAAAGAAGTTTGTGATTTTATAATAATGGTGCTCTTTGGGAGATGATATTCATTCATTCATTCATTCATTCACTCACTCACTCACTCATTCTACCAGTAAACACAAGACAAAAATCCCTGTTCACATGGATCCTAAATTCTAGTGGAACAAGTAGATAACATGCCAATAAGGAAATATATGGGTCTTATAGTAATTTTTGCTTCTTCATGAGTGGTGTGGGTAGTCTCTAGGTGAGATTTTAGAAATAATTTTAAAAAATGTATTATATTGCATCTGAGTGTAGTTATTCCTTCATTTGGTTAAATAAAGTGATACATTCGGGCAGCCCCAGTGGCACACCGGTTTGGCGCCGCCTGCAGCCCGGGTTGTGATCCTGGAGACCCGGGATCGAGTCCCACGTCGGGCTCCCTGCATGGAGCCTGCTTCTCCCTCTGCCTGTGTCTCTGCCTCTCTCTCTCTGTGTCTCTCATTAATAAATAAATAAAATATTTAAAAAAATAATAAAGTGATACATTCTAGCAGTGCTGAGACTGTGCTTAGCACAGGTGTTCTTTATGTTAAGTCACAGTTAAAGACTTTGGAGAAACTCCAAGAGAGGAACATAAGAGAGGAAAGCTGTGAGATTTGTATTCTTGTTTCTGAGGATCCAGTGATACCTCAGCCCATCTTGCACCTTCCCTCCTCTTCTTGGAGTGGAGGGCGGAAGACGATAAAAAGCAATAAAAGACGATAAAAAGCAATAAAAAAGACTTAAATGAAAACAACGGAAGCTAACATTGATGGAGAAGGATCTAAGAGAATATTTCAGAGTTTATTTTAACACAAAGAGTTTAGTATGCATTACTATATACTTAATATACTTTGTAGATTTTGCACATTTACCATCTCTAAAAGAGATTCACATCTTAACAATGTACACATTTGAGGAAAGGTATTTCTTTGCCACATTGCCAAAAGCTGTTATTTAATTGACGGTGCGTCTTAAAATTATAAGTGACTTTACAATTCAGAAAATCATACATATCTGGAACTTTCAGTTTTCTGTCTTTTCTCAAGATCTGCTTGAAGATTTCTTGATGGCAGTGTTTGTATATCTGCATATAAAGTATATATAAAGTATCACCATTGATGGGATTAAATGAGGGTAACTTTGAGAGTCACCTTCAGATCTTGCTTGCAGAAATCAAAGGATAGTTCATTCCTGCAAAGGGAGGCATAATAATTATGTGTTTTGGTGTCTGGGAATGTCCTTATTTCTGAAATTCAGATTGCATGAATCAAAGTGATGGTTTCCATGTATGCCAAGAAGAATAATGAAAATGTTAATGGGATCCTTTAGTACAGGCTTTCTTAACTGCAGCACTGTTGACATTTTGGATCAGTTCCTTCTGTCACCAGGGACTGTCCTCCGCAGTGGAGAATGTTTGGTAGCATTCTGGTCCAGTGGTATCTCCCCGTCATGACAGTGATTTCTAGTATTGCCAGATGCCTCCTGAGAGGGACAAAGTCACTCTTGATTGAGAACCACTGCTTTAGTATATCATAATCAGTGACTCCCAATGCTGTGTTCTAGCTTTGTATTATGGTTGTATTGCAAACACGGTCAATCCTAAACATATGGCTTTCAGTTTAGTGGGATAGTATCTTTATTAACCTATAGTTCTTACATAGCAGTTAAAAATAATATTATGAAACCAGAATTAGAAGGGTAACGAATTAGATTTTTACCCAAACATATGAAATCCTTACATGGTAATACATTTTTCTATGGGGGAGTGTGCCTACACTTTGAGAGGCTTGTTTTATTTGTTAAAACCTTATAAAATTTTACCCTCAAAGTTTAAAACTTTAAAACTTAGTGGCTTACCTCTTTTTAAAAAAATATACATTTATGGGAATCTTAAAAGGACTCCAACTCAGTCAGCTACAAGAATTAACAGGCTTTTGGTGACACATAGAAACTTAAATGAGGCACATTTAATGAGTGTAATTCTAGTTTTATGGGAAGATGAGAACAACAGAGGGGAAAAAAGTGCCACTCTTGTGTCCTTTAGTGATGGCACTTGACATTTTAGGGTAAGTTATTACAATAATATATTGGTTTAATGTTCCCTTAATATCTGTGGTTTAATCAAAGTTTCTGAAAATGGGAAGAATGTGTCTTCTCTCTGTCACTGTTAAGCTAAAAAATGGCATTTCAAAATCATTTCAATCATGCATGATTAGATCTTCTAAAGTGGTGTTTTACTATGCTGTCATGCCTGGGAAGACTTAATATTGCATACATTTACTTAGACATGTGACTAATATATAGCACCATTAGGGCAACTATTTTTTCAAATTCCTTTTTACTGTTATTATTTACTTTACCTCAAGGCCTCCTGCCTCAAAATGTTGCATATAGTTCAGATGAGGACCAATATTATTTTATAAAATAGAGCTTTCTTTTATTTTCCTATCTTGCTCAGGAATATTTAAAAACTACCAATTGTCTCAAAAATAAAGTTCAGTTCTTTTTCATGGTATTACAAAGCTTTCTACCAACTGACTACAATCCCCCTTTTCAGATTCCTCTTCTTTACCTCCGTTTGCTCCCATCCCCATATCTCTCTCTGACAGCAATGAACTAGGTGGCCTGAGTAGCATAACGAACATCTCCTTGCACTTTTCTGCGTTCATAGCTTTTCTCATGCTGTGATCTTTAACCCTTGAAGTTCAAATTCATGCTAAAGAATCATTTCTTCCGTGGAACTTTGCCAAATATTCTCAGTTGGAATTAAACTCTCTTCCTTTCTCTTCCTCTCTTTTCTTTTTTTTTTTCTCTCTCTCTCTCTCCCTCTCTCTTCCTCCCTCCTTTCTTCCATTCCATCCCTCTTTCTCTCTTTCCTATAATGCTTGGAAAGCCCTAGAGTAGTGCTTTTCAAACTATTGATGGGGAGGGCTAGATTTTTTTTTTTTATTTCCAATCCTTTGCATGCCGATATGTATCCTCTTGTCCATGATCAGTACTTAGACCTCTCTGTGTAAAACTTAGTATGCAAGTTCTGCATATACCCCCATCTATACTCCATTCAATGAGATAAGTCCACTCAATCACGCATTTGGATGTTGCAGCAATGTCTAACTACTGTAAAAATATCTAAACAGGTACTTCCAATATCTGTAACCTGTCTTGTTGTGGTCTGATAAGAATTGTTCATGAGGTGGTTCTGGTCCACAGATCACACTTAAAATAGCACTGCCCCAGACGATAAGCTCCAAGAGGACAAGGCCTGGATCTGCTTTTTTCATCATTATAATTCCAGCCCCTCGCATTACCCATCACATAGTAAGCACATTTATTAAATGTATAAGTATCATGCTATAGATAATAGCACTTGTCTCCAAATTAGCTTGGATCAGTTCTTGATCAATTTTTAACATCTACAGGCTTATCATACCTTACTTATCATACCTTACTATATCAGAAAATAGGAAGGAATGAGAATATCAGTCTCATTTATTTAAAAAAAATACTTCTCTTTAGTTTAAAAGCTACTGAAATAAAACATACCCCCTTCTTCTTACTGCTGGTATGGCTTTTATAAGTGAAGATCACTTAGTAATTTAATTTCCTCTCACTGGATGTTGCAAAAACTCACTGCATTCAAATTCACTTAAGTAAAATAATAGGAGTTTAACTTAGCCTGTTAAACAGCAATATTGAGAAATTGTCTGATAGAAATGTATTGCTAGAAGAAAAAAAAACCACAAAAACAAAACTATATTTAAAGCCTTTCTTTTATGCTGCTCAAGGGGACACATTGAAAGTCTTCAGCAGTCTAAAATTGTATTTCTGAAAATGAGCACCACATGGAGGTAATTTAACATCTACCACTGTAATTTCTACTGGGAAAAGCACCTGGGACGTGAAGAACACTTCAAAATTTAAAATGTAAGAGATTCAGAATAAATTACTTGATGATGCTATTTGAACATAGATTTCTAACTTTCAGTAGTTCAAGAGTATCTTTCTGAAGTGGTAAGAAGTCACTGCAGTTGGATTCTTTTTTTTTTTTTTTTTAAGATTTTATTTATTTATTCATGACAGAGAGAGAGAGAATGAGAGAGACAGGCAGGCAGAGGGAGAAGCAGGCTCCATGCAGGGAGCCTGATGCAGGACTCGATTCCAGGTCTCCAGGATCAGGCCCTGGGCCGAAGGCGGCGCTAAACCCCTGGGCCACTGGGGCTGCCCCTTTTCATCGAATATTTCATTATTTTAAAGTTAACAGCCAAGAAAAACAAGGACATTTACTATATGGTTTCCCACCCTTATTAACCACTTATTTTTCCATGGAACATTTGTTATTTCTGGGAAACATATGGCATATGACCAGAACCATAATTGGTAACAGTTTGATGTTATAGGAATTCAAATTTTGGCAATTTCTAGCTTCTTTAGATCAGTGGCTTCCTTTGAAATATAAAAGCAGCAAATACAGATCCTAAGGTTCCATTCTGAGTTAGTTATATCCTCCTTTACAAACTGAAGTATTTGCTTGTTTTGACTATGGAGGTATTTGAAGATTCTTACAAATGTTTAGATAATTCTGCTCCAGATCCAAAAGGTGCCAGAAGGAGGCACTGTTTTAAGCAGTTTGCATATATCAACTTACTTAATCACTGCAAGTAGAGCCAGGAAGACATTAATTTGCCCAAAGTCACTTCAATGGGAAATTGTGCAGTTGAGATTTACCTTAGAAAGTCTGGTTCCAGACTCTCTGTTCTTTCAGAGAGTAGAGTCTCTTATGCAGCAGTGCTCATCTAAGGAGATGAAAAATTCCAGCCTTCCATTGATAGAATCCTTCTGAAGAGGTTATTTTCTTGCAGACTATTTCTGCCTAATACTTCTGGGGGGAAAGGGGCAAGAAGCCATTAGTGGGCAGCTCATTCTGAGCAACATTCTAGCATCTATAAACCAAGGAGTAGTTGTCATCAACACAGGATCTGGGACTGTCTGCAGAGTTGGTCACCCTCACACAGAACCCCCCACAGCAGCATTATCTTTGAATCAGAAGGATGGATATCTGTAGAATGACTGTATTACAAATCTTTAAGGGTATGGTATTTAAAACTCACAATTTTCAAGGACTCATTATCTACACATATATAATGACCAAGGAGAGGAATTCTGAGGAAAAAATGTGTGCTTATTTATCAGTTCATGTACTTTTTTAATTTAAGATTTAACCGTGGGAGATGGGTTAGCAAAGAACCCTTAGACTTTCCAATAGGACATACACCACTGAGTTCTAAGATTCATCCCAGCTAGAGGACAAAGGATAATCATTTTTGCTTTGAGTTAGAAGCCATGGTTGCTGAGGCCAATTATTTGCAGAAGCAAGATACAGCATCTCATCAATCTCAAAATGTAGTTTGTCATCCTTTGTTACTAATGGAGTTATTAAGGACTGAAAATGCAGCATTGCTTAGCAACATGCATCATAGTTATTTACTTTTTGGAGCAGCAGCAGCAACTAGTTTGTCTTATAAATGTCTTAGGGGCTATTTTTATTTTCCTTTTTATCTAACCTTGCTTGTATTCATTGCCACGGTGGTAACCAAAGTGCTTACTGTGGCTTGGTAGGGTGGGTTTAGGTATACTCCCTCAAGTACAGAGATCAGCCCTGAAAGTTGGTATTAGTTCAGTCTAGAACCAAAAGGAAATTAGGCTATAGGTAAGAAAAAGTAGTGAAAGATTCCCACAACTCTAATATTCTATAGAAGTCTTCTAATTTCCACTGCTGGCAAGTATGTGATGGTGGTGATGTCACCCCTGTGAGATGTGGGAACTTGCCCTAATACTCTTCAGACTTCTTGTTTCTTTCGGACAATAGGAGAGTCCATAATAACCAAAAACCATACAGGAGAATCCTTATTTCCTCCTAAGAAAAATGTAACCAAAAAACCCCCAAAAGAAATCATCTTTATTTCCTCCTAATGAAAATGTAACACTTTCACTAATAGCAGTGTTAGCACTCTCCTACCATTTACACTTCTCATGTGTATTAGAGAATGAGTTGGTGTCTGGGGAAAATTTGACCTTGAAAGACTTCTGCCAAAGCCCTCCTTTCTTCTCCAAATTGGAATAGTAACTGTACATCTGAGAATCCTGGCATTCTTTTACTGTCTTCACTTTCTCAGCCACCATAGTCATCCTAGATGGGTCACTTCAATCTTCGTGTTCTAAGTTGCCCTCTGTTCTGATGATGAGTGAGAAATCCCAGGAGTTGGGGCCATCTTGCAGGAAAGACGGTCTCTGAAGAGGCTTGAACAATTGTGGGAGGAAAGAGGGGCCAACATTTTCCCATGAAAACAATGGGGAAAGAATCAGTTCAGTGCTAAAGAACAGAAGCAGCCATTTAACCTGGAGGGGGAGATGTTCCACTTGTGACTGTCACCCAATGATTGATGTTCAATCCCGAAATGCATGGAGGGGCTTTGAGGATTTGAATTAGTGAGCAGACTATTCAATTCTTTGCCCCTTTTGGGGAAGGGTCCTGGAATGTGTGTATCTTCTTCTTGTAGTTTTAGTTTTCAGTCCTTTCCACATCTTTGGCTTTGCTTTTCCCTTATTGTGTCCTAGAATCACTAATTAATTATGGACCTAGATCCTTCTGTGCACTTGCAAATTGGATGTTTTGGAAAATTGCTCCATGCTGGCTTAAATAACTAGACAATTAAAAGGCTGAGAGGTGCTGGGAAAGATAAAGAGGCCATGGCCATAAGAAATCCATCAAATATCACCCAAGATATCTGTTACCCCAGTAACCAAGGGAGACAGCAGTGGGACAGAAGAGTTAGGAGAAAAAAACTCCTCACAATGAAGTGCTGAAAGGGACAGGGTCAGCAAGAAAGTCCATTGTTGAGAACATTTTCACGGAAGGAATTTTGTTTGAAAGTTGTGTTGGGTGGCAGCCCTGGCCACCTGGTGCCACCTATTGGGGAGGTAGGGTTCCCTAAAAACAGGAGGAAGGGTCAGTACTTTGAAGTCTGACATACTGACATCTGTGTCTGGACAGTTTACTAACTGTAAGATTTGGAGCAAGTGATTTTACCTCTCTGAACATCCAGCTCTTCATCTGTAAAATGAAAAATTATAATGCTTGTCTCATAGAATTGTGGTGAGGACTAAGTGGGATCAAGTTGGTGAGTGTCTAGACCACTTCCTGGCACACAGCAGACTCTCAGTACTGACTAGCCATTATTATTATGCAGTTGTATTTTCAATTAATGATGTAATTATAACAAAGACATTACCATAGATAAGGTACTCAGCCTGACACAGCTCGGGAGGGAGGGGTTGGCGTTAAAATACATTGTAGGAGAATCAGTATTCTCATTCCTTCCTTTCTGCTCTTTTTTCTGGCCAGTTTTTTTTTTCTCCCCTTCTCTCTCAGCCCCCTCTCCTTCTTAGGGAGAGGAGAATAATTTAAAAATTGAGTAGGAAAGTGCAGCTCTTCAGCTGGGGGCTTTGGTTTGGGGAACGAGGCTGACAGACCACAGTTGGCCAGATAACCCATGGAAATCATTCCCAAAGTACATCCTATCATTCTGTGTCACTACTTATTTGTCATTTAGATATAGGGTAATTTGTAATTCAGATTCTAGATTTTTCTCCCTCATTAGAATGTAAGTGTCCAAGATGACAAGGATTTTTGTCTCTTTTGTTCCCTGTTAATTCTCTAGTGTCTAAAATTAATCTTTGCACATGGTATGTGCCCAGTGAATATTAGTTTGAGGGATGGTGAGAGGGAGGGAGGAGGGAAGAAATGAAGGAACGAAGGAAGGAAAGACAGATGAATGAACTTTACCTAGCAGATCTTAAGGCCAAAAAGAAAAAAAAGTGGTATTAGAAAGGAAACTCTCCTGGCTAGTCTAACAGGTTGGCAGAGGAGGCCTATAGGTGTTCAAATAGCAAACATTTAGTGAACACTTGTACCTGGCACTGAATTGGATGATAGCAATGTAACAAAAAATAAGATACCATCTTTGCTACCAAGGACAGAAGTCTCGGAAAGATCCAGATGGTCTTAAATGCAGTATTACTGGGGATCCCTGGGTGGCTCAGTGGTTTAGTGCCTGCCTTCAGCCCAGGTCATGGTCCTGGGGGCCTGGGTTCAAGTCCTGCATCAGGCTCCCTGCATGGAACCTGCTTCTCCCTCTGCCTGTGTGTCTGCCTCTCTCTCTCTCTCTGTGTGTGTCTCTCATGAATAAATAAATAAAATCTTTGGGAAAAAAAATGTGGTATTACTAGGATAGCCTTTGGAGTAAAGTGGATAATTTGTGTGTTATCAGATTGTAAAGGGTAGAAAATATTATCAAAGTATGTAAGTGCTGTTTCCTAGGGCTGCCGTAACAAAGTATCATAAACTGGTAGCTGAAAACTACAGAAGTTACTCTTTCACAGTTCTGGAGGCTAGAAGTCTGCAACCAAAGTGTTGGTAGGACCATGCTCCCTCCAGAGGCTTTAGGGAAGAATACTTCCTTGTCTCTCATCTCCGGCAGCCTCCAGCTATCCTGGGTTTGCGGCAGTATAACTCCACTCCCCACCTCTGTCTCCATATGGCTGGCTTTCTTTTATGTCTCTGTCTTCTCCTTTTCTTCTAAGGGCTCTAGTCATAATAGATTAAGGATATTCCAGTATGACCTCATCTTTATGTCTGCAACAACCTCATTTTCAAATCAGGTCATTCTGAGGTACTGTGGGTTAAGACTTCAACATATCTTTTTTGGGGCACAATTCAACCCATAATAGTTGCTAATATAGGATTTCAGAGGCAAGGTGGAGCCTTTAGTTGACACTGTGTATCAATATTAGGCCAGTTGATTCACAGTAGCTCTGGGGATATCAGTATAATCTTATATTTATACTGATATATATATATATACATATACATAAATACACACACTTATATGTGTGTATATATGTACATTTATACAAATAAATGCATATGTATGTATGTGTGTATACTCATATATACTCATATACACATATGTGTACATATTTTATATATACAAATACACAGAAATTAATATTGATAATTATATTTGTATATATGTAGGTTCATATACATGTATATATTTTCTGGCTGTCTATTGAGAGAGCCTAGAAGCAATGACACGCCAATAAAAATGAACCCATCCACCTCCTACATCTTGGTTTCTAAATACCATTCTCCAGTCAAAGAAACCAAGTTTCCTTGAAGGAATGGCTGATTTTAGAGCTAAGGCAGAGAAAATGCAAGACAAATTTGGAGTACCTTATAATGCTAGAAAGTTTGAAAGTGCTAAAGCCCCCCCACCTTTTTTTTAAGATAGAGCATGACAAAAGGATAACAGGAGTCAACCTTAAAGTTCTCTATAGACAAAGCTGGAACAATTTTAGCAAAAATAAGTGATAATAATGTGAGATTATCACTGAAAGAATAAAATAAATATTCATGAGTCCATAGAGATATAAATAAATGATTAAATAAATAAATAAATAAATGGAAGAAGGAGCATTTTTTTAACAGATGAATTCTAAACTATAAATAGAAGAAAATGGGCAATATAAGATTGTGATTAGCTATCACAGCAATAATTGCTGCAGGCAAGATGTACTGGTGAATCTTAGGATCAGTTGGCAAATATTTAAGGAGAAAGAGAATATTTGCATAGCCTCAATGTATTTCCCTAAAAATATTTACTAATTACTGTGATAGTTTTAATGTATGTCACAGATTCTTTGATAGTTCTTCATCCAGGATGTGGAGCTTAATTTTCTGTGGGTGTAGCCTGGACTTAATGACACACTTCTAACAAACAGAACATAGAAAGGAAGAGAGAAAATTTTCAGTGGGTAAACCTCATAGACATCACCTTAAGCAAGTGATCAAGGTTAATATCACTGTTGATAAGTCATACTGGTGGCATTTATCTGTTAATATGATGCAATGAGAAGGGCACTTCATCATGGTTGTATTCTTTCCCCAAATCCCTGATCCCAGTCTAATCATGAGATGAACCCAATTGAGGGAAAGTTTGCATAATACTTGACCTCTTCTAAAGTGTCAAAGTCATGAAAACAAGACCAGAAGCTGTCACAACTTGGAGGAGACTCAGGAGAACTTGTGACAAATGCAGTATGGTATCCTAGGCTGTATCCTGGAAGAACAATGAAATAATTAGGGGGAAAAAAAAACCAAACTGAGGAAATCCAGAGAAAGCCTGTATAGTTTACTTAATAGTGTTTCACCGATATCAATTTCTTAGTTTTGATAACCACACCATGGCTGTGTAAAATGTTAGCAATAGCTGGGTAAGGGGTATATGGGAACTGTCTGTACATACTACCTTTGCAACTTTTCTGTAAACTAAAATTATTCCAAATAAAACATTTTTTCCAAAATAACACATTTTAAAAGAGGGCTCTGAGAAGAGAACTCTATGATAGCAATATTATCAGAATTGTCCTAGTGACAGTTCTCTGCTTATGTCACTTCCTCTGGCTCTTTTGTCTGAAGGAGATACAACTATTAGCTCCACCTTTTGGCTGAATCCCCCAAAAGTTGTCATACTGGCCTACAAGTCCTGATATAATCTCCCCTGCCACCTTATATTGCCTCTCTGATTTTACTTCCTGCTACTCCCTTAAATCTAGCTAGATATAATCAGAAATAGATAAGACTTGGGGGTGAGAAAGACTCACCTGTCAAGAACAAAGTAGTAGAAAGATTTAGAATGAGCAGACTTTGGGCTTTGAGTTCTAGTTCCGCTACTATTCACTGGGATGATACTAACTAAATCATGTCACCTCTCTGTGCTTTTTAGCTTTTAAACTGAAAGGATTTTATCAGAGTGCTTCTAACTCTAAATCAATGGTAATATTATCCTTGGTTATAGCAGGATAAGAGTTTGATTTATCCATTCAGAAACATTTCTTACATATTTTGGTCCCTGGTGTGAAATTGTGAATCCCAGCCTCTGTAACAGCTGCATTCCCACCCTCTGCCCTAAGCTCAGGGCTTTGCAAAGAAGGAGGAAATATGGCCAGAAGCTGACATCATGCCCTGTTCTTCTTAGTTTCAAATCATTTCCATTAAATAGTGTTTCCCAAGCTTTAGTCGTCTGTGTCCCATCTTCATGATTTTTAACATACCCACAGTCCAACTATACTATTTTTACCTAATATCTTTCTTTAAAACACTCCCTTTTTATATTTGAACTTACATTGCCCTAAGCCATAATAGCTGTGAAATTACAGATTTGATATGCCAATTGTATTATTTATAATGCATATTACAAACAGACAACCCAAATCTACCATAACTATGCAGTACCTAAAATTTTCTTGAGTAACACTAATGATATGCCCAAAGGAGAGGGAAGAAGTAAACAAAGGTATTTTTCTGGCTTAAAAAATGGGAGTGAATAGCAGAGGAGAGTGCTGGAGAGAGAGTAGCAGGAAAACAAAGGGGTGGGGTGGGAGGAATACCGGAGGGGAATACAGTTGCTCACAGAAGCAGAGCGTAAAATGAAAGGTGAGAGACTTTGCAGAGACCCTCCTTTTTTTTGTCTCCCAGACTCATTCATGGTATGAGAACTGATTTGATACACTCGAGGAGCAGCTTGAAGGGGCAAAGAAATGGTATTCCTCAATAAACTTGCTGCTAATGGGATTATGCTCTGAACATGTGAGCTCTTCCTTGATACATAGCTTTGGCATGAAAAATTAATTTACTGTTATCAGACAGAAGGAATTAGAAAGATCTAGGTTTTCTCTAACATCCCTTCACACTTAATAAAGAGAGGGAAGGACATTTGTTTGCCTTTATCATTATATATATATGATTGATTCAAACCCACACATGTGCAAGGGTCAATCATATTTAAAGAGCAAATATTTTCTTTAAAAAAATCTGAATTCCAGAGGATTAAAATATCTCTGTTTGAGAACATCTTCCCTGGCACACAGCTAAAGTAAGTGCCTGCAGATGGTCACAGCCCTGTTGTATGTGTGTTGGAGGGATGCATGGTATTGGAGTCCAACACGCATTGCACTGGACTCCTATAAAAGCTGCTGAGTCCTAATACCATAGAATTTTGTTTGCAGGGGTAAGAGGGTTATGTTAGAAGCCAAGTCAAACGCACAAAAGCCAATCAGATTGGCCAACCTTCTGTATTGCTTTGTATTTTTCCAGCTTTTTCTATTTAAAAATAGTGCTCTCTAAAGGGGAGTACAGATATGGTTTCTATCTTTTCCAAAAGAGGACAGGAACTAGGAGGCTCAGAGAAGACTGGGTATGGGCCATACATTCAAGAGAACAGAGTCAGCCACAAGACAAGAAGCTCTTTGTCAAGCTGAGCCAAGAATGCTATTGATTGCCCTATCCTGGAATGAAATTAGGAAAAACCCAAGAATTAAATTGCCCTCAATGTACATGAAATGCAGCCTCATATACTGTTCTTCTAAAACCTCAACTAGGATATTTATAATAAGGTTTGGTTTCCTTCCAGACTTAAAAGAACACTCATCTGAAAATGTATTTTCTGGTCAATTTCTGCCAGATGTTCTTTAAGTAACTTACGAAAACTTTTTTCTTCTTTTTTCTTTTGGAGCACTGTCCCTTGGATTTCCCTTTCCTTTTTACCTACTTATTTTCTCTTCTACATTTTATAGTTGGCTCTCTTTAGAGGCAGAACCATGGAGAAACTATTTCTCCAGACCTTTCCTCCTCAAAAGGAGAGAGAAAGAAAGAGAACACACAAAAGCACTTTTCACATGCCTTGATTTTTCAGAATTTTCAAGACCATATCAAAGTTTGGACCCAGTCAAACACTTGTATAGAGTCTTTGAATCTCAGCAGCAGCTATGGTGAGTCAGCCTCTTCCAGAAGAGTATTCATCACATGGTATGACCACTGAGTTAATGTACCTCTGACAGCTCAGCTCACAGACCTTGGCTGGATCCTGGAATGATTCAAGCAAAGTAACAACTTAGATCGTTGGACCTGGAAAAAAAAAAAAAAAAAGTGGATTCCTTCATGTGATTTTGATTCTTGTTTATTTCTTATGAACCTTATGTGAACAAAGTGACTTGTAGCAAGTATATATTTATATATATAGAACAACAACAACAACAACAACAACAAAAATATATATATATACAACCAAATCAAAATTGAAGAGCATCTTCCGAGGTAAAGCAGGAGCTGTGGGAAAATGTTTTCTTATTAGGTATTTGTTCTGCACATCCTCCAAAACTCTCATTTCCAGCACTGCTTTCTAGTAAGGAAAGGAGTCATTGTTCTATACACCTAAGCAACTGAAGCAATCACATTTATGATGGGGAACATGTTAGTTAAGGATATGAATTTGAGTCTTGAGGAGTCTGAGTTAAAAAGACCAGGCCATCCAATACAGACCTCCTTTCTCCTGGTGAATTAGTCTTGTACCCATGCTGATGACCTGGTGGATTTTCTGTTTTTAATTTCCTTAATTTTTGAATTGTAAAATAACATATTATGATGTCTGTTTCCTGGGCACAGTAAATAAAGTAAGTAAATATTTGAGAAATTTGATACAGGAAAATTTGATTCAAGGCTTATCAAAAAGGTGCATGAAAGTCCCAACAAAATGTTATATACGATTTATCTTGGTTGATGAAATTGTTCTTTATAGCCCCATGCTGAATAATTTCATAACTTCTGCAGAAGTGGATCGACTACTTGAGAACTGTTGTGCTAACAATACCTGGCATTTTGGCCACTGCGCAGACATAACATGTAAAACTCAAAATATATGTGTAGGCTACGGTTTAAGTCTTTTGTGGAAATAGTATCTTTTGAGCCTATATTACTACAAATTAGTATTTGATGCTGCTTGAGGCAAGAGTGCAGATAGAAGCCTGAGCTGGTAGCTCCTCACCTTCTCTTCCCTTCCCATCTCTGGCCCCTCAGGAAAGATTTCTTATACAAGCATGTTGTATGAGTTTCCTGTAAGCTGCTATAACAAATTGTCACAAACCTAGTGGCAGAAAATAATGCCAACTTATTATCTTGTCATTCTGAAGGTCTTAGCAGTGCTACATCCTTCTGGAGGACCTGAGGGGACACTCTATTCCCTTGCTTTTTTTAGATTTTAGAGGCTGCCTACATTCTTTGGCTCAGGTCCCCTTCATGTCATCATTCCAATCTCTTGTCTCCATCACATGTTCTATCACTGACCTGATCCTCCTGCCTCCCTCTTATAAGGACTCTTGTGATTACATTGGACCCATCCGGATACTCCAGGATAATCTTTTCATCCTAAAATCCTTAACCTCTTCATATCTGTAACATCCCTTTTACCATGTAAGATAACATAGTCATAGGGCTAGGATGTAGATTTCTTTGGAGAGCTGACCGCATATGTGAACTTTCTAGTTCTGCATTTTTAAGCTCCATCTTTGTGCCACCAACCATCCCCCCCCCACACACACACACACATCTAAAGAGCTGCCTTACCTGCTCTTAAGAACCATAGTAGCAGTGCTGGTCTGCCCTTGGGAGAGCCAACCCAGACAAGGGCTTACCTAGGTCCTAGAAGAGGCTCAGAACAGCTGGACAGGAAATTCTGGGATCCTTGGCTGGAATGTAATCTAGACTTAGAAGAAGGTCAATGCAAATTTGATGCTGGCACATACCCTCTGTTCCTGGACTCCTTGACCTATGAGGAGGAGTAGAGACAAAAGAAGACTTCTAAAGCTAGAGGCTCAGAGCAGGGATCATTCTTACCTCCAGGAGCCAGATGGGTGACAATTCAATGTCTGGAGGTGGACTGTGTAAAATGGAGACAACCTGCCCCTTCTAAAGGAAGCAGCACTAATACAGTCTAGAGGAAGGGTCCCCATGTTGTTGCATCTTTTGATTCTTTTGGACAAAGCTAGAAATCTGGTTTTGTGTTATTTTAAACACTGTACAAGGAAAAGGAAAGTGCACAGGGGCCACTTAGCTCTCCAATTTGCAAATGCTCTCTAGTTTAAAGGACTAAGCACAGATTCCCTAGGAATAGATAACACTATATTATGTGAGTGAACAATGAATGTCAATGCTAAGTTCAGAGATGATGCATTAATTAAATTACTCAAAGCTGGAAAATCCATCCCTAATTGTGCCACATTGCCCAATAGGCTCATCAAAAATTTAGCAGGAAGATTAAATGACAATATTAAGATAATTATTAATGAAATGCCAACAATATGTCAATGCCTTCAATTTGGTATAAACTTTTTCCTTTTGTGAATTTCACAGAGAAAAAGTCTATCAATTAAAACTCTCAAGTTAAAGTCCAACATAATTAAGGTCCAAAATCAAAAGCTCTTGCCCTTGAAAGTTAAAAGTTCAAGGAAATCAAAGTTCTAATCATTAAGGTTTAAAATTACTTCTGCAAGTTCAAAATTACTTCAGAAATTTCTGAGAAATTACTTCACAGTCATTTAGTCACTCAACAAATAATTATCGCGCTTTCCCAATGTGCCAGGCACTGTGTTAGTTACTCAAGATAGAGCAGTGAGCAAAACACAAGAAACCATTCCCTTATAGAGTTTGTATTTAAGATAGTGAAACATGCAAAAGTGCATGAGCAGGCATTTGTGAACAGATGGGTCTGAAGTTTAGGGGAGAGGGGCCAAGCTGGAGATATAAATTTAGCAATCATCAGTATATAGATTTTATTTAAAGCCATAAGATTGGATGAGAAAATCTTATTTTCTGTTTCACCAATATTCAGTAGGTCTATTATCTATCATACTGGAGATCACAACCTGTGAATTCAGATTTAATGGGGGAAATACACACCTACTATTACCAACAGAAAGAGGAGGAGTGGGGGAGAAAGAGAGAGATCCTCACAGGGATTAGCCCTGCATCCCTAAGCATAGACTGGAAGAGTACAAGAGTGTATGCTTTCTGTAGGCAGTTAATACCCCAGAGAGGGGGAGAGAAAGAGTAAGGAAGGGCTTAGGCTACATATACCTGCTTCCTATCCTCAAAGCTCTGATTGGAGAAAACACTGCTTCTCCTCTAGGAGAGTGAGTCAGGGAGGAGAGAGGCTAGGAATATTCCCCCGGAAATCCTCACATAAGCACAAAGTCTGAGGAAGAAGGATTTGACTTCCACACTCCAAGCCCCAACAATCACAACAGGAAACGAAATTCAAACTATTGTATTTGGTGGATGCTTTGGTATAAGTCTGATTGGCAACAATCATAAAAATTTCATTGATTAAGATGAATTAAGGAATAAAAGCACCTTCATTATTCAAAATTTTATGCTGGAAAATCAAGAACTGGGTGTAAGCTATTGATGCACATAATCTTATATGAACATGTGTATAGGTCTGTCAATGATCCAGGAGAAACCAAAAGCCCCAGTCTGTTGAGTTCTTGAGAGTTGGGAGGCATTGCGATACATCACTCCAACCAATCTTTGTGATAAACCCATGAACAATTCTATCTCGAGTCCTCCATTCAAGATAGATAAAGATTATAAATACTCTTTTCACTTCTAGGAAATTAGAATAATTTTATCAGGTCATATACAATACAGCCTTTCTTATCAAATCCTTATAAAGAAGCTATTTCTTATTACCTTAAAATGCCTAGCTCACCTCTGTCTTCTGGTTGCTCTCTTTATTCCATCAGCATCTAAGAGTGCAGTCTTCCATGCAGGTGTTCATAATTAATCCCATTGACCCTCATCGGCACTGACATCCCAGCACCTAATATGCATGCTGGTTTTTGTTGGTCATAGTTCTGTTTTCTTGTTGGTTGTTGATATCCATGTATAAAAGTAGATGCATTTTCACTCACTGTGTTAGCCTCTTGGAAAGAGACTGGAGCTTCATAGCCTTCACAAATGACTTGAAGCAAAAAGCTCAAGTGGCTCCTAAGCCACCATAAGGCAATAAGTAGACTTGCTTCATGTGTCTTATAAGGTCAATTGAGATTAATTGGGATTACAATAATGTGAAAATGCGTTCAAAATATATATAATACTTTTTGATTTAAGGGGCATTCTGATTGCTGATTAGCATAGTTCAGTTCTCTATCCTCCTGCATGTTAGAGTTACTTCAATCTCCTTAAAATATTTTTGTGTTTTTTAAAGCACTTAATGGCTACTTAACATGAATTAATATATGTGGACTGATAAGGAATTTAAAATTCCATTGCCATGGAGCAACAGGAAGCTGCCCTCTTAAGGTGTCCTCTCTAAATTTCTAATACCCACCACAGAATGCAACACTAGCCTAAATCCTCCTGGCTGGTGGGAAGAAGCAGATGATAGAGGAAGCCTGCTTTTTTTTTTTTTTTTTTTTTTTTTTTTAAGTGAGAAACATAGTTTTAAGGCATTTCAAAAAAAAAAGTGGGGGAGGAGATCCAATCTCTCTAAAAATTTCTAAAAATTCAAAACAAGTCTTTGGCAGAGGCCAAGCTGACAAATGGAAGGAAACTTCATCCCTACAGTTACAGAACCAATATCCAGATTGAGTGAATAAATCTGGTTGGTCAAAGAAAAACCTCAGAATTGAGAAAAAAATAGTCACGAATGACAGATGTGCTCCAATTCTTCCAAGTCACACCTCACACCTTGATGAAAGGCAATGAGAAGGCTATTGGAGTAAGGGGTTGAGGAGCTTAGTGGAAGTTTTGAGAAGCCAAGCATGAATTGGTGGAGTAGCAGGCTCCAGGGTCGACCTACTTGGATTTGAACCCAACACTACCACTGCTGAGCAGCTATGAGGACTTACGGACTTGACTTTCCTATCTGTACGTTCACTTTCTCATCTACAAGGTGAGAATAACAAGAGTCCTGCCATATCAGATTGTGAAGATTTAATGAAATAATATGAAAAGTTTTAACTGAGTACTTGATAAATAGCAAATGCTTAACAAAGATCTACTATTATTAATGTCTTTTTTAAAGGTATGAACTATCAGAGAAAGCTGGAAAAAGTTTTCTTTTAGTCATGTGGCATCAATCCCAGGGAGCAAGGAACAAGACGTGTGACCAGTCTTTGACTCTTCCCAAAATACTGAAAGGGTTTTCTATTTGTCCCTGTTAGGGAAAACTAATGTTAAGATAAGTACTAAGTCACAGCAAAGTTATGAGAAATGCGCAAAGCTGTACTTAGGTATTTCTTATTTTAAAAATGTTTATGTAAATTGTGTTCCTTTTTTATTATGCTATTAGAGATTAATCTCATTTCCATGTAAAACCAGCAGATTTTCATGCTGAGATATTTTACTGCCACCAAAAATGTTGTATCGAAGTTCCCTCGTTTATCCCCACCTGTTTTGCAGAATTTCTTACTCCAAAATGTCTTTCCATCCTGGTGAGCTTAAACCTGAATGAGAAGTTTTAATGTATCTGCCATCCGGGAGGTTCCAAAGCTGGCCGGGGCAGGCTTTTCTGGGATGTGCTTTTTAGAACTTTTCAAATAAACACTTATTTAACACTTAACTAAATTCCTGATACTATTAATAGCACTTTATGGATGCTAATTTATTTAACGCTCATTAAACCCATTAGTACTGATATTATTTTCATTTCACAGAGGAGGAAATGAAGCAAAGAGAGTTTGCAGGAGAGCTAGTGAGTGATGGAGCCAAGATCTGGACATGGGAATATGGCTCTAAAGTTTATGTCTTAACTACTGTGCTCTGCTGCCTCTCAGACTGCTTATTTATCTTCCTACTCAATGTTCTGGATCAGAGGATGAAAACTGGCATAGAAATATATATTATCCATGGCCCATTCACAATCCAAAATTTTAGAAAGTTTATATAGAAATCTGGATTTTTATTTTTTTTTTACCTTCTTTTGAAAATAGGAATACTAAGCATTATTAAGCTTATGTTTCCAACTCAGCAACAACAACCGAGCCGCAATTAGCTGTTTGGACAAGGTACAGACATGCCAGTTTGCCACAGCCTCCACCACTAACCACAGCATCCAAGCTCTTACCAGTTTGTGGGCTGGTGACCTCTATTCTAGCTATGTATATGGATACTGCTCCAATACATCAGGGGCCAGCTCCAAAATGTGATCTTCAATCTTCTAGACTCCTGATTTTCTCCCTTTTTCCTATAACTATAGTTCTGTTATGTGTAATGATTGATAGATCTGCCCCAAAGATAAAGACTGAATGGAAATGAGTCACTCCCTCTGGCCCGGGATCCCAAACTCCTGTTGTTCTGGAGCAAGTTCTAGCCAAGTGGCTGATGTCATGGGTTGGTTCCCCACAATCAGCTGGATCATAGGACATGCCAAGTTTACATCCAGTAGTGAAACGCAAGTTTCCAAAACCAATACAAGTCCTAGGTCTGGAGGACCAATGGCACCACAGAGGTCACAAGTTCAGAGTTGGACACAAGAGTTAGGAGAGTAAGAAAATAAAAAGAACATAAAAAAAAAAAAAAAAAAAAGAACATAATATGAAGTAGCAATAGAGGAGGAACTCAAGTTGGGAAGACATGACTCCTTTGAAAGAGGAATTTAATATCCACTGAGTTTATACTGCCTTATTCATGTAAGGAAACAGCTCCAGCCTCATCGTACTGCCATCAACAGTCCGTGAAACTGTGCTCTCAGCGTTAGGTATGGCTCTGGTATGATCCATGGTAACCAAAAGCATCCAGGAAGTCTTGAGTGACCACTGAGAAGACTAATGGGCATTTTCAGTTTGCTGACATGCAGAAAGGATGCCTGGGGCGTGGCTGGGTCCAGTAAATTTTCAGGGGCAAATCCATGATGGAGATTGATTATTCATAACCCTTAACATGGTTTACCACAGTGTGTTTTATTTTCATTTTTAGTTGTTTGTTTATATTTAGTTTTATTTTCAAAAGTAAATGGACCAGAAGAGAAGGCTATGGTAGATCTGTGGGTGACAACGATAAATGATTCTTTAAATTTATTAATTACGACTATTTGTATTTTTTTAAAAGTTTAGTTAGAATGCCCTCTACTTCCCTCTCTTTTTATACCATTGAAATACAATACAATCCATGTTGTATTCATATTCATAATGCATATGACTTCAAATCACCTAAGTCATATTCAAAATGCATATGACTTCAAATCACCTAAGTCATAGTCAAAATGCCTATGATTTCAAATCACCTAAGATTTTGTATTTTGTCATTTCTTTTCTCCCTTTCTCCTTCACTCCCTTCTTTCTTTATAGCATTTCACCGGTCCTGTCTAGTTCAGCATTTCCCAAAACATAAACCAAGGTACCTTAATCCCACCAGATTCTCCAGGAATTAAAGGGTTTTATAAATAAATTTGGGAAATGCTTCATGTTTTATCTCCCTCTCTGAGATCTACTACACATGTTAAAACATATACAAGGCTCTGAGTTACCTTAAACTTAAGAAGACAAAAACCAAAAAAACTTTTAATCCAGTATTTCTCAAATGCAATTTTCCACGGATCTTTTCCTGTCTCACGTAAACCGTGTTAACACTCTGCTGGGTGCACTTGGAGAACTGTTGAGCTAGGTCTATTCATTAAATGACTTCCTAACCCTGGCCCTGGATTGATTATTGTCACTGCTGCTTTTATTGAAGGTGTCACACTCTATATTTATAGACTTATCTAACTCCCAAAGGCCCCACTTAAAAAAGAAAATCAGAATAACCTGTCTTCTACTCATTCCTTCACACATCTTTGAAGATAAAAGGCTACACGATGAGAAAACTCACACACAACATACATAGAAATTGTTTCAAGTCTTTCACCATTTTATCTTCTGTCTTCTCATGGCTTAAGAGATGGTTTAGTTTAGAACATTCAAGAGTTCTCCAATAACCCATAGGTTCACATATTCCTTTTCTTCCCCAAGTGGCCTTGTATTTAAGGAAAACTCTAGCCTAATACAAGTTTTTCTTTAGTACAAGTATGTAGCATTTTCCCCCCTCACAGGCTCTGCACACGTTTGTACTTCTCTCTCATTTATTTACAGAAAATATTTCCTAAAATTAGCCAAAACAGCCACTATGATCTCCTAGGAAGGTATTTGTTCTGTGTTAGGTTCATTTACACTGCAGGTCAGCTGGTGTGTACTGGTTGTATGTGGGCAGCTGTCTCCCTGTATCTTGGAAGTGCTTTGACTGGGGGTTCATCTGGGCTATGTCCCATAAAAGAAGTGATTCCAGTGATTAAATAGCCCAGAGGAGAGAGGGCTTCACATACAGTGAGTCTTCCTCTGTAGGCAGGTGGCTGATGCCAAGGCCTGTGGCACCTTTTTGGCTTTCTGAAACCTAGGGCCCTGTCAGTGACATGTACTCCAAAGAGCAGTGCCAGGTCCCTCTGACTAACATCAGCCAGAGCTGGACTGTGTACAGGCTCAGTCTGAGGACCTTTTCAGATGTGACAAGGGTATGGCTAATTGGACGTTGGAGGGTACTTTGAATTAACATCATTTGAAAAAAACTTTAAACATTTTTATTAGTTTAGGTCATCTGGGTGGCTCAGGTGGTTAAGCCTCTGCTTTCAGCTCAGGCCACAATCCTGGGGGTCCTGGAATCAAACCCCATTCGGAATCTGCTTCTCCCTCTCCTTCTGCCCCTTACTGCCACTTGTGCATGGTCTCTTGCACTCTTTCTCTCTAACTAAATAAATGAAATCTTAAAAAATATTTTATGAGTTTTATTGAAGTTCTTTGTAGAAGAACTTCCTGAATTATGTGGGCAGTTGAGGAGCCACAAGAAAGGGTCTCTGTCTTTTTTCTTAAATTTTTTTGTATATTTTTTATTGGAGTTCGATTTGCCAACATATAGTATAATACCCAGTGCTCATCCTGTCAAGTGCCCCCCTCAGTGCCCATCACCCAGTCACCCTATTCCCGCCCCTGCCCACTTCCCCTTCCACTGCCCCTTGTTTGTTTCCCTGAGTAGGGTCTCTGTCTTTAATGTGAATGTACTACATTGCCTTGCTCAGAGCCTGTCCTTTTGTTCTTGCTCTTCCTTTCAAATTTCACGTCAGTCAGAACAGCAGAGATGAAAGTTGGCATAAGCTTGTTTCTGCTCACTTATGATTCTGTCCAGGGCAAATTTATGAAATGCATGGTTCCTTCCATCACAGTGGCTGTGTTGGCTAATTTTAGAAAGATTTGAATGCGGGAGACTTCCGTTTCTATGCTAATGTGGCCAGGCAAGTTGCTAGCATCATTAAACTATAGTTAGTGAATTTCACCTTGGCATGTTTTCTGGTTTCCTATCTGGAAAATGAGCAGGAAAATGAAAACCTTTTACAGAGTGACATTATGAATAATTGACAAAAAATTATTACAGGGCACTTTACAAATCAACAGCTTAATATGCAAGCTATGTATCAACATATAATTTTTTATCTTGTAAAATAACAAAGTGGTCACAAATTCTCAGCACACTTTGAATGAGATATCAAATTCTGCTCGTTTGTCTTATAATTTTTAGAAGCAGTATTGTAGAACATCATCTTCAAAGCTAAATTTTATCTTTTTATTTTTTTGTTAATGTCAGACATGTATAAAAATTCAAAGTCAATATCATAGATTGTATTCCTTTAGTACAGGAAGTAGAGAAGAGACTCAGTTAAAGAAACTTCTTAATTCTCAAGAACAGAGGACAACTGAATGCTGAAAATCTTAGGAGCATTTCTGTGTGACTCTTCATGCAAACCCACAGATTCTGGGAACCATGACTTCTTTTCTAAATATAACTTCTCCAAACTTATGTTAAATGCTTTTGGATCTGGAGAGCACTTTGACCATGGGTCTTCTGAGAGGTCTAACAGCTTGCTGTGTCAGTGTGAGAGTTACTAGTTCAGCAGACCTAGTACATGTTCAGGATGTCTCAAATTCCCAAACAATACTTTTTCTCAAGTTTTTTTTCTTCTCCTTCACCTCTGAATTACATCATGGTATCTAAACCCATCAGTTTTTCTCCCATACCTTCATTTTCTCCGTATAGGTTGGTGCCAGAAGCTCGCTGGTACTCTGTGGAGGTCCCAGGATGCAATAGGAAAGGGGAGGTTGCTAGCTGACCCTTTGGGTTCCCTGACTTATTTAACCAGAATAGCTCTGTTTTGGGCTGTTTTTCTTATGATGCTTTCTTAAAATAAGGGCTCCATGAACTTAAAATGTTTGCAAACTAGTGCTCTTCCCCATTAAAACCACAGGCTCATCTTGCTCAGCATTACTGCTGACTTCCAGTCTCTTTATATCAACTTTGGATCAGTTCTCTTCTTTCTTGAGACATTGCCTTTCTTAGACTTTTGTAATGTATGTTCCTCCTCATTTCTCTTTTGTACCATAGATAATTCTCCATTTACATCCCTATTACAGACCTGAAGATTTCCCAGCATCCTCTTGTCATGTAGGATCCCTTTTTTTTTTCATGAGATTAAATGGATCTCTTACTTCAAGATTTCTAAATTCAACCTCATGTCTCATGCTCCCCATACTCTCTGATCTAAATCTTTCTAAAATAGCTTCTCAGTATGCCTGGGGAGTTTTCTGGCTGCTTACCTTCAGGCCTCTGTGTCTCACATTTATCCAGGAGCAGTGTTTACTTCCTGTCTTCACAGCTATACCATAAGCTCCATGAAGAAATATATCTTATATTTTCCATCTCCACATCTAACATGGGTCCTTAAAATGATAGGTGTATTATTTAAGAATTTCATTGGCTGCAAATAACACGGATCCCAAAATAATGGCTTACATAAAGTAGAGCTTTCTTTTTTTCCCATATAATCAGAGGTGTATAGGTAGACAGTCCAGAGCTGGCATAACAGCCTGTGATGTCATCAGGGACCCAGACACCTTTGTCCATGCAAGCATTTTAGCATTTGCTGTCACCCAAACCCCTCCTAGCATCATGTCCACATTCTAGGAAAGAAGGAGGAAAATGGGCAATTTGCAGTGGACAGACTAGTTGGTAGAAAACACCAACTAAGTCAGCCAACCTCCTTTAAAAGGCTTTCCTAGAAGTACCACCTGGCGACTTCCACTTAATTTCATTGGTAAAACTATGTCACATAGATATCTAAAGCTGAAAGGAGTCTGAAAAATGCAGTGTTCTTGAGGCTAAGTGTGTTATTGCTCTTAATAAAATTGACATTCTGCTGGGGAAAGAAGTATTCATGGACATTTGGTAGGCAACCTGAAGTCTTTACCAGGATAAGTATGGAAAAATTCTGCTTTTGGATAAAATGGATGGCCCTCCACTAATAGACTGTGTTGAGTACCCAAAAGAGTTGTTTTCCAAGTGTGGTCCCCAGACCCAGACCAGGCCCTTCCTATCCTGACAGCACCAGAGAAAGCTGGGAAGGGTTGGTGACCATTAGACATTAGAAAATCTTTATAAAGCAATTCAATTCATCCAAATAGAGCCAGAACAATCCAGGATCATGATTTGCTAGGTACAGGAGGAACTTGAAAGAAAACCTTTATGAAAGTAGAACCAGGGCAACCAACTTTTAACATGCCAACAAATGTCAAAGACTTATTTCCTTTAAATGTTATCTTCTTCACTACTCATTGGAAGGATTTCTATCCTGTGCAGTAGCAAAACAAAGTATTACTCTAGGATTTTGTAATTAAAGATTATTTGAAATGTTTAATTCTTAAGCTCCAGTGGCTTGTGGGAAGGATGTTTTCACGGTTCTGTAATATCTATCCATACTTTCTCTAAATAACTGCAAACTAATACTATGAAGTAAAAACTGCTCACAGCACGTGGAGCTCTAAGCTAGATCTTATGGCCCAGGCCTCCCAAAGTGTGGTCCACATGGATCAATACAAGAACTCTTTGTTACTGGTCTGCCAGAAGATAAAGAACTTGAGCTAGAATGTAAATCAAGTGCATTACTAAGTTCATTGTTTATTTCATTCAGCTGACATTGTTTTCATACTAAGATTTTCTCAAAAGAGGAATTAGAGCAAGAGGGAAACAAATAGCTTGCCGACCGAGCAGGTCTCCTCGGCTCCTTCGGGAAGCACTATTCTAACAACTCAAGTCCAGTAAGACTGCCACCCCAGCCCTTTCTTCCTGGAAATTCTGGACTTGCCACTTTAGGTATCCTTCTGCCATTCATTTCTTTCTTTCTTCTTTTTTTAAAAATTTAAATTCAATTAGCCAACATGTAGTACATCATTAGTTTCAGATGTAGTTTTCAATGATTCATCAGTTGCATATAACATCCAGTGCTCATCACATCATGTGCCCTCCTTAATGCCCATCACCCAGTTACCCCATCTGTCATTAATTTCTTTAACACAAACTTAGTTGGGGCCCACATTGTAGCAAGTACCATACTGGGTGCTAGGGACACAGTGGGTAACAAGACTGTAAGGATATCATTTATCACCAAATGGTAGTAGCACATCAAACGGTAGTATGTGTGGAAGTACTTTATAACCCTAATTGTATTTAAGAATCAGGTAGTATTTTCTTCCCTGCATTAGATGGAATAAAAGGTACAAAGAGAACGTATCCCACATAGTATTGCCAGTATTAGAACTCACTGTGCCTGACATCATTGCCATTGGCTTGAGTTTACGTCCTTCTTTTCTCTCTCAATGGTGGGTCTTATGTGAAAGAACATTTGCTCTTGAACTTAAGAAGAGGCAAAAGAATTTAGAGTTGTATTTTGGATGAGAAGCATGTGATTTTAGTAATCACCCTCCCTCATGGGTGTCTGAATATAAAGCCCATTCTCAGCATCTACTATCAGAATCTAAGATGAGGCGTAATGAAGCTCCAGGTGATGGAAATTGCTGGCAACTAGGCCTCTGGGGGAACACCAGGGAGAACATTGCACTTCCATCACATGCTTGCCATCTCTTAGCCTAGCGTTAAGGAAGCAGCAGGAAAAGGTCAAGATGCCTAGGAACAGAGACCATCTGTCAGAGAGGGTTGGAAGAAGGCTGGGAGAGAATAGTGCCAGGTCTCACAACTTTAAAAAGACAGGCAAGCAACTCTGGCACATATTAACAGTTGTTAAATCCTAAGAGTATGTACGTGGGTGTTTTGTATTTTCTCTGTACTTTTCTTTACATTTTAATATTTCATAACTTAACATTGAGGAAATTTAAATAAGATCTTAGAATAGAGTATTGCCTTGAGATGATCAATGTAACCCAGAAAAGAAATTTTGTAGTAAATAAAATATTCATGTCCCTAAAATTACGAAGGTTGGAGATAGTGAGGTGTTTGTGTTCAGAATCTTCAGCATGCATTCACACCCCTTAGAATATATGACACAGATTACTGACTCCCCCTACTCCTCACTTAGTAAGTCTGGAGTGAGGCCTAAGAATTTAACATTCCTTTTTTTTTTTTTTTTTTAAAGATTTTATTTATTTATTTATTCATGAGAGACACAGAAAGAGAGAAGCAGAGACACAAGCAGAGGGAGGAGCAGGCTCCATGCAGGGATCCCGACATGGGGCTCAACTGGAGGTCTCCAGGATCAGACCTTGGGCTGAAGGTGGCGCTAAACTGCTGAACCACCCGGGCTGCCCAGAAATTGCATTCTTAATAAGTTTTCATAACAAAGAAATCCTAATGATTCCTTGTGGAATAGATGTTATGTGCTCTTTTCACAATGGTCTGGATTGGTTTAATTCATTTATTCAAGGGATGTTTAGTAAGTATCTACTATGTGCCAAGTACTATGTTACATGCAGTAGACACACAGTTTATCTTACACTTACAACTCCTTATCAAGAAGCAGTCACTAAATACATTTTATATGTTTATGCCATGTTCATGTAAATGCTGAAGTAAACTGTTGTATGTTATAATAGCCAATCAACAGGCTAGGGAAACACCCTGGGGAGAGCTGTGTATGAAAACTTTGGGTTTTTTTGATATAGTAATTAATAATGATTATAGATAATTTTCCTTTTCTTGTCCTCCTTCCAGCCCCTTCCTATTCTTTCTTTCCTTTCTCCTTCCCTCCTCTGGATAAACATGGTGGATTGATCCAATAGCTATTTCAATTCCACTGCTTCCTTGCTTCCTATTATCAAAGTTTCTAGAAAACCAGATATTTGCTCTGCCAGATTCTCTGGCAGCCAAGGCTAGCCATGCAACCCAGTTATGGTCAATGAGACATAGTGGAAATATGCTGGGGGCCTCCTGGGACATATTTGTTTCTGTATAAAAGGAACAAGAATAAGAGGATGATCATTGGTACAGCCTGTTTCCTTGTCTTCCTGCCTTGAAGGGCAGACACGATGTCTGGGGTTGTAATAGCCATCTTGTGACCATGAGGCAATAAGCAATAGGATGCCACATCCAAAGATAGCAGAGTTGAAAGAGCCTGGTTTCTCGTGACATTTTTTTTTTAACCAGCTGAACCAGTGTTAGCAGATCGCATAACCAATAAAGATACAGCTTCTTTGGCTGGGAATAGAAGCCACTGCCCTTACAGCTGGTGGATGCTCAGAAAATGATGGGGACAAGATCATAAACAAGGTTCTGGAAGAAGAGTGGGTATCATCCAGGGTGATTTCTCCTTCCTATCCCTAATGCAAAGGGCATTTGGTAATGTCTGGAGATATTTTTGGTTGTTACACCTAGCGGCTAGGGAAAGAGTTACTATTGGCATTTAACGTGTAGAGGCCAGAAATGCTTAATATCGTATCACGCAGTCCCCTCAACAAAGATTTATCTAGCCAAAATGCCAACAGTGCCGAGATCAAGGAACCCTGTGTTAGAAAAAAGGAAAAGGGGTGGCTGTGAGGAAGGTAAGAAGCAGTGTCTGCTGTGGATGGAACTATGTGTGCAACACCTTCCTGTGGGCCTAGCTGGCTGCAGGCTACAGCCCTCCTCAGGGTTGGTCGCTGATCTGATTACACTGACCAGACAGCCCCCGTACACAACTGAGTGTCAGAGACCCGAGTGAGCCAGAAAGATTTGTGCCCACTAAAATTAGAAAAGGCAAAACAAATGATGATTTGGAAATAAATTTGAATATGCCTTTTTAGAACCTCTGAGACTGTAGGCAGACACACAAATAGAACTAAAAATATAAAAATATGGTAGCCTGTCACTCTAGTCACTAGATCTCACCACTCTGTAATAATGCCTTAGTCACTGTGTAGCATTAATGCCTTTTATTATGTAAAAGACATGAACGACCTTGTTTTAGTATATTGTTAGTATATATTTAAATTATTTTCATAATTTTGAAGAGTAGCTCTTTAAGTACTATGATCAACGATTAAGTTTTTTATATCCACCAATCTGACATTGTACCATAAGTAATAAATGTTATAATAAAGCATGCTTATGATTTAAATAATACCTCAACAATTTTAAACTTCTTTGCAAACATTATTTAAATATGATTCATATATGTGAATGATAGACACATTTGTTTCTACAAAGGTGGCTAGATTTTTTTTAAAAAATCAATACCGTCATCTGCAATTTCCTTTGCAAATGTATAATTTGTCCTGTTTGACTTATGGCTGCTGTTTGCAAGATCACATTTTTTTCCTCAAATAAAAATGAAAGAAGCGACATAGAAGATGTAGGCCAAATTGGCTTATAGCATCACAGTATCTGATTTTGTTAAAAGTGATCATGTGCCTACTTTTAGATATAATGTATTAGCTTTGGATATAGCAAAAAGCCAATAATTAGCTTAAATTGGCAGGCATTTTTCTGTTTTATAGGCTGTATTTTACAGAGTCTACCAAGCAGCACTCTTGCTTAAATATTCCTTAATCAGTTCATTTGCAGCAATTTGCCTCGGACTTTGTTTTTTAAAGAATCACCACTAATACATTCACTTGTTGGTGCTCTTGTGCATTCATATACATTTTCTTTTGCATTTGCTTCTTTTCTTTTAGCCACTGCCTAGAAGTCAGAACCAGGATTTCATTCAGTCTCCAGTTTATTATAGACCTAGGGTCTTCACAGGAATATTCATTCTTTCTGAAGATGCTCTTAAACTGTGTTTTTCTATCTAGTTGCCTATAGATGACAGATAATGATGTTTTACACATTTAAGAGCACTTCATTTCCTTATTACATGGACATATTTCTAATGGCTCCAGGCTCTTTACTATTAATAGCTATGGAAGATGCACAGTACATCTAATTTAGCACTGCCTGGGGTGACACAATTGGTTCTCAGTTATTTTACTGCCAATAAATACAGCTTGTGCCACAGGGAGTCTGGAGCTAATTGACAAGATCCCTGCCCTCCAAGACTGAATCCAAGACAAGCTTCTCAGACAGTTTTCCTTTCAGTGACCTCTGTATCCCTCATTACTCCATTTATCTTTGGTTTGGTGCTGTGACTGAAAAAAGAAGCCAAGCCACCTCCTAGGTCTGACTTTATTCTAGACACATTTGGCTTTATCCATACACATCCTTCTGGAAAATGGAAACCTCAGAGGTGGCTCCTACATTTCTATATATTTAGGAATAGCATTAAAGAAAAAGACTAGGGAACTTCTCTTGAATGTGTGTTTGCAGGGGAAACATGTTTTGTTTTATTTTAATTGTGTTTTTTTCTGATGGATATTTGGTTGGGAAGAAGAGCATAAAGCCCCTTGAGTCACCCTTTGGCAGAGCCGCTGGTCATTCTCCTCATGGAAAGTCCCTTGTGGTGAGGCCACTGAAGGCCAATTATGTTAGTATGGCTTTTTAGATGATAATATTATTATCATTACAACATTATAATATCATTCTATTATCTCTTGGGCCTTATATCCCATCATCCTACCCACCCCAACCTCCCACACAGCCAAGCTGCAGTTGCACAGGGCTTGTGACCATTCCATGAACAGGATACAGCCTTCTTTTTTCTTCTGTTTGTTAGTTTTTGGTATTCCCAAAGTCTAGATTCTCTCCCCTGCTCCACCATCCAGGTTTAATCTTACTTCTCAGGTTTAATCCTACTTCTTTTTATATTTTCTAATTTCACTGACATAGAATTGATATACATCACTGTATATGTTTAAGGTGTACAGCATGATGGTTTTGACTTACGTATATTGTGAAATGATTACCACAGTAGGTTTAATTAACATTCATCCTTTCATGTAGATACAATAAAAAGAAATGAAAAAAAAATTCTCCTTATGGTGAGAAATAAGGATTTACTCTCTTAACAACTTTCCTGTGTATCATACAGTGGTGTTGGCTGTTGTCACCATGTTGAACATCACATTCTTAGTATCCCAGTACTTATCTTATAGCTGGAATTCTGTACCTTTTGACCACATTCCTCAAAGTCCCCCTCTTCCCACTCCCTGCCTCTGGAAACCACAAATCTGATCTCTTTTTCTAAGAGTTTGAATTTTTTTTTTGTTGGCTTTTTGGTTTTTTTTTTTTTTTTGATTCCACATATAAGTGAGATCATATGGTATTTGTCTTTCCCTGTCTGACTTATGTCACTTAGCATAGTGCCCTCAAGTTCTATCCATGTTGCCAAAAATGGCAGAATTTCCTCAGTTTTTATGACTGAATGAGCTTTCATTTTATATATATATATATATTTCTTTGGATATAGTCCCAGAAATGAAATTGCTGGATCCTATAATTCTACATTTAATTTTTTGAGGATCCTCCATAGTGTTCCATTGTGGCTACAACAGTTTATAATCCCACCAACAGTGGGCAAGGTTTCCCTTTTCTGCACATCCTTGCCAGCATTTTTTATCTCCTCTTTTTGATGATGGCCATTCTAACAATCATGAAGTGATCTCTCATTGTGTAAACCCTACTTCTACAGAATTAATTACATCCTTCCTCCTATATGCTGACAGCACTTCCTCTACCCCACTGGTCACCGTGGGCCTGTCATGGCATTCTAGCTGTCCAACAAACAGCTTTCCTCAGTGTTGGACTGTGATCTCTTTGAAAGTAGGAACCTTGTCTTACTCACTTTGACATCTAGTGCCTAGATGGTTTCTGACTTTTGTCTGGTGCTCAGTAAAGGCATGTTGCGTGAAGCTCTCACTATTACTATGGTACTCTATCTTTACCAGCATTGACGTAGAAGGAGATGTTACCCAATCACCTGGTGAACAGGTAGCTAAAACATAACCTTATAAATGCTGGCCAGTTTTCTGGATCAGAAAATTTAAAAGAAAAAGATTTTATTTATTTATTCATGAGACATAAAGAGAGAGAGTCAGAGACACAGGCAGAGGGAGAAGCAAGCTCCGTGCAGGGAGCCTAATGTGGGATCCAATTCCTGGACCCTGGGATTACGTCCTGAGCCAAAGGCAAACACTCAAACGCTGAGCCACCCAGGCATCCCTGGATAAGAAAAAATGTAAATATATCCCTGCCTCAGTAAAAGGGCCTAGCCAATGCTTCGCTTCTTGACTTAGGAATCTTGTGAGCATTAGTTATTACACTGGACCCTCATATTATCAGCGTTCCGTAGCCTATAAAAGTGCCATGGAGTAATGCTTTTTAAATAAAACATACATATTGACAAAACAAAGCAGTGATCCGTTCAGTGACTGTCCATTGAAGCGCCGAATGTTAGTCTGTCAGATTTTTATTTCAATGAATAAATGCAGGTTGACTTGGCTTACAAAACGTCTGGAGTACACTGATCTTTCCCTAGATCATTTAGTATGAACTTCTCCAGAATTATTCTTGTTTCTGAAAAGTATTAAATTTGGGGAAGGAAACTTTTAAATACTAATGACCACAGAAAGCTATATGATCTTGAGCTATATTACATTTTTCACCTCTATTAGAGAATCAGATTGTCATCACAACAAAAATGGTTATATGTCACATTAATAAATGGCTCACCAGATGACTTTATATGCCTTTCATCATCCAGTCGTTCAACAATTACCATGTGCTAGGCATTGTACTAAGACCTTGGGACCTAAGACTGAACAAGATACACATGATTCCTGCCTCAAGGTGTTCATGTGTAGAGAGAAGAGACAGAGTAGCAAGCAGAATTGCAATGGAGGGTGTGCTTCAGTTTTGAGACTTTTACCAGTCCATAAAGCATTAGCCCCTGCTGCCAGGCACTTGACTCTCCAACAAACTTTCCATCACTGGCTTGAGAGACTGTCTGAACCAGATGAGGGCCAGTCATATGCTCCAGTTGCAGGGATCAGCGTTTCCCTGTGGGTCCACAGTGATCTCTTTGGACTTGGTTATTTTTGGTATTTTTGCAGGCACAGTCGGAGGGGTGGCTAAAGGTAACAAGATTTACATTTGTAATCTCAGTGGTTTGTTTGTGGAGGAGAATGGCGATGCCTATTAATAACGAGAAGGGACAGACACCAACGGGAGCTCCACTGGCAATGATTGTGTCCAAGTGAAAAAGTAGGAAGTAATCTTTGCTGTTGAATATTGGAGCAAAAGTTCCTACTTGGGGAGTTCCTAGATGCTTATTTTGTTTATACAATAAGATATGACTGACTTGCACAGACATTCAAATGTTAGTAAGTAATGGAATTAAACAGTTTGATTTACACCTATTGGTCTTTGTCACATGTGTCTACACTAATGTTTAGTTATTAATTTGGTATCTGTTGTATACAAAGAACCATGCTAGATACTGAGGGGGCTCTGTTTTGTTCTCAGGGGGCTTATAGCTCAGGAATGGCATCAACCAATGACACAAGGTATGTAGGTACAAGGTCACAGGAAGAATAGCCACCATGAATGGAAGCAGATATTGATTCCTAATGGAAAAACAAGATTACTGTTGTGTTGGGTTATTCTAAAAGTTCATTGCAGTGGAGCAATTGGCATGGAGTGTCCCCTCACATTTTAGTACAAGAGAAAGGATCCCTTAACCCTATCAAAGCAGCGTGGCTGATAATAGCAGGTGCTGGGCTTGAGAACAACTGTCAGAGGTCACACTAAAAATCAAATTTATTAGAGATTCTTGAGATTAAGGTTATCTACATTTGATATATAAAAATTAAATTTAACTAACAATTATTTGGAATCTACCAAGATTCTTCTCTCCAGGCCATGAGGGGTTTCATTGTATCTTCTACATGAATGAGACTAACTTTAAGACTTCCTAACAGACACATAGATAGAATTAAGGGATTAGAACAACCTAATTTTGCATTTTTACTGGTACTTTGGAGGTGAAAAATTGTCTTACAGTGGGACGAATGGAGGCCTTTACTAAAATTGTTTTAATCATGGGACACCTCGGTGGCTCAGCGGTTGAGTGACTGCCTTCAGCTCAGGGTGTGATCACGAGGAGGTCTGGGATCGAGTCCCGCATTGGGGTCCTTGCAGGGGGCCTGCTTCTCCCTCTGCCTAATGTCTCTGCCCCTCTCTTCTCTCTCTCTCTCTCGATTAAATAAATAAGATCTTTTAAAAAATAGTAATAAAATTGTTCTAGTCATGAGAATTAGTCATGGAATATTAGAATTGGAGATGTATAGTGATGTCTGCTGGGGGAGTGGTTTAAATGTTGTTTAGCCATAGAATCCTTTATTTAAACCAAATTTCACACTGAGTTGTGGTATGTCAGACAGCCAAAAGTGGAATTGGACATGGGGACTTTCCGTTGGCTTGCTCCATTTGAGCTCCAGTGGGTTCCCCAGGACACAATTTGCAAACCACTGCTCCAGGCCCGTTTCCACATTTTGCTAATGAGTGTACCAAGGCCCCAGAGAAGTGATTCTCCCCATAAGTCTTGCTTGTCAGAAGCAGAAATAGGTCGAGGTTCAAATACTTTGACTTACTTCATTGAGCTTTCCTCTGAAAACCTAACACAATTTGTATATCCTTTCATTTGTGTTTCTGAGTGCCTGTGGCCTCTGAAACTGGGCCACTGTCTGATTAGGGATAGTAACTGTGGAAAAGAATGATTGCTGTGTCCTGGCCTGAGAGGAAATAGGTTAAATCCACCATGTCTTTCTTGTCCCATTATTGTATTTGACTGTATTCATTTTTGCTCTTCAAATGGAAAAAGAGAATCTTCCAAGAGCTGTAGCCCAGCCTCCTCTTCCTCTCAGTGTGAAATGCAGTTCTATACTGGATAAATGTTTATATCACTTCCATGGATTTATTATTTTCAGGTGGATTTCCATGTCTTTGTGTGAGACTTTCTATGTGATTATGGCATCCAGCAGGTAGTTCAGGTTTGCTCTCACCGTGCTTTTTATGAACACCAAGGAGTCCTTTGTAGATTCCCTGGTGCTGCCACCCTTTGGATACCAAGGCTTTATGTGATTTCACCTTACCACTGTCTGGTTCACTTCATTCCATAATTTGTCATCTTTATTACTAAGTGGGTTCGGCTGAGGAGACTCTGGGTAGCAGACAGGCAGATGTCCACCAGCTCTTCATGGTCCCCCCCTTGTGTAGCATAGATTTGTTTCTGGGAAATAGCTACTCAGTCAGAGCTCACATCTCTCCCACACCACACCCCCACACCTCCCACTTGCCCACGTGCACACATACACACACACAGAATTAGGCCACATAACTAAGTTTTAGTTCATGAAATGTCAGTAGAAGTTATGTGTGCACTTTAGATCTGACCATCAAAGCTTCCCATGCAGTGCTCCTTGGTGCTCTTTTCCTCCTGTTGGCAGAATTCAAGGACCTACACCAAAGTTTCTTAAGCTCAACACTATTAGAATTTGGGGCTGAATAATTCTTAGTTAGGGAAGCCTATCTTGTGCATTGTAGAATGTTTAGCAGCATCCCTGGCCTCTACCCACTCAAAGCCTCTAGTACCTGCCTCTAGTTATAGCAAACAAAAATGTCTCCATGTGTTGTCAAGTGTCCCCCAGTTAGGGGGGAGAGGGTGGACAAAACGACCCCCAGTTGAGAACCACTACTTAAAGTATTACAGAGCCACAAGATAGAATGAACCCCTGGGTCCCTGCATCACCATGGAATAGAAAGCTAACTGAGAATTACTATGTTGGATTATTAAGCTATAGAAATTTTGAGACTTGTTACAAAGCATCTGGTGGCACCTGAACAAACAGTGCTTTGATCTGCTTTGCGAATCAGAATTCTGTGTAAGATTACTTCTAAAGAAGGGGTTTCCCTTGAGAAAAATAAAGTGAACAAAACCTTTGGAAACTTTTCACCCAGTTCAGCCTCTTCCATTCAGAAATGAGAACCAGGTACAAAGAAGTAAGGTGGCTTGTCCAAGATCTCACAGCTGGTGAGAAGTGAGGTGACTTGTCCAAGATCTCACAACTAATGAAAAGCAGAGTCAAGAACTCTGCAGGTGCTCTGACCAGTGCCTTACCCTGCAGAGTCAAGGACATCTGCAGATGCTTTGACCAGTGCCTTACCCTGCAGTCACCTACCTGTAGCCCTCTCAAGTCAACAGCATACAGCAGTGATAAAACCAGCCACACTGAAAAGTAACACTGACTCAGAAACCTAGGTTCAGTGTAACTTGGCCAAAATCTGGGCCAATATCATCAACCCAGTCCTCCAGGTGGGATGAGTAGACAAGAGGCTCTTCAGTTAGTTTCTGCCATTGTGTTTCTTCTACTTGTTCATTGTATTTTATTATCTGAGTCACTATTTGGGGGTGTTCAAAAGCCTTGTTCAAATGCAAGCTATTCCTAGAAGGGATGTTATTACATATGCTATCCATTAGTTTAGATCCCTTTATTTCATTAGTCAGCTAGCCCAGAAGGAAGGGGAAGGCCTTAAAAGGGGGTTAAAGCAAGGCCAGCATGGAGTTCCAGTTGGGATGAGGAGAGGACTGAGAAATTAAGAAACCAGGACACTGAGGGCTTGGCAGGTGGCATAACCACACCTGGTGTGTACACCAAGCCAGGGAAAAGCCTAGTTGCTGGTTGAAAAGATATTTCCAGCAGAAGTTGAAGCCTGGCTCTCATTGCCACAAGCTCCGGGCACACTAAGTCTGCAGGCCTTTCCTGGGCACCTTGGTGACACTAGTCTGAGCAGGAAGGTATTGGCATGTCTTCACGCATTAGACAGATGAACTCTGGAGACAGCTGTGAAGTATATGTGCTAATGCACTTCACACACTCTTACAACCTCTTTCCTCTGTCCCATACTCCCTTTATCCCCCCAGCCAGTTCTGAAGATGTGGGTCTTGGCACCATTCCAGGATTTACAAATTTCCCCCAGAAGGCACCAAAATGCAGTCCTTTTCTACCTCTTTCTTGTGAATTATGGAGGGAAGAATGACTTACTCTCTCTGGGGTTATTACAAAACAATAGTCATCTGTCCCAGGTGGTTAACTTCCGATATATTCTCACCAGTAGCAGAAGCCAGGCTCTCACTCCTCGAAGAAAGCTGAGTGCCAGCTTTATCATTACCAAACTCATTCAGATCAGTTACTTTTCCTCCTGCTAACCATTCCTTTCAGCCCAAACTTAAGGTAGAAGAAGGGGAACAATTTTTCCTGCTCTTTGAGAGTTACAGATTTTATTTTAAATTGGGATACTTACCACTTTTAAATACTTCTCTCTCCCTGTCTGGATAATAGTTCAGCCTTAGGATGTCTGAGTTAGGGGCTAATTGTTGAGTTTTCCTGAGCCAGCAGCATTCTAAAAAAAAAAAAAAAAAAAGATTTCATCTTAATTGCTCATGGAAAAAAAAAGGTGAAGAAATGTGTCATTGGAGGTCCTATGTGCTTTTTTAAACTAAACTCTTAGCAGTCCTGGCCAAAGCAGATTAGACAGTCTGCTGAACTGGGTTACAGTTAAGGGACCTCAGTCTTTAGATCTTTAGCTTTTCTGTATTGTGTTGCGGCCTGTGTTACTTTACCTTTTTGCATCATTTTGAATAGAAAAAAACTGCAACACTGGAAGTGTCTTTAGAAGTCATCTAACTCCTTGCTGCTCTAAGTGTGTCCATGGACCAAGAGCAGCGTCAGCATCCCCCTGAGACCTTGCTAGAAGCACAAAATTTTGGGTCTTACCCCAAACCTATGGAGTTTGAATCTGCAATTCAACACGATCCCCAGGTGACTTGTGTACACATTAAAATCTGAGTTGCACCTGTCTCGTCTGACTCCTTCATCTGACATATGAAAAAAACTGAGACCCCGGCAGGTTCTCAGAGTGCAAGGGAAAGCTAGGGCACAGGAAGGATCTTAAAAGCAAGCTGCCATGAACCTATAGTCTCTCTTGGTGCGGGTCCCGGGGTGACAGAAAACTCTGTGATGATTTGCCTTGGTGGGCACTTTTCTAAAAACAACAGTGAAAGACTTACCCCTGTGGGACAGATTGGTACTGGCATAGTCATTTCAGCCCTGGCAGGTAAAAGATGAATCACCATCTACTCAGACCCCTGGCGTGACCAGTTTCACAGGGGTGGCAGGAACACAGTTGTCTCTTTCTACAAGGAATCTGGAGGTCAGAACCACAATATTTATGTTGGAGTTTTCACTGTTTATATGAGGAAGCATCCCCATTAATCTCAAACATGTCTGTTGTTGAGTAGGCCCCTGGAGTCAGGTGTTCGTTTAAAACAATAAACATAACCTACTCATATTTCAGGTTTGATGCAATTGCTACCTGAGGCAGCCTAGTTCTTTGGGGACTATATTAGATTTTATTTTCGCTGTAAATAGAACCATAAATTCAATAGAACTGATCACCCATGTATAGATTCTAACATTTTACTGTCATTATAAAAAAGAAATTGTTTCTGTCTATTAAGCCTTCCTATGTGCCGGGAAACAATTATTGTAGAAGTCAAGATAAAGAGAATTAAATGTCATATACTTTTGAGGGGAGAAGATGTCTTGTCACATGTATAGGTTTAAACTCCCTGCCTTAGGCACAAGGGTCAGGCTATTAGACACCCCATTTGAGGCCCCCTGGGTTTATGAGCCTGGAGAGAGGAAGAAGAGGAGGTAAAGAGTGTTTCTTTCCCCTGGAGGGGGTGGAAAAAGGAGGATTTGAATTCATTTGCTCTTGAGAGTGGGGTGCATGTAAATGAGATATAACCTACCTTCAAATGCAGACCAGACTGAGAAGTCTGGCATATAGGAACCACTCAACTATGTTCTTTCCTCACTCCTCTCTCTCTTTGGTATGGAGAGTCAGGCTGATGACACAGTCCCAGGGAAACCCAGAGGCAAATGTGGTTTGTTCAAGAGGACTCTATCTGTCCTTTTTATTTTGCTAATAAAGAGACACTCCATGAATCATGGCTGCTTTGTGAGAACAGCAGCCACAGAGGCAGAATCTTTATACCTCTGGGGTCATGAGAAATTTGGACTTCCTGACAAGGACTGGGGTTCCTGTGGGCTCAGGCTGAAATGATGGGAATGGAGCCCACTGTGATCCAAAATTGGCCATCTAGATCTGGAATATTCTAGAAGAGGTCAGAAGGAGCACATGGCAAATCAAACTCCAATAAAAAATATACATATAAAAAAAGGAGCACATGGCAATTCCCACTTAGTTCACTGTGTAAGGGCTCACCAGTTGACTCCTGGGCAGAAGGAAAGATGCCTGGGGGTGTATGCCCTCAGGATGATTCTCTGGGTTTGTGGACAGGCTACTCTGAGCCCACAAAGCAAACAACCTTTTAGGGGAAAACAAGTCTGTCTAATGCATCGCAGTTTTTCTTTAAAGAAAATATACAGGTATAAAAATGGGAAAGAGGACAGAAGGGAAACGATCTACTTAGAGTTTCAAATATCCTTTGGTAAGTTTCATCCAGTAGGTTATTACAATTCTGATTCTCTAGGGAACTGGAGATTAATTTGAGAATGGGTACATATAAAGTAGTGGACTTAGCTGGGTTAAGATAATTTATATGACATAGGTAGATCTTCCTGAGCAGTAATCATTTCTTTCACTGGTGTGGCTTTTCAGTTCAGAGACCATTCTTTTGTCAGTCTTACAAAGAATTCCTCCTCTAAGACTAGCATTCTTCTCATTAGACCAGTGGCCTCTAAAATGGGCAGCCCACTAGCTCACTACACTCTAGAGGGTATGCAAGATAATCCATTGCTTGCAAAAAACAAACAAACAAACAAACAAAAAGATCTTTTTTCTAAAAAATAAAAAGAAGAAGAAATAAAAAAGGAAAAAATAAAGCTTTATTAACATTGTCAGTTTGTATGTCAGGCAGCCCTGCATCACATATTCCTAAGTGTGGTTTCCTGAGGATTGAGGGGTTTCCAACATGTCAGAGGCAGAGCCAATGCTTCTGTTACTCCTGGTATACGCTCATCGTCAGCACTTATATGATACCTAAAACAATGACAATCTCATCTGAGCTAGCAGGTTGCCAAAACAGTTTTGCAAAATGAATTACCTTCACTATTCTTGATGAAGAATGTCACCCCAAGTATCCTTTGTATCTTGTAACATAAACTCAAGAACATTAGGAAGCCATCATGAATAGCAACTCATTTAAAAACTAAACATCCAGAACATGAAAACAAACCTCTGCAGTTTATCATCCCCTCCGCCAGTGGCAGGTAAAGATTTTATTTTTTTAATTAATCTCTACACCTAACATGGGGCTTGAACTTAAAAAAAAATACATTTCTTCATCAGCTCATACTACTGGAATAGAGGTAGAAAATACCTCTATTTTTGAAGAATATTTGAAGAAGCAAGGAATAGACTAGATGATGCAGTGTGGGATGTTCACTATATAGTGGTATGAAAGCATGTATGTTGTCGATATGTTCCAGCTTAGAGTATTTGCTAGATACTATTTCAATTCAGAATAATGAGAATTTTAATTCAGAACTTTAAAGAACTATTTAATGTGTGTGTGCACATGTGTGTGTGCATGTGCATACATGTGCATGTGCGTATTTGTGCATGTGTGTGTACAGGGAATGCTATATCCTCAACAATTAAATTTCTTCTTTAATTAAAAAGCATTTTATGGAAAACCTAGAGGAATATGACCACCAAGACAAAGATAGGATCAGATGAAAGTCATTCCCTGACTCATCCACAGGAAAGCTTTTATAACAAAGTAGTTAATGCCAAAAATATACAAAATGTTAACTTTATAAAAACCAGACCTTTAAAGTACAGTGGAGTCTTTATAACTCTGTAAAATGAAATGGATAGTGACCATGACAATCTTGTGTAATACATAGAAGTTCCCTGTAAATTCCTTTATCTTCTGTCAAAAAATTAAATGAATTGTTGCACTCAGGATGACTTATTCATTTTTCTTTTGTTAAAAGATGAGAACCAATAGGCTGACCTTTCCTGCAATGACAATTACACTATCTAGAAAAATAACTTTGAGAGAAATAAAATTAACACTTAAAACTATCATGAAGAATAAAAGTGAGAAAGAGATATGACTATTATCTAATTGACCCATGAAGAGTGTGCTCAGGTGAGTAGAGTATTTGCCTTCCCAAAGCCTGTCGCCTCTGGCTAGGTCATGTGCCCTTGTCTTTCATTCTCATAAAAGCCCTGTTTGCAATCTACCCATTCATCCACCTATCTTTCCATCTATCCATCCTGTCATCCATCTATCCATCCATCCATACATTCATCACCCTTCAATCCAACAAATAAGTGTTCATCACTTACTAGATGTCAGCATTCTAGACAGCGGGAATACAAAATAGTGAACAAAACCATCAATTCCAGCACTCTTGAAACTTACATCTTATGTAGGGGAAATAAATAATTTTTAAAAATGAGTAAGTCACATAATAAGTTAGATAATAAATGTTATGGGGGAAAAACAAAAGAAGGAAATCAGGTGTGCAAGGGAATACATTGTAATTTTTAGTTTAATCATCAGAGAAAGCATCACTGAGAATGTGATGCTTGAATAAAAATTTGCAGGATGTGAGAGGGTAAGTCCTGCAGATGCCTGGAGAGAGGGTTTATGATGAAGAGGGAACAGTAGGAAACAGTAGCCCTGAGGAAATATTGTGCTTTGGGCTTAATTTAGGAGGAGAGGAAGCGGCTGAGATCAGACAGGTGAAGTCCTGGGGGTGGGACTGGCAGTGGCAGACAATGTGGAGTGTTATGGGCCTTGCAAAGTTTTTTGAATTTTAGTCCAAGTGAGATGGGAAGTTCCTGGAAGGTTCTGTGCAGAGGACATGACTTGGTCTGACTTCTGTTTTAACAGGAATGCTTTGGCTGTGCTACAGAGAATAGACTGAATGGGGTGTCTTAGTCTGCGCGGGCCACTGTAACAAAGTGCCAGAGACTGACTGGGTGGCTTATCAACAACAGAAATTTATTTCTCAGAGTTTTGGAGATTGAAAGCCCAAGATCAGGATGCCAGCATGGGTGGGATCTGGTCAGAGCCGTTTTCCAGGCTATTAGACTGCTGACTTATCCTGACATGGTAGAAAGCAGAGAAGGGGAGCAAGCACTCTTGTGACTCTTAGAGGAGCACTAATGCCATCAAGAGGGCTTCAATCTCATGACCTCATTTCACCCTAAATACCTCCCAAAGACCCCAGGTCCTAATGGCATCCCACTAGGGTGTGGGGTTTCAACATACCAATTTTGGCAGAGTGGTGGACTACACAAGCATTTAGTCCATAACATGGGGCAAGTGCAGAAGTAGAGGCCCGTTAGGTGATCAAGGTGAGAAATGGTCCGCGGTGGCTTGGGCCAGAGCGGAGGTACTGGGCGGTGGTTGAATTCTCTATCCCTATGTTATATTGAAATTATCTATTAATTCTTTCGTCCCCTCCACCTGCACAGTGCATTCCCAGCACCTATGACAATGCCTCACCTAGAAAAATCATAAAATCTCCTTTTTGGAAATAAGTTGTGCCCATTTTGTGGGTTCTACTGAATTAATTCTCAAGTTGGTGCTGTCACACTTCCCTAGCTCTCAGGCTGTTCCCTATGTTAATGCAGTGAATGGTCGATCCTCAAGGACAAGCCCTCCAGACAATGACCCCCGCCATCCTGTCCTGCGCACACTGGAAGTAGAGGAGCACCCTTACTGTGTGCTGAGTTAATTGAATGACCCAGCCTTCTGCTCAGAGCTGACAACAGATGCATGAAATGGGCTGAGGCTTGCCTTTTGGGAAGTGCTTTTTGGGAAGACAGTGGTGACCTCCAAACCTGGAGGAATCAAACAGGACGATCAAGTTCGGCAAGCCGCATCTGTGGCTGTAGTCACACTGGGCCACTTCATAAAAAAAGGAGAGGAGGAAAAATGCCTATATAATTGCCTCTTGGAAAAGATTCCGTGTCACATTTCAGAAGCAGAGTTCATGGTGTAATGATGCCGGTAGTTAAGAACATCCAGATTTCTCCCATCATGTGATTTACTATTAGTTTGCGTGGAATGATGATGGCCTCTGTCCAGTCTGACTACCATAGTGTGGCACACTCAAAAGAGCTTAGATTTTTCAGATCAAACAGACACAGATTCAAATACCGGGTTCATTTCATTCTTTTGCTACTTGCATCAATTTGATTACCCCCAATTTTGTCACCTGTAAGAGGGGATAATACTTTCAACTCACAGCATTCATGTCAGGATTAAGTCAAACCGTTAATATGAAAGACTTCTACACTGCTGGGCAATTAATAGCGAATTCTTCGCCCTTTTCAGCTGGTCTTATTGCTGAAAGGAAGCAGTAAATTTAATGAGCTTACTATCTGAAGAGGTGGTAGGAGCAGTGGTTCAGCCAAAAAAAAAAAAAAAAAAAGTAAGGATTTATATAAAGCAAGAGGATAAATATAAACATATAGTGGGTTATTAAGGGAAAACAGGATCTGTGCATATTTGACCCCAGTATGGTGGTTTTATTTGTAATTTGGAAGCTGTTGTCATGCTGTGAGAACGACAGCGAGAATGTTTCCTTCATGGACACAGCCTTGGGCACCATGAAGACTGTGGTACAAAAGGCCAATGGAAACTGACAGTGCTCAATAGATAGGGAAGTTGGCGCTTATCAGTAAGAAATACTGCCAGTAATAATAACATATTCCAGTTTCTATATAGAGGCTGGGAATAGGCCAAGATCACAGTTAGAACAGAGCATAGGTTCTGTGCTCTACTTACAGAAGGTTTTTTTTTTTTTCCTTGTCTTATTTTTGAGATCAGAACAAAGAAACAATTGACTGGATATAGAAGTTTCATGACAATTAAATGACATTCTGTTCAGGATAATTGTAGATTTACATTGTTTCCTTTTGACAGCTGATCAAAGGGAAATAAAAATTTGCAAGGCAAACTGCCCCTGTGTGGATCAATAAGTAAGCTGCTTACATTTAATTTTCTTCCTAGGATTTTGGAAGGCAGACTGAGAGATCTTTCCAGAATTTTCTTTCTCAGTTGACTCTTTTGGCATTGCCCTATATAATTACTTCAACTGTGCTGCCAGTGGGTGGTTGTCATCTTCCACTACACTCAGGGGACTTTATGACTTCTCTTTAGGGCTTTTCTGTATTCCGATCTTAACCCCCAGTTAAGTACATTAACAGCACATTCTGATTACAGTCTTGAATTTTCTAGTATTTTGAGAACATGTCAAATGTGTAAATACCCGTCGGCTCCTTCTCCTTTCTGTAGATGATTTTTTCCCATGCTGTTGGCCTTAAGAAGCCTGGAGACTGATGATCTTTACATCTGTATTTGCTCAAAGTCTTGCCAGGATTGGCCACAAATACTGTTAATACCTTTGTCCTAAACAGTTCTTGAAATTGTAAGGGGGACCAAACACAGGATGTTGGTTGGACTGGTATTTTCCAATGGCAAGGCTTTATATGTAGTTCTTGAAGGAAGAACATTGGTGGTAAACAGAAGTTCCAGGACCTCATTTTTCAACCACTTCCAGACTCTGTCTTTGTCTTCTCTTTTGATTAAGTAGAGAATTTCATGGCCTTGCTAAGAGCAGGAAATTTTTTTTTCACATTTTACATGCACACTATATTTCAATTTCCTAAAACTATAACTACTTGCCAAAAATATTCAGTCATTCTATGAGGAAGTACCATTTGTCATCAGAAAACTTTTGAACTCTACATAAACGTAAAATATCAAAGGACATTTTTATATCCTCACATGGTTCATAAAAACAATTAGGCTGCATTTTATGGACTTCGTTGGGGTTGAATATGACTCCAGTCATCAGAAAGGGATTTCTTACTCATTCTTTGACTAATTTAATCAATAAAGTTTTAATTAGAAAGATAGGAACTATGTTAGGTATGTCAAACAAAGGAGATTTAAAGCAGGGGACTGATTTTAAAAGTAAAGCCTGAAGGAACAAAAAAGGGAAGATGGGTGAACTCAGACACCAGGTGAACTCAATCTGCTACTGCTGGAAGAAGACACAGGGCGGCAGTGGTGCCCCAGAGCCCAGGCGCACACTCATGCAGCTGCTGGAGTCTGCATCCACTTCCAAACCTCCAGCTGCTCCTGCAACAGCCAGGACCACTGGAACCCACCTGGGCTGGAAGGAGCCTATCCTTCCAAACCGCCCACTGCCGCCTCTGTCAGAACAGACCCACCCTGCTATACCTGTGGCCCAAAGTAGAAGGGACCAGTGGCTTCTCTCCTCCAGACACACACCAGTGTCTCCCACTGCTTGGATCTAATTGGCAGTCAGTTGACAGGATCCTGGAGAGTGGAGCTTGTAGGGTCTACTCCCTGCAAAACAGAACTGAGCATAGAAGGAAAGGAATGGAATTAAGGGCAAACAGGCAAGGGACCAGCTCATTTCTCTCCTTCACACAGAGATGAAATGGGTTCTAGATGAACCTGGAATGGAACAACTCAGTGTATCACTCGACACCTCCCCACTTCATGAATAAGTAGATGTCCACATGGCTTTCTTTAAATTCTCCAAAGTCTTTTAAATTTTAAATAGCTTTCATTTATTTGATATTTAAGGATGGGATATGACTGGGGAAAAAAAAACAAGCAGTACATTCTGTAGTTATCTTTTATGACTTGTTTCTCTAGAAAAGTTTTGGAGGGAGGCAACTGACATTGACCTATGTGTTTACAAAGATGCCAGGTGCTGCACAGATACTTCTCATTTAACACTTACAACAACCTTATGCGTTAGGAATTACTTTTATCCTCCCAGAAAACTGTGTCTCAGAAAAAGATTCACAGTTCTTCATTTCCAGAGTCGGTGCAAGAACTTTGCCTAACGATTTCCAGCCGGTATGTGGTGGCCTATCTCCTGGGAAACATTAAGATTTTTTACTCACAACCCAGGGGATACCAGGATATAGAGAGAACAGGATTTGTAAATAGGTTGCCAAGATATTTTTCCCACTGTAATGTTACTATGAGTTCAAAGAAACCGTGTACAATCCAATGTGTGGAGATACCCATCCTGGGCTTCTAGAGCTCTCTGCTTGGATCTCCTTACCGCACAGGGTTCTGTATGGCTTTTATGATATTCATTTGCTTGGACAAAGCCCATGAGGAAGGGAGGAATTTAGGTAGAGATTAACATAGAGTTGATATCATCACATCTCACCAGAGTAGATTAGGAATAGGCGAGAGAGAGATCTGTTTTGGAAGGTGCAAAGCTGTGTCTGGTAGGGGAGTGAAATCTGAGTCTCAGTGAGTTGAGAAGCAGAGGTCCTAAATATAATACACAGGCAAGGAAATACAAATGAAAACACTTTTGTGAAAATATGTTCAACCTATCCAGTAGGAAATAAAAATCCAAGTGATGACAGTTACTATTTCATTTATTAAGCTAAAAACAATAAATAAATGAATGAATGAATGAGTGGCTTGTATATATAAACATACACATCTGTTGCAGTGCTGACAAGCCTGTGGAGAAGAGGTATATTCACTTCTTGCTAGTGGCAATTAAAACCATTAATTTATTTAAAGTTTGAAGGGGCACCTCAGTGGTGCAGTCAGTTAAGTAATTGACTCTTGGTTCTGGCTCAGGATCATGAGATCTCAGGTCGTGAGATCGAGCCCTGCATTGGGCTCAGTACTCAGCGTGATGTCTGCTTGAGATTCCCTCTCCCTCTGCCCCTCCTCCTCCTGCTCATGCTCTCTCTGTCTCTCTCTCTCAAATAAATAAATAATCTTTTTTAAAAATCTAAAGAGAAATAGTATCAACAGGCACAACAATTTTCGTAACTATGACTTCATAATCACTCTCATTATTCTTAAAGATAAATGTCAAAGAAGAAAAAGTAAGTGTATGAAGATGTTTGTATGTTTGTATGTTGCTATTAATGATGGGGATAATCTAGAAGTAACTGAATTCTGCAGCAATCAGGGAATGGTTAACTATACCATGCATATCAGGACATTGGCATTTGAAACTGAAAGAATAAATATGGAGACTTTGAAGGCTCATAGAAGGTATTCATTAGCCCACACTGAATGGAAAAATGGCAAACCTTTGGCTTCTAAAACCTTTGGCTTCTGGATTTGAGTGCCAGCTCTTGCATGAACTAACTCCCCAAATCAGGTCAGGCGTCTCAGGCAAATGATGACCACTCTCCTAAGACTGAGTCTTCTCTAGTTCCTAATAATGATCCTTACTTCATGCAGCCATTGTGAAGATCAAGCAGATAATTTACATGAAGCACTCAGCACCTGCCAAGTGTAAAACAAGCCAAAAAAAAAAAAAAACTAACTATGTTTATTTTCTTTAGTTGTCAAATTAAAGGTTAGAAGAGGACACGAAGGGAAAGATCTTGTTGCAGGATAATGGGTGAATATTTTTGAATATTTTTGAGCGTTTCACTCTGTCACCTTTTATCCCTTTTTAAACTTGAGCACTTTAAAAACTGTCCTCTAAGCCCAGGGCAAGGGCCTCCCGCCAGGCCGGGCAGGCCGCGAAGGGGACGCCTTGTGTCTTTCCACTTTCCGCAGCTGTCCGTGGAGAAACTGCTGTTCTTAGATGCCTGATTATTCCCCACCTGTGAGGGCATAGTATCGCTCCCTGAGAACCAAATCACGTTTGAAACTTTTGGTGTCAGGCGGTTTTTCAAAAACGGGATGGCTTCGCGCTTCCTCCGAATGCCGCATTCACGGCGGGTCTTCCTCCTGACCTGCGGGAACAGTGGCTCTTTCAGGAGGCTGCGGCCCAGTGAATGGGACGCTCTGAACCTCCTCTCTTTAGGGGTGTTATTCTGAAATCCTCATTGTTGGCAATGCCCTCTTGGCAGCTGCATGGTAAAATGCATCTTTCTATCAATTCAATCTCTTTACTTTTATTTTTATTTATTTATTTTTGGTAGCGGATTGGCTAAAGAAGCAAAAGCCAGCATAGCTACACTTTATTTCTGTGCACCTGCATTATTTATGCTGTCAGAAACTCAAGGCAAGTGGCTGAAAGCATAATGATTATTAGGTTGGGAACCACTAGGACAGGCAAAGAGACTCTAAATGGATGGCAGGGAAACAAAATAACAATCAGAAAAGAACAAATTCTAAAGCATGAACTCCTAAAACGACCTGCCACTTAACCGTGAAGCGGATGGCATCTTAACCGGGCGCTTTCTCTGCTCCCCAGGCTTCCCGGGGCTTGTCCCCTTGCCGTACCAAAGGGGGAGATGCTGCTTCCATCAGGCTTGCAGGGCGCCTTCTCAGGAGGAAGAATAGGGGGGTTCTATTCTTTTTCTATTCTGGCATGTGAATCCTTTCCAGAAGTGCTCAGTTTGGGTTTGACCAAGGAATAGGAGCTGTCAGGAGTGTGCGGAGAGGCGGGGGCATCCTAAATGTCTTCTGATTAAAATACCATCTTCTGATTTGGAAACAGATAGAAATTTTCTGGAGACCAACCCAAGGAAGAGATGTGAAGATGTCATTTTTTAGAGATTTTTCTGAGTATAATAATCACTAGGTTATCTTCAAACCTACAGGGTTTTGTGTGTGTGTTTTCTAAGATTTTATTTGACAGAGAGAGAGAGTGTGCACATGTGAGCAAGCACAAGCAGGGGGAGGGGCAGAAGGAGAGGGAGAAGCAGGCCCCCAGCTGAGCAGGGAGCCCAGTGTGGGGCTCCATCCCAGGACCCAGGGATCATGAGCTGAGTGGAAGGCAGACACTTAACTGACTGAGCCACCCAGGTGCCCCTCCAGTCTACAGCTTTATGCAGTAAAAATGGGCAAGCAGCTGACATATGGGGAAGGGTCTGGGGTGCTTTGTAAAGGACAGATATGCACCAGAAGCCCTAGTCCTGAGACTTTTCTATGGCTCAGTCTGCACAAATCTGGTAATGAAAGACATTCTCAAGATGCCTAGCGTCTGTGGAGAAAGGATCTGCTGAGGTTCATCGTGTGATGCGGTACATCATGCAAGGTGTGTCCTGAGCGCACCTAGGGGCCATTTGCATAGTGGTCTTTGTGCCCATAGAAGACACATTTGTTCTATAATCAGTATGTGTTGCCTTTAGAAACAGAAAAAGAAATGTTAAAAGAACATTTCTTTAAAATGTTAATTGATCTTTATATTAGAGCTTAGATGACTTAGGATCCTCGCTGCCACCCACTAGCTGCGTGTCCTTGAGCAGTGGCTCGGTTACATTGCCACATTGGCTTACACAGCCCTCCATACACTGCTCCACGGGGGGCTCACTCACAGCGTGCCACTCACTCCTCTTAGCGCTCGGCCATCCTGGCCTCTTTTCAACTCCTCTATCATGCCAGGCTACCTCTCTCAGTAGGTTTCAAACTCCTGTTTTCTCATGTCTCGTACATAACTCCTCAGCGATCTCCCTCTTCTCTTTCCTCTTCACTTATGGGTCCTGGTCTCAGGGAACTTTTCTATGAAATCCCAGGCTGAGTTAGGTCCTCCTGGGCTCACGCCAGGTAGCTCTCCTTCTGTCTCATTCATTATTTATTAAATGTTGTAATTCTTCACAACTGTAAACTGCATGAAGCCAAGGTCGGGCTTTTTCTTACTCACTGCAGTATTCCCACAGCCTAGCACAGTGCCTGGCATACAGAAAGAAATCACTGAATATTTTTAAATGAATGAACGAATTGAGCTAGAGAATCTCCAAGGTCCTTTCCAGTTTTGAGAAATCAGTGGCACTAATTCAGTGAAGGACAAAGACGTGCTGATTGTGTTTGTATTAAGGCTCATTTGATCTCAAATGATGGAACACCTACTCAAGCTGGCTCGGCAAAAAGCGAAGTTATTGATATGATGCTGAGATGGCTTCTGGAACCTGTGGAGTTAACTGTAGGATTGGAAAGGTCATGGGGAGCTCAGAAGCTGTAAGTGGGTTCTCCTGCTATGTGGCTCTGACTCCAGGCCCCTCATCATTCTTCTGGTAGGTTCAACTGTTACTCATTCCTAAGTGGACAGCTTTGTCAGAAATGTTCCTTTCATCTTGACTCATGATTCTCCACCTTTGATGAGGGTTGCCCCCACCACCTCACCATCCCAGCCATTTTGCTTCTCCCATCCCTGTTTCAATAATCCCTACTGGCAGTTGAGGATTTCATGGTGAAATCTCTTATTAAAAAATTGTTTGGAGAAAAGGTCAGTGTGAAGTTTTGTTGCTGAAATGTTTCGGAATCCCTTCCAGCCCTGGCACAAGTGCATTTGGCCACCATGGGCTCTTGCTCCTTCTTGGTGAGGTTGCTGATATCATGGCTGAGTTCGAGGAGACTGGCAACCTAGCATTAGGGGGAGCTGAACAACTGAGGGTCTCATTTTACACATAAAAAAGTCAAAGTCATAAAAGCTTTGGTGATGAACTTGACTCACAAACTGTTTTGGTGGTGGTGGTGAGGGACTGGGATTTGCGTATCCCCTGAGTCTCCACCCAGAGCCCTCCACTCCGTGCCCCAGAGATCACTATGCCTCTTCAGAGGGAACTTACATTTTGGTTGTTTGGTTGGTACCAACATGAAGAATGTTGTGTCTTCCCACAAATAAGAGTACAGGAAACTAAAACAGCCTCAGGGCAGATTTGATAGGACAGGCATCTGGGTTAGCTTTGGTTATGAACCATCTCATCCCAGCTAAACTGAGAATGTACCTTTCCTGTAATGCTGGGTTAGGTCTTAACTATAGATGCTAGCAAGAGGGCAGTGTGGTCTCTTGGTTTCTTTTCTTGCTTGCAATTCAGCATGTTCTCTGACCTGAGCCACATTCAGGCCAGCTCTTAAAAATATTGTTTTTGCAATGCAAGTCTTTTTGTAGATAGAATTTCTAGAATCAGAGGACTTGATGGAATGATCAAGCGTCAACAGGGGCAACCCTTTGCCTTCTGGGAAGGCTGCTGTGAAGACACTGCAGCAGGTTTTCTAGTAGTGGGCCTGCTCCCAACTGAGAGGGCCCTATTCCAAGGTTACAGACTTCTTACAGTATCTTTACATGGTGGAAGGGGCAACAGGTTTCTCTGGACCCTCTTCATCCTCATGATCCAATCACCTCCCAAAGGCCCCACCTCCCAATACTATCACATTGGGAGTAAGGTTCTTGACAAATGGATTTTAGGACATGAACATTCAGATCATAACAATTTCCTTTCCTTCTCCAGCTTCTAGAGACTGCTTGCACACTTGGCTAATGGCCCTTTTCTCTGTCTTCAGAGCCAGCAACACTGGGCCAAGACCTTTTCAAGCTGCCACTCTCTGCCTCTCTTCCATTTTTAAGAACCCTCATGAGTACATTGGGCTCATCAGATAATCCAGAATAATCTTTCTATTTTAAGGTCAACTGATTGGCAACCTTAATTCATCCTTGACATGTAAAATAACATATTCATAGGCTCCTGGGATTAAAAGAGAGACATCTCAGGGGGTATGAGTAGAGAAAAGGGAGAGTATTAATTTTCCTATCACGTTACCCAAATACAATAAGTGAAATAAGTAGTCTGATTATTAGGACAAAAGTCAAGAAGATGGATACCTCCTTTAGTCAAATGTCTTTCTGAAAAGTTGTAATCAATCATTTTTTTCTGTAATTGAATTAGATTTTATATGAACCAGAGGAAATAGTTATGCTTTAAATGTTCTAATTAATTACTTTGCTACATTAAGATGTATATACATTTGATTTTATTAAGGCAAGATTCACATATTTTACAGTGTTATAACATTTGTTTTATACTTGCATTTAAAAAAGCCCTATAAATTTGCAGTTCTTGGAGTATATGGTATGTGCTCTTTTTAGGGGTGGCTTTTTTAGAAGAGAATATCAGTGAACTAATAAACTAATGTCTTATTTTCCCTCTTTTATGAGGAATAAATAATAGGCTAAATAGGAATTTATGCTGTGGTTTTAACTGTCATTAAGTGCTATTAAGTGGAAATACAGGCTATGGAAATATAGATCCATAGTTCTGTTGATATTAAGAATTGTTCTAATTTACTCTTTAAGGAACTCAATGAAAGTATAAAATCACACTTTAAGTAAATTTGTTTCTTAGAAAGTATTGATTTAGGGTAAACTGGAGCTTAATTAGCACATTTGTTAATTGTTAATTAATTAATTGTGAATATTAACTCTGTCTCTTGAACTGTAGCAGACGCACTATTAATTTGAACATCATTCTTTATAACCACCTTGCAAGGTAGTTTTAGAGTTTGCATTTCACAGATAATAAAATCAAGGCTCAGAGAGGTTAAGTCAATTGTCCAAAGCCACAGAGATAAAAGTCATATTTGGGAAGCCTACATATAAATCTGAGTGTACCCAACCCCAAAGTTCATACCCTTTCCATTCTAACATGCCAAGAATCGAAACGAACAAAGGGTGGTAGAAAGGGAGGTGGGCGGGGGGTGGGGGTGACTGGGTGACAGGCACTGAAGGGGGCACTTGACGGGCTGAGCACTGGGTGTAATTCTATATGTTGGCAAATTGAACACCAATAAAAAATAAATTAAAAAATAAATAATAAAAAAATAACATGCCAAGAATCCTTGATGCCAATGTTTTGCACAAAAACTCAACAAAATATATGACTTTGGGTTGAAGACGAATTTCAGGATTGCTTCTCTCTTCTTGTTGATAGGAACTGCATTTTCAACAGGCACCACAAGGAAGCCATCTAGATTCTTTACTCCTTTTGGTTTTATTTCCTTATCCCTTAGAAATTCAAAACAATAAAACACTTGGTGATTTGTAAAAGTCAGATTTGTAAATGTGCAACAGTGTCAGTCTGACAGCAAAGAAAGAGTTATGGTTCTAAAGCAATCTTCCCAAAAGAGCAAAACCAAAGATCTTATTACAATATTTGCTTTAAATGTACTAGATGTCACTGATAGAAAAGTAGCATTTTGCAGCTTTTCTTTTGTATGGGAAATTAAATATAAAGAGATGATTTGTGGACAATTTTTCTACAAAACAAAATCCTTAGTTTGCTGTGAGACATTCTCTCTCTTTGAGAAAATAATTTATTTCTCTTATTCAATCTATGAAAAGGCAGGCAGGGTGAAAGGAGAGGCCATTTTTATTCTTTGAATGATTTTGTTGTCTCTTTTCTCCTTTTTCTTTATCATCGAGCCATGCAATTCCTGAGTGTCCAGAAAGACCTTAAGGGATCTTTCATGAATATTATAACTAAAGGGTTTTAGTTTAATTTGGAGAAATGAAGAGCTATTATCTAGCACTTCTTTAACGCTTTTGAATGTATTACAATTTATTTTCTTCTCTAAGGATTCCCGGGAATTTCATGAAATTCCATAAACTTATTTAACAGGTGTCATTTCCCTTGCGCAAAGTTCCCCAATTTTTAAGAAAAAATTTTGAAGTAAGCATTACACCCAACACGGGGATTGCACTCATGATCCTAAGATCAAGGGTCACATGCTCCTCCACTCACTGAGCCAGCCAGGAGCCCCACAAAGTTCTCAACTTTTTTGATGGTGGAAATTCTAACAGTTGGAAATAGGTTTAACATGCACAAATTGTGCCTTAAATAAGAACTTTCCTTTTCCCTCTCTCTCTCTCTCTCTCTTTCTCTCTCTCTCTCACATACACACACACATCTGGAAGGAAGTAATGTAGGACTAGAATGGCAGCTTTTCTCCAGGAAGGCTTCAGAACCCAGGCTTCTTCCCACTCACTTCTCCACCATATATCTGTAGTGTATGTAGCCCATTTCTCCGTGGTCCACAGTGGTGCCCATCACCTCCATGCTCCCAAGCAGAAAGATGGTAAATGGAATGAAAAAGAGAAGTCTAAGAGCTTAGACAAGTTTGTTTGCTCATTTGTTTTTAAGGAAATTCCTGGAAGCTACACATGACATTATCTATTTACATTCAATTGGTCTGTCCTTAATCACAAAGCCACAGACCTACAAGGGAGGCTGGAAAATAAAATGTCTTTGTTCTGGCAGCTATTTCCCAGCTAAGCATGCTACTTCTATGAAGAGGAAAATGAGTATTGGGGGACAACTGGCAGCTGCAGACATAATAGCTACTCCTTTAGATCCCTGAAGGGCCATCATGTGAACCAAAGGATTCAATTTACTCTTTGTAGCATCAAGGAGCAAAACATGAGCCTGGCATGAAAGTGATGGGAAGGGGACATTTGGTTTGAGATTATAATAAGGGAGAACTTTCAAACAGTTGGAACATTCCCACAATGGATGACTTGACATTTTGTAGTGGAGAGCTCACTACATCAGTATAGGCATGGTATAGGGAGGATTTCTCCACTGGAAGGAAGCTAGGACTGGCTGACACTAAGGTATCTTCTATCACAAGAATCCAGGAACCTGTGAAATATATTATTTCTTAACATCTGTAGGATCCACAATGATGCCCTTTTCTTAAAACACACATATTGGTGTGTTTTTTTCTTGTTCATTCTTCTAGGTGTTTTATAAATTCTATTTGTTTAAAGAATCAACTCTGGATTTCTCATTTTCAATTTAATTAATATCTGCTTTCTTCATAATTTCCTTCCTTTTACCTTCTTTGTTTTACTTTGCTCTTTTTTTTCCACAACCACTCGAGGTAGAGGCTTAAATTGTGGATACTCGGCCTTTTAAAAAATTAAATGCTTGCACTGATTCAGAGTCAAATGAAATAGAATCATGAAAATAAGCCATAAAGCACAATACAAGGGTACTATTCATACCACTATTTACTGACTGCCCAGTAACTCTGTGAAGACTAATTTAATATGGCTTTCTTTGTCTCTTGTCCTGATCTCTGCTATGTTGTCTGCCACATTTGGTATCACACCCAGCTGTTAGGCCTCACTAACTTTTTGCTGATTGGGCTAGTGTTTCTTAAAATGCTCTGGGGCATAAATTGCTCCATAGTCTCATCCGATTACATTCATCAAAGGATTTTTGAGGCCAATCTTTGAGTTTTTTTTTCTGACCCCAAAAGGGATATTTTTAGCTGTTTCTTAGCTGGTTCTCTCTGGTAAACTATTGGTCTGGAGTTTGGCTTTTACTCTTCTATCAGTCCCCTCTGAATTTTTACACCTAAATCTCCATTGTTTTTAAGAGCACCCTTAAAATTGAACTTCACCACTCTCTATTTTAAATAAAGTTATTTCCTTTGGGAAGATCTTCATAGTTCTCTATTCTTATGGACTACCTCTCTGAAAAAACTCTAAGTAACTACTCTGGGCACTGGTCAATGGTGGTGGCCTCTGGTCTTCTCAGACTGTCTCCGACATAGAATCTCTGTCCTACAAGGGAACTGGGCTAAGAGCAATAAGACCCCAGCATTTTTTTAACCTATTGTACCTGGAGTAGAACCTGTACTCTTGTGAGTGGAGTTGAGGTGGAAGAAAGAAGCCCCCAACTTCTTAGCTGCACTGGTCAGGAATTTAACACGAGAACAAGAGAAATGCTGATGGCCTGCCTTTTCCAGTGAGGCACTACATCCTTTGATTGAGAGCTGAAGGGAGAAGGAGATCAATCTTATTGGTCACAACTTCCAAGGATTTAGCTTCCAACAAACTGAGCTTAAGGATTGGGAAAGAAGTGAGTCATGACTCAAGTGCCACAGACTCTCAATGTTCTTATCAAGTTTCAGTATATTTTCTTGAATAAACATCTTTTCGTTGGCTGTATGCCAATGAAGATTTTCAGAGACTTTAGGATATTTTAAAGTATTTTTCACAGTTATGTATGTTGCACTGGGAAGCAGGTCCATGGAACTCCTCAAAGTGCCATTCTAAAAGTAGAACTCATGTGTGCATGTGTGTGTATTTTAATATATTTATACATTTCCATTAGTGCTTTAGGTACATACAAGTTTTGATGCATTGTATTTTGTTGTTCAGTTCAAAATATTTCTAAATTGCTATGTAACCTTTTTAATCCATTGGTTACTTAGAAATGCATTGCTTACTTTCCATTTAGAGGTTTTCTATTTGTCTTTAATATTAATTGTTATCTTTCTGCCTCATTGTGTACAAAGAGTATATTCTGTGATTTTGATCATTTATAATGTGTTGAGACAGTCCTAGGGTCCAGCAGGTAGTCAATGTTGTTAAAAACATTTGAGAAAAAAAAATATGTATTTTGTAATTAAGATTATTCTTATGTTAATTAAGCCAAGTTTTTTGTCATTGAAATGTTCTATATCTCTACCTTTTTTCCCTATTTGTTTTATGAGTTACTGAGAAAGATATGTTAAATCAGTACTATGATTATGTTTTTTTCTACTTATCGCTATTTTATTAGGTGCATTTGCGTATTTAGAAAAGTGAATTATGAAGTGTTTCTCTATATCTCTAGTAGTATTTCTCACTTATATTACTACTAACCACTATTTCTTGATAGTAATATTGCTATAGCAGCTTTAGCTTGGTAGTTTGTGTATCACTTCCCAATTCTTGTATCCAATAAAGTTAGAATTTGCTTATTAATATAGTCTAATGTTTGTAATCTTTTAATTGGAGTATTTGGTTGGTTTAAGTATTTTGGCAATTACTGACATGTTTGAGATTAAATCTTTGATGTTACTATTTATCCTATCATTTTCTTTCTTTTCTTTTCTCCTTTCTTGCTTCTTTTGGGAATCAAGTAATTTTAAAAGTGCTTTTCCTGATCTATTAGTTTTTAGCTATGTATTTTTTTGTTCTTTTAGTGGATATGAGGATTACAATGTGCATCCTTACCTTATTAGAGACTTACTAATTAGTACTTTTACCAGTATACAAGAATCTTAGAACATCTTAGTTCTATTCATCCTCTCTTACCTTTTGTGCTAATTTTGCCCTATATTTTGGATCTACCACATTTTAAGCCCCACAGGACATCATTTTATAAAATCAGTATTCATTTAGATTTATCCACATATTTGTCCTTTCTGTATCTTTGTGTTTCCAGCCAAAATTATTTTTTCTCCCTAAACATCTTTTTCTAAATTTAGTGTAATTCTTTTGAAACAAATGCCCTCAGTTTTTGACTGAAAATGTCCTATGTTGTCTTCATGTAAAATAATTTAATTAAACTTTTATTTTGAGTTAAGTGTAGATTCACATGCAGTTGAAAGAAACAATACAGAAAGAATCCAGATATGTTTTACCCACTTTCCCTTAAAGGTAACATTTTCCAAAACTGTAGTATGATATTACAATCAGGATACTGACATTGATATAGAAGCTGTCAAAGTACAGAAGTTTTTATCACTACAAGGATCCCTTGTGTTGTACTTTTATAACATAAGCACTTCTCTCCCACCCATGGTCAGTTTAATTTCTGGAAACCACCAATCTGTTTTTCATTTCTAGAACTTTTCCATATCAATCGTGTTATATAAATGGATCATATAGTATGTGATCTTTTGAGATTAGTTTTTTCACTCAAGAAAATTCTCTGGACATTCATGTAGGTTTTTGTGTGTATCAGCAGTTTGTTACATTTTAGTACTGAATAGTATCCCTTGGTGTGGATATACTAAAATTTGTTTACCCATTTCACCTATTGAAAGCATCTGGGGACACCTGGGTGGCTCAGTTGGTTAAGCTGCTGACTCTTGATTTTAGCTCAGGTCATGATTTCAGGATCCTGGGATCCAGCTCTCCATCAGGCTCCACCCTCAGCACAGAGTCCGTTGAGGATTTCTCTCTCCTTCCACCCCTCCTTCCCACTTGTTCACACTCACACGTGTTCTCTCTCTCTCTTTCTCAAATAAGTAAATAAATCTAAGAAAAAAAAAAGCATCTGAATTGTTTCCAATTAGTATCCATCGTAAAGTTATAAGCTTTCATTTACAAGCTTTTGTGTTAACATAAGCCTTCATTTCTCTGAAATACCAGGAGTACCATTGCTGAGTCATATGGTAGTTGCATGTGTAATGTTTTTGAAAAACTGCCAAACCATTAATGATAGTGGCTGTATCATTTTACAGTCCCACCAGCAATGTATGAGTGATTCAGTTTTGATATCATCACTATTTATATTTTAGTCATTTTGATAGTTGTATAGTGATATCTCATTATGATTTTTCTTAACTTGCATTTCCCTAATGGTTTATGATGTTAGAAAATCTTTTTGTGTGTTTGTCATCTGTACATATTTGGCGAAATTCTCCTCCTTTCTTTTGCTGGTTTTCTTTAAATTTTTTTTTTTAATTTTTATTTATTTATGTATGATAGTCACAGAGAGAGAGAGAGGCGCAGAGACACAGGCAGAGGGAGAAGCAGGCTCCATGCACCGGGAGCCCGATGCGGGACTCGATCCCAGGTCTCCAGGATCGCGCCCTGGGCCAAAGGCAGGCGCCAAACCGCTGCGCCACCCAGGGATCCCCTTTTGCTGGTTTTCTAATTGGATTGTTTGTTTTACTGTTGAATTTTACTATTAAAAAGTCTTCTGTTTGCCTTTAAAGTTAATATGACTTCATGGTATTGCTGCTTTTAATATTTTGTCATTGCCTTTAGTTTTCAACACTTTGGTCATGTGTGATTTTCTTTATTCAATCCAAATAGTTGCTTCAGTGAAGACTATAATAATTCGGGCACAATTTTAGTCAGGAAATTATCACTATTGCACTTTGCCCATTTTCCTTGATTCAAATCTTCCTGATTAAATTTTTCTTGCCATATTATTCTTTAGGTCAAAGTTAGATTGAGATCATTAGAGTTCCCAGATGCAGAAAAGAAAAGTTGGTCTTCTCTCCCTCATAAGAAATTAAAAATAAAAAAAATAAAAATAAAAACAATTCTCAAGTATAAAATAAACATAAATAATTCAATTCTTTCTAAAAATACAGCAAATGTAAATTATTTCCCAGCACTTATGTAGCCAGGCTTCTGGAGTGTAGATCCTGGCTCTGCCATGTACTAGGTAGGCCAGTTATTTGACATCTCTATGCTTATGTTTCATCAGCTGTGAGATGTGGAAAGGAGTACCTGCCTCCTAGGGTTATAGTGGATGATTTAATATCTCTACAGCACTTAGAACAATGCTTCAGGTATTAAGTACTCAATTAATTTCAGTTACCATAAAAAATTATCCAACATTAATTAGCAATAGCCATAAAATACATCATCATATAACTTATGTACACTCATAAAAAGTATTCATGATTTAGTAGAGATAAGTTTGATTTACTTGGTAAATTTATTTGAACCCTTTCATTGCTATATAATGTGATAACTTCAGAGTTTTATTTTTCCTTCCTTTGCCTTTTTTGGAGTTGAGGGGAAGCTCTTTCTTCTCAGTAAGTGGGAAGAAAAGAGAACCATTTTTCTCTGTTCCCAGCATTCCCAATAGTTGAGACACTCAGCATTTACTGAGCGCTCATCATGTCCTGGGTCCTGTGCTAACCCCAGAGTTGTAGAGATGAATAAGAGTCTGTCTTTCCCTGAAAGTCTTTGTAGACTTATCAGAATCAGACGGATAAACCAGAAATGACATACCCATTAAGCCATCTACCCTGTGGCCAGGAGTCAGAACTTTAGAATACACTGACTTTATAATCTTCACAACAACCTTAGGATGTAGACACTTGCCCAGATGAGATTTGAACCCAATGTCTCCAAAAAAGAAGTCCATGGCCTTCCCACTAATATTAAGATGGGGAGACAGGAACATTTTTACCTAGAATTATCAAATAAAAGGCTGATTATAGTTGTCTACTCATGGCACATACCACCTGTTAATTCAGATGAGTGAGCCCAAGTCAGACTCCTTGTTTGGTATTTATCAGTTATTTCCAGCAAAGTGATCAAACTAATAATAGGCAGCCTTGATATTCATACAGCAAGTGAAAACTATGGTGTAGAACTATTTTTGAATGGGTATTTTTAAATTCAGTGAATCATTTTCACCTAAAAAAAAATGAGTTATCATTTAAAAAATAAAATGACACATATTCCCTCAATATGGTGGGCTGTGATTGGAGAAACCCTCATCTGTATTTCCTATGATATTTTCAACTACATTTGCATTAATTAGCCAAATCAGTAGAAACCTCAGCTCCAACTGAGATCATCCTCTCCATTTAACCCCTGCAGGTAACTGATAGCTTCTTTAGCTGTAAGAAGAATCCTTAATCCTGGGTAGTTTGCAAAGGGAAAATGAGTGATGACAGGTTGGAAGCATGCTATAGAAAGGATGATTTACATGCAGCCACTTTTCATTTTGAAGGTCAGTCCACTGATTATTTTAACTTATAATGAGTTTAAGCCCAAGTCAATATATAGTAAAACATACCTATCATTTAAAAATGATAGAAAATTCAAAGTGAAAAGATGTTAGTTTTTGCTAAATTTCAAACTAAATTTCAAATTAAAGCAAGCCCTGAATTTTAGACCTATTCAGAATTGAGAACTTCTTATTTCAGAGGACATCACCTTTTGGCAGAGCTTGGTACTGCAGCTTTACTCAGATGCTGGAGCTGCAGAACGAGAACACGTTGCTCAGGCAGCCAAGGATCTGGAATCAGAAGGATCATAAAACAGGCAGCTCCGAGGACATGGGGCCCTGGAAAATCTGGAAAGACATGCTCTCTCTCTTTCCTTCCCATTCCACTCATTACTATGATATGCATTTCTGAACAAAGACCCAGAACTATAACTGAAAAAACTGCAAAATTGTGAATTGTGGCTGTTGCTGAAATCTGCCCCTGTAAGCAAATGGATAAAAACAGAAACTCAAGAGGAGCTGGAAGAAAAGATATCGTCAAAAAACCCCATAAGAATCCACACTGATGTTCTGAGACCATGCTAGTGATGGAAAGAAATACAAGAAACATGGGGGTAGTGGCGAGACATCTCATCCCACTTAGATGGACATTGGGTTCAATTAACCACTTGTTCTTGTGCCCAAAGGTAAATTCCCAACTGTCATGTCTCTGAAATCACTAAAGCACTGCAGCTTGATTTTACTTTTGCACTGCTACAGCTAATAGCTTCAGGAAAATAACTTTTCAAATATAAACGTATCTTTTCTTCCAGTTGGGGCTGGGACAGAAGTAAAAGAAAAGGAAGCTGGAATAGAAGGATTTTATAGCCACATTTTGGACATTAGTCTTTGTTCAACAAGAACCAATTTCTGACAATGAAGAAATTTCATTCTTTGAGAGTGGCACAAATGTAATCTGCTTAGGTGGTTTAGCTTCCATTTATATTTTGTAGTACTCCGGGAGCAACTCTTTTTTTTTTTTTTTTGTAAGAGCCAGAATGGAAATCCTTGTAACACTAGCATGGAAGGGTCCTTCAGGTTCTGAGAGTAATCTCCTTCCCTCTGCCTTTTAGCCCTTTTGCCCTTTGAATGAGTATACATTTTCTGCATGTATTTTTCATAGTACTTTCCTGTGGACTTCATTTCACTTTGTTTAATTGGCTTTCTGTTAATTGAGAGGGAGGATGAAGTAGGAAATAAGCATGTGTGAGAAGTGAGAAATAAGCAGGGATTGTCCTAAAGGAAATGAAGCTGAAGTTAGGAAATGTGCAGGACCGTCCCTCTATACTGCTGCTCTAGGCTTTCACGGCACTTTGTGTTTGTGGGGCATTGCCCATTTACTCCCTGCTGAGCCCCAAAGGGCTGTGGAGGAGAGCATTCAGGAGGAGAGGATTTGGCACCTGTTCGGTGACCTCAATGCAAGGGTCTAAAAGCATTTTAAATGTACTCACGAGGTGTTTTAATGTGGTACTGTTTTGCTACTTTGGTCATCGTTCTTGCATGGACATTTTACAGTGCAGGACTCCGGAATTCATCAGCCAAGTTTCTCCCCTTGGTGTCAGAGTCCTTAGATTCTCTCATCCGACCCTGGGCCTGGGCCACTACCCCCATGTTTCTTGTATTTCTTTCCATCACTAGCATGGTCTCAGAACATCAGTGTGGATTCTTATGGGGTTTTTTGACGATATCTTTTCTTCCAGCTCCTCTTGAGTTTCTGTTTTTATCCATTTGCTTACAGAGAGCTTTAATTAGCTCAGAAAACTTCCCCCAGAATTTTTCAGTTTCTTTCCTTCTGTTCTGGAGGGAGAGAGACACGCTCCATGCTGGTGATAACGAGACCAGTGGGAACTTACTTAGGGTGGCATGCATTTTCCTGCGAGGAACTAGAAAGAACAGACACCAGTCTTCAAGAGGAGAGTTGTAGGCATGCTTGAGTCACAACTTCGGAGGCTGAGGTTGTCGGGGAGCTGTCCGTGATGATTGTGGGGTGCGTGTGTGTACACACACATCCCCTACAGTGACAGATGACCTATTGAAATAATTTCAGAGCTGTTCTCTGGTTGCTACGACAACCAATGCTCTCTTGGCTTTCATCTGGCCATGTGACAGGGACTTTGACGTCAGCTGGAGGCAGACTCTGTGGCTGAGTCCACACAGTCAAAGGCCCGGGAGAAGCTGGTGGATGCGGCCGCGCCTCCTGCGGCTGCTCTGCGCCTGCTCTGCGCCTGCTCCTGCTCCTGCTCCTGCTCCTGCTCCTGCTCCTGCTCCTGCTCCTGCTCCTGCTCTGCCCGCCGCCGCCGCCGCCTCCCGGGGCGCAGAGCATGGACTGTTAAATCCTGCGCTTCTTTTGTGTGAGGTAATTAGTCGGCTTTATATACAATAGTTAGATGTTTATAGATTATTGCGGTTTTCCCCTCTCTTTTACCTCCTACAAGTTTGTCTTCATGAGCAATTATTGTTGTACCAGGGGAAAAAATGTGAAGCAGATTCTAGTTGCTAATTTTGTGCGGAGTCTCTGGAATTTGGTTAAATTTGGATTAATGTTCTCTAAAGTAAAGTTAAAATATAATCGCCCTTCTTGCTCAACACTTGCTAACATGACATTATTCAGAGATACGGATTTTGCAGCTTGAGCCAAATATTCCCCGTTGAATTCCAGGAATCCTCCCTTCAGCATTGTTTTGGGTTTCAAGACTCCAGCATAGTCTTGCAATATGTTGCTAACTGTTTTGTGTTTTTTTAAATTGTTACCCATTCTGAATCAGCCTAGAATAGTTTGGAATTTGGTTTCTAGCTTGCTTGCAACATGCATAATTAGCAACAATAGACACAGTGGGGAAAGAACATTATACTTTGAAACAAAAGTTGGGGTTTTTTCTTGTAAATAGGGTATTCTGAAAATACCAGGGAAACTGTCAACAGCTTCCTGTTTAGAGAAAAATAATCTAGAATATGCCAAAGAAGTTGGGGTGGAACCTCTTATGTATGTGTGCATGCAGTTGCTTTTTGGTTGTTAAAGCAAAGTGCACATTGTCAGTGTCTTCCTCTGCAAATTCAGCAGTGGAAGAGAATGGCATTGGATAGTCTTCACCGAGGAGTCCTGTAAGCTGTTCTTCTATTTAAGAACTGAAATATTGCCCACAGAAGGAAATGATAGCACTAAATCTGGATTATCATTGGTAGATGTTATTTTAATTCAAATACAGATATAGTCACTAATATTTGCTCTCAATTTTGAATGAATAATTTGATGACTGTGATTAATAAGGCCTTTTATCTCCTTATTCCTATTGCAGTAAACAATGCAAATTGTTTTATTTGCCTTTTTATAGTTCATTTTTCCCCAAGTTTAGTAATTTTGGATTTTCTATCATTGCACGCAGACTGAATGATTTTGTAGCTTGTAATTCAAAGAAAACCCTGGCATTTAAGTTAATCAAAGCCTGCCTTTATAACCAGGTTTCTAAATCTTACAAATTCAACAGGAAAAATAGGCAAATTTTAGGGCAGCACATGTAATGTACCTATTATTTTGTTGGATAGAAAATAATGGTTTAACTGTGTATATGAATAATATATATTTTGTGATATATGTATTATATTTCAATGTAATGCAAGAATATATTGTTGTTATTTTTTATATTCTTTATTAGTTTTAAAATTCTGATTGCATTTATTTTTTTCTTGGAGATGAGAATTTTGAACAGTATTTGGTTTCAGTGATAAGTGAATAACTGAGTGCATTAATAATTTTTCAGTAGTTTTCAATGACTGAATATTCATTGAACTGACTGGCATTTGATAAGTCTATTTTGGGTCAGAGTCCTCATGGAGGATTTTCCAAAAAGTCTAATGTGCTTACAGTCCAGGCATATCTACTGAGGCATCATTTCGTCATTTAATTTATCTCATAATTACACTAACTCAGAGGCCACACTCTTAACACCCCCTAGAAATATGTTAATTGATTTTTAACATTTTAAATAAGATGAACAGAACCAGTAGCATGTCATTTAAAAATACTATCTTTGATGGAGTACTTTGATGTTTGCTTCTTTTATGAAAAATAAGTAATTGTCATTATAGCTTAGATAGCAAAGATTTCTTTTTATCTCCCTTTATGATGTTTTAAATGAAAGTTCTTAAATGACTATTTCAATGCCCTTATAAAATACACTGGATTTCAGCAGTGTGGCATATAAGAGAACAAGTCTGTTGATGGCAAAATGTCATGATAAAGTTTATCACTAGGAGAGAAACCTATGCCATGACCTCAGAGATACTCTAGAATCTACAGGTTTTTTCTTGTGGCAAAATGAAAAAAAAAATTACTCTCATCACAGTCATCTACTTAAAGCAGTGAGACTGTGCTGATTTCAAGGTCAAGTTTGTTTCAGCTTCAAAAGATAGCAAAGAATGATTCGCATTGAAATCTGGTTGTTCTTTGTGTACAGTTTCGGGTTGTTGTTGTTGTTGTTGTTTTTTAACATTTTTGGTGTCATGGGCTTCTTTGGCAACCTGGAAAGCCTATAGACTTCTCAGAATGATGCTTTTAAATGTTAACTTATTCTTAAATAATACAAGCTAGCAGCAGGTATAGCTATCATAATTTTGAAGTAGTAATGAGTGTAAAAGATATTTCAGAATATCTATACTGACTATAACGTGATGTGAGAATATCCGTGATTTCTCTTGGTGACAAAATCACAGGTACTGTGGTTTGTAGCCTACATTTTAATTAAAAGAAATGCTAAATTTCAGTTTGAGACTGATGAAACTCAAAGTGTAATGTTTTTCCCATCCGAGTTCTTGGATCCTCTTGAATTCTATCCACCCTTGAGTTAAATGATATGTGAGCAAGTGATGCCAAAAGGTTTCAGAACTGCATCAGACAAAACACACACCATTTCCACATTCAGTTACACATCTGATTTTATTCTGTAAATGTGTGAATTTCACAGTATTCTCAAATTTCTGTGTGAAAAGGGATGATATATCCAGACAGCTACCAAACTAGAACTTTTGTTTATTTTCCAATCCATAGGCATTCTTATGTTACATGGATTGGGAAACTCTTACCTCATTAGATAGGAGTGAAGAGGAAAGACTCATAGTGTTAATGCAAGTTATTCAAGTTAAAACCATGGATCACAGAAGTAAGACTAAAGCTAGTTACAGAACAGCCTTTATTCACTCAGGGAAAATAAGCTAGTAGTACTCAGATGAAGAACACAGGATGTTATGTGAGGTCACTAGAGAGCTTATGTAACTTTCTAGTGTAAAATAAAGCACATACGTGTGTGAATCTATAAGTTGGGTACTCAGAATAGAACCTGCTAGTTTATCTACCAGAAGTCTCCAGGATGGATCACATTCAAAATGAAATGCGAATTAGAGACATTTTCCAAGTAATTTGAACTCAGAATCATATTTTACTTATTGTATATTTAAGAACATTACAGGAGGTATTAATATTATGGTTTAGCATGACTATATAAGCAATTGTCTCATTCTCACGTCACTTTGAATTTGCAGAAAATATTGCCTGATTTTCTTCTCCGACCAACTAGGTAGCTTTGCAGTTGGTTGGCTGATGTCATGTATCATTCATTACCTTTCCAGCTCTGCCTTTAGATTGTCCAAAGCCACTCTTTCTATTACATCAGCATCTCCCATCTCAGCGTCAGAGAATTGGAGCTGTGACATTTTGTACAAGCTGTTGTCTAAACTCAATCCAAATCCCTAACATTTGAAATGGAAGCTTAGCAATTTGCCTTCATGTGTTCTTGGGAAATTATGAAAGATGATTTTTCTCAAACATTTTTTATTCATTGGACAAGAAAAGAACACCTGCTTGGGGGTCTTTGAGTCTCTGAGGCAACTTAACAAAGAAACTTAGAAAAAGTCTAAAATCTCTGACTTCCAGCTGTATTGTTTGCTTCTTTGATGGCAGGTGTTTGAAATTTTAAGTTCAGAAAGGAATGTGCCATTACTCTTCATGAAATCAACTGTTATTTGAATGGTGCCCCATGATGGAAATCCAACTAGAAATAGCATTCCAGAATATAGTATTTTTTATTGTCTCCAGAAGTGATGCCATAAAAGTTAGTGCTCATTAAGACTTTGATATAAAAATTATATGATAAATATTTAAATTCACTGGAGCCATGTTCTTCAAACTAAAGACGGTCTGTTCTTTTTATCTCTTCAATGAACCTTAGTTTTTTGGGACATATTTCTATAAATGCCTTTAATTAGAGACACAGCATCTCTTTAAAATCTAGTTTACACTCATGTAAAACATACTTAGTGAATATTAAAGTTCTATATTTGATTTGCAGGAAAGTAATCTCTAATTGGAATGATATTCAGCTGCTGCTTGTCCTAATATAAGGATCGTTCATATTTTCTGAATTCTGTTTCAATGACTGCAGGAGAACCAAAGGCTGCATATTGCTTTTATGCAGGGATGAATCTTTTAAAGGATGATTCTAGATTTTCTTTACTTTTATGAATTTAAACCCTATCCATCAGAGGCAAATGTTGAGAAGTGTTATATTCTTTGGCTATCTGCTCAGCTCACTCCCACAGACTTTCATGTGATTCATACAACTAAAACCACAACCAATTTTGTGACCATATTTACACCATCCTCAGAGATAAAAAATAGCATCCTACAAAAGTTATCCCATCCTCCTCCTTCCCAGGCATTAGGTGCCACAGGAGGCAAGCATTTATCAATTGGTACTGCATCCACAGTATTATAGGAAGCACTTTGGGCCCCTCCCTCACACAGTCTTTGAGTGATATATGCCACTGGCATAAAGAACTCAGATTACTTTATGGACTTCTCATTTTTGTTTCCTTGAGCTTTTAGTCAAACATTCAGTCTTTCATACATTCAACAAGTTTTGCATACCTACTGTGTGCCAGGCATTATCCTAGACACCGGGATACTATGGTGAAGAAGACAGGCAAGGTCCCTAACATCGTGGAACTTATAGTCCACTTTTAGGGAACCTATATATATCAACAGACAAAGTTTCTTCCTAATGGCCATGCTGACCAGTGTAGTCAAAGCAGAGAATTATCTTTAAAAACAAACAAGCAAACAAACATCAAAACAAAAGAGACAAGCAAACAACTGGAAGCCATTAGATTTTACACCTGAGTTAAACCTTAGAAGAGGCATTCTTCAGCTGGTGAACAGCCAACCTAATTTGTTAAGCAATCTGTTCATATCAGTGTTCAGTATTCCAGATCAGTATTCCCAGCCCTATTCTCAGTGGGCCAAAGGCTATCTGTCTTCTAATTACGAAGAAAATGAGACTGGTACTAACTGACCTAAAGAATGATTATCTTTTAGGCAAATATGCTGTATTATGCAAATAAGAAGAGCCATTTTAAGAAAGGAATCCTTAAGTTAGTGGTGCCCAAATGCTGTGACCCTTGAACAACATGGTGGCTAGGGGTGCCAACCTCCCCTGAAGTCAAAAATCCAAATATAACTTTTGACTCCCCCAAAACTTAACTGTTAATACCCTAAATTGACCAGAAGTCTCACCAATAGTATAAACAATTAGCACATATTAGTATATGTATTTTATAGTGTATTTTTATAATAAAGTAACCTAGAGAAAAGAAAATCATAAGGAAAATGGTTACAGTACTATACTGTATTTATTAGAAAAAAAGATACATGTGTATGGGATGCCTGGGTGGCTCAATGGTGAGCATCTGCCTTTGGCTCAGGGTGTGATCCAGGACTGGGGATTGAGTCCCATATCAGGATCCCTGCAGGGAGCCTGCTTCTCCCTCTGCCTATGTCTCTGCCTCTCTCCCTCTCACGAATAAATAAGTCTTTTAAAAAAAAAATACATGTATAACTGGACCCCTACACAGTTCAAACCCATGTTCTTCAAGGGTTAACTCTATCTTATCTTCCCTGTACTAATCCAGTCAAGATAAGCTTACTGCTATAATAAACAATCCCAATGGCATAATGCCATTCATTTTTCATTCACCTGCAAATCAGATTTAGGAGAAAGGTTTTTTTTTTTAAGATTTATTTACTTGGGAGAGACAGAGAGAAAACATGAGTGGGGGAGGGGCAGAGGGAGAGGGAGAGAATCTCAAGTAGACTCCCCATTGAGCATGGAGCCAGGTCTGGAGCTCCATCTCACAACCTTGAGGTTATGACCTGAGCCAAAATCAAGAATCGGATGCTTAACTAACTGAGCCATCCAGGTACCCCTAGGAGAAAGATTTTATTCCACACAGTTATCCAAGAATTCAGTCTTCTATTTAGTTAAAATAATCTGGGGAAAATCCTACATCTATCACTTGCAGATGTTACTTTGGGCAAGTTATTGAAGTCACAGTTTTCCAGTCACCTGGATAATATAAGTGCCTACCTTATTGGTTTTTAAGTCAACTTAATTGGCTTAGTAAGTGACAGGTATTAGGTATTCAATAATGTGAACTGTCATCATTATTTTCTACCTCTGGTAGTGCTGCCACTACCACCATTTCCCCAGAAACCATGAAGTACCACTGCCCGAGGTGGAGTGGGTGTCTCCCTGGTATTATGATAGTAGCTAACATATAGGGAGCTAGATAGACTTCTAAGCTCTTTTCAAAATAACTAGTTTTTCTTCACAGGATCCCAATTATATAATTGAGGAAACTGAGGCACAGAGAGCTTAAGCAAACTGTCCAGTGTTACACAAGAATATATAACAGAGTTCTAGGTATCTGGCCCTAGAGTCCTGGCTCTTTATTCACTGTGCTATATTGCCTTTCAAGCTGGAATATATTTTATTTTCCCTATAGGTAACATGTGATAGCAGATTGTACTCTCCAAAATTGGCCATATAATTATATCTACTTCCACGTACTCTTCTAGAATCTTGGCACTCAACATAAAGAGCTGGAATCTGTTGGCCTCTCCTTGAACCTACATGGGCTTATGATTAGTCTAACTGGTAGAGCACAGTGGAAACAATGGTAGGTGACTTCCAAGGTTGGATCATCAAAAGATGCAATTTCTTTGTCTCTGAGGTATTCTTTGTATCTCTCACACATAACATTTGCTCTTGGAAATCAGCTGCCATGTTGTGAGGGAGCCCAGACCAAAACGGAGAGGCCATGTGTGTTTCAGCCAACACCTGCAGCTTAGGCCATAACGAATAGCCAGCACCAACCACCACCAGATCTATGAGTGGGCAAGCTTTCATAGGAATCCAGACCCTGGCTCTTAGGTCCCCCTATTTCCCCTATTCCTCCTGATACCAAGTGGACCAGAGATGAGCTATCCCTGCTGAACCCTAAATTGCAGATTCATGAACAAAATAAAAATTATTGTTGTTTTAAGTCTACAAATTTTGGTATTATCTCTTAAGCAGCCAGAGTAACTGGAACATTAAGGGTAATTAGATGTGACTAAAATACCTGTATAAGGGACTAAACTTCAGGTACATGGAACTTAAGTAGGTTTTTATGATTTGGGATAAGTACCTAACCTAATTAAAAGAATTTCTAGAGGAAAATGTATTTGAGTTACCAAATTACAAATGAGCATTAAGTACACACCTTGTTTGTAAATTCAGAACAGTGTCCTACATATTAATGCTTTTGCTGGTTCCAGAAGAACAGAACTTGACTGTATGCCTTAGAAAAATCTCCCTCATTGCTTCTGCTGCCTGAGACCCTTTCTGACAGACAGTCTGTGTGGACAGCAGTACTGATGCTATTTTTCCCTTGGTTACTGCTTAGTCCTTCTTATCTGCTTTTGTCTCCCTTGCTCACACCTACTCTGTCTAATCTACTGCCTCGTTTTCTATTGTTAGACCCTGCTGTCTTCTTGACACTCTCTTTTGGCTCATTTCCAATGCTTCTAAGCCTATTTTTCTGCTTTAATGGTTTACAGTAAAGCTAGGGAATTCCTCTTGGCCAGGTAAGATTTAGCTCATTCAGCAAAGTCTTCTTACAAAGCTGCCAAAATGGCAACTGTCCCATTGGCTTGTGGCTCCATGTGTTGGTCAAACCTAGCACTTGGAGTACTGAGAAATGTAGCCCTTACATCCTCACTCAAAGAGACACTGCTGGGATGCTTGGGTGGCTCAGCAGTCGAGCATCTGCCTTCGGCTCAGGGTGTGATCCCAGGATCTGGGATCAAGTTCCTCATCGGGCTCCTTGCAGGGAGCCTGCTTCTCCTTCTGCCTGCATCTCTGCCTCTCCCTGTGTGTCTCTCATAAATAAATAAAAAATCTTTTAAAAAAAGAGAGACACTGCTCTCTTGTGCTGCAGAGAAACCAATACCTGTTTTTTTCTTCTCGCTTACTTAAATGTCACCCTATCCTGATGGTTTTCTCACCTTCCTTTAATTGGTTTTTTCACTCATTCATGTATTCATTCAATACAGAATTAATAAATTCTATATAGTGGCCCTGTTGTTCTCCACCTATAGAAAGATTTTTTGTGTCCAAGGACTGGTAAGGTGCCTCCAGTTGTCTCTCATTTGCTTACCATTGATACCAGGCAGATGTGGTCCAATGATCCAACTGTTTCAATAATCAACACATGTCCCACTTTGTTCAAGATGTTCTAGCTAAGTAGGATACATCAAGCATAATACAGGACCAGCTAGTTTTTGAAAAGGTTATAGTCCAACTGGGGAGGCTGGACAGCATATGCATCTGAAATTGAAGAAGCTGTGTCTTGGTTACAACCTCTCATAATGCCCCAGGTAGTGCTCAGCACATTGTATCTAGTCATTAAATCTTTGGTAAGTGACTAATGAATAGATTAACCCTAGAAGGATATTGAGAGGCATCTTCCTTCAGGAAGGAATTAAGCTTTGAACTGAATCTTAAAGGATGGAGAATATTTGGCATGACCACAGAAGTGAAAGGATCATCCACAAGTAACAAACAGCATGGGTAATAGGAATTGACACCCATCTGGGATTGAGAAAACATTTGGGAAAAGGAAAAAAAAAAAAAAAACATATAATACCTAAGGTGGGTCAGTGGGGATCTAGAATTTATTAATTTAAGGTAAGCTGGATTTGATCAGATAGATAACAGGAAGCTAGTGAAAGTTTGGGAAGAGGTAAGTGATGTACGTGTCAAATAGTGTTATACTATTTTAATAACCCTGTTTACTTTTGCTTCATACAGCTTATTTTAAAATCCCAAATATGTGTTAAGTGCTTCCTTTTTCTCATAGAAAAGTTCTAACTTTTTAAACTAAAAAAATGTGAGTTATCTTTTGCCCTCAATGCTGCGAGAGTGGCCCTTTTAACTTTAGCCAGGCGATATCTGTAGGGAGAGCTATGTAACTTCATAGTTTTAAGACTATAATCTGTTTTTAGCAAAGTCATATTTTACATAAAACTCAAGCCAGCCGAAAAATTGAAGCCTTCCTAACATTTTCCATAGAATTATACTATAGTGATCATTGATATTCATAATGAAACCCCTAGGATATTGCACCATTATTCTGATGTCTTTTAATGAGTCATCAATGAAAGACTAAATTATAGTCAGTGATGTTTTAGTTGTAAGTACATTTCTTTTTTTTTTTAAAGATTTTATTTATTTATTCCTGAGAGACACACAGAGAGAGAGAGAGAGAGGCAGAGACACAGGCAGAGGGAGAAGCAGGCTCCACGCAGGGAGCCCAACGTGGGACTGGATCCTGGATCTCCAGGATCACACCCTGGGTGGAAGGCGGCGCTAAACCGCTGAGCCACCCGGGCTGCCCAGTACATTTCTAATCTTTGAAAATTGGCCATCAGTGTATGTGTTTGGCAACTATCAGAATGATTTCTTGTTTTTGTTTTTGTTTTTTTTTTAAGTAGGCTTTATGCAACGTGGGGCTCAAACTCCCTGAGATCAAGAGTCCCATGCTCTACCGACTGAGCCAGCCAGGCGCTCCACTATCAGAATGTTCTTAATCAGAGTATCACAATCTCAAGAAAAATATTGTAAATTATACATACAGATGTGTGTAGAATATATATTTTTAGTGTATGTATATTAGTATTACATATGTATATATTTATATAATATATATATTTATACACACACAATAAAAGAGTAACAAAAACATCATTTGTTAATCCTTCTAGTGAAATGTGAATTCACATATTGATATTGGTTATAACTTTGCCTCTGCCCCCTGTAGGTTAGTACTGTCCCTAAGGTCCAGTGCCTGCCAGGAATTGAATCTGTGATATAGTTGTTAAGTCTCCAATTAAATATAGATTTTATTTTATTTTATTTATTTATTTTTAAATACAGATTTTAAACCAGTTGAGGACAGAGAGTAGATTATCTCCACCTCCGACAGAGAGTAAAGTCTATGCTTTACGTTTACACAACATGACTCGCCACTGCTGCTAGCGACTGTGCATGTTTGGAAATCAATTCTGTTTACTGAGCCCATTGCACACATTAATGCTTCTTGCTACCTCCTGGCTACTCAGCAGTGAATGGCCACGGAACATTTGGTGATCCCTGAACTCTCTTCCAAGGCCAATTGCTGGGGGCAGTTAACTCAAACCATTCACTCTCTTGAGGATCTACTTTATAAGGAAACTGAGCAGAAGTTTAACTGCAAGTTATAGTTTTCATGAAATTATTTTCTGGCATATCCAGAAGTTGTTTACACAAAATAGAAGCTATTTAAGAAAGAGGCAACCTCTGGTCCAAATTTCATTTTGTAAAATAACTATCATTAAAATCTGCTAAATTGGGGTACCTGAGTGGCTCAATGGTTGAGCATCTGCCTTTGGCTCAGGTCGTGATCCTGGGGTCTTGGGATCAAGTCCCACATCTGGCTTCCCACAGGGAGCCTACTTTTCCCTCTGCCTGTGTCTCTGCCTCTCACTCTGTGTCTCTCAGGAATAAATAAATAAAAATTTTTCAAAAATCTTCTATATTCATCTCCAAAAATGTTAGCCAACTTCCAACTTTAAAAGCCCAATCCATTGTTCTTCAGAAAAGAGTTGACTTCTTCCTCTGGCCCTCAAAACAGCCTCACAGTTAATACCAAGACTGACCGAGATGGCTTACTGCTCTGTCAGCATCCCTCCCGGGAGGATTACTTTGTTAAAATCACAAAGGGTCTTGTAAAAGGTACAAAACTTAGTTGTGTTACAGGTTGACAAAAATATACTAATCTATAAAAATATACTGTTAAAAAAAAAAAGGAAAGGTCTCACTGAAATCACATTAAATCATGTCTGGGTTTAAGAAACAGGAAATTTTTTATTGTGGTAAAATACACATAACAAAAATTAACCTAAAAATTTCAACAGTTTTAAGTGTATAATTCAGTGACATTAAACACATTCATGTTGTGCAACCATGAACACCATACCTTTCCAGCAATTTTCATCTTCCCAAATTGAAGTTCTGTACCCATTATACACTAACTCCCCACCTCCCCACATCCCAGGCCTTGCTAATGACCATTTAACTTTCTTTAAGAGGTACATTTTAAGGAAGTTTGAAATAAACCTATAATTTTTCTTTCCCTTGTATACACTCTTCAATTAGTAAAATCTCTGTTAAAAGTCCCCAAATAACTGGGAGATTCTTAGGTTTACAAGTGGGCAAAGTTTATGCAGAGTTCCATGATGTAGAGGTTTCAGTTATACAGTGGAGATGATGGATTGAAACCTGTTTTCCAAACCACCTATTTAAATCCTATTCAGTACCATTTTTGCATAATTATTTGGCTCGCCACTTTGATTATCAAAAATAAAATCATTTAACCTGAGACTTTCTGGTCCCAGTGATCTACTCAAATAGTCTTCTACTAATGCTCATTTTAAGTAACTTAAGTATAGAATAATACATGTTTATGGTAAAACGTTTGGACAATATAAAAGAACATAAAGAAAGAAATCCTCTCTTAATATTCTACTGCCTAAAGTAGCCACAATTAATATTTTCAAGTTAAAAAGCATTATAATTCATTTTACTTTATTTTAACAGAAGAAAAAGAACTCTGAAATAAACTTGAGGATTTGAACTTCAGATGATTTCTTTAAAGCAGGAATTATTGGATTCTAATGAAATTGAATTAAAAATTAAAAATTAAAAATTTTAAATCAATCAAATAGAAAGAGATTGGGGAATCAACATTTCTTAAAAACTAATTGTTTCTTAATGGGTATATAGGTTTATATTTTCAGTTAGTTAAAACTTAGTTAACCATCTCATGAAGATCTGAAAAGACCATAGATAATCAAACAAAAATACCTTTGGGAAAATAAAATGTTTTTAACCAGAGTTCGAAACTTAATTTCACCCTTAGGAATATTCTCCTGGGAAAAAAAAAAAAAAAACTAGATAAAAAGCATAATCTATAAGAAACATCATCCATGAAGTTACAAACCTCTTTCAAAGGGGAAAATAAATCATACAATGGGGAAGCAGTTATTTTACCCAGTGAACTAGAACTCACAGAGATTTTAGAGGAATTCACTGTATTTATTGACCCTCTCCCTTGATCACAGAGGCTTAACTTTATGTGCTTCAGACACCAGTGTTTTTTATATTCCGTTTATTAAATTCAAACTATATTTTGATTTGCTTCATATTGAGACTTGACTGCCTTTTATGGTTATTTTTTTAAAAGATTTGTATTTATTTATTCATGAGAGACACAGAGAGAGGGACAGAGACATAGGCAAAGGGAGAAGCAGGCTTCCCATAGGGAGCCCAATGTGGGACTCCATCCCAGGACCCCGGGATCACGACCTGAGCCAAAGGCAGACGCTCAATCACTAAGCCACCCAGGTACTCCAACCTTTTATGAATATTTATCTTCCTAGCATTTCTTATTTTCTTTCTCTTCTCTGGTTGACCTGAAGAAACTTAAATCTTAAGTACATATGTGGTGTGTCAACGTTTGCTTCTTGATTCTTAAGTATCCAGTAGGTCTTGATAACCATTTGTTTGTTGAAGAGTCTTCATTCTCCTGTTTCCTAATTCAGACTAAATAGGCTATTTCACTGGTATATCTTTCCATCAGAACTGGATTATTTCCATGATTTCGAGGTCTACCTACTTCTTGGATTCATTTTCAATTTTTCTAGAATATATTTCTAAGTTGGTCCCTCAAAACAGCAGACCTGCTAACTCCTTGTAAATTTCATTTTGCCCTTATAATTGAAAAACTAGATTCAAAATAATTTTCCACCATTTTATGGGCTTTGCTCTAATGTGTTCTAGCAAACTGAAAAGCAGATGCAAAGTCTGCTGCCATTCTCTTCACAGGTGGCTCTTTTATTCCCTCCCTGAGTTTTCAGAATTTTCTCATTGTATCTGGAAATCATAAAATTCACCAGAAAGTGTCAAGGTATGTCATTTTTTTCATTTTTCCACTTGAAGCTATATTAATCTGAAGATTCAAGGTTTATTCAGCTCAGGAAAATATCCTGTTACTTCTTTGAAATATTCATCTTCTCTGTCATCTGTATTTTCTCCTCCAAAAGCTTTTATTGTTGGAAAGATATTAGAAGACACCTGAGCTCTTGGATCTTAGATCTCTCTCCTCTATGTTCTTAAATTTTCTCTCTCTCTCTCTCTTTTTTTTAAGATCTTATTTACTTATTTGAGAGAGAGAGAGATAGCACAAGTCAGGGGGAAGCGGCAGATGGAGAAGAAGAAGCAGATTCCCCACTGAGCAGGAAGCCTTACTCAAGGCTCATCCCAGGATCTTGAGATCATGACCTGAGCCAGGGCAGGCGCTTAACTGACTGAGCCACCCAGGTGCCCTTCTCTTTTTTTTCTTTTATGTGCATTCCAAGAATTTCCTCAAATTTGTCTCGCAGATCTCAAATTTATTTTTATGTCATGTCATTTCAGTAAATTCAGCCTTTCTACTCAGGATCTTTTAAAAATCTTTAATTTTTTTGAAAAACGTTTTTTTATGGCTCCTTTTTCAAAATATCGTACTCTTGTTTATGGATACAATAGTCTCCCAAATTTCCCCGAAAACAGTAGTAACACTTTAAAAAAAAAAAGTTATATTCTATGTCCTGTTTCAACTCTATTTCTTTTGGCATCAGTTGTTCTGTTGTTCTTCTGAATCCTTGTCTTTTATGCTCTTGGCTTTTCTTACATAACTGTTGCCTTTATGGCCCAATCATATTTATAAATGAAGTCCTGGGTTGACTAGTAGAGGCACCTGGTGGGATTTCCTTGGCAGTTATACAGGAATGTTTTTCTACCGTGCTTCTCATACAGGGCAGGGCAGAGCAGGGCAGGCAGGTTTATGGTAGGAACATTTGAGAATAAGAAGCAGGTAGGCAAGCTATGACTGCCCATACTGCCCAAGTCAGGAAGACTATATTTAGAGGGGTGAACTGCATAGTGTACTGCCTTTTGTGCAGAGTTTGGAGTAGAGTGGGAAAAGATAGGGAAAAAAGCATTCTGCAGAGCCTTTCTATTAATTACCTTCTCTGCTCCTTCTCCCTGTGGCTCCAGATCTGAATTCTCTGGGGTTCTGTTGTTGGGAAGAACAGCTCTCACCTCTCTATCACCTCTCTCTGAAACCTAATCTCTGTGATGGTTTTTATTGACTCAATCCAACCATGTCAGTTCACTATTTTCCAGAAATTTTAACATTTCTGTCTACAGATGGTAACCTTTTCTGATTTCCATCCCTATTACTGATTATTCTTCTTCATACATATTTTCTACCATTTCAGTGGAACTTTTAGAGGTAGAATACATAGACTTGTATGCTTCGTCTGCCATTTTAAAGTGAAGTTGTATTAACATTCGCAATGTTTATCCCAATGTGTTAGTATGTGAGACTAGGGCACATGTGTTTTTCTCCACAAGGTCATTTCTTTTTCCTTCATGGCCCTAGACAGCACTCCCAACCCTGTTTGGACATATGATCAAAATGGATCATTTATACAGAGAAAAGTGAAAGAAGATGGATCACATTCTCTGATTCCATCATTAGACTCATAGTATCTGCCTCCAACAGGTACCCCCTCATCCTTCAGGACTCCACTCAAGCCCTGCCTTTTCTCAGAAGCCCTTGCTAGTTTCACCAGGACTCTTGCATAATACAAACCCGTATTATAACACTAACCACACAGTGCTCTGATTTCCTATTGTCTCTTCCATTAAACCTCATGCTCCCTGAAGGTAAATGAGGTGCTTTGTTTCAAGTCTGTATCCTCAATGTACTCCACAGGGTCTGGCATGCGCATTAAGTGCCTGATAGAGATCAAATAACCAAGTCACTGAATGAATGAACAAGGGAATGAACAAATTTGATGTGGTTATTAGAAACAGGTGTGCTGTATTTCTTTGCAGAAAATGAGACCACTGACTTCCTGATTGTCAGAAGAAGCTTTGAGTAGGGTGTTTCAGACAGATGGAGCATCATGGGAAAAGCCCAAGGCATGGATTTTTGGAGAAACAGGTGGAAGTTGTTCCCAAATTTGCTGTAGATAATTGGTTCATCCAAATACAATCTAATCTCTGCTGTGTCCTTTTCTGCTGAGTGGCAGTATTATTACAAGGTTCTTCTATCTTTGCCAGTTCAGTGAATACAGCCCTAATTAGAACTATTGTACTTTGGCAAAAATGTTGGTGCCTCAATTCCTCATGATTTGAAACCTTCACCAGTCTTCTTTGCAAGTTTACATCTAAGGATCTGCTTATATTTGTCTACAATATCATTACCTGTATTGAGCCCTCACTTCACAGGAACAGCATGAAACCACAGACAACTAAGAACCGGGCTTCCAAGCCCTACTGAGTTCCTGAAGCCTGCTGGAAATTGGTAAAGCATGAACCCCTCAGTTGCAGAGCTCTGCCTTTCACATAATTACCTAGCAGAACTTCCCTGCTCAAATGCCTCTGAACCAGGTCACCATCTGAAAGTCCTCTGCAGAAGTCTCAGGGCCTCGCCTCCCATTTCTGGTAACTTAATAAAAAGCTACTAGTTTTCAGAGCAGGTAGGCTCTCAATTCCTGGTTAATTAAAATGAGTCGTTTCTTTTCAAGATGTGTTATTCTATCCACATAGCAGGTGTTCAAATAGTTGTCAAATAGATGAATGAATGAAATCCAAAAAGGATTGGGTTTGCTTTTTCTGAAATTAGATTCCAGGAGCACATTTATTGGAAAGTACCCGACAGAGGTGCAGAGATCTGCTTTGGATTGCAGAACATTTACTCCTTCCATCTCAGTCATTTCAGTTCCATCACATACTATACACGTCACCCATCTCTTATCTTTGGGGGATTTAGACTGTCACTAAACACATCTCCATAGGATCATTTTATTTGTCCCTAACACAAGATCGTCTGGGGAATACGCTGCTCCCTGTGGGCCCCTCCTCACTTGCCAAGGTGGAGACCCTGACTCAAAGGGCACATCCATGACACCCCCAACTTTTCAGTGTTGCATTGGGCTTCTTTTTGAGAGTGTAGCTCTGTGGCCCCCCAGCAATCTGGTGTTAGATGTGGATGGAACCGTGTAAAGCAGAACATTCCCAGTTGTATGACTTAGGAGCTATCTTGACAACCATCAGTGAAATCCCAGGCCATGCTAACAGGAAAATGAGGTCTGGGAATGCTAATGGCATAAAGTGACTGGCAAAAAGAGACACATTTTTAGCAGCCATTGCAGTAGTCAGGGCTGGAGATGTAAGGAGACAAATGGCTGCATGAAGATGACACAGGAAGAGAAGTTCAAGTCCTCTCATTCAAAGTCCGAGCTAGATCTGAGCTGCTGTGTCAGTGAGCGGGAGCACCAGCCCAACTGACCCCCAGGGGCTCTTGGATAGGATCTTCCCAGGAGCCTGGGAGAAGAGGCATAAGGTCTAAACACAAGCCCTGGCACTGGGGTCAAATCTCAGTAGTGTGGTTAAAAAAATTAGGCTGAATTGAGGACTTTGGAATCAGAATCTAGAGGGCTAGGGCTTGGGATCTGCTTCTACACAAGATTTTCTAGGTGATTCTTAACTCACAGTAACTAACCCTTGATAGCCACCAGCACCTCTTAATCTTCTCAGTCTATGAGGATCTCTTGCTGTGGACAGACTGCCAAGCACCAGGAATTTTAGGCACATGTGGTCAGCATATAACATGAGGAAGCAAGGTCTTGCCCTTGGGTTTATTTAATTAATTAATTTATTTTTATTTATTCATTTTTTGAGTATAGTTGACACACACTATTACATTAGTTTCAGGTTTACAACTTAGTGATTCATTTTGCAATATTCACAAGTGTAGCTACCATCTGTCACCATACATCGCTATTATGGTACCATTGAATACATTCCTTATGCTGTGCCTTTTATTCTTGTGACTTATTCATTTGATCTGGAAGCCTGTGTCTCCCACTCCCTTTCACCCATTTTACCCAACTCCTACCTCCCTCTGGCAACCATCAGTTTGTTCTCTGTATTTATAGATCTGGTTCTACTTTTTTTTGTTTGTTTATTAATTTGATTTTTTAAATGCCACTTATGAGTAAAATCATATGGTATTTGTCTCTCTCAGTCTGACCAATCTCACTTAGCATAATACCATCTAGATCCATCCATGCTGTTTCAAATAGCTGTGCCCTTGGATTTAACAGGTGATTCTAGAATACAGGCATCGTTTTAGGCCTTGAAAGCAACTCTTGCCTTTAGGGATCAGTAAGTTATGAAGTCACAATCTGCACTCTCAATCCAACATGACCACTTAGCATCACTAGCATCACTAGAAACTCTTGTTGTGGATATATGCCACTGGTCACAAAGAGATCTGATGCAAATAAGAAGTCATCAGCCCAGATCACTACCACAACTAGAAAACAACTCCAAGCTCCTTATTTGTGAGGAACAGCCTAAGGATGGGACTAATTCATAAAGCTCACAACAGAGCCTACAGATATCTTAAGTAGGGCTATCAAATTTAGCAAGTAAAAAATACAAGACACCCAGTTAAATTTGAATTTCAGATAAACTTTGAATTTGTTAGTATAAGTATATTCCAAAAAGTATTTAGGACATACTTATGTTCAAACATTAATTGTTATTTATCTGAAATTCAGATTTAAATGGGCTTCCCATATTTTATCTGACCTCTGAGCTTTTTTAGGGACACTTCCCAAAAGATCAAGGTTATCAACTTTGGATATCTGGTCACAATAAGTTGACAAGAGTAGAGGGCAGGGAGCATGCCCTATTGTCTTCACCTTCCTTAGAAATCGTTCCTCAGTGTGTAGCACTCAGGGTATAATAAATACACAAGGGGTTGGTATCAAATGGTTCTTATTCAAAGGAGGCTAACCTCAGTGCTGGCCTCTTAGAAGCTGTAGGACAGAGCCTGGCTAGCAGGACTGATATGCCACAGGTGGACCTCCTCACATCTGTGGCAGTGAGTGCCTCCACCCTGCCTTACTGCCCACGCTCTCCATCACTTGTGAATGAGATGGTGGTTGGCAGGGGCTAAAACTTGCATCTTGAAATCTACATGTGTCTTTCTCTTAGAGCTCTTTCTAGCTTCATGAGAGTAAACTTCACTTCAAATATCATGAGTTACTGTAAAGTTTTTATAAGTTAAATCACATTTCCCCCCTGGTTAACATGATCATTTCAGAGTTCCATCTCTGTTTTGGAATGATTTTTTTCACCCCAAGAGTAATAAGTTAATGAACTATACACAAGGGGAGCTTCTATTTCAAGAACACTTTGGTTATTTTCTTTCATTGTAGGGCCCCACTCTGTTTGAGTCAGGGCAAAGTTACAGTCCCTGTAAACAGGGAACAGTTTGTCAGCAAGACAGCATTGGTTTTCTGGGAGTGTGCCAAAGAACCTATGTTCTTTTCTTTTGATTTATTTTCCCAAATTGCTCTCCAGAAGACAGATATTAACGGGAGGAAAGAGCAGCAGCCATCTATGGGTGATTAGTGAGTCCGAGCCATCTGCTTCATTGCAATTCACTCCAGTTTAAATGTACAACTACTGGGGCTTTCTTGGTAATATTTAAGAGGAAAATCACTCAAATCCCTTTGTTTGTCATAGAAGGATTTTAACTTTGCCTAAGGAGTACCTGATGACCACCTGAATTAATCATTTCTCATTACCCATGTTTGAGGTAAGTTAGTATTAATCCCTCATTATTGCATGAGAAAACAAAATCCTAAAGAAGCTGATTCTGGCCCAACAGTACATGCTGATCAGAGTCAGGCCTGTGATTCTTAAACCCTCTTCCCTCCTCTGAGTAAGCAGATTGTCATCTTTCACCAGCCTCTGTGGGATGTACAAAGACTCAAATTTAGGAAAAGTGTTTCCCCTTACAAACATAGCCCTATGTTTGGGACAGGAGTATTCAACTGTAGTGTCATACAAGAATCACCTAATATGCCAGTGGAACCCACTCCTGGAGATTCTTAGTCGTTTGGTCTGGGGTATGGCCCAGGCATAAGTTTCTTATTTTAAAAAAAGCTTCCAGGATGCTCATGTGCAGGGAGAGTTGAGAATGTTGGTCTAAGCAAAGTAAACGGTTCATGGGATGCTGAAGTTTCAAATCTGACTAAATGATGGTAGGTCTCTACCATCTTACCATTAGAGTCCCTGCATATGGAGTCTCTGGAGACATACACATTTAGCCTGGGTTTGAAGCATTTTGTTACCAGAAAGGGAACATTAGCACAGAGTAGTTCACTAGTTAACTCTAGTAGAAATACATTGCTCTGACAGAGGGACAGGAAAAGGAGAACAAACCCAGGGTATGGTGTGCTGACCAGACTGCTGAGGAAGGGGTGATATTGGGAACCGAGGCTGCCCCAGGATCATGACCACATAAGAGTGCCATGCTCCTGGGCAGTGGTTCCAGAAGGTGAATAGGTAGATCTTGTTTAGGGCGGGTGGGGGGTGGGAGGGTGGTTGTGGATCAAGGGAGGCTTATTGTACAGAGCAGCATGCACTCTGAGGTCAGACTGCCTGGGTTTGAATAATCCTGTTGAACCTGGTTCTATCATTTAAGTTCTGTGACTTTGGGCAAGTTACTGTCTCTATGATCAGTAACTGATTTGGAATATAATCAGTTTCCTGATTTGGAAAACAGGTAAAAATTGCAACTATCTCATCATTTGTTGGGTTAATGAAATGAGATAATATATGATATACCTCAGTACCCCACCCCTTAATCTTTCTAAGGAAACTAGATCACTACGAAATTTTCTTGGTTAAAATGAGGTAGACCATTAACTTTGCTTTCTAGTAACTAATTCTCACAAGGCAACACAAAGTTTGACTTCAGGTAATGAGCCATATGCTGACTCAGGAACAGGAGATTTCATGTATAAAACCTTACAAGAGGGCCCCTTGGCCTCAGAGTTGCAGGGTAATGCTAGGGGCTCCAGGGTCAGTCTATGTCCTTGGACCAAAGAATGAGAACAGCTACCAGGAAGCCAAATGGGATGATGACAAGATTCAGGTCAAAGAGGATGGACAGCTACCAAAGGTAGAGGATATGGACCCAAGCCCCAGGAAAATCTAAGATCCAGAAACTAGAGAAAGTACCTGAGGCTGAAGGAAGTGGTTTTAGGAATATGTTTCCAAAGCTTCTGTTGGGAACCAGTAGGGCTTCTTTGTTGTCTGCCTCCTTTGAAAGTTGCTTAAAGCCAAGGAAGCTCTGGAAGTGAGTATCTTAGTAGGCCTTTCTGACAAGTGTGTGTGCTGTTAGAAAAATGTGGCTTCTAGCTCAGAGCCCTCTAACTCTGCTGGAGGACTGTGGACCTATCAGCATTTCCACAGTGGGACCCACGAAAGGCAGGTTCTATGGGATGTTCCATGGTAAACATATTTGCTGGGTGAAGGAAATTTAGTATGCTTCTTAATTAGAAAAATTTTCAGCACATTTAATTTGCTTGTAAATGTCTAAGGGGAGGGGGATCCCTGGGTGACTCAGTGGTTTAGCGCCTGTCTTTGGCCCAGGGCGCGATCCTGGAGTCCCGGGATGGAGTCCCACGTCGGGCTCCCGGCATGGAGCCTGCTTCTCCCTCCTCCTGTGTCTCTGCCTCTCTCTCTCTCTCTCTCTCTCTCTCTCTATGTCTATCATAAATAAATAAATAAATCTTTAAAATGAAAAGAAAAAAATGTCTAAGGGGAATATATGATAAGATGTGTTTCCCAAACTAATTTGGCCATGGAACCCTTTCTTCTTGGGATCTAACTCTCATGGCTCTTTTGCCATCTTAACATGTGAGGATTTTGCCTTAACACCCTTTCCTCATTTCTCAGGGACGTGTAGAACTCTCTATGGCCTCATTCCAGGCCCCTACTCTTCACATAAAGGAATAAAATGAAGCTATTAACTGTTTGATGGCAAGCCTATGCCCATCTTGATCTCTCTGGCACAAAGTTGGTATTTAAATAGTGCTTATTTGTAGAATAATTATCATTAAGTGAATAAATGAAATAATCCAGTTACTATTTGTAACTCCAATTCCTGCCATTGAAAGTGCCTTGGGTGTTCAGGGTTAAATATTCAACTGACCCACTTTTGGGGGGAAGTGTTTTTCTGAGGTTATGTTGTTAATGGGACCAAGAATCAGGAGATGTGAGTTATAGTCTTAACTTGGTGCCATTCTTTTCCACTTACCCAAAATGACTTATTAATAATCTTGGTACCCCACTTAAGAACAATCATGGAAGTAGTTTGCAAAAATTAAACTCTCCACACATATAAAATATAATCTTAATGATTCCCTTATGAATTAGACCCATCTGTTAATGTTCTGTTGGGCCCTTTAGTATCTAGTCTGATCCTTTCCGAAAATTCAGGATAGGCAGTAAAGGCTACCCCCAAGTGTGTTTTATACCCATAGACTTTGTAAGTTTAAATGGAGAAGAGAGATGGAAAAAGAATGGGCTATTTTCTTTGACTATTTTATAGTGGGCAGTGTTTATTTTCAGCGGTTTCCCAAATAAGTAGAGCTTTTCTTCTATGCTTTGTGCTACTGCATCCCAGGAATTTTTTTGTGAGTTTTCACCCACTCTGACCTACCTTGACTTGCTCATCTGTAGGTAATTATGATGCTAACGTAGTTCCTGCTAAAACTGCAGAGGATCACAATAGACACACAGCCTAACCAACCACAGCTGTGCAAGGAGACAGGGCTTGTTATTGCTTCTGAAGTTCACCCATCTGCACTTACTGGATGGCAGTCATTTTTTATTTTTGTTTTCTGGAGAGGGTGGGCAGAAGGAGGGCAAGCAACTTGATAGGAAGAAATTGGGACTTATATCAGGTCCACAGGCTGCAATGACTAGGAAGAAAGGCTCATTTGTTTGAACTCCTGTGCATTGTAAGTTACGCTTGACTTGGGGAGTTAAATTTAAACCTTATTAATGCACATGATAATGTATAAAAATACAGTGACCATATTATCTTAACCCTGAATTGTAACACAGTTTAAAGATTTTATGTTTTTTAAACATTTATACTAACAGTCTTCAACTAGTATAAAGATTAAACCACATTTAGTTTTAGATTAAATAAATCACTGTGTTGAAAATAAAATTATTTGAAATCATGACTTTTGGAAAATCCAGGCTGTCTCTGCCCTGTGCTCTGGGAGAGCAAAAGAGGCTTGGAAGTTCATGCTGTTTGCCAAGTGGGTCAAGAGTCCCTGTTGTCCCAGATGACAGCTGGCACACAGAGGCATGCCACTCGCTCTAACTTTATTTTTTCCTGGTAAAGAAATAGCAATTGTTTGCCATCCTACTTCTTTGTAGGAAAGCAACAAGGTGTTTATACAGTGATTCCGGCATTTTTAATAATTTGTTTAGTGTAAATTGTTACTGTCACAGAGTAAGAAGGAGCCTGTTGACAAGGAGACCGTGGGTAATGGGGAAAATCTAGAAAAAAAAAATAATTACAATAATTTCGGCCAACCAGTATAATGCCAGCTTTAGATGAGATTTCTTTAAAAGACAGTCTAGTGTGCCAGGCACATAAGCTGTTTGGAGCTCTTGGCTGGAGAAATGAATAATACAAGAGAACCAACTAATGTTCCTTTAGCTATTTCAAAGCAGTCTAGTATCTACACAGAAACATCAATTATTGTGGTGTCCAGCTGGAGAGCACAGGGATACACAGCAGGTTTTCCAAAAACCAAAACCTACTCTCTTAAATGTAGGCCACAAAGGATGCATTTCTGAAATCTGATTGTTTTCTGGCTTGTTCAAATAACAATGACTGATGGTGGTTAGGAACCTTCCAGAGCTATAGACTCTTTTTTGTGCTCAATGACCAGGACAACAAAAGCCTCATCAATCTCCTAACGATATTCACTCTGCTCTTTGAATTCTATTCCTGGGCTACTGGTTCTTCCTTCAGAGTTTGTTCTCTGTTCAATCTGGCTGGGCAGCATTATCCAGAGTCCTATGAATGTAAGTGGCTCAGCCTTGGTTAAATAGGTTATTTGATTTATTTTCTCCCTGGTGGCTAATTTTGTTGGAGATTTCACAGTGCTTCTAAATTTGTATTTGTAAACAAACAGGGACACTCTTTTCTTCATTTATTTAAATCAAAATTAGGAAGACCTTTTAACCTTTGTACAATCGATGTGATGAAAGTTGCTATTGTAGGTAGGTGTTGAAAATTTTCACAAATGTCTCAGCAAAAAAAGGGACTTTGCTTTCACTTCCAACCATGCCTGCCTGTTTTAGATTTGTAAAGCTGTGGGTCAGTGAGTGAATGTGTATCAATTAGAGGATAGTGTGCCTAGATTATTTTCCCAAGGAGAGGAAAATGGCCTTCTACTCCTAGGTTTGGGAAATATGTTTACAGTCAATGTTCAATTAAAAGCTTACAGGTAGAATATTATAAGTCATTTTCTTTATGAAGAGGGAGAATCAGATCAATTAGGACATCATTGATGGGCTCTTTGAAGCACCAGATAATCTTATGGATTTAAATAAATTTTTTTTAAAGATTTTATTTATTTATTCATGAGAGACATATATGCAGAGAAAGAGAGAGAGAGAGGCAGAGATAAAGGCAGAGGGAGAAGCAGGCTCCATGCAGAGAACCTGATGTGGGACTTGATCCCGGGACTCCAGGATCACACTCTGGGCCAAAGGCAGGTGCTAAACCACTGAGCCACCCAGCTATCCCCTGGATTTAAATACATTTGGTATAGGAGGGCTTCTAGGTGTTGTGGGGTTTTTAAAAGATTTTATTTATTTATTTATTCATGAGAGAGGCAGAGACATAGGCAGAGGGAGAAGCAGGTTCCCTGCGGGGAGCCTGATGTGGGACTCAATTCTAGTACCCCAGGGTCACAACCTGAGCCAAAGGCAGATGCTCAACCACTGAGCCACCCAGATGCCCCAGACTTCTAGTTTAATGCTGGACAATATTGTTATGAGACACTTGGAATATTCTCATTGAATTAGTTTCCTGTAACCGCTGTAACAAATCTCCACAAATGTGGCCTAAAACAACACATTTATTATCTTACAGTTCTGGAGGTCAGAAGCCTAAGATGGGTCAACAGAACGGAGTTCTTTTCTGGAGGTGGTAGAAGAGGGTCTTTCTTTGCCTTTTCTAGCTTCTAGAGGTTGCCTGTAGCACTCTGACCTCTGCTTCTGTCGCGGCTTCTCTTCTGACTCTAACACTCCTGCCTCCCTCTTAGGAGCATCCTTGAGAAAACATTGAGCCCACCTGGATAAGCCAAGATAACCTTCCCATCTCAAGACTCTTGACTTAATTGTATGTGCAAAACCTCTTTTGCCGTATAAGGCAATAGATTTCTGGGTTTCAGAGATTAGGACATACACATCTTTGGGGCCCATTATTCTGCCTACCACACACAAAGTAATACACCCTTTCTAATCAGTTTTATTTATTGGTCTTCCCCAAAGCTGAAGAAGTTAATTGCAGCTCTGGTCTGCAGGGTGGACTGTGAATTTGAACAACCACACTGCAGAGAGACCTCCTATGAGAAGAAAGCCTGCTGTGGAATCTGCTCAAAGGGAAACTTCCAGTGGATGCCAAATTGGTGTTTTCTCCTTCTCCACCAAAATCTTGCAAGTGTAACATGTATGTAACTCATTACATAGAATCAAAAGTTGTGGTGGTAGCATTCATAAGCACCAAGGCTCTAGAGGGGTGCCTGGCTGGCACAGTTGGTAGAGTTTGTGACTCTTGATCTCGGGATCGTGAGTTCAAGCCCCACGTTGGGTATAAAGCTTACTAAGAAAAATATAAGCCAAAAAATCCCAGGGCTGTGGAATAAAATGGCTTAAATATCAAATCTGTCCCTTACCAATTATGTAATATTGCATAAATTCCTTATTTAATTAAATAAATGTCTATATCTAAGAGTCAGAGATGATAACTTCTGGACTTCCTGTGAGATTACAAAAAAGAAAGTGTGCAAAGTACTTAGCACATGTGTAGTGTACAGTTGTTCTCAGTGAGTGGTGGTCATGGTGGCCTGCCCTGGTGCTGCGCTGCCAGGCACACCAGAGCTAAGGAGTGCACACGAGCAGGACAGGGAGCACTGGGAGGCCAGAGCCGTTCATGTTAATAAATGAGGCAGGCCACCAGCATTGTGCAAAGGCTAATGGAATTCTGCACTTTCATTGAATGTTCAGTGTTTGCAGACATAGTCTGAAAGCTTAGTAATAAGATCCAGAAATGGGAAGGCAGACCAAATGGAATGAGAAGTGGTATGGATCATGACGATCTGAACATCACAGAAGAGGAGGATCCCAGAGGGTCCCAATCAGCTCAATCCACAGGCAATTTCTTTAGCCATTCTGGATAGGCTGACCGTGGCTGACACCGATCCTTTGCAGATTTACAGCTGTACAAATCATCATTCGCTCGCTGAATTACTCCTACAGAATGGATAATACCATCTTATTCTGGAATGTGGCTTCCGCGTTAGTCTCAATAATCCACTTTATTGTCATCCTAAATCCTGATTTGAAAAGCCTCCTCCAGATGTTGTTAGCTATATGAATGTGGACCAAGTGCATTCTATCTACTGAAAGCACTAATGTTTATTGAATATTTACTCTGTGCCAGACATTGCAAGTGCTGGCTGCCTAAAATATATTTTATTATTTATTCCTTGCATTAATGCTATTATAATTCTAATTGATTTTATAGATGACAAAACAGAGAGCTTCTAAAGTCTGAGTAACCTGCCAAACTTATGGAACTTGTAAATGGTGGAGCCAGGAGTCCAGTCTAAATTTTTCTGTCCCCAAGCCCCAAATTTGGGCACTTAAAGGAAGAAAAACCAAGTGTTAATTAAATAATATTGAGAATGACAACTACTTCTAAAATGGAAAATTTTCCCTAAATGGAAAAAAAATGAGTTACAGGGTTATATGTAGGTTATGATTAGATTTTTGTAAACTAAATAGGAATGTATATGTGTGAATACATAGTTATATATGTTATACTTTATATGCTATATATTCATATATATTTTTACATATACGTATATTTTGCATACAAGTATATTTTTAGGTATATGCATATTTATATTTATCTTGAGCTTTTTTGAAAACTGATAGAAGTTATAGTCCCTTATCCTTAAAAATGCTTCCACATACGTGCACACAAACTTTCTCACACAACTCTAAGAAGTTAAGATCAGGGATCTCTAACATATATGTATTACATACAGAGAATAACCTGGAAGGATATACATAAATTATTAATCATGCTCTTTGAGGGATGGTATTGTTAGGAACCTTTTACATTATCCTTTATATTTTTCTGTATTGGTTGAATATTTTTTCCAGTGAAGAGCATGCATCATTTCTATAATCAAGAAAAATAATTTTAAGATTATGAACAAAGTTCAGTTGTTTCCAACTTAAGATGGAATTCACTGCTTGTTTTTCTCCTGATGACCAGGCTTCTAATGTCTATGTTATAATGCAGACATGATGGATAGACCTCTGAAAAGCTGTGAAGAACGCCTCTGTGATATGTAGTAAATGCACTACCTATGGGCTATTTTGTAAAAAAACAAAACAAAACAAAGTTACTCTCCATAAAGGTAGTAACTGAAAACAAGTGGGTGTGTAGGGGGGGTAAAGGGGGACATTTCTGAAAGCTTTATCAGTGTTCTCCACTGTGAATAAGAAGGGTTCATGAGGCTTTTTGGCAGAGCTCTCTATGTGAGAATTAAAGCAACATTTATGGCTAGTAATGCTGCTCTGGAAGAACTGCACAGTGAGCGAGCTACAGTTGAGATGACCTCTTAATCCGCATTTTAAGCCAGGCTGGCACTAATTGAAATGGTTGTTTCCAGGGCATCCTGTCTTAACTGGGGGAGTTTTCTTAAGCTCTTCACCTACTCATTCTTGCTGTCCCTTGAACTGAGGCTTCAGGATCTTCATCTTACACGGTAGCGCTGGATTTGGCAGACACTCTATCTCCTCCTTATTACCCCTCCCCTACACATACATCCCATTTCTCTTTAGTGTAGGGAATTTCCATAGGGCTCTATAATCCAATCTTCTTCTGAGCATGAACAAAGATTCCAGGAGCAACTTACTTTTCACTAAGAAAAAAATTAATCATGCATTTTTTAAAAGGAAACTAATATTGCAGCCTGATTTAATCTTGGTATATTGGATTTTCATACGTGTCAGGGCTTGATAATAGCCAGAGACCTCAGGAGTTCTCATTGTCAAGGCTGGCAGTGAGCCTCTTCCCACCGCACCCCCCTCTCCAGAACAGTGTCCTCCTCTGTTTAATGTAGCAACTGCAGGAGCAGCAAATATGAAGCTCCCCGGATCCATACCAGTGTACCACGCAAGAAAGGGCAGGACTTCTTTCCACTACCCTGCCTATCTGAAAATAGAATTTACACACTACTGTCTGTTCCTCTCCTTGGATGTGATGTAAGGGCCATTTTCATGGAGTGCTGTGTATAGAAGTATTCCGCGTAAGGATATTGTGTTACACACTGCCATCCTAAAGGGTGGGACTGGAGAAGAATATAAATCTCTTTGCACACTGCTCTGCACAGTTAGGAGCTTTCTCATACCCTGAAAATCCTGACAGTTAACATTTGCCTGGGGCCCTTGCAGGCTTGATCTCTCTGAGGGATGCAGGCTGTTACGGGAGGCAATAAATATACTGTAGTGGTAAAGAATCCCTGTTTTAAAGTTTGAACAACCTGGAATTAAATCCTGGCACAGCCACTTACTAAATGTGGCTTTATAAAGTTTCTCACTTTCTCTTAACATCTGTTTCCTTGCATGAAAGACGGAGGTATTAATATCTGCATTGCGAAACCATTAGGAGGATTCAAATAGGGTGGCACATGTAAAGTACCTAGCACCATGGCATAGTGCTCCATAAATGTCAGCTAATGGTATTACTAACATGCTGTTAGCACTCTCGTTTAAAAAAAAAAAAAAATCCTTTTGATCCCCTTTCTCTACCAACAACTGTCCTGTTTTTTTGCATCCCTTTTGAACAAAGCTCTTCCAAAGAGGGTTCATACTCACAGTCTCCAATTTCCCTTCTCATATTTACTCCTAAACCCACTCCACCAGGCTTTGCCCTCATCTCTTCAATGCTATTTTTCTTGTCAAGGTCACTGATGGACACTGAATTGCTAAGTGCAATGGCATTTATCAATGGGCAGTGACCAACCAGCAGTATTTGATAGAGGATAACACTCTTTCCTCCTTGATGCAATTTTTGCCTTGGCTTCAGAATGTTGCTTTAGAGCAACACACTTCCTTGGTTTCCTCCTGTCAGAGTGGCTGTTCCTTCTCAAGCTCTGTGGCTGAGGTCCCTGATATTTAGACATTGCAGAGACCCAAGGCTCAGTAACTGTTCCTCTTTTCTACCAATATTTATTCCCTCTGTGATCTCACCCAGTCTTCTGGCTTTAAATACTATCTTTGCCAGTGATTCCCAAATATATATTAACAGCCCTAAACTCAGTTACAGACTCCAGACTCATATTCAACTGCCTAATGGACTTTTCCCTTGATATCTAGCACCATACATTAATCAGGTTCTCTAGAGAAACAGAACCAATAGGAAGTATGTATGTATGTACCAAAAAGATAGATAGATGGATGTTTATTTATTATGAGGATTATGAATACAGACAAGTCCCAAGATCTATAGGATGAGTTGGCAAACTGAGAGAACTGAAGATTTAGTTCCATTCTGAGGCCAAGGCTGAGAACCAGGAGAGCCAATGGTTAAGTTCTGGTCTGAAAACCAGCAAGCTCAAGATCCAGGAAGAGCTGATGTGTCAGTTGGAATCTAAAGGCAGGAAAAAGTCCATATGCCAGTTCAAAGGTAGTCAAGCAAGAAGAATTTTCTCTTACTTGGGAAAGAGTCTGCCTTTTTGTGATATTTAGGCCTTCTTCCGTTGATTGGATGAAGCCCACCCATATCTACTGATTCAAATGTTAATTTCATCCAAAAGCACCCTCACAGAAACACCTAGAAGAGTGTTACACCAAGTACCTGGGCACCTTGTGTCCACTGCTGATCTTCTGGACAAGAGTTACTTTACTCACACCTTTCCCTGGTATTGATTGACAACTACATCCTTTCAATTTGTCTTGAGCCAGAAACCTTGGAGTCACCCTGACTGCTTACCTCCTTTCACATCTCACATACAGCCTGTAGCCTGTTTACCTTCAAAACAGACCCAGAATGCAACCACAGCTTGCCATTTTCACTGCTACCACCCTAACCTGAGCCACCGCCGTCATTGCTCATGGAGGACTGTCACGAACACCATACTTGACATTGTTGCCACCAGTTTTCTTGCTCTCCTTTGCTCTAGTTTTATCTGTAAATACTTCTCACCTTTATAGGGCCATATAATGTCCTTATTCGTGCTGATTGTCCTTTTTCATTACACCTCAGGTAGCTGGCCTACAACAGTGTCTGATACACACACAATAAATGTTGATTGAATGAACTGCCATTGTAGAGATGAGGAAATTAGGCTCAGAGGAAGTAAGAATTTGCCAAGGTGACTCAGTTCATAGGGAGTAAATGGTACAATTCGAAAGTGGTACTTAAAAAGGTCACAGGCAAGAAGCACCGATCGATGTTAGGCATGACTCTGCAGCACTGTTGTTGGGCATCTCTTTTCAATTTTTTTTTTTAATCAAAAGTAGACCTTATCCAGATAGCAGGGTCTATAGACCAGTGCTAATTTATGTGATTCTGCTTGACCATAGGAAGAAGTCTATTATTTTATTCTTTTCTCTATGCCTTCTGGTCATCTGTTATGCTCCCTACATCATCTTTTTTGTTGTGCTCTTAAGCCAAGCTGGACATCACTTTAGAGTTGTCCTTGTAAGTTAATCTTTTTATTTTCTTATAATTCATATAATGGTATTGAAGTATTTTACAAGAGCAAAATAAGATTTAGTAACTATATCTCTGTATCATCATGCACAAATACGAGGTGAGCATTTATTCAATATGGGCTCTGTGATGGGGTTGGTGAAATAAAGAAGCTTCCAGAAATTCCTAGTCTATTAGGGAAAAAATATAGATAGGATATTAGTTGGGATATTGATTCAGCTGCTTTAATAGAGACCAAATAACAGTGGCTTAGACAAGTCAGAAGGATTCTTTCTGTCTCTCACTCTCTATCTCTGGCTGATAAGCAGTCAAGGGAGAGGAGATGGTCTCCCAGCGTCATGTGGTATCCAACTCCTTCCATGTTGTTGTTGCCCCACCATACCATATTCTCATGATGGTAGAATTTAGCTCACACTCCAACATGTACATTCTAGGCCCAGGGAAGGGAGTGGTGAGTAGGTAGGAAAAGTAAGCAAGTGGCTTCCTTTTAAGTATATGACCTGGGAAAAGGGAGAGAGGGGTAATATGGAAATTCTCTGTACTTTCTGCTCAATTTTCCTGTAAAACTGAAGCTTCTCTAAAAACTAAAGTCTCCTATTAAAAATAAAAGGAAAAAGTTAAAAAAAAAAGGGGGGGTATGACTTGGAAGTTGCACATCTCACTTCTACTCACATCCTATCCATTGGACAGAACTTAGTCTCATGATCAGACTGAAGACAAGCCAAGAAATGTTGTCTCTACCCATATGCTGAGCTTGGGGATTCTATTACTGAAAGGAAGGAGCAACTGACGTTGGGAGACAAGTGAAAGTCCCTACTTGGCCATGTCCATAAATATTTTTGCTACCTCCAACTAACAGGTCTTGAAGGTAGAGCTGCACCTTCCTTTCTTAGCACGTTGCATACAGTGCATGTTCAATAAATATTTGTTGATTGGGTGGTTTGGTTAATGCATTTTCATCCAAGAGATTTTATGGGGAGTTCTTATTATAATGCCCAAAACAAACACTATTCCATCCCGGGGTAAATACTGAAGGAAAATAAATGTCAAAGGGCAACATTGTCAGAGATGGGTTTTCCATACACTCACACCCCTGCCAAGCTGGAGAGGCTGCCTGTGGTAAAACATGCAAAGTACACTAAATGAGTTCATATTCCTGTTGATTGTCTGCTTCACTAATACAACCAGAGACTAAGCCACTCCTTCAGCAAGTTTACTAACCTAATTTTGGGAACTAGAAGCCAGAGGTAAGTGTGGTTTTGTGGCATACTTGCATTCCTTTCTTAATTCATCATGTTTCATGGGAACCAGGATCCCAGACTTCCCCTCCCCCAGGTAGGTTGGTAGAATTGTTCTCTCAGTCCATAAGGAAATGAAAACGGATCCTGCTGGAGGAAGTAAATAGAGCAGCAGTAAAGCATCCCTCCCCCTGAATCTGAACATCTGTTCAAACTTTTCACAGCTCCCACGAGGAAGGGACAGAGCTCAAGGCTGTGAGCTGTAAAGGAAAAACCTCATCCACTTGCACTCTGCTGACTGGCAATTTATGATCATTTGAACTGAACTGGTCCTGGGTTTATCTCTATGATGCCTTTGAAGGAAGACCAGCCTGGATAAATAAATATGGTAAAAAAAAGGAGTATAAGGGATGATTTTTACCATATTTATGAGGGCATAACTTTGCAGGACTTAACTTCACGAGCTATTGAATTTAAATGTCTGCTGCTTATGCCCAGCAAGAGACAGGTTTAGTACCAGAGTTTGATGCACTCTGAGCGTCAGTTTGAAACTTATGGTTAAAATCAAGTTGAGTTGCTTTATGGACTTGAAAGAAACAGCCTATGCTCTATGGTTTTGGAATTTCACTAATGCACACTGACCTTTCTTCATTTATCTGAATTAGCAAGGAGTCTGCTGAATCTGGTAGAGACAGTTCAGATGCCCTCCCACAACCTCAGCTACCCTTAATCCGCATGTCGGTTTGCATTTGTTTTAGGATGAATGGACTCCCTTCCCCCTTGTGCTGTCATCTGTCCTTCCCAGAATATTTAATGGCATAGCCTTTGGCCAATCCTTTTCTTCTTCTAGTGTAGAAGGCTCCAAGTGGTTGGCTGCTCAGCTGGGCCCCCAGTTGGCTCTTGTTTCCAGCTGCTTCAGGACCCATTGGCCTGGAGGTAGAGCTTCAGTGATAAGCACTGTAAAAATAAAGTCTGTTGCTAGCCAGGCCAGCCAAGCAGTGTGGGAGGAGTGGAAAATCCAGGCTATGTGTTCTTGGCATGGCAAATTGTCAGTATCTGAGGTGGTCTACCAGGAGAAATGGGATGAGATACTCTATAACCAGGCCTAATCTTGTATTATCAGTAGGTAGCTCTTAGAAAGTCATGTTAGAACCAAGCTGATTGGACTGGAGCCATAACCTTGGGCCAGCTTGTTTCCTGATCACCATCTTGACTAGCCTCTTGGGGTCTGGTATGGCCATGGAAACGCAGGGACAGAATGCAGGAGAGAATGCCCTTTATTGAATTACTAAGGAGAATAAGTTTAGCATGTTGTTTAATCAAGGACCAGGCCAGCCTCTCCTCTGATGTGAACTATTGGTGATACATTTTTATCTAACACTCTGAGCATCAGATATTGCTAGCCTTAGGGGAAGCTATATATTTTCACATTTCTTTCACATAAGGGAAGGAAATTATTACTAGAGACTGCTGCCCTTGGAAATTCAGTCTAATAACCTGAAACTTTAGTGACTTTTTCTGGTCTTCTTTGGGGATGTATTGTCTTGCTTTACGGCTCTCTGTTTGTTGTTCTATAGAATGCTTTGTTGTATGGTTGAATTGAAGTAAGAGTAGAAAAGAAAACATTGCTCTACCAGCCCTGAGAGTATGTAGGTCCCTGGGATGTTCTCAAAACCAACCTGAAATTCAGATGACAGCTCCTTCCAGATAAAAAAAAAAAAAAAAAAAAAAAAAAGGGCTCATTTTCTTTATTTTACTACTTAAAATTTCCCTTACGTACCCAGGGATTAAAGATAAGTCTGTCTCTCTTCTACCTCCCCCTTTCCTTCTTTCTTGCCCCCCATCCTTCACCTCCTCTCCCTCTTCAGTTTCATTGTCTTTAAAGGCACTGACAACCTTTCTGGCATGTTGCCTAGGCTTAGAAGACAGAATCTTTGTAAAAATTTCTTCTAGCCATTGACATGGAAGCACTGTATAAATCAGCAAGACACTTTGTTGTAAAACTTTCTCATTATCAACATTCACTACTGTTTCATTTTATGAATGCTTCTTTGTCTTCCAAAAAGCATTTTAGATTAAGCAATGCTGTTATTGAAAATGTGGGGTTTCTGCTTGTATGGTTGGCTGGTTGAATTGCAGATGGCTGCCATGAATATTACAATGCCACATTCCTATAGATGAATTTGGAATAATAATTTATAGAGTGGATTGGAGATGGAAGTGGAGATCCAGCTTCCTTATCCAATTGAATTGCTGGATTTGTTCCTACTAGGTAAAAAAGCTCTGAGCTCTACATGTAGTTCAACTATCTGTTTCAACTGGGATCAAGCTTTTTCCTGTTATTGGATGCATAGATTAAAATTCAATCAGCTAAAATAAAAAAAAGTGTTTATGCACATGTTATGTGTTCGTGCTACAGTGAGCACTAGCGGTATGGAGATATATAACCACCTTTGCTATTGAGGTGTTCATAATCTCTCCAGGGAACTTTCATCTGTCAACAGCAACTCCTATAATGTGGTGAGCACTAGCTAGAGACAAATGGCAAGGGGTGGGGGGTGGAATGGGAGATGGTATACTTGGTGAGTAAGAGCACCTGGTCTTTGAGGGCAGATGTATGGGGTTAAATCCTAGATCCACCATTATCAAGTAGATGCACATTTTAGGGAATGAATTAATGCCCAGCACTCATTGTTATTATTGGGATTTTTTTTTAAATATATGTTTTAAATATTTTATTTATTTATTCATGAGAGACACAGAGAGAGAAAGAGAGAGAGAGAGACAGAGACACAGGCAGAGGGAGAAGCAGGCTCCCTGCATGGACCCTGACGGACTCGATCCTGGGTCTCCAGGATCACGCCCTGGATTGAAGGTGGTGCTAAAACACTGAGTCACCCAGGCTGCCCTATTATTGGGATTAAAAGAAATACTAGAATGGTGTATAATGTGCTCAAGATAGCATTTGACACATAGAACATGTACAATGAATGATCATTGATAACTAAAGACTGAACATTGATTCAGGCTTTGTTTGGTAGAAGTTGGGGTCATATGAGGAAGGCCAGTGAGGGCAAGAGCTCACAGCCATTTAAGAAGAGCCTGCCTCTCCCCTGTGGTTGCAGCAGGAATGAGTGGAAAGAGGGTCAAGAACTTTAGAAAAGACAGGGCCAGATTGTGAGTCAATTTATAATGTCAGACTGAGAGGTTAGATTTGACATTGAAGATAATGGGGTGTCACTGGTATTTGCAAGCAACAAAGTGGCACAGAGAGTGGCACATTTTTTTGAAAATGGCCCCTCTGATAGCTGTGTGAAGAATAGTCTTGAGGGGAGACTAGTTAGGAAATGAATACACTAGTTCAAACAAGAAATTATGTTCACATTCACTCTATCAGTATTCTACTGAAGGCTGATTGTATCTGGGCATTTTGCTAGAAACAAATGAAAGCAGAGTGGGCAAGGGACGGAGAAAGGGGAAACAATAAAATAAACTTCGCTGAGATTGATAGCAGATATATGTGGTTAATAGAATAATTTAAAAACAGTGGCTATCTGCAAATGCAGGTAATGTTGGACAAATGAAAATAATGTCATGAAAAGCTGAGATATTTTTGACTGTTGGAATTCAAGATACTTCATCAGATTAAAGAAAGGAAGAAAGACAGCCAACTTCTTACCTTTCTTATTCCAGTTTTTCTTATTCTTTGAGAAGAGGAATCATAGGAGTTAGTGATGGCAAGCCCCTCTGAGCAATTGGTCCAGCAGCCTTCTGAGATTGGGTGGGCCATGTTCTTTATTGGCTTTCACAGAGACGATGAAAATTGAGTGAACAATGAGACATTAGCAAATAACATTGGACAATATTCTCACGGTTCATCATGGTTAAGTGTTCAACTAATTTTCTTTTTAAAAGAGAGCCCAGCATTGGACTTTGGAAAGTTGTTTTCCTGTCAAAGTGGAAATATTATGTGAGACAGATTAAATGATGGAAAATCTGAGGTTATTTGATGAGAGGTTGAGGACAGGATCTGAAGGCCATCATAGGCAAACAGTAGGAGTGAGTGGTAATGTGTAAATATTGACATGGAGCCCAGGAGGAAACAAGGAAAGGAAAAAGCATGAGATCGTTTTGCTTATTGGAAAGATGTTGTTGATAAAGGAATAATAAAATCTTAGAGAGAAGACAGAGACATAGGCAAGTGAGAAGGGGCCATTATTGCCTTTGATTGCATTAATCCCTCCAAAAGTTATCATGGGTATGAGGGTGTAATTTATTGCCAGGGTGAATAAGGTCAATAAAGTACACATTGCATATCAGAGATTCTAATAAGATAAATTTAATAACCATGAAACAAAACACACTATGTATGGTGTATGTTTGGACCAGATTCTTACCAGAACAATCTCATCCAGCCAGATGCTCTTGTCAGATGCATTTACAACTGGTGGGAACTTCACTTGTACCCCACAGCATGGGGTACATGTGAAGTAACATCTCTCTTATTTTTTAGTTAAATTTTCAGAATTCCCATATATCCTATAAGCAGGCAAGCCAATATATATCTCTCGATCTGATCCTTCCTTTAATTGTTCGACAATCTCCAGGGCTTATTCAGTTCAGAATTGGCCCTTGACTTCCACATGCCTACCCTAAAATGCTAAGGTCTCACTGGTCTACCCATACTTGCTTCTCACTGTCTCACAGTGGCCTTGTGCAATCTGACAGTCACTGCCTGTTTATTCCTGCAGGGACTCCTAGCTGGTCCTGCTGACAAGTCAGGCAAGAGGATGTCCCAACCAAGAGAGTTCCCCTGTATAGCCACTTCTTAGGATGCAGGTGAATCCCACATGTGCTGAGTCAAGGCCTCTTAAAGCATCTGCTACTTCATGGAATCTCTTTCCCAAGGTTTTTTTTTTTTTTAACGTAGTGAACCAGCTTTTTTTATTAAATTGTCAGAACAGAGGATCCTGAAACACCCTTCTCCATAGATAGCAAGGCCACTGGCTCTACATTTATACTCATAAATGTAATGTATAAATGAGGCCATCGAGATCTGATTTTTGCCATTTAACTTAAAGAAAAAGAGAGGCGGACAAAAAATTAATCTCTGGTGGGTCCCCTCTGATAACATACCTCAATAGGCATAGTGTGTTTAAGAATTATTTTACTTCTTGGGGTACCTGAGTGGTATAGTTGGTTGGATGTCTGACTCCTGGTTTCAGCTCAGGTCATGATCTCAGGGTCCTGGGATCAGGCCTGGTGTTGGGCTCTGCACTCAGTGCGGAGTCTGCTTCTTTCTGTCTCTCCCTTTGCCCTTTCTGCTCATGCTCTCTTTTTCTCTCTCTCAAATAAATAAACCAAAAAAAAAAAAAAAAAAGAAGAATTATTTTGCTTCTTATTCTCACCTCATCAGTCATAATTAATTCCAGAACTCAAAGTAGTTTAAGCTAAGGTCACGATGGCATTGACGTGTTGGGAATCTCTTGTTACTACCATGATACATTTTCGCTGGTTTAAAAAATATATATATTCTAGTTGATTGTGTGACCCCATTTTCCCAGAACATATACATATTCACATATGACATAGAGGCCAAAAGATAGATGCTTAGCCAGAAAAGGTTTGCTTTTTCCTATATTACTATTTATAAAAGGATGTCCATCTTTAGATGAAAAGATTTTAGCCACAAAGAGCTGCTAGACAATAACAGGATTGTTAGAATGCATTCCTCTGATTTTCAAACCTATTACCCCATTTCTGCTGGCAAGCCTTAGGATGTGAGATGCAAGCTAGTAAGAAGCTACTGGAAGGGAAACCTGTGATACAAAGGAGAAGAGATTTTGAGAGGCAGGAGAATATGGGATAAATGGTAGACAGAAGTGATGAGGTATGGTAGGCTTTGTTCATGAAAGCTCTCTGTGTTCCAGTATTGAATATGAACTTGATGAGTGTTGGATCAATCTTTATCCAAAAACAGCTGTGTTGGGCATGATTGACAGAGCATAGCTGAACAGGCCAAACTAAGTACTAAGCTCTTGTTTACCAGGATTAAGGTGACCATGCAATTTATTGTCTAAACAGGATTACTTTTCAGAGTATTGATATTACTCTATTAATAATAAAGCTGGGGCAATAGGTGTAAACCAAGCCTGTTACAGGCAAACCAGGAGTTATGGTCATCCTAACCATGATAGATTTGTCTATATATTAAGGATACTAGATTTTAAAATCAAGCTCTTAACTAGGAAAAAAATACGTGATTCTGATTGCTATGAGAGCTACAGAAAAGCTGTGCTGCCCAAAGGAATTGGTAATCTGGTTGTAAAGAAAAGACTCCTATGCAAAGCAGTTGCCAGGAGCCATTCAAAGCAGTGTCTAAGTGCCACATAAATGATAACCTTGGGTTGTCAACTATACCTCAACAAAGCTGGGGCAGAAATGATAGTCACAGAATGTGGTAGGAAGGACAATGGCTTTGGGATTAGAAGCCCTGTGTGAGGTCATGGACCTGTCTTTAGTTGGGTGCCTCTCTGCAAGGTACTTAATCTCTTTGAGCACGTGTTTATTTCATTTAATCAATTAGTTCATTTGTTCAATAAACATAGGGACTTGCTCTGTGCTATTGTATTAAGGTGGCAAAGAATATAACCTTTACAGACAGACATACCTGGGTTCAAGTTACTAACTTTGAGACCTTGATTTTATAACTAAACCCCTCTGAGCTTCAGTTTCCTCGTGTGTTAAATGGCGATGATAATACCCCACCCACAGAGCTGTTGTCAGCTCTGTAAATGAGACAAAATGAGGAAGTAAATGAAATTTTGTATATAAAACATTTAACAGTTTTTGACGCATAGAAAAAGCTCAAGAAATTATAGCCATTTTTTTTTATTATTATTTTTATCCCAAATACTATACTAGTTACTGGAAATGTAAAGGAAGAATAGGGGAGAATGATGCTGTGCCGGTGAAAACAGACAAGACTCTGCCTAAACACCTCCTGGACTGTCAGGAGGATTTATGAGGTGAAAGAGTTTCACATGCTATCTAACATCCTGAAGAGAGGAAAGACATAGCTATTACCAGTGGTTGAGGCGTTGTCCAATTCTTCCCTTTTCCTATCTGTTAGGATGCTATCACTGGCAAATAAGGGATGACCGCCATGTCTGAAATAATCCATACATATATCCTCTCACAAAACAAGAAGCATTTTGTGGAACGTTTCCAGGGTTGGGTAATTCCATGGTTTAATGATGTCATCAAGAGTCCATATATCCACTCTGCCACTCTCAGATGTTGTCTGACTCCGCTCAGGATGACACTGGCTGCAGTAGTTCCAGGCATTACATCCTCACCACACCTCACACTAAAGGCAGAAAGAGATTACCCCCTCCTTGTATCTGTTCTTAAGATCTAAGAAGCCCCTCTTGGAATCCCACCCTTACCCTTACAGACTAATCTACAAGTCTCATTGGCCAAAATTCGATTTCATGTTCCTTCCTAAGCCAGTCAATGATAAATAAAGTTACTATAATTGGCTTATGCTAGATAAGATACACCCTCCTGGGGCTAGGAATCCTTTCGTCTTCTCCCCCGCCCACCACCAAACGAGGCATAGCAGAGGGTGCAAAACACCTGAACAAAATCAAATTTCTGTTAACAGAGAAGGTCAGACAAATCGTTACTGGGTAACCACGTACGGTATCTTCGACACTGCCTTGTCATTTCCAGTCAGTCACTACATCTCCTAATTCTGCCTCCAAAATAGCTTTTAAATCCACCCTGGCCTTTGCCCTGGTTCCCAATATCTCTTGTCTAGATTGTTAATTCCTTCTATCCCCCAACCATCTGATCTTCCCTTCAGCCACCAGTGAGCTCTTTGTGCAATGCAAGTCTGAGTATACCATTTCCTAACTTAAAGACTCTCAAGACTCAGTTCAGATGCAACCGCCTCTTTGAAGATGCCCCAGATGTTCCTTTTTTTTTTTTTTATGGCTCTTAAAAAAAAAAAAGATTTTATTTATTCATTTGAAAGAGAGAAAGCATGAGCAGGAAGGAGAAGCAGGAGAAGCAAACTCCCCGCTGAGCAGGGCATGGCTCTTATATATAGCCTTATATATGAGGGTGGTCTTGCTTCTGAGCTCTTTGAATATTTTCTATACCTCCCACTATCTTCTCTGTTAGATACAGTAGCACTGGCCACATGTGGCCATTGAACATCTGAAATGTGCCTGGCCCAAACTGAGATGTGTTGTCAGTACAAAATACATTTTGAATTTCAAAGATTTAGAACAACGACCAAAAAAAGAGGGATGTAGGGACACCTGGGCGGCTCAGTGGTTGAGCATCTGCCTTTGGCTCAGGTTGTGATCCCAGGGTCCTGGGATCGAGTCCCACATCAGGCTCCCCGCAGGGAGCCTGCTTCTCTCTCTGCCTATGTCTCTACCTCCCTCTCTGTGTTTCTCGTGAGTGAATAAATAATTTTTTTTTAAAAAGAGGGATATAAAATGCTTCATTAATAATTTTTAAATTGATACATGTTGAAATGATAATGTTTTGAATATATTTTGGCTACATGAAATATATTAGTAAAATTAATTCCACCTGTTTCTTCTTAATTTTTAACATGATGACTGGAATATTTTACATTACCTATAAGTAAGTACACATTTGTACCCTCATTGTATGTTGGTACACTAGACTGCTAGCTCTTACAGAATAGGGACTATATCTTATTTACCTATTAATCACCATGTAGCTTTCCTTCCCCACTTCAGGGCCCATCAGAGTTGGAATCTAATCAAAATACTTTATTTGGTTAAAATAAATTGTAAGACAACTCTATTTGCAGATGAAAGAACACAGGATGATTTCATGTTATTTGCTGCTTTTATTTCTGACACGTGCATTTCTTTTCTCTGTTCTAATTAGTCTGAAGCTTTTTAAGTTTGCCAGGTACTTTCTATTGTGGTTACTTCTGGGCACTAAGTTGTTAGGAATTAATCCAAATTGAAAGAGGAGAAACTAGAATTTAAAGACTTTGATTAGGTTTCCTTGTCTCTGTTAGATTTCATTCTGTCTTATTAGACATTCCTCAACAAATTATGTTTTATGCCTCGGAGGTAGAAGTGTCTCCATGACTACAACATCCAGAATATTTTACTTATTTTTACAATTGTTATTAGGAATAAAGGAGATGTAAATTACTCTTTCTGTTTAACTCTACTGAATTATAGCCGGCAGTTACTTTTTTTCATGGATAAAAGAATTTTACATATATATATGTATTTTTACCAGTTATATTCTTAACCAGGATTATTAAGAAGATCAAAGAAATTAACATATTCTAGAAACATTTAGGAGGAAATCTGTTTATAATGGCACAATAAAATCAGAAACTTTTTAAATATTTCATGAGCAGGAGTGAGGGAGTTAAATTGTGTAGTTACAGTAGCCAAAAAATACCATTGTTTAACAGAAATCATCTTTTTTTTCCCCCAGAAACATCTACACAATTTACAGTTCTCATTTGGAAATAAATAGTATCTATGGTCATAAATCATGTGCTGGAGACTACAACAGGCTTATTGGGTTACTCTTTGGTCAAAGGTCCAAGCAGCCATTGAAAGCAGAATCCTTCCTGCCTGCCCCTCCCTGCCTCTGGGGTGTGCTGTCCCCTTGAATGAACAGAAACAATCCTGGAGTCCATTATTTTGTCAATGGGACTACTTTAATAAGTACTCTTTGCCAGGTTTTGTGAAGAGCATTGTTTCCTTTGGCTTTGATCTTGTCTTGGCCACTTAGAAAAGCTCTGTCCCAGTGACAAGTGGATGCTGGGAAGTCAGGATAGAATTCTGGGACCCTTCTCTTTCTTAGAGTTGGTATCCCAGGACCACTGGGTAGTTCTTTCATCTTTCTTTTTTCTTTCTTCCTGTAAAATATATACATCACATCAAATTTACCATTTTAACCATTTTTAGTGCACAATTCAGTGACATTAAGTACATTCACAATATTGTGTAACCATCCCCACAATCCATCTGCAGAACTTTCTCATCACCTCAAACAGAAACTCTATATACACAGTAAGCACTAACTCTTTGTTCACTCCTTTTCTCCTAGCCCTGGTAACCTCTATTTTACTTTCTAACTCTCTGAATTTAACTATTCACACAATATTTGTCCTTTTATATCTGGCTTCTTCCACTTAGCACAATATTTTCGAGGCTCATTCGTGATGTAGCATATTAGAATTTCATTTTTTATTAAGGCTGAATAATATTCTGTGGTGTGTATATACCATATTTTGTTTATCCATTGATCTGTTGATGGGCTTTTGTTTTGTTGCCACCTTGGCTATGTGTAGTTTTTAACAGAGCATAAAAACATGTAATGACACTCTGGCCATTTCTGCATTTGAATCCATTTCCAATGAAAAAAGAAACCCAGTTTGCCTTCCCAGCTGAAAAAGAGAGCCTGCTGTATGGAAGGATGTCACCTTTACAGTTCAAATTTCCCAGGGCCAAATGCAAACACCTCTCAGAAAAGACAGCCCTGCCTCATCGCCTGGCAAAAGATGAGATGCAAGGCTGTTCTCTCTCCACCATCCACGCCTAGGAGGAAGGGCTGAGGTTCTGACAGATAGCTCTTGCTGAGCCCTGTCTGGTTGCTAGCACGGAAAGGGAATTTTTAAAAAGGAAGTGGAAGCGTCTCTGTCTCCAGAATGGGAACACCTTGGAGGAGGATTGCATACCGCCTTTGTTAGGAGAGTGAAGCTTCTTTTTGGTGTGTGTTGGCTGCCATTTTATTCTTTATTCCTTGAGGTAGTGTGACTTGATATTGTACCAAGACCTGGAAATATCCAAATCCTGTTCTGCTAATCCCCTCCTCTTCCCACTGGGAACTATAAACATACAGACCTCGGGAAATCAAAGTTATTCTTACCGTTAGCCAGAAAACCAGGGCAGGCGTCCCCACCGATCAGGTTGGGGTGGATGATTTAGCCTCGAGGCTCATGTGAGGCCTCCACCCTCTCAACTCACATTTCAGTGTTAGCGCCATTCACGGCTAAGCTGGAGAGGATAGAGTCACTGTACTACCTGAAAGCAGAGGGAATAAGGGAGAAAGTGCCAGAGATTTCTGCTTATCTCTAGAGCCAGGTGAAAGCAAGCAGCAGAGGGAATGTACTAGGCTTTAGCAAATAGTAATCCTTGCTTTTGGCAAATTTATAACCTGGAAACTTACCCAGTGACATTAGTGCTTCCCGAGGAGTGACCTGAATAGAGGCAGAGGGAGGGCAAATTTTCCTCCTTCCTCTGTGTACGTAAAGGCATTTTATGTATGTTTCCTTTATAGCAACCACATGGACCACACACACTCATTGTTCTCACTGTTTTCAGGTAACAAAACTGAGGACCTGAGAGTGTGCATAGCCTCTGAGTGGCAGAGCAGGATTTGGACCCCAATCTGTTGGCCAACATGGCCTATGATCTAACAGTTATTCCATAATATTCCTGCTGTCAAATGTAGTCTCCGAAAGAGGTCCACAAGGCCCTAAGTGCGACACTTGCCTCAGTTGGTCCTCTTGCTAATTCTGTTCAGCGAATAGAGTGGGATTTCTGTGATGGGTCAGTTCTAGTAATAAGTCTTGGTTTTTGGGGGAAGCATTTCTGTTTGTGGAAACCATCCATTCTGCAGGGTCATTCATAAGGCTTAATTTAGAAACAATTGAAGTGACTATAACAAGAAAATTGTTTTAAAAGGAAAAGACAAATGATCTTATTTCTGGGTAATGTAATTATTTTAAGAGTGCTTTCTAATCAACAGTCAAAAGCCTGGGTAAAATTGAAGATCAGAGGACAAAGCAGCAGTTTTGAAAAGTTGGTTGTTGTTTTTCTTTTTTTAGATTTTTTTTTTTAATTTAAGTAATCTCTGTTCCCAACATGGGGCTTGATCTCACGACCCCGAGATCAAGAGTCTCACACTCCACCAACTGAGGCAACCAGGCACCCCAAAAAGTTTGACTGAGGAGACTGTAAAAGCACTCAGAGTTAGAGCTACACAGCTGGCAATATGCTATTGCACAGTTACATTGACACCTGGCATACAGAACACACACGGGTGCACACACTCCAGGGTGAAAGGAGCAAAAGGGACCACACCCAAGTTACACGATAATTATACTGTGGCACCAAGAAATCTCACACGCTCCCTTCGGGTGGCAGGAGCCCTCACACCTCCTAGAGCCTTTTCACCCTCACCCACCTACCCAGGGTGCTGCATGGATAATGTTATCTCCTATGTGTGCTAAGAAACACTTGCTGTGTCCCATCACTACAATACACATACATGGTAAGTAAAATTCTCACAGATACTTTTCTGACCAAGCCTGACCCAAACAATGAAGATTTATGGTAGATAAACTAATGAAACAGGATCCCTGCTCAGCCTGAAACTCTAACTGTAGATTTCTTTAAACCTTGACAGGGAGAAGCTTTAATTTTTTGGGGGGCGGGGGGGGAGCTTTAAAAGAAAAAAAAAAGTCTTTTAAAAATCCACAAACACGGGCAGCCCCGGTGGCCCAGTAGTTTGGTGTCGGTGCCGCCTTCGGCCCTGGGTGTGATCCTGGAGACCCAGGATCGAGTCCCACGTTGGGCTCCCTGCATGGAGCCTGCTTCTCCCGCTGCCTGTGTCTCTGCCTCTCTCTTTCTCTGTCTGTCATGAATAAATAAATAAAAGCTTTAAAAACATTTTTTTTTAAATCCACAAACACTATCTGTCTGCTAGAGATGGAGACCTGTATTACTTTAAGGCTATTTCTGTGACTCTGAAAAACACCCAAGTGAACTTTGAATTATGCAAATGTGAAGCCATGATTCTTTTTGGAAATGGAGACATTTAAAATGCTGTAGGTTCAAGAAGCTAAAAGTGTTTTTTTTCTCTCTCTTTTTTTTTTTCCTTTTGCTTTGGGAATATGTGGGGTTGAGGGATATTCTGCCGGTGAGGTGAGCTGGGGTTCCCATCTAGGTCTACCCAAAAAAGACCATCCTCCCAACTACCGTGCTATGTTGCCTCCATTGTGAACATGGTGGAAGGAGGATGTCAGAAAGAAGGCTGGATGGATGCAGAGGGATTGGGCTGGAGTCCTGGAGGAGGATCATGAGGACCCCTAATGCCAAGCATGGTGAGAGCTGAGGAGGGAAAAAGAAGAGATAGAAATGGGGTGATAGCCCAGGGACTGAACCTTGATCGGTCTTCCATCCCTCCACCAATAAATGGTTTTCTCCTTGGAAGTCACACAGGGAACTTCCTCTAAGTCAGTGCCATGTGTTCTTTGTATTTTAGAATATTCCACCTTCTCTCAGGAGTTAGGTGAGGGCACACCTCCAGGACTCTAAACCACCTCTGTGATTTCCTGTCCAATATTGTGGCCCAAAGGAATCCTTTCCCCTTTACTGCTGTTGTTCCAAGTACTGGGGGGATCTTTGTTCACCCTTTTTGCAGTTCTTACCCAAGGAGAGAGGAACAGGTTTCACACAAAATTTGATCATGGCAGGCTATATTCAGAACTACACTGCAAACTTCATCCTCAGGATGTTTTTATAATTCAAGTCTGATATCATGTCCTCATAAATCTATGAAGAGGTTGGTTTGTTGTCATCCTATTTCTTCTGGCATCTATAACTAATGAAAACAGGCTCAGAATTTGTAGTGTCACTCACAGCTCCATGGTTTGTTTGTTTGTTTGTTTGTTTGTTTGTTTTTCCGAGAGTCTGAGGAATGAGGGGCAGGGAAGTTTTAAGAGAGAAGCATCACTTTCTCTTTGTACTCACCTGGTGCACTGGTTTATTCCCTTGTGACTGTAAAGCCACCTTTACCTTTTTTAATGAATAGGATTAGGGCGCTTGGGTGGCTCAGCCATTGAGCATCTGCCTTTGGCTCAGGGTGTGATCCTGGGGTCCCGGGATCGAGTCCCTCGTCAGGCTTCCTGCATGGGGCCTGCTTCTCCCTCTGCCTGTGTCTCTGCCTCTTTCTCTCTCTCTCTCTCTCTGTCTCTCATGAATAGGTGAATAAAATCTTTAATAATAATAATAATAATAATAATAATTAGGATTATACACAAAATTCAATCATTCTAACTACCCCTGAACCCAATGTCATAGTGAAAAGAACTCCTACTCTCAATGTTTCATGTGCAGCACATCATTGCCTTGCCTAGATCATGTTCCTTGACTGTAGAGACCATGTCTGTAATGTGAAACAATGCTCTATCTGGCTTACCAGCTGACTTGTTTGCCTTGCCATTCCATTCCACTTGAATCCATCTGTTCTTTGAATCCATTGTAATATCTTGCACCACCATAGGTACACAACACATTCTTAGGAAATTCTTGTGAAATCCTCCAAAGGGAAAGGGGATCTCCTGGAATGAAGACACTGCTCCAACCTTCTTCTGTATGTTATAGCACACAATTTCACTCCAGGAATGGTATTTGTTCTAACTTTTCAATCCTATATTTTATCCTATTTGGGGGGGACAGATTTAAACATTTAAAGGTACACCTTTTGGGGTACCTTTTTGGGTCCCTAAGCCCAGGTGGCTTAGCGGTTTAGTGCCGCCTTCTGCCCAGGGTGTAATCCTGGAGACCTGGGATCAAGTCCCGCATCAGGCTCCCTGCATGAGGCTGCTTCTCCCTCTGCCTGTGTCTCTGCCTCTCTCTCTCTCTCTCTCTCTCTCATTCTCTCTCCCCTGTCTCTCATGAATAAATAAATAAAATCTTTAAAAAGAAAGTAAAGGTACACCTTTTAATGCATATGTAAAGTTCCTGTGATCTAAAGGAAAGAAATTATTTAAAGTACATTCATACCATGGTTAAAATTCAGATTTTAAAATTTTTGTTTTTGGCTTTTATGCAAAAATGAATCCAATTCAGTTTTGATCATGGAAGTGTATCAATTCTAGTGCCTTCACTATGCTTCTATGTTCTTATATTATTACTTTCTGCCCTATTTTTTGCATAATTTTCTTATAATGGAAAATGCTGCTCTTAAAGAAATCAGTGAAAGGATTTGAATAATATTCTGTTATCGTTTCATACTTTGTTGTATATTGTAATTCATGAATGAAGGGAAAGAGAAGTCTTGGCAAATTTATCTTCACCATTATTCACATAGAATAGTTACATATAATACAACACTTCTTTATTGCTTTTTTCCTCAATGAAACTATCTGGATACATTTCAGATTGTTATTATTATTTTTTTTTCTATAGTCATTTTTCCATAAAGTCCAAGTTTTACAATAGGAGTAAGCATATTTTAATCTTTGGATCTGCCAGCAATGAGAAAGACTTAGGTTGTCAGTTCTAGTTACTTAGAGTATAATTATACTGGTGTTTCTGAGTACATACTATATGCCTGTTTCATAAACTTAAGGTGTTTACTAGTTACACGTGATAAATGTACAGTCTGAAAGTCTCCTCTCCTTAGTTCATATCTGTAGCTCCATACTGGGGCATATTTGCTGACACCACAACGACTAAGTTACGTATATTAATAAGCCCTTTGGTAATGTAAGATTAAATAGAAAAAGGCCAAAAATTGCATTTTTCAGGAAAAGATAGGATGTAATTTTCTTTACAATCTCTTCTAATGAAGTTGGTAAATTTTGTGGTTCAGCAGCACAAGTACCTTGAGTGGGGTCCTGTGTATGTGCCTAGGGACACAGAATGCAGGATGCCTCCGCTGCTTGCCACATTAGCAGGGTGTAGAGACCATCTGATATTGCTCCAGCTGACCCTAAACCAGCTAGTGAGATGCCAGGAAATCACTACAGTGTTTTTGGTGTTTGCTGTAACATAAAGACAAGAAAAGATAAAGGCAACTCAATAGAAATGAACTGCTCCCGCTGGAATTTAGAAGGAGCAGGAAAAATGTTAGGTGGTTCCTGCTGGGAAGGGGGTAGATAGGTGTACAGGCTGATAAGTGAGTGAACCCACCCAGGAACATGTGGCCATGAAAAGGAAGTGATTGGCTGTTTAGACACAGAAACTGTACACAGAGTTGCACACCATCTCTTTGAGAGATGGGGAGGATCCTTTGTTTAGATTTTTTGTATTTAGTTCACTTTGCAGAGGTATTTTCACCTTCTCCCTTTTCAAATTAAGCTTTCATTTTCATTTTTTCTTAATAAGAGGTGGAAATAGCCAGCGTATAAATAGCTAGACAGAAAGGCTCTGCTTAAGCACAAAAACATACACACACCCTCATACACTTGGCAACATTCCCCGTGTGGCTTTGCTCTGTTTTTTACTGTGAGGCACTGCTGAGCGGATGAAGATCTGTGTTCTACTTCCACCTTTGACCCTTAGCAGCCATGTAACCTGGGGAAAACCTTTAAATCTTCACCTTCAATTTCCTTAATAAGTAACAATTATTCTTGACCCTTCTTTTACAATATTCCAAGGATCTACTGAAATAGGTTATGTGAAAGCCCTATAAACTCATGCAGGAAGAGGTCGTGATCCTGGGGTCCTGGGATCGAGTCCTACATCGGGCTCCCTATAAGGAGCTTGCTTCTCCCTCTGCCTGTGTCTTTGCCTCTCTGTGTCTCTCATGAATAGATAAATAAAATCTTTAAAAATAAATAAATAAATAAATAAATAAATAAAATTGTTACTGGGAGATAAGGAAGGGTACCCCTGAGAACGTGACATTGGAGTTGATCTGAAGCAGGTGAAGAGTGAGGCATGAGGATATGATGGGGGGTGGGAGGAGATTTGAACCATGAGGATATAAAGGGAGGCATTCAAGCTATAGGGATGTAATAGAGTGGTGGCACGTAAGCCATGAGAATATGGGAAACACTTGAGCCATGTAGATTCAGGAAAACAAGGACATCCGAAGCCAGGAAAACAGCGTGTGCAAAATGCTAATGAGGGGACGTGCCTTGTGTGTTAAAGGAAAAAGATCAAGGCAGCTGAAATGGAGGGAAGGAATTTAAAGATAGAAGGCTAAAGATAGAAGGTCAGAGAAACAATAACATGATGAAGGTCACGATGATGGAGGAGGAGGAGGAGGAGGAGAAGTATTCCTACGTGCTTATTCTGCCAGACTCTGCTGCATCTTCTCACTTGATCCTGACAAAAACCCCAATTTACAATTAAGGAGAGTTATACATGAGGAAGCATAAGTCCCTAAGGGCCATATGACTAGTATGTCTTGTAACCAGGATTAGCTCTGAGGCCTCTCTGATTCTAACACCCATGTGCTTTGTCACCCCTCTTGCGAAAGGAGATCAGCCCCAGTGAGTGTCTTCTATTCTGGGGGACTTTGTCTTTTCTTTAATTAGCTTATAGTGATCATACTACCATCCAAAAAATCCTGAGACCACTCAGTTTCCTAGGTAAAACAAAGTGTAAGGAGAAAGCCAAACCTAATACCATTTCTGGGTATTATAGGGTCCACTCTGACCCTGGACAAAAAAGATATCAGCTCCCCAGATAGACTTAGTAGAAGAAAGATTCACTGAGAAAAAGTCTATACGCAGTAGCTTTGGTTACTACCAACTGAAAAATCATGAGGAATATTTGCCAACCACCTTGCTATTCACCTGGCACCAAAATATATAAATATCCCAGCTGTCCTCTGCTTCAGGGGATTCTTAAAAGTGAAAAGCAGGGGTCAATGGGAAATAGGCTCAGCAGAAGGAAGCTATCATTTCTTGAGCATCTTCCATACACTGGTGTCTTTCTCAGAATGGTATAAAGACACACCAACAAAACTCCATGAATATGCTTAATGCTCACTTGGAAGAGGAAGGACAGCTGAATGGGGGAAGCAGTGACCTCCATCTGAATGCCAAGTAAGATTTAATAAGTAGGGACGGAGAGAGTCGCAGTTATACTACCGACTATTAGGAAATACCTCAGTGTTTACAAAGGGTTTTGTGTTAATTTTCTGTTTGTCACCTCTGATTTTCCTATGAAAAGTTGGTTTAATAAAACAACTAAGAACCATTTCTCTCCCCAGGTAAGGAAGAATTGATTCAGTCAATTACTGATATCCTGTGTTTGTTACTGGTATCTAATATGTATCCAATTTGTCCTAAAAACACCGGTCTTATCTGGTCAGACCCTGGATTAGAGTCCTCCTTATAGCACTGGTACCTTCCCAGAGCTGGATGGCCTATTCTATGGGGTTCCTCCGAGCCTGCTCTGATTCTGCCCAAACCCTACTTAGCCCTTCCCAGCCTCAGGACAGAAAACCAGAGAAGGAAAGTGTCCTGCTCTCCATCATCTGCTTCTCTAATGGGACCTCTTGCTTAATTTCAGATTAAAATAATAACGTCTATGCGGGGAAAACACTCAGCCACAGGGGTCTGACAGGAGTCCTGGATGCAAATTCACAAATGGCCTTTCACATTTGGCAAGTGATCCCAGGGGAGCGAGTCAGGTTGGAAGCTATCTATCAGTGGTTCTCTTATTTTCTTCCCTTGTGACTATTTTGCTCTTGTTTTTCTAATTCTCCATTAAAGCAAGGAGGGGAGTGTTCCCAAATCTGGAAGGTCATCTTTGTGAACAACTCCCTGAACTCTTATTTCATTTAGATAAATAGTGGATGTATTGAACACCTGTTGGATGCAAGACACAATGTTGAGCTTTTCCCAATTCACTGGGACTCCTTTTCCTCATATAGTCCTTCAGACAACCCTAGGAGAGAGGTGTTATACCTACTTTCCAAACAAGAGTGAGACCAAGAGAGAAGTCAGATGAATTCCTCAAGGTCACATAACATGGTACTATAATAAAGACTTCAATTTAGTTCCTCCGCTGGCAAGTCCAATTCTGTTTCCACACAGTTTGATGCAGGATGCAAAAAGTGCAAGAGCTTAAAAGATGCTACTTCACAGTCTTCTTGTTAGTCTTCTCACTTGGACATTTGTTTGATGGAAAATATTCATATTTCAGCCATGTTAGCCAGAGTGGAAAGTGATTGACTAGTAGCTTCCAACAGAAGCAGCCCTTCAAACATCACAGCAGATGGAGCAGGGATGTGGAGGGGCTGGGTATGGGAATGGTGCTTCTGATCCTGCTCCTCTGCAGCCTCAAACTGCATGACTTTGTCATGAAGTTAGCTTCTCTAAACCCCTTGTCCTTAGAGTAAAACCAAGGTATAATATCCCTGTCACCAACTCTAAGCAAAATTGTGAAAATAAAACATTAATGAGACTGCTTTGAGCTGCAACCAGAATCCCAGATTCTCTTCCTTTTCCTATCCTATGTAGGATACTATTTTTAAAAATAAGAATATTCATGCTAAGCCAGGAAACAGTAGATATTAAACACATGTTTGCTGAATAAATTTTTAAAAAAGGAATTATGAACTATTCTTAGACTCTGTGGAGGGGCTTGTAGCAATGAACTAAATGCATTAGTGGCCCCCAGAGGATGTCTAAAAACAAGGAGTAGAGCTCCTCTGGTACTTCTGGCTACTGGTTACGTGGTGAGGCTTGGATCCCTGTAGTTGACCTATTTGTCTTCCTCAGCCTATGATGACTCACTGTTTTGCTTCATTGTTTTATCAAAACCCAAAGTAATAATTCCTGTCTTCTAAATAAGATAATATTTAGTGCCTTTAGTTAAGTAGACATCTATGGCGATCAGAATTCCCCAGAAGTTGGCCATGGTAGAGTCTTAGCCTATGACAGCTCTGGAGGCGTATCGAGGACTCCCAGAGGTCCCCCCTTTCCACGACTGTGGCAGGTACTGACCTGGCACCTGACCCTGAGACAGCCCAGACAGGCAAGTCTAATGGCAAGGGAACATCTGCAAGCCCTCAACTTCAGGCACGCCAACAATTTCTTTCTTTGAGACAGCTTTGTAGTTTCTGCAGGCCTGAAAGGTGACCATTTAATATGGGCCCTGTCCACTTACTTAAGGGCATGTTAAGCATACAATGTAAGTGAATTGTTGGCCACCCAGGAGGGAGTGGGGAGTCAGCCATTAGCTGGACGTGAATGAAAGTCAAGAGAGGAGTGTCAAGAAACAGAGCACTTAGGGTGCTGTTTGGACAAAAGATCTCTTTAGGCCAAAACAAGAGAGGGGGCATTTCTATGCTCATAGTCATGTACTCTTGAAAGAGCCCTCCTATGGCTCTTTTTCCATAGGGTGCCCTCCTATGCTAGAAATAGTAAAGGCTAACCTCACACACATGTGCCTGTAACACAGGAAGGCCAGAGGGACTGGGGTGGAATCCCAAATCCAATCCCAATGCTTATTCAAGTCTGATCCTAGCTGGTGTGTAAACTCAGGCAAAATGCGTGGTGAGGATGGAAAGTCTCCAGAGGAAAATGGCTTGTTGGAGAATTTCTAAGGGCGGGTCTAAAGATCATGGTACTTCTATAAAACATAAGAACCTCTTTGCAATACATATTCCCGAGGGAATCCGAGAACCAGGACTAAGATACATGCCAAGTGAAAAAAAAAAAAAAAGGCAGAATCAACCTACCTGTCCATCAGGAGGGATTAATTAAACTAATATCATGCAGTGGAATGCCAAAGGGCTCTAAGCCTCACATCAGTGACCACTCTGTCAGGTACCTAATTCGGGGCGGGCCTCGAGGGCGGGGCTCCATACTGTCCATTGAATCAATCAATCAGTGAAAACTCAGCAGTTTAAAAAGATGAGATATGGGGCAGCATGGGTGGCTCAGTGGTTTAGTGCTGCCTTCGGCCTGGGGCCTGATCCTAGAGACCCAGGATCAAGTCCCACGTTGGGCTCCTTGCATGGAGCCTGCTTCTCCCTCTACCTGTGTCTCTGTCCCGCGTGCTGTGTGTGTGTCTCATGAATAAATAAATAAAATCTTTTTTAAAAATAATAAAAAAATAAAAAGACGAGATACATCCATTATCTATAATGTGGGAGGATAGCCACAGTATACCTTTCAAGGAAAATAAAGGTCATAGAATAGGATGGTGTGATCCCATTTGTGGTTGGGGTGTACAGATTTCATTTATATGCATTTACATGTCTAAGAGGACATATATAAATTAAAATTGTCAATAGTGGTTATCTTCTATAGAGTCAGACTGGATCACAGCGAGAGTGTTCACGTTCCAGTTTCTATATCCCCTTATTATATTTTTTACAGTAATGATGTATTACTTCAGTAAACAGCAAAACCAAAAATGATATTTCCATTTTGGGGAGGGGGTGTTGTTAAATAATGTTCTATTCAGATTCTATCAGAAATACGTTTTACTGGCAGTAATAATGGAAAACAGAACTTGGAAAAGAGCCCAAGACCAGGCCCTCTGCAGTCTGAAATGCAGAGTCTATGCAACAAGAGCCCAGATAATTCAGAGACCGTAAGCCCTGCTCACCAGGAGAAGACCAGCTGTGTTTCCTGGACTTTATCACACAGCCTGGGGAAGGCAGCAAGAAGCACAAGGCTGTCTCTAGTGAGCCTCCCGCTCACTGCATCTTTGTACCAGTTTGATTCTCATCTCAAACCCTGTTACCTGTCTGCAAGGGGACCAAGCGCCAGGTGTGTGACCAGCAGTCACAGGTGTGGGTCGGCCTGCCCATCCTCATGGGGAAGAAGGCTTCCCTGCATGGAGTGGCCTTGGGACAGCCTTGGAGGGTGACCATTCTTCAGGCAATGTCAGCAAAGCCACCTTTGTGATTTCCATGAGGCTGTAGGACATAGGTCTCAGCTACTCTTACCAGAGGCCAGAGGAGAGAATATTCTTTGGGCAAGATGAAATGACGTTAGTGAAATTGTTATATAACTTCATTTCTCCCTCTTTAATATTTTAATCCTTCCTTTAATGCGCCACTACTTTATTTCCTAACTTGTCCACTATATCTAAATATATCAATTTATATATAGGTTCTCTTTTATACTCCCACTAAGAAACAAGTTCCACTGAAGAGAAATTTCTGGAGCAGTGTGCTCTTCAGATTTTTCTGTAGTCTCTTTTTTTCCAGTGAAAATCAAGGACAACTGACCTAGAAATTAATTTGCTGGATTTTAGCCACCTACAAAATTCAGATGGATACAATATCTGATGTCATAGTAAATGAACACTTGTTCCCATTCATCTATAATTTTTATTGTTTCCTTCCTTACATTTTAGGAAACTTTTTTCTGGTTGTGTTTTCATAATATAGACATTCCATTGGTCAAAAATTCAGAGCAACTCTTAGAGGATAAGGTTACATGTCCCAGATAGGCACAGACTTTAATCAACCTGGTCTCTTTCTGGAATCACTGCGGGGTCTGTGATCCTTGTTGTCGCTCAACCTGACTTCACCTACTAGCATCTTGCAAACCCCATTATAGGAACCCTCAGTGCAGTTTGCATTGAGACTTCTCTGAAGTAAACCAGGCTTTCCAAGGGTAAGTGAGACTTTCCCTTAGAAAATCTAACTCTGGGCTCTCAAGAATTAACTCACAGAATTTGTAGAACCAGATGAGGATACAGAAACAAAGTACCCCACATCTTTCACTCCACAGATCCAAGATATAAAGAAGGGAGCACCTATATTCCAGAAAAGTGTCCACTACTCACCATTTCCTTTCCCCATGGCATCATTTTTAAGAGCTATTCCTTTTTTTCTCTTCATTTTAAGTGGAAAGTTAGCTTTATAGATTCCTGGTCATGGTTCTTTGCTGGTGGTTTGATGTCTTCCCATCTTGTATATTTTTCCTTTCTCATCTGTGGTCAGTATTAACCCCAGATTTATGTTTTGGATCCTGGGAGACTGGATGTGACCCAAAATAAGTTGGGAAATTCCACATCGTCCATCCCAGAGTAAACTACTGAATAACAGAATGCCGATGTCTTACAGAGTTGGCATGCACTTCACTTAATGAAATGCAGCAGATTCAGCCAAAAGTAATATATATAAATATTTATAGTCATAAAAATAGTTATACATTTATAAGATATATGATAAAGATTTTATGTATATTTAGTAAACATACGTATTTTTAGATATCTTATCTATATTTAAGATTTATGTATATAGGCATATAAACTAGAAGGCTGAGATATATTTACTACCTAAAAGTCTTTTTCAAGGCTCTGAAGCAAAAGCCCTGAGAGGTAAGAGATGGGCCATGTGGGAGGGAGCCCGGGGGACCTGGGCACAGGAGACCAAGGGATGAGTCAGAGGTGGCCCAGGGTGGCTCCTACAGAACCCTGAGGCCCATGGAGGAAGTCTGGATTTCATTCTAAGTGTGTTAGGAAGCCCCCTCCTAGAGCTTTACACAGAGGAGTGACATAGTCTGTTGTGTGTTTTTAAAAGGTCACTCTAGGGTGTGGTAGGGAAGAGACTGAGGCCCGGATGGGGGTAGGGAGAGGGGAGATCAGGGGAAGAGGGACATCCCACCCAAGAGAGTGATCTGGAATATGGGATGGAGATGATGGCAGTCTGGACTGAGGTGGTGACGATGGAGATGCTGAGAAGTCAATGGACAAAAGCAAAAGAAATGACCAAGGAGTCCTAGGGCTCTGGCTTGGGCGACTGGGCAGCAGATGGCATCCTCCACAGATGCAGGGCAGGCCGAGGGCACTGGGAGTGGGAACCAGGAGCCACGGTTCTTCTGTCCTGCACTGAATGCCTTCCAGGGCCTCCCTGAGCTGGGCAGGGAGGACACAGCAGCAAAGCAGGCCGAGTCAGTCTTGTGCTTTCCTGCCGCCCCGCTGGCCTCCTTCCTGTTCTCCCTTATCAGCTCCTCCTTCTCCCCAAGTCTACAGGTCAGATGGCTAAGGGCTCACCCCTCCTCTTTTCTCCCTCCTCTTTTCTCGTTTACCCACCATCACTGACTTGAGGCTGTAATCCAGTCTTTGGCTATAGATACCACCTGCATGCTGATGATTCCCACATTTATTCCCTCCCTGGACCTCTTCTTCTAACTCCAGACTTTGTCCATCTGGCTACCTACTTGACATCTCCAACTGGGTATATGCTGGGCATCTCAGAATGAATACCTGCGCAGAAGCACAGAGAGCCATGCCCCTGCCTCGCCCCAAAGCCCTGCTTCTGCATTTCCCCATTTCAGGGTCAATTTCATCCTTACAGTTGCTTAGGCCAGAACCTTGGAGTTATGCTGGACCATTCTCTGTTCACAAACCATCAACCAATCCTATTGAGTCTCCCTTTAAGCTGTGTCCAGAATCCAGCCACTTCTCACCTTCTCTGCTGCCACCACCCTGGTTCCGGCCACCATTGGCTCCTGTCTGGGTCCTTGAAGTGGCTTCCTAGCTGTCTCTCTGCCTCCTTTAGTTTACTCTCAATGAGGCAGCCAGAGAGGTCCTGTTAGAATATAAACCAAAATCCTGCAATGGCTCCATCTCATCAGAGTGGAAGCCACAGCCCTTACTGTCACCCATGGGTCACCTGTCACCTGGCCCTTGTTACTATTCTGCTCTCATCTGCCTTCCTTCCTGCCCTCCATTCCAGTCTCATCCTTGACACTCAACCTGCTCGCTGTCCAGACCCTTCTCAGTTGCTATTTTCTCTGCCTGGGACAGCCTTCTCCCAGTCATCTCCACAGCTACCTCCTTCACCTCTTCTCTTCCTTTCCAAATGTGACTTTTTTAATGGGGCCTTCCCTGGCTTCTTAGTTAAAATTTTGACACCCACCCCTGGCATTCCCCAATCCCCTTCCTTCTTTACTTTTCTCCTTGGAACTACTCTGTCTAGCATGTCCGTTATGTATCTTGCTTTTGGGATGTCTCTTGCCACTAGACTGTAAGTTCCACAAGAACTAGGGTTTTGTCTGTTCCCTGATGAATCCCCCAGTGCCTAGGGCCATGCCTTCCTCCTAGGAGACACTCAGCACCTATTTGTGAAATGAATGAGTGCTAATAGGAGATTGCCTCCTCTTTCTTAACTACTTGTCTTTGACTTTTTATGGAACTGTTGTCTTAATTTCTGTCTGGGCTTCCTCCATGGAGTTAGTAGGGCATAGTGATAAAGCCAGTGGACAGTCAACCACAAACAGAACTTAGCATTTGGCCGTCTTATTCCCAGGCTGGGTGACTTAGGATAAGTTGCTTGGGCCGAGTTTTCATTTCTTAGCTTATAAAAATGGAGGAAGCTGTCCTATCACTCAGGGGGGTTGTGAAGTTTCAATAGAATAATGGATGAAAGGCCATCAATGACAAGATGTGGTTTTCATTAACCACAGCAGCTGGCCCGGGCTCAATGCAGGAGCTTAATTATATGACTGTCCCATTTAATTCTCACATCAAATCAGTGAGATACAAACTCATACCACTGAACCCATTTTACAGATGAGAAAACCGAAGTGCACCAAAAAGTTAAGTGACTTACTACCCAGAGCTAATCAGCAATTCAGCCAGGCTTTGAACCCAAGCACTTTTATTCCATGGCCTGAGTTTTTCCCCCTGCTATGTTCTACTAGCACAAAGTTAATGTTTTAATAGCCAAATGGAGTAATGAAAAGGATTTGACCTGACAGGCAACTTCTGTCTCCAGATGATTTTTTCTGGGCTGCTAATTAATGCAGCATTTCCCCGACGGTATTTTTGTCCTCTCTTCAACTCAAACAGGCAGAAATCCCTGTCTTCCAAAAGAAAAAGGTATTGTCAGGCATTCCTCTTTCTTTCCCCTTCATCCCCAGGGAGAGAAACGCTATCATATGTTCCCCGAGATTTCTGTTGTACAGTCTGACCAAGTCCAGATGGTTTTCTCAAGTTCAGACATCATCCTTGGGAGAGTATTTGTATTTATCTACTGAAACAAATTCTGGACTAGATTGCAAACACGGCTTCCGAAAAAACTAATTCCATGCTCTTCTGCCTCGTTTGTGTTATGGCCTTTCTGTGCTAATGAATTTGTAAAAGTGGTTTAATTACTGTTTACTGAAAAATAGCTACACACAGATCAGTCTCAGTGGGAGACTTAGCCAAAATGTTGAGGCAATTTGTTTCTAGTGCAAAAACAGCTAATAAGTGAGAAGCACTTTTTAAACATTGGGGAAGGAACTTAAGTTTAGCTTTGAAGAAACAGTGGTTTATAGGCCCAGAAAAAGAAATCATTCTTTAAGAGGGTAGATTTAAATATCAAAATGGTATTTTCTTCCTAAGACTGGGCACACGGTGATTTGCACAGAACCAAAGTATAGGAATGGTGATTTGATTGAACACCACACCAAAGAGCTGTACTTTACAGAACCCCCAAAAAGGAAAACCCGAAATTACTTGTGAATTTCATACAAATGTTTCGGAGCTCTGTAAGCCCATGTATATGTATTACCTCACGGTTCTGAATTCTTGCCTCCGGCAAATTGCCAACTTAGCAACTGAATGACAGTTTTAAAATTCTAATACAAACCAGCCTCTCTAACTTTGCTTTTCTCCCTCCAGAAAGAAAAGGACACCCGGGCCTCTGGGGTGGCTCAGCGGTTTAGCGGTTTAGCGCTGCCTTCAGCCCGGGGCCTGATCCTGGAGACCTGGGATCGAGTCCCACATCGGGCTCCTGCTGGAGCCTGCTTGTGTCTGTGTCTGTGCCTCTCTCTGTTTCTCATGAATAAATAAATAAAATCTTAAAAAAAAAAAAAAAAGAAAAAAGAAAAGGGACTTGCGAGGGAAATGAAAGTTATTGGAAGGTTCACTTTAGAAATTATGCTTCATTTGGAGCTGCAGTTTAGGGGACCTTCCCGCGCCACTGGCCCTGCTCGTAGAGGGGTGCTCTGTTCTCCCGACTAATTTGGCAGGTCTCTGTCTAGGACGGGAGCAGAGCCAGTTCTGTCTCAGGCTCAGAACTCAGAAGATAAAATGTGTCAACTTTTCCAATTACTAACATCGCTTGGCATTTCTGGAACTGTGGATATAATGCAAGAAGTTTGAGCGGTGTGAGATGCAAACACTGCCCTCTAGGAGTTTATTTTTAGTGAAGGCAAAAGACAGGTATGCAGGCAATTCAATATAAGAGATCCCAAACTTGGGGGGGGGGGAGGCGGTGGGGACAACCAGGTAAGGGGGGTCAAAGGTACAATCTTCTAGTTATTAGATAAATAAATCCTATAGCTATAATGCACAGCATGGTGACAACAGCTAACAATACTGTATTGCATATTGGAAAGTTGCTGAGAGAGTAGAACTTGGAAGTTCTCATCACAAGAAAAAAATTAATAACTATGAGGGGTGATGGATGTTAACTCAACTTGCTGTAGTGATCATTCCGCAGTGTATTGGGTCATTATGTTTTACCCCTTAAAGGTATATACAGTGTTATATGTCAATTACATTTCAGTAAAATGGGGGGAAAGAAAGAGATTCCAAGACCAAGCCTTAACCATCAGATAGCTTTAGTGACTCAAATACCCTTTTCATAGCCAGAGGCTCGTCACTGTCACGAAGGACTCCTTTTCTGGGAAGATTATTACAGATTTCCATGTTGTAATGATTCATCTGTCTACCAGTCATTCCTTTGTTCATTAACTCACCAAATGTCATTTTTGGGGGCAGAGAGAGACAAAATAGTCCCGACAGAGACTCTGTCTCAAGGGGCTGACCCTGCAGAGGGAGGGAGACAGGCATTAACAACACCACAAGAGAAAATCTCAAAGAAAATTTGGAATAATGATTAAAATGGGGTTGTGTGGTCTTTCAGTCTCTGATTTTCCAAGCTTTACTTACAGGATTTTTTCCAATATAGGAAAAATGCAAAATACAAGTGCAGAGCCCCTTTATGAGAAGTGGCTCACCTTGACCGTGCTTAAATCATAAGACTTTGGAAATAGGAACTAAGTTCAGATATCACCTCCTCCAAGAAGGCTTTTGTGATAGCATCTATGCCCCCTTTTGGCTTGGGTGTCCTCTCCATGTTCTCTCATCATACCACCATTCCCCTAACAACCATGAATTGAATATCTATTGCACTATCCCCTCATGGTCACCACCACTTCTGAACTTACACAGCTGGGTGCCCCCGAAGAAGGAGGGGCCACATCTCACTCTTTGCATCCATAGTACCAGACACATGCCTGCTGCATAGTGCTCAATTAATGGTGAGTGGCTCTGTAAATAAGAAGATGATATTTCTAGGGGTTTTTTCTCACCTAACAAGACAAGAGTTGCCTTTGTTCCCCGTACTATGTTAAGTTTAAAAATAGGTAACAAAAGTGTATATATTCTTGTTTTTTGAAATGTAAATGTACTTAAACATTTGTTAATAACATATCTATATAAGCACACATATAAAAAAACTTAGGACACACACCAAAATGCTAGCAGGGTTATCTCTAAGTGTTATGATTTGAAATGATGCTAACGTTTTTCTTTATGCATCGCTGTGATGTTTTACTATTTTACTATAGATGTGTACTACTGTTATAATAAGAAAATATGAAGCTAATTGTATTTAAAAAGGAAAGTTTGGCCTCTTCCATAAACATACACATAAACAGTTTATGAAGCTTCATGTTTACCATCTGAACCCAATGTTGACAGTGAATTGACCTTGTGAATTTATACAACCCATCTAGCTTGGTAGCATTTAATCCTATTAGATAGATTTGTATTTTCCTTACTCATATCTGTTTTATAATATTCAGAAGGTACCAAAGCAGCACTTTCCTTGGGAACATTCAAGCAATAAAACATAAATTACCTCTTTTGCCTCTGTCTCTCTGAGTTCCCCTTAAATTCTCCCTGCTAATATTTGGACTAGATGTTAGAGCCTCAGATGTCTTAACGTGAGGCTAGACCTCATGCCAATAGAAAAGGCAGAGCTAAGTAGTCAACTTCTCTGTCTCCTGTCTCTGTCTGTCCCCCTCCCTCCTTTTCTCCCTCTATTTCATCGCGAGTCTCTTGTATTCGCATGGCTCCGTACAAAAGAAGTATCAATTTTCTGGTCGGTGGTATTTCTGCTCTGCATCTCCTTTTTTTATTATTATTAAAGATTTTATTTATTTATTCATGAGAGACACAGAGAGAGGCAGAGACACAGGCAGACGGAGAAGCAGGCTCCATGCAGGGAGCCCGACTCTGGGACTCAATCCTGGGACCCCGAGATCACACCCTGAGCCAAAGGCAGATGCTCAACCACTGAGCCACCCAGGCGTCCCTGCTCTGCATCTTCTGACTGCCTGTCTTTCTAACATTTTGTTTGACTGAGTTGGAAAACCAGACAGTGTTGTGGACTAAAAGAGTTTATTTTTTTTTTCCCCAAAGGAACAATCACAAATGATAAAGTGTGCTTCTAAACAACAGGTTTAAAAATGATACATATTCTTCTCTGTCTGCAGCTGAATTCTCGCTGCCAGGATGGGGAAACAGAACAGCAAGCTGCGCCCAGAGGTCATGCAGGATTTGCTGGAAAGCACAGACTTTACAGAGCACGAGATCCAGGAATGGTATAAAGGCTTCTTGAGAGACTGCCCCAGTGGACATTTGTCAATGGAAGAGTTTAAGAAAATTTACGGGAACTTTTTCCCTTACGGGGATGCTTCCAAATTTGCAGAGCACGTCTTCCGCACCTTCGATGCTAATGGAGATGGGACAATAGACTTTAGAGAATTCATCATAGCCCTGAGTGTGACATCGAGGGGGAAGCTGGAGCAGAAGCTGAAATGGGCCTTCAGCATGTATGACCTGGATGGAAATGGCTACATCAGCAAGGCAGAAATGCTAGAGATTGTGCAGGTACGTAGCCCTAGACCTTTACAGACAAGAGTGCGAGTCACAGGTAAGAATTGGACAGTGCACAGTACAGCATGGTGCGGGTTGCAGATTGGTGCCCATCTAGGCTTTGATCCAGCCTACCCGGTGTTTTTAAAACACTGAACCCATATCCCAAACAGGAGATTACACATAAAAACAGAATGGTTGGTTATCTCTTAAAAACTCCAATCTGGCAACACTGGGCCCCCATTCTGGCCTGGCCTGAGTCACCTGGTGGTTTGTGATGACCTCCACCCTACAGATGGACGGAGCAATCATGCTCCTCAGCAAATCATGCTCAGTGTGACCTCTCCAGCCACCCATCCCAGTGACCTGCCCAGACCTCAAGTCTATGGGCTTATAGCCCCTGAGGTGGTGTCTAATGATCAACCCTGACCTGGGGCTCAAACCCTGCCCCTTTCAGTTACTACCTCTGTGACTCTGACCAACGTAATTCATCTAAGTGAGCCTCAGTGTCCTCATCTGTGAAATGGCACTTTCAGTGGTGCCAGTGAGGTTCCTTTAAGATTAGATGTGACGGCCCATGTCGGTGCTTAGCACAGTGCCAGCCGTATGGACAGCCCATCATCACACCAAGTCAGTTGTCATGAATCTACAACTTTCTTAGACTCTGAAATAAAGGCAGGGATCTCTAGGCTCGGTTCTGTCTCATCAGAACTACAAACATAGAATCAAGTCCTCCATCATTTTATTCTATTTTTTTTTTAAGTATTTATTTATGAGAGCGAGAACACAAGCAGGAGGAACAGCAGAGGCAGAGGGAGAAGCAGGAGCAGGGAGCCCGACAGGCAACTCCGATCTGACCCCAGGATCATGACCTGAGCTGAAGGCAGGTGCTTAACTGACTGAGCTGCCCAGGCGCCCCATCCTCCATCATTTTAATAGGAAGCACTCCATTCTGTTTCCCCAGATCACTCACCTAGAGTAAATATCCTGAACAGAACAGGAGAGGGGCCCTGGTGTTGGCCACATTTTCCTCGTCAGACCCCAGGGGAAGGTGGGGAAGGGGCATAAGGAGCTACGGTCATGGCTTTAACAGCTCGATGGGCAGGGAGCGGGACCCAGGGCGGAACGTCAGGGGACTGAGGCTCAGCTCGGAGGATCAGGACAGCTTCAGCTGCAGGCAATAAACAGGACTAGGTGGGTGGCAGCACCAGGGCGGGCTGGCCGTCACTCATCATCTTGGCAGGCAAATGGGCACAAGAGGGAAGCATCTGGAAGCAGACAGCAGTCCAAGAGAGTGGGCACTTGGCTTCCTGGAGGGCTCATCTCAGAAGCCAGCACCCAGGCTCGGAGGGAGATCTGCAGGCCCTGGGAGAACAGGATGGGGGTGGGTGGGTGCTGGACAGGAAGGAGGGGCTGTACCACAGGCGACAGAAATCACCGCACTGCTGGTGAGCTGGGGTGGGGGGGCAGGGCATTCGCTTTCAAGGAACCAAGGAGACCTGGTTACAGAAGCTAAGGTCAGATTCACAAGAGCCCCACGCGACTGACTGGTTATGGGACCCTTGTAGCTGAGGCCCGGGCGGCTCCTGGGCCAGGGGGTCTGAGCCCCAGGGGCAGTGAGAGGGACAGGTGCACCTGGGGCTGGGGGCTGAGCAGGAGCGCAACCGACCCCCAGACTAGCAAAGTCCCCAGATCTGCCAGCTGGTGCTCACTGCAGCACTTGACCCAGAGCTGCGACCACCCGACCATGGAGTCTCAAGGTAATCCCTCAGAGACAGGAGCTTTTTTTTTTAAGATTTTATTTATTTATTCATGAGACACAGGACCCCAGGATCAGCCCTGGGCTGAAGGCAGATGCTCAACCACTGAGCCACCCAGGCATCCTCCCCTCAGAGACAGGATCTTAAATAAGAATAGAGGATTTCTCCTCTCCCCCAAGGATAAATGTATGAATAATGTCAACTGTAGAAATATGGGCAGTAGAGAAAAATATAAAAGCAAAAGAGAAGAATTCTCTCCATAATGCCACTCCACCTACAAAGGGAATCACTGCTATTGATTTTCTAATGTGAGAAAATAATATTTTCTGGTCTTATTTCCATGCATTTAAAAATATCTAACTAGGGCCACCTGGGTGGCTCAGGCATTAAGCGTCTGCCTTCAGTTCAGGCCATGATCCCAGGGTCCTGGGATTGAGCCCCACATCGGGCTCCCTGCTCAGGGGGGAGTCTGCTTCTCCCTCTTTCTCTGCTCCTTCCCTCATTCATGCTCCCTCTCAAATAAAATAAATAAAAATCTTTTTAACAAAATCTAATTGACTTCATAACGTATATGAAATTTTGTATCTTTCCATTTTCACTCAGCATAATACACGTATTTCTCATGTCATAAAAACTTTTAATGATATTTTAATAGATGTCAGACACCATAATTTACTTACTCTTCCTCCATTGTTGGAATTTAGGTTGTTTCCAGGTTTTATTTATACATGATACTGTAACTTTTAAATATAAAATAACATAATTCTTGTGCATGAAACTTTTTCTATATTTAGGATTATTCCCTTGGAATGGATTCCCAGAAGTACAATTACTGGGCCAAAGGGAACGAACATTGATTTCTGAGGCACCCGATGCTCTCTGCCAAATTGTTTTGCCAAACGTGCTCCCGAGTGAATGAAGTGTGTGCCATGTCATTGCACTTTTCTGATTTTTCTTCAACAAAAATTAACATAATTCAACAAAAATTCAGATTTCAAGGGTGATTCATTTTAATTAGCTTTATTTTGTCTCCTTTTCTGGGTGAGTGCTGTGCTCTGCAAACCACGCTGGCCCTCGGTCCTCTGCCTTACTGCAGAGAAAGCAGGTGACTACGTTCTCCTTTTGAAGAGAATTGCTTCCTGATTGGGATCTAAGAAAAAAATTTTTTTGCTAGCCATGGTGCTGTCTCCTGTTGAACATTTTTCACAGTTCTGGCTGCTCTTGGTCAGTGGTTTGGTGGCCAGTGTCGATGAAGAGGTTGACCCCCAGTCAGGGAGAACCCTCCAGACCCCATGGCCTTATGAAAATCAAATTATTCGCACATTCGTTTCACACCTACCACTAAGGCCCTGCTAAGTAGCTGGCACTGGGGGTAAATAGTGTGGGCAGGAACACACACCCTCCTGCGCCGTGGAATTTGGTTGGGGACTTTGCAGAGGATGTGCGGAAGGTGCTAGCAAGCACTCGCTGAGCCCTTGCCCACTTAGTTGGGTTCAGCAAGGAACGTAGAAAGGGATCAGAAAAACAAAGGGGCATTCGGCCTGCCAAGACCTCGCCACTTGCACGGAGCTGCGTCCACTCACGGGCCCACGGGAAGCTTCCAGGCGGGAACAGGGGGGACCTGGGGTTCCTCAAGAACTACTTATCTACTCGGGGTTTTTTGGAGCCAGCAAATGGAAGCCTAGAGTTTCCTTAATTGTTTTCTACAGCACCACACCCTGATGATCAATATTCATGACCGTGGGGAGGAAGCACTGCAGGCACCCTGAGGCGATTTCCAAATTGCCAATGAGATGAAATTAAATTTAGAACCATTTTCCTATTAAGGGCTCTGTTACTCCATTCTGCTACTTTGCAGGCTGATAGTTCACGTATTCTCTCTCATTCATATGCTAATTCCCGGTTTTCAATGACTCTCGGTGAACTGGACCGGGGATGTTGCCAGACTTCCCATTTTATTATTTTTCTCTTTTTTCTCTTCCCCACTCCGAAAGCCTGCACTCCAGGCCCTGGCCCAAGAAGCTGTGTACCTGTGTGCAGATTCTCTTTTTTGGCAGTGTTGGGGGGGTGGCGGGGGGTGGTTCTAGCTGGTCCGCACCCTAGAGGAAGCACCTCTGCAGGGGTGCATGGACTTCAGAGGAGTCACCGTCCCTTGGATGTCTGCTTTGCGTTTGGGTAAATATATGTTAGCGCTGAGATGAGAGCAAGCCTGTGAGCCAGCATCATCATTCACAAATGAAGGTTTCTATTTGTTAAAATGAGTAAAACCTGCAGCTTGATTGCAAGCGCCAACATATAAAATTCTTGGCTGAACTTTTGCTCCTCCAAGACTCAGAAATTAAAGCAATTTAATAAAGTACAAACTCATAGTGTTCACCTGCGGATACTTAGAACTGGTTAGGGTGTAGACTGGGGTCCAAACAAGTTTATAATTAAGCTCAACGATGAATGGAGTGTAGTATTCCATAAGTTTTCTAGTTTTTCTTCCCTGGTGTTGCTTCTTGTAGTTTAGCTTTGGTGTCCACAGTATATTGTTTATGGTGACAAGCTTTGGTCTCTGTGGTTGACGCTAATAATACTGAAATATGCCGTGGGAGCTTCCTCTGGCTGTTATAGCCGGTCACCATAAACTTAGTTGCTTAAAACAACACAGAGTTATTATCTTAGCAGTTCGCCAGGTCAGAGGTCTGGAATCAGTTTTACTGGACTAAAATCAAGGTGTCCATGGGTTACATTCCTTCTGCAGCTTTAGGGGAAAATCTGTGTCCTTGCCTTTCCTGGTTTCTGGAAGCATTCCTTGGCTCATGGCCCCCTTCCCCCACGGACAGAGTCAGCAATAGTAGATTGAGTCCTTCTCAAACCAGCATTTCTCTGGGCATCTCACTTTGCTTTTCCCTTCTACTCATAAAGACCCTTGGGACTACTTTAGGACCAACAAGCTAGCACAGCCTCCCCCTGTCGCAAGCTCCTTAATCACATCTGCAAAATCCCTTTTAGTATGTAAGGTAACATATTCACAGGTTCCAGGGCTCATGACATTTGTATCTTTTGGGGAACTGTTATTCAGTCTACTACCTATGCCAAAATGCAGTTATGTTCCCTTTAAAAAAAATAATTTTGGGACGCCTTGGTGGCTCAGCGGTTAAGCGTCTGCCTTCAGCCCAGGGCGTGATCCTGGAGACCCAGGATCGAGTCCCATGTTGGGCTTCCTGCATGGAGCCTGCTTCTCCCTCTGCCTCTGCCTATGTCTCTGCCTCTCTTTCTGTGTGTCTCTCATGAATAAATAAATAAATAAATAAATAAATAAATAAATAAATATAAACTTAAAAAAATAAAATTAAAAAAATAATTTTGTGCTATACAACATCTGGATGAACAAACAAAACCATATGCAGATTTATTTTTAGAATCTTAAATGAAAGTTTTTACATTCATGTGTTTGCTTTTTTTTTTTTTTTTTTAAGGGACACATTTAAGACATGATTTAGGCCCAGTATTTTATTATTGCATCAACACTGCCTCTCAGGAGTCGTAAGTCCGAGAGATCACAGCTCTGACCTTTCCTCATGGTACAGCAGATGATCTCCTCCAGGAGGGGAGAAGCCTCCCTGCCCTCCGCAGCTTCCTGTCAGCCCAGCTGGAGACAGGTCTGCACGCCTGCACTGGGGACAGCACAGGGTCTGCAGAAGGAGCTGAGCAAGTGGGAACGTGACATTGCCGATTTGGCCATGAATGCTTGGATGCTCCCTGGGATGTTAGGGGTGAGGGAAGGCTGAACTTTGGGATCCATCAGTGGGACCACAGAGCTCCAAGGGAGAGAATGTAGGAAAAAACATAGATAGAGTTAAATTGGTCTCCCTCTGTTCTCAGAAGTACCTGGGACTCGTGAAAGAACCAGTTTTTAATTACAGGACTATCATTGGTTAGAATATAAGCTGCATTGCATTACCATTCATTTATTTTTTTTAAATATTGGTTCATTTTTCTAAAGATTTATTTTGGTGGGGGAAGGGCAATGGGGCAGAGGGAGAGAGAATCTCAAGCAGACTCCATGCTGAGCGCAGAGCCCTATGCGGGGCTCAGTCTCACCACTCTGAGATCATGACCTGAGCTGAAACCAAGAGTTGACTCTTGGTTTGACTGTGCCATCAGGTGCCCCTGAGTTACATTTATAACTGCATGAAAATCACAGACTGAGACAAAAATTGGTCACCCATATCCAAAACAAAAATGAAGCGGAACCAAGGGAAGAATTGGCATGTGAGAATGGGTATCTTGGACAAGCAGATCAATATCACTTTGCCTCTCTCCTTGATCAATCTCTTTTCCTTTTCTTCCTTGGGCAAGTTTACCCAATCTTTCCGTGCACTGTTGTCGTGCTTTGTGAACTGGAACTCATCATAGCACCTGCCTCATGGGCAGTTGCTAAGGTCCAATGGTTGTGACAAATAGAGCACGTGTCAGTGTTATGGGGTATCACTCAATAAATGTTGGCTACCATTATCCTATCACAGTTTCCAGAACTAGGACAGGATGTTTTCCTGTCAAATAAAGGGAAGTTTCCTAAAGGACAAGGTAATAGAATCTTCTATTAAGTTCTAAGCTAAATTTACCTAGTCATAAAATGTATGTTCACAAAGAAGAGGGAGCTAACCCAATGAAACCCTCATTGGTGGAACTCACAGAAGAGATATTCTGGTACAGATGACTTTAGGAGTTCCTGAACTTCTTCACCTGCTATCTTTTCCATCAAACCCCAGCCCACCTGGGAATAACTAAAACTTCTGGGCTACTCTGGATGCTTGCAGGACTCAGATAAAAGAATGATCAGCTTTCCAGGAGAGAATGTGGTTCACACCAGGAACCCCTCAAACCCGAACTGTTGATTGACCTGAGCCCACAGGCAAACTTCATGCGTTGGGACTCTTTGGGGAGGATGTGGCTAGATTTGTTCTCAAGCTCAAGTTAGAGATTTTCCGAGAGGATATACACAGGCTGACATAATGTTACCCAGAACAGTCCTCAGGAAATTCACTTTGAAAACTGGCTTGGAAATTTTCTAATTAGCCTATTTGTTACTTGGATGTTAGTGATCGCTTCAAAAATATTGGTGTTCAAATAATTATTGTTTTGGAATCAGACTCTCCCTCCTCATTGTGACTCGGGATTAATTGGCATTGTTAATGAAGGCAGGGGGAACTTCAGGACACCCTTATCTGCCTTTTCATGCCTTCAAATGAATGAAACCCAAGGGCCCGAGATCGGTAGTATACTGGCAGCTCTTCACAGAAGATTTCGGTTTTGTTCTCTTCGCAGTATTGGATATTTCTTTTTTCTAATTGCCCCGTGTGGTGACAGGCGTGCATACCTGTACAGCCGCTGGATGAGGAGGGAGGGGGGTGATAGTGGGGACCAGGCAAACATTTGACCTCCAGGAACACCAAACAAATGCACAGATTCATCCCAATTGGTTGCAAAATCACCAACTGTGACCTTTCAGACAACCAACTTGTGTTTGTGCCACCGAGGCCCAAAATGAGGACCAGAACACATCTTTACATTCTTTTAGAGCCACTTCCTGAGTGGCACTTCCATTTTTTCTCCCAATCATCTTTCTAAATTGATGTCATAGACACTATGTCAATTTTAATATGTTCCTTGGAGACTTGACACTGCTCTTTTGATTCCAGAAAAAAAAAAAAAAAAGTGGGGGATGGGACAAGAGCTTCTGATCCATTTTTATATATGATCCCTGGGAATTTAGCTCCACACCCTTGCCTAATTCTCAGTTTTGAATGTGGACCACAGATGTGACCCTGGAACGCAACTTAGATTTCTTTCCTGGAGGAAGCTCTAAAGCAATTGCTTGCGCTAGTGACTTTCTCTAAGAACAAATCTTCGTGCTTATCAGTTATACTTGGTTTATCCCTTTCTTATTAGGGGATTAATGTTATTGCAAGAGTTTAACTCTTAGCATTGAGTATGCCATCTGGCAGCACGAGTGAGGCGCCCCTCCCTGGCTCTTCCCTCCCTGTGGCCTTCACGGACTCTTCTTCTGCTCCCGGAACATGGATACTCCCAAGCAGAGTCCCAGCTACAGCCCGTGTTTCCGTTCATTCTCTCGAGAAATCTCCTGGCCTCAGTGCTTGTGATGGGCCAAGCATTGTGCTGAGTGCTCGCCACACTCCGTTTCCCAGGGTGGCCGTAACAAATTATCATAGACGGGGAAGCTTAGAATAGCAGAAATGTATTCTTGCCATGGCTCTGGAGGCCAGAAGTCCAAAATCAAGGCATGGACAAGGTTGGTTCCTTCTAGAGACTCCTGGGGTGAGGGATGGTAGTCTGCTCCTAGCTTCGGTGGTGACTGGCCACCCTCAGGGCTTCCTGGCTCACAGCTGCGTCACTCTGGCCTTGGCTCCAACATCACTGTGTGTCTGTGTTCAAATGCCTTCTTTTTTTAAAAAATACTTTATTTATTTATTCATGAGAGATACACAGAGAGAGGCAGAGACATAGGCAGAGGGAGAAGCAGGCTTCTTGAGGGGAGCCTGATGTTGGGACTCAATCCCAGGACCCAGGGATCATGACCTGAGCCAAAGACAGACACTCAACCACTGAGCCACCCAGGTGCCCCCAAATGCCTTCTTCTTATAGGAATTCCAGTCACTGGATTGGTTAAAGCCTGTCCTAATCCAGTCTGATCTTATTTTAACCTGGTTACACCTACAAAGATCCTATTTCCAAATAAGGTCACCTCACCAAGTTCTAGGTGGACATGAAGTTTTGCTAGATACTGTTCCATCCGGGGCACGTGCATCATCTCTTTGAATCCTCACGACAACCTGATCAGCCCCACCTTATGGAGGAAACAACTCATTACTTCCACATCTCCACCTCTGTTATGTCCAACATTTTTTTTTTTTTTAAGATTTTTATTTTTAAGTAATCTGTATGCCCAACAGGGGACTGAAACTCACAAACCGGAGGTCAAGGCTGCACGCTTCACATACTGACCCGGCCAGCCAGGCACCCCTGTTATGTCCTTTTCTTAGTGGACATCTCCACTGAGCTGTTGCACTGGTAGTTCAATGTCAGCATTCCAGAATCAAGCTCATCACTACCCCCACGTCCCCGGGTGAAGGCCTATAATATACATCAGCTTTAGAATGTTTGTTTAGGACAATGAAAGGGCTCTTTGGACGGGGCTGTTTGAAGCTGCTTTTGCACTGCACTTTATGTAAAATTGAAAAAAAATATTGTCTGTATCTAAAAAGGTAAGTACCACCATGGACTTAAAAGAAGACAGTGGCAGGAGGAATGATAGATTTAAGAAAATATTAAGGAGGCAGATTTAATGGGTCTGCCAACTGCTAGATGTGGAGATAGATGACAGAGAGGTGCCAAAGATGTCTTTGACTTGACTTGACAACAGGATGGATGGTAGGGTAATCACACACACACACACACACACACACACACACACACACACACACGTTTTGGGAGGTCAATGTTGAGTTTGCTTTCTTCAGGTGAAATCTTACATGAAACCTAATATAAGAATGTAGCTGCTTTCATTGAAAAGGGACAGGGCCTTCTCCTGTCATCCTCTCCCCTCCCATGAAAGTACCTACAGCACCTGGGTAGAACATTAGGAAAGTTCCTGGCTTACTGTCTTCTCCTAGTTCTAAACAAGAAACTACTTACACCATTCCAGATACATAGACATTGATCCTATTTCAAAAGTGTTTCCAAGAAAGATCCTCATGGCTTCTCCCCACCCTCGTTTCCTGATATGCAATATCCTTCTAAGCGGGGTGCTGGTTTTTATCTAGAATCTAAAAGCAACCCTGCTTAACTGCTTAACTTCTTTTGCTTTTGGTCAGTTGTCATGCGGCCCTGGCTGTTAGAAGACCTCCATCTTCTGGTGAGAAAAGGCAGTCTGGTTTCCTTCAGAGAGAAGGTTGAGCTTTAACCTCTGGAACTGTGCCTGCCCTCCATTAATTCTGCAACTTTTATCGGTGCAGACAGGACTCCTTTTCCAGCATCCCAAGAGGTGGTTCACTCAGAGGGAAAATGAAAGAAAAATATAGGCTATTCACAAAGCTGGTGAGAGACCTGGCCACAGGGAAGGCATTGTCCCAAGCCTATGTAGGGGCAGAGCCAGAACTGGGCTCTTGGGTATCCTATAGAGCTCTGTGTTTACCCAGATTCAAGAATAAGGCTCTTCAAGTTTTTTTTTTTGTTTTGTTTTTTGTGGGTTTTTTTTAGATTTTATTTATTTATTCATGAGAGACACAGAGAGAGAGAGAGAGAGAGAGAGAGAGAGAGGCAGAGACACAGGCAGAGGGAGAAGCAGGCTCCATGCAGGAAGCCCGATGTGGGACTCGATCTCTGGATTCCAGCATCATGCCCTGGGCCAAAGGCAGGCGCTCAACTGCTGAGCCACCCAGGCGCCCCCAAGGCTCTCCAAGTTTAATTAAAAACAGGATGTCCCTGTTGGGCCTCTCATTGACATTGCTAAAAATAAGTAGGGAAGTAGCCTGGCCTCTTCATGGTTTAATCCCATTAAATTTGGGGAAGGGGGGTGGAACTGGAGCTAATAAAAGACATGATTTGTTTCAGATTGCTGTCTGGCATTGCGTCTTTTCTCTGCCTGTGCTGTGGAGCCCTCGATTCTGAAGTTCTAGTGCAATTGGCTCTACGTAGTTGATGCCGTGAGAAGGGGACAAAGGAACAATTTCCCAAATGTGGTTTTGCCAGGATGCCATCTACTTACTCATCTTGGAACCACTAGGACTTGTCACCTCAGCTCTTTGCTCACTGCTCTGGTGCCACACACGTCATAGGCCTGTGTGACCTGTTCTGCCAACTGCTAGATGTGGCAGACCTGGTTTTGTGAATGATCCACTAATCCCTATCTATGAGTTGATGCACACTTAGAAAAAAAATCTTGTCTTGGATTATGAAAGAGCTTTCCGGAATGTGAGCCCTCACTTCCTCCTCAACCCTACGATACACTCAGACATTGAGCCTTTGCCCCATTCCAGAAGTCCCATTTGCAAATATACTCATGTAAGGGCATCCTGACTTTCTCCATTGTTTTGGTTTGGGTTTTGATTTTTACAGTAACTCATCTTTATTTCTGTTTCCCAAACCACTTCTCTGGCCTAAGAGCTAAAGGCTAAATCTCTTAAAGACCATCTGTTGATGGAGTGCCTGGGTGGCTCAGTCTGCTAAGCATCTGTCTTCAGCTCAGGTCATGATCCCAGGGTACTGGGATCGAGTCCCACATCTGGCTCCCTGCTCAGTGGGGAGTCTGCTTCTCCCTTCCTCTCCCTTTGCCTCTCTCTGCCTCACTTGTGCTCTCTCTCTCTCAAACAAATAAGTAAAATCTCTCTTTTTTTTTTAAAGACTTATTTTCTAACACAAATTCATCCATTTGCTTGGTCTTTCATTCATTTGTTCAACCAAGGAAATAATCTTTGGGTTATTACACTGTTGACTTCCCATCAGAATTCTAAGAAGGAAAATTTCATGAACACCAAATCTTAAAGACTGAGAGTTTTAAGGAATGCTCCAGACCAGGGAGTTTACCCATCATTATGGGATCCAGAGGTAGTCTTGGTGAAGACTTCCATAACAGTTACTAAGACATCACTGGAATCACTCTACCCATCTAAATGGTGCTTATATAAAATAGGGTGCTTCTGGTCACCAATACAGCATCTCCTAAGCCCTTTGCCAGAGGATTGGTAAGCTATACAATAAGAAAGACCATATTGGTCATTTTGACCATTGACTCTCCACTACCTAGCACATAGTATTCAATAAATAACTGATGAGTAACTTATGAATGATAATTTTTTATCTTTCTTAAAAAAATTTATTTATTTACTCATGAAAGACAGAGAGAGAGAGGCAGAGGAAGAAGTAGGCTCCTCGCAAGGAGCCCAATGTGGGACTCGGTCCCGGACCCTGGGATCACGCCCTGAGTCGAAGGCAGATGCTCAACTGCTGAGCCACCCAGGTGTCCCAGTGAATGATAATTTTTTAATTCTCTGAACACCATTGCCTGTAAGTAAGGGAGTAGAGGTGGACTTGGAAAGTAGGTGAAAATAGGAAAAATCAAATTTAATATCACTTCTATCTTTTTTTTTGCTGCTTGTTGGAGAAATACAGATACCTTCACATGCTCTTTGAGGCCCCCGTGGTCTGTCCTGATCTGCTTCAGAGCCACATCTTATAACAGGCCCCCCTGCACTCACTTTCTCAGCCTTCTTGCCATTCCTCCTACCCAAGTGTCTAGGCACATTTTTGCCTCTGTCCTTTTCCTCTGTGAATTCTCCACTTTGCTCACCTCTTTGCTGCCTTCACTCCTTGGGAAAGCCTGCCTAATCCTCCTAGCAAGGAAGGCTCCCCTATTATATTTGCCTCATTGGACAATAGGCCCATGAGGGCAAGGATGGGGCAGCTAGGCCTGGCACATCATAGCTGATCGATAAATAGTTAGGGGATGGCTGAGTGAAGGGATGAAGGCTTGAGAAATGGGGAGGGGGTTAACTGAGATGAGGGATTTTCTTTACCTGGGGTCTGTGGATGTGCCCCTGAATCCACAAGCCCCTGAAGCTGTCTGAAACAGTGAGTGCAGATCTACAAGCACATTTGTCTGGTTTCTAAGGAAAGAGCACATAACTCTTGACAAACTGAAGAATTGTGGAGGCCAAGGGCAGGCTGCCCCATGATGGGCACTTTGGCATGAAGATTATTTTGAGTTAAAAAGCAGTTGAAACCCAGCAGATTCAGGAACAGCTCTTCACCTCTCCCATGACTGCCTAAAAAGAATTTAGGGAGAGGCCCTGCTCCAGGTAGAGAGCCGTCACCACAGGGAACTACATCATATGAACTAGGTATGATAGACGGGGAGGGACCTGGCATGGCTGGGGGCATTGGATCAAAGTCCTCCATGTCCCAGTGTTTCCGAGTGGCCCAGCACACATTTGCTTACCAAATATTTGCTCTTTTTCATCTTCCTCTGAATTACACTCTTTCCCTTTGAAGTCCCAGATCCCTACTCCTTCTCCTTAAGTCAAGAAGACATATATGCTTCATTTTGCCTGTCTTTGGAATCTTTGATGTCTGTGCGGATTCCCTGTAGGTACTCAATTAAGTTTGATTTTCTCCTGTTAGTCTGTCTCATGTCCATTTAGAAGGGTTTTGAAGAGCAGAGGAAACTCATCCTCTCCAACAGAATCTTTAAGAGGCTTCACATAAATATGTTTAATTATATGAAGAAAGGGAGGAGGAAAAGAAAAGACATGGGGAAGCTAAGACAACTAACAATGGATAAAGGAGAACAGAAGCGGAACAGAAGAAAGCTGAGAGAGGAGGAAGAGCCTGAGAGGAGGTGATGGGAGTTGGAGGGGTCCAGATATTCTTGAATGAATCCTCCAAACTTAGGGATTCCAAGTCTGTGGAAGACCCTGCGTTAGGAATGGCCAGGGTTCAATGCATAGCGCGATCCGACTGCTGCCCTTTCATCTACAAGGGGTTCTCAGGACAGCCATAGCAGCACTACACAGGAGCTTGTTAGAAATGCAGAATCCCAGGCCTCCATAACCCCTACCCCACCCTCTCCAGCAGAAAACAAGATCCCCAGGGGATTCACATGCACAGGAAAGTCTGAGACTCAGGGTTCTCACTGCTGGAGCAAGCTCTGCCCTCGGGGCTTCTCTCACTAGTCACTACACACCGGTTTTCTACAACAGGAACAGGACTCCCTGTGCTGATGGGAGACATCCCTTCACCCTTATATCTGGGAGGTTTAATGATAAGACTATTGGGTTTCTTACGATCACTTTGTTTCTGTCCCCAGGCAATCTATAAGATGGTTTCCTCCGTAATGAAAATGCCTGAAGATGAGTCAACCCCAGAGAAAAGGACAGAAAAGATCTTCCGCCAGATGGACACCAACAGAGATGGTAGGAGGCCATGTCTGCTTTGCTGTGCTCAGGGGGGACTGCTGGAGGGGCAGGGGCCAGCAAGGCAGGCAAACGCCACTCAGGGACAATATATGGGCCACAAGGACCTGGCTCACGGCTCTTTGTGAAAGTGGCTTATCCCACAAGCTCCCCAGCAGCCAGACCAGAGGACCAAAGTAGTCCTCGGCCCCAACAGGCTGGATCCCTGCAGCTCAGCTAATCAGAAAGCAGAGAAAGACTTGGCATCATTCCACCCAAACCCTGGTGGCTTTCACCCCAGCCTGCCCAGGGGGTGCAGCTGGGCTCTTCCGTGCATGCCCTAAGGTGTTGGGTTTCCTGTAGCCAAGTGGTCTTCCCCAGCCTTGTGGACAAGGGGAGAAGGAGAGTGAGCTGGCCAGCAGTTCCCACCCTGAGGGTGCCACCCACAATTCAAACCCAACAAGATGATTCAAAACAAATCCAAAGTGAAAAGGAAGATTGGATTTCCAACTCAAGAATAGTGGATTTTAGATGTTGGGTTGCCAGATGGAATAGAAGAGGCCCAATCAACTTTGAATTTTGGATAAATAACAAATGATGTTCTTTATAGAAGTATGCCCTATGTGATATTTGAGACACACCTCTATGAAAAAAATTATTGTTTTTTTTTTTGAAATTTAATGTTAATCCGGGCATCCTATATTTTATGTGCCAAATTTGGCAGCCCTATTCAGATGTGACACCCAAATTTAATATTTTTTTTAATTTTTAAAATTTTTTTGAGAGAAAGAGAGAGAGAGAGGGAGAGCACAAGTAGGCAGAACGGCAGGCAGAGCGACACATGAATGTAAAGTACTGAGCACTGAGCCTGGTGCGTAAGAAACCCAGAATCACCTGTGGCCCTTGCAGTTATTACCAGCTCCCTTTCCGCTGGGTGCCCCCAGCAAATCTTGTCAGCGATGTGTGAACACTTTGTATAACCATATGGCACTGGTGGACAGAACGACGGGAGGCTTTGTGGCACAGGGGCCTCTCTTTCTACCCCCTTGCCCCTCTGGGGCACTAGCTGCCAGAGACTCTGGTTTTGTGGGGTGCGGGCCAATCTGCTTGCTTTGCTTCCTGCACAAAGCAAATAGTTACATCCTATTTCCCCTTATGCCCCTTAATTCATAGCAAATAGCTTGATTGTTCTGTAAAGACTAAACAAATGAAATTGTTTAACAGTCTCTGAACTTGCTGATTTTGAGCTGCAAGGTTTGCTGGTGCTCCGGGGGAGCACAGGTGGGTTTGGGTCCTGCTCTGGGCCCCACTGCTTGGGTGAGCAGGTGAGCAGAGGTGTAGACACCGCAGGACAAAACCCTCACTGTGTGCTGGTTATAGGCAAGGGGTTAGGGGATCACAGAGCCCTGAGCGGGGTAGCGTTCCTGGAACACCTCTCACTGCTAAAAGCCCTGTGTTTTCCTCAGGGGAAGAGTGGGGAGGGGGTGGGAGCTGTACCAGGGAGGAGGAGGGGCTCTAAGTCTGGAGGAGTCAGAGGAATCCGTCTGACCAGGAGACCTGATGCTTTGCTTTGGGACCCCCAGGCCAAGGCTGGTGCCCCCACCTGGAGCAGAGGCCTCACCTAGAGTCTCCTGACATTAGATTCCTCTTGGTGAAAGCTCTTTGCATCTAGCCCCTGGCTGAGGACTTGAAAAGTCTGGACCCACAGACAAGTTAGCCCTGGAGTCTACTCAGAAGCACATGGGGAGCTAACCCAGGAGACCCAGACACAGAGGTGGAAGTTGGGCTTGCCCGCTGCTGCAGGCTGGAGGTTCCCAGAGCTCACCTTTGGGAGATCCTGACGGGTGCAAGTGGCCACTTCCAGCCTCCTCCCCTCGTGCCAGCCTTTCAGACCCAGGAAGTCATCACCATTTTCACCACTGCTGGAGCAGGGGCTCAGCTCACAAGAAACGACCAGGACACAAAGCCTAGAGGTGGCCTCATATTAAAAATAAACAGATAAATAAAAGCCCACCTTTCTCCTTCTTGCCGCTAACGTAGATCTGGTTAAACCAGGTGCTGGGGGAGGGCTTTGTGGCTAAGGGAAGCGTATTTGTTGATGTCTCTGAGTGGGGGGTGGTGAGGGCTTCAGTGGAGAGCACCCCTCCTGCGGCGTGGAATAAGTTGAGAGATGAGGGAGCAGTCACTGAGGTGGAGGATAGAGTTTGTTGGAGGCAGGAACCTAGTGTGAGGCCCAAGGGCACGCAGACGAGCTGAGCCCGGCGGGCACTGGGCTGCCCTGGGAGGGCAGAGGGAGCAGGCCCTCTGGGAGCTCCTGGAGGAGCAGGCCCAGCGGCCCCTTCCAAGGAGGGGGCACCTTCTGGCCAGCGAGGGGGGGATGCTTTGCCCTCCCTAACAGTATGACAGAGGGAGCTTCCAGAAGGGAGATCAACACATATCCCTGCTTACTTAGGAAGGAAGGGGACACAGAAGTGGGTCCTAGGGGGGCCAAGTGTCCCTCCTCCAGCCCAAGGGACCACACCTCTTCATTCTCCTCACTCTGGATGGGGGGCAGCCTCCTCACATGTTGTCCAAAAGAAGGGGCCCTCTCCCCCCCAGATCCCTCAGCTCCCGTGTAGGGAGAGGACTTACAGCAAAGCCAAGCATCCCTCAGGGAGCCCGGAAGGCTCGGGGAAGCCCGGGAACCCCGCCATGGCCTCGGTGCTCGGTGCTCGGTGCTCAGTGCTCCAGTGCAGCCTGCTCGCTTAAAAATGCAAAGGCCACAGCTGTGCGGCGGATGCGGAGCCTCCTGCCCGGGAGCCACAGCGCAGGCAGGCCTGGTGCGGGGCCAGCGGCCGACCCGACCCGACCCGACCCAATCCGACCCGACCGCCGTGGGTGGGCTCCCAGGAGCCGAGCCGCGGCCCCCGGGGGTCCCACCGGAGCGGCCGAGCGGGCGGGCCAAGGTGGACGCTCCTGCCCCAGGCGCCGAGGGACGCCCCCGCCTCGCCTCCGCTCACCTGTCCTCTTGCTTCCTAGGAAAACTGTCCCTGGAGGAGTTCATCCGAGGAGCCAAGAGCGACCCGTCCATAGTGCGCCTCCTGCAGTGTGACCCCAGCAGTGCCGGCCAGTTCTGAGCCCCGCACCCCGCAGATGATAGAGCTGCTTGTGTTCCCCTTCGACCTTTCTTTTTAACAATTATTATTATTATTTTTTTTTTTTGCCAAACAATATTGATGGTGATGCCGTCCCCCGTGCGGTCAGAGGCACCTTCCTCCGTGTCGCCGTCAGCTTCCTTCGTCGTGGGAACGCCCAGAGCCCCCGTGGAGAGCATGGACAGTGCTGCAGTGCACGGACTGTGGTGTTCATTGTCCTATGATTTTTCATTGTTATTATTGTTATTTTTCTTCTGATTCCAATGTCTCTGTTCTAAAACTGAAGACTCGGGGAGGCAAGAGAAGGGAAAACCATCCAGTCCAGTGATTCTGTGGCAAGCTTCCAGGGGCTTGTTTGAAAAACAAAACTCCCCACCTGAGTCTGGAGTCACATGCCCTCGGGGTGATGGCACCAGGTGCCGGCTCCCCAAGGACAAGGGACCCTCTGGGGCCAGGCTATGAAAGGGGCATGGAGGCCTCCACTCCACCCCCTCTCCCCCAGCAGGCTGTAGTGTCTAAGCTGTGAACATTTCAAGGTAAATTCATAGAGAAGAGGAAAAAGGTGGCTCAGCTATTTCGTCACACGTTTACACTAGTTGAGCTGAGTTTCTTTGGAAATTAAACACAAATGGTAACTTATAAAACAAAACCAGACCCATCTTGTTGCCTATTGTGATTAAAAAAAAAAAAAGACTGCTGTATATAAAATATTGGGTATTGCAGACCAAATTAAGTGTTTTGCCTTGTTTAAATGAATGCATGTTTAGTGAGCACTAATACAATCTTATTACAGAAGACTGTTTTTAGTAGCTTAATGTGAAGTAAGCCAACTATAATGAATGTCTATGTCTTGTTTTAAAGTCATATCTGTCTTTGCACAAATGCACCAATCAACAGGTATATTTTATATATTCCAGAGAAGTACAAAGTCACCATGACTAGGGCCCAACCTTAATTTTGAATGCATTTCCAGAGTGGTGGTATCTGCAGAATAGAAGTAGGGCAGGTTTAACTGGCCATGTCAATCGGAACACCAGAAGGCTAATATTGATGAGAGACGTGAGGCAATGGTTAGGTCACTCAGCCCAGCAGCTCAATTGTATTAGATTGAAGGGATGGTGCTTTTCTGAGTAGATCAATATTCTGTTGACCTGGAAACAACAACAAAAACAAAACTCACAAAACGAGACAAATTCTTGGAACTTCCCAATGATTTAATCCATATTATGGTTAGGGAGCTGTATCTACAATGTTGATCTTTTCATGCCCCCAGGGCCCCTTCAAAGAGTCAGAGGTTGGGCAAGGCAAGGGCCAGTGCATCTGTGATTTCCAGGGCCCACTATGGGGAATCCAAAAGTATTTTCCACCACCACGTTCTTTGAATGCAGATTTCAATTTTCAGAAGTGACAGTGCAAATTTGAGTCACCATTTGGTCTGGTGACCTCACATACACTAACTGGAATTGAAAGTTAAGAATAAAAATTGCTGATCACAAGTAAGTCATATCTTCACAAGGGTAGGCCTGGGGAAGTCCAAACACTCAAGGATGTAGATGAGGAGAACTTGCCCCAGGAGGAGGCAGAGAGGTCCCTAGTGGGTTTACCTGTGGCCAAGCTACTTTCTATAGATCATGACCCACAGAAAGACAAATGTAACTATGAGGAAGATGATGCTGAGCCCATTCTAACTCCATGTTCTTCTGTATTACTTGAGTCCCTTTTAACTGGTAGCAAAAATCTGAATTTGTATGGTTGTCCAAAATGCATCAACTTTGCAGGATGAAATTTGGAGACATGGTAAAATAATCTTCATCTGAGTGTCAGTTCCTCACAGTGGGTCTATCCTGAGACTTGCCAAATTCTTCCATAAGGCAAGTGGTAAGATCTAGGTTTGAAAACTAGGGAATTAACCTAAGAGTGGAGGGCAGAGTGGGTGAGAGGTCCAGCAGAGGCGCATCCCACTGCCACCCAACCCACTGTGGACTGAAGACCTAGTTCCCCCTTTCAGTTCTCTTCAGAAGGGGAGTCAGTTACTGCTTGGGCAGGGCCCCCTAGACTCTACCCTCAGTCAGGACATTTTGTTGAACCAGACTCAACCAGTTCCCTCCAACTGAGAGCTGGAGTGAGGAGCAAGAGGGGCTCCAGCTGTTTAGGAGAGAAAACAGAGCCAGACGTGTGGCTAATGAATGCTGACATGCCTGGGATGTACGCAAATAGCCCTGTCCTGGCCTGCCATTGACCCTGTCTGTATTTTCTTGATGGTTGTTTTTCTCCTTCTACTCCTTCCCAGGAAGGGCTTTGTATGTCTAGTCCAATGCACTTAAAGTCAGCCAGCGGACTCTGCAGCACCCAGAAGGCTGGATGACTAAAGGTTTATGTCACTCCTTTGCCGGGCTGTTCATTGTCATGGCTGTGGTGTGGGACCTCTGGAAATGGAGTCTGTTCTGTCTGAAATCAAGCCAGTCTGGGATGTTCAAGGGACTGGAATAAAGTGGCTTATGACTTGAAGGACAATACACAGTGGCCGACTGTTCATACTTGCTTAGGGTGGGGCAGGGGAGCTGAGGGTGCTGCTCCATCCTTCCTGTATGTCCCAGGGGACCCTTTCCACAAATGGATTTAATAATATACAGTTGAGCCTTGAACGATGAGAGGATTTGGGATACAGGCCCCCTCCCCTGTGCAGTCAAAAATCCACATATAACTTTTGACTCCTTGGAATTTAACTACTCATCACCCACTATTGACCAGAAGCCTTACCTGTAACATAAGCAGTCAATTAATGCCTATTTTGTATGTTATATGTATTATACACTGTATTCTTACAATGAAGTAAGCTAGGTACAAGGAAGTTATTAAGAAAGTCACAAGGAAGAGAAACTACAGATATAGTACTATCCTGTATTTATGGAAAAAAAATCTACATGTAAGTGGACCCATGTAGTTCAAACTCCTGTTGTTCAAGGATCAAGTGAGTATACGTATAGGTCCTATCATATGGAGTGGCCCCTGAACCATGACCTCATGTTGCCTGAGCTTGGCATTCAAGCATGTTGTCTCATGTGATTGTCTGGGACAGGAGGGTTTAATGCCTCAACTGCTGACCAAGTGAGGGTCCAGGTGCTGATACTGCACCCCCTCCAGGCATGGCTTCTGCCCTAGAAGCACAGGAACGAGGGTTCATGAGGGAGGAATGTGGGAAGTGCTGAGCCCAAAGCCCTGTCCGAAAGCATCCTTGGTCTGTACATGGGCTTCTTTACTTCTCTCTACCCATGCACTTCTTCACCTTCACTGTCTTCCCACCTCCCCTCCTTCCTTGTAACTGGAGCCGCAAATTCTAGTCCAAACATTAGGTGCAATGGAAGGCAACTTCCTCTTCAGTTACAAATGAACATCCTCTTCTCCCCTGTCTCACCCTCTCAGTCTGGAGAAGAGTTGATAGAAAAGATGACATGAAAAGATGACTCCACACCCTCAAAGCAAATTCATATGAGGGTTTTTTTGTTTTTGTTTTGTCATTATCATTGGCCCTACCTCCAGCAAATCTAGGAAAAAGGGACTGGGGGTCAGCTACAGTAGGTGTCTCATGGGCCAACTAGACCTCCTGTAGGAATTGAGTTGACCCACAGGGGTTCTGTCTTCATAGTTTGTCCCTGTGGACCAACAATGGACACTCATGAGTATTGAGCATGAGCAGCACCTTGTTGTTCATGGCTCCAATGGTGAGGTGGCTGGCAGCTACCAACCTGATCAGGAGCCTGCACTCCTGCACCTGTCGGAGGCCAACCTGCTGTTTTCCAGCAAATTTCCAACCCCGAGGCTTCTATTTTCAGGATGTTGTTCGAATACTCCAACCCAGCTGGATTCCCTCAGAACCTGGTCCAGGGATGGAGGGGGCACACTGGTTGAGGAGGAGTCTGAGTGTTAAGTCAAGGTAGAGAGATCACAAGACCTATCTTTGGAAGAAATGGACATACGTCACACATGCCTCTCTTGGTTTGAGTATGCCTAGCACACTGCTAAAGTTTTGTTTTTTGAGATGGCTGAAGAAACAAGAGAAAGAACATTGAGCCTTGTATTTTCCAAGGCAGCAGAGCATCAGCTAAATCCACCTAAAATAGAAAGGTTGTTGCACAGTGAAAAGATGTTCAGGCCAAGGGTATAACTGATGGTATATTCATTTCAAATGGGTTTTTCTGCACTTGAATGTGAATCATGACTTAGGTATGTCCTGGGTATTTGCTGCACTGTGTGCTAATGTGCCATGCATGGTCTCAGACATCCCTGGGCTTACAAACAATGGTCACTTGGAGAACATTCCACATTATGGAGCTAACCCCCTAGGGCAGCTCAGAGAGGCAAGGGCCTTAGAGAGGCTTATTTCATGACTACTTTTCACAACACTATTCCAGGAAATAGATGGCATTTTATGACTTCTCTAGGTGAAAGGTTTTACAATTCTGGGTAGCTCAATGGCCCTTATTAAATACCCAAAGCTGCTACTGGTATGTCATATACATGCAGACAGATGGACAGACTCTTTCACAAAAGGTATCTTTCCAATACCAGTATTTAACCACTTTGTGTGCTCGCACGAGTGTTCATGGTGACCCAACACAACACCGAGTGCTATAGTCTCGGAGATGTGTGTATGTTCAGAGGTTGGGGGTCGGGGGGATTAGGAAAGAAGTGGGAGGCCAAGCTCACAGCTCAGCTGATAAGTTTTGTCCAGCACCTTGAATACAATCACAAAGTAATCTACATCTATGTCTACCTCAGAGCTGCAATCAAATTCTTTCCTGAGTGGTGCACGAAGGGTGTTTGCTATGCAGGGAACAAGCTGCTGACATTTGTCTTTAGTGCCCTTTCAACATCCCCTTCTCTTTTGCTGCTTTGCTGATCAGAGGCCCGCCCACTGTGTTTCCTAGAATTCCAGGGTCTCTAAAATTAACCCATGCACCTGTTCAGCAGATCTCGGTAAAGTGTAGGGATGAAGGACCCTGAGGACAAAAGGTATAACATAAAAGGGTATGTTCTATGTAGGAAGGGTAGACCAGGAAACCCATTCAAGGAACATTTACTTGTAATAGAGCATCCAGCGACGCTATGGGAGACCTTTCAGGAGGGGTTGGCTGTGGTCACCAGAGGGCTGTTCAGATCTTCCCTTTGGAGCCCCTGCTGCTGCAAGCACAGCTCACGGGATGATAGGCTTCACTCTCTGGGGCTGCTCCCAGTCAGCGACTGCACGAGGCAAGGCTATTGGGCCATTCTTGCCCCACACGGGATTCTTCCTGCATGTGACCTTCATGCAAGGACTCTGTGGGGGTCCTGGCCGAGGCAGTCTGAGGCTCTTCCCGCCCAGGCTTCTTTTCTCCCTTCCCTCCTTCAGCAGGGGTTAGTCCGTATGCTCTCCCTCTCCCCCTGCTCATTTCCCCTTTATCGTTCGTATGCATTCTCCGCAATAAATCTCTTGAATGTCTAATCCCATCTTGGTCTGCTTCTAAGAGGACCTGAACTGACACAGTGACGTCTCCTCTCCCATTCCCATTGACCCTCAGATATATGGGCTCAGACACTCGAGTTGGCAGCCTTCCCAAAGTGAGATTCACACTGGTGATTTCTCATGTTGCACAAGAAGTGTTAAGGGTGGGAGAGGTTGTGTGTCTTAGAACTGCAGCTATGACCCAGCCCCGCTCTCCTGGGGTGAGCCCTTATTACCGTACTAATGATGCCAGGCCACTTTGCACATGAATCACTGCCTCAAAGGGCAGACTGTGTCTAACCCGCCTCTTTGTCCCCAGCGTGGGGCACAGTGCCTGGACCCTAGTAACTGAACTGAATTAGCAGAGTGGAGGCAAGAGCCAGGATTGGCCCCTGTGGCCCTGACAACTAGTCATCCTCACCTACCTGACCTGAGTCCTGCACAGGGAGGTGGGGGACAGGGTGGCACACATGGCAAGCAGAGGTCACTGAGCAGCAGTGCCTTTGCTGCCATGGGCCACAGGAGTGATTACCTCAGGGCAGATGTGGAGACCAGCTGCATCCTCTGTAGGACCTAGACAGGCCTGTGGGTCCACTCAACCACCCATGGGGGCTGTGGAGCATGGATCATGGCAAAAAGGCCTTGTGGCCCATTGCTAATCCCATGATCCTTCCAGAAGTCTCCTCCATCAGCTCCACCCCAGCCTCCTCTCCCCTGCCCTGATCCAGGCATAGAAGCTGCTTGAGGTGCCAGTGGGGTTGCCACTGGAGTGAAGTTGTCAGAAAAGACTTTCTCGAGGCAATTTTTTTTAAAAGATTTTATTTATTTATTCATGAGAGAGACACACACACACACAGACATAGGCAGAGGGAGAAGCAGGCTCCATGCAGGGAGCCCGACGTGGGACTCGATCCCGGGTCTCCAGGATCAGGCCTAGGCTGAAGGCAGTGCTAAACCACTGAGCCACCCCGGGTGCCCTTTCGAGGCAAATTTTAAGCCAAGATTTGACAGCTGTGGACGTAGACAACGTGAGTTGCAGAAGGATGTAGAAATGCTGATTGGAGTGGAGAGGCTCTGGTGGATGATGGCTGAAGAGCTTGGTGGCTCAGTGGGGAGGCAGCGGGGCAAGACTGTCATGCTGTCATTGGAGTTTTAGCCATCAGGTTTCAGTCTCTGTGGAGGCTGGTACAGATGAACTAAAGAGATAACTCAGGTGGGGGTGAGTGCACTGGGAGTGAGGAAGGTAAAAGCGGGCAGGCAGAAACTACCGTCCGCTCTGGGGAGTTGGCCAAGAATGACCACCCAGGTGGGACGCCACTGTCACAATGAAGGCCTCTTGATTTCTTTAGCTCTCTTCTTGTGTAACCTTGGGGTGGAGTACAATCCACAGGAAGAGGACACACCTGCTGTACTAAGGCCTAAGACCCGAAAGTGCCCAGGGGCAGCCTAGAATCTTCCCAAGGCCACGCTGCAGCTTCTTTCCAACAGGGCAAAAAGCCCCAACACCCACTTCACAGAAAACACCAGACATTGTCATTTACTCTGACATTATGAATATTTATTTTTTCTTCTTAAAAATGTACAAAAAATAAAATAACTGTATTTATAGTTTATAGATTCCCCCTCTCCCATTTACAAAACTATTAAGTTACATTTGCCTTTTTTTTCTTTAAAACATGAAAGCAAATTGTCCATCTATCAATCTCCCTCACTCGTTTTTAAGAACGGGCCATTCAGAGAATTTGGCACAAACCCTGTTTCTCTTGCATTTTCCTAACTTTAAATAAGAAGGAAAATAAATGTTGATTCATTTCATGCCTCCTAAGTTTCTGAGTTCAGTCTTTTAGGATCCAAGTCCAAGATGATATCTGACTGCATTTTGCTGTTGGTCCCAATTTCCAAACACCTGTTAAGTCTAAGCAACTTGGATACATATAAGAAAAATACTTGTTTGACATGTCCCCCATTTTACATGGATTTTTTAAAAAGCATATTTATTTCAGTGTGATTAACTTAAGGGACAAAAGCAGAGGAGTCAGTTTTTCCTATCTTTCTAGAGTGCTTCTGCTCAGAAAATTGTGCTCATCGAAGCTCTGCTGACATACATGGTGGAGGACACATCCAAGCTAAGCCGCGGGCACTCTGAGGATGGAGCGGACAGGGTAAGGGTTGGGAGCAGAGCAGATGGGAGGTGATGCTCTGCACCACCCTTGGGTGGCACTGGCCTCACATTCTTTGTTCTGGTAGGTAGGGGTCACTACAGTGATTGCTTAGGGATCAGAAACAAATGAAAAAGCATCTCTGATTCATCCTCTGCCTAGGGCAGGACTAGCAAACATTTTCCCACAAGACTAGAGAAAGAAGGGTGGGGCTACCTGTGTCAGACTGCCCAAAATTGTATCTTATATACTATGCACTTCCCATGCTCCTTGCCTCAGGGGCCGGTTCAAACATGAGGGGCGGGTTCAAACATGACTGGCAGATGAAATGGCAGGTACTACTGGGGCACAGACTCCAGAGGACGGAACGGATAAGTCAGGTGCATGGGAAGTGCCTATTTCCAACACTGAATTTGTCTGTCATAGAACAGAGCTGCATCAGTACCCAGTGAGGTCCCCAAGCTACTGTTCAGGGCATGACAGAGTGGGGAGGAGGGAACAGGCTGGAGCAGAACTGAATCCAGGATGCAAACCTTTGGCACCACAGGAAGGGGTAAGATGTCCAGAAGACACACTGAAAGGTGCCCCCATAAGACCACCCGGACATTTCCCTAGGTGCGGCCCCTGCCCTCTGTTCCATTCAAATCCTCTGCAGCCTCGAGGAGACACAGCTGGCTGAAAACAGCCCTTCTGGCCTGCTCTGGGCCTCAGGGGCAGAAGGGGTGGGAGGCAGGGAGCCCTTGGAGAGAGAGAGCCCCCCAGGTAAGACGTCAAAGTGCTTCTCAAATAAATCTGGGCCTTTACACAGAACCTGTCCTAGCGCAGGATCTTGAGGGCAGGGCGTGCTGACTACCAAAGGCTAGTGCTTCAGCCACATGGGTGAACGCAAACCCCAGACCACTGACCAGTCCTTTCAAAGAGAACAGCGCCCCAAGACGGCTCATGGTTTCATAATTGTTTAGGGAAGCGTTTCTTTCTCCTCTTTGTCTCCCAGGGCACGTGCAGGAGGACAAGACCTTCTCTCCCAGTCCTCCTCGGGAGGCTGCCTTCAGAAGAGCCAGAGCGCTCTGGGGGGGCACCCCCCCGCCCCCACCATCCAGCAGCCTGGAGCAGAGGCGGCCACAGGAGGCTGCCCTCACCTGTGGATTCAGAGCTAAGCTGTGGGCACGGCTCTCAGCTGCTGCTGGGCTTGTAAGGGAGCCACTTGAGATGAAGGATGTGCGTGTAAACCGTGAGGTGCCACACAGGGGCCAGGCCCTCCCGAGCCCCACGGAGCTCGGCGGTGGCTCCGGGATAGCACAGCCTCTCGGCAGAGCTCCCCTCAACCGAGGGCCGAGGCCTCCACGCCCTGACCTTTCCCACCGCCTGGGCCACTCGGAGGCACAGGCCGGGCGTCGCCAGGAGCCCAGCACAGTGGCCCGCACAGCGGGAGTGCCCCCAGCATCCTCCTCGGCATCCCCCGGGGTCCCTGACACCCGAGGCCACTTCCCTTCCCAGCGCCTCCCCAACAGCTCAGGGGCAGTAAACATGCCCACGTACCACGGGTAAAATATATTATTGTGATATTATAAACACTATGTACACGATGTCCAGGCACGCCTTCTGAGTTACTAATTACATGGCAGCTGAATGTCTTCCTGTACAAGGCCTGGCAGCCACTCGTGACAAACCCTGGGAGGTATTTAGCAAGATGGCCTTCCCCAGAGTGGCCTGAAGGTTTGTGACCAGAAAGTGGCAGCAGCTCGTTTGGTCCAGCCACTCAGGAGAAGTGCAGGTGAGGCGGAAGGGCCCGGGCATTCTCAGGCTCTCTGGAGTGAACGGATTGGCTGTGTCTCCCTTGGAGGGGGAAAGCTCTGGACGGTCTCATCTGAGGCCAGCAGTGACCAGCAGTGCCTTGGCGGGCCTGGACCCTGGGTTCCCGAAGAAGGTGGAGAATAAATAAGTATCTGACAGGCCCAGCACACGTTCCTGAGGGCCTCAGGCTTCAGCTCCAGTAGGACCCTGTGGATGGGCCCAACACACGGATAAGAACCGGGGCTCTGTGCCTCGTCCGGCTCCCAGTGTGGTCTGTAACAGTGGTTTTGAGTTGGGGGAGGTGGGTGTCCGGGTTCCAGGCTGGGGCCTCCATCTCTCCTGGGGAGGAATGCGCTGAGGGCTCCTGCCAAGGGGATGCCGAGAGCTGGGCTCAGATTTCCATGAGTGTGATCTTGAAGCCTTCCACCATGCTCTCCATGTTGAGAATGAAGGTGTCCTCATTGGAGTAGTGCTCAATGATGTTGTCATCCATGTTCACCAAGATGCTGCCAGGGAGTGGGGTGGGGGGTAAGAAACAAAGATGCCGTCAACAAGTGGAGGGCACGGGCAGACTCCAGGCTGGGGGGAGGGGGTCCCCTCAGCTATTCCTTGGTAAGGGAGGCCGGAAAGGATGGAGGAGAGAGGAGATAAAGCAGGAAAAGACCCTCATCATATTTTCTTTCCCCAGAAACCAGCTTGAAGAAAATAAAGCCTCAATTTGTCAGAACTAACCTGGTGACTCCTTATTAAATGGGTCTTCAGAGATCCACCCCCCACCCCCCTTGCTTTATAGACTGGTAAACTGTGGCCCAGAGAGGTAAGCCTGAAATCGCTGAGTTAGCTCTTGACAGAATCAGGTCCTTAACTGTTTTCATTAAGCCCACTGCCTCTAGAAAACACACTTTAAGAAAGTACTCCATAGTGAGAGAAGAGGAAAATCAAGAACCGTGGCTATCCTTTGCTGAGCATGTAATTTGTTTCAATGTTTCAGAGACCTTGTCTTTATTCTTCCCAGCAGCCCTGACCATCGCCACCATGCAGATGAGAAAACTGAGTACAGGGAAGTGAAATCAGCTCCCCAGGTTCATCCAGCTGGGTCTTGGCTGAGTTGGACTGCAAACTGGCTTTGCCTCACTCTGAAGCTTACACTTCACCACATGTGACCTACTCCTTGGTCAACTATCCCAAGTGGATTTGGTTTTAAGAGAATCAACAACTTCCAGGGTCTGTCCGTGATTTGGAAATCAGACAGATCTCAGTTTGCCATTGAAGAACTGACTCATTTGACAGCTATGTATCATCTGGCAAGTTTTTTTTTTTTGTTTTATTCTACTGCAAACTAAGAAGCCTGCTCTAGAGTTGCTGTCAGGACTAACGTATTTAGTGCAGGGCCCAATATGGTGCTCGATGGAAGTGAAATGTTATGACCACTGGCATGCACGTCTGCAATGAGGATTTCTGCCCAGCAGTAAGACCCTGAGACACCGCTCAAATATCACCATCAAAGGAATAGGCTCAGCCTATTGCATTGACCATGGAGAAAATTGTAATGTTCATTTAAGTGAATTTGCCAACAAGGGCTCCAGTGGAAAAGGTTTCCCAAATTTGATTCCCAATCTGCCAAGAGACCCATCACTCAGAAAGCCGGAGCATCTCAGATAATCAATTTCCTTTATGACAGAGGCTCAGCGAAGAGTTTAAAGAGCCATATTCTGCATTTTGTAGAATAGCTCCAGAAGCTGACTCAGCAGAAACTCTCCTAGAACTAAACTTAGCTCCTATAGCCTCTCCTCTTAGAACCTCATACACAAGGAAGCCCCCAGGAGGCTGGAGGCGTGGGGAGGAGTCATAGCGCGGTGCATACAAAGCACGTGCAAGAGTCCCAGAATCTACTGAACGCCCCCAATAAATGAAGTATTGTTCCCCCAATAAATGAAGTATTGTTCTTAACACTGAGAACAGGCAGGTCCAATAATCATTTAGATTATTTTGTTGATAATTACCTCACAGGTATTTTCTATGCCCTGAACGGTTCTCACGTGTCAACATGAAACCAATCCCAGGAGCAGCATGTGATCCTTTATAAACTCCGCTCCCTGCACAGGGTTGACACTGCCTTTCCCCCCAGGGTCTTCACCACTTCTAAACCTCTCTATTCCACCGGCTTATCCTGTCATTAGAATGGGACATCTCAGCCGACATCAAGACAATGTGCTGTCTCCTTCCCTCCCTCTCTTATTAAGATCTCCAAAATGCTCTGCATTTGTAAGCTGCTCAGCAATCCTTTGTAAGGATGACACACACTTTTTATAAAAGGTGGACAACAGAACAAAAGATGGGCACCATCTTTTTTTTTTTAAGGTACTATGTAGATTGATTGGATCTGGAAGTCAGTGTAAGTTGTTTCTTTCTTACCCTTTTTTGCTTTTCTTATAAAGCTTTGTGATCTTCTCCACAGGCAGCCCGTACTTCTCAGATATCTGTAACACCAGTAACAGAAAGGCAGATGAGCACGGAAGGGGAAGCCAAGCAGAGGCAGGAGGGAAAGCTCAGTCTCACTCTCTTGGAAATTCTTGTGGTGTCCGTGTCCCTCACGCAGGAGTCAGGTTCCCAATATGCCCCAGTCGCGAGGCTTTCCCTTGGGCAAACCTTAAATCATTCAACAAGAGAGTCAGTCATGCAGCAATGTAATCTATGATGAAGGTGTCATCTCAGATTAGTCAGTAGAAGATGGACTCTGACATGCTGGATTAAATAAGAAGCCATATTGAAAAAAATTCAACAAGTCAAGCTGGAGCCCTTCTCCACTCTTTTTTTTCTTTTTTAGTAGCTCTAAGCCCATGACCCCAAGATCAAGAGTCGCATGCTCTACCGACCGAGTCAGCCAGGCACCCCATCTACTTCTCACATCAAAATAAATCTCAGATCAAAGATTTACATGTGAAGGCTGAAACCATAAAAGTTCTTTATACTGATACTATCGTCAAGGAAGGAAGATCGTTCCCACAAAGATATGAAACCTGAAGAAAAAAGGCCAAATGTTTGATACAAAAATCATAAATGCCAGTAGAGTAAAAACCACCACAAAAAGCTGAAGACAAATAATATTCTATGAAACCTTTTTGCCACGCAAATGACAACCAGGGAACTAACTTCCTTAAGTTAGAAAGAACTATGAATCCAGAAAAAGACCAACAATTCAATGGGAAAAGAAAGAACACAATATGAAGGAGTAATTCACAGAGAAAAAAACAAGGGGACAATCACATGAAAAAACATTACTGCCTCACTCCTAATTTTAAAATTTCAAATTAAAACAACAATAGGATATTACTTTATGTTATCAAACTAACAAAAACTAAAAGAATGTTAATATGGTGTCAGCCAGAGTGTGAAAACCATCAACTCTCATATTCCATAGATGGGAGAATAACAAGCTCAACCTTCCTGGAGGGAAATTTGATAGAAGCTATTGAGATTCAAAAAGCATATGTTCTTTTACCCACGTATCCTTCATCTAGCAATCTGGTCTACAGAAATACATTCAGGTGTACACAAAGCTTTTCAAAGCAACATTGTTCATAATAGAGAAAACTGTATATAATAACCATCCATTAAGCATGTTTTGTTATTTTCACATCTGAAAGCCATATAGTCATTTTAAAAAAACGTGGCAAGCCTATATGGGGAAAAAAAAAAGTCCTTAACACACTGAGGGGAAAAAAAGCTAACAAATTGACAAACAGTACATATAGTACGACCCCATTTGTATTTTTTTAAAGAAATAAGTATGTAAGAAAGGAGAAAATATGTGAAGGACCTGCTAAGCTATTAATAGTGGCTACCCTGGGCGAATGGACAGAAACAAGAGATCCTTTCACTTTCTACTTTGTACCATTCTGTAGTGGTTTCTTTTCCCTTTACAATGATTGTGATTTACTTTCTTTTGTTTTGTTTTAAAGATATTATTTATTCATTCATTAGAGACACAAAGAGAGAGAAAGGCAGAGGGAGAGGTAGGCTCCATGCAGGGAGCCCGATGCGGGATTTGATCCTGGGTCTCCAGGATCAGGCCCTGAGCCAAAGGCAGACACTCAACCGCTGAGCCACCCAGGCATCCCAATTGTGATTCACTTTTATGAATATAAAGTAATCATAGTTCGGAGATGGATTCTGGAGAGTCCTACCCTAAATGCCTTTTCATGCTTTCTCTGTCCCAAATCCAATCCACCAGGCTCTTCTGAGCCCAGAGGCTGGTGGGGCTCACAACCAGCTGGAGCAGGTGAGGTCTGAGACAGGAATCATGGGCAGTGGGGCAGAGGCTCCAATAAGAGGCTGAGGAACCCTAGAGCACATGCAGGGCAGCTCTGGATCCCCGAAGAGCTTATCCTACAGAGAATCATAGGTTCCCATCCCTTATTCCTCCTCCTGCATAGGAAAGCCTCCTCACTCTGAGAATAAACCCAGGGGAGTAGAACAGGTGGGCCAGGGCTAAGAGGGCTTCAGGAGCCTAGGGAACCAGTGGCCTGCCTGCCCCACCTTTACTGCTCCATCAGCAATGGGACTGCCCAGCTGCCACAGATGAGCTGAAATGAGCCCAGTAGGACAAGTAACATGGCCTAGGGGCAGCAAAGGAAATCCACAGCACTTGTGTGGAAGGCACTCATTTGAACTGAACATAAAAGAACACTTATGAAGATAGCACACACATGCAAAATTCTTATCTAAAGATATGATTATTGAACTAAAAACAACGTAAAGTACAGTCATGAATTGAAGGATGGGTGGTAAATACGGCAAACCAGGGCAGCCTCAGTGGCTCAGCGGTTTAGTGCCACCTTCCGCCTGGGGTGTGATCCTGGAGTCCCGGGATCGAGTCCTACATCAGGCTCCCTGCATGGGACCTGCTTCTCCCTCTGCCTGTGTCTCTGCCCCTCTCTCTTTCTCTCTCTGTCTGTCATGAATAAAAAATAAAAAAAAAAAAATACAGCAAACCAACAGTATTAGGAAAGCTCCATCAGAAACACAATTTCAAAGTGCAGAGCAAAGACAGCATAGAGGAACTCATGACCAGAACAAAAGATTTGAAAAACAGAAAGGAAAAGAGATTTGAAGAACAAAGATAGGCCCTATAAGGTGTGAATCTCCAGAGTCTCAGATAGAGAAAAAGGAACAGATGAAAAAGAGGAAATAATTAAACAAATAATGGAAAAAAAGACTCATGTTTTTGGACAAGACGGGTGTCCTGAATTCCAGGAGAGATCAATGTGGGAATACTCATGCATCTGGCCATTCTGAACAGTGCCAAATCTCCAAAGGGTAATAAAAACATTCTGGAACCTCCCAGAACAAATCACACTCTGCTCCCAAAGGGAACAGAAGAATAAACCTGGCGTCAGTCTTCTCATCTGCAACCCTAGAAACCAAAGGATAGTGGAGTAACCCCTAGAAATTACAGAAGAAAAGGACTTCACCTCAAGAATCCTGTATACCAACAAGCTACACCTCAGGCCTTGGGGTGAAAAAAAATGGTATTGAGGACAACAGGCAACTAGCATTGTGCAATAAATAAATTCTTAAATAAACAGTAACTCTACATGTACCATCTATCTACATATATCCCTGTCTATATTATATTGATATATGTGTAACTAAAGATAGACAGTTGTAAGCTCATATATACCTGTGTATGTTTACATAGATGGAGTGGGTATGCAAAGGAAGTGCTAAACAAAGATTCTCAAAGTAAAAAGGAGATGATGAAGGGGAAATCTCATGGTTTGCTAGACTGAAAGCATTCAACTATCTCAGCAACACCAAGAACTGGGAACGGGGTTGTGGGGACAGCAGGGTGCACACCCTGACATGCTCTGGCTGGCCAGAGAAGGCAGTGGAGGGAAAAACAAAAGCTCTGAAGCCTCGTCTCCAGGAGGGCCGGGGAGCTACAGAGTGTTCGCGAGAAAAGTAGCTGGAATTTTATTTTCAAATCACAGAGAAATAAGGAGGAGGGACTGAAATAATCTAGGAAGAGTAGAGAATAAGTTTGAAGAAAAGGTGGAAGACAAGTTAATATATCAGCCAAACTAAAGACAAAGTAAGAGAAAAGTGCAGAGTAAAATCAATAATTAAGAAAAAGGAATACAGGGGATCCCAGGGTGGCTCAGCGGTTTAGCACCTGCCTTGAGCCCAGGGCATGATCCTGGAGACTCAGGATCGAGTCCCACGTCGGGTTCCCTGCATGGAGCCTGCTTCTCCTTCTGCCTGTGTCTCTGCCTCTCTCTCTGTGTCGCTCATGAAAAGATAAATAAAATTAAAAAAAAAAACTCAAAATTTTAAAAAAGAAAAAGGAATACAGAAGGAAGAAAACCAGGTCCATCGGTCATTATAACAAATGAGATGAAATGTATTTTTCCACTGAAAGAGTGGGTAAAAAAAAAAAAAAAGTTAAAAGAAGGATGGATGTTGGGAAGAAAAACACTTAACAGGGTGCAATGAATAAAGGGGTGCAGGCTGGAGGCCCAGGGAACACACAGAAACAGAATAGTGTGGGAGGGAGTAGATTCGTGTGAGACGAGGCAAGAGGTAAGGTTGATGAGGTCAGAATGGATATTATGTATTGATAAAAGCACAATGTATGAAAAGGTAGAGCAATCGTAACACTGTATGCATCCAACAGCACAGCACTTCAGCCCAACACAGATATAGGGCAAACCTGAAAGGACAATTAGAGTGGGAGATTTCAGCACATCTCTTTCAGAATTGGGCAAACCTAAGGCAAATGCATTAGAATAGCTGAATATAATCAATATACTAGATTTATTGTTTTATACACACATACATACATACACACATGCATCTTCTATCATGTGTTGGACTACAAAGATAAGCCAAATTACATCAGTATTCAACAAAATTACAAATATAGGATTTAAGGTTTCCAGAAATACTTAATAGTCCCTCCTTATCCTTGGGGGATATGTTCCAGGACCCCCAAAGGACACCCAAAACCTCAAATAGTACCAAACCCTCATGTTTTTTCCTACACATACATACCTATGATAAAGATTAATTTATGTTAGGTATAGTAAGAGATTAATAATAATAAAATAGGACAATTATTACTGTAATTAAAAGTTATGTGAATGTGGTCTCTCTCTCAAAACAGCTTACTATACTGTACTCACTCCTCTTTTTGTGATGATGTGTGATAAAATGCCTACATGGCAAAATGAAGTGACACAAAGGACATAGGCACTGTGACATAGTTAGGCTATTGACTCTCCGAAGATACTCAGAAGGAGGATTATCTGCCTCAGGAGCGTGTTTGACCACAGGTATGTAAAATTATGGAAAGTGAAACTGAGAATAAGGGTGGCTGTTGTACTCCTACAGGACCCTGGCCTTCTAACAGCTCAGCATCTCTTCCTTGGAAACCCAAGTTCCTTTAGCAACTGTTTGGGAAGACATTATGCTATATTTGTCTAAATAAACTCTAATATGAGCAAGTTTCTTTGAGCATCTTAATGCTATTTCCAAATCAGGTGAAATATTCTGAATAATGTAGGATTGACACCGATTTTGTCACTCCTCCCCAAATTCAATACCATTTCCCTTTGGGAGAATTTCTACCTCCTTTCTCTCTTCTTCCCAAGCCTGGCACTTGCACTATTTGTCAGGTCTGCTGGTGTATCCACACCTACACATTCAAATCAAAAGAGAACTGCTGACATGAGCTGGTCCTACATCCAGAGCCGTGCCCAAGGGATGAAGGCAGGAGGATGTGGGTGCAGCCATTCCTCAAGAGTGAGTTCACCCCACTCCCTAGGATTCTAAAACCAGTCAGGTAACAGAGCTGGTGCACAGAACAAATGTTGGAGGAGCAACTCTCCTTGGCATAATTTCTGGAGCTGCTATACCTTCAGCACTTCCTGGTTGGTCTAAGCTGGGGCTTCTTAAGCTGGGGTCTGCAGATGCCCAAAAAGTATGTACAAGAACTTGGGTGGGGAAAGCTTACGTCATTATTTTCACTAACCTTCAACTTTATTTTTTTTAATTGTATTTATTTATTCATGAGAGATGCACACACAGAGACAGAGAAAGAGAGAGAGAGAGAGAGAGAGAGAGAGAGAGGCAGAGGGAGAAGCAGGCTCTATGCAAGGAGCCCGATGTGGGACTTGATCCTGGATCCCCAGGATCACACCCTGGGCTGCAGGCGGCGCTAAACCGCTGCGCCACTGGGGCTGCCCTAACCTTCAACTTTAATTTAGCCTTCCCTTCAGTTACAAACATACAGTAATATAAGCAGTGCCTGTGTTTTGTTACCAATGGAAATTGTAGATATTTTCATGTCATATTAGAATTACTGCAGATGTCCCGAAATATCAATCACATTCACCCATACTTCGAGAAAGTAGCATATTTACTACTCCTGCCTATAGGTCATGATAGCTAATGCATGAATAAGATGGGATTCCTATATTGCAAACATTTATTATGACAGCAATGTTATCAATATAATTGGTTTCCTTAGTAATCCTATGTTTTTTTATTTTCTACACTGAAAAACATTATTCAGAAAAGGGTCCATAGAGTTCATCACACTATCAAAGACATGTCTGGCACAAAAAAGGGGAGAATCCCTGACAAACATTCAGTACATAAGAACTTGTCTGGGCAGCCCAGGTGGCTCAGTGGTTTAGCATCGCCTTCCGCCCAGGGCGTGATCCTGGAGACTCCAGGATTGAGTCCCGCATCGGGCTCCCTGCATGGAGCCTGCTTCTCCTTCTGCCTGTGTCTCTGTCTCTCTCTCTCACGGTCTCTCAAGAATAAATAAATAAATAAAATCTTTAAAAAAAAATCTATATATTAAAAAAAAAAGAACTTGTTGTCTGCCTGGGGTCCTAGAGTCCTGTTATTTGTACCTAATTATTCTGACTTGCTCAGTCTGAAAGAGTTTTTCTTTTTTTTTTTAAACTTTTGTTGATGTCCTTTGGAATTTCTTTTTAAAATAAAACAGGGACATTTTTCTACCCAGTATTACCAGACTCATAACTGTAGGTTCCCCTCTCCTGAAAGAAAACTGATTCTGATTCTTGGTCGTTTCAGGGGTTTGACTCCCAGTGTCCCAAAGCATGAAAAATACTTCGGCTCATAAATCAATTAATAACCGTCAGCCAGAACTGGGCAATTTGCATAAAACCTGCACAATTCCAGGCTGGACCTGCGTCTGTTGGGAGTAGCGGTGGCAGCAGCAGCTAGCATCAGTGGGTGCTTACTCAGGTCCTATCATACAGGCGCAAAACACTCTGCACTTCTTAACTGGCTCAATCCTCCCATCATGACAGTGGAACAGGTCTTTTTATGAGCCCTATTTCTCAGGTGAGGCAACTCGAGCTTACGGTCATTACATAAGTTGCCCTGTTAGTAAGCAGCAGAGACAGATTGGAAAGGTAACAATTTTGCAGTCTGGTGTCAGACTTTGAATGCTTATGGAAAATGGGCATATTGAGACTGAGGGCAAAACTGTGCCCTCTGTGCAACTGGCAAAGGCAAAGGCAGAGGCAGCATGGTAACAGGCCACACTGACACAGCGTCCTCTGCCTCCACCCCAGGTGAGGAAGTATGTTTGGCCAAATTCAGAACCCTGGAAAGAAGGGAGACTGTGCTGGACATCATGTAGAAGAAGCTGGCCATCTGTCAGTGGGTTACAGAAGGAATCCTTCTGCCTGGTCCTGGATGATATCACCCATAAACCCTCCTTTCTATTCATGGAAAAGAGGTGCGGTGTGATAGTTTCACAAATGGGATAATTAGTTAGGACTGCTTGCTTTTTAATTTCTGCTTTTCGATTTATCTGAAACAATGATCCACTTTTATAATTCTGAAAACCCAAGACTGATATTTTTAAAGATCCAAAAGACTTCCTTTACAGCCAGGAGGATCCTAGATCTTAGACACATCTCATCAATGTGTTATTGGTTGTCTGATGATCTGTAATTTTTAGACTTTTTTTTGGTGGAGCATTCTCTTTGCCCAGGCACCTCAGGTATGTGATAGGCGGAACTTCGAGACTCCTATTGGTTTTCACCAGCAGAGACCTCAGTCTGCCTCATCTAGAGACATCCAACAGAACAGCCTGCTCTGGAACACAATGACTTTTATTTGGAGTTATGAACTGTTCAGTATGGGCTCTAAGATATACATTTAAGAAACAGGGGACTCTTTCTTGCAAACACTTCCTCAGTGGCTGCATTTAACCTGTCAAGACAGTCAGGGAGTAAGGACCTTTACTCCATGCATGAACAACTCAGGTAAATAGAAGAGAGTGCTACTGGGTCCATGAGCAAACTTTTACCTTGTGTGCTTCAGCTTGTTGCACCAACAGAGAACATCCCTGACCCTTTCTCTAGCACTTTCGGCATGGAGGATCTCAATCTGTCTCCCTACCCCGTAGTACTTACAGTCATCTTCTGTGTATGTATGTATGTACCTACCTACCATCTATGTATAGATGATTTCTATATGCTACTTATATACGTGCTACTTTTAAGTGCCACGTATGTAAACTCAATCTTCACAACAACCTTGTATGTCATTTTCTCCTTATCCTAATAATAGCATCCTTATTTCAGAAATGATGAAACAGGAGTACAGAGAGGTTGAATAACTTGCCCAAAGTCACAGCATGTGGGTAAACATGTTAGAGCTAGGATGTGAACCCCGATGTGTGGTATCATCCTCTACACATACGGATTCTTGCCTGATGGTTTCTTATTGCCTTATCTTCTTTCTTCAGTTGTTGTGAACTGTGACCTGGAAAGTTTATTCTTTTTTTTTTTTTTAATTTTTTTTTATTGGTGTTCAATTTACTAACATACAGAATAACCCCCAGTGCCCGTCACCCATTCACTCCCACTCCCCGCCCTCCTCCCCTTCTACCACCCCTAGTTCGTATCCCAGAGTTAGCAGTCTTTACGTTCTGTCTCCCTTTCTGATATTTCCCACACATTTCTTCTCCCTTCCCTTATATTCCCTTTCACTATTATTTATATTCCCCAAATGAATGAGAACATATAATGTTTGTCCTTCTCCGACTGACTTACTTCACTCAGCATAATACCCTCCAGAAGTTTATTCTTTTGAAATAACTTTTCATAAATGGACATCTCTCTAATTGGACTTAAACTGTTCAATGGCTTAAGTTGGCTCCACCACTTTACCTACCTTAGGAGACCCCCTTCCTGGGCCTCACTCTCCACCTCTGTAAAATGGTGATGATGATACTTGTACTGAAAAGTTCACAGGGGTATTGTAAGGATCTAATGAAGCAATGCATGTGAAATCATGCCACCCATAGCATTCAGCATGGTGGCATGTATATTGTAGGTGCTCAGTTCAGTCAAATATTTATGCTCAAAGATCTGGGGATACATAGAAGACACAAAGTCCCTGTGCTCATGAGCTCTATACTCTATTGGGGAAGAGAAAAATAATTTAAACATCTAGCAAATGTTAAATATGTCAAGTGGTGATCAGTGCTATGAAATAAAACATGCTTCCACTAAAATGCCAAGTTAGTGGAAAATTATACAATGGAATCAAAAGCCAAAACAGCTTTCTATCCTTTACACCATGTCTATAAAGCAGCTGATTATTTGAGAAATCTAAAATCTGAGGAAAAGGAGGAAGTCTTCACACTGTATCTTTGCTAGCTCTGATTCCTACTCAAAATAATGGTTTGGTAATAAAAGCTAACCTTTGTGGGGTCCTTAGGAACCCAGACAGAGAGTTCTATCTGTGCCATCTTACTTCATCCCTACAGCAATCCTATGAGGTAGGTATTATTATGATTTCCATCTGAAGGATGAAGAAGATGTTAAGAAGCTTGCTCAGCTAGTAAGAGCTAGTCAGGATCTACACATGGGTTTCTGAGTGCGAAGTCCAAGTGCTGGCTCAAAAGGCTACACTGTCTCCCTATGTGCCTGTTGGTAAGTGTCAGGATGGCAAAATGCCAAACATGAGAGAGGTGCTGGGCCTCAGAGAACATATGCCATGGAGAAAGCCATTTCTTATCCCACCCCAGCCCCAAAGAAACCTAGTATACAACTACAGCATCCTGCCTTCTTTTTTTTTTTTTTTTTAAGATTTTATTCATTTATTCATGAGAATACACAGAGAGGAGAGAGAGAGAGAGAGAGAGAGAGAGAGAGAGAGAGAGGCAGAAACACAGGCAGAGGGAGGAGAAGCAGGCTCCATGCAGGGAGCATGATGCGGGACTGGATCCCAGGTCTCCAGGATCATGCCCTGGGCTGTAGGCGGCACTAAACCGCTGAGCCACCGGGGCTGCCCAGCATCCTGCTTTCTTAATTCATGATGCACTCGAGTCTTCCCTTAAATAGAATCCATTGTCCTCGGTGGCCACCCCTAAATTGCAGGGCCTGCTGGTGTCATTCCTTTGGAACTCACCAGCAGACTATGTCACCTGAGAATCTGGAATCTGGCCTTACTTGCCAGATATATGAACCACTCAAGTATATATATATGAACCACTCAAGAAGCAAGGAGATCACTGTGTTGGTGCTTCAGTAAAACCTTTCTTTCTGGGTTTAACAAAAGAGAGAGGAAGTCAGAATTGCCCCCAAGGCATCCGCCCAAAGTGATCTCTTCACAGCCTCCAAGGTCAAAGGATATCACGCATTACTCTCCCCCACACCCACAGCCAAGCAAAGCAAGGACAGTGTAAGGAATTCCCCTAAACAAGATCAGAAGCTCGACTCTGCTGTGGAGGCAGTAGTGTAGGCAGTGGTTACTCAGTGGCTGAAAACAAGAGTTCAAAGAAAAACTTGTAAATGTTCACAGCAGCATTACTGACAACAACCAGAGGGTGGAAAAACTTCAAGTGTCTATCACCCAACAAATTTGGAAAAACAAAATGTGGTATATCCTTGTGATGGAATAGTACTCAGCGATAAAAAAGAATGAAGTATTGATTATACAACACCATATTTGAAACTATGCTAAGTGAGAGAAACCAACCACAAAAGACCACAATTATATGATTCCACTTATGGGTCCTATCCTATACATTTTAACATTCTGCCCCAACCCAAGATGTGCCAATATTACAGTTTTGCAGATCACAGATGATTTTAGACTGTCCCTTGGCAGTCCTGTTGTCTCCATCACCATAAAAAGCCCTGATCTTCTACAGCATAGTTGTACAGGGAAAATAAAAGGTGGGAGTGAGAAATATTCAGAGTCATATTAAAGTCATATTCAGATGGATAACATATGGACAAAATATAAAATTACTTCTCCTGATCCCAGGTTCTACAATACTAGGCTAAACTGGCATGAGAAGGGAGGGAGGGACCACCGTATCTCAGCAATATGTATGTGTGTGTGTCTGTGTTTTAACCAAAAGAGGACATAATTTGGGGGGGGGTTAGACTATTATAGCTAGCAAGATACTTCCTAATTGTTTTTGTTCTGTGCATATGTGGAAGTATCTAATCTGGTTTCATGCAAAGAGACAAATGGAAACTCACAGATTAACCTTCCTCTATGGCGCCTTGCTCTGATTAGCCTTAAATTGACAGGGAATTGGCAGTTCTTCAGTTTTCTTCTGCTTAAATGCTAATAAGCCACAATGGTGCGAGAGCAGTATTTCCATAAATCTATTTTTTTTTCCTTACAGAGCTCATTCCAGAGCCATCCCTAAGGCTGCATTTTAATGAACCAACTCCAGCTCAGGAGAACACAAGCAGGTTTCCTGGTAGCTGAGAGGGTCCGCTGCTTACCGCTTCCATCAGGCCCTTCACTGTGGGTGATTTCAACATCAAAGCATCGAACACATCGTCCGTCTCCTTCCGCACATACAAAAGCACTGAAAGAGAAGCAGAGGGGAGGCGTGACTGAGGAGCCCACACAGCCACCACCGCTGCCAGACTGCTTCCTGTCACAAGTGTCAGAGGCTGCCAGCATCTGTGAGGTCGCAGGCTCCTGACACAGGTGACCCCTCCAAGGCTGACTGCTGCACCTCCATAGATGATGGGCAGCCAGGGACCCAGGGGCCTCTCGAGGCATAAACTGACAAGTGAGTTACACTCAATGGACTGTGATGCTTTCCCACACTGTTCACATTGGAATTTCTCAAGGTAGGTCCGTGATTGCCTTAGGACATCTCTTTATGCAACCTGTGTCATCTTCTATTTATTCATTTGATCATTCAACAAATATTGCCAAACATCAGGCTGTGTACCAGAAGCTGAGGTGGCAGCAGTGAATTAAGATGCCTTCTGCTGTCAAGGAACTTGTAGCCACTTGAGAGGCAGGTAGTCCTCAAATAAGCAGACAGCCAGACGGGGCTGGGTGAGCTCAGAAGGAAAAAGCCACGAGACGGTGCTTACAGGGGCCTGAGATTTTCATGGAGGTGGGAGATGGGGAGAGAGGACAGGGGGTGCACGTACCTCCTGGCAGACAGACCAACAGGGGCACGGCCTGGAGGGAGCCGGTGCGTGTCAGAGACATGAGGGAGAGGCTCGAGACCTGAGGCACAACAGGCCTGGCTTTGACCCCAGTGTAGCCTACTGCGGGGCCCTGCTCACTTCACCTCTCCAAGGGCTGGTCCACGCTGGACCACGGTGATAATAATATCATCTACCCCACAGGGTAGGGTGGCCATGGGGGTTAAATGAGTAGCAGGTGCCCAGCACACAGCATGCACCGTTCCTCAATCAGCGGAAGTCAGCATGAAGCACCTTTCGTGGTTGTTGGCCCTCGGTGAAGGCGAATGCGGCTTCGTGCTCATTCCCTGTAACATAGCAGTCTCGATCTGATAATGCACAGACTAGGAGAGATGGCAGGGACCCCACACACCCCCACACAGGGAGGAGAAGACGCTCTGTCAGGGCAGACCCTTTCTTACAGAGAGGGCATGGAGGCCCAGCTCCCAAGAAAGAACTGGGCCCGCCATTCAGATGCAACCCTACAGCCCGCTGCACCGGTGCTCTCTCTCTCCGTCCTCCAATGCTGTGGCTTCTGGTTCTAACTTCAGAGGGACAGAAAAGGGCCAAGGCTGCGGCCCTGTCCTCCTGGCTGTGACAGGAAGAATGCACAGTCAAGAAACCCTCCTGAGCACTGGGTGTTATAGTATATGTTGGCAAATTGAATTAAAAAAAAAAAAGAAAAGAGGGCAGCCCCAGTGGTGCAGCGGTTTAGCACCGCCTGCAGCCTAGGGCATAATCCTGGAGACCCTGGATCGAGACCCACGTCAGGCTCTCTGCATGGTGCCTGCTTCTCCCTCTGCCTCTCTCTCTCTGTGTGTGTGTGTGTGTGTGTGTCTCTATGAATAAATAAAAAATCTTAAAAATATATGGTTTAAAAAAATAAATAATAAAAAAGAAAAGAAAAGAGAAGAAAACAAAAGAAACCCTGCTGATCTTCGGACCAGAGTCAGGTACCCAGGGAGCAACAGTCCCCACCAGGCTGAAAGAATGAACTTGGCGCCAGGAAGTGAAAGCAGCTCTACCCCAAATTCTCACCCCTTCCCCTACTCCTCCCCGGTCTCCAAGGAGTTCGTTAAAGCTGCCTGCTTTTTAAAGGCAAAGTCGACATGGGTTCTGCCTACATTTTCTTTCTGCAGGCAGCAGATGTTCCGTTTGTGTATGACACCAAAGGAAAAAAAAAAACCCGAAGTATTGCAAAGTTTCTTCTCTTTACCAAGTATAAAAATAAACTACCAATTAAATAAACAGATTGAATGGGTCTCCAAAGATTTCAAAACGTAGTCCTTTGGAAGGAATATTTGTGTCTCCACTTCAGCTAAAACCATCTAGTGACCTATTGGCATGATCAGAGGACTCAAGGTTAATGGCACCATGAGAAACACTTACACCAGAGGACCTCCGTTAAACTAGATGAGGAAAATTAAACCGAAAAAAGTGGTGGCTGTTCCAGGGACCATTCTATCAGTTCTCCCCACAGGTCCCAATAGAAAAATGTCATTTCCAGGATGCTGACCCCCAAGAAAACCCCAAACATGTTCTATTAAATTGAGTACTGCTTCCATTGGATTTACAAATTTCTTCTTTTAAAATCATTGCCTTTGAAATAGTCTGGCTGATACTCTTGCTACAGGTGTCACTGTAAGGGGTTAACAGTGGTACGGTGGCATATGGATGGATGGGCTGTGAGAGGAAGGCCAGGCAGGGCAGTGCCACACATGAGCATGCTGGGCCTACAGCAGCCCCCCCACCCCCACCCCCGGCTTGCCCAGGGTGGTAGCCTCAGGATCTGTGTATCTGTGGCGGGGCTCACACAATAATCACTCCACTACGATGGCCATAATAACCAACATGCTTCCCAGACACTACAGGAGAGGCAGGCAGCCACAGGGGCCAGCTCCAAGTGACTCCCACCGGAGCCACCCAGAGAAGTGGCTACAAAGGCAGAACAACATGGTTTTGGTGATAATTATGATCATTTTCTTTCCTGGAGAACTTCTAATAAACAAACAATAGGAACCACCACTGACCCTGATTCCTCTTTTTTGTCAAAGACCAGTTCCAACTGGGAGCTCCAGGCAAGGGGCTCAGTAACTCCACTGTCCTTTTCCAAAGGAAAGCCACTCCTAGGACACTACTTGCTCTGTCGCTGGTAGCTTGCAGCGCCCTCGTGTGTTTCTGTGATTTAGATGTTTCATAGGCTGTAGACTTGCTTTTTGTTGTAGCCCAATAAAATTCCCAGTGGCAATTTCTGTACTGACTTCACAATCTCAAAATAATGTGAAAAACACAACCTTTGGACTAGCCAGCATGTACTAAATATGGATGCAAGCTACAATTACTTTTGCCTGTGTGATTCTTGATTTCCATATAATTCTGCCTTCATTTTAAAGTATGTGATATAAAAAGCATGCAGGAATAGAGCTCAAACTGCAGTTGAATAACTTGAATATTTGATGGGGAGCCTGTGAAGTCAATCTTTTAAAGATTTAAATGTTGCTAATGTAATTAACACCACCCAAGTATTTATGCTGTTTCCATTTTGAAACACTAATTACTTATTCACACTGAACAGACATAACTAGATCCAGACCTAATAATAACCCTCACAGCTACAATAAGTGAAGAGTGCTTACTATGTGCTAGGCCCCTGAGTTAAGTGTTTTACACATATTAAAGTTCATCAAGCCTCGCAGCAACTCTATAGGGAGGTATTCGTGTCATCCCAGTTTTCCAATGAGGACTCAAAAGAGCAAAGGGCCTTCCCAAGGTCATGTAACTCTGAAGGGCTGAAGAGGGCTACAGAGGGGATGCTCTTGGCCATCATGCAAATCCCATTACAACAAATAGAAAAGAAATAAAATCTCTCCGTAACAAAAAACACAAAGGTTGTGTGTTTGGCAAATGTATTTAACATGGTAATCTGACTGATTGAAAGTCCAGTGTGGTATGTCTAAGATCTCTGGTAGCTCTTGGTGTTAGCTACAGCAGGCTATGAGGGAAAGCAGCCATCTCCACGCTTTCCTCTTACTCCAAGAAAGGACACTGAGTCACACACAGCATCAGCGTGCAGAGCCAAACACTGAACCACTCTCACTTTGTTTCTTACTCTCCTGATGAAGTGGAATAACACCTCAACACAGAGAAAGTGAAGAAGCTGTGATGTCAGAAAACAGGCTCCCTTACTTGTCTGATATTAATTGTGTGCATCTATTGAATGATTTTCAACCACTGCTGCTTGTGAGATGCTACTGTCACATGAGCAGCAAGAGTTTCTCTCTGACCTTGGACTTCATGGCTGGCTGAATCAGCACCCTCATTCCATGTCTCCCAAGGTAAAGGAAAGAACCAGTGCCCAGAAAGAATAAGTGTTTGCTTAAGGTGCTTGAAAAGGACAGGGTTGAAAGGCCTTCTGTGTGAAGCGCCCCCACCATTCATGATGGGAGGGTGGGTAACCCTGCAATGCCAGAAAGGAGATACCTCGCTTCATTCCTTCTTCTTTCATCTGCTTAGACGGTGCTGGACCAAATTCCTCTTCCATGGGCCTGAACATCCGTTTAACAAGGACACTGCTGCTAGAAAAGATGAGCAGAAATTGTTAAGTAAATAAAGCCTGCAGGGAGTCAAAAGAAAGGTTCATGCATGTATCTGGCACTATCTTCTTCCTTTGTTTATACCATCCCTAGTTCTCTACAACCGGATCCATTCAGCAACCTCCTTCCTCCTCCCTGCAGGTCCCAAGTCATCCCTGTCTGGGGGAAAATACACACACACACACACACACACACACACACACACACACACATCTTTAGGGCATGGACCAAGGACAGACTCCCCATTACTGCATATGGATCCACAAAGATGAGACCCCCGGGTTTTACCCGCTCTGTCCTGCATCTAATCCCCTTCCTCCTCAAAAATCAGGGCTAGGGTGGGGGGAGCAGGAGTGAACCCTGAGGTCTGTGTGATCTCCAAGTTATTAGCTCCTCCTATTGAGGTAGGGCCTGAGTGTCCTGCATTCTCTTGCCAGCCCCTTAAGGGCACAGCAGGGACCTTGAAATGGGATGGGCTTCCCTGGCTGGTTCTAGTTCTGAGGCTGCCCTGACTTCCTGCTGTTCTATGGCTCCGTCTGGTTGGAGCAGATGAGACTGCAGTGGTGCAAATTCTCCAGACCTTGCTGCCTGCAGTGGTGCAAAAGACCCAGACCTTGGCTGCCCAGCCCTTCCCTCCTCCTTGGGAGGGGGGGTTTCAGCATCCCCCGGACCCCACATGGTGCTGAGTCCCCACATGTCCCCACCTGAGGCCCTGCTGGTGGTCCTGCATTTCCTCCCAAAGTTCCTGTCCATTCTGGGTACTCTAAAGAAGGGGAGGAATCTTTGAGAGGAATGGAAATTGGAAGCACAGACTGTCACAGAAGTGAAGTCATTGGTGCTGAGTGTTGTGGGCTGCATGTGTGTGGTCTTCCCAAATTCATATGTTGAAACCCCACTCCCCACTAAGATGTTAATAAGGGTGAGGCCTTTGAAAGGTAATTAGGACATGAAAGTATAGCCCCTGTGATGGGATTAGCATCCTAATAAGAAAGGACTGCCATGCCAGACACTAACCATACGGGCCCCTGATCTCATGCTTCCAGCCTCCAGAACTCTAAGAAATAAATTTCTGTTGTTTAAGTCCATCCCGCCCCCCATCCTGTTTGCAGTATTTTGTTATAGCCGCCTGAACTGGCTTAGACATGGAGAAAATGCTCCGGAATGGAGTCTTGCTATTCTTCAAGCCTTCAAGGGAGCAGCCAGCTTTTCAGAAACTTTTACTCTCTTTGGAGATTCTTGAAACTAGGCACATGAAGCAATGCCAGACAGGCAGTTAAGCAGAATTATTAAGAAATGAACTCTGGGTCCAGATTACTTTGGTTTAAACCCCTGCTTTATAATTTACTAGTTATGGGAACATGGACAAGTTCTTCAACTGCCCTGAGCCTCAGATTCCTTGTCTTTAAAAGGATGCTGTTGAAAGAATTAAATAAATGTGACATACATAAAACACTCACGTGGTTGCTGGATACACTGTAAGTGCTACTGAAGTGTTAGAGATGATGATGACAGTGATAATAAAGGTGGAGAGGTCAGAGAAAGAGAGATATGCAGAAGAATAAATATGACAGAGAGCTTGAAAGATGCCAAAGTTTCCGTGTACCCTCAGAGAGCAAATAATCTGCATTGGTGCAATTTAAGGAACCAAGTTGGAAAAGCTTCCTGAATGGGAGGTTGACATTACATCAATGTCAAGCTTCCAAGATAAAATGAAACCCTGCTTCAAAGACAATTCCCCATTGGCATCATTGTCATTAAGAAGCTATTGTTGGGGCATCTTGGTGGCTCAGCCGGTTAAGTGTCTACCTCTGGCTCAGGTCATGATCCAGGAGTCCCAGGATTGAGTCCTGCGTAGGGCTTCCTGCTCAGCAAAGAGCCTGCTTCTTCCTCTCCTTCTGCCCTTCCCTCAGCTCATGTGTTCTCTCTCTCTCTCTCTCTCACTCTGACTCACTCTCTCAAATTAATAAAATCTTAAAAAAAAAAAAAAAAAAAAAAAGGGAAGCTATTTGTCAAGCTAGTGGTAGGCTCCAAAGAACACAGGGTATAAAACTATGGATGGTCCAGAAAGTATTTCTATTAATTCTGATAGTTTAAATTATGAAACCAACAATGCTTTCATTTATCACCTCATTTGCTAGGTGCTCCAAAATGGTCTATCAATTTTTTAAAAGACTTCACATTTTACAAAGTACTTTTCATCTTCTTGGGTCAGTTAGGTCTCAGGAACACCGTGTGAGCCAGCCAGGGCATGGGTTAATCCTACCCCTATGTTAGTAAACAGCAAACTGAGGCTCAGTGTGCCTAAGTAGGATGATGTGGTTAAGTAAAACAGGCTGTTTAGAGAATACTGCTTTGAGGGACAATCTCATGATAAAGGTACTCAATAAATCTGAGTTTATGAGTGAGGGTATGAGAAATGATATTAAGAGTCAGCATTCTCTTTTATTCACAAGTAAGTCAAACTGAAAACAACTAGAGGGAAAACTCAAACTCAAGTCCCAGGTCACAGTGGTAATAAGCTGTTAGGGTGCTGTTCCCTCTGTCTTCACCCTCACTACCTTATCATAAAAGCAGGTCATGTTACTCCATTGTGTCTTGGAAATGGGGGTGACCATGATCCCAAAGGGCATATTATTAAAAATCAATCCACACAACTGCCAGTGACCAGTAAGTTACTAACAGGTAAATAGCCTGAAATATCACCAAACATGCTTTCATGCTGTGCGGGGCTTCTTAAACTGGTAATTTTCTTTTTCTCACAAAGCAATATTTATAATCTTCCAGTTCTGTTGACTTTTGATAGCACCCCATCCTAAGCCATGACAAACTCTGCTGTTAAAATAACACCTTGGATAAACCATATGTCTCTTGGGGGTTCAGAAATGCTTTTTCACACTTTCAGATCTATGAACCCAGCAAGAGTCAGTAAGGTTTGTGGTCTAGATTCAAATGTTTCATTTATTTTCAAAGCAAAGTGAGAAAAGAGGAGCAGGTATGGGAGACCCATTTGATAGATGAAAAAAACCACAGACTTCAGGTCTCCTAACGTCCAGCCCAATTACACCATACAGTACCATTGAAGGACCAGAGAACCAAGGGAAGGTGCTTTCTCTGTTGTCAATCTTTATGTCACTGGCAAATATGTGGCTAATATGTGAGGTGACTTCAGCAGAACATAAAGCCACTGCTTTGTGGGATCAATCTCAGGGAGAGAGAGTCCCCAAGGTATAAACAAAAAACTGCTAAGTCTCATCAGAAAAAAACTCTGGGAAGGCGTTCAGATCTGAAGCCTGGGTCTCTGGTCATACTCACCAGGCTGAGCTGCAGTAGCCATTTGCGCCTAGTGACGAGGCACCGAAAAGAAGTACAGAAACGGGCTGTAGGCACCACAGAGACAGTCTGTCTACTTCACAGTTCTGCTTATGGTCTGCATGCGCAAGTTACCATGTGTACCCCCCAAATAAATTTAGCTTCCTTCCCCATATTAGCTCAGAAAAGAGGAAGCTCTCTTATGTTCAAGTCCTTACACTGAAGCTCAGTATGGAGTAGGATCTCAATTAATTTTTTTTTTAATTTACTTATTCATGAGAGACAGAGAAAGAGAGAGAGGCAGAGACACAGGCAGAGGGAGAGGCAGGCTCCATGCAGGGAACCTGATGTGGGACTCAATCCCAAGACCCCAGGATCACGCCCTGAGCCAAAGGCAGGCACTGAACCACTGAGCCACCCAGGCGTCCCTCTCAATTAATTTCAATAACAAATTACACTTTGGGGTATTGATAGAATTCATCTGGCTGAATTAGGCAAACAAACAAATCCCACACATAGATTTAGAAACCAGTACTATAGTTAAGAGCTCAAAAATGCAAGTAATAACTCACTAGGGTTTAGTAGGTCCCAGAAGGATCATATGAAGAGAAAATACAGATATTTCTGCTCTGATAAGATGTAGTTTATGGCATGCCAATGTTCTCACCAAGAACAATGTGAAAACTGTATAAAATTAAACAAAGAAAGGGAAGACCTCTTGAAAATACTGGAGATTGCTAATGGGGCAGTCAGGGCTTGCAGAGCTGAGAGCTCAGGGTAGAGAATGCTGAGAGAGGAGCTAGTAATCAGTGAACCACTGTCCCCACTGAGCAAAAAGTGATAATCCCAGCTGGGCACATGTGCAGGGGCACATATGCAAGGGCAAAAAAGTCTGCACAGCTTTTGACAATCTTATGGTGTTAGAGAAACAGAAATTGGTATTTGGGGCTGCAAAGGCATCTAGGACTTATGGAAAAACTTTCAGAGAGAAGGGAAGCACAGAGAAGTGAGGCAGACAATGCAGTATTCCTTCCGAGATACTTGCCAAGTCCCTAAGCTACACAGAACAAGAAATTGAGCAGAAATTCCTTGAAAACTATAGAAGAGGTTTTGGTGGTCTCCTTAGGCTAAAGAGACAAAAATCAGATTTCAGATCCCGCCAAGGAAGAGGGCCAACAGAAAGTCCCTCAGAGCTACAGTCTAGCAGTTAGGATGAATTAGAGGTTTAGTCTGAGGCTAATACAAATTGCAACTAGGCTTAGAGTCATTTCTGCCCTGTGGAGTACAGTGATCTGCATTCACTCAGGCTGCACTCCAGAGGAGAGAAAACCTTCACAAGAGAAAAACATGGTCATCCAGATCTGTAATTTTTACATATACTGTTCACCATTCAAATAATGCTTATTAAATAAACCAATAAACAGGACCAAGAGAAAAACAGACAATAGAAGCAGGCCACAGAAAACATACCTTTAGCATATTATTGAGTTACCAGATATGAACTTAAAAATAGTTGTGATTATACAATAATCATGAATACAAATGACAAGACATACAGAGCTAGAATCTATTAAAATAAATAAACCAATTCAGTAAAAACCCTGTAATTAAAAAGTACAATAACTGAAATTAAGAACTCAATAGATGGGGGCAGCCCCGGTGGCGCAGCAGTTTAGCACCGCCTGCAGCCCCAGGCATGATCCTGGAGACCCTGGATTGAGTCCTACGTCAGGCTCTCTGCATGGTGCCTGCTTCTCCCTCTGCCTGTGTCTCTGCCTCTCTCTCTCTCTGCGTCTCTATGAATAAATAAATAAATAAATCTTAAAAAAAAAAAAGATGAATTTAAAAGAGCTGAAAGTTAGGTCAGTAGAAAATGCTCAGGCTAACACACAGGGAGCAAAGAAGATGGGGGTTTCAGAAAAAGCATGTAAAAAACACAGGGACACAATAAAACGTTCTAATACATATTTCAAATCTCAAAAGAGTGCAGAGAGAGAACAGATAAGAAGCACTGTTTGAAGAGTTAATAGCTGGTAATGGTCCCAAACTGATGAAAGACATCAACCCACAAAGTCAATAGGTGCCATAAAATACCAAGCAGGAAAAAATATAAAGAAAACCTACATGTAGGAACATCTTAATAAAAATTCTGAAAAACTAAGAGAAAGAAAAACATTCTCCTCCTCAAACAGTAAGAAATGTAAGAGGGAGGGAGAGAGGACAATCACTTTGAAATAGCAACATTAAGGCAAACACACAACTTCTCAACAGTAATGATGGAAACCAAAACTGAAAGAAAGTACTTGACAACCTGGAATTTGGTACCTAGCAAGAATATCCTACAAAAGTGATGGTGAAATGAAAGCAATTACAATAAACAAACAATATGAGAGAATTCTTTGCCAAAAGTTCTACAACAACAATGATACAAAAAATCCAACAGAGTTCTTCAGGCAGTAGGAAAAGAATCCCAAGGAAAAACAGAAATCGAGGAAGAAATGAAACAATGGAAAGAATAAATATAGATTAAAGTTTTAAAAGGAGTCTTTAGTTTAAATCTTCCAGTTTACAAAAAAAGCAATCTAGTACATAAGTAAGAATAACTGGTACTAATGTAAGAAACTGATAAAAATATTTTAAATATTATATAAAATGTCCCTTGCCTATCATGCAGATTTGAGTATTACTGAGTGGGTTTTTTCAAAGCAATATATAAGAGTAAAAAATAAAAGTATATCCATTGAAAAGGGGGTAGGCTTCTTCCTTTTTTTTTTTTTTTTTTTAAGATTTTATTTATTCATGAGAGACACAGAGACATAGGCAGAGGGAGAAGCAGGCTCCCTCTGGGGAGCCTGATGTGGGACTTGATCCCAGGACTCTGGATCATGACTTGAGCAGAAGGCAGATGCTCAGCCACTGAGCCATCTGGGCATCCCAAGGGGTGGGCTTCTTAACAACTGCATATGGATCTGCCATTACTATGAAATAAAATTTTAATTAAAAACAATTGACAAGGGATCCCTGGGTGGCGCAGCGGTTTAGCGCCTGCCTTTGGCCCAGGGCGCGATCCTGGAGACCCAGGATCGAATCCCACGTCGGGCTCCCGGTGCATGGAGCCTGCTTCTCCCTCTGCCTGTGTCTCTGCCTCTCTCTCTCTCTGTGTGCCTATCATAAATAAATAATAAAAAAAAAAAAAAAAAAAAAAAAAAAAAAACAATTGACAATAAGAGGCAACATTGTGGCAGACACTTGTGTAACTATTTTAATGTTATAGGAACTAATATCTGTGGCTTCAGATAAATAAAATTTCTTAGGCTTGAAGATAAGGATCTGAAAAGTGCTGTATCTCTACTTCGACAGTAGTGAGATGACAGCAAACACATTATTTTAGTGATGCATATCAATTTTAGTGATAAGACACTATGTCAAAGATGAATTGTAAATAATTAAAAAAAAAGTGTTTCATAAGATGCAACACACATTTCTGAATTGTGTTACTCCTTAAACGTAGGTTAAGTTATATTAACAAAGTAAGTATCAATAAATCATTGATTCTTTTGGCGATATCCATAATGGTTTAACTATTCAAACTGGCCCCAAAGCTTTAATTTATGTTTTTAGCTCCTCCTTAGGAAATTGAGGAAGTTGTCCTTTATTTTTAGCCACCTTATAATTATGTTTTTGTGGTACAACAGAGCCCATCATACCTTACATTTCATAGTTTGCTTAGCATCATTGAGAAACTTATCAAAGTACTTGGAGCTCTGCAAAGGTGCTCCTTTAAAAAAAGTAGTGCAGAATTCTCAAAAATTTTATTTTGTGCTGATGAACACAGGCTGGTGACTTTTTAAATTTAGTACCATGGTGATTAAATGCACTCACTGGTGATAGATTAATAATATCTATCTTCCCCAAAAGGTATTAAATTTTTTAAAGATTTTATTTATTTACTTGAGAGAGAGAGCACAAGTGGGGAGGACAGAGGGAGAGAGAGGAGAGGGAGAAGCAGCTGCTTCTAGCTGCTCCCTAGCTGAGCAGGGAGCCCGAAGTAGGGCTCAATCCCAGGAACCTGAGATCATGGCCTGAGCCCAAGGCAGATGCTTACCCAACTGAGTCACCCAAGCACCCCATCAGGTAGGTATTATTTGCTATATTTAGATGAGACTCCAAAAAGTTGTTATATAAGTTACAAAGCTTATAAAGGCCTGATTCAAATCATGGCTGGTAGGCTCCAGAGCAGTGCTTCTCAAATACTGCTCAGCTTTAGAATAACCTAGGGACTTTAGAAGGTTCTCTGTACCTAAACTGCATCCCACGTCAAGTAAATCAAAATGCCTGGGGGTGTTACCTATATGTGAGTATTTTTCAACTCCCTGGGTGACTCCAAATTGCAGCAAGAGGCCTACCACTGAGAAGTGGCATCCAAAGCCTCTCTATCAAACTTGTAACCCCAGCCTACGAACAACCCGAGTGGAGTCTGTCGATGCTTAAACTCAGCACCAGAAGTCACCCCCAATACTCACTTTACCATCAAAGAGGCAGAAGCAAGCAGTGTTCCTCTATTTGTTCTGTTTAGGCACTTGGCAGATGACTGCTTCCAATCTACCTCATCTGCATTTTCTCTACTTTCCCCCTTTAATCACACTCAGATTTGCCAGCACTTCGGGCCAGCAGGCTGTATTTGTGAACAGGTATGTATCTGATCTGACCACCACATTGGCCTCGGAGTTGCAAGGGGTGGGGATGGGGGGACTGTGGTGTGCTTTAGCTGTGCTACCTCCTCTGGCTGGTGGTTGAGTGAATGCTGCTGTCTAGACTTAATCAGATGCTTTGGTATGTATTGATTTTGCAGGCCAGGGATAGCCCTAAAGGAGGCTATGCAAATGCCAGGGAAGGTGGCACTCCTCAGGGCTCAGTGAGCTGATCTCCTTAGCCAGGTACACTCATCTGGGCTTGTCACAATATGGGTTCCGAGCTCCAAAGGGTGAGCCAAGGGTGTATCAAGGCCAAAAAGCTATCACAACGAGGCCTGTCTCTGTGCCTCTTTGGCAGCCACAGTTCAAGAATTAAGAGGGTTAGGTGACGAGCACGATGGCTAAAAGCAGGAGTCAGCTAGACCGGGTTCCAATCCTGCCTCTACCACGGCCAGCTGTATGACTTAGAACACATTTCCCTGCTCATTACAAAGTGGAGGTAATTATAGCATCCTCCCCATAGAAATTTTGGGAGCATTCACTGCAACAATGCATATAAAGCACTTACTTAGTACAGTGCCTAGCCAGGATATCCAGTGAGTGTTAATTATTCCTTTTACATATAACAATAGCCAAGTACCAACCATGTATTAACACGGAGGCTCCAAGGCCACCCACAGTGTTCAACTGAACTCTAATTAGATGTGTAAGTGATGGAGACTCGGGCCTCAGGCTTCCTGATGATGCAATAACAGAGGGTAATTCTTACAGAGAGGCCAAGCCATGGGAGTCAGAAGCAAGTCAATTGGCTACCTAAATGTTGCCAACCTGCCAGGAAGGACAAAGGCTGAAGTCAACTTTTCTGCATGTGAAGCAGAGCTGGGGTCTCAGGCACTTCTCCCTTATGAGGTTAACTTCTTCCAGAGAAGAGAAGAGGAGAATGTTAGTGCTAGATCAGACCTCGAGGATCACCTCATATAAGATCCTCATTTTACAGCTGAGGAGATTGAGAGCCAGAGGTCAAGGAGCCAGCCCAAGGCCTCACATCGGTAAGCAATGGCCCTGGAGTAGAATGTGGGCTTCCTAAGCTCAGAGCCACTGTTCTTTCCATGACACCACACTGTCCCTTGTAAAATACGTGAGCAGCAGATTAGAATCCAATAGTGCTAATGTTTCTGCTCATTCCAGCCACTGGGAATACATTACCTATGTGCCAAGATAAAAAGAATAATCCAATTAGGTATTTTGAAAATTCAGAACTCTGAATTTAGAGGTTAGATCCTGGACAAGGTTCTGCTCTTAACCAGCTGGGGGATTCTTTGACTCCTTTGTGATTCTCTATCCTTTAGGCCAGAGGGTGGCACACTTTTTCTGCAAAGGGACAGATGAGCAAATATTTAGCCCACACCGGTTTCTGCGGCAATTATTCCACTTTGCTGTTGTAGCACCAAGGCAGCCACAGGTAAGACATAATAGAATTAACAGGGTTGTGTTCCAATTAAACTTAATGGACACTTGAATCTCATTTATTTTTCACATGTCGCACAATATTATTCTTCTTTTGGATTTTTTTTTCAGCCATTTAAAAATGTTTGCAGACAGGGGCACGTGAGTGGCTCAGTTGGTTAAGCATCCAATTCTTGATATCAGCTCAGGTATTGATCTCAGGGTCATGAGTTCAAGCCCTGCATTGGGCTTCACGTTTTGTGTGGAGCCTATTTTTTTTAAAAAAAGTTTGCAGACTGTACAAAAATAGACAATGGGTTGATTTGGTTCTCAGGCTGTAGTTTAAAACTCTGCTCTAGGAAATGAACTCAGCAATATCTGTTCTACTTACTTCATCTTGAAATGTTTTATAAATAAAGATATTCATTGTATAACCATAGGGATGCTCTGGTTTGACTATCATCTGAAAAAATGATCTAGAGATTTTATATAGATATACCACAAACCACAAGTTTAGTTGTATATATGTAATGTAACATAGATATTGAAAAATGAATGTAGTTCTAGATTGCTTTAAAAGAAAAATAGGGTGTGGGTCACAAGAAGAAATTATCTCAATATCATCTCCAACTCATGTGGTTGAGAACAGATACTTATTTCTGAGAACCAATTCTAAGGAAATGATTAGAAATTTGGTGGTATCCCCTGGAATGCAGATGTTGAAGTGTAATAATAGGAATGGATGGGGCTTTTCTAAAAAGCAGAACTAGAGCCCATAGGTGGAAGCCAAAAGAAGGTGGACATCAGTGTAATAGATAAACTAACTTTCTGAGAGCTGCAACTGTCCAATGGTGTCATGAGCTACCTTACATACAGTGAGAGTATTCAAGTAGAAGCTGGCTGACTACCTACCCAAAATGTGGTGTACCATGTTACACTGCCTAGAAGAGAGGGTTAGCTAAATGACCTTGAAGATTCCTTTTTGTTTCTAAAATTCTAAGAGGGTATAAAGTGAGTAAATACACAGAAAGCACTATGCAAGACACCTGGGAGCCTTAGTGACCTGACGTAAACCCTCTCTTACCTACAATCCCAAGGACAGGGACTAGGCTCTCAGCTTGCCTAGTTTCATTCACACCAGCCTCACCACTGACCCCCAGGATCAGTTTCCCAGAGTGAGGGCTTCAAGAGGTTTGTGTGGGTGACCAGAGCACTACAAAGCAGGGTAGGCTGTCTCCCTGGTTTCCACCTCAAGCCCACCTTGATCCTGCATTGGGGCCAGAGATTTCAGTAATTGGACTATTGGTGAAAAAGTAGAATTAAAGAGATGTGTCACTTAGAAAAACAGCTAGTTATTCAAAGGCAGATCACAGGAGGGAGAGAGATATAAAGAAAGGCTTGGAAGGAGAACAGCATTTCCCCAGCCTTCGTCTCAGACAGTTCTCAAGAGTCAAGCCTTTCTCATTTCTCAGTCCTAAGTTCATGGTTATCCTGTACTCCAAGAGCCATGGCTACTGACATGAACTGACTTTGGGTGAAAAGTGAAAGAACTGAGTGCTTACCCTTCTCGTTCATCATCCGTGTTGTAATACATCTGTGGGAACAAAACAACAGTCTTACTATAGGTCAGACACAAGAAATGGAAATATATTACGTGATGCACATACTTTCCTAGGCTCTTACACTGTCTTAAAAAGACAAAAGGCAAATCTGTTTAATGATGCCTAAGTGTGTGTGTGTGTGTCCAAGGAAAGACAAATTTAACCTCATATTCTCTCTAGGGTTAATTCTTGGGTTTTAAGGAAGTAAAGTTGGAAATCTGATTATTTCTAGCTCAAGTCATTCTGATCAGACTATCTACAGTTCTAAGCCAGCTCTTGCCTTTGACATTAAAGAAGTATTTTAGCAGGATCTAAAAATCATTGTTTAGAAAGGCTCTGGGGCAAGGCCTGTGAGTAACCAATTCCATTGGGTCCATGGGTGAGCAAGCTATAGATACTGTACTCTGGCAAGGCAGGGGAGCAAGAGAGTCCTATGGCAATGCAGCAGAAACCCCAGGCCTCTGTGTGTTCCCCAAAAGGGCCTGGGCTGTCCTGGCATCCCACAACCACAAACACTTAGAGTCAACTGTCTTCGGGCTGGGAAAAGATCATATAGCTCTAGGAGGTCCTCCTGGTCAGAAGACCCCTGAGAATAGATTTCTTAGGTGGTCAGCATGGTTGCAGGCAGAATCAGATTTAAAGAAATTATGCAGCATCCTTATTATTTTATGAAACTACAGAAATCCAGAAGGGAACTGCTATGTATGTAGATCCTTTTGGGCCAATTATTTATAAAAATTAATTGTGGGCCTTTCTTGAGCTTTATCTATGTGCTTCTGGATCATTTTTGTTTGGGACAATACTCAAGTTAGCATCAGACATTTACACTTTAACTTCAAAGTGATTTGTGGTGCTAGTATACCTCATCACTGCCCCTGCCCCAGTTGCCTGGGAGAAAAGCTCTGCCTAGACTGACACCCTCCCTACACACTTTCTTAAAGGCTCCTGGCAGTTCCTGGGATGCCACCACTCCCAGACTTTGCTATATAATGAAGCTGGTTACCTGGAACTCCTTGGGTATGAGTCATTCTAGTCATTAGTCAGATTTCCACAGGGAACTTTCCTCTTGAAAATCTTTTGTATCTATTGTTGTATTGTATACTTTGTTTCTTTTTAACACAAAATAGCAAAGGTAAGATGTTTTCTTCCACCATATCCCAAATTTCAATGTGGCATTGGAGCATCTGCCACTGTGACGTTCTAGAAATGCGACTATTTCAGTGCATATGGAATGACACACATGAGTGAGGGAGCCTGGGTCATATCACTGGTCACACAACTGAATTTTCTGGAAAAAGCTCCTGATGTTGGCCTGATTTTTGCCAATTTCTTTAAATGCAGCATAATGTATCTGCCCTGTCTGACTATATGACAGGGTCATGGAGGGCTCCCTGCAAGTTAACTGGTGACCTCAAATGAAGCAGCCTTCTCTTAAGTGTTTTCCTGCCCTCTTGAATGCTCTCTACGACACTGTCCCTATCATGTTCCTTGCATTGTCACTTCTCTCCCTCAACCCACTGTTTCTTCCTTGTGGGCTGTAGGCCTTATTGCAGGAATTTAATTTTTAGACTATTTCTCAAATTTTAGAATGCATAAAAAATATCTGGAGATTGTTATAAATGTGAATTCCTGGAACCCTCTTCAGAGATTTTGATTCAAAAGACTTGGAATGGAACTTAGGAGCCTGAATTCTTAGCAAGCACTCCTGTGGTTTGGGAGAAGTCCGTTTACAAACTACAACTGGGAAGACTGCTCCATAGGGCACGAGGGAGGAGCAAAGTCCTCCTTGGGTTCAGGTTCCTTGAGGAAGTCTGACCAGAAAGATGACGCCTCTGTATCTCACAATTTCTCCAAACTTCCCTTATCACTTGTTTTTAAAGGCATTCCAGAGAAAAGCCTCGGTGACTATCTGGGATTTAATGTGAAGAGAAAGAGACTAACAACAATTTCCACGGTGCCTGCACATTGGGTTCATTCCCTGATTTTAGTTTTTGACAATTATCTGATGATTCCAACCCACATGTGAATCGATGAGATAATGGAAAAGGGAACATGTGGGCTGGCAGTGAAAACACCTACTCCCCCACCCATGTTCTTGGAATTGCTGTGCCACAGCTCATGAGCCCTCAACATGACAGGGGCGGGGGGGTCTCACTGACCCTAAGAGCTGAAGAGCTGAACACTTTCCAGCTGTGCAGTTTTGATGTTGCTGCACACCAACACCTACCTCTCCCCTCACCCCCAACCCTCGACCCCATATTTTGACAGGCTAATGCTGGATCTTGTTTGGCATGTTAAGTCAGCCACTCCCTGTCCCACACCCACTTCTAACTTTATAGCACTGCTGGCTTCCCTCCTGCCTTCAAACCCATCTCCCTATTTTCTAGCTCTTCCAAGAAAAGGTAGACTTTCAGTCCCAGCCAGCCACTGTAGGTGCTCCTGACCTTGGCCAAGTAAGTTGATCAACCATAGAATATTCACGCGTTGTTCCAGAGCACAGTGGACTGTGTTCCTTTGCTGCCCAGAGATAAGGCAGGCTCCGTCTCTGACCCCTGTAATTCTGCCTCCAAGGCCACAGGGGAAGCCTGAGGGCTCTGTAAGGGTGGCCCCGGACTGTAGAACTTAACTTCGCCAGAGGCCTGGGGGCACTGCCTGAGCTGCTTTGCAATCACTAAAACCAAAAAACTGTAAAGGCTACATTTTCCTTCCGATTTGGCCATAGGCTAGGAATCCAGCTCGATTTGGCCACAGGCTAGAAATCCAGTTCGGACATGGAGAGGCCAATGAGGCCAATGAGGCCAGTAAACTCAAGAGTCGTGAGCAGCCAGATTTGGTCACTGCTCCTCTGAAGAGTCATTTACAGCTTTGTATATTTCAGGGACTCGTTGCCAAGAGAACAGGTCAGGCTGTCAGCTTTGACACAGAGCCAAAGCCAGAATCATGACGGTGAACAGTAAGAACAATTTAACTCAATTGTCCCTTCTTCTGGAAAGTGTAGATACCCAGCTTCACAAAATCCTATGGGGCTAAGACTGTAAATATACAAATCACCATATTCTTGGGAATTAAAAAAATAAATAGAATGAGGTGCTGGCACTCATAGCTTGCTAAATCCTAACATTCCTCTTCTGCCTTGTGTCCTTGTTCCTATCAAACAAGTAAGACAAGAAAGGAATGTTAAATTAATTTCTAGTGGAATGCACTCTAAGAAAAAACTATAGGTATTTTGTTACCATGTTATGTCATGAACAGCAACAAAGAAGCCCAGTTGTGTAAGTACTTTGTCTCATACCTATATGAAACAACGTGGGGAGGGACAATATATTCTTAAGAAAGAACAAGTTGAGACAATAATGATTTCTCCTCCTGACTAAGGTCAATTCCACTGAGTGTCTGAACACTTGGAATGGAAGAAAAACCTGAGTATGTCGGTATGCTCCTATTCTCAAAACAAACTCTTCCTCAGAGGATTCTGAGTTTAAAAGAAAACTAGCCCATACACGATGCACTAAAACCTAACTGATTTAGTGAAAGACAAATCTGGCTAATGCTAGGGAGGTTCTTTTCTTCAATTCTATTTTATCACATAAAATACTAAATCCTAAAAATACTAAAGAAAGAAAAATCATCCATCACATAATCCTACTCATCAAGTGTTGGCAATTTTTCTTGTTACCTGCAAGCTCAGGTATATATCTAGATTCATGGTACAGACACAAACAGGTATTCTAATTTTTTCTTACACTGAACATTATCATAACTAGCTCCTATGTTGCTACATAATTTCTGTAATTATAATTTTAGTGGCCACATAATATTCCATCAACTTGAGCTACCATAATGAGTTAATTATTGGGTGTTTATGTTATTTTAATTTTAGTCTTTAATTTTGCTTGTAGGTATGACTAGAAGACAGGAATTACTTTTAAAAAGGCTTGTCTACAATCTCATTTTTCTTTCGGTGTGAAGTGACTCACCTATTCAATGAAAACTGTTAATTTACTAAGGGAAAAACTGCTTATATGGTTTTATGTAATCAAAAAGTGTTTCCTTTTGGGCAACTTTCTGAAGTTATAGGTGCAGTTCAACTTCCCACCATCAGGTGGAGCTCTACTGCACCAGGCGCATCCCACATGACCAGAGCCACAACACAAAACTTCCTCAGGTTATCAGCCTCCTTACTTTCTTCCCCTTCACTGCTTTGTCAACACTTCACTACTATCAGCTCACTCTCTTCTTCCCCAAACTAAGTCAGTTTCCTCTCCTGAGACATTCCTTTCTATTAAAATCCATTTTCTTATGGAATGACTGACTTTTCGTGGAATGCATGGAGTGCAGGTGCTATTTTCAAGGTCATCACGGTGTGATGGGACTGTCTTAAGGCTCCACCGGCCCCAGGGGGAGGGACGGCAGGTGGATGTTAGCAGGTAGAGCCTACCTGTCCTGTCCTCTGCAGATTTGCAAAGTGAACATCAGGTATGAAGAGGACTGGCTGCGAGTGCAGGTCAGGCATCGTTTTGAAGTAGGTGATGTCGCTTTTCTTCTGTAACGGTATTGCCGCCAACTTCCCATCAGAGGCTGGATGTAAGAGGGTTATGCATGACTAGAAACTCTTAGCTGTGAGCCCTAGCCTGAGTTCCCTGTTTTCTCCTCCAAATCTTTCCAAAAGCCACAGATGTGAACAGACTTTATCACCCCCTCTTCCACTGCCAAAACAACAAAGAGAGCGTGAACTTCGGGTGAGCACTCCTGAGCTGGAGCCCCTCATGCCCTTCTGTCCCTCTCTGTACCCAAGGTTCCTTGTCTGGAGGAGGAAGATGTTGGTCTCCGTGAGATTACAAAGTCCCTCCCAGCGCAAACAATCTATGGTTACATGATTCCATCTGCTTCTCACAGAGACCACGCATCCAGGCTTCGCAGCTAGGGAAGACAAGCCATCCCTCACAGGCCCATGGTTTTACCCACCATCCACTTCTTCCCACCTGTTCCCCTAGTGGACGTGGCCTGGCCAGAGCCCACCCCTCCTCAGCAACACTCACAGCTGTTGCACTGGGTTTGGGAGGCCTGGCCTTTCCCCTTCTTCCTGTTCTGCTTCCTCTCTTCGTCTCGGATTTTCCTTTCTGCTCCCTGACAGGGAAAAGCAAACAACGCCAGGTATGTTATTAGAGCATGCCAACACAGTGTCCACAGACGTGTCTCCAGGATAAGAAACAAACTGGGGGGTGAAGGGAGAGTGGGCAGCTCCACTGCTGCCCCTCCTGGGAGATCAGACCTCGGTTCTGAAGCTGAGACAGAACCTTATATATCTGTACCACATTTCGACCTCGGAGTGATGCCACTTCTTGTGGATTTCCCCCTTTTTTTGAAATCCTGTCTATTGATACAACTTCAATTTTGAATCCATACAGAAAGACCCAGCCCAAGTTCCTATCACAGTGAGGCTGCTTAAGTAACTTTAGTGATTATAATAAAATGTCGTTAAGATAAAGCATTGGTCTGTTAACATCATTCCTACGCACAGAGAGAGCATGAAAGTTGAGTGTGAATTCCCTATAAAACTTTCCCTTTGCTTGATGTCATGAAACTTTTAAAAATCATTACAGTAGGGATCCCTGGGTGGTGCAGCGGTTTGGCACCTGCCTTTGGCCCAGGGCGCGATCCCGGAGACCCGGGATCGAGTCCCACATCGGGCTCCCGGTGCATGGAGCCTGCTTCTCCCTCTGCCTGTGTCTCTGCCTCTCTCTCTCTCTCTGTGACTATCATAAATTTAAAAAAAAAAAATTTAAAAAAAATCATTACAGTAGTGGAAATGAGGAAGGACCTAAGGAAACTACACAAGATGTATGATCGCTTTGCATGTACAAGTATGATTTTGGTTTTTGTTTTAATGTGTTCACAAGTGCTTGGAGATGGTGCTTGTTCAACCAAATAGGAAAAAAGTTTGATCTATTCACCTCCTTTCCACTCCTCTGTTCCTGATAATCTGACCTTATCATTGGCTTCTCTTGCTAGCTTTCTACCCTCTGTAACCAACTGACCATCACCTAATATCTCTTTCCTTCTTGGCCTACAAGGATTCCCTGACATCATTATCATTATTATTGTCACTCTTCTGTGCCAGCTTTGCCAACTCATTTTCTTCTTCTCACCCTTTCAAATACAGATGTTCCAATGGTTTTCTTTTCCCTTCTCTTTCTCCTTTCTTGCTGCAGAAGAGTTCGGCTGCACCTCTATTTCCATGATGCTCTAGACAGGTGACATCCAGACACACACCCCAGACTAGACTCCTCCCCTAGATTTCGGATGTGCATTTACAGTTCCTTCCCTTTGTGACAGTATAGGTGAGGAGTGGTGAAGCATGTGCTGGCTGGCAGCCTCTAGTTAAAAACTGTCCCTAACTCATCTCACACAAAAAAGATTTGAAAATATAAAAATTTAATCCAGTTATAAAAAAAAAAAAAGTCAATTAAAAGGCAAAGGACAAACTGGTGAAAATAGTTGCAACAAAATAATGCATAAAGTATTAAATCCTTAATATAAATAATGATTCAAATTTAAAAGACAACTAATACACCACTTTAAAAAATGGACCAGAGCCATGAAATAGACACTTCCAGAAAAAGACATACAAACCTTTGATTAAAACACAGAGATACATGTTTTGCTTATCAAATTAGCTTTAAAAAAAAAAAAAAAAAAAAGATTCCCAATTCTGGCCAAAGTAAATCCATGACACAAGAGATTTGGACACATGTGGGCAATGAAAGCTTCATAAAGGAGATAGCATTAGAGCTAATTCTTGAAAAATGAGTAATTATAACTAATATTTACATAGCACTTACTCTGTGCCAGGTGAGTTCTAAGAGCTTTACATAGATAAGATCTGGACAGATATAATAGTTTAGCCAGATATTTTAAAGATGTTTTTATGTCAAAAAACTTCTTACTACAAAAAGGGGGTAATTATTTTATAGTGCTTCATTTTAAAGTTTTGAATTGTCATTTATAATTATAAACCATGGAGATGTAGAAGAAGAGGGATTTAAAAATATAGAAATACATCCTTTGGAAGTTTCTTTATAATATATTAAGGTTTTGCAGAGTTTTGTATCTAGATAATATATAATATTTTGAAAAAAACAAACTGTTAATGTACAGACATGGCCTTGTTGAAATTGGTATGAGATATAACCTATCATTCATTTTTTGTTGAGTCCATATAAGACGTTTTTCTATGTACTTGGAGTTCTCTACAACATATTATTTAATACAAATAAAAATTTAAAACTTTATCTATCTACATAAATTATGACTCACTGTAGATACACCCCAAGGTTTGTCAAGCAGTTTTATTTCTAAATTGGTGCTTTATTTTGTACTATTACTTTGAGGAAAAAGCCTGCAATTAATTTGTTCCAAGACTTACATATATTCAGTGTCAATTTTTAGGCAATAAAGTAACCTGATTATTATTTGACAGGCATTCTTTGATATGCCAAACCAAATGGATCAACATAAAACCTACAGTGGCTCCCTACAGAGCCTAATCTTGGTGCCATGTCTATATAAGAAATCTCCTGCCCAGAATGCTCAGATATCATCAGCATGACAAAACAAGTCTGGATAGTACCCAAACATTTCTAGGAGAACCACAGCTCCCATTTCTAAAATAAAGCTTTGACTTCACAATATAACTTTCCAGAAGCTTAGATACTTTTAATTAAGGTGGAGAAAGCTTCCTTGAACATGACCTTCCATGAATTCCTTTACTTCCCTTGAATATTTGGGACCTAAAGCTTCTAAAAGATATTCTTTCCACTCTTATCAAAGTGCACAAAAGTTCAATTCTTCCAGAACAGTATAATTGGCTACAAAGACCAAATTTATCATTTAAAAATAACTTTCCTACCTAAATGTTCACTTTGGAGTCTTAGATTTAAAAAATATGCCTTAGGATTTCCTGATTATATTGTAATGTCTTGCCACCTTTTGAGAAGTGATGGTTAGCTTTGTTTTACTGCACACTTAAATAATTTCTCTTAAATTTAAGAATGTGTCCTTAACTAAATGAAAGTTGGCCAATGTACCAAGATGGTTTGCAGGGGCATCTTTAGCTTTTCATAATTTTCAACAGTCATCATCTCCAAATCTTTCCAAACAAGAATTAATAAAGAGAAAAAAACTATTATAAAAAAAGAACTTGGCTTTATTTCTCAAGTTTTACAAATTATGTACTTACTATTTACATTAATACAATTCTTGTTTTTCAGGAAAGCTAATGGAAGTAATTAAACATAGATATAAAGACATGAACGCAGGGTAGATATATAGACAGATTCCAAATTTTTTTAAATGCAAAAAAAATGCATTTCCATAGAAGTATAAAATATTAAAATAAAAATAGAGAAGGTCTTTATTTGATTCTCACAGGTGTGCTAATTATAAATCAAGCTGGAGGACTATAAATAGTGCAGAACTCCATCTGTTTACGAATCTTGACTGTGTCTGGGAAACAGGATTTTAAAATGGAATAGCTCTTACTTTTTTTGCTTTAGAGGAGAATTCAATCATTGGCATTTACATCCTCATTTAAAAGGGGTAAAAATTAAACATTTTCTCTTTGCATCTCCCAGGAGTAAGTTTTGTCTGGGTTTTGAAATTAGAGCTGCAAATATTACTGGCAAATTACAGCATAAGATTTTGTATCTGAGTTATTCGAAACTTTCCTAGCAGTTAAGGTTAATACACTCTGCTTGAGATTTCTTCCCTATCCTTAACATCAGGATAAGTAAGCTAAACACCACCCACTGGAAACACTTTATATCACTAGTTTCTCAGAGTTCTAGGACATAGCTGAACAACAATGTAACATTATCTATTTATCCTGCATGTTCCTTTTCTTTGAGTTTCAGTATTTATCATATCAACACTGTTGAAAAAAATAATTATATGAGCATTCCTTAAGGCCTCTCTTTCTCACCTTCAATTCCCAGCAGCAATGTAAAGGTAAATGGACTGCCCAGTGTCTCTATCCCATCCTTCCCTCCCTTCTCTCTGCCTGTAATCCCACGCCTTGTTTTCAAGGAGGAGATCCTCAGAGGAGGATTCTGCAACATTCCTTGCTGTATCTGGAATACAGTTGAGGATATTCAAACTATTTAAACGCTGTCTGTTTGTACTTTAAAAGCCCAATGTTATATGTCATTTGAAAATGCTTTCGTTAAAATAAAATGCTTTCGTAATGTTTAATATGCTAAATTAAAGATATTAACTGATTTTCGTTTGCTTTCTTTTGTTTTTAAAGGCTACCTTGGCTCTTTGTTGAGGTTTTGAATCATCAATTGTCATTTTGGCTTTTTATGTATACAGCTGTTTATTAATTCAAAGAGTATGGGTCTGGAATCAGACCTGCATTTGCATCCGGCTTCTCTACTTCTTTTCTGTGATGTGACTCTGGCAACTGACCCACTGTTTTTCTCATTTACACAACTGTGTCTATTGACTTAACTGGTCCCCCACGTTGTGAAGGCTACCTAACTGTCCCTGACCCGAGAGTGCTGTTGAAAAGTTTGATGGTAAGTTTCCTTACAAGTGACTTTTTATTCTATTCTATTTCTATTCTATTGCATTTTACTTAGATGCCTGAAGAATATTTCTAAAGTTTACTAAGTTAACAACTTGGTACTGATGATCCTGGGCCAATCTTCCCAAGTACTTAGTAGACTATTTAATATAGATATATTCATATATATATATAGTTTATATTTTAAGTTTTCCTGATTTATCATATTTTAGCATTTGTTTTGCTCCACTGTTTTAGTTTTCTCCCTCAAAGTTTCCTATTACATGTATACTGGATCTTCTTTACCTCTGTCCTATATTATTTTCTTTTGCATCTCATTTTTTATTCCTTATGATTTTTAAAATTTTGCCGCTTCAAATTGTATTTCTCTTAAGGCATTCTCTTGTATATTTATTCATTCTTGCTTTGCTTCTAGCATAGTCTTTACTTCTAAAATATTTTAATCTTTGATTTCTGAATTCTTTCACAAATCTTTTCAAATCATTCTATGCTCAAAACAACTCTGGAGTTTTTCTATGGGATTTATGTTGATCTTCATGACTTCTATGATTTTCTTAATTTCATTTAGCTCATTTTGGAACATTAAGCTGTAGGTGTCACCTGTTTCATGGGCAGGTACCCATTGCCCCCAGGGATGTCAGTCTGATTTTAATATCTTTTTTCATGAGACTCTGTTGGGATTCAACTCTTTTTCTTTTCTGATAGTCATTTTTAAGTAAAATGAGTGGACCAAGATCGTTCTGCCAGCTTCACAGCTCTCATGCTTTTTCTTCTTCTCTTCTGATGTGTTCACAAAGTGATAAAAAAAATATATCAAAAAAGTCTGTATTTCCTGAGATCTGTTTACTCTGTATCCTTTCTCCTCATCCTTTTTATTTGGAACTTCTCTTTCCTTTTTTTGGAGGAGTAGAGGGAGTCCGATTTAACTTGGATTCTACTCCCAGCAGCTTTTCCTCAGAGCAGAGTTTTGCCCTAGAAGGGAACTTTATTTTATAACTTTCCAGAGTTTTCAGAGCCCCAACACTTCAACGTTCCATCCCTTTGCATCTATCAACAATAGCAAATTGGAGTCTACAGAATCTGAATCTTTCCACCCTTGTTTCACATGCTATCCTTGGATGGCACACTTCACTCCCTAGTGAGTACCTTGGGGCAATTTTATAGGTTTCCTGTTCTCTGGTTATCACGTAGCCCCATTGCTTTCCCTTATGATGCTGGTATCATACAGGTCTCAAAACTATTGCTGTTTAGTCCCACTTATATTTGGGATTTGTCAGGATCTCATGTCACATAATTATAGGATTTTAAGCTTTGCTATTTTAATTGCTCTATCTTCTTATGGTGGGATTCAGAGAGATTAAAAAACTGTATCTCCTCTTGAGTGCATGTTTACTAATGAACTTATTTCATAGGTGCCATTTCCATTTCCAAAAGCTCTAGATGAGACACCATTTAATTCATAAAATATACTGACATGCTCTGGGACAGGCTTATACCCAGTAAAAAGTATTAATCTATTATTTTACTTATCTAAGTGAATTAGACTCATAGCACAGTGCAATGTCAATCAGCCATTAAATTAGTGGTAAAATGATTGACTAAAAAAAAAAAAAAGTCAACTGATGACTCCCTGGATATCTAATATGAGTTGAAAATGAAAGGTTACAACTCCCAGTGTGCTTGATAAGGTGATTAACTTGACACCACTAGACAAGAGAAGTGACAAAGAGGAAATGTCATTACAAGTAATATCTAATAACAAAGATACCTTTATGATCTTTACTCACTTTGTCACAGAAGACCTTGATCTGGCAGTAAGCTCTATGAATGGGCTTATTGCTACGATTATTATAACTGTATGTATCAATCTGAATCATCAAAGGAAGTCCTTTCACCCCTTTCTGGGAGGAGAAATCTGTACTCAGGCAATTCACAGTGATGAAAATCTGAGGGTGGGAGAAAGAAAGGAAAAAGTTCAGAAGTCACCATAAAAAGGATCCATTATAAAAATGCATAAGCCTTAGACTTAGAAGCAAAATACTAAATAATCTCATAAGGACAGCTGAAGAATATTTGGATACTCTGAAATAAGAACATGCTGAGCACATAAAACATGATATATTACAGAATTTATGATTTAAATATATAAAAATTGTTGCTTTCACATTAAATCTTGAAATAGACATACTTTCCTTCAAGTGTGTCACAAAATCTTACTTCTTTTCAAACATGAATAAACCAGATGTGTAAAGCATTATCTCTGCAACATATTAAAGCTATAACTTCTAATTATATCACTTTCTCAAATCTCTGACCTGTGGGGGTCAAAACAAAAACAAAAACAAAACTCAATAGCATCTTCCCTTGCACACTACTGCACTGAAACAGTGATTTGTTTATATACCTGTTTTTCCTACCTGACTCTTAACTTTGAGATTCGAGACCACTTCTTAGATTTTTGTATTAGTGGTACCTAATTTACATATCAGTAAAGGACCACATCCATAGGAAGGCTAAGATGAAAGGTCTTTATGACATACTACTTAAGACCACCTTGTGAAACATGCCACAGACTCTCACTTTTCCAGCCACCATCTGAAAACAAGTGGCTAGAAATGATCTAATGATGGATACATTCATTTCATTCAATCATTCTTTTTATTCATTTGATTCTTCATTCATCCTGTAAACATCAACATAAGCCTACGGTGGGTCAAACACAACAGCATATACCTTAGGGACAGAGACGAAGGCCAGACCCCAGTTTCATGTAGTAGATAGTTCAAAAGGAAGATGAATAATCCAGTAAGAACCACCACAGGGTGGTCAAGGCTCTCCAATGAGAGCTGTGTACAGAGGCTATGAGAACATAGAACACAGCACCAAACCTGGAAGACATGTGTGAAACAGAACCATTGTAGACACTGGGATGAGATGATGGACTCCACAAATGCTTGTGAATTATTTAGGAATAGTAGAGAAAAAGAATGGCTAAAAATGAAAATGTTAAGTGACTCAGGGGAGCTGAGTGATAGAGACCACTGAGAAAGAGTACACCATGCCTGTTTCTCCTCCTGAGCTTGCAGGGCAAAAACAGACAATGCTGTCTGCGGCTCCTGGAGATGCCTTAACTACAGAGAACACTCATGCATGACACAAATATTTTTAAATACCTACTATGTTCCTGAGATTGCGCTAGGTACTAGCACGGATGCACTAGTTATGGTCCTATAATCACAGAAATCAGAGGCTAGGTGGGGAGAGAGAGGCAATATGATGGTGCCCTAAAGATTCTAATAACTTCATCAAATGCTCATCTATTTCTGGGTCAAACAAATAAAAGCAACTTTCCTGGGAACACTTGACTTCTTTTATTGTTATTACTGACAGCGGGGTTACCTTGGCCAGAATGTATAAACCACAGCTTTATGACCCCAAATCAGTGATCACTCTGGGGAGCTATGCAATTGCCCCTATTTTTGACCACATATTTCATAAAGAAATCTTCCTGTAAAAACTGTCATCCACAGGGGTCCTCGATGTAGACTGTTTTTTTGTACTCCCTCATAACATCTGCCTAGTACTACAGAAGCAGGAATAGAACAGTGTGTTCAGAGGCCCATTTCCTAAAGTATTAGGATTCACACTCAGGTCAGGTCAGTGTTCCCTTAACCACAGATGGGATGCCCCACTTCCAGGTAGCTGCCGCCGGTCTCTCAGGGCCTACAGGACACCTTCCCCCATGTCCGCTATGAAGCTGTCCCACTCTGCCTGCCTTTGAGTCTCTGCCAAATGGAATCACCCATATATCAGGCATAGTGGACCACACTCCGACAGGCAGGATGCAATATTAACGGTGACCTTTGTCAGCTCCAATCACAAGTAAGACAGCTGGGCTGATGGAACATATATATTTACAAGGGCCACTTGAGTAGGACAGATCCAACTGGCCATATGCTACAAGAAATAGGCTAACCCATCGTTGGAGGAATGGGAACAGCCAGCCACCCATAGTTAGAGTCTTTGAATGCCAAAAGAGCAACAACACAACTTGATTCTACCTAGACACGCTTACATTAGTTTCCTTTAATAGAAACAGATTCTTAGTGGAAGGTCCAATGGGCTCTCTTTGACTTGTGGCATCCTGGTTCTACAGAGTAAACAACATGAGAATCCGCCTTCTATGCTACGTGAGTTGGCAGCGCCCAGAATTATCCTAACAGGCAGGGATTTTATAGTAGAGTTGGTGCTGCTCTCCCCTCGCCTGGCTGCCTGAACCAATAGCAAAGCACAGTTTCAGTGCCTGATGGTATCAATCAGAGTCTTGCTGTGTTGCACTCAAAACCTACGTGGTTGAACTTTAACTGCAGTTAGGAGGTAGAGGGGTTGGGAAGGTATGGAAGGGCACTAACTAAAACCTTGGCTTGAGAACTGATAAGCATTTATTTGTTTCATCTTGCAAACCCAACCATGTCCCAGTTCCATGCACAACAGGCAAATGTGAAAGCCAATTTCTTGGAAGTTTATCTACAAAGCACTGTTTGCAAATGTGTATTACAGAAACTTAGGGAAAAGGTATGCTTTCCCCCTCTAAATGTTCATCCAAATATCAAGCACAGAAAATTCTTAACTCCAGTAGGAGCCCTGATTATGTAAAGAGCATATAGGGATCCCTAGGTGGCGCAGCGGTTTGGCGCCTGCCTTCGGCCTAGGGCGCAATCCTGGAGACCCGGGATCGAATCCCACATCGGGCTCCCAGTGCATGGAGCCTGCTTCTCCCTCTGCCTGTGTCTCTGCCTCTCTCTCTCTCTCTCTCTGTGACTATCATAAATAAATAAAAATTTAAAAAAAAAAAAGAGCATATATAAATGCCATGAAAATTGGGTCTGTCACCCAATAATTATGAATGTTACATATGTTCATATAACGTTTTCAAAGTCTCAGTCTTTAATTTTCCTATAATTTTGACAGTACATAATTTATTCTTTAGAAAAATATTAATTAAACCAGGTATATCTAGGCAGATAATAGATAGTATTTAAATTTTGTCATTGGTTCAAAAATCAATTCAGATACACTGTAATTTATTTGAGAAAGAGAGCATGAGCAGAGGGAATGGCAGGAGAGGGAGAAGCAGACTCCTTGCTGAGCAGGGAGCCCAATGCAGGGCTCAATCATGAGTTGAGAGACTGCTTGCTCTGAGATCATGACCTGAGCCAAAGGCAGATGCTTAACTCAGTGAGCCACTCAGGCACCCCACAATTGACATTTCTTAATAAAATATTTTTACATATGAATTGCAATTTCCATTTTATAGTTCCAACATTAAGACAAGTGACCTTCTCCAGATTATAGTAACCCTCAGTTGTGTACTGTGCATGTAGTAAGATTTATTAAAATAAATACAGATCAATGGGCTTTAGAATTACTACATTAACTTAATTATTAATTCCTAAGATTTTTTTTTCAAGAGCTTGTCTTTAAAATGAACAGGTCTGTCTTTGATTTAAAAAACAATTTGGGATTTAAAAAATCACAATGTCTCCGACTTGATGCAAAACATTTATTTTTTTCCTCTTTAAAACAACTGTAGGGGATCCCTGGGTGGCTCAGCGGTTTAGCGCCTGCCTTCGGACCAGGGCATGATCCTGGAGTCCCGGGATTGAGTCCCACATCGGGCTCCCTGCATGGAGCCTACTTCTCCCTCTGCCTGTGTCTCTCTCTCTCTCTCTGTGTCTCTCATGAATAAATAAATAAAATCTTAAAAAAAATAAAACAACTGTATTTTGCATCTTTAAGAATCTTCTACATAAAGACAGAGAAAGCTACTTATTTCCGTATATTGAGGCTCCGAAGAGCTCTTTTCCAAGAAATTGCACATGCATTAGCCTCCAAATTACAGCAACATAGCATACACCAAGATATCAGCATTTTCGATCTAAAACACAAATAATATATAAATACATAAGTGTTCTCTTGCCAATTTCCCCACTCTGTTTTCCTCTTGGTTCCCAAAATTATTAAAGACCATATGGATGGTTTTCTTAAACATCAGCAGTTTTCTTCTATTTTATATGATGGTATTTGGGTGCAGATGCAATGCCAAATTGAGACAGAAAGGCTAAAAGTAGATGATATGAACGTGTGGTATCTCAGCCTTGGGCATTCATTCATTGCTTTCATGCATTCATTTATCAAATATTTATCAATTATCTTCTGTCTATGCCTGGCATTATGCCACATAATGGAACACATGAATCTGTGTCTTAGGGTAGACTCCCTACCCTAAGAGAGGTTGCTATTTTGTGGAGGATCTAAGAAAGTCTTAGATTTACTGACACCTCCATTTATATAGCACTTTTAGGGGATGATTTAAAACCTGAAAATATACGTCTTTATCTTCTCCTACAGATACTCTGGGTATGCTTGTATATACATACATACATACACAGTGTATCATAGTTTTCCATATTCTTTTAGACCTCAACTTTTTCCATTTCAAGAACATACCAAGCCTATTCCCAGGTGACAGCCTCCACTATTTGTCATGCTCTCTATCCTCTATCTCCAATGCTGTCCTCACAGACTACCCCATACACTGTCAGCTCCTTCTTCTCATTCAGATTCCAGTCCAATGTCAACTTTTCAGAAATACTGGCTTTGACCAGCCCATCTAGAGTTGTCTTCCTCCTCCTCTTCCCATTTCAGCCCATGATCAGAAGCAAACTCTAATACCTTGCTCTTTTCTATTTTCTTCATAGTACTTAACATTGTTTGGATTTATCTTGTCGTTTATGTTTAATGCTTAATCTCCTGTCTGCTCCGTGAGGCTTCAAGCTCATAAGAGAAGGCCCTTGTCTGCCTCAAGGTCACTCTATTCCTAGTGCCAGTCCCATGACAGACACTCAACAAATATTTATCCAATGAATTAAGAGAAAATTACCTTCCTAAATACACATTTCCCCTTTATCCATGCTCTTGCCTTCATAAGCCAAATCTTCTAGGAGCTGGGATTGCTTCAAGTAGCTGAAGTCATCGAAATAATACAGCAGTAAGCTGCTCAGGCCAGTTTTATCCTTGAAATTTGTTATCTGTATACCAACACATGTAAATTGAGCACCAACTATATATTCAATATAAATATGTATGTGTATATATGTACATGTATATATGCCATGGAGGATGCTATTTATAGATGCTATGGGAAAAACAGAAGTGTACAGTACATGCCTATCCTCAAAGGAAATGAGGAATATAACAGTTTTTGCTACCGTGGAATGAATACCATTAGATACCAAACTGACAATCCCAGACTATACATGCAGTTAAGACTTCATGAAAAGGAGAGAAATCAGCAAGGTAGCCAGGGAAGATCTGATGTAGGAGTCTTGAGCTTAAAGACAGATGGATGCGACTCTGAAAAGAATGAAGAGGTCAGTCTAATGGGAGAGGAGGGTTTGTGTTGGGGAGGTTGAGAAGGAGCCTGAAGGGAACTGGTGAGGAAGAGGCCAACCAAGATGTTTATGTCTCTGTGATCAAGTAATGAACACCTGATGAGGTCAAGTGTATAATATCAGGGCCAGGACAGACAGAACTCTGGCCATAGTATCCAAAGTCCATGTTACAAAGAGGAAAAGGGGAATGATGGCTGAGCAAAGGCCACCAAGTTCAGAAGTAATTAGTGTTTGCACCCCTTTGAAAAGCCAGACTAATGGAGACAGAGGCAGGAAGCTAAATTGCTGGGGTGAGACGGGAGTTGGAGATGGAGAGAAGGCATCTCAGCTGAGAAGTCTGGCGGCAAGCAGCAGGGCCAAATGCAAGTGTTCTTCCAAGATGGAGGAGGTGTTCACACAATAAGAGAGGATGAATATAAGAGGCTGCAGAAAGGTAGAGTGTGGGACCTAAGAGCCTCGGAAGCAAAGATTAAATAGGATTGACTCAAAAGTGAAGTATTATAAGAAAAAAGTCAGAGCTTTCTCTGAAATCAGAAGCCAAGTGAGAGGAAAGCACAGAAGAAAGAAAGAAAGAAAGAAAGAAAGAAAGAAAGAAAGAAAGAAAGAAAGAAAGAAAGAAAGAGTACAGGAAACTCAAAATTATTATGTACCCAGTGTAGATCACAGCAGTGTGGCCTTGGACTAATTATTTCACCTTTCTGAGCCTCACTGGCCTCATTTTTAAATAGGTACAACAATCCCTACCTTGGTAGTGTGACACTTTAAAATGAGAGGGCGTTTTAAATTGTAAAGTGCTATGAAAATCGAAGGGAGTTTTTCCTCCTCACTATGGTGCCTATCTTCGCAGATACCTGGTCTCCCAGGTGCTCCTAGTCTCTGACCCCAAGCCTTTCCTCACCCCCAGGACACAGCCCATAGGCCATCCATTTTGCTCTCCAAACTGCCCCTGCAAGGCTGCTCTCAGATCTCAGTTCGAGTCTTCCTACCTCTCTGGATTCTCTCTCAAGGCATTTTGTGATGCTATCTCCAAATGGTATAAAGGCAGATTCATTAGCACTCTTGTTAATCTGAGCAAAAAAGATATTTAATGGAGATGAACTGATTTTAAAAGCAGAAAAACCTATCTCTGCACACCACTTTTAGAGGGATGGAGTCACAGGTTTTGACGGAGAAAGCAAGAGAGAAATCTCTCATGCAGAACCTTTATGGCTCTTCCGACTGCTGGTTTCTGCCATCGCGCTGTGTCACCTGAACACAGCTTGTGAAACAGCACCTCAGGATAAGGAAGAATGTGGGCCTTGCATAACAGTGGGTTGGGCTGTCTCACAAATAATGAGCTCCCGGTCAGAGGAAGAATGTCCGCAAGACTGAAAGATTTACTTACTCAACTTGCTGATCATTTATTATTATTGTGATCCTTTTCGGTTCATGCTTAATACTTAAAACTTGTACTGAGTCTGTAATACTATGGCACGAAATTCAAAAGGCACCCAGGTGCCTTTTAAAGAGTTAACCACACCCACCCTGCATAGCTCCCCAACCAACCGTTTCAGTTTCCCATGTATCCTTCTAAAAATATGCTACGCGATACATATTATTTTTATACAAATGGCACCACAGTAAACATACAATTCTGCACCTTGCTTTACTAAATACATTTTGAAAGATATCTTTTCTTTTTTAAAGAGCCATGAAATATGGAGTGATAATTTCTTTAACATTGGGTTGTTTCTAGTCTTTTCATCTTACAATGACACAATGCATGTCTTTCAACACAGATTGTGTACACGTGTGCATATAAATTATTGGCGGTATAGAGGCGTCACTGACTTTTTTAGTCTGACTTTTGTTCCTCATTATTTTACTGAAATCGCTTTCTTCAAGGCTAGCCTTCTCTATAGCAAATTTATAAGCAGGGATTCTCGAATGTAGTATGTATCCAGGAGTTCTTGTTAACATACAGATTATAGGGCCAGATCCCCAAGTTTCCAATTCAGTAGGTCTGAGATGAAAGATCCAAGTATTTGCATTTCTAACTCTTTCCCCAGTTGAGATGGATGATGCACGTGAGGGACCATGCTTTGGGAAACCACTGCCTACAGCACTGACTTCACTGCTCAGTTCTTCTCTCTCCACTTCCCCTGCCTCTCTCTTCTCCTGTACTCTTCCTCCTGACCATCCCTTCCTTGTCTGGTTCCTCCTCCAACATCCCTAACTGGGATGAGTCTTAAGTCCCATCCTTGACCCTCATTTGCCCACTGTCCAATTCTTTCTGTGGCAATCTCCTCCTCTTTCATGACTTCTATTCTCCCCTTTTTACAAACAATTCTGAACTTCTCTCCTGCTCCGTAATTCCCTGCTCTACTCTGCATCTTCGAGCACCCTGTTCTGCCACCTGGCATGCTCTTCTTTCCAACTTCCACATGCTTAAAATTACAACTGACCCTTAAGACACCGCTCCTAAGCCAAATCCTCCCCCACGTCTTCCCTGGAATCTTTAAGTGCTGGAGTATTTCCAAGGGAAGTATAAATGTGTGTGTGTGTGTGTGTGTGTGTGTGTGTGTGTAAGCGAGAAAAGATAAAGGAAATCTGGCAAAACATTAACAATGAGTCAGTCTCAGTGAAGGGTATGCGGCATCAATTGTATTATTTTTTTCAACTTTTCATTTGTAATTTTTTCAAGTAAAAAGTTGGGGACATTTTAAAATAAAAAACAGAGTTCTCTCCCTTTCCAGAACTTTCCCGGCACCTTAACTCTATTTTTATTAGCATCCTCATAACTCTTCCTCTCGAATTACATTAGTTACAGCTATGTCTTACTTCTTAATCTGGCCAAAATGTTCTCTGAGAGCAGACACTTTTGCCTGGCTTATCTGTCCATGAATTTCCACCACCTGGCCTAGCACACAATATGCAGCAGGCAAGTTGCTTCAAAGGAGTGACTGTCCCTTTGTTGGGGATGGTGTAGAATATATTACTGCTAGATCCTCCCCATACAAAAAGGCAGTATTCAAAGAGCACATGATTTAGACAGTCCAAAGGGGGAGTTCCATCTCTGCTGTGTGTTAGCTGTGCAACTTTAGTTAAGCTAACTAACCTCTCTGGGCTTCAAATTCTTCATTATTTAAATGCAAAGAAATGCTATCCACTTGAAATATGAATAGTGCATAATATATATAAAATACCTGGCAGGCTGCCTAGTATACAGTAATCACTGAGCAACATTAACTGTGGTACATGTGCATGTGTGCACGTGCACAAACACATACACACACCAGCCTGTGAAATCCAAATCTGTAACTTAATTCTGAGCACTTACAACAGCTCATGCATGGAAGTTACAGAGCCCTAAACAGAATTCAGTCCAGAAACCATGGATACACCACATCCTAACCAAAGATTAGGGGGCTGATTTCTTCAGTGAGATGCCTTCCACAGATTATTCCTTTTATATATGAATCAAGTCTAGCTTTATAGTTTTTCCTGCCATCCATTACCTTATAAAACTGGAACAAAGGCATGGCTTTGTTTAAGTTCAATACCAAAGACTTCAGTAAATGTTTACCTTTCCCTTCTAAAACTTCCTTCACCCACACCACGCCCCAGCAAACACATAAAAATGCCATTTCCCCTGCTTTGCAGTGTGTATCTTGAACTTTCAAGACCCCTTGCAAGAGCCTCCCCCAAACCTTTCTTTACTTTTGAGACCATGAAAGATGCCTTATAATATTCTCGACATTTCCATTAGACTACTAGTTTAAAATTGTGTCCTACTTAGACAAAAAATTGAGATGTAACTTTTTCTTAATCAGTAATATCTATCAACCTGATGTCATTCTAGAGTGTCTTATAAGCAGAGAGAGAATTCCTCAGACTGCTGGCAGGAGATTGGGGACTGGGGGAATGAACTAGGCCATGAACCCACAGAGCATCAAGAAGAGTATAGTCTTCTTTGGCTAGTCCTCTGGCTTCTTTTTTCATCCTGAAAATCAATATTTACATATCTTGTCTCCTTTCTTGGTGTCCAGCACTGGAATTTGGCAGAAAGAGAACACAGGCCATTTAGAAACATCTTCCTGAAAGGCAAGATTTGTCAAAACTACCAAGACTATAATTTTCTAAGTGCTGTAAGGTGGCCCAATAAACGCTGATTAAATATTTTAGACCAAACCGAGATACTGGAAGGGAAAGAGAAGGAAAGAGGGAAGAAATACCAATTTAATGGATTTGCCATGTTTTGGTTATTTTCCACAAAAAGAGACTGAATAATTTGCAACGTACAAGACTTTTACATAGGCTGTGATCAAAGCACTGGCGTTTCTACCAGCCTGTCTTTTAAACTACTAAAATTGAGATAATGAGGACAGAAAGGCTGTTTTCTCCATCCATTAGCAGCTGATGGAGCAAAAAGTTAGGCTTCACTTGGTGACCACTAGTTGTACCCTGAAAAGACAGCATGGGAAGAGAAAGAGTTGACCCATACAGAGAGAAAAGGAAGAACCCTGGACTTTACATGAACAGAGTAAGTCACCCTACATGATAGTTCTACAGTACGCAGGAATCTGTGACACAGGCCACACCAAATGTCCTTAAGTCCAGGGCAGCTGCAGGACCATGCTAAGACATTAAAGGAACTTCATGTCCCTCTTTAAGGATGGATTTACAAATATAGGAGATAACCTTTTACTCTCAACTTCCACTTTGATTTTCTGGCTCAACCAGCTGACTCATCTCAGGACATCCATGCTTCCATCCTTCAAACTGGATCTCAGTTCTCATATAATATCCCCTTGGGATCAGAGCGAAATCAGACATAGGGCAATAAGTATAAGGCCCAAATATTAAGGGAAATAGAGCCCAGAAGAAATATCAACATGCATCCCCTTGCCTTGAATTTCCTCACAATTTGAAAAATTACGTGGAAATCTCTTTCATAATTCAGTCATTTAAAGCATCCAAAGGGACTCAAAGTTAGAGGAATCTACCTCTAAAATAAATATGGCCTATGTGTAAATATTTGCTTCAAATTTACTAGATTGGTAAATGTGGGCTTTCATTTACTGCATTTTTTAGGTTGCAAACAAAAAGCTAATAGCCAGTGTGTCTGCCTTGTGCAACCTTTACTTTCTCTAATAATGATCACCAGTCTTGCTTTGTATTTTTTTTTGTTGTTGTACTTCCTGCATGGTATTGCAAAAAAGAGAATAGTCTTCATGGTTCATAACAATGTCGTAACGCATAACACATAACAGAAGAAAAAGTGTAAAAGAAACATGTACGTAAATAATGTAAATTAGTTTGAAATGAAATTCAGGATACCAGGGAAAGGAGCTAGAGAAAAGTGAGGAACATGGAGTACAGAAGTATCACACTATGGTGAAGAAGGTACATTGCAAAGCATGCACTGATCTTTAATTAATACAGAGTGAAGTAATGATTATGCAAATGAGATCACCAATGTTAGGTAAATACACACCCAATTGAACAGTCCTCACTCTCATATGATAGCCATAGATAATGTACACCAGGGTAACCAAAGACACGGACAGGGAGAGACCTGTGTGCTGGAAGTACCGGATCAGTGAGACCATCTTTGTTGGTGGGAAGTACAGAGAAGAGATAGAGGTTGGCAAAAGCAGGGTGACTTAATTGAACTGCTTTGCTCAAGGAGATGGGACTCATCATTTGTTGTCTTTTTTTTTTTTTTTTTTTTGGACCTGTACTCCATAAACTTCTTTAAGAAGGAAAATCATAGTATGCTTTGGTCTAAAAAGAAATGCAGATTTCTCTCTGTTGGGATGAATGATTAAGAGTATGGACTCTGGACTCTGAAGGGACATGTTTAAAGTCGGCCTTGTCCACTTGTCTAATCTTACAATGCTTCCTATGTAGAAAGTCGATATTTAGTGGAATCAGAACTGAGATACACAGGAAAATGACCTAAGATATCTCAGAGCTTCTCTGCTCCCCACTCCACCCTGACCAAGTCTCAACCCTACCCCCCACAATCTCAGCACAAAAATTTGCAAACAGGTATAAAAACATAATACCTTATCTGTGTCCTTGATCCTTTCTAAAATTGCAACAACTTTCTGTCTATGAGTTCCTCCCCAAACCCCCAAATGCAGGAAGAACATTCACTGCTGATATGACAGAGCAGAAGCATGGACTGGCCTGTTCCCTGAAGTCCTTCCTGCAATTCAGCACAGAGAGGGGAAGGAGGCATAGAAGAATAGGCACCACTCCAGAGTGTAATCACTCCTTCTGCAAACAGAAGTGACAGACAGCAAAAAGTAACCCAGGAGATGCAATTTAATATTATTGAATTATTATAGATTCTTTTAAAAATCAGAGATGGGAGATAGGGTAGTAGTGGGTGTATCTGACTGCTTGGTTATCTAGCAGTGCTGGTAAGTGACGGAGGACGAACATTCTTACTGGATCAAGATCATTCCAAAGGCTTGGATGCAGAGGGATTAAAAAAGTCTTCATGGGAAGAAGCTTCCTTCATCTTAGTTTATAAACCATTAAGAAGCCTGAAGCATAGAAATGGTGGGGGGTGGGGGTGTGTGTGGAATTGCTACCGTGTTCCCGTAGAAAGACACAAAAAGGAAACTTGTTTCTCAAAGCACTAAGTAGCATCTTAATGCTCAAGTAATTGTCTGTGATCACATGAGAGAGGCCTTTGTAGCACATTGAGGTTGGTTTAATCTTGAAATCATGGTGAATAGAGAAATCGGCACTGGACAAAAATAAAGGGCCCCATTTCAAGAATCTCTTTAGAAATCTGGGAGAAAGGGGAGCCTGTAATTAGGGTTTGCTACACTCCTACTCTGGGGGTGATGTCATTGCCTGGAGAAGGGCAGTGCTCCATGCCAGCAATCTGAGCTCACCGCTCTCCAATAATTCAATAAGGTCTTGCATGGGAATTCCTCATCTTGGGGATTAGTGAGCAGCAAATCTACTTTGTAGGTACCAATGTTTGGCTAAGTGGAAAAAAGAATTGAAATGACCTTGTAAATGGGAGTCCTGAAAGAACACAGTACTGTGATCTTCCCATTAGAATCACATAGATTGGACCCTAACACTCTGTCAACATCTACCTGGCTCCCCTTCCTGCCATCTGCCAGCTAAGAAAACTGAAGCTCAGGAGGGAAAAGTCACAAAGCCAGCTATTCCAGGGCCACAACTAGCACCTGATGGCTTGGATTCCATTTCAGGGCTGTTTCTCCTGTATGATGTAGTGCTCCATCCCCGCATCAATTTCCAATCTGTGACAGCGTGGGCCCTGAGACCCCACCCAGATATTGCCTGAGTCATTCCCAGGGACTCCAGTTCATGTTACATGAGCTCCCAGATTGCACAGACCCTGAGGGGAAAATAATGTCCTGTTGAAGACTATTTCTGCTGCTTGTGTCACTGCGCAGAGGAGCACTGTGGTACAACCAGCAAAACCGGTTCTGGGTGGAAGAACTCTGATAGTCCTGCCAGAACCATGCTGCAATTGAGACAGAATCTGGCCTTAATCCCCAGACCTCATTTTAACTAATAGTTTTAACACCTTCCCTAGCCCAACTTTTCCCTACCCTTACATTAAACGATTGGAGTTTCACGTCCTTTCTTCTGTTTATGCTTAAGGAGAGCTAGAAATAAAATGTAAGGCAGCAACAAAAGAAAGAAGTAGGAACCGTACTCTAGAAAAAGCTATAACCTTTATCATGAGGTCTTGATTATAGATATGTGGTAAGACTACCAAATACTAGGCTGTTGTTGTTGTTTTTGTTTTTAACATTTTATTTTATTTATTTATTCATGAGAGACAAAGGCAGAGACATAGATAGAGAGGCAGAGGGAAAAGCAGGTTCCCTGTGGGGAGCCTGATGCGGGACTCGATCCCAGGACCCCGAGGATCATGACCTCAGCCAAAGTCAGAGGCTCACCCACTGAGTCACTTAGGTGTCCCTGTTATTGTTTTTTTAGTGAGTGTCCCAAAACTTAAATCTCCAAATAAAAGTTACCCTCTAATATAGTTATCATAGGAAAAGATATGGTTTTCTCAAATGAAGCTGCTGTGACTCAAAGTATATTTGTAGCATTTCTTGTGACATTGCCATCTTTAAAGCTGGTCTTGTACAAGAGAAATCTCATTTTTAACTGTGGAGTGGTGTTATCCAACTTGATATGTACTTATATTTGGGCCCAAGTGATTTTTGATGTTTTTCTGTAAACATCTTCAAAGATTTACTACCATCACCCAGATATTGCCTGGGCATTCAAAAGGTCACAGCAACTCTCTCGAACAGTGCTGACACAAGGCTTGCTGCCAAAGGCCTAGCCAAAGGAACCAGAGAATGCTGGAGGGGCTCCTGGCCCCACTACTCTCTGACATCCTGTGTCAACCTCAAATGGAAACTGCATATTCAGTTGAGGGAGTGTGGTTGAGGCATAAAAACTCAGATGTCCTTGAGGACCAGGTAAGGAAAGTTCCAGAATGGAAAAGGCCAAAGAAAGTATTAAAAAGAACAGGTAGTACCTCACAAGAACCACTCTTGGCCTTGCAAATGCTTGGCTTCACAGGTGCCAGAATCTTTCATTACACAAAAGAATCTGGAAGCCTAGATTCAAAAAAATCATCATCTCTTGATTATTAAATGTGGGCAAAAAATTTTAAATTTGAAATATAGCTACCTAAATGCATGACACACACACATATACACACACACACACACACATTCTGTGGGCCACATGAGAGGTGTAGGTCATAACTTGGTGTCCTCTGGCCATGTACACCAAAATAACATGTGACATTGATTGGAGCGCCAGCCTTGAAGCCCACAGATTTCTCTGTTGATATTACAAATAGTAACTTGAAAGCATGGACAACAGCTCCTGAGAAGCCCATCTTATAAAAATTAAAACTCTTCTGTGAGAGGGACACTTTTACTTCTTACTTTGTTGAAGCTCGTTTCTCAACAACCATAAAAATCTGTTTTTTGCAAACTGCTTATTATAAAATCAATACTATTTTATTTTTTAAAGATTTATTCACTTATTTTGAGAGAGAGAGAGAAAGAGAGTGAGTACATGGGAGCGAAGGGGGTGGGGGGTGCAGAGGGAAGAATCTCAAGTAGACTGCCTGCTGAGCCCAGAGCCTGTCAAGGCTCCACCTCACAACCCTGAAATCAGGACCTGAATCAAAATCAAGAGTCAGATGCTTAAAATCAGATGCCCCTAAAATCAATAATATTTTAAAGAAATACCTTGGGGTCTATAGGTTGAAAAAAAAAATTCTAGTCTCCTAAATGAAGTGAATTTAACTTTTATGATGTTTCTTTAAAAATAAACCCTTCTAGTAGTTTGGGGGAAATTATTAGTTTTTTTATTACTTATCGATTAACCCAGACTGCATACGACTGCACCAACCAAGTCACCAAAAATAGATATTAAACAAACAAATTTTGCCACAATAAACAAGATAAAGGATTCTCCACTGCCATTTGTCAAAGTCTACATAAGCTTAAACTTGTCAGCCTGGAACAATGCATATGCACAACCACACACATTGAAAGAACAGTGAGCTCCTACCTGTGGGAGATGAGCATCTGCGCTGGGCTAAAAGAAAGGTCAGCCAGAAAAAAAAAAAAAAAAAGAAAGAAAGAAAGGTCAGCCTACCCCCAACTTGACTACCTCGCTGGTTCACCAAAGAGCTGCCATCATTTAAGCTATCCTTTCCGGTTAGGCATTTTTTAAAAAATTTATTTAAATTCAATTAATTGATATGTAGTGTATTATTGGTTTCAGAGATAGAGCTCAGTGATTCATCATCTTATTTAACACCCAGTGCTCATTACATCCCGTGCCCCCCTTAATGCCCAACACCCAGTGACCCTATCCTCCCATTCCCTTCCCCTTCAGCGGCCATCAGTTTGTTTCCTATGATTAAGAAACTCTTATGGTTTGTCTCCCTCTCTCATTTCACTTGTTTTGTTGTTTTCCTCTCTTCCCCTACAGGCCTCCACTGATACATTCACTTCCTAGCACTCACAGTCACAGACTGATGATGAAAACTGGGCTATGAATGCAGTTCACAGTTAGAGCTGGCTTTATAGTGACCAGGTACTTTCGATGACAGGATCCCCCTACCCCCAACACAGTGGGCCTGCCTTTCGCCCCTCACAATGCTGGAAGGTTCCTGGATCCCCTGTCCCCCACCCTATCCTAACCTAGGCATGAGGTGTGGTGCAGCAGAGACCACTGGAACTGTGTTGTGTTCGTACATGGGAGGGAACTGAACTGAAGCCCAGGGAGGTCAGACAGCTCGCTAAGGACTCCAACCTCTGCCCCATGGAGCCACTGCACAGATGGCCTTTCATTATCTACCCCAGTCATCTAGCCTCTGAGAGAGTGCGGAATGAAGAGGCAGCACAAGGTTTGCATGAGGAACTCTAAAGGGAGGCGGAGTGGACTGCAGAAGACAAACTTCCCCTACAGTTCTGTGTGGGACCTGACCTCCCACCTGTTGCAGGGCGGCTTCCTTCCCTCAGATGCACTGAGCCACTGAACATTCTCCAGGCTGTTCTGGCACTCTGTTGCTGCTTATCCATTTGGGTCACCTTCCTTGGGCTTAAAGCCAATTTCACTTACATTGTTTCATACCTGAGTGAAATGAGACACTGAGCAATTCTTCTTCCATAACTCATGCCCACAAGCTCCCATCCAGCTTCCTTTCTTACCCAGCCTTCCCCCTGCTCACAGACAATGAAGCATTGAAGGTAACTATTTACATTGACCTTTTCATTAGTTTGAAGACAGAGTCTTCTAACACCCTCCTAAATGGTACATAACTGAGGCAGAAAACAAGCTTAGGTTTCATCTGGAACTTTCCCCTAAGTGCAAAATAAGGATCAAGGATCAGAGAAGCTAAAGAACACAGAAGAGTGGCACAAGCAGAAAGTCTGTAGTTTTCATAAAATCAGAGACTCATGCCTGGAAAGCAAATCCGAATATCACCAAGTCTTACTTTTTTTTTACCCAAATCAGCATGGTGGTGGACATCTGTCCTCAGGACACAACTCGCCAAAGATTTTACCACTGCCCTTTCTAACCAGAGAAAAACAGGAAAAGCTTCAGCACTCAGCATGAAAGACTAGGCTCAAGGTCACAGTGGTGGCTATACTGCAGCGAGTGAAGGTCAGAGACCTCAGCCCTGCATTCTGTACCTCTCCCTCAAAGAGGGTACACCTGGAAGGACTCATGGGGCCAGAGGCCTACCCCGTCACTTACCTACGGAAACATTAGCTCTGAACACTTTGCTGCCTCTGCAGAAGGGAGCAATCAGGGCTGTTTGGAGGAAACTGCAGTGTAGGTGGAGAAGGTTTTCTCCAGCTTTGCCAGCCCCACATGCCAAAATGAAGCATGGGGACCTGAAGGACTTGGTAGGGACACGTAGCTTGGCCTGTCCTGCAGGAGGCCACAAAGAAGCATGCACTTTTTCTCCTTTACCCCCCAAAAAGGTGATTTCACTGCACATAACTGAATGTGTGTAACTTCTAGAGAAAGAGAACAGGTTCAGTTCCTTTTTTCCTGGCTCATGTTAACAGATCTTCCCCTATTTACAGAGGCTTTTGCAAAAGAATCATTTGCAGAGAATGGTAGCATTATTTAAAAGGCACAAGAAGTTAATCAATACTATTTTTCCACTCACCTTCGCCTCTTCATTCACATCCCAGGTGAAGGAAACAGCATTATATGCAATCTCCTCAATGTTCCCAATTGTATTAAAGCTCTCCTTGTAATCAGCTATAATATTAAAAAAGAAAAAGATTTTAAGAGAGTAAGACACGTACTGAACTGCCATTTTCCAATGGGGAGAACTTAAACTTGGCTTACTCTTCCAGCTGACCCTCAGCAACAGTTAAGGATTTGTGCTTGTTGATACTCTTACTAATATTTACTCTAGAAGAATGTTCCTCTATTAGAAGAGTAAATCGAGGTCAAGTAATGTTCCTAAAAGATTGGTTTCATTTTTTTTATGAGGCTTATAAAATTATTAATTTTTCCCCTCCTGGATCTTTTGTTACCTACCCACTCCCTCACCTACTCACTTTCCTGCAGCTTAATTTTCCTGGAAGTGCCAGAGTATTCCACAGGGATTGTTCTGTAGAATAGAGTATGCTGTTTATCAGCCAGGCAGTGCCAGCAAGACTTCAGGGAAGAAATTCCAGAAGAGTAAACCTTTTTTTACTTCTTTTTGGATTTAGGCACAAAGAGTTAAGTTAATGATACTCAGCTCACTATCACCACTTATCCTTTCGAGGCCATTCTCTTCCTTTATTTGTTTATGTGATATTTATTCATTCATTTTTATTCCTACTATCTTCTCCCACAAATGCAATAGCTATCGATGTGTTTGCTACATATTCTTAGGAAATAAGTAGGGTTGATTTGCCTGTGTGCATAACTTTTATTTTCAGAAACTGGGTTGTTGGTTGCTAGAGTTGCCAGATTTAGCAATTATTTGGGGTATATTTATCCTGAAAAAGTACCTGTTGCTTGTCACTAATTCAAATTTAATTAGGCACCTTATATTTTATCTGGCAACCCTAGCTATGAACCCTTTTTTGATCAAATCACATTGCTGATTGCATGCTTATTTCTCATCATCTGCAGAGAATTCCAAGGTAACTATCGGCCCCTATTCACTTATCCCCTCTCCCCAAAAATAGACACTTTGGTGGTCTCCAGCTTTCTGGTACAGACTACACATTATTATGTTCTCCACAGTCACTGCCTTACTTGGCATTAAGGTCTGGACATGATATTCCTAGTTTTAATCCTCCCTACCTCCGCAGTGTTTTAGCTTATACTTACCATCTGGATTTTCCCCCTACTTCTGGCCTACCTTGATTCTGTACTACATAAACATTGGCCGTGTCCTGCCTGGTTGGCATCATGGTACACAGCCCATCTGCTTTCCTAGGAGGTCTGGATCATTCACAATGTGGTCACATAATCACAAATGTTCTTTCTCTCAAAGCCCCATGATTATTTTTCTAAAATGAAACTCAGATGATTGCTTTTTATAATTTTTTATAAGACTAAAACTTACACTATGACCTATCATGTCCTTCACAATCAGGCCCGGACATTCCTCTATGCCCTGACACTCCAGCCCCACAACTGGGGCCTGAGGAAGATTCAGTTCTTCAGATAGTTAGAGGTCTTTCTGTTTATAAAATCTTTCTGCATTATTTTTCTTTCTGAGCTAGGACAGGAACTAGGTATTATGACTGAAATCCAGGATGTATCAAGTGTTCCTTGTCTACAAAATCTGACATTTTTCTGGCCAAGTGGTCCTTTCTTCAAGCTACATTCTTCGAAGCTGCTGTGTTACTCCAAGGCTGGTGGCTTCTTGAGGCTTTAACAAGCTCTCTATATTAATGCTGGGCCATTTTGAAGTCTGCTTTCCTAAAGTTCACATATCTGATCATTTTTATCCATTTCTTCCTCGTTTATTATAAATTCTAAGTTCATGTGATCCTTTATCAAGATTTTAACTACTTTCTTTTAGTAATACAACTCATTGTGTTGTGTGAATTGGGCTGAGAGAAACGATAGTCCTATTTGCTTCTTTTAGCCATGATATAAATAATAATAAAAGTCCATGATAGTAACAAATCCATATTAATCCGTAATAAAATAAAGTCAGTTTGATTTGGTTTTCTCCTTATTACCAGGACTTGGATTGATGGCTAATCCCAGAAAAACCTACTTAATGTGCTCTCCAGAATGGCCCCTGAGACCCACTCTCTAGAATGAGTTGTCCCAATATAGACTTCTGCCAGAACTCTATTTCCCCTTCACCTACCAAGATTCCACTTTTTTTTTTTTTTTTTTTTTTGCCAATCCAATGGGTACAAAGTGGTATCCTATTGACATAATATTTGCATTTCTTCACTCGTGAATTCAAACATCTCTTCACATCCAGGATAGCTAACCAAGGTGTCTATTTATAGAAACTACCTGTTCATGGCCTTTGTTCACTTTTTTATTGGTTCCTCCAGGGAAATTTTAAAGCAAAACTATGTATCTTTATATTTTAAATAAAACATATACCCTGTAATACAGAAGTATGTGTATTCTCCATAGTTAAAGAGACCAGAATCTACTCATCCACAACCACTAAAAGCACATGCGTGCAGACTTCACGTTTCCTACCTCAGTCTCTGAATCCCTTTCTCCAAAATATGTAAATATTTTTACACAATATTGGAACAATTATTTTTAATTTGCTTTCTCCCTCCTTAATAACTCCGCATCTTTTTTAATTCATGAGAGACACAGAGAGAGAGAGAGAGAGAGAGAGAAAGAGAGAGGCAGAGACATAAGCAGAGGGAGAAGCAGGCTCCAAGCAGGGAGCCTGATGTGGGACTCGATCCCAGGTTTCCAGGATCACATCCTGGGCTGAGGGCGGCACTAAGCTGCTGAGCCACCTGGGCAGCATGCTCCCTGCATCATCTTTCTAAGTAAATAAATACACTTGTGGAAAATACTTATAATTGCCAAATACTATTATTATTATATTGAATTTTTAAGAGTGCCATAACTTTATTTTGCTCTTATTGGTCACTTAAGTGATGTCCAATACTTTGCTACCTTAAACAGTACTTCATTTAATTATCATTATGGCTAAATATTCACACATACTTCATTATTTCATTAAGATATATTCTCAGAAGTGAAATTAATAGGTCAAAAGCAAATGTGTTTTTAGGGCTTTTAATTCATTTTGTCAAATTGCTCCTGGAAAGGTTGAAACAATACATATTCACGATAAGAGAGTATGAATTCCTGTTTCCTCAAACTGTTTCTCTCCAAAATGGTATGCAAAATGTGGTACCTATTTTAATTTGCAATTCCCTAACTGCAAAAGAGGTAGAACAGGCTTTCCTTTACTGTCTGGCTTTTTGTGTTTTTATATTCTTTGTTTTTGAAATTTACTCACTTATCATAATAGCTTCTTGTTATATCCTTTGCTCATTTTATTCATAGGGTATTCAAATTTTCTTATTGATTTTAAAGTAAATATCTAAAGCTAAGAGATAAAATAGAGAGCAAAGGAAAATAATTTTACATCCTACAAATTTAGAGTAAAAATTTATGGCTTTATTTGGGATGATTTTTTTTTTTAAGATTTTATTTATTTATTCATGAGAGACACAGAGAGAGAGAGAGGCAGAGACACAGGCAGAGGGAGAAGTAGGCTCCACACAGGGAGCCCGATGTGGGACTCGATCCCAGGTCTCCAGGATCAGGCCCTGGGCTGAAGGCAGTGCTAAACTGCTGAGCCACCCCGGCTGCCCCAATTTGGGATGATTTTAAATGCAAACCTGTGTTTTTTTTTTTTTTTTTTTGATCAGGCCAGCCAATCTCTTAAAATTCTGAAGGGAGAAGTAGATCATGGAATTTAAAGAAAGGGAGTTTCCCTAATTCTTTATATCAATTTGTTTTAAAAGACAGTCTTATAATTTTTTTTGAAGTTTTTAGTAAGGATTTTAACAGCTTTTTAATTAGTTTTTTTTTAAAGATTCATTTATTTATTTATTCATGATAGATATATAGAGAGAAAGAGAGAGGCAGAGACACAGGAGGAGGGAGAAGCAGGCTCCATGCTGGGAGCCCCACGCAGGACAGGATCCTGGGACTCCAGGATCGCACCCTGGGCCAAAGGCAGGCGCCAAACCACTGAGCCACCCAGGGATCCCCCTCTAATTAGTTTTTAATAAGCATTTTAAGACAGCTTTAGTTCAATTGTAAATTTAAATAAACAATGTCATATTTAGAAATAAAGACAAACCAAAGTGGTTTGGTCAAACACTTTGACCAAGGATTTTAAAAACAAATGCATTACAAATACAAATACAAATACAAATACAAATACAAATACAAATGCAATGCTTTCTGGGTTCCCTAATCTGGCACAGGGCCTCTGTCGTTTCTATCATATTCACTTCATCAACAAATGTATTGAACAAATATGTACTGTGTGTTCCCTATTGCCAGGCAGTGTCCCTACGCTGAGGAAACAGCAGAAAACAAGAGTAGGTCCCTGATCATGCGGCTTTTATACTCCAGTAGGAGATAGAAGACAAATAAGTAGACAAATAATAAATGAACAACACAATTATGTTTAATAAGCTTTTTTGTGCCAATAACAAAAAACAAAAAGGTTGGTAAGGCTACTTTTTACTGGGTGGTTATACTACCTTGTTTATTTCCTTTATTTATTTTTTTTAAATTTTATTTATTTATTCATGAGAGACACAGAGAAAGAGGCAGAGACACAGGCAGAGAGAGAAGCAGGCTCCCTGCAGGGAGCCGGATATGGGACTCAATCCCAGGACCAGGATCACGACCTGAGTCGAAGGCAGAAGCTCAACCACTGAGCCACCCAAGCATTCCTGTTTATTTCCTTTATACCATGTGCCAAAATTTTATTTATTTGTTTACTTACTTATCACCAGCCATTTCCCATTAGCTATTTGCTCTTAAATACTGCTGTTTATTCAGTGCTTAACATCATACAGAAAAAATGCACTTCATACATTTGTTAAAATAAATGAGTTAAGTCAATGAATGTATCCATGAGCATTCTAAACCAAAAATATAACTAAGAGATTGATGTCACCCCTTTTACTTTTCTTTTTTGTTGTTGTTGTTGTTTTTTGTTTTTGTTTTTAAGATTTTTTTAAGAGGAGAGTACAAGCATTGGGGTGGGGGCACAGGGAGCAGAAATACAGGGAGAGGGAGAAACAGGCTCCCTGCTGAGCAGAGAGCCTGACATGGGGCTAGATCCCATGACCTGGGGATCATGACCTGAGGGGAAGGTAGACACTTGACTGACTAAGCCACTCAGGTGCCCCACGCCTTCTTCCTTAACCTTATGCAATACAAGAAGTATCTGCTCATCTTTAGTCTCTAACACATTCCTACAGATGGTAAAATAGCTCTATCATTTGTGACTATGAAAATTTTCTAAGACCAAACAGCTTATGAATATTGATGTTGTTTTGTCCACGTACTTTTTTGTCTAATGAATAAAATGCCGATAGATACATCTCCCATTTCTGAAAACTGTGTTAATGTTGTTTGCTTAAAGGCTTATGACTCACGGTATAGAAACAGAAACTCAGCTGCCTATTGTTAAGCCTTCCTTCTTTACTCAAGAAAGTTTCTCAAACCCAAATTTTATAAATGTTGATAGCTGCTCAACTAGTAAAAGGCACGGTGTTGAGCTGGTGTAATAAGCTTAGTTTCCTAGGGCTGTCATAACAAAATACTACGTACTTGGTAGTTTAAAACAGCAGAATTGTATTCTCTCACAGTTCTGGAGGCCAGACATTCCAAATCAAGGTGTTGGCAGTGTTGGTTCGTTCTGGAGACCCTAAGAGTTAAGAGGCTCCATGCCTCACTCCTAGCTTCTGGCAGTTGCTGGCAATCCTTAGTGTCCCTTGACCTACAGACCTATCCCTCTAATCTCTGCCTCCGTCTTCACATCATGTTCTCTTCTGTGTCTCTGTGTCTGTTCCCCTCTTCTCTTCTCTTCTCTTCTCAGGATTTGTCATCGGATTTAGGGTTCACTCTAAGCCAGGATGATTTCATCTAGAGAACCTTAATTACCTCTGTAAAAACCTTTTTCCCAAATAAGGTCCTATTTCTAGATTCTGGGAGTTAGGACATGGACAAATCATTCTGAAAGTCACCATTCAACCTCCTGCACCTGGGATTCTCTCCTATGACCAGAAGTCAGGTGATTTGAGTGCACGGCTTATTCCTGTATGATAGCCATCATAGTTAAAAAGTAATCACCCCCCTCAAAAAAAATTATAAAGCACTTAATTGTGAACATATTACATTTTGAACGGACTTTTTTTTCCCTAAAAGATGACAAGGCAACATAAAAGCTACATGTATTTTACCCTGGTGTGTAAATATCTATAGAATACTAACATCTACTTAGTGAGAATGAGGATATAAGTGGGAAAATGGCTTAGATGTTTCCAAAAACCAGCATGATGGAACAAAATTATAATTAGCTGAAATAGGTTTCTAAAAAAATATATGCCAATTTAATCTGAGTTTTATTTCTTAATTTTTCTTAAGATTTTATTTATTTATTCGTGAGAGAAACAGAGAAAGAGGCAGAGACATAGAGGGAGAAGTAGGCTCCCTACAGCACCCCAGGATCACGACTTGAGTCAAAGGCAGAAGCTCAACCAGTGAGCCACCCAGGTGTCCCTAATCTGAGTTTTATTTTATTATTTTTTTAATCTGAGTTTTAAAGGTAGTTCTTATTAATCTTAATACTTTACACACAAAAGAACAACCATAAAGTATACAACTGACCTGAAGCGTCAAAAAGAACGGAACCATGAAAGAAGAAGTGAGAGTCTATCTAATGAAATAGGAATGAAGTTTATTTCATTGTTAATGTCATGTAGCTGGTGAGAGTCAAACTTTTCAGGGTCCTCTCTAGCAGTGTGTGTGTCTTGGAATGTCAGAGTGAAGTGGATGGGAATGCAAAGCCATATATATTCTCTAGGGCCTGTTAGGACAATCCCCAGAGATGGAGAATGAGTATTTCTGGATTCCAAAGCTTATAGGCTTGTGTGGATGTTCTATAACAGTGCTTCTCAAATCCTGGGGTGCATCAGAACCACTTAGAGGGCTTTGGTAAAATGTAGATGTCTGGGCTCACTACCAGAAATTATGATTCAGTAGGTCTGGGATGTGGCAAAGAATGTGCCATTCTAATGACCTCCCAGATGGGGCTAATGCTGCTGGTCTGGGGTCTACACTTTGAGTAGCACTGTTCTATGGCAGAGTGAAATGACTGAAACTATGGGTGTATCTGATTCAGCCCACATACATTCTTAGAGAAAGAGACATCTGTCACTAAAGTTCTCTATTGATTATCGATGAAATCCGTGTAATAGATTGTTCTTTTTCTTCAAAGATTTCCCCTCGGGTGGACACAAACTACACATATAGGAAAACCAGGCAGTTACCTATATGGTGAGCTCGGAGTACCACCTGCTCCAAAATGTCTGCTTGCTCTCTTGCCTGGGAGTCCCATCCTGAAACATCCATTCCTTTGGTAAGGATACTGTCATCTCGTGACATTAAAATGCAAATGTTCTTTGGATAATAATAAGTGCCATAAACCAAGAGCTTGCCGAGTGCCAAGCCTGTGTAGTCTTTTATCAACATTACCCCATCTAATCCTCACAACCTGTGAGGTAGGTGTTAGCATCCTCCACCCACAGAGAAGTTAAGTGGCTTGTAGAAAATCAGATGGCTGGCCAACTTGGGACTTGAATCTGGGTCTGTCTGATGCTAAAAATCATACTATTAATCATTGCCTATATTTATCTCACAAATTAAATACTAAATTGTCACCAGATATTAATATCTTGTAGAGAAAAAACATAGCACATCCTACATGGTAACTAGCTGGTAGAGAAACACTTGAGGAAGTTCCATGAGGCAGAGACTATACATTTTGGGCCCATCGTAAATTCCTTGACAAAGCAGGGCAGGATTGGGTACAAGGAAAGCATCTCTATATCCTGAGGGGTACCAGGAAGATTGAAAGACAAGTTCCAAAGTTAGTCCTTCTGAGAAAACAAGAGGTTTGAGGAAGAAAGGTGACAAACTACAATGTCTCACTGAAGGGCCGCTGTGCGTGGGTGAATAAGCAGTGCTTTTCATGTATGTTTTTGGCAAGTTACATTCTGCAGAGAAATTATGAGATTCAATTTTATTTTAATTGTTATGGAAAATATGATGGTGAATCCTTCTGCTGTCTTATTCTTTTATTTTGTGTATATAATCGGTGGTCTGTTAATAGGTTTTTTGACTCAGACTTTTGTAGGTTGAATTTTCTTCAAACTGTGTATGTAAGTGTGATTCTGGAATGCCGTCAAAGGAACTCTTAATTCCTTCACCTTAATTAAGCTTCACGTGCTTGGTAAATTACAACTATCCCTTTTAATTATTTTTTGTATATATTGTTGGAGATTAAAAGGAATGGTATAATTAATATAAAAATTGTTGCTCTTCCGAAATGTATAGATTCTGTCTGGACTAGTGAAATAATGAGCCTGGAATGCTGAAAATGGCTCAGGGCACGATTGCCAATTCAGTAAGTTACACCACAGCCTAAGAAGATGTTGTTTTGGGAAAGAAAGAAAGGAAAGAAGAAAGAAAGAAAGAAAGAAAGAAAGAAAAGAAAGAAAGAAAGAAAGAAAGAAAGAAAGAAAGAAAGAAAGAAAGAAAGAAAGAAAGAAAGAAAAGGAAAAAAGAAAGAAAAGAAAGAAACCAAAGATTTGAGGAAGTTTATATTTGGGGTTGGGACATACAAGGGATCAATTTATAGGGTGGGACATACAAGGGATCAATTTATAGGGTGGTACCCAAAGCATAGGAAGAAAGGACACTGGGGGTGGAGACACACAGACCAGAACTTAATTTCTATTCTCCTCTCAACAAGCCCTGTGACCTTGAGTGAGTTATGGAAGCTCTCTGAGCCTGTATTTTCTTATCTACAAAACAGAGACAATATATGGAGCCCCTGGGTGGTGCAGTCAGTCGAAACGTCTGACTCTGTTTCAGCTCAGGGTTGTGATCATGGTGTCGTGGGATCGAGCCCCATGTTGAGCTCCGAGCTTAGCAAGGAGTCTGCTGGGGTTTCTCTCTCCCTTTCCCTTTGCCCCTCCCTGTGCTTACACACACTCTCTCTAAAATAATAAACCTTTTAAAAAAGAGAGAGACAATACCTAAAGAACAGACCTTGCTAGTCCTTTAGTGGGTGAGGGGAACAATCCTGGTCCCTACTTCCCCCAACCCACTTGTCCTCAAACATCTGCTTCCCTATGCCTGCAAAGACCAAATAGAATGAGCTCAAATTCAGGAAGCACTCGAGGGTCATTCTACAAGTATTTATTCTGACTTAAAATAGGTAGAATAAATAAACCCTAGTCCAAGTAGGTTTTGAGATTTTTTTGTTTTTCAAAATCAAAGAAGCAGCTTCTTGAAGCCTGGATGACTCCTAAGAACTCTAATGAGTCTATTATATTCTTTATCGTGCTTTCCCCTAGTCAGAGGTAACCTGGGTTTCCTTAAGTGTGTTGACACTTGAGCTGATTTTTAGAGGCTCTAAATGTATTTTCATCATTTGGTTCCAGCCCCTGAGCAAACAATAGGATTAGCTACCAGTTTTTGAGAGCCAAGTGTGTGCTAAATATACATATTTCACAAACATTACCTCACACAATTCTGATCAGTAGCTTTTTAAATTATCCTTACTGAGTAGAATAGGAAATAGGCAAATGTGTTAAGCACCTCCCCTCACTGACAACCACTTAGTTTTTAAGCTGCTAACCTGGGGTTGGAACCTAAGAAGTTCTGTCTACAGACAAAGCCGGAACCCTTTGATTTTTGTGACATACAACCTTTCAAATGAGCACCTTTTCACACATAATCTAGAACAATAATGGCTAAAGTTATGAAGATATAATTTTGTGACTCAGAATGTGATGGATATAGTGTGACTCTAGTATTAAAACTAGAATTAAATACTATATACTGTTTACTCTTCATAGTTGCTTATATTACCTTCATAGACATCATCTAAGAGGGAATCTTTCTTGAGCTAAAACAGTATTTTATTTGTGTCTGACTCACCCTTCTGTTTCTAGCAAAGGAATTTATAAACCAATGTACTAGCTTTCAACTGTAATGGCAATAAACTTACAGTAGGAAAGCATTTTCACTGTAGCCTATGACTATAGCCCATGTATGCTAGTATTTTTTACTCTTTTTTAAAGGAATGCTGGTCTTGATTTGTAAACTTGATTTCAAACTGAGAATAAGTCATATCCTATCTGTAAACACACAAACACATATGCTTTTATAGGATCTATATATGCATTATGAATTCTGACTGAATTTAAATAAGCTTGGATGGGCTTAAAATGAGGCACTTCTCATTAGTCTATGTTATTCAGTGAGATTTAACTTCAGTCTATTTTTAACTCAAATTATTTTGTCTCTTGAGAAATCATGCCTGGTACTTTCTGATAGTGTGCTGAATGAATGAAGGTATGGATAAGCGCTTGGGTAAATAATTTACTCTTGTATACTGCATGAACTACTCATGTTTAATTTTAGTTTCTCATTCTTCATCTTCTTACTTAATATACTAACACTCTTAGAGGTAGGGGTGGGGGCAAGAAGTTATAGGCACACAGGATTACAAGTTACTGCCCACAGTGGCCAATCCACCATAATCATCTCAGACCTACAGATGGGGCTCCTACCCTCCAGCACCACAGTCCCCAAAGTTTTTCCACCCCAGATGATATTTCCAGACACTGTAACTTCTCAGTTAAGCCAACTCTGACTTATAAAAGAAAACTGAACTCTTAGATGATGGTACTTTATCACTAGAAAGAGACCTGAGAACTGCCATTCTACGAGAAGATATTCCAGTCTCTTTCAAAGACCCATTCTAGTGCCTGCCAGCCTTCAATGTCAGAAATCAGTTTCAAATACAAAGAATTGTACTCTGAGTTTCGGACTGAAAACATTCAAATAAAAGAAATGACTTCTTGGTAACGGTGCAGGACACAGACATATTACAAAAACTGTAAATCCTCACATGGATTATCTTCCAATAAATCTGAACCACAAACCCAACCCGTTCAGCTGCTCAACTTCCCCTAAGATTAACCTCCATTTTAAAAAAGTTTTAATTCCAATGTAGTTAACACACAGTGTTGTATGACTTCCAAGTGTAAAATATAGTGATTCAATAATTCCATATATTACTCAGTGCGCACCAAGATAACGATACTTTTAATCTCCCTCACCTATTTCATCCATCCCCCCCCGCCCCCACTTCCCCTCTGGGAACCATCTGTTTGTTCACTATAGGTAAGAGTCTGTTTTTTGATTTCTCACTTTTTTCCTCTGTTTTGTTTCTTAAATTCCACATATGAGTGAAATCATATATTTATCTTTCTTTCACTGCCTTATTTTGCTTAAAATTACACTCTCTAGATCCATCCATGTTGCTGCAAATAGGAAGATTTCATTATTTTTATGGCTAAATAATACTCCATTGTGCACGTACACACACACACACACACACACACACACACACACCTTCTTTAGCCATTCATCTATCTTTGGGTAAATACTCCGTGGTGCGATTGCTGGCTCAGAGAATAGTTCAATTTTAATTTTCTGAGGCACTTCCATACTGTTCTCCACAAGGGCTGCACCAGTTTGCATTCCTACCCACAGTGCACGAGGGTTCCTTTTTCTTTACATCCTCATCAACACTTGCCATTTCTTGTAGATTAATCTCCCTTTGCAACTTCCCAAGCTGCCCCTGGCTGCCCAATCATACACACCAAACTGGTTACCAGATATAGGAAGATGAGTGTGTGACATGTGTGATGGGCACAGGGTGGGGGAACCACATGAGCTATTCTAGTTCATTATACAAGTGATTTCTGCTTTAACTGCTACTTGAATTACTCACGCTTCTATTCCTGTTTACTTATTTCCCACCAATTATTAGAGGATTTAGATATCATTTTGAAATTAAAATTCCAATTCTCTTAAATATATTTTTTTAAGAAGCCAAATTTGCCCTTCAAAGGAGGGAAGCTGATGCTTCTGTTACTGTTTTCTTTTTCTTTTTTTAAAGAATTTTATTTATTTATTCATGAGTGGCACAGAGAGAGAGAGAGAGAGAGAGAGAGAGAGGCAGAGACACAGGCAGAGGGAGAAGCAGGCTCCATGCAGGGAGCCCGATGTGGGACTCGATCCCAGGACCCCGGAGTCCCACCCTGAGCCAAAGGCAGACACTCAACCACTGAGCCATCCAGGTGCCTTCTTCTGTTACTGTTTTCCCTTGTGATGTGGACCACAGCATCTGGGAACTGTGGGTTAGGGTTCAACATGATCAGCAGCCACCTAAGTAAAGCCGCCTAATTGCTCTAAGCTGGTTTCCCTATCTGTGAAATGGAGGTAATACCAAGACATACCTCAGAGGATCACCAAACAATGACGAGTCGCTCATTTATTTAGCGCTCCTTCATTTCAATGCTAGTCTTTTCAAAAGCAGAAAAACTAGTGGTGGCTCTGCATTCCTGGAACCTGTTCAAAGACTTTTCTTCACATTAGCTTCACCTTATTTTGGTTTATCCAACCTCAAAGAGCTTAATTTAATTTTGGTAAAAACTTTCTCTTGGCAAGTTTTAGGTTGTGTAAACAGAGAAGGAAAACTTTAGATTTGCACAATTTCTCACTTGGGGATATTGCAAAGACATAAATTTGTTTCTGTTGAAAAGTGTAGCAAGAGAGAGGCTTCTAATAAGTGCTCATGGATAGCTAACAATACCAGCTCTGTATTTTGTTCAGTACATAGATGAGCCTCATGAAACTGTCAGGATGTATCTCCAAGTTTTGTTTTGTTTTTTTGTAATTTTTAAGCCAATCAAATAATGCTAAAAACATGAGACTATCAGGTTACCTGCAATCTCATTAAAAGCACCTCTGAAGAGGGACCCCTAGGTGGCTCAGTGGTTGAGCATCTGCCTTTGGCTCAGGTCATAATCCCGGGGTCATGGGATCAAGTCCCACATCAGGTTCCTTCTCAGGAAACCTGCTTCTCCCTCTGCCTTTGTCTCTGCCTCTCTCTGTGTCTCTCATGAACAAATAAATAAAATCTTTAAAAAAAAATGTTTCCAGTTTGTTGGAACTAAAATTTTCAAGAAAAGCTTTACCTTAACATAAAACTGGTATTTTAAAAATGGGCTCTAACGAAATAGATTTGTATGAGGGCACAGATGAAAATCCAATAATCCCATGCTAATAACCAAAGATGAACTATAATTACCTGCTAATTACCATGGAAAACTACAAGATTAATATCAACAACAAAACTGACACATCCTGCTACAGGGCCAGATTACTGCAAATCGAAGCTGAAGACAGAGAAGGAACGAAGAGCAAATAGTTGGTTTCACAATTAACTGCAAATTTCTTTTTTTTTTCTTTCTTTTTAATAATAAATTTATTTTTTATTGGTGTTCAATTTGCCAACATACAGAACAACACCCAGTGCTTATCCCGTCAAGTGTCCCCCTCAGTGCCCGTCACCCATTCACCCCTACCCCCCACCCTCCTCCCCTTCTACCACCCCTAGTTCATTTCCCAGAGTTAGGAGTCTTCATGTTCTGTCTCCCTTTCTAATATTTCCTACCCATTTCTATCAATAATGGTTCATTGGATGTGACTATAAAGTAATGAGGCTTATTTGGATGTGCCTGTGGAATTAGTGTCATTACATTACAATCCATACCACCCACTGTGAAAATGCAAAAAACCACTGAGTTCTTTATTTTGGAACCTCTGCATCTGTAAAGTGGCAAAGTAAATCTTATTTCTGTTTGGAAAAGAGAAATTGTATGTGAACGTGCTTCAATTTATCTATTGTAGCTTCTGGCTCACATTCCATTCAGTTAATCTTAGTTGTTGAACCTCTTCTAACTTTCCTTCCCTCCTTGAAGGAGAACAAAGAGACAAAGGGTCAACCATTTGTACTTTCTGGCCACAGTCGCTCCTCTTGACACCCCTACCTTGGAGCAAGGCACCCATTTACTTAGCAAGGCCACACTTTTTATCTGTGATCCTTTTCTTCTCCTTTATCCTCACAGCCAGTCATCACGGAGGCTCTATCAGTTCTAGAATTTGTCTCTTGTTCCTGGGATAACTTTGCATCGCCCCTTTATAATGCACTCCTCTGGCTGCACTCCATCATTCACCTGGCTACGAATGGTCTTCTCACTACTGGTCTCTCCCTCCCTTCTGCCATCCTCCATGCTGGCCTGGAATCACCTCCCTGAAGTACAGATATCACCCCACAACAGTGCTGCTAAACCCTCAATGGTTATTCAAAGCCTCTGAATTCATGTACTTCAACTCATTACAAAGAAATGTCATTTCATTACAATATCCTATTTGCTTGCTATTTTTGCAAACTCCCCTCCATCTGTCCTTATCAACAATCTGGGAAGACTGATGTACAAATGGCATACACCCACTTGGATGAATGACAACACACAGGTAAGATTTTTATCCCTCTCTTACCTATTCTTGGATCTCTAGAATCCACCTGATTCAACAACAGAAAAACAGGATTAACTAAAAACAAGGTATGCATGCTACCGCTCATTATAAAAAAAAAGTACAGACACACACATATTTGAATATCTCCCCAACAAAACTTCACAGCAAGACTTTATGAAGCCAAGATTGTGTTAAAGCAGCCAAGGGAGAAACATCCTGAGCTTACTCCCCCTTCAACATGCGCAATGTAGCTGTGCTGATGCTCCTCTGTGAAGACCCTAAGATAGCATTTCCCAAATGCAAGACTTTCCACAACTATCAAACCCTTCTCCCTCATCTCCTCAACCTTGTTGTCACCTTATCAAAGAGACCTTCCCTGCCACCTTACCTAAATGGCACACCCTCATCACTCTCCAGCCCCTTTACCTTTGTTATATTGCAGAGCATTTATCTCCACCCTACATTTTACTTGTGTACAGATGTTTCTGTTTCTTATTGTGCCCACCCTCCAACTGGAAGGTAAAGCCCATGAGGCCAGACCCTTGTCTGGGTTAGCGCAGGACTGAGACATAGTGAGCTGTCAGTAAATCTTTTCCTGAATGAAGGAGTGAGTTAGTGAGTGGATGAACAAACGTGTGGATAAAACTCTAATTCCACTCTGGACGGAGTGAACTGGGTCCTCATAATGCTTCCCATGCGTTCCTTGTTTTCTGTGTACCAGGCTCTTTCTAGACGAAATATGTAAGCATTTTATCCTTCGTCCACAAAACAGCTAATTTTCTTGTTTAAAAAGTGAGCCGGTTAAGAATCAGAACTTCCCTTACCTTACTGCCTGTATTAGTTCAATCAAGGGACACTCTTACTAAGACGTACAACAGTTGCCACTGCCCCCATCTGTGCTAACAATTCCATCAGACTTTATAAGATAGTCGGCCAATCTCGTTTTGGTTCTTCTGCCTGGATTGCTATATAAGCCTGTGCTGGTTTCTTGGCTTGCAGCACCCTCCCCCACCTCACTGACCTCATGTGCTCTCACTGTCATTTCGGAGGGGTCTCAGAAACACTTCAGGGAAGCACTCCTCTAAGACACCATATGACACGTGACATCTTAGCCACTGATCTGCTTGCCTCCAGACTTGAGCAGGCTGAGGACAGGGGCTCTGTCTTAATTACCTCTGAATTGCTAGTTCCTAATGAAGGGTCTGGCCTGTTTTCTGAATGAAAATGGAGTACCTATACCTTTCTGCAAGCTGGTGGGAACACGGGACCAGCACAAACTCCGCGTCCTTACAGAGGGACATCCACAGAGACGAGCAAACAACAGAAACAATCTAAGTGGTTCTTTTTTTTTTTTTTTTTTTAATTTTTATTTATTCATGATAGGCACACAGTGAGAGAGAGAGAGGCAGAGACACAGGCAGAGGGGAGGGAGAAGCAGGCTCCATGCACCGGGAGCCTGATGTGGGATTTGATCCCGGATCTCTAGGATCTCGCCCTGGGCCAAAGGCAGGCGCCAAACCGCTGCGCCACCCAGGGATCCCTCTAAGTGGTTCTATACAGGAGATATGAGGTCTAATCGGCACAGGAATGCTCCTTGGGCTGCAGAATGTAAACTCATTTATGACCTAGAATAATTGCTGTTATTCAACAAGCTCACAAGAAAGAACTTGTGAGGCTTGGAGAACTCTGTTTGTGTGCTTTGAAAAGCAGCAGGACCCACACCAGGGCCAAGGTCTATTTGTTTTACTTTTATCAGGTAAGAACTAATTGCTAATGTTTCCTTCCCCGCTCCCCCAAACAAAATAGTTTATGGCCTGATGTACAAGAACCACATATCTGAACTGGCTTACAGAAATGTCAGAACTAGCAGCAGCCAAGAGTTCCACCCTCTCCCAGACTGCAAAACGTTCTCGACATCTGGAGAGGAAGGCATAGAGGAGGGGACATCAGCGCCAGGCCAGGTCACAGATGTCTGCAGTCACTCTGCGAGGCATCGGGGCCTGGTAGGGCCAAGAACTACCTACAGGTTGCCATATAAAGATGAACTACAGTGGAGTGAGGACCGGAGTATAATAAAAAACAAGGAGTGCAAACTCAGACACTCTTGGGCTTCCATTCCACCTACACCAGTCACCAGGTACATGACCTTGGGTAAAATTCTTAACCATTCACCGGCTCACTTTTTAAACAAGAAAATGAGCTGTTTTGAGGACGAAGGATAAAATGCTTACATATTTCGTCTAGAAAGAGCCTGGTACACAGAAAACAAGGAACACATGGGAAGCATTATGAGGACCCAGTTCACTCCGTCCAGAGTGGAATTAGAGTTTTATCCACACGTTTGTTCATCCACTCACTAACTCACTCCTTCATTCAGGAAAAGATTTACTGACAGCTCACTATGTCTCAGTCCTGCGCTAACCCAGACAAGGGTCTGGCCTCATGGGCTTTACCTTCCAGTTGGAGGGTGGGCACAATAAGAAACAGAAACATCTGTACACAAGTAAAATGTAGGGTGGAGATAAATGCTCTGCAATATAACAAAGGTAAAGGGGCTGGAGAGTGATGAGGGTGTGCCATTTAGGTAAGGTGGCAGGGAAGGTCTCTTTGATAAGGTGACAACAAGCAAGGACCTGCAAAAAGTGAGAGAACAAACCATGTAATGTGCGAGTATCTGCCCAAGGAGAGCTGTGCCTGGTGTGATGTAGGAGCAGCCTCATTGGGAGCTCCAATCAGGATACAAGGAACCCAAGAGTCAAGGCCCCATGTGCTTTGAGGAGCCACTTCCTTTCCTGCACCCAAGGCCCTCCGGCCCCCACTGTTCCTTGCACAGACCTACAGGAAGGACTCCATCAGAGACACTGAGCGTCCTCTCCCCATCTGGCAACCAGCACTGAGGAGCTAATCAGAGGATCAGAAGTCTGTAGGAGATGAGGAACAGCCTTGAAGAGCAAACACCATTCTAATCCAAGTGAGATAAATGTATGTCAGGAAAGATGTAGACTGTTCGCCAGCCATCAAGGCAACAGACAACAGCCGGGACAATAGACAACAGAGCAATCCTTGAGCATAAGTGCTAAAGGGATGGGGAATAAGGAAAAATACAAAGAGAGATGAAAGTTTCCTTGGGCTTTGCTTGGAGTGGAGGTAGAGAGACAGAGAGCTGGAGGAGGGCTGGTTAGCCCAGGAACCCTGAAAAATGAGAAGAAAGAATAAGCACACCTCTACACACAAAACTGTGTTGTGCATAACCCGAGGAGCTTGAGGTTCCCTCAAGTCCACCCACAGACTCCCAAGACCACGGGCTAGGAATCTCTGCTTCAGCGAAAGGGGCCCTATCTTGGTTTCTAACTCCAGTTTCAAGATCACTACCTAGACGGCCCAGTTGAACTGGGTGACCACAGTGACTGGTGGAGATTTGGAACCTGCAACCTGGGAGCCCCAATTGCAACCTCCAGTTTCACAGAGGTTAAAATGTTGGAGTCTTCCTTTTTTTCTTGAGGCTACTAGAAGGTTCTTGATCCACAATGATAACTACATGGTACATGCACCAGTCAGCCTCCCTTCTCCCTCAGCAGGCATTGCTAAACCCCTAGTGGAAGCAAGGTAAGGCCCTTCATAAATGTTCTCAGCACTGCCCTCCAGAGCTACCTGCTGACACTGCGCCACACACAGATGTGCACACCATCCCAGCATCAGCTCCTCCTTTATGCTGGAGATGGTGTTAACCATCCAGAGGAACACATGGTTTGACTTTTTTTTTTAAGTCTAGTAAAGTAATGAATTATATAAGATTTTTGCATATTTCCTCACCGTCCGTGAGTAGCTGACAGGTTGAAGCTGTGGGCAGAAAATCCATTTTCCATTTGAAGCTAAGGGACTGATTTAATACCCTTCAGGTTCAGGTTCAGAGCAGGTAGCGGAAGGAGTCACAGAGCTCAATCTCAAAGATAAATCATGTGTGTGCATGTGTGTGCACATGTGTGTGTAAAGAGTTACAGAGAAAAGTCCGAAGGCAGGTAAGAGGAGATAAGAAAGTTAAGATTTGAGGTCCTGTGAGGGCTGAGAAATCATTCTGGTCTAAGAAAAGTAAACCTTGTAATAATATCAAAGTTGAACCAACAGGTAAGCCAGTAAAATGCTTTTATTATTTGCCTTATTTGGATCTAGTCCATATTTCTATTTAATTGCTCCTCTCATTTTCTTAGGTAATAATTATAAGGCTAACTTTTCAAATAAAATAAAATTGTTCCTCTGCTCTATGTAGATTGGCTACAAAGCAGGTTAAGGCAAGTATTCCCAACCCCTTGTCCTAGTCAATCAATCTTGTGGTTTCTGTGTATGAACTGGGTGAAGAAGATTGTCTAATCCTACCTATTGCACTAATTATCTAAGGGTAAGCCACTTGGTCAGTGGGTCTCTCTCGGCTTCAGTTTCCTGGTTTATTAGATAATTATGTTTGACTAGTTAATAGAAGGTGTGTGTGTGTGTGTGCACATACATGTGCACATGGCATGCACTGGGGTAAGTAGGGGTGTAACCATTTTGTAGGATAAACCAACAATTAGTTTCAGTATGTTCTATTGTGAGTCTCTAACCTTAACCTAATCACTATCCTCTGTGCCACTGGTCAAAGGACTTTGGCAAAGGTGAGATGGAAGGTCTAAAAAAATCCATCACTGCAGTGTGTAAGAAACTAAAGCAATGACTCAATAATACCTTCTGATACCCCACACAATGGAAACCTTTGCTTTGCCTACGCTCACTGGGATTGCAGCCTCTTGGTCTGCAAAAGGAGGTAAGAAAGCCCATAGATAAGAATTTACTTACTTCTTACAAAAATAGCATAAAAAATACTAAAATTACTTAGAAACAAATATTTTACTGTCTTCATTTTTAATAATCTCTAGAAACTTTAAGATTCAATCCCTGACTTCCTCAGTTTTATTCTGTATCCCAGAGGTTGATTCCTACAAACTGCATTTGCTACAATCACGTACCCAATGGCTTCAGGGAAAATTTGGCTCCTGGAAAGCACTGGTGGGAGAGTACAAGACAGGGAAAAGACTGGGCATTCCTTCTCCTCCCTCTTGGCATTCTTTGAGAGGTGTGTCTGGCAGTGACTCCTCTGTGCTTCTTCCTCCTCTTGCAAAGCTGCTCCGTCTGTGGTCCCAGCTCCTGCTGAGGCAGCCTCCACTATGGCTGGAGCTCTTACTGGGTGGCTCCCCCAACACCCACAACCTCCTCTCTTTGATCCTCCAGCCCTGCAAGTAATAGCAACAGACTCCTGCTGTTGCTTATCTCTGGACTGCCTCATGGTGCCTGCAGCCCTCCCAATCTCTGCAACAAATTCCCTCCATGGGACCACTTGGCATGGGCTCTGCCTTCCTGGCTGAACTTGACTCCCACCCAACGGACTACAGGTCTCTAGAGCACAGAAGTCGTGTTGAAGAATACAGAGACTCCAGAAAATGTACCTGGCAGATTCATTCCTCTTCTGCTGCTAGAAAAGATCTCTCAAAGGTTTTGTCTGCCAGACCACCTAGTACTATGAGCAGCTGAAGGAACACTAAGAAAAGAATCAGGGAACCAGAACCCACTTTCCAGTCATATACCTTGACAAGTACCTTAGAGTCAAATGACCCTGAGGTTACTCATGTCACAGGGGGATAAGAGTTCATCTGGTCTGCCCGACTAGCCATTAGACCTAAACACAGGAGAGCATGGAAACATGTTTTAGAAACGGACAGAGTCCTTGCAAATCCAAATGTGTCACTGCTATTATACAAGGCACAGATGACTTCCATAGAACAAACCAGGCTTTGTACTCAGCTTAGCCTGATTCTGATGTCTCCGCCTGACCTGTACTAAATGTACTAACAAAGGAAAAGTGTCCAGACTAGTGCCTGGCACATCTTACTGAGAGCTACGTGGGTCCTCGCTGTGAGTCGTGTGCCAGGCTCTCCTTGGCATCATGACAACATGTCAGTTCATGGAAGACCACAAAGGGAAGTCAGGATCAACTTACCAATGTCAAGGACCCTCTGCTTTGCCGTATGCTGCCGGGAGTGCCAGTACTTCCAGTATTTCAGCTGCTCATCTCGGTTTTTGTCTTCACTGAAGACCACCATCACCACGCTCTGCAGAGGGGAGAGCCATGCATCTTACTTTCTGTTCACAGCCTCCGCTTCTGGCAGAGCTGTGTTTCTATAATGTTGCTTCTCTTGCTTGACAAAAGCCCAGACAAGCTCAGTTGTTTAAAACTGGGCCTCCTTAAAAAATGCCTGGGGAATGAGAACAGTACACAGGAAAAAGAATCCTACATCATTTTTTTTAAAGTTGGCTCCACACAGGGCTTAAACTCACGACCAACTAAGCCATCCAGGCGCCCTCCATATCATTTTTACCATGAATCATAACCAAATTCACCAATTAACAGCACGTCCATGTGAGGTGAACAGGAATACCAAAAAAATCTTTTTTGTACTGAAAACAAACACATTTCTGAAATACTGTATTCTTAAATGTAGAATTTGGCACCATTTGTAAAGAAGCAAGCATCTGTTTCTAGACTAATTAAGTGCCTCGGGCTGGAATACTGGAGTACTAAGAGAAATACTAAAGTAATGAGAGAAATACCACAAGATGAGTTCATACCGAGGAACACAGATCCAAACTACAGATATTTCACAGACCAAAAGAGGTAAGGCCAACTATTTATTTATTTCAACACAATTTGGATGTACTTGCTTGAGAAACTAATTATATCTTGTAGAAATAAGAATCCAAAACCCCTTTTGGTTCTAAATTATAAAAACCCTCATTAAACTAAATACACACTTATCACTTATGAGATGGAGAAGTTATCAACACATACCCCCAAAAATCCCCTTAACTACAGTATCAGGGATACTGCCTCTCTCCTTCTTACTCCATAACCAAAATATTCCTTAGACATTTTCCTACTATTCCAGAATATTTCATTGACTCTCATTCCTTAATAACTTCTCCTTTGTAGCATTTTGCACACTTGTAGTCATTTACTTAATTATTTACAATTGTTCAGTCGATGACAATGTGTTCCCCTTGACTTCAAACTCAAAGAGGACAAGGACAGTGGCCTGGAGCCTGGCAAATAATAGATACCAAATACATGCTTGCAATTGTACTGTTCTTTCAAAATCTGGCTCATTCCCAAAGTATGTGTGAATATTTGTTGGATTAGAGACCAGATGTTAGGAAAACTAGTTTAGAAATATGTATCCATATTATTCAAATACACTAGCGGCATGAACCTCAAAGGTAAGGTACAAAGAAATGACAAGGGGAACCACTGGCTGTGCTGGTGGAATATGAGCTACAAGCTCTTCATTCTTCTCTCTCCCACCTCCTCAAACTTTGCCATTTACAGTCGTTCCCCTTCCCCATGGTTTCAGTTACCCACATTTGGTCAACCATAATCTAGAAGCAGATGCATGCCTTCTGATATATCATCCAAAGGTCAGTAGTAGCCTAACATTACAGTCACAATGCCCACGTCATTCAACTCACTTCATCTTATCACATAGGTATTTTATCATCTCGCATCATCATGAGAAGAGTGAGTACGGTACAATAAGATATTCAGAGACCAAGATACCACATTCACATAACTTTTATGACAGTGTATTGTTATAACTGTTCTATTTTATTATCTGTTGTTGTTAATCTCTTACTGTGCTAATTTATAAGTTAAACTTTATCATAGGTATGTATTTAGAGGAAACACCATAGCATATATATGGCTCAGTATATCCATGGTTTCAGGCATCCATTTGGAGGTCCTAGAATGTATTCCCCACACATAAGGGGCAAGTCTACTGTTTATGTAAGTTCACTGTGTGGCCTCTTAGTGTTTATTATGTCTTTCTGTTCCAAAATAAAAATAACAGGTAATATTTTCTTTCCTTAGCAAATAACTATATTATTAGCCCAAGTAATGGCATATTCTTGATCTGGAAATTTGTCTTCACTGATAAAGCGAATGTCAGCTTGAAAATGCTATTACCAAGCAAGCATACATGCTTCAACTCAGAATGAAATACAGTTCTCCAAAGTAATGCAGGTAAGTTCCAAGTGAATCCCTCTTTCTCCAGGGTGCTTACTTACTCTCCTAGGGCTGAGGCATAAGAAAGATCCCCTCTGAGAGGCACCATTCTAACTCACCAAGGGTGTTAGATTGAAGTCCTTGAGAAAGGAGGGCTCGATTTAGCCAAAATAAAACAGATGGAAAGAAAACTTCCATATTAAATTATTTACATGATTTCAATGAAGCAAAATTCTTGGAAAAGTTTCTGTACTTAAAACTCCTGTCATGGCATTAGAATGTGAACCGTCCATCATCTTTTCATGGTAATGATAATGGTGTTGTTAAAGAGGGTGTTTGTGATTTATATGCTTGCTTGTAATGTACAAGATTGTTTTGTGAAAAGTAAGTTTATCCAGAGTCTTTTTACCTGGCATCTACATGGGAAGCTGTGGAGTGTGAAATCTAGCATATATATCCAGAGGTGAATCCCAGGCTAAAATGCCTCTGGCTTTTAGCCCTCCATGGGACTCAACACAGTGTACCCTAGTGGTTAAGAGAGTAGGTCTAAGAATCTGACTGCCTGGGATGTGTCCTAATTCCCTCACATTTTAGCTGTGTAACCTTGGCCAGTCACTAGCCTCTAAAAAGCCAAGATTCCTCATCTGTAATATTATGAAAATAGTGCCTATGTCATAGGGTTGTTGTTAGTTTCAAATGAATTGCTATATATATATGACACTTAACATAGTGCCTGGCATATAGAAGATATACTCAATAAATATTAGTTGTTATTTTGTGGCTCTTGTTATTGTTGTTATTATTAATTACAGCACCTCTCTGCCATTATTGTTGTTATTACTATTTTTTTAAGATGTTATTTATTTATTCACAAGAGACACAGAGAGAGAGAGAGACAGAGATACAAGCAGAGGAAGAAGCAAGCTCCATGCAGGGAGCCCAACGTGGGACTTGATCCTAGGTCTCCAAGATCATGCCCTGGGCTGAAGGCGGCACTAAACCACTGAGCCACCTGGGCTGCTCCTGTTATTACTATTTTGGTTATTATTACTATATCCCTCCACCATTATGAAGATAAGGAGGAGGAGGATGGCATCCCTCTGCCTTGACCAGAGGGTAGGAACACTCCAATTCCCCTGGCAGGAACATAACAAACCAGGCACCTTTCCACTTGCAATGGGCTCAGCCTTGGGTGGGACATGAGCTCCACATCTTCTCACTCTCAACTGCCCTGCCTCCTACAGCTCTGATCTGGGACTGGGACAGGGACAGGCTTGGAGGGAGGAAGAACTTTAGGATTGAGAAATGAGTGGCAATACTTCCTTCTCTTTCTCATTAAAACAAAGCCAGAAAATCTAGCTGTCTCAGAGATCACCACTGAAATTTGTACCTAAAGCTAGTAACTGACAAGCTGCCCAGCAAGTGACCAAATACTCTTCTTTCTCTTCTACTTTACTTGCTATCTTTGCAGGGGATTCTAGGATGGGGGCAAACACACTATGCTCTAGGCACAGCATGGCATTCTTTTCAGTGTGCTGAAGTGCTTAGGAGGCAGTAGCTACGGACAAAATAAGATAGGGTGGGCACTATGCACAGTGCATGTAAAATAAATCATTTTACAATAGGGCAGGAAAGCCCTTCAACCTCCTTTCAGAGAGCTCTGCTATGATTTTCCTTTTCAGTAGAGAAGGGTTACCAGTTCCCCCCCCTTTCTTGGCAGCAGAAGAATGCCAGAGCTGGTAAACTTCCAGCACGGTTCCATTTCCCACAAACAGGTCTAATACTTACGAAGGTGAAAATTCCACCAAGTCACTCCTGGTCGGGATCATATCATGCCTCACTTTACTCCTGAGTAAGCAAGCACTGGGCTCCAGAAGGCTTAACTTTAACCAAGTTGCAAAGGACACAATAAATTACATCCCCCCATACTGGAAACAGCAGCAGCTCTTTTTCTGCCCACAAATAAGGTCGGATGTACAGCCACTTGCTTGAAAAATTAAGATCAATTGATTGAAAACAAGAACAACTGGGTAGCACAAAGGCAATGAAGGAAGCTGGGAAAATACCTTGGATACAGTCAGAAAGCATGCCCCAACCATGTCCCTTCCCTGGCATTTATTGGTTACTGATTAAAATGATAAACTGGAAGCCAGTAAGTTCTCCTGCTCCAGCTCTCTGACATTTGTTCTAGAATTATTTATTTTGGAATTTTTTCCACGCCCTTCCACAAGACTGTTAGATAGCAATTCCCTTCATCTGATCCCTCTGTGCTTTATTTGAGAAATGAGGCTCATACCCGGACTTTGCTGATTGGGTGTCGGAAGCATTTGTTGTCTCCAGTCTCACTGAGCGTTATGGCATAGAACTGTCCTTTGTTGAGGTAGGTCATGGGGCCCTCCCCCTGCTTCTGACGCAAAGATTTGGTGGCTTCCAGAGTGTACTGAAATGTGCCGCTGTGAACAGAAAACAGTGGTCAGAGTCACTCACTTGGACATTTCTGCCTTCCTAATCAGTTTCACATTTACAGTATTTTGTATAAATATTAACCAATACTTACTCTATTTCAGAGACAAAACACAGCAACCATATGGCAAAAGAGATGCAACCTGACCAAAGGTCACTGCCAATACAATGTATACAACATTTCTAATAGTAGCTCATAAACATGATGGTTTAGAAGGGGAGAAAGTCCACGAGGTGCCTGTCCAATTATGCAAGGCTATGCCAGGAGAACCTGTTAGGTCTTGGGTGGCAATCAGTAATGCCTGAGGCTTAAGAATTGATAGAATTTGCCACTTTCATCCTAGCAACAAGCCAAATGTGTGAAAGCTTTTGTTCAATTCATACCTGTACTTAACCGTCTTTTTTGCATAACTAAGATGTCGCAAATAGCTATATCCCACTTTAAAACATTTCAAAACGTGAAAATCTAAAACTCAGACCCTCACTGTTGAGAATCTAGTTCCATAACAGTGACTGTTGCTTTTTTATTTCGTTTTCTATTTTAAGACTGCAAAAGAACTCATTAAAGGATCACTACTGCTCCAAATCAGGAGTTTGTCAATAATGGACCACTCGTCAAATCCAGCTCCCTGCCTATTATTGTAAATGAAGTTTTATTGGAATAAAGCTATGTTCATTCTTTTTTTTTTTTTTTAGATTTTATTTATTTATTCACAAGAGACACAGCGAGAGAGGCAGACATAGGCAGAGGGAGGAAAAGCAGGCTCCATGCAGGGAGCCGGATGGGAGACTCGATCCTGGAACTCCAGGTTCACGCCCCGAGCCAAAGGCAGACGCTCAACCGCTAAGCCACTCAGGCGTCCCAGCTATGTTCATTCATTTAGATCTTGTCTACAGCTACTTTCACACTACAACAGCAGGGTTTAGTAGTTGTGACGCATAGTGTGTCAAATCTAAAACAGTCACTATCTAACCCATTGTAGAAAAAGTTTGCAAATCTCTGCTCTACACAATTTCCCTAATATTTTTAAAATAGTACTTAATTTACAAAATAAAAGCACTGATTTTCCCAACTTTGAAGAATGTATCAATTACTTAAAATAAACAACAGGTAAGAAGGTAAGAACCACCGTTGGTCAACAGGTTTGACCACTGTGGTCAAAAAAGACCAGAGTCTTTTTTGTTCAATATGTTGATTCAGAAATATGTATTTCTGCTATACTACAGGATGGCTGATAGTGATGATCCAATAACCAATGCTTTGTGCACTTCATCACCAGAAACTCTTCACTAGGCCTATCTATTTTCTTAGCTCTTTAATTTCATAGTCTTTGAAAGGCTAGGTGTAAAAATGCCTCAAAGTTCACCTCTGGAAATGGTCTACTTACAAGATTATGAGAGACCCCTATTTTCTAGGTTAAATATTTCTGCAACGTTTAATTTTTTGTAACTTCCATAAGGAGAAAGAAATTTGAAGGGCACAATAATATTCCTCTTTTTATGAGAACAACCTTACACATGAGCTGATTCCGGAATACATATCTTAGGACATGGTGGGAAATAAATCATTCAAGACAGAACCAATTTCACTGTTATTTTGCCTGTAAAGCAATTTCAATACAACCACTGAATCATAAAATTTGAGACCTGGACAGGATATTAGGAATCACCTAGACCAGCAGCTTGCAACTTTGTCTAGGGCACAGGCTGCCTTAAAAACAAAACAAAACAAAAAACAAAAAAACAAAAAAACATGAAGAAAGCTGTGAACCTTCTCCCCGGAAAAAAGCACATAGGAACAGAAATCATTCTGAATATAATTTTGGAGGTTTCATGCTCCCCAAGTGTATCCATAACACAGGAAATAAAAGCACCTTCCTCATTTCACAGGTGAGGAAAGGGTGAGAAACTTGATCACTCCAGTGGACAATGCAGCAGAAAGAAAAGATAGATCCAGTGATTGGTAGGTCAATCAATGCTCTTTTTACCAGCCTGATAGCTGATTACATGGCAATCTGGGTTTATATAGCATATATAATTTAAATTATACATGTATTTCCACATTTTAGAAGGGGACTTGGAACTCTATGTTCCCTACTTCACCCCTCCCACTCACAAACACCACACACTGAAACTGACTTGGATGATCTGGGGCGGATGACTGGGGAGCCTGAGGCTGGAGCAAGATCCTAAAGGATCAGGAGAACTGAAGGTGGAAACAGAGAGAATAGAAGAGGGCCACAAATGTAAAAGCAAAGGAGCGAGAAATATGGTGGGACACAAGGTTTAAAGTACAAAGGGACCAGCACATAGAGGGCCCTGCCCACCTTCATGAGTAATTTGTGTCTAATCCTGTCTGAAATGGTGACATCACTGATAAATTTTGTGAAACGAAAGAGATCAATTCATTTCTTGCCACTCTCTTCTATCTATGGGGCATGACCATGACCAAAGTCTTTGAACATCCGGTCCCTCCACCTAGAATGTTCTTAATCTTCCTTCTTTCCCTGGAAAACTCCTGCTCACAATCCTTTAGCACCTGGTTCCAATGCCCTCTTCCTGCAAGCTTTTCCCATCCCCACCACTCCTAACCCCCACCACACACAGACCCATAGGTCTTCTCAGCTATCTGTTTATGTATCTCTGTAGCAGGACTGATTCATCACTTAGCAAATTGTAATTGCCCATCACTATATTTGTCCCCTCCAAAAGTCTATGGGCTTCTTATAAGGAGAGGTTCTATCTTATTCCCATACCTTTTGCATTACTTGTACATGGAAGGCACCAGTATGATAGCTGGTAGCTAATTATGTGCAAAGTGGAACAGAAGAGAAAAGAAAGTGCTGGCAGGAAGATCAATTATATTACAACAGTTCAGAATATGAATAAGAGTAAGCTACAAGGAACAGGACACGTAGAAAAGAACATTCAGCACTTGGCAAGTGTGATTAAAGTGTAGCAAAAAGTCAGGTAGATCTTTACACCTGTAGGGTGAGTAACTGGAGGATGGTTGCATCATTAGCCACAATAGGAAATAAAAGCAGAACAGATATCAAAGAAGTGGAGAAGGAAGGAAGAAAAGAAAAAGAAAGGTAAAGAGTTCCAATTATTCACATACTATGTTGGAGGTCCATGTGTCTGAGATTCAGAGAACCACCTAAGAAGGGATATCTAACCAACAGAAGAACGGAAAAAGGGAATAGGCCTCAGAATATAGGTCAAGATTGGAAACAGTAATTTAGAAGTCACTATATAGAGAAAAGAATTTGTTTTAAAGGTTCAAAAGTATAAGTTGGGGATACATTTAAAGTGTGATCAGTTCATTAGTTTCTTGGGGCATCTCCTGATAACCTACCCTGATGTCTGGTCATACAGGTACTCCTCAGCCCCAACTGAAGCACTCCGGAATTTCTGCAAAATTTAAAAGTCATCAAAATTAAAACAAATACATAAGCCATCATGCAAAAAAAAAAAAGGGGGGGGGAGTAATAAATATGTCCAAACAGTTTTATCCTCACTTCAGAAAGAAAGATAATACATTTTTTAGTATTGTTTTCAATTACAATGAAAATATTTACTTACTATTTGTGCACAGAACTTGCAAATCACCTGCACATTGAGGATTATACTTAACAGAAAAGACATTTGTGCTTTGTGTATTATTCATATGTCCATATTCACATGTCCACAGGAGTTCTGAAAGTGTGTAGGTACTGGAACCTATTTTTTCAAACATATAAAACATTGCTTCCATTTCCTATTATCTCCAATGCTTACTCCGAAAGTCACAAATTCTAAGTTAATATAACATTAACTACAGAGAGGCCACATGCATACAGAGCATAGGGCAGTATTTAGAATGGTTAGGGGCAGAGTTTCTAGGGAAAGGTTGTCTTAGCATCAAGTTCTAACTCTTACCCACTACCTGTATAAACTGAGGCAAGCGCCAGATTTTCTCCATCTATAAAATGCTCATTTGCAGTGATAAGCATAAATGTGATAAAAGATGTGAAGTACTAAGTACAGTATCTGGTACATAGTAAGCTCTATCTGTATTCAATTCTATTATATAGTAATCACTTGTGCATATTCAGTGCCCTTGTCTAAGACTGTCATTATCACAATCTTGTAAGTTTTGTACACAAAACTTTTAAGGGAAACTCTAAGTCCTAGTATTATACATGATGAAGCTTGGATCCAGAGATCTCCAGTTGTTGTTAGGTGCAAGTAGGATACACTTTGTTACATTTTAAAACCCTTTCAAAAGCAGATGCACAGAAGCCCCAACTCTTGATTCTTAAGTGAATATAACAGAATGAAAAAGCACTTGATTGACCCCAAACACCTGGTCCTCCCACTGTGACCTTTTTGCAGGATCTCTTTCAAAGAAATAACTTTCCTGCTTCTCATTTCCCAGCCATAAGCTTCCATCCTTTGACTAGCAGTTTGAAGGTTTCCTTCTCAGGAAAGGGTTACTCAGCTATTTTCCAAATTTTCTTCACAATCCCTAATCACCATCTTTAGAATTCAGTTTATATGTACATATATATGATCTTCTTTTTATGCAGTCTTATAAATTCCCTGGATCCAAGCAAATGGTTTGCCCTTCAAAGTGCATCCTAGGAACATTTCACAAATACTTGACTGATTCAGTAATTGTGACAAAGAATCAAAGATAACAGATTTGTGTTTCTTTTACAACCAATCAACAAAGCATGCAATGGGAATATTCTGGGGCTCCACCAACTGAATGGTGCCCAGAGAAATACAGAAAATATATAAAACACTGTCCTGGCCTCAAAAATATAGTTGAGGAGATATACTGGTGGAGGAGATAGGTAAATTCACATTAACAACAAGAACAAATGGAAGTAAAATACAGCAAATGACTAGATGTGAAAGTCTATTTTGAATCATTCATTCATTCATTCATTCAGGTGTCCTAGTTGGAGAAACACAAAATGAGCATTGCCAGGAAAGGAAAATCACCAAGATTACAGGAAGATTTCGTGGAAATTGTGGAGATTGCTCTAACCCCGGGAAGCTACAAGAGAAGCTGTATTAATTGAAGGAATAGAGAAAAAGTAATCCAGGGGACCAACATGAGTCAAGACAAAATGATAGATATAAATGTGGCTCATATATGGGGCCAAGGACATAGGCCTGATTTGAGTATGAAGAGAGGATCTAAAAATCTAGGTTAAACACTTAGTTTCTCAAGCAACCAGCCACATTTTAAATACTAAATTGCCATATGTGTCTATTGGCTACTACATATATGGCTATTGGCTACTACACTGGAGAGAATAAAGGAAATTTCCATCACTGCAGAAAGTTCTGCTGGACAGGCTGATCTGTGAAAAGGTATTTACGCTTAGTATAGTTAAGAATTAGGAAATTTTTGAGTAGGAGGGGAGCATGAAGAAAAGGGCATTTAAGGAAGACAGAGGAGATGCATTTCCAAGGTGTTCTTTGAAGGAATATGCAGTAACCCATAACAACACATGATGAACCAGTATCAGTAAACATGGCCCTCAGTGAATTTATTGTCCATGCCATAGAACTCTGAGGCCTAAGGCTTAACTAGCTTACTACAACATATTGGACTAATAAATTCAATGATTCTAATCCCTCAGGTGATGCAAGAAGGTGTGATACACCACAATTGTTCAGATTCAAAGAGATGATCAACTATATGCTGATTAAAATAGAGAATCTTACTCCAATAACATGAATGTATGTGGATAAGAACTATGAAAAAATAAAAATAGTAGACATCTTACCAACGTGAATACTACTTTTTTCAAGCTTAAAATGTTATCCTTAATTCTTTTATATTGTCTTTATAATTTAAGAAAAAAAAATTATTCCACCTGGAAAGCATCACAGTTCTTTATGAGATCTGATCACATTGACGGATCATATGGCCCTACGTGATTTGGTGAGAATTACAGCCGAAACATTTGGGTCATTACAGTTACCAACTATTTGGAAAACTTTTAATATAATTCATAGGATGCCAAAAGGCAGGCAGACAGCCAACATCACTATACCTTACCGTGATCTGATATAATGCATCCATACATTTCTTCATTCGGACTGACAAAATGATAGTAAAGAAGGTATAACATATTTTAAAGATTACCCTGAGGGATGCCTGGGCGGCTCAGCAGTTGAGCGTCTGCCTTCGGCTCAGGATGTGATCCTGGGGTCCTGGGATCAAGTCCCGCATCAGGCTCCCCACTTGGAGCCTGCTTCTCCCTCTGCCTATGTCTCTGCCTATCTGTGTGTCTCGTGAATAAATAAAATATTTAAAAAAATAAATAAAGACTACCCTGAAAGGACTTGAGATACCAGGCAATATTAGAATGTTATGTTTAAATTCTGAATATTAGAATTCTAGTGTTTTTCTTAGGTGGGAGCAAAGAGACACCTGCTAAGAGTCTAGTGTGAAAAGACAAATGATTCTTCAACTGTCAGAAAATCAGATACTTTCTGATTCCAGAAATGGTGGTCTGTGATCAGTCAACATTTTTTTTAGGTCTTATCATTCGTTTATTCATTCATCCACTCTTCCAATAAAGGCTAAGCATCTACTTTGTATCAGGCAGTGTCCTAGGTGCTACGGGTACCAACGTGAACCAGAAGAGGCCTCTGCTCTCATGAAGCTTCTGGTGTAGCAGAGAAAACACATTATTTGAAAAGAGCAACAGAGTTCCAGGAACTGAGAAAATAAAAATGAGTCCCACTGACAATCAGTCTTGGTGTACTACTTCCAGTGGCACACAGACAAGGCCAACAGCAACATTCCAACAGAAGCCCAGAAGACAGTCACACACTGCTATAAAAGTGAATAACATGTCTTCCTTCTGAGGGACTGCTGCTTTCTTGGCAAAGGCATCTTCAGTCCTGCTTTGCTCATCTCATCTCCTGAACCATGGTTACCCAGTTTCCGAGATGCCCCAATGTCTTATATCCAGTCCAGAGCTGACAGTCACATCTGTAATCCCTCCTTACACTTACCCACTGTAAGCCCAAACACTCTTTCTGACCTAAGGGTCCCCTGCTGAAGCAGGCTAAATAAATGTAATCCTGCTTACAGATGTGTTCATGGTGGTCTTTAGCTGGGAGACTTAGTTACAGAGAAAATTGACTCTACTGGGAACAGAAGGGAGGATGGGGAGGGCTTCCTTGAGTAAGTACACAGGAAGAAGGATGAGGGAAGGGGCAAAGAATATTCTAGAAGAGTGCTGTCCAATAGAATTTTGTGTAAAGATGGAAGTGTTCTGTATCTTCATTGTCCAATGTGGTAGTACTGCTCACATCAAGGACTTAAAATGGTAGTTAGTGGGACTGAGAAACTAAAATTCTTGATTTTATTTAATTGTAACTGCCACACATGGCTAGCAGCTATGGCATTACAAAGCACAATTCTAGAACGCGGAGCAGCATGTACAAAGGTCCTGAGGCAGGAGGAAGTATATCAGGTTCACAGAACTGTATGGAGCCCACAGCAGAAAGCATAAGGGGGAAAGAGGTCCAAGATGAAATGGGAAAGGCAGAGGAGAAGCAGAATATACAATGCTTTCTATACCTGTTAAAGATTTAGATATTAAAACTAAAAGCAATGGGATTTAAGTGATGCGGTGGTGATACAATCAGAGAAGCATGTCAAAAACAGCATCCCTGGTACAGTGTACAAAAACAGGCAGAGATAATGACAGATTGTTCCAGCATGGTGGAAGTGGAATGAAGAAAACTAGATGGCTTCGAGAGATACTTAATAAGTAATACTGGGGGCAGCCCTGGTGACTCAGCGGTTTAGCACTGCCTTCAGCCCAGGGTGGGATCCTGGAGGCCCCGGGATCGAGTCCCACGTCGGCCTCCCTGCATGGGGCCTGCTTCTCCCTCTGCCTGTGTCTCTGCCTGTCTCTCTCTCTATGTCTCTCATGAATGAATAAATAAAATCTTAAAAAAAAAAAAAAACAGTAATACTGACATAATTGACAATGTATGATGAAGGAGAGCAGAATATCAAGCAAATATCCTAGTTTCTTAAGAAACCAGGATGCTGATGCTACCAACTAAGGTGGAAAAGACAAGGAAAGATTATAAATCAGTTTTGGGATAGGTGGAGAGTCACAGGCAGTTGGATATAAAGGTCTGGAGCAAAGAGAAGAGAACTGGGCTAGAGAAAAAAATGTGTAAGTTTTTAGTATATACATGATAACTGAAGCTGTAGACATGAAGCCAAGAGCATTTTAAAGAAGAAGGAGTGATCAAAACATCAAATGGTGCTGCAAAGTACCAGCTGCAACAGATGAGGGTTTTCCATAGCCATGATATTCATGAGGTGGGAAGATGACTACTACGAATCTGAATAATGGTTCATCCAATCTCATCAAATTTCACTACACATAGAGAAATCTAAATCTTCCTAAAGTATAAAATATATACACTAGAGATTTTCCAAGATTTTGCTTGATCCAAAAACAAACTGATATAATAAAATGATAGAAGTCTGATAGTAACATATGCACTATGTCATATGTTTACAATAAACATAGTAAAATCAAGTGTATTAATCACAAGTGAAGCTATGTTCCAATTTAGTACTTGATTCCACATTAAGATTTTTTTAAAAAATTTTTTTAGTATAGTTGACATACAACGTTATATTAGTCTCAGGTGTATAACATAGTGAGTCAACTTTTCTCTATTTTGCCACTCTCATCACACATGTAGCTACCATTTGTCACCATACAACACTTTTACAATATCACTGATGATATTCCTTACGCTAGCCCTTTATCTCTACGACTTATTCCATAACTAGAAACCTGTATCTCACACTCCCCTTCACTCATTTTGCCCATCCCCCACCTGTCTTCCCTCTGCCAACCATCAGTCTGTTCTTTGTATTTATAGGTCTGATTCTGCTTTTGTTTATTCATTTGTTTTGTTTTTAGATTCCACATGAGTGAAATCATATGGTATTCGTCTTTCTCGAAATGACTTATTTCACTTTGTATAATACCCCCTAGGTCTTTGCTGCAAATGACAAGATCACGCCCTTTTTTATGATTGCTTATTATTCCATTGTGTGTGTGTGTGTGTGTGTGTGTGTAATACATCCTATCTTACTAAGGTTTTATTATTTAAATATGTGGAAGGAAATGAACTCCCAGTTAAAAATTAATCATGCTGGACAGGGCTTAAATTCAGGCTAACTTCTAGTATCAGTCTGATGAATATAAAATCAATAGACTAACCATTATATGTCTATTGAGTATGACAAATGATCATTCTTTGCTTTCATTTCAGGATTCTCTAGAAACTATGCTAATTTGACAAATAATATGCCAGGGGTTGAATTATGAAATGCATGGTAGAAATATCTGGTGCTTGCCCATATATAGTTCTTTTCCTGAGTACACAGCAGGACTGAACTTCTCAGCCCCCTTGCAGTTAGTTAAGACCCTGTGACTAGTTCTAGCCAATAACATATGAGCAAGAGTGGCCCATGTCACTTCCAGGTCAAAGTGTTTGCAAGTCAGTCTGCAATCTTATGATCTCACTTCCCCAGTAAGGGTGACTCAGAAGCCACATTTAGAGATGGTAATGTCATAAAAAGGAGGGAATTTGGATTTCCGAGTCACTAACAAGAAAAGAGGTCTGCAGACATGTATCAGGATTATTATTAACAAGAAATAAACTTTGAGTGTATTAAATCACTGAGATCTTAGTGCTCCTTTATTCACAAAACTAGACAAACTAATGTTAACTGACACAAAATCACAGTATAGAATAAAATTCTTCCTTCTATTTTGATTCTTTTTTTTTTTAAGATTTTATTCATTTATTCATGAGAGACACAGACAGAAAGAGGCAGACACATAGGTAGAGGGAGAAGCAGGCTCCCTGCAAGGAGTCCAATGCAGGACTCGCGACCCCACGATGACATCCTGAGCCAAAGGCAGACATTTAACCGCTGAGCCACCCAGATGTTCCTCTATTTTGATTTTTATTATGACTATATAGATAATTTTTCTATACAAACTCTTCCTTCCATGTCTTAATATTTACATGTTTCCTAAAAACATCCTAGGTGTTAATACCTCCCTGATTGTATTTATCAGTTATACTCCTTTACTTATTAGCTGTGTGACCTTTGGCAAGTTTCTTAACTTCTCTGAACTTCTATCTTTTCATCAGTAAGACGGAAACAATAACATCTTTTTGGAATTATAGTAAGGATTAGAAATAAAATGTGTAAGCCACAGTGGCTGGCACACAGTACTACAAAATAAATGGCAACTATCATTATTTCTCTTCACAGATATAGACAGATAGTAAGCTTCTAGAGGATAAAAATCAAAGCATCCTTCCTTCTGTCCTCTACTCCAACATCTAGCACAGCACCTAACACTAGTAGTAAACATTTACCAAATGTTTTTTACAAAGGAGCTGTACAATAAAATGTAAATCAAATTCCCTAAAATCAATCCATTAAAGAACTTTTTTTCAATTTTTTTTTAAGATTTTATTTATTTATTCATGAGAGACACAGAGAGAGAGAGAGAGAGAGAGAGGCTGAGACACAGGCAGAGGGAGAAGCAGGCTCCATGCAGGGAGCAGACTCAATCTCAGGTCTCCAGGATCAGGCCCTGGGCTGAGGGCGGCGCTAAACCGCTGAGCCACGGGGGCTGCCCAATCCATTAAAGAACTTTTTAATGCTACCACTGTCTTAAGAAAAAAATCCCAACCTGAGTTGAGCCAAACTGCTCCCTTCTCTGATACCTACCTACACACACATACAGAAGAATCAGTCTCTAATAAAAAATGAAATTTGTTGGGGTGGCTGGGTACCTCAGTCATTTAGGTGCCCAAGTCTTGATTTTGGCCCAGGTCGTGGTCTGGGGTTGTGAGATAGGGCCCTACAGCTCTGTGCTCAGGAGGGAGTCTGCTTATCTCCCTCTCTCTCCCCCTCTCTCTCTGCCCCTCCCCTCATTCATGATGGCTCTCCCTCTCTCCTTTCTCTCTCTCAAATAAATTTTTAAAAAAGAAATGAAATTTGCCAATCCAACAAGAATCCAAACATTTTAATAGCTTGCCTAAAAGAAGTACTAGATTTTAGACAAGCTTTTCTTACTGAAATTCACTTGGTGAAATTACTCTGAACTCACCTAATCTTACAACCAGTTAGGAATGCCATGATTTAATTTATGTCAGATTTAAATAAAATATGCAAAATAAACACTGATTTCCAAAGCTAAGAGGGCAGCTAAACCAAATTTAGTGAGAACAGTCTTCACACTGAGTTTCTGGTAAGTTACTTTCTCATCTACTTCCAAATAAAACCCAAACACAATAGTTTCCTTTCACAGGCCTCCTTATCTACAACACAAACACAACTGATAACACACCCCCCAAACAGCTTGATGGTTCTGTTGACATTGGGCCACATCCATGGGCTCTTCTGTGACTAATGGAATATTTCCACACCTGGTGAGAAAAACATCAGTGGCAAACTTTTAGTGAAAAAGCATGAGCCTGACATTCCCATGTGGAGTAATTTGCATTTCCTGCAGAAGCACTCCAGCTATTAACTATTTCAAGCAATATGGCCCAGGAAGCTAAGAAAGCTAAGTTTAAGACAATATTTTTTATTACAAGGACATTAAAAGTTTGATTATAAAGCTACCAGAACTCAAGAAATATGGCAGCCTCTTAAGGGCAGGGAATTTATCTTGTCTCACTTTGCTTTTCCCCAATTTCAGAGAATACAACAGGAATTCAGGAATGGCTGGTGCCCGAAGAAGAAGGGCTACCAGAGCAGCCTATCTACCTAACTCCCTGCCAACACTGCAGAGAGCTAGTCCCTTTGCTCTTCTTCCCCCATCTGAAAGATAAGAAAGGTGTAATGACATTGATAAAGGACACTCAGTTTAAAAAAAAAAAAAATGTTTAGGAATTGAACTACTGGGACGCCTGGGTGGCTCATGGTTGAGCACCTGCCTTTGGCTCAGGGTGTGATCCCAGAGTCTGGGATCTAGCCCCACATAGGGCTCCCCACAGGGAGCCTGCTTCTCCCTCTGCCTATGTCTCTGCCTCTCTCTCTGTGTCTTTCATGAGTAAATAAATAAAATCTTAAAAAAAAAAAAAAAAAAAAAGGAAAGGAACTACTGAGGATTAGAAGACCCCACACAGTCTTCTTTAAGAGTGTAGAGATAATCGGTAAGGACATTGTTCCTGGAGCCTGATAGCTTGGGATGAGTCGCATCTCTGCCACTTACTGCAATATGACCATGGACATCGGTAGGTTCTCTGTGCCTCAGTTTCCTCACTTGGAAAATAGAGATGACAAAAATAGTTCATTCCTCATAGGGACTTCTCCAGGATTAAATGAGTATATTTCACTCAGAATGATGTCCAGCATATAGTAAGTAGGCCCATCAAATGTTTATTATTTTTAAATATTATTTGGGATGCAATCTCAATATGAGGTAGCTGCATTTTGTCCCAATGGTAACTAAGTGGGCAACAGGCTGCAAGCACTTGGCACACTGCCACCACACTAACTCCTCTTTAAGAAATTAGGAACCATGAGTTTCGCCTTTTGCCATTGTCTTTTATTGTCCTAGGTAGACAGAAAAAATGGGAAGGCTATGACCCTCATCTCAAATACAGAGGCATTGCTCCTAAGTGTCAAAGAAGCTGACATGAACCAATTAAAAAAAAAATGCGTTAAGAATTCTAGGTCAAACATTAGAGAACTAATTCAAGATTACACCAGATCCCAAGGCAACTACATGGAGACAAGACTGTCTTTCTAACAAATGGTGCTAGACCCACTGGATATAGATACCACACACACACAAATGGACCTTGACCGTTCCGTTATGCCATTATGAAAGTTACAAAAGTTAGCTCAGGATGGATTATAAACTATATGTGAGAGATAAAACTATTAAAAGCCTTGGAAGAAAAAAAGCAAGAGAAAATCTTTGCAACATTGGGTTGGACCAAGATTTCTCAAGCAATACATCAAAAGCCATCAACTACAGAAGAAAAAAAAAAAGATTAAATGTACTTCATCAAGATTAAATACTGATGCTTTTTGAAAGACATAGTTAAAAAAACAAAAAGGCTACCAGACTGTAAAACATGTAATTGACTTCACATTATTTAAGGAACTCTTAATTAAAGGAAGACAGATAACCCAATTTAAAAATTGGGCAAAATATTTCAAAAGATATTTCATAGAAGTTATAAGAATGACCAAACATGGCACATGAAATGATGTTCAACATCACTACACATGAAAGAAGAGAAAATTCAAACCACAATGAGATACCATCACATATCCACTAAAATAGCCCGTTAGAATGACCAACCAAGTTTGGGCAAGGATAAGGCAAATGGGAACCCACATATACTGCTAGTGGGAAGGTAAAAGGTACAGCCACCTTGAAATGCTGTACAGCAGTATCTTATAAAGTTACACACACATTTACCACATGATCCAGCAATTCCAGTCCTAGGTATTTACCTAGGAAACAAAAGCACACGTCCACATGAAAGCATATGTAGGACCGTTCACAGCCCCATTATTTAAACTAGCCAAAACCAGAAGCAACCAAATCTGTTAATTAATTGGTGAACAGATCAACAGACTGTAATACAGCTTACCACTATTTAGCAAGGAAACAAAATAAGCTTTTAAAACAAGCAACAAAACAGCAACTCAAAAAGTAAAAGAAAAAGTGAAACTATAGACAGAAGGCAGATCAGTGCTTGCCCAGAGCCAGAGAGAGGAGGAGGTTTCACATGCAGGGGGTCAAGAAAACTTTAAGGGTGAGGGAAATATCTATGGATTCTGACATTATATACAATTAATCAAAACTTTCAAACTTCACTTAAAACTTGTGAATTTAAAACAAACAAGCAGGGGGCGAATGGACGGTTTAGTCGGTTAAGGATCGTGAGCTAGAACACCAAACCAGGCTCCACAGTTAGTGTGGAATCAGTTGGAGATTCTCTCTCCCTCTGCCCCCCTCCTCCTTCTTTAAAGCAAATAAATAAATCTTTTTTAAAAACTTTAAAAATTAAAAAAAAAACAATCAGAGAATCTTGTTTGTGTAAGTTCTACAGACATGTGAAAAGAATATGTGGTTTCTATCTGTAAAGTATAAAAGGTATACATATACACACTTGATTATGATAATACAGATTCCTTCTTGAGTATCTCATCACACTAGGTCTTAAAGAGTTACACTTTCAAAAATGCATAGGGAACACTTTCAGCTACCACTTGGAAGGTTAAAACTAGAAAAACTTTACAAAGTAGGAAGTTTCCACACAAACATCTCTTCATTCCTCATAAATATTTAATTTCAAGACTAAAACTAAAACAACGAAATATCATTTAAGGGTCAAGAAAAATTTTTATTATTTTATTTTATTTTATTTTTCGAGAGAGTGAGACAGCATGCCAGCAGGGTGTGGGGCAGGGGCAGAGGGAAGAGAGAAAGAATCATACGCAGGCTCCACACTTAGTGCGGAGCCCAATGTGGGGCTCAATCTCACAACCCTGACATCATGATCTGAGCCAAAATTAAGAGTCGGATGATTAACTAAGTCACGCAGGCATCCAGGGGTCAAGAAAAATAGAAATACTCCTCCGCACACATAGATCAAAGATTTATTAAAACCTTTTTATAAAGATACAGACACATTTTTTTTAAACCCCACTCACAGTTTAATTAATCTATCCCACTTAAAAAGCAAACAGAAACAAAATTAGCTGGGGTCTCTGGGTTTAGGTTCTGGCTACAGATGACAGCGCCAGTACTCACCTCAGTGTTTCCATCCTTGAAGCTCTCACTGTAAGTGCTGTCCGGGGTGCTGCGCTGGTCATCTTTGAGGTAGGTGCTATGGCTGGCCATGGAGGGCACGCCATACTGAGTCTGTTCAAAGATAACCACACGTTGTTCCTCACCATCTCCCCGGGGATAGTGCACCGGTGGGGCCATGAAAACAGGTGTGAAATCTTCAGCTTTCACCACTGTGATTCCTGACACGGGGATGATGGCTGGGCTCTCAGAGATGTTTGTGCTATACTGTTCTCGTTTTGAATTCTCCAGGTGGTCTTGATTTAGGGAAAGGTTCACTGGAACAGTCTTTAGGACCTGCACTCGGTTTTCTCCTCCACTCAAATTACCCTGGGCTTCACTGGTGCCAAGACAGTTTCTGCATGGTGAAACCCACGCCCCCACACACAACATAACAGAATTAGAAAAATCACCATTTTGCAACTCCTAATAAAATAACTGATACAAGCAATAATCGGTAGATGTTAATGCCATTAGGGGAAAAGTTGATGGTGAATTTTACAATGGAATGCAGAGGATCTTTGCACATCAATAGAAGTAGGGCATGTGTTTCGTAGTACTATGCAATCAATCCACCTATAAAGTGCAATTGGGGAGAAAAAAAGGTGACCCTAAATTTAAGCAAGTCTTTATATCTAATTCCCAGCTCTCCGAAATTACAGGACTCTAGAAGAATGACTTAAACAACATCAAAAGGAAATAATCATACAAACACAACGTAGTACATCTTACTGACCTGGTTTCTTCAATAAGTTAGAGGCATGAAAAAAAGAAAAGAGAATGGGAAGCTTGTTCTAGATTAAAAGATTTGAAAGTTATAACAAATAGGATGAGTAGATCTTGTTTGGATCTTGATCTGAAAAACCAAAAAGGCATTTATGAGACAATAGGATCTTTGAGGCAATTGAATATGGACTGGGAGTTAGGTGACATTAAGGAAGTATCGTTCATTTAGTTAGATGTGATAATGATTTTGGATTATGCTATAAAACATCCTTTTTATTTAGAGATACAGATGAGAAGTAGTTAAAGATGAAATGACACGATGTCAGGAACTTATTTTAAAGATTACTGCAATTAATAAAAAAGAAGAAGAAGAAGAAGAAAGAAAAGAAAGGTAGAAATTAAGCAGATGTAACAAAAAGTTACCACTGCTGAATCTGGAGAATTGGATGGGTATGAGACACCTAGATATGTTTGAAAACTTTCAAAGGAAAAAGTTATAAAATAGCTTTTTTAAAAGGGTGAGGGGAAGACAATAATTTAAAGGGGGGCAGTGGGAAGAATATTTTTCACAGTTCTGTGGGTTAACCTCCTTGTAGAAAAAAAAAAGGCAATGAGAATTTATCATTAAGATATTTTCACTAAATTGAGAAACAACATGGGCTCATTGATATCCTCTTCATTGAATGGCTTTCACGACTTGAGGAACAGTGGTGGTATAACTTGGGCTTATGTAAAACAAGATCTCTCAGATCTCAGACCTCCTGACTGGTACAGCGAGAAAGGAGAGGGTTTGGAAAATTCATTCTCACCAGGCTGGAATAAAATACTTTCCATTTATACTATAGAATTCTGGGAGACAGCAATAGCAAAGAGAAATCCGTCAATGGAAGAGTATTGTTAATAGCACAACGATTTTACTAGCAAAGTCCCTGCAGTCAGTTAAATTTGGGGTCACCTCTCACTTATTTATAGATTATTCTAAATGATATGGAGAAAAAATACATATTTTGCATGGAGTCCTGTCTCCAATGTCTGTTTTTTTTTTCTTTTAAATTAGTGTGATTTCTGCGGCTAACTGGCATCTCTCATAGAAAAATACTTGAATAAAATTGTTTCTTCCCAGAATTAATCTCTCCTGACTCCTCTGAGCTTACCTGTCAAGCAAGACTATGTAGTTTTAGCCTTGATTTCTCAGACAAATCCTCAACGTGAATGAAGCTTGAGGAAAACATGGCTTCACATGAACAGAGCCAACAGAAAAATACTGAAACTTCTTGGAGCCTGTCACAAATCTGTAGAAATCATTCTAGAAAGTAATCCTTTAAAGTATAAAATGGCAAGTCTACAAACATCCTGCTTTAAGTACTAACCTGCTTCCATGGTCATAGCAATAACATGACTCCGTATATAAGACACAGCAAAAATTTAGAAATTATGTTTAACCTGAGTCCAGTTAGCTAGATGATGCCAAATCCAGACCACCCATTTATGTCAGCATTTCCTAAACTCCATTGTTTAGAACACTGCATAGAATGTTAATAGATGTTCCTCAAAGAAAAGACTCTATGACAAAATCAGTATTTTTTAAAAAATTGCCATAAAGCTATCCTGTTGTGGGCCACAAACGTAACACAGTAAACGCTCCCAGGCATTCCTTCACCTGTTTAATTATAACCCAGAATTTCCCAAACTAATTTTACCTCAGACTCTTTCGTGGAGGATTAACTATTAATATTTGTGGATAATGTCCTATAAGTTGGATGTAAAAGGAGCTGGTCTACATTGATTAGCTACCAAAGCAAGTGTCCAGTTCCACTCCTCTGGACTTTACACAAACACAGACTTACTGCCTTTGACAAAATATTCAAAGTTCACTAACTCCATTTCAGGCCAAATTTATTAGGTCTTTAAATTCATGCAAAACACAAGTCAAAATATTTGGGGCATTCTTATAAACAAATATTAGTGGAACGCCTGGGTGGCTCAGCGGTTGAGCGCCTGCCTTCAACCCAGGGCACAATCCTGGAGTCCCCTGGATCAAGTCCCGCATGGAGATCCCTGCATGGAGCCTGCTTCTCTCTCTGCCTATGTCTGCCTCTCTCTCTGTTTCTCATGAATAAATAAATAAAAATCTTTAAAAAATAAAAATAAACAATTATTAGTGAACTATAGAATTGTATAAACCTAGTCAAATCGTCATTACCATATACGGGAATATTAGATGCAGCATCATCCTACAATGTGTACCCGCCTTGGTAGAACGGTAGTTTTAGAGGCTCAAGAACTTCAGAAAGATGTCCAAAAAATGGATGATTAGAACAAAGTAAGAATTATTTGGATCTACTGAATCACCTGCAATAGAATTTAAAATTGAACAGAATATTGTAATACGAGAAAAATGCAATGCTAAGAATAGTGCATTAAAAATACTTTTTAGAAATTTTGGATCATGCCATCAAGATTTTCAGTTATTTTTCCATGTACCAACTTCTATATACAGACAGTTGTAATGATATCATGCTAGCACATGGCACCTTAATTCATGAAAATACATTGCAGACCAAATGATATCCTTCCAAATTAAATTCAACCAGAAGTCTCAGTCATAATTAGTCTATACAAGGCGGTTTTGTCTACACCTCACTGCCAGTGTTTTTGAAGGTGCTCCACTGAAATCACAAAAATAACCATTAAAATACGAGGGGCTGGGACGCCTGGGCAGCTCGGCAGTTGAGCGTCTGCCTTTGGCTCAGGGCGTGATCCCGAGGTCCCACATCAGGCTCCCTGCTGCCTATGGCTCTGCCTCTCTCTGTGTCTCTCATGAAGAGATAAATAAAATCTTAAAAAAATAAAATGAGGGGCTGTCACCCTTTAATGTTGTTCTAAAAGATGCTTTTACGAAAAATGGTCTCTTTTGTCCTTTATGATACAGACAGAGCACATATCTTCAAACATGTTTTCCCCCTGACTCTTCTATGATACTGGTATACGATTTAACAGACAGGACACACTTAGCTTAATAAATACTGGCTAAATGGAGGAAAAGCCACAGGACCTGAAGAATGTCAGGCTCTTTCTCCCTGTGGGCTACTAACTAGAGCCCACGGCCCCAAAGACACTATGGAGCATCAGAAGATCCCTCTGAAACTGTAAATCAGATGCAGACAGCTTAATCTCTGCTGAGGATGTACTTTGGGGGTGATGCACAGCCCGGAGCTGCTGGGTGGTAGTCATTAACAAGATCATCATGTCACAAGCAGTTCCTCTCAAGGTCAGGTAAGATTCCAATGTATGTGCTAGCAGGGGATTTCATTTCTCCTGGCTTCATATTCCCATATAAAAGAACCACCAAGAGGAAAACACTGTGGCTTCTCCCCATTCCTCAGCAGAAGAGGGAGACATCTGATTGGTGGGTCTGGGAGAAGCAGCTGAGTGAGGAGGTTCAATCCCTCCTGTTCCCTGTTTAGGTCTGGATTATCCTGACTGAAGAGAGAGAACTCCAGTCACCACTGCCATACCATGGTGGCCTGTCCCTTCAGGGAGACCTGGAGACCTGCCTGAGATTGGGTGAGTAGACATATCTAAATCAGGATGGACACCTTGCAAACTGGATTCAAAAATCTCATTCTCCATTGGCTTAATCAGAAATAAAACTGATTTTTTTTTCCTTTTTAATTTCAATCTGTCTGCATCTTGTTTCTCAATTGGTTCTTAATTCAGGGTTGCAGGAAAGGTGGGGGTCACATAATGATCTCCTAACATCTTTCTTGACCCTGCACCCTCATGGTGTCTGCTGCTACTCATGGCTCTCTACCAGCTGCCTCCTGGAGGGAGAAACAGTCCAATCTCCTTCCTCTCCCACTCATCAAAAGCAATTTCTACATGGCTCACTCCCTCAGGGACTTGATTACAATTATCCAGCCATGGGAATGATCAGAAAAGTTTGCCCTGGCAAACTTGCCAGCGTTTCACCTCTAACCACAGATTTTCAGCCTTCTTGAAAGAAGATAGGATATATCAAGAACCTGCTGATGACCCTTTGAATGCACAACCAAAATATGCAATTTGCTCTCCCTACTAAGAGATACAGTTTGGGTCCAGACTAAAAGACAGAAGAGGCTAAACTCCTTGATCCCATCTCCTCTCAAAAGCAAAAATTATAGTTTAATGCTGTTGTTTTCAAAAATACAGAAAAAGAGTTATTTGGGGAGCCAGGCATATTCCTTTACATAACACCATACCTTTTATCCTGTTCTTCTTGGCTGTCACTTGCTTTGCTTACAGACAGCAGCCTCTTGTCTCGGGGAACCTAGAAATATTACCAAGCATAGTCAGACTTATGTAGATGTAACTGTGAGTAAGTATAGAGCTAGAGACCAGCATAAGCAAAGATATTCAAATGGAATGTTCTCCAGGAAAAGGTGGCACATCTGCCATAGGCAGATGAGTAGTCTGAGTGGCAATGACACTCAGACGCAAAAGGGGTGATGATAAACAGAAGGCCATAACGATCTTGGTTGTGCTGTGCACCTGCTGACACAGGCAACTCAACGTGACCACCCTCCCCCACCAAACCTGCCCCACCTTGGGAGTGAATGAGGGGAAAGAAACACCATGAGTGGTGGGGGAAACTGGACCCTGGAACAGATAGAAATCACCTTGGGTTTAGCATCCTCTCAAAGAACAGGAGCGGACCCTCCACTCTGAGGAGGGACCTCAGGTGCTGACACTGAGAGGAGCAAAGGGCATGCGGCTGTCCCGTGCAGAAGGACAGCAGCATGTAGTATACCTGGACCATCCTTGAACCACCACCCCTCCATAGCTTGTAGCCTTGCTTCCATAGTTGTTCTTCTAATGCACTTTTGTTATTGTCTTGGCAACCACAACACCAACACATTACCTGGAAGATTAGTGAAAATGTGCTACTACAGAAAAGAGATGCCTCTACCAGCCACATTTCTGACCACCATCCAATCGCCCCACTGCAGTACAGAACATTCTCTTGTCTCTGCCATAGTTTTCAAACACATGAATAAAAGGTTTAGATTTGTTTGTGTGGTTGATTGGATGTTTTGCTTTGTTTTTATTTTTGTGTTTTTTTGCCACATCTCCACATTTTCATGCTAGCCTCACTCCTTTGCACGCAAATGCAGCCTTCATTATTTTGACATAAAAGAGCCTTTATGAAAAGTATCTCTCTTCTGGATTCTTCCAGAATTTTTTATGGTTTCCACTCACCTGGATACACAGGCAAGCCCAGTCAGCTGGATAAGAGAGGCAGCATAGCATAGTAGCTACCAGTCAAGATCCAGACCTGATTATCTAGGTTCGAATCTCAGCTCTATCAGTAACTAAACTCTGCCTCACTTTCCCTATCTGTAAACCATGCTTAATGGCAGTCTTATGTCTCACAGCATTTTTACTAAAATTAAATGAGTTAATTTTTTTCAAAGCACTTGGAATATCTGGTACTTTATACGCATTTGTTAAACAAATATAAAATAAATCAGAGTATCTGGGTGGCTTAGTGGTTGAACGTCTGCCTTTGGCTCAGGTTGTGATCCTGGGGTCCTGGGATCAAGTCTCACATTGTGCTCTCCACAGGGAGCCTGCTTCTCTCTCTGCCTATGTCTTTGCCTCTCTCTGTCTCTCATAAATAAATAAATAAAATCTTAAAAAAGTAAAATAAATAAATAAAATAAATCAATTTTAAGTCTTTTGTTCACATGTCAATGTTGAGGGTTTACAATGTGCCAGGCATTGCTAAGTGCTAGATAGAAATGAGGTGAATGAAACATAGCTTCTACCACCAACTGAAGTTGACAGATAAACATAATGTTCACAGTATCATTATTCACAATAGCCAAAAGCTGGAAAAAAACCAAATTCTGTTCACAGATAATGAACAAAAAAAATATGGTATATATGTATACAATGGAATATTATTCAGCCTTAAAAATGAACTGTGGATACATGTTCTAACATGAGTCTTGAAGACACTTATGCTAAATCCCATATGTCTCAAATCTATCCACTTCCTTCTGGATGTTTGCCTCCTGGTTCAGCCTCCAATATCTCTTGTCTGGGCTACTGTATCAGCCTCCCAACTGGTCTCTTCTCTCCTTCACTTAGTCCCTGCAAATCCACTGGATCCATTAAGAAGATCCAGACTCACTTTAAAAATGCAAGTCTAATCTCATTACACTCAAACTTGAAATTCTTCAATGCTTTCTATTACTCTTGAAAACATGGCTCCAAAAAGTTCCCACCTCAACTTGAGCAGCCTCGATCAGTGCTGTGCATGTAGCCACACTTTATCTCAAACACACAATGCTCCTTCTCTCAGCAGAGCCATCAAAGTCCTCTCTGTCTTTGGATATCCATTCCACCTCCATATCTACCACCATTGCTGGACGGTCACAGCTAGTTAATGAATATTAGATGGGTGGATAGATAGATGGATATACAGATAGAAAGACAGATAAATGGGCTATATAAACGGACAAACAAGCAAACCAACAAACTGGTTTCCAGCACTACATGGTCAACAAAACAGATAGGAACCAATTAGCCAAAGAAGCATGTTTTCATAGAGCTGGAATCAGATAATAATGAACCACCAGCTCTCTCACAGGAAAATGAAGTAAGATAAAGTGAATGAAACCACTTTTAAAATTAACTAATGGAATTTGTTGTTTTTCTGCCATGCCTGAAATTCATCAAAAGTTCACATTTGACTTTAAAGCTGCTATGGATAAGTAGCTTGAACTGGATAGAAAATTGGGCTTCTATTTGAGGCCCTAAATTTTGAAAATTCTAGCAATTGGTTATTTTTTAATAATCTCATTTAATATAGTTTGAATGGATTTCTAAAAAGTTGAACCCATCTTTAAGTGGGGGTTCAAAAAGGCAATTTCTAATGGTGGACAGTGTCATGGACTGAATTTTATCTCTGCAAAGATCATGTGTTGAAGCCCTAACCCCAATGTAACTGTACCTGGAGATAGGGTTGTTTTTGTTTTGTTTTGTTTTTTTAAGATTTTCTTTGTTTATTCATGAGAGACACAGAGATAGAAGCAGAAACATAGGCAGAGGGAGAAGCAGGCTCCCTGCAGGGAGCCCAATGTCGGACTCAACCCCAGGACCCTGGGATCACACCCTGAGCCAAAGGCAAGACACTCAACCACTGAGCCACACAAGCGTCCCAAGATAGGGGCTTTCAAGAGGTGATTAGGATTAAATGAGGTCATAACAGTGGGGCCCTAATCCAATAGCACATGTCTTTATAAGAAGAGACACCACAAAGAAACATATACACTCAGAGAAATATACACACACATATGAGCACACAGCCAGAAGGCAGCCATCTGCAAGGGCAGGAAGGAAGAGAGGCCTCACTGGAAAACAACCATGCCACTACCTTGATCTTGGACTTCCAGCTTCCAGAACTATGAGAGAATAAACGTCTGCTGTTTAAGCTCCCCCTAGTCTATGGTATTCTGTTATGGTAGCCCTGCAGACTAATACAGTGTAATTATTCAGCATTAGGGAATGTACAGGACTGTCTAGTGACCTTAAGTAAATCCCATTTAGTAGCCTGAACTATAAAATATGATGGGCTTGGGACGCCTAGTGGCTCTGCAGTTTAGCGCCTGCCTTCTGCTCAGGGCATGATCCTGGAGTCCCAGGATCGAGTCCCACATCAGGTTTCCTGCATGGAGCCTGCTTCTCCCTCTGCCTATGTCTTTGCCTGCCTCTCTCTCTCTCTCTCTCTCTCTCTCATGAATTAATAAATAAAATTTAAAAAAATAAAATAAAATAAAATATGATGGGCTTCACTGCAGTGATCCTATGGTGACAATTTAAAATTTACATGAAAAGACTTTGAAATGTATGAGGTATTATACCAAGATATGTCTTTGCAGTTTCCAAGGACACAGATCACCATTTCTTGAGTGCCTGCTGTGTGTCACACACTCCACTCTCTGACAAAGCCCACTATTGTCCCCTGAAGGGCGATGTACTCCAACCTTAGAAGCGAGGGAAAATAGTGTATTTAGGACTTCCAAAGAGGTATAAAAAAAATCTATAGAATTTAAGTGATGATATATCAGTAACTGTTACAATAATTTAACTTTCCAAAACATATTCAAAAAATAGAATCTTTTTTCATTAATATTTTACTTCATACAGAGAGAAGGTCTACCCTCAAAGTAGATTTAACTTTGTTGTAACTTTAGTACCATCACAAAAGTTGTGAATGCCAGAGATCTGACAAAGCCCCGAAAATTATCATTTGCACAGTTTCCGGAAACAAGACTAATTCTTAATGTTTAAAATGTTTCAAGTAAAAATATAATATAGCTTGTATGAAATAAAAGGGGCCATATAACTCTATTCATCCACACAATTTCAGGAAACATTTTATTTCAATATTTTATTTCCTAAATTAATAAATTAATCCTGAAAAATATTAATTCAATAGAAAGAGTTATAGACTTGGCAACAAATTGAGTTTTACATAAACTCTCTATTCTGCATCTGAACATATTTAAAGACAGTAAATGTTTCAACTTTCCTTTAAATATTAAAAAATGCAAGAGGAGAAGTAACTAGATACCATATTTACTAATAATTATTCTCTGAACCTATGGGAAATAAAATACATTGCTTTAATAAATTACTAAGTATTTTGTTTTGAGGTATACTTCTCTTTTCATTAATGAAAAAGAATTGCCATCTAATACAGGTATCTGAAATGATTTCCATTTCACAGAGATGGAATAAAATCTATTTAAAAAATTAGAACAATATGTCTTCAAAATATATCTTGACATTTTTCTTCAACATCTTACAAAACTATTAGCTAACATATTGGTTTAATATAGTTATAAAAGCCGCAAAAGGAAGTTGTCATGGCCCAAGTGATTACATCAGGGTCACATTAATGGTAGGAGGTCTTCAGAAGTATGAGAACTCTGGTTTAGGAGACAGGAAATAACACAACTTGCAAATGTGCAACACAACTGCTGGAAGGACGGAGAAAGCAGGAAACGAGGAAAACAGGAAGAAGAGACTAAAGCTTACTAAAAGGAGAATTGTTCTTCTTGGATGATCTCATGATGGAGGGAGAGAAGGAGGCGGGGACTCAGTTCTTATTCTAAAATAAAGCATTCACTGTGCCCAACCAACAAAATAAACACAGCCATTTTCACCTTTGTGCCAATTCCCAGCATAAGCCAGTGCTGTTTACAATCAAAGCTGGCACTCTCCTCATTCAGTAAATACATGCTGTTTTTTTACACTTCACCAGTGCTAACAGAATAGATCGTATCTTTCTAACAGACAGACCACTGTGTCCCTTAGGTTTCCTAAAATACTCCTATTTTGAAGGTATTGTGTGGCAGGTATTCTTGAAATGGAAGTGAATTATATTCATTTTGTTTTAAAGGTTTTTCAAAATAAATATTTATTACCCATCAAAACAAATAGAAAAAGGATTATAACAAAATTAGGTTTTGAAATTGCTACAAAAGTCTAACACAAAGCACTCATTAGAATATTCCTTATAAGACTTTAAAAAAATCAATAAATCTAGAAACCCTGAATGATTCTTATAAAATGAGAAATCTAAAAGCAACCTAAATGCTCAATAACCAAGTGATGACTAAATTGAGGTATAGCCATGTAATGTAATTTTTTAAAAGTAATCTCTACCTCTAACATGGGGCTTGAACTCACAACCCCGAAGTTATGAATCCCATGCTCTATTGACAGAGTGTGCCAGGTGCCCCTGTAATATTTTTATTCACCAAAAATCATAAAGAGAAATGGCAGCAAGGAAGTATTTGCAATATGGTATGAAGTACAAATTACATGGAGATAGTATGTACATATGTGAACAGAGGCCACAGAAGTAATTATTCCAAAATGAAAACTTCCTCTGGGTGAGTAGTGAAGTTGTACTCCATTGACGAGAACACAGGGAGACAATGAGAATAGCAACAGGCTGAATTCCAAAGTGAGTGTGGAAATACTATGTTCTCTCCCCTCTTCATACCAACAAGGAGAGTCTCTGGGGTCAGACAAAGGAGGGAGGCAGGGCTGCAGGATCTACCTTGTAGTAGTCATACAGTAGGCCCAGGGCAGCAGCACTGTCCTCATCACCGTTAATGCTCATCATCGCCTTGGTGGCCGCCGTCAAGGGATTCTCCAAATATGACTTCCAGGCTTCATCCTCACTGGTGTAGGCTCTTCTGGTATTGAATGGAGGGTCACTGGGCATGGGCACTAATGCCACCAGTCGTTTATTACTGGAAAATAAGAGAAGTGTGGGGTTCATTATCAGAGAAATGTTCCTTTTTCCACTAAAAATACATACATTAAATGGTTAATTTGTACTTCCCTAGAATGGAGAAGGGAAGTGGATGCCACATTGCATTTATGGAGCCCTGAGAAGTAATGATGGTCTTTACAAGGTTGGATAAGTAATGCAAGGTGATTCCCTCCACACTTGATTTTTCCTATTCTGTCATTCTAGGAGCCAAATCATTTTTATTTGACTGCTCTTTATTACTGAATATTAGAATGCATGTGACCCTGTGGGAAGCAGGACATTTAAGTCTCTGAGTTGTAATTATACATAAATAAATAAATATGTATAATATATTAATGCAGTCAATACATTAGCAATTACCAAAAACTTTCATCTAGTTTAACCTACATTTGAAATTGCTTGCAAATTTATAGGCCCATCCAAGTCTCTTAATTAAAAATGGCAGAAGCTATTTTGTAAGTAAGACATTGCTGATATGCTGCATGATAAGAATATGAAGCAACACACAGACTTTATATGAGAATCTTGTGTTGCCCCCAGGATCATATTGAAATGACACAGAAGCTCCAGGCTATAAAATCCTCATGGAGAGTGAGGAGAGTATCTAGAGAATTTTCAGTAGAAACAATAAGGGGATGGAGTCATTTATCAATCCAAACCAAGCCAAACTTGGGTAAAGTAGCAATTGACAAGGCAATTTCTTGCAGAGGATGTGACAGTGACTCAAATACCCAAATACAGTGACAGTCCTCAGCAGGTCCCTGGGCCGGGACTAGAGGTGTTAGGTAAAGGAGCCTGGAGAGGCTTTGGCATTTGTTTCCTGGCCCTCTACTGTTTGTTCATTGAAAAATAACCAAAATGTAACAATGACATATTGTAATTCAATAACCACTACAACTCTTAATAACATCATACAGACAAGTGACAGGACTGGTGAAGACAACACCTGAACTAATGAATGGAAACTGAGCCACCATGGGTCCTCTATGGTCACTCAGCTCTAACCTTTCCTTTCAGAGGAACCTTTCAGCTGACACTCCTATGGGACCTTCCAATGGGAGATGGTCTCTCAGCTCACTCTGTGATAAAGAACTGGTGTGCACTCTCGATAAAGACTGCATGGAAGGCCCTTTCTGTGCTGGCACAGTGCGATGCCTGTGTGAGGTCAGAAAATGACACTGTCATTGGTGGTAAGATCTATTAGGGAATGACACTGGGAAATCCACATTTAGTAGAGTGGAATTCTAGGCTAGATAGACTCCAGGCCCCTGACTTCAACTCTGCGCTGGTGTTCGGTGAAACTGTTTGGGAAGAAAGAGATGATAATGAGTTGCAAATGAAGTGGATTAAAAGGGTCGTAATGAGGTTTCTGGAAGTAAAGGGGGAAAACCCTGGTGGAAGGGTTTCCTGAGCATGAGGCCATGAGGTGACATGGACTGGCAGTGGGTACTGGAAGTGAGTCCTTGCTCACCATTTACAGACAGAAAACTTTGAGTTTCAGCTTTTTCATGCCTTAAATAAGGACAGCAACGCCCACCCTACCAGGCTCACAGTACGCCTGTGAGAAGCAAATAACATAATAGAGAAAATAGAGTTCTAAATTACACTGTGCTATACAAATAGCAGGTACAATGATGAATGCACAGTTCTTTGTTTCTATGAAGTTTCTGGTGCAACAATTTTTGGTGAAGTCAGTTATAGTTTAAAAGTGTTAAAGATAACCATGTTAGGGGGAAACTGAAGTTGTTCGCTTAGCAATACTCCTTAAGTATTTACCGCAAACTCGATAGGAGCCAGGCCTTATGCTAGTCATCAAGGATGCAGCGTGGCACAGGAAACAGATGTTGTCCCCCTGACCACATAGCCTATAACCAAGTGGAGAGACAACACCACCATTACAAGAGCAACAGGTGAGAGAAAAGGAAATGGACAGTGCCATGAGGGTATATGACAAAGGGGACCAACCTAACTCGAGAATCAAAGAGGAGCTGAAGTTTCAACAAAGACCTAAAGGTAGGGATGTGGTGGTCCATGCTGAAATGGGTAGATGTGGAAAACATTTTGCAAACTGAAGGATGTTTTGGGTAATTTGGAATAATGGAATATTTGACAAAAGGAGCACATTTCTATTCATTTTGGAATCAGCTAGAGAAATTTATACTATTCCAATCTAACAGTAAAATAGCATTTTCATGTTGTAAAAATTACTCATTTACATAGGATAGAGTTGGATTTGGGGACAGAAATGTTGGTGACATCCTAAGAGTCTATCAGTGGAAGAAATGAGGCCTCTGGGGAGAACCAAGACAGCAGAGATGGTAAGCCCAGGTGTGGCAATGCCACCACCACCCCTTCTGCAGTTGTTCAACTGGGGGCATCCTGGGTGATTCCCCCATATAGAGGGGGAGACAGCAAATTCTGAAACCCCATCTGTGCCCTAGAGGGTCCAGCCATCATGCAGCCTTCCTAAAATGCTCATCCTACAGGAAGAAATGAGAGCTTCATGTTATTTGCAGTGACCTAATTATCGAAAAAGATTTGGATCTGATTTTCTTTGATGACTGAGAGAAGCATATATTGCTGGGGAAAAAGAAGGTGTTAATTACAACACTGGCTAATTTCCAAAAGTCTGGCAGGAAGTGCCAGGCTGCAGGATAAGAGCCAACTCCTGGTTTGCATTTAGTGGTATCCTGATTCACTGGAGAGATTTTCTTCAAGTCTTCCTTCTTCAAGTCCCTACTCCTCCACCCTGCTGAGTCTTCTGGAGTGCCGATTTCATTGGTTCTTAGTACAAATGTTCAGTCATAAATTTAGATTCATCAGCCTTACCCCTATGATGAAATTGTTGATGAATCCTTACATGACTAGTGGAAAGAGATATTCTGGGAAAGTACAACTTGACTAGCTGTTTACTTTCACATTTTTTTTTAATTTTTATTTATTTATGATAGTCACAGAGAGAGAGAGAGAGGCAGAGACACAGGCAGAGAGAGAAACAGGCTCCATGCACCAGGAGCCCGACGTGGGATTCGATCCCGGGTCTCCAGGATCGCGCCCTGGGCCAAAGGCAGGCGCCAAACCGCTGCACCACCCAGGGATCCCACTTTCACATTTTTGATGGCCAAAGGAGCCTTTTATGCTCTTTTCTTTAACTGCATAATGACTCTGATTTTTGTTTTTTGGTTTTGGGTTTTTGTTTGTTTGTTTGTTTCATAAACTATAATCTCTCTGGTACAGAGCATTGTTGAATAAAGCTTGGTTTAATAAAAAAAAATAATAATCTCTGGTACACTAAGCAAACGTGTAGCTGTATAAAGACAGGAAAGTTTCACAGAGCAGATTTTACCAGAGTTTGGAACACATTCTGGAGCTGTTTCATCAATCGATCTTTTGGAATGGCAGTTCTACTTCATCTCTGGTCAATTTTTAAACATTCTTTTTGTAGTTTTAGGTATAGTATGTTCTGGGTAGCCTCAAACACAGAACTGTAAACAGCAGCATAAACTCGATCCCTGATCCTTTGGAGAAAAGTTTAGATTAACACCTAAGACCCATTCACAGCAAGGCTAAAGGCTGTTTTAGGTCACACATACAACTTTGTGTTCTCCTTTTTTTCTTTAATCCACTACTTCACTCCGTGGATGTTGAGAAAACAGTTGAGAGATGAGTCATCAGCGGAAGTAGGGAAAGAGGTGGAGCAGTCATGTGATTGAGATCACAACTCAGAGTCAGGAAAAGCTCCAGATCTCTCCGCCAAAGGCAACCTACCATCCCCCCATGAGCATTAGCAAGAGTCTAAGGCAGGAATGCTTTGCTAGGGAGAAGCCAACGAACAGTAGCGTACCAAGTCTTTACCTTCTAAAAATATGTGCAGTAATAGTCAATAAAACCAGACATAAATCTGTTCCACTTGGGACCACAAAACAAAAATGAGGGCATGACATATTCACACAAATTACCACTTTCGATCTGTTTCTCATCATCCATTTCTTTTATACCTCCTAAAAGGTCGCCGTTGGTTTTTGTGGGTTTTTTGTTTTATTTTGTTATTGTTGTTGGGGTGATGGGGTGTCAATCCAGAGGGAGGATGGTATTGGAGTTGAATAAATCTCAGTTTTAATTTCAGTTTTGTCAATTGTTGAATTTGAACGAGTTACTTTCCTTCTCTGGGCTTCCTTCTTCATCTGTAACATGGTATCAATCTCTCATAGTGTTATAAAGGAATAACTCAGATATTTATGGCACATAACAGATAAATAGTTCCATTAATAATAGTTGGAAGTATTACTTCTCTTTAAGAATGATTCTATTCATCACCATTAATTCTATTAATTATTTTTATTTAGAAACAGTTATATTATTTTTCTGTTCAAAAATCCAATAGACTGTTCCCAGTTTTTAATCTCTTTGAATTTTCTCAGACTTTTCTTACTTCTGTAGAATCTTGCCTTGCCTGGCTTCCCAGACATTGTAGGAAGGTGGTTCTCCTCTGCAGCTCACCATTCTTTCCTAGTTTTTATTCCACCTCAACTCTCCTCCTATTCCTCTAATTCTGATAATCCTGGGGTCTTTGCTCTTTTGTCTCCATTGTTGATTCTTATGACTTTCATTGATTTTCTACCTTAATGACTAACATGTATATTGCCAGAGAGCCAGTTCTGCACTTTCTGCTCAGATGCTCTTAAACTAAACATATCCAAACTAAGCTAACCACCATTTCTCAGTTGGGCACTCCTCACCATCACCTCTGTCTCTGGTCGTCTAGAATCAAATCTTGTGTACTAGTTTAAAATATAGACTCTGGAGACATAAAATCTTGTGTACTAGTTTAAAACACAGTCTAAAAAACACACACACACACACACACACAGTCTGGAGACATAAATCCTGGCTGCACTACTTACTGGCTGTGTAACCCTGGACCAGTTAGTTCATCTTTCTGTATTATCAGTTTCCTCACTTGTAAAATTGGGATATACCCCCAAATGAAGTAGAATAATGATATCCTTAGTATTTTTGTCAGAATTAAACACAGACACAGTGTAAAAGCTGCGTACCCATGAGCTAGTGTTATTTCTCTTTGCTCTTTACACAGAGTCAATTACCATATTCCATCCTCATAGCTTTGGTCTTCTCTCTTCAGGCCTCCACCCAGTCTCCCTATCGTTCAAGTTTCCCCTCTTCAATCCAGATTGCAGCCCTGTGGAATAATCTTCCCAGAACATCTAAGTAGAAGTTGTAGTTTCAAAAATGATACAGGGAATGCGAGGAGCCATATTTTTCATGTTTTCATAAAATCAATTTATGATGTACTTGTAAAGTTGGTTGTGAGCTATAAAGTGCTACACAAATGTAGGTTGCCTTTATTTTAGGAAGTATAACTGTACATTTAACCAGCATTGATCATATATAAACTTTCTCTTACCTCCTAATTCTCACCAATTAAATTAAGGATTCATTCTTCTATTCTCCTTAAATTTGAGCTACAACACTAGGAAACCAAACAGATTTACATAACAGACCAGAGGCAAAACAAGGGAAGACTAAAATCCAATCACTAAAGGTCTGAAAGTCATGGGCCATTCTCCTACCCTGTTGTCCATCATCCTCAACAGTGACTTGAGTTGGGGACAAAATAATTTTTCCACTTGGGACAAGCCACATCCCTCTCTCTCAGAAGTGCAGCTTTTATATCATTCTCAGGATTTCATGTTATATCCTGTACTTCAATCTCCCCCTCCAAACCCCATTCTCATCTCTTTCTTGTTCTCTCTCTCACACACACAGACTTTATCATGAGATAATATGAATTCTATTCTCCACATAGAATATTTTATCTTACACTCTGAGTGTTCAGCACTTGGGGTTTAGTCTTCCTCTATTTCAATAGCTTGAAGCTGATCTACTGTAGCTGATTCCTGGCATATAATTCCTTTAGCTCCAGGGGTGGAGGTGATGCCATATTCAGACCCTAAACTTAAGAGTGAAGTTTCAAGAAGTGACAATTATTCTTTCTTTTGGAATCTTAGCATTTTCTCCATTAACAAAATAATACTTGCAAATAGAAACTGGTGAACCAATCATCCTAGCCAGGGTTAAAATCACTGTTTAAATGCCAATGATGTTAGTCATTCCACTGCTGTCTTCCTTCAGCAGTGAATATTCTCCTTTTGGTGTTTGCTCGAGGAAATCACAAGAGATAGCAGACAGCTTCCATGTTAGAACAAGAGTTGAAATTCATTAGGAAGTATCTACACTGAGAACTTGTTCTTAATGACTCTAACCTTAGCCTTTGACCTCATACATATAGAATTCGAGGAAAATGAAATGAATCCACGAGCCTCGGGTAATATTGATAATCTTCATATTAATGACAGTTATATGTTTTAAAAAGAAAAGATCCGGGGATCCCTGGGTGGCTCAGCGGTTTGGCGCCTGCCTTTGGCCCAGGGCGTGATCCTGGAGACCAGGGATCAAGTCCCAAGTCAGGCTCCCTGCATGGAGCCTGCTTCTCCCTCTGCCTGTGTCTCTGCCTCTCTCTCTCTCTCTCTCTATCATGAATAAATAAATAAAAACTTAAAAAAAAAAAAGAAAAGATCCAATTAATTCAATATACATAATACGATGCCCTCCATCACGCAAAATGGATAGGTTTTAAAATTATAAACTTTAGTGAGGGTGCCTGGGTGGCTCAATGGGTTGTGTCTGCCTTCAGCTCAGGTCATGATTCCAGGGTGCTGGGATCAAACCCAGTGTCCATGGCTCAGTGGGAGCCTGTTTCTCCCTCTCCCTCTGCTGCTCCCCCTGCTTGTGCTCTCTCTCCATCAAATAAATAAAATATTTTGAAAAAAAATAAAAGACAAAACTTATGTTTATTGAAAATAATAGTTTCACTTTATATATACTCATTGCCAAATATGCTGATTCACTGGTTGACACTTATTACCTCTCTCTCCCTTCTCCTCCCTTCCTCCTTCCCCCGCCCTCCTGCACCTTTCTCTCTCTCTCATTGGTGTCCCAGCTTTGCTAGTGTCCTTAGTCCACCTAGTAAGTAATCCAGAACTGAGTCGGAGAGAATGAGGAAAATAACTAAGATATAGAAAAGGCAAAACACAGGGCACTAGTAACCACCATAAGGAGAAAGGTATTACAATCGGAAGTGGAAGGAAGAAGACAAGAAAGAATCACAAAATAAAAAGATTTTGCAGAGATCTCAATCTGTGCTAAACTAAAACTGGTTAACATGTGTTTGCCTGTAAATCAAAATTCAAAATGTTACCAGTGATCAAACGTGAGTTTTTATTTGCTTCTTTCTACTTTTACACTTTTCAAATAGTGTTCAATAATAAGTCACGCATACTTAGAGAGCACCTCCCATATGCCAGATATGAGTTTTCTAAACCCCTAACATGGGTTAACCTTTTATTCCTTACGATAGCCTTAAAGTCAGGCAATGGTAATGATGCCCTTTGCACAGATGAACACATTGAACAGAAAGTGCTAAGTAATCTGCCCGAGGTCACATAGCAATAAGCTCAGAACTGCTTCCCAGAGGGTGAGCTCTTAAGCATCCTTCCCTTCTGCCTATTCTTGACTATGCTGTACTTTCATAATCAGAAAAAAAAATAAAGTCACTTGAAAAGAAGGAACGAGAAAAGAGTCTGGATACAAGAGTCCAAAATCACAAGGGATTTCTTACACGGAAGGAAATGAGAGGATGTCTGAATTCAGAATACTAGAAAAATTGTGCAAAAGGGAAGTCTATAAGGTTCTTGAAAATAAAGACAACATGTTTAAATTACTTGTAGAATTCGAAGGTACTAAAACATTCTGCAGGCTCCATATCATATTAAGCAACACAAATAAATTGGGGGGGTGGGTAGAGGAAGGGTAGTAACTCCTCCTTAATTCATCTTCAGCGTGACATAGATAGAGGCCATCTGTTTTTAAATATCCTGTGAAAAATGTCAAAAACCTGAGATAACAGAAATGTAAATAGTTAGAATATATTAGATATACTATATTTATATAGCAACCAAAACTACAATTTTTAAAGGAAAAAATCATTTTTAAATTAACTTCATTTTACAAATTAAAAAAAAAGAAATCAATTGTTTGGAGGAACTTACCATGCTCAAATCTCTAGCAGATAAAACAAAATACAAAAGCCTCTTTAAAGGCTGCAGGACAGACTTCTATCTCAAATCATTCCATGCATGTACTTCTCTATCTCAAAGATTTCCCTGAAGTGAGAGAAGTAACCATGTATATAACCAATGTCGAAATAGAAATTTTAGTGCAATTCCAAAAAATAGAAAGCAAAAGAGGTTGGAATGGAGGAGAAACCAAAATCAAGAAGACTGCACCCCAACTCTGGGGCAAGAGGGGTTGATGTGAAAGTGAGAACTGGTTTTCCCACTGAGCCCAGAAAACTGTAACACAGAGCCTTTGGCATCCATGACCAAGCCAGTTCCTACATGGTGTATCCAGAGGAACTAGATGCAGCATTCAACATTCGCTTTTTTTTTTTTTTTTTTTTTTTTAGAGCAAGCCAGGTAGTAGAAAGGGTGCAGAAGGAAAGGGAGAAAGAATCTTAAGCAGACTCTACATCTGGTGCAGAGCCTGACACAGGGCTCAATCTCACAACCCTGAGATCATGACCTGAGCCAAAATCAAGAGTTGGACACTTAGCTGACTGAGCTACTCAGGCACCCCATCGTCTACTTCTTAAATACAGAAGAAGTTTGCCTTTGGGGGGCCCTAGGACAAGAGAGAGAAATAATTCGATGAAATGCCTAGAGTAACTTCAAAGTACCAAATGGGAACAAAGAAAAAAAATTCAGCCTAAATCAGGAAAATCCTCTAATGTGTTCAATTCCCACTTTACCCCCTTGGACCTCACTTGTACACACACAGAGTACTCTTTCAGGTACCCTCAGCACCTGTGGGCCACTCCTTCCACTAAAGAGAACAGCCCACCCTGGGAAGAGTGAGCTCCATTCAGCTAACAAACACCGCCAGCTCTGAAAGGTAAGTAGTCACACTCTTCACCTTTAATAAGAGAACTAACAATCACCAGATATTTAAGGAAACCTAACATGAATGAAAGAGAACTCCAACAGCTTACTGATGAGGAAAATAATTAATGTTGGATATTAAAAAATAATGTTAAAAAAAGATAATGCATCTACAAAGTAAATGTAGGAGACTATGAAAAGGAAATACAAGATACAGAATTTCAGGAATCAAAAAAAAATTCTATGAGGGTTAGAGCAAAAAAATTAATAACCTGGGAGAACAAGGAAAGGAATTTTGCCAAAATATTTTTTTAAAAGGGAACTATGAGATGTAGTTTAAAACCATAAAGAATAGATTTGGGGGCATAATGTTCAATTAACAAGAGTCACAGAAGAAAGCAATGACGATGATGGAAAGGAAAAATAAATAATCAGAAATAATAGAAGAAAATGTTCTCCAGCTTTAGAAAAACTTTAGCCTTGAGAATGAAAGGCTCCAGAGTACTGGAAAGGATAATAAAAATAAACACATCTGTCCATATCCTGCAAAACTTCTTTGTTAAAAATTAAATGGAAAATGCTACAAACGGAAAAAGAACTAAGTAACTTTCAAAAAAAAAAAAAAAAAAACAAGAAACAGTCAACTAACTTTTCATCTATATCACTAAATTCTGCAAGAGAAGAGACAGGAATCTGAATGTGGAACTGTGAACACCGCAAAAAAAAAAAAAAAAAAAAAAAAAAGATCAATTCTGTGTGATGGCAAATTCTGTGTGATGGCAAAATAAAGACATGTTTGGTCATGAGAGGATTCAAAATCTATTCTACTCATACATCACTTTTTCAAGAATGATTCCTCATTTTAAGGTGAAAACAGTCATGGGTAGTGAAGAAAAGTGACACAGCAATCAGTATCAAGTTAGTAAAATGTTAAATTCATTTGTAAATAATTTCAGATCACAGAAATAAAGTTTATACCACTAAGAAAGGACTGTTAAGAATAATACCAAATGGGGTATCCCTGGGTGGCGCAGGGGTTTGGCGCCTGCCTTTGGCCCAGGGCGCGATCCTGGAGACCCGGGATCGAATCCCACATCGGGCTTCCAGTGCATGGAGCCTGCTTCTCCCTCTGCCTGTGTCTCTGCCTCTCTCTCTTTCTCTCTCTGTGACTATCATAAATAAATAAACATTAAAAAAAAAAATACCAAATGGTGTATGGAAATGTTGAATCACTAACTTGTACCTGAAACTATTACACTGTAGGTTAATCAACTAGAATTTAAATAAAAATTTTAAAAAGAAATTTATCTGAGAAAACATCTTTGTGGTGAGAAAACTCTCATTTTAATCATTTCATCAGTTTGGATTATTAGAGGCTAATTTTTGCTAAGAGAAAAAGAATAATACCAAATTCAAAGGAAATATCCGAGAAATAATAGGAGAGTAACTATTTGAAAAGTATACTGAAAATCTTGCTTTGTATAGAGGACCAGTAATGGATAATGGTTCATTCTTGATACTGATAGAAACTATAACTTTAAATATGTTTATTAAAAACTCCATGATTACAATTACCAGGATAAGGATAAGATGTAGAAATTTTATAACAGCAATTCTCATAACATGGTCTGCAAACCCCTGGGGTCTCTTAGATATTTCAGGGATTCAAGAGGTCAAAATCATTTTGGTAATAATACTAAGACACTTTTCGTCTTATTCACTCTGTTGACATTGGCACTGATGGTACAAAGCTAATGGTGGGTAAAAGTTTTCACTCCTGACATGAATCAAGGCAGTGACATTGAGTCATAGTGTTCTTACTGACACATATTCACAATAAAGACAAACCAAGCAAACAAACAAGCAAAAGTACTACTTGGGAATGTCCTTGATGAAGCAGTATGAAATATTAATTTTATTAATTTCAAACTCTGGATACACATCTTTCTAATATTCGTTGTGGGAACATGGACAATACCTACAAAGCATTTCTGCCCACTGAGGAACAATGATTGCCTCAAGGAAAAGCATTTGCGCAATTGTTTGAGTGGAAGCTGAACTAGCTGCTTTTTTTTTCACAACTGAACTTTAACATTAAAGACAGGGGGCATCTGGTGGCTCAGGGGTTGAACGTCTGCCTTCAGCTCAGGTTGTGATCCCAGGGTTCTGGGATAGAGTCCCGCATCGGGCTCCCCGTGAGCAGCCTGCTTCTCCCTCTGCGTGTGTCTCTGCCTCTCTCTCTGTGTCTCTCATGAGTAAATAAATAAAATATAAAAAAAAAAAAAAAAAAAAAGACCAACGAACTATGCTTTCAGACTTGAGTGTTTGCCTGACATCTTCTCAAAACGAAACCAAGTGTGACTCTGTCACTTCAAGGAAAACAACTGGCAATATTTGTCGCCAATGATAAAATTTGAGCTTTCAAACCAAAATTATAATTTTTAAAAATTTGCATCCACCATACTGATAAGAGATAAGGATTTCCAAAGAGATCGATGGAGATATTAGCAGATGTGATTTTTTATTAATGTATCATGAAACATGTTAACATTTGGAAGATCTGAATTAACTTAGTCAACCAATATTACCAAATACCAACACATGACATTATGAAATCACACACATGTAAAATATCCATTCAAAGTGCAAGACAAACCTAGGGACTGTAATGTCACAGAAAGTTCACTGCATGATTTTGGTTTCCACACTGCAACTAACCTTTAAAAAGAAATCACTTGTCAAATTTTGAGACCATATCAAAGAATATCTACATTGTCTGGAAAGGCTATAAAAAATGCTTTCTTTTTCTAACTATCAGTGTAAAGCTGGACTCTGTTCATACACTTCAAACAAAATAACATTTTGCAACAAACTGAATGAAGCAGATGAGAACCCAGCCTTCATCTATTAAGCCAAGTATTAAAGAGAATTGCAAAACGTAAAACAATACCACTCTTCTCACTAAATTCTTTTTTCAGATTTAATTTTTCACTTTATGTTAATACGTATTAGGTATATAATTATTATTTTAATTAAGACGTAAATATATCTTTAAAAATTGCTCATCTTTAATTTCTAATATGGAAGGCTCAACATGTATCTATTTATAATCCACACAAACAGTCTTTTCAGGGACTTCAATAATTTAAGAGTGTAAAGGGATTCTGAGAACAAAACATTTGAGAACTGCTATTCTAGAGAATTGCTAAAGAAAAATAACAGTAAAAGAAATATCTTTCAATGAAAAAATAAGAATAAAAATGATGATATAGCACGGGGATAATAAGAACCTATATATCAGCAATCGCAATAGTGAAAATGATTTAACCTTGCCTTTAAAAGATAGATGCTTTCAAAATGAATTTTAAAAGAGAAAGCTCCCATGATACATAAGAAATTTTTAAGCTCCCATGATACATAAGAAAATTGACACTGTATTGGGCCATTAAACAAGAACGTCTATTTCAAAGAATTCTTATAATATCAACTTAATTCTCTGACCACACATAATTAAATTCTAAATCAACAAAAAAGATGGATTCTAACTGCTCTACAATTAAAAATTACAAAACACTCTTCCAAATATTCACAGGTTAAAAAATAGCTCTTAAGAGAAATTTTTAAAAATTAAAACTAAATGATAAAATACACCCTACACATTGTGAGATATACATAAATCGGCACCTAAAGGTAAAAACATTTTTTAGCTTTGAATGCTTTTATCAGAAATGAATAAAAGCTAAAAGTTAAAGAGCAAAGTATACACATTAGAAAAAAAAGAATTGAACTACTCCAAAGAAAGAAGAATCTACTAAAGATAAAACAAATTAAGACATAAAAAGGACAAATTAAATCAAAAGTCAGTTCTTTGAAACGACAAAGAAAACTAACAAACTGGCAAGACAGTCAAATTTTAGAGAAGAAAAGAAGACATCATTTCAGATGCAGTACAACTAAGAGTTTCTGAATTCCTTAGTACTAATACATTTGAAAACTTAGACAAAATGGAAATACTTCTAGAAAAAATATAATCAAAACTGATTCAATTATTTGGAAAGAGAAAAAAGTTAACTTTACAGTAGAGAAACTTGTCAGCTGCTACTTAGCCAAGTCATGAAGGTTGACATCACTAATGATGTCATTCACATGCTGACATGATGCGACAAGGACACTTCACCTCTGCGGTGTTCTTTTCTAAAAATCCGTAACTCCAGGCTAATTATGAAAAAAACCTCAGACACACCCAAATGGAGGGGCATTATTGATGATTATTGATGACTGATTATTGATGACTAACTGATTATTGATGACTGATTATTGATGACTATCCTATTACAGTGTTTAATCAAGTAAGTATGCGAGTCAATAAGTAAGGAAATAAGGTCATGAACTAGAAAAATAAAATTAAAACAATGAACATTTGCAGATGGAACTGTCAGTGATTTGTCTCTATTTAGATTTTATTTAATATTGCTTATGCAACTGAATATAAATGAAAGAAAAGACCATCCAAGCTGACAGACAAGTACTGGATTGAAGGAATTAGCTTAAAAGAACTAATAAGCTGGGCATATTCTTCTCTGTGGCATCCAGAATTCTTGATCTTCCTTTCTCTGCTTCACACATAAAGGCTGGTCACAGCAACCTTTATTTGACTCATCGCTCCAAAGTATGAGGCTTCTACTGTGCGCCTTTCCCTCTTCACCCCACTGGAAAAACTCCCTCTGATTCCTTTCAAGAATAGATTTCTATTCTGTGAACCCTCCCAATTTGTGACCAAAAGGTCTACTTAGAAGAGAGATGGAATTTTAAAAAGCATCTCATATTTTGTGCAAAATATCAGCCAGCTCTTCCTTTCTTCCTTCCATCTTTCTTTCTTCCAGTAATCTTATCACCAGAGCTTCTACTAGAAACCAACAAAAATCTAATCCCAGTGCTCTCATTTGAGGAATTTTTTCCATAATAGGCTCCAATCCTTAGATACAGGAGAACAGGTCTAAAGATGTAACAGAAAATTGTATCGTGGAAGGCATGTATTTCATACACAGGGCACTTCTTTCATAAACCTCGAAATTAAGACATTGATTGACATTGACTGAATGCCAACTATGGGCTGGTATCGCTGTAACTACTGGAATACAGTGATAAAAAGGCACAGACTCAGTCTCTGCCTTGGTGAAGCTTTTGCAGATGAGTACACCACTGCAGATTTGACAAGTGCTAATGAAGAAAAAGCACAGGGCGCTATAAAAGAATTATGTGGATCCTGTGCTGGCCTCCAGTTCACCGTTCTCCATAATGATCAAGGGCCCATTGCCAGCTCTGAAATCTATCGTGATATCTGTGTGAAGGCCATGCTTCCTCATGGACTGCTGCTAGCCAATCATTACACATGGCAGGACTACTAGGACAGGCCCAGTCCTGGAAGGCAGGGATCTCCTCTTATGGCTGACTTTGGCTTAAAGATTCCCCAGTGAGGGGATCCCTGGGTGGCTCAGCGGTTTAGCGCCGCCTTCAGCCCAGGGTGTGATCCTGGAGACCTGGGATCAAGTCCCATGTCAGGCTCCCTGCATGGGGCCTGCTTCTCCCTCTGCCTGTGTCCCTGCCTCTCTCTCTCTCTCTCTCTCTCTCTCTCTGTGTGTCTCTCATGAATAAATAAATAAAATCTTAAAAAAAAAAGACTCCCCAGTGGCCTTGCTGAACCTTCCTTAGAATACAGCAGAGTCGAGCAGCCCGGGTGGCTCAGTGGTTTAGCGCCGCCGGACGTGACCCTGGAGACCTGGGATCGAGTCCCACGTCGGGCTCCCTGCATGGAGCCTGCTTCTCCCTTTGCCTTGTGTCTCTGCCTCTCTCTCTCTCCTCTCTGTGTATTCTCATGAATAAATAAATAAAATCTTAAAAAAAAAAAGAAAAAAAAAGAATACAGGGGGTCTTGAGGGTTTCCACTCAACACACCTTGCTGCTCTCCTTCACTGGGGGCCAGATGTCCTTGAGGGTCTGAGAGCCCTTCCCATCACTGCCAGCTTCCTCTCCATGTTTTCTCACAGGTGGTTGCCCTAATGAAATTCTTGCAGGCTTAATTCCATCTTTGAACCTTCATCTCAGAGAGTGCAAACAAACACAGGACCTAGTTTAGATTGAGATGAGCTGTTTAGGATTGGGTTACTGGGGAACTAAGACTCTGGGGTGTCTGGGTCAGTGTCCGACTCTTGATTTTGGCTCAGGTCATGATTTCAGTGTCAGGAGATGGAGCCCCACATCAAGATTCTCTCTGTCCCAGGGTGCTTGAGTGGCTCAGTCATCAAGCATCTGCCTTCACCCTAGGTCATGATCTCGGTTTCCAGGGATAGAGCCATGTGTCATCAAGCTCCCTGCTCAGGGGGAGTCTGCTCCCTCTCTCTCTGTCCCTCGATCTCTCTCAAATAAATAAATAAAATCTTAAAAAAAAAAAAAAAAAGATTCTCTTTATCCCTCTGGTCCTCCCAACTCTGCACTTTCTCTCTTTTTAGGAAAAAAAAAAAAAAAAAGTGAGACTCGAAGGAAGAGAAATCAGTCAGATGGAAAAAAAAGGAAAAGGAAAAGTGAAGAGGGCATTGCAGGAATAGCATATGTAAGGTCCCTGAAGCAGGATGGACCTTCTCCCAGTCAAGGAACTAACTCAAGGGCAGTATAACTGGACCACAGCATTTCAACAAGGAAGAAAGCAGGCAAAGGCCAGATTATACAGGGACTTATCATTTAATTCAAGAACTTTAAACTTTCTTCTAGGTGGATGGGGTAGGTAGACAGGGTCTTCAGCAACAGAACAACCTGATCAAATGTGTGTTTTGCAAAGATCACTGGAGCTGCAGTAAATGGATCAAAAAGAAAAGAGGGTGCTAGGAAATCAAGACCACTGAAATGGTCCAGCAAAGAGATAAAGGATTAATCTGAACCTAACAGGAAAAATCTGACATAACATGTGAATTAGTTCATATTCTTCAAAATTAACAGAAATACTCAATGGTAAAAACGTTAGACTACACCTCTATCCTTAATAGATAAGGAAATAGATTACAGACCCATAAATGTTACACACGGAAGTAATGTGAAAGCCCATACAAAGTCCACACTACACACACTGATAACACAAGATGTTCCTCCTCTAAAACAAAATAGAGAAAATACGTAGGCTTTACTCTATAATAAAGTTCACCTAAAATAAAAATGCTGGAAATAAGAAAAACCATGAAACTTTGGTTTGCCTCATTAGAATTTTTTAAGATTTTATTTATTTATTCATGAAAGACACAGAGGGAGAGAGAGGCAGAGACACAGGCAGAGGGAGAAGCAGGCTCCATGCAGGGAGCCTGACATGGTACTTGATCCCAGGTCTTCAGGATCAGGCCCTGGGCTGAAGGCTGCACTAAACCGCTGAGCCACCCAGGCTGCCCACCTCATTAGAATTTAGATGGGCTTCTGAGAACACTATGAGAAAAATAAGAACCAATTACTTGTTTATCTTCTTCTGGAAAATCATCAGAAACACTCAGTTATTCCTCTGTGCTTGAAGTTTTAAAAGATTCTCTAATTTTACATTTGTACATGTTATGTGAATGAATAGGAATGTGCACATATATATATATACACACTTGTATCTTTACATACACACACTTCGGGGTGTGGTGTGTGTGATGTAGGTAAAGGGGAGGAGTGCAGAAAGCAGTAGCAGGAAAACCAACTCAAGAAAGGCACAAAAAAACACTGTGTATAATACAACTACACTGTGCATTTATGTAAATTATGTGTGTGTATAAAATTATATACATTTAAAGAAATTTTAAAATAATGAAGGAAGGAAAAAGAAGAGTAAGGAAAAGGAAAGAAAAGAAGAGTAGGAAAGAAGGATGGAGAGAAGTAGGAAGGAAAGGGACTAAAGGAATTTCTCTTGGAATAAACAATGTTGGGGCAAGCAGATGAGGGTTTTTATTTCATCTGTGTGTCTGTGTAGTTAGATCCTTACTTGAGACCATTACTATAAACTCCAGACAATTTTTAAATGCAGTTTAGTATTCAATCACACATATTAAAATATAGAAGAATATGTAAATAAATATTTAATTTGTTCTTGGATTTGGGAAGAATTTGTTGAACACAGAAACAATGGAAGAATCCATGAAGAAAAAAACAGATAACTCTGACCACTTAAACACTAAAAGTGTGTAAGAATGTCAAGTTAAACACATAAAAGTGAGGCTGTAATACAAATTCCCTCTCATAAGACCTAACAAAAATGAGGAAAAAATAGCATATCTGTGTGTGTACCTCAAAATTTCATCAGTGAAGGAGCATGATGCCATGTCACAAAGTCCAACAGATGGTGCTTAAAGCGAAGAAACAGAAGGTTTTGGTACCAATGTGCCTCACACAGAGCAATACAGGAGACAGAAATTAAAGCACCAAATTATGGAACATTCTCACTAATATTTCCTCGGTAAGCCCAAGGACAGATGAATAACAGCTTGGGAAAATCTTTTGAGATAAATCATTACTTCCACCATCAGACTTTACCAGAAATGAAAAGGACTTGGGGTCTTTCTCATCTAGGAGAAAAGAGGAAAAGAATGAGCTCAACCATGATACGTAATGTGGTTGGTTAAGAGTGAATCATTCAGTACTGAAGGGCCATTGATGGAAAGATAGTAAGTTGTTTCAGTGACTTACATGGAGGTACTAGCAGAAATACCTAAGATGAAGATCAGCAGCATGCCAAATGGTTATGTTCTTATGACCAAACACATGAGGAGAGACTGGAACTCAGGTGGAGCTCCACTAAGGGAAGAGGAGACTGTGTGGGCACTACTGCTGGGTGCCCTAGCAAGTTTACTTTTATAATGGGAAAAGCCAATGGAAGTTTAATAAGTGATAATTAGGAGGGAAGAGATACTAGAGAGTTCAAAGAGGGCATGCTATATTACAGACAAAGCACAAAATCACAGTGGCTAAACCCACATTATGAATAAAGAGGATCATTTTGAGCCTGGAAGCTCTAGAACATCTAGGACTCTGCGGACACTCCAACTCTCCTGCTAACCACGTGACAAGATCAGTGTGAATAAGCATGGTGTTGGTAAATCCAAGGTTAGCCTTACCTCCCCTGCCTAGAGTCACTGCTGCAGGAAAATGTGCGGTTCTGTTCCCTGACGTCAACCATGTTATGCAGATGCTATAGCCAAATCTGTGCTAAGCCAATTAGAAATAGAGGTGGGGTTGTAGGAGACATAAAGCTTTCTAGGAATTGTAGCTGCTTAATTACAATGCTTGTGAAGCTTGTAACGAACTACTTCAAACATACCTGAAAGTCTGAAGAAAAGACAAATGTCAGTGTGGTAATTTTCATATTAGCCAACCCTCTATGAAAACCTCATCTTGTCTGTCTTGTTGCTAAGGAAAGTGGGCATTTTAAAAAATTACACAGATTCCTCAACAAATGTTAGAATTCTGCCCAATAAAAAAAGTCCTACAGAGCTCAATCAAATACAGTGCACACTCTGATTTCTTTGACAGGAAGAAGTCACTGGACTGCTAGTCAGCACAGTCTTTTGTCCCGGTGGCTTTTGTGACTTGCTGACATTATCGTGGCAGCTGTCTGGACCCTCTCTCTGCCAACTTTGTTGTCCTGGGGGCTCTGGTCTAGCCAGAGGGGTTAGGTTGAATGGAAGAAGAAATCGCTGATAAATATTCCCAGAAGTGAAGAGGAACTTAGCAGAAATGGAAACAAAATGGTAGATAAATTCAGCAAGATTCTTTGAAGGAGGGAAAACTGGAGAAGAGGCAGAGAGACTATTAAAAGCTCTAGCTGAAGTTTCTGACAATTTTCCACTACGAATTACTAACAATGGTGCCAACATTTTCAGGTACCCTTTCCTTTTAACCCAAGTGGCTATCGGGAGTGAGAATGGAACCAGAAAAGGATGCCTTCCTGCAGATGTAGAGTCAATGCCACACAGAGCATTTCACCAAGTCACTCATAGGCTACACAAGGCCAAGCTGAACTTTTTCCACACTGCCACATCTTCAAGTGCCTAGGCTTCAAGCTGGGTTTAAAAAGCCATGCAAACAGGTCTCAGATGGGGGGAAGACACTAAAGAAATCATTCATTTTGACTATAACAAAACAAGGTCTGAATAGAACAAATCAAGCATGAACAAGTCAAAAAGAAGGGGTATAGAAATAGGGCAAAAAAAAAAAAAAGGGCAAAAAATGCTACAGGATATCAAATAACGAAAGAACATAGCATGCATAAGAAAACTGAACTAATCTCTCCGTTCCAAAAAGAATAAAATTCCCAGAAGTTGCTTTCTACTATAAAATATAATAAGAACATGAATTCCATAAAACGAAAGTACAAAGGGGATGGCACAACAGAATTAGGTAGAAAAGATAACTGCAGAGCTAAGAAAAGAGAGGACCAGAACAACAGTATTAGTAGAACAAAAAGGGAACTGAAAATGGAATCAATGACAGGAGAAAGGCCTGAGATAATCCCAGTGAATGTAGAAGGGAAACAGAAATTAAGAGTCACTAGATTTTAGACAATCAGGGACAAAGAGGAACAAATGTGGAGATAATAAATATCCCAGAAGCAGAATGCCAAACGAAGTAAAGGGAAATGGTATAAAGAGTCCTGAGAGACTTTTGGTTAAATATAGCAGGTTGAACATATTATCAGAAACCCCACTAAAATGGTAAACAGGTCAAAAGATTGGGAGAGGAGGCAAAAGCCCATCAGAAAAATCAATTTAGAGAGAGACGTAAATTAGAAAAGTGGCAACTGCCCCAGCACGGTGGAGTAAATGAAGTTTAAATGCATATAGAGGAATATACAAAGAGCGCATCATGTAGTACTAAAGAACACGAAAGCTGGAGGAACTAGAAGCAAACTGGATCTTGGAATGTAGGAGTGTGGGGAGTGGCTGAAAACAGGAAGCTGGTTAAAAGTAATTGGAAGAGGGGTACCTGAGTGGTTCAGTGGTTGTACGTCTGCCTTTGGCTCAGGTTGTGATCCTGGGGTCGTGGGATCAAGTTCCCCATCAGGCTCCCGCAGCGAGCCTGCTTCTTCCTCCTTCTATCTATGTCTCTACCTCTCTCTGTCTCTCATGAATAAATAAATACAATTTTTAAAAATAATAATAATAATTGAAACAGTGAGCCTCTCCCTCCCTAAATCTCTTTTCCCACCCCCAGTAGTCAGGCATCTACCATCTACCTCTCCCACATCCTAGCGTAGATGGACAGTGAATTCTCAGGTAATACTGCACACAAAAGGCCCTGGGTTTGGGGGCACCAAGCACTGGAGAGAGATAAGGCCCTTGAATAAAAATAGAGGGACTGTGTGACAAGACAACATAATAAACCATGAGACTCTCCTCACTCTACCAGTTTCCAAAATCCCATTTCCTCACTTATAAGCACAGAGTCCTCTGGAGACAGTCACTGGCTTCTGGAGTCACTAGAGAAAAGACCTAGAGATACTGACTTTGGGGGGTAACCCAAAGAAAACGCACTGCCTGTCACCCTTCAGAGAAATGAGCCAGTCAAGGAGCCAGCCCAATGCTGCCCCGGCTGCCACTCTAGACACACGGCTTCCAACCAGCTACTGAGTAGCTGTTGCACTCAGCCATCAAATACCGAGCCACTAACAGCTCAAGAGAGAGGCAAGATCATGATGGTCAACACAAAAGCAGGCTGCAACAAAAACACAAGAGGTTTCAGGTAATAGAGATTCTGCAAAAACCAGAGGAAAATAAATGTAATATCCTCAGAGTGATAAAAGAGCTCACTGCACCTATACTGTAAAAAGAGGAGGCTGTTTAAAAAGAAAGAAAAAACTCTTGTAAACTTAAAAAAAAAAAAAGGTATGACTAAAATGTCAAAAATCCTATGGAAAGTTCAGATGATGAAGCAACTCCAGAAAGCAGAGTAAAAGACAAAGAGACAACAGGAGGGAAAACGTGAGCCAAGTGGAAAAGCAGTCCAAGTGGCCGAGCGTGAGAAAAGTAGGAGTTCCATAATGAGAAAAGAGAACTTTTTTTTTTTTTTTGAAAGATTTCATTTATTTACTCACGGGAGATACAGAGAGAGAGAGAGGCAGAGACACAGGCAGAGGGAGACGCAGGCTCCGTGCAGGGAGCCCGAGGCGGGACTCGACCCCGGGACCCCGGGATCACGCCCTGAGCCAAAGGCGGATGCTCAACCGCTGAGCCACTGGGCCTCGGGGAAAAGAGAACTTAATGTTAAGTGGTTATCACAGAAATAACATTAGAAAATTCTCCAGAACAGAAGCACCTGAAGGTCCAGATCAGAAAGTCCATGGAATACCCAGTACAAAAGCCGGGGCGGGGGGCAACCAAGGTATTTATCATGAAATTTCGGAAAACCAAGGATACGAAGCGGATTTTAAAAGCTTCCAAAGAGAAAAAAAAGTCCCACGCAAAGGGTCAGCGTCTTCGGAATCTAGCCACTGAGGCAGCGCCTCCGAAACTGAGGAAAAAGAATTCCGTATCTAACCAAACTATCAGTCCAGCACGATGGCAGATAAAGTACGAGGAAGATAGGCAGGGACTCGCGAACGTACCTCCGCTCCTGCACCCCGTCTCCGGCACGGCGGGAGGCCGCGTGGGGCCCGGCCGCCGAGGGGTCCTCCGCGGGAGCAGCGCCCCGAGCACCAGCCCCGAGCACCGAGCACCAGCGCCGAGCGCCGCCGCCGCCGCCGCCGCGCCGCGCACGCGGGGTCACGGGGTCACGGGCCCGCCGGGCGCCTGAGCGCGGGCCTGCGGGCGCCCCCGCCTCCCAAACGCTGCTCCGCGCCCGACGGCCGCCGCCGCTGGCCTCTGCCTCTGGCGTCTGGCGTCTGCCTGCCTGGACAGGCCTGGAGGGCCGTGAGCGGCCGCGGCGGCGAGGGCGAGGGCGAGGGCGAGGACTGTGCTGGAGGCGGCCCGCCTCAGCGGCCGTGGAGAGCCGTGGAGAGCCGCGCCGCTGTCCTGCGCCGCCGCCACCCTCGTGCCCGGCACGGCCCCCTGCTTCCCCGGCCCCACTGACGGATGCCGGCCTTCCGGGCCCCCGGCCCTGCGTCCTCGGTCCTGAGGGTCCGACGGCTGTGGAGCCTTGGGGGTCAGAGGGACGGGAGAACCTGAGGGGGGCCAGCCTGCGGGAGCCCCAAGGGAGCCACCGCCGTCGTGGGCGCCCCACACCTCAGCCCAGGCATCCGCGTCGGGGCCTCACCTCCCGGAGCAGCCCCGGGCAGCCCCCGCTCAGCCCAGCGCTCCCGAGCCAGGCCCGACCCTGCCGAGGAGCACAAGGCCAGCTGCCAAGCCTCCGCCGGAGCATCACCTCGTGTGCCACCGCAGGACTCAGTAACCCTGGCCTCTGGCTTTCTCGAATGCACCAGGAAACTCAGTGGCTTTGGCTTCCGCACGGAACTTCGACTTCTGGCTATAGCCAGGGCAGCAGAACTGAATGGTCCTGACTCTTCTCTCATTCCTAGTCCGGAGCTTGGGTTCCCCAAACTGAAGCAGGCAGCCTCCCAGTGGGGCCTGAGGAGCCAAACCATGGGCTGGTGCCCCTTGGGGCCCCCGCGCGGCCTGCTCTGCCCTTCCAGGGCAGCCCCTTGACTCGGACCTGAGGCTGAAATGTCCTTCTCTTTCCATCTCTCTTCCTCCCTCCCTCCCTCCCTCCCTCTCTTTCCTTTTGCCTCAGAGACATCAGAATTAATAACACTATTTTTGATTTGGGTTGGCAAAAAAACCTCTCCACGGTTGGACGTCAATAGATAATACCTAAAATGAACGGATGAAGTATTTGTTACCGAGACATACAGAGGCGAGTACGAAGGGAAAGCTCAGTATGGCTGCCTCTGGAGACCAGAATCCAGGAAGCAGATGGGTCTTAGGAAACTGTTGTTTTTCACAAGCCTTTTTAGTATTGTTCAATACTTTAAACGAAGTAATTTTTTTGATAAAAATTAAAGATACATGTTACAAAAACACTATATGAACCATATGAAGCATGTCTGCAGCCCAGAAGCAGCTCATGATGGCCAGTTTTCACCCACCAAACTACCAACTTTCTGGTGAAATAAAGTAGGTGAGTGGGCACAGGACTCTCCTGAGAAGGGGATCATGACCCCTACCTAGCCTGTTCTCTTTCAAAGGCAAGGAAGCATGATGACTAAATTCAGAAGTGGAGACAGACCTCAGGGCTTCTAATCCCAGCTCTGCTGCCAATTAGCTCAGGCACCCTGGGCTTAGTTACTTAACCTTTCTGTGCCCCATTTTCTCATCAAGTTTCAGAGGTCTGATGGGAGAAATAATTGAGTTAATACATGTAATGCACTTAGACTCCTACCTGTGGCACAGTAAGACTATATATTAGCTATTAACATTGACATTTGAAAGTTTGAAATTATTAAGCCATCCCTGGTAGATGGAAGTGACTGCAATGCCAGTCAGCTGCCAAAAGATACCAGAAGTTTCTTTCTTTTTTTTTTTTTTTTGGAAGCTTTCTTTTTAAAAGATTTAAAGATTTTATTTTCTTTAAATAATCTCTGTACCCAACATAGGGTTTGAACTTACAACCCCAAGATCAAGAGTCACATGCTCTACTGACTGAGCCAACCAGGTGCCCCACCAGGAGTTTCTACTGGGAACCTCACCAGAAGGAGAGGGGCCCATCAGGCTGACGCCTTGGGTGTGATCTGCAGGTCTTCGTGGGCATCCTACCTGCTTGATGTAGGCAGTCTCTCCTGCCCCAGCCTCCAGCACTATAGGTGTGCCTCAGGGGGGACAAAGCACCCTTAAACTGCCTCTCATCAAAACCTGAAAATTTAGTGACCCACAAACAACACACCTTGGTTTCCAACAGTGACTCCAAAGGACAGCAGAAGCAGAAAGGGCAGAAGGAATGGAGGCTCCCTGGCCCCATGTCACAGTATTATTTTCCTGACTGCTGTGAACCAGGACTGAAATGTTGACCCAAGGAACCTGCAAGATTCAGGAGCTTAATGAAGAGACAGGACCCTGGGTGGTGGGAGTCGATGGAGGGAGGCAGCCTGAGCGGAGGGGGAAGGGATGGAGGTGCTGAAGTGTTTCATTTCAATATTAAAAGAAACTTTTTATTTGTAAACAAAGCCTAAGAAATAGGAAGAGTGATTATACACACCCCAACCGTGTGCCTGTGACTGTGCACACATGCATGTGTGTGTGGGGGGGGGGGGGGGGGAGGGTATGCAGAGAGAGACAGGGACAGAAAAAGAGACAAAGAGAAGAGAGAGGAAAGGAGGAGAATGAGAAGGATGCAGGGTGGGAAGAGCAGGAAGTAGAGGAAGGGGAGAACAGAAGAGAGAAAAGGAAGGGTTGGGAGTGTGGGAACAGAAGGACAGAGACTCTCTCTCAAATGTAAGCACACCCTACACCTGTGCACAACATCCTTCTGCTTAAACATCTCCAGTAAGAAGTCTCTACCTTACAAAATGATTCATTGCCCTGCTAGAAAGCTTTCATTGTTAGGAAGCTTTTACTCTGTGATGGACATCCACGTGCACCCTGTAGACCTCCAGCAGCCTAGAGGGAACAGACAACGGCCCGGCTGCCACTGAAGCCAGCCCTCCCACAGACGGCCCCCACCAGTGACTAAACTCAGCCTGAGTGCTAACACAGGTGCAGAACCGCTCTGATGGCACAAACTTGGGACTCCGAAGGCTTTGAGGACACTTCCATAGACTGCTGGGCAGGCAAGAGGCTTCCACCCAATTCCCCCCTCTCTCCCACATTCAGGGTCAGATTTGCCTCTGGGCCTGAGGCTTTCCCTGCCTTACCCAGGGCCCTCCCAACACTCCCTTAGAGGACTCTGGGATAAGGCTTTTCCTTCATAAAGTCCTTATTTATTTATTTATTTAAGATTTTATTTATTTATTCATGAGAGATACACACAGAGAGAGAGAGAGAGAGAGAGAGAGAGGCAGAGACTCAGGCAGAGGGAGAAGCAGGCTCCCTGAAAATAGCCTGATGTGGAACTGGATCCCAGGACCTCGGGATTATGACCTGAGCCAAAGGCAGACGCTCAACCACTGAGCCACCCCGGCGTCCCAAGTCCTTACTTATTTAATCTCATCTTAATGATGGCTTCTTGGAGGATCTGAATTAACTTATACATAAATTGAGCCAAAATCTTATGTATATTTTAACTGAAATGAGACAAAATCTCATTTTCAAGTGTTGGTCCCAGTTCTATCTACATGAATCACTGCCTAAGTCTTTTCTCCTGTGGCCCCATTTTTTCTAGTCAGTTATCCATAAAGGTGATAATGAGCTGTCTTCTGTGTATGTCTGTGTATGTGTGTGAATGTGTGTGTATGTGTGTATAAGGGTGGGGCTGGGGTGAAGGTAATAGTAGAAGAGGAAATTCAATTAACAAAAAAAGAGTGACAAATTAGAAGACATACCACTGATAAAGAAAAGATCAGAGACTGATGATTTCCTGGAAAATATAAATGCTGAAAGTTGGCCTCGAGTAGACAGCCTGAATAGACAAAGAAAGCATACAAGAAACTAAAAGGTTAGTCAAGGACCTTCATCAGGCACAGGCAACCTTCAAGGAATAGATCATTCCAACATTGTGTGAATTGTTGCAGAGCATAGTAAGACATGGAAAGAGTCCCAACTCATTCTAATCAGCAAAATAGCATAACGTGGATATTAAAACGCAAAAGATTGCATGCACCTACACACACACACACACACACACACAGGAAGCAAGAGAACAGGATCAGTAACAATGACAATGAAAAGGAAGTTCACTGAGTGTTTCCTATGTACCGTGGACCTATATACCTCACCCCAATGCTGGGAGGCAAGATCTCTTACTCTTATTCCTGTTTTATGGAGAAGAAACTGGGGCATAGAGAGACTAAAGGGCCTTACCCAAAGTCACAAAGATCCTAATTCCAGTATGTAGTGGGACTGGGGTGAATATAGCCATTAAAATCCTCAAAATAATATTGATGAACTGAATTTATCAATATGTTTTTATATCATGACCACACAAGGCTTATCCCAAGAATACAAGACAGCTCCAAAAACACTTAGGAAATTTATTAATGGATATCATTATAGTAAGAGAATAATATAATATGAAAATCATTCTTGAGAGTCAAGAAACCTATAGTACTGCCACATGTAAAAGTGAGACATAACAACCACTTCCTTTACAGAATGGCCTCTGTTACCTATTTCTCAATGTTGTACTTGACATCCTGAGCAATGTAATAAGAGAGAAAGATTTAAGCAATCTGAAATACTGGGATGCCTGGGTGGCTCAGCGGTTGAGCGTCTGCTTTTGGCTCAGGACGTGATCCCGGGTCTGGGGATAGAGTCCCGCATCAGGCTTCCTTGCATGGAGCCTGCTTTTCCCTCTGCCTATGTCTCTGCCTCTCTCTCTCTTTCTCTGTGTCTCTCATGAATAAATAAGTAAAATCTTAAAAAAAAAAAAAAAAAAAAGAAGAAGAAGAAGAAGAAGAAAGAAATCTGAAATACTGAAAGGAGAGGAAAAAGATCATCATTATTTTGTAGACAACATAATTACTTAATGGACAATTTGAGACTCAGAGAGAGGAAAGGGGGAGATAAATGGATAGAAAGATATTAGAATAGAGGAGTTCATACGGGTAGTCAGGTACAAGATCACATAAAACCAGGAGCTTTCCAAAGACTAGATCATATTTAATGCTGAAACCCTGAGGACATTAGACAAGGATGTCCACTCTCACACCTATTACTATTAACTAACATTGCTCTATAGTGACAAATTGATACACTTAGAAATGAGAATGAAGTAAAAGGTTTAAAAATTGGGAGAGATGAATAAACATTATTTACACACACTATGACCTCATGACTGATACCCAAGAGAATTGAGGGAACAATTATTACAAGCAAAAATCAATAAAATAAGGTGGCTTGTTACAAAATAACATTCAAGAATCAGTATCTGGATGGGGTAACTGGGTGACAGGCAATGAGAAGGGCACTTGATGGGATGAGCACTGGGTGTTAATACTGTATGTTGCAAATTGAATTTAAATTTTTAAAATGTGAAAAAAAAAAAAGAATCAATCTTTCCTATATAAAACCAGCTAAGACATGTAAAGAAAGAAAGACTCCACTTAAAATAATACCAGGGCAGCCTGAGTGGCTCAGCAGTTTAGCGCCTCCTTCAGCCCAGGGCGTGATCCTGAAGACCCGGGATCAAGTCCCACGTCAGGCTCTCTGCATGGAGCCTGCTTCTCCCTCTGCCTGTGTCTCTGCCTCTCTGTCTCTCTCTCTCTGTGTCTCTCATGAATGAATAAATAAAATCTTTTTTTAAAAAGTATAAAAAATAATACCAAAAAAACACACTTTTAAGAAAAGTTTTTAAAATAAACTTAACAATAAATGCACAAGAGCTATTATCTCTGATGAGAAACATCAAAGATTAAAATACACGAAGCAAGACATACTCTGCTCTTAAATAGATATAGTATTAGCAATATTAATAAAATTAATAAAGGATACAAAAATTTTTTTTTAAGATTTTATTTATTTATTTGACAGAAAGAGAGAGAAGAGAGAACATGCAGAGGGAGCAGAGAGGGAGAGGGAAAAGCAGGCTCCCTGACCAGGGAGCCCGATGCAGGGCTCGATCTCAGGACTCTGGGATCATAAACTGAGCCCAAGGCCAACGCTTAACCAGCTGAACCACTCAGGCACCAAAGGATACAAAATTAATAAAAGATAATTTATAAAACTAATAAAATATCAACTCTATACCAAAGTTATCCATAAAATTTAATGTAGTCACTTCCTTCTTCCCCACTTCCAAATTAGGATTTCTTGAGAACCCAGAAGCTGATTCTAAACTTTATAATGAAAATGAAAAGAAAAAAAAGGGAAAAACAACCAGGAAGATACTTTAAAAGATGAGTAATGAGATGGAACGGCACTTTCCGATATGAAAACATTATATAGAGATAAATGAATAAATAGGTACGTGGTCGCTTCTGAAGCATAAATGGTTAGGTCAGTGGAACAGATAAAAGAGCTGAAAACAGTCCCAAGACACATAGATATTTAATATGTGATAAAAGCTGGATTTTAAATAAGAAAGGGAAGTTTGTGTTATTCGATAAGTGGTACTGACACAATAGGGTGGCCATCTAGAAAAGCAATCAAGTAAAAAATTCTACTTCACTTCTTCATCAAGTAAATTCCAGATGGATCAAAGCTTTCAATGGAAATGTGAAATCCTAAATCAGAGAATGCCAGAATAAAGTTTGGAAGAAACTAGTGTTGGAGGAGGGGTTGTTTGAAACTTTAGAACAGAGAAAGCCTTCCTAAGCAAGGCATAAAACCTAGAAGCCATTTAAGAAAACATGGAGCTTCTGCGCAGCTCAGTCAGTTAAGTGTCTGCCTTTGGCTCAGGTCATGATCCTGGAGTCCCAGGATGGAGTCCGCATTGGGCTCCCTGCCCAGCAGAGTCAGCTTCTCCTTCTGCCCTTCACCCCGCTCATGATCTCTCTCTTGCTCTCTCTCTAATAAATAAATAAAATCTTAAAAAAAAAAAAAAAGGAAAACAGACGAATTAAGCTAACAAAAAATTAAAAATCTTTGCAAAGCCAAAAACACAACACAGTCAAAAGACACATGACAAACTTGTAGACAACAGGCTAATCTCTGAGTACATACAAAGCTCTTAACATTTATCAGGAAAAAAAAAAATCATCAGGAAAAAGCCAAGAGCACCATGTGATCCAGTAATCTCACTTCTGTGTATATTATTGAAAAGAATTGATATTAGGATCTTAAAGAGATCTTTTCATTTCACTGTTCATCACATTACTATTCACAGTAGGCATAATATGCAAATAACCTAGTATCCATTAACAAAGGAAGGGATAAAGAAAAACGTGATGTATACATCAAGGGAATATTATTTCACCTTAAAAAAAAAAAAAAGGAAATCCTGCCATTTTCAACAACATAAATAAACTTGGAGGGCATTACACTAGGTGAAATAAGACACATACAAAAAGACAGGGGATCCCTGGGTGGCTCAGCAGTTTAGCACCTGCCTTTGGCCCAGGGCGCGATCCTGGAGTCCCTGGATCGAGTCCTGTGTTGGGCTCCCGGCATGGAGCCTGCTTCTCCCTCTGCCTATGTCTCTGCCTCTCTCTCTCTCTATGTCTATCATGAATAAATAAATAAAATCTTAAAAAAAAAAAAGACAAATACTCTATGACTTCACTTATATGAGGTGTCTAAAGTAGCCAAGCTCACAGAAAGAGAGAATACAATATTGGCGCTAGTAGCTGGGGAAGGAAAGGGAGAGTTGTTATACAACTGGTTTATCATTTCAATCATACTAGATTAATAAATTCTATACAACATAGTCCCTGTAGTTAACAATGTGGTATTATGCACTTCAAAATTTCTTAAGAAGGTAAATCTGATGTTGTATTCTTAACATAAACATACACACACACACACACACACACACACACGAACAGAAAAACCTCTGGGAGGTGTTGTATAGGTCTATTATCTTGATTATGGTGATCGTACCACAGGTGTTTGCATATGTCCACACTCACTGATTTGTACATTAAGGTATGTACAAATGTCACATTAAATACATGTAATTCTTTGTATATCAATTACACCTAAACAAAGCTGTTTTTAAAAAAGACCAACAACAAAATAGAATAGGCAAAGAGCATCAACAATTCACCGAAGAGAAAAAAAACAAACGGCTTTTAAATACATGAGGTGCGCCTGGTGGCTCATTTGGTTAAAGCATTTGACTTGGGCTCAGGTCATGATCAGGGTCAGGGGATCAAGCCCTACACTGGTGAACCTGCTCAGTGGAAACTCTACTTCTTCCTCTCCCTCCGCCCCTCCCCTCACTCATGCTCTTTCTCTCTAATAAATAAAATCTTAAAAATGAATAAATATAATTAAAGAAATGTAAAGTAAGAGAATAGATACATGTTAGGAAAAATTTTGAAGACTGATAAGATCCACTGCTTGAGGGTAGGCAGAAATGGATATATTCAAACATTATTGATTAGAATATAAATTAAAGTAGCATTTTGGGGGGACAATCTGTCTTTCAATATGCATAGCCTTTGCCTCATTTCTATGAATTCATCCTTTAGCCACACACATATTCATACTGTAGAATACTGTGCAGCCATTAAAAAAAAGTGTTTTCTAAATTGACATGAAACAATCAAAAATCATGTAACAACATGTATAAAATCGTTTATGTAGAAAAAATGAAAATTTTAAAAAATCTCAAATACATACACATTAATTTGTGATATAATACCTAGAAACATATGTAGAATGCTATTCAACAAACTCAAAATTCTGTTGAAAATGGTAGGAGCAAAAGAATTACAGAAGGGGTACTTGTTTTTTTTTCTCCTTAAATATATAGTCAATGATAGCAAACACACAGGTAATGATCTTTAGCCACTAAAATATTTAGAAAAAAAATCATAAAGTCATGGACAAATACTTCTAGGGTCAGACTGGCAAAAAGAGAAAAACATGCAATATGACCAATTACTTAAAGATTGCCCTTCCTTGGCATAGTGCTTTATAGTTTTTATGGGGGAAGGCCATTATTTCTACCTTGCAAATGGCAGACTTCCTAATTAAACAACTCTTAAATTTACAGCTTCAGGAAAATTGGAAATAACAGGAGAAAGGGTAACACAGATCACAGGAAATCCTAGATAATCAAAGAATATGTTTAGAATAATGAGTTCCACCTTCGACTGGAATTAAATATTTTTTTTCTCCTTAATCAGTAGCCAAACTAATTTAGCTGAATTTTCCTTTTCATGCCCTCTGTTAGGTCTCTAGGAAGAAAAAAGTTGTATATCCAAAAGGTTAACCATTAGAGGAAGATTGAGGAGAAGATCCTCCATAATTAACAAACCAGATACGGGTTCCTGATTAATGCAGTCGGCCACCAACATTTTAAAATAAATTTCTAATTGTCCTAGATGTTTTAATGTTGTATATGTTTAGAAAAGTACCAAATCTGGGACACCTGCATGGCTCAGTGGTTGAGCGTCTGCCTTTGGCTCAGGGCGTGATCCTCGGGTCCTAGGATCCAGTCCCATATCGGGCACCCCGCAGGGAGCCTGCTTCTCCCTCTGCCTCTCAGTGTCTCTCATGAATAAATAAGTAAAATCTCTAAACGAGAAAAGTACCAAATCACTTCCATAAATTTCCAGTTTCCACAGATGCTATCTTTAACGCTTCAAGCAACATGTATATGACAAAGAACACAAATTTGTTCTAACCCCATTGCTCTAGAAAAGTTTTTTAACATAAAGTTTAATTACAGAGCCCTAGAGATTTATCTTTGAAAAGTGATTCCATTCTAAATAGCCCTACTATTTAGATAAACAAGCAAAGTGTTTCTTTTTTTTTCTTTTTAAAGATTTTATTTATTTATTCATGAAAGACAGAGAGAGAGGCAGAGACACAGGCAGAGGGAGAAGCAGCCTCCATGCAGGGAGCCCCATGTGGGACTCGATCACGGGACTCCAGGATCATGACCTGAGCCAAAGGAAGGCACTCAACCGCCGAGCCACCCAGGCGTCCCTACTGAAGTGTTTCTTAAACCACTAATAATAGACCCCCTTAAAAATGCAAAAGGATGAAAGCCTGACCAAGTCAGAAATGAAATAAAGTGACAGGTCTTTTCAAAGCAAAATAAAGCAGAAAATTTGAAGACTTGCACTATTTTGTCTTATTCTGGACCTTCTTGCCTCCAATTTTCCCACAACTAATTGCTTCCAAAATGGAAGGTAAGTGTACATTTTTTTCTAAATTACTTTTTTTTTTCTAATTATATTGTTTAAGGTTCTCAGACCTTACACTAGTGGTCTGTTTCATCTTTTGGGGTCTCAGCACCTGGCATGGTGCCCAGCTCTGTGCCTGACCAACAAGCACTCGATAAATCACAAGGTGGAATAGATGTGTGTGGTGACCACTTATTTGTTGTTGTTTGAATATAGTCATCCTCTATTCAGTCATCATCAGTCAGCTTGGAGATATAGGCTCCTTGTCCCTGGGTGCAGTTCCCCGAACTTGTGAACTTTGGTTAGGAAGATTGAGTGCAGACTTGGGTCATTGCTTTCATTTGCAAAGAATGGATGCTGTGCATTAGGGACAGTTCTCAGACCCAGTGACTGGGAGAAGAGACCATGCCTGAATGTTCTGCTAACAGTCTCTTTACTGACGCTAAACTGCCTACAGAATCCCAACAAGAGCTTTTAAGATATCAAAATATTTTACACCTTAAAAACAAAACATGGGATGCCTGGGTGGCTCAGTGGTTGAGTGTCTGCCTTCAGCTCAGGGTGTGATCCTGGAGTCCCGGGATCGGGTCCCACATCGGGCTCCCTGCATGGAGCCTGCTTCTCCCTCTGCCTGTGTCTCTGCCGATTTCTCTGTGTCTTTCGTGAATAAATAAAATCTTAAAAAAATAATAATAATAAAGCTCTCCTGAGATAGAAAACACGATTTTAGTAAATGGAAAGAAATACAGTCCCAAATAACTTACCATTTTTACCCTACCAAACTGGCAAAGACTAAAAAGAGGATAATATGCATTGTTGGGAAGGAACGAGAGAAATCCTTCTCTCAGATATACTGTCAGTGGGAGTGTTAATGAGGAGAAAATATCTGGATGGCAATTTGGAAATATGAGCCAAATGCCTTTAAGAAGAGCATGCAAATGATCAGGGATTTCTATTCACTGGAATGTTTTTCAAGGACTAACTTAGTTTTCATAACTAAGAAGTATGTGAAAATTTAGCTCAAAGGATAATCATGCAAATATTCACTTTAATAGTAAAAAACTGAGAAAAAAAATCTAGATGTATGACAATAGGGAACTGGTTAATTTGGACATTTCCATTCCATGTAGAACTATGGGGCTATTAAAAATGCTTATCATCATGGGAAGTTACCCATGATCAATATTCATGTAAAAGATAAGTTATTAAACAGTATGTAAATTACTATCTCATCTTTGCACACATTTGTATGTATGTATATAGACAACACAGTAAAAATATAGACGTCAAAGTGTTAGTAGTGTTCAGATCTCTGTGTGGTAGTTTTGAAAATGATTGCATATTCTAATGTTTTTACAAGTAAGTATGAATTAATTTACCTTATCAAGGATCTTTTTTCCCCAAGTGCCTTAAAACTGAGGCTAAAATAAAGGGAAAAAAATGTAATGAGTTAAGCCCCTAAAGGTTGATCTCAGACTGCACATCATGAAAGCCATGAAAGTACTCACACATACACACAAGAGCTATATGATTTGACATCATAAAGCATAAAGCTCTGAACATGTTTTAAATCATGAAATTAAATGACAAGAAGTTGGGGAAACAATAGCCAGAATTTTGACAAAAGGGTTAATAATTACAGGTGTGTAAAGAGTTCTCACAAATCAATAATAAAAATATCAGCATCACAGGGTTTGTTTGTTTTAATGAGTGGAAAATAAGAAAAGGGCGCTGCTAACCCATATGGTGCATTTGTACAGATGGTGGAAGGTACCCTTTTCCCTGGGCAGGGGCCAGAGTGAAGCATAGCTGGATCTCAGCCCCAAGGCCCCCGCATCCAGGACCATAACAACACAACCATATACATATGCTATGGTGAGCCAGATCTTCAATAAAAAGAAGTATAAATGACCAATAAACATCTGAGAAAATGTTTAACTTCATTAATTATGAAACTGAAAATTACAACAAAAATACACTTTTATTTTGCCTTTTAAATGGACAAAAAAATTGTAGTTCTCATTTACTGATGACACGATGTGCAAGACACTAACACTGCTGGGAGAAAAATTTTTATAATCTTTCTAGAAGTCATTTTCAAATTATGAATCAAGAACCTAAAAATATTTATGTCTTTTCAATACTTCCAGAAACCTATTCTAATGTAATAACCAAAGATACAAAGATTTGTGTATAAGCATGATTTATAATAATGAAAAAGCAAAACAACCTAAATAAAAATAGAAGATGGTTGATTTCATCTTTAAGCGTTATGTGGAAGAATATTTAAAAGACTAGTAAAATGCTAATAATGTAACATTAAATGAAAACCCAGAGTGGCAGGAGTGATGTAAAAAAAAAGGGGGGGGGTTGTCATAACTTGTATGCTCTTTTATAACCATATTCACATGCAGGCACTTATTAAAAACTGTAAGGAAATACATAGTATTAGGATCCTGGAATTATGAGTGATTTTTTTTCTTCTATATACCTTTCTCTAATTTCCAGTTTTCCTCAGGACTCTATATTATGTTCATAATCAGAAAAAAGTCTCCCCAAGAAATGGTGCTTTAAAAAAACACACATGCAAATCCCAAAGTGCCTCATAAAATAGTTATAATGAAAGTCCACCTGGGAGATGGGCTTGGAAGCAGTTTAGTGGGTCATTCAGAAACAGTGATTTATAAAATAGTCCATCATATGTCCAGTACAGTAAGAATCTCGGAATCATAACATTTTCAATTTCCTCCATATTCCAGGAATATGTGATACAACAACAAACAGCAACAACAAAATCTGGTTAGTCCTGAAAGCTCTGAATAGAATGTGCAATTTTATTCACCTGGCCAAGCATGGGTATCCTGCAGTAGAAAAACTTGCGACTTGTAATTAAATGTATCCCAGGTATCTACCACACACATATTTCATTGTTTAGGAAGGATCAGGAAGACAAAAAAAAGCATATGGGCCCTTCAAATGAGAGGAAAGAGAAAAACCATCGCTTACCCCAGTTTATTTCGATTTTAGGACACTAGAAGCAGTCAAATGAATGGTGTCCCAAAAATGTGTGGGCAAATTCAAAAAGCAAAATTGAGGTTTTGTGTGGCTGAATAGAATACAAACCATACCTTCTGGGTTGTTGATTAAAATTGAAAATAAATACAGGATTAAAAAAAAAAGTCCTTCATTCATCTCTCCCACAAGTTCTGTAAGAATAAGTGCTTATATTTAGACTTTAAACATTCAAAGAAAATAATGATTTTTGAAAATGTAAGACAGAGTATAAGAGGTCTGATGAATTTCGGCACAAAAAGAAGGAGCGTGTTGGGGAGGGGAAACCAGGGAGGCCTAGGAGAGAAAGAGGTAATTGCAAATTTCACTTTTGAATCCACAACCAAAAGGCTTACCCACCATATGAGTTTCTGCTTCACAAATTCTTGTGTTGTTCCCACATCCAAACGTTGTTTTGGTTTGCTCCTGTTTGCAAAGTTCAATTTCCATTTTTTTTAAGCTTCTCCCCCCACCCCTCGTTTTTTTTGTTTGTTTGTTTTGTTTTTTTGTTTTTCTGTTTTTCCTTCCTGACATAACTTCAGTGATTCTGTAAGGCTATTTTCTCTCTCAAGTTCCCATCATGTACTTTTTGTTCTCCTGCTGTGGATGCTCCTTGGATATGTTGATAAGCAAATAATTTCACATTTTCTACAAAGGCTCCATGAAAGAGCCTGCAGGAAATCCAGTGATGCAATCTCATACAGCTTAACTAACAGACTCCAGCGTGCATCTGGCATGATCTATGTACCAGCTTGTAGAAGCAGGTAGATGAGTCACACGCTCGGGCCCTCCAGGGAAAATGCAAGTCTACGTTATGGAAAAAAATAAACTGTGGTTAAAAAAAAAAATAGAAACTCAAACTTGCCTACAACTGCTTTTTATTCTTAAAGGAAGCCGTATTCTGGGCTCTCCCTGTTACTCCTAAAGATTAAATACAACTGGATTCACCACCCAGAGCCTCTCCCAAGAACTCTTGGGTGGAGTCTTAGTGAAGGCTTTCTCCCCTACAGAGAATTTTCTTTAAGGGAAGCTACGCAGGCACAGCCTACATACTCTGTCCTTCTTAGTCATTCCTCTGCTTCAAATTATACGAAGGTTGGAAACTCCTACACCCATTTGTGCTATTCTGGAAAATAGTTGGAATCTGATCATTGGGCAAATCCAAAAATACAGAGTTGTTGAGACATAACGTCAACAAATCTACAGGTGAGTGAGGCACAGTGCAGAAGACACATGTGGTGCACCAGCAGTGAAGTGCAAGGTGGAGTGCCTCTTCTGTGGGGGAGCCAATACATTCTACCTTGAACCAGTAAGCAGGCACATTTTTCCATTTTATTTAGAGTACATATGTGTTACTCAAAAAAAAAAAAAAAAAAAAAAAAATCCCTGGCAGAATGACTGTTTTAAAGTATAACCTTTAAATATTTCTCTTTTATTACAAAAGCAGTACAAGCTCATAATGCAAACTAGAAAAACATGGAGAGGCACAAATCAGAGACAGAAGTACCTATGATTTCTTCTACAGAAAGCAAATTACTGTTGATCTATTGTGGCCTTATTATTATTATTATTATTTAGGTTTTATTTTCTATGCTATAAACATTCCAGTAAAATACGTCATGAATATTTTCTCCTGCCATTAAATATTTTTCCATAATATGATTTATAAAGCTTCCAGAGTATCCCGTCTCACTGAGCACAGCTTACTAAAACCAATCCTTGGTAGTTGGGCACATAAGGGTTTTTCGGATGTTTCACTTTCAAAAATAATGCTACAATTAATATCCTCGTTTATTTCCGTAAGACAGATGGCTATAACTAGAATTCAGGTGTGTTGTCAACAAGTAGTACCATTTCAGCCGGTTTTGCCAAAGTACCTTCCAGAAAGTTTGTATTCATTTATAATCCCCCTAGAAATGGATTTTCCCCAAACCTAGCTTTTTATAGCTTTTGTGAATTATCTACTCATGTTCTTTGACCATATTTCTACTGAGGCATCTGTCCTTTATTAAAATGCTTTCAAAAATATGTAAGATATACATATTTTTTAAAGTAGACACCAAGATTTCAAAGCAGCTAAAAAATCATGGTCTGCAGAGGAAGTATAAATGTACCTCAAGGGTCATGTAACCTATAAAAAGTCCTCCAACACGTAAACCTTCCAAGGGCTATCTATTATCTATCTATCATTATCTATTTCGTCCTGGTATCAGTACTGACTTCAGAGAAGACTGACTTCGGAGAATCCTATATATATATATATAAAACTCAGTAACAGAAGGAGATTTTATTCCAGACCTAAGTGAATGGTCATTAAGTGCCTGATGTGAAATAATATATTATCTTATAATTGAAGCGAACCACAGATACTCTTTTCATCCATGTATTATTTAATACCTTCTCTAAACACTTACTAAACTATTGGCTTCATAATACTGTCTGGAAACGGGTGTCCCTGAATTATGTTTTATTAAGAGGAAACGGAGTATGGAAGAGGAGGAGAGAGGGAGAAGAAAAAAAGAAGAAAGAAGGAGGGGAGGAGGAGCAAGAGGGAGGGGGAGAAGTTATCCCATTTAAGTATCTCAGCTTTCTAAATTTTACTCAGTGTTCCATCCATTCTGATATTGCCTCACTCTCGCTCCACAAACCTGCCCCAAGTAACCCACTCCCTAGGCTCTCCCTGGAAAGAGTTCTCAGAGTACCTGCCAGCTCTTTTTATCTAATTTTCTTATATCCTTTATGTATCAGCCCACAGTGAAGCTGTGCAGGTGTCCTCTAGGTAAACTACTGATTTTATTCCTAGTTGCCCTTCTGAATTCCATGGGCCCTCTGAATTCCTCCCACCTGCCAGAAGTCTGTTTCTCTGTCATCTTTTATTAAAAGATTCACCTTTTATTTTGGTAACAGGATGAGGGTGGCATGAGAGTGGAAGCAGGTCCCACTGTGCCCAGTACTTTCTTATCTTGCTAAGATCCATCACTGCTTCTGAGCCACCACCAAGTCTAGACCCCTCTGGAGGGAGAAAATGAGATGCACAAAATGTTGCAGCAGGTGATTTTATCCTCAGAGATCATTTATTTCAACTTTGTTTTACAGATGAAAAAAATGAAAAAAGAATCCTCTGATCTTATGTTAATTATCTTCCTGGCAATTCAGGAAGGAGGCAAAAACTACCTTTGTTCCTTGCTTCTTTGAGAAGTTAGATCCAAGAAGTACAGAAAGCAGTTATTTTATGGGGCTCAATGAACTGAGAACTAAAAACAATGATTTGGGGTGAGTGTGGGAAGGAAAGTCCATTCCAACTCACACTAATACTATCAGAATCTTAAACAGGTGTTTCATATATTCATGGTTCTATTTTAAGAAGTAAATAGGCAATGCCTCTCCCCCCTTCCCCAGTCTCCCTTCCCCTCTCCCCCCAAAAAAGACAGCGTATTTTTCTCAAATTAGTTAAAAAGTCAGATTTTCAACCTATACTTACAACCTCAACATGCAACACAGAAGGAAAAAATGCCTGGCACTTTCCTCCTTAAACAAAACTTTTAGCTCCAAATCCTATACTTGGTTACTCACATGCCCTGTGTGATCTCTATGGCTCATTCTAGCTCCAGGATTCTAGGCTTCAAGTTTTGGTTTTTTTTTTTTTTAAGATTTTTATTTATTTATTCATTCATGAGAGACACAGGGTGGGGAGAGAGAGAGAGAGAGAGAAGCAGGCTCCATGCAGGGAGCCTGACCTGGGACTCGATCCCACGTCTCCAGGATCAGGCCCTGGGCCGAAGGCGGTGCTAAACCGCTGAGCCACCCGGGCTGCCCTAGGCTTCAAGTTAAAGTCAGTATCAATTCTCCAGAAGGGGAAACCACACGCCATCCCATACTAGACTTCAGCCTGGCTGGGACCCTCCTACTGAGAAAAACGCTGGCAACTCAACAGTAGCTAAAGCATGGTTTCTTCCTCCTCTTTCTTTTCCTCTCTTTTCTCCATTCTTTACTTCAACGCCTTTTCTGCAACTCCAATCTAAATTCAGAGACCTTAAAAAACAAGACTACGGCCCAGGGGGTGAGCCATATACTTGTACATCCAGCATTCAGATGAAAGGCCCGCGCCAAAGTAAAGAGAAGCAGCAAGCAAATCTTGCTTTCTTTTTCTGCTCTGGAGGGTGTCTGCATTCACACTTGTAAAGGAAGCATTTCCTTGGGAGAGAATGTGAAGTCAGATCACTTTAAAAGTGCTTCCCACAAAGTTCATTGCCATGTTCATTACAAAGTAAAATTAGGCTCTTCATCCGCTGCAGGCAGCAATTGCTTCCCACTGAATGCCCATTCAAATGCATGAACAATCTCCATAACCCAACTTATTGTTGAAATGTACATTGAAATCCCCTAAAATGGATCAGCTTTTCTAGGATTCTCCAAAGAACTCTAAAAAGGTGTACTTGTGTGGCATATAGCAATTCAAAATGTTCTGTTTTTAGAAATAATGTTTTTTTAATCCTGGTAGTCTCCAAAACACAAGTTAAACACTTTTAAATCCTCTTCCCACTAAAAATGAGTGGGGGTGGGGGTTGCGAGGTAGATCCTCAAAGAGATACTTTCCTGTTTTTATCCAATTTAATCCATTATAGTCCAGTCCTTTTTACCATTTACCATTAAAAGCCTTAGAATAAAAAATAATTTCCTAGTAATTAATGGATGGATGGATGGATGGATGGATGGATGGATGGATGGATGGATTTGAACTGAACTGGGATTTCTCTAAAGGATGGAAATATACAGGGCAGGTGGAGAGTAAAGTGAATCTGAACTTTTGGGGCCTTCCCAAGACCTGTGAAGCTGTCTGCGGGACTCCCAGGTACATGTTGTTGTTACTAAGCAACCACTAGTCCTCCTGGGCCAAAGCAAAAATTCCTATTCAACCTGTTGCTGCTCGCTAAGGAATTTTTCCTGGACAAGTTTGCCAACCAATCACTACTCGATTTCAGCTTCGACTTTGTTATAATTGAGCATGAATCCCTGAATACCTCTCGAAAAGGAAGAGAAGGTCCACACCCTGATAGGAGGCCAGGCATCATAAGTGAGGACTCTAAGTAACTTAGGATAAGGTTTTACTTATGCTAAAAAGAACGCAAAAGGAAACGTTTTCCAAGGCTAAACTCCATTGACTTCAATTAAATAAGGCAACATCATTTAGGCCATCTTAACTTCTGGCTCAGGTAGCAAGGATGGGGTGCTGATGCTCAATGTAAATGCTAAGAGAATGCAGCAAAGTTCGCTGACTAAAATGACACCTAAAATCACGTTCATCTTGATGCATAAAACCTGTGCATGTGTCAATTTCCACCAAGTAATATGAGAGGAAAAAACATCAAGAAAGTAGTATTAAGAGACAAACCAAGGAAGAAAGGAAGGAAGGGAAGGAGGGCCAGGGTGGGGGGAGTGGGAGAGGTGGGAATGTTTGGCTCAGACTAGGGAGAAAGAGGGAAAATATTCTTTATCTCAATTGTTCATTTTTTAACCAGAAATATATGCCTAGTCATGTCAAAGTCACCAAGAGAAACGGAAGCATTTGCATGAATTACCTAAGCCTTTTTAAAAAGTAGATTTAAAAACCTAACATCAAAATAATAATCTTGTTTAAATTATCTATAGATTTCAAACAAATACTTCTTGGGTTATTGGATATTGTTGTTTAAATGTGCCTATGTATGTTTGACTTACCTGACCACTTGTTTAAATTCTCCTTTTGACTTTGCAGAGTCTAACAGAAATTGCTAGATATAGCTCCTCATCAACTGATCCGGCACTTACTCTTAATCCTCCTTAAATCAGATGGCACTGGGCCCATTTGGGTGGCCTGATCCTGGCATTCAGTTTAAAACAGAACCTAATTACAGGACAACAGGTCTAGTACCATCTTATCAGGCTAATACTTAAAGCTACCATTAGCCCTAGAAATGAAACTGCAGCCATCATCCCATTAAATCATTTCACCAGGGACCAACATCTGACTGGAACTTGTTATCTTTGACTTTGCACTACAAAATAGATTCCAAATTCAATGAAATGACTGTCCCTAAGAAAAATGAACACCAGTTTTAGGTTCTAATGTAACACAGCAGAAGGTCAAGGTTGACCTAATTCTAACCTAGCACCCTAATGAGTGGGCTCCAGCCTAAAATCTGAGCTTGACCTTAGCTACAGGCTTAGCAGAGGCCCACATGGGTGACATCACTCCAAATCAGTTCTTTAGCAGCTCTGGAAATATATGACCTGTCAAAAGGACCCCATTCTTCCAGAAGGGGTAGTTCAGCAAAACAAGGAAAGCAAACAAAATTGACAAGAGGCCAAAGAATTCTAAAGCCAAGTTAAAATTGTATCAGAAGCTGCTTAAACAGGATAGCACAAGGAATGTAAAATAAAGCCCCCAGGTTTCATTTCCCTGTCACACTGGATAAACACTGGAGAAGTCAGCATATAAACTGAATTTATTATGTAAAGTAACATTGAGCACTCAAAGCATGATCTCACTAATAAACCCTATCATAAAAATGTATATAAAATGTTCCTGGGATAATTTTTTAATTCAGATGCCCTAGCCCCTCTGATTTCACAGCTCTGAGGTAGGACCCAAGAATCTGTAGTTTTACCAAATGCCTCAAGTGGTATTTTTGTAATCATATGAGTTTGGGAAGCAATGATTTAAAGGGCTTCTTGGAGATTTCTGTTATTAAGCACATTACACGTAACCACAGTAGTGTATTTATTAGGCACATACGTAATTCAACTTTTTTTAAGTCAATTAAAATTTTTATCTTGTTGTCTAGCATTTTCTTATTTTTCAGGTAGGTTACCTTTGCCTGTGTATTACACTTCACTTCATTGAAGATATACCAAGCTAACCAAGCACACTGTAGTGTCTCCCTTCCAAACACAGTGGATAAGTTCCTGTTTTCTGGAGGATATAAGTTTGTAGAAACTGAATGAGGGCAAGAGGAAGACAGGAAAGGCAAGCTTTATTTTGCAGGTGGCTAATGTCAAAGGAGCTGAAGAGTGGTAGGTTTCACTAAGGGTGACAGAGCAAACACCATTTGTACTTGGTCTCTCTTCTTCACTTCTAATTCCCAGGAGTCTTCTAGGATGTGTGTACTTATTCATCTCTAAGTTAAGGAGTATGTAGAATTTAATCCATTATAGAGAAAAGAACACTAGACCTTAACCATTAAACTGGTGATACTTGGGGAAAGAGATAAGGCTGATGCTATTAGCTTATTATGTACTTACCTCTCCATTGCCAGGATCATTTATTAGTATGATTTTGTCTGTTCTTGAATGTACAAATATCTGGACTATTAAGGAGAGAATAGTTTTGTTAGTTTACATAATTACCTCCCTGAATGACAGGCTCCTTTCTGAATATGCCAAGTATTCTTCTTGGCGAGACCTCAGGGTCTTTGCACTTGCTCTTCCATCTACCTGTATTCTTGTCCCAGGTATCTTCAGTGCCTGATCTTTCACTTCCTTCTGGTCTCTGCTCAAAGGTCATCTCATCACAGAGGCCATCCCTGACCATCTTATATAAAATATTTCCCATTTTTCTTAATCTTTTTATCCTACTTTGCTTTCCTTCATACCATGGATTACCTCTCATTTGTTATATATTCCTTCTTGATTGATCTACTGTCTGTTTTTCCCCCTACTAGAATGTAAACATCATGAAGGCAAGAACTCTGTTCTATTCACTTAGTGAATTTCAATGCCACCATCAATGCCTGGTATATAGTGGCACTCAGGATATATTTGTTAAATAAATGAATAGATATTTTCAATGGTTTGAGGAGGACATTGTCTCATTACTTCTTAATACTTGTGATCTTAAAATATACAAGCATGCATCTATAAAACTAAAGAGTAGAAAGTTTAATTAAAATGTTTCATCCTGTTACTTGAAAGTTCCTACCGTATGAGATAGCTATAACTTTGAGCATTTTCTGTTTCCTTTCTAGAAAAACGGCCAGACTCCTTAAACACATAGAATGACTAAAAGAAATTGTCCTAGGCAAAAGCGGGGTGAGTAAGGAGAAGAAAGATTGAGATATCATGACCTGATAAATACATTATCGTACTTACATTGTGACTTTTAGGCACTTGCCAGGTATTGGCTGAATTAAAATTATGTCTATGCACAGCTCGCTTTCCTTGAGAGTGTGAATCCCTTGAGGGCTGGTTCATCTCATACATTTTTTTACCCTCCTATAATGCCTAGGTGAATGTGTTGCAAATAGTTTGTAACCAGAAAACATCTGTGTAGTGAAAAATACCTGTGGGTATCAAATAAAATTATATCCATATATGTAATATTATATTCTCCCTGAATATATTTTATATATTTTGACAATAAAAATAAAGTTTCTAAATCTATCACTGCCTTACTAAAATACACACGCTTGTTGACAAAGACCATAAATCTTATAGAATTTAAGGAGGAACAGAAAATCTTCAAATATGTACAAAGACAAGCTGTCCTAAAAATAATGATAGCATCAACATTACAGAACATAAAAAGCAGAACATTACAATCTGAAAAGTCCACAATCATAAAAAAGATGATGCTACTTCAGTCGGGACTTGCGACCTGGAATGATCTTCTATGCTATCCAAAAGATTACCTACACTTTGATGGGTTTATGCAAAAATATCCCGTGCGTATCCTTTCAGGTCACTTCTAGAAAACAGACAGGCATCCTGGGTGGATTTACCATGAAACGGATAAAGCTCAAGCTTCGGGACTCTTTGCTTGCTCTGGCAGGAAGGAAGCCAGAATAGGTTTCTCTCTTCAGCTCTTTTTTTTAGAGCCCACACTCCCACCCCACCTAACACACACAGTTGCATGCTTCAGGCCCGTGAAACCCAGACCCACCCCTCCGGTCCTCCACACTAAGGAAACAAAGCTAGAATTCCTAAAACCCCAAGTTATCATTTATTAATTTTAAGCGTTTCTCAATAGTCCAGGCAGAGGGAGAGAGGCAAGTGGGGTCCAACAGTCTTTTGTGGGTATTGTTCTTAATGGCATTACTTTTACCGGGATACAAAATTAAGTCTTGGAAAGTATGACTAGATAAAAGCTGCTTTCATTACATATAAGTATATGTAATCCCGAATAGTTATTACCAATAAAAATTAAGTAATGCATCGTGGTGAAACCAGATTGCCAAAGCAGAACTTATTTTCAATACTAAACAGTCTGTTGGTGCCAGGAGTGACAGCAGGTTAAAATAAAAATCGGTCCGCTCTCGCTCCGAATCCAGCGGGGTCGCGGTGCATCACAAAACTCAGAGGGCCACCAGTGCTAATCGTGGGGTTCGATTAAAGAATCGCAACAAGTCGTATCCGATAAGCACTAGGTTTGCAACCATTTTCGACACGAAGAGGAAAACAATCCCAAAATTCCTGCTGTCATCTCCGGGCTTTGGCTACCGAAATTTTCAAGCTCGGGGAACGATTTCCTACAGGCTCCAGGAGCGAGCGAGCGGCGGGAGCGGCGGGCTCCGCACCGTCCCACACCTTCCGGTCCCGGCGCCAGGCGTGGAGCGAGCGGCTCTGGGCTGATGGGTGGCACCGTCCTATCATCTGGTGGTGGTTCTGGGGGGCTGTGGTCGCTGTGGTGCGGGTGGGACAGCCCGGGGCGTCGGGCACTTCTCTACCCGCGGCGTTACTCGGAAGATGGCCCGCCCCGCCCCGCCCCGCCCCCGCCCCCGGCAGGCCCCTAAGGCACTCCCGCGGCCCGCTCGCGGCCCGTCCATCTGGGACTGGTCCCGGGCCAGTTCGGGGGGCACCGGCGGCCTGGTGGCGCCCGGCCCCGGCCCCGGCCCCGGCGAGGGCGCCTCGGGAAGGTCTCCTTGGGGCGCCCAAACACCGGGGCGGCGTCGCCGCGGGAAGCAGAAAGGCGGCCGCACGCCCTTCCCCGGGGCCTCGGCCAGGTCCCAGCCCGGCGCGCCCGAGCGGGAAGGGAGAGCCGCCGCCTAGTCCCCAGGAGGCCGCGGGCCCACCTCAGCTCCCTCCCGCCCCGCCCCCGCCCCCGCCCCCGCCCCCGCCGTCGGCCCCACCTCCCCGCTAGCACAAAGCCGTCCCGAGGCGGGGGCGGGGGCGGGGGCCGGGGCGGGGGCCGGGGCCGGGGCCGGGGCCGCGCGAGGCCGCCGAGACGCGACCGGACGGCGGACGGCGACCCCGAGGCTGGGGCCGCGCAGGCCGCCGATCCCCGGGCCCGCCCGGAGGTCCCGTCCCGTCCCGTCCCGTCCCGGACGGAAAGGCCGCGCTTGCCCGCGCCGCCCTCGGGGCGCCCGGCGCGACCCACGCCGCCTCGCCAGCCAGGCCCGGGGTGGCGGCCGGGTCGGGGAGCGCCGAGGGCCGCGGGCTCGCTCGCGGGGCCGTGCACGCGCCGCCCGACGGGGAGAGCCGAGCGGCTGCGGGCCCTCTGGCGCCCCCGCGGACGTGCCCGCTCGAGGCCCCAAGTCGATTCCCCTCACTTCCCGGGGCCCCGCGCTGGCGCACCTGCGGGGGCGACACGCGGGGCGGGGCGGGGCGGGGCGGGGGGACCCCGGGGCCGCGGCACCCCCGGCGCCCGCGCCTCGGCACAGGGGCGCACGGGCGGGCGCGCACACACGCTGCCCGGCCGGGCCCGGGAACATGGCCGTTTGGGCTCCGGTGTAAGGGCCCTTTGTTGCGCTCACACAAAAGCGGCCGGACCCGCTCGGCTCGCAGGCCCTTCGCGCAAATCGAGGGAGCTCGGCTGAATTTCCAAGTGGCCTTAGAGGCCTGAAGCGGCGGGAGCGACCAGGGGGAGAACGCAGGCCTCCCGCCTCGTCGGCCCGAGCTGTGCCAGGGGCCAGTGCTCGCCCCGGGAGGCGGCAGCGGAGGTCGCCCGCGGGGACCGTCTAGGCCCAAAGGGGGTATTAGACGTTCGCATTCTTGTAGGGTTCCTCCGCTTAACCAAGGTAGAAACGTAATCTGGAAAAGTCTGGATACAACAAAAAGAAAAAGAAAAAAGAACGAAAAAAAATACCAACAATAGCAACTAAAAAAAAAAAAAAAAAAGCACACACCAAAAACAAAAACATAACAAACCAGTTGCCATCAGCCCAAAGCGGTAGCAGCAGCAGCCGGCGCGTGTGATCCACTTACTTGTCCGACTCTTGTGACATGTTTGATCCAATGAACTCGCTCCCCTTTTCCTGGAGCCTCAGCCTCTGGTGAAACTGGACTTTCAAGTCTGTGCAGGTGACGGTGTGTGAGCGCGCCCGAGATGGCAGAACAAGAGCTACAGGTAATTCTGCTTTTCCGTCCCCCCGCACCGCTCTCGCTCGCTCGCGCGCCCGCGCCCTCACCTAGCCGGAAAGGTGGGACAAGGGGGGCCTCACATGGGGCCCGGGCTCGGAGGCGGCCGCGCGGCGCGGAGTCCTCCCGGATCGTGGCAATGGGCGGCCACAGAGCAGAAAGTGGCGGACTTGGGCGGCCACAGGTAACTTTCTCGCAGGGAGCTGAATTCTTTCACTAAAGGATACAAGCCCGAGGGACGAGCTGCGCGGTGATTGGCTGCGAGGCTCCCTCAGGTGAGCTGCCATTGGCAGAGGCGCGCTCAGGTAAGGCCCTTCTCCAAGTGCAGGTAACTCACTCCGTAGTTTACCTGCGTGGAGCGGCGGCACGCCTGCAGCTCTGCGGCCGCCCGTGGGAGCGGAGGGTCGCTGCTCTGAGCAGACCTACGCCACGCTCCCTTCCTCGCGGAGAACGGCCCGGGGGGCGGGAGGAGAAAAGCAACACCTGCAACCACTAGGGATTGTGGGTCAAACGGAAGGCCTAAGGAGAGCTGAACTCAGGTACCCCAAGCCGCCCGGAATCAAACGCGCAGCCTGACCGCAAGGCTTTGAATACCCACTTTTTGACGTTGTCAGAAGAGTGAGGGCCTCAAGTTTACCTTGTGCTCCGAAGGGTAGAAACACAAAGATTGCCGAGTCGGTTGTGTAATTGCATTTTTAACATTCTTATCCAGAACAAACACTTTTCGTGTCCCGATGTGTAAAAGATACCAGGTAGATTACAGATTTTCACATGGATGAGCATCCTTTCATGGGCTAGGCCGATGAAGAGTGGGGTGGTTCTGATGGGGTGAGAAGATTTGGGGTGAATAGACGCTAAGATGGCCCAGGCCTGTGTCTTCTATCTCAACTCTAGCCTGGGATTCCAGAGCTGCAAACAACCACCGAATCCCTTCTATAAACCTGTTGTCATTTGACGTTTCCAGGCAGGCATCAACATTTACATTGTAATTCAATAGAAGCAGCGACTACAAAGGTGCTTTATCCTTCCAGCTTAATATGGTTGCTATGGAAACAATTCAGGATGAAACTGACTTTTTTGCGGTTCTGTTTCCCCTGGTTGGGAACAACGCAGATTACCAAAGGTTTAATTTATAACCACTTGTTCCTAAAGAACATTGGTGAAAGTTCTGACAGGAATGTAGTCCATACCTATGAATCGTTGAACTAAGGAAAGCATGGAGAGTATATCATATTTTATTTCAAGTTAATACTACATTGCCAGAAATGATACCCAACTTCTATTTTAATCTTTATGGACCAGATATTTCCTGAAAATTATGCCCTGAGACAGGTTGTTTGTTTGTTCCATGTTTCATGCTCAGCAAATGAATTAAAACTTTTATTCTCACACAGTATAAGCACACACACTTTTTAAATATAACATATTTAAATACAATACAATACCCACTGTTTCTCTACCTTCTTAATCTCCTTTCTAAAAGCATCCACATTCCACTTTTAGCCATCTCTTCTGTCATTGACCTCTTTCTTTTTTCTTTCTTTCTTTCTTTCTTTCTTTCTTTCTTTCTTTCTTTCTTTCTTTCTTTCTTTCTTTCTTTCTTTCTTCTTTCTTTCTTTTTATAAAGATTTTAAGTAATCTCTACACCCAAGGTGGAGCTTGAACTCATAACCCCAACATCAAGAATTGCATGCTCTTAGGACTGAGCCAGCCAAGGTGCCCCGACCTCCCCATTTCTAAACAATTTATACTTTTTTTTATGCCACTGAGAGGGATTTATTCTTCCATGAAATTAAACTATAGCACTCTGAACTGTCTATTTAGAGCTGCAATTCCATCCAGGATTTATGTTAAGATTTTTCTCTTCACTCAAAAACAAGACTCCAAGGGAAAAAAAAAAAAATCATTCAGGAAAAAGAAATTGAAAGCCCTCCAAAATAATTAATTTTGTTTACATCTGGAAATAAAGGCAGATGTTACCACTTTACACTGACAGGTGCCACACCATGGGCTCATCCACACAGGCTCCTCCTTATAAAACTTGTACTGCACTTAAAGTGATTTGACACCTAGAGCTCTCCCTTGAAGTCACAGATAGGCGCTCAGGACTTCCTCTGCAGAAGAGGCTCAAAGGCTTTATAATTTATACTGATATCTTTTGATTTATCAATTTAGATGTTGTGCTTTGACCACCTGTCACCCTTCGAAAAGGATTTAGATCTTTCAAACTTCATACAGTTTCCCCTTCCACCATTCTACCAGCATAGATAGCTCTTTCACCATTTAGCGGTAGTAACTGGTGACTGCAAATACCAGTGACAACAGAGCCAACTAGTGTACTGTGGTTGTTTTCTTTCTTACAAAACCTTTAATCTGTTTACTTAGTAATGCACCAATCTTTATATTTTTCCTGCAACGTATCTATCAAATGACTATTACATTTATTTTCCAAAAGATCAAATAATCCCATTTCCCCCCACCGAAAACATCCCTCCAAAAGTTCACTGTCCTCCTATTCCAAAGGAGATGAATTTGTCTCAGGACTCTGTTGTCATCTTGAGACATTCTCTCATCTCCAGAGCAAGAACTCCATTTCTTTGTCCTGTGCCTTCTTTCTTGGTTTACCGCTTCATTTTTCATGGCACATGTTCTGGTAACAACCCAAGAAAGAGTACAGAAGGCAAAACTTCAAATGGCTTTATTCAGTCCTTACTTTTGAAAGAACGTTTGACCAAGTGTAGGATTCTAAGTTGAAATTTTTCATTCAGAAATTGATAAAAATTGCTCCTTCTCCTCTAATATCCGGTGTTTCTATTGAGCATTCCAGTGAAATCCTGATTTCCATTTCTTTGTGACCTGGAATTTTTCTCTCTAGAAATGTGAAGAATAGTCTTTATTTCTAATATTCTGAAATGTCATAATTATGCTCCTTAGTTCTCTAGTATTCTAAAATTTCGCTGTGTTGAAGGCTTCTATCAAATGTCTGCAAACCTTTGACTCTCCGATTCATACTTAAGAACTAAGTCCTAAAACCCACCAGAAATTTTACGTATAAGGGTGGGCAGGAGTGGGCTTGCTGTTCAGAGATCAGATGGAGTTTCTTCTTTCCATAGATCCTTCTTTTATTTTGAGCTCTTCAGTTTCTCAGGAGAAATATCTACAATCTTTTACCTGAAGGGACTTTCAGCTGGCTGCCGATATTCTGGAAGCAGTTCAGGGGAAGGGGTCCAGGTAAGTCATTGCTTACTATGCAATTTTTCTTGTTCTTTTCTTTCCTGTAGGTGCCTTGCTCCTGCCTGGTGTACAAGGTCTCTCTGCTGTTTCTCTGGCTGGAGGTAATCATCTGGCTGCAAGAAATGGGACAGGAGACCTGAAGATCTAATAACTCCAAATGCCCACATTCACTCAGGCCCCTGCCTCTCACCTCTTCTCCACTTCTGGGACCCTGAGCCCCCTCATCAGCACCTCCTTCTGATTTCTGAGGCTTGGTAGCCTATCGAGCTCTTTTTCTATTGACCTCTAGGATGATATTAGATTTTTTTTTTCTTTTTTAAAGATAGATTTATTTATTTATTTATTTATTTATTTATTTATTTATTTATTTATGACAGAGAGAGGGCACAAAGGGGGAGGAAGATCAGAGGGAGAGGGAGAAGCAGACTCCCCACTGAGCAGAAAGCCAGATGTGGGGCTTGTTCCCAGGACCCTGAGATGGGGATCTGAGCTAAAGACAGATGCTTAACCAACTGAGCCACCCTGGTGCCACTAAGACAATATTTGAAAGTAGCTTTTGCTGCTCTCTTAAACCAGTTTCTACTGGTCCACCCACCCCATCTTGCAGAATTGTGTTGAAGTAATCTTTTGCAGATGACCCCTCCTTCATGCCCTTTGTTCCTGTGTATTTATTCTTTGTGTTTCATTACTGTCATTTTTAGGAGACAATAAAGATAAACAAGTGTGAGTCCGTCCATCATATTTAGTTTGCAGCCATTTTAAAAAAATATCCAAAAGCTTTTATCACATTTGTCACAAATTTGTTGGTGGAAACAAAACAAATGGATTTCTGGCCAAACTTTTCTTTTTATTGGTCAGTGATGTTGAGGATTCGTTTCTTCTTCTCCAACATCATTCCATTCCCAACCTAGTGATTGTTTATATAATGGTTGACCACTGTCTTTATTTGGAGCAATTAGCACATCAAAAAATGAGTCTGGAATTTGCCACAGTATTAATCATAGACTTAAAAGTCTCCGCACAATTTAGGGTTTGATGGTCACTTTAGGTGGCAGCAACAAAGCAAATTTTCAGATAAAAAGCTAGTCATAAAAAAATATTGTTTTTAAACTAAATTATTTCATTTGTGAGATTAAAGTTGTAGTTAAATTCACAGGCAAGAAAAATAGAATTCGGGCAGCCAGGGTGGCTCAGCGGTTTGGCACCTGCCTTTGGCCCAGGGCGGGATCCTGGAGACCCGGGATCAAGTCCCAAGTAGGGCTCCCTGCTTGGAGCCTGCTTCTCCCTCTGCTCATGTCTCTGCCCCTCTCTCTGTGTGTGTCTCTCAGGAATGAATAAATAAAATCTTAAAAAAAAAAAAAGGAAAATAGAATTCTTTATTTTATTAACATTTTAGTAGTAATCTTTAGCATCTATTATGATGACTAATTACATTTTCCTAAAGCAAAAAGTTTAATGTTTGATACTAAATTGCTGTTTTATCATGATGAATCTTTAATTTTTTATTTTTAAAGATTTTATTGATTAATTTGAAAGAGACAGCATGAGCAGGGCCAGGGCCAGGGGCAAGCAGACTCCCTGGTGAGTGGGGAGCCAGTGGCAGCTCAATCCCAGGACCCTGAGATCATGACCTGAGCCAAAGTCAAAAGCTTAACCAGCTCAGCCACTCAGGCACCCTTACGGTGAATCTTTTATAGTGAGACTTTGGGAGAAGGATGCCACTTCTGCAGAATCTGGGCAGAAATCTCAAGTTTTAATGGCTTACAGTTCTAGTAAAACAAGTCTGGCTACTGTTTGTTTGCCCACCACATATTATCATACACTGGGCCACTACAGTATGACTGTCATTGAATATACTGCAGAGCCATAGTATTTTGTACTATAAAAACACTAACTTGTTTTATTGGCTGTTATCCCCCAGAAGAAACCTTGGGAAGAATGAAATGGACCCAGATGCCTGAATTTGAAATCAACAAAAAGATTTATTACTTAATCACCTGAGCATTAAAGAGCAGTTTCCTTGTTGTTTGGGGCCACTTCTATTTCTCACAGTTGCATGGATAGGTGTATTTGCATGGACATTTACTGATTCTATAAAGGCTCTTGAACCATGGTGTGGAATCCAGCTAGCAGTTAGCTGAGGTTTGCATATTTCCTTCAGGTTAGCAAATGTTTCGGTTTCTTGGGCTGGCCATTAGTAACTCTTTAGTAAAAAGAGTGGTCTTGTTAAAACAGGGTGCATTGGGGCACCTGGGTGGCTCAATGGCTGAGCATCTGCCATTGATTCAGGTCATGATCCCAGGGTCCTGGGATGAGTACTGCATCCTCCCTCTGCCAACATCTCTGCCTCTTTCTCTGTGTCTCTCATGAATCAATAAATAAAACCTTAAAAAAAAAAAAAAAAAAAAACCTCTTTGTTTAAAAATAAAATAAAACAGGGTGCATTGAACACGTCTTTATCTCTACTTCCTCCTGCAGTCCCACTGGTAGAAGAATAAGAGAAGAGATGATAAGGTTAAAGATGACAACAAAATCTAGTAACTGGAAAGTAACTAAAGGAGAAAGAAATGACTTAGCTGAACTGTGAAAGATGAACCTGAGCATCTGTAGGCTCTAAGATCAAGCCTGGTTAGCCTGCAGAACCTCATAAAGGTTAGAGCAATCAAGGTTCCAGTTATCATTGAAGGTGGATACTCATTGAAGAGTAATAGGGCTGAAACTAGAGGGATTGATTCAAAATCTGGATACAAAACTATTAGGCCCCTACGTCCTCATGCCAAGCAGCATAATCAAGTTCCCACCCTATTGCTTTGCTAGGGCTGCCCTAACAAAGTGCCACAGACTATGTGGTTTAAACAACAGGAATTTATTTTCTCATAGTTCTGAAGGCTTGAAGTCCAAGAGTCAGGGATTTGGCAGTTAGTTTCATTCTAAAGCTGGTGGCCGGGGAATCCCTGGGTGGCTCAATGGTTTGGCGCCTGCCTTTGGCCCAGGGCGCGATCCTGGGACTCCAGGATCGAGTCCCGCATCAGGCTCCCGGCATGGAGCCTGCTTCTCCCTCTGCCTGTGTCTCTGCCTCTCTCTCTCTCTCTCTGTGTCTATCATAAATAAATAAGTAAATCTTTAAAAATAAATAAATAAATAAAGCTGGTGGCCGATGTGTGGTTGTGTCCTCAAATAGTCTTTTCACTGTGAATGCATGTCTGTGTCCTAATCTCCTTTCTTTTCTTTTCTTTTTTTTAAGATTCTATTTTTTAGTAATCGCTACACCCAATGTGGGGCTGGAACTCATAACCCCAAGATCAAGAGTCGCCAAATGAGTCAGCCAGGCATCCCCTAATCTCTTTTTCTTTTTTTTAAAGATTTTATTTATTTTTGACACACACATACAGAGAGAGAGAGAGGCAGAGACACAGGCAGAGGAAGGAGCAGGCTCCATACAGGGAGCCTGATGTGGGACTCGATCCTGGGTCTCCAGGATCACACCCCGGGCCCAGGCTGCCCCTAATCTCTTTTTTTAATAAGGACATTAGTTATAGTGGAATAGGACCCAGCCATATTATCTTTTTTCTTAATTCATATTATCATTTTATCTTAATTGCCTCTTTAAAAGCCCTCTCACTACAATTACATTCTGTGGCACTGGGGATCACAACTTAACATTTAGGGGAGGCACAGCTCAGCCCCAAACCCTATCCTTCCTCCATGCTGGCAGGAGACAGACGTGTCAAATGGAACCCAGCAGACTTTAAGCTAAGGTACATCAATAATCAAGAGTGAGGCATTGGACCTAACAGCAAGGAGAGTAAGTGAAAGACCAAATGCTCATCAGGGAGACACCATCTCCTCACTCTCTCTACTCAGCTTCGTGAACCTGGAGCCAAGTGTATACTACCACCACTCATGCCTCCTTGCGTTAGTCAGCAAGTCCCATGCTCACACAGGGAACGTCTAATATGCCACACTCTTAAATATAAATATGAGATCACAGATTTGAGAGAAGCCATCAAAATGAAGTATAAAGACCAGAGCAAAAATCTAATTAAGAGAGTGATCTTTTTTTTTTTTTTTTTTTTTTTATTCATGACAGACACACAGAGAGGGAGAGAGAGAGAGGCAGAGACACAGGCAGAGGGAGAAGCAGGCTCCATGCAGGGAGCCCGATGTGGGACTCGATCCTGGATCTCCAGGATCCAGCCTTGGGCTGAAGGTGGTGCTAAACCACTGAGCCACCTGGGCTGCCCAAGAGAGTGATCTTGAGGTAAACAATACAGGGATGGGATAAAGATTATAAAATTAATATATAAGAAGGTGTTACAGTCATGAAAGAAGAAGAGCATGCTGTTTAAAAACGATAAAACAGGGGATCCCTGGGTGGCGCAGCGGTTTAGCGCCTGCCTTTGGCCCAAGGCGCGATCCTGGAGTCCCGGGATCGAGTCCCACGTCGGGCTCCCGGTGCATTTAGCCTGTTTCTCCCTCCTCCTGTGTCTCTGCCTCTTTCTCTCTCTCTCTCTATGTCTATCATAAATAAATAAATATTTTAAAAAATAAAATAAAAAAAATAAAAACAATAAAACAATCATCAGAGAACCAAAATGAATTGTGGACTTCAAAATATAAAAGCTGGGCAGCCCCAGTGGCCCAGCGGTTTAGCACCACCTTCAGCCCTGGGTGTGATCCTGGAGACCAGGATCAGGTCCCATGTCATGCTCCCTGAATGGAGCCTCCTTCTCCATCTGCCTGTGTCTCTGCCTCTGTGTGTGTGTGTGTGTGTGTCTGTCATGAATAAATGAAAATAAATAAATAAATAAATAAATAAATAAATAAATAAATAAATAAATACAAATAGAATAGAAAAGCTGAAATAGAGCCATTTGTCATATAGTTGTAGATAGAATCTAAGAAAGCTTCCAAAAAGTAGAATAAAAAGACAGCAATATAGGCAATAAGAGAGAAAAGATAAGAAAATTGCAGAATCAGTTAGGAAGATCTAATATGTGACCAATAGGTGTTTGAGAAAGAAAGAATGGAAAAAAGGTTGGGAAAAAAAAATTTAGAGGAAAGACAAAATACTACTTTTGAGAACTCAAGCATTGTGAGTCTCCTGATTGATCTGATCATGTAGTGTGCAGTACAGTGGATTCTAAATGACGTAAATTGAGGCAATTATGATTAAATTTCTGGGCTGACCTTTCCAGAGAGTAAAAGTAAAGTGAAATGAGCAGAGAAACTGCTCAGACACAAAGGCTCAAGAATCAGAATATATTAGCTCTCTCAACAACATTGCCAGCTTGAAGCTATTAAAAGCAGTACCTCTGAATACTGAATTGTATGCCTACACAAGTTATCAATGAAGTATAAAAGTAGGATGAAATTCAACTTCAGAAATGGAGTCTCAAAAGTGCCTCTCATGCACTCTTTCTCAGAAAAATTTGGACAATGTACTTCTTTAGAAATTAGGAGAATGAGGCAGAACCAAGAAAGATAGTCTTAAGACTCAGAAAATAGGGGAGTCAGCAGAAGAAGCAGTTGGATGTCAGAATGGTGGCTTTGTAGCAGGCTCAGAGAGCAATGAAACCCTCTTTCAACAGAGGTCTCTGGGTGGCAGGAGGAGGTGGAACCCAACGATTACATTTAACATTGTGGAAAGTTATATTGAGAAATTTTTTAAGGGTGTGGAAAGCCAGAGAAAACAAAATACATAGTTAGCATTCAGTAGCTCCAGGGGGAAAGAAATTATACAAGAATGGAAATACTATCATACTAATCTTAGTATATACTTGGTTTGACAGCAAATAATATTCATGTGATCATAGTAATGGAGTTACTGAATGGTAATTTATTAAAACTGTTGATAAAACTCAATCAGGAAGGTAGAGGGAGGAAGACAGTGGTGTCGTGTGGGGGAGGAGGAAATGGCAGGTCTTGACGGAGAGTGATGTCCTCATCTACTATAACAGAAAGTCAATGGTTGTTGCCTAAATCTCATAAATCACAAACTAGCGACATAAATACTGAGTCAGGAATGCCTTGTGCTGCTAATAACATCAAGGCTGATTAATAGTGGTTTAGAAAAATAAAATTTCGTTTTCTTCACTTTAAAGAAAAAAAGATCTGAGAGTTAGCAGCTGCTTGCTTCAGTTCTGATGCTCAGTTTTGACATCTCTGAGAGTCTCTTGGCCTTTTTCTTGTGGATACAGAGGACCCCTTCAACTTTAACCATTATGTTTAAGGCAGTAAGAAGAGGAAAGAGATTGTGTGAACCTCAGTGGTACCATGTATCAGGAAAGCAATTCCCTCACTGACATTGGCCAGTATGGGATGGCTGGGTGGGTCAGCAGTTGAGCATCTGCCTTCTGCTCAGGGCGTGATCCCATGGTCCTGGGATCAAGTATCACATCGGGCTCCCTTCATGGAGCCTGCTTCTCCCTCTGCCTATGTCTCTGCCTGCCTCTCTCTCTGTGTCTCTCATGAATAAATAAATAAAATCTTAAAAAAAAAAAAAAAAAAGAAGAAGAAGAAGAAGCTGCCAGTATGAGCTCGTGTCCTTAACCAAAAACTGGGTCACACAGTCATCCCTCTCTGCAAAAGTGGCTGGAAAGATTGGTATCTAGGTTTCCCAAACCCTAAGGTGGAGGCAGGCAAGAAAGAAAAAAATGGAAATATATTCTGGGTCAGCCAATCAGCATTATTATTTAGAAATATGGAAGTAAATGCTAGAATTTTAAAAAGAAAGCTCATAAAAATAGATTGCCTCTTAGGAGTGGGATTGGAAAAAAAAAAGGAGTGGGATTGGACAGTGGGGCGGGATGAGGCATGGACTGCTATTTTTCATATGCATTAATCAATGTAATAGTCTATATTATTACTTAATGTAATTATTTGGCTGATAAAGCTATGGATATCATTATATATATATATATATATATATACACACACATACCTTATACACACATGTCTACATGTTATACAATTTTGATAAAAATAAAATTTAAACATAAAAGTGCAAAGAGATCCTGTTCCTTCTTGCCCAGGGTCTTTGAATTTACTACTCCACCTCCCTAAACCTTGACTCTCTTTTCTCTTTTATCTAACTAGCTCCTATCTTCCCCTCAGGTCAGGACTTCATCATCAGGAAAGTCTCTCTCTCTCTCTCAGATTCAGGGTAGTTATATTGGGAAGATGCGTTTCTCCATTATTTATTAATGAGGATCAACATGCTCCTCTTCTTGAAACCACTTATCACAGTTGTAATTTCACATTTACTTGAGTGATGTTTAATCATTGGCCATCTGCCTCCACTACACTCTAAGCTCCAAGAGGACAGAAATTATGCCTATTTTAGGCTCATCATTGTTTCCCCAGAGCTTAATACCTTACCTAGCATTTAGTAAATATGGGATGAATGAATAAATGACAAATACTCTGAATTATGTGCATCCTTCCCATCCTACAACTATTCCATGGTCAAGGGACTTCGATTGAGAGAGATATCAAATTGAGTACTTTCACCTGCAATGTTGAATAAATAAGTGAATTCCAGGAGTATATATGGTGTACCCTCTATATTCTAGGTGCTAAACTGGATTCCTCTTTAAGTTTCAACAGTACTCTATGAGATAGGTAATTATAATAGTTAAGAATGCTTTCAACAGCAAGTCAAAGGGAAGCCAGCTAGCAGGGGCTTTTACCCAAGACTGGTTAATTTATCTTATGTGATAAAAAGTTAGGATGAACAGGGGGAGGTGATTGCTAGCATCAGATTGGCAACTCCATAACTCAGAAGTTGGGGTCAGTGTCCTTGTGCTTGTCTACCTCTCAAGTAAAAAGTATCATATACAACCAAATTGAAAAGCAAGAAAAAGGTAGGCAGGGCACTCACTTCAGTCATGAAAATCTGTTCCAGAATCCCTCATCAAACTTCCCTTTATATCTCATTGATCAGCACTGGGTCACATGACCAGTATAGATCAGGAACTGTATCCACCTTCCATGAGATCAAGGAATCTCCACTCAACATTTGAACAAATAAGGGTTATCTTAGCAAGAAAGAATTGGGAGACTGGCCTTTGCTTAAAAAGAGAAAAAAGGGCAGCCCTGGTACTCGGGGGTTTAGCGCTGCCTTCAGTCCAGGGTCTGATCCTGGAGACCCTGGATCGAGTCCCACGTCCCACTCCCTGCATGGAGCCTGCTTTTCCCTCTGCTGTGTCTCTGTGTCTCTCATGAATAAATAAATAAAATCTTTTTTTTAAAAATGTGGTAGATTTAGTCAAGAATGACTTCATAGAAGAAAAATACTTAGGCAAAATTTTGAAGGAAATAACACAAACTGATTTGATGGAGAAAATGGAAGGGTAGTTGTCGGGTATTATATTAATACCGTTCTCTTCATGTTCACTTTCATATAAAAATTCTTTTCATGTATCCCACTGATCATCAGAGCATCACTCCCTATTTGGGGAATGATTATTACTTTGATGGTCTAAATGAACTATAAATAAACTGAAAAGAGGTGGACATTTACCCAAGGGAAAATGCCAAAATGGGAACCTAGAGACCATGGCTGGGGCAACAGCAGAACAAAATGTTCTCTCTGAGATTTTTAATGAGGCATGCTCACTGTTGATGCTTCAACATACTCTTGAAAATGTCTGAACCTGGAAAAATATATTTAAATTTCCTAATATCATGAGATTGTCCCTTCCTTGTTTGTAAACCTTCAGCAATTCCGCAGTACACATAGGGTAATCTAATCCAATCTAATCTACGAATTGAGACCTACCCCAATCTAAGTCCAATTGCCTAAATCCAGCTACTCTTGTCTTCTGCTAAGGAAATCCAAGTTGAATGTGGTCCGATGTGAGATTTGCAGGGCTACAGACTAGAGGGAACTGTCCTTGTCCAAAATCACAAGTGTGAGCAGAGTCACAGACCAGGAATGAAAATTGGTAGGTGGAGCAAAAATGGCAGAAAGGGTATTTGGAGGAAACTTGAGTACATGGGCCAAAAGGTAATACTAAAAGTAGGCCATGATCTAGGATATCAAGCCAAGACACAAGCATCAGTGAAGGCCAGTTGGGAGCACTGAGATTCAGACTGTAAAAAATCTAGGGCAAGTGCCAGTAGCATTTGTTTGATGGGCATGATTTTTTTTTTTTTTTTTATGATAGGCACGCAGTGAGAGAGAGAGAGAGAGGCAGAGACACAGGCAGAGGGAGAAGCAGGCTCCATGCACTGGGAGCCCGACATGGGATTCGATCCCGGGTCTCCAGGATTGCGCCCTGGGCCAAAGGCAGGCGCCAAACCACTGCGCCACCCAGGGATCCCCGGATGATTTATTTTTGTTATCTGCCCTAATCTGGATACAGCTTCCTCCATCCCCTGCATCACATGATCTCAATTCTTCCTGAGTGGCTCTGGCAGAAAGCCCTGACCTTTCCCAGGGTACTGTGGAGATAGTAGGTTGGTCTCTGTGTCGCATATTGGTCCATGCCCTTCTCAGAATACTAGGTTTAGGAGAAAACCAGAACACAGTATAACTTTCACTGTACTGTTCCCATCTCTAGTTGCAGAGCTTCAGGCAGAGATGTGCATGAAGAGAGGACAAGGAGATAACTAAGTCTAGGTGGTCCAACCCAGCAGAAAGGAGATGGTCATAAGCTCTTACGTTGGAGACAGAAGTCATAAATGGAAGACTTCTGAGGCCATGACTGGTCCCGTGTGGTACTTTCCAAGTTAGAAAAGGGCAGATTTAAAAAAAAAAAAAAAGAAAGAAAGAAAAGAAAAGGGCAGATTTGCCAGGAAGAGAGCCCTATAGTGTTGTCCAATGCTGAGGTTCTCTCTAATTCTTAGGGCCAGTTGTCATATATCATCAGGAAATTTCTTGAAAATCTCCAAGTGCCCTATAGCTCCTTCTGGTTCCTGTGAGATATTAGATGTTAGAGGTACACTAGGACCTTGCTTCATAAAGTGTAACCACAGATCAGTAATATTGGAAAAACCTGAGGGCTTATTAGGAATACAGAGTCTCAGGCCTCCTGAACTGAATCTATATTCTAACAAGATTCATATGCACATTAATATTTATGGAGCATGTGTCTAGAGCATGGAGATACAGCCATGAGTGGCAGCCATATCTTTTGGGGGTTCAGGGCAAAGAAGTACAGTGACTCTTGAACAACACAAAGAGGGATTCCTGTGTGGCTTAGCGGTTTAGCACCTGCCTTTGGCTCAGGTCATGATCCCGGGGTCCCAGGATCGAGTCCCATATCAGGCTTCCTGCACGGAGCCTGCTTTTTCCTCTGCCTATGTCTCTGCTTCTCTCTCTGTGTCTTTCATGAATAAATAAATAATAAAAATCTTTAAACGAATGAATAACAGAAAAATTAGGGGTGCCAACCCCCAGTGTAGTCAAAAATTCATGTGCAACTTTTGACTCCCCCCAAAATTTAACTACTAGTAGCCTACTGTTGACCAGAAGCCCCACCAATAACATAAACACATATTTTATATGTTACATGTATTATACACTGTATTCTCACAGTAAATGAAGCTAGAGAAAGAAAATGTTATTAATAAAATCATAAGGAGAGTTAATACATTTATAGTGCTATACTGTATTTATAAAAAAATCTGCATAAGATGGACATGTGCAGTTCAAACTTGTGTTATTCAAGGGTCAACTGTACAATTGATTTGTATAAGTAAATTGTAACCAGTGGACCAGGTCTTTGTAGCAAAGGTTCCTCTTCAAAACTCCCTTGGGATCATCAATGGATCCCAACTAAACTAATATGATGAATGGCTAATGGGAAACTTTAGAATGAGCTATTATGTGGTCACCACGTTAAACCTATTGATCAGTCTTAGCATCACTAAAAGTAGAACAAGCAGACCCTATGAGCCTTCTGAGGCATAGTACCACACAGTCTATGGCACCACTTTCGAGGTGTTATTGACTAAAAATGAAGCCAAATTTTATCAAGCCTTGGGAAATAAGGAAAATAGGGAAACAAATGTAAGGACACCCCAAAAGGCCAAAGAGGCAAATGCGGACTATTGGGAAGCCAATAAGAAACAGATTCACTGCAACAAGTCAATGACATGTGGAAAAAAAAAAAGTGGGGTTGGGAGAGGAGGAATCTGCATTAAAATGGATTTAAAAGACAAATGAGGGATGCCTGGCTGGTTCAGCGGTTGGGCAGCTGCCTTTGGCTCAAGTCATGATCCCGGGATTCCGGATGGAGTCCTGCATCGGGCTCCTGAGAAGAGACTGCTTCTCCCTCTGCTTATGTATGTCTCTGCCTCTCTCTCTCTCTCTCTCTCTCTCTGTGTGTGTGTGTGTGTGTGTCTCATGAATAAATAAATAAATCTTTAAAAGACAAATGACTGAATGTAATTTGTGGACCTCGTTTGGGTCTTGATTTAGACAACTAACATTTCAGAAATGTATGGGGAAATATGTAGAGGTATAATGACATGATATCTGAAATTTGCTTTAAAATAATTCAACAAGAAGTGGAAAAAGATTAGATAAAGCAAATGTGGCAAAATCTTTCATAATTATTGAATTTAGGCAAATGGGTATGAGAGGATTCATTGTACTGTTTTTCTACTTGCCATGTGAGCTTAATTTTTTATAAGCAAAAATTTGTTTAAAAAAGCAATAAAATCCAGAACCCAATTTCCATTTTTGTCTAGCTGCAATGCTGCAGGGAAAGGAGTGGACAGGTGGAGGTGGGTATGGAGGGCTTTATTTATTTTTTTTTTTAAGATTTTATTTATTCATTCATGATAGACACACAGAGAGAGAGAGAGAGAGGCAGAGACACAGGCAGAGGGAAGAGCAGGCTCCAGGCAGGGAGCCTGACATGGGACTCAATCCCGGGACTCCAGGATCACGCCCTGGGCGGAAGGTAGGAGTTTAAACCACTGAGCCACCCAGGCTGCCTGGTATGGAGGGCTTTAAACAAGGCTTTCAACAACCAGAATATGTGGGTCTGGCTGAGGTCTCCATGCTTCATCGGCCTCTGAGTGTGTGAGAGCTACAGAAGTCTGTGTGTGTATGTGTGTGTGCACATGTATGGGAGAGCACTCAATTTGAAAATATGACACTTAAGGAAAATGATATAACTCTTTACTGGGAGCCAGTGAGGACAGAGCTAAGGATAAAGTTCCTAAGGACCAGATTTGCAATAGGAAATTCCTTTCCCAAAATATCAGGTGATGCCCAAACCAAAAAAGAAAAGGGAGCAGAAAGAAACTGGATGAGAAAACAGGTTCCCCAAAGCTAGGTAGGTCCCCAGGAACAAAGAAGCCTCACAAATTATCAGGAGCAAGTTCATGGCCAGGCCTTGGAGTCAGAGATGCAGAGAATGAGCACACAAGACTTGCAGAAAATAAGGCCAGCCCATGGAGAATCATGTATTGCTTATCCCAGCTCTATGGGCCAAGAAAGAAAGGACATCAACTTTCTTTTCTCAGTTTTGCTTTCTAACAGGCCCCTTCATCGACTCTGTTCTAGGCGAACAGCTGTGCACATTGTCTCTTAGGTACTCACTGAATTTTCTAATGAGTATTCAAAGCAGTTTAACTCAAGTACCTCAAGACTGGAGGGCTGACTAGCTGGCTCAGTCAGTAGTGTGCAACTCTTGATGTTGGGGTTGTGAGTTCAAGCTCCACATTGGGCAGATTACTTAAAAACAAATAGATTTTTTTTTTTTTCAAAAAGACTGTCAGTGTAGGAATAAGAAAGAGAAGAAGGGAGAAGATAGGTGATTGCTCTTGATTCTAAGGATTTTAAAGGATTAGGCTTCCATCAGAATCATCAATAGTCCAGAAGGAAGGATCTTCAGAAATTATCCTGGCATCTTAGATTTAATCTTGCTTCTTTTTTTCATTCTGTCAGCTGCTGCTACATAGTTTTTGTAGCAACAGTGTGCTCAAAGTCAGAGTTGCCTGTAAATTTATGGCATGTAAGGCATTAATTATTTGACAATACTCTGCTTTAAAAATGCCTTTGACATTTCAACAGGAGCAACTCATAAAAGAACAATTTAGGAGTTCTGTTTGTATTTTTGAGTGCATAAGCATTTAAAAATGAAACAATGGTATATTAGTTATCAATTGCTGTGAAACAAACTGCCAATATATAGCAGACTAAAACAACATACATCATCTCACTTGGTTTCTGAAGGTTTAGAAACCATGAGCAGGTCTGCCAGGTGGTTCTACCTCAAAGTCTTTCATGAGGTTGTGGTCAAGCCATTAGTTAGGTCTGCAGTCATCCAATGGCTAGAAGATCTCTTTCCAAATTCTCTCACGTGGTTGTGCCATGGACTATTGGATGGTAGGCTCAGTTATTTGCCATGTTAATCTCTCCACAAGGATGTCTCAGTATCCTCAAATGATGACATCTTTCCCCTAGAACAAGTGACAGAGAAAGAGAGAAGGAAATAGAAGCATCTGCATTTTTTACAACCTCATTTTTCCTTCTGTTGTCACACAAACCAATCTCGGTGCAGTGTAGGAGAGAATGAAACCAGGATGAGTATCAAGGAGGTCTCCACCTGCTATTCATTGGAGCCATCATAGATACTGCCTTCCACATATGGGTAATTTTTAAAGCTTAGGGAAAAAGAAACAAACCCAAAAAACAAATGGACGGAATGGTCTCACACATCTTCACTTATGACAAAGCTCTATGCAGTGTAGGAAGAACAGGATGGTCTTCTAAAAAACTGAATCTGGGCCAATAAGATATCTAAATTAAGGAAGGAACTTAACCTCTACTTTACATAAAACAAGTTAATTCCGGGTGGATTGTAATTTTAAGTGTTAAAAGTAAAACAATAAGCCTTCTAGAAGATAACACAGAGAGATACCTTCATGACCTTGGAATAGACCAAAAGAAAAAGAAACAAGAAAAGAAAAAGAGAAAGGATAGAAAGAGTGAAAGAGAAAAAGGAAGATTTGTATAAATCCATAAGAAAAAGACAATCCCCCCCCCCAAAAAAGAAAAGAAAATCCAATGGCAAATGAGCCAATAAACTTGAACAAGCAAATCCAAAAAGTGAATATTCAAAAAATTAATAAACATAAATAATACACTCAAAAACTTGCTTTTAATAATTCATTAAAACAAGGGCTTGTAAAAGTTTTATATATGTGTGAGGACACTGTGTAATCTGTTGGTGTGCATGCTTCTTAAGAGTATCAACTCAATTTTACAGGAGAGCTTAGAGCATTCTGTGTCTCCTATAAAAAGCAGCCTTCATTTTGGATTCTGCAATGGTTATATTTTCTCCACAATAATTAAAATCCTTTTTTGTTTTTCCTCGCTGTTATATTTTGCCACAGACATTTTGCCTTTTTAATCTGATTGTGTCTTTCTTGTTTCAGATGTTAGTTGTGTCCCCTGGTTGGTAGGAATTAACCAGGTATCCACCGGTCTACAGAATCTGAACTGAGACTAAACTTTTGTACTTTAAAAAAATACCAACAGTGAGGATGGGCAGATTTGGAAGGAATGAAAAGGGAAGGGAAGGAAAGTCTGAGAATGGAATTTGCCAGTTTGAAACCTGGGAGATAGCGTTGGTGAGTGCACCGTGCTTGGTTGCCTTAGGGGTGAAATGCAAAATGGGTCCTTAGCCAGGATCAGCCCACCTCCCTACCCTCTCTGTTCTGGGCTCCAGGCATCTCAGCCCTGTGAAAGGAACAGCCTGTCCCCAAAGAGAGGCCCCAATCCCAGCTCCCACAAATTACATGGCATTGACAGCCATCTGTGTCCAGTCATGTTAGGAGCTCCTTATTGCCTCTGATAATAGGCAAACTGGCAGCCCTCGGGGGGATAGGGAGGATTCTGACAAGAAATGTATATTGCTGTGTTTATTACATAAAGAATGACTATCTAAAGAACACAAATTAGTCATTGTCATAGAAACCTATAACTAGAACTAGGATAAATGAGACCATACAGGATGAAGACATTGCCAAACTGAAAAAGAGGATAAACATTTCAAGAGTTTTTTGTAATGTGTGAATAAAGTCAATGAAGTTGCTGCAGAATGCAGTTATGAATTTGACGTCAGGATGTTTAAACTTTTTGCAGATGTGAGTTTATGAAAGTATTTTCTGAATGTAGCAAAATACATCTGCCCTAACTAGCAACTGGGAGAAACTGGAGCTCTCAGCATGTGCAAAATAGGACTGGAAAAATGAGAAGAATGGTTTGTTGGGACTGCCAAAGAACCCTCCAATAGATTGCATTTTTTTCCCACCTAGGTTCTAAACAAGGTGAGATACAAAATAAAGATACAAAATGGAGGCCAATGGGATCCCTGGGTGGCTCAGCGGTTTAGCTCCTGCCTTCAGCCCAGGCGTGATCCCAAAGTCCCCGGATCGAGTCCCACATCGGGCTCCCTGCATGGAGCCTGCTTCTGCCTCTGCCTGTGTCTCTGTCTCTCTCTCTCTCTTTCTCTCTCTCTCTCTCTTTGTGTGTGCATGTCTCTCATGAATAAATAAATAAAATCTTTTTTAAAATAAATAAATAAATTAATTAATTAATAATAATAAAATAAAATGGAGGCCAAAATGTCATCTTTACAATTGAGAGAGGCACACTTGAGGTCAAGGCTTAATGAGAACCAAATTGGGCCTGAAGCCTAAACTCCAGAGTTCCAGTCCGCTGGGTCCCAGGCCTGCAGACTGACACTGTGGACGCAAAGGAAAGCCCGTGCTCCCTGCAGGCAGGTTTTGATCAAGAGAATGAAAGCAAGCAAGCAACTAAACAACATTTCTAGTTTATCTTCCCAAATTTCCAAATCAGTGAAGTCACTCTAAAATCATCAGTGGTGGGATGCCTGGGTGGCTCAGCAGTTGAGCGTCTGCCTTTGGCTCGGGGCGCATGATCCCAGGCCCGGGATCAAGTCCCACATCAGGCTCCCTGTGAGGAGCCTGCCTCTCCCTCTGTCTATGTCTCTGCATCTCTCTCTGTGTCTCTCATGAATAAATTAGATAAAATTTAAAAATAAATAACTAAAATCATCAGTGGTATATTCTATTGGTGAGTGCACAAGTATAAACAGTACCCTCTAGGTAGCTCTATTAATGAATGATGTCAATGAGAATTTAAATGGGATCAAAGAATTCTTAGTCATGGCAACTGTCATAGGAAAAGATTTGGTTTTATGTCCTGTGCAGTTATCAGCCTATATTGGTAAAATTCACCATGTGACCTCTGATGGTGTCCTTGTGAAGGGCAATGTGAATGTCAGACTGGCTTCAAATCTTAGTCTGTGGTGATAATATGTTCTGTGTTCATGGAACATATAAATGGAGGCTATTGAGCTGCAGTAGATCATAGCAATGAAAGCATAATATGCCAATATTGCAATATCTAATTTTACAAGTATCTTGGGAGTAGTTAGTTACCTTAAATATAAAAAACAGGAACCTACATTTGTATATAGTTATTTTCCATTATGAAACAGAATTCAATTAATCTCACTTAAAGGAGTCAGCGAAAGGCACAACGTGAAATATAAGACCTACCGTAGCATTTAGGGATGCAAGGAAAGGTGAATGTTCTGTGGTTCTAATGAAAGGGGAATGAAATGCTACTACCTACTATGTACAAGCAACATCTACAAGGCTCTTGTCTCTTCTTACCCTTAGAGAATGTCATTCTAATTAGAACTCTGAGTTGCAAGTATTTGAACTTGTTTTGCCAGTGGGATTACATTATTGGGGTCCAGGGATCACAGAATCCAAAGGCAGATGTGCAGATAGTCTCAGAAAGGAGCTGTGGCCCATTGCTGTGTGGTTAGAGAGCCGGGGCACCCTCTCATTGCCTCTCCTCCTGGTCTCTCTCTGATGGTTCTGCTGGTTCTTCTTTCTTGGCATACTACCTTGCTCTGCTATCGATCCACTCGATGGGCAGAAGACGACTTCCCATTCCACTCAAGTTTTTATGGTTGACCCAAATGCAGGAAACCCACTGACTCTCTCTCAACCTCCCTCTTGGCACTCCTCTCTTTCTCTCTCCTTCTCTCTCACTCCTCTTGCCCCTTCCCCATTCTAAGTTTCTAGGATAAAAATATGATTGGTCTAGATTAGATCAAGTGTTCTCTTTGCAGCAGGCAGGATCATGCAGGAGAAATAGCTACCACTCCCCACACCAACCCTACTGCCACCAATTTAGAAGGACTGGGTTCATAATCCAAAAGGCACTTTCTAAAACGTGGTGTGGTAAGTTGGTGGGATTCTTCTCCTGGCAACACATAAACACACACACACACACACACACACACACACACACACACACTCCATAGCTTCAAAGCAAAACAGTGACTCTTACTCCTTTTTTCACTTTCTGTTTCTAGCTCAGTGACCTAGATGTTAGTGAAAGGAATATATGTAGTAGACTGAATATGTATTTGTTATATGATTGACTAAGAATACAGAGAACAGACCCTGCATCCAGGGCAAAACACGCACATGAGTGCATGCACGCATGTGTGCACACACAGACTGAATGAGTTATGTCTCTGAGGATTCAATCAGAAGAAATTAGTTCTGGATACTTTAGCCAGAAATGGATTTCAGTGGAAACATATAAATAACTGACAGATTTAAGAAGAAATCCAAATATTCAGGCTCAGGATGGACAAAAACTGGGGCTACTCTCAGGTTCTGAGTCAGCAGGAATGGGTGGATGGTCTCCTCACAAGGCTGGCACACTGTCTTCTGCCCCTTAGCTCAAGACTCAGATCCCAGAGAGAAAACATCTAACTGGCCTAGCTCTGGCCAAATGGCCTCCTGCCTGCCCACCCCAGCACCTTGACCGATAGACCCACCAAAATGGTATCCATGAGGACAAGGGGAAGGGTCCCCAAGGCAATGCTGGGAAGAGGAATACAGTCCCAATAGAAAAAGCCAACAGAGGTCACTACAGGGGCCTTTCAGACTGTCAGGATAGTTATGTCTCTGGTGAGGTGCAAATGGAAAATGCTGGCCGTTGTCCAGTCCATTCACCTTGCCTGCCAAAAAGTCTCTTAGCGGCCTTCTCCTGTCTTGGCAACTAGCTAGCACTCCACCCAGGAATGTCACCTGACTACGCTTCCTGCTATCCAACATTCTTAAATAGAGTAGATCTGGATAGGAGTTTGGACCAACACGGCTTTGGTTAAGTTTGACTCATCCCTAAAGATTTTGGAGCACTTTCTAAATCAAAAAAAAAAAAAAAAAAAGAAAGAAAAAAGAAAAGCAATGAGAGGAAGAAGGGGGTCTTTTCCCTGGGGCAACAAGAAGCCTTAGTTAAGTTAAACTGTTCTTCAGGGTGTTGGATTTTGTCAAATACCTTTTCTGCATCTATTGATATGATCATATGATTTTCCTCCTTTGGCCTTTTGGTATGATGGGTTGATTGTTAATTGCTTTTTGAATATTTAATTAGCCTGGCATTCCTAGAATAAATCCCACCTGGATATGGTACCCAAAAATGAACAGTTATTCAACTGAAGGATCAGGAGTAAATCATCAAAACAATTATAAAACCCCCTTAAATAGGTCAATTAAGATAGTATTTTTTAGTTACCCTATATAGTATCATTATATATATTTTTAAAGATTTATTTATCTATTTGAGAGAGAGAGAGTTTGTGTATGAGTAGGGAGAGGGACAGAGGGAGAAGTAGAATCTCCAGCAGACTCCTCACTGAGCGTAGAGCCCCAAGCAGGGCTGGATCCCACAACCCTGAGATCATGACCTGAGCCCAAACCAAGAGCCAGACACATAACCAATTGAACCACCCAGGCACCCCAATAGCATCACATATTTTTTATTTCCTAGTTTTTCACTGCAAAAGTAATGGAATTCATTTCAATAATCACTGTAGAGAGAAAGAATACAATAATCATTCAATCTTAACCACCTAAGTTGGCATTTTTGTTACCAGTTATTTTCCACTCCGCTCTCAAACTTCAAACCCATTAATAAGTCTTGCTCTATTTTTAGCCTCAGAACAGCATTTAGAACAGACTGGGGAGATGTTCTTGTTCTCCTAAGCGAGGCGTGGCATCCATTCCTGACTGCTCTCTGCCAGCCCAGCGGTTTCTCCAGAGACAAGCTAGCTCTGTCAGGTGAGGGACACCTGTACCCTGGGGACCATTAGCACATTCCCCAGAGATTAGTCAATTCTCACTAACTAGATGAAGATCACTAATGGCCACAAGGAAAGACTAAAGTCACTTATTTCAATGATTTTTATTTCTTTGTGGGTGTGTGTATTCTTTATTTCACCTCATTTTTCAGAAATTTTATATTGATTATTTTTAGTTCTTGTAACTGAATTTGATGTAATCATGTGAAATATTTAATCTACCATGTGGGATCCTTTTTGTAATGACTTGAATACCCATTTAGCTAAAATTTAACGTGAATTTTTATTTTTTTTAATTAAAAATTTTTTTAAAGATTTTATTTATTTATTCATGAGAGACACAGAGAGCGGCAGAGGCACAGGCAGAGCGAGAAGCAGGCTCCATGCAGGAAGCCCAATGTGGGACTCGATCCCGGGATGCTAGGATCACGCCCTGAACCAAAGGCGGACGCTCAACCACTGAGCCACCCAGGCATGCTTAATATGAATTTTTATATTGTTTACCATTCTGTGGAAATACAAAGCAATTGGAAATAAGTCAGTTGTTCTCCCACCCAACTCTTTGATTATAAAAACCTCTAGATGTTTTTTGTTTTGTTTTGCTTTGTTCTATAACATTTTCTGAAACTAGTCTCATACTAGTCTCATAATTATTTTCATTGGGATAACTTTCTGGCAGTTTTGTGTGTTTTAGTCCAGAGAAATTGAAGAGTAGAATCCAAACAAAATCTTGTTTACTTTTGCCACACTTTAGGAACCAGAGTAAATTCAGTCCAGAGGACCCTAGGGGAAAAGGAGGGAAAAGGAAAAGAAAAGAAAAAAGAAAAAGAAAAGAAGGCTATTCATTGTGCACAATTGAAATTAGCAAAGAAGGCTTTATTTACACTGGACATTATCATCCTAATTAAAAGTGTAAAGCAATACATCCATAATGATAGATAATTGTCCTTGAGAGCACTATTAATGAGATTTGATAATCAAATGCTTGTGTGGGGGCATTTAGAAATTAGCAGAGTCTAATTATTTGAGCTGCCCAATTTTTACAGAAGGAAAATTAGTTTTGGGCAAAGTACATTTTTCTGGGCGTCCCCCTCACTTGGATTCAAATGGGTACTGTTTTTTTCTGGAGCGCTTGTCTCTTCATTAGATTGGCTTCCGGGAGAAAGGCCAGCAGTGTTCTCCTGCTCTGGGATAAGGCTGTCTGGTCGGTCAGTCTGTCCAGGTGGGCAGCGAGCCAGCCAGCCTATCTCTGTTTGCTGTTTCACCTGCCATTCCCCTGTTCCCACCTGTTGGCTCCTAGTGTGGGACGCTGTTGTTGGGCTCTGGTTTTCTACCTCAGTGAGCATTCAACAGTCTGTTTTGATGCCTTGCTTTTAGAACCAGGTTTAACAAAGCAAGGGGTGGAATTGCCTTCCTGGGAAGTCAAGAAAAACAGTGCCACTCAAGCTCCACTGGGAGGTTGTTGCTACTATTACTGCTTTAAATCAAGGCAGGCCTTCTCCCTTTTCATGCTATCTCAGACCATATGCAATTGCTGCTCCTTGACCCATTTTGATTCTAAAACTGTCAATTTTATGTGATCAGCTTAATAGTTGAATTTGGAACACAATGGAGTGAATTTCAGCAAAGGAGGAGAGAACAGACATTTACTGAGGTCACAGCGTGCCAGACATGGTAACTCACTCATACCTCAAATTACCCCCAGAATACAAGCTACATAAGGGCAAGGAGCAAGCTTGCCTTGTTGACAATCCCATCCCCATTTCCAGCACAATATATGGCTCAAGAGATATTCACAGGCAGTGGCATAAAATAGACTAGAATATCAATACAGCTTGCAGAGTGCATGCGATTGTAAGCCTGTATATATATACAAATTGATCAATAAGGTACCTGGCATATGAAGCAGCTCAATAAACATTAGGGTAGAGAGATTGAGACTAGGAGAGATGAAATAATGTGCCCGAAGGTAAATTGCTCAAAAACAGTGAAGGCAAATTGGAACATATTTGGTTAAATCCCAAGCCCACATCGTTTCTGTTGTGCTCATACAGTTGTATTTCACACAAGGTCCAATCTTGGTAGCTCTTTCTATTCTGTTCCCCACAATCCTCCAACTTCCATCCCCAGTTCTTAATCATGTTACCAATGAGGTCTCTGGAGCCAGAGGAAAGGGCAAAGACAAGAGGACCTGCCTCAGTTGCAACCGCATTGCCTCCCCTGCCTACAGCTTCCCTACTGGTCCCTGAGAACCTGCTGATGGCTGAGAACTGACACACCAGACTGTGCCGTCTTGGCAGACATACAATTCTGCGCCCCTGCCCTGCCTCCTATTTCCAGAGGAAGTCATAATAGTAATAAAGAGGAGAAGGAGGAGAAGGAGGAGGAGGAGGAGGAAGAGGAGGAGGAGGAGGAGGAGGAGAAACAATAACAAGGTCACTTCCATGTGCCAGCTGCCACTCTAAGCTCTTTGCTTGCATTATTTCGTTTACTGCTCACAAAATTCCACAATCATCCTCATTTTACAAACTGAAGTCACTTACACAAAGCCAAGCCATTGATTTTAACTCGGCTCTATCTTACTTCAGAGCCCAAGCTTTTAACCCTTCCTTATAACCTAAGCTGGAACAGAAATGTCCCCATATTATCAAGAAGGACCATGAAAAGAGCTAGAGAAAAGCAAGATTGGAATATCAGAAGACAGGCTATCATTTATCCTTTCTTCCAGTAACAAAAGTTTGTCAAGGTTTCAGTTGCTCTGAAATTCGCACACTTGTGCTAAGGCCGTCTAGGGGCCCAATCAGGGGCTACTGCTCCGTCATTAGGAAGGAGGAACATGTGGGGGGAAGATGCTGTCCTTGATAAAACCACCCTTCAGGATAGGAGGCAAGAGAATTGAAGGAAGATAATGATGGGCCAAAAAGGAAAAACTAGCATTCTACCTCTATAGAGAAGCAGAATGAGGGTCCCAGAACCCAGCACACTTAAGCTTGAAACCTGGCTCCACCATGGGTTTACTGAGTGACCTTGGAAAAGTTATCTCCCCTTTCTGAATCTTATTTTCTTTATCTGTATAAAAGAGAACTAATAATGCTGACCTCACTGGGTGGTTACAGCATTTAAAATGAGGGCGTTTGTAAGGGACCTGGAATACTTCAAAATTTAATAAATAGTGATTCTCCTCCCTCCTTCTAGGGAATTAGAGAAAGCAAATTCACTTTGTTTAAATGCATATAAAAAGGTTTCAGACGGCTCCTTAACAATGTAGATTTTTGTCAGTGAATATGCAAGCCAGAAATAAAGAGGGTTAAGAAACATTGGCCAACAGTATCCCTATCTCTTCTTATGATCAGCCTCCTCATGAAGGCTTTCCTCCTCAGACAAAAAAGCAGAGGCTCTTGTTTGAGACACTCAGCCTCTGGTGGGGATGAACCCCCTCCTTCTCTGACTCCAGCCCATGCTGGGCACCAAAGCATCTTGGAGTGGAAAGCCTTCCCTCCTGGTGCTCCCTTTGTCATTAGCATGTGGGCCAAAACTTAAAAGATGAGGCGGTAGAAGAGGGGGTGGGGAATGAGAGTGTGGCAGCTGGGTCCTACTGCGTGTGCTATGAAATGTGCAAAAGAGAGGACAATTCATAAAAATTCAGAGGTTTTGGAATTCAAAGCAAGACCACTAGCTGTCACCACTGTGACCATTTTAATAACATCGTCTGTCTTCAGTGTCTGATCACAGGTAAATTGATCGTAGGTACAAATCACCGGCACATTTAATGCTCTTAGCACCCACTTTGCATTTCATTGGCAGATATAAGGAACGGTTTCAGCTACTTTTCCATTTGTAATTGTTTTCTTTGGATCCTGATGCTTTAGTCACTGCTCATCACTGCTCATCAAAGAGCTTTTATTAACTCATGTCTTCAGGTTAATTCTGCCTTAGAAAGGGAGTTGGATTTCAACATGCACCTTGAATCTTTTAGGGATCAGGGTAAGCCCATGCCTCTCCTTCCTGTATGATGCTGTGCGAAGCTGGGAAAGCCCTGCACTGCATGGCCCAGTGGTGCATGCTCCGTTTTCCCTCTCGTGTAACCCAAGGCAAACATCTCAAATGGATCATTTAACCCCACTCCCCACTTTCCTTCACCTCTGTTTGATCTCAGGCTTAAAAAAAAAAAAAAAGAAAAGAAGACTCCTTCAAATTGATTTATTCAAATGGACAAAATGCAGTTTATATAAGGAGCCCTGAAACACCATAGGGATGGTCTTTATCATTGTGCAGGATAAAAAAGGAGAAGCAAAGTGACTCAAATGAGTGTTTATGTTGTTCAGGAGGGCGTGGGAGGCGGCTGGAGAGATGGCATTCTATCTCCTTCCCACTTCTTTCCTCCTGTCCTGTACATTAGCACTTGCCCTCTGGGCAAGTGGGCTAATTTTTTTCTGTTGAGAGAGACTGCTTGTCCTTCATTTGGCCCACACTTTTATTTTTGTTGCTGTTGTTTTGTTTTAATAACTGAATCTCTTTAGACTTTAACCGCAGAGATTAGTCTGCGACCCTCAGGCCTTTGCATGCCAAGAGAGGGAAAGGCAAAGGCTGAGATATATGCAGATATCAGGTAAGTATGGTGATGCCTTTCTGGATTAGACAAACACAGGCCAGTTTTCTTCCAAAAGCTTGTATTTGCTCCAGCACTTACCTTCTTTTAACTTGTCATGTTTATATAGAAATGGTTACGTGCTATATGAGTGGTGCTTAATTCACAGAAAGAATTCGGGATCCCAACAGCCATACTGACTTTGCTTTTCTAAAATGCCCCAATCCTGTTCTACCGTCACCATGTGAGTTCTTAACTAAATAGAGTGTTGGCATGGCCAAGCAGCAAGAATATATCAAATACTGGCAAAGGGAGTGGGTTTCCACCTTCACTACGCATGGCATTCCCCTGGGTGATTAAAAAATATATATACGGTTATCCTAGCTCTGCACCAGAAATTCAGATTCAATGGGCCTAGGCGTAAGTATTTTTTTAAAGGTTCTTCAGGTGATTTTAATGAGCAGCCAGGCTCTAGAACCCTTGGGCAAGGCTCTCTCCTTTCCCAGAAAGATCCAGAATTGTTTTAGAAGTACCTATCTAGACGTGTGGTGTCATGGTCTCTAACTACTGAAACTAAAGCTATATGATTGTTCCTTATGTAATTAACTCTCCTATCATGAACACTCGTGAATACTCTAGAGTTTAGTCTTTTCAACTGTAAGACAGAGGCTTTGTTTATATAATTCCAAACACTGCTTGGTGGAGCCAAATCTTAAGCTAATTCCTTTAAAAGGTTGGATATGTGGCATGGTTTCAAAAATAAAAGACTTAATGGAGCCCAGCCTCTTGTGACTTTGGGCAGATTTCTTAACCACTCTGTCTCAGTTTTCTTATCTATAAAATGGAGTAAAAAATAGTACCTATATCAGAATTTTTTAGATTAAGTGAGTTAATCCACATACAGTACTTTGAACATGATTTGGCTAATAGCAAGTGTTCAGGAAATATCTATTGTTATTATGACTATAAGACTCTGTCCTTTGACCCAGGTTCATTTGACTGCAACTAAAATCCTCTCCCTGCCTCTCCCTGCCTAACTCTCTCATTAGCTGAATGAAATTCTTATCAAGGAGAAGAGTGAGCTCAGCTATATTGTAAAGGTATGTCTCTCGTTGTGAGAAAATATTACTTTAAAGAGGCAAAATCTAGATGTTTGAGAGTGGTCATGCCCCTACACGGGATGATAGGGGCTACCATAAAGTGCTTGCTCAATAGGGAGACCAGCTTAGGGATTCCCAGCAGAGCAGCATCTGAAATTTTGATTTTGTTCTTGGAAGTAACACTAGGCCATCTTTCCTCAGAAAAGAATCAAGAATTCTCTCAGAAATCACAGAGTTGGGTTATTGCAGCTTTTGCCATACACACTGGGGCAGTGTTTCTGAAATACTATGAGAGATTCAGGGAATGTTCTGGGGAATCTGCTGCCCCAAAATAGACCATATGCTTTAGTACAGTGCATACCCTGGTTCCTCCACTGTTCAACTTTTTCCTGTGCAGGATTATAATCCCAAAAGAATCAGTATAACCCTGAAAGAGAACAGCTGTTTATTGAAGCATGATTTAAATTCTCTTTTCCCACATCTATTATAGCCTTGGGTTGTTCTTAAGCAATCAGAGAAAATAGGACCAATGCTTGGAAGAGTGATCCCTTCTTCAAATGAGTCAAATTAAGACATTTGTTGACTTCCGCAGAAGACAAAGTAAGAAGCAAGGATTTGACTTACTCAAGGATCTCTCGGCTTATGTCATGGCAAAGTTCTCTTCATTGGTTTTTCTATTGCCTTTCAAATATGAGTTGACATACAAGCATTTGATATAGTGTGAGAAGTTAGATAAGGGGGGTAGAATGTCATAAGCCCTAGATGGGGATCAGGACACTTAGTTTCCAGTCTTGCCTCTGCCTTAGCCAAATTTAAAATTTCAGCCTCAGGCATGTGGGTGGCTCAGTTGATTGGGCATCTGCCTTCAGCTCAGGTCATGATTCCAGGATCCTGGGATCAGGCCCTACATCAGGCTCCCTGATCAGTGGGGAGTCTGCTTCTCTCTCTCCCCTACCCCTCCCCCTGCTCCTGCACCCTGCACTGTCTCTCTGATAAATAAATAAAATCTTTTAAAAAACCAAAAAACTTCAGCTTCTTGGGCAATTGTAAAGCATGAGTAGAGGTCTGAGGTCTCTATCCATAGTAAAATGTCATTTAAATCCAAATCCATTTATAGGTGAGTTTTAGTCAGTGTAGCTAAATGTTTGTCTCTTTTATTGTTCTTTTCAAAGAACCAGCTTTTGGTTTAATTGATTTTTTTCCCTATGGTCTTTCTAGTCTCTATTTTATTCAATTTCTACCTAATTTAATTTATTTTAATTTAATTTCCACCTAGTTGAAGGTCTTGCCATTGTAGATACCCACCATGCTGCCCACCATCTCTAGCAGGATGGATCATGTCCCATAAATTTCTCTTAACCACCTCCTGCTTCCCCAAGTGGGGAGCCTCCTCCTTCTTGGCATTGTGCAGGTACTTCAGCAGTGAGTGCTGCTTCCTCAAAAAATCCAGGCTGAGACTGTCCCTGCTGGGCGTTGTATAGCTGCATCAACTGCCTGTAGGCCATGTCCAGCAGTTGGTCAATGTCCATCCTGCTGGTGAACTCATGGTGCATCGTTTTTGCTCCTTCTGCTCTCTTATTAGCTCTTCCTTTATTTCCACTTTAATCTTTATTATTTCCTTCCTTCTGCTCATTTTTAGGTTTAGTTTGTTCTTTTTCCAGTATCTCAGGGTGGAAGATCAGGTTATTGGTTTAAGATCTTTCTCCTTTCTTAATATAACAGTCACAGCTATGAATTTCCCTTTAAGCAGGGATTTAGCTGAATTCTATACATTTTGATATATTGTATGTTCATTTCATTCACTTCAAAGTGTTTTTTTTTTTAACTTTTACTTATTTAAGTAATCTCTACATCCAAGGTTGGGGCTCAAACTCATGACCCCAAGATCAAGAGTTGCAGGCTTCTCTGACTGAGCCAGGAGCCCCACCTCAAAGTATTTTCTGATTTCCCTTTTAATTTCTTTTTTGATCCATTAGTTATATAGGAGTGTATTGTTTAATTTCCACATATTTATGAGTTTCCTCAATTTTTTTCCTACACTGATTTCTAATTTCATTACATAGTGATCAGAGAACATACTCTATTATTTCTATCCTTTTTGATTTATTGAGTTTCATTATGTGGCTGCTGTAAGAAAATACCATAGACAGTAGCTTAAAGAACAGAAACTTATTTTCTCACAGTTCTGGAAACTGGGAAGCCCAAGATCAAGGTGCCAGCCCATTTAGCTTTGGTGGGAGCCAAAGGCAGCCCACTGCCTTCTCACGTGTTCTCACATGGTAGAGACAGAGAGAGGGAGAGAGAGAAGAGAGACAGAAAGCTCTCTAGTGCTTCCTCCTATATGGACACACTTACCAGTGTGCCTGGGTGGCTCAGTTGGTTAAATGTCTGCCTTCTTCTCAAGTCATTGGGATTGAACCCCGTTTGGCTCCCTGCTCAGGGAGAAGGCTGTTTCTCCCTCGCCCTCTACCCTTCTCCCACATTGTGCTGTCTCTCTCTCTCTCAAATAAATAAATAAATAAATAAATAAAATCTTAAAAAAAAGGACATTTATCCTACTATCAATTAGTTGAAGTCTACACTCGACTTTGAAAGACTATTTCAGCATAAAGTAGTTCAGTTTCTAAGGATTGTTTATGTCTATCAAGCTGTGTAGTCACAGCATCCTTGCAAAGCAGGTAAATAATGATATTGGTATTCTACTTTTTAAAAATGGACAAGTAGGGCCCTGGAACAATTAGGAAGCTAGGACCACGGTGAAGGAGTGCCTGAGCAGCGACAGCAGTCACATCTTCTGAGTGCACCCAGTGTTACCTTCCTTGCAGACTACACCGCCTTCCTATGGACCAGTTAGGAGGTAGGAGACGTTCCGGCTGTGTGCGTACCTGTGTACGACAGAGCAGAGCAGACAGAGACAGAGAGAAAGTGCACAGGCAACTGCAATGTTAAATTTCTGTTTATCCTGAAGCTATCATCAGGTTTAATCATTCTTGGAATTCTGGTACATGAACAGGGTGCAGTTTTGAACTCATTATTTACACAACATTCTCCCCTCCCTCTTGCCTGAGGGAGAAAGGGGCTTTCTCTAGAGCCAGCGGAGACCTCAGACCTTCCCACCTCGTCTTTCCTAGCAGACAGCCAACAAGCATGCCTGCTGCCTCCTCCTCAGGACTGTGTTGTGAGTGTGAACTGGGGTGATTCTTTTTATTAATTTTATTTATTTATTCATGAGAGACACACACAGAGAGAGAGAGAGAGAGAGAGAGAGAGGCAGAGACAGGTGGAGGGAGAAGCAGGATCCATGCAGGGAGCCCGACGTGGGACTCCATCCTGGGTCTCCAGGATCACGCCCTGGGTGAAGGTGGCGCTTAACCACTGAGCCACCCTTCCGCCTGGGGTGTCAGATTGACCATTAATAAGGAAGAGAAGCTGCACACAGCTTCTCTCTTCTGTGCTTCCTGCCTTCCCTCATTCTCACCTGACTGTCGACATAGTAGGCTCTTAATATTTATTGATTTGGTTTTGTTGGGAGGCTAGGCCAAGTTGTACCCTAGTTAATGAGCTGATGATGACTTCAGGGAGAGGTGGGACTGACACATACCCCAACAGACTCCCAAAGTCTCTCTCTGAGAAGAGTGGTAACTGAAGATTAAGAAGGGAGATAAGAAGTAGCAGAGCTGCACAGCGAGAGGGCGGTACCTGGACCCCAGTCCTGCTGCTGAGGCTCCGCACATCTTCAGTCAGCCACAGCCTCCGTTTCCCTGAGTGTACATGTTGGCCTCTAGAGTTTACTTCCACTTTAACATTTTCTCTGTGAAATAGCTCATTCCTTTGTTCACTTGTTTTCTTTTTTTTTTTTTTTTTAATTTTTATTTATTTATGATAGTCACAGAGAGAGAGAGAGAGGCAGAGACATAGGCAGAGGGAGAAGCAGGCTCCATGCACCGGGAACCCGACGTGGGATTCGATCCCGGGTCTCCAGGATCGCGCCCTGGGCCAAAGGCAGGCGCCAAACCGCTGCGCCACCCAGGGATCCCGTTTTCACTTGTTTTCATACTCATACTCTGATTCAACAAACATTTATAGAGTACCTACTGAGTGCCAGGCACGAAGTAGATCAGAGGGGGAGAGACAGGGATGGGGATGCAGAGGTAAAAAATGAACCACTGCAGCCCTTGAACCCATCTCGTTGGCTGCAGGGAGAGAATGGGAGATATCCACATGGAAAACAAATAGTGCGGCAGGATTAGATGGATAGCTCTTGGGGTAATTCCCCCACACCTGCCTGTCCAGATGACCCTGGCCTCAGAAACCTAGAGAACTAAGGCAAAGCTAAGGGGAAGCTGGGAGGTGGGTGGGCTCAGAGGGATTCTCCTGAATGTTTAATTATCTTTGAGAAGTGATTGATCATCTTTCACTTGGCCACTGATGATAATTAGAGAATAATGGATATGATGGCTGCGTGTCTAAGTATTTTGGGTGGAGTGCAGAACCCACACAGAGGTATTGGTGCTATAGGCTGTGTCCACCAAATAGGCTACCAGTGTTCTCTGACATTGGTTCCACTGAAGAGGTTGTTTCTCAGAGAGCAACAGAACTCAAGTTGGCCCAGAAAGAGGCCCATGGGTCTTCTAGGACTATACTCCTGGAATAGTCTCAGTGGACCTGACCTGCAGCTGAATACACGGCATCACCTCAACTCAGCTCAGCTCAGCTCCACACCTGTGATTGCAGAATCCACAAGCCAAACTGGCCCACATATATGTCCAACAGAGCTTGCAAACAAAGCCAAAACTAAAAACGAAAATTAAAAAGAAATCCCAAGTTTCACAGGCCCTGGTGCAGCCCAAATAATCTTGCTGCCATGCACAGGGGCACTCGTCCATAGTGTCCGCTTTGGGGCTAGTGGATGGCCAGACTCCAATAATACATTCTCTTTACCTGTCTTCACATGGGGCCAAAGAAAGAGAAATCCCACCTAGGTCTGCTCATACAACCAAAAAGAGCAACAATGTGGGGGTAATTAAAATTCCACAATGGCAGTGAAACAACTGTGTGACAACACAACTGAATTGATTGCTTATTGTGTGCCAGACACTGTGTTAAGCACTTTACATGTATTGGCTTACTTGGTTCTTCATCCGATGAGGTAGGTACTATTGTTGTCCCCATTTCTAGTGACAGGAAAAGCAAGGCTTGGAGAATTTCAGCAAACAGCACAATAATTAAAATCCAGACAGGGTAGCTCCTAATGACTCAGTCTTAACCATTACTCGGTTATTATGCTTCTAATGTGTCTCTTTTACCATCAGTGAAAATTAAGCACCAGAACACACACCCTGAAACATCTTTCTTCTCCTGTGGCTTCTCCTGAGGTTTGATCTGAGTTTTTTTGTGTGTGTGTGTTTCTAAAGTACCTGGGTGGCTCAGCTGGGTAAGCACCTGGTTTCAGCTCCAGAGATGATCCTGGGGTCCTAAGATTCAGCCCCACGTCGAGTCCCCTTCTCAGCTCCCTTTCCTCTGCCCCCCACACTTAGGCTGTCTCTCAATAAATACAATCTTTAAAAAAAGCATTTTTGGGGGGCGCATGTTTTTAATATTGTAAGCTACCTCGAATCCTTGATGGAAATAGATACATCTTAAGGCACAATTAAATAAAAAGGCAGAAGAACGCACACAGAGTTTGTGGAAATCGGCTCCAACCTCTGTCTGGTTGTAACTGCTTTGGGGTGAGGGCTGGGGGCGTTGTTTTCGTGGCTGCCAGACAGAAGGTTGTTTGAACTTGGCTGGCTATGAGAGCCAACAGAGTAAATTTGAAGAGAAAGATAAACATACAACAACTGTTCAAAGCTTCAGGTGTTATGATTGCTAATTGAGAAAGGCTCTAAATAATACCTGCTGGTGTGTAGGAATTTCACTCCCGGGGATTCATGGCTCAGGCTGGGATTCTGTTCCTTCAGATTCCCCTGTAAAGAAATTTCAAGTGGTGTCCTGGGCAGTCAGGGGCGGGTGTGCCTCGGTATAACCCAGAGGCACTAAATAGCACCTTTATTTCTGAACTTTTCCAGTTGTACCCTTGATGCACAGTCTTTCTCTCTCTCTCTCTCTCTCTCTCTCACACACACTTAGACTTACCACACACAATTCACACATGTGCTCTCAGACACATGCAGGAACATGTGCTTTCTTATGCACGCTGGCTCTCCAACCTATCCATGTGCAGAACACACGCCAGCTCACAGAACACTCAGATATTCACATGCACCTTCTCTCATGCACACATTCCTACACCCCCCCCCCCCCCCACACACACACACTCTCTCTCTCACCTGCACAACATACTTCTGCCAAGCTGCTGCAGCTGTGCTAACCTGCCCACGTTCCTTTCTGGGCCCAGCCCAGTCAGCATTTTCCCAGGCCCAGGCTCACTTGAGCCACCCCGCCGTCTGCCCTCAGAGCCCGGCCACACTGTCCCTGACTCCAAGTCGCCGGGTGTGAGCGACTGGCGCCTGCTGACGTAGGCGGAGGTGTGCTCAGCGGGTGGCAGGTGGGGTAGAAGCTGGGAGCCCCTCAGCTGCCCTCCTCACAGGGACCTCCCCTTCCCCGGCGTCACGGCTCCATCTGGCTTCTTCCTCTTCCAGAGACAGCGGCCTGTAGGGGCCGGTGCTTTGGGAAACATCCGGCCGGGGCAAGCTCCGTCAACTCCTGAGTCTCAATTTCCTCAGCTGTGAATGGAGCTAGTATGTTGCTGAGCTGCGCAGAGTATAAATCCCACGCTTGGTGTGGACGTGCGAGTCCGGGGGGGCCATTAGCAGCGACTCCTCTGCCTGCTAAGTGGTAAAATGTCTCTCGACTCGCTCCTGACTCACGCGGCCAACTTCCCTGCCAGAGGACTCAGCTTTATGTCAACATTAACTTCGACATTTTTTTAAAGACCAAAAGAGGCGCCAATACACCGCACAGATTAACATCACAGGAAAGTATCTTCGTGCTGTTTCTAATAAATGAATGCACAAGGAGAAAACACTTTTAAAAAATCTTCATTTTTATATGTGATGACTTTAAGAGTAGGTTTATATTTCGAGTGATGCAGCCTCCAAGCTCAGGCGTGATTTCAAAGGCGGAGAAACGATGCCCTCTCTCCTCCCCGTGTGCTTGCCTCTCCCTGGAAGTGCTTAATGGTGCTAATTAAGTACTAATTTTGATACGAAAAATGTGAAATACCACAGTTCCTCAGGGGAGAGAGAGAGAGAGAGAGAGAGAGAGAGAGAAGCTACAGATACTGAATATAGAATCTCTCTTGGCGAAATTTTCCCAAACATGGTGGTTCAACACCTTCCCCTGGTGAGGATGGCTGTGAATACCCCTCCTCCCGGCCCTGCTGCGGCCCAAGCACTATTTAGCATCTAACATATTCGGTCTTTCTTTTGCCTCGGGGCACTGACCACAACTGCACTGATGTCAATATTGTTACAATCGATTCAACGCTGGGCTCTCTCACTAGAGGACGAGCTCCAGGAGGAGATGGGCTGGCCTGCGGTGCTCTGTCTTAGTGCTCGTGTGGTGTCTGGCACATGGCAAAGCTTAGTAAATCCTCACCGAATGAATGGATGAGCTATAGTCCTTGCAGCAAAGTAGCAGGTTAGGCATAATTATCTCCATTTCGCAGATAAGGAAACGAATGCTTAGAAAACTTAAGTGGCTTTCCAAGGAGATACTAGTTTGTGTGCTGGGAATCCAACCAAATTCTGTTGATTCCAAACACATTTGCTCTCTTGGCTACTAAAGTGACTGTTTAAATGAGAGCCCCTCTGAATTGCCTTGGTTTGTGTAAGGATGAAGATTATTTGATAATAAAACATCTTTCTGGGTTTAGCTCCTTTATCTGGTCCTTCATCTCCCTGATGGGTTATAATCTTACCTTTAGCTTCTCAACTCACTTACTCTTTCCTATTTTACTCTGTGCTGCCTTTGTTGTCAGTTTCTTTCTTTCTTTCTTTCTTTCTTTCTTTCTTTCTTTCTTTCTTTCTTTCTTTCTTTCTTTCTTTCTTTCCTTTTTAAAGATTTTATTTATTCATGAGAGACACAAAGAGAGAGGCAGAGACATATGCAGAAGGAGAAGAAGCTGTGGGACTTGATCCCAGGACCTTGGGATCATGACCTGAGCCAAAAGCAGACGCTCAACTACTGAGCCACCCAGGTGCCCCCAAGACCCATCCCAAGACAACTCTCATTTAATCCTCCAGGGATTCTTCTTACCTCTAGTCCCTTCCTCTGCCCCAGGAACCCTAGCCAGGAAGCAGCTCAGGATAAATTTCACCATATCTCCCCCACATGATTAACAGCCACCCTTACTCCCTGGCTGGAGCCAACAAGAACCTCCTTGTTTCCAAATCCAATAAATACTCCAGTGTTCTCACCCTTCCTGGACTCGCATCTGCATTTGCTACTGGTGCCTGCTGCTATGGGAAACCACTTGTGTTCCCCACTCTTACCTTGGCAAATGGTGGTGGGGTTCCAGGGTTCTCATTTTGTCCTATGTAATCTCCCTGGAGTCCCTCATCTACTCCCCTGTGGTTTTGATATCATCTTTATCCAGAGATTCTCAATTTAAGCAGGCATGAGGATCATCTGAAGGAGACTGCTCATCATCCTGAGTGCCGATTTGTCAGGTCAGGGGAGGGGCTGCATTCACATGATGCAGTGCAGGTTGTCCCCAGACCACAGGATGAAACTTTGTGCCACAGGCTAGTATTTCCCAGCAGCATGCCCTTCCAAGCTCTAGACTGTGTAGTTGGCTCAATATGTCCTTGGCTTTGGCAGTCACGGCAATGTGCTGTCCAGATCTCCCTTCAGGGAAGTACTTTCTGCCCCAGCTGCAGAGAATGCTGTCTGCATCCAACCTTCCACCCCTTCCAGGATTGCCTTGGTTAGAGAGACTCCCTTTGTCCAAGGTCACGCCACTTCTTGGGCAGTCGCATCCAATCACTCATCAGTGTGGGATATAAAGCCTCCACCATCTTGGCCCAACTTGGAACGGCTCTGAAAGGCCATCCTAGGTCTAAAGTTCCCTGAGAGGGGAAGTGATGGGCTGGTGTTCTAGCACTGTGTAACAAACCATTCCAAATATAATGGCTTTAGACAATGGCAACGCATATTTAGCTCATGAATCTTCAGTCTGGGCTGGGCTCCAGGTTGGAGAAGGAGCAGAGATCATTCATCACTGCTCCACTCAGTGTCGCTGGGGTGGCTTAGAGATTGGGGCTGGATATATATATTTTTAAATATTTTATTTATTTATTTGAGAGAGATAGCAGGGGGAGGGGCAGAGGGAGAGGGACTCCCAAGCAGGCTCACTACTGAGCATGGAACCCACTTGATCTCATAACCCTGAGACCATGACCTGAGCTGAAACCAAGAGTTGGCCTCTCAACCCACTGAGCCACCCAGGTGCCCCAGGATGGGGTGCATTTAAAAACTCCTTCACTCACTCATGTGTTAGGCACCTGGATTGGGCACACTCAAACGGCACAGGGCTAGACCGCTGGCCTCCTTGCACATCTCTCTCTAGCTCTGTGTGATCTCTCTACATGCTTTTCCCAATGTGGAAGCTTCAGGGAAGCCAAACTTCTTACTTGTTGACTCCAGGCTCCTAAAATGCATATGGCAAGAGAGGAAGCTAGGCAGAAGCCATACTGCCATTTATGACCTAGCCTCAGAAGTCATGCAGCATCACTCTGGTCAAGCTGTTTAAAAATCTCCCCAAGTTCAAGAACATGGAGTGTAGACCCTACCTCTTAATGGAGGAGCATCCAGCTCACTGTAAGAAGAACATGTGGGATGGGCCATAAATAGGTGTGGCCATCTTTGGAAAATATACTCTGCCTCAGCCAAGGCTGTCATTAGGCCTGCCTGCGGCTCGGTCTCTGCCTCTGCCCACTCCTATTTCTTCACCCTCCTTCCTGTGTTGCACTCAAGAGCATACCCTAAGAAACACCCTGTTCATCAAACTGTGACTCAGAGCCTATTTCCCAGGAACTCAGCCTGCAAGACTAGCCCCCCTCAAAACCAACAAGTTCAAGTAAAATCCCCAACTTTCTCTGCCTCTTTCCACCCCATCTTCTCTTTTCTGTGCCTTAACTCAGTGAATGGCCCACCTCTGTCTAGTGTCAACCCTCTCCCTTGGGCAGTCTCCATGGCCTGTGTTTCTGGGATATCCTTCACACATGTCCCTTTCTCTTCTTTCCCAGGCCTTGTCCAAGCCACTCCAACTCTTACTACTATCTGCACAGTAGTCTTTTAACTTGTCCTCTGTGCCTACTCTTGCCTCCCCACTGCTCAACTGTACTTGCTGCCAGAATTATCAGTCTCATATTTTATTATTTTATTCCCCAGTACCCATGTGATAATGCCCAGACTTCTTAACTTGGTCTTAACTTCTTGGTCCACAGCTGCCTTTGTAGCCAGACCTTGCCCTCCTTTGGAGTACCAGTTTCTCAACCGTGCGTCAGGTCCACTCACTCTTTCTTTCAGCTCATTTGTTATGTTATGAGCACAGTAAAATCTCTGTACCCTGTCAGGGATCTTCCTCTTGGTGGATAGCACTGTCCTTCTGCTACACCCCAGACCATCCTATGTGCTTATCTTTCACGTTTTGATCCAAATTTCAATTCCTCCCGCCAGCCCTCCATGACACTTAGACTGGGTGAGGGGCCCTGACTTGAGCTCCTGAGGTGCCCTTCCCACCATTGCACAGCCATATACTTCGTGGAAATCACATTGCGACCACCCTCCCTGGAGGCTAGAAGTTCCACCAGAGCAGTGACCATGTCATCTTGTTCACCAATGGAGCCAAGACACTTAGCCCAGTGTGTGTCACACAGTGGACACTCAGGCTGCTCTGTACAACAGAGCAGGTTGTGCACTGGTCGACTCCAAGGAGCTTCATTTGCATAAACTACCCTGTGCATACATCCCCTAGAATTATGCAGTACCCACCCTATGCATACACAGTGACCCAGCCAACAGTTTTAATTGTATAATCAAATGAATACATGAATTATGCTATCTTTGGTGTTCTCTGTTAACCATGAGATTAATGTTTGGCAAAAGGAAATTATCTGATTTCAGCAGTCTCTTTTCCAATGCCAAAGAATGCAACATTGGCAACTAGAAAAGAAAACGCAAAAGCCTAAAGCAAGAGTTCTCAATCCTGGATACACATTAGAATTATATGGAGGAGCTCTAGAAAAATACAGATGCCTGGGCCTTGCCACTGGCCTATCACAGAAATTCTAGGGGTGGGGCCCAGAAGTGGCTTTTTTTTTTTTTTTTTTTTACTTCTCTCCAAGTGTCTCTCCCATGCAGCTAAGGTTGAAAGCCTCTGACCTAAAGAGCATCCAAGCAAATCCAGGGAGCTTAAGAAACCCACCTAGCAATCATTAACCTTACAAACACCTCACTCAGGAGCCACCGGGCTGAGCACCCAAGATTAAAACCTTTTGAGGCTAAATGTACTTCTCTGGGATTGGGACCTCAGAGGCAGTGCTCAGTTCCTCATATCTGTCAGTTCATAGTATGGTCTTCATTGGTCCATGCAAGGCCCTCTCTCATTTGATTTATTTATTCCATTTTACTCCATCCTCCCTGCAAGTTTCTTACCCTCACCGTGGGCAGCCATCCTAGCACACCTGATGCAGATACAAGTATATACGTGTGTTCATATGGATTCTTATAAAAATGTGTTTTGCTGCTTTTTGTGCCTGTACTTTTTTTTTTTTAATGTAAATGCATTGTACTCTAGGCTCATTCAGATAGTTAATGTTTCACTCCATCCCATGTTTCACTCCATCCAATTTGTTGTTCCTGTCTGCTGCAGAGGCTTCCAGTCTGGGCTTCCACCATGCTTTCCCCATCCACACCCCCAGTGGCATTCACCCACATTGCTTCCAGTTCCCAAACACCACAGCACTGCAAGAGCCATCCTTGTGTATGTTCCCTTGTGTACTCACCTTAGAATTTATCAGGGTTAAGTGCTCTCTCTGGTTTATTAGCCATATATTTTAGGTCTCACATTACTTATGTGTTTTTGCATAATGGATACTCTTCTACTAATATACCAAGGAGAAAAATCCAAGTGATTTGTGTAATATATTAACTATAATAATGGGGCCCAAACATGTGTGAGTGGCTATAAGAAAACAATGTAACACATTCCTGATGCCACAAGAAGTGCTGGGAATCTTAGCATTTTGTGCTATTTAACCCTAATACTCTATCAGGCCGCATCTTAGTAAAGGGGGTGGTCTCCACCAGAGACCACTGGATCACCTCAAATGAAACCTCGGTGAAAGGTAAATATTTCTTGGATTGTTCCAAAATGTCACTGCATAAGACTTCCAATTGCTATGGATGTTAATTGAGCCTCTTATAGGTTTAAAAGGGGCAAAGACTAAACCCAGAAATCAGGTTGTATGCATTAAACCTAACCTCTACTGACACAACTAGGCAGAGTCAGACATTCTAGTTTGGGAAAGAAAAATGTTGCCAAGATTCTGCTTGTTATAATGAACATCATAAGCTGAATGGAATGTTTAGAGAAGACCCTTCAACATTTAATTGGTGAATATCTTGACTGGTAGTAGTTCACTGAAAATCCTCTGCATGATTGCTGTGTTGTATAATACACTGATATCTCTGAGATTTCCAAACCAAATATCTGTGCTTCAAAGCAGTTGTTACTTTAGCAGAAATACTGGGTTAATGCTGAGACTTCTGGGAGCCTTTCTGCTTGACTGGAAACCCAGACAGTTACTGAGCATTTACTCTCTAGCTAGGGAGAGAGTGGTGGTCAACATCACAGGCCACTTACTAGTTCTGTCACTTGAGGCAAAGTGATTCGCCTCTCTGTGTCTCAGTTTCCTCACCTGAACAACAGGGATGGTGTTAGAACATGCCTTTGGTGGTGGTGGCAGGATTAAAGAGAATAACACATGTAAGGTACTTTGCAGATAGGAAGCCTCACAGTGTCCTAAGTCCTGGAGATACTCAGCAAGTTTCCTTGTGATGATTTATTTGGGCATCCTGGTCAGAGCTAAGACATTTCAAGTCTAAGTAAATTCTTTAGATCTGTTTATTTAATAAACGTCCTTCTCTGGCTAATCCCATAGCACATGCTCTTCTGCTCTCTGACTCCCTGTGCCCCCAGGCAACTAAACCACTTTCTTCATTCATCCATTGCTGTAGACAGCCTGTACTTTCATATGCATTTGTTTTATCTACCCAATTAGATTAAAATTGGAAGGAAGTGAGAGAGAGGCAAACCAAGAAACAGACTCTTAACTATAGAGAACACACTGATGGTTCCCAGAGGGGAGGTGGGTGAGGGGGATGGGGGAAATAGGGAGTGGGGATTAAGGAGGGCACCTGTGATGAGCCCTGGGTGTTGTATGAAAGGGCTAAATCACTATATTGTGCCCCCGAAACTAACACAACATTGTATGTCAACTAATTGGAATTTAAATTAAAAGAAAAAGTCAAAAAACAGAATAGAACTGGAAGGAAGTGATGATATCTTCTCAGAAAGCCTTGGTGAGTTCAAGGACACATTATAGACTGATAGAATGCTTATGTATAAACTTACAAAGTCCTTCTGGATTTGGCCCACATTAGAATTGTACTTTCTTAATATATTCTATAAATGTATTAATGAAACCTGAACAGGGTAGCTTTTCCTTCCCTCTTCGCTAGAGAAGTTAGGCTAGTGTTCCTCTGCAGGTAGCTTCAGCCATTTACTCCAGGGTATGGCTCCTTTTCCTCCCAAGCTCCCATCAGGGACAGCATTGATTTGCTTTGGACACAATCTTCAGCCCTATTACTTTTTCCAGAGAAGGACTTCCTGTTGATGTAATTGAGCAGCACAAATCCTGTTTTGTGTGTGTAAGTATGTGTGCATACATGTGTTTGTTTGAACATACAAACACTTCCCTTTTACACTGGTGTTTCAGCTTCTCAGTGTTCACATCTCATTGTAGGCCATTATCATTTGTTATTACCTTTTACAGGTAGGAAATTGGATGCATTTCAATTGCTTCAGTCAGCCACTAATTGATTCATGTGCGCTTTTCTGACATTCAAGTTTAAACGTATTTCTTCCATAAACAGAAGCAATACTTTCCATTTGGGGATATGGCCTGCACATTCTTCTATGACGCTCACTCTTAAGGCACAAGCTGATTTCTGCAGACCATCACTGCACCTTCTGTAAAGAATGTTTCTCCTTCTCATGAAACATGTCTTGTTTTGTTTTGTCTTGTTTTTAGAGAGAGAGAGAGAGAGAGGGAGAGAGCAGGGAAGGGGCAGAGGGAGAGAAAGAGAGACAAAGACAGAGACAGAGAGAGAATCTTAAGCAGGCCCAGTGCAGAGCTGAACGTGGGCCTCCATCTCATGACCCTAAGATCATGGCCTGAGCTAAAATAAAATATCAGACGCTGAATCATCTGAGCCATCCAGGTGCCCCAAAATGTTTCCCCTTCTGATGTGATTTTTTTCTTTAGCTGACTTTATGGATGCTACTGATGACTTGGTGGATTTTAGTTGTATATTTCTACATTTAAGAAATTTTTATAAGCACCAATGTCACTTCTCCCTATTTAACTTCGATATTAATTTTTAATTTATTTAGTTATTTTTTTTTACCTTACCTTGTCTTGGAAAGGACTTAACAATGAATGGCTGGTTTAAGAAAAACGTTCCTTTCTCACATCATTTGTTTAGCAAATCTTGCTATGTTCTCTAAGTTTTGAATTAATAATCTTACTCATCCTCTCAGGATCCCATATATACCAGCTGCTGGAGAGAAACCAAGGGTCAGGCAGGCGAGGGCTCTGGAACACAGCAAAGGCAAGATGGGAAGGAGCCAAAGCAACTGGATGTGACTCTTCCCTTCACACTTAGAGTCTTAATTTTCTGCTCCTGTTCATATTTATTTCTAACTAAAAGCTGTGCCTAAATAATGTTGACTTTTTTTCTCTGTAAGGGCAGATGGCCAGATCAGTTGTTGTCCTCATGGCCTTCTTGGTACTAATTCAAGACATTTCATCCTGAAGCCCTCTTAGGAATACCTGGGTGAGATATTAGAAAGCGTTTGGTTCACACTATTTGCCATGTCCTTTCCATGCTGGTTAAAATAGTTCAAATTCAAACTCCCTCCACTATGTCTCTAACCACTACCAGTCCCAGGACAGTCTGTTCCTTCTGCATCTAATTTTGTTTCTCTCCTCTGAACTTGGGAGCTCTGGGGGTGGGGGTGGGGGGTGGGGGGGTGGTCTCTGGAAGTGTAGGGAACTGGTATTCTTGTATCCTCCACACATCGCCTAGAGCTCTCCCATGTGTCATCCTCCCTAGCCTCCACCTCCTAGTCTCAGAGTGGACTCTTCTTTCTGGCCACTCTGGCCACTCCCTGTATCTCGGTTTTTGGAGCACTGATTTTTTAGACCTCATTCTCTCCTCAAACTTTCTAACTGCTAGTGTCTAGACTACAAGCAAGAATGTGCATCTAGGGGCGCCTGGATGGCTCAGCGGTTGAGCGTCTGCCTTCAGCTCATGTCCTGATCCCGGAATCTGGGATCAAGTCCCATATCAGGCTCCTTGTGGGGAGCCTGCTTCTCCCTCTGTCTCTGCCTCTCTCTCTCTCTCTCTCTCTCTCACTCACTCTCTCTGTGTCTCTCATGAATAAACAAATAAAACCTTTAAAGAATGTGCAGCTATACCCCAGAATTCTTTTCTACGCATTATCAAAAAGTTCTTCAAAATGTGGCTGTAAAGGTGTCTTTTAAATACTTACGGGAGTGAAAATGGCTACTCTAGTGGCTCAAAAAGCAACTGCTCCCACAGGGCCCACACACCTTCCTTTGAAAGGTCTCCTGTTCACTTGAATTAGAATTTGAGGCTCTGGAGAATCTTTTGATCTTTCTCATTATTGCCTCAGAGCCTCATTAACTAATTATTTGACCTCTGACTTGTTTAATTACAGAGAGAATTGAGCATTCTTGGGGCAGCTTCTTGTAGAAGTTAAAAGCATAGGCCTCAATCCCATAGATCTGGATTAGCATAGACTCTGCCTCTGTCTCAGGTGGCTGACTGTGGGCAAGTTATTTCATGTCTTGAAACTCAGTTTCTTCATCTGTCAAATGGGCACAGTCACACCTGTGTTCCTCGGTGGTCCTACAGATTAAATGAGAAAACACCTCCTGAAGGGCCCACTGAAGGGTCTGCAGCAGTGACCAGGACGGACGCTGTGCCTGTCATCGTGCTGCCGAGAGCCTGGGAGGAGGCTACAAACTGGTTTTGGTAGAGTGTAGACATTCCTGAGGAAAGAGATGCATAAGCAGAGACCTGGGAAATGGGTAGAGGCTCCCTCCCAAGGCAGGGGAGATATCCCAGGGAGAGGGAAGAGCAGGTGCGGTGTGTCCTGGATCAAAGCTGGGAAGCAGCCAGGAGTGAGACTGGAGAGAGAAATCTCAGCTCAACCATCAAAGGCCACATAAAGGATTCTTAGAAGATCAGCTAGGATGCTGTTACATTGATTCAAATGCAAAACCTCAAAGCAATGAGGATGTGGAGCATTTAGTAGATTTGAGAGAGACTTAGGAGGTAGAACTGACAGGATTTGGTGATTCATTGGATGTGCTGGGTTCCGACAGCCCCAATTCAACAACGGTTTGTGGAGTACAGCCTCTGTTCCAGGTAGGACCTTGACCGATTGACTTCCTTATCAACCCCTAGGCCAAATGTCGTGCAAACCTCCTCATCCATTCCCAGAGGCCCTGCTGCTTTTGCCTGGGGCAGGGCTCTGACCCTGCCTTGTGGAGTGTGCTTGGGATAGCCCTGGGCCATTATGATTTTCGAAAAGGCAAGGCTTTCAAGAGAGCTGTCAACACTTGAGGATTGGGAAGCTGATTATCCAGTGAGAAGATTCTCTCAGCCTTTAGACTCCTTTCTCTGAAAGCCGGCTTTGTGATCAGTGTGGTGACCTAAAGAAAGGGTCAGAGAGGCACAGTCACCCATTATCACTACTGCCATGTGGTCATTTGGATGAGCTGTAGCCAACCGAGGAGGAGGATGGGAGGAAAACCCGAACCATGATCCAGAAGACCCTCTCCCTCAGAGTGGCTTTCCTTATCACAATTTGGATTCTTTGGGCAGCCTGGGTGGCTCAGTGGCTTAGTTCTGCCTTCAGTCCCGGGTGTGATTCTGGAGACCCAGGATCGAGTCCCAGATCGGGCTCCCTGCATGGAGTCTGCTTCTCTGTCTGCCTGTGTCTCTGTCTCTATCACTCTCTCTGTCTGTCATGAATAAGTAAAGAAAATCTTTAAAAAATAATAATAATAATTTGGATTCTTTGATACTAAAATCTGTTTGTTTCACCCACAGATGGCAAGTAGAGGCATCGAGAAGTGTGAGGGATGGCAGGGGAAGGAGCCTGGGACTGAAGGCAGCGTGTGGACAGAACAGCTCTGGTGTATAAGAAGCCCCCCTTCACAGTGTTGGAGAATGACAAGTAAGGAACTGCGAGTTATTTTTAAGTTACTTTTTGATCATTAGACATACCATTCTGAAACTGGGCCGTGTGGGTCATTATTTTTATAAGTTTTATATCAGTAACAACAACAAAAAGCTGACATTAAATGCATATTATGTGGGAGGCCCCATTACCAGGCAGGAAACGCTATCTCATTTATTCCACACAATGAAGCCATGTCTTAAGTAGAACAATTGTTCCCAGTATGCAGATCAGGGAGCTGGGGCCCAGGGAGCTGGTTTAACTGGCTCAGTGCTCCGCAGCCAATACATGGTGGAGTGAGCCTGTGAAGAGCATGAAAGTTAGGACATTTGGTGTTTGATGGAAGCTGATGGCTAAACAATACATCATGTGTGGAAAGTTTTGTGTTTGGTAATGAGAAAATAATGCTAATCAGGTGTGTTCTGTAAATACTGGGGACTGTTTATTTTAAAGCAACCACATAGTGGTCTACATGTTCCCAAAGGTCTTCACAAGGAGACAAAGTGCCCTTTCGTCCAGTTTGACCTCTGAAGACCCCTTCCATCCAAACAGCCCCTTTGTGTGTCAGGGCACGAGGTGGGCCAGGGGGTCACGGCACCCACAGAGCAGAGTGCCCTCATGAGTTAATGCTCTCCAGGGATCAAGCCAAGCAGGCTTCTGGTTGGAGTCTCCCTCCTTGAGCCCATGCACTGTACACTTTGCCCTCCCTAAAGTGAGCAGCTGGTAAGAAAGGATGCTAAGCAGGCCTGCAGACTGCCTGACTCCACCATCTGAGAGCCTCAAGGAAGTTTCTCTCTTGGGAGCCAGCCCTGCATGTTTGGTTCTGGCAGACAAGTCTGAGCTGGATGAATGAGCAGGAAGTGCCAGATCCTGCTCTGCACACAGTGATCCTGAGCTTTTTGTAGAATAACCTGTCCAGCCCAAGAGGAGAACGTCCCATACCCACGCCCCCCCCACCCCACCCCCCACTGCTCCAGCCCCAGCCAACTGGCCTGATAGCACCTCCCATCTCAGAAGAGAGCTTATATTCCTTGCCTGGATTTTTGAAATTCCTTAATTGGAGCAGAGGGAGCATCTTCCAACGTTACTTCTCTGGCTGTGATTGTGCTAGTCAACTCCCACAGTCCCTTAAGTCCACAGCTTGACTACTTGAGGAACATCTGGTAACTCATATCCCCCTCTAGGCCTCAGATTCTTGATCTGTAAAACGAAGTGTTTGGATTCAGTGAGCTTACAGTTTTGGTTCTGAATTCCTTATCAGTAGGATAAAAAGGGTAGTCCATATGACCAAGCAATCAAAATAATCCCCTCTCCCACTTAAAAAAGACTGACCTCATTAGCTGAGACACTGAAGGGAAACATTGGGGAAGAAGGATGTCTTGTATTCTATCCAGATGTCCCAAGACGGGAAGCCCACATGTGAGTAAAGTCCCCAGACCTGGTAACTCATCACAATGGACCCAAGATGATCCAGGGCTCCCCTAGTAGCACCCATGCCTCTCACCCAATCCCAGATGCTGAAGAAGCATCAGCAGTCCTGTGACATGATCCCCTTACCTTGAGTAGTGTTGGAAGAGGCCTTAGAACCTGTGTCACCTCCTTCTACTCTTTACTAAAGAAAGGAAGCTGAGCACAGCTGAGGAAGCTGTGACTTACTCAAGGTCTCACCTGTCACAGGTTTGGGGCTGAGCCCACAGGCCATAAATCTCTGCTGCCAGCCCAGTGCCAGAAAGGAGAGGAAGGGAATTTTTACCTGGGAAGCACTTTGATTTTTATCCACCCCAGGGAATTCACTCTCCATTTGGTCAGGGTGGACAACCTGTGATTTCCATGAATGATTTAGGGCTAGGAGATTTCATTTCAGGAACTTTGCTACCCCTATCTTCACCTTCCAGTCAACTTAAATTACGACCGGTGTGCTAGTCCAGAAACCCCAAAGGGCACATGGAAAGAACCTAGGGGAGGAAAAGAAAGGGAGGAAAGAACCTAGGTCTTTCCCGTTAAAAAGTCATCTTTTGGATTTAAATCGGCCCTGGTTAAAATAATCAAGGGAATTGGGGGAACTATAGAAAGGTCAAAGGTTTGCAGGTTTAGGGTTTCGTGGGAACATGCGCATGTTTGGACCAGACCCAAGTGCTTGGTTGACCTGTTTGACAGGTAACAATTAGAGAGTGGGAGCTTGCCTGGCTGGAATGTGGCTGCAGAGGCCGGCAGGAGGATCTGGTTTACCTGCTCAGCAGGTGGGGCCTGCTGAGTCGGGCAGGCATGTGCACGCACAGCATTCCAGAGAATCGGTTTTCTTTTAAAGACACAGAAATGACTGCAGGGCACAAAGGGTTGGGTTGAGCCTTGGCTGGAAGCCGTTAGCTATTTGCAAGGTAAAGAGGCAAAATAAATAATTCCCTCTAGACAGCTCAAGGAAGAAACTGTAAAGACATTCAGGACTTTTTTTTTAAAAAGATTTTATTTATTTATTCATGATAGACACAGAGAGAGAGACAGAGACACAGGCAGAGGGAGAAGCAGGTTCCATGCAGGGAGCCCGACGTGGTACTCGATCTTGGGTCCCCAGGATCACACTCTGGGCCGAAGGCAGCGCTAAACCGCCGAGCCACCAGGGGTGCCCAATATTTGCTACTTTTATTAGCACAGCTGAAAGAGACACCCAGGAAAGTAAAGTTCTGAGTTTTTTCCTCAATAAATTGTACATAATCTGTATATTTTTCAAGTTAAAAATACTGTTTTGATAAAACATAATGGAAGAAAGTTTTGTGTTAAAATAACGAAAGATCAGGATAATATTATATATATAATATATAGCATAATGGGGAGTCTACACAAACATACACCCCCATGCAGCACATGACTTCCTTTTGATTCCAAAGGTTTTTTTTTTTTAAATATCAATTTAACTTCCTTGTATCATATTTATCATTGATGAGAAGGGGGAAGCCAAGGAAGTTGGGACCTGAAAATTGGTTGCAATGTTAAAGGGAACATGGCTAAAACAAACTCGACACTCTGAAAATTTCCAAGTAATTAATTTTTAAAAAGATTTTATTAATTTATTTGAGAGAGAAAGAGTGGGAGGCAGAGGGAGAGAGAATCTGAAGCAGACTCGGCACTGAGCGCAGAGCCTAATGTGGGGCTCGATTCCATGACTGTGTGATCATGACCTGAGCTGAAACCAAGAGTTGGATGCCTATTGCACTGAACCACCCAGGTGCCCCTCCAAGCAATTAGCTTTTAAAAATTTGCCAAATTCGGGGCGCCTGGGTGGCTGAGTTGGTAAAGCAGCTGCCTTTGGCTCAGGTTATAACCTCAGAGTCCTCAGCAGTGACTCTGCTTCTCCCTCTCCCACTGCCCCTCCCCGCTGCTCATACATTCTCTCTCTGTCTCAAATAAACCTTAAAAACTTTTTTGCCAAGTTAGTTTTCTTTAAAAACAAACAACAAACCTCCCCCTTCTTTCACAGTCTGTCTTCATTGCAGAAATTATTTAAGTCACCTCCAAATAAATGGTGGCTGCTTCCCCTTCCTCTGTGTGCTCCCAAAGCTCTGAAGTCCATCATTGGATGCACATCACTTGAGTCCTGGTAGTGAGATGGGAGGGCAAGAAAGGATTGGCAGCTGGTGATTACATAGAAAGAGCCTTGCTAGTTCAAAGAGTTAATTATAGTGAAGCAAAGGATCTTAAAATTCAATTGGCAGAAACAAACAAGCAAACAAAAACTTAGCTGTCTCATTGTTGACTATTGCTGGTGGTAAAACAGCTGCTACTGTGGCAATTTAACTCTTTAGGTATCTGTATAATGTGAAGATTCTTGTGTGCAGATCATTGACCAGGACTGATCAAAAGTCAGTACTAATAATAGCGAAATGTCAGAACAGTAACAACTCCCAGATCCTGAGTTCTTCTTACTCTGTGAAATGTGCTGTTCTAAACTGTCCACATTTTCTCATTTAATTTCCACAACAACTCTGAGACAGGTATTATTATGGTCTCCATTTTACAGACAAGATCGAGACACAGAGATGTTCCAGAACTTGCCTAAAATCACACAGTCCGTAGGTACAGACCCAGGATCTGAACTTAGGCAGTTCATTCATTCATATAGTTTTGAACTCCTGTTCTGAGAGGCGCAGTGCCAGGGGTTCACAGGACCATGGTGAAGTCTTAGAGTTCATCCTTCATGGACAAATTATAAGTCACAGAATCTAGTTACTGTTTCTTTTTCTTTTTTAAAAGATTTTATTTATTTGAGAGAGTGAGTGAGAAAGAGAGAGAGCACAAGTAGGGGGAGGGAGAGGGAGAACCAGACTCCCCGCTGAACAGGGAGCCCAACATGGGGCTCGATTCCAGGACCCTGAGATCATGACCTGAGCTGAAAGCAGAGACTTGACCAACCTAGCCACCCAAGCACCCCTAGTTACTGTTTCTGACTCTAACCCAGTCTCTTGACTATTCTCAAGAGGGCCCCTTATGGATGCACACACTTTATTTTTTTTTTATTTTCTTATTTTTTTAAGCCTATGTATTTATTTATTAGAGAGAGAGAGAGAGAGCACAAGCAGAGAGAACTGCAAGCAGAGGGAGAGGTAAGAAAAGCAGAGCCAGAGTAGGCTCCTGGCTGAGCAGGGAGCCAGATGTGGGGCTCAATCCCAGGACCTTGGGATCATGACCTGAGCCAAAGGCATAACGGACTGAGCCACCCAGGTGCCCCTAATTACTGTTTCTGACTCCAACACCAATTCTCTTGACCATCCTCTAGACAGCCCCTTAGTCCATACCCTTTAATGGCCGCAGTTGTGTCTGATGCCACCTATCACTGTACCAGAGACCACTACCTTCATTTCTTTGGTTCCTAGTCATGCTGAGACACCCTCAAACTCAGTGTCATCGAGTGGCAAAGGATGATGGCTGTTTTCTAAGGCATATGCTACATGTACACTCCAGGCCTGCTTTTATTTGCTTAATTAGCATGAGAACCATAAACCCAAGTTTGAAAGTCCTGTGAGCAGAGCTTATTATGGGTATGAGAAGCCATTTCAATTACTAAGTATTTTATCAATAACAAATATTTGCATGATACTTTTTACCCCTTGATAATTAGACCTTGATCTCCACAGATTCTAACATACTGACTACTTCTGGTAAATCCTGAAAAAAACAAACGAAAAAAGCAAAATTAGCTTGCACTTTACCCAAAGGGAAGTACCAAAAAGCAGTTTCCTTACCCTGTGGCATTGTACATTTTCCCCCATCCTTTTTATTTCCCAACTGATATTTCCTTCTGATAGTGTCTATAAACTCTGAACTTCGTGCTCTTTGGTGTGTGCCTTTGAGCAAACTCTGAAGGACAGACATGGGGTCTTTTGGTTGTTTTTGTTTTAAAGATTTTATGTTTTTATTTGAGAGAGAGAGTGAGCATGAGAGAAAAAAAGCATGGGGGGGGGGACGGGAGGGAGGAAGCAGGCTCCCCACTAAGCAGGAAACCCGATGTGGGGCTCCATCCCAGGACTCTGGGATCATGACCTGAGCTGAAGGCAGACGCCCAACCAACTGAGCCACCCAGGCATCCAGGACAAACATGGTTTCTCTGGCAATGACCCACATTTAGTGGCCATGGAAAGGCTGAATGGCCTTTGGGGTAGAGTGATAATAATAAGTGGTAATAATAGTAAGTATATGGAAGGCCTACTATGGGCTAGGCACTGGGCCAAATACTCTACAGGCATTGTCTCATTGAATAATTACAGTGGCCATAAATAGGTATTATGATTAGGTACCAGGGAAGGAAACCTACTCACAAAGCATAAAGAGCTCACCTGAGGCCATGTAGCTAACTAATGGCAGTGCTAAGATGCAGAACCAGGCCCACTAGGCACTGGTGGGCATTCTGCATCAGGCAGCATGTAAAAGCAAACGACCATTTGGTCTTTAAGATTTTGTGATTCTGAGATGCTCTTCTCTACTCTGCTTTGAACAACGCTTATCAGAAGTGTTAACCTTGAGTTCCTCTGGTCCCCATGCTTTAAGTGGAAAAAAGAAAAAGTCTGAAACAGGTTTTAAGGAGAACCACCAGTGGAGAAGCTACTCAAACCATGTCATGTGAGGAAGAGTTTATGGAACCAGAAATATTTATAGCCAGATTTGAGGAGACTAGGATTGGGGTGTTGGGGTGGAGCAGGGAGGAGAGTATGTTAATTGCCTTCAAATAATTGAAGGACTGTCAGATGCAAGAAAGAATAGGCTGGTGTTGTGAGGCTCCAAGTTAGAAACCCGGGACCAATAAGGAGAAGTTGGAGGGAAACAGGTATTGATCCTACAGAAAGACAAGTTTGTTATTCCTCAGACTAGAAAGTGGTGGAGAGAATATTTAAATGCCAGTTCTATCACTGTGGTAAGCATTTGTTGTTTTGCTTTCCAGAATCCATTCCTCTTTATTCTAAAAGCAATGGCTTGGTTCCTTTTGGGGAAATGACATTTCCCCATTGACAACAGTCTTGGTGGCTCAATCAATCAATATGTACTATTCACTCCTGGCCCAGAGTTGAGCATGTGACCTAAGTTGGCCCCATCGGATTCAATTCCCCAGAACCCTCTCTCTTGACATGAGGGTGGAAAATGGCCAGAGATGATTCTTCCTTGAGCAGAGCCCTGACAAGAATACCCTGATGAGAATACCAAAATACTAGAGACATTTTATATAGGAAGCATCTCCTTCAAGTTCAATTTTCCCACCATTTGCTTCCAGTCTTTTTTTTTTTTTTTAAGATTTTATTTATTTATTTATGAGACACACAGAGAGAGAGAGGCAGAGACACAGGTGGAGGGAGAAGCTGGCTCCATGCAGGGAGCCCGATGTGGGACTCGATCCCGGGTCTCCAGGATCATGCCCTGAGCTAAAAGGCAGCGCCAAACCGCTGAGGCACCTGAGCTGCCCAGCTTCCAGTCTTTAAAAAGAATCATCATGAGCACTGGGTGTTATATGCAACTGAAGAATCACTAAACTCTACCTCTCAAATTAATAATACACTGTATGTTAACTTTTTTTTTTTAGTTTTAAAAGATTTTATTTATTTTTTCATGAGAGACACAGACAGAAAGGCAGAGACATAGGCAGAGGGAGAAGCAGGCTTCCCCTGGGACCCCAATGTGGGACTCGATCCTGGGGCTCCAGGATCATGCCCAGAGCGAAAGGCAGAGACGCTCAACCTCTGAGCCACCCAGGGGTCCCTTTATGTTAATTATTTTTAAAGAAAAAAAAAATGAAGCTGAGCCCCTTCCCCCAAAAATAAAAAATAAAGAGAATCATCAAGGCTTGTATCTCCAACCAAAATTCCTTATGATGTGGTTTGCCTACAGAATAGAATTATTACCATCCCTGTTTCTTATTTCTTTAGCATTCTCTAAATTCCATTCACTACTCATATCTTCCCAATAGCCTCTATTTTTGCTTAAGTTAATAGGAATTTTTTCAATGAGAGCAAAAAGTTCTAACTGGCGACCATTGACTAGATGTGTGGCTGTGATTGTGGGAAATGATTTGACCTCTCTGAGCCCTAGCTCCCTCATTTGAAAATGATCCCAGTGGGTTTTAGAGTTTAATAAGGGACAGCATCTATAAAGAGAAAGGCACACAGTAAGTGCTCAATAAATGCTGGTTCTCTTTCTCCTTTAAAACATAAATTTTCTGTTTTCAGAAAATAAGATGTTTATAGGATAGCTAGCATAGTGCCTAGTACACAACAGGTATTCAATAAATGGTATAGTAAATGATAGCTATGGAAGGGGTTTAATTATAATTTTTTGTCACTGAAAGTATTCAAATCTGGGCTAGAAAATGATTGGCCAGAGATTTACAGAGGTGATTCCACCATGAGATGAGTTGTTGAGCATGATATCATTATTTCTTTCTTACACTGAGGGTCTGTGATTCTATCCTAAAGAGATTTAGCACTGGATGAGCAGGAGATTGTGCAGCTCCTTTAAATCAAAATGACAGAGGCAAGTGTCTTGGAATGAGGACTGAACATGGTTGGGTGTATCTCTTAGGCTGAAGTCCAAGCCAACATTGAGGAGAGGTCACAAGCAACCTGCTGTAGAAGAGAGTTCTATTGGTCACCCATTAGTGTCCTATAGACTAACTCAGTACTTTCACCAGTTTTTGTCCTTTTTTTTTTTAAGATTTATTTATTTGAGAGAGAGAGAGAGAGAGAATAGGGAGAGGCAGAAGGAGAGAGAATCTCAAGCAGACTCCCCGCTGAGCCCAACACAAGGCTCGATCTCATGATCCTGAGATCATGACCTGAGCTGAAATCAAGAGTCAGGTGCTTATCCAACTGAGCCACCCAGGCACCTCACCACCAGTTTTGTCTTAATCAGGAACACTGACTCCAGAAATAATAAAGTTTATTGAAAGGACACACATGCATTGGAGTTTTGGAAGAGCCAACGGAAAGGAAGGCAGCTCTGTGATATGCTCTTTTCACATTTCTAACTCTCTCCCTCACAGCAAAGTCTCTCTCTGTATGTTGTCTCCTTTAACTTCTTCCTTGCTAGCTGGCTACTTCCAGTTATTTGTCTACGCATAGCCTAAAATGGCCATTTGGTCCCCAAGTCTGCCTGGTCATCCAGTTCCAGCCACCATAACTAACTTCCACCTGAGTGTCTTTACCTAAATCCAGAGAGAAGAATTTGACTGACCATTGAGTCATAAATGTCACAGGCTACTCATGGGCCATCTCAGAGACTGATGTTCTTGTCAGGTGCAGTCAGTTGAGTCTGGGGCAAGAGGCTCACCTGGTCTGTTGCCCATGCAGAAGGAGATGTGGACTGGTCAGGAAGCATTAGCAACATCTCGTAAGAGGCATCTTACCTGTGATGATACCAAAATACAAGATGCATTCTTGTATATTAAACATCTCCTTTAAGTTGTATTTTTCTGCCATTTTCTTTTAGTTTTTATTTATTTATTTGTTAAATTTTATTTATTCATTCATGAGAGACACAGAGAGAGGCAGAAACACAGGCAGAGGGAGAAGCAGGCTCCCTGAGGGGAGCCTGATGCAGGACTTGATCCCAGGACCCTGGGATCATGTCCCCAGCGGAAGGCAGAAGTTCAACCACTGAGCCACCTAGGTGCCCCTTCTTTTAGTTTTTACAGAAAAATTCTAAGGGTTATATCTCCAACCCAAATTCCTTTTTTTTTAAATTTTTATTTATTTATGATAGTCACAGAGAGAGAGAGAGAGAGAGAGAGAGGCAGAGACACAGGCAGAGGGAGAAACAGGCTCCATGCACCGGGAGCCCGATGTGGGATTCGATCCCAGGTCTCCAGGATCGCGCTCTGAGCCAAAGGCAGGCGCTAAACTGCTGCGCCACCCAGGGATCCTCCTCCAACCCAAATTCCTTATGATGTGGTTTCCCCTTGAAGAAAATCTAGAGAATATGGACATTTCCCTTTGGTGGTGAATACAGAATGTCGACTTGAAGCAACGGGGTCTTTCAGATGTGTTGCATAAAATTCGTGAACTAAGAGGGAAGGGTTTAATCAAAAGGCTTTAGTTTCTAGTCAGAGGACAGATGGAAGGAAGACCTCAGGCCATGGGAATGGGGAGAAGATGACAGTAATAAGGGAGTTAGGTGAGAGAGCTGGGGAGGAGCAAGAGGTCAAGTGAGAGCTGGAGCTCAGAGTGGGAGGCAAGCCAGCCAAGACCACAAACCAGACAAGAACATGTTGCTTCCCTCATGGGTCCCAGAACACCTAGAGTGAAACTGGGAAAAGAGTACAGCGTCAGGTAGAATGAGAGAGCCTGGCTGGGTGAGGGCTTGGCTCCAGTGACTGTGCGGAGTGCCAACCCCGCACCAGGCATGTAACTCTCTCCAGGCTCAGAGCTGTGTTTATCTCATGAGACTCTAATCATCAGCGTGTGTTCAGTTTGAACACTTGGAAGGTCTTAGCTACAATGGTCTCATTGGCCTCTGACTAAAAGGAGTTTCAGGGGTAAGAAGGAGGATACATTTTTAAGATCAGGTAAATGTCTTAAAACATATTTAAACAAAGGAGAGTGCAAACATTCTAAAAGGGCCCTGAACATAATGTTCCCTGAGAAGTTTTGAAAGCCAGCCCAGGGATTGCCCTGTCATTTGTTGTAGTCTTGTGTGCCATTCAGATGCTTGTGAGATCTGACCACAGAGCTGGGCTCACATCATTGCAATTGTTTGGGGATACTCCTTTGACATCATGTCTCTAAGAAAACACTACCACAAATGTCTCTGTAGGAATGGGAGATTTGATGGATTATCCCTGGGCCTCCGGGGACTGGGCTAAGAAGAAGATACTGGATTTAAAATTTTGGGCCCACAGTCTTCAAATTTGAGGATTAATGCTTGATCCTCCTCTGAGGGGGGGCTTAAGCCTCTGCTCATTGATTCCAAATGTTCTAGACACAAATTTTAAGGTGGGAACTCTGTGAACAATGAAACAGCCTCAGAAAAACTCTGCAGAAAGCTTTACCTTAACTCATTACTCAACTTTGTGAATTTTGAGGATTTAATGAGACATTTTTAAATAAAGAAAGGGATTACTTAAAGGCTAAGGATATCTGGGACCAGCTTAAATTGGGCAATGGGAAACCTAAGTTGCCCTTTGAGGATATTATTCATCCTATAAAAACAAAGTGTATTTTTTCACAGTAAACATGTCAGAACGGCAACTGCATAGACAAGTGTAGACTGGTTGCTGTCCAGTCTGCCAATTTTCAGATAAAAGACTGGGATCTGATAAGTGACAGATTACCATGAGAACATTTGCAGCAGGATCTTTTCTGGTTCATCATTTCAGTGCCAAACATGTAAGTGTATCAGTAAGAGTTTAATACAACTGCTCTTCTCACAATGTATTTGTAATATTCATCTACAAGGGGAGAAGGCTTTATCCAACGGCCACATTGGCCGGAAAGCATTGTAATCCCATGGCCTGTGAATATAAACCCGTAGTCCTGGTGCTTGCTTGTAAGGACTGGGCAAACAGATTCCCGATCTGTAAATAAAAATATTTTTGTTCTATCTATGAGCAGATACCATCTCTTCTCCACCCACCAGTTAATACATCTATGAAAAGGAGAGAATTATCCTTGTTCAGTGTCTCTCACAGTTCAACAAATTGCGTACTACCGCACAATTTTTGCCCTATCATCATACTGTCTGTAAAGTTATTTATGGATTTTTTCTTTAAATCAACTCACTTTAAAAAAATCTAAATGAACATATATATATATTTAAGGTTTTATTTTACTCATGAGTGACACAGAGAGAGGTGGAGACATATGCAGAGGGAGAAGGAGGCTCCCTGCAGGGAGCCTGATGCAGGGACTCCATCCCAAGGACCCCGGGACCACTACTTGAGCTGAAGGCAGATGCTCAACCACTGAGCCACCCAGGCATTCTAAATAAACATATTTTTAATAAAATTGTTAATTTCTTTTTAAATCTGCTTTACCTGTGGAGTCATAGCTTTTGTGAACTAATTATTTTTTCTAATATCAATTGAAAACAAATACATAAAGCTATTACAAGAAAAAACTGTTGGCCCATTTTGAAAAATAATAAGTAAAAGCATCCTGTGTAACCATGAGTGGCATGCAGGTCACGTGTTAGAACATACTGCCCAGCTGTAAAGAGGATGAGAGGTGCGAGGGAAACTTTATGCAGACTGCCTAGTTCTGCCCTGGAAGAGGCCAGTTGCTTCCAATATTCTCATTAATTGTTCAACCAATCCTGGGTTAGTCAGTCATCCCCTGCAACTTCATTTCCTCCTCTAAGGAAGTTGGACTAAATAGGGTGTGAGTTCCTTTCTGTCTCTAACGACCTGTGATTTTTCCATGATTCTGTTTTTGGGGCCCAACACCCCACTAGCAAGAGCAGGTGGCTGTGAACACAAGTCGGTTTCCTGGCAGCACTCCATAACGTGCTTAATCTTCCTGGGAATTTTGCAGAACTTTGCTTTTCTTTTCATTAGCAATGGTTAAAAAATACCCCTCCCAGCCAGTAGATGGGAGAAAAAGCCCCCTTTCTCTAGACTGGATGATTTGTGATGGTGGTGGGGGGAAAGGCAAGTGGAAAAAGGAATTTGGAAGGTGGCTTTGAAAGGTGGCTGATTTAGCCCCTACTGTCACCACCAGACTATCACCCCCTATCTAACACCCCTACTTCTCTGGAATGATCTTGGGGAAAAGGAGAACCTAAGGTGATTATTCCACACCTAAGAACACAGTGATGGGGGCAGCCCCAGTGGCTCAGTGGTTTAGCACTGTCTTCGGCCCGGGGCGTGATCCTGGAGTCCTGGGATCAAATCCCACCTCAGGCTCCCTTCAGGGAGCCTGCTTCTCCCTCTGCCTGTGTCTCTGCCTCTCTCTCTCTCTGTGTCTCTCATGAATAAATAAATAAAATCTTAAAAAAATGAAAAAAGACCTCCTGAAAAGGTCTTGCTAAAAAAAAAAAGCACAGTGATGATAAATAATAACAACGATGCATAATTAATGCGTTATCAGTCTAACGGAGTAACAGCAAGTCATTAATCTCACTGAGCTCATTTCCTCAGTCAAGAAAGACAGAATTTGAAACTGACCGTGTGTGAAACTTCTGGGGGCTCTATATAGTTCTTTGAATGTAGACCTTCAGCTTTTATTATTTATTTATTTGTTTTAAAGATTTTATGTATGTATTTGAGAGAGAGCATGAGAGGGCGTACAACAGGGAGGGAGGGAGATCCACGAGCAGACTCTGCACTGAGCGGGGAGCCCGACGTGGGCTCCATCTCAGGACCCCAAGATCACAACCCAAGCCAAAACCAAGAGTGGGTCACTTAACTACATGACCTAAGCATCCCCCAGCTTTTATTTTTTAAGCAAAAAACTTTAAATTTGACAGAATTCCTTTAAAAATCTGGCATCAGGGATCCCTGGGTGGCGCAGCGGTTTAGCGCCTGCCTTTGGCCCAGGGCGCGATCCTGGAGACCCGGGATCGAATCCCACGTAGGGCTCCCGGTGCATGGAGCCTGCTTCTCCCTCTGCCTGTGTCTTTGCCTCTCTCTCTCTGTGTGTGTGACTATCATAAATAAATAAATTAAAAAAAAAAAAAAAAGTACAGTGACCGGGACGCCTGGGTGGCTCAGTGGTTGAGCATCTGCTTTAAAAAAAAAAAAAAAAAAAATCTGGCATCATGGGACACCTGGGTGGCTCGGCAGTTTAGTGTCTGCCTTGGGCTCAGGGCATGATCCCGGAGTCCCAGGATCGATTCCCACATCGGGCTCCCTGCATGGAGCCTGCTTCTCCCTCTGCCTGTGTCTCTGCCTCTCTGTGTGTGTGTCTCTCATGAATAAATGAATAAAATCTTTTAAAAAATTAAAATAAAATAAAAATCTGGCATCAGAAGACAAAAATTAAGTTACCTTTTAGGATAACCATCTAGCAAACTTTGATACATATAATTTCCATAAGTTTTGGGAACTATGACGTGGTCTGTGGTACAACTCTATCTATATGTCACATGTCTGTGTTCTTTATTATTTCATTTACTTATTCAGTCATTCTTTCTTCAAACATATACTGCGCTTGTCTTATGTACCACCTAGCAGAACATGGTGATTGGAAGTGTACTTCTGGAAGCAAAATAACTTTATATTGAATTTCATTTCCACTACACATTAGCTCTCTGACTTTGGGTAAGTGACTTAAGGGAATCTCCTTGGTTCCCTTGTCTATAAATTGGGAATGACAAAATATTGATCATGATCATAGGATTATTGAAGATTAAAAGAGATAGCAGGTGGAAAGTCAAGAGTCTGGTATATACTAGTAAGCACTCAATAAATGGCAGCTGTTTCTGTCCTCTATGTCACTGTGGTTATGGGCTAAATTGCACCCCCCCCCCCACAATTCATTGTTGAAGTCTCAAACCCCAGTACCTCCGAATATGACTATATTTAGAGACAAGACCTTTAAAGAAGTCATTACGGTAAAATGATGTCATATGGGTAGTCTTAATCTAATATGACTAGTGTCCTTAATTAGGACAGGGGCTCCTGGGTGGTGCAGTTGGTTAAGTGTCCAACTCTTGATTTCAGCTCAGGTCAAGATCTTGGGGTTGTGAGATCAAGCCCCATGTCTGGCTCTGCACTTAGTGTGGAATCTGATTGAGATTCTCTGCCTCTCCACCCCCTTCCCTGTTCTCTCTCTCTCTCTCTCTCCCTCCCTCCCTCCCTCCCTAAAATAAATAAATAAATCTTAAAAAAAGAAAAGGCATGGGGAGTAGGACAGATGTATACTAGGTAAGACTATGTTGAAGGCACAGGGAGAAGATAGTTACCTATAAACCAAGGAGAGAGAGCGTGAAATTAACCCTAACCATGCCTTGATGGTGGACTTCTAGTCTCCAGAACTGTGGGAAAATAAATTTCTATTGTTCAAGTCACCCTGTCTGTGGTACTTGTTATGGCAGCCCTAGGAGACTAATAGGATCCTCACCGTCACCACGTGCTGGGATTCAAAAGTGATTATGCCATTAACTCTTTTTCCATGAATTCACAATCTAATAGAGGGAGAGAAGCACCTAAGCAAATATGCTTTGTAATGCAGCCTGTTAAGGGGGAAAACCCAGGTCTGTATCCATTAAAGCATGGAGAGAAATGCTTCTCAGTGTGGAGTGGGGAGAGGGTACTTAAGGAGAAGCCAAGGCGGGCAGCCTGCCTTCAGCCCAGGGCGTGATCCTGGAGACCAGGGATCTAGTCCCATGTCGGGCTCCCTGAATGGAGCCTGCTTCTCCCTCTGCCTGTGTGTCTGCCTCTCTGTGTGGCTCTCATGAATAAATAAATAAAATCTTTTTTTTTTTTTTTTTTTTTTTTTTTTAAAGGAGAAGCCAAGGAGAAATAGGTAAAGAAGGTCATTTGGGGCGACAGCACATGCAGTAGAATACTTGTGAAACAAGGACGTTCTTCAGGATTTGTTATTTAGGAATCATTTGTTCTCAAGCATGGGATCTCACCTGTTTGTGGTGTAGAGAAAGTAAGTCCTACCCGAAACACAGTGATCCATTATTCATCAGCTGGCTAAGCTAGTGCCTGAACGCTCATTTCTGCAGTCCAGATGAGTTAAGGATAGCACAAAAAGATTCCATTTGGGCCCACCAGAAGCATTGGACATGCCAAGTGTTTTTTGTCTTGAAGCTAAGGTAACAGGACACCTCAGCTTTAACTCAGAATGGATAAGAGGACAATGAGAAGGGGGCAGGTTCAGAGGTGGTGGTTAAAATGTAATCCATTTGTTTGGATATACATATGTAGAGATTCAGAATATAGAAAAATATGATTACAAATGGCTTCGTATAAAGCCCTCATCCTAAATTCAAATAAATTATACCATTAAATGAATCAGATTAAGCTAGGTGGGGAAGGTAATATTATTCTCTACCTGTTTCATGGATTGTTGAGGATTAATGAGCTCTAATGTCTGTAAACCTCTCTTGCAATGCAGAAGAAAAGAACCAGAGAATGAGGAGGTGTTATTATCCTCTCTCCGATCCCTTGCAAAGCTAAAGGACCAAATACCAAACAGTCTGTCTCACTCTTTATCTTTTTCAAAATAACAAAAAATGATTAAGGAACATTTTGGTAAAAGACACACATACAAAATCTCCCATTTTATTGCTCCATAGTTCCTTCACCTTTATTCTGATTCATCCATTGGTTGTCATCATTCACGTATTTTGAGTACTTACATATTTTGCATTAGCTTTCTTGTATTTACTTAACATACCATAATTTATTCATGTTGCTATACAATCTTTAAAGTATTATATGGATGCATAACTTATATACCATAAAATCCACATATTTTAGTGTATAATTCTAGGACTCTTAAAAAATTTGTATAGTTGTGCAACCATCGCTAAAACCCAGGTTTAGAACAATTCCATTACTCCCCAAAGTCCCTTGTGCCTGCTTTGTAGTTCCTGCTTTCCTCCCCTGCCCTAGGAAACCACTGATATGCTTTCTGTGTTAGAGATTTGTATTTCCTAGAAATTCTATGTAAATTTGTGTCTGGCTCATTTTACTTAGTAAAATGTTTTTGAGGTCCATCCACATTGTAGTTATGTGTCAGTAGTCTGCTCCTGAATAATATCCTATTGTATGAATATTTTGTTTATCCACTCGCCAGATGATGGACACTTGGATTGGTCCCAAGTTTTGGCTGTTACGAACACTGCTGCTGTGAACATATGTCTTTGTGTGGACTTATGTTTTCATTTCTCTTGGCCAGATAGGTAGGAGTGGAATTGCTGAGTCATATGGTAACTCTGTTTAACTTTTTAAACAAACAACCAAACTGTTGCAAAGTGGCTGCACCATTTTACATTCCCACCAGCCATGCATGAAGGTTCCGATTTCTCCATATCCTCGCCAACACTTATTATTGTCTCTCTCTCTTTCTCTTTTTTTAAAATAGGCTTTGTGCCCAACTCGACCCTGAGGTCTCACCTGGCATGCTCTACGGAGGAGCGAGACACGTGGTCCCATTGTCTCTCCTTAATTGTAGCCTTTAAAGTGGATGGGAAGTGGTTTTGTTGAATTCAAATTGCACTTCCTTAATGACTAATGATGTGAAACATTTCTTTGTGGGTTTTAGCCTTTTATGTGTCTTCTTTGGTGAGATGACTTAAAATCTTCTGCCCCTTTTTAAATTAGGTTGTCTTCCTGTCACTGAATTATAAGTGTTTTTCTTTTTAGTTAGATATACAATTCACAAATATTTTCTCCCCACGTGGTTTTTCTTTTCATTTTCTTAGTGGTATTATTTTTGAAGAGAAAAACTTTTTCATTCTGATGGAGTCCAACTTATCAGGTTTTTTTTTTTTCTTTTACAGATTGTGCTTTTGGTATCATACCTCAGAAATCTTTGCCTAATCCAAGGTCACTAAGGTTGTCTCCTCTGTTGTATTCTAAAGTTTTATAGTTTTAGTTCTTATATTTAGGCCCGTGATCAATTTTGACTTCGTTTTTATGTCTGGTATAATGTAAGGTCTAAGTGTTTTGGCTTCTGCATGTGCCTATCCAATTGTACCAACACCATTTGTTGACAAGACTATCCTTTCTCAGGATCCCTGGGTGGCTCAGCGGTTTGGCGCCTGCTTGGCCCAGGACGCAATCCTGGAGTCCTAGGATCGAGTCCCGCGTCAGGCTCCCGGCATGGAGCCTGCCTGTGACACTTTTTAATAGGTACAGAAGAATAGTCTGTAAAATGGATGTTTTATAATTAAGCGTACTTCATCATTTAACTGTTCCAGTTTTTTTTTCTATTGTTACTAACTTTGCAGAGAATACCCTTTTGTTTATACCTCATTTCCTCTTGGTTGTATAGTTGGGTTTTTTTTAAGATTTTATTTATTTGTTTATTTATTAGAGAGAGAGAGCATGCATGAGTGAGGGGGGAGGATCAGAGGCAAAGGGAGAGAGGATCTCAAGCAGACTCTGCACTGAACGCAGAGCCCAAGTCAGGGCTTGATCTCATGACCCTGAGATCAGAACCCTGAGATCACCACCTAAGCCAAAACCAAGAGTGGGCTGCTTGATTGACTGAGCCACCTAGGCACCCCTTGGTTGTATAGTTTCTTAAGGTGAGTTCTGGGCAGAGGTGGAGGGATTGCTGGATAGAGGGCTATGAATGTTTGGACCCCCACCTGTTTGGTATAAAAGGGACAGGTAGGGCAGTGGTTTTCACACCAAAGGGCTAACATTTATTGAGCACTTGTGAAGTGCAGGCATTGCATGAAATGCTTTATTCCTATTATTTCACTGAATCTTCGCAACTATTTGTAAAGTAGATGTGATTATCCCCACTTGACAGGAGAGGGAGTTAAGTACATTGGCCCTGTTTGATCAGCAGATGGTTAGGAGACCCAGGACTGCAGTTCAGAAGCTCAGAAAGTCTCTCTGACTTAAATACTGAAGTACCTCTCTCTGCTCACTGTCCTCAGCAGTTGCTAGTTGTTCACTGGAAGGATCTCTTGCAGAAGTGGGCTCCACTTCTCTTCTCTGGAGTATCAGCACCATCATCATATGTCACAGGAGCTGCCTTGTGGACTGAGGTGGCCCATTTTATAGGCAGGAAAAACTATTAGGAGCCTAATAAGACTGTTAAGAAATTAAAGATCATCACTGGAGGAGGGGATGCCTGGGTGGCCTACCAGTTGAGCATCTGCCTTTGGCTCAGTAAGTGATCCTGGAATTTGGGATCAGGTCCCACATCGGGCTCCCTGCAGGGAGCCTGCTTCTCCCTCTGCCTGTGTGTGTCTCTCTCTCTGTGTGTCTCTCATGAATAAATAAATAAATCTTTAAAAAAAAATCACTGAAGGAGGCCCAAAAATGATTCTGATTAATGTCTCCCAAGCTTCTTTGGTTTCTCGTAAATACTACTGAACCAAGGGAAAACTTTCTAATTGTTTTATGTTATATTTTAAATGTGAGTTTCATGGCAAGTGTTGCCAGAGGCTCAGTGCTGGACATTTGCACTCCCATAGACATTCTCAGCCTACGACTTTTTTCCACCCTCGCTTCCTACCCAAGAGCTCTGAAGCCTTTTAAATTGAGGACACAGCATCCCCCCCTCCCTTGGCCTGCAGTGTGGAAGGAGAGGAAGACCTAGGGGCGGGTGACGGGACGCACAACGGTAGAGCTGTCCTGCAGAACAAAGCAAGAGTCTGGACTGGGGAGGAGATACCAGCGCCACTGCTCTTGTCGCTCCAAGGAGCAGCCGTGAACAAAGCCGCCGGGGCCCTGCCTGGGAGCCTGCAGCGCGGAGTAATGGACACTCAGCCCTGCTGAGCCCAGGCGGCGCGTGCCAGGGGAGCCTGGGTCTCTGCTTTGTCCAGGCGGGAATTGGGGCTGCCTGGCCCCGGCTCAGCCCAATCTCGGTCAAAAGCTGGCATTGATGAGGGCGGCGGGTCCTGTTTCATTCCAGGGCTGTGCCCTGAAACAGCACGAGGCTGAAAGTCGCTCTTCCTTCCCTGGGGAGATGCTGAGAATGCACAAAGCGAAAGTCTCATGCCCCCCTTTCCAACCACCTGCAGACAGAGCTAACCCCACACTCCAGGCTATTGTGCAAATGTTTCCTCTGCCCAAAATGGCCTTCCTACCTCCCTATCTGCCATTCTGCCAAGTGCTGCGCAAATCCTATCTACACCATTGAGTCTACACGAATGCCAACTGCACGCTAGGCACATGTCCCAATCTAGGAAATTGTCCTAGGTCTCCCTAGTGTGAATCAGCTCTCCTGTCCCAGTATTCTCTTAGCACTTGGTCTCTAACTCTACTCTAGCTTTTACACAGCCGGGCTGTCATTCCGCTCTAGCTTCTGAGCCTGAACTCTGGAGCTTCTTCGTCACTCTTGATTCTGAGCTTCTAGCTTCTAGTTGCTGGCTTAGCAAGCTGAATCTGATCTCCTGGGTCTTATTTAACCACGAAATTCTTTTGTTGTTGTTTTTCTCATCATGTCCCCTATAACCAGTGCTTCTTGGCATATACTTTAGGAAACCTTGCTATACTTGGAAGCCTAGACTGGAAGTCTGATTCAGAATTTTTTTTTTTTTTTTTTTGCGACTTCATTTACTTATTCATGAGATACAGAGAGACAAAGAGAGGGGGAGAGAGAGAGAGAAAGGCAGAGACACAGCAGAGGGAGAAGCAGGGTCCCTGAGGGACTCGATCCCAGGATCCTGAGACTGTGACCTGAGCCAAAGGCAGACGTCCAATCACTGAGAAACCCAGGTGCCTCCTGACTCAGATTTTGATTGCTCCCTTGACTCATGGCTTGATTTTGGCCTTATTAGCCCCAGGCCAACTGAAGCTATGGCCATCTAGCCATTGAAACTTTGCAGTAAGAACTGCCTGCCTTCCTTAAATATATATTTTAGTAGTAAGTAGATTTTGCTATTGATAAAATTACCTGATAGTGGAGAAGTTGTACTTGTGATGGTTAGTTGAGGCTGGTCTGGGGAATAGACACTCCTGACTTTCTGGGAAATGTGCTTCCTTTCAGAGGGTATTGAGAGTGGTAGTGGGGGTTCAGTTCAGCTGGTGCCCTATAACTCTGGAGGGAAAACATTAGGGCTTCAGTGTCATCACTTAACTGGCTCTTTGCCCAGTGTTACCCGAGGATGATGAGAAATCTTGGTCCCCTAACACTGCCCTGTAACTGGGTTTATTATCACTACCATGGTCGATGTTCTGTTCCAGGGTAAAGATGCTACTGTAATCACTCAGTCGGTGTCTGCAGCTCCCAGGAGTCACAGGTGAGTATTCAGCACTGTTTGTATACAGAGGAATAACAGAGCTGGCCCAGCCCAGAAATAGGCTGCTCTGGGGCTTTTTGCTCAGCTTGCAATGCCCCCTGAACTTCCCACTCTATACTCATTCACAGAAAGCTGGCTCCCTGCAGTCACGTTCATTTTAAACATTTTATTTATTTATTTATTTATTTATTTATTTATTTATTTGAGAGAACGAGTGGGGAGAGGGACAAAGGTAGAGGGAGAAGCAGGCTCTCTGCTGAGCAGGGAGCCCAATGTGGGGGCTTCATCCCAGGACCCCGATATCATGACCTGATCTGAAGGCAGACAGTTAACCAACTGAGCACCCAGGCACCCCTCGGTCATGCTCACTGAACTTGATGTTGTACCCTGGGTCCAGCTGATTGGACTACAAGTGGCCATTTGATCCACACAGAACCAGTCAGAGCCTATTTACAGTAAATGTCAGGGTGGGTTGTGGAGAAGGAAAGGAAAACGAGAGAGAGAGAGAGAGAGAATCAGTGGAAGGTGCAGGGGAAATGAAAGTTTCTGCCTTTAATCCTAAAAGTTCAGAACCACCAGGAGGTCAAGAATGGCATGAAGAGAGTCACCTGTGCCCCTGGAGCTGGCAATGCCCATGCAGCAATGTCCACTTCCAGAGGCAGAAGCTGTGCTCTACAGTGGCAGCTCCAGCATTCCTGTGGCAGCTGAGAGCTAGAACATGGTGGGAAGACAGTTGTTAAGAGAGGATTTTTTTGGGGTGCTGTATTTGCATAGTATATCCATTGTTTTCAGTTAGATTGTTTGTTTTGGGATAGCTTGAGCAAGAGGAGCTTAATTCTCCCAACTACCTCCTGGCACTGTTACTGGTTGTATCAATGAGCGATTGCCACATACTGTTGTGTAACAAACCACCCCAAAACTCGTGGCTTACAACAGCAGGCATTTCTTCTCACACTCTCAGTCTGCGTGGATCCGTGGTGACTGCACTGAGCTCCAGCTCCAGCTGGATTGGGCTTCTCTCGTGGATTGGGTTTAATAGTCTGTGTGTTCTCTCTGGGGTCCAAGCCAAAGGGGCAGCAACTATAAGGGCTCTTTTCACAGCCATGACAGAGGAACAGAAGGACAATCCCAACTGTCTGAGTTTGCATTACAACTATTGGCACCCCATTGCCAGTCACCCAGCTGACCTCCAAGTGAAGGGATAGGGAAATATACTTTTACCAATGGAGCTGTAAGGGAAGGCGTGAATATTCTTTTCTTTTTTTCTTTTTAAGATTTTAAATTTATTTTAGAGGAGGGAGAGGGAAAGAGAGTCTTAAGCAGACTTCTTATTGAGAAGAAGCCTGATGTGGGGCTCAATGTCACAACCCTGAGATCACAACCGGAGCCAAAACCAGAGTTGGACACTCAACCAACTGTGCCACCCAGGTACCCCTGAGGCATAAATATTCTTAAACAAGCAACCATCTACCGCCCTCACGTTCATGAACATTTCTCAATTCCCAATACTCACCCAAGAGCAGCATGAGAGGTAGAAGGTAACTTCTGTTAGTGCTCAGGAAGTGTGAGCTGACTCTTGCTGGGTGCCTTACCCCCCACCGAATAGCTTCCCCAAGATGGTGATTTGAACAGAAGACCCCCAGAGGTCTGACACCACTGTCCCCACAGAGCAATGATTCCAATTGGTAGTTTTATAACTTGGGTTTGTTTACTGTCTGTGCCCTCTCCTCCAGATGATGAACTTTACAAAGGCAAGAACCTGTGTCTGTTTTACTCACCACCCATGGTCAGTCACAAAACTGGCACTCAAAAAATATTTGTTAAAGAGATGAGTGAAATTACAATAGTAAGTTTCATTGTATTGGAGCCCAGGTCTTCAATATTTCCCCAAACGCTGGCCACATGCTCCATTTTAACTTCTCCAAAAACCTTTTGCCAAGTGAGTGAAGGTGGCTGGATTGCAAGCTGAGTGGTGACAGAGCCTCTCCGTCGCTGCCTGGGGTTCCTCCCAGCTCCTGCAGTGACATCTTGTTAATAGGCTATCTGCCTGGACAGGTCACCTCTGCCCTGACCCGGGTGGGGGTCTCCTGGCCTGATGACGATCAAGTGTCCTCATAGGCTGACCATTGCCTACTTTGCTCAGAGCTGTTGGGGTGTAAACATGCTGTGTTCCATTGATTTTCTTCTCTCTCTCTCTGTTTCCTCTTGCCTCAAGTGCAGCAGAATGATCTGATGATGGAAGATTTGGGGAGGGGATACCTTCCTGGTGACCATGGAAATCAAGCCCTAATAAGCCCAAGGCACAGCTGTCTCTGGAGTGGGGACTTGCCTAACCGGACCTGAGGTAAACAGCAAATGCAAAATCAGAGTACATCCTGGGCTTTGCCGAGGGCTTTAGAGAGGCAGATTTGGGTTCAAACCTAATCTCTACCACTTTACAGAGCATGTGACTGCGGACAAGTTTTGAAGGTTCTCGGTTCTCTCATTTGTAAGGGCTAAACGGTGCTGCCCTGCCGTGCACTTGGGAAGATTCGATGACAGTCTATTGCAAGTGCCCAGCACAGTGCCTGCCAAACGCTGAGTGCTTCCAACAACGTGTCCTTCCTCATCCCCATCTCAAATGCTTATTCACTTGTCTTTTTTTTGCCTCTAAGTTTTTGTTTTTGTTTAAGATTTTATTTATTTATTCATGAGAGACAGAGAGAAAGAGAGAGGCAGAGACACAGGCAGAGGGAAAAGGAGGCTCCCTACGGGGAGCCTGATGCAGGACTGGATCCTGGGACCTCAGGATCACTCCCCGAGCCAAAGGCAGATGCTCAACCACTGAGCCACCCAGGTGCCCCTACCTCTAAGTTTTGCAGCAAAGGCAGGTTAGAATAAATATCACATTATCCAAGAAGCCAGGTTAACCAGTCAAATCTGAATTTGCGAGGAAAGAACTATCTTAGCATTTTTTTCCTAACCTTTTCAAACTGTGTGTCTGATAAAGCCTACAGTGCATAAACTTCTTTAGAATATTTTTTCATCTTTTGGAAGATTTTCATATATATTCAAGATTTGAAATTCATAACAAGCAAAACTAGGAAACATTTAAGTTGCTACAGGATGTTGGGTACATCAAGGATATGATAGAGAAGATTCTGGGTTTCTGAAGCAGGGATAATAAAGTAAATCTGAGTCCCAGCATATCACCCATGACACCATATCACCATGTCACACTTCATAATGAAGTATGGTGGGGGTTGGCGGGTGTTTCCCCCACTGATGTATTCTGGAATGTTCAATAAAGTTTCACTTGCTGACTTACAGTCACTTCAGAGAGCTGTTTAAGCATCTCCCTCGTCTCCCCCAGCTGGCAGGGTTCTAGCCTTGACCCCTCCCTGGCCCTCCCGGCCTATGATGGGTCTGCCCCTTGTGCCTCTCTGCCTGGATGTCCCATGAACCCTTAACACTCAACACCTCCGAAGCAGGAGTTGCCATCTTCCCCCAGTCCTGCCTGTCCCCCAGTGTCCCTCCATCCCAGCTGTGGGCACTGTCATCCACCTAGCCGCAGCGGCCGGGAACCACCAGCCCGCCCCCTCTGCCCCTCCTTTCCTGCACTCGGTCAGCCTCCGAGTTTGTTGGTGGTCAGCAAGGGTGCGTGGTGACCAGCCGGGCCAGGCAGGGCCTCAGACACCAGGACCCCAGAGGGGAACAAGCAGGCCTTCAGCTTCTGGAGCTTCCCAGCCCCCCACCCCCCATTTCTTGCCTCTGCTCCGTCCATCCTGCCCTGAGCACCTCTGCGGGGGGTGAGGCCTCTTCCACACCCAGCTGCGCTTCGGCCCTCCTGACCTCCCTGCCTGCACCCCACCTTCCGAAGTCACTCTCACCTCCTGACCACTTTTCATTCCAAAATGCAGATGTGCGTCACTCCTTTGCTAAGACCCTCCCTCTGCCGTTCCCCTTGAGCCTCATTCCCAGACATCTGGATTCTGTAAGGCGTTGAAAAGAACATAAAGCAAAGTAAGATAAAATAAATAGTAAAGCAGAATAAGACAACCCTGGAGAGCCATGTAGAGCCGCCAACCTGTTCTGCCAGGTAAGCCGTTTGAAACGGTGACCACTGAGCGAGCACTACTTTTCCACAAAAAAAAGGTCATTACAACCAAACCGAAACTTAAGAAAACTTCATTTCAGCAAAGCCTGTGAAAATTCCATCACAAAAGGCTCTTTAGGAACCAGGGCCTGTGGATGGACGCGGCCTCGCAGGACGCCCGAGGCCCAGCCCGGGTCACGGAGTCACGGGCCCCCGCAGCCGCCGGCCCCGCTCCCCGGTCGCCGGCCGCCCTCGCCTCGGTGTCCCGGCTGGGCACGACTCACCCGGGAAGCCCTCGAGGGGACGGGTGCTCCCGCGGCCCCGGGGGAGGGTCTCTGGTCCCTCCAGCCAACCAGCCTTTCGAGCGGCTGGGTCCCCGCCCCGCCTCCGGCCCAGTGCGCCCCGGCCGCGGCGCCGGCGTGTGCGTGTGCGTGTGCGTGTGCGTGTGCGTGTGCGTGGGGCCCGCTTAGAGGCCCGCCAAGCCCCCGAGGCCGCCGCTTAGACGCAGGCGCTCAATGTCGCCGTCCACCGCTCCCTGTCCTCAGCCCCGCAGGCGTCTGACCCTCGGGGGGGGGGGTCTCCCCCTGAAGCCAGCCCCCCCCCCCCCGCACGTGCCTGCCTGCCCTCTGGGGGCCCCGACTCCTGGCGCGACCCTGTGCGCAGGCCTTGCGGTCTGCATCCCCTCCCCTAAGACCTGCGTCTACTTCTGAATGTTCAGAACTCACCGTGAGTAAAAAAGTGCTGGCTCCAGGCGCGAGGGTGACTCTAGCTGGTTAAGCATCTGCCTTTGGCTCAGGTCATGACCCCAGAGTCCTGGGATGGAGCCCAGTGTCGGCTCCCTGCTCAGCAGGGGTCTGCTTCTCCTCCCTCTGCCCCTGTCCCTGGCCTGTGCTCTCTGTCTCTCTCACCTTCTCCCTCAGATGAATGAATGAATGAATGAACAAACAAACAAACAAACAATGTTTTTCTAAAAACTGCTGTCTCCCGCAGATTGGTCCCTGTTAGCAGCATACAGCAACAGCAGGAGCTCTGAAATCAGTTTTTCAAATACATAGGCAGAGAGGTAGCTCTTTCAGATACCAGGCTCCGTGAACAGGAAGGGAGCCATCCAGAAAGCAGTGGGGTTTGGTTAGTGGGCCCTGGTTTGTTTGAGTTAGTGATTATTTTCCTAGAGATTTGTCAACACAACTTCTCTGGTAGGCTGGAGCTTCTGAGGACAGGGACTGACTTATCTTTATCTCCTCAGGATGAAGCACTCAGTACATGTTTGCTGAGCAAATTAAAGAGCTCATGAGTGGAACCAGTGAGCATACAAGAAACATTTGTTGAATAAAACATATATATATATATTTTAATAAATATATATATTTATTATATATATCCGTATATATATGGATATATATATATATGGATACCTGGGTGGCTCAGCAGTTTAATGCCTGCCTTTAGCTCAGGGCATGATGTACTGGAGACCCAGGATCCAGTCCCACATCAGGCTCCCTGCATGGAGCCTGCTTCTCCCTCTGCCTGTGTCTCTGCCTCTCTGTGTGTCTCTCATGAATAAATAAATAAAATCTTTAAAAATTTTTTAATCTAAAAAAATTTCTATATATATGTATCTATATCTATCTATATAGCTATATATATATATATATATATGTATGTGTAATCCAGCCATAAAAAATCCATTCCAAGATAAATAGAATATTATCCAGCCATAAAAAAGAGTGAAATCCTGCCATTGCAGTGACATGGATGGAACTAGAGAGTATAATGCTAAGTGAAATAGGTCAGTCAGAGAAAGACAAATACCACATGATTTCATTCATATGTATAAGATCAGACACGAAACAGATGAGCAAAGGGGGAGAAAAAGGAGACAGAGAGAGAGAGAGAGAAACTAAAAACAGACATTTAACTGTAGAAAAAAACTGATGGTTCCCAGAGGGGAGGTGGGTGGGGGGATGGAGAAATAGGTGTTGGGGATTAAGGAGGACACTTATTATGATGAGCACGGAGTATGTATACAATTGTTGAATCACGATATTTACACCTGAAGCTAATAGAACACTATGTTAACTATGCTGGAATTAAAATAAAATTTAATTTTTAAAAAAGAAATACTTATTGAATAATAGATTGAATCAATGGATTGATGAATACATTCTGCAGTGCTGTACCTTACTGCACTTTCTTCTTAGCAGGTTTATATCTGCCTGTTTTGGACTCAGGCCATTAACCTGACCCTAACTCCTCATGACATTCAGCTTGGCTTGACTTTGGGCTGTATAGAGTTTAGTGGTTAAGGACGCAGATTCTGCAATCAGAGAGATAAGTTTCAAATATGTGTTACTTAGGAGTCCTGCATGACCTTGGGCAGGACACAAGGCTTAAGTGTGAGTTTCTTCCTTTTAAAATTCAGAGTAACAGTAGTACTGACCTCAGGAGGTTTGGGAAAGGATCAATTGAGATAATCCATGTAACATACCTAGCATGAGGCCTTAATGCCTAGCACAGAGCAAGCGCTCAATAAATGATGGGTGTTGTTATTAATTACTGTTATTGTCTCCTCTTTGTCATTGTTCTCTCAGATGTCTGGGCTTAGTGAGAAGGCTCTAAGTCCTTTCCCCAGGACATTTTTGCCTCCTTTGGAGATTACCACTTACCCCTCTTTGCAAGGTACAGCTGCAGTGAGTTCAGATGTTCTGATTATTCTAAGTGGGTGGTCTTCAAACCTAGTTTGGGGAGGAGGTGGTTTGTTTTAACAATATAATTTTTTTCTCTTTTAACAAAATTTTACAAGAGATGCCAACATACAATGGATCAAAGTGGAGCTTTTCATGATGTAGTGTTTATGAATGTAGCTTCTAGAGCCACTTGCCTCAGTTGGCATCCTAATTCCTCCACTTACTGGTATGTGAGATTGTCCAAATTATCCAACCAAGCCTCAGTTTCTGTATCTGCAACTGAGTATAATAATGGTTCACATCTGCAAGGTAGTTGCATGAGATAATAAAACAAAAAACAAATGGCATCTATTGTGCACTCAAAAGTTAGCAATTATTATGGGGGTGCCTGATGGTGGAGGAGAGGATGAACCAACTTCCAGTTATGGCTCAGAGATCTCCTGAAACCATATTTTAGAACTCTAGATCTTACTGGTTACACTGTTCTAATTTTATGTCTGCCTAGATTGATGCCACCACCACCACCTAGGAACATTCCAGAGTACCGCTACTGTGACCAAGCACTTGGTTTTCTCCACAAAACCCAGTATGACAAAAATTTGCTTTGAAAAATATCAGTTCTACCCAAGCACTTGGTTTTCTCCACAAAACCCAGTATGACAAAAATTTGCTTTGAAAAATATCAGTTCTACCCTAAGCTCATGCCCCCATCATGTCCTTTATCCTTGGCTCTAAAAGCTGTATTTATGGATGGGAAGGAAATTGCATCTAAATCATGTAGCCCCCACCCATGTCATACTCAGTTTAATTGCACTCATTCTGAGAAGGATGCCTTTGCCTTTTATTTGTCAATCAAGAAAAATGGAAGCAATTGGTATGGTCTAGTGGTCTTCAGCTCTTTTCAAAGTCAGTAACAATGTGAATCAATTTGAGTTAAATTGAATTATCTAGAAAAGATATTAAAAAATCATCACTTTTACAAATGTGTCACTTTTGCAGACACGATTTTTTCCAGTTATATAAAGGCTACAGATGATTAGGATGTCATTTGTAAATCTAAAAGGAACTAGATTAAGTAATGGGATATGCTTGAAAGCAAATGACATTTATAAAAACCACACCAGGATTTCCTCTATTAGAGAGAAGGCAATTTTTTAAAAATCAGGAAATATAAATAAATATAAGCACTATTTCCTAGATTTTCAATCTAAATAGCCAAAGTAATAAGATACAGTTCTAATTGGTTCAAAAAATCCGTGATTGGAATTTTTCTGGAGTGGCGTGCTTTGGTTAACTGGATTTTCTCCACCTTGCAAGAAATATTTCTAGAACATAGCCTTACCCCTTCCTTTCTCCTTCTTTCCTCTCTCCTTCCTATTTTTTCTCATTTCCTTCTAAAAAATAAGTATAAGGGAAATAATTTGTCTGGCTTTTCTGGACAATCATTCTGAACGCGAAATTCACTGTTCAGTTTTGAGGTATAGAAATTAGCTTGATTAATTTTTTTTGATTAATGTTTTTGTCAATTCTTTAAAAAGATTTTATTTATTTATTCATGAGAGATGCAGAAAGAGAGGCAGAGACATAGTCAGAGGGAGAAGCAGGCTCCCTATGGGATGCCCGATGCGGGACTTGATCCCAGGACTCCGGGATCAGGACCTGAGCCACAGGCAGATCCTCAACCACTGAGCCACCCAGGTGCCCAGTTTTTTGGACAATTAAATAGTGAGTAAGTCTACAATTATTTGACAGATCTCATCAATCTCTATGACATAGTCTTGATTTCTTTTCTTTATACCAATGCAAGGCTAACTGAAAATAAAGAATTCATTTATCTGTGTATGTGTTTACTATCTGCCTGGCCCTCTCAAATGGAAGCTTCATGGCACAGGAACTTTGTCTAGTTCTTTTTTATTTTTATTATTTTTTTATAGATTTTATTCATTTATTCACGAGAGAGAGAGAGAGAGAGAGAGAGAGAGAGAGGCAGAGACACAGGCAGAGGGAGAAGCAGGCTCCATGCAGGGAGCCTGATGTGGGACTCGATCCCAGGTCTCCAGGATCACACCCTGGGCTGAAGGCAGCGCTAAACCGCTGAGCCACCTAGGCTGCCCCTTTGTCTAGTTCTTAACTGCATCTCCAGCATCTAGCCTGGCACAAGATAGCCACTTCATGAAAGGTTATTGGAACACAAATATCTTGGTTCTGATTCTTCTCCTATCACCAAAAAAGTCAAATGAAACATTTCTTCTGGGTTCTACCTCAATGACCTCAATGCCAAAATACCATCACAAGAAGTCCCTACTTTTCACCACATAGTGTTCCAGAAGACTGCATCATAAAGTTGATTGCTACAAAGCAAATTCTATTTTCTCAGAAAGAGGGTGAGCTTCTTTTGAGGTAAAGGTATTTAATTAGAGAACATCTTGAAAGAATCCATATTTGTGCCGAAATTTATAGCCCAAAGACAAACAATCTATAAATAGTCACAATATTAAAATCATCTCCTAGATCATTGGTCTTCAAATTGTGCTCCTGACCCATGTAGTTCAGCCAAGATATGCTGGTGTGCTGGGGACTTCCTCAGGGAATTGGCCTCTACTCTCCTAACTCTTTCCCATCCTTCAACCCCTTTGTTTCACTTTAAGAAGGGATCCAATGGTTCAGAAAGGTTTGAGAACCAGGGCTGTGATCTAGATTACCGTCATCCTTCACTGTAAAGTACAGTGCCCCAACTAATTTCTATTCACTTAGCCATTCAAAAAAATTCCTGGGTGCCTCCTTTCCATGGCCCTGGAGATATAGCTGTAAATCAAGTAGACAAAGTCCTTGTTTTCACCAAGCTGGCATTCTTGTAGTGAGACTACCAAAATCTAATCAATGAGTTCGGTAATAAATGGTAAGGAGAACAATAAATCGGGGTCAGGGTTGGGAAAGAGGGTGATGGGGGAAGGCTTAACTGATTAGGCAACATGAGGGTAGAGGCATGAAGGGAGTGAGAAAGGAGCTGGGCTGGTTTCTGAGGGAAGAGTATTTTCCCCAAGGGAAGAGCATGGGCAAAGGTTTTGAGGCAGAAGTGTACTCGGTGTCTCCAAGAAATGAGAAGGAAGCTGGTGAAACTGTGAAGGAGGAGATAAGTCAGCAAGATTGGGTTGGGCTGGTCATGACTCTGTGGCACTTTGATTCCTACTCTGAGTGAAATGGGAAGGCATTGGAGCATTTGTAGCAAAGGAGTGATAAGATCCTTCTGACAGCTGCGTTGAGAACAGATTGCAGAAGGACAAGAATAAAGTCAGAAAACCAGTTAAGATGCTTCTGCAAATATGCAAAAGAAGAATGATGGTGGCTTAGTCAAGGTGGTAACAATGGAAAGAAGGCATCAGATTCCACCTATATTTTGGAGGTAGGACCAAAGGGATATTGACCATTAAAAGTGCAATGTGAGAGAAAGGAAGAGTCAAGGATGACCCCACGGTTTTAGCCTGAGCAATTAGAAGGATGGAGTTGTTATTTTACTGAAATGTTCAGCTTTCATGTACAACATTCTTGAAAAATGCCCTGGTGTCTTCTGAGAACTTCAGGTGTTGAGGAGAGGGTCAGTTGACCCCCAGTGGAATCACATCAGGGCTCAGAGGCCAGGAGGTCTAAGAATTCACATGGTTGAATGGGAAAAAGAGAAAGTGGCCTCCCTGAGGGAATGCTTCCTCAGAAAAGTAGAGGAGACTAGCTGGGACCCTACCCAACCCCACCACAGGGATCCCTGGAGGCTTAGATGGGCAGAACCTAAGACTCCTGGAGCCTAGGCTTGGGATAGTTTAGAACACAAAGCCCTCCTATATACCTATTCTTTCTAGTTATCTCCCTTTCTACTTTTCCTGTGGTTGTCCAGTCTTGAGCTCTTTCTGCTGAAACTGTTCTCATGAAAATGAAAATATGTGTCTGCTTTCTGCAGGGGTATAAATGTGGCTTAGCTATATTTTTCTCCCCAGAACCTGGAACCTTGCATTTATTTGGCCATCCACCCATCTGAAGATTGGGGAAATAAGATGAAAATGGGTAAAGATTCAGAAAGTCCCGTCTTGATGATTTGGTACCCTGGCATGTCTCTGCATATGTCTAAGCTGTTCCCCTTCCTTGGGCCAGCTTGATACATGAAAGATACCAGCAGAAGTCAACATGCAGTAATTAAGTAGGCTAGGGAAGCCTGGTTCCCATGTTCATAGTCCATATTTAATTCAAACAAATCAACACTTAGGATCTTTTAAGTTCTCCATTAGTAACCTGTTCCTCTGTTTCAAACACTACCACATGTTTGAGATTCTCGGTCCCCATTTTGAAAGTGAGCCCATGGGGCTAGCTTTCAGGCAGGCAGAATGGAGCAGAGCTAGAGCTCTAAGTCTTATGAAGAGGGGATGCAGGAGGATGAAGAAAGGAATGCTAAAGACAGAATATCTGTCCATTTTTCCCTATTTTTATCATCTTAACAACGAACTGATTTCTTCATGTTTCTAGTTGGGTTCTCCCATAGATTCATTTTACACTTATGGGGATGGATGTTCTAAAGCATGGAGTCCAAAGTAGGGCTTGAACTCATGACCATGAGATCAAAAGCTGAGCTATCCAGACACCCCAAGTTCATCTTTCCAATGTGCACTGACAATTGCCTCTTGCTTGGCTGAAATAGAATTCCTGTCTCCCTGCATCGTTATTTACACTTGCCTCTAAGAGTAAAAAAAAAGCCTATTTACTTACCCCTTCCTGATTAGTTATCGTGGTGCCCACTGATCAGGGGGTGGTGGGTGATGGCAAGAGGATTTGGGGGGCCAAAGATCAAATGAAAGGAGCTGACAGGCCTGAGGAAGCCACTAACCTAATAAGGAGATGCCTGCGGACACTGACAGGATAGATCTGACTGGGAAGAGGCAAGGAGGTAAAAGAAAGGGAACCTGTTCCCTCCTCCTGAGAAAGGAAATGAGTTGAATGTCAGCAGTTCCAGAGGAAACTAGACTCACGACGTCATGGCCAGTTAGTCTGGATTTTGATCTCTTTTTTTAAGCAGTTCAAACCAGGACACTGCTATCAACCAAATCTTATGTGATATTATTATCATGTTTAAACCTTGAAAAGATGCAGTACACTTGTGATCAGAAATAAGAGCCTGGCAGCTGAGAATTGGTTTTAAGCATGTTCTAAGTCTCAGTTGGAGGCAGAAAAGGTAAGAGCATGTGAGCAGGGACTCAGGAAATCAGTAGAAAAGTGAGAATTACGAAGTGACGGTGCTTTCCAGAGAACTCGAGCAGCTACTTTAAATTACCAACTTTTTCCACAAGGAAACTATGTTTGGCCACTGTGCTCTCATAACATCTGAATCCATAAGACATTCATATGCATGAATTTTCATGGTATCTGGCACTTTCTTCTTTACTATCAATCCTTATCTATTGAGCCCTTTGAACAGATATCTTTCTAAGTCATAGGGTTTACATTTCTTGCCAGGGCATTAGACCATAGATATAAAACATGAGGCTGAGACAAGCTTCTTTGCAGCAAGACTCAAAGGATAGAATGGGAGCACTGGTAAACCAGGGCTCAGCCTGAATCAGGGATATGGACAGGTCCTAAAAACCAGCACAGGCAGGGACGCCTGGGTGGCTCAGTGATTGAGCATCTGCCTTTGGCTCAGGGCGTGATCCTGGGGTCCTGGGATTGAATCCTGCATCAGACTCCCCGCACAGAACCTGCTTCTCCCTCTGCCCCTGTCTCTGCTTCTCTGTGTGTCTCTCATGAATAAATAAATAAAATATTTAAAAAAAAAACCCACAGACAAAAGATAACCACTTTAGGGCATCTAGTATTGTCTGCAGTTTGGTGGGGTTCAAGGAACCATGTTAGTCATAAAAGAACTCTCTACTTCTTCCTACATTGAGGATTCTGAGGGGGATCTGCAGGTAATCATCAGTTCTCTATTCCAGACGTTGGCCCCAAATGACCACCCAGAGTTTTTGGCCCTGATAAATGAGGATGGACCTCAGAGCAGGAAGGACTCGTTTGGCCTCGGTTAAAACCGGGCTAATGGCTTTCATGGCTCTCTGGATCTTATTACTCTTATTGTGAAAAGGTTCAGAAACAATTAATCCAAAGGAGGAGTGCTTCTCCTAAAGGCTCAGAGAAGATCTGGCATGAGCAACCCACCACCATCTTGAAGCTGGAGGGCAATGGGAGCCCCAGATCCATCTACTTTGCCAGACTCATGGGAACTCAAGGGTGAGAAAAAATGCAGAGGGAAGATGACACAGAGTCAAGCCAAGACCATAAAGATGCTAGGGCTCCTAACCTCTTTGGTCTTCAACCCACAAATTTTACCCTGATCGTTGGAACTTGACAATATTATTGACCTGACCCATATCAGTTCCTCCTATGCCCAGAGATCACACAGGGAGGAAGCCCCAAAATGCCACAGTTGAAGGGGTGATCTGAGCATCAACCCTAAATCCCAGACAGTCAGGTGTGCAAATAAATATTCATCACCTCCTGGATTCTTCATGCTCTCTGAATGCCAGGTATTTGCTAACTGTTTTATAAAGATTTTAATACAGAATCTTCACTACAACCTGTTCAGGATATCTATCATTATTCTCATTTTATAGATGGAGAAACTAAGACTCAAAAAGATGATGGAATTTACCCAAGGTCAGATGTTGTGGGATGTTAGCTCCAAAGCCCATGCTTTTCCTTCTCCACTACATTTCTCATGGGTAGAGGGTGTATGAGCAGAGTCGAGCAGCACCTTCTAAGAAGCATTTTCTGTCTAAGCCAAAATGAACTTCAATCTTTTTTTTGTCATCTAAGAACATCATTATGAGTGTCCTCCATTGAAATGCATTATAATTCAGTCACACTCCATGAAATATGTGGTTCTGTTTGCCTGTGCACCAAATGTGCCCAACTAGCTGTGCATTTATCAGTAGTTTCCTTCTAGCATTGCTTGCTGCAGTCTGTACTTCTGGGCAGCTTTCGGTCTTTTCAGTATCTTTGTGCATAGCTGCTGTGAGCAGGCCTGAGGATGACTCTGCCTTTCCTATGAGTTTATGAGAGCTTTTTGCTATCCAAAGATCTGCCCTCTGATTTTGGTATTTATAGTAATACTCTGGCTAGAGTCACCAAAGACCCAATTTCAGCATCACAGAGGGACTAATCAAACTGGACTTACAGATTAAACGGGATATTACTGAACCTTTTAAATATAGATTTCCCAAAAAATTGCAGAGCTAACACAGAGAGTTCCCCTATACTCTTCACTCAGCTTCTTCTAACCTTAACATCTTACATAATCATGGTCAGAACAAAGGGCTAAGCATCACCTGCATGTGATCGATATATCGTAATATGCTGAGGATATGAGCACTACATTACATAACAGATATTTCCTAATTTGCTAGATGATCTCATTTGTACCTAACAGTCCAGGAAGCTGATTTCTTCTTGATGCCTTAGCTTACAAAGTTCTTTGGGACCAAGTGTTCTATTTCCCTTTACCCTGCTGAAGAGTTTACAGCTGTTGCAAATTCAAACTTTTGGTTCTTTCTTCTTCTTTGTTATAGAAATGAATTCTATAGAATTCTATAATTATAATTTATGATTACTAATAATTCTATATTATAGAATTAAGAGAAAGAATGAGATGTATTCATAGCAAAATAGCAGCTAAGTACATAATTTCACCATCACTGGTTTGATTTTGTATATCAGGTCCTCTCAGGAGCCTGTGGGTAAATACTATTTACTTAACCAATTATGGAAGAATAAATATTGCTGCACTCATTTCACTTGACCCAATGGATGAAATCCATCCTACAGTTTCTCTCTTCTTTAGATTTCAGACAATCGGAGTACAGCCTTTGGGTTACGTGGTTATTTCTAAAGGAAACTGAGAGACTGGGACCACTATCTTATCAGTTCTCTATTTAGCACCTGTGTAACAACCAGATAATACAAACAAAGAAAAGAAGAAGGCTAGAGAGAGATCAGAAGGAGCAAGAGGAAGAGAAAAAAGAGAGATTTTAAAGTTGTTGAAGCCAAGAAGAAACCAGGAATGAAGATACACAGAAATGAACTTGTAAGAAATCCAAGTGGCAGAAAAGGAAGTAAGATGAAAACCAGGAGGCTTTGTTGTCCTAGGTCAGGTCTCCCAGGAACAAATTCTGAGATGGAGATTCACGAGATCTAAGGAATAACATCTTTATGGAAATGAGGGAAGCAGGAAGGGGCAGAGGAGAAATTCAGATGTGATATAGTCTAACCAGCCCGATTGAGAGTTCTGGAGCAGGGACGGACCTTTAGAGTTGTCCCAAATTGAGGCAAAGGGGCTTTGCACCCTTACATCAACTCACATCAACCAGTCCTTGGGTATGGGCTATCTCTGGGAAGGGGCGCTTAAGTTTAGGCAAGACTCTTTGTTTATCTGAGAGCAATTTTCAGAGATGCACTGAGCTTCGAGCTATCAACCACCAACACATCTGACAACTAGAGGAATGAGTTGCTTGGCCTTACTGGGGGAGTCTGAGAGGCACACCAGAGCATCTTTTATATCTGGTATCCTCAAATCCAAGAGAAGAGAATATTTCAAGAAAGGAGTGGTTGACTATATGAAATATTTCTGAAAGGTTGACATAGATGAGGATAGAAATATGCCAAGATAGAGGTCTTGGTGACTTTAACCTGAGTAATTTAAGTGGAACTGGAAGGATGAAGTTCAAATGGGAGCGGAGAAGAAAATGGAAGATGAGTTGGATCCAGTAATATAGATAATTCTTCTGAGGATCTTATCACTAGTAGGAGCAGAGGGATTGGGTGTTAAATGGAGAAAGACATGGAGCCAAAGAAGGTTTGTTATTTAAGTCAAAAGATAGAACGTGTTTGCTGACCCAAAAATGACGTGAACGATGGGAGAAGCCGAGGCCTGAAGGAGGGCTGGGATGGTTGCAGGAGTCACAACTTTGAAAAGGAGAGGAGTAGCAGGATACAGGGCACAACTGGAGGGATGGCCTGGGATGAGGCTGGGGACTCATCGTTCATAGTACAAACAGCGTAGGCCTCCAGTGAGTACCAAGTGACTCCACCTCCTTGCCTGTATTTGACAGAAGAGAGGAGATATTAGGCCAAAGTGGGGCCATCAGATTCCCTCTCTGGAATTTGTTAAGAGACAGAAGTCAGTCTGGGAATGTCTCCTGAATGGTGATTTGAACCCAGGAAATAAAGAGTGGCCATTTTCCATCCACCATGTGTTCAAGGAAGTAGAGAGCATGAGGCAAGAACCTGTAGAGATGAGAAATGAGAAAGGTTCCTGTTGAGTTTACAAATCCAGGGTCCAGGACAGTCTTATCATCTACAGTACGGAGTGCTGCCTGACTGATAGGCAATTAGCCTCACTCCAAGAAGGCGTCCATGACTTGAGCCAGCCTTCAGCAGAGAGCTGCTCTGCCAGCATGATTCAGGCCCTTTCCTGGACCAATACCAGTGCCATCCTGGGAAATCTGGGTGTGAGAAAATGTAGAGTCATAAGGAACAATTAAGATAAATATGATCTATGTTTTCAATGAACAGTATCCAGCCATTCAAATTGACTATTATGAAGACTACATAGAAACATAAAGCAAAACAGGACACTGATTTTAATGCACACAATTGTAAAAAAAAAAAATGCATTTCAGAAAAGATGGGAATAGTAGTAATGGGAATCATTACTGAGAATGGAATCATTCCCATCAGAATGGGAATAGTAGTAATGTGTTAGGTTAGTAGGATCATGGGTATTTTCCCTCTAATTTTCCTATTTTATTTCTAAAACATGGCTATCTTATGTAGACAGTTTAAAACAATTCTTCTTACAGCTCATATCTGAGCAATTTGGGTAATTTCTGTGAGGCCCTCAAATCATCACAGATTATACGTCTGAGAAGGACCTGGGACCAGAGAAAGGCATCAGAGGATGTGGCTGTGTGCATCAAAAGGGATGCCCTTGGGCAGTCTGGCTGCTCAGTGGCTTAGCATCGCCTTCGGCCCAGGGCATGATCCTGGGGTCTGGGATCGAGTCCTGCATCAAGTCCCTGCATGGAGCCTGCTTCTCCCTCTGCCTGTGTCCCTGCCTCTGTGTGCGTGTGTGTGTGTCTCTCATGAATAAATCAATAAAATCTTAAAAAAAAAAAAAAAAGCGGACACCCTCCTGCTGGCTGGGATGTGAATTATAGTCCCTCAAATAAAGCTCAGGAGAACGGGTGACCACTTGAGTGTGATCAGATCTTGTAGCCTGTTCCCACTGCAGAAATACTGCCTTGGAATAATGGGAGAAGATGTTGTCCAGTGAGCACAGGTGCCAGTTTCTTGGCCAGGCATTACCCTCTTTCCTCCTCCTGTTGCCCATCCCCTGCCTTCCTCAACAGCCCTCCTCCTAAAAGCACCAAGGGTTTTATTAGGAGCCACACTAGAGTACTGACCCTGAACTTCATTTTTGTTAAGTGCCTTCAAATTACCTTAATGAGGATTCTCCTCCACCCTCTAGGAAGTCAGCTCAGGGCTGTCCCATGACTCTTTTTCAGGCAAGTACAATAGGTCACTAAATGGCTTGCTCAGAGACAACCCCCAACCCTCCTAGAGAAGACCTAAAACAAGAACTTTGTGTTCCTGGGGTTTGGAGATGTTTCTGGCCCCAGTGTTTCAGGACAGTAAGCACTGAAAGAATAAGCAGTGGAGGGAAATGAGGACTTGTGACCCACGCTCTGTCCTGAGTGCATAGCCATGCTTCTGTGCACCTGTTCACTCCCTGAGCCTCCTATTGTTACAAATCCATCACACCATACCTATTCCTCCCCCTTAATCTTCCAGCTTGTACAGAAGCCAAGGAAGGGTGGACTGCTATGGATTTAAGTTCATCAGAGTGGTAAGACCTCCATCCCAGAAGCCAAAATATAAATTAGCTATTGGTCTTATGTTTGTGGGTAGTAATTAGCCCAGGCAGATAGAAGCATGTTAGCAATAAGTGTGCTTTCCTCCCAGAAAGCAAATGAACGTGAGAATAATGTGAGTGGGGACCTCCACCCAGAAGATCAGAGTGTTATCAAAGAAATGCTAATTACTTATTGTATATTAAATATTACAATTTAGTGAATGGCTGCCAATTAGCATAGACACTGTGCTAGGTGGGCCTCATTGCTTCCTACCCCCACTTCAGGTCTCTGCTTCAACACCATTTCCTCCCAGAAGCCACCCCTGACTCCCACTCCAGGACTCCAAGTTCCCCTGTTAGACACTCAGATTGTAAGTAGCATTCATGAATGTCATTTTTTGATTAACGGTCTGTTTTCACGAAAATAGGGATGGAAGAGTCTTTTTATGATCACCATTGGTCCCTCAGCCTGGCTCTAGTAGGTTCTTTATAAATATTTAGTGAGTTGATATCCTTCATAGTACTCACCACATGGAATGGATGTGAAAGCTCTTAGGTCTCATCTGTTTTGTTCATCGCTAAGCTTTACGTCCCCAGCACACAAAGACCTCCTTTTTCTTGCTCTCCACCAGCATTGGCGCAGAGCCTGTGTGTGGTGGCATATGATACTGGTGGCAGGAATAAATAATGACAGAATAAGCAAACATAAATAAAAGTCCACAAATCTAGAAATGGGTAGGAAAAGGAAGACAGCACTGAGCGGTGAGGAATCAAATATGTCCAAGAATGGAGTCAGGTGAGCAGAAAGCAAAAATACTAGGACTTCTGATTGAGTGGACATGGGGTGCCCAGATTCTCTCTTCCAAGTGTGGACTGGGTGGTATCTGTGGCTAAGGTAACAGAGAAGGCACCACCACATTTGAGATGATAAACCAAGGCCAAGGGCCTCTTTTTTTTTTTTTTTTTTTTAAGATTTTATTTATTTATTCATGACAGACACAGAGAGAGAGAGGCAGAGACACAGCACAGGCAGAGGGAGAAGCGGGCTCCATCCAGGGAGCCCAACGTGGGACTTGATCCCAGGACTCCAGGATCATGCCCTGGGCTGAAGGCCAGCACCAAACCGCTGAGCTACCTGGGCTGCCCAAGGGCCTCTTGACCCTAGAGAAAAAAGTTAAGCCAATTGTTTCCTACTCTGCAAAGTAAGCCTGGATCTTTTTCTTTTGTGGGATGAAGCCTTGAGCTCCCCAAAGGTCTGGGGAGCAGAGGGGCAATGGTTTAGCACCTGCAAAATGAGGCCCTACATATTAAGGATGTATTCTGGCTCTTGACCGGGAGCTTCAGTGCATCTTGCTGAGTCTTTGAATCACCAAGGCCTGACTAGTTATGAGATCAGTCTCATGGCCGCTATGTGGAGACCTGAGCTTGCATCATTTGGGGCTGCTGCTACAACCCCTAATCCCTCTTCTTCCCAGTGGTGTGCAGACAGCCTCAGGGATGGGTTAGAAAGGTGAGTGAGCCTGCATTTTACAATGGGGTGACTACGGAAAAACACGCGTCATCCGCAAAGCTACTTGAAGTGTCTCTCCTCTTTCTCTTTGTGATATTGTCTCTCCCTGTATCACTTGCCAGAGACGGCTGCTAAGGCAAGAACCCTCTTGGAAGTTAAGAAACTGTACACTTTGTGTGAAGAATCAGAAAGTGTAAGCCAGCTTCCAGATGGGAGTTGCTGGAAAAGGCTTCTCTTTCTGGGCCACTTCCTCCTCCCTACACTACCATTCTAAAACTTTTTTTTTTAGGCTGTTTTTTATGAAATTCCCTCTTATCCCAATTTCAGCTTCCTATTTTCCTTGTTACCAAAAAGAGAATGGAAAGCATTGAATTTTTATTTTATTTTTTATTTATTTTTTTAAAGGATTTTCTTTTCAATTTTTATTTATTTATTTATTTATGATAGTCACACACAGAGAGAGAGAGGCAGAGACACAGGCAGAGGGAGAAGCAGGCTCCATGCACCAGAAGCCCGACGTGGGATTCGATCCCGGGTCTCCAGGATCGCGCCCTGGGCCAAAGGCAGGCGCTAAACCACTGCACCACCCAGGGATCCCGAAAGCATTGAATTTTTAAAGCAGCTACCTTCTTCCCCCTTCAACACACACACACACACACACACACACACACACACACACACACCATCCCTCCAAAATACTTCATCCATTTTTAACAATTGAAAAGGTAGAAGAAAATGTGAGATTTTCTATGATTTGTCTTATTGCCTGGTCAATCCATTTGGATGGGAAATGATAGATTTTACAATAGTGCCTCATATTTTAGGCTGGCTGCACTGTGATTCCCTCAATCTTGCTGCGACAAGGCTTTTGTCACTAATCCTTTGTAGGACTCCTTAGTGGGTAGAGGTGACATGTCCCATACACAGCTTGTCTAAGGCAGTTTTTAATTTGTTTGTGCTAATATTACCAGTCTTTGAGGGGACAAGTCAAAATCTTTCCTTCTTTGTGTGTATATGTGTTTATGTATGGATATTCTTATATTTAGTACTTCAGATCACCGCTCCCCAAATTTTCTAGATCCGTTTACTTACTTACTTAATTAATTAATTAATTTTTATCTTTGATAGTCACAGAGAGAGAGAGAGAGAGGCAGAGACACAGGCAGAGGGAGGAGCAGGCTCCATGCACCGGGAGCCCGATGTGGGATTCGATCCCGGGTCTCCAGGATCGCGCCCTGGGTCAAAGGCAGGCGCCAAACCGCTGCGCCACCCAGGGATCCCTAATTTATTTTTTTAATCAAAGTGTCACAAATGCTAGATATTTATAAATTGCTCTGAGTTGATTTAAGCCATTGTCTAATTTGACCTTAACTATAACACCAACAATGAAAGGCATATGTACACAAATTCTTTAGTGTTTCATTAGAAGCAAGTACTTTATGCATTTACTCAAAGTGTTCAAAGTCATGTTTTTACTTAAAGACTAGGATATCAAATTTCCAGGAAAGAATAGAGTGGTACCTTAACTTGTAACTTTTATTTTTTAGGATTTATTTATTTATTTGAGAGAGAGAGAGAGCAGAAGCAGGAGTGGCAGAGAGAGAGGGAGAGAGAATCTCAAGCAGACTCTGCACTAGAATGAGGAGCCCGACTTAGGGCTCGATCTCAAGACCCTGAGATCATGACCTGAGCCAAAACCAAGAGTGGATGCTTAACCGACTGCACCTCTAACTTGTAACTTTTTAGTGATCTCTGCTGATAAATGGAACCCAGCACATGTGTCTACATGCTGTAGGCAGGGCACAGTGGTAGAGGTGACCCAGACTGTGAGCCAACAGACTCCTGTGATGGTCCTGAGCTATCATTCACTTGCAGACTGTATAAATGTGGGTCAGTATCTTTGCCTTTGGGGGCTACTCTTCCCTTCTGTGGCACAAGGGGGACTGGATTTGAGGCTTCTAGTTCTAAAATGCCATGATACTAAGAATAAGGAGGAAATTTAGGATCATCTAGTTTAGGGCCACCTCTGGCCCACTGCTTCATTATATAAATGGCAAGGGAGGAATGGCTTTGATGTTTTTATGTGGGTGGTAAAATAGTATCTTATGAAAGGTGAAAATGATACAAAATTTACATTTTAGTGACCATAAATAAAGTTTTATTAGAGCACAGCCATTCCCACTTGCTTGTGTATCAACTATGGCTGCTTTTTGCACTACCAGGGCAGAGCTGAGGAGTTGCCATGGAGACCGTATCCTAAAATACTATCTGGTCTTTTACATTTAAAAGGTTGCTGCCCCTCATCTAGTCCAACTGCTTGACAGATGAGAAAATTAAAGATTGGGCAAGTTCTGGTTAAAAAGACAAAAACATAGTTATAGAAAGAAAGATGCAGAAAAGGCAGCCCGGGTGGCTCAGCGGTTTAGCGCCGCCTTCAGCCCAGGGCCTGATCCTGGAGACCCGGGATCGAGTCCCACGTCGGGCTCCCTGCTGGGAGCCTGCTTCTCCCTCTGCCTGTGTCTCTGCCTCTCTCTCTGTGCCTCTCATGAATAAATAAGTAAAATCTAAAAAAAAAAAAAAAAAAAAAGAAAGATGCGATGGCCATTTTGAAGCATCCAAAGAGACAAAAACAATGAACAATAAACAAAAGATTAAGGAAGCAAAAGAAACTTCTTCCTCAAATGACAATGGATAATGTGTTATACAAGAGATAAGGACAAAGAAATTGTGAAGCCCTTGGAGCACCCTGCATTTATTTGTACGGAAGAACCGATGTTTTTTCTTTTTCTAATCTGGAATCAAATTACGATGGATTCATGTGAAGGATTTGGGAAGTGGGCAGATTACATCAGAAAAAGCTCAAGATTCTTCATGCTGATAAGACTCTTGGAAACTTACCTCCAAACTCACTGAAGGAAATGGAGGTGAACATTAGAAACGCTTTAGTGGGTCTTTTCAAAAGTGTAGGAAGTCTGGAAATAGTGATGGGGGAGGGAAGGAAGCCTGGAACAGATTAGAACTTTTGGCCAAATAGAAATCCAGCGCTGGAAAATCCCAAAGCTCTTTATGACACAGAGGCTCTCCTCGGAAGAGCCAGCATAGTTCTGAGAGCCTGGCTCTTTCTAGTGACAGGGCTCATGCCTGGCAGGATGGCAAATAGCAGCAAAGTAAGTATGGAGTTGGCTATGTATCAATTTTAGGAAGATTTATAGAAAGTTTCATGGGGATATAAAACTCATCATTTTTCACTTCACATAGGAGTATTTCCTTTGCCTGGGAAGTTGCTGGTGATGTGCAATAAATATTTCAAGTCCAAGCATGAATCAGGGAGCAATGAAACTGCTCCAAGATCCTCACTGTTGGTGATCAACCAAGTACCAAACACTACTCTTGGGGAAAGAGCCCTAAGCAGTTAAAATATGTAATTGAACTTGCTGAACAGATAGGATTTGCCCTGGAAATTCAGATTATTTTCAACATACAGCACGTGTTGCTGGGTCAGTGAGTTAAAAGGGTTCTCTCTAAATTTAACTCAGTGGTTAATGGCATGATTTTACAAGTCAGACTGCTCAGAGTTGCATCTGAAATTTATTGCTTGGATTCCCAGGTAATCCCGGGTAAATTGTGGAACCTCATTGCCTTCTGTAACAATAACAATAACAAAAAATAATGGTAATAATAGTACATATATTGTAGGCTTCCATGAGTATTTAAGTGAGATTATTGATAGAAAGTGCATGGGAGAGCTGAGAATTAGTGAGTGCTCACTAAATGCCCCCATGCTCACTGTTGGCTGCATTGTCCAGCCTATTTGAGGATATGGGTTTACTAAAAATATGGATTTGGGTGCAATAGTTCTGAGTTAGAGTTCCAGCCTTGTAACATTGAGGAAATTACTTCAACTCTTCGACTTGAGGCTTCTTATCTGTAAAACAGTGATACCTTAGTGAGAAAATATGCTTAAAGTGAGTGGGACAGTTTCCAGCCCTTAGCTATTATGATGATGATCATTATCATGGTCATTCTTATTTATTGGCTCCCTAATATCCAAAAATATTCCAAAGTTGGTTGAAACACGGGAAGCCTGATGATATAAGAGGCATATGTGGCATACACAGTATAAAGAGTTTTCACATAAATGATTTGATCAAACAGTGGTAAAATGGGTTTGGGTTGTCATGAAATTCCTCTGGTAGGCTAAGAGATAAGATGCAGGTTCAAGGAAGATTTTGGAGGAGAACCCACTGGGCATTCTCCACTGGCCTGGGACCTCTTTCCACCCCAAAGTCCTTTGTGCTGATCCTGGAGGAGACATGTGTTCTGGCTCCTTTGATTCTCTCCTTCAGAATCACTGGCATTCTGGCTTCTTGTTTTCCCACCTTCCTTCTACCAAATTCTATTCTTCTTATTTCCTGTCGGGCTGCTCAACATTTGGAACATGTGATTTACAGTACCACCTTGCATTCCAGGTAAAATGTAAGTTCCTGCCTCATCCTCTGTATCAGCAAGAAGATGGAAATGATGGCCTCTGAAAGGAAAGGGGCCTTTAGTATCTGGCCCAGTCTCTCTTCTCAGTTTGCAGAGCTGAACTCTGTTTCTCACCATTAGCAAATTTGTTTACTTCTCTGATATTCCCCAAATTGAATACCCAGGAATCCACAGTGATGGAGCCTGACAATCGTGCTTTCCTTATTACCTGCTACCCACATCCTTTCACTTCTGCTAACTTCCTCACAATGAACAGAAGGTAGCCTATCTCCTGAGATCAGGAATTATGAGAACATGTGTTATAGAGATCAGTGGTGCATCGTTTAGCATAAATTGTGCTTAAGTCCAAAGTGTTGCTTCTACTCAATTTCTTAAGAACTGAGGGCCTCTTTTCCCAAATCAACCAGATTGGAAAGTTTAGCTTTTCTTCTGCTTTCCCACGTGTCCATTTGGGGGTGGGAGAGGGGTGCCACTGGGGAATAAATAATGCATGTCACTCAATCCCTGTATTCATGGAGTCTTTCCTATAAAAGACCAGGGGATGACTTCATCCAACTTTTTCATTTTACTGATGAGGAGGGCAGAAGCTATAGGGACAGCTGGATTCTAGCCAAGCCAAGCCAGGAGCCCAGGCCTCCTAGCTCTCAGGCTACCACTCTTGCCTCTTCAGAGCCCTTAATTGCCTTCCACACTCATGGCTGGAGTAGATTCTCCTTGGTGACTTTTCTGATTGTTCAATGCAGCCAGGACTCATTTGGGCTGAGCCCAACCTTTCCTCTAACTCTTTGGTTTTGGCTAATGTTTGGTCTTCCCCCCACAGACTTAAAGATATCCCCCTGTGGCTTATAGTCAGGACAGATGTTTATCTAGGGTGAAGAATCAGGCTGCCTGAATTCAACTGGCAGAAGGTTTTATGGTTTGGAAGATGAAGTCACTGCCTGTTCTCTCAGCTGAGGTAGTACCCAGAACCCAAGTCCCAGTAGGAAAGCTATGAGCTACTAGATTATGAGCTAGTTTAGAAACCAAGTAGGCCTTAAGAGTCCGAGGCCCACCTACTGCCTTCTTCTCCCGCAGCTAGAGTCCTGGAAAGCTAGTTCAAGGAGTACCCTGATGCCTTTTATTTTTTAAAGATTTTATGTATTTATTCATGAGAGACACCAAGAAGAGAGAGGCAGAGGGAGAAGCAGGCTCCATGCAGGAAGCTTGATGTGGGACTTGATCCTGGGACTCCGGATCATGCCCTGAGCCAAAGGCAGACGCCTAACCACTGATCTACCCAGGCGTCCCCCCTGATGCCTTTTACTAATGATCAATGGTAGGTTGAATCAAAGGATGATATCAGGGTTGTGTCCTAGGAAACACTGATATTGGACCGCAATGGTGTCGACAGAGTGTATGGCCAAAGACAGGAGCCCTGTGGGGGATACTGGGAATCAAGGTACGAAAGGCTGTAAGAATGCTTGTGTGGGCAGGATTATCCCTTCTTGGCCAAGACAACATGGGCATCTCTCTTTGAGTTCCTTGAGGGAGTCTCCCCATCATAAAGGCCAGGAAAGTAAAACTTGGAGAAGTTCTTATCCCAAGTTACAAAGCTAGGGTCAGAGTCAAGACTGGAATCCAAGTCTTCTGACTCAAGTCTGTGTTCTTTCCAGGTCACCATGCTGCTTTTTTAGAAAAGCCCATCGACATTCACCAGAAAACTCTGATTGCTGTGTATGGTGTGGCATTCTGTAATCATACAGTCAAAAAGCATCCATTCTAACTCTAAGTACATTGTTTTCCTTTGCCACATGCCCTGAAGAGGTATCTCAGGGACTACACTGGGAACAGTGAAAGAGGATGGGCATGTGTAGCTGACCAGGTAGCTTGCTCTGGATTCTTCACCTCTTTCCATAATGGTCTTCCAGTCACCACGCCACTCGTACAGGGCACCATCACCCCTTTTGCAGAATATAAAGGCTTATACTTTAGACGGAAGATCGAGTCTAGGGAACCCCTCAATAGTTCTTTATATAAAACTCATTCTAGTTAAAAAATATTTTAAAATTTCAGGAAATGTAATCTCAAGACACATCTTTAATCATATTCAATGTGTTGTTGGAAAAGAGGGGTTAGTTATTAAACTAAATCCACCACTTAAAAGGCAACTATTAATCATTTGGGATGGGGTGGAGCCTCCATTTCTTCTCATTTGGGGTTAATAACAGAGTAAAATTCGCCATTTGTCTATGGAAGCCTAACACTGAAAGAGAAATCTTGAGCTGTGAATTAAATGGTCTGGCATTGAAAAAAAACAAAAAGTGCTGTCTACACTCCATCCCTAATACTCCCCAACTATCTCTTCTACCAGAATTGCTCCATTTCTATGGGTTGGAATCCTATGTTTCAAAAGGGATTCCACAAGGGTGCTTGGGTGGCTCAGTTGGTTAACATCCAGCTCTTGATTTCTGTCAGGTCATGATCTCATGATCTCAGGGATTGAGCCCCACGTCCTATTCTGTGCTCAGTGGAGAGTTTGCTTGAAGATTCGGTCTCCCTCTCCCTCTGCCCACCCCCTAACTGTTGCGCATGCATGTGTGCGGATATGTGTGTGTGTGTGTGCGCGCGCGCGCGTGCTCCCTCTCTCTCTAAAAGAAATAAATCAATCTTAAAAAAAAAAAAAAAAGTTTTCCACCACCTCTGTTCTTTCAGCTGCTGTTACTTGTGGTTCAACATCTTGTGTCGAAAGAAACTCACAAACTAGGTGGGCTTCAAGATCCTCCAGGGCTGAGCTGATGAAGATATCTGCGTGGTGACCATGAAATTGTCTTCTTGTTGAAAAGCCTGGCAATGCCGCCAAAAGTGCAATGATTGGAAGCTAACACAACCACAGGAGTTAAAGGCTGCCTTAGAATTTCCTCACATACATTCATTTACTTAAGAATATTTAAATTAGAACCATTGTACATCTGGTCCAACAATCTGGCTTTCACAGAGGCCCTGGTTGATACTGTTATGGCCCAAACAAGACAAATCATTCTGATGTCACCCTCTAAAGACCCAAGCAGGGTACCCTCAAATCACGGTTAATGATCTGTGAGGCATGAACTGCTCTAAACTTTCTTTTTCTGTAAAGCTTTATTTATTTATTTCAGACAGAGAGCAAGACAGAGCATGAGCAGGTGGAGGAAAATCAGACCTCCGCTGAGCAGGGAGCCTGACATTGGGCTCAACCCCAAGAACCTGGGATCATGACCTGAGCCGAAGGCAGATGCTTAATTGACTGAGCCACCCAGGTGCCCCTCATCTAAACTTTTTAATACTGATGCTATTTATGGTTTTGGCTGTCATCACCTCTTGACATAACTAAGTCAGTAAGTTGCCAGCACCTAGGCACTTCCTTTTTTGCCGTGTTCTATATTTACCTCTCATAATTTCCAGGCGGTAACCCCTAGGTGTTGTATGTTGGTAAACAAGTTCAACCTGATGTGGAGGAAGCACCAGTTGAACAAATAATTCTTGAACTGACAGTTCTGACAAACTGCATCATTGCAGATGCACATTGTCCCGTTAAAACTCTTCCCCTCAGCGGTGTTCTGAAATCTTGGGCATGTAAAGCATTCTTTCTATTCCTTTGACAACCGAACAGCTGGAGAATTCTGAGCAGCTGGAGTAGGGGTGTTGGTTGTTTCTCTTTTACCTGGGTTCCTTCACAAAAACTCACTTTGATCACCCTCACCCACCCTATGTACATTTAGAGAAATGCAAACAATTCTGTTATCTTTTGATATTCTGAGGCTCAAAGTTCTCTTTCTGGCCATGTCTGCACAAGTTATCAGTAATTCCAGAATCTCTTTGATGCCTTCTAATATTATCTACTATAGATGAGCCCTAGGTAACAGGCATCATGAGGCAATAAGGGCACAGTTCTGGGTAAAGGAGTTCAGATAACTGCAAGAGTATAACTCTTTAAGCTCCAAAGAGTTTTATAATTTGTGACCATTTGCAGCCCAAAGTTTCTCCAGGTGGTTCATATCGGCCTCATAGACTGTAACAAATGATATTTCTCTGCGGTGCCCCAGCTGCTTAGATGGGACTGTGGTTGTCATGAAGGGGGAGTGTGATTGTCTGATGGCCCCCACTGCAGCCCCTCTGGATCTACTGTCACATGCGTGTCACCCATGGCCATGTTTCCCAGGGGCTGTGCCCAGCCAGTGACCAAGCATGACGGTGCTCTTGGGCGTCACTGGACACAGGACTCCTCCACGGGGAGACGTTGGCTCCAGAGCTCCCCTCAGCCTGGCTGACGCGTTCTGAGGACCGGCCCGCTGTTTGAGACTCTTCCTATTAACTCCTCCTTCACGGGGCTCAGACATGCAACACAGTCCGAAGGCCCTCCCTGCCTTCGCTGGCTCCCTCTATTTCCCTTCACAGGTATTGTCCTCAGTCGGTCCCTTGACATCTGACCCTGGCAAGGGTCCCTGTGCAGAGCTGCTCGGTGCTCCCGTTGTCACATTTCACTTTTTGTGAGAAGAAGTCATCCCGGTTTTGTTTTGTTTTGTTTTGCCCACAGTCTCCTTTCCTTTGAACTTATAATCAATCCTTCATCTTCTTATTTTGTTGTTGTTGTTTTAAAAGATTTTATGTATTTATTCATGAGAGACACAAAGAGGGGCAGAGACACAGGCAGAGGGAGAAGCAGGCTCCATGCAGGGAGCTTGATGCAGGACTCGATCCCGGGACCCCGGAAGCACACCCTGAGCCGAAGGCAGACGTTCAACCACTGAGCTCCCCAGGTGCCCCTCAAAGAGTCTTCTTGTGAGCCCCCCAGAATGTCTAGATTCCAGAGTGGTTATAGCACAGACCCAAACAGGGTCTACAATATTCTGATTTTTGAGATTTTGTGGATTCATTTGTTTGTATGTTTGCTGTGTGTGTGTGTGTGTGTATGTGGTGTGTGTATGTATGGGAGGGTGTGTAACAGAACTTGTGTACTCTTGCTTCTCTCTCCTGCCTGGTAAAGTCCCTGCATCCATCACTTGGATGATAAAGTATCTGTCTCTCACCGCCTGTTACTTTCTCAGCTGGCTGCCTTCACTCCTGATGCTCTCTTATTATTGCCAATATTTCTGCTTGGCAACTCTTTGTCACTGCATACTGCAGAGCTTTGTTGGACATATCTAGTGTTAGGATTGTACTAAAATGTAAAGAGGGGCAGCCTGGGGGGCTCAGCGGTTTAGCGCCGCCTTTAGCCCAGGGCCTGATCCTGGAGACTCAGGATCGAGTCCCACGTCAGGCTCCCTGCATGGAGCCTGCTCCTCCTGCCTGAGTCTCTGCCTCTCTCTCTCTCTGTGTGTCTCTCATGAATAAATAAATTAAATCTTAAAATAAATAAATAAATAAATAAAATGTGAAGAGTTATAAATGAGCACAGTAAAGCAGGATGTATAGTACCTTGTTTGTAAATGGTGAACTGAAGGAAACTGAAGGACTCTGGGGCTTACCAAGGCAAGAATGCTAGAAGCTATACTAAGTAGGCTTGGCAGATTTCCAGAAAAAATAATGGGCAGACTTGATGAAATTTTTTGAATGATAAATCTACATACACCAAAAATAACCACATGTTGCAGCAGACACTGTTGACTTTCCTGGGATCTCTACTATTTCTGTATACCCTTCGCCTAGTTTTGGTGAGTTTTTACTCTAACCACTTGTGACTCTGACTTTGCTTTGGAACGTGTCCTTCAAGTTACTGGAACACTTTACTTGCAGGTGCAGAGAAAGAAGTGCCTGGGATTTTATACCTTTCCAGGCAACCTTTATCTCATGATGAACATGGTTTGGAGTCCAGCTCCCTTGCTTCAACTGGGGACCAATATGAGGCATAATTTTTATTATGTTAGATCTTCCCTGATTACATCAAAGAACCATGTCTCCAAAAAAAAAAGCTTACCTGCCATTACAACCTCACTTGGCTCCTTCTGTTCTCTTCCTGGCCTCCTCTGGGAGCAAATAAATGACTCCTCCTTAAATAAATGGCTTGCACAGAATCTTCATCTTAAAGCTGCTTCTGGAGAACACAACTGCATTGGATTGAATGATGTCCTGAAAAAAATCATGTCTACCTGGGGCCTGTCAGGGGGACCTTATTAATATGCCAATGTAACCAATTAGGATTTGGTCATGCTAGATCAGAGTGAGCCCTAAATCCAGTATGACTGGTGTCTTCCTAAGAAGAAGGAAATTTGAACACAGAGATACAGGCACAAAGGAAATGGCCATGTGAAAATGGAGGCAGAGAATAGAATGAAACATCTACAAGCCAAGGAATGCCATGAATTGTTAAAGGTCACCAGAAGCTGGGAGATTGGCAAGGAACAGGCCTTTCCTCAGAGCCTCCAGAAGGAATTGAGGCTGCTAGCACCTTGATTTTGGATTTTAGTCTCTGGAACTGTGAAAGAATAAATTTCTGTCATTTTAAGCCATACAGTTTATGGCATTTTGTTATAGCAGCCCTAAGAAGCTAGTATACCCCAACCGAAGAGACAGATATAAGCTATAGGAAGCAGATGAGCTATAATCTATCTTACATCTCATATTTTACATAAGATCATGCAGCTTTTATCAATATTTATTTTTAAAACTTCATTTAAAAAAACTTCATTCAGTGAAGTACCTCTCTCAAATCAATAGCTGACATTATACTTAATGAGAGAAGCCTACAAGCAATCCAATTAAAAATCAGAAAGAATACAAGGATGTCCATTATCATCATCATTATTTAACATTGTTCTGGATAGTGGATATTCTAGCTAATCCAATAAGATAAAAAGGGAAAGCAAAAAAAAAAAAAAGAAAAAGAGAGAGAGAGAGAAAGAAATCGGGTATGAATATTGAGCAAGATGAGATAAATTGATCATTACGGCAGACATTGACTACTTGAAAAACCACAAGTAATGTATGATACTATATTAAGAAAGCTCAGGAATAAAAGATAACTTACTTATAGACTTCGATAAATTTTAAAACACCTGTATGGATAGATTTTATGCCGTACTTCTGCATTAAAAACTAAATATTAAAAATTTTGAATTATCACATTAATACATAAATTTACTAAAATTCCCATTAAAGTTTCAATGAGATTTTTTTTGGTGGTGGGGGGAATATAATTTAAAAATCCTAAGATTCACTCCAAAGAACAAAGACATGAGAAGAACCAAGAAATTTTTGCAGAAAGGAAAAAAGAATTCTCACCAGATATTGAAAGGCAATATAAAATTAGAGCAATTGACTGTATCCAGTAAATGACATGGTTCTGGTGCAGAAATATACAAAAGGGTAGGACAGAATAGAAAGCCCAGAAATAGACCAAATATTTATATAATCATGATTTATATAATCATTTACAGTATGATCGTGATGATATTTCATGTCATTATAAAAATATTACTCAATGAATTATACTGGGAATGAAAAGATAACTCACCCAAAATTAAATACATCCCAACTGAATTAATGTTTTCAGAAGAACTTCAGTTTTCCAACAAGGGCAGACCAAGCAATTTGATCAATCATACTGCTGAAAACAATTTAAAAAACTGAACAGATTTTCAAATACATTTGCTTAGAGGCATCTGAGAGCTGAAAAGCCCATGAAGAATGGCATGGTCAAGGTCTAAAAGAAGAAGGAAACTCAGGGACATGCATTCAGCATCTGGGGATGCTTTACTCCCAGAGGTGTTAGCTAATTCCAAAGTAGGTGGCTGAGAGGCTGTAGACAACAGCGCTTTTGAGAGCCTGAGGAGTGAAGGGTACAAAATAGAGTATGAGGTTAATTGAAAAAGGAAGCCTCCAGTAAACTCCCATGCATTGGTTCAGCATCCTGAAAGGTACATCTCATCTGGATAAAGTGTGGAAATAGATGAGCCTTTATACTGAACACAGCTTTCAATCATCTCCAACTTGGGAATGAAATTAGCTTGATCCGGGATTGTTAGAACCCAAAGCTTTCTTCCAGAAGTAAGTGTTAGGTCCTCTCTGAAGGAAGATAGCATCCTCATTACCTGAAATTTTTCTACAGTTTTACATATACAATATCTGAAACTCAATAAAAATAATCAAGTGCAAAATGAGACCAAATGATATTATTAAAATCCATGAAAATTGTTCCAAGATTCTTGCATTATTTTAGAAAAGAGTAAAAATATCAAACAATACTAAAAGACAAATGACCACATAGGCAAATATTTGCAAATCACATCACAAGGAGTTAATATCATTCCTATGTAAGACATCAAAGAAAAACATTACAATAGAAAAAATAGTCATAAGATATGCACTGGTACTTGACAAAGAAGATGCATAAATGGTCCCTGAATATATTAAAATATCTAATCTCACTAATAATCAGAGATATAATAAGAGAAATGCCCAATCTCACTAATAATCAGCTAATTTTCAAATATGAGCTATTATTTTCATTTATCATATTTAAAAAGAGAACAAAAACAATCATAATAATTAGTGGTGATGAATGTCCAGGAGCTAAGTAGGGAGGAATAGAAATAAAAACAATGTTTTTTTCTGGAAGGCAATATAACAATATGTATCAAAAGATTTGAATGCATGCTGCTTAATTCAGGAAATCCATTTTTTGGAGTTTGGCTATAAAAATCACATATATTTGCAAAGATTCGTTTTGAAGTATGTTTAAATAGGACTATTTATAATGATAAAAAATTTATAAACATCCAAAATGAGAAAATTGACTATAATAGTTTAGTACCCACACTAAACGGAGTAACACAATTCAACCCTTGAAAAGATAGCAAAGGCGAATATTTAACAAAAATGAAAAGTTATGCATGACACATTGCTAAGAAAATAAAGCATGTTGCAAAACATAACTTCACTTTTGTGTATATAGGATAGACAACAATTTGTTTTTGTTGTTTGTAGAGGTAGTTTTTATTTTGTTCAATTGTACATATCTGTGTTTTTAAAAATAAAGCTCCAACTTTGAAGATTACATTAAAAATGTAGCTTAGGCCAATTCTACTTTCATATATAAGATGTTTTAAATGCTTGTTGAAGTTGAATATGAAAAAAAAAGTTGAATATGAATAATTTGACCAGTAGACTTACAGAGTGAGAAGGGAAAAGCTTTACAGTGGTACAAGGTCCCACGTGATTCTTTGTCCTCATCTTCTGCTACCTACCCACCCCTACCTCCATCACTCAGGCCATATTGGCCAATTGTTCTATAAAGGACCTTATACCTGCCATCTAGCCTCTGTCTGGAAGTCCCTTCCTCCAGATATCTACACAGCTCCCTCTTCTTTTCTCCAAGACCTTTGCTGATATATTAACTTAATGATTATTTTCCTGACCATTGTCCTGACAATATTTAAAATTGCAACCTACCATTTCCTCATTCTGTACCTCTTTGCTACTATATTTTTCTCTAGATCTCTATCACCATGTAACATGCTATATATTTTGTTTTGTTATTGTTGTTTGTCTGATTTATTTTACATTTTCCCAAGATCCCAGATGATTCTAACGTGACCCAAGTTTGCAAGTAGCAGGTTGGGGCACAGGCTTCAGGGTTATCCAGTCATGGGTTCCAGTTCTGCACTGCAGCTGAGAGGTACCATAACCTTGGGTAGCTCCTTGGTGTCTCTAAACCTTGCTTGCAAAATGCAAATCATAGAAGTCCCTCTTATTTCCTAGTTTCCTGTGAAGATGAAGTGAGACCTGCAAGCACTGGGCTTTGCTCATGGTGCCTGGCACACGCCAAGTCCAAAGTAACCAACAAGCTTTTCACTAGCTGAGATGTAGCTTTTTTCCTCTACAATGGTTGTGGAGCCTGGTCGCAGTTACTGCCTCACTTTTTTTTTTTTTTTTTTGGTGGAATTTGTTGAGGTTTTAGCAAAGCCCCTGCTTGTCCCTTGAGAGCCTAGGTTTTCTTTGGTGTCAATACTCTTAACTGTTACTTAGGCTGCACCAGTTCCTAAGAGCAGAGTGAAGACTATTGAAGTGGCAGTTGCCAAGGGTTCCTGGCTGAAGGTGCTATCAGCAGGAGAAAGGGAATGCTGGGAAGCTCCTTTTGAGGAATTGCATATATATGTGTTGATTGTACTTGAAATTTTCATTTGAAATATTTTCTTTCTTTTAAACTTTCTTTCTCAGAGGCACATGGGTAGCACAGTTGGTTGAGTATCTGACTTGGTTTTGGCTCAGGTTGTGATTTTAGAGTCCTGATCTCAGGGTGTTGAGATCAAGTCCTGTGTTAGGCTCTGTGCCCCTTGCTGAGTGTGGAGTCTGCTTGGATTCTCTCCCCCCTTCCCCCATCTGCCCCTCCGCACCCCATGCATGTGCACACTCTCTCTCTCAAATGAATGAATGAATTAATTAATTAATCTTAAAAAAATAAAACTTTCTGGGAGAGAAAGATCATTCCAGGAGATGGCCTAAGATTCTAGCACTGGAAGGCTCATTTCCTTGTGGAAACTTCAGATTTGCTTTATTTTAAAAGTAAACTCTTAGCCCAATATGGGGCTCAAACTCAGGACCCCAGCATCAAGAGTCACATGCTCCACAGACTGAGCCATTGGGCACACCAGTAACCTTCAGGTTTGTACCAGGAACATTTCTCAGATTTTTTTTTATGCTGCTTGCAATTTTGCTATTTAGGCAAAATTTTGCTATTACTCAGAGAGCCCTATATTAAAGTGACTTTTCAGTGGAAATGATTTCTCTCTAACTTACCTTCCTGAAAGATATGATAACAATGAAGGAGCAAGATACTTTTTAAAGAGCTTATTGGGGCAGCCCGGGTGGTTCAGCAGTTTAGCGCTGCCTTTGGCCCAGGGCATGATCCTGGAGTCCTGGGATCGAGTCCCACGTCAGGCTCCCTGCATGGGGCCTGCTTCTCCCTCTGCCTGTATCTCTAGTTCTCTGTGTGTGTGTGTGTGTGTGTGTGTGTGTGTGTGTGTGTCTCTCATGAATAAATAAATAAAATATTTTTAAAAATAAAAAAATAAAGAGCTTATTGTTATTCATTTAAAGCAGAAAAGTATTTGGAGCTCTAGTGGCATGTGGAATCTGAAGCTCTAAATCTGGCCTTCAAGCAGTTTCAGTTCTATTAGGGAAATCAGATTTGCATATAACTAACTGCAGTAAAGTTTGCTGACAGTAAAAACAAAACAGACAGAAAGAGCTAGGTGTGGTTATTAGCTAGAGCTAATAACTTCCAGCTAGGTGTGGAACAGGCAGGCTAAATGGCTTTACAGAGATTTTGCCAGCCCCAGATGAGGAGGAAGGGCATTCAAGAGTAAGGATCAGCAAGAGCAAAGTTGCAGGGATAGGGCAACAGGTTGCACATTTGCAGGATGGTGAGAATAGTAGTCTGGTGTGGCTCCCCCCGGGGCCACAGGGAGGAGTGGTGGAAGAAGGTGCTAAGAGAGGCTGGTGCGTGGCATGTATGAAAAGTCAGAAGAGTCACACTTAGAAATCTGAATGTTATCCTACAAACAATGGGGAGTCATTGTTTTGAGCAAACACAGGTCATGACGGGATCTGTGTTTAAGAAAGATCTTTGGGAGACAGGGCCTCAATCCTTGACCTGACACTGAAGTGCTATCATTCTGTGGGGTTCACCTACATCACCCCTAAAGTGATGTAGGTGATCATTTGGGAGAGGAGCTATGGAAATCCCAGGCAAGTAGGGGAGCCACAGAGAGACCATCCAGGCAGCAAAGATCCCAGAGCATGTCCAGTCAGCTTTGGCAGTGTGTAGGGGTTTGCTTTGACAGCAGTTTATCTGCCTGCTGTGGAAGAACATTTGTTCCCCTCACCCACATTCAACTGTTGAAATCCTAACTCCAAGGTGATAGGATTCGGAGATGGGGCTTTTGCGAGGTGAATGGGACTAGTGCTTTTATGAAAGAGACCCTGGAGAGATCCTTTGTCCCTTTGCCCACGTGAGGACATAGAGAGAAGATGGCCATTTAGGAACTAAAAGTCAGGCCCTCATCAGATACTGCATATGCCCGGGTGCCTTGATCTTGGACTTCTTAGCCTCCAGAACTATGACAAACAAATATTTGTTGTTATAAGCCACCCAGTCTGTGGTGTTTTGTTATAGCAGCCTGAATGTACTAAGACACCACCTGACTACTTTTCTCTCAGACTCATTGAAAACTGAGTTAGCATTCTGAGTACATACCCACTGGTACCAGTGCAGGTGACCATGGAAAGCTCAAAGCTGGGGGGAAGTTTGCAAGGGTGGGAAGAACATAAGAAAGAATCAAACTGAGACCAAAGGTTCTCTGATGCCTCCTGACGGTGTGACTCATCTTCATGTAATTGCTGAGAGCTCGCCACTCCTCATGGCCCCACCTTCTGGCCTGCTGTCTTAGGAAGCCCACCTGAAACAAGGATATGAATGAGAGTAGCTTGTTTGGGAAGTAATTCTAGGAAGCACCAGTAGGAGTGTGGGGAAGTGAGGCAGGGAAGAGAAGGAAGTCTATAGCGTGCGTTAAAGAGCAGGTAGCTGCTGTGGGCAACTGAGGTCAATCACAGTGGGACCTCTGAGTGACACTGTAGAACAAGGGTGAGGAAACTGAGATATTCACCTACCAACTCTCATCTGCCATCAGCTGCAGGCTGCTTCCAGGGTGTAAACTCTCCAGCAGGCCTACCAATGGACTCAGCATGGTCCAGTGACAAGAGTCTCAAGTGCTTACAGTGGGAAAGGCATCAACACACACAGATATTTAAAACATCTGCAGAGCAGCAGGCATAATGCTTGGCACTGGGATAGAGGAAAGCAGGGTAGACTCTTAGCTGCCATCTTCGATTCTTCCCTAATACCTCCTGGGTAGTCAAGCCTCCTTTCTCACTCTGGCTCCTACCATGGAAGTCGGTTTGGTTTGGTTTGGTTTGGTTTGGTTTGGTTTGGTTTGGTTGGTTTTCCCCAACTTCCTTTTGGATATAATTTGGTGGGATCATTCTCATCTCTCCAGGCTAGACCAGTCAGATACTCTCTCTCCCTTATGGAAATTGATCGTTAGGCTGAATGGCAGACATTTGAAAATGGTTGCTTTGTCCAGGAACTCCCCCTTCATGACCCCCTGCAGAGCAGCTGGGTATTGCCTGTTTCTAACTCTGTGACTTTGGGGGTTCTCCATAGCCTTCCTATAACCTTCTTTTTGCTTAATCATGCCAGTGTCAGTTTCCACTTGGTGTAAACAAAGGACTCCGATGCAGCCTTCTACTGCAATTTTAATCATTTTTAAAAGTGTTTATTGGGCAGCCCTGGTGGCACAGCGGTTTGGCGCCGCCTGCAGCCTGGGGTGTGATCCTGGAGACCTGGGATCAAGTCCCACATCGGGCTCCCTTGCTTCTCCCTCTGCCTGTGCCTCTGCCTATCTTCTCTCTCACTCTCTGTGTCTCTCATGAATAAATAAATAGAATCTTAAAGAAAAGAAAAGAAACCTTAAAAAAAAAGTGTTTATTGAGCATATGTACTAGGCACCCATTAATCATGGGAGATACCATGTTTTAAAAAATGTCTGCCGTCGTGAGGCTTTCGGCAAAATATGGGGGAAATTTTGAATAAATTATTCCCCAATGGGCCATAGAGTGATGCGTGTGACAAAAGCAGATTTTAGGATATTAAGCAAGTGGGTATCCAAGATGTTAATTTGGATTGGGCCCAAGGAGACAGCACAGAGGATGTCTCACGCAGGCAGAGACATGAAGATGAGTGAAGAATACTCCAGGCACAAGGGATAGAAAGACCTGAGCCAGGTTACCTTGGCCTGACCTTGGCCTTTTCTCATTTATCTGGTTGAACTTGATCCTTCCAGCTTCTTCCTGCTCTACTATCACCTAAGGCAATGGTCCTGGCTACAGGAACTTAGCTCTTTTTCTCCACAAGCTTCCCATCCTTTATCTAAAGCTCAAGGGAACAAGTCAAATCAGTCACCTGCAATGAATCTTAGCAATGTGGGAGGTGCGGTGGATGCTGAGATGTACCACCCAGATACCCCTCATGACGGAAGAACTCATTCCTCCCGCTGTGAGTCTTATTTGAGAGCAGACCATTCTGGAGAGCCATCCCATGTTCAGAACTCTAAGACGTCCTTTGAGGCTGCATTGCCACCCAACTTCTCCCTCTATTCAGTCCTACTTCTTCCCCTTCCCTTCTACAGACTCTGGTCCCAAGAGTATTCCTTACAACTCTCCTGCACACCAACCATCATCTCAGAGTCTGCTTCCCAAGGAACTACCTTGCAACATATGGAAGGAACCAGAATTAAGGATGAGAAGACTGAGCCTGTCACTTCCAGACTATGTTATCTTGAACCTGCCTCAGTACTTTCCATTGGGGTCAGTACCCACTAATTGAGAGTGCTTGGTGATTCAGACAATGGATGGAGCTTTCTCTTTAAATATTTTCAAAACACACAAAGTTGTCAGTTATGATTATTTTGAGGTGGAAAGGGGAAAAACAAAACATAACTCCAATGAATAAATGAAAGATGGTACAAAAGTTAGAGACCTTGGAGAAGAGATAGCAGGCAAGAGGATACCACGGTTTTCTAGAAGAGACGCAATGAAAATGAGAAGGAGACCAAGCACTCCTGAAAATGAGAACTTGGAAAGAACGGAGACACGGAAACCGAAGGGCAAACAAGAATCCAGTAAATAAGCCATCAGTCATGTGCAGAGCTTCAGAAACATCAAGTGGGTTAAGCAATGATGTCAAGTGTCATATTTAAGAGCATTGTCCACATTCACTCTTCCAGAAATGTTTAATTTGCCTTCAGTAGTCAACTTGGAAAGTGGGGAGTATGGGCAGGAACATATCTGTCTCCTTCATCATTGCAGACTCTAAGCTGAAGAAGCTGCTGGTGCTCACTGGGCATCTGCCAACTACTTATCATTGTTGAATAATTCTTAAGTGTTTGAAAATAAAGTGAATAGTTTCTTGTCACTATTGAAATAGAATGTTGGAAAAATCAGTGTGCCACCAACCTGTGCCACACACATAGAATTCAGATGTACCCACTCCTACTTTGTCTAGCTAGCCCCATTGCTGACCATAAACAGATCTATTTCTTGATATATGGGAAGCTGTTTGTCCTATGCACCAGAGGAAATCCCTTAGCTTCTCCCTTATTTAATGTCGATTTTGTGCAGCCCGGGTGGCTCAGAGGTTTAGTGCCACCTTCAGCCCAGGGTGTGATCCTGGAGACCCGGGATCCAGTCCCACCTCAGGCTACCTGCATGGAGCCTGCTTCTCCCTCTGCCTGTGTCTCTGCCTCTCTCTCTGTGTCTCTCATGAATAAATAAATAAAATCTTTTTAAAAAAATAACATCGATTTTGAACATTGACAATTCTCTAAGGAGTATGTAAATGAAGCACTAATAAGACAGCATGCTTCTAAATTTAGTCAGGAGAGGGTAAACACATGTTATAGAATATAGATGAGAAACCTAATGGTACATTTTGAAGGGTCTGCTAACAGTCAAAATAAAACAGTTCTTCTTTGAAGTGAGACTACATCAAAGCAAGCTCTTTTCACCTTTAATCATTTGCCTAAGTAGAAAGTATAAATACACATGCCCAATTGAATGGGCAATCAGGACATAATCTCGCTTCCCACTTTGGCCTAATTGTGGTAGTCTGTTGTTTCTCTAGAAATGACTGTGACATTTGGTGGATCACCACACAAGGATCTGTCTCTCTCCCCACTGAAGGGGATTTTTAATCAGAGATTTAAAAATCTCTGATTCCCTAGCATGTTGCAGGGTACCTGGTGCATGGGAGACATTAAAAGCATATCATAGGAAAGGAGAAGAGAAAAGGGAGAGGGGAAGGAGAATGATGGGGAGTCCAGTAAGACTCACAAGGATCATTCAGACTTGTTGGAACACTTAGCTCCTGCTGGCTTCCAGGTAGCTTTCTGACTCTTTGAATACTGGGAGGTAGTGAGAAATACATAAAACTGGGGATCAGGAGACGTGGGTTTGTGTCCTGGCTCTACCGTGTAATGCTTGTACATCATTAGAAGAGTAACTTAACCTCCAAACCTCAGTATTGCCTTCTGTGAATTGAGGTTTATTATTTCTGCCTTAAAGAAGTCTTGAGTGATTAAGTGAAATAATATATGTGAAACCATGCAGCAAACTACTGAGTGCCGTGTAATTTTTGCTTATAATTATTATTACCTTGGAATCAGAGAAAACTTCAACTGAATATTTTGAGGAAGGAGAAAATATGTGGGTGATCTTTCATTCATTTTTCATTCATTTTTTTTCCTCCTTATTTTTAGGATTTTACTATTGTATTTGTATTGGATGATTATGTTTTATTTTGTTTTTTAACTATCTCGCAGCAAAAATGATTCTAAAGTTTTACTAGTGGTCTCTAGTCAAATCAGAATCACTTGAAAACTTTATAAAATATAGATTCCCAAGTCTCAACCCCAAGGGATGCCATTCACTTGTAGAGTGGAGATAGAGGTGCTGTATTTTGAAACGCTACCCATGTAAGTCTGATGAGCAACCAGGCCAGGAAACCTACACAGGCCTTTCTTTTTCCTTTTAAAACTTTCTGAAGACCTTCAAGGTCAGGCCTGAGAGTTTATAAATATGTCCCTTTTTACTGGTTGATTGCCTGGAAAATGCTATAAGGGATCATGGCATTAGACTTTGTTATTTGAAACTAGTAATGTTACAGTAGAAATTCTAGCATGACCAGGACATTCCCGTAACAAATTAACAGACAGGCATTTGGACCTAAAATCAAAGCTCTGGAGTAGAGTGGGAGATACGGAGCTTAGTAAGGCTTTTAGGAAAAACACTTCAGTTGCTTGCATAGAATTTCCTCCAGCTTCAAGAGGGAGTGGCATTGAGACATACCTCCTTCTCTCAGAATGATGTTTGGATCTGAAAATTAATGTGAAAATGAATGGTGTTCAGCAGATATGCATTATCATCTGCTGGTCCAGACTAGTATTTCTTTCCAGGGTTATCATCCATCACAAATGTTGGGGAAAAAGACAGTCTGTTGAAATTCTCATACTTGTCTGTTAGAAATGTAAATTGGTACAACCTCTTTGGAAACCTATTTAATAGTCTTTAGTAAAGCTGAACATTTGCATATTCTATTTCACTCCTACACACGTGTTTAACAGAAATACAAACATATGTTTACCAAAAGACATGTACTGGAATATTTATAGTCTCACAGGTCATAATAGCTCAAAACTGTGAACTACCCAAATGACCATATACAGTAGAACGGATAAATTGTAATATGTTCACACAACAAAGATAATGAATTATCTGCAATTATTTACAAAGTTAGATGAATTTCACCCACATAAATTTGAATAAAAGAAGTGAGACTTCAACTGGAAGCTGAAATTAAGCCCAAGATGTCTATCTAAAGTGTAGCTGATGATGCTCACTAAGGGAAAACTGGCATTCATTTTCTTTTCTTTTCCAAGATGCCAGGAAGAGCCCACACACTGTGACCTCTGAACACTCTTCCCAACTGACTATATTGCTTGTCTTTAGGGAAACCTGACAAAACAATATCTGAAAAAAGATATGCCCATAAGGTATATTTTGTTTATTTTATTTTTAAGTTTTTTTCAAAGATTTTTAAGTTTTCTACACCGAGTGTGGGGCTTGAACTTACAACCCTGTGATCAAGAGTCACACACTTTACCAACTGAGCCCCCATAGGTTTGTTTTACAAACGCTTTCTGAGTTGATAATTCAACAATGCCTTCCAAAATTAAGGAAAATGCTGGTTCCAAATCCAGAGTAATTTTCTTTTTACCTCAAAACCTATCTTGAACAGAGCTCAGAAAAAAGTACTCCTTAGTTGGCCAGCTGAATGAGATATTCAAAAACTACTGCAGAAAAAAAAAATGGTGCATTTTAAAGAATTTGAAAAAACTTTTACTGTATTGCTATGTATATGTTTTTAAATTTTTTCTTCATTTTAAGTCAATTGATATGGAATAGTGCAAAGCAGAAATCAATATATTAAATAAAATCACCCTAAGTCACCTCCCCAGTGATTATTAGCATTAAGTGAGTATAATTCCAATTAGTCTCTAGGCATAGACAGAAATTATTTGGTAAACATGGGCGCAAACTTAAAAAACAAATTACGAAGGAAAATTGCTTGGGAAATCTCCATTTATCTCTGTGCCAAACCTTTTTCAGGTCATTCCTTTGATGAGATGAGTGCTCTGATAACAAAATAGTTGGAATTCTAAGGCAAATAGTGCCTTTCTGATGAAGCATTGGCCTACTTGGGTGGCAGGCAGGTTGGAAGTTCCCTGTGGGGACAGAACCAGGATGTGGACTGTCACAGAGCAAAGAAGGAAAGAGAAAGCATGATCCAGAGTGGCTGCTGCCAGAGTAATAAACTGCTGAGGGGGAGAGAGGAAAGAGGGGGAAGGAGGAGGGATACCCATGAGGAGATGAACAAACAGGAAGAGAAAAGGTGATCAGGATAATGAAGACTTGGAAGTTTTGTAAAATGATCCTGAATCTGACCAAAGGAAAGAAATAAAACAACATAGTTTGTCACTGGTCTAACTACTCTTAATTAAAATAATTCTACGTTCTTCTGTAACTTTTAAGAGGAGATGTCTTGGACTGCTGATTGTGCAAATTCTTAAACTCTAGCTGCTTTCAAGTGAGCTGAGCACAAAAATAAAATTCTTTGTTGCGCACCTCCTTCTCCAAGGGTTTAACAAAATTTTCACAAGATCAGGATTAATTTAATTGAGGTTGAAGTGGAGATGCGGTAGAGGGAGGACATGGTGGTGGAGGGGGATGAGGATAGTAAGGTGCAAAGTTGGGCTTTTCAGCAATCTGAGATGCCGCCTTTCTGGCCTCGGGTGATTGAGTTATCACTAGCTGGTCTAAGGGACTCAAGGACACTTCAGAATGAGAAGGAGGAAAGATAGCTTTTCCCTGCCCTGAAGCTTTCTCAAGTGTAAGAGCTTATAGATCACAGCCACCAGGGCAGAAAGCGCTTAGAACTTGGCAAATCTCTCCTTGGACCTTGCTTCCATATCAAAATCTCAGTTGAAGCCTGCTTTTGATACCCATCCTCCCTGGTTACTGAAACAGTAAACCTGGGCCACTCATAGCCCACTGTTACTGAACAATATGTGCCCTTCCTTCACCCATGAACTTCACATGTACTAGCCTGTGTAGTGCTCTTCACTCCATGAAGTAGGTACCGTTATTATCTCCATTCTACAGATGACAATGGAGGCAGAGAGAAGCAAAGCAACTCGCCCAAGGTAGCAAGGCTAGTGTGTGATTCCAAAGTGGGTACTCTGAGCAAAGGGCCTGGTGCCAAAAACCTGACTCATGAAAGCTGGAAGCAAATAAAGTTAGGATAGAGACCACATTTCCTTAAAACAAAGCCAGTGCCCTTGCTGTAAGCTCTCCAATGATTTCAAATGGCTTTAGAGTCACAAAATCCCACAGTGTGCCACCCTCTTCCAATTCATTATGCTGGTTGTCGGCCTCCTGCCTTGCACCACACCAGGTGCTCAGCTTTCATGCAGGAAGGAAGAGGTAGACGTGTGTGAGTGAGTGTGTGAGTGTGTACATACCTGTGTGTCTATGTGAATTTTGGCTGTGTGTGTGTATGAATGTGTATGTGAATGGATGTTTGTGAGTGGGAAGGTATGACTTTATGTAAGTGGAGGGGTTTGACTGCATCTGTGAGTGTGTGTGTGTGATGTGTGTGTATATGTGAGTATATGCAAGTGGAAGTGTGAATGAGTATGAAAGTGAACTTTTGAGGGTAGATGTGTGTGGATGGGTGTAAAATGTGTCTGGATGAATTTGTACGTGTGTGCACATCAGTGTGTGCATACATACATATGCATATATATGTGTGTTCATGCAAATGTGTGTGAATGTCCAAGTGTGTGCATGTGTGAGTCTGTGAATAAATACATGTGCGTGTGCGCATATTTGAGCAACACACAAGTGTACTTGTGTGTGTGCACGGTGTGTGTGTGTGTGTGTGTGTGTGTGAATGAGTGAATATGTATGTTTTTCCCAGCTTCCTTTACTGGTGGCAAGATCAAGTGACACATGAGCTCTGCTCTCTGACAAGAAAGCTTGAGGAAGTTGTCCAAGGACAGCTCTGGCCACAGAAAAGAGAGGATGTCAGCCCTGTGCCACTGCAGGAAGTTGCCAGGTGGACTCTGACTGGCCGGACCATAGCAAGCCCACTGGTGCCACTGCAGGCCTAGCTCCCTGGACCACTCCATGTGCATGCTGCCTGCGACCTGGGGTCTTATGGGTTTATTTTTCTCCTAGATGAGCAGTCGAGTGCTAGAGAGGGAATAGCTTAGGCTTTGGAGTCATACAGACTTAGGATCAAATTCCTGCTGTGCCTCAGGACGTTGAGTGACTATGGACAAGCTACTTAACCATTCTGTCTTCAGCTTCACCACCTGATAAAAGAGAGCAATAATACCCAGCACAAGGTTTATGGTGAGGATCAAAGGGGCCAATGTATCTAAAAACAACAAGAAAACTAGGCTTAGTACTTTGCACAAAATATATGCTTAATAAATGATATTACTGTTCCAACAGACAATGAGAACAACGATTCTGTTTCTTTCTCTCAAGTTGCCACTTTGGGAGGCTGGCAGAAGCTTTCTGGCCCATCTTAGTTATATATTAGGGCATGTTGGAGGCCATTAACAAGCAGGGTCAGAGAGAGTTAATATACCAGAACAGGGACAACGCTGCTCATGGTCACAGGGGAAATGGGCCCTTCACTTTCCAAGAGGAAAGTATGAGTCTCTATTTTGCCACAAACCCAATTTGACAGCTGAAAATTCACACTAGAGTGAATTATGCCTCTTTAAAAATGCAACACTCCACTTGTAAGTGCGAGTTGATTGCCCAGTGTTTCAAGGACCAGAAGATGAAATAAAGAAAAGAACTCTCAACGGGGAGCCACTGTGTCACGGAGGAGAACAGATCAGAACAATGTGGCTGGCCGAGGCCACCTGCCTCAGAGGCGGGAAGTGAGTCAATAAAGGCACTAAACAAACAGTTAGGCTTTAGTGTTCTAAATCAGTTTGTACAGTGGTTAAAGCTTGTGGGCCGAGGAGCACTGAAGGCCTGCACACATCCTCTATTAAGTCTGAGCCAACCTCCTCTGCCAGTGCTTTGTTTACTCAGCGTCTCTCATTGCAAAATGGCAGCCCCTTTAGGGTCAGGAGCACAGCTGGGTGGAGCAGGGGACAGAGGATCTCGGTGATGGTGATGGTGATGGGCGGGGTTGGTGTCTGCATCCACAGGTGTGCTGGCTCCTCTGCCCGTGGGAGAAAGTGTTGGCTGCTGATTCCTCACAGAGAGGGGCTTGGGGTCCTGTCACCTGAATAAAACAGAAGCCTCAGGTGAAGAGAGTGGAATGGAAAGACACAGGCAGAAAACACTGTCAGAGAGAGTCTCGGAAAACAGCTTTTAAGATTATTGCTCTGAGGTGGGAAGAGGACCCGTGGGGAAAGAAGGCGGCTTGCAGCAGTTCTGGTCACCCTGGAGAGCAGGGCCTCAGCCCCCTGCCAGCCTGCTCCTCTGCCTTCCCTCTAGGTGCTTAAAAATGCCTCTAAATGTTAAAAGGGAGTTCTTTAGAATTTGGACAGATTCGAATTAAGAAACTTTGGGAATATGTGTTATGGTCTCACAGGTGATAAATGACATGATGTTATACCAGTGAATACCAGGAGTCATGACATTCACAAGAGGCAGCTTTGCCATCATGAGAAACTGGAAATGTTTTTGAAGGGGAGAAGCGAGGGTAGGATGGTTCCCATAATTAGCCCTAACTTCACAACATCTCACATTTCGGAGGCAGTGAAGGAAAGGAGACCAGGCAGGTTCCAGAGGACACAGAGATTCCATGCAGGTGCAGGGCGCTGTTCCATGTGATGTACTTGTCTCTCACCTCAGAACACTGAGGAGGGTTTTCTGGGCTGAGACACAAGTGGATCATGAGAAGTAAAAGGGTATTGACACCCCTCTACCCAAAGTTTTCCAGGCTTGGCCTCCTCTAACTCTCCCTATGTTGCAAAATTTCTTACTTCTTCCATCAAAATTCTCATCCTTTCAGTATAGTATAGTGGTTCTCAACTGGAGGGGATTTTACCCCCAAAGGGACATTTGTCAATGTCTGGAGATATTTTTAGTGATTCCACCTGAGAGTTGGAGTGCCGCCGGCATCTCTGTGGGTAGAGGCTGGAGATGTTGCTCAACATCCTGACAGGAACAAGAGAGCTCCCCACATCAGAGAATTATTCAGCCCAAATGTCATCAATCCTGTGGCTGAAAGAAACCCTGCTTCTATGTCCTGACACCACAGCTTTTTATAATAATTTTATTATTGAAAAGCATCTATTAGTACTACTTGTACTAATTATTGTTTAAAAGCATCTATTTGTACTAATATGGTTTATTTTTTTAAGATTTTATTTATTTATTCATGAGAGACATAGAGAAAGAGGCAGAGACACTGGCAGAGGGAGAAGCAGGCTCCATGCAGGGAGCCCAAGGTGAGACTTGATCCCAGGACCCTGGGATCTTGACCTGAACCAAAGGCAGATGCTCAACCACTGAGCCACCCAGGCATCCCTGTACTAATATGGTTTAAATGGCCAATAGTCTACATATAACCTGCCAGGGTCAGTTGGCATTTAAAAGAGGTTCTCACTTGTTGGCAGGAATTTAAATCCTCACAAAAAGGAAGTGAAGACCTTTAGGAAACTACAGGGAGAAATACTTTGCATGTGTGTGTTGGGGAGGCCCTCCTGGTGATCCCTATGGTCTCATCGTGGAAGCACCCACCCACCGGCTCCATGGGCAGAAAGACCAGGCCATGCACTCATTCTGGCAGGGGCTGAAATGAAAACCCAGGAATGCCATCTCCCTTACCTGCCACTGATGAGAGGCACAAAGCATGGACTGACATACTATACTATACCTGGCCCAGGTCACCATGTGATGGGAATGATTCTATGTTAAAATATTGAAGGGATGGCATAGGTTGTGTGAAGAATGAATATACCAGTCCATGATGCCTACTTCTACACTGTTCTCTGCAAGCTGTGTGTGAGAATGCTCGAAACGAACCTCGTCGGTGGCTCTCAATCTTGGCTGAGTGTTAAAATTCACTGAGGAGGCATAACAAATTCTGATGCCCAGGTTGATGCCAAGGCATTGAATAAAAACCCCTGGAGGTAAAACGCAGGCATTAGTATTTTTTTAAGTTAAATTTTTATTGAAGTATAACATACATCTAGAAAGTGCATTTCTCTCTAGCAATTCAACTTGCATAACCAGCAACCAGGTAAAGAAATCCAATATTGCCAACACCCAGTAAGTCCCCTTTTTACCTCCTCTATAACCTCCCAGTCACTATCCTTACCCCAAGGATAATGATATCCTGACTTCTGATAGCACAGCGTAAGTGTCATTTAACAGATCTGCTATTGCTTTTAGGTACATCATATTTTATGTAACTGTTCTCCATTCATTTAATTAGACTTTGAAGATGCTTTTAAAAAAATGCATGAGATGCTTTGCCCATATGTCTTTGTTCACATGTCTCCTTAGAGTAGATTGATTCCTAAAAGTGTAATTTCCAAGTCCAATGGTATGAAATTTTTAAAGGCTCTTGATTCTTATGGGCATTGGTATTTTTAGAGATCTCCAGGGAACAAGATGTGCAGCCACAGTGGAGAATCATTGCGTTGGTTTATGGAGTGCTTCAGATTTGTTCTCTAAGGAATATACCTTGAGGCAACCTTGTTGGGTCCCCTCTCTCTTTGGGAACTTTGTATGCTATCATTCAATAAACTTTACTATTGCTCAAAAAAAGGGGGGGGAATATACCTTGAGCCACCACTGATACCTGGTTGAACTTGATTCCAATCAAAATTCTTCACAGATGAAAAAAAAAATTCTTCACAGATGGAACAGATACCGATGTGGCAGTGGGGATATCTTAGTGCAAGGAACGTTAACCAATTGTACATCACTTTAACAACATTGCTTGTTCTCACCAAACAAGAAGCCCCAGGTACATAGATAAATAAAGAATTTGGTTAGGAAGAGAATGAAGTAAAGAGTATGTATAAAGCATCGCCTTTCAAATCCTTTTTAGAACAACATGTGTATCTAGCCAGGGAGATGGGGACATGGAGTGGGAGAAGGAGAGAATCTAAGTAAATAAATCATAATATCTTAGGCCGGGTACTTGATGAAGTATTTATAATTTATTATTTCATTTGATTTGACACACTACACACAGAGACACACATACAAAATATGGAATATGTATTGCTCTATTTTACATGAGGTCCAAGTCAGAGATTTAAATGATGTGTCCAGGATCATACAGTTAGCTAGCAAGGGCCAGGGCTCTAACATGGTCTCAATCCTGGTGCCTTGAGCACTTACCCTGCCCAGGGTCAATTTTGAGATACTTGCATCAAATGATCTCAGAGATTTATTTTAGATTTTTTCCTTGATTGGAGTGCCGTTTTCAACAGTTTTATATTCATGATCTACTGGAAAGCAGGACAAAAGAATAGATCTGAAACCAATGACATTGGCTGTAGCTTCAGGAACCATTCAGGGATTAAGGACACTTTAGCCAAAGCTTTGAGCTTTCGCTCACCCAAGCAGACTGTGGGCTTTGGGATCCAAAGCCCCATCATTGTGTGACTCTCCCTGGATTCCAAGCCCTCCCAAGTCCCAGGGCCACCTTCTTCTCCTTGGATGGGGCTGGCATAAAATTCAATTGCCATTAACTTGAGTCATGATAAAATAGTGTGCAGCTGGCCATGGCCCTTTTGAACTCAGAGCCTTTCCAAGAACATTTCTCTCCTCTTGATGCTTACCATCCATAGATGCTACCCATTTCTATTTCTTGTTCCACAGCACCAAGATAGTCTTTTTTGTGTCCAGCCAGGAAATGGAGGAATCTTGTAGGTTAATTAAGAGGAGCTTACTCAACATGATTCAGAAGGAGATGCATTTTCCTCATATGTTAATAATATTCTTACTAACATCAAAATGTCTTATGAGAAGAGCAAATTAACATTGCCATGAGAACTTCAGAATTTTCTGACATTTTAGAGTTGACATTTTTAGCTTCAAGCTTTCCTCGACAAGGTATTTAGCATTTAATAAGTTCTGGGGTTTGGAGCTTTCTTCTCCAGAGAACAATATTAGCTGTAGTCCACAAAGATGGCAGATGCCTAAATGTTGAGTAAACCTAGAATGTTTACCCCAAATATCCAGAATACATTTAATTAACTGCTACCTATTTCTCACACTTCCCATAGCTGTGCATACTCTTCTGCATACATATTCACACAGAAATAAAAAAGAATCTCCAGACATTTCTGAAGTGGGAATTTTATGTAACTGTTTTGTTTTTTGTTTTTTTTTTTTTTTAGTATTCACAATTTTCTTTTTTTTTTTTTTTTAAGATTTTATTTATTCATGAGAGACACAGAGAGAGAGGCAGAGACACAGGCAGATGGAGAAGCAGGCTCCCTGCGGGGAGCCCGATGCAGGACTCGATCCTGGGACCATGGGATCACACTCTGAGCCAAAGGCAAATGACCAACCACTGAGCCACCCAGGAGTCCCAGTATTCACAATTTTCAATGTGACTACGATTAATGTGACCAGAAATGTCAATTTAGGATTTTAAAAAATGACAGCTTAATGAGTCTAGAAACTGGATATTAGTCTTGAAAGAAGAAAAAAGAAATCATTTCATTTTTGCAGAGAGAAAAATACACTTCTGGGTATTACTTTGTCCATGTCATTTTGCTAAGTGATTCAATCCATCATCCTCTCTGTTTGGTTCAGATACTGTCAGCTGGAATGGAAGCAGCACACTGAAACTTCAAACCAGCAGAGGTTATAACGGTGAGGACAGACTATCCGATACACATTCGGCTCTGGATTTCTCAACATTTACCTTTAAAGAGCAGATATTCCATCCATTCAAATTCATCAAGGGTGACGGCGCTTTATTATTCACAATGGTTTCCATTTATACATTCTGCTAGGATATATAAACACATGCGAAGTCCAGTGGAAAATTGAGGACACACCTTCCCAACATGATAAGGACATATAAAAAATACTATGCAAGCCTTTCTTTCTATATCACTTCTGATTAAGGTTTTCTTTTTCAAGTAAAATTAGTTCGTCTAATTTCCTTTTTTTTTTTTCATTCAAAACTAGTAATTAATATCAAAGGGGACCATATGGTTTTCATTTTAAAAAGTGGGGGCTGAGGGTGGTGTGCAACCTATTTCTACTCTGGAATACCTGCTGACATCTTTTTTAGTTCTCAACATAGGCCAGATCCGCATCTAAAAGAACAAGTGTTTTCCTTCTCCCAAACAGCTGGGTGGAGGAAGAAAGGCTACTTAACCAATCTATCTCACCCTGGGCCTAGAAGGTCTGCCACGCTGCTGGTTCGTGCTTTTCTGAACAGTTCACCAGACCAGTCCTTCTGTTGGATTTTCTCCTGCAACATGACCAACTAAACCGTGGCTGAAGGCCTGTCATCCCTCATCTCCTAACCCGCCCTGGTCTCAGCTCTCAGGGCTTCAGCCAAGGTGTGCTGGTAAACATTGTTAACAACAAGCTCTCTAAACAGGAAAGCTTTGGATTTGCTAATTCTATTGGTGTAAATAAACCTACCATGGCTGATTTTAAGCTACCAACTCGAGATCACTGAACACTGAATTAGGAGGAGATGTGCATAATCTGCCTAGTAAGCTGCTCCAGCCTGCCTCTGGCTTGCTAGAGCCAGCTCCCTGATGATTGTGCCACAGTTCCTCACCTTCTTTTCCTGGTGAGCAGGAAGGGGGAGGGACCAGTCCCACTGTCAACTTGGCCAACCAGGATAGTCCTTTAGACAGAAGGGCAACTCTCCTGGGCTGGGGTGCCTTATTTAACGACTTTATTGATTCTTCTGTCCCACTTGTTCCCCAGAGAAAGCAAGCAGCCAGCATCATAGAAAATGCAACCCATGAGGTAGATATGATGTTTGTCTCCATTTTACAGAAGCAACTGAGGCACTGAGAAGGTGAGCAGATTGCCCAGTTAGCAAGGGAAAAGGACTGGATACAAATGCCCATCCTACTGGGCCTTTATCTGCTTTGACTCCAGAGACTTGAAGGTTTAACCTTCCATCTTTAGTTTTAACATTTCCTGAATTCTTTCCCCTAACCCTATGGCTATATTCACTCCTTCTATCCTGGCGGCCATCACATTGCCTTGCAGTTGTTGTTTGTTGATATAATTTCCTCTCCTCTCCTCTCCAGATAGGTTCTGAGCTCCTTGAAAACAGATACAGAATCATACTCCTCTTTGTTGCCTGAACACTGGGAACAAAACCAGGCACCCACTAAGGGAGAGTTGTCCTAATCAGGAGAGTTTTGATTATAAGTAACAGAAACTCAGTCCAACTAGTTTAAGCAAAAGGGGCAATTTAGAGTTTATGTAACAAGGAAAGCTATAGCTAAAGAAGACTGTCTTTCCACTCTCATTTTTGCTTCTTGGTACTCTTAGAAGCTCTTCTTCTCTTCTAAAGGCAGATGGACTCATTCCACACAGAGGAACCATGGCTGCTATATACACTCTCTCATATCTTCCCAACCTGGTCAATGGAGAAAGCAGGGCCCCTCCATCACCACCACCAAAGACATTCAATCTTAAAAAGTCTCCTTGGCATAGTGAAGGTGTCTCCTTAGCATGGCCTGTATCCCATCTCTAGTCCTAATGTAAGTAGAGTGGGACATCATGATTGGCAGCCATGGATAGAACTGCACAATTGAAGTAGGGAAGGAGGATCAATTTCCCCAAAAGAGGTGAGGAGGGAAACATGAATTTACTAGAAGCTTACATGAGTGCTAGGCAAACAAAACAATATATTTCTACCATAGGGCTCCAGTTCGGTTTTGTTGGACTGAAATGGCATTGGAACCCTGCAAATCCTACCAGGAGAACTTAACCCTATATTCTTTTCTCTCTTAAGAGATAACTTGGTCTTACCTGACACTTATTCTCAGGAGTCCAGTGGGAAATATCTAGATATAATTTCATGTGTTTTGTGAAACAATGTGCCATGAGGAATAAGAAGAAATATATCAGGAAATGGGAGACACACCAAAGAAGATTTTTGGGGGGCCATTTTGCAAGTTTCCCTCAGGAGCAGGCTAGGTCCTGGTTAATCCTGTTGCTGAGATTTTACTTGAATAAATGATTCTTTTAAATCTGCTACTTGGGGATCCCTGGGTGGCACAGCGGTTTGGCGCCTGCCTTTGGCCCAGGGCGCAATCCTGGAGACCCGGGATCGAATCCCACGTCGGGCTCCCGGTGCATGGAGCCTGCTTCTCCCTCTGCCTGTGTCTCTGCCTCTCTCTCTCTCACTGTGTGCCTATCATGAATAAATAAAAATAAAAATAAAAAATAAATAAATAAATCTGCTACTTGAAGTGCTTGTAGTGCTTAATTAATCGATGTGCAATTTAATAAGCCATTGCAAACAAGGAAAAAACTGGCTCAACATTTATGATTGAAAAGGTAAGTAAAGTTAGCTTAACCCCTGATCATTACATCCTGGGTCCAGGGTGCCAGGAACAGATGGGATAAGCCAAGGTAGAAAAAAGCATCTGTGCTACAAAGAGTAAATCATTTTTCCAGGAGGAGGACATTCATATTCTGGTATCCCCAGCTAGTGGAGCTGCTCCGTTTGAAGATGTGAAAGCAGATTCCTTTACCTCTTTCCTTTTTTCTTACCACTGTCCCCTGAGTACCAGGGGAATACAATATAGAGACATAGTTCTTGCCTTGAAAATAAAAGCCCTGTAATTATTTGGAGGGACACAACCCCAAACATATATAGATGAAATGACATGACAGTATTTGTAAATCAAAGATGTCCTTGGGTGGGAAATGTTTTTCCTTCCAGTATGGGAGGACTGCTGTCTGGGTGTCAAGAGACTGGGGCTCTGGCCCTAGCTGGGGGCTTTGGAAAGTTCTGTATTTCCCTGCACTTCTGTTTTCTTTTCTATATAGTAGATAATGTAAACATATTGAAAAACAAATATTATGATTCAGTAAATGTGGCCAAAGATTTATTCTTGCGCTTGGCTTTGTATATATTTATGAGGTACCATTTAAACCTAGGACATCCATTAAAACCTGGTATTAAAATCAACTGACTTTAGGCTTAAGTATTGAAATACAATTTTTAAATAATAAGAAGAACTTGCTACTAAGAATGGACTTTTAGTCATACAGTTTTTGGTAATTTGGTATTCATAGATCATTTAAATCATTGTTAAAATATTATTTTTTTCCTTTTCTCTTGTCCTTTAAAAATATCCTTTTTTGGGGGGGCACCTTGGTGGGTTAGTTGGTTAAACGTCTCCCTTTGGCTCAGGTCATGATCCCAAGGTCCTGGGATCAAGCCCACATTGGTTCCCTGCTCCACGGGGAAGCTGCATCTCCCTCTTCCTCTGCCTGCCATTCCACCTGCTTGTGTTCTCTCTGTCTCTCTGTCTCTCTCTCTCTCTCTGTCTGTCAAATAAACAAATAAAATCTTTTTTTTTAAATCCTTTCTTCTGTGTATTTTATACCATACATAATATAATGGTATAATTGTATATGGTTAGTTTTAAAATAATATACAAATACAAAGGCATGGGCACAAATGTTTATTTAGTATTACTGATAAGAGACATGATTTAAAAAGTTCAGCACCTATTGTTCCCATCCAGGTCCATGCAAGCCCCTGGTAGGCCTTTTCCAGTCAGGCTCCCGGGTGTTTGTAGAGTCACTTTGGTCCACTCTCCTAGGACCTCTCCAAGGTCCTTGAAATATGCTTTCGTGATGAGGTCTCACATAGAATATGGTTTTCAAATAAGATCTTCACAAAGGCAGAGCAAAAGCAGCAACTTTCAAAACTCCCAAGCCATAGTTTGCACGTTGGAAAACTGTATGCCTTGGCACTTATAACACCCAGTTTTCAAAATGCTTCTAAGTCACCTGAGTAATTTAACAATTATTTAATATTGTCACATTATTCTTCATTTCGAGAAGTGCAACCCATCCTCAGTGCTCTCTATGGGGACCTTGCATGCATCCTGAAATACAGGCTGCCAGACTGTCTTGCCCTACTCGAGTAGAATAGAGTAAGGTAATTTCCAAGTATATCCTCATCTGCAAAGCATGTGTCGTGATACCTTCTCTATGTCAACTGCTCCGTACAGTGTTTGGCATATGGTAATCCCTCTATAAATAGCAATTATTGTTCTCACTGAGTGATCCAGGAATCCAAAGGGTAGGAAAAAAAAGATTTTGGATTTTAAAAGTATAAAAAGAATCTAGCTGAGGAAGTCAAAAGATCAGTCCAAAAATAGAAGGGAGGAAAAAAAGACTTTTTGATGAGCTTGGGTCAGGGCCAGGGACAATATTTTGTACCAGGAGTGCAGGAATCTTTAACAGATATAATAATATACTTTTCCCCAAGTTGAATGCCATCTAATTAGGAAATAACCTAAATGTATGAGATTAAAACCCAAATTATAAAATAATTTAATAGCATTTAACCAAAGAAGAAATAGCCCCAAGCACCATGTGATTAATTACCGGACAAACCATCAGAAACCAAAGGTGGGGAGCTCCAAGGCACTGGCAGATCTCCAGAGCTGGGTCCCATTTTTGGTGGTTGGTCTGTTGTGGCCATTTAGAATTAGAGCCGTGTCTCATGTGACCCTCAGACCAAGAGCACAACTGGCCCCATATCAGAATAAGACCTTTTGCTGTTCTATTCACTTCCACAAATGTTGTGTACTTACTCTATGCCAAGACCAGGGGTGGGTACCAGGTATTCAAGGATGAATAAGACTTGGTCCTGTCCTAAGAAGTTTATGGTCTAGTCAAGAAGACAAACAAAGAGATGCCTGGGTAGCCTTTGGCTCAGGTCGTAATCCCGGGATCCTAGGATCGAGTCCCACATCAGGCTCCTTGAAGGGAGCCTGCTTCTCCCTCTGCCTGTGTCTGCCTCTCTCTCTCTCTCTCTCTCTCTGTTTGTGTGTGTGTGTGTGTGTCTCTCAGGAATAAATAAATACAATCTTAAAAAAAAAAAAAGGAAGAAGACAACAAGAATCATTATTTCATTACAACACAGTAGGTGGAGTGGAAAATCAGCCTTAGCAATGTTACAAATACTCAAGATACTCTCCTTTTCATTTATCTCATTTTATTCTGGAAACAACACTGAGAGGTAACTAAACTGACCATTCTCAATGTTATTAAGATCTTCAAGTTTTACATAAACTTTCCTAATTTCAAAGTGCCCTCACATAATTAACTTCAGTTAATTATTTATCTGGGGTCTACTGCATGCAGGACTTCATACTGGGGTCTGGGTCTATATGAGGAAATGCAACTTGGTCCCAGAACTTTAAAAACATGATACTGGGGAAGAAAATCAGGCTATTTGAATAAACATATATAAGTTACAAATGTCAAATGGTAAATGAGCTATAGTTAACAAGTGAAAAATATATTATTGGAAATGACATAACGGGGTGGGAAATTGCTTGGCAGGGAGACCAGAAAGCTGAAATGCGGTTTCAGGCACTACCCTTTTCACATTATTCACCTCTACAGAGACTGACAAAGAGAAACACACTTGGTAAACAAAGCAAGACAACAAATACTTTATTACTGAGTTGACCTCAAACTCCAGTGCACAGCTCCTGTGAGGTGACAGGGTTCATGGAGAAATTCCTTTACCGAAGTTTAGTTTTTCAGCATGGCCTAGAATAGAGTTAAGAGGGCCTGATCTTGACTCAACCACAGGTCTTCCCACAAACCAAAAGAAAGCACTACATGAAAATCAAGAATAAGATGGTGTGCTTACTCTCCCATTGTTGCTTAACAGAGTTCCAGAAGCACCCTCCAATGGAGTTAGAAAAAGAAACAAGAAATACAGATATTGGAAAGTAAAGTGACCACGACTTACTAATGAATGTGGTTATATTTTTAGAGGGGTAAAGATGCTTACTCCAAAATTTGGGAACTAAAGAGAGTTTTAAGAGGTAGTGATTTCATTAAAGTATACAAATTAATAGTTTGAATATGAATAAACAATCACCAGCTGGGAAATATAATAGAAAGAACATCTTGTTTTACCATCACAAGCAAAAAATGCATATATTAAGAAATTGTAGAAGAAATGTGGAAAACATTAAACAGAAAATTTTTAAATGAGCAATATAAGAGAAAATTTCAGAAAACAATAATATAAAATCAAACTTCTCTAAATTAGTCCAGAAATGTCAGTTCAATAAAATAGTATCTTGGAAGACAAGGAATATTATAAAATGATACTGTAATTCAAAGAAATGAATACAAGTAAAGTCTTGGGGGGTGGGAGTGGAGAGAATAATTGGCCCTAACAGATATTAAAGCCTAAGACTGAATAAAGTCCTATTTCTGGCAGCCCGGGTGGCTCAGCAGTTTAGCGCAGCTTTCAGTCCAAGGCGTGATCCTGGAGACCATGTCGGGCTCCCTGCATGGAGCCTGCTCCTCCCTCTGCTTGTGTCTCTGCCTCTCTCTCTCTATCTGTGTTTCTCATGAATAAATAAATAATTTTTTTAAAGTCCTATTTTCTTCTGGAGAGGAAATGGACAAGTAATTCAATGAAATGGAAGAGAATTCACAAAGAAAGTCAAACACATATACTTATTTAGTATCTTTTGAAGGTAGCATTCCAAACCAGTTGGACAAGTTAGATTATTCAATAAATTATGAGAAAACTGATTGAAAAAAATATAAAGCTCAATCCCTGCCATGTTCACTTATCAAAATAAATCCCAAATAGAGTAGAGATTTCAATATTTTTAAAAACCCATAAAAGTAAATATATATATATAATCTCAGAATGGTGTAGCAAAACACAAGATCTAGAGCCATAAGGCAAGTATTGATAAATTGTACAACAAAATAGTTAAACTATGTACATTAAATATAATCAAATGACAGATGATAAGCTGGAAACTATATGTTCCATATTTCTTGAATGTATAAACTTCTTTAATTTATAAAGGGTCTTAAAATTTTCTTACAAAAGCTAAAACAATCTAGTAGAAAAATAAACTAAAAATAAGAGCAGATAGACGCAGATGGTTCCTACAATTTTTAAATGTAAAACAAAACAATAAGATAAAAATGTTATACTCATCTAATTTGCAAAAATCAACACATTTGGTAATGTTCATTGTTGATGAGAATCAAGTTGTCTGACAGGCAGTTGTTGAAGCCATAAATTGGCACCACTTCTTTGGAGAAAAATGTGATCAAAATTTCAAATGCAGGTGTCTTTTGATCTGGTAACACAATTGCCAGGAAATTTAACCCAAAATATATTTGCAAAAGTTTAGCAAAGTATATTCTTAGTAATTCTTGCACTGTTTAAGATAGCAAAATCTGTCAACAACATAAGATGTCTATTAACAGGTGACTGCTTACATAAATTATGATGCATTTATATGATGAAATTCTGTGTAGCCATTTCTTTTAAATGATACAGATCTGCGAGCATAATGTAATTCTTTTTATATTAAAAGCTACAATTATCATCATTTTACAGATGAAGAAACGGAGGCACCAGATATTTTTCAGTTTACCCCACATCACACAGGTACCATGTGGCGGAGACAAGTATTTAAAACCAGGCATGTTAAGGTTCAGGCTAGTTAGTGGTTGTGAAGATGGTGTGATCATACAATGAAATTCTACACAGCAATGAAAATGGACAGACCACGACTAATAGACCATAACATACTTGTCTTTCAAACATAACATTCAGCAAAAGAAGCCAGACACAAGGGAACCATGCCGCGTTACCCATTTACAAAAAGAGCAAAACCAGGCAAAACAAATCTATGATTAAATCAGAAAAGTGGTTACTTTTGGAGAGGAGGGAGAAAGCACAAAGAGGGCTTTTGGGTCCCAGCATAGTTTCATTTCTTGACAGGAGTGGTGGTGAACGAGTGCTCACCTTGTGAGAATATTGTGTGGTATACTTAAAATGTGTGCATTTTCCCGTATATGTGTGCACTTTACATTAGAGAGTTTAAACAATAAAAAGATATGTGGCTCACCCATTCACTGATTTCTTCATTAATTAATTCAGGAAGCCTTTGTTGAGGGTTGGCTACAGTATAATTTAACTGTTAGGGGGTTGTAGTGTACTTTCTTATGGAAAAAACAAAGGTTCTTGTTTCTCTTTTGACCCCATGATGCTGTCTGTGTAGAGTGTTAAACAAAAGGCAAGCATTCCGGAAACATTTATTCATGACACTTGGCTTAGTCTTTCCTCCATCATAACTTGATGGTGAGTAGAGTCAAACCACTTTGCCTCTCTGGACATGTGATAATCTCTGAAGTAAATTATTTTGTCTTTGGCTTTGAAATTCTAATTAATTCAATCAGCTTGAATGTGTTTTGCCTATGCTACTTCTTGTGCTCAGGATCGGAGGCCACAAAAACAAGCAATCACACAGAAACATGGTCTGGCCCTCCGGAAGCTCCCACCTTGCCTGATAGCAAGGGGCCATTATGTTACAGAGACAGGGCTTCGAGGAGATGTTTGTCCGGATGGTAAGAGAGCACATGTGAGGAACAGCTAACAGTGACTCCCAAAGGCAGGCGGCTCAAAGCTGGTGGGCCACCTGGTCCCAGGTAGGCAAGGTATGAAGTGCTGCTGTGTGGGGTAGAGCGTCAGGCTGAGCCAGCAAGGTTTCTCCAAGGCCTGGAAGTAGGAGGAAGCTTCTACCAGACAGAGAAGCAGAAGAAAGACAATCCAAGATATAAGGACCCGAATGAACAAAATAGAGCTTTTTTAATGCTTATTTTTCAGGTTATGGGAAATCTAATCATTTGTGCCATTGAATGGTGGGGGCAGTGTATGGAAGGAGTAGGAGTCCAGAGTGTGGGAGGGCCAGGGCAAGCAAGGCCTTGATTGCCATGATACAAAACCACAAGTCAATATTTACCCATCAGGAAAGAGCTCCACCTCCTCCTCCTCCTCCTCTGGTTACAACTTCCGGGAGTTCCGTGCTGGCTGAGCAAGGCCAGGGGGAAGCAGGCTCCAAGTGGAGAGTGGAGAGTACCTGGCTGCTGGTGGCCCGGTAATCTTGCTCCAAAGGGTAAAAACCCCAAACCCCAGAGGAATACAGGCCCCCTGGGAATGCGGATAATTAACAATGCAGATGTGAAGTCTGCTGCACACAGGAAAGCCCAATAAGCAAAACTAGGGACCTCCGAGGTCCCCACTAGATATTTTTGTTTCATGGAGTTAGAAAGAGAGCAGCCAGCAGTTCCCCCTCTGGCAAGGATCTGTTGATTCTGTTTATCCAACTCTCCCAAAGGCTACCAATCCTTTGACAGGGCTGAAGGGTTGCTTTGCATTTGGTTGGGCTCTGTAGATATGGTTGTTTGCATACAGGTAAATTTCCACATAGAGACATGAATGAAGATCGACAGGTCTTCACATTTTTGAATGTTAGTAAGATTGAAACCTGGACTCTATCCAGCACCCATTGGTGAAACCAACTAAAGGTTTCAAGATTTATGTCAGAGAATCCAGATCTGCAGTTATTTTAAGGTAGGGAGTACTCTTAGAAATGGAACTGAGGGGCAGCCCCAGTGGCCCAGCGGTTTGGGGCCGCCTTCGGCCTGGGGTGTGATCCTGGAGACCCGGGATCGAGTCCCACGTCGGGCTCCCTGCATGGAGCCTGCTTCTCCCTCTGCCTGTGTCTCTGCAGAGTCTCTCTCTGTGTCATGAATAAATAAATAAAATCTTAAAAAGAAAAGAAATGGAACTAAGAAAAAATTTCAGAGGAACCTAGACAAGCCAAGGTGCTCCCAAGCACTCTGCGTGGCAGCCCCACTGGGAAGGCTCCCCTGCTTCCCTCTGAGAAAGGAGGTTCTGATTACCAGGCCCACTGTCCTGGCCCATTCTGCTCTTTGGAGGTGCTCTGGGTTATCACTGATGAGGAGGCACTGCTGGCCTTCAAGGGAAACAATGTTTCAATGTCTGTGACAGTCCTGCCCATTGAAGAGTGGTCCCATCTCACACGTGACTTTTAAATGTTCACTTTAACATTTACAAATTACAACTTGGAGTGGTACAGAAACGTTTAAATTATGAGACAAGTGATGAGAGAGGAAATGTAGATCATTGCTAGAATATTGAAAATCCACAGGAAAATAGATGCCAATTTCCAAAAGTCCCATTCAGATACAATCTTTTTGGAATACTTTTGGGGATTAATGGTGCTTGTCTTTAAATTGAGCCATTGCTTTGTGTGTGTGTGTGTGTGTGTGTGTGTGTGAGATGGACTTTCAGTAGGTGGAGGCAGTTTAGAACACAGAGCCTGGTGAGGCTGCAATTAGATGCTCTTGGTGTGATGTCAACATCCAAGGAAGAATACTGGGGCTATAGTCGGGTTTGTAGGTTGAAGGTAAGAACGCTAAGGGATGCTGGGGCTCTCCTAGTGGAACTCACTGGGGCCTGCTTTGGGGATCCTGTGTGGCATGAGCATGGGGACCACAGTGTCTCCTATGGGCAGATCTTGAGATGCTGAGATCTTTCCAATCAGGAGTTAGCATGCATGGACATGGCCCAGATTTGTGGAGAGCTTGGGAATAAGAAGAAAGAGGGAGGTTGGAGGGGCAAGATGAGTAGGCCCCTCAAATGGATTAATATAAGAACCTGGGTAAACCCAAGCTAGAGACTCCAGAGTCATCCTCCACTGCTCTCCCTGCACCTGCAGTGGTCATCAAGGCATGGAGTGCGTACTGGGTTGAATGGTGGCCCCCAAAAGATATGGTACCTGCAAATGTGACCTTCTTTGGAAAAAGGGTTTTGCAGATGTTGTTAAGTTAAAGATCTGGAGATGAAATCATCCTGGATTATCCTGATGGACCCTGTATCCAGTGACATGTGTCCTTAGAAGAGAAGACACAGAAAGGCAGAAGGCCATGTGACAGTGATGGCAGAAGTTGGAGCGATGCAGACACAAGCTAAGGAATGTCTGGAGCCACCAGAAGCTGGAAGATTCTCCTCTAGAATCTTCAGAGGGAGCATGGTCCTGCCGACACTTTGATTTCAGATTTCTCACCTCCAAACTGTAAAGGAATAAATTTCTATTGACTTAAGCCACCCAGTTTATGGTACTTTGTAAGAGCAGCCACAAGAAATGAATACAGAGTAGGTCTGGGAACCAGGCACACCCAGGCAGCTACTTTGCAATCCAGTGTGGGGACCCTGAGCTATCATCAAACCCACCAGGTGCTAAAATACTTTTCTGGGGGCTGCAAAGAGGGGTGATATGGGGGATGAGAATGTTACATAAAGAAGGGGATAGGGTCCAGCCTGTCAGGGATTACCTGGGTTGGGAGGACTCATCCATGGTCAGTGCTGTCCATGAGGCTGGGCTCAGTCCTGAAATACTGAGCTGAGGCTCTGCTGGAAGCCATAAGAGAGGGCCACTGCAGTGCTGGGCCCCAGTGATGACCTTGCTGGTGGAATGGCCGTGTCTGGGCACAAGGTAGAAGCAACACTGAGAGTGGCTAAGGATGCAGGGGGTGGAGTAGCCCTATGGCTGGGGATTCCGAATTACAGAGGTGGGGTATGCCTGCTGGCCACACTTCGCAGCAAGCACAGAGTATGGTGTCCTGTGGGCTATAGCCAGAACCCTGAGCCCAGGTGTTAGACCCAGTCCAACGCCTGTCCAGGAAAGGGGCAATCCTAGCTGTGTCTGTGGTCCTAGGGATCCCAACAGTGGTGGAGGTCATGACCATACATTTACGCTTTGGCTTACCTGGAATAAAAAATGATAGCTGGAGTTGATGTATGCCCAACCTGGGCTTAGCACTTTGCTTGCTCACCAAAACCCACTAATCCACATTTTATAGATGAGGAAACCAAGGCTTAAGAAGCTTGAGCAGCCTGCTAGTGCTCCTTTAACATGTCTGGGCTCGGGGCTGTGCCCAGGTCTGTCTGCCTCCAGAGCCCAGGCGCTCACACTGCCTCTCGCTGGGTGAGGAGCTCATCTGCCAGCCGCTGAAACTACTCTTTGCAGCAAACCATTTTTTTCTCCCACTTGGATAGAAATCTCTTCATCCCGATCTCATTGCCCACTTACGTGCCTTATGAAACGGAGCACTGCAGATACAAGTCTTGTTCAGATGGGTGGCTCGGGGCCCTTATACTGGGCTGAGCCCTGTGTCAGTGACACCCCTGGGGCTGTCCCAGCCCTGCAGTCCCAGGTCTTGAGTCTCATTTTTGCTCTTTGCCTCTGTTACCAGACCTACTGCTCTTGACCTCTGAACCCGAGGCGGTCTTGCACCTGCCCTCAATGATGCTTCCCTTTTCCAACTCTGCTACGTATGGGAAAACGAAATAGCCAGATGAGAATTCTGTCCGAACTAAGAGTAATCAGCTCCTAGTAAGGAGCTCAGTGTCCCTCTCGGGAATACATCACAGGAATTTGCAACCATTTTGTTGGCGTAAATGCCCCCCGTCCCTGACCTTGCTTCACTTTTAGAAAGGGATCTTAACAACTGAAATTATTATTGGATTGGGGGATCTCTAAACAAATGAGATGTTAGTATAATCTCCGTCATCACTCCCTTTCCATTAGGTGACTCTGAGCCCTGTGACTAGCACCTGCTTTCAGATGTCAAGAGTTCACCATCAAGTCCAGTGGCTCTCTGGAAAGGGTTTAAGAATGTTGGTTCCATTCCTCACCGAGGTCTGAGGGCAAGCAACGGGACATCCAAGCACCGCTGCAAAGAAGCTGCCTGAAATATTTGTACTGCCTTCTTCATGGGAAGAGATAGGATTCAAGAGATCAATTCAGAACCCACTATTTTAGTGGGTACAGCATACAGTTCATGACGCGAAAATAGAGCCACCGGTTACCTCATCTCTAAAGAACATTAAATGTTCCTTGTGACACAATATTGCCACCTGCTGACCAAAGCGAAACAGTGAAATCACGCACATAAGGAGGAGGCGCAGACATGTATCAGCTTCCACCCTGGACCTGGACCTGGACGGGAAGGCCCATCACAGCGATCTGTGGCCCAGCCCTAAATAACAACGGCATTTCCCAGGCTTACCCGGCAAGCATCGACTTCAGATCACGTTTCCTTTCTTGAATTCTTCGGAAATACGCTTCCTTTTAAAATAAGAAGCCACAGTTTATTTATTTTTAAATTTGCTTTAGCCTTTACAGCTCATAAATAAGAACTGTAGGAAGAAAATGATAATGGATTCTATATCTGATGGTAAAGGGAACTAGAGGAAGCCCGGCCCTGCTGAAGAGAGACCTGGTTTCCCAGTCCTCCCCTCCCATGGATGAGCTGTGGAAACCTGAGCTTCAGTTTCCTCATCTGTAAAATGGAACTGAATACCCACCGCAGCGTACCGTCCTGCAGGATAAAGAGCGCATAACATGGTTCATGGCACAGGTACTTTAATACACGTTGATTTCGCCTTCTTTTATTGAAGAACAATCATTCTGTTAACTATGCACCATCTACCATATTTCCTCTAGAACGATCTTAAGAGAAATATGACTTCTGAAAATTTTTTTATTTAAATTCAATTTAATTAACATATATTGTGGGCAGCCCAGGTGGCTCAGTGGTTTAGCACCGCCTTCAGCCCAGAGCCTGATCCTGGACACCTGACATCGAGTCCCACATTGGGCTCCCTGCATGGAGCCTGCTTCTCCCTCTGCCTGTGTCTCTGCCTCTCTCTCTCTCTCTCTCTGTCTGTCTCTCACGAATAAATACATAAAATCTTAAAAAAAATATATATATATATATAGTATTATCAGCTTCAGAGGTAGAATTCAGCAATTAATCAATTGCATAGAACACCCAGTGGTTATCACATCAAGTGCCCTCCTTAATGCCCATCACCCACTTACCCCATCCCCCAATCACCTCCCTTTCAGCCACCCTCAATTTGTTCCTTATAGTTAAGAGTCTCTTACGGTTTGCCTCCCTCTCTGTTTTCTTCTTACTTTATTTTTCCTCTCTTCTCCTATGTTCATCTATTTTATTTCTTAAATTCCACATATGAGTGAGATCATATGGTATTTATCTTTCTCTGACTGACTTATTTCACTTAGCATAATACCCTTTGATTCCATCCATGTTGTTGCAAATGGTAGATTTCATTCTTTTTGATGGCTGAGTAATTTTCCATTGCACATATATATACCACATCTTTTTTATCCATTCATCTGTCGATGGACATCTGGGCTCTATCCATAGTTTGGTTATTGTGGACATTGCTGCTGTAAACATCGGAGTGCAAGTGCCCCTTCGAATTATTACGCTTGTATCTTTTGGATAAATACCTGGTAGTGCAATTGCTGGCTTATAGGGAAGAGAAATATGATTTTACTTTATTTTATTTTTGAAAGAGAGAGCAAGAGTGAGCAGGAGAGGAGGGGCAGAGGGAGAGACAGAGAATCTGGAACAGTCTCCACGCTTAGCATGGAGCCCAAGGCAGGGCTGGATCTCACAACCCTGAGAACATGACCTGAGCCAAAATCAAGAGTCGGATGCCTCCCAGGCACTGCAAGAAATATGATTTTAGAGCATAAATCCAATACAAGACTCTAAAAGTAAAAGGAGAACTCAGATGGTAGAATAGATTTTAGTCTTTTTTTTTTTTATCTTCATGGTTCTTGGACAATGATTTTTATTGAGTAACTTATCAAAAAAAATTAGTGAAGTAGGGTTATGCTCTTAAAAACATACATTTTATTTTTAAAGTGAACCCAAGACTTTGATCTGCAGAAGAGACAGCTGAAGAGGTCTGAGTGCATGATCTCCATGAGTTGTGAAAGCAAGCAAGCCTCAAAGAGGAGACCAGCATGTGGGTCTTCAAAAGACAAATGTTCCATTCAGAGAGCAGAGATAGCTTCCTAGTTTCTTTATCTCATATTCTGAACATGAATTACCTCCTTCTAAAAGTATTACAATTAATTAATTAATTAATTAATTAATTAATTTTTATTTTAAAAAATTCTTTATTGAAATTCAATGTAGTCAACATATACTGTGTTATTAGTTTCAGGGGTAGAATTTAGTGATTCATCAGTTGCATATGACACCCAGTGCTCATTATATCACCTGCCCTCTTTAATGCCCATCACCCAGTTACCCCTTCCCCCCCACCCATCTCCTAAAATTATTTATTTTAACTTAATAGATCAATACAGTCCTTATTCATGGTGTACCAGTTAAGGTGGATTCTGGAGTTAGATTCAAATTCCAGTCTTGAGTAAGCTACTTGAACTCCCTGTACCTTCCTTGTCAGGTTATGACCAAGGTTAAATGAGCCAATGCATGCAATCGCATGTGGCTAGAACAGTGCTGGGCACCAAGTGAGTGCTCAGAAATGTTGTTTATATATTTTGTAACAGCGAGATGCCAGTCTGAGATTAGTTGGATGAAACAAGTTCCCAAATGAAAATTAGCCAATACATGTAAAGCATTTACCCTAGTGCCTAGCCTAAACAAAGTGCTCAACATGTGTTAGCTATTGTCGTATTAATAATAGTATTAAAATAAATAATAAATGGAAATAAAGGATCACTTCCCAGGCTTGTGCTAGATGCACAAAAGTCTAGAGGGGAGAAGTGAAAATACAGTATTAGAAGGTCCATGTACTATATGTGAAGTGGTATATTCTCACTGGAAGGGAGATTAATAAATTACAATATATACTGCAATGCCTAACACAACCACTAATAAAACAAAGAATTATGGTTAATAAGTCATTAAAGGACATAAATGGAATCATTAAAAATATTTAAGTAATCCATGGATGCCTGGGTGGCTCAGCAGTTGAGTGTCTGCCTTTGGCTCAGGGCACAATCTTGGGTCCCAGGATTGAGTCCCGGATTGGACTCCTTGCAAGGAGTCTGCTTCTCCCTATGTCTATGTCTTGGCCTCTCTCTATGTCTCTCATGAATAAATAAATAATAGCTTTAAAAAATATATTTAAGTAATCCAAAAGAAGGCAGTAAAGAAGAAAAAAGAGAAGACTCATAAAACTAGACAAGACGTAACATGGTAGATGTAAACAAATGATATCAATAATCGTGTTACATGTAAGTGTTCTAAATAAGTGCAGAGACTGTCAGCTTGCATTAGAAGGGAAGACCCAACTATACAGTATTTTTCATAAGTACACTTGAAATATAAAGATACAAATGCCAGAAAAAAAAAAAATAAAGATACAAATGGGTTAAAAGTAAAAGGACGGGGAAAGCTAGACCATGCTAACTTTAACCAAAAGAAAGTTGGAATAGCTATTTTAATATTAGATGGAATATATTTCAGAGCAAAAAATAATACCAAGCATTTGAAAAAAGGTGATTTCTTTTTTTTTTTTAAGATTTTATTTATTCATGAGAGGCAGAGAGAGAGAGAGAGAGAGAGGCAGAGACACAGGCAGAGGGAGAAGCAGGCTCCATGCACCGGGAGCCCGACATGGGATTCGATCCCGGGTCTCCAGGATCACGCCCTGGGCCAAAGGCAGGCGCCAAACCGCTGCGCCACCCAGGGATCCCAAAAAAGGTGATTTCTTAAAGACAAAGGGGTCTCCTCATCCAGAGGACATAAAACCCTAAATATTTATATATCTAATAACAGAGATTCAAAATACACAAAGCAAAAACTGATTGAACTTCCAGGCATAATAATCAACAATTATGGCCAGAGATTCCCCTCAATAACTGATAGGAGAAGTAGTCAGCAAATCAGTGATGATGTAGAACGTTTGCTATTAGATAGGCTCCATATCCAACATGGGGCTTGAACTCATGACCCTAAGATCAAGAGTTACGTGCTTTACCAACTGAGGCAGCCAGGCACTCCATGATATAGAACATTTGAACAACACTAGCAACCTGCTTGCCCTGACACAGAACACCCAACAACAGTAGGACATGCATTCTTCTCAAGTGCACATAGAGCATTTGCAAGACTAGACCATATTCTGGGCAACAATATAAGACTCAGTAAATACTAAAGGGATTCTAGTTATATAAATGACTTTTTCTGACAATGATGAAATCCCAGGGATGTGGAAATGAAATAATACACTTTGACGAACTCATGAGTCAAGGAAGAAATCAAAAGGCAAAGTACAACTTAATGAAAATGAAAACACATGGGAATGCCTGGGTGCCTCAGCAGTTTAGCGCCTGCCTTCAGCCCAGGGCGTGATCCTGGAGATCCGGGATCGAGTCCCACATCAGGCTCCCTGCATGGAGCCTGCTTCTTCCTCTGCCTATGTCTCTGCCTCTCTCTCTCCTCTGTGTCTTTCATGAATAAATAAATAAAATCTTTAAAAAAATGAAAACACAAAATTTGTGGGATTCTGCTAAAGAAATACTTAAAAGGAATTTCATACAACCAAATATTTATATTAAGAAAGAAGAAAGATCTTGAAGAAAGGACTTCAGTTTTCATTTTAAGAAACCAGAAGTACAAAAACAAGTGAAATCCAAAGTAAAGAGAAGGGGGAAATAATAATAAATATAAGAATAAAAATCAATGAAAGAAAAAAATGAGAGAAAAATTTATGAAACCAAAAACTTTGAGAAGATCAATAAAATTAATAAATCTCTAGCCAAACTAGTTAGAGAGAAAAGAGAAAAAACACAAATTACCAATATCAGGAATGAGAGAACCAACATTGCTACAGATCCTGCAGCTATTTACAAAATAATAGTGGGATAATATGAACAGCTTATTGTTAATAAACTTGACAACTTACATGAAATGGACAAATTCACTGAAAAATACAAACTAACAAGGCTCATTCAGGAAAACATAAGAGAACCTGGATGGCTCTAAATCTACTAAAGAAATTAAATTTGTAGTTAAAAACCTTCCCACAAAGAAACTTCCTGGCCCACATGCTTCACTAGTGAACTCTATCAAACACTTAAAGAAGAAATAAAACCAAATCAACACCAAATCTTCCAGGAAATCCAAGACTTCCAATTCATTTTATGATGCCGATATTACCCTGACTCCAAAATCAGACAAAGATTTTATAAGAAAATTACAGACCAAAGTCCATTATAAATATAGATATAAAAATAAAACTTTATTAATTCAAATCCAACAATACATAAATCATGACCAAATGTGATTTATCCCAGATATGCAAGATGGGTTTAATATTCAAATATCAATTAATGTAATTCACTTTATTAAAAAATTAACAAAAAGAAGCCATAGAATCATCTCAATAGACCCCAAAAAATCATTTAACAAAAATCCAATATTCATTTCTGAAGTCTGGGCCACAGATTATACCTGCAAAGTTTCCTTCCTCTCTGCTCCTGAAGAACTACCCACACTCCCACCCCACCCACTACCATCGTCACTCCTTCTGGCCTCTCAGAGTCCCAGCCCCCTCTCACTATCTGCCCCACGTGCCCAATAGGGCTAAGAAAACTCTGTTACTGTGAAGAGGGAAAGAAGAAAGACTGAGGAACAGCTGGCCATCTGCCAGCCACACCATGTTCTCTTTAGTGTTTTGGTGTCTGTTAGTGGAGATGTACCATTTCTTAGTCAATTCTGCATCCCCAGAATCTAGTCCAGTGCCTGACACATAGTATGTGTTCAGCAAATGCTTATCAAATGAAATGAGTCACAGAGCACAAACTTTTCAGTGTAAACTCAGTAAGGATAAATAAAATAAAATGTGTTTTATACAAGTAGTGCATTAAGGATACTCGTTACCTGTGTTCTAATCTCAAAGCCCAAATGACTTCTCATTTCTTCAAGTATGGAAATCTTTATATCAAAGCAATAGACAAGAGGTGGAAAATAAAAAGTCCAATCAGTCTAAAGATGAGCTTAATCTCATCTTTCTGAGTTCTGTTTCACTCTCTTCATTTACTCAAGAAGATGCCCATAAACCTTGGAAGCCTTAGGAGGAAGCTTGTCTTTCCTTTGCCACAAGAGTAACAGACATAGTGTCTGCCTGTTGCAGGAAAGGGTGGCACCAAACAAGAAAAGAAGATGGATGGAGATGAGGTTTTGGACTTACAGTGTTCAGGAACATAGTATCAAAGAAAATCCTGTTGATAGAATAACAAAGCAAGGTTTAGAAAAGCTTCTTCCAGACTCTACCCAGCTCCTTCACTCTGGCTCTGGATTTGTTCTCTCCTTTGCTGCTCACAAAGCTCACAGTCTAGCGAGAAGAGAGAATGATTACAGTCCAGAGTTCTGGGCAACATCCTGGGGTGTGGCCAAGACATCCAGGGCACAGTAGAGTTAGCAGGTGGAGTGGCTGGGAGCTTCCACAGAGCTGGTCAAGCTTCAGAAGAGATTGGAGGGTGAATGAGAATTTATCCAGTCACAGGATGAAGTGAGGGGATGGTTCTAGACTTAAAAACAGTGGTAGAGCAGGGGGAAGGAGGGCCCAAGGCAAACATACCGGAGGAACTCCTGGTGGTTTGGTGAGGCCCATGAGGAAGATGGCACATGGGGCAGAAGCTAGGCTCACCATGTCAGGAAGTTTGGATTTCATCTATTGGTGATAGACATTGACAAGTTTTTTCTTTTTAAGTTTTTATTTATTTATTTGAGAGAGATTGAGCGAGAGAGAGAGCACACAAGTTGGTGGGGAGACGTAGAGGGAAAAGCAGACTCCCCGCTGAGCAGGGAGCCCAATTCAGAGCTTGATCTCAAGACCTTGGGATCATGACCCAAACAAAAGGCAGATGCTTAACCGACTGAGCCACCCAGGTGTCCCAACATTGAAAAGTTTTAAGAAAAAGAATAACATCATTGGGTTCTGTCATGGAAACATTCTGGCAGTCCTATGGAGGATAGAAGAAGAAAGACGGGACAAGTAGATTAGTGTACTCATACAAGAGAGATAAAGGAAGGACTAGCTGGGACAGTAAAAGGGAGGATTAGAATCAGGAGTACAGATTTGAGGGGTGAGGGGGAATCTAACATGCTTTGGACAATAATGAGCTCTAAGGGAATGAGAGAGGAAGAGTAGGCAGTGTTAGTCTTCAAATTTTTGACAAGGAGAGATTTGAAGCTTGATGTTATCATCACACTTTAGAGGAGCAGGGTTGGGTTGCACAGAGACATCAGAAGTGGTGAGTCTGATTTTGTCACATTGAGTTTAAAATATCTGAGGGATGTCCAGGTGCAGGTATCCAGTATGCAGTTGGCTCTGCTGTCCAGCTTGGGAGATATCCAAGCTGGTGAGAGACAGCTGGAGTCTGATATCTTCCCAATGTTCCCAGAAAGTAGGCCCTGAATGAGAATTCAAGCGCAAGTGGTTTGATCATGGAAGCGCTCCCAGAAAAGACCAGTAAGGAGTGGGAAGTGGGACAGGGAAAGGTAGGAAATCAAGTGTATTGGTCTCCCCGGCTGCCATTACAAAGTACTGCCATCTGGGTGGCTTGTACAATGGAGATGCATTATCTCATATTTCTGGAGGCTAGAAGTCCAAGGTCTTGGCTGGGTTGGTTCCTTCTGGGGCTGTGAGGAAGAATCATGCCTTTCTCCCGGCTTCTGGTGGTTTGCTGCAATCTTTGGTCTTCCTTGGCTTGTAGATGCTTCCTCCCAATCTCTGCCTTTATATTCACCTGACATTCCGCACGTGTGTATGCCTTTGTGCCCAGATTTCCCCTCTATATAAGGATGCAAGTCATACTGGATTAGGGCCCACCTTACTCCAGTAAAACCTCATCTTAAGTATATCTGTAACTATCATATTTCCAAATAAGGTCACATTCTATGGTACTGGAGGCCAAGACTTCAACATGTAGATTGGGCAGTAGGAGGGAGGCAAATTCAACCCATGACACCAAGCAAGGGTAAGATCTCAGGCAGAAGGTTCTGCAAGGCTCAGCCTCAACCTCATCCCCCAGGGAAACCATGGACGTAAAGAACATGTCAGAGTTGTCCCAACCTGAGGTGGGTGTTCTTGCTCCTACACAGTCAGTGGCTAATGGCCTTAAGACTATGGAGAAGGGGATGGGAACTCCTGAGCACTTGCAGTGCTCTGTCTTTGTGTAGTTAAACAGATCAAAATAATATTTTTTAGGGGACCCAAGAGGAACAAGAAGCATGACATTGTCTACTACAATAGTCATCTGAAGAAAATCTCATCAGTTCACCAAAGGAATGGCTGAGAGCCCAAGACTCACCTTCCAGAAGCAGAAAGAACAAGAGTGACACGGAGTAGGGGAAATGGGATGAAAGAGCTACACTTCAGGTGATGATATTCTTACAGTGATTCTGGATCCTAATCCAAAAATCAAGACAGCTGGCCAAATAGATATGGTTGGGGACAAAGGGACATTTTAGAAATCAGGACTGAAAAATCTGAAAATATCTATGGTTGTCACATCTGGCCTTTGCAGGTACTGGGAATCTGCTGATGGAGCCTGAGAACCAAAATGAAGAACACGAAGGCTCCTATTCCAATCTGCTGATGTCATTTCATGATGGTCAACAATGTAAGAACACACGTTTTTTGAGGTTTGGATCCCAACTGCTGGGAATTTGAATAATAAGCAGCATTAATTACTCTGGTGGCGACTAAAATTTGAGTCATATTTAAAATAACGATAAAATAAAATCCAAAAGATCTTATTTGAAAAACATCATCTAAGTAAGAAATCTATTTGATGTGTGAGCACACTCATCATATCCCCAGGCCTGACCAACACATTTCTAATCAAGTCACAATATCTAACAAAATGTTTTCTCTGCACTTTTCAAGAAAACTCTTCAAAGATAGAACCATCCAGAAGATCAAAATATTGAATGATTTGCTAAATAAGTGATTATCCAAAGGACACCATCCTCGCCCTAACCACTAAATCTGAGATTAGGGGAGGTTCCAGGGAGCACCAGGGAGCTGCTGCCTCAAGAAGGGGTATTGGATGCTGGGTTGGTAGAAACAATGGATTTCCATAAACAGGATTTGTGAGTGCTGGTTCATTGTAACCAAGTAGAAACCTCTCCTTAGAGACAGATTGAAAGGGCATATGGATCTATCAGAACAACTCAAAGGACATCTCTAATAGCAGAAGGACTTATAAGGGGCTACCTTCATGGCTCTTGTACCTAATAAGAAATACAAAAAACCCTGAAATATTGCTGGCTGTTACTATTTAAAGATTTACTTGTTAAGTTGCTAAGGAAGTTACAGAAACAGATGGACCATACTACTTAGGAGATGAAATCTTAAGAGTTCCTGGGGGTTATGGGGCTCCATTTCCATCCCTCCCTCATTCCATCTGGACTTTAATGTGGGCTGTGGCAAAAATATCACCACTTTTCTGCAGAACTGCAGAGTTTAAAATATGGCCATTTCATGAAACTACACTGATGATATACCTCAGTTAATGTCTTAGATGTCAAACAAGATGTGCTTGTTTAAGGATCTTGCCTTTTAAATCCATTCATGGTGGATGGCAAGTAAACCTTTAATAAATGAATAGAAGAAAGTATGAATTAGTAAACAAGCACTTGACATTTTTGAGCATCTGTATACACAAAACTCTGGGTTAGACATTTACATGTGTAATTTAACTTAATCTTCATAATAATCTTGAATTGATGATCAGAGAGATCTCTTCAAGAAACTATGGCTCTTTAGTGTCTGGTGTACGAAAATGGTCCAGTTTCATTCTTCTACATGTGGCTGTCAAATTTTCCCTGCACCATTTATTGAAGAAACTGTCTTTTTTTTTCCATTGGATAGTCTTTCCTGCTTTGCTGAAGATTAGTTGACTGTAGAGTTGAGGGTCTATTTCTGAGTTGTCTATTCTGTTTCATTGATCTATGTGTCTGTTTTTGTGCAAGGACCATACTGTCTTGATATAGTGATCTGAAAGGGCACCAGCACCCCAATGTTCATAGCAACATGTCCACAATAGCCAAACTGTGGAAAGAGCTGAGGTTTCCATAAACAGATTAATGGATAAAGAAGATGCAGTATACACACACACACACACACACACACACACACACACACACACACACAATGGAATGTTACCCAGCCATCAGAAAGGACAAATACTTACATTTACATTGATGTGGATGGAACTGGAGGGTATGCTTAGTGAAATAAGCCAATAAGAGAAAGTCACTTATTATATGGTTTCACTCATATGTGGAATATAAGAAATAGTGCAGAGTATCATATGGTAAGAGAGGAAAAACTGAATGGGAAGTCATCAGAGAAGAGAAAAAACATGAGAGATTTTTTTTAAGATTTTATTTATTTATTCATGAGAGACACAGAGAGAGAGAAAGAGAGAGAGAGAGAGAGGGGGGCAGAGACACAGGCAGGGGAGAAGCAGGCTCCATGCAGAGAGCTGATGTGGAACTCAATCCTGGGACTCCAGGATCACACCCTGGGCCAAAGGCAAGTGCCAAACCGCTGAGCTACCCAGGGATCCCTGAGAGACTCTTAACCATAGGAAACAAACTGAGGGTTGCTGGAGGGGAGGTGGATGGGGGGTGGGGTAACTGGATGATGGGCATTAAGGAGGACATGTGATGTGATGAGCACTGGATGTTATACCCAACTGATGAATTATTGAATCCTACATCAGGAACTAAGTAGATACTCTATGTCAGCTAATTGAATTTAAATTAAAAAAAAAAAAGATACTATGGTTCTACTTTGGGAGATAAGGCATAAAAGAGAAAAATTAAATGATAAAACAACAGTGTACAACAACACAAAATACTCATTTATTCACTCAATAAACGATATATTATGTTATGTGACTGCCATGTGCCATACACTGTCCTGGGTGCTGGAAAAATAATGGTGAGGAGCTTATGTTCTATTACAGGAGAGAACTGATAAAGAGGCAAACGGAAAGTACATGAGGACAAGTTAGATGGTAAAAAGTGCTCTGGAGAACCAAAAGCCACCTAGAGTATGATGCTAAATGAAATGCCATGAAGAGGAAAAGGAAGAAGTGGCCTGAGGCTGGGCCATCACTAGGGATTCCCAAAGGAAGAGGACTTGAGTTTGTTCCTGAAGGATGAGTAAGACTTAAATGAAAAGAGATGATTTGTTCACCGCTGAGACAAAAGTCTCAGCACTTACTGTCTGCCAGGAACTCTAGTAACAGGTGTACTATCTACATACCAAGCAAAGTTCTAAATGCTTTATACTTTACTTCATTTCACTCCCAATTTATAGATGATGAAATTGAATTATAACAAATGAAGTAACTCAAAGTCACAAGGTTAGTAGCAGAGCTGGGATTTGGGCCCAGGCAGTGTGACTGCAGAGTAATAAATAATCTTAACCAGGGGCTGGCAAGCTGTGGCCCATCGGTCAAATTTGTTTCACTGTCTGTTTTTGAAATACATAGAATATAGCCAAGCCTATTTGTATTGTCCATGGCTGCTTTTGTGCCTCAAGGGCAGAGAGACTGTGTGTCCCATAACATCTGAAATACTATCTGTCTTTTGTAGAAAAGTTTGTTGACCTCTGACCTTAGCCATCTCACCATAGTTCTCCCATGGGCTGGGTGGACACTAAGGAGACAATGATAAATTAAATGAACCTTTCTGTGAAGGGACTCACAGTCTAGATAAATAAGAATCATTGTAAGAAGGATAATATAAAAATAATAATTAACAAAACAATGCATCAATAATTAGAATATACAGAGAGTTAATAAATAAAATCTTAAAAAAAAAAAAAAAGGAAGAAGTACAGAGTTTAGCAGCATTACTCACCAAACATTGGGATCATAAAGACACAAGCAGGCATTCTGGATAAGGAGAAGAATTCAGGGAGGCATAAAAGACAAGCACCAAATTATGGCAGTGTAAGCTTCAATCTCCACAAAAGTTGATTAGGCCAATATTTCCCTGGTCAATTATAATTAGATATATAGAAGATACATTTTACTGAAGGGCCTGATCATTAGAAGAAATCTACTCTGACAAAGTTTTGAGCAGTAAATCTCACCAGGAAGTACTCTACTTCATCCTCAAACAAAGGGAACGGAGTCTAAGCAGAGTCTCATGAGGAAAAATGCCAATAGCTCTGAAATCATTGTTGTTGACAAAAATTTTGCATTAGAATGGCAACTCATATCAATACGTGCTCAATAAATGCATTTGGAATTGAAGTATATTTCTAACGCATAAATACTGAATGTTCTAATCACTCGTTTCCTGTACCATCTCAAGTGGCTCAGATTGTTCCTGTACTTCAAAATGAGAAGAAGCTAATTACTACACAAGTGCCAAGTACTGTGCTAGTTGATTCAGATCCCCAGCATATTACCAGATTTAATACAAATTTTAAAAATACTAGGATTTTCGCTTCCATCCAGGGGCTAGATCCACCCTCCCACCCCAACCAACTGGATAAATGGACAAAATATATGAAACGATGTCTTACAGACATTAAATGATAGGGATTTCAGGGCAGTGATCATTGAAGAAGGGAAACAAAGGAGATGAGTCCTATGAGTATCCTAGTTTAGGACCTGGATGAAGTTTACAGCCTGCAGTGCAGTGAAGATGGCCCATACAGAGTCTAGCATCTCACTGAGCTGAGAAGACTGAATTCCGAATACAGGGAGGCAAGAATGGCTAAAATTTGAAGAGATAGTGCTGGAGGAGACACGGATACAGAGAGAGATACAGAGAGATGCAAAGAGAGAACACTTCAAAGTTCTTCAGAGGGATCCCTTTGTGTCTTTGTGTTGTACTGATCTCCACATGCATGTAAAGAACCACTGATCAGGGGGAAATACAGGAATAGGATAGATAGAACAATTTCAAGAATTCCAACAAATCCAAGGTGTCTAGAGTAGTTCATGTATACTAGCCCAATTAGGAAAACCTCCAACTACATGGAGCACTGGGTAGTCATTACAGGGTATTCCTTCATAGTAGGGTCAAATAAGTTTTAGATTAAAAACTATTCTAAACCCTCTTCCTAACTAAGCCAAAATCAAGGCTTGAAAGGATCAAACTGTTCCCAGGTGACTTAAATGTATCATAGAACTAAATCCAACAATATTTAAAGAATATTTAAAAATATCCAGTATCCAACAATGTAAAATTCTCAATATGCAGCATCTAATAAAAAATTACCAGACATGGAAAGAAGGAAAATACAACTCATAACCAGGAAAAAAAAAAGAATAACTATTAAATCTTTTAAAAAAAAAAGATTTTATTTAGTTATTCATGAGAGACACGCAGGGAGAGAGAGAGAGAGAGGCAGAGATATAGGCAGAAGGAGAAGCAGGCTCCAAGAGGCCAGGTAATTCAGTGGGGAAAGAATAATCTTTTCCACAAATGGGGCTGAAATAGTTGGTTATCTGCATGTTAAAAAAAAATAATAATCTTGACCCATAAGACCTAAGGGTAAGAAAAGCTATAAAGTTTTTAGAAGAGAATAGGATAAATTTTAATGATTTGGGTTGGGAAAAATTTCTTACATGGGACACTAGAAACATGAACTATAGAAGAGAACATTAATAAATTGGACTTCATCAAAATTAACAATTTTGATTCTTCAAAATGCATTGTTTAAAAATGAGAAGACAAGCTACAGAATGGGAGAAAGCATTTGCAAATCACATATATGATAAAAGACAGTATTCAGAATCTATAAAGCAGTTTTACCACTCAATATTCAGAAAACAAACTACTCACTCAAAAAAAATGGGCAAAATATTTGAACAGACATTATGCCAAAGAAAATATATAAATGGCCACTAAGCAGATAAAAAGTGTTACCAGAAAAAATGACAACCAAAACTACAATAAATTACTACTACAAACACATTAGAATGGTTAAAATTCTAAGAGACACATAATACCAAATGTTGGTGAAGATGTGGAGCAATTTGCACTCTCATACATTGCTGGTGAAGATGTAAAATGATATCACCATTTTATGAAAGAGACTGACCATTTTTTATGAAGTTAAACATATACCTGCCCAGTTCTTTTACACCCAGGTGTTTACCCAAGAGAAATGAAAACGTATGTCTGCCCAAAGACTTACATACACATGTTCATAATAGCTTTATTCATAATAGCCAAAAACTCGAGTTAAATGTCCATCAACTGATGAATAGACAAATATATTACAGAGTATCCATAAAATAGAAAGCTACTTAGCAATAAAAAGGAACAAACTATTTTATTTTATTTTATTTTATTTTATTTTATGTTATGTTATGTTATGTTATGTTATTTTATTTTATTTTATTTTATTTTATTTATTTTATTTTAGGCTAGTCAAGTGAGGCAATGGAAGGGGAGAAGGAACAAAGAAACCTGTAACTTGTTGTGACAATTAGTTATAAACACCACTGTACTCCGACCAGCTAGAAATGAACTCTTGATAATAGCAACAACATGGATGAATTTCAAAAGAGTCATGCAAAGTGAGGGGGGAAAAAAAGAGTAGACATAAAGATTATAATACTGTATGGTTCCAAGTGTAAGAAATTCTAGAAACAGCAAAATTGTGATAATAGAAAACATATCACTAGTTATGTGATACGGCTGGGAGAAAGGAAGGAATTGACTGCTAAGGGGCATGAGGAAACTTTTAAAAATTAATTAATTATTGTTTTTTTAAATAATCTCTACTAGCAACGTGGGGCTGAAACTCACGATCAAGAGTCACATGCTCTTCCGACTGAGCTAGCCAGGTCCCCCAGAGGACACTTTTTAAGGTGATTTGTTCAATATCTTTATTGCAGTGGTGGTTACACCATTATACATATAAAACAGAACTCATCAAATTGAGCACTTAAGGGGCACCTGGGTGGCTCAGCGGTTGAGCATCTGCCTTCGGCTCAGGTAGTGATCCCAGGGTCCTGGGATCGAGTCCCACATCAGGCTCCCTGCAGGGAGCCTGCTTATGTCTCTGCCTCTCTCTGTCTCTCATGAATAAATAAATAAAATCTTTTAAAAATTGAACACTTAAAATTGGAAATTTTTATTGTGTGTAAGTTATACTTCAATAAAGCCGACCTTGCCCCAAATTAAGTGTGTGTCATCCCCAGTTGACAGATATAGAAACTGGGGCTTATAGAATGTAAGGAACATGCCCACAATATGTTTTTAAGTTATGAACGCAGGAAATAAGTGCCCACTTCGCCCCACCACATGCCTCTTCTCCATCCCCATGACCCATTAGCCTTGTAGACCTGATTTGTGTATTCCTATGGCTGGTCTACATTCCCACCATTGCCTTGGCCTGGTTGCACCTGCTTCACCTCCCTCTCAGTCATCGCATCAAACAAAACCCTACCCATTTTTCTAGCCTCAGGTCAAGGACAACCTGGTTATACCCATGAGAAGCAACTGTTCTCGGGGTGATTAGTGCTTATTTGCATCATCCCTCACTCCCAGGGTGGGGCCAGAACTGGGTCATGCACAGGCTTGCATGCCCCCCAAGGACAAGGATTGGTTCTGACATAGACTAGGGACTCCTGAAATATTTGCTGAATGATTGCAAAGTTTACTTATTTCTCCATTGCCTCCAATTCCTGAGAATCTCAGATTCCAGAAATCTCAGATGAATATCTGTTATACATTGAAAAGACTCACAGAAAAGGTATTTCACTGCTTCTCTCCCTGGCTTGCTCTAGGATATAAATCACTCACTGTTGGGAAATTCTTCCTGATGTTTAATTTAGCTTCTCCAGCCACACGGTAGGCTGATTTTTTTGGTTGTCATTGTTATCACCTCTGTACTGAACAGCTGGTGCCCATATTTGGCATAACAATTTTTGGTAGACCTCAGAATCTTGTTACTACAGGATTTGCTATCACATAGGGTAGCATGATGCCTGTGAACAGGACCTCATAAAGTGGGAGCCGCCACGGTGTGACTAGCTCACACACATTTTAGTCCTATTTTTATCTAATCAAGGCTTGCTTTTCATTTGAAGGTTCTATTAAATCAACTTTCTTCTTCTTGGTTAAATAATCCCAGTTCTCCCAGGAACTATTTCTGGCCTTATCCAATGTTTTCAAGTTGAAATAGAGAACAATATTCTTGCAAAGATCTAAGAGAAGCTTCAAAGTATATTAAATCCTGTGTGCATGGTGTCTGCATGGTGTGTATATGTCATGGTGTGTGCAGTGTGTGTGTGGGGGGGTGTGCATGCCTGAGAGAGATCCAGAGATTTTAGAGCTTTCATTCTGAAGATCAGGTTACAGTATAAAAATAATAAACTAGTCTGAAGTTTACTGAACATACGGTAAGCATTTGGAAACCCTCTTAAGAACTTGGAATGGCTCTTCTAACAGCTGGGCCCTCTGTCATTTCAGCTACAGGAAATTGATCAAAGACTATCAATTAGCCCTTTATGTGGTCACCTCCGTCTGGCCTCAGAGCAGCAGATGTTGAATGGGGTGAGAGAGCAGTATCTCCCACAGAGTGTGAGCTTGGCATTTTTCACTTTTGAGTTTTTTGAAGATTCTTAGGTTTCACTTTCCTGGCGCAGACCCAAAGATTCTTCACTGGATCAATCCCGAAAGAGTGGTGAATTTTGGTTTTGCATTTGTGAATTAGGTAAAATCTTAATCATTGTCTACACACACACACTCACCCATGATGATGCTCACTCCAACTAGTGAATACACTGAGGATGAGGCTTGCCTTGTGCTCTTTTCCAAGAGCTGCTTTCAAGCCACCCTCCAGGATGTGAGAAAAACAAGCCCAGTTTTGTCCTATCCAGCAGATGGCGTCGTGCACCGCACTCTGCTGGGCCATCTAATGGTGCTTTTGAGGGACTCTACAACCTCCCAACAGGAGAGTTGTCCCTCAAAGCCTGGTGTTGGGGCCAGGCTGTACTCTGATCCACTCTCCTCTCCTCTGCAGTCTTACAGGCATTATTCATCCACCACAAGCCCTGGATGGATCATAAAATGTATAAAAACTGCTTCCTACTAATGCATTCATTCAGCAACCTTTAGTGAGTGATGCCTGTATGCCATGAGCAGCTCCTAGAGCTGCGGTATACAATGGTGAGCAAAACAGATGATTACGCAACATCCATTCCCATACATAACTTGCTAATTAAGGAGTAAGATGATAAAAACATACAAATAACCCCATTACCTCATCTTGGCCATCGGTAGGTACTCAAGAGAAAATGAGCAGGCTCCTTCAGTGGGCTGGTCTGAGACAGACTTTCTGGGGAGGGGGCAGGTGACAGGTGAGCAGAGGCCTGAATGATTCTGAAAAGGGTACCTTGGAATCACCTGGGGAGCTTTCCCAATCCTGGTGCCCAGGCCCACCCCAAGGCAAGCTGACTTGGTCGGTCAGGGGCAGGGTCTGGGCACTTGGGGGTGTTAATTCTCCCAGGTGTTCCTAATGTGCAGCCAGGCTTGAGAGCCATTAACTCTACATATCTCAGCAGGAAACCATGCCCCTCGGTAGGGAGTTTTCCTGTAGCTGAATGACAAGTGTTCCAGGATATTCAGAATGCCAGAAAGGTGTCAGCAACTCTTCTTGCGGCTGTCTGGCTGGCATACGGCTGGCTGCATCCTGGAGGCCCTGGGTCGGCATTGTCTCAAGGCGGCTACCGGAGGTCCAGTCAAGGTAGGCAGCAGAGCTCACTCAGCAGGCCAGAAAACACTCCACAGCCCTCTGGGTGGGTAAGTCGTCTCCTCAGAAAAGCAAGGGCAACTTTGTCACTTCCCTCTCCTACCTCCCACTTGAGTTTATTTGAGTGCCCTACAGGGGGGAGAGGACTGTCCCACCATCTCTCCATCTTAGGGTAGGGAGTGCCCTGCCCTCTCTGTCCTGTAGGTGACTATCCTAAGCTACTTCTCCCACATCTGCACCTCTCTGACCTTGTCCCTGAACTCCCTGACTCTCCCCCTTCTGCTCTGAATTCATTAAGAATCTTGAGGTAAGGGCAGCCCGGGTGGCTCAGCGGTTTAGCGCCGCCTTCGGCCCAGGGTGTGATCCTGGAGACCGGGGATCGAGTCCCACGTCCGGCTCCCTGCATAGAGCCTGCTTCTCCCTCTGCCTGTGTCTCTGCCGCGTTCTCTCTCTCTCTCTCTCTTTGTGTCTCACATCAATAAATGAATAAAATCAGGACGCCTGGGTGGCTCAGCGGTTGAGCATCTGCCTTTGGCTCAGGGCATGATCCCAGAGTCCCAGGATCAAGTCCCACATTGGGCTTCCTGCAGGGAGCCCACTTCTTCCTCTGCCTGTGTCTCTGCCTATCTCTCTCTGTGTCTCTCATTAATGAATAAATAAAATCTTTAAAAAAAATAAATGAATAAAATCTTTTAAAAAATCTTGAGGTAAATACAGAGAACATACCGGCAGTTGCCAGAGGGAAGGGGGGGGGGCAGTGGGCAAAATGGGTGAAGAGAGGGGAGATATAGGCTTCCACTTATGGAATGAATAAGTCCACTTATTCAAGGGGACCTGGGGGGCTCAGTGGTTGAGCATCTGCCTTCGGCTCAGGATGTGATCCCAGGGTCCTGGGATCAAGTCCTGCATCTGGCTCCCCATAGGGAGCCTGCTTCTCCCTCTGCCTATGTCTCTGCCTCTCTGTCTCTCTCATGAATAAATAAATAGAATCTTTTCAAAACAGAAAAGAATAAAAGGCTCAGCATAGGGAATATAGTCAATGACACCGTAATGGCGTTGTATGGTGACGGTTGTGGTGAGCGGAGCATAACTTACAAAGTTGTTGAATCACTATGGTATACACCTGAAACTAATGTAACATTGGGTGTGAACTATACTCAAAAAAAAGAAATAGGGAAAAAAAAGAAATTGGAGGAAAAAAGAGAATCTTCAAGGGAAAGGGGCTCTTAGAACTAGATTCTAGAACTGTTGAGTGGGCCCAGGTGTGCTCTTGGGGCCTGATGGATTCCAGCCTTCAGCTGCTGACCCTGATTCTATCTTGTTTGGGACATATGAATCCCTTCTTCCCTGGTGCCTGACAGTGAGCTGCCCTGGTGAACACTTCCTTGTTTCTCTTTCAGATAAGCTAGAGATTGTCTTTCCCTCATCTGAAATGCTGGCCAGGAGTGGCTCGCCACATCCACCTTCCTGAGACTCGTGCTTCAAGGTGGATCTTTGCCCTCAGACACTGAAGTGCTCAAGGAGGCCAGTGAGGGGACCGAGGCTGAGAACAGACATACTAAGAGAAGAGAACCTTCTGTAATGAGATCTCCATGGTATTTGTCCTGGGACCTGAGGCCACAGTTCTCTTTCTCTTTGTTTTTTAATCATTGAAAATTCAAAACAAACACAGAAATAGAAAGAATAGTAAAGTGAAACCCCATGGACTCCATCATTCAGCTTTAACAGGTTGTCACCCTTATGCCATCTGTCATCATAACTCTAGGAGGCAGAGATAGAGAAAGTACAGCAGGTTTCAGGACAATATGCCATTGTACCCATAAACATGTCAGAGGCACATCTTTTTTTTTTTTTTTTTTTGAGATTTTATTTATTTGAGAGAGAGAAAGAGAGCGCACAAGCAGAGGGAGGGACAGAAAAAGAGAGAGAAGCAGGCTCCCCGCTGAGCAGGGACCCCCAATGCAGGACTCTATCCCTGGACCCCGAGATCATATGCTGAGCTAAAGGCAGATTGCTTAACCAACTGAGCCACCCTGGCGTCCCTCAGAGGCATGTCTTTAACTGACAGTATTTTTAACACCCCCACCATGCCTTTATCACCTAATAGCATAGTTGTTTAGGTTCACATCTCCCCATTGTCTTTGAAGATCACTTCTCTCAAACTGAGATCAAATTGTTGCTTAATACAGGCAAATATTGTATTCATTTTTCATTTATCCACTTTAATTCTCCAACCCCTCTTGTTGGGTGAGCAGCAGGAAGGTAGGTGGGAATATTTCCTTTTGACATTGACCTGAGATGTGTAATGGAAGGCATGTGGGACTTGGTTCAGTCTGAATCCTATCCGCTGCTTCACGACTCAGTGTGGGATCTGGATGAGGCCCCCTTCCCTGTCTCTTGGAGGTGAAGACAAGCTTACTTGTTCTGAGCCTTAAAATTCACAGAGAGTGGTTTGTTAAGAACTTGTCAAAAGCAAATAAGCATTATTACATAAATCCCCAACAGTATTTCCCTGTAGGGGAAAAAAAAGGTATTAGTTAAGCTCTATTCTCTGGTGTGAAAAGTCAACTGATTCACTCAGATAATTCTTAAGAAATGCATCCAATGTTTAATGGCCTACTTCTTAAAAGGGGCACCTTCCCCCTCTCAGTTAAATCACACTTTGGAGTTTAGAAGTTTTAACAAAAACAAAATTGACTGTTTTTCCCTCCCTCAGTCATTAGAAGATAGTCTTCGGTTCTTGGTTAGTTTTAATTCTTTTCCCTGGAAGCTGTTCTCTTAGAAAGGAAGGGAGAATCAAAGAGTGTGTTAACAGGGATTTAGTTGAAGGCAAGATGCTAAATTGTACCTTATTTTGGGGCAGAGATCGAATTTGCTATACTTTATTATTTGTGAGGCTGACCCCTTTGTTGATATAAACCCCATAAGATCTTCTTGTAATTTCTTAGCTATGCTTTAGAGAAGGATATTAGTCTCCTTCTACTGTAACAAACTCTAAATTTGGTGGCTTAAAACAACACAAACTTACCAGCTTCCAGTTCTAGATCAGAAATCTAAAATGAGTTTTACAGCACTGAAGTCAAGACTTTGGCAGGGCTGGCTCTTTCTGGAAGCTCCAGCAGAAAATTTGTTCCTTGCCTCTTCCAACTTCTAGTGGCCGCCCACATTCCCTGGCTCTCAGCCCCTTCCTCACATGGCTCGGATCCCCCGCCTCCCTACTGTAAGGACCCTTGTGATTATGTTGGCTATCCCCAGATGATCAGGATAATCTCTCCATCTCAAAAATCTTTCATTTAAACGCATCTGCAAAGTCTCTTTTGTCATATATGGTAACATTTACATGTTCAAAGGATTAAGATTTGGGCATCCTTTAGGGGAAGGAAAGAGCTGTTGGAAATCGGGCCTCACAAACCACCCCAGAACTGGATCCTCTTTTGATCTCCCTGGGGGTGGCCAGTTGATAATCACATAAACCGTAACCTGGGAAATCCAAAGCTGACCATTTGCTAAAGGGTAGAAATTTGTGGGCCTTGAAACAGATAACATACATTTTCTCCTCTGTGAATCAAAATTCCTCAAAACTGCAAGCATCTGTTCATAAACAACTATTCAGATATCATCATCAAATAGTATCAATTTAGGGCTTCTGTTGTTAACATGGGGTTGTACAAACATGAGATAAACTTGCCATCCCTCTCAATCTGGGCAGGCTCTAGTACTGCTTTGACCATGTCTAGGCCTTAGGAGTCAGACAACCTTCTCTTCCTGTCTCTCAGAACACTGGTTCTGAGAGCCTAATCTTCCTCACAAAAAAGTCCCACTGTTTTTGCTGGGGACACCACACGGAGAGGTCTGGAGGGTACTGGGAGAAGAAGAAAGGCATAGCTTAGCACAGCCTTCCAGCTGTCCCTACCAGGGTACTGGGTGTGTGTGCAGGTTGTCTTAAGACCTTCCAGGCCAGCCCACTCCAGCTGAATACCACTGAATGACCCAGTCTACAGTTCAGGCAGGAGAAGAATCATCCCTGTCAAGTCCTTTCTGAATTCCTGATCCACAAAATTGTGAGATATAAGAAAGTGGTTGCAGCATTAACACTCTAAGTTTTGAGGTCCTCTGTTGTGCAACAATTAGATAACCAGCAGAATTCGGTGTCCACCACGTTACACATGCTAGTTACTCTCTAGAGGGTCTAAGGGTAGAAATGTGAGGGCCATCCTTCCACAAATCCCAATCCATAGCATCATCAGAGAGGGTTGATTTGGACCTTCCCTGTCTACATAGTGAGAAGCTGATGGATTAACTCATCTCTGAAGTGGGGATCATGGAAATGAGGAGTCACAGAGTTGTTTGGGGTGACAAATGGAATAAGGAGAGTTTTGTGATCTGAGAAACCCTATCTCGATGTCGTAGTTAGTAGTGGTAATTATAGAGACAGTGGTATGGGAGAAATTCAATGGAGAATAGTCATTCTCTGCTCATTTAATATTGTCTCCAAGGGTGGGTGTTGATAACAGGTTTAGAGCAATTTGATTTTGCATCATAAGTCATTTTCAGTGTTGAAGAGGAAGAAAAGGACAAGGGAGAATGAAAACAAATTATTTTATTTCCTCCCAGAGAGTTTGGGATCTAGGTGTTACTTGCTAACGCATTATGTAATTGTAGATTATGTAATTTGTGGACACATGTATTCTCTTCCTGTCCTGAGCTGACCCTTCCTTCTCTTGCCTTCTCTGATCTACATGGAATTTTATGTGTGCCCTTCCACTACAATAGAATGAATATGTATTTTGTAGACTTCCCTTGAGCCTGTGACTGTCTATTTAAAATCAATTGCCCTTCAGAAAGTTTGATCAAGCCTCGCACAAAGAATGATCAAAGAGCTGGAGCAGAGTAAGCCTGCCTCTCTAGGGAAGGCAGTTCATGAAACCAAGGCATGAACTTGAGCCCAGAAAGCAGCTAGCACATGCAATGTGCTGCCTTTGTAGAGCTGCCTTTGAAGACATTTTGAGTTTAGTCTGCCCATACTGAGGTCTGCAAAAGATTAGAAGCTGGAATTTAAGGTCTGTCAGGAGCCAGCCCGCATTGCCTCGGGGACCAGAGGCCTTTGGTCAAAGATCTGGGAGCCTTGTCTCAAGCAACTGATACAGAGCATGCGAATGCATATATTTCTCTCTTGTAGCATAAGATTCCTGGGCTAAATGTCCATTTTGAAATTTAAAAACTGGTTTAGATTTCTCCAGAGGCTCTTAGTCATAAGAAAGGCTTTGCTCATAGTTGACTGGCTTACCCTAGTAGAAAATGTTGACTAGGGTGCGCAGTCTGTTGAGCATCTGCCTGTGGCTCAGGTCATGATCCCAGGGTCCTGGGATCGAGCCCCACATCAGGCTCTCAGGGGCAAGTTGGCTTCTCCCTCTATGATCTCTCTTGCTCTATCTCTCAAAATAAATAAAATCAAAAAAAAAAAAAAAAAAGAAAGAAAGAAAGAAAGAAAGAAAGAAAGAAAGAAAGAAAGGAAGGAAGGAAAAGAAAGTTCTTGACTAGCCTACCCTGATGGAAAACAAACAAAACCTGTGGCTTTGAAAACAATGCAAGTCAGACTGGTCATTGCTCTGCTTCCCAGCAGTGGGTCTTCTGGTCTTTACCTTTCACTACGGGAGCTGCTCTAAATACGGTAACAGGGCTCTGCCAAGGTCAGGGTGCCTTCTTGCAAAGACAGGACCTCTAACTTGAAAGAAACCGGCTGCGCCCTAGGCCGAGTATTGAAGTCAGAGACCCAAGGGCATCCCATGGCCTGGACAGAAGGGGAAATCACCAATACTGTGCTCCCCGGTGGTGAAGCTGTTTGTTTAGGCTGAGAGAGGGATGAAATGCTTCTTTCTCCTCATACAATGAAATTTCCCACTGATTACACCTCTGTCCTGGCCAAGCGGCAGCACACACAACTCGCCAATGAAGTGCCTCCAGAGGAAGACACAGGTCTTACTGAACCAGCAAGTGAGGGCAGGGGGCAGTAGGGAGGAGACTCACCCTGGGGGCCCAGCAGAAGCTGGGGATGAAGAACAGCACAGAGGTCAAAAGGAAGGAATTTGGGACAGGCACGCTTGGCTTTGATTTGTGGGTGCCTTCTGACCTCTTTAGTTTCCTCATCGGGAAAATGGGGATATTGTCTATTTCAGGGGGTGGTTCGAAGATTCCACATGAGAATACCTATCACAGATCATGTTCACAGCACATGTGTGTGCTGTGGGAGGGGAGGGGAGGGCAGGGGCTGCTGGAACACAAGAAACCGGTGAGGCTGATGGGGTCAACAGGACTCATTCCCAGCTCCGGGCCGTGTGTGGAAGGGGATTCTACATAAGGTGTGGGCCTCAGTCAGGACAGCTCTGGGACCCAAGGAGTGGGCGGTGAGAGTGCTCCTAAGTCTGTGCAGCATCACTGACCTTTTCAGCCCTGCGACGCGAGCCAGGCCGGGCTGGGGACTCCAGGCCACAACTGCCTGACACCTGCGCCAGGGCGGTGCAGACCCTCAGTTCTTAGCAAATGCTGGTATCAGCCCAACAAGTCTGATTTCCTGGTTGTGCTACTTGCCCAATCTTCATGTCCCCATCTGGCAAGTTCACCCACAAGACCCATCCATTTTTATGAAAGTTGGACTTTAAATGAATATTCAGTAAGTGATTAAGTGACAGGGTCTTTACTTCCCATTTCTTTTTTGCAGCTGTTACACCAAAATAAACTTGCTTTTTTACTTTGAGCCAAAAATTTCTCTTGATAGACAGATGATATACAAATGGTGACCTTTTTGGATTTGCAGAATTCTTTGAATACGTTATTTATTAGTTCACAGGTGATGCAGATAGCTGCAAGACTGATGAATGTCAAGAAGGCCAAAGAAGAAAATGCTAAAGGAAATTCTGTTCATGAGTGTGGTGATGGGAGCTTCACAGGATTTCTAAATATGTCATGGAAACTGTATGTCAGCATCTGACTGCAATGGTCCTGCAGGTTAGGGTGGGTAAATAGCCTGGATTCACTTTTATTGTTTTTATGAAGTCTAGCTTAGTAGGGGGCAAAAATAAATAATAGAGCATCTTTGCAATAAGACTTTCCCAAATGTTTTGCATCTGCTTGCTCATGAGATAATCATGACAATCTTGTGATGGAGCAGGAGTTGGTATGGGGCCAACAGTGATGCCAGTGGAAACAAAGTCACAGAGCTAGAGCTACCCATTTAGGGCCCGGGCAGATGTCACAAGCTGATAGTGACAGAGGAGGGCTGGAGCCCAGCTCTCCTGTCTGCCTATCTCTTACTGGTGAATGTTTTAAAAATAAATATTTTTTTCTTTTAATACATACTCACGGGGGAAAAAAACAGGAAATTGAGAACATTATAAAACCAAGATCACTTAATTCTACCACTCCAACACAATTATCATTGACATCTTTGATCCGGAAAATAAAGGAATTCTCTAAGCTCATACTGTGGTAGATACCTGCTTTTAGCAATCTTGCATTAACTGAACTGTCACACGGATCCTTCCTTGGCATTTGGAGAGGCCCACACAGTTATGAGTAGAGCGGCACCAAAAGAGAGCCATTTGTGCCCACTCCCTTCTTCTGGGCCATTATTAAGTCACTTCTTAGGCTAACTAATCATGCCTCCAAAAGGCAGATCCCCATTCGTTGCAATTCGGTCTCAAGGGATTAGTAACCCATTAGCACCCATTAATGGAGATGCGTTTCTCAGAGTAAGTGGCTCAGAACGAGGCTCTGATGGAAAGGAATACAGGATGGCTAACTATTAAAACTAGTGTTAGGAGTCTTTTCAAAGCTATAACTGGGGTGGGTGGTCTCTCTAGTGGATGTGGGAAGGATGACCAAGGCTTGTTCTCCTGCTGCTATCATCATCATATAATGGGGCAGACTGTGTTTTCCAAAGATAGAGATACCTACCTCATCCAACATGTGCTGCTCACAATGTGACTGACGCCCACCCACAGGGAGATAGGGTCTGCTTTCCTTCTCCTTGAGTCTAGACATGAGCCTGTGACTGCATTGACCATTGGAGAATGGTGGGAGTGATGCTACATGACTTACGAGGCTAGATTGTCAGGAGGGTAGAGCTTTCACTTGGTGCTTGTATTTTTCTTTCTTCTTCCCTTCTTCACCATCTTCTCAATGTTCACTTTTAGAATCCAGTCACCACGCAGTGAGGAAGCCTAGATTGGTTCAAGCAGAGAGACCATACGAAGAGAAACTGAGGCCCTCAGCCAAGAGCCAGCATCCACCACCAGACATGTGAGTGAATGAGCCTTTAGAGGATCCCAGCTCTCAGCCTTCAAGGCCTCCAGCTGAGGCCCAGGCACTGGGGAGCGAACATAAGCAAGCCATCCCCATTCTGCCCTGACTGAATTCCTGACCCACAGAACCCATAGGATATCTGTTTTATGCCACCAAGTTGAGGGGGTAATTTTTATATAGCCATAGTACTGGAACATATGCACCCAACAACATCTAAATGAAGCAAGACATCTATCCAAGAAAATCAAGTGTTCACTTTGTGGAAATGTAGCAGTAGCCCCTGACTCTCATGCTATAAACACTGCAATCTAAGGGCCAAGACAAATGCCCTGCCCAAGTTCACCTTCCTTAGACTTGACTAATTCTCCACGTCATCCGCTCCCCAGGTCAGAGGTGCTTTAGCCTAGGTTATCTGAGGACCATATAGTTATTCTAGAATCCACCATTTATCTCTCTTCTCCTAGTGTCTCATCAATGCGGAGAATTAAGGTTTGTGAGAGTAAGACACATAGGCCCGTATGAGGGTCAGTGTATCAGAGATTAAGGTATACAGTCTTCAGACACTTGCTCCCGAGTGTGTGGTGGCTGTCATGTCATATCTTTAACCTAGCAAAAAATACTGCATGTTGAAGATTTTTAAAAATCCAAATCACGCAGAGAGTGAGAAGTAAACATTTTCTAATCCCCTCTTCCCATGCCAGCAGTAAGCACAATTAGCACTGGGTAGGATGGTGTCAGCACAAACCCTGGAACCATACCCCCTCGCTTCGAATCCCAGCTTTGCTTGAGGACTAGCTATGGGACTTTAACCTCAGTTCCTCCATGTGTATGATGGGGATAACCAATCTCCTAAGTTGTGAGTTGTCATGAGAATTCCATGAGTTAATATACATAAGACACATAAACCAGAGTCTGACACACGAAGTCTTACTCAGGATGAGCCATTACTACCATCACTGCTGCTGCTAGTATTACTATCATTCTGAGTAGTATTTGCTGTAACCTTAATGGGTTCAGCAAATGGAAGGTGTTGGGAGGAACCAAGAATTAGGGAGAAGGGCTCCTAGACCATAGGCTGGCACCTGTGGGCATAGTAGCCACTGTGGAATGTCATGAACACATCCCTCCACATCCTCCACACCACAGCCCCTTTGAGGATGACTAAGCCCCTGACGCCTCTGTCAGGTGTTTTTCTACTCATTCTGGCTTATGGTAGAGTAAGAGGCTAAAATGTTGTGACCAGAAAGAATGGAAGCCCAAATTGGCCCATTCCTGACAATCTGGCAATCCTGACAGGTTGTGAGAAGTGTAGCCACCTGACCCTTTTGAGCAAGTGCCCCCTGCAGCTTTCATTTCCAGAGCTCTATGAAGTCCCTCCTGCTCCTACTCACATGGTCATTGGAGATGAAGGTTGCATAGGCAGGCACTGGTTAAAATTACTGAATGAATGTGCCTGAGACCTGTTCCCAAGCACCCAGCAGGAGGAAAGAGAGCAGAGCCTTCAGTTTGGTCTTCTCGATGCAAGAGGCCTCAAGGGGCACAGTGTGGGCCCACTGACAAATAAGCAATCTGATCTCCTGAGTGGAGGGAACATGGTTTGTGACCCTGAGAATTTCTTTTTGTATCAGTTTGGATGCTTTTGGTAGCAAACAACAGAAATACCTGATTAAAAGTAGCTTCAATAAGAAGAAAAACGGATTCACCTAACCAGAAGCAGAGGGAGGGAGGCCCAGGGTTGTTAGCCCTGGGACTGACAATGCCATCAAGGCTCAGGAGATTTTTCACCAAGAAGAGCTTTTACAGAGTGCACCCCCCTCCCCATTTTATCTTACATCTCATTGGCCAGAGCTCTGTCACATGGTGATGCCTAACCCAATCGTTGGCAAGAGGAATGGAATTACCATGATTGTCCTATACTGGTCAGTGCTCATCTGCAGACTAGTCCAAATGGGCAGGCTGGAAAAACAGGGAAGAAAGGTATGCTGTAGTTAAATAATGGGCTACCTCACTTACTGATTCCAAAAAGCTCTCTTCATTGGCACATGCTATTTAATAAGATAATATTCAATATTATCAAGGGATGAGGTTGGAGAAAACAAAAACAAGATATCTAAGATGAAGACTGAAATACTATGGAGTAGAACAATGCACATCATGACATCCTCTGGGCTTTCTAAGAGTAGACCATAAATGTGGGTTTAGTAGTCAATGCCAGAAGTTGCCAATGGTGGCTTGTAGGCCAAATGTAGCCCATTAATAAGTTCTGTTTGGGCTTTTCTGATACTGTTTATTTTTCAGTTGGTTGGTTGCCAACCTTAAAAAAATGAGATATTTCATATTGTTTGAAAGTATTTCTAGCTTCCCTTTTTAAAAAGAATCAGAGAATATAGCAATATGGGGCCTGCCTTCCCAGCTGGCAGCATCAGCTAGAGCTAACTGGTGTAGCTGTCCCCTCTGAAGCATTCACGAGCTCTCAGTTTACAGGAAGCCCATCCAGCCCAAGCTCCTCATGTCACCTGTATTGCCCCATGAGCCTTCAAGTGCATGACCCCAGAGTTATTTTACAGAGTCCCTAGGATAGAAGCCAGTTCCTCAGGAGAACGTGGGTGTCCCAATACTAAGCCTCAGACAGTTACCACTGCGGTAGAATGAACTACCCACCCCCATCTCATTGCACACCCCTGGAAGACTCTCACAGGATTGTTTCTTACTAAGGCTTTCTACACAAACCAGGGCACAAAGATGGATGGAGGAGGCATATGGGCAGATGGAGAGAGGGGCATGAAAGTCTTCCACCACTTAGGGATAAGTTCCCAAGAGAAAGTTTCCAAAGGTGCTTCCCATTTGAAGAGGGCTGGATTTTGGACAGAAGAAGAATCTGTCTCAACAGTTGAGATTAAAGGGAAGAGGAACAGGTTTGGAATGAAGACTGGATTTGAAGAACAATTTTCACTGTGGCACAATTTTACAATTTTTCTCTATGTTGAACCTCTGATGTTTCCCTCCATTGTTAGGTCTTAGATTTAAAGAGATGTTTTCTGCCTTCTGATTCAGCCTGTCATGGCAGCCATGTCTTCTGGTCCAGAAATGTCCACTGACTCCAGTGAGGGATGTAGAAAGGCAGGCAAGTTTTTCAGTCACGTTATTGTAAATGTGAAACTCTTTCTCCAGAAACAGGTAAAGAGGTCCCTAAGCAGATGTGCACACAGATGGGGCTTATCTGATTTCCTCTCCATCTACGCCCACATACTGCCGGCTCTCTGGAAAGGTTAGATAATGACAGTGACTCAGGAAGCCAAGAATGTGAATTATGTGACATGCAGCCGGGATCTGGCCCATATATGGTTATTATTCCACCGACCACAGCAAGCTTGGAAATGAGAGGCCATCTTGTTTTTTAAAAAATGAAAGGTTTAAAAAAAAAAAAAAAAAAAAAGAAAGGTTTTGCAACCCATCTGTGTTTGTGAAATAATAGCCATCAAGTTTGTTGGGGAGAGAGACAGAGAGAGATAGACACACAAACAGCAGACAGAGAAACAGAGCAGGAGAGAAAAGGACTAGACCCAACCAGCAAACTTGCTTCTGACTCCCTGCAGCATGTGTACCAGCACACACTGCATTCCCATTTCCCTACCAGTCTGCACTACCTGGTCTCCATCAGAATGGCAAAGGCCAGGGGTAGAACAAGAGCCAGAAACCAAGTTACTAAGATGTTAGCTAAAGCAACTGGAACTCCATCATCACACTATATGTTTCATTGAGCTCCTTAACTGCAGAGAAGCAAGCATAGGGGCTATCCCCATGGAGTGACAAGTGGGGACAGCCGCTGTCCACCTGACCTTGATGGGAGGTCTAGAGGTTCTAGAGGTCTTGCTGGGGTCTAGAGGTTCAAGGACAGGAAAGAGAGAGCAGAGGCACTCAGAGAAGATATGAGGTAGACATGGCCACACTCATTTTAACAAGATTGTGCCAGAATCGAGCTTCTTGAGAAAGAGAAAAAGCCCACATTGTGTGGAGATAGCAGACTACCAAAGGGCCGAGGCTCTAGAGGGAGATAGCCTGGCTTTGAAAACTTAGCTTTGCCTTCTGTGATCTTGTACCCATTTAGCTAACCTTTGCCTCAGCTTCCCTATCTGTGAAATGGGTGTGATATTATTCCCTTAGAGAAATAACAAAGGATTACTATGAAGACAAAATGAAATTATGTAGGAAAATCTGGACCCAATGCTAGACATAAAGTGCTCAGATAATGTTGGTTTATTCCTAACCCAGACTCCTCACAAAAATATGACTGAAATTACCATGTATAATACAAAATGTATCCCTGATTACAGTCAGAAAAAGCAAGAAGCCAAATGAAGGAATATCTCTGACATATCTTAATAAAGTACATAACACTATTCAAATTTCAGAGTTCACTAACGTAATTTCAAAGAGGCCTGGTATTTTTCAGCAGGGGGAATAATCAAGTCAGAAAATATTCACTACATTTCCACCATGTGCCTATCACTACAGGGGAAAAAAAGTAGAATATGGAATAATAATTATATAATTAGTACCTTTTGCATCCAAGTACTGCCTACAAAGTATCTTTATTCCATGCAATCCTTCAAACTAGATATTATCCCTACTTTAAAAATGTAGAAACTGAGACATAGAGGTTAAGCAACTTGGCTATGGTTGGACTAGCTGGGATTGGAATCTGGATCTGTCTGATGACAGTGGTGAAGTTGAGAATAATTACTGAGTGCCTTCTAAGTGCCAGGCAAGGTGCTGACCTCTCCCTCCATTGCTTCATCTGCTCTTCACACCACTGCTGTGGGGCAGGTACTAGGTACCATCATCATGCCCATTTTACAGATGGGGCAAGATTAAATAACCAAGTCTCACAATCACATAGAGCAAGAGTCAGGTGTCCACTCCAGGTCCTGGTGAACCAAAGCCCAAGCACTTAGCTGTCACCATACTGCATCCTTTGTCTCAACATCAGCAAGAAAAGCAACTGGTCCCCACACAAAACTCTGCATAATTACAAGGGCCCCCAGTTTCTGTAAACAGCCTGAACTTTAGAAGAGATTTTGAGGGTTTTTTTTTTTTTTTCAGCACTACACATGGTTATTAGCAAACATCCTCTCCTAGGAAGATGTGTTCAATGTTCCTGCAAAGAGATCACTCTTAACCTCTCATGGCAACCTAAGAAACTCAAGGTCATGGGAAAGTGTCTAGAAGGACCTGGGGTGAAAGAACAAGAGGTACTACAGTAGTTTGGATGTAGCTGGAAGAACTTTACCAAGAGAACGTTAGAATGATTTTATTCGAACTAATTACACCAAAGAGCATCCTGAGTGGTGTCAGCCTTATAATTAGTGCAGGTAAGTCTATGATTTGTGGGGCCTGCTAGTGGGATTCTTTTACAGATGGCACCAGTGAATCATGATCCTTCAACTCCACAGCTTTCTTCCAGAGACCCAGGTGCAAGGGGAATTGTCAAAAGCCAGGTTTTCACCCTACTCCTCCCCCACCCCTACACCTTATCCACCTCCGACAAATCAAAACACTTTTTAATCCTCTGAAGAGAAAGATAGGATTGTCCCCTAACACATGTGGTCTGATACGATAGTCACAAACCATATGTGACTATTTAAGTATAAATTAGTTAAAATTGCATAAAATGTAAAATTCAGCCTATCGGTCACACTAACCTACATTTCACATGCTTCATAGCCACCCAATGGCCAGTGACCCTCAATATGGACAGCACAGATATAGAACATTCCCAGCATCACAGGAGGTTCTGTTGAAGAGCGCTGATTGACAAACTCCAATCTGAGGCCTAGGGCTCCTCCTAAGGTGACTGTTTTAGTTGGGGTTTTCCCAGAAGCAGACTGGGGGCAAGGATTCAACCATGAGTAAGTTATTTGAGAAGGACAGGGAGAAGGGCAAGCAGCTAATCGCCTGCTTAGATGTGTGGAGAGACTGAGAGACGGTGTAAAATAACACATCTCCAAATTCTCCCTCCCAAAGGAAGAGAGTTGGTATTTGTACATCCCTCCTGCGAACTGCTTTTTTTTTTTTTTTTTTTTTAAGATTTTGTTTATTTATTCATGAGAGACAGAGAGAGAGGCAGAGACATAGAGGGAGAAGCAGGCTCCCTATGGGGAGCCCAACATGGGACTAGAGCTCAGGACCTTGGGATCATGATCTGAGCCAAAGGCAGATGCTCTACCACTGAGCCACCCAGATGCCCCACTGTGAGCTGCTTCTAAGGCTCTGAGTTTCCTGGCACTTCTGGTCTACCTGTAGGTGGGCAGAGATTTCAGAGGCTGGGCGGGGGTGGGAGGTGTAGCTCATGGGTTCAGGGGCAGAGACTGGCCGTAGAAGCTGACAAGAGCCCCCAGATTCTGAGACATATGGATGCCGCACAACACTGACTGCTATACAAATGTTTAAGGGTCACATTCTTCCCAGAATTTTGCCTAGAATATTATGTCCATGACACTTTCCTAATGTTTGCACTGAAAGTTTCACATCCTGGGAAATTCCTCAGTCCCAGGAAAACTGGGACAGTGGTGTCTTAGTCCATTCAGGCTGCTCTAACAAAAATACCACAGTCTGGATGACTTATAAACAACAGAAATTTCTCACAGTTTGAAAACTGAAAGCCCAAGACAGGGGTGCCAGTATGCTCAGGTGAAGGCCCTCCTCCAGCTCACCTTCTTCTCATTGTGTCCTCACATGGCCCACAGGGCTAGGGAGCTCTCTTCTGGGGTCTCTTTGATAAGAACATGAGTTCCATGCATGAGGGTTCTACTCTCAGGGCCTAAGCACCTCCCAAAGACCCCACCTCCAAATACCATCACATTGCAGATTGGGACTTCAACATATGAATTTGGGGATGACACAGACATTCAGACCATAGTACTTGGTCACCCCAAATTTAGCGGACTTGATTGAATAGTGGCAAGGGGTTAAGAAAGAGGAAGGGATCAAGAATGAATGACCCATTTCATCCTGGGATCAAGCCCTGCATCAAACTCCCTGTTCAGCAAGGAGTCTGTTTCTCCCTCTCTTTGCCCCTCCCCCCATCCTTGTTTGCTTGCTCTCTCTCCCTCTCTCTCACAAATAAGTAAAATTAAAAAAAAAAAAAAAGAATGAATGAATGACTCATTTCAGGCCTGGGTGATTATGGGGGCAGCCAACACCTGCAAAAAGGAACGAAAAGCTGGTTTTGGGTTTTGAAGATAAGCTGGTTTTATTGGTTTGGGACAGATGGCATTGTAGGCGTCTTTGGGACATAAAGGTAGGGGAAACTGAGAGTGGGGAAGGTCACCCTGGGAAAGCAAGAGCTTGATCTGCTGTGATTAGGAATCCCTCCTGATGAGCAATTTGTTTTCCTTTTATCAAAACCACATGTTTCTCTAAAATACTGATTTAACAATTTGTGACCATTGCCTGTAATGGGCATGAAGGCAACTCCGGCACTCAAAGAGCAGTTTCCTTTCAATGTCTAGAATTTGTTCATCAATGTAGCAATTTGTCACCTAGTAGGCGACAGGGATCCGAGCACAGGGAAGGTTCGATGGCAACTCTCAGAAAGTTGCAAATACAAGTCTCCCTGCGTGGGGGAGCGAGCCCCAGGTGCTGCGAGCCCCTTTGTGCTCAGGGCCAGAGAGTGGGATGCAGGCAGACACCTGGGAGGTGGGAGGAAGGCTAAGAGCAGGGAGGACTTGGAGAAAAAGAATGAAACGTAGCTGGCACCAGGCTTGACAGGCGCATCACAGGCCTCACCACTCAAATCCCCCTTCGCTGATCTGCCCAAGACAGATTCCGGGGGTCAGATTAACCCCCCATTTACTTCGATGCGTTTTCTCCATAGTAACTCCTCACATTTGATAACAACTCTGACATTCTTTGTTTGACTTTCTGGGCACCCTTAAAACCCTGCCAGGGTAATACACTCGTTGTTAATACAGTGGATCACTTTCTACTTCACACCCTACTCTAAATACTTTACACTTATTAACTTGCTTGATCCTCACAGTAACCTGGCAGGTGAGGACTTTTCATTACTATCTTCATTTTTACAAAAGAGGAAATCGAAGCACAGAGAGATTAGGCAGCTTGCCAGTCACTTAGCTGGTAAGTGGCAGTACTGGTACGTGACCACATGATGTCACCAAATAGGGAGCTAGAGAGGCGTCAGAGCCAGAGCCGACTCCAGCACCCCTGCAACCCTCTACTCCCCAGCCTGCAGATCCTGGAGAGCAGCCTCCCCCTCACACAGCAGGCCTCTACCTTCTGTGCTTCTAGCTGATGCCCAGTTCCCCTGCCTTTCCCACCTCTTTCGGAGAAATCCCTGGGCTCCTTCTTCATCCACATTTTAATGATTGAACAGATTGGTACCTTTATTCCTCTCCTTCAGAAAGCATAATCCTTCTTCGGCAGCTATGTATGGTGATGCATCCCAACTTGCACTGGGAGTCCGGGACCTGAGTTTGACATGTAGCATTGTCTTTTTCTGTGTATTTCTGGCTGTTTCACTTCATTGGGTCTCCCTGGCTTCCCACGTCTAAATGATTAGGTATGAATTTGGTCAGTGATTTTCAGTGTAGACAAAGGGGTGTCAGAACCCTAAGGGGTTCAAGGACTACTTCCAGCTGTATGATTCGGGCTGTTCTTGATCACCTTTCTCAAAATGTATCTGTCCTGGGTTGCCTTTCCCCAGAGCTCTGCCTTCTAGATGACAGAAAGCAAACCTGACAGTTAACCCCCGCAACCCAACCTCTTGTGATTCCAAATGCGACCCTACATCCCACCCCTGGGGTTGAGATCACTGCTTTAGAAGGTCTCCTCCTACTGACAGAAGTATGTTTCATCCCTTTAGAGTGTTGGGAGGAAAAAGGATTGTGAATCCTTCCCAGTTCCAGAGGATCTTTGAGATCCATGGCAGTGCTTACACTCTATGAGACTGTGATTTCGATAAAATGCTAGTGTGAACAGCTAAGTCACCTCCCTGTGATTTATGCTATGAAGCAGAGGAAAAGATAATTAGCTTTTAAAACAATGGAAGGGGTAGGGCTAATATGCCAGGGAGTCACATGATGAGACATAGAAATGTTGTGCATTAATAGAGTCACCGAGAACAGCCTGGGCTGTCTGGGGGGAGGGAGAAGGCATCTCTCCAACCCTATAGAGAGATGTCTTAAGACTCACATGATAACGCACAGCTCCTCTGTCCAACGAACTCTGCTCAGGGAGCTCTCTGCAGAGGGGCTGTCCACTTACTTTATTCCTTCACACTGCTGATGAAATCTGTCCCTCCCATCTTCAGTACGATGGGTTAAGTCACTCAATTACTGAGTGTTCCCTGAGCCTGGAATTGGGGCCAGATGGGGAGCAGGGGAGGAGGGGGCAAAACCTAAATAAGCTCTAGGCCTTGCTCTCTGGAGTTTAGTCCAGACCGCTCCCCTGACACAACTTTTGAGAGGAGGAGAAACCTGGGGGATGAAGAGAAAACAGGCCCCATGTTCATTTATTCATTCACAAGATTTTTCAGGGGCAGAGGTGATGAGCACACACTGAGTCTGACAGCTTCTTGGGCCATGGGTGTGGTCCTCTGCCCCCTAGTCCAGACCCTCCCTGCTTTACCCAGGCCTAGCAGTTCATTCCAGTCCACTGGTCAGGCGATGACCCACTTCAGGGCATTTGGACAGTTGTGCTCAGACCTGAATTGTTCCAGCTCCCCTGGAAACTCAGAATCTGGGCTGCCATCTCCATGAAAAGATAAACACATCCATTTTATGCTTCTGCCTAAATTGTATTTCTCCAAAATTTCTAACACAACAGGGTTTTTCTATTACCATAGTAACCCCTGCATGTGAACAGCAGACTCCAAAGAGAAGAAGATAAAAATGCAGAGAAACCCAGGCTTCAGAATGGTACATGCAGAGAGGGGCTGGCAGGTGGGGCTGGCCAGCCATAGGGTTGACCCTGCAGGAGGACCTGACCCGGGCCGTCAGAGGAGGAGTGATCTGTGATTTCTTTTGCAGTTATAGTTGCCCATAGTTTATAATATCTGGAGGCCCAAGAATACTGACATTGCCCTGGTTTTCATTTAGTTGCCATAGGACTTTCTTTCTTTCTTTCTTTTCTTTTCTTTTATTTCTTTCTTTCTTTCTTTCTTTCTTTCTTTCTTTCTTTCTTTCTTTCTTCTTTCTTCTTTCTTTTTCTTTTCAGGAGATCTAGGGAAAGATACTTTTGTTTTCAGATGGTGTCATTCTGTGGCAGAGTTTGAAAGAGACAGGATGCAAACAAGGATGAATACGATACGGGATGGAATCAAAGAGCCGGAAGGGAATAGCTGCTATGCCCCAAAGCTGAAAGCACTCTGTCCCCCTTTGCCAGGGTGGACAGTCCTTTGGTCTTTGTCCCTTCCAGGTCACAAGGCCATGGGTACAAAGAGCCTCCATTCAGGCTTCCAAAACAACAACAAGAGCAGCGAACCAGCAGAAATCCCGGTCTCCGGGTTAGGCAGGGCAGGCTATTACAAAATCTGCCTGCCCATCAAACGTTCCGAGAACATACCCGACATCACGCAGGTAAAATGCTTACCAAGATTTTGAGCTAACAGGTCCGCTACTTTAAAATATGCAGTGGAGGTGTTGTTCCCAGGGTACCCACATTAGAGGACCAGCAGGCTTATATTTAAATTGTAGTCATGTAACAGTGAATGAAATAGTTGTATCACTTTTTAAAAGTTCCTTAGGTCAAACAACTATCAAATGGCAAAGCAGATGTTTAAACCCAGGACTTGGGCCAGTGCCCATGGTCTTTACCACTATGCTAAGTTGCTTCCATTACACGTTCCCAGGCTTTCTGTGGTGCTTTCTCAGCCCACGTGTGTAGACAAAGCTTCTAAAACAAAGCAATGTGGCCATTTTGTGCCAATAGCTTCCTCCTCCTTTGTAAGCCTTGCTCAGAATGCTGGCAGCAACAAATCAAGAGCTAAATCCTGAAGAAGCAATGCCCAGGCATCACTGGGCCATGCAAAGTTCTGGGCGACTGGCCCAGGGAAGGTGTGTGCTTTGTTTGGGGTAGGTCAGCATTTCTATTCCCACTCCATTAATTTCTAGACAAAATTTATGCAAGTCCTAAAAGCTAGAAGCTCTGCCTTGGGTTGAATCCACACACAGTCTCTTCTTTCTGACTTTTTTAAAGATATAAGTGTCTTAATAAGTTTATATTGTTTTTAATTTTAATTACAGTATTGTTAACATAGGGTTTAATCTTAGTGTCAGGTATACAATATAGTGATTCAACAATTCTATATGTTTCTCAGTGCTCATCATGATAAGTGTACTCATTCATCCCCGTCCTATTTTCCCCATCCCCCATGCATCTCCTGTCTGCCTGGTAATCATCAATTTGTTCTCTACAGTTAAGAGTCTGCTTCTTGGTTTTCATTCTCTCTCTCTTTTTTTCCCTTTGCTTGTTTGTTTTCTTTCTTAAATTCCATTTCTGAGTGAAATTGTATGGTATTTGTCTTTCTCTGATTGATTTCTTTCCCTTAGCATAATACTCTCCAGCTCCATCCATGTCCTTGCAAATGGCAAGATTTCATTCCTTTTTATGGCTGAGTAATATTCCATTGTATTTGTATATACCACATCTTTATCCATTCATCAGTTGATGGACACTTGGGCTGCTTCCATAATTCAGCTATTGTAAATAATGCTGCTATTAAGACAAGGGTGCATATGTCCTTTTGAATTAGTGTTTTTGTATTTTTGGAGTAAATAGCCAGTAGTGTGGTTGCTGGATCATAGGGTAGCTCTATTTTTAACTTTTTGAGGAAACTCCATACTGTTTTCCAGAGTGGCTGCACCAGTTTGCATTCCCACCAAGAGTGCACGAGGGTTCTTTCTTCTCCACATCCTTATCAACGCTTGTTTCTTCTATTTTTGATATTAGCAATTTTGACAGGTGTGAGGTGATATCTCCAAGTGGTTTTGATTTGCATTTCCCTGATGATGAGTGATATTGAGCATCTTTTCATGTGTCTGTTGGCCATCTGGATGTCTTCTTTGGAGGAATGTCTGTTCCTGTCTTCCACCTATTTTCTTAATTGGATTATTTGGTTTGGGGATGTTGAGTTTGATAAAATCTTTATAGATTTTGGATACCAACTCCTTATCAGATATGTCATTTGCCAATTTCTTCTCCCATTCTGTAGGTTGTCTTTTAGTTTTGTTGATTGTTTCCTTTACTGTGCAGAAGCTTTTTATCTTGATGAAGTCCCAACAGTTTGTTTTTGCTTTTATTTCCCTTGCCTCAGGAGATGTATCTAGGAAAATGTTATGGCTGATGTCAGAGAAATGATTGCCTGTGTTCTCTTCTAGGGTTTTGTACTTTTAGGTCTCACATTTAGGTCTTCAATTCATTTTGAATTTATTTTTGTACATGGTATAAAAAAGTGGTCCAGTTACATTCTTTTGCATGTTGCTGCCCAGTTTTCCCAACACTACTTGTTGAAGAGACTCTTTTTCCCATTGTATATTATTTTTGCCTTTGCTGAAGATTAATTGACCATATAATTGTGGGTTTATTTCTGGGTTTTCTGTTCCATTGATCTATGTGTCTATTTTTGTGTCTTTTTTTTTTAACTAAAAATACAATGTATTGCTTCTTGGTTAAAAATAAATTAACATTTATCATAAAATAACAGATTAGACTTAATCTAATGTATTAACAAAAAACATAATATACTGTAGTAAACAGGATTTCCAACTTACTGTATAACTAAATAAGAAGTCAGCTAAATACTTGTTTTAGTAAAGGGCAAACATGAGTCGCTGCCACCTAATCCCATAAATCCATGCTGCTTCACATGTAAGGCAAAACCCAGTATAGGTGTCTCCCCTGCCCTTCCCATTAGAAACGCACTGAAAAGTGACAAGCCCAGCGAAGAAGAGAAGAAGCTATATAGCAAGTTAGAACTGAAGTCAAAATTCTACTTTCATTATCTTTTTAAAATTTAAACTCAATTAGCCAACATAGAATACATTGTTAGTGTCAAATGTAGTATTCATCAATTGCGTATAACATCCAGTGCTCATCAAATCACCCAGTTACCCCAACTCTACCCTCTACTTTCACTATCTTGGGGGAAGTGGAAGGGATGTGCATTATGTTCACCAGGTCTACATGGAAGGCAGTTTGATCATAGAACAGCCAAGGGAAGATTTCACTTGCAGGGCATTTTGTGAGCATGGCCATGTCCTAATTCTTTCTTGGGGTTTGGAAGTGTCTCTGGTCATATACCCATGTTTTGGTTAGATGTTAATGCTGTGTCCCAGGACCTCCCCAAGTGCCACCATGGCTCTTTCCTTAAGATGACCAAAAAGATGGCTCTCCTTTCCTTAGAGAGACTGGCTCAGTGTCCGGAGTAGAAATTGGGAGGTACTGTCAACTCCAATGAGTTGAGTCCACAGTTTATTAGTTTTTTAGAACCTCCGTGAGATCTGCAGTAATAGGCAATCACCTTTTTGCGCCAATGAGACATTTCTTACATGCCTTTTGGGTTTGACTCAAAGGTTGAAAGCTACTCTGCTGTTCTAGAAGACAAACGCAATTCCTTTTAAGTCATAAACTAACGTTTAAGTCCTAGAGTTGAACATGTCTCCATACTATCACCCCCTGTTTTTGGCTTCCATATAGACAGATGCACTGTACTGCTGCATGGAATATTCCAGCTCAATCAGTGGTTAACTTTTCCTGATACCCAGTCTGTGAAACACAATCATAAAGTTCCTGGGTAGTAAACTTGATACTTTTATAGACCTCATACTTGATTAGGAAAGTATAAAGGTCTCAACATCTTGATAATTACTGGTAGAGGCCAAAATCCTTTTATGAGCAGGAAGAAGGCTGAGATGTCTTCCTTCTGATTTTTGAGGCTTAAAATTCTTTTTTATTCAAAGTTGTTTCTGATGAAGAGGCCTAAAGGCGGATTTGAAAATGCCAGACACCATCAGTCACAAAGAAAGAAGCCAAAGGGACCCATCTGAGGCACCAGATGTGTAGAATTTGGGAAAACGGTGCAGTTTTCTATTTAATGCAATGGAGAAATGTCATTCTGAGTGTGCCTCTGCTGTTTCTCACCCCCATCCCACCACACACACCGTGGTGAGGTGGAAGCCAGAGGTAATATGGTGAAGAGCAGGCCTTTGAAAAGACTTGCCTTCCCTGCTTGCTAGTCTTGTGAGCCTGAGTGAGTCTGTTTTGAGTCTCAAATTCCTCCTCTGTAAAATGGGTCACCAATGCTCCTCTGAAACAGATATTGAGGGAATTAAATAACATCATGTATATAAAACATTTAACAGTAAGACCTAGAACACAAGGAATACTATAGTTCAGTAAACAAATCTGGTGGACTTCATATTAGCCGAAGAAGGATGTTCGGTTCTATTCCAGTTCCTTTGATTCACTTCAAATTCCCTTTTGACAAGAAACTTCCTGTGCCAGAATAGGACTTACATTTTTCTAGAGGTAGGAGGTACATAGAGATTAGGTCCCACATGAGTGCAGAGAGCAGGGGGAAAGGAGAGGGAAGGAGGATAATGGGTAGAGGGGCCCATGGCCCCCAGGATTCCCACCCCTTGGTATATGTGCCCTGTCCAACCCCCTTCTCTTATATGAGTAGGACTTGGGAATATGATGGGACAGTCAGGCCCGTGATTCCTAGTGCAGATACAGAGTTCCATCTTAGTGGGACTGGTAGGAAAGATTTGTCTCGCTGGCCTCCAAGAGGGAAACCAATCACCATGTTGAGAACTGCTTATGGGGGCATGTGACAAGGACATGAGGGAGGTCGAGCTGAGAGCCTCCTGGGCTGGTGGCCAGCAAAAAAAGCAGAAACCTCAGTCCTACAACCCCTAGAACTAAATCCTGCCAACTCACTGAATGACCTCAAAGAAGGCCCCTGGGCTCTCACCATGACCACAGGGCAATTGATGTCTTGACTTCAGTCTGGTGAGGTGCTGAGCAGGGAGTCCATGTGAACCTACACTTCTGATCCCTCAGAGACCTGAAATAATAAACAGGTGTGGTTGTAAGCCACTGCATTTGTGGTAATTTGTTGTGTGGCCTAGAAACCTCTACGGAAAGAAAAGGCAATGATTAGAATTTCTTCTTGCCCCTTCACCTGCTTCTCCCACAAGCAGAGACAATACTTGGAGAAGTCATGGAAGAGGTGCCCAAGGCTAAGAGTCTTCCAGCTTTTGGCGCACAGGGCCCTCCACCCCTCTGGCCATACTTCTTTTGCATTCTAGCCTGTCTCCCTCCGATCTCCAGTCTGGCTCCATGCTGCCACCAGAGCAATTTTTCTAAAATAAAAATCAGATCACATCACTCCTCATATATCCTTCAGCAGGTTCCCTACCACCCAGGGGTTAGAGCAACTCTCAAGGTCTGCAAAGCTCTGGCGCCATTGCTTAGGAATGCTTTGGGCACTTACAGAGCATCCAACTAGCAGAGATTTCCACAAGCAAAGACATTTCATGACTTCAAGTCTAGAAGCAGGCCATCAGAGCGGAAGCAGTGGTTCACCCTCACCAAGACTGCTCTTTCTACCTCCCCACTTCACCCTCCTTGCTCAGCATGTGGGTTCACCACCTGAGAGGCACAAGCGGCTTGCTGTGATCCACGTCTGTGTTCCAAGAAGCCCTCAGAGCAGGCAGGACAGTTTCCCGCTTTAGGAGAGCAGCACAGTCTGCTGCAAACCCCAGCCCATAGAAGCTTAGGTGTCACTGGCCACAGCTGTGATCCATCGGGACGGTTGTGGCGCTGCTCCAGCAGCACTGAGCCTGTCACTGGTGGTCCCCTCCCGCCTGCCCAGCCAGCGTGCCCGGAGCACCATGCCCCTTCTTGGGTTCTGAGTCTGGAACATCGTCAGCGCCCAGCAAGCCTAGCAGAGCGCGGCTCCTCCCTCACCTCATGCCCCTGCCGCCTCCGCTGAGCCCGGCGCCTCCTCCTCCGAGCTGTCCTGCAGGACTTCCCGCAGGACAAGGCGGGGGCCCAACAGCCAACAGCCGGTGTGCCCTCGCAGGAGGGCCCTGCTCACGCTGAGCTCTCTGAGGACAGGTATTGTATCTCGTTCCAATTGCCCCCGATTTAGGCCTAAGACCTTGGTCATACCTCCTTTGCTTTTCTCCACATCCCATATCCAATCCGTAGCACATCCTGTCAGTTCCATCTTCAAAATACATCTAGACCTGCGTTGTTCCTCACCCCGGCCAGCCCCCCCCTGCTCCGCCACATCTCTCACTCCTACTGCAGGGGCCTCAGCAGATCTTCCTGCTTCTGCCTCCCCCACCCCCGACCCCCAATGAATCTGTGTTACCATAGCAGATTATGTCACACCTCTGCCCTAAAACCCTCAAATGGCCCCCCATTTCACTCAGAGCTGAAGTGAAAGTTCTCACATCCTGTAATGCCTACATGATCTGCTTCTAGCCCTTATTTCCTGATCTCATCTCCCACTACTCTCCCCGTCACCAGCGCAGTCCAAACCACCGTACTGACTCCTCACCAATCTTTCCAAACACTCTTGTGCCTCAGGGCCTTTGCATGGACGGCTATTCCTCTGCCTACAGGGCTCTGGCCCAGATACCTATAGGGCATGTTCCTTACTTCCCACCATCTTTATTGGTCTTCATCATCACAAACTGATGTCATCAACCCTAACCACCCAATTTTAAATTGTGTTGCCCTCCTAACACTCTCCATTTCTCTTCAAGCCTTATTTTTCTTCAGGCACTCTTCTAACGTTTTATATAATTTATGAATATAATTTGTTCATTTGTCATCACCACCCTCCCTATAAATTACAGGTCCCATGAAGGCAGCTTTGTTCCCTGCTGGGTAACCGGCACCTGGAACACATAATAGTAGCCCAACCAATATTGATAATTGGTTGGTTGAATGAACGGAGTTTGCATCCTCGGCACAATGCCTAGCCCATAGCAAACAGTCAGTAAATGTATTGAACTCATGAACAAATAACTGACTGAACTCAGAAGTTCAGATTGGAGGGAACAAATGTGCTGTGCAAAGTCTCTGTTAAGAAGCTGGCATTAGGACAGTGTGTCAGGAACCAAGCCTCACAGCCCTGGGAGCAGGAGTGTGGGGACAGGAAGAGAAGGAGGGCAGTGGCGTTCAAGCCATTCATCCCATCTGGGATTAAGTGCAATTAACCCCCCAAAAGGCAACTCAGTTCTGTTTTCTGTTTCATCCTTCAAGTTCAAGTTCTACTAGCAAAAGCTGCTGCCCACGGCATGAATCTTGATTTAGCCGGTAGGAGGAGGGCTGGTTTTGTGCAGATGGAGGAAAAACACAAGAATAGGAAGCCCCGCTGACTTTGGTGGGTGGACAGCAGAACAAAGGTCCAATTGTGCTGGTGTGTGGCCCGGCCAAAGATAAAGTGCGGAGGAGAAAAAAAAGGGAAAAGAAAGGCCTGGTGCAGTGCCCAAAATCTGGCCACTTCTGTAATGCAAGCTGTGTTTGTGACCCATTTTAACTGCTCTTGGTTGTGTGTGTCATAGAGTCAAATCTGGGCGAATGTGGTGGCTGTTTCGGAATCTGATTCAACCTGGATACATTTTGTACCAGGTTTCTCTTAGGTGTGCGGTTTCTCCCACAAGTGGTTTAATTACCTCAGACCTGGATTCCAGAAAATACTATGTGTCTCAACCTGCTCAAGGTCAGAAACTGTTAACACCAGTCAGAGGCAGGGAAGACACAACTATTCTTATAAACTATCCTTATAGATCCCAAGTGACCACGCGCACTTTGTTAGTTTCTGAATATTCGTGTAAATACATTTCACCCAGAGCATCTCCAAAGTGGGAAAAACTAAAGCCTCCAGACATGAGGCCCAAATGACACTAGATGTGGTGGATAATTTACAATCTTTAAGATGAAACAAGGACAAATGTGTATTAAAGGTGCCAAATACTAAAGAGCTTTAGTTTCCATATGTATGGTCCTGAGTTTTCATTTTGGTTGTTGTTTTGTTGTTGTTATTTTTATAGTCACCTGCACAGAGAATGTAAATCCTGCTTTGAGAAAACTATCATGTGACTTGATGTATTTCCACTCCTTTTAAATCCATAAAACACTTATTAAATCTGAAGGATGTTTTCTTGTAAAATACTCCGGATTAAGACACACAAGGAGCTTCGGGGCCTGATCCTGGAGACCCAGGATCGAGTCCCACATCGGGCTCCCTGCATGGGGCCTGCTTCTCCCTCTGCCTGTGTCTCTGCCTCTCTCTCTCGCTCTGTGTCTCTCATGAATAAATAAAAAAATAAAATCTTTAAAAAATATAAATAAAAAATGAAAATCTTAAAAAAAAGACACACAAGGAGCTTAATTTTGTTGACATTGTAAAATAGGCAATTTATAGGTGCTTAGTGTTATATGTTTAAGGATAAGTTGTCCCAAGAGCAGCATAATAGAAAAAAACTCAAATAACAGAAGCCTGTTTTCATATTTGTATAATTATAATTTTATAAGCAATATAAAAACATAATAAAACTATATTGCAATTAGGTTTTTATTAATTTTAGAACCTATTAGAAATTATTTGGCTGCTGTGTTTCCATGTTTCTGGAGTATAGCTTTGTCAAATTAATACGAAAACTTCACTACTTCTATCTGTCATTAAATAAAGTCTTTGGCACATTGGTGTTACCAGCTTCTCTTGTGAGAGGAGAGTCCTGGTGGCCGAGAATTTATAATCTCATTCTTAGAAATCCTAGACATTTGCCTGACCTACATGTTTATTAAATCCTTCTGAAACTTCCTTGGAACGAAACCAGAAAAAAAAAAAAAAAACTTGAAAATGAAGATAAAATTTCCTTTCAAAGTCTTTAATGGAAAATGCATCGACATTAATCGAAGATCTTTTTCTTCGCATTTGAACTATTGACTTTATTAATTCATAATCTGAATTTTTTAAAATGGACATAATAAAGGGTCAGAATGCTGAAGTTCCTCTTAAATATTAATTCTGCCAAGTTTCTTAGAAGAAGCCTGGTAGGTGATCAATCTCTATTAAACTTGCTTTCAATGTTCACAAAAATAGTAATAGAAATTGTTTATAAATCATTTTAATCTTCCTGAAAGGAAAAACGAATGAATTTTTTAAAATAAGTGGGCATGGCTCCATACCTCCGCACCTTCAGGGCGGCCACAGCTGTCCCCGGCTTTCTGGGGTAATCCTGATCCAAGTCGTTTTATTTTTTCCAATGTTGGCAATGGGTTAAATGTATAGCTGAATGACATTTAAATGTGATGAGCTTTCCTTTTCATAAGACCAAGAAGTTATGAAGAACCATTGGTGAGACCACACATCTTGTTGTTGTTTTCAAGGTTGTATTTATTTATTTATTTGAGGGAGCGAGAGGGCAGGATGAGATTCAGAAGGGAGAGAAAGGTGGAAAGAATACCAAGCAGATTCTGTGCTGAGTGTGGAGCCTAACGTGGGGTTCGATCTCACGACCCCGAGATCATGACCTAAGCCAAACCCAAGAGTCAGACACTCAACTGACTGAACCATCCAGGTGCTCCTATCCTGTTTTTTAGTTTGGGAAATATCGTCACTGTGACCACGAACTTTTTTTCTTTTAAGATTTTATTTCTTTAAGTAATCATCCAATGTGGAGCTAGAAATTGCAACCCCAAGATCAAGAGTCGCATGCTTTCCAGACTGAGCCAGCCAGGTGCCTTGCCCTTGAACTTTTTATTGAGACCTATAGGACTAGAGCTGCTGGGATTGTTTTAATTTCTTCCAATTTCTCTGAAAGAATGCAAAAAAAAGGGGTATGCAAAATCTCTTCAAAACTGGAGGGCAAAAACAAAACAAAACTGGATGGCAAATTTGCCTCCTGCAGGACTATGTTCCCAGGTCTTGAGTTTAAGAGATGGGGAGAGGGGATCCCTGGGTGGTTCAGCGGCTTAGCGCCTGCCTTCAGCCCAGAGTGTGACCCTGGAGTCCCGGGATCAAGTCCCACATCAGGCCCCCTGCATGGAGCCTGCTTCTCCCTCTGCCTGTGTCTCTGCCTCTCTCTCTCTCTCTCTCTCATGAATAAATAAATAAAATCTTAAAAAAAAAAATAAGAGATGGGGAGAGGAAGACACGAGTACCAGGTCCAGCCGAGGCTCCAATCTACCAAATGGGTTGATCAAAGTCCCTGTCTGCTCACTTGCAACATGTGCCCAATAATACTGTAACTTCCTCCTCCTTGGATTTCTTTCAGGATTGCATGAGATGAAACTACTCTAGAAACCACTAGAGGCTGTCTGTCATGAGCCAAGCTAGGAGTCAGGTGCCCTGGGCCTGCACCCACACTGGGCTGAGAGATCACAGCCAGAGCAGAGGCAGGCCCCGGGCAGCTTCCTCAACGGCAGGAGAGAACAAGGAAGGCAGAGCAGGGCTGAGGCACCAAAGGACAGCGCACTTGAGGACCTGCTGCCCCTGCTCAGGTCCCAGTATCTGGGGTAAGCTGTGTATATTCCTTGACTACAAGCTTGACCTTCAGCTGTCTTGGGGGAGGTAGTCTGTGGGACCACCCAAAAAAACACCCTGGGCTCTGAACTGTAAAGTACAAAGATGCACAGTCTTCTTCTTTTGTAAATTCACATGACTGAGTAAAAAATAATAACGTTCATCCTCTCTTTCTATTAACTCTTTCCTCGGCTCTCACCTCTGCCTTTAAGAACCCACTTTTCTTAGAGGGGAGAAAGAGAGGAGCTCTTTCTGCTGATTGCAAATGTTTCTCCTTATAACTCTGAGTTCTAGTTACACAAATGAAAGAGAATCTTGTGATCGGACCCAGATTTGCTGTGTCACCTGTATATACCTTCATGCAATTAAAACCTCTCATTGAAACAACTATAGACCCGTTTGGCCGTGTAGCATGCAGCAGTCATCTGAGCACGGTGTAACCTTGGATACCAAGAAACCCAACTTTCTCAGTCTTGTTGCTAAGGCAACAGGACAGCGGTGGGTATGGGGGAGCCCAGCATGTCTATCTGCACACTGTGCTGCCAACAGGAGGAAATGGGATGGAGGGGTAGGGAGGGTCCTGGGCTGCACACCTCTCCAAGGCCTCAACTGAAAAGGCTATCCTGTGTCACGGATAGCTGGGGAACCTCTCTAAGCAAGGCTCTTTTTTACACTCCTAGAGAGGTGTGTGGCAGAGACAGGGTAGGCTGAGGAGAGGTGGTTAGAGGTGGGGAGAAGGAGGAGGCATGCTGGTGAGCTGAGAAGAGTGGGGTAGAGGGAGACAGCAGCTACGCAGCCACATGGGCGTGGGATCCTGTACTGCTGGCATTGATACTGTGCCAGCAATAGTCCAATATTGCTGACACAAAACCAAATATGAGGGAATCTAGAACACAGTGCTAGCCACAGAATTCACACCAGTGGAATATGCATGTTAGTCTGGTTAATCCTATAATGAATCACCAGGGACTGGTTGAAAAGTAAAGCTGAAGGCTTTAGCATATTCTAAAGATTGGGTAAAAGGAGAGAAAAGTACTGAAAGAAGAGTCTGCTTCTACCCCATGACTGGTTTGATCCAAGACCATGTGTTTACTGTTTCCATCAGATCTGACCTGCAGAGCCCAATGCCCTCTTTAAGTGTAGGAAGGCAACAGCCCTTGTTCTCCTTCAGGGCATGGAGGGGGAAGAAGGTCCCTGATGCCCTCTGGACTATAGTGGGGAACCACTCTCATTAGCCCTCAATCCAAGCAGTGCCTCCAGGGCCAGGCCTTCATGACCCTGAACCACTGGTATCCACCCTGTTCAGGTATTATTTATAACTTTGATTATTTTGTTGTAAAGATTCATAATTTTTTTAAATATACAGAAATTGACCAAGACACAGAGGCAATGGGACATTAATCATTAAGTGAACAATTCATAGACTTTTGGATGGAAGAGAAGGGCAATCAAGGAGCAGATAGGAATGGGGTTTTTTTTGTTTTGTTTTGTTTTAAAGATTTTATTTATTCATGAGAGACACAGAGAGAGAGGCAGAGACACAGACAGGGGGAGAAGCAGGCTCCCTGCAGGGAGCCGATATGGGACTCTATCCCGGGATCACGCCCTGAGCCAAAAGCAGATGCTTAACCACTGAGCCACCCAGGCGTCCCAGATAGGAATGTTTATATGGGCTCAGCGATTAGACCCGATCAGAGCCAATGGGATTCGGTGACGACCATTGTAGGGACTTCGGGGAAAGAGACCACTCTCTCTGCTAGACTTGGCGCAGCCGCTGCCGTCTTGCTGTGCCGTGGAGCTTGAGTATGGAGCCAACACACAGAAGACTGGAGCCGAAGGATGCAGCAGAGACCAGGGTCCCCAGGACCTTGTGTGAGGCTGTCTCGCGCTGCTCAACTGTGCCTGAATCCAGACTCCTCTTCAGCTCTTCAGTTAGCTGCTTGTTGCCACAGGCAAGTGAAACAGCCCTAAACCAAAGGATATATCCTCTCTGGGGTTGGGGTGAGGCAGAGGGGGTGGGAAAGTCAGTGGCCAAGCACACAGGCCTTGCGAGTAGGAACAGCACGACTGCAGTGTAGAGGAGGCAGGAGAGAAGTACAAGTTATTCGGACTAGTGGTTGTAAGTCTCAATGAGGCAAAATTGAAGCACTTGTAGTTGTCTTTTTTGTTTTTCATGTGGTTAAAAAATTGTGGTGATTTTTTTTTAAGATTTATTTATTTATTTATTTATTTATTTATTTATTTATTTATTTATTTGAGAGAGAGAGAGGGAGTGCACACTGAGGGGCGTGGCAGATGAAGAGGGAGAGAGAAACTCAAGCAGACTTGTCACTAAGTGCAGAGCCCAACATGGGGCTTGATCTCACGACCCTGAGATCACATCCCATGCCATGCTCCTCTGACCCCCCCCTCCCATGCCATGTTGATATGGCATATGCTCTCTTTAGGGCATGTTTTCTTTTCCCCTTCCATGACAGCCATCCAGGGCAAAAGAACTCTTTACACAGGTGCTGCTTTGATCCTGAAAATTTGCCCCAATTTGATTGGCTGGCCTGGGGCTAACCATTAGCTTCCCTTTCCTCTTAAATTCCTGTTGTCTTGAAACAGGTGCACAGATTCTCTGGCTGTCTTCAGGTACATCATTCTCAGCCTCACTTCTGCTTTTAGAACAATCAGTAAATGTGGTTTCATCTTTCTTGAGTTTGTATCTGTTTTCCAAAGTGGGCTTCTAAGAACACAAGTCCTATACGATATTTCTCACAAACAGAGCTTGAAATCCAATTTGGAAAATATTGCACACCATAACTCACTTTGGAAATTCAGTGTACACTTTCATTTTGAGGCTTTGAGAGTCCTGCAATTTAAATTTTGGTTAGCCCACCTTTTCTCATGTTCTGCTATAGCAAGGGATTTTCTTTAATGTTGTGTTGCTAGCATTCTTCAGAACAGGTATTCCGTACAACATGCTCTGAGAATGTCTGGTTTAAAATAGAGTATGGGGCAGCCTGGGTGGCTCAGTGATTTAGCGTTGCCTTCAGCCTAGGGCCTGATCCTGGAGACCAGAGATCGAGTCCCACATCGGGCTCCCTGCTTGGAGCCTGCTTCTCCCTCTACCTGTCTCTCTCTCTCTCTCTCTCTCTCTCTCTGTCTCTCATGCATAAATAAAGTCTTTAAAATAAAATAAAATAGAGTATGATCAGTGAGTTATACACAATACAATTAACTCTACTATTGTTATAAGAACGGAACCTCAAATAACTTAAAGCAGATTAGGAATGTTCTTTCACCCTCTGCTTTGGTGAAAGCAGATGATTTTTATGTGCAAATGGCTATGTATCCATCATTTTCCCTATTTTTCTCAAATCTTGCAACTCCAGCTGTTTCTCATGCAGCAACCATGCAGGCAGCCAGTGAGATGAGGATGAAGATTTGCCCCTGGATTTGCTCTAAGGGAAAATGCATGATCTAAACAGGGAAAAGGTAATAGCTGAAAATACGTAAGCTATGCAATAGGCTGTAATGATGGCATTGAGAGTACTAGCAGAGGTCTCTTTCATCAGCATTGCTGTCCTCTCCCCAAAGGTCAGAGGAATACAGAGCCAAGGAAATGGAGAGGCAGAGCTGTTCGGGGTTCGGGAGTTCAAGACAAAGAGTCAAAAGGACATCGTTTCCCTTGTTCCCAGTGTGAAACCACACATACAATTATGTTTTGAATGCTACATGTGCCAAGGACAGGGTGAAGCGTTTAATATAGACTATCTCCTTTAATCCCCACCAAGGCCTAGACTATCTCCTTTAATCCCCACCAAGGCCCTGAGAATGTAATTTATCACTACTTTACAGATGTGGAAACTGAGATTTAGAAGTTGACCTAAGGCCATAAACTGACAGAGCCCCTGTATCTCTTTACCAGGAAACTGCAAAGTCTCATGTCACCTTGGCAATGGCCAGCTCACCCCACTTTGTCCCAAAGAATGACATAGGAGTGCAGCAGGTGTGTCCCAGTCTTCAGGTTGGTTGTCTCCAAAGACTTGCGAGCAGTTTTCAATGTATCTAGATAAGTGCTAGAAGGAGAGAAATGTAATTGGCATATCTGACTCGTATTTTCATTTTTTAGTACCATAAAAATGAATTACTTTTATAATTAAGAGAGGCTTTTGGACTTGAATAAAAATATAAGGGAAGTAGATGGGGGAAAAAAACTAGTCTTTGGGGGGTAATAATTAACTACTATTAAGAAAAAGTAGGAAAAAGTAGGAAACTTGACACCTTTTAAGTTTTTTTATGATCCAGGGAATTTTGAGGAGAAAGAGACAAAAGAAGTTCTGGACCAACTGCAGCACAGCCTTTGGTGAGGGAGGGACACTCACAATGAGTTGTGGCGCACCTGGAGGTGGGAAAGAAAACGGGGAAATATCTTGGGGGAGCATTATCTCACAGGCCGCCTATTTTTTCACTTTTACCTGCTGTCGGAGACCTGGGGCTAAGTCATCCTAGCAAAGGCACACATTTGCCTTACACATCCACCTACTGAACTGGCCTATTATGTAACTTTTTCTGGTTGTTTGTTAACTATGCATGTTGTCTGACACTCTCCCTGTTTCATACTTCCATATGCTACTTACATAAGCAACAGTAAGAGTGAGAATTTGAAGTCAGACTCACCTGGGTTCCAAAACTGGCTTTGCATTTGAACTTGGACAAATTGCTTCAATTCTAGGAGTCTGTTGGAGGAAACAGACTGTAAAATGTAAAATCCCCTTTAAAAATGGGGATAATAATAATCCCTTTCAGCATACAGTCAATAATATTGTATTAACTTTGCAAGGTGACAGATGGTAACTAGACTTATTGTGATGATCAGTTTTTGCAATGTTTGCAAAAGTTGAATCACTGTGTTGTACACATGAAACTAACAGAATATTGTATGTCAGTCACACTTCAACAAAAAAAAAAATAGTCCCTTTCTCAAAAAGTTGTTATGAAATTGAAAAAGCATGATGCCTGATGCCTGTAAAGTTCTTGGTACAGTGCCTGGCAGGCACATAGAAAGCGCTCAAAACATGATAGTTCCCCTTTCTAAGAGAAAAGCTCTTTGATAATGAATGAAAACTTAATAAGTATTTATAAACTATTTTTATGCATATTATCCTGATCCTAATATAGGAACTTGCAATTAGGAAGTAGGTTGTTGGAGAGAAATTGGGATTCCTTTGCAATTATGGTGGAAGAGTAATTGATTAATCTTTCTAGAGGGCAAAATGGGAACAGGGATCAAAGACATATCTTCTGAACCTTTGAGACATGTACACAAACATGTATATGCAAACATGCTCATCATAGGGATGTCTGGCTGGCTCAGTCAGTGGAGGATGTGACTCTTGATCTCAGGGATGTAAGTTTGAACCCCATATTGGGTGTAGAGATTACTTAAACATAAAATTAAAAAAAAAAAACCGTTCATCACAATCTTAGAATAATAGTGAAATTTTAGAAACAACCAAAATGTTCAACAGTATTAGATAGGTTAATAAATTCTGGTACATCCATAGAACATGTATGAGGAAACTTTTAGTTGCAAGTTACTTATCATTGCTCATTAGCATTAGCTTATATCAAAAAGGAGCTTTATTGGCTTATTCAGGAGAGGCAGGCCTAGCTCCAATGCCCCTGTTCTGGAAACCTTCTCTGACCCCACCAGGCTGGATGGATCATTTCCTCTCTGTGCTGTCAGAGTAGAGATTTTTTTGTATCCTTCTATCCCTAATTCCCAAAACAGTGCCTAATCCCAGCTAGGGGCTTAGCAAATGAATCAGTTAATGGTTTTATGTGAAGGGTCAATGTGGCCTAGTGGAAAGAGACTTGGAGGCAGAGAGTCTCAGTACAGGGCCTACTTTCTCTGCTTATTAGCTGTGTTATCTTGGTCAAGTCACTCAACCAACCTGAGCCTCAGGTACCTCATGTAAAATCATAGTGGCCACTTGAACAGATAACAGCAGAGGAATGAAAAAGCCATCTATCTTTTTTAAAACATTTGAGTATCTATCTTTCTAATTATCAAAGCAAGGGAATGAAATAACATCTTTTGATACCCCCTAAGTGACTTGAAGATTTTGGCCAACTTTTTTTATGTATATTCCCCCTTTACTTAATTGCAGCCTAGATAAATACAAACTGGGATTTTAGGTATTTCCTAAAGTAACATTCTTTCATTCATTCATTCAACAAATACAATATACATCAGGCACTTGACAAGTTCTGAGATTCCTGAATGATGGAGAAAGAGATATTTAGAAAAATAATAGCAAGGCTATATGAAAGGGACTGTCAAAGAGGTGTGATTAAGAAGCTTGCTATGGAGGGGCACCTGGCTGGCTCAGTTGGAAGAGCATGTGACTCTTGATCTTGGGGTCACGTGTTCAAGCCCTTGGTTGGGTATAGAGATTACTTAAAAATAAATAAGAAGCCTGCCATAGAAACACACAGGGCAACTCTAGGGTAGATGGAAGAGAGTGAGTCCTATCTGCAAATCACTGCCATATGAACTTTAAAGTTTGCTGAAAATGTGGGATTTTTCTTAAAGTGAGCAAGACCTTGCAGGGATGCTGGTCTTCCAGTTCTACCACATGGCAACCATAGTAGAGAAGAGGTGACTTTAATGGGATGACCAGACTTCCTGTTTCTCCCATGAGGTAGGAGGGATTGGACTGATCTCTTGCACTGGGGATGCCCCCAGGGCTCTGAGATAACATGGAGGATGACCCGAGGAGGGAAGGTGTGGACTTCGTGCTAATGGAGGCCTGAAGGGCCTCTGGTGTTGGATCTTGGGTCCATTCAAGGGGTGGTAGGTCACTGTATCAAAACTGGTAGAACAAGAGACCTTGGTTATATTAGAAAACCTCATTCCGTTGGTGGGAACTTTCATCCCTAGTTGTGAAAATTCTATTTCAGGTTCTAATTGCAAGCAGAGCAAAGGCAGAGTTAGCTGACAGGTATCTGGGTGCCCCAGATGTCTTCTAGTGTCTTTGAGGTCCCAGGTCTCTGAAGCCCCAGAGTTATCTGTCTTGTGGCCACCACATGGGCATTCTGGCTCCCATCTTGCCTTGCCACGTAAGGTAGGGAAGCACTCAGGCTTCAAAGATGGGACACCTGGCTTTGGGCACCCCATCCCAATTGCCCCCAGTGCACATCCTTTTTCTGGTTTCCCCATTGTCCTAGATCCACATCTAATTCTTCATTTAAGCTTCCAACCCCCTGCCCTCTGTCATTTTGTTCAGAACAATGAGAACCTCCAAGTACTCTCCTGGTGCTGGGGCCTATGAATAGAGGTTGGAGGAGGTGCATTTTGAGCTGAATCCCCCTTCTGCCCACTTGCTCCTACAACCTTTCCCTGGAAACAAGAGCCATCTGCCATTCTGCCTTAATCTCACAGCTTCAAACCATGAACCATTCACTGAGTAAATGGAATCAGCAGAGATGTGCTTCCCGCACCTGAGGCCATCACTGCACGCCTTCCAACTCAGGATTCTCCATCATCTCCCACCGGGTGCTGTGAGGACACAGCCTGTGCGGGAACAAAACCAGGGAACGCTACACGGGAGCATTTGGTGGGTGCTCGGGAAGTACTTCCCCAAGATGCTAATGATGGCAACTTGGCACTCAGAAGCGTGTTAGCAGAAACATTTAAGATGCCCGAGTCTCCTTCAACACTGACAATCCACAAATTGAAATTAAACACGAACAAAAAGATAAGCAAAGCGCACATTCTCCGTCATTCCAGATTCATGGACTGTCTTAGCTACTGAGGGAGCCTTGCCTCCTCCCGCCACAGCTTCTGCCTTTTTTCCAACGGGCAGCCCTTGGCTTGGAACCTCCCTTCTGTTCAGCTTTCCCCTTTGCCACTCCCCATCTTGTAAGACTTCAGTTCACAGTCAAAGTGGGGAGATGGCCAAGTCATAAAAGCAACTGCAGGCTGAGGATGCCGCACTCAGTGGGGGTGTCCCCGTGCCGCCCAGAGTGCCGCAGTGTCTCTGCCGGTCACATCCCGAGCCAGCCGGTGGGTGCACGTGTCCATTCATTTCCTCCTGCACTGCACCAAAATACTGTCAGTGGAAGGTAGATGGAGCTGTAATTACAGCTAAGCGGTTGTTATTCAAAGGATATCTTTTTGGCAGCTCCTATCTTTGGAAGAAAATGAAGGAAGATGACAGCAGGGTCAGATATGTGCTTTGGGAAGATGGTTCTGGAAGCTATGTGGAAAACAGATTGGAAGTGTGTATAAGCTCAGGCAGTTGGAGGCTGCTACAGGAAACAGAGAAGAGAGATGGCGTGGTCGTTCTCCAATGAACCATGCCTTCCTGTGTTCACACCTGTCACATGACATTGCCACTCCTCCTATGAAGAGATTTTTATCCTTTGCACCTTTGAATTGGACCTAGCCTTGGGACAGGGTTTCATCAGTACAATGCAGCAGCCCTAATGTGACCTTCAAGCCTTAAGAGGCCATGCAGCTTCCTGTTCTCCCTCTCAGAACTCGGAGAGCACCGTGCTGCACAGAAGTCAGGCAAGCCTACTGGATGATGAGAGACAAGGTGGGAAACTGAGGCACCCCACTCAGATAGCCATTCCAGCAACTCCCTGACTGCAACTGTGTGAGTGAACCCAGTTCACTGAGACCAGCCCAAGAACCACCTGTCAGAATAAGAGATGAGTGTTGTTTAAAGTCACTAAGTTTTGGGTAGGTGTGTGAAGGTACTGGAAATAGTGCAGATAACAGAAATAGTGCATGCTCTGCACTCGGGTGTTAGTGGCATTCATTCATTGAGCAAAGATTTTTGAGCACCTGTTTCAGGGTAGGCTCTACTGTAGGCACTAGAACACTGCAAGTGAACCAAACAAACACATGGAGCCTGTATTTAGTGGGGGTGGACTGGAGAGGGGGCAAGTTTGGGAAATGTTTAGGGCCTCGTGAATGAAAATAGAGAGCACAGGAGAGGGCAGTACAGGATGGCTTCTCAGGCTTCCAGTGTGGGTGGTGAGGGCAACGTTGGGCCATCGAGAAGGAGCAAAGCAGACTAGGGGTTGTCCAGTTTGGGACACATGGGCACCTATGGAACAAAGAGATGGCAGATGTGAGGAGGTGTCTGAAGCTCAGGAGAGCTGTTGAGATCAATATTTTGGCGTCGTTTTGTCCTGCACAATTTAGCAGGTATTTATTGAGTGACAATCATATGTCAATCATCCTGAGGCACCAGGAGATACAATGACAAACAAGACATGGTTTAGTGAAGGAGATAAAAGCATTCACTGTGGCAAGCAGTTTACTAGAGAAGATGCCAAGCTCTGTCTGACGCAGACATGGAGAACAGGGAAACTGAATGGAGAGTTGGTTGTGACCATGACACTGGATAGGGTTATCCATGGACTGTACACAGGAAGAAAAGTGGATGGGCCAAGGACCAAACCCTGGAAAGTATTAACATTCATTTTTGTGCTTAACAGTAGTGGAGAAGGCATATATGGAGGGTAGGAGATACTGGGAGTGAGGGAGTAACAGGAGGAAGAGGGGCCAGGAGAGGGAGAGAAAACAGGATGCCTTTTGTCACTGACAGAGGATTTTAGGGGCAACAGGCTGGTGAGGAAGTAACAGGCTAACCACATTCAAGTCCTTTTGGAGTTGACTGTCTAAACTGTTTCAAGTAGGGTCTGGCTTGGCCTAGATGTGTTGTGGACTCCCGGAAGCTTTGGTTGCGGGGGAGGATCACTGATGGCTGCTCTGGCACAGGCTGACGGGACTTTCATTCTGCAAGTCCCCAAGGGGCTCTCTGTCCTGCTGCTACTATAACATCAAGAGCTTTGTTTTCTCACATGCAACCCTGGATTCCCTTTAAACTGGCTGATTTATATTAATTTTGCTCTTATTCTTTGTTTCTTAATATCAGGGAGTCATCTCCCTTGGGGCCTCTTGTTTCATGAAGCTACTGCCCAGCTATAGCCTACCATTCCCCATAGGTAGATGCCTGTAGAGCGGATGGAAGCGGGGCACAGAGATAACCCCACAGCCAGCTCTCTTTATCTGCCCTGAAGAGGAAACATTAGCTCAAAGAATGCTGTTAGGAGTTGAATTGTGCTTTCCCCAACTCCCTGCCTGCGTGAAAGATGTGTTGGGGTTCTAACCCTCAGTACCTCAGAATTTGACCTTATTTGGACATAGGGTCTTTACAGAGGTAATCATGCCAACCAGAGTCATTCAGGTGGGCCGTAATCTAATATGACTGGTGTCCTTATAAAAAGGGGAAATTTGGACAAAGAGACAGACATGCACACAGGGAGCACACCATGTGAAGATTGAATTATGCTGCTACCAGTCAAGTGGCTACCAGGAAATAGGGAAGAGATCTAGTACAGATTCTTAGCTAGTGCCTTCAGAGGGACCATGGCCCTGCAGACGTCTTGATCTTGGACGGCTAGCTCCAGAAGCATGAGACAAGACATTTCTAGGTCATTCTGTTGTGCTACTATGTTGTGACAACCCTCAGAAACTAATACAAATTCCGAATTTGAATATTCCAGAATTATTTGATTGGATCTTTGAAACGTATCAAGATGAAATTTTCATTCAATGGGGTTCAACTGGATCAGGAATTATAATGAATTCAGAAGAGCACTAAGTAAATTTTTTATTATTTGCTGAATAAATAACATAAAAGAGAAAGCATACACTACCTGAAGAGAATAAATTGTTTTCAAACTGTCATTTGGTTTAGAAGTACTATTTACATACAGCCGAGGTACTAACAAAATGTGGTTTCTTTTTTTTTTTTTTAAGATTGTATTTATTTATTTGACAGAGAGTGAGCACAAGCAGGGGGAGCAGCAGAGGGAGAGGGAGGAGCAAGCTCCCTGTTGAGCAGGGAGCGGGACATGGGGCTCAAACCCAGGACCCTGAGATCATGAGCCTAAGGCAGACGCATAACTGACTGAGCCACCCAGGTGCCCCCAAAATGTGGTTTCTTATTTATTTACTGAGGTGACCCTCCAGGGAACTTTCCTGTTTCCCATGCAGTATCTTGTTGCCTAGTCAGTAGTTCAGAGGTCACTTAGACTGCTGAAACTAATGATATTCTATATGTTAATTAATTGAATTTAAATTAAAAGATAAAAAATTTTTTAAAAGATTAAAACTAATAATACATTATGTTAATTGAATTTAAATTGAAAAATTAAAATTAAAATTAAAAAGAATGTCATGGTAAAAAAACAACAACAACTGAAATTGACTGTCTCCTCAGCTTGTTGGAACAGGTGAGATTTTAACGTCAGCTTTTCTGGGTCGTTTCTGCTTGCCTGTCCTCCCTACCTTGAGCCTGGGAAGGCTGACCCACTTGACAAGTTGGGTGCAGCTGAACGGAGGTATTGGCAGGAATTGAGGGAAGGAGGAAGGAGGAGAGACAAGGAGCAGCGTTTGTTCCCCAGGTGTGGTGCTCCCTCTCCTGGGATCCCGTGGGCTTCTCCTTTAAGAGGCCACAGCAGGTTTGGGAGGCAGTTCCCTGCAGCCCTTTCTGTGTTCTGTGTACTGCTCCCTCCCAAGCCCCAACCCCTTTAGGGCTTTTGCCATCACTATCCCCACAATACTTCAATATCCCTTGTCCTTAACCTTTATACACTGTCCTTACCTTTGTAAATACCTGTAGACCCTTTAAGAAACCCTCCCGAGATTATTTGGTTTGAATGTCCCATCTGCCTTCTGCGAGCCGGATGAATACGCTGGCAAAGTGTACCAATGCCTCCCATATGTTTGAGGCTATACTGAGAACTTCATGTGCATTTGCTCATTTAATCCTACTAACAATCCTTATAACATTTAATCTTATTAACACACCTTGGACGCCAGCTTCTTTGCACAGAACAGACTCATCTTCACATTGTGTTTTACTCAGGCTAATATTAAAAAGTGCTTGCGTTTCTTTCTTTTTTTTTTTTTTTTAAGATTTTATTTATCCATTCTTGAGAGAGAGAGAGAGGCAGAGACACAAGCAGAGAGAGAAGCAGGCTCCATGCAGGGAGCCTGACATGGGACTCAATCCAGGGTCTCCAGGATCACGCCCTGGGCTGAAGGGGCACCAAACTGCTGAGCCACCTGGGCTGCCCAAAGTGCTTGCATTTCTTGAGCAGCTATGACAGATACCAGAACACTCTGGAATCCACAGGGGCACAGGAGATGTCACATTGGATTCGATATTTGGCATGAAGATAGAAGGAAGAAATAGTCAACTATGGGTAACCAAAATGCACCTTTCGTAAAAACAAGAAGTTGGGCAGTCTGGGTGGCTCAGCAGTTTAGTGCCCCCTTCAGCCCAGGGGCCTGATCCTGGAGACCTGGGATCTAGTCCGATGTTGGGCTCCCTACATGGAGCCTGCTTCTTTCTCTGCCTGTGTCTCTGCGCACCACCCTCCCATGAATAAATAAATAAAATATTAAAAAAAAACAAGAAGTTGACTCTCTAAATAATGAGGCCTGGTAGGGATGGGAGTGGGGAAAGAATGGGTATCTGGGGAGATAGTTTCTGTAAGGTGCAAGAATTCCTGTGCAGCAAGGTAGCAGCTAGTGACAGAGTGTGCCCTCTATGCCCCCCTGCCCTCTTTTACACATTAATGGTTCTTTATAAATATTGATGCCCTATATGGCTTCGTTAATATTTATTTGCCCATGTCATCATTCTTCACCCAGGGTTTAAGGAGGGAGCCATCAATTTGGTGCTGTCAGGGATTTCATGTGCAAGATTCCCTAGTGAGAAGCAATCAGATGGGCTCTCCTCCAAAAAGTCTCCGGAAATTCTTAAAGCATCAAAACTTGTTGGGGCAATTTTAAGAACATTTTTATATTTTTCATTTTGCTTGACTTCTCTTTACATTGTCAAGCTAAGAAACCTCCCTAACTGACCCCTGGTGGCTTTTAAGGTGACTGAATTGCAAAGCAAGTATCCCCAGGGGTTCCTGGGCTGCTAAAACAGAAAGCATTCATGCTCTGCAGCAGCAAAAAAATTTAAAAGGCAAATTCATGCACGATTTTCAGTCCATTGGTCTCTGGCTGAGCACAATTACAAAGGCCACACACGCCTTAGCATCACCCTTCACTGTCCTGGTCCCTGCGCCAGGGCTAGCATCCAGAAATTGAAGCTCAGTGTTCTCTCTGAAACAGTGGTTAAAACAGGCTTTCACAGTCAGTGATCCTACCACTTTAGTGCCCCAAATCCTGTTTGCCTAAAAACAAAGAGGCCCCGGTTAATTACTAAATGCACTTTGCTGCTCATGTTCTTACTGCTGAAATGAATAGTAGTAACACAGGACTTTACTGTCAGTTCTATGTCTAGATAGCTGGTTCTCTCTAACAAATTTAAACTTCCAGAAGTCACAGAGGAATGTCAATAACAACTATATGGGAAAAATAGATCAGAGAGTTACAGATCTTTGGAGCCGAGCAGAGCTAAAATTCCTGTTTTTATAGGACACAAAAGGTCTGAAGTCATTTGCCCAAAACCACACAGCTGTGTTTCATGGCAGAGGGGAACCAAGGACTCTTGATGTCAAGGCGGTGCTCTTTCACGACATTCATTACACAGTGAGATGCTTGGGTAGTCCATGAAAATATCACTGGAAGTCCCAAGGTCTGGTCTTTCATTCTTGCAGTTCATTCATAATCCAACTCTGACAATCTCCTAATCTATGTCTCTATATCCAAGTGATGAAGTTTTGGAATTATAGGTGAGGTCCGGAGCCGACCACTAAGAAAGAATTCTTGAGATGTCTTTGGTTCAAAATAGTGGTTTTATTAAATCACAGGGACAGGACCTGTGGGCAGGAAGAGTTGCTGCCCTAGGCCTTGTGAGGGGTGGCTCATTATATACCTGGGAGTTGGGAGGGGTCTGGGGATAGCATACTCTCTAAGGAATTTTGGTTTGTTTTTTTTTTTAAGATTTTATTTATTTATTCATGAGAGACACACAGAGAGAGAGGCAGAGACATAGGCAGAGGGAGAAGCAGGCTCCACAGGGTCCACACCACGGACCCTGATGTGGGACTCGATCCTGGGACTCCGGGATCACACCTGGGCTGAAGGCAGGCACTAAATCGCTGAGCCACCCAGGCAACCCTTCTCTAAGGAATTTTGGAAGCAAGGTTTCTAGGCCCTTGAGGGCACTAGCTATGGCTGGGAAAAGGTCACTTGTTACCATCTAATAAAACCTGAGTCATGAGACCCTTCAGATTTATATCAGTGGGCCATGTGCTTGGGGGATAAGTACCAACACATATCTTGGGGGTTTAGAGATAAAGGGAAATTTCTAAAGGAAGTTTTATATGTTAAAGTAGGCTTATAGGATCCTGGGGGTCGAGCTGACTGCCTTTTGCCCTTAGCAAAGTATTAACATCGAGGTAGTTGAATCTGTAGAAGAATGTCACTCTTTTTTTTTTTTTTTATTTAAAGATTGTATTTATTTATTCATGAGAGACACAGAGAGAGGCAGAGACATAGGCAGAGAGAGAACCAAGCTCCCAGCAAGGAGCCTGATGCTGGACTCAATCCCAGACCCCGGGACCATGCTCTGAGCCAGAGGCAGACGCCCAATCATTGAGCCACCCAGGCATCCCACTCTCCCTGTTTCAAGGACTTGTCAATGTGGTTTGTCCTCAACTAGTCCTCTGTTCCCCCATCAAAAGAGCTTGGCCAGAAAACAACATAATTTTTAGAAGTGTATTTGATGATTTAACAAAATATAAAAATTGCAATAATGCAGAATATACAAATAAGGTAATATAAATCATACTCATATGACCCAGATATTGTGTTCTTGCTATTAGTATTTAAATAGAATGCATGATTCACGGGTGCTGAAACTATAGTGATTCTTTTCATGTTGTCTTCAGTATCAAACAGAGTGCCTAGAGTATAGTTAGCACTCAATAAGTATTGTTGAGGATGAGACTGTTATGAAATATTGGTACCAAAATTATAAAGTATAGGTCATGTCATACAAAATATATTAGGATATCCTTATAAGATGACATTATTATTGCCAGATTTTTTTTCATTTTCAAGTGTCTTTATATTTCATCGCTGACCTAGGGATATTATTTGCTTCTGACATTAACTACTGTTTTCATACAATACTACAAATTCCATAAGGTTAAGGACTATTTCTGTATTACCTCTGTATCTCATAACTGAACCCAAAGCTTGGCACAGAGAAAGCAGTCCATAAATATTGGTTATTGTGGGTTTTTTTTTTTACAACCCAATAAGAGCATTTGCTTATTTGCCATTCTGTGATTGTCAGCAAGATTTGCAAATCTTACTTCAGAGCACTGGCTGATTTTAAGACTTTGTAGCTAGCTTTAACTCTTAGATGGCAATGAAATACAACCAGCTGCCTAACTTTGGGCCAGATGAGTTCTTAGCATTTATAAATACAATAATAAAGTGCCAATGAGAGTACCAGACAGGTTGGCTGTGGGACTGATGAAATAGGAGCTCCATAAACACTCAAACAATCAATAAACCTCCTTCACACTAATAGGAAAAAAATAACTGGCAGCTTTCTCATCAACTCTACTTTCTCATCTAAAGGGAAAATGTTTCCTAAAGTATTTGTTCTTTTGAGGGCTCGTAGAGGGCAATGACTTAAAGGCCTTTTTAATACTAGTAATACACTGCATGATCCTAACCAAATTCCAAATGGCATCAGTTGACTAGACTTGGAAAGTCAGATGCTTACAAAAGTACATGCCAAATGCCCATCAATTACATTCTGAAATAGTAGGCAAAGATGTGGGTGAAAAAGGCATTCCAGATAAGGGGATGACATGGAGGAAAGTACAGTGATAGAAAAGAAAAAAAAATTGGTTGACATGGCATAGACTAATATAAATAAAATAGTTGCTGAAAAAGAGATAAGATGAGGTATACTAGCTGGGTTCATGAATTCCTATTCAAAGGCCTTGAATTTCATGTGAATTAGTTAGTTATTGCTGCATAACAAGCCATCATAAAATTCAGTGGTTTAATATAATGTATAATGATATTGCCCACAATAATAATATCCTAGGAAGTCCTTTTGGTCTTGGCTAGACTCACTGATACTTCTCCAGCCTGCTATGGTGTGGGTAGACAGCCCTGCTGAGCTTGGCTGATTCCTGTCAGATATCTGATGATTGGCTGGCTATAGGCTTATACAGGAGAGAGTTAACATTGCAGACTGACACTGCTCTTTAGAAGGATCTGCTTGCAGATATGACCCTTGGCTGGTATCTGGCTGGTACTTAGGTTTTAGAATGTTCTCTATGTTAATAACTGTATTGGTTTTCAACTGCAGATATAATAAGTTGTCACAAATTTAATGGCTTAAAACAACATAAATTTATTAAGTTACAGTTCTGGAGATAAGAAGTCCTTGCCTTTTCAAGCTTCTAAAGGTCATCTGCATTCCTTGGCTCATGACCCCTTCCTCCATCTTCAAAACCAGAAGCATAGCAACTTCAAATCTCTCTCTCTTTCTCTCACCTCCGATTTTGTCATCACCTTTGACTTTGATCCTAGATAAATCAGGCAAATCTTCCTATCTCAAGATCCTTTACTTACATCCTTAATACCACTTTTGCCATGTAAGGTACCATATTAATAGGTTCTGGGCATTAGGTCATAGGCATAGTTGGATGTTTCAGGTTTATTAACTGATAATGGAGAATAACATGCAGGAAATCTAGAGGCAAAGCAGTTAGAAAACTATAGACAATTGTTGGTGGCACCTGGGTGGTTCAGTTGGTTAAGGGTCCGACTCTTGGTTTTGGCTCAGGTCACGATCTCATGGGTCATGAGATCAAGCCCCACTCAGTGAGGAGTCTTCTTGAAGATTCTCTCCCTCTGCCCCTCTCCCTACTGCCTCTCAAATAAATAAATACATCTTTTTAAAAAAGAGAAAGCTATAGGCAATTGTTCGGGGATGCAATAAACAGTGATTGGAGTACCAGCCAGGAAACCAAGTTATCTATTTGAAACTGGTACATAAACAAATAACAACAAAAGCTATGTTAATTAGGACCAGTTCAGGTAGATTTATATACCACACATAGTGTGTACTATGTGCTGAGACTACGAAAGGAAGAAAATAGACATGTTTCTATCTCCATGGAACTTACTTTCCAAGTGGGTGTTTCTAAGAAGGGAGCATTTAAGCTGATCCCTAAATAATAGAAAGAGTCCCACAAAAGCTAAGGGGTTCCAAGGAAAGAAAATGGCATGTACAAAACCTTGGGGTTGGGAAGAATGTGATCCTCTGTAAATGTAATAAAAGTTCCAGGAGACTGAAGTATAGAGAATAGCAGGGAAGGTAAACAGATGCCAGTCCATGAAGCAAGGGTCTTCTAGCCACAAGGAGACTAGATTTCATTCTAAGCATAACTAGAAGTCTCTGAAAGGCTTTGTTTTCAAAATGATAACTCTAGCATTGAGGGAAAAGAGTGGTAGTGGGAAAATTAGTTAGGGCTTTGCTGCTCAGTCTAATCAATAGACCAGCAGCAGCAGACTGACACATGAGTTTGTTGGAACTGCAAAATATTGGTCCCTACCCAAATCCAGAATTAGAATCTACTTTCTAACAAGACCTCCAATGATTCATTTGTTCATTAAACTTTGAGAAGCACTAAGTTGGAAGACCATGGTAGCTTGACCTAACATAGTGGCTGAGGAGGTAGAAAAGTAGAGGGAACATCTTAAAGGTAGTCATAGGCATGCAGAACTTGAGTTGGAATTAAAAACTGGTATAGGGAGAGCAATGTTTAAAACACACAGAGATATTAGTTAAACGCAGGTATAGAAGGCTAGTCTGGTGTCAGAGATGTTTTCAGGCAAAAGTCCAGTACCCTGGAGAGCTCCCATAAACCAATAGTTTTTTGGAGACGAAAGTCTAAGGATCAACAGAGAGATGCCTTTTAGACTCAAAACCTTGAAGTCATTCTCTTGATGTAGCTCTGATGATCACTGGATTAAGTCCTATGATTCCTGGAAAACATCTTCAATACCCAAAGACCTTTCTGTTCCACATGTTAGAATGGCCATGGTGTCTGCTCTGACTTGCCCACTCCAGTGACATTATAATCCTGAAGGAGGCTAAAAGGCTGAGACGAGGTGGAGGTAAAAGGAAGTCCTCTTTCCTGATGCCATTTGCCCTCAAGTTTCTCCTCTTTTCTGGAACAGTAGCTAGAGTTTAACCTAGGTTCAAGGGTTCAACCCCAGAATGGAAACTGTCAGAGCATTAAATATATCAATAACTCTGAAAATGGAAAAGAGTCTGATTTTTTAGGAGATTATGAAAGAAATATCAGCAGAAGTTGGTGAAGGACAGGGAGAAGGCAAGTGTGGAGTACCAGAACATCTAACTGATGCCAAGATCCTCTTATCACTCTCATGAAATGTATGTAGCAAATATAGAAAATGCCACTGACCCTGCAAGATGTCAACCAGGTCATTCCCAGTAATATGATTAAATTGAAAAACACATATAAGTGGGGATATGAAACAATTCATACCTTATTGGTGGGAATGTAAAATGGCACATCATGGGAAAAAGGTCTGACAGATTCATATGAAGGTCAATATATACCTACTATGTGACCCAGCAGTTGCACTCCTAGATAAAACATACTTCCACAAAAAGACTTTTTAAGAATCTTTATAGCAGCTTTATTCATAATAACCAAAAACTAGAAACAACCCAAATGTTTCTCAATTAGAGGAGAGATGAACAAATTATGGTGTCTTTTGTAATGGAATATTACTCAGCAATAAAAAATAATGAAAGGCTGATATGCATAATAACAAGAATAAATATCAAAAACATTATGGATAAATAAATTGTGGTGTATTTATAAAATGAAACATTAGCAGTTTCAGAAAAAGAGTTACACATACATGCAACAAGGATAAATCTCCAAACTAAGAATCTGGACACAGAAAAGTAGACCAAAAAACAACATACTGTATGATTCCATTTATATGAAATTCTACCGGTTGGGCAATGATTGAAAGGAAGAAGAAAGAAGACAACTTTCTAGGGTGACAGAAATGTTCTACATCTTGATTGGAGAGTTGGTTTCTTAAGTATATACATTTGAAAGAAATCATCCAATTGTACTTACTTAAGATCTCTGTGTAATTATTGAATATAAATTTGACCTCAATAATTTTTAATTAACAATAAAAAAATTCCATCGGTCTTTGCTTCATTCCAAGGGCACATGTACCTATATATGCTGGCTTGTGTCATTCTAGAAAAATTTGTGAGAGATACTCAACAATCTCTCTGGTCTGGAAGCAACGTGGCAAAGGAGCTGACAGTCTGCCCAAGTTAATGCAAAGCTGGAGGCAGCTGGTCTTACAAAAGCTTTCACACAAGCTTAGGACAATGCCTTTAACAGGTAACCACAAAATTGTAACATCCCCAGTGGAGCCTTTGTGTCAATAGAAATCTCATTTAGAGTGGGCACCCAGCTCCTTCTAAGCCACAAGAGCCTGATGAATTGCTCAGCTGTTCTTTCAGGCTGTTCCAGTTTTGATGGTAACTAAGGAGAAAGAAACCCAGGTTTTCAGTGTTGTAAAAATTCAGTCTAGCTAGCATAAAGTGTCGTGAAAGAGCAGCCAAAAAATAAGACAACAGAATAATGAGGCCACATGCTCCCAGATCTGCTCTTCTTTCTTTCCTATCACCAATTTAGTCCTAATTCTAGTTGACTAGAACATGTTGGATTTACTATGAGCCAGGTGCTGTGCCATGTACCTGGAATGCAGGTAAAAGATCCCAATCCTTTAGAAACTCAGTCTGTTGGAATTAGCTGTCACATCCATCATCTAATTTGATCCTTGCAATCTCTCTGAGACAAGTAAAGCAGGAGTAATTACAACTCCTATTTTTCAAATGAGGAAATTCAGACTCAAGAGAAATGAAATTATTTGCCCAAGGCTACATAGCAAGTAGTAAACTTAAGATTTGAATTGAGATGTTCTTCTGCTGGGTTCCATGTTCTTTCCAATGCATGATAGATATATGTAAAACAGGTAGGTGTCCCTTCTCTACTGTAAATACTTTGAAATCTTGAGTCTGAAGAATATGAGCATAGAACTGATGGTGAGAAAACGAATCAGCACCAGGTGGTGCTTGATCCTCCACCAGGCATCCAAGACATTACTTGTGCACTGTCTGAATAGATACAGAGAGTGTGGAATTGGCTCAGACAGGTGATCCATATCCGCAGTGATGTGATCTGATGGATGAATCTGATGAGGGACGGTGAATGTTTAACCAGGTAAGTAGCTGGTAGCCACGTTAATTAATTCCACTGTTGTCCATCAGTATCATTCATTAGTCTCTGATCTATGGGTGAGGGCAGAAGAGCCCCAGTGAGGCAGGGAGGGCACCAGAGTCCCAATCCAGTAGGAAGCAGCTCAGAGCAGCTTTTCACATCTCTGTCCAAGTTCTTGGTTGAAAGCAACAGATTTGGACTCTGCTCCCTTTAGCAAAAAACAATCTATTAAGAATACAGGTGGCTCACAAATCTATGGAAAATTTGAATATCCAGTCTTCAGAAAGGACAGAACTAGAGAGAGTCTGAGGATTCAGGTACCAAGGACAAAGGGAAAAATCTCTTCCCACTGCTAACTTCATCAGTTTTTAATCCTTTCTTGTCAACCAAGATTCAATATCCAAAGGGAGACAGAGCCTGATTGGCTTAATTTGGGCCACCTGCTTTCTCTTTGCCAGGTGATGGAAAGAGTACCTTGAAGAAGAATTCCCTGAAAAATCACAAGCACTAAGTCAAGACTTGGTTCCTCAAAGGAAAATCAGTATTCCATTAATGCTGCTTCCAGAGAAGCAATGCTGTGAAGGCAAAGAACCTTGGATGTTCACTATCAAATTCACAGGCAACCAAAAGACTAGGAAGGGAACCAACAGGGAGACCAAGTCAGAGAATGTAATGGCAAGAAAAAGTAAGCGCTCCTTGTAGCCCAGAACTCCCCACTATACACTAACTCCAGGTAAATAGCAGCAAACATCTTTCTAGACCCCAATGAGTCCTAAACTAAGGCTGATGAGATCTTTATTGCCTTACTCAGAACAGGCTCAGGAATCGGAAGAATTTGAGACTTCAGAGAATGATAACAACATTAGGCATGACATCTTGGAGAAGCTAAAAAAAAGCAAGGGCTAGCCAAAAGAGAGTAAGTATAGTGTTAAGCTCACTGTAGCTTGTGAATGATAAACAATAAGAATCAAATGGCTTGTATTTAAATGATTATGCTATTTATAATACAGAAAAACATGATGAAAATGCATTAAAATATAGGAAAGAAAAACCACTGAAGATATTTTAGCATTAGATACACTTCATCAGAGAAAGATAGTCCATTGGTTTGAAACTTGTACCATGGCGTACCATTCAGAATGCTTTGGCTATAAGCAATAGTAAACCTTTAATTACTCTGGCTTAAACAAGGAAGAAAGTTAGTATTGCTTAAAACAAAATACACGGAGCTAGGACAAATTCTAGTAACAATAAAATTACTAACTCAATGATACCATTATGGCTTAGACCAGCAGTTATCAAAACTATTGGTCTCAGGACACTGTTTATGTAGGTTATATCTATCAATATTGGTTGCAGTGAAAATTAAAACAGAAACAGTCAATGTTGTTTTGTTTAAAGTATATAGAAAAAATTAGTCTTTTTTTTTTTAATTTTTTTATTTATTTATGATAGTCACAGAGAGAGAGAGAGGCAGAGACACAGGCAGAGGGAGAAGCAGGCCCCATGCACCGGGAGCCCGACATGGGATTCGATCCTGGGTCTCCAGGATCATGCCCTGGGCCAAAAGCAGGCGCCAAACCGCTGCGCCACCCAGGGATCCCGAAAAAATTAGTCTTATACAGATAATGTAGTTAGAAAAGGAAGAAGCATTTTCATAGCTTTGTCAGATAACTGTAGATATTCTTTTTTTTTTAAAGATTTTATTTATCTATTCATGAGAGACAGAGAGAGAGAGAGACAGAGAGAGAGAGGCAGAGACACAGGCAGAGGGAGAAGCAGGCTCCATGCAGGGAGCCCGACGCGGGACTCGATCCCAAGTCTCCAGAATCACGCCCTGGGCTGAAGGCGGCGCTAAACTGCTGCGCCACCGGAGCTGCCCAATTGTAGATATTCTTGATATTATACTCAAACTCAAGATTAGTTTCCTGAAGATTAGTTATAATGTGGACCTGAAATCATATCAGTGAACTTTTTATATTGTTATACCCATTGGTCTATCTTGCACCTTGAATGGATCTTTAACCTATGCATAATTTTGTAGAATTAAGCATTGGCCATTTGGAAAATATTAGTTCACTAAATTATGCAGATCTTCCAAATATTGACACATTTCATTATACGATATCAAAATAATCTGATTAATATAAACCCTCAAATATTGGGAAGCTATCAATAAATATTAGGAAGATGTCAAGTTCACAGTAACAAATCAAATTTTCCAAAATTCTAATTTTGCTCCAAGGCTTGACCTTTATCACTGATAACAAATACTGTCCATTGTTTTCTCTGAAGTGTCTCACTTTGTCCAAGTTTGAGATAATGTCTACCAAATCCTCAAGTTTAGGTAACCATAGTTTGTCAGTCATTCTTTCAAGCAAAAAAGGAGTTAAATTACTTCAGAACCCAAGCAGTCACACATGTGCTTTCCCCCAAAACAACCATCATACTTTAATATGTGGAGAAGGGATTTATGAACATTTGCCATTTTTAAAATACAGATACCAATGGGCAGCCCAGGTGGCTCAGCGGTGTAGCATTGCCTTCGGCCCAGGGTGATCCTGGAGACCTGGGATCGAGTCTCACGGTGGGCTCTCTGCATGGAGCCTCTGCCTGTGTCTCTGCCTCTCTCTCTCTCTCTCTCTCTCTCTCTCATGAATAAATAAATAAAATCTTTTAAAAAAATACAGATATCAAAAACGTGTATTCAAGGGTCAAAAATTAATAGAATTAAAACTTTTTACTTCATCAGACATTGAGTGAAACTAGTTGGGATTCTTTTTCCTCCAAGTGCATGGTGCAAGGCAAGAATACAATGATAAGGGCAGCCCAGGTGGCTCAGCGGTTTAGCGCCACCTTCAGCCCAGGGTATGATTCTGGAGACCCGGGATCAAGTCCCATATTGGGCTCCCTGCATGGAGCCTGCTTCTCCTTCTGCCTGTGTCTCTGCCTCTCTCTCCGTGTGTCTCTCATGAATAAATAAATAAAATCTTAAAAAAAAATACAATGATAAGACAATAGTGTGTACAATATGCACCAATGACTAACAGTTTTACCAACCAGTGCAACATCGGTGCAAATGTCAGCTGTAGAGTAAAGGGAAATAGTATTTTAGTATTATTTTGAAGATAGTTTTGATCCCATAAAACTCCTGAAAGGACCTTAGGGACTACACTATGAGAATAGCAGGCTTAAACTTAGCAAGATCTGGAGGACAGAGTGGGATCACTTACCCTAAATCATGTGGGAGAGGAGTAGGTACCTAAACAAAACTCGGATTCTGTTAGGAAGAAAGAAGGAATAATGGACACCAGTAGATAATCAAAAGTACCCACTACATATGGACACAATATATGGAAATCATACCACAGTTAATATGGTTAACTGCTGTGGAATTAAACTAATAGTTATAAGCACCTTCCTAAATGTTGTCAAAGTAACTGGATATATACATGCAAAGTATAAGGTTGGATCTCTACCTCAGACCATATACAAAAATTAACTCAAATCAAAGACCTACATGTAAGAACTAAAAATATAAAGATCTTAGAAAAAAACAAAAAAGGTAACTTTTGATGACCTTGAGTTTGGCAATGTCTTCTTAGATATGACACAAAAAACATAAGCAATGAAAGAAAAAAATAGATGAGTTGGATTTAATAAAATATAAAAACTTGTATATCAAAGAACACCATCAAGTAAGTGAAAAGATAGGGACACCTGGGTGGCTCAGTGGTTGAGTGTCTGCCTTCAGCTCGGGGCATGATCCTGGGGTCCCGGAATCGAGTCCCACATCAGGCTCTTTGCATGGAGCCTAGTTCTCCCTCTGCCTATGTCTCTGCCTCTCTCTCTGTGTCTCTCATGAATAAATAAAATCTTTAAAAAAAAAAAGTAAGTGAAAAGATAATCCACTGAATGGGAGAAATATATGCAAATCATACATCTGATAAGGATCTAGTATCCAAAATATAGAAAGAACTCTTATACATTTCAATAACAAAAGACAATCCAATGAAAAGAAATGGGTAAAAGATTTTAATAGAAAGATATACAAATAGCCAACAAGCACACACAAAAAAATAACCAACATCACTGGTCATTGGGAAAATACAAACCCAGACCACAGTGGGATATTACTTCATACCCACTAGGATGACTATAGTAAAGAAATGAAAAAATAGCATGTGTTAGTGAGGATGCAGAGTCACTGGAACCCTCACAAATTGCTGGTGGGAACATAAAATGGTTCTGCTGCTATGGCAAACAGTTTGTCAGCTCCTCCAAAAGTTAAACATAGAATTACCATACGATCCAGAAATTCCTCTCCTAAGTATGTACCCAAAAAAATTGAAAACAGGAGTTCAAGCAAAAAGTTACACACAAACATTCATAACAGCACTATTCGCAATTACCAAAAGTTGGAAACAATTCAAATGTATCCATCCACACATCCATGGATAAACAAAATGTGGTATATGCGTACTGTGGAATATTATTCAGCCATACAAAGGAACAAAGCACTGACATGCTACGACATAGATGAATCTTGAAAACATTTTGCTAAGTGAAAAAAGCCAAACACAAAAGATCACATATCTTATGACTCCATTTGCATGAAAATTTAGAAGGGACAAATCCAAAGAGCCAGGAAGCAGATTCGTGTTGCCAGGCCTGGGCAAGGGGAAATGGAGAGTGACTGCTTAATGAGTGCAGGGTTTCCCTGGGGCATCAGGAAAATCTTCTGGAATTTGATAGGGGTGATGATTGCACCCCATTGTGAACATACTAAGAGCTACTAAATTGTATGCTTTTTAAAAAATGGTTAAAATGGTGAATTTATGTGATGTGATTTTTTACCACAACTTGAAGAAAAGAGAAACAAAAACAAAACGAAAAAACCTTGCTAAGGTTGTACAATAGCAAATAAGTCTCAGAAATGGAATGGCAAATGAATTTGCACAGTGCTGGAAGTCTAAGTCCTGCAACCATTGCAGAAGGCAACCCACTAGGTTCAAGCCATAGGAGGCAGGCAATACCCCGACAGAGAGACAAAGCTTCTACTGCACTCAGCTGACAAGGCTGTGAGGCTGACTGAGCCGTATCAGGGGCAACACACAAGCACGCTAATATAAGCAAGCAAGTATACCCCCCTGGAGAAAGAGACAGAGCTGATCAAAGTACACCTGGCATCGGATGTTACAGTGAAAACAGACCTTGAAAATATTCTCATTTTAGAGACTTTAAAATCTGTTTCAGAAATTTCAGGAAAGTTACGACGTGCTTCAGGGAACATAGCTGGTTAGTGGAAGGACCTAGTGCCAGGGAACCAAAGCGTCCTGCCTCTTTCTACCACAGGATCTTCCTAGTCAGAGCAATTTCATAAACATCTTTCAGAATAGTTGTAACGCGAGTGTTTGTTATGCCAGGGACGACTGTATTCCCCCTACACATCCCCTCAAATATATGTACAAAGAGAAACCTGCTAGCTATCCTTTTAAAATAGCTCCTATCTTTGTGTTCTAAACCTTGGTTTATGTCACACCCAAGTTAGAGAGCTGGCTTATCTGAGACTGCCCCCCTAACTCGCCCAGAAATCAGTCACCAAACCTGCCAGTGCTCACTTTGGAACAGGGAGTGAATCCGGACGCTCCTCTGTTCTCATCACAATTCTCTGACCTTTGACTTGGACTATTTCAAACACCTCCTAACTGCCCAGACTTACCCATGGCTGCATCCCACACTGACTCAAGAGGCACATGAACTGTAAGTGGAAACTTGGGGAGTTCCAAACCCTATGACATTTGCTGTAGGTGGGATGGAATCTGGTGTAGTAGTGTTCTCCTCCTTGGACCTGGTTCCCGATTTAACAGTGACCATGAAACTAAGCTGTAAATACATTTAAAAGACTCTGACCTCAATAGTGGCAATGGAGACAAAGTCTTGGTAATTGATTCCTTCAGATGCACAGAGAGAGCAATCTTGACTTAGTGGTACAAACACCGGATTCTCAGGTTTCCTTAGCAACCTGCCGTCCTGCCCTCGGTGACAAATTGGCAGCTCCAATTTCCTTCTAGCTCTAAAAATTCTCATTCTATGAATATCTGTGGTTTTAGAGAGCCTACCAAAGGGGAGTGGTGCAAAAGTAAAACTATTAAACTTGACTATTAAACTTGGACTATTAAAATAGAAGCAGGGACACAGATGGCTGGTTCAGAGGTAATCTGCTGGAATTCAGGGAAACAGCAGGCTGTTTCTCCCATGGACAGAATATGGTACCAGGAGAGTCCAATGGCAATTCTAAATTCGCACAAGTTTGAGTTATGCTCCAGCCCACTCTGTTAACTAAGGAAAAGTACAAATGATTGAAAGCTTTCTTTTTTAAATGGCTACAAACTATGAATTTCAGGAATTCCATGGTCATATTCCAGAGAAAATGTCATTATCCAGAACTATTCTCTGCCAATGCATGACAAGCTATTACTGTATTGTACCATTAGAAACACCAGTGCTAAGTCTAGATGTTCAGATGTTCAGACTTGAGGCTGAGGTTCATGTTTGATCTGAGCCTACAGCATCTGGAAGGACAGGGAGAGAAATAGGAAAACCATCAAATGGGGCCTGAACTTCCCCGGACCTGCAATGTCACAGGTTGTCCTTCTCACAGGAACACAGTGCACACAGTAGGCTGCAACCAATGTTCTTGAGCAAGATAAACTAAGGGTGGCTGTTCTCTTTACTATAAAATATATGTGGCTTCAGACCCAGGGAATTTATATAACATCCACCAATCCTTTGCTTAGAGTCCCTTTTGTTTACTGTTCCTGTGAGTTTCTCTCTCTCTCTCTCTCTCTCTTTGAGTTTTGTTTTTGATTCAAATAACTCCATGAAGAGTTTGGGAAAAACTTATCCATATATATCACAAAGAAGCCAAAAAGACAGTCAGAGATCTCACCAGGAGCCCTGGGGAGTGACAAACCAGGTCAGGACATCTTCCTCTGCTGGTGGCCAAGTCTTGCCTGCAGAAGCCTGGCCACCCACAACATTCTCCAGGTCCTCCAGGGGCCCAAGGAGAGCAAGTCACCAAGTTCTGGACAGAAGCAGCAGCAAAGAGCTAACAAAATTCCACTTTTGCTGCCCAATGAAAGCTAGGTTAGGGAGTATAGCTCAGGGCCATTACCCAAACAGGTCTGTTAAGGTCTGTTAAGGTCCAAGGTCAGCCTCCACCCAGGGTAAGGTGGAGTCTGCAAAGAAAATACACTTGCAGACTGGCAGGTGGCAACCTCTGGCTGGCTCAGAAGGAAAATGAAGGACAAGAACAAAAGCTTACAGTGGAATATTACTCAGCCATCAAAAAGAAAGAAACCTTGTCATTTGCAATGATGTGGGTGGAACTAGAGTGTATGATGCTAAGTGACAAATATCATATGACTTCATTCATATGTGGAATTTAAGAAGCAGAACTGATGAACATAGGGGAAGGGAAAGAAAAAGTAAAATAAAAACAGAGGGAGGGATGCCTAGGTGGCTCAGCAGTTGAGCGTCTGCCTTTGGCTCAGAGTGTGATCCTGGAGTCCCGGGATCAAGTCCCACATCAGGCTCCCTGCATGGAGCCTGCTTCTCCCTCTGCCTGTGACTTTCCCTCTCTCTGTGTGTGTCTTTCATAAATAAATAAAATCTTAAAAACAAACAAACAGAGAGGGAGGCAAACCATAAGAGACTCTTAACTATGGGAAACAAACTGAGGGTCACTAGAGGGGAGTAGGGTAGGGGGATGGGGTAACTGGGTGATGGGCATTAAGGAAGGCACGTGATGGAATGAGCACTGCTATATACAACTGATGAATCACTCAATTGTACCCCTGAAACTAAGAATACACCATATATTAACTAACTTGAATTTAAATAAAATCTAAAAAAGAAAAAGAAGGAAGAAGAAGAGAAGGAGGAGGAGGAGAAGGAGAAGAAGAACAAGAACAAGAACAAGAAGAAGAACAAGAAGAGGAAGAAATGCTACTCATTTTTCCTGAGGAGCTGTGGGAGATCACTCTGCCCAATCAACAAACCAGACCAATGACTGTGAGCCAGCGCCCAAAGTCTATGACCACCTATGACCACAGAGGAAGCTGTGCGGTAGGAGGCTGGCTCTATCTATGGAGGGAAATCCTTCACAGCACCCCTAAAGCAAATGAATATTCATGATGCCTAGGAAACCTTATTAAACCTTGCCAGTTTAGGAAATAGGAATATCTCAAATATTGGTCCCCTGCCTGCCAAGCTTTGGGTGCTAGAGGGTGTTCACTCGTAAGATGTGCTCTGCCAAGGCCTTGAACCTGAAAGTCTGGTGGGCAGGGTGGAGTCTAGAGACAACAGGGGGCTCCCATGCCCGGGGCTCAGTGTGTGCTTTAGGACAGAGTGGCTGCCCCCTCCTTTGCTGCCAGTGTACTGTGGGAGCCTGGAGCCGCCCTCATTCTATTAAACACTGCTCAGATGTTCAAGGGACAGTGGTCATTTGCCCAGAGCCTCTGTTCCCTTTCCAGCTCCCTCTGAGAGAAGACCTGGCCTTGAACCTCTTCCCAGTTGGCTGGATGCTCTTCCCCCTCAGTCTGGTTCCTGCCAGCTCTTTTCTTGCCTAGTCTTCACCTCCCCCTGCCCCCGCATTGCCTGCATGCTTCTAGGATACCCACAAGACCTTGAGAACTATTGTCACTGCCATTCCTTTGTTCCCTCCTCCACCTCCTTGGATCAAATAGTGGCTTGAGTGTTGCTGGCACTCAACCCACAGAGGCAAAGAGAACTGGCAGGAAATGGGCAACCCTCTCTCAGTGGGCCTTTGCCCAGTGTGGCACAAGAGATCAATGTAAGAAACTGCCTGGATCCCGACGTTAGTGCCCCTCTCCCTCTGTACAGCCCCGCATCCTCTCATTTATACTCTTTCCCTCTTCTTTCTCTGATTTACCCCTTTTCTTCGTTCTGTCTTACTGGCTCCTTTCCTTCCTCTTCCTCTTTCTATCTCTGGGTGTTAGTTGGGGTTTTTTTTCCTGCCTTCCCTCCTCTTCACTTCTTCCAGTTTCTTAGCCTCTCCCACACAGAAGTGTAATTGGTTGCCTGGATTTGTACAACAGCCCCCTAAAAACCTCTCTGTGGATGAGGCCTCCACCTCTAATTCTTTCTTCACTTTAGACAGAGTGACTGCTTTAGGTCACTCTCTGATTCGAGACCCTGCACCAACTTCCCAGTGCCCACAGGCCGGAGTCCAAACTCCAATATGGCAGAAGGTGCCCTTGGTCACGTGCCTTTCTCCTATCCACTCAAGTGTTTATTGGTTTAGCAAACAAATCAATTCCATTATAGAGCACCTACCTTGAGCAGATACTGTATCAGGAGCTGAAGATAAGTTAAGTACAGAATAAACACAAAAATATTGACAAACGAAACCATGTAGGAGATTTGCTTCAGGAGTCAGTATAGACAAAACAAGCTATAGAGAACACAAGATTGACTATGAGGTGATATTTATTGAAGCTGGGTGATGGATGTGGGGCTTCATTGTGTTATTCACTCTATCTCAGTATAGGTTTGAAAATTTTGTGTTAAAAATACAATGGGTAAGAGATTGGCAAGTATCTTGGCATCCCTTTTCTCACGGTTCTCCATGGGCTTGATGTTTGGAATTCCCAAAGCAGCTTATCATAACGTTATTACAATTTGTTGTAATTTGTTGCTTAATTGTCTGCCTCTTCTACTAGGCTACAAGTTCTGTGTGCACAGGGGCATGTTTTTTGGCTCTCTCTCTACTTTTTACCCAGGGCCTAGCACACGCTAGACGCTCAGCAAATCTTCACAGAATGAATGAGGAGAATGAACTCTGTAGGCTCTAAGCAGAGCCCCTAGCACAAACCTGGCCTCCCTGCAGCGTCTGCCGGGCGGGGGGAGGGGGGGGGAATGGGTGAGGAAGAGGAGGAGCTATCTCGGCACTGGCTGGGCACCATGGTCACAATTTGTACTCTGGGCTACTAGCTTTGGGGCAGAACCCACTGAGAGTGGTGTCCTAGAAATTTTCTGGACAGAAAAATTTGAAGCTCCTTTTGTAAAGTCCAGATTAATTACCTGGTAATACTTTTTCTGACTTTTCAATTAATTATAAAGTGAGTCAAGATGACATTTAGTGCAAGTTTCTTCTCAATAATACAGCACTGGCATCTTGCCATACTTTAACACAGAGCACATAAGTACAAATTGTTTAAAATGACATGATTTATACTTAAGAGAAGTGTCCAGTGCAGGACAATTCCACCTGGTTGACATATATAGCTGGTCATATATCTGCCTCTCAGAGCAAGACCTTTCTTGAAGCAGCTACCCCATCTAGTCTTGCTATCTCCTGTTCAGTTTTTTAAATAGCATTAATCACTATCTGCAATCACACATGGTGTAGTTATTGGTGGTCTTAGAGTTTGAACAACCGATAAACAAGGGCTCTGTCTGGTTTTAACCAATGCTGGACACAAGGTAAGTACTCAGTGAATGAATGAATGAAACTGGCATTTTTTATGGAGCAGGGTTCCTCTGCATTAACGCAAGGAAGAATTGTTTGTTTCTTTGTTTGTTTGTTTGTTTGTTTGTTTTTAGAGAGGGAGAGAGACAGAAAGGGGCAAAGGTGGGCAGTGAGGGAGAGGGAGATAGAGAGATCATGACCTGAGCTGAAATCAAGAGTCAGATGCTCGGGATCCCTGGGTGGCGCAGCGGTTTGGCGCCTGCCTTTGGCCCAGGGCGCGATCCTGGAGACCTGGGATCGAATCCCACGTCGGGCTCCCGGTGCATGGAGCCTGCTTCTCCCTCTGCCTGTGTCTCTGCCTCTCTCTCTCTCTCTGTGTGACTATCACAAATAAATAAAAAAAAATTAAAAAAAAAAAAAAAAAAAAAAAAAAGAGTCAGATGCTCAACCGACTGGGCCACCCAGGCGCCCCAGAAGCAAACTTTTTAATACAGTCTTTTTGTCTCTGCATTCATGCAAGACTACAAAAGTGTTCTTTCAGTAAGTATACAAAGGTAATAACACATTTTAACAACATGAATGAAATGAGCAAAAGAAAGAGCTCTCTTAGCCCGTGATCTCCCTCTGCAACCCAAAGAAGTTCTGAGTAACATCAATGGCTTCAAATATAAAACGTTAGCAGCACAACCCCTTTTATCTTTTCAGTGGAGTACTTACGTAAATAAGTACTGTCTAACTAAGGAACAGTATGCAGTATTCACAGAAATGGAACCATTTTTACAAGCCTTTGGGAATTCTTCTGCAATAGCATTTTTAAGGATTACGTGTTGTTTTGCTGTATGGATTTCCTTATTACTGGGCACTGAAGTTAATCAAATGTTTCACTATTTTACGCGCTGTTGCTATTAAAATGTTTGTGTTAATAGTTACATCTTTGTGCTAGATAATTACTTCTATGGAAGAAATTCCTTGTAACCAACTTGTTCAATTGAAGGATATAAATATTATCAAAGCTTTTGCTAGCTTTCCTTATTTCCAAGTTCTTGATCTGTGAAGCTAAGTAGGTCCCTAATTCCATCCTAAAACTAGAGTCCTGCCCTATGTCCCTATCAATGGGTGGAAGCTTGGCCCTCATATTTAGGCCTCCCGGACGGCTCTGTATGTCACAGGTATGCCTGTCTATCTGGCTCTCTCTCATGGCTCCTTTCCAGATTCTCTGCTCCACTGCTCTGTCTTCTAGAACAGGACACTTTTCTGTACCCTATTAGACATTGCCAGACCCCTTGCACAGGGTCACCCCTGCCCTAGTCAGGTGCTGTCTTCCCCTACTGCCCTCTCTTGTGCGTAAACACACAACAGTGCTAAGCCGTGACAACTACTACAGTGTCTTGGCTCTTATGGCACATTTCTGGTTATCTCTACAATTACGTATTACTGCTTCCTTGGTCATGTACTCTTAAATGTAACTCTCGATTATAACTTTGTTCCTTTAATAGAACATGATCATCTTTATGATGACCAACTCTGTGGCATGGGTTCTAGGATGCCTTGTGGAAAAACTGCATGACAATTACTAACAACACCTTAAAAGACTAGTGATTCTAATTATCCTAATCATAAAAGAATGATATTTAACCCGCTTTAAAAAATTTTTTTACTATGGTAAAATACACATAACATAACTTTACCATTTTAACCATTTTTAGGTGTACGATTCAGCGGCATGTGAGTACATTCACAGTGTTACATAACCATCACCACCACCTATTTCCAAAACTCTTGCGCCACCCCAAACAGCAACTCTATAACCATTAAGCAATAACTTCACATTCCCCTCTCCCAGTCCTGGCAACTCCTATTCTACTTTTCTGTCTTTGTGAACTTGTCTACTTTTGACATCTCATGTAAGCGGAATCAGAAGTGTTTGTCTTTTTGTGTCTGGCTTATTGCACTTAGCACTAATATTTTCAAGGCTCATCCATGTATCAGAATTTCGTTCCTTGTTATGGCTGAATTATATTCTGTCACATGTGTATACTGAAGTTTGTTTATCCAGTCATCTGTTGATGGACACTTAGGTTGTCTCCACAATTTGACTATTGTGACTAATGCTGGTGTTACTAAATGGCTAACAACTCTAATTACCCTAATTGGAAAACAATGGTATATAACCTGTTTTTGTGTTCCACCTCTGTTCCAAACAGTATATATATATATATATATATATATATATATATATATATATATATATCAGTGCTTTAAACGTATAACAAACTAGTTTAATTTCATGTTCACCTTGGTCCAGGAATTATTTGAGGAAGTTACAAAATACAAAAGAATCAAAACAGGTAAAGAGGGGGAAGATGAAAAGAAAACTAAGGATGGTATTATAAAATGAAGCTAGTGGTAACATACATAAAAATGCACAGTATAGCAGAAGTTCTGGCAAAGTAGATAGGCTACAATTTCTCAGCTTCCTACTGACCAAAGAGAGAAAGAATTACTCATAAGAATCACAGGGTCTATAAAATAAATAAATAAACACTGCGAGTTGCTCTGGAAAAAGAAGCCTAGATGTTCCCACTATTGAATCACAAGAGAATCGGTGATTTGATACAGTAGAGTGTGTCTTCGTTGACTTCCTTAGTAAATACAAACTGAGTTTCACATAGCTGTTTCTTAGCGAGCTACTCTAAAGTAGAACATTAATAACAACAAAACAATAACAAAGGGAGGAGGTAAATGAAAGCTATCCAGATACTCAGTTCTCTGCTCCAGGAATGAAATGTGGGTCTTAACAGGAATTGATGAACTGTGTACTCTCAAGGAATGATGTCTTAATTATGATTTCTTATAACTACATTTTTTATTGAGTTGAATAGCAGAAAACTTTAGGTTATAATTTCTGAGAAGAATCTAGAAGCTCTTTGCCCATGCTATTGATGAGGGGAAAATTGATTTACTGAATAATTTTCTAAGCAGAATATAGTCCTGGCAACCCTTTATTTAAAATTAGAAGGCCTAGGGATGCCTGGGTGATTCAGCGGTTGGGTGGCTGCCTCCAGCTCAGGCTGTGATCCCGGGATCTGGGATCGAGTCCTGCATCGGGCTCCTATGAAGAGTCTGCTTCTCCCTCTACCTGTGTCTCTGCCTCTCTGTCTCTGTGTGTCTCACATGACCTAGACATTTCACTCTTATGTATTTACCCAAAATAATTAAAACATGTTCACAAAAGGACTTACATAATGTTCGTAACAGCAACTAGGCTTTTTCCAGTTTTTCATAATAATAAAAAACTAGGCGTCCATCAATAGGAGAATGGATAAACACACCGTGGTTTACCTATATAATAATAAGGAAATAAAATAAATAAAAAAGAAAGAACAATTTATACAAGCAACATTATGCTGACAAAAATTTGGTAGATGAGGAAATCACGTGAAAACTTAAAAGTGTGCCGTCGAGTCAGAGTGAGGATGCTTGTCTAATTCCAGGGCCCCGGTTAAGTGGCCTCAGTTTTGTCCTGCAGAAAACAGAACTAATATCCCACAGTTGTGAGAATTACTTAAAGATGGATGTGACTTTATTTTGTATTTAAAAATTTTACATACCAGTTATCTGTATGTGTCATTCTGTAATTTGCTTCCATTCATTTAACCCATTTGAAAGTACTTGGTAAAGATCAGCACAGAATAAATATTATTAGTCAAAATAAGATATCAGATGGCAGGAGGGGAGAAAAGAGAAATATAGCTCAAGGAAGACATCATATAATAAATTTATTATGTTTTGTTGCCAAAAATATCATGCCGAATGAAAGAAGCCTTACCAAAGAGTGCACACTATGATTTCATTTATGTGAAATTCTAGAACAGATGGATATATCCATCCACAGTGGATAAAATCAGAGCAGCAGTTACCTCTGATGGGTTGGGGGTAGGGATTGATTGAGACAGGAAAGGGAAAGTGGAATGATGTGCTATGTTTTACAGGAGTTTAAAAGGGACGAAACTCATCAAATTGTACTCTTACTTTTTTACATCCCTTTGTATATAAAATTTACCTCAAAAGAAAGAAAACTGAGAAGCCTGGGTGGCTCAGCGGTTTCTTTTTTTTTTCTTTTTTTATAATAAATTTATTTTTTATTGGTGTTCAATTTACCAACATACAGAATAACACCCAGTGCTCATCCCATCAAGTGCCCCCCCAGTGCCCGTCACCCATTCACCCCCACCCCCCGCCCTCCTCCCCTTCCACCACCCCTAGTTCGTTTCCCAGAGTTAGGAGTCTTTATGTTCTGTCTCCCTTTCTGATATTTCCCACACATTTCTTCTCCCTTCCCTTATATTCCCTTTCACTATTATTTATATTCCCCACATGAATGAGAACATATAATGTTTGTCCTTCTCCGACTGACTTACTTCACTCAGCATAATACCCTCCAGTTCCATCCACGTTGAAGCAAATGGTGGGTATTTGTCATTTCTAATGCCTGAGTAACATCCCATTGTATACATAGACCACACCTTTATCCATTCATCTTTCGATGGACACTGAGGCTCCTTCCACAGTTTGGCTCAGCGGTTTAGCGCCACCTTGGGCCCAGGGCGTGATCCTGGAGTCCCGAGGATAGAGTTCCATGTCGGGCTCCCTGCGTGGGGTCTGCTTCTCCCTTTGCCTGTGTCTCTGCCTCTGTGTGTGTGTGTCTCTCATGAATAAATAAATAAAATCTTTAAAAACAGAAAACTAACTATAAAGAAACATTGAACTCTTATTAATGAGTGCATTTAGATGGAAGTGTACTGATGTCCACAACTTAATTTTAAAATTCATTAATCATGAGTGTATGACACAAGACAAAGTAAAAAATGTTAATGGTAGAATCTCTGTGGGGATATACAATTATGTCCTGTAAAATTCTTTCAAGTTTCCTGTATGCTTGGAAACCTTTGTATTCTAAAAACTCCAAAAGAAATTGGAGATTTTAACCCAGATTTTTGCCTAAAGTTATGACCATTCCATTTCTGCAGAGAAATGGACCTAAGGAAAAAAATAGTTTAACAATAAACATGTTTAAAGTTCCTAAAAGAGACCTAGATATCCCTGAAGTTTCCATTATTAACCTAGGATGTGTTTTTTAATTGTTTATTTACAGTATCCGTCAATAGTTTGGAAAAATTCTAATGAGGTAAATCCTAACATCAGCTTGACATGTTCAACTCAGGACATTACTCTTGCAGTTTTAAGTAAAATCCACCAGGTGGCAGAGGAAAGGAATCACAGAAAACATGTACATTTCCTAATTTAAATGAATAGTGGCAAACATCCTATTACTTCTGTTAATAGAAAAGATCTGCAGACTTTTAACATGAAGTTCACTAGACAGAACATAGAAGTTAATGTGCGATTTAAATCTGAATGCCAATCTCTGCCTGAGGATATTTGTTTATACTATAAAAAAAAAAAAGGTGCTTTTTCTTATTTGCCAAACTTGTTTGCACAATTGCCTTCTTATAGGAGACTGACTATGTAGTTATCCACTCTCACTGCTCACGTGATGCAGCAGGTGCACCATCACTCCCATTCGGCTTACAGTGGTCCGAGCCTCCCCACTCCCACCAGAGCCCAGAGCCATTAAGCTTCTCAGTGCATCACCACTATTAACAGATTTTTATTTTTTTTATTTTTTTTTAATTTTTATTTATTTATGATAGTCACAGAGAGAGAGAGAGGCGCAGAGACACAGGCAGAGGGAGAAGCAGGCTCCATGCACCGGGAGCCCGATGTGGGACTCGATCCCGGGTCTCCGGGATCGCGCCCTGGGCCAAAGGCAGGCGCCAAACCGCTGCGCCACCCAGGGATCCCTATTAACAGATTTTTAAAATTCAATTTGTTTAAAATTAATTTGTTTAAGTTAAAAAAGCCCACAAGACAATTCATCTATTTCTCCCACTTCCAACCCTTCCCCACCCCCGCCTTGAGCAACCACCAATCTGTTCTCTGTATCTATGAGCTTGGATATTTTTTTTCTAGATTCCATGTATAAGTACAGTATTTGTCTCTTTCTGTCTAATTTATTTCGCTTAGCATAATACCCTCAAGATTCACCCATTTTGGGGATCCCTGGGTGGTTCAGTGGTTTAGCACCTGCCTTCGGCTCAGGACATGATCCTGGAGTCCTGGGATCGAGTCCCACATTGAGCTCCCTGCATGGAGCCTGCTTCTCTCTCTACCTGTGTCTCTGCCTCTGTGTGTGTGTGTGTGTGTGTGTGTGTGTCATGAATAAATAAAATCTTAAAAAAAAAAGATTCGCCCATTTTGTCACAAATGGCAATATCTTATTCTTTATTATGGTGGGGTAATATCCCATGGTATATATATACCACATCTGTATTCATTCATCCATCCATTGATGGCTATTTAGGTTATTTCCATATCTTGGCTTTTGTAAATAATGCTACAATGGGGCAGCCCGGGGGGCTCAGCGGTTTAGCGCCACCTTCAGCCCAGGGTGTGATCCTGGAGACCAGGGATCCAGTCCCACGTCAGGCTCCCTGCATGGAGCCTCCTTCTCCCTCTGCCTGTGTCTCTGCCTCTCTCTCTTTCTCTGTGTCTCTCAAGAATAAATAAAATCTTTAAAAAATAATAATAATAATGCTGCAATGAACATGAGTATGCACGTATCTTTTCATATCAATGTTTTTTTCTTCAATAAATACCCAGAAGTGGAATTGCTGAATCATATGGTAGTTCTATTTTTAATTTTTTGAGGAATCTCCATACTACTTCCCATAGTGTATGGTTTCAGAGCTTGTGTTCAAGTCTTTAATCCATTTTGAGTTAATTTTTGTATATAGCATAAGATGGTGGTCAATTTTCATTCTTTTGCACATTGCTGTCCAGCTTTCACAGTACCATTTATTGAAGAGACTGCCTTTCCCCCACTGTACATTCTTGACTCCTTTGTCATAAATTAAAGTCGACTGTAAAGGGCAGCCCCGGTGGCAGAGCAGTTTGGCGCCGCCTTCTGCCCGGGGTGTGATCCTGGAACCCTGAGATCAAGTCCCGCGTCGGGCTCCCTGCATGGAGCCTGCTTCTCCCTCTGCCTGTGTCTCTGCCTCTCTCTCTCTCTCTCTCTCTCTCTGTGTGTCTCTCATGAATAAGTAAATAAAATCGTTTTAAAAATAAATAAAATAAAAAATAAAGCGACTGTAAATATGTGGATTTATTTCTAGGCTATTTCCTTCCATGATCTCTGTGTCTGTTTTTATGCCCATACCACGGTGTTTTAACTCCTATAGCTTTGTAATATAGTTTGAAATCAGGGAGCATGATGCCCCCAGCTTTGCTCTTCTTTCTCAAGATTGCTTTGGCTATTCGGGGGTCTTTGCTAATTCCCTACAAACTTTAGGACTGTTCTATTTCTAAATTCCTCACCACTGTTAACAGATCTCTTAAATACTACTCTTGTTGCTTTAAGGAAATGCTTTACTTGCTGTAATGACAAATTCAAAGTAGCGGAAATAAATGGCGGAAAAAAAAAACGAAAAATTATTCCCTACAATGTAATTACAAAGAGGCTAATAAGTAAGTAGATGAGACATTTTGAGTTATTCATAGAAATCAACATGTTTTCTAGATACGATCAACCTCCTGATTATCTCATTTGAGCAGGCCTTGATTTGACTTCTATAATTTTCCAGAGGGATTCCTAATTAGTCCTCATGCTGAATTAAGGCAGTCCCTCTACATTTCCCTTCTCTGACACATACTTTGGGATGTCAATGAAGCAGGAATGATGTAAGAAAGTTTCAACCATTGTCAAGCTTATTTTTTTGTGTGGGAGGAGAAAAAAGATGAATAAAAAAACAAAAATCAGATTTGTGGAGTGAGAATTCCTTTGAGCAAATAGATTGATCATATTTTTAGATGATGGAAAATGACTGTCCATTGGCAATTCTGCAGGTATGTCACGCTACCAGAGCATTCACGAGATTTTCAGTATAAAGGAGTTAGTGACATGGCATGGCACATGTTCAGCGAGAAGATGGTGAACATCCGTCAACTGCTCTCAGAAATTACACTGATATCACCAAAAACCCTGCTATGATATCAAAATCCTCTGGCTCATTTTGTTTTGCTGAAAAATGCATTGCTTGGCAATTTTTTTTAAGCTGACAAACATCATCTTAGGAGAGCAGAAGGTGAGAACTAGCACACAGTTTCAGAGCTTCTGGTTAGTCTCGGTTGGACTCGTCTAGCGAGTCGACTCATCCCTTTCCTAACGAGGCAGCAACCAGATGTATTGGTAGTACTTAGGATCACACCCTGCTGTAAATGCTTATTCAGCCACATTTCCAATATTTTGGAATTGCTACTTTCATTCCCATTTTAATACACATTTATGACCTAGTTTTTTTTAACTCTGCCACTTTTTTTATTACAATTCAGGCTAAACATTTATGAGAAAAAGAAAAATCAACAATGTTGTGCCAGCTGAAAAAAACACCCTAATTACAATAATGATAAAACAGCAAAAGGGAGTTTGTCTGACAATTAAAGAACTCAGGATCATCATGTTATAGCAAATTTTATGAATAGTGCATTTTATTGAATAGTAAGAAAAACAAGGACTAGTATATATATATATACTATATATATATATGCTTCTTCAAAAACTTTTGACCTCAGAATAGGAAAAATCCTCTTCCTATTTCTCTCAATTTCTTTCTCTTTTCCTCATATTAAATTTCCTCTAAACTAAAAAAGTTCTTTTTAAAAAAGCCAATTTTCAACTTAGTTGTAATTAGGTTTTAATCAATACAATTGTTTTTAACATTTATCACTGTCTTTCTCTCCAGTTAATTGGATTATCTTATAAGCCAGTCAACTACTTGCAATCAACATCAAATATCAGGCAAAATATTGGCTTCTATTGGGTGCCACAGAGGTATTACTATCCCTGGGGAAAATGTAGACACAGAGATTCAATCAAGTAGCATGAGTGGCCTTAAAGAAGTCACATTTCTTGAACTGAGTGATTGGCGATCCAGACTTGAAGGCTAGTCGACTAGACTTTGAGGCTAATGGGACAAGGCTTCCGGTCCAAGCCTCTGGTGGGCCAGATAATAATATGCTATCCTGGGGCCACAGATTCTAGTGAGCTAAACGTCTTACCTGTGTAAGCCGTAGGTCAAAATATAGATCAGACACAAGAAGGATCTTGCGTATCTACCCATCCCCACCGACAGAAAGATAGCTAAAAGCATAAGCCCTGCTGAGACCAATCGGTAGTGAAATTAAATACTGAGATTGACACGTACACACACATACACCTTGGAAATGTTAACTATGCTGAGTATGCTTGAAGTATCCTGACCACCATGTTGGATGAACCTACACATCATATTGCATTTGTCCCAAATGACACATCATTTGTTTATTAAAGACCTCTTCGGGCAGCCTGGGTGGCTCAGTGGTTTGGTGCCGCCTTTGGTCCAGGGCGCGATCCTGGAGACCCGGGATCGAGTCCCACGTCGGGCTCCCTGCGTGGAGCCTGCTTCTCCCTCTGCCTGTGTCTCTGCCTCCCTCTCTCTCTCTGTATCTCTAATAAATAAATAAAATTAAAAAAAAATAAATAAAGACCTCCTTCTTTTATTTGTACTTCAAACTTCAGGCCACTAAAGATCTCCTTCAGGTTAACCAATTCACGTGTTTTGTTGACTTCCTGGAATTCTAAGAAAGAAAGAAAAAAGATAAAATATCAGCTAAATAAAGCTAACACTTGAGTAGTTGGGTACTTCAAGTCTACTTTGGAAATAAGAAGGATTTAAAATAGAAATGTCTCATGCATCAGAGGGTAGCAAAGTTACATTTTAAGAATCCAAATTGTTATCATAAAAGACATCTACTCCAAACCCCTTGTTTTTCAGAGTAAGAAACAAGAGCCGGAGATCATAAGAGCTCTCCCCATGCAACGCAGAAGAGCAGCAGGGCTTAGTCACGACAACAGAAAGATGCCTGCTGCCCACGTGAACCACTGTCAGCGTGATGCGGTTCAGACACACGAGGAGCTCTCCACACTGGATTTCATCCGTTCCCAGGGCAGTGTGGCGTGGGGGAGAGAAGGCAGGGTTTAGAATCAGATTTCAACTCTCAGTCCTGGCTCTTACGCTTACTAGCTCCCCACCTTCTAGCTGTGTGCCAGTGAGAAAACTAACCTCTTGGAGTCTGTTTCTTCATCAAAAAATGAGACATAATCGGAGTTTCAGGGAAGGTCTGATGTGAGGATGAGAGACACAGAGTAGGTGCCCCAATTATGGCTATTGTTACGGGTAGGAGGCTCAGAGCAACAATGAATTCAGTTTGATATGGGAAGACAATAGGAGGGATGTGGCTTTGGTCGGGCATGGCCTATGACTAATGGTCCCAAAATAACAAGTAAAGCTGCAGTGATTATCTGTCATTCTCCACCTCTGTCCCCACAGGCCTGTCACCTTACACTTTAAGATTAAACATTTATTTTTCGAATGTGGCCCAGTCTAGGGGTTGGATGCGTGATCGGGAAATACCGCAAAGCTATGCAGCCTGCAAGGGGACTGAATCGGAGGTCTGGGTTATCATCTGTAAGGTGTCCCACAGAAGTGAGCCAACCATAGCCACGAGGAACATGCAGTACAGGGAGTTCTCCTGGTTCCCACGGTCAACAGAGACCAAATGTCTGTCTCATTTGGACCCACGGGATTTTAATTTACGTAAGTAACAGAACGATGATACAGAAAGGTCAATTCAGGCTACAGGGATGAATTCTGATGGCCTGCTACCTGGCCCTGGGACGACTTAGGTTCCGGGAAATATTGGTGTCTGTCAGGGAGTCAGAAAAGGAGGGTGTTGGGGGGACAGATGTGAGACTGTGTTTTTACACAGAAGGTATAATTCTAGGTAGACTGTTATCTGCAGAGATTAGCTAGCCCTGGGAGGTGTAGTCTCTCTCCCTGTGGCTGGAAGGCCCCCCAGATATTAAAACATCGTAAGATACAGGGAATAAAAGCCAGAAGTTTCAAGCAAGTATTTCTTCCTTCTTGCTATTTTCTGCTCCTCCCTCAAACACTTCATGCTTTCCTATAGTATTATGAAATTACATTTTCATTTTCTATGTAAATAGTAAGCACCCTTGGTTTCAAATTTGCATATTTGGGGGTGATTTTTATTCTGCCTTTCATTAATAGAGCTCTGTTAAAAGACCATGAAGGGACACCTGGGTGACTCAGCGGTTGAGCGCCTGCCTTTGGCTCAGGGTGTGATCCTGGAGACCCAGGATCGAGTCCCACATCGGGCTCCTTGCATGGAGCCCGTTTCTCCCTCTGCCTATGTCTCTGCTCTCTGTGTGTGTCTCTTGTGAATAAATAAAAATAAATAAATAAATAAATAAATAAATAACCATGAAGTTCATGTTGAGTCATCAAGTCACAGAAGTTCAAGGACTAGAAGGGGTCTGGGAAGTCACTCAAACTGTCCCTTTGATTTTATACCTGGGGAGTCAGTCATTAAAAATTCTTCTGAGCCATAATGGCTTAACTACTATTAAAATCAAACATAGAATATAATTAAACATGTAGTTAAAAGCATTAATAACCAAACTTAGCCAAAAAGTGGTTAAATTTCAGAGTGCAACTAAATGCTTTTTTCTTGTCTTCTGTCCTCCAAACTCCAAACATTAGAAAAACATCTCTGCAGATCGGCAGAAGTCAGGAGAAATGAGAGAGTCATTTTCAGGACTCATTTCTGTGTATGGGATCAGTCTGCCATCCATCACCAGTGCAGTCAGCAGACTTCTGACAAAATCAGTGAACCATCAACTGGACTAAAAACGCTTTATGGTTAAAATCAAGGCAAAGGCCCTCACCCAAGAGACACCTGTACGAATTCATGTCTGGGGAAAAATGAAACACTCCATGCTTGATTTTTCTATTTTGTTTTGGTGTTTCCACCTGCTTCAGAGTACTAATGTAATAAAATGACAACGAGGATGGGCACATTAAATTTGGATACTCTCTTCTCCCCTAGCTCATTCAGCTACCTGATGGTCTAAAGATAAGGATGGTATGCAGAGAACTAGAAAAATGGAACGGTGGAACCCAAAGCATGTCCTTACCTGGAATGAAAAGTAGAAACTAATGCAGGGAGATGCCAAGGGTGCTAATAATACCTGGACTGATATTATGATACCTGGAAGCACTGAGCACCATGAAGACATACATACCACCTGGAAACAAACATGGTTAGGAAATTATTAGAAATACAAACCATTTTGTACATTTAGTTTCTGTTTTATCACAGTAAAACATGCACACAGTTGAAACATATGACTAGTCCTACAAGACTAGTTATGAAAAACAGTGGTTTCTTGCCTGCCAAATTCTCTCTTTTCAGCCACAGCTATGTACAATTCTTTTAGTCCGTTCTTTTGGTATTTATCTCTATACCTCTAAGTAACATTCCTTTTTTTTTTTTTTTTTTTTTTTTGGTGGGCAACAAAGCAAAGTTTATTGAGTGATAGTACAAAGCTCCCGAAGAAGAGGGAGGGGACCCGAGAGTGTCGCCCAGTAAGATTCTTATACTGACCCCTTGAAAGTTTTTCTCAGTTTTATGCATTATCTAGGGATTTCCAACCGTGGCAAGTGAGAACTTAGCTCTCTTTGAGTGCTCTTCCCGCCCTCCTTTGGCCCCATCACACATAGACTTCTCATTCCCCATCCTCCCAATTAAGTTATATTTGTAATTATAATTGTGGGTAGGTCCATATTTATATTATTATCACTATGTAAATCCTATTACAGCATGCTCTGTGATACTTAGGAGGACTCTTCACCTGGTATGCAGGGATCGTTCAGGCATATATTCACTCAACAAGGGTTTATGCAATGTCTATACCATACCAAACACTATGCTCAATGTTGGCTACACTAGGGTGGCAAAAAGAGCTATAGCACCTACTGCTGTGGTGTAGGCCAGTGAGCCCGGTGTCTGAAACCAGATTTTTCCACTTACTTGTCGAGTAATCTTGGGTAATTTAACTGTTTTTTACCTCAGTTACCTAAGGATCATCAAGAGGATTAAATGAATGAAAATGTGTCAAGTACAGTACTTGGTAGATAGTAGGCACTATGTAAGTGTCACATCTCATTGTTTTAGAAGTCAAATGGAAAGGAGAAATGTACATATGTACATATATATTCTGTAAACATATATACATATGTGTATATATATACTTATATGTTTATGTATATATGAATACAATCTATGTTTACAATAAACTGTGTACATGATAAGTGCTAAGAATGAGAAGTACAGGATGCTGCAAGAGCACTAAACCAGGGAAAATATTTGCTTACCTATTGACACTTTAAATATATTCAGTTTATTGTATGTCAGTTATACCTCATTAAAGCTGTTTTTCAAAAGTAAGTACCTGAAGGTTTTTCTGCATTCATTAACTGCCCTTAATGGAACCAATAACCTTGATGCTACCCATTTAAATACTGTTCTACACCCTACCCCCATTATAGTTTTTTTAAATCTTTTGCTATTAAATATTTTTTACTTTTACGAACATAGTAGATGGTATAGATTTTTTTCCCCTTAGAACTGCCTTTTGCATTTGTTTCTTTTCTTAAAAAAGTATTTAGTTGACACACAATGTTACATCAGTTTCAGATGGACAGCATAGTGATTTGACAAGTTTATACATTATGCTATACTCACCACAGGTGTAGCTACCATCTGTCACCATATCTTGCTATTACAATATTATTGACTATATTCCCTATGGTGTGCCTTTTATTCCCACAGCTTATTAATTCCATAAGTGGAAGCACATATCTCCCCTTCACCAATTTTGCACATCTTTCTGTTCCCCCTCCTCTCTGGCAACCATCAGTATATTTTGTATTTACAGGTATTTTTTGCTTTTTTCTTGTTTATTCCGTTGTTTTTGTTTTAGAGTCCACATATGAGTGAAATCATGTGGTATTTGTCTTTCTCAGTCTGACTTATTTCACTTAGCATAATATCCTCCAGGTCTGTCCATCTTGTCTCAAAAGGCATGATCTCATCTGCTTTCATGGCTGTGTAATATTCCTCTGTGTGTTTGTGTACCACGTTATCCTTATCCATTCATCTATCAATGGACACTGAGGTTGCTTCCATACCTTAGCTATTACAAATAATGCTACAATTAACACAGGAGTGTACATATCTTTCTGAATTAGTGTTTTTGTTTTCTTTGGGTATATACCCAATACAGGAATTATTGGATCATATAGTAGCTCTATTTTTAAGTTTTTGAGGAATCTTCACACTATTTTCCACAGTGGCTGTCCAGTTTACTTTCTCACCAACAGTGTACAAGGGCTCCTTTTTCTCCACACAGAGGAATCCTCATTTATTTATTTTTTTTAATATTTATTTTTCAGTAATCTCTACACCCAACGTGGCACTCAAACTTACAACCCCAAGATTGAGAGTCATATGCTCTCCTAACTGAGCCAGCCAGGTGCCCCCAGGGGAATCCTCATTCAGATGGGCGCTCAAGGAAGGAAGGTTTCTCTGAGAATGTGATACTTCAGTTGGAATTTGAAGAGAGAATAGAAAGTAGCCATGCTCGAAGGGAGGGCAGGGCATACAAGAGAGGCAAGAGATGGTTGGCTTAAGGAACTGAAAGACCATGGAGGCTAGGGCACAGCAAGAGAAAAGAATTTCAGGAGCCCAGACAATGCTTTGTGTGCCATGATAAGAAGACAGGATTTTACTCAGTGTGCCATGAATGGCCAATGAAGGGTTTTAAGCATGGAAGTAACCTGAGCAGATATGCAGTTTTAAAACATCATTATGATTGCCCAGAAGTAATTATACTAAAGGAGAGCTGAAGAATTTCTTCATTTCCTGGTAGGTTAATTGCTCCAGACAAACCAGGTGAAAGATGGCGACTTGGACTAGAACAATGGCAGCGCAGTTGGTGAAAAGCGGAGAGAGTCAGTACATATTTTGGAATAGAGTCAACATGACTTGGCAATAGATTGGAAGTGGGAGATAAGGGATTGAGAAGTATCAGGGCTAACAATAAGGTTTTGAAATGGTTACCCCAGTGGGTGGCAGTGCCTTTTCTGAGGTGGAATAAAGTGGATCAGAAGGAGATTTGCTGCATGGCAGTGGAGAGAATATTGGATGTTCCAGTTTTTGTCATCCAAAATCACTTTTTAAAAATATAACAGCTTTATTGAGATATAATTCACATAAGATACAAATTACTTAAAGTGCACAATTCGGTGGCTTTCAGTATATTCAGAGTTGTGCAATTAACACCACAGCCAATCTTAAAATATTTTCATCATCCCAAAAGAAAGTCCAGGCCCATTACCACGCACTTCCCATCCCCCTCCAATTCTCCCAGCCCTTGGCAACCACTAATCTACTTCATCTTTATAGACTTGCCAATTTTGAACATTTCAGATAAATCAAATCATTATACAATATGTGGTCTCTTGTGTCTAGATTCTTTCAGTTAACATAATGTTTTCAAGATTTGTCCATGCTGTCTCAGTGCTTAATGTCTCTTTATGGCTGACTCGTATTCTATTTTATGGATATACCTCTTTTATTTATCAACTCATCATTGACGAAAATTTGGGTTGTTTCTATTTTTGGGTTATTATGAATAGCCAGAATGCTGTTTTGAGCACTCATGTACAAGTTTTTGTGTGGATGTAAGTTTTCATTTCTCTTGGATGTGGACTTAGGACAGGAATTCCTGGACCATATGATAATTCTGCATTTAACCTTTTGAGGAACTACCAGAATGTTTTCACACTGCCACCAGCAAGTATGGGGGGAGGGGTGTCTATCTTCTCCACATCCACTCCAACACTTAATACCTATCTCTTTTATTACAGCCATCTTAATAGGTGTGAAGTTCTATCTCAGATTTGCTTTTCCCTGAGGGCTAATTATGGGGGGCATCTTTCCTTGTATGCATTGGCCATTTGTATGTCTTCTTTGAAGAAATACCTAATCAGATCTGTTGCCCATTTTTTAAATGAGTTACCTCTTTTTTTTTTCTCTTCAGAGATGGGGGAGGAGGGGCAGTGGGAGAGGGAGAGAGAGAGAGAATCCTAAACAGATTCCATGCCCAGCATGGAGCGCCCAAAGTGGGGCTTGATCCCACAGCTCCGAGATCATAACCTGGGTGGAAATCAAGAGTTGGACACTTAACCAGTTGAGTCACCCAGGCACCCCTGGGTTACTTCTTTTGTCATCAGTGCTTTTGGTGTCATATCTGAGAAGGCTTTGCTTAACCCCAGGTCATGGAGACTTATTCCTGTATTTTCTTCTAAGGATTTTATATTCTTAGCATCTACATTTAGATCTGTGATCCATTGTAATTTTTGTATACAGATGAGGTAGGGATCCAATTTCATTCTTATACATGTGGATATCCAATTGTTGCAGCACCATTTGTTGAAAGGACTGCTCCTTCCCTGTTGAATTTTCCTGGCATCTGTGTCGAAATCAATGTGAATATATATGTTTGGGTTCTCAATTCTATCCCATTGATCTATATGTCTGTTCTTATGATAGTACCACAGTCTTAATTACTATAGCTTTATAGTGTGTTTTGAAATTGGAAAGTATAAATCCTCCAACTCTGTTCCTCTTTTCAACATTGTTTTGGCTATTCTGATGTAAGGATAAAACAGACTCCTCTTCCCTGTGTCTCCTCTACTCCCAATAGTGCACTACAACACTACTTCCCTTCTGACACTAGATAGGTAGGACTTCCAAACATCAATTTTGCAACACCAGATAGATATCCTGCAATTTACTGTCTAGGGGGATAGCATCAGGTCCCACAGGTTAAGAGGTCAGTCGTACAAAACTACCCCAATATCCGCTTTCAGATGTCAATAGCAATAGCAGCTTGCTACCTGTGCTTCTGATTAATCTGCTATAAATCAGAGGTTCCCATAATCACCTCCTTAGTTTTGATTAACTTGCTAGAACAGCTCACAAAACTCAGAGAAACATTTACTTATGTTTAAACTGTTATTGTAAAAGATATTATAAAGAATGTAGATGTGCAGCCTGATGAGGAAGAACATAGGGCAAATTTCAGAAGGGTCCCAAGTGCAGGAGCTTCTGTTCCCATGTAACTGGGGTGTGCCACCTTCCCAGCATGGGGATGCGTTTACCAACCTGGAAGCTGATCAAATATTGCTCAGTAGTTTTTATAGAGCTTAATCTACAGCCCCCTCCCCTTTGCTTCCCCAGAGGTTGGTGGTTAGGGCTGGAAGTTTTAATCCTCTAATCACTTAGTCTATCTCTGGTAACCAGTCCTATCTTGACATGTAGGGGCCCCACCCCAAGTCATTTCATTAGCATAAATTCAGGTATGTTCAAAAGGAGCTCCTTATGAATGACAAAAGACACTCATATCACTCAGGAAATTCCAAGGTTTTTTGGAGCTTTGTGCCAGGAATGGGGTCAAAGACCAAATATACTTCTTATTTTATCACATCTGGGTTCCATGGAATTTCCAGATGGTTTTCACAATAAGCTTGTTGATTTATGCAAAAATGACAGCTGAGATTTTGATAGGGGAAGTACTGAATTTGCAGATAAATTTGGAGGAATATTGCCAGTTTTACAATATTAATTTTTTTTTGATCCATGAACATGGAATGCCTTTCCATTTATTTAGGTGTTTTGTAAGTTCTTTCAATAATGTTCTGTAGCATTCAGAATATAAGTTTTGCACTTCTTTTTGTAAATTTATTCCTAAGTATTTTCTTTTTGATGCAATTTTAATAAATTACAATATTTTAAAAACTGATTTTAACATCTCTGAAATTTGAGATGTATTATATAATCAAGGGTGTCTTAGCATTATGCCATAGTTCAAATGGCAGTCATTTTTTTTTTATCTTGGTGGAGATAAATGTAACTTACAATCAACAGCTTCTTTGATTCAATACCATACGGTATTTAAATATGAAATGTCTATAAAACATTAAAGTGGAAATGGAAAATAGGCATTTGGATATACCAATTTAGAAATCAGAAGAGAGGGTTGAATTAGTAGGCGGATGTAGGGTCATCTGAAGTTCATTATTTAAAGCCACAAGAGTGAATGAGATTCCTTCGGGGAAAGAGTATAGAGAAAATGAGAGAATCGAGGTTGTAGCCCCGAGAAATGGCAACAAGAAGTTGATTAGAGGAATAAGAGCTAGAAAAGGAAACATTTTTGTTTTGAGTTTATTGTTGTCATTATTGCTATTATTGGTGTCAGTAGATGGAAGGACCTATGGGGCCAGGACCTCGCCTCTTTTAAACTCTAATGAACCTCTAAGCTAAGCACTTTACTATATTTAGATATTAACCTACATGCCACAGATAAATTGAAAGTGATTCAGAATAATCTGTTTGAGAAATAATATATTGACTATCAACTCTTTCACTCCTGAAAATCAGACATGAATACAAATAAATAAATCTTTTAGGTCTTTAGAGAAGCATTTTAACCTGGTTGTGATTTTGGCTTGAAAATAGGCATATGGGGGCATCCCTGGTGGCGCAGCGGTTTGGCGCCGCCTGCAGCCTGGGGTGTGATCCTGGAGACCCGGGATCGGGTCCCACCCACATCGGGCTCCCTGCATGGAGCCTGCTTCTCCCTCTGCCTGTGTCTCTGCCTCTCTCTCTGTCTATGAATAAATAAATAAAATCTTTAAAAAAAATAGGCATATGATTACTGTATATTAACCTCGAGTAATTGTCTAAAGGTAGAAGAGAACTAGTCAATAGAAATACTGCAGCATTCACAATTAAAACCAGCAATGTGTCTAAAAATCCTTCTAAGGTTTTCATATCCCAGTTGCTGTCACATTTCTATAGAATAAGTAGGACACCAGCTGGTAGTAATGCTAATTCATCCACTTTTCGTTTACTGTTCATCACTTCTCAGATGTTGAATCTTATCCATTCCTTTCTTCCCTTCATATTTCAAATGCCCTAACCAACATATAAAGTTACCATAATACCATATCCTGTAAGCAGCAGTTTTTACCAGGGGAGATTTTGACCCCCAGAGGACACTTGGAAAGATATGGACACATTTTTCATTTGTGACGACTGGAGATAGCATGATATTGGCATCAAAAGGTTACAGAGCAGGGGTATTGCCAAACATCCTACAATCCCTAGGACAGGCCCCCCAGAGCAACAAATTATCTAGCCCAAAGTGTCAGTGGTGCCAAGGTTGAGAAACTCTACCAATGGAGATAAATTTCTATGTATACGAACTTTCTGGGGGCAAAGTCCTTAGCTTTTACCATACCTAAAAGGTGGTATAATGCAGAATTTTAAGAAACACTAGCTTAAATGGATATTTCGTCTAGGCATCGGTAACAAGTGGCATAGTAATATCGCCTCACAGCAAAAATCCCCTCTCCAGGTAAGACTTATTTCAGCCTGCCAAATTTCTCTGTCCCTTTCCACTGCCCACTCTGATTCATGGCTAGACAAACGCAGCTCTTTGGATTTCCTGTCTTTAGGTTCTCTGAGTACCTCATCCCCCTCCTGTTAGCCAGGTTAACACAGTCATTATGGTTGTGGTGACTACTGACTAAGCTAGAGCTTCATGCTATGTCCAAAGTTTTGCTTTCTTTAGATACCTCCAGTTCATTTGGCCAACATCCATTTAATCAGTGCCTACCATGTTTAGCACACTGCTAGGCACTGAGCATATGGTGATGAAAATGAGCTTGCAGCTCAATATTGGAGAGGTATCGGTAAGATTTAAGAACGTCAATTTAAAACCAGGAGAGGGGCAGGCCCGGTGGCGCAGCGGTTTGGTGCCGCCTGCAGCCTGGGGTGTGATCCTGGAGACCCCGGATCGAGTCCCACGTCGGGCTCCCTGCGTGGAGCCTGCTTCTCCCTGCCTGTGTCTCTGCCCCCTCTCTCCCTGTGTCTATGAATAAATAAATAAAATATCAAAAAAGAGTGTTTAAAAAAATAAAAATGATAAAACGGGGAGAGATATGAAAGTAAAGATGAGAGAGGCTGAAATGAGGATAAGGAAGGACTTATCAACCAGATCATTGTATGCTACCCAAATGCGACGAGCTGCTAGCTCCTTCCCGCTTATTTTGAACCATTCTGTCACGACTGTATCCCACTCCCCCGAGTTTATATTAAACTCGCTTCTCCTGGGTACTGACAGGCGAGTGGAGCGTGGACGCTATGGGCAAGGTGAGGACGCCAAACACAAAGGCTTCCCTTTTCCTCGTTACTAATAAATCTAATTAGAAACCAACGCGCGCGGTGGGGGGCGGGGCGGGGGAGAGGCGGCGTAAAGCCAAAGTCTAAAATGCCATTTCCAGATGATCAGCAGATCACAACCGCAATAGTTCTTAATCAGGTACTGGAGGTTGAGGTCGTGGCCTGTAAATCAAGACGCAAACAACAACCAAATTCAACTTAGCCATTTCCCCCAGTACTAGCAACTCTGCGCATTGGTAGTAGATGGCGGAGCCGGCCGGGGACCCAGCCAGCGGCGCCGAGGCAGTGCGGCTGGAATCCTCAACTCCCTAACCCCCCAGACTGGTAAAAATAACCGTGGTTTCCGTGGGAACCAGGCTGCGGGCCGGTGCGCGAAAGAACAAAGGCTGCGCGGCCGCGGCGGGGGCGGCGGGGGCGGCGGGCGCCCCGGGCCCCACGGTCTCCGGCGCCCGCGCAGCTCTCGGGGCCGGTCCCCGGGCCGCGGCACTGCAGGCGCCGGCGGAGCGGGAGGCGGGTGAGAAGGGACGCGGGGCCCGAGGCCCGGCCGCCGCCCCACCGAGGGAGCTGGCGAGCGACTTGCGAAACACGCCGCGGGCCGTCACCCAGCAGGACCGGCATCACGCGGCTCCCGCGCCGGCAGAAGCCGCCCAGAGAGCACGCGGCCGGGGCGGGGCGCCGGGGACACGGGGCGACGTCCCCCGCAGTTCCCGTCGCGCAGGGGCCGCCGGCGCCGCCAGGCCCCGCCCCCCGGCGCTTATGTAACAGGGGCGCGCTGCCATTGGCCCGTGCGACCGGAAAGGGCGGCGGCGTGCGAGCAGGGGCGGGGCGGGGGAGGCGGCCGCAGCAGGAAGGCGAGTGGGCGGCGGGCGGGCGGGCGCTGGGGCGCCTGGGAGCGCTGCGCGGCGTGCGCGGGCACGAGCGTAGTGGCCTCCCCCGAGGCTGAGGCGGCGGCGGGCGCGCGCGGCGGCGGCGGCGGCGGCGGCGGGCGCGAGGCGCGGGCTGTTGTGCTCTCCTCTTCCCGTCCTCGGCGGGTGGAGGCGGCCGAAGCGGTGCTGGGCGCGCTCCCCCTCCTCTCCCTCCGGCCACCTCCCCGGCCGCCTCGCGCTGCGCGGTCTCCGACGCAAGCCTGTCCCGGCCCGGGTGAGCGGCTGCGGGGGCGGCGCTGACGCCGCAGGACGTCGGGGAGCCGGGTGGGGGCCTGGCGGCGGGGTCGCGGCGGGTCGCGAGGGGCCGCCGGCCTCCGGGCCTTCCAGGCGGCGGCGGGGCCGGGCCGGGCCGGCCCTGTGCGGGCGCGGGGGCGGGCGCGGGCGCGGGCGCGGCGGCGGGGAGCTCGGCGCCTGCCGGGCCCTGCAGGTGGCGGGGTGCAGGCCGCCCGCGGCAGCCGAGCGCGGCGGTAACCTTACCCCGTGGCGGCCGCCGCCGCTGGGCTTCTGGAGCCGGGGCCGGAGGGGCCGGGTTTCGGCAGCCGAAGCCCGGGAGGCGCGCCTCGGGCCGGGGTCTGTGGGAAGCGGCGGGTAGGTGGGGGCTGTGTGGCGGCTGAGGAGGGGTGAGGACGGGGCTCCCCGCCCGGGGCCGGGGTCGACCTTCTCCTGCGCTTTCCTCTTCCCTCCCCCGACGGGACGGGGCTAAGAGCTAGGGTCGGAACGTCGATCAGCCCGGGCCTCTTGGTTTCAGAGGGTTGTGGAGAATGCTCCTACTTCCTGGATCCCAACATTTTTCTTGCTCGTCTGTTTTGGTTTTAAGGGGATCTTTTCCGGGGGGGGGGGGGCACTGCTTACTTGTTGCCTCGGTAAGAGCTCTTCATTTTGGAGAGAACTCTTGGTTCTACTTCCCTCTCCGCAGCGTTCTGAGAAAACCACACAGAGTTACGTTAACAACCTGCGCTTAAGGGGTCCTGCGGGCCTCAGTTTGTCCTGTGCAATTAAGAAGTCGTGCTTAAGATTTTGTAGAAAATTCGAGTGGCTTGAGAGCAGTTCCTGAGTTGAGCTGCCCAAAAGCAGGTGGCTCGTTCGTTTGCATTTCTGCTTTCAGAAAGGAAATCAATGCAGTGAGTTGTTGGAAGTCAAGGGCCTACCCCACGCATTTAGACTGTTGACTCTATTTCCTTTACCAGGTGCTAAGATTTCTGTTTTTAAAATGAGAATAAGCGATTACAGTTTCTACTTATTAAAGCTTTTATGGTTTTATTTGTTACTGTTAGGTGAAAATGGGTTAAATCTATTGTGTAATGTTATATTTTAGGAGAAGCCCTAAATGGAAAAGTTAAAAATAATGTGCATCTCGTTGCATTGTGCAGATCACTGCATGAAAATAGTTAATAACTTGTAATTACCAAAGAAACTTCTGGAATTGGTGGCTTAAATCAATTGAGGTTACCCACAGGATCTGTGTTAGCATTCGTAGCAGACATTCTGTAGAAGAGTTCAGATGCATGGAGGACTGAAGTATTCTAACATAAGGTACTGATAAAAGATGTTATAGAAAATTGGGATACATAAAGATTGAATACCTATGATCATCCAAATCATACTTAAGTGTCCAAATCTGTTTCTGTGGGAATAGGTTCCATATGCTTGCCATGGCATTTGTACTTCATATACATTTTTAAAAAAATCATCCCACTTGGCTTGGGATTAATAAAGATTTGGCTTTATAAAAACTAAAATGGAAGTTTAGTTTTCAAGGGCTAACACATCTGGTAATATTTACTATTATTTGAGAATATACTAAACTAGCATACTAAAAATTTTTATAGTTTGTTAAAATATTCAACTGAGTCTTTACAAAAAGCATTGATCCTCTTCTGTGTTTTATCTGACTTTCAGTCCTGAGCAAAATACTAGTGGGAATTTGGCCAAGCAGTGTATTTGTTTCTTCAGTTTCCCTTTTTTTGGGGAAGAAGCTCATGTGTTTCTATGAAATGCTTTGACTTTATATCCATTAACTGGTTAGGTTTCCAGTCAGAAAAAAAGCCAGCCCCGTTTGCTGGTAAAGATGATCTAGATCCATATTGTGTTCATATCCTACAATGATTTAAAAGCTTAAAGCTTAATTGCAGTGCTAGTCAAGGTCCTACATCAGAATTCTACTTAGGACCCAATTTCAATATACTTAAAAAGCAACTGGGGCCTATTAGACCCTTTATGAGCAGGTTTAACTTGTGTTGTCTAATAGAGGACTTTAGTTTTTTTTTTTTTAATTCCAGTATAAGTAATATACAGTGTTACATTAGTTTCAGGTGTACAATATCAACAATTCTATACACACAGTGCTCTTCATGATTAAATGTACTCTTTAATCCCTATCACCTATTTCACCATGCCCCATGCACCTCTTCTCTGGGAACCATCAGTTCTCTATAGTTAAGAGTCTGTTTCTTGGTTTGAGATAACTAATTTTTTTTTTTTTTTTTTAGGATTTTATTTATTTATTCATGAGAGACACACACAGAGCGGGGGGGGGGGGGGGGGGGCGGCAGACACACAGGCAGAGGGAGAAGCAGGCTCCATGCAGGGAGCCCGATGTGGGACTCAATCCCCAGGACTCCAGAATCACGACCTGGGCCAAAGGCAGGTGCTAAACCACTGAGCCACACAGGGATCCCCGAGAAAACTAATTTTAATGAAAAAGTAAAGTAACTTTTTTTTTTCAGTAACTTATTTTTAACCCATCTAGCTTCATTTCAGACTATCAGTAAAAGGTGGTGCATTTCAGTTTTGTAAAGGCATCTTTACCCTTTTTACAAGGTTCATTCTCTCAACTGGAAACTAATTTAGTCTTATTTAATTATTTCTCCAGCAATCCTGCAGGGACTAATTTTTTTTGAAAGGTTTAAGATAGTACAGTAGTTTTATGGAACCTGAGTATTTAAGAGAACTGTTCCCATTGCTCTTAGTATCTCCTTTAGAAGCTTTAGATGACAGCCCTTATTTCTTTTAAAGTTGTAAAAATCTTTTCTTTTTTTTTTTGGTAGTTTTATGGCTTTATTAACACAAATATGACACACACATAAGCTGTCTATTCATTTTCTTCGCTACTGCAGCCTGGCATTGGGATTGGTGACTCTGATGGCCAACTGGGCTGCTCTTTCCACAATGGCTTTGCTTTCTTGGAGAATACATTGTGAGCAATCTCTGCACAATATGATTTGTTGTTGCACATCAGCAGCACTTAAAGCTCCTTGACTTTGTGGACTAGAAACTTCCGGAAGCCACTGGGCAGCATGTGCTTTGTTTTCTTGTTGCTCCCATAACCAATGTTGGGCATCAAGATCTGGCTCTTGAATCTTCTGCGTACTCTATTGTCAATGCCTCTGGGTTTCCGCCAGTTGTGCTTAATTTTGACATATTGGTCTGACTGGTGCCGGATGAACTTCTTGGTCCTCTTTTTAATGATTTTGAGCTTCACCAGAGGTCTCAGGGCAGCCATTATGCCCAGCAATAGATGACTGCTACCTCTTAAAGTTGTAAAAATCTTAATTCACAACAGTGAATACTGGAAAGTAAAGTGCTCCAGCAAATGCTTGGGAAATGGCACTAAACTTTTCTGGTAAATTTTTAAAGATTACATATAGCGGAGTGCACAAATCTTAGATGTAAAGCTCAATGAATTTTTACAAATGAACACACCCGTATGACCACTACCCAGATGAAGACATAGAACCAATCACCACCCTTAAATTCCGCCCCCATGCCTTTTTTTTTTCCCCCCAGTCACTACCTCCTAGGGTAGCTTTGCCTATTTTGAACTGTATACAACCTATATACTTTGTGTCTGGCTTCTTTCCCTTAACACTGGATACAACCATGTTGTTACTTGTAACAATAGTTTCTTTTTGGATGTAGCATAATATTCTATTGTATAAATATATGGCAAGTTATGTATCCATTTTACCAGTAACTGGCATTTGGATTGTTTCCAGTTTTAGAAATGATGCTCTGATATACAAATATACAAATATATATATTTATATTCTGAGATTGTTAGGTTATAGAATAGACTACTACCAGTTTCCCACAGTGGTTGTACTAATTTATTCTCTAGTAGCATTGTATGTGAGAATTTGAAAACTCATACATTTTGATACCTATATAAAACTTAAGTCTCCAACTCTGAGAATGTTATTCTGTATTAATCACTGTAATGCCTCAACTTCTGTTTTTAGATATGGCTCGTGGACAGCAGAAGATTCAATCTCAGCAGAAAAATGCCAAAAAGCAAGCTGGACAAAAGAAGAAACAAGGACATGACCAAAAGGCTGCTGCCAAAGCTGCCTTAATATATACCTGCACTGTTTGTAGGGTAAGGGGAATTGAAAGACATAGTTTTCCTGTGGACAATTCTTTCCTTGGACGTTTGTTTATATAGGTTAAAATTTTGCAACTAAGGCAAAATAAACAGTAGATTGGAGAGCTGGTTATTTTAAGTGTCTGTCTTCAGTTGTCTATTTAACAGATAATTTTTTGAATGGCTCCTATGGGCAGGCACAGTTCTCTTTGTGTCAGGGAAAGGGAGAGAACAAAGCAAAGTCCCTTTCCCTCGTTTAGAATAAAGATGTCTTCAGGGCAGATACTGCCTTTTGAACTTTGTAAGGAAATCAGATCTTCATTCTTAGTTTAAGCTATGTAGGATACAAGTGAATATATCTCTGATTATAGAGTTGACTTCTTTTCCCCCCACTAAATTCATAGTGAGGATGTCTGCAAAACTATATGGAATATATTTACATTGACTAGAACTAATGTGTTTTAATAGATTTGAAGAATAATCATAACAACTACTATTCAGTGCTTATCAAGTGTTTTATATGTATCAGTCCACTAATCCACCATATGAAATAAAGGACTTGTATTCTCATTTTGCAGAAGAGTAAACTGAGTCATGGGGATTAAATAACTTGTGCATGATCACCCAGCTAGTGCAAAGAGCTGGGATCTGAACCCAGGCAGTCTAATTCTGGAGCCTACTTGTATACACACTGCCTTTCAAAGAAGTTTCTTTTAGATTCCAAGCCAGAATCTCTTTCTTGCTTTTTTGTTCAAGCTTAGCAGAAGCCCCAAAGGAAAAGTACATAGTAAAGTTTGTCCAATATATATGCATATATATACCATATGTATAAATGTGTTTTTTTTTTTTTCCCCCGAAGTCCTGCACCTGGGTAAGGTTGTGGGAAAGGATCTTGGCAAGACATGATTCTGAGACTAAAGTTCATCATCTGAAGGCATTACTGATGGAATAGAAGTTCCTAGCTATGTAAAAGTTCTCTTTAAAAGAGGAAATCCATTAAATATCTTGTCCATACTGAACATTGATACACTCAAAATAATGAAATCAAGCAACTTTAGACTTGTAAAGACAACTTTCCAACTTGTCTTTGTAAAGAGGAAGGGTAAAAGTAAATTTCATTAAATTACTAATGAGTAAATACTTAGATCTAAAAGTACTTAGAGTGGTTCACCTATTTAAAAACTCAGAACTGGGGCAGCTCGGGTAGCTCAGCAGTTTAGCGCCACCTTCAGCCCAGGTTGTGATCCTGGAGACCTGGGATCGAGTCCCACGTTGGGCTCCCTGCATGGAGCCTGCTTCTCCCTCTGCCTGTGTCTCTGCCTTTCTCTCTCTCGCTCTGTGTTTCTCGTGAATGAATAAATAAATAAATCTTTTAAAAAAATAAATAAAAACTCAGAACTGGGACTCCTGGGTGGCTCCGCGGTTTAGAGCCTGCCTTTGGCCTAGGGATCCAGTCCCACATCGGGCTCCCTGTGTGGAGCCTGCTTCTCCCTCTGCCTGTGTCTCTCCCTGCCCACCCCCCCCCCCGCCATGTCTCTCATGAATAAATATTTTTTAAAAAATAAAATAAAAACTCAGAACAAAACAGCAAAAACTTTCATTTTGTGTTTTGGTTTAATCAAATGGGCTAAAGACTAAATAATTGAAGGTCGTTGCATAGGGAAGTTGGTATAGTGTAGCATTTGAGAACTGAAGTACTAGTACTAAGTTAAAACAGATCTTGCACAAGTTACAGTCTAGGTTTTAGTTTCTTTATCATGCGAAATGAGAAAGGATAGTAGGAACTAATTTAAGATTACTATAGGAAGGTTCTGTGAGAATTCAGGTAACCTGCTTGACATAATGTGTTAAGTAAATGTATCTGTTTGCTGTTAAACAAGCAGAATGCCTCATTCTTAGTGACCCACCCTTTGTTCATATGTGAAATTTGGTGATATATTAGGAATTTCTTTGTTACAAGGTCCTTTTTTATGTCCACCACTAGTTACAGGAACTTAAAAGTGTTTTGGAGATAATTGTCTATCATGAGCAGGCTCAGGATTTGAAAAGTTAACATTTTTATTTCATGAATAAGGTTTCTTTTTTCCACAATTTTTTAATTAGACACAAATGCCAGACCCGAAGACCTTCAAGCAGCACTTTGAAAGCAAGCATCCTAAGACTCCACTTCCTCCAGAATTGGCTGATGTTCAGGCATAAAGTTGTTTACAGGTAGTTGACCTTTTGTCTTTTCATTTGTTAAGTCAAGGTTGTAAGCAAGAGCAAAATGATCTTCTGTAACTGAAAATAATGTGTACCTTCCAGCTGAGTTTTTATTGCTTCCCCGTGTTAAGCTCATGTTTACCTTTACAATTGATAAAAGCCCATTTTCCCAAACCAGATCTTCTCAATGCCTTTGAAACACCCAAGTATTTTACTACTGTAGCCCAAAATGGGGGGATGAGGTGATGCTGACCAACTCTGGTCCAAGAATGGAAGAGACTTACCAGCTAAAAGAAAATAACTATTACAAAGGCATTTGAGGGTCTTGCTCCCAGAAACGATGCAGAACAATGTTCCTGAGTGCCTTGTTGCAGGTATTTCACTTCCAGTATCTAACAGAGCTTCTGAGTGCATTGAGGTATATGGCAAATGTAGGCATATACTATATAAACTTGATGGTTGCTTGAAAATAATCTGTTTACACTTTCTGTGTGGTTGGTTTTTGGTTTTTTATTTTCCCTAAGTGGTGATGGTGGTGTGAGATAATTTTTTCTTTTTAAAGTAAATTCATCGAAGATTTGTTGTTTATAAAATCTTTGACAAATCCATCAGACTAACTTGATAGCCTATGCATGTGGTGCATTTTTCTTAGACATTTGAAATGCATTTAAGTTGTATTTGTGCAATGCTTACATTCACTGAAAATTTCATTTATGTTTTATAGGTGAATTCATGACACCTTTGACTCTTCTACTGTCTCAGACCTTAGGTAACAAACCTGCAGCTGCTTTTCTAACAAACTGTTGATCAGCAAAAATAAAGGGGCTACAGAAACACTCATTTTTATGCTGTTCCCTTTTGGGCTTCATGCAAAGACAATTCTGTGTAAATGTACAGTTGACTCTGATTTGGAAATCTGAAAATCAGTCCATCCTTGTTATAAAAATTTTTTTACAATTGTAATTATATTGATGTTCATATTGTGTAAAATAACTCATTTAATAAAGTAGTACTTTGATTTTACAACATCACAGGATAAATGGTTCTAGAAATTCTGTTCTAACTTTCCACATTATTTGCCTTATGAAAATCTAATGAATTCGTCAGCTAGAATTGCAAGCGCAATTCTTAATCTCCCTCTCTCAGCTCAGTGGCAGGTTCATTAGTTAAACTAGAACAGACTCATTCATACAGTTTTATTGGCAGCTGTTGACCTAGGTGAAAAATGACTTACTTGCTGCCTTAGTGTATTAACATCATGTGTCATTTCCCCCTCTGATGTTTCTATGTTTGAGGTTGGAATATTTCAACTTGCTATATGACCTGGCCGTAGCTGCCAGCCAGGTATACCCTGTAGATAACTGATAAATTCCTAATGTGGTTGGATTTTCAGTGAGCCCTTCTGAAAGATTAAGTTCTGAAGTATATGCCATAACAAAATCATCAGTAAGGCTGCCATTGAATACAAAATATGATGGATCATATGTGAACTGGTAAAGATCTATCTTATATAAGTTATACCAGATTCTTTCAGAATCCAAGTTCATTAATTGGCAATTAAAACTCAATTTTTGAAGGACTTTTTGGAAGTTATTAATGTTTTGGCCAATTTTATGAATGGTTTTTTATTAATAGGAAGATTGGAATTGCTTGTCGCTGGGTTAATTCCCCAAAACCTTCTCCCTCCTTTCCTTTGTAAATGAATAGTTGATTTTAGGAGTTTACTTTGTGCTGGTTCCTAAAATCCAAGACTGTACAGTATGACTTCTATCTGAACTAGTAAAGGATTAAAATAGGCCAATCTCCACATTCTTTTGGCTCTGAGGATGGGGAAATGGGCTGGTTCAGATGGATGAGGTAAATCCCTCCCAGTTAAGACAATTTTAGGGTTCTTCTAATTTGCTCTTGTCAACTATTAACTTTACTAGTGTAACTGCTGTAACTGTTTAAATTTTAAAGTTAATAGGAAGAACACTCAACTATTTGCTGGTAATTGCTTAGAGCCACAAATCTGATCCTGTGGATTTACAAAATGCATTCCCTCTTTCTGCTGTAATTTATCACTGCATTTGTTTTGTAGCTGTGCAGATTCTGCCCATCTTGTTTGACTTCACTGTAAGTTTAAGATATTGACAAGGAAAAGCTTCTTCAGTGGTGATAGTTTCTTAGCGACTTCTATTGCAATCTTAATTTAGTCTTTTTTTCCATGTATTTAATTTCCTAAGTTTCAGATTTAATATCTGTTACTTCCTAATATGTTGGGTACCAGAACATAAGAATTTGCCTGATTGCTTGTGGTGGGTATTATTGAAGTTCTGGTTAAATTACAATTTAAAGGTTTTTAAAAATGCTTTGACCATATGTATGTTTACATTTAGTAACAAATCATTTAAAAATCATTCACAAGTTTTGGTTTATTTTTTTTTTCATTTGTTTTACTGACTGTAATTCAGAATAAAAGCTTTTTGTTCTTGTATTTAACCCTTTTTTATAAGCAGCTGAAGACACCATATTTAATGTTATATCTCAGTGATAGGAAAATAGCTGCATTGGTCTTGCATAAGACATTAATTCTCATGCTTTGTGTAAGGATAATTAGTACAATCCCTTTCTATTATGTTTGAGTTAAATTTGCTCTAAGGGGAAAACTATAATTCTTAAGCATCCTCATTATTTAATTTGAAGATTCTTTAACAGATCACAGCAAAGTTCATCATAAAACTGTTATGGTGTCTTCAAAGACTTTATAAAATCTGAGACACTGAGAGGGAATTGGTCCGTTGTATTCTGTGTTTCCATTAATTGCCAAAAGGAATGGGGTAAGATTATATTTGTTTCCATTTTACTTCCTATGGATCTGCATCCCCATGTTTAACTGACACACTTGGGGCTCAGTTGTGTGCTGTAATGTCTTATTAAAGAAGATATTAAAACTAAACTAGTCTAATTTCTTCTACATTTGAGGAGATTTTTACATTGCCTCTTCCCATTTTTTTTTTTTAATTTCTCAGACTTGTCTCTTGAGTGTAGAGGTGTAGAGTTCAGTCATTCTAAGGGCAGCAAGAAATTTCTTTCATTTCTCATTGTTTTTCCTGCAATTGGTCTATTTTAGGTGTACAGAATACTTAAGAGTGAAAGGAAAAAGGTTGTCATTCTGAAACCTTCCTGCACAGGAAAAGTGTAGTTATTGAAAGGGAGAAGTAATTGGCTATTAATATACAAGTAATATTAAAAGGAAAAATGCTTAGGTCAGTAAATTAAATGAGTAAATCCTTTATGACGTTGACTCCCAATTTGAGATAAGACTGGTTTTATATAAGGCTACTGCACAGCTAGTTAATGACATCATAATTCAAACCCAAGAAGTATGTAGCATGAGTACAGTAGAATTTACCAACATTACTATTTTAGCAAAAAGACCCTTGTTTTTTATTTTTATTAGTATATGGAATATACTGCATCTGTTTTAAAATGTAGTTAATATCAAGGTAAACTACTGAATCTGAATTACTTTATTTGTTCTAGATTTTTCATTTTGGAGGAGTTTTTGGTTTGGTTTGATTTTGGCCAGACACGTACTTTTTCAAGTGCCTAGAAATGAAGATCAACACTGGGGGGTTGTGTTTACTGTGACTTTACAGTCTGACATCTTTCCGGCTAGCCAAATTTTATCTTCTATAAATGTTTCAGAAAAATCTTAAGCCCTTCCCTTTGTGTAGACTTACTAAGATATCTATATACTTCTTGAGAAAAATAGATGTTTTATTAATAAAAGTTCAATGTGTCATTAATTGCAGATTACTATATTGAACTGAAAATTAAATATCCATTTATTTATTTATTTGAGAAAGTGCACAAGGTAGGGGGTAGCAGGAGGGGCAGAAAGACAGGATTTTAAGCAGGCTCCACACCCAGTGCAGAACCCAAAGCTGGGCCCCATCTCACAGCCCTGAGATCAGGACCTGAGCTGAAATCAGGAGTCAGGTGCTTAACCGACTAAACCACTCAGACACCCAAAAATGTCTCCTATTTTAAATGTTCTTTGGGTTAGCTGTTTACTGAGTTACCATCTTTTCGGAGCTTTTTGTTTATTTTTTTTATTTTTATTTTTTAAAGATTTTATTTATTCATGAGAGACACAGAGACAGAGAAACAGGCAGAGGGAGAGAAGCAGGCTCCATGCAGGGAGCCTGATGTGGGACTCGATCCTAGGTCTCCAGAATCATGCCCTGGGCTGAAGACGGCACTAAACCACTGAGCCATCCTTTTTATTTTGAACAGCCATTCTCTAGGTCCAATTTTTTGTACATAGCATGGCTCCAAATTTAAAATCTGCACATACGGAGCCAGACTTTAGTTATTTGTTTATATCCATACGAGCAGATCTACAATGTGAACGAATTATGTTAAAATCATACTACTTTCTAATCATTTTTTATGTATACACCATTATTGTTTCTATACATATCATTAATAGCTTAGGCTTTTTTAGATCAAATAAGTACCTCACTTTATCACTGTCTTCTGTCTTGTAAAATTCTGAATGTGACTTGCATTTTGGATTCCATATTATTAAAATTTTAATTAGTAGGAAGTAGGCCAACATAATGTTTCCTCTATAACAATGTAACAGTGTTTTTCAAAATTAGGTCTGTAGTTATGGTGATCATACATCCTGGTTTGCCAAAGAGAGTCTTGGTTAAAATATCAATTTAGTATTAAATATCAGACTTATACTAGATATTAAGGTGTTTCGTTATGTTTCTCTTTTTTTTTTAAAGATTTTATTTATTTATTCATGAGAGGCATAGAGAGAGAGAGGCAGAGACACAGGCAGAGGGAGAAGCAGAATCCATGCAGGGAGCCTGACATGGGACTCGATCCTGGCTCTCCAGGATCATGCCCTGGGCCAAAGGTGGCGCTAAACCGCTGGGCCACCGGGGCTGCCCTGTTTCGTTATAAATCTTAATATTGCCTCCTTTTAGTCACACGTGTTAACCAGTTCATAGGTCACTTTTGTCAAACAACTGAGATGCTTTTTTAAAATGTACATTTTTAAAAAAAATCTTATGGTACCCAGAAATTCTTTTTTTTTTTTTTTTTAAGATTTTATTTATTTATTCATGAGAAACACAGAGGCAGAGACACAGGCAGAGGGAGAAGCAGGCTCCATGCAGAGAGCCTGATGTGGGACTCGATCCTGGGATTCCGGGATCACACCCTGAGCTGAAGGCAGATGCTCAACCGCTGAGCCCCCCAGGCGTCCCGGTACCCAGAAATTCTTATTCCTAAATGGGAACATGTGATACTGGCAAGGTTTGTCTTATAAAGGCCTTCCATCTATTTTTATTTAAGTTTTTTTTTTTTTTTTTTAAATCTTACTGAGACTTAAATGTCTGGTCAGATAGATGAAACTAGATTCCAAAACCTTGAAATGCCTTTATTCACAAGAATTCATATAAACTTAATATTGTTTGTACTGAGTTCAGACTTTTATTTCCTGATCATCTCTTCTCCCAAAGACTTATGGAAAATATCCAGTTGAGATTAGAGGTGCTGCTACTTAGTACAGAGCACTTACTGAGGAAGGGAGGGAGATCTGTCCCCTGGCTGCAGATTAGTCCTCTGGGCAAAAAGCAGTAAACACTTTAGGGAAATCTTGAGATTTTGATACATGATGCTTCTACATGTTTTTTGATCTGGATCTCTGCAGTTTTTTTTATAAACTCTTTATTTGTTTTGTTCTTAAAGGTTTTATTTATTTATTTTGAGAGAGACAAGGAGAGGGGCAAGAGAGGGAGAAGACCACACCCCACAGAGCAGGATCCTGAGATCATGACCTGAGCTGAAGGCAGATGCTTAACCACCTGAGACACCTAGGCACCCCTAAACTCTTAAATTTAGAGTACTTCTGGATTTACAGAGAAGTTATAAAAGGTGTGGTGTAAGATTAAGTTTACCCTACTGTTAAAATCTTACTGTGGTGTTTATCACCACTAAGAAGCCAGCAGTGGTACGTTACCATGTATATTACCATTACTAATTTGTCTATTAATGTCTTTTTTTTTTTTTTTTTCCTGTTACAAGATCCAGTCCAGATGCCACATTGCATTTAGTTGTCGTTTCTCCTTGGTCTCTTGTGGTCTGTGGTGGGTTCTTAGTCTTCTTGTTTTTCATGACCTTGACAGTTTTGAGGTATGTTGTATGATGTCCCCTAGTTTCATTTGGTTGGTTTTTTTCTCATGATTACATTAGGGCCTCAAGTTTTAGTGAAGAAGACCACAGGTGATATGCCCTTCTCATTGCATCCTGGGAATAAATGATTCCCCACAAGATATCACAGGTGGTATTAGCCTTCATCACTTGATTAAGGCACTGTCTGCTAGGTTTCTCCACTGGAAAGTTACAATTTTTTTCCTTTCCCATATGCTGGTTTTTCAAAGTCCAGCCCTTAACTTAAGGTGAGTGGGGATTTAGCTCCATCTCCTGGAAGGGAGAGTACCTATGTGTATTATTTGGAACTCTTCTATATGGAAGATTTGTTCTTCCCGATGTTTATACATACGAACACTTAATTCAGTATTATTTATTCTTCAAATTATTTCAACTTTGGCCATTGGGAACTCTTTCAGATTGGCTCCTCTATCTCTTTACTATACCCCTTCCTTTTCTTGAGCATTTCCTTACTTGTAGTAGTACAAAAAGTTCCATGTTCATCTTGTATTTTTTCTGCCCTAGTCCTCATATGAGCCATTTCTCCAGAGTCCTAATTTCTTTTATTGGAGAATGGTATTTAAAAACCAAGATCTGGCCATTGGGTATGAGGTTTGATTTGTGTGTGTGTGTGTGTGTGTAAGAAATATTTACCTTTTTTCTACCTTTATGGGATGAGCTCCCTGCACATTATTAGTGAAGCACTTTTTTTTGCCATTTAAAAAAATTTTAATTTTGTTTTCTTTTTTTGAAGCATTCTCTTAAGTCACCAGGATATTGAGAATAATACACGTGAAGTTGCTTTATGAGCTATATAAAGCATTATGTAGAAGTAACTCATTATTTTGAAAGAAATAACAGAAAAGGTCCCTTTAGATATTAAAATGCATTTTAGGAAATAACATATATTTACTCAATTTTGGGTCGTATGTTTGGTGTGTTTTATAAACAATAAGGTCTATAGGGATATGTAGAAGGGAGATGACTTGTAGGTTGAACAGGTTGATTTGGGGAGTCAGCTGATGAAGAGTAGAAGTGAATAGGAGAATCCAAGTGAGGGTGGCTGATTGAGCAAAATCTCAATTAAGTACATAAAGTTTCTTTGAGAGAAAGTGAGTAGGTCAGCCTGAACATAAGGCTTGTGAATGAGAGCCTTTGAAAGCATGGATGACAGTGGGGAACAATTATTAGAATGGGAGATTGCATGCACACTGCAATAAATAATTCAAATTACTCCCAACACTATAGGAACACTTGCAGGGTTTGGGGACAGGAGAGTGACACGATGGTAGGGGGATTAATATTTACTAGTGATATATTCTGTTGGTACTTTTTTGATAGAGATCTTTTTACAATCTTTTGTACTTGTTTTTTTTTAACAGTATACTATCCATAGTTTAACTTTTGAATTACTCAAGGTCATTTTTAATGCAGATTTACAGGCAAGAATTTTGCTCTGATGTATTGCAGTGATACCACTGTGATACATTATAAAAATATTAATATTTTCATTACATATAGTAATTTGAAGAATGTAGTAAAGTTGGATTTTGTGTAGTCACTTTTTACACATTGATGTTTTCCATTTTACTTAACATTATAACAAGTGGGTTCTTTTCATGTTACAAACATTGTGTAAGCCATTTTTGTGGCTGTTTAATGATCCTTCCAATGATCCATCCAGTAGATTTGCTGTATAGTTGGGGGGTTTTTTTATGTTAAGTTTTTATTATGTTAATTCAAGTTACAGTAACAAAATAATCTTTCATGTTTCTAGATCTTATTTCTGGTCTGCATTTTGTTTCATATTTCTGTATATGCATTTTCATAGTAACAAAATAGACTGTATTTAACCCTTGTTTTGAGTAGCCAGGAATATCTGTAACAGGAACACAGTTTCTTAACTAGGGTAGGAGGTTGTACAACATTTGAGGCCATAGGTGAATAACTAGTTGAAGGATGTAGTTGAATGGCAGCATTGAGGTTCAGATTCGGCTCTGCTTTTTCCCAGCTGAGTGAATGTGGACAGGTTACTTCAGCCTTCTGAGCCCTACAGTATCTTCTGTCACATTATGAAACACAGACACTAATCCTTCCTGAAAGGATTGTTCTGATTTCAGGAGAAAATGACATAATGATACAAGTACTTGTGTAGTCAGTTGATACTCCAGAATTTAGCTCTCTTCCCACTCTCTTCCTCTTCCTCATCCTCCTACTGAACATTAGTACATAATGTGTCTCTTCTTATTTATTTATTTTTTTATTTTTTGGTTTCTGCCTGTGTGTTTTATTACTGAAAGAGCTTTCTTTTCTCTGTCTGACCCAGTCTCTTCCTGTGGAAATGCTACCCATTCTTCAGGGCTCAACTCAAATGCTGATCTTTTTTTTTTTTTTTCTGGAAATGTTTCTAGGTTTCTGAAAAGCAGTAAAGAAAAATAATGTGTTTATTTTCAGTTAAGCAGCAAGAATAAGAAATGGGTATTGGATAGCACTACCTCAGCAGTGTCTATTTGCTGTGTATTTAGTGAAAGCCTCATTATAAAAATGCAACAAACCTAATATGGTGGAGTTCTGAAGAGGGACTTGATTTCATTGGGTCTTCACTTGGCCTTGGTTTAATCACAACTCAGAAGGCTATAGGAATTTGCAGAATTTGATATTGTTAAGCCCGAAGCACTGACATTCTAGGAAAGTAATACAGATGAGAAGCTATTCCAAAAGATAGAGATAGGTAATTTGTGTCTTGATTTTCATAAAAAAGAGGATATTAAAGAAAGGACAGGGCAGCCTGGGTGGGTGGCTCAGCAGTTTAGCGCCGCCTTCAATCCAGGGCCTGATCTTGGAGACCCGGGATCAAGTCCCCACATCAGGCTCCCTGCATGGAGCCTGCTTCTCCCTCTGCCTGTGTCTCTGCCTCCCCCGCCCCCCCCCCCCACGTCTCTCATGAATAAATAAATAAAATATTTTTTTAAAAAAAGAAAAGAAAGGACAGAATTGTAGATTTGCTCTTAGTCTCTAGGTAAATGTATGCATTAGCTTTTAATTATGAATTTCCTTTTCCTCAACTGGCCTGACTACATGTGTAGTTTACTAGTCTCTTCCCCCAACCATGTTTGTTTTCCCTGCAATAAGAAATTCTCCGGAAGCATAGTTCAAGCCATATCCCCACCTCTGAAGCTGTCGGTTCCCATCAGATGAACACACTCCTGGGCTGAGACTGGCAGGTCCTCCACAGTCTGGCCCCAGAGCGTGCTTGCAAGCCAGCTCCTTCTGCAGCCCTTGCTGAGCCCGTGTTGTTCCTTGAGTAATTCTCACTACTCTTTTCTTGTCTCCACACAATTTTTCTGCCTTTTAACTAAGGTGCCCTCTTTTTCTCTCTTCCACTCTTTAGAGGCCTATATCTAACTCTTCCTGATGCCTGACTTTATTTATTCAGAGAGAGGCAGAGACATAGGCAGAAGGAGAACAGGCTATGTGGGACTTGATTCTAGGACCTCGGGATGAGGACCTGAGCCAAAGACAGATACTCAACCGCTGAGCCACCCAGGTGCCCCTCAGCCCAGGTCTTGATTTCATGGTCATTGAGTTAGAGCCCCAGTTGGGCTCCACACTGGGCATGGAACCTACTTAAAAAATGGGGGGGAGGGGGGAATGCAACCTTAGTTTAGGAGAACACACGTACACAAAGTCTTCTTTATTCATTGATAGCCAGTTTTCATGTAAAATTGGTGTTTGATTCTCTGTGTCTTTGGTTTTGTTGTTTTTAAGTGAAACAGTACCTGGCTAGATTCCATTCAGCAGGAAGAGGTCTAGGATGGTGAGTAGATTTTAAACTATGGTTCCAAAGGAGGCACTTGGAGAGTTGCTATTTGTCCCAGGGGGCAGATCTGGAAGATTATGAAAGAAAAATCATTACAACACCAGGAGCAGAATGACTTTCTTATGGAGTGAGCTTCTCTTCCCGGAAGTTCGTAGCAAGGCAGTTGTCTGGTCATGCCTGGACAATGCAGCAGGATCTTCTAGAATGTGGAGGGAGATGAAGTAGATGAGTTCCAAGATCTCTTCTCATCCGGTAATCCTGTGATATCAAGTAATTCACAGTGCGGGAGGTATGTAGATAGTCCTATACTTTGAGTGAGTTTTGTCAAGAGAGAAATAGAAAAAGTAGTGGGAAGAACTACTCTTATATTGAATTCCTTTAACATAAAAATTATTTGATCTTTATTTGTCCTCAACTTTCTCAGAATTTTTAAAATTTTACATGGGGATAATAGTGAGTCAGGATAGGTGTCAGGATATCTTTATCACATTTGAACTTGAGATGTACATCCAACTATAGGGTCTATTTGTGTCAGTATTTTAATAGGCTCCTTAATAGGCTTCTTTTTTATCACCCGGTGAATTGTATGTAATAATACATAGTTTAAGTCAGGACAATTCTTGTCAGTGGACTCCACACTTAAATTATAAAATTACACAAGTAAAAAAGTTCTTGACCATACACTAATGTATTTGTAAATGATATGCATGTGTGTTTATTATAATTATAAGCCATCAAAAATAGACCTCAAATTAGGATGAGATGAAAAAACATTCTAATGTTTTCTTTCTACATTCAAACAAATCATTGTGTATCAGCCCCTGGCACAAACACACACCTCACTTTGGAAACCATTGTTTTTTGGCATAGAACTTAGGACCTTGGTTTTCCCATTTATTTTTAAGCTGAAAAGCCTCTAGCAACTTAGGAATGCATAGATTTATAAATCAATAAAGGCAAGTGAATTGTATCTAGGGCCCACACTGCATATAAAACATGCGAAGCCTGTAAAAAGTATAAGATACAGTCTCCCCTTGAAAAAAGTAGATTGGTAAAGGGCAGTAGCAACATTTTTTGGGTAGTTACCCCATTTAGTTTGGAATGTGATGCTGGGACTTAAGACTGAAAAGAGATTTTCCTTAATGTGCATAATGGTGATTATTTCTTTTTCTTTTTTTTTTTTTTTGGTGATTATTTCTGAGTCAATATATAAACAAGAAAAAGTTGCAAAAGAACTTTGGAAATCCCTCACATTCAGAAATGGGTAGAGAAGGAGCTAGGAAAAATACTTAAAGGGCAGTTGACAGGGATATGGAGAATAACAGGACAATATGGGCTCCCGGAACCTGTGAGGAGAGTTTGCACAAAGGCTGGGTAGCCATGGGTGTGTACTACCATTCATTCACTGAATGCCTGCTTTGTGCCAGTGTGTGGCTTAGACACATTTCTGAATTGCAGTGGTCATCATCCCAAGTGGCTGCTTTGAGGTCAAGGGAATGTGGTTTCAGGAAAATAGGAGGTTGGAAACTAAGTATCAAGGTAGGAGCAGATGTAGACCACTGACTTGAGAAGCCAACTAGTACCAGATGGCAAATGTCCAGGCCTAAATCAAGACTTCTTCAGAGAGGCCCAGAGCCCTGATGGCCAGAAAAACCTGTTTGTAATTTGGCACAAGTGCTCAAGTTCAAAATGTACTGTGAGGTTGTCCATCTTTTAGGTGCAACTAACTTAATTTGTATTTAAAATGTTGAGCTAAAATATTTAGAAACAAATATGTCATATTTAAACATAGCATCTTAACCTATGTTTTCAGTGTTTTATTTCTTGGAGACATTAAATTTACTAACCTAGCACGAAAATAGAACATACCAACTTACTCATTTACTGTTGGTTGAATAGGAATATACTGACATGATATCCTTTCAGTTGTTTAAACTGAGATTTGGGGATCCCTGGGTGGCTCAGCAGTTTAGTGCCTGCCTTTGGCCCAGGGCGCGATCCCAGAGTCCTGGGATCGAGTACCGCATCGGGCTCCCAGCATGGAGCCTGCTTCTCCCTCTGCCTGTGTCTCTGCCCCTCTCTCTCTCTCTCTCTCTCTCTATCATGAATAAATAAATAAAATCTTTAAAAAAATAAGTAAACTCTGAGATTTATTTTAAGTCTTTTAAATCAAATGTAATAGTGGTTATTTTCTCAAAAAAATTCCTAGAAGTACAATTTCTGAGTTAAAGGTATATGCAGAAGTTTTCACACTGGCTGTCCTTTGATGCAGGTCATGAGGCCATGTGTCCCAACATGTTTTGCATGGGGAAATAGTGGAAGAGCCATTCTTGGCAACACTGCAAGGACAATTTAATATATATATATATATATATATATATAAGCATTTCTGTAAAGTCTGAAGCCCTTTGGAGTGTGGTGCAGTATGGTTTTCCAAAGTGGTGTGCGATGTGCTAGTGTGTGGGTTCTAGCAATAAAAAGCAAGTTATTAGACTCTTTTAGGAATTAGAATGGATTCAAGGTTGTCCCCTACAAGAATACCACTTAGTAGTGGCTCAGCGTGCTTTCTCCGGAGGGAGAGAAAGAGCTCAAATTACAGGCAGCAGGTGGAGAATCCCATGCAAGACCCTAAATACACCTGTGTGTCGTAGATGTGAATGTGAAGCAGCATGTGTATTACAGTGGGAGGAAGACAGTGTAAAGTCTCTGATGCAGAGGAGATAGCATAGGCTTCTCTGCCAGGTAAAGTTAGATTTGGATTTATCCCTGCTATTTAGAATCCAGGTGACTGAGTAGTAAACTCACCACACGTCTCTGAATCTCACTGTTCTTATCTCTAAAATGAGGATAACCACCAACTTTCATTTCTAACAACTTTAACAAAGTAGAAATGAAAACCCTAAAATATGACTCTTGGCCATTTAAAAGGTAGTATTCCCTGGAAAAGGAGGTTGTGCAAATCCATTGCTGGACCAAGGCATCCTGTCCAGATAGATGTACATGTTCTAAATATTTGATGATGTTTTGTATTTTGAATGAGTAGCAATGGGAAATACCTTTCTTCATTCTCAAATGCTTTGGAGCTTTTCTTCATTTATTTTGTTCTTTACTAGTCTTGTTAGGAGTAGTTTAAAAGTACTACATGCTTCATGGTAAATAGTTCAAGCAATGCAGAAATATGAAATATAAAATAAGTAAAAGCCCCTGACTTTCCCATGCATACTATGAAACATTTTCCTTTTGTTTTGGTTTTGACTGGTTTGTTGACTGATGGACTTACTAGATTGGGTTTAGGTTTCCACATTCAAAATGCCACTATTTTTGAATGGTTTGTTTGCATTGTCTAAAGGGCAAAATTTCTTTGACCAGTGATCAACCTACTGACAGTCAACAGGGCCTCTGTGATTTAAAAGTTCTAGCGACAAAACTCACCAACTTAATATTAAACCCAATTTTAATTGGCTTATGTAGTGAAAGGCTCTAATTAAAGAGCCTGCCACTTCAAGGAAATGCCACAGCCCGCTGGCACACACTCCCTGTGTGAGGGAGGCCTGCGGCTTGCTGTCACAGCTGAACTCCAGATCCACCTCCATAAAGAATGTTTGATTGCATGAGCAAAGAACTTGAGGTTTACTAGTGTTTTCTTGTTTTGTTTTTAAAAGTCTAACTATAGGCTCACAAGAGTAAATCTACCTGTTGTGGGATTATTGTGACTACCACTAGATCCCTGGAGAAAAATAAATTACAAGGAAAAATTTGAGTTTCAAAGAAAATGGTTTTAATGCACAAAGACAATGAAGTGGTTCTTAACATCAAAATATGGAGGTTTGCCTCTCATATTCTAAGCTGGTTCTTCATTAAAATAATTTTATCTAAAGTAAAATAAAAAGTTCAGTGTTAAACATTTTCACTTAAAAGGGTTGAAGTTAGTGCCCAATGAACCTGTATCCAGAGCTGATTACTAGCTGTACCAGCCTGTGTGGCACTGCAGGTTACCATACTGAAATACTTCTACCCAGTAGGGAATAACCTGTTGATTATCCCAAATGGTGCCCACTCCTCAGCCACCCTGCCCCTCTGCTTCCCATAACCTCCTCACAATCCAGCGACAAAAGAGCTAATAGACTAGGGGCTTGTTGGACCCTGCACCAGCACTCCAAACCACGATCCAGTCTGATTAGCCCGTGCCCTCCTAGCTGTTGATACCATCTTTTGAATGTTCATCCCTATGTCAACAAGAACTGAATGGCACAGCAGTGATTAATCCAAAATCAGCATTTGGCCATTTTTCCCTTAATACTCAACACAGCAATGTGATGTATGATTTAAATGGTCAGATGCAGAACTGGGAATGCCAAACCTTAGGAAAAAAGCACATGCTTGTTTAACTCACTTCACTCTTCTGTATTATCCTACATTCCTTTTCTCTTTCTCATATACTCAAATTTTCTTTCATTGCAGCCTGAGAGGACACTGCCCCATTTTGTTTTGTCCATTTATCCTCGGATCTTGACGTGGGTACCTTGAGTCATTTAGTGTTAGCATCAGCAGGATGCTATCACTGTCAGTGTTGATATTACCCAGCTGTTTTAACACTGAGATCCATTTATTTTTCTTCTAAGAAAAGGCAGAATGTAATTCTGCTCTGTGATTTACTGCCTTTTTTTTTTTTTTTTTTTTTTACTGCTTCTATCAGATGTTTTATTGACTTTTCATTAGTCTCCCAAAGATCTAACAATCTATTAAGTTTTCTTTGTTTTGAAGGGAATGGCTGTTTCTTGTCATTGGGATGAGGCAGTGTAGTGCAAGAATCTAGGACATGGGCTGTGAACTCATCTGTGTTGAGTTTCAGCCCTGACTTTAGGCGAGTCACCTAACCAGGCCAAAACTATTTTGTCTTTGGTAAAATAAGGATGATAATAAGAGTTAATTAACTCTTAAATATGATATAAGCATTAAGTGCTTAGAGCAGAGTATTCAATAAATGTCAACCACACACAATAAGCAATCTAATTTTCTGACACTGGCAGATAAGCTGCTTGAATATTTGCTATCTGAATTGTTGAAAAGTGCCATGTGATTTTGGGAAAGTTACTTGATTATTCTGAGTTTCAGAAAATGTGAAAGCAACTACAGGACAATTTGCTTAATGACTGCGCACGTTTATGAGATACAGAAGGGACAAAGTAGACAGCTGGTGTTCATGTGGCTTACACAGAAGTAGGACTAAATACTGTGTTTTAGCCAGACAAGGTGAAGAAGTGCCACGTATACAAGTTATAAAATCAAATGTGGTTCTCCCTCTCAAGAGAGTAGGTTTTATTCTCTCTGAAATTAGTGAAGCATTCTAGTCACCAGTAGCTACAAAGATAATGTTAGTAATTCAAACAAGGGGCTGTAGTTGATGACTTTGTTAACCGAGGGATTCACAGATACTCGGGGGTGAACATACAGCTGCCTCTTGGGAGCACAGGCCCGAGTGGTGGCAGAAAGGGCCGTGTCCGCCAGTGGCTACCTATTCTGCTAGCTCCTGTGGGAACAGATCTGTTAAATGAAATCTAGAACGTATCTGTGGTGACCTGGAGCCCTGGACGATAAACCAGAAGTTCTCGGGCTCAGGACTTTCATGTCTCCTAGTTGAAGGTTGTGCTTGGAAGAGGGATGGGAAGTGAGCAGATGTTTTATACACAGTATCAGATAAGAATTTGTTTTTCTGGACCACAGTTTATAGTATCAATATTTCAAGGTTCTGAAAGGGCCCGTGGGAAACTGACACCCAAACTGGATTGGAAGCGTGACAGATTAGGGGACATGCCTGTGAAGGAGAAAGGGAGAAGGTGGGAATAGGCCTGGCCAGCCTCCGGAGCACCGTGCAGTTCTGGTGGCTGTGAAGGGAGGAAGGCCAAGCACGGAGGTGCTGGGAAGAAGCGTCAGGCTACAGCCCAGTTGGGAGAAAGCTGCCCGGCCCATGGGTGTCGTCCGGCAGGGGAACCCTGTGCAGGACCCAGCTAGGCCAGCACTCTGCTCTGGCTGCTCTGGCCATGGGAGGAGGGTGGCCTCAGCAGAAGGACCGCTGGGTCCAAGGGGGCCACAGCCGGGGCTGTGAGCCAGGTTCCCACAACCTAGGAGATGGGAGCAGCAAACCCTGATGGGGGCTACAGATCCTAAACTGCACACCTTCTTGGGAAGCTGTGGCATTCGAAGGTAGGTCCTTAGGAATCTGTAAGCCAAAAGACCCACCTCTAGATCATCATTTGATACCGATTACCTATGTCAGGCACTGGGGGTACAACCCCAAGCAGGGTTGATAGAAGGATCCTTGCGTTCATGTGGTTTGTAGTCTGCTGGGCAGACAGGTAGGGCACTGTGAAAGTACCATAGGTGTGTCCTTGTCTGGAAAGGAGGGTGGTCATCAGATTCCTCTCCAGAGGCCAGGTGGCCTGGGCCTTTCTGGGGAAACAGTCAGTACAGAGGCCCCGAGGCAGAATGGAAAGGGTCTGTATGCTACAGTGCAGAGAACATTAGAGATGAGGTGGCACGGAATGAGGTTTGAAGGTGATCAGGAGCCAGATAAGGCAAGGCTTTGTCAGCTATGGTGATGCTTTTGGACTTGCTTTCAAGTGCCATGGGAAGAATTGAAGATGTTGTGAGCAAGGGAGGGATGTGACCCAATTTTACATTTTATTTTGTCAGGAGCACCCTCCCTGATGTACGGAGGATCCTTTAGAAGGTGGTGAGTGTGGTGATGGGAGACAAATCAATTCTACCATCAATTCTAGGGAATGGCAGTGTAGACTTGGACCTGGGTGGTGGCAGTAGACAAGTGGACTGAGTTACAAGCTATTTTAGAGGTTAAACTAACTGGCCTTGCTGGTGGCTTCTTTGTGGATGAGAGAAAAGGAGGAATCAAAGTTCACTGTCAGGTTTCTGGCTTAGTTGGCTAGGTCGTTAGTGATGCCGTAAGCTGACCTAATAGGGAAGCAGGTGAGGGAAGATTTTGAGGAAGAATATACCAGGAAGTTAAGACCTCACCTCTGGACAGGTTTGGGATGCCCATCAGCCAAGTGGCAATGTCAAGTACATTGTACTTAAAGCACATGTGTCCAGGTGCATATATGATTCTTGGGGAGAGGTGAGGCTGGAGTTATAAATTAGAGTTGTCAACATGCAAAAGGTATTTAAAACTATAGGACTGAATGAGATCACTTAGAAAAGAGAGGAGCCCTGAGGAGTCCAACATTCACATTAAGTAGAGGAAAAGGAGTCAGGAAAGGAGAGAAGGGAGTCAAGTCAAGGGAGAAGGGAGTCAAAGCAGCTCCGAGAGGAGGGTACTTCAGGGAGGGAGCACTCACCAGTAAGTGTTTCAGAGAGGAGGCCTGGTGAGAGGAAACTACCAAAGCCTTGCTGGCAAGATCACATTGGTGATCTTAAGAAGATCACTTTCAAGTGAGTAGTGATGATGCAAGCCAAAAATGGACTAAAGAAGAAATGGGAGACAGGAAGGTAGAAACAGCAGGGGTATAGCCCCCATTTCAAGAGTTCTTTTGTGAAGGGAACTGAGAGATGGGCTAATCACTGGAGGAGGAGTCCAGTGGAGTCCCAGGGAATCTTAAATATTTTTTGTTTTGTTTTGTTTTAATGTAACAAGTTAGGGACTCCTGGCTGGCTCGGTCAGCAGAGCATGTGACTCTTGATCTCAGGGTTATAAGTTCAAGCCCTATTGGTTGTAGAGATTACTTAAAAATGAAGTCTTTTTAAAAAAAGATTTTATTTATTTATTTGAGAGAGAGAGATAGTGAGAAAGCATGAGCAGGGGTGAGGGAGAGGGAGAAGCAGGCTCTCCACTAAGCAGGGAGCCCAACATAGGACTTCATCCCAGGACGCTGGGATCATGACCGAGCCAAAGGCAGACACTTAACTGACTGAGCCACCCAGGTGCCCCTTAAAAATGAAATCTTTAAATAAAATAAAATAATATGGGGATCCCTGGGTGGCGCAGCGGTTTGGCGCCTGCCTTTGGCCCAGGGCGCGATCCTGGAGACCCGGGATCGAATCCCACATCAGGCTCCCGGTGCATGGAGCCTGCTTCTCCCTCTGCCTGTGTCTCTGCCTCTCTCTCTCTCTCTCTGTGACTATCATAAATAAATAAAAAAAGAAAATAAATAAATAAATAAATAAAATAAAATAATATGGAACAAAGTGTTAAAAGAACATTAGGACTAATAGTCTGCATCCCACTTTGCTGAGATCAGATTCTCCAACAAAAAGGAAGAACAGAACGTGTCCCTAGCACTGGGTAGAGATGTCCAGGCCCACACGGACTCTCATGCCAGCTCAGGATGGTTGGGGCAACTGTGAGCAGCAGGTGAGAGTCCTTGGAGGTGGTCCTAAGTGGCGTCAGATGGCTCCGACCTAGGTCTGAGGTGATGAAGCTCCTCTGAAAGGTGCTGAGTGAGAACTTCAGCAGTGCCAGCCTCTGAGGACTTCAATAAAGATCTGTAACAGAAAGAGGGAGAAGCATTCTCCTTCCTCAGCAAATGACAGCAGCAGCCAGAGGAGGGGCCAGGTCAGCACGCAGGCCTTGGGGGCATTAAGATGGGCACTAAAAAAGTAACAAGGTCTTCTGATACCTGGCCACACACACACTGCCAGCCGAGGCTTCCTGGCTGTGGAGCAGAAAGTACAGCACAAGAGGTCATGAGCCCAAAATCATCTCTTGTCATTTCTTTCATGAGGGTTTCTCAAACTCTTGATTATCTCTAGCAAGCAGATGACCTGCATAACAATTGCCATGCCAGAACAATGGACTTCTAGCAAGAGCCAAAGTTCACCTAAGAAGATATGGGAAAAACAAGCTTGTCAGAGATTCGATAATTTTGCCAAGAAGTCTACACTGAAATTTGAGAGAGTGAGAAAATGAATGGCTCGAGTGAAACTGTAAACCTTAGTATTTATAAGAAAATATGTGTGACACAGACATAGAGCAATTGGAGAATCCTCTAATTTTCATGGAAAAATGAGGCAAAGGTAAGGAATAATACATTGGATTTCAAGTTAGGAGGTTGTATTAGGCAAAGGGAATTTGAGATGTTAGCACCTGGAATTTCCCAGGGTCGGAAGAACCAGGGCTAAGGACTGCCCTAATATGGGTGGCAGGGGGATGTATGTCCAAGAATTAGAAGTGATGTAAGTGATCAGAAATGATTTCACTGTAGGTAGGGGTTGTGGTCCCTAAAACTTAGGGACCAGAGACTACTACCAGCATCTGTAGGCCATGGCTTCCTAATCCTGATTCCAGAAAGAGGCAAGATATAGTTGAAATAAAAGTGTGTTCAGGGATCCCTGGGTGGCGCAACGGTTTGGCGCCTGCCTTTGGCCCAGGGCGCGATCCTGGAGACCCGGGACCGAATCCCATGTCGGGCTCCTGGTGCATGGAGCCTGCTTCTCCCTCTGCCTGTGTCTCTGCCTCTCTCTCTCTCTCTGTGTGTGTGACTATCATAAATAATAAAAATTAAAAAATAAATAAAAGAATAATGTATTTAAAAAAAAAGTGTGTTCAGTTCTCAGCCTTTATTAGAATGCTCTGCTAAAAGAGTGAGTGCATTTGGTAAACTTCTGATGTGTTGATAATTTCTCTTCTGAGATGATGAATGAAAAATGACAGTAGACTATTTATGTATACTTCTCTCTCCTAGAAGGAAAAATGTATCCTTACAGAGTCCACAGTTCCATGTTGAAAAGGTATTAAGACTAACAGTGGGCAAGTGGTGTGAAAACAGAGAAAAAGCTGTGCCCAGATGCTAGCAGGGAGAGCCTGGGTAAGCAGAGAACTTGGCTCCAGGGCAGTAAGGAGTCCAGCTCTAGGCTCTAGGAGGCTTAGCTTGAATGAGTTTAGAAGACCCTGGGTAGGATTTCATGGCCAGAAACTAAAAAGGACCATAGTATAAGACAGGCAGAGCCTTCAAGAAGGCAGTTTGGTCATATGATCACATGACTGACATGGGCACAAAGTCACCAGGGTAACTCAGAGGCCCTGGGACAGTGGTAGAGCTTTCTCCTGACTGGGAGGTGCCTGGAGGGCTCCTGAGCAGCAGACACTGGTGAGAACTGGAACCTGGAGGACAGAAAAGGCCAGGGAAGCTGTGGCTTTCCAACTGGAGCTAGTCAGGACTTAGAAATTGTGTTTGGAGGGCAAAGGTTAAGAAAGGAGGGGCATAAAAAAAAAAAAAGAAAGGAGGGGCATGATATAAAGAAATAGCTGACAGGACATTTCATTGCAGGACACTGCTGGGGAGGGATTGGCAAAGAAACAACCTGGTAATGATGAGGACCTTCCAGAAAACATGGCATTGTCTGTTTCTGTAGTCCAGGATCTGCCTGTTCCTTTTGGATCTGCTGACTCTAAGCCATCCTTGGCCTGTCAGGGTCACATCTAACACTGACAAGTTCTGCTTTGAATATATTAAACCGTGTTTTGTAAGTCTTACAAGGCAGCGGGTGCCATTGGCTAAGGCTATAGGATGTAGCATTAGGATTGTTTGGCCTGTAGGTAACAAATGCCGGGATCCCTGGGTGGCGCAGCGGTTTGGCGCCTGCCTTTGGCCCAGGGCGCGATCTTGGACCCGGGATCGAGTCCCACGTCGAGCTCCCGGTGCATGGAGCCTGCTTCTCCCTCTGCCTATGTCTCTGCCCCTCTCTCTCTCTCTGTGTGACTATCATGAATAAATAAAAATTAAAAAAAAAAAACAAAAAAAACAAAAAAAACAAATGCCCACCTTCCTTCCTTCTGTCCCCAATCTATTCAGAAGACCTACAGATGGATGAAACTCCAGGAATCTGTATTTCAAACACGGTCCTCAGATGATTCTATCCAAAAATAGTTTCTGAATCACCGAGCTACATAGTCTGCCCCTACCTTTGTTGCTCAAGGACCCCATGACTCTGTGGGTTTACAGCCTGAATATTTTTTTTTTTGTCCATCACAACTTTGCTGCAATTTAACTTCTGGGACAATAGTCAAGAATTCTTATGGAATAAAGCATTTAAAAAAAGCCATACATTTTCTAATGGTTAGATTTGCAGTGATTCTCAGTTCTACACATTAGAAGAACACAAATGCCCAGCCCCATCCCAGACCAATTAAGTCAGGATGTCCAGGGTGGGACCCAGGCCTTTTTTTTTTTTTTTTAATTGTTTTGTTTTGCCTTAATCTTTCTAAGTGGTTCTGATGTACAGCCAGGGTGGAGAACCACCCCTGTTTAAACATTTTTAAAGTATAACACTTCTTCAAAGACTCTATTCTTTGTGATACCTTTAAATCAACAAATAACTCCTTTTCATTTCCTCTCCATCAAAGATAGCTCTCAGAAAGGATGAAACAAATCTGGTTAAAAGAGAACACTCTATACAGGGAGCTGTACAAAATAGACTTGTCTCTTGGCCCTGAAAACTTGCTTTCAGGGCACTGCAAAGATTTGCAGATATAACTGAGTAGCCATAAGTTGTTAGAGCGAATGAGAAAGGAGAGTGCCAAAAGACGTGAATCAAGGAGATGTCAGCCCAATTGTCCAAAAGGTGACTCAGGGACAATACAAGCCAATAAGTTTGGATCTGTTTCCTGGAAAAATTATAGAATGCTTAATTAAAAAGATACTTTGTGCAACTTTAAAGAGGAATGTGTGAAGAAGAGTAGACCATTCCTATTCGGGTAGATGAGTGAGTGCTAGAAATGGAGGTTCTCTTTAAATCTGACAAGATCACAAAAAAGAGCCTCACATTCCTTGATGTGGAAGTGTGGACCCAATTATTACCCAGTTTATGTGAATTTACAGCTGCTTGAATACATCCAAAGGGACCTCTAGTCCTCTCTCTAGTACTAAGATTCTTTGAAAGCTACAGTTGTGAACCTTATTATAAAAATAAATTATTTATGTAAAGAATTTTGTCCAAGGGCACCTGGCTAGCTCATTCGGTTAAGCATCTGCCTTCAGCTCAGGTTGTGATCCCAGAGTCCTGGGATCAAGCCCCATGTTGGGCCCCCTGCGTAGTAGTGAGCCTATTTCTCTCTCTCTCTCTTCTCTTGCTCTCTCTCTGTCTCTCATGAATAAATCTTAAAAAAAAAAAAAAATCTGTCCAAAGTGGTGGGAAATATATATATATTTCATCAAAGATCAAGTCCTCAGAGTTAGGATGAAACAAATATGGTTAAAAGAGAACACAATGTAGGTACCTGTGGAAAACATATGTATGTCTCTTGGCCACACACATACACATACATATGTATATATTTGGAGTGGGGGCTTGGAATAGCCCAATACATAGTCTTCCACATTTGGCTTCTCTAAAACTTCACTCCCTCCCTGTAACGCTGTGCAATAATATGTAACAGACTTTGGCTTATTGGGCTCTATGTCCAACCTCAGCTGTTGTTGTTCAGCTTTAACTTTGATGACTCACTTGTGTTCGGTTGTCATGCAGATATTATAGCAAACCATCTTAGCAAGAGCTGAACTGATTTTTATCCCCCGTAGATCGCCGGGGCCTGGCCTGCTGTCGTGCAGTGTGTGTCCACGTTCTCTGTCCACACAAGTTCACCGCCGCCTCGTGACCATACAGGCTCTGGGCATATCCTGTAGACTTAGCTGAAGACTGCATTTTGGGGATGTTTGCTTCCCAAAGCATCTCCTGTTTAAAAAAAAAAAACACACATATATACACATACATTTTTATCACTATGAAGTAGCCCTATTTTCCAATCACATAAATTTTCTGGAGTATTTTTGAAGAACCCAGGTTTAGAAAACCTGCTGAGTCCTTCAAAAATGCCTTTAGTTCAGTTGTAGACAAAGTCAAATGAATTCTCTGAATATAAATCAGAGCAAGAAAGAAAATAATAAATAAATAAATAAATAAATAAATCAGAGTAAGACGGTATAGTCCAAAAGTATACCTAACAGAGACTTATAGTATCAATGACTTAAACAAATACCGAGGCTTATTTCTCTTACCTAATAGTTTGAAGGTCTGCTGCCTAGGATTAGTGAGGTGACCCCCTGGTGTCATGGACCTAGGCTTCTCTTGCCTTACCACTTCATACTCTTCAACAAGTGGCCCTCATCCACAGGGGCCTCAGATGGCTCCCTGCAGCCACCATCCTCAGACCAGACAGGAGAGGCAGGGCATGCTCTCCCCAGAAGCTGCACCCTAGAGGAAGAGAACAGACACTGGAGAACCACCTCTCTAGTAGTCTCTCCAGCATATTCCTGGAAAACATTTAAGAAGGGGGAGTGGGTGGCTTGGAGAAGGAGGAATCCTCATCTCATCCAAAGAATGATATCTGGCTTAAAGTATCAAAGTCACCATCAAAAAGGCTTGTGCTGTCCCTGGCTTTCCTTTAGAGGGCATCCATCCAGCTGGAGGGACCCCTCCCCAGCCCCCACCACTGAGGGGGCTGCCCCCCTCTGGGGACCTGGGCCCTGCTGTGGGAGGTGGCCCAGAAGGGGAGCAGAGTTACTGACCCTATCAGAGCCAGCCCACAACCTCTTTAGGTCATCATAAGAACCACACACAAAATTCTGGGCTGGAAGAAATGGTCCGAAACTGGAGCAAGAAGATTCAACCAGCCACAAAGCTCATTAAAAGGAGAAACCTGTTTTCCACAAGCACCTCTTCAATATGCACAAATTCTGCGTTCTTGGCATTCCATGCCTCCTTCAGCACCGAAGCATTTTCAACCAATTCCTGGTTGCTTTGCTCCTCCCTTTACATTTAGCAGTCCTTTCCTAGGGCTCCTCCCTTTCATTCCTCCAGCTGCGTAGAACAGTTTTCTGGAGCATTTGAGCAAACCCACATACGTTCATTCCCCTCCCCTACTCTTCTTTTTTTAAGCAAAGAGAATGCTGCTTTCTATTACACACACACACACACACACACACACACACACACACACAGCCGGAGACAATTCCGCCCTTGAGGTCCACAGGGCGGGTCTCAAGTCGCGCATTCCTCTACCTGTGTGGAACTGTAATTAGTTTAGGTGGGAGGTCTGGGCCAAGACACAGCAGCACATCGCAGTGGCGATCTGCAGAACAGATTTTTCCCCCTTAATAAGGCAATTTCAAACTGAATACCACTAGCAGTTTGGAAACCAGCGATGCAAGTTACTAGACACCGGGCTGGTCCTCGGTCCTTTGCAGGTGTGAGCGTCACCCGCGGCCAGACGGGCCCCACTGGTACCCGGAGAGCCTGCACCTGATCCGCTGTGTGCTCACCGGAGCACCTCACATGCGTTGGCTCAGCCTGCTGGTAAATGACTAATATCACCCCCATTTTGGTGACGCGAAAACCAAGCTAGGAACGGTTAAGTGACAGAGGCTGAACCAAAACTGGGTCCGATCTGTGTTGCTAACATAAGATGTTCAGGAACTGTCCGCGGTTAAAAGAGAATGAGCGCTATTTTTAACAATGTTCTTTCCTTCCTGCTGCAGTCCGAGATGGCCCTAAACTTTGATTTGATAGAATTATTTTCCACAGTCCTCTAAGTCAGGCTTTGAAATTTCTGTTCTGCCTCCGGGTCTTGTTTTGCCTTGATGTAAGGATGGCAGGCAGGGATCCTTCTTATGTAATCTCCGGGTCTGATATTTTAGTTCTCTACCTGAAAATGTGTAAAGTCACTTTGCATCTACCACAGTAAAGGAAAACAGTCTCTCGTTTCTGCTATTTAAGAATTAGATAGGGCAGCCCGGGTGGCTCAGAGGTTTAGCGCCGCCTTCAGCCCAGGGCCTGATCCTGGAGACCTGGGATCGAGTCCTGCGTCGGGTTCCCTGCATGGAGCCTGCTTCTCCCTCTGCCTGTGTCTCTGCCTCTCTCTCTCTCTCTCTCTCTCTCTCTCTCTCATCTTTCTCTGTGTCTCTCATGAATAAATAAAAAAAAAAAAAGAATTAGATATTTAAGGGACATCTGGGTGACTCAGTGTGTTAAGCATCTGCCTTTGGTTTAGGTCATGATCCCAGGGTCCTGGGATCTGGTCCTAGGATGGAGCCCCACCCAGGTCAGCTCCCTGCTCATCTGGGAGCCTGCTTCTCCCTTTGCCTCTGCTGCTTCCCCTGCTCGTGCTCTTTTGCTCTCTCGGTCAAATAAATAAAATCTTAAAAAAAAAAAGAGAAGTCAATATTTAAGATTTAAGGAACTACATATAAATATTGCTTATCCAGAAGCCTTCTGAACATTTCATTTCTAGTGAAAATGCTGGATGTTTTTAAGAAACTTTATCCCTTACAAAATAACTTGAAAAGAAATTTTTAAAATTCTATAAGGGTAGCAAGAACTGTTTTTTTTTTTTTGTTGGAAGAAGGTAGTGTGCACAGAAAGTAATTCTCAGTTTTTAAGACTGCCAGAAAATGGATTTTATATTGAAAATAGCTAAGAGCACAATCATTGTTTTAAGGATTCGTCAAGATGGGAGTAAATGTTCAGTATTTTTAACATGTATTGACATGTATCTGGATGAGCTCTTTTAAAGAAAAATCACAAGTTTTATAAAATCTAAGAAACTTTAAAACTGTGTCATTTATAATGTAAAATTAAGGCAGTTGAAATTCAGTGGTTGACTCATAGCTCCCACATCCATCTTCAGTTCTCTTTAACTCATATGGTTTTCTTTAAAAATTAGTGATATCAGCTAAATGGGACTATTTCCCACTCCTACCCACAGAGAAAAGTGCTTTTTGTGAACATGTCAGCCCTGTTCCATCATTATATGCCATCATGGAGTGAAACAGAAGCAGGCTGGCTGTTCGCACTTGATCACCAGTATTAGTACAGTGGCAGGAGCCAAATCCAAATCAGACAACCCTAAAATTTCCACCCATTTATTTTATGCACATAAGCTACCTTTTCTTTTTTAAGAAACTTTGTATCTTGCAGAAGAATGAAACTAGACCACTCTCTTGCACCATACACAAAGATAAACTCAAAATGGATGAAAGATCTAAATGTGAGACAAGATTCCATCAAAATCCTAGAGAAGAACACAGGCAACACCCTTTTTGAACTCGGCCATAGTAACTTCTTGCAAGATACATCCACGAAGGCAAAAGAAACAAAAGCAAAAATGAACTATTGGGACTTCATCAAGATAAGAAGCTTTTGCACAGCAAAGGATACAGTCAACAAAACTCAAAGACAACCTACAGAATGGGAGAAGATATTTGCAAATGACATATCAGATAAAGGGCTAGTTTCCAAGATCTATAAAGAACTTCTTAAACTCAACACCAAAGAAACAAACAATCCAATCATGAAATGGGCAAAAGACATGAACAGAAATCTCACAGAGGAAGACATAGACATGGCCAACATGCACATGAGAAATTGCTCTGCATCACTTGCCATCAGGGAAATACAAATCAAAACCACAATGAGATACCACCTCACACCAGTGAGAATGGGGAAAATTAACAAGGCAGGAAACAACAAATGTTGGAGAGGATGTGGAGAAAAGGGAACCCTCATACACTGTTGGTGGGAATGTGAACTGGTGCAGCCACTCTGGAAAACTGTGTGGAGGTTCCTCAAACAGTTAAAAATAGACCTGCCCTACGACCCAGCAATTGCACTGCTGGGGATTTACCCCAAAGATACAGATGCAGTGAAACGCCGGGACACCTGCACCCCGATGTTTATAGCAGCAATGGCCACGATAGCCACACTGTGGAAGGAGCCTCGGTGTCCAACGAAAGATGAATGGATAAAGAAGATGTGGTTTATGTATACAATGGAATATTACTCAGCCATTAGAAATGACAAATACCCACCATTTGCTTCAACGTGGATGGAACTGGAGGGTATTATGCTGAGTGAAGTAAGCCAGTCGGAGAAGGACAAACATTATATGTTCTCATTCATTTGGGGAATATAAATAATAGTGAAAGGGAATATAAGGGAAGGGGGAAGAAATGTGTGGGAAATATCAGAAAGGGAGACAGAACGTAAAGACTGCTAACTCTGGGAAACGAACTAGGGGTGTTAGAAGGGGAGGAGGGCGGGGGGTGGGAGTGAATGGGTGACGGGCACTGGGGGTTATTCTGTATGTTAGTAAATTGAACACCAATAAAAAAAAAAAGAAAAAAAAAAACCATCAAGCCATACTCCTAAAAAAAAAAAAAAAACTTTGTATCTAGACTAGAGCTTTGAAGTCTTCCAACCTAGCTTCTTTATTATAGACATGGGGAAACCGAGGCACAGAGAAGTCCAGCAGCTTGGCCAATATCACACAGCTCATAGCTGAGCCTAGAACCCAGATCTCTGTAACTCCAAAACCTTCATTCCTTCTGCTGCCTTGCTTCACAGAACAGAGATGATTTGGTCTGTGCACCCTCCATGCCTTTTCCTGCATAGCTGCCTTCCCCTGGTGTCAAGCTATTTAGAGGCAATCTCACACATTTCTGGAAAAGCCCTCCCTATGTGGGGAGCTACCAAGTCCCTCTCTAAAGCTCACCCCCATTCTCTGCAGTCAATGTAGGTTTCTCCAGACTAAGCGGTTCCATCCCTCCTTCTGATGATGTGCTTTCCCGTCAACCCTCTCCGGACACATTATGTGACACAGACCAGTTGTTAGTGCCTGTTTTATTACAAGGGGACCCACCCAAAGTGGGACTCCTCCGACTTGTTCATCATTGCATCCCCAATGTCCATCAGTCCTACTGTTGTCCTGCTTGTCTCCCACCCCCCAAATCTAGTTGTCTTTGCCTCTCCTCCTTCCCTCCCAACACCCAGCATCCAAGCAATTTCTGACACAGCTCACCCTTTTTCTACTCCCACGACTCAATGTTTTTTACTTGACTGTGGACGAAGTCCCTTAACTGATTTCCCTGCCCCCCAGGCCAGGTCTCTCCAGAAATGCTTTCCTAAACTCCAACAGCTGTACAAGGTCTAATCACTGTTGTTGTTATTCCCAGGGGACAAAGGAGCCATCAGTCCAGGATCCTGGTTTTGCTGTTCCTCTGCCATCTCTGTGGCTTTAGGTACATGATTTATGCCTTGGGCCCATTTCTCCTCTTATAAAATAGAAGACATTAAACAAGACCATCTCTAAAGAGATGCCTCCAATTCTAAACTATTGTGTCTCCCCACTTTGATCTGCCCACCAGATTGCTTCCAAAGAAATCTTCCTAAACACTGATCTTTTTGTTGTTGTTGTTCCTCTTTGCACATAAATCCCAGTCTCCATAGCCTGGTGCTAAGGACTCCCTTACAGATTGGTACTGACCTCGTGCCCCCCCCCCCCCCCCACACACACACCTTATTGTTCCGTGCTCTTTACAAGCCCACACTCAAGCTAAACTCAGCCACCCACTTTGGGTCACACTGGTGCCAAGCTTCCCACCTCTGCTCTTGCAACACCAAATGCTGTCTGCCTTGTGCTATACGGAGAATATGTGCCATGTCTTTGTAAGCTTCAAAGCAGGGCAGCACCTTCCCCATCTTGTCTCTCACACAATACTGAGCACTAGTAAGCCCTGAATAAGTAATTGTTGGGTAAGTTTATTCAGCCCAAAATTGCACTAACATTTTTGGCCATAATACCATATTCTTGACTCATACTGGGCTTCCAGTCAAATAAAACCCTTAAACCTTTTAAAAATATAATCTTGGGACGCCTGGGTGGCTCAGCGGTTGAGCGTCTGCCTTTGGCTCAGGGCGTAATCTTGGAGTCTCAGGATCGAGTCCCACATCAGGCTTCCTGCATGGAGCCTGCTTCTCCCTCTGCCTATGTCTCTGCCTCTCTCTCTGTGAGTCTCTCATGAATAAATAAATAAATAAAATCTTTTTAAAAAAATAAAAATAAAAAACAATAATATAATCTTTAATTAAGTTTTCCTCCATTCTTTCCTTTTCCCCATCTTTGAACTAGTATTCAGAATTTCATCTGTTAAAGTTAAATTTTCATCCATTGTTCTTATCTGTACAGATATTTTTGGTTCTTGATTCTCTTATCTACATCATTGGTTTCTCATTATGTTGTCCACCAGTACAATGGGTATACTGACCATGCCACTGAAGTTGCCCACAGTAATGTTGAACAGGAGACAGTCTAGGAGCTTGGCACCTCATTCTCTGGCTTGACAATGACCTCTTCTCTAGCAGTTTGGGGATATGGTTACTTAACCACAAAAGATTACCTGCTCATTTTATTATGATTCATTGTGTATATAGACAATGAAGAATAATCTATACATTCACCCAACTCATTTATTAAGAACCAAGGCAATGTGTGAGGCTTCATGTAATACAAAGCAATGATTAAGATTTGGTCCCTGTCTTCTTTGAGCTGTAAAGAGCAACCAGGACTCCCACACAGAACAATGGAGTCCAATGTAGAATTTAGGTAGGTCAAAGGGCTTTGAGAGCCAAAGGATGGAAAGGCACATTTCTGCCTGGATGAAGCCTTACAGAATGAATAGGATTATCATATGTAGAGATGAGGATATTAAGGTACAGGCTAAGCCGCTGTACCAGAAAGTCTACAATGCAGAGGCCTTGTACCACAGTCTCAGCAGTCAGTGTAGGGAGGAGATCCAAGCCTTGCTGCTCTGTCCTTAATAGACTTCTACTTGTGTGTTCAGGGTGACTATTCCAGGTCTCGCCATTACCAGCCAGAAGGAAGGGAGATAGAGACCAAGACAAGCCACTCCCTTGTTTTAAGGCTATAACCAGGAAGTTGCTTACATCGTGAATATGTATTGATGAATGAATATGAATTTATACCACATTGGCCTGTGCTTAGTCACATGACCGCACCCAATTGCAAAGGCATCTGGGAAATGTAGTATTTCACTGAGTAGCACCACGGCCAGCTAAAACTATTATTTTGAAGGAGAAAACAGATATTGGGAAGGCAATGAACAGTCTGCCACAAGAAGAAAAAGAAGTCTTATGTTCCATGTGAGGAGAAAAACTGTAAAAGAGGGAGCTGATTGATTAAATTCTCAGTTGAGTGAAAGTTACTGGGAACAGAGATTTGGATTTTTTTTTTATTTTTTTATGTTTTTGTTTTCTTTTACAGATTTGGATTTAGTAGAAAAAATTTAAAACTTCAAAGGAAGCAACGGGCTGTCTTGAGAGTTAGAATTCTTCACCTCTGAAAAGTCAAGAAAAATGATAAAAGGCATTTACACTCTGAGGGAAGATGTACAAAATGTCAGCCTTTCAGGCTGGTGGCTGTGTGATGGGAAGCAGAGTAGAGAAAAGAGGTCCAGGAGACTGGCAGACTAGAAACTGTCAGGTAACTACAATACTAGCCCTGACGTGAGGAGACAAGGGTGGGAGCAGAAAGAGTGGGCTGGAAGGAATGAAGTGAGAGCGACAGACAGCGTGGCCATCCATCCACCTCAGCAGGGAGCTGGGGACGTGCGGGGCAGATCTGGGAGCACATGAGCTTGGCAGCTAGGAGATTCAGAAAGGCGAGCTCCAGGGCTGTGGCCAGGCATGCGCTTCCCTGCAGCGTCCCAAGCCCAGCACATAGAACCCAGTTCTTTCTGGATAAAACAATGAACATCCCAATGGGCTCTGCTCCTGAGAACGTATTTTATTTATGAACAAACGCTTTTTTCTCCCCACACCCTCTCCTGCCTCGGTCCTGATTTTTGTTTCTGTCTAAATTCAGTAAAAGCATTAATGAATTTTAAAATAATGTGGCCTGTTTGCCCTACCCCTTCCTCGGTGAGCAAAGGTATGTAATCTGGTTGTTCCCAAAAGGCAGTTGTTTTCTGGATGTATATGTACTCTAATACTTAATGTTTTGTGTAACAATAAAAATCATCCCCTTTGGCAGATACCATTGTTGCCTCGTGTTCTGTCCAAGAACGCTATTTCACATCTGTTAAATAGTAGCATTTCCCCCACTAACCAGATTCCCTAGGTGGCCAGTTTGTACTTTAAATCAAGGGTGTCAAAGCTTGTGGCTGCTGACGGTTGGTCAAGGCCAGGTCTAAAGGGTCGGAACCATAGAGGAACGTGCTCAAGCAGCCCCTGTGGGTCCCTGAGAGAAGAGATATAATTGGAAAGGGCCTCCAGTGAGGATCCTTCCTCCCCTGTGTATCTGAGGCATTCCTGTTGGGAAGGCAGGAACATCCATGATGTTGGCACAATCACAGGAGCTTCCTTCCTTGTACTGAGCACCTACTATGTGCCAAGTGATGGCCTGAGGAGTTACATGCATGATCTCATTTGTCCCAATAGTGGTCCTATGTGGCAAGTTCTCTCTAACTCCCATGTCACAGAAAAGAGATCAGAAAGGTCAAGTGACTTGAGCAAGGTCACACAGGATTTGAACCTCACTCTGTGGAAGTCCAGAGCCAGAGGTCTTAATCCCTATGTTGAACTGCTGAGATGGAGCATGTACTCTGCTGCTGCATAGACTGTTTCTCTGCCTCTTGGGCATGGTAAGTCGGGACAGTGCTGCCATAGGGGCAGGATTCCCAGGAGGAGCTAGGAAGAGCAGGAGCACACAGAGCCTGAAGCTGGGCCTCAGAGGGAGCTGGAAGGCACAGAGGGAGCTTAGCTGAGGGGATCCATAATCAGATGTGCTAGACTCACTCCAATGGCAGCTGGGTGGCACCGGGGTCAAGACCACAGGTTCTGGAGGCAGGTCGCCTGAGTTCACCCTAGCTATGCAACTTTGGCCAAGGTAGTTACCTTTGCTATGCCTCAGTTTTCCCCTCTGTAACATGAATATAAGAATACCATCCATCTCATAGGAGGGCCATGAGGATTCAGTGAGGGAATACATCTGAAACAGAGGCTGTTTTTCCTACTCCTTTTTCCTATAATTATTATTTTGCATTAAATCATGTATGAGGTGAGGCCAAATTACAGTTGACCCTTGAACTGCACAGATTTGAGGTACACAGTTTCCCTTGAATGTGTTTTTTCTTTTTAGTAAAGACAGTACAAAACTGTCCATGTATTTTCTCTTCCTTATGATTTTCCTAATAACATCTTTTCTCTAGGTTACTTTATTGTAAGAATACAGTAGATAATATATATTCAAAATAAGTGCTAATCTACTATTTATGTTATAGCCAAGTCTTCCCACCAGCAATAGGCTGTTAGTAGCTAACTTATTAGGGAGTCAAAAATCATATACAGATTTTCAACTGCACAAGGTGATCAGCACACCTAACTCCCACATTGTTCAAGAGTCAACTGTAAAACACAAGAGCTATGGAAAACAGAAGACAGGGGCGCCTGAGTGACTCAGTTGGTTAAGTGTCTGCCTTTGGCTCAGGTCATGATCCCCAGGGCCTGGGATGGAGCCTCATGCAGCAAGGAGCTGGCTTCCCCCTCTCCTTCTGCCTGCCACCCACCCTGCTTGTGCTCTCTCTGTCAAATAAATAAAATAAAATCTTAAAAAGAAAGAAAGCAAGCAGAGGACAAAATTGTATCAGAACACTAGACTGAGGCTGGTTATTAAAACTGCACAAAATTTAGCTCTGAGTTGCCTGGCTGCTTTGGCTCTGAAAAAAGAGAAGCCTTTTCCACCTTCTGAGCAGAGGTTTCCTGTTGTGCAGGGGTTTTGTAAAGCACCTGAATCTAGCACTGCTGTGCAGGAGGTTGGATGGAGACGAGAGAAGTGCTCATTAGGAAGCCATTGCAGGAATCCAAGTACAAAGTACTAAAGGATTTCGGCAGCAGAACAGGAGTCAGGGAAAAGATATAGAAGATAATTCAAAGGAGCTAAAGAGGACTTGACAAGGAATAGCTATGGGGTTAAAGGAAGTGTGGATGTCAAAGATGACTGAAGCCTCACATCTGAGCAATTATAGTCAGATGTCTGCTACTAAAATGCTGTGTAACAAACAATCCCATAATCTCAATACATTACAACAACGGGCATTTATTTACTGGGCATGCAGGCAACTCTGACTCTCTTGGGTAGCTAGAATGAGGTAAGTGTGGCTCCAAGCTACCAGTTGTGTTCAGGTCTGTTCCAAATGTCTCCTCATTCTGGGAACAGAGGCACTCTGCGCAAATTCATCTTGCGGCAGGTGACAGAAATGCAAAAGACCAACCAAGCCATGAAAGCATTTTTAAGACCCCTGTTCACATCACTTCCACTAATTTCTTTCTCCTTTTTTTTTTTTTAAAGATTTTATTTATTTATTCATGAGAGACACAGAGAGAGAGAAAGAGGCAGAGACACTGGCAGAGGGAGAAGCAGGTTCCATGTAGGGAGCCTGATGTGGGACTTGATCCGAGATCCCGGGATCATACCCTGAGCCAAAGGCAGATGCTTAACCACTGAGCCACCCAAGCGTCCCACTTCCACTCATTTTTATCAAGCGAAGCAGGTCATGTGGCTAAGTCTAAAGACAATGGGGCATGGACATATCAGCCAGCTTTACCAGAGGGCACTGGAAGGGTCACATAATGGGAGGAACAGACCAGGGAACAATGATGCAATTTGCCACAGCAACTAAAATAAGAGTGATATCCCAACATAGAAATTCGAAGTAGGGTGGGGCATACTCAGTCTTTCTCTTATTGCTATTTTATGCCATAGGTGTTTAAACTAGACCAGCAGATGGATATTTTCTCCCCTGCATTTTTCATCAGTTCCCCTTCCCCTCATGCACCAGAGAGAGAATCCTGCTGTCATACAGTCACTCCTGAGATCTGCTTTGCCACAGATGTTAGTGGATCAGACATAAAAACAGCTGTCAAAATTGGACCTGCTACTAGAAATAAAAGACTAGAAAGAAATATTCCAAGATGGTACTACCATGGTGGGACTCCAGGCTATTTTAGGTCTTTCTGGATTTTCCAACCCTTCTTTGATGAACATATACAGATTTTATAATTTCAGGGAATTTTTAAAAAATCTTGTCAATTCCATTCCATTCATCCTTCACCAGTAAATATCCAAAACAAAGTATATCTGAAGCCTTAGCACGAAGCACCCACCAAGCAATGCCTTCCTTGTAAGAACACAGGAACCAACTAACACAAAGGTAGCTCCTACCCTTCTAACCTGAGACATGGTTTGAGCATTCTCTCCACTCCCTAAATTTTGAGGTGGTGGGCAGGAAGATATTTAGTTTGAACACAAAAGAGCAGATTGAGGTTTTCTCCTGTTTTGCCTCTTTTTCTTCCCTTAGCTGTTGTATTGGCTTTGGACCTGCCTAGAACAAAGTCAGGCAGGAAGTACATACAAGATACCAACCAGCTATGTACTTCGTCATTTTCCCAAACACTCCTCTGCCCCTGTGATGCACGGACCTGAGGTGAAACCACCACAGCTGCACAAATGCTCCGTTGGGATTACTTCTACCAACCGAGTTCTCTCAGGCACAGAGGAGCAGTTTTTGACTGAAAGGAGCATTGGAGCCACAGACATAAACCCTGCCTTGACCTTGCCCCACCCACCACTCTTCTTTCTCATACCTAATCTCCCACAGAACTCCCAGAGCCACTGCCTCCCCTCCCTGACTTCTCAGGCAGCCTGGCTTCCCACTCCCGCCCCTCCCTCTAGGGATCCTACCCTGTGGATCATCAACAATCCCCTTGTCAAGTCCAAAGGCCAGTGTCCTATTTACCTTGCCCCTTGGCTTACATGAAATCTTCGATTGTTTATTCTTCAAACTCTTACTCCCTTGGTTTCATAGAAACCATTATCCTGGACTCTCTCTGAGCATTTAAGTTCTTGTTCCTTCCTCCTTGCAGCCTTTGCTCCTTCTCCTGGATGCCTCCCGCTGCTCACTTGTATTCTCTCCCCTCTGCCCTCTCAGTACTGATTCGTTTTTGGTTCCAACCATGATTTACATGATCTATGGGCCAATAACTCCAGTCCAGACCTTTCTCCTTCTGCTTCATATTTCCTGGAAGTGCCCATCCTCACATGGATGCCACATGGCACGAGACCACCAGGTCTGGGACTGAATTCATCTCTTCATTAGGGATCCTAGGTTGTAAGCAACAAGGACTGACCCTGATTTGCCAGAAGAAACTAATTGTAAGGATCGCAAAACAGGTCCTAGAATCGAGAGAATCACTGGACAGCCTGGGTGTCTGGTAACAATAACAAGGCCTCTGCACACAGATTCAAGTTCCCAGGAGCAAATTTGACACACCCAGCTTGGATGATGGCTCCACTTCTTGGGATCTTTTAATCAGAATAAAGTGGAATGAGAGTTGTGGAAATTCCCAGACAAGACAATAGCTACCGTGTCTCTCAAATGGGTTTTCTTCTGGACTAGAAGGGAGTCTCATTCCGCAACTCAGGTATCTCAACACCAACAAGTCATTAAATTATGATATTTTTAAAGTAGTTTTCCAAACAGTTGCCTTGTCCCCATCACTTGGACCTCTGGAGCCTTATTATCTCTCACCTTGATGACCACTGATGGCTTCCTAAAGAGTCCGTGCCCTCCCTCTTGTCCACCTCCAGTTTGTCCTCCATGTAATAGCCAGAGTGATCTACCTAAAAGCAGATCTAACCATGTTACTCCCTTGTTTGGGCTCTTTACCTAGAAGGGAAGCTATGGGACTTGCAACCTATATTTCTTGAGACCAAATAGAATACTGCCAGGACCTGTCTTCTACCCACAACCCCTAGTCCACACTCGCTTCTCTGTAGCACGTTTTGTTTGTTTGGTTGGTTTTGCTTATGGCACTCCCTCTGCCTGCCGGCCTTCTTCTCTCCCTACCACCCTACCCCCAACCAGGCCAGCACCAATTTATCTGTAAAAATCAGTTGAGACCACATCCTCCAGGTTGCCCTCCCTAAGTCTTTCCTGACGTTTCACATGGAGTTGAGGCTCCTAAAATGCCTTGAACATATCACTGTCACTGCACAAAACCCACTATTGGAGAAATATCTGTTTATGTACCCATGTCTCTTACTATCTGTACATTCTAGAAAAACAGGGACAAGGCATATAGTAGGTGCTCAATAAATGTTTTCTGAATGGTCATTGGCCTTGGTAAGTCCTATAATGTCCCTGGGTTTCAGCTTCCTCATTGCAAAAACAAGATAGGTCTGCCTATCCCATGTTGTGAGATTAAGTGAGATAATATGAATGAAATGCCTTGCACAGTACCTGGCACACAGTAAGTGCTCAATTAAAAGTCACTTCCTTCACCACCATTCATCCTCCTGCCACAATTTTAAGTAAAAGGGAAAAGAATGCCTCGTGCTTAACACTGTGTTTCCTCTACTGCAGTGGGAGCTGTTGGAGAAAATGAGGCCAGGTCTTTAGTATTCGTTGCTAAATCTAGTGCATATGGCAGGTGTTTAGTCAATATTTTTAGGATAAATGAGTAACCGTTATATATGCTTATCTGACCCTGTGTTTGTGCCTTCAATGAATTTATAGTTTTGTTTCCTTTTACCATTTAAAAAAAATCACCAGCCTCAATTTATTTAGTATGCATTGTTTCCCTGTCGCAAACCAGCCAAGGCTGGGGAAAGAATGGAGGCTGGGCTGCTGGACCAGCCACCAGGCCAGGCGGTCCAGGCATTTGCTGGCCATGCTGTAGCCCTGGGTGTGTGTGTGGGGGGGGGAGTGGGGGGAGACTGTAAATGCCCTGGGGAGGAGCACTGCCACTCCTGCACCTGCTACCTGGTCTGGAACACATGCTGGCTCATTTACTTCCCCTAACAGTCCTGCGAGGAGGATACTGTCCTCCTGCCTTATCAGGTAGGGTCCCAGAAGGGACAGATTAACATACTCCAGCTGGGTAACTAAGGAGAGTTTAATAAAAGGGTCCTCAGGTTCAAGGGAGTCAGTAGGGGATAGGGTAGTGCCCCAGGGCTAGCAATAGCAGGGAGTCTTTATCCCCCCTGAGGAGATAAGAAGAACAGCCAACCTACAGCAACCCAGGAGGGAGGGAGCTAGGGCCGAGAATACCCTGGCCGCACTTTCCTTCTGCAGGTCTCCAGGCAACCCAGGTGGCCCGAGGGGCGAGCTTTCCAGGCCCTGGGCAGAAAGAAAAGAGTCAGGAGTGACCTGTGTAACTAGGTTAGAGAGCACGAGGTGAGGCAACCCTGGCGCTCTAGCTTCCGACCTACCCACTCTGCTCCCCTGCCTCTGCAACAGCGGGGCACGTGGCTCCATTTCTCTGGCCTCACTAGCCATGCCGCCAGTCTCACCAGTGAAACCAGGGCCCACTGCAGCACTCTGGGCTGCCCTGGAAGTTTCCATGAAGACCCTAAGAGATGGCTGCATCAGCATGGGACAAATGGGGAAATCCCAGATAAGGAAGGAAGGGAGCCCAGCCTTTATAAAGACAGACACATACACACATCCCCCATGCTGCTCTGTGAACACACACCCATGCTGCTGTACGAATATGCACACCCCATGTGTATATACATACACACACCCCATGCTGCTCCGTAGACACACACGCACACACACACACCCCATGCTGTTCTGTGAACCCCCCAGGAAAGTTCCCAGTATCTTAACTCCAACAGCTTGGAGAACGCGTCCGCGAACCTGCCCTAACACAGGGCCCTGTGGCAGGTAAGGTCCTAGCTTGGGAATCAGAATGACCAGGACTTGAATCCTGACTCTATCACCAGCCATGTGAATTGGGTCCCATTTGAAACATGGACATTATCACAATCAGTAGGAGTGTTGTTAGAATTAAAAGCAACATGTAATTAGCTTTGCCCCTATTAAATGTTATCTAACATTTAATCATCATCAGGATGATTGCTACAGCTTTGCACTACCAGAAATTTTGACCTTATTGCTTACTCACCCAACTTTCAGAACCCTTTAAGAATGGATACTTCTACACTAAGAAAAAGGATAATGCCATCTGGTAGGGACCTACAGTTTGGAAGGACTTTCCCTTGGCTGATCAAACAGGACTGTCACAAAAGCCCAGAGGGAACGGCCGTGCAAATATTATTCTGCTTCTTTTAAAGATGGAGAAACCAACACCCAAAGAGACCAAGTGACGTGCTCAAGGTCACACGTGGAGCAACCGGCTGAGTCGGGGCACTCCCCCCGCCCCCAGAGGCAGCACCTGTCAGCTGGTCTCCACTGCCAGGTCCCCGCTTTAGCCCCGAGGGGCCGCCACTCGCCCCCACATTACCCTACGGAGGCCTTTTGGCTGTGATCTGCTGGATCACTTAACAATTTGTGTTTTCCCAAATTGTAATTAGGTCCTTGTTCTCCACAAAGAATATGTGAGCCACTTCCCTCAGCTACGCCCGTGGGCGGGGGAGTGGCCAGTGCCCGCTCTCGGGCTGGCGCAGGGCATGGGCTTTCCCTGGGGTCGGGGGAGCGACAGCAAGTGGTCTCAAGGCTCCACTTACTGCAGGTGCACAATTGACAAGGAGAAGCCCGTCTCTGAAAGCACAGCGTCATTAGCATCCTCTCCTTTGGAGAGAGCTATTTTTGTCTTCCATCTTCAGAAACTGTGTTCCAAAATAAAGGAGACAAGTCTCAGAAGGAGAACCAACGACAACCAGCATCTCCGGCTTGGAGGAGAGCAAGTCACTATTTCCCCAACAACCACGACAGCGACAATCACCCTGGCCGCGGTGGAGTTGGTGTCCTGTTGCCCTTGGGTACAGCCCCTTGTCCTGCACCTGCCATCATCTTTCCGTGTGACTTCTCGGAGCGGGTTCGTTGCCATGGTTACTAGCAAATCACATGACAGCCTGGCTACCTAGCAGTGTGGGAGAACAGTGGGATCAGATCTGGGGGAAGCATCCCTCCCCCCGCTTGGCGGCTTTCCCTTAGCAGGCCTGCAGGGTCCCAGAGGTCCTTATATGTGACCTGCCTACCTCTGGGGTTAAGGGTCAGCTTTCTTTGAGCGCCAGGACATTGCTTTCACAACAAGATCAGCACCAGTCTTCCTCAAGGGCTTCTCCTTCTGGTTCGGGAGTCCCTCTGCCCCTCCCCAACCCTGCCTTTCCCTGGCCCCCTCCCCCCACTCACACCCTCACGCAGTTGCTGTGATTAAATAGCTGGGCTGAGTGGGAAGGGGTGGAGCATGCAGCCTACACCACTTGAATAAGCTCTTTTTAAAAATCTGAGGATGGCATGAGTCAGGGAATTTTGAAGCCTTGATACAATCAGGACACTGATGCCTCAGGGGGTGGAGGCAGGGACCGTAGACTCTCCCAGATGCTGGAGGGACCAAGCAGGGGCTGATCTTCCAGCCATAGCCTTCCGGGGGGGTCTGCAGCCCTTCGGACATGAACTCACGGAAGTGGGTGTGCTCTGCGGGGCCCTGAGGGGCACAGTGTCCTCGCCCCGGGTGGCCCTCCAGGGAGAGCAGGCCTGAGGCCTGGAGCAAGCTCTCAAAGCACAGAGCCCTCTGCCTCTCCTCCCCCGCTCCCCCCTCTCCTGCAGAACCAGGCGTGGGAGCAGGAGTTGGTGCTTGAGAGGCGGGTGGGTGGGTGGGCCCAACTTAGCAGCAGGGGCAGGGGCTGGAAGTGTGTCCTTTTCTCCCTGACAATCCCAGTTGCCGACTTCTTTGGGTTCAGATTATATCTCATCTTGTGGATTCCATCAAATTTCCTGATCTGCTTTGCTTTCCCTGTTGCAAAAGTGAAGTCCAGGTGACAGACTCAGACCCGGAAGAGTCAAAGGGCAGCAAAGGGCAGGGCCTGGGAGGGATCCTACCCCAGGTGTACTCGGCTGGTTCTGAGGACCCGCTTGCCTTAAAGAGCAAAGTGTGTTCAGGGAACATTCATGGGCAAGGACCAAGGAGACCAGAGGCCTCTACAATGAGGGGGGCCAGGATGCAGCCCGAGTGTGTGACACTCTACCAGTGGTGTACAAAATACAGAACTTCTGTTTAGAGTTATTTTATCTCTTCTTTTTCGTATCTGTCTTGGCATGTGTCTTATAATGTATATAACTGTATCAAGTAGAATCAGTTTGGGCTGAGATTAAGAAAGAAGAGAAATTCAACACACTAGCAGCTTCATCAGGAGAGAAGTTAATTTCTCTCTCATGTAAATGGAGTCTGGAGATAAGCCACCCAGAGCAGGTAAGGTGGCTTTTCTGGTCACTCGAACATTCTTAACATGCAGCCTCCACTTCGTTATCCAAGGCTGTTGCTCATGGTCAGGATGTCCTGTTCACCTTCTAAGCAGCAGGGAGAAAGAAAGGAAGAATGCCATGCCTCTCCCATGAGGACACTTCCTAGAAATTGCACTGTACACATTTAGCATTTAGCTAGCACTTAGTCATATGACTTCATCTAGCTGCAGAGGATCCTAGGAAATGTAGTCTATTCCGGGATGCCATGTGCCTGTTAGGGAATGCTATACTAAGGAAGTAAGGAAGGATGGACACTGGAAAGCCACCAGCACATGTGCATACTTATAAAAAATAAATGTACTTGTTAGGGCCTAATCAAAGTTGGGACTTCTTAGGTAGAGTTCAAAGACCACTGCTATGGATTATATAGTACCCTAGAAGTACCTAAAATTGATCGAAGGAAGAAATGAGGGATTTTTTTTTTTTTCACCACCACCTTACATCCATCCATCTTTTAAAACAGTGTGGAGAATTTTGTGTGTGGGCTCTTCTCTCCCCTATTCTCAGCCATACAGTTGTGAGAGAGCCCTAAATTAGTCTTGGCGAACCAATTTCTCCCACTCTCTTGGTCACCAGGATTGGTGCAGGTTACTGAAAGTCGGGTCCAGGACTTCCATTTGACTCTTAGAACGGTGATGGTGGACATAAAGCTATCAGCACATGAAGTCTGGAGCCACCCAAACCCTCCTACGACCCAGATGGGAGGGTGCAGCCCACATCTATGGGAGGGGGAGCCGTGCCAAGAGAGGACCAGGTCCTGGCTACACCATTTTAACTCCTATATCAAGCTGCATCTAAACACAGGGTGAGGGACACCTGGGTGGCCCAGCGGTTGAGCACCTGCCTTTGGCTCAGGGCGTGATCCTGAGGTCCTGGGATCGAGTCCCACATTGGGTTTCCTGCATGGAGCCTGCATCTCCTTCTGCCTGTGTCTCTGCTTCTCTCTCTGTGTCTCTCATGAATAAATAAATTAAATATTTAAAAATAAATTAATAAATAAAAATAAACACAGAGTGATGTGTGATGAGGCGCCTTCTGGGACAAGATGGATGAGGTCGGTCTCCTAGAACGAGCTGAGCAACTAGGTGGAAAGAGCCTGGGATGGATGACTTCCTGGAGTAAAGCCACCGTCCTGGCTGGATGTGTATGTGAAAGAGAAATCAGTTTCCATCTGGTTTAAGGGATTGTTTATTTAAGAGTCATCATTTTAGCAGCCAGACTATACTCTGATACACATGCATTTTTTCATTTCATTTATTTTTAACACTCTCATTTAATTGCCCAAGGTCATAGAAGCAAGTGGGTGTAAGGCCAGGGCTTGAGCCCAAGACAGCCTGACAGGGGAGCCCAGCTGCTGGTCATCACTTCAGCACTCTCTGTGCTTGTGTCCCCGAGGCTAATACTTTTCCCTCTGAGATGACTGGAGTAACAATACTTTACCTGATCTCATTGTCTCTATGCACGTGTGGGTGCTCTGGAGCTAGAGGCTGTGCTGTTCCCTCTTGCTTTGCCCAGGTCTGGCTGGGCCTTGGTGCTCCCCACACATGTTGATCCAATAAATAACAAATGGTCTCACTGAGCTCAGAACGCATGTAGCAGGCTAGTGGAGGATCAAATGAAGTAATGTTTGAGGAGAGGTTTTGAACACTACAAGCCAGTATGTACACAGTAGTTATAGTTAGCCCTCTTGTTAGGAAATTCCCTTATTTGGGGCAGGAATGTGGCTGTCTATGATTCTGCCTTCTGGTGCCTTCCTCTGAGAAACAGTCCTCCAGGTCCTGTTGCTCTTAGAGTCAGAGGACACCTTTGAGACCACTCAGATGCACACCCTCCCACCCCTACCCCAGGCAGGATTCCCCTCCTCGATGGCTTCACTAAGGGGTCAGTTGGTGGTGACTCTCATAACAACTGGGCACCATGATTAAAATAGGACTCAAAAGTGTAGGTTAGGGGACAAGTTCCATGCCTCTCCCTGGACATACCCATGAGTTTTTGCCTTCTTACTTCTGCACAGTCTTTTCTCTGCCATAGTCTGGAGCCCTCTTTCAAGGTCAGGCTCAAAGTCACCTGCTCTGCAGAGGTCTTCCAACTTTGACAGGCACATTCGCACTCAAGTGCTTCTCTTCTTTTTCTTGCTGTGTCATTTTGTACTTAACTCTATTATAAGACATATCAAATTCTATTTTTTTAAGATTTTATTTATTTATTCATGAGAGACACAGAGAGAGGCAGAGACACAGGCAGAGGGAGGTGCAGGCTCCATGCAGAAAGCCCGACGCAGGACTCAATCCCGGGACTCCAGGATCACGCCCCGGGGCCGAAGGCAGGCGCTAAACTGCCGAGCCACCCAGGGATCTCGAATTCTATTTTTAGGGGCTCTTGGGTGGCTCAGTCAGTTGGGCATCTGCCTTTGTCTGGCATCGTGATCCCAGGGTCCTGGGGTCAAGCCTGCACTGCATTGAGCTCTCTGCTCGGTGGGGAGCCTGCTTTCTCCCTCTGCCTCCTGCTCCTTCTGCTTGTGCTCTCACTCACTCTCTCTCTTTCTCTCTGTCAAATGGATAAATAAAATCCTTAAAAAGTATATTTTTATTTGTGTGTGTGTGTGTGTGTGTGTGTGTGTGTGTGTGTTTAGTAAACCCACTTTATCAAACCACCACCAAACCACCACCCTTTATCTGTGAGATTTTCAAGGGCGGAGACTGGGTCTTACTCATTTGATTCTCTGGCACCTCCCTGGGTGCCTGGCACCTGCGGACCGTTTGCTGAGCGCTTACTGAGAGGCCGAGTGCGCAGGGAGCTGAAAACTCGTCTCCGGCATTAGGCAGGTTCCTGTCCAAACCCCACCAAGCGACTCCCGCATTCACACGTGCCCGCCGTTCCTCCAGGCGCGCGGGCGCCGGGTGCCCACCACGTTCCAGGCCCGGCTCGGCCTCACAAGCTGTATCCGAACCGCAGAGACCCAAGCAGGCAAGCGGTCCGCGAGGCGAGTCTCTGCCCTGTTCTTGGAAGGACGAGCGAGCGCGGCTGCGGCTGCGGAGGGGACCTGGCGGGGACCTGGGGACCTGGGCACCTGGGGACCTGGGCGCCCCCGCGGCGGAGGGAGGGGACCGAGAGCCTCTTGAGGCTCGGCCGGAAAGAGGAACAGCCACCAACCTGAAAAAGCCACTTCTGTCGCCAAGGCTGAGCTTCCTGGCTGGTAAATCAAAATAAGGAGAGCGGCCACGGCCCCAGCGCGGCGCCCAGCCCCAGGAAGCCCCGCCCGGGCTTAGCTCTTACCAGTCAGGGTCACGCCGCAGAAAGGAAACGAGGGGAGCCCATGCGGCCCTCTCTAACTGCCACTTCCTTTTCCAAGTTCCCAAGCCACCTGCTAAATAACCCACTTATGAATGTTCCTGGGCACCGACGTCAATCCCTCTGGTCTGTGGTCTCTAGAATCTCTTTAAAAGGTGTGTAAAGGCCTAGGTTGATAGCAAAATAAGCCAAGTGTGGCAGTGCAGGTAAAGCTGCAACTGTCGTGGTGACCACTACTGTGTTGTTTCTTGATCATTTCCCCATAGTCTCCGGACACCCCGCGTCTGGCTGCCAGCACACCACCCGGTTTGCCAAGGACCTTCATAAAATAAGGCTCCTGAAACTGCACGTGGACCTTCAGGCAAGCTCTGGCAGAGCCGGGCGGCAGCCTGAGGCCCCTGGGGCCCAGCACAGCCTTGCAGCTAGGTCGTGAATTAGCAGCAGAGGCCAGAGAAGAGGCAGGTCTCCGCCCCACAAGGACAACCGGCTTCCCCTGCAGCACCCTGTGGTCCAGCGTCCTGTAGTCTAGCAGGTGAGAAGAGTTTTGCCCTGTGACTCCCGAACCAAGCTGACTTTCAGGGAATTTCAAGACACTCACCAGGCTAGCTTTCCTTACTGGACAAGTGGGAGGATCTTGCATTTGTACCAGCAGCAAAGGGAAGGATTCTAGGAATCTCAGAGGCAAAAGGTTTTCTGCAGTTCAATTTTTTTTGAACCTGCGGTTTCTCTGTTAAGGTGTGTGTGTGTGTGTGTGTGTGTGTGTGTGTGTGGTGTATGCATGCACATTCGTGTGCATACAAGACAGGAGAAATAGTCCTGGCTCCATACTGTAAAGCCACTGACTCTTGCAGATATGGTTATTTTATGCATACATGTTTTCAAGTGTGGCCTTAAATGGCCACATAAGCAGAAAGATGCCAAGGAATGTGGTGGTACAAGGGCTTAATTACAGGGACCTTTGTCCAACTAACATGCCAATAATTTGCCTAGCTGAATGATTCAGCAGTAATCCTGCCAGGTTCCCAAAAAAAATCCCCTATCTGGGATGACGTAATGTCTCTCCAGCCCAATGCAGCCATCTCTCCACGCCCACCGCCACACATTTACCATCTCCTCTTAGAAGCCACATTTCCATCTGTGGGATCTTCACTTGCCATCTGCATTGTGACAAATATGTATTTTATTATTGAAATGGTATTACAATATACAGTGTGGCTAATCTAGCCCTTCATGCTTAAAAATTCAACAAAAAATTAAAACAGAAAAAAATCCTAGCCTCCAGTGAGTTATAGATTAGCAAATCATGTCTGCAGAATGCCTCCAGTATGTCTGATTGGATATTTGATCTATGTATCCCATGAATATTTATACTTTGAGGCAAAGTGATTGACTTAATTTATCACTGAAAATTGAGGTGACCGTCTAGACTGGCTCCGTGGTGCGCGTTGCAGAGCATAGGAAGAGAAAGGGACTCTGGTCCGGCCCCAGTACCCTCGGTGGGAGCTGGCACATAAAATTTTTGCTTGCCGACATCAGATCCATCAATCTCACCCTTCTTTCTGACCTGACAGTACTCAGGGAAGATGCTCTTATCCCCATTGAAACTAATTTTGCTTTTCCTTGTGACTCCTGGCTGGGCATATCCTTTATTTTATTTCAGTTTCTTTCAATGAGAAATGAAAGGAATTCTGCTGGGAGTTGGTGGGGGTGGGGAGTTCTGGGAAAGATGTCTTTCCCGATAAAATGAGATCCAAAGAATAAGTTGCCACTTTTTTTGAACTCTGGATGTTGTTATGATGCAAGGAACTCCTACAGGCATCTTGCAGACATGAGGGAAGGTGGCCAGAAGGATGACAGAAATGGCAAAAATCAGGGTCCTTGATGTTGATAAGTTGATAAACCAACCCAGATCTGCCTTCACTTTTAGACTTTTCATTATAGCTGGTAATAAACCCTTTGTTATTTAAGCTGATTGGATCAAGACTTTCTGTTACATAGAAACTGAAAACATCATTACTGTGTGAGGCAGTGACTTTCTAGCTTTTTGATCATAAACCAAAATGAGAAATATGTTTGTGTGTAATGTACTCTAAGATGTTCTATTGTTTCCACTTAATTTTTAAAAATTCAGGTCATGACCCACTAAAGTGATTTCGAAACTCACTTAGTGGGTCATGATCCACATTTTTGAGACCGTTAAAGTCATAGGGAGCATAAGCCACTGTGATATAATGAACGCATAATGTGACAAACGTCATAAAAGATATATGAACACAGTGCTGATTACGTTGAGTTTGGGGAACCAGGGAAGCTTCCATGGAAGGGCTAGACCTTGAAAAATACCTACATTTGGGGGTTTAAAGAGTGACAGGAGAAAAGGCAAGATGGTGAGAAGTACGGACATATTCCAGCACCTGTGTGTAAACGTGGGCAGAGGTGAATGCGTATGATTTAGAGAGCAGTGAGAAGGCCTGATTCTTGTTAGATAACGTGCAGCCTTGAGTGGCAAGCAAATGAGAGGCCATAGGAAAGCCTGTAGAGAGAGCTGGGCCTAAGAAAGTCTAAAAATGCTGGCAGCTTGGGTTGGGTCTGTGTCCTAGCAGAGGCTCAAACGGTAGAGTTTATAGCTTGAGGCAAATGGCAAGGGCCTCTCCTCTGGGAGGTGAGCTCCTGCTCTGGCACTTCATTCGGCCCATAGTCACTAAAGACCCCCCCCTTTTTTTTTTAATTTATTCATGAGAGACACAGAGAAAGAGAGGCAGAGACACAGGCCGAGGGAGAAGCAGGCTCCCTGCAGGGAGCTCAATGCGGGGAGGGGGGGGGGATTGATCCCAAGACCTCCGGGCCTGAGCCAAAGGCAGACGCTCAACCACTGAGCCACTCAGGTGTCCCACTAAAGACCCATTTTACGTGCTCTATCTGTGAGCTGGTTTTAGTGGTGAACAGTGAGCTGGCCTTTCTAAGCTGGTAGCCCCCAGTTGAAACCAACAGTGCCAATATTGTGATTCTTCTAAATAAAACCAACAGAGCATGGGACGCCTGGGGGGCCCGAAGGTTGAGCATCTGCCTTTGGCTCAGAGAATGATGGGGTGGGGGGCCCTAGGAGTCCCACATCAGGTTCCCTGTGAAGAGCCTGCTTCTCCCTCTGCCTGTGTCTCTGCCTCTCTCTCTGTGTCTCTCATGAATAAATGAATAAAATCTTAAAAAAAAAAATAGAAGCAAGAAGGAGCAGCCAATTTTCTAATTCAGAAAGGCCAACAATTCCCAATTTATTGTTCTTCTTGAGCCCATCTACTTGCCTTCTGATGAGTTCACGTCTTATTAGATCCAGCCCCAGAAAGTGGGCTGAGCTTTGCTACTTGGCACCTCTGATGAAAAAAAAAAATCAGTGGAGGAGGATTTGAAACTGCTGGTTAAATTGGATGTTTGTGCTATCTGTGGATCTTAATTACCATTCCTTCCCTACTCTCTCCCTGAAAATCAAGAGTTGACTCTCATGATGGAAATTAATCAGAACTCCTCCTGGCTTCTCATTTATTATACCCGCAGACCTAAGGGATGGGCAAATCAGAGTGGAATTTTACCGGGAACCCAAATACTGGAGAATAGAACCAGATTATGATACATCTAAAGCAGAGTTAAGTTTATTCTTATCCTCTCCTTTCAAATTCAGTGACTGGTTTTTAAACTATAAGTCAAAATCATCAGATTTCTGGAGTATTGTTTCTGTCTTGACAGTTGACACCCTTCGTGATTTGGGCAAAGGTCCCAACATTTCTGCTGCAACTGGTTCCACACAGAAAATTACAACTAAATACATAACCTGTGGGAGCACAAAGAAAGTTCATTGCTTCATGGTGTGTGTGTGGGGGTGGGGGGGACATTTTGATGCTGAAAAGCACCAGCTTGGTTGCATTTGACCTCAGGGCATGTGAAATTAAGTGATGAGTTAGAATAATTACATTGATTCTGCCTCAATAGCTTCTTCAAGTGGTCTATTTGGGCTTTTCTTTGTAGAACCTCATTTGTTAGAATCTCAGAATGGAGTTTATACGGTGAATAAATGTGTGAAGGAGAGAGTAGACGGGACAGTGCTATTCCTCTCAAGTCCAAAGCCACACTATCTGTCTCCTCCCAGTCCTGCTTGTGCTCCTGGCTTTCCTGCTTGAACAGGCCCCTCACTCCCTTGCACCATATTCCTCAGTGGCTCCCCATCAAAGTCTAAACTTATGAACACAATACACAAGACCGTTCAATGCTGAGATCCAACCTCTCATTTCCGTGTTTTCTCCCACTGTGTCTGTTTCATGGACCAGCGTGAAGGTTAGAGAAGAAGATACTTGTATTTCATCATGAAGAATTTATCATATTTATTATAATCCCTTGGAGTCTGAAGCACCTTCTAGACTATAACCTTTAAGGGGGCAGGGGTTGGGTTTTCGCTATCAGTGTCTACCATAGTACCAGACACATGATTTGTATATAAACAGTGTCAAACTGAGGGAGTCAATGAATAAATGCAGATGTAATACCTCAAGGTTTCTGGTTTTTTCTTTTTTAAATTTTTATTTATTTATGATAGTCACAGAGAGAGAGAGAGGCAGAGACATAGGCAGAGGGAGAAGCAGGCTCCATGCACCTGGAGCCCAATGTGGGATTTGATCCTGGGTCTCCAGGATCGCGCCCTGGGCCAAAGGCAGGCGCTAAACCACTGCGCCACCCAGGGATTCCTAGGTTTCTGGTTTTAAATGGAATTTGTTTATCAATACATAATATTACATTTCAAATCTACTAAAACACCTATTCAGGATGCACAAAACAGTAAGGACTTGTAATCCCACCATAAGTGAAAACAATTGTAAAATTTACTGCCTGAGTTTGGAGGAAACTGAGGGTGATTCTAAGACTTACATGGCCAACTTGAGACTCCAAGTCAGGTATAGTACGTCCTTCATGAGCTCAAATGAAGCAGGTCTATAATGTCAAAGAAGGAAGGTAGACATTTTATTTCTCTCTAGATTTTTGTCCTGTGGCTTAGAGAGAGGCCTAAAATCTGGATTGTCCGGGATCCCTGGGTGGCGCAGCGGTTTGGCGCCTGCCTTTGGCCCAGGGCCCGATCCTGGAGACCCAGGATCGAATCCCATATCAGGCTCCCGGTGCATGGAGCCTGCTTCTCCCTCTGCCTGTGTCTCTGCCTCTCTCTTTCTCTGTGACTATCATAAGTAAATAAATAAAAATTAAAAAAAAAATCTGGATTGTCCAAATGTCGGTAATCCATTCTTCCACCACTCGGGTTTTTGTTGCAAGGTAGAACTTCAGGGATGCCCGGGTGGCTCAAGCAGTTGAACGTCTGCCTTCGGCTCAGGGCATAATCCTGGGATCCCGAGATCGAGTCCAGCATTGGGCTCCCTGTGGGCAGCCTGCTTCTCCCTCTGCCTCTAATGAATGAATAAATAAATCGTTAAAAAATAAAGGCAGGGCAGTCCGGGTGGCTTAGCAGTTTAGCGCCGCCTTCAGCCCAGGGTGTGATCCTGGAGACCCGGGATCGAGTCCCACATCGGGCTCCCTGCATGGAGCCTGCTTCTCCCTCTGCCTGTGTCTCTGCCTCTCTCTCTCTCTCTCTCTATCTCTAGATCTCATGAATAAATAAATAAAATCTTTTTTAAATAAATAAATAAAGGCAGAACTTCATTCTTCTCAAACTTACTAACAGTAAGCTCCTGCTTTCTGCATTTATTTAGAAATTGCAAGTCCTAGTTTAATAAATAAATTCCCAAAAGACAATAGACAGGAAGTTGTGTACATGTGTGCATGATGGCAGAGGGTGTTTAGGCATATTTCTGATGGTAGTTGTGTACTGGGGGAAGTATAGCTGCAGCATATAGGATACCTTTGGGGATGACAGATATAGGAAAAGTTCTGATAACAGTATATTCTGGGTAATATAGTTGTGAGTGTGTATATGTGGGTATGTGTGCACATTTCATCTATTCAGAATGTCAACAAACCAGATGCTAGATGTAAGAGAACATTCTGATTTAGTCCTATGAAGCTAAATTAAGGGAGTAAATGCATTCTGGATGTTAGAAAATGCACCAAGCTGTGCACATTATACTCTCTTCCAGTTGAAGACCTGAGAAAAGGATTCCACCAATATCCAAATGAACAGTGAGGTATATCAAGAGAAAGCCACATTCTATCTTCTAGTAACCAGAATATCTGGACAGACCTCCCTTCATTATAGGATAAGTTCTAGAATACTTCAGGTAAAGTACATGCACTGTCATCCTGAAATCTAGCAGAAGAACATATTTGAAAACAAAGTATTGCAGGAACCAGAAGAGAATTTTAGAAAATTGCTTTGAGTCTTTGTGAGGACACAACAAGATATGGAGAGAGGATGAAAAGGATGAGGGAAGAGCAGATACTAATGAAATGAGGAAAAAATTCAATCAAGGACCATTGTGGGAAAAATGAAAATGCAATGACACCTGGTGAATGTGATTAAAGCAGTTAGGAGTGGGTCAGAGGGCACCTAAAAGTTAACGATGTTGCCATAGGAGAAAGGAAAGCCATAAGCAAAGCATCTCTTAAGGCACAGGTGACCGGGTCACCATATCCATGAAGCTTTGCCCAACAACTATTTGTTCAGTAATATGTTGAGTGCCTACTAAGCAACTGGCTGTGTGCAATAGGCCAAGATAAGATGGTGGCCAAATGGACACAGTGCCTGCCTTTCTCTGTGGTCCCTTCTGCACCTTTTGCCTGATTCTCCTTTGGCACCTTTAGCATTTAACATAACTGCCGGCATAGCTGCCCTGCAACAGGAAGGTGGCATTCTCAAGGACAGGATGATGACCCATTCATTTCTGTATGCCCAGAATCTAGTATGAAAAATGTTTTTTGCATGAATAATCAAGTGAATAAATGAAATATGACCAGACTGACTAACCGCAAAAGTTCTCCTTGGATTTCTTTGACAATACCAGCTCAGAATCAACTCCTCTGGAACCATCTGGTGTTGATTTTCCGACCACACCTCCTGAGGCCTCCTCGGAGTCCAAAATCCACTGTTATTGCAGACATGAAATTACCTGGTGTTTCCTTTCCATGTTTTTATTTTTATTTTCTTCATGGACATTTATTCAAAAACAATTTCTTTCTTTTAACACATTCTTTTTTTATTATTAAAGATTTTATTTATTTACTCCTGAGAGAGAGAGAGAGAGAGAGAGAGAGAGAGAGGGAGAGAGAGAGGGAGGGAGAGAAAGAGAGGCAGAGACCCAGGCAGAGGGAGAAGCAGGCTCCATGCAGGGAGCCCAATGTGGGACTTGATCCCGGGACCCCAGGATCATGCCCTGGACTGAAGGCAGCAGCACTAAACTGCTGAGCCACCCGGGCTGTCTTCAAAAACAATTTCTAATAACTTACTTTAATAGTCTTTCCTCTAATTTTAAAAGCAACAAAAGCCCCTTCTGTATATAGAAAAGCATAAAGAAAAAAATATTGTATCTGTAAGAGGTACTAGCTGAGGTCAGTGTCTATTCTATGCTTGCCATAGAATAGACACTCAATAATAAATATTTGTAAGATGGATGGTCCTGGTGCAAGTACCATGGTCTCCTTGTCTTAGCGCTTACCTGGCTGAGGGAAGGCAACGCCCTGGTCCCTTGAAACCCCCCTCAGCCATGCCTCCAGGGCTTCCAGTCATGGATGTTGTAGCTCCTGGGAGCTAGTACCTCATCTCTATTTTTGGTGCTGCCATCACCCCTGGGCTTGTGGCTACCATGTATCTTCTATAGCTGGAGTGGTCCGAGGCTCTTGGGTGTATGGACACATAAACCATCTCTGAACATAAGAGTCCTGGTTTTCGGGAGTCCTCCATGCAGTGAATCTGAACCCTGTGCCCTTTAAGAATGGAAAGAAACCACCCCTGTCTTTTGTCATAAAGGTGGATTGCTGGTGGCCTTACCTACCTATGACTTGGTTTTATGAAATTTTTAATGCTTTTGATATTTTGATTGGTTTTCATATTTTGATACTTGCTGTTTTAAATGCTCTCCCACTGCTCATTGAACTGTGGCTTCACCTGAGGGTTGCTCTGCCTCGCTTTGAAGATGCAAAAACAGAATGATTTGGAAGGAACCTAAGCTGGAAGTTGAGCCCACAGCAGGACACAAACTCTTGGGCCTTCTTAGCTCTTCAGTGAATATGCAGGTCTTCCCTGAGTGCACCCCTGGGGGTAGGGCAAGGGGACCCAGTCTCTGAGTAGGGGCTTCTACAGAGCTGGTTCCCTCTCCTCCCCCAGGGAGGAGCTGGGGGGTACCTGAAGCAGAGACTGCACCCTGAGGCTCAGAGAGGGACTTGTGGAAAGGTGGGGAGCAATCCTTGGGATACGCATTCCCAGCCGCCAAACAGAGCAGCTCCCCTTTAGTTGGCTCTGCCCATGGGCCCTGTATGACATTTCATTAGCCCCACAGGGTGCACAGCTAGCCAGCAGAAGCTAGGAAGCCACCGGCTACCCAGAAAGGGTGCATCAGGTGCCGGCGCCTACTGTAGGACCCCACCCTACCCCGCCAGCTTTACCAGTCCCAGAACTCCACTTTGTCGGACACCCAGAATCTGTCAGTTCTGAGGTCCTGTATTGATTTAACCAAATTCATGGGAAATGATGCATTGAACAGAATGTCAGTGTATCTGTTGCCATTGAGGGGGCTCCTTTTCAGGGACCAGAACCCTAGTTGCCAGCATGGGGATCAGCCCCACTGCACACCCCCCTCACCCCAACCCGGTCTGTTCTTCCCAGTATGGAAGCCAATTGGCCACGTTTGTCATCAGAAGGTTGCTGGCAGGGCAAGTGGGGCTTTGGTGAGCAGTGTCTGACCCGGGCCAGGTGGAGCTGAGGACTGGGCTCTCCTCCAAGACAAAGTCCTCTCTCCCCTGCCTGGAATGCTGCGGCTCCGGCCCAGTGCTTCCTCTCCTGCCTGGTGCCAACCAGCAGCTGCCTGGTACAAACAGCGCTCTTCCTTCTCACCCTGTGGCCAAGTCCCACGTCCTCCTTCCTGAAGGGACCGGATTTTGTTCTGACATCACCATCCTCTGCTGCTGGTGGTGAGTCCCATTCTCTACCCCACAGATGAATCTCCACGGCTCTGAAGAGTGGCTCTCATTCCATTAGATCCAATGCCCTCTCTTAGGGCAAACATTTTTACAACTTCGCCTTTACTACACTGAAAGGAAGTTTTGGTTTTTTCTTAAAGATTTTATTTATTTATTCATGAGAGACAGAGACAGAGACATAGGCAGAGGGAGAAACAGGCTCCATGCAGGGAGCCCGACGTGGGACTCAATCCCGGGTCTCCAGGATCAGGCCCTGGGCTGAAGGCGGCGCTAAACCGCTGAGCCACCCGGGCTGCCCACGCTGAAAGGAAGTTTATAGATAACATAGTCTATCTATACATATAATTTCAAAACTTCAATAACCAATGTTATAAAGTGTTATGGACTAAATGTGTCCCCCCACAAATTCAGATGTTGAAATCTTAACCCCCCAGTGTGATGGTGTTAGGAGGTGAGGTCTTTGGGAGGTGATTAGGTCATGAAGGTGGACCCCAGAGGATGGGATTAGTGCCCCCCCATAGAAGACACCCCAGAGAACTCACTCTCTTGCTGCCATGTAAGGATACAAAGAAAAAAAAATGATCATCTGCCTTCATCAGAACCTGGTCAAGTTGCCACCTGATCTTGGATTTCTAGCCTCCAGAGCTCAGAGAAATCAGTTTCTTTCCCAGATAAGCAAGGAACTGACAATGATGCAAAGTAGAATTTAAGTGGAAAATAATTAACAATAAAATAGGGTGTATTTCAACATGAAAGTGCTCTGCAGGACCACACTAGGAGAAATAAATCAGAATGTTCCAGGTGCGAACGTCCATACCCGGAATCCTTGTGATTCTGGCAGCAGCCAGAGCAAGCCCGGACAGGTTTGTTGTGGCAGAGACTCAGATTCCATGAGTGGTGTTGGCATTGCTCAATGGCATTCTACGACAGTGAACGACTTTTCCAAAGGTTCCAAAGTAGGGTATTCCTTACCCCCCCCCAAAGATTTATCTACTTATTTGAGAGAGAGAGAATGCAGAGGGAGAGGGAGGAGACTCCCGGCTGAGCAGAGAGCTAGATGTGGGGCTCTACGTGGGGTTCAATGTGGGGCTTGATCCCAGGACTCCAGGATCATGACCTGAGCCAAAGGCAGACACCTCACTGACTGAGCCACCCAGGTGCCCCAGGTATCCCTTGATGAATTCAGTAGTTGCTTTCCTGGAAAATGCAATGTCTTTTTTAAATGCTTTAGGTTTACAGATAAACAAGAAGTAGGCTTTAGCTCAGAAAATTTGGAACACTGTCTTCACCTGTGGGAACGGTCAGCGAGAGGTTCAGAAACCATGCAGCTCTCACGAAAGGGACTGTCCTGTGCACTGCAGGTCGTTCACTGTCTCTAGCCTTTACCCCTGTACGTGCTAATGTCCCGAGCCCTCTCTGAGTCGCCCGGCCCGTTGACCACGGGCTCCCCCACACTGCTTCAACACCCCAGCTGAGAGCCGCAGATCCATGCAAATCCTGATGCTCCCATCCCCCTTGCCTGGGATGAAGCACAAGAGGAATCCTACTGGGGGCCTTTGGCCCAAGGTGTGTCTACTCGATAAAAAGAGACACCTCTGAGGGGACACCTGGGTGGCTCAGCAGTTAAGCGTCTGCCTTCGGCTTAGGGCGTGATCCTGGGGTCCAGGGATCGAGTCTCACATCGGGCTCCCTGCGAGGAGCCTGCTTCGTTCTCTGTCTATGTCTCTGTCTCTCTGTCTGTGTCTCTCATGAATAAATAAATAAAATCTTTAAAAAAGGAAAAAGATAAGAGACACCTCTGCATAAACAGTAGTTCTCTCTGGCTATGGTTACCCTGTGAAGATAGGCGATGGGGGGAGGGGGTTGCGGGGAGAGCTGCAACCACAGGCTGGTTTGAGGAGAGCCGGCCGGAGGCCAAGGCCAGGGCACAGAACCGAGCAGAGCAGAAAGGTGGAGTGAGGAGCTCAGTGACTTTAAATGAGCTACTGAATGTCAAGCCCAGAACTGTTCCGGCTCCATTCCTTTGATATGGTAAGTAATTGTGCAAGCTGGTGTAGTTGGGGTTTTCTGTTATGACAGCCAAGATCTTCTTCCTGATAAAAGTATTCATATTCCAATTGTTTGGAGACCCCCCTTTCTGGGCTTTATGCAGAGAATGTGCCTCCTTTTTTTGGCTCTACCATGAAGTGTGGTGATTAAGAAGTTTCTGGGTTCACATTCCAGGTCTGCTTTTACAGGCTGGGAAAGTTTAGGCAAGTCACCTCATCTCGTGAAGTCTCCTTTCCTCCTCCGTAAAATAGGAACAATCACAATCATGGTTTTTCTAACTTTGGGGAAGTCGGGATTCAATTAAGTGAGTTAACATAAGAAAAGCATTTCAAACTGCCTAGCTCAGTCACTGATGCTGAATGTCTCTTTTGGCCACTAACGATGGAAATTCAATTCCAACTAAATTAAGCAAAAAAAAAAAAAAAGAGAGAGAGAGAGAGAGAGAGAGAGAGAAGTTGTGGACAGCTGAGGGCACTGAGATGGGTTACAGAATCAGGGAGAGCTGCTGAATCAAGTTCTCAAGGATGAGATATGGTGGTTCCCAATAAGCAATTCACAGCCTTTGGTTGCCCATAAGAATCACCAGAGGGTTTTTAGAAGTCTTGAGGCCCAGGCTACACCCAGACCAATGAAATACAAATTTCTGGGGCTGGGCCCGGACCTCAGCAGTTGTAAACCTCCCCAGGTGATTCCAACGCACTGCGTAGACCTCTCTCTGCTTCTCTCGCCGGGTTCCACTCTACAGAAAGCTCTTCCACCCTCCTATCATAGTCTCATTTGAGAAAACAAGTAATTAACGAAGCTTCTTTCTTTCAGCATCTGCATGTCAATGGATTTGTCCTGCTCAGAGTCTGTCTCCTGCTCACCCTCCTTATTCTGATCACCCTTGCCGAGGGTTGGGATACCAAGCCACCCCAGCAACCAGGAATCTTGATTGACAACACACCAAAAACACCTGGGATGAGACAGAGCAATTCCCTCAAAGGACTAGAAAGAACAGGGAAAATCTGTACATATCATCTAATTAAGTGAAACTAATTATGCTTCATCTTGGTTGATACAATTAATTGTTAGCGAGTTTTGCTTCAGCCATTTTCCCTAATGGATAAGACTTGGGCTTGATGGGCTCTTTCCTTTAGGTCTCTTAGCCACCGCAAGTGACAGGTTATTGCTTCGCTGGGATGATGCCTGGCCTGTCGATGGCAGGTTGTTCATTCCCAGGATCTGCTTATTCACGCCCACGGATGACTGAGCTCATGGGTTACGTACGCTCCTGAACTCCCTGCAGGATGATCTCCTAACAATGCTGTCACCCATAGGTACAGCATTTCGACTCAAACTGAAATCCAAGTTTCCGTTTCCTCCAACTTTGGACCTCTCATCTGTTTTACTGGCTTGTCTTTGGGTGGAGGAGCTCTTGTGGGAGGCACCCTCTTTTAACTGACAGATGATTGGAAGGACACGTGCAGACCTCACTTGTGTTTATCCACTTGTTCTGAGGAGCACTCACCAAATTCCCTTTTCTAAACTGGACATCATTGAGAACAAGAAAACACATTCCCAACCTTCCAGAAAGTGGGAACTTTTTAAAATCAGTTTGGGCAAAGAGTATCTGGGGAGAGAAACCACAATAAATACCTGCGTATAATTAACATAATTACCACCATTAAGCAAACATATCTGCATCCCCAAGGGTTCTGGCAGCTGTGGTTTATCTCTGTGGCCCTGCCTGTCACATTTTCTGAATTCAGCTCAGCTCTCCTGCAGGTTTCACAAGGTTCTGGTGACACACTGAGCTGTTCGTTTTGATGGCTGTGTTTCCCAACCAGCTAAAGGCATTGCTGCAACACGACAGATGGATGACGGGCAAGTGGCCGCAAGGTGGGCGCAGTTGGGGGAGGGGGCGGACGGAAGGCCTGTGGTTGTGAGCGCTGCCTGGGGGGCTGTTCTTATAAAGGAAAGCTTGATTTCTTGGTTATTTAAGTAGATACCTCACTATGTATTAAGTAGACATGTATTACAAAACCATTCTCTTCCTGTTATGTCCGGGCTTTGCATAGTTTCAGATGAAATGAAAGGGGCCCCCAAAGGGGCTTTGCTCCACCACTAGGTGGAAGAACACCATCACCCCCAGAGCGCTGGAGGCATGGGCCCAGGGAACAGGAAAAAGATCTGCTGCTCCCCTCCTCCCCCTCCAGTCCCCTCCTGCACTGGGCAGGAAGCCACCTGCCTCGGCAGCAACGGCCACCAGTGGAGTCGCACTCAACGTGTGCTTTACATTTTGAGATCTGATTCCTGCGTGAAGCCACAGCATCCTCTTTGGTGTTCTTTGAAAGTTCTGTGTTTTTCCAGCTGTTCCACAAACCTCTATTGGCCAGGGCAGCCTTGCACATAGCTTTCCAAAATTACCCAGGCCATCAACATTCTTTCCACCCACAGTATCCGCACTGACCCCTCTACCATTTGTTGATGCAAATCCTTCCCCTTCTAACCGGGTTGTCTCACTTCCGCCTAGCACAAAGGCGGTGCACCCCACTCAGCCCACAAGTAGAAAGGGGAAAGGGGTCACCAGGCACAGCCAGGATTAGTTTTCTCTATTCTTGAATTTTATATAAATAGAATCACACAGTATGTCCTTTTCGTGTGTGGCTTCTTTTGATCAACACGTCGTCTGTGAGATTCAGGCATGTAAGCCCTTCTTATTCCATTATATAAATAGACCACAGTTTGTCACTTCCCTTATGGATGGACATTGGGGTTATTTCCAGGTTTTGACTGTGATGAATAAGGCTGCTATGGACATTTTTTGTTCAAGGCAATTTCTGGTTGTATGTACTCACATCTCTTGTATGTATACCTAGGGGTAGAATTGTTGGTCCTTCTAAGTGTGTGCTTCGCCTTACTAGAGACTGCCAGCTTTCCAAAGGTTTTAATATGTTTCCTCGTCGCAACAGCCTTAAATGTTCATGAATCAGTTCACCATCACTTACTGAGCACCCACTATGTGCCAAGCACTGTTCTAGATGCTGGGATATAACAATGAATAGACAGATAAGGTTCCTGTGATCGAGGCTCATTCTCAGGGTTTGGGGTTAGGCCACATGACCAAAATAAAGAAGGTAACTTCAGGCGCTTGAAAATAGGGTAATGAGATGGAGCACTAGGGAATAGGAGCCGCTTCTGCCACCACGTCAGGAAAAGTCTCTTTGAGGAGCTGAGTCTGAGTCAACACCTGAAAGGTGGAGCGGTGTGGCCACACAGAGCTGGGGGAACAGTGCTAGAAGCAGAAGGAATAGCATATACAACTGCCCTCAGACAGGAAAAAGTGTGGTGGGTTTGAGGGAGAGAAGGTCCATGAGGCCGGCAGTCATTCATTCATCCAACAAGTAAATATATAGTAAGCTTCTGTTATGTTGCAGGCACTTTTCGAGGCCCTGGAAATGTAGCAAGTGACCAAAATAGATGAACAACCTGCTGTCACAGAATTAGAAGGAAAGAGCGGGTAGGAGGGTTTGGAGGAGGAAAGAGAGGCCACGTTAAGTAGGACCAGATAGATCACAGAAATGAGTCTAGATTTTTATCCTGGAGCAGTGGCAAGTCATGGAAGGGTTGTAATCAGAGCCAGGAAAATGATCTAACTTATAAGGATGGAGTAAAGGAGTCATTAGAAGGCCCTGTGATCCAGGCAGAGACTCTGGGCTGAAACTCTGTGACCGTGGAAACTGTGAAAATGACCAGACTTCAGGGTATTTTTTTTTGGAGTTTGAGCTAATAGGACTTAATGAAAGATTGGTTACAGGGTGAGTAAAAAGAAGAATACAATTTAGATTCTAGGTTCTTAGCCGGAGCAGCTGGGTAGATGGTGACACCATGCATGGACACCAGGAGGACTGAGGAGGGGGTAAGAATTTGGCTAGGAAAAGCAAGAGTCCTCCGTTTTGCTAAGTGGAAGATGCAAATGAGCATTAAAGGGGAAATGTTCAAGAGGCAGGAGTTAAGGGATCCCTGTGTGGCTCAGCGGTTGAGTGCGGCTGCCTTTGGCTCAGGTCTTGATCCCGGAGTCCCAGGATCGAGTCCCACATCAGGCTCCCTGCGTGGAGCCTGCTTCTCCCTCTGCCTATGTCTGTGTGTGTGTGTGTGTGTGTGTGTGTGTGTCTCATGGATAAATAAATAAAATCTTTAAAAAGTAAATAAATAAAGGTGCAAGCCTGAACGGGAGTGCCTAGGAGGAGCATATGGGCCAAGAAGGTGCCAAGGAAGAGTCTTAGAATATACTGAGACTTTCATGTTCCAGTTTACAATGAAGAAACTGAGGCTCAGAGGCGTGAAACAAATTGCCCAGGGTCACATGGTGTGTGACAAAGCCAGTCTTACTTCAGAGTCTGCATACTACCCACGCATCTTTAATGCTGTGGTTTCTCGGTTCTGCCACTTAGATGCCATGTGACCCAGAGGGAATGATGTAGCCTCTCAGTGCCCTTACCCTGTTACCTCATCTCTAAGGGCAGGGTAACCATAATTCTGCATAGCACATAGGGCAGTGTGAATATCAGATAAATTCATATAATGAAAGGGCTTAGAACAATGGCTGGCACACGGTGGGGTTGGCTCGGATCATTATTACATAAGCCACAGGCTAAGCGCATGCCGGCCTCAGAGGCGAGAGCAGGAACGGGGTCCCGAATCTGCATGGCCAGGGTTGCTGGCTCCGGATGCCAGGGCCAGGAAGGTCCACTTCAGGCTGAACTCCTTTATACTTGTTCCGACAAGAGGTCCCAGGGCATGGATAAACCAGGGGAGCTATGTTTCTTTGGGATCAGGTCAGTAAGAGGGCGAGGGCAGGGCTGCCAGGCAGAGGTGACCGTGACTCCTCAGCTCCAAAAATGCACAAAGGTGTGTGCAGGAGCCCTGCTTAATGCCTTCTATTCTGCTCTGGCTGACATTGGATGTCTAACCACGTTTGGTGCAATAAATATATTTGGTCTTTGTCCTCAGCTCCTAGCACAAAAATCTTAAAACTCTTGGAATTTCCTCAGTGACAGGCATATCTTTTGTCATTCAGCGGACCCCTTTCGAGTATACCCGAGTTTAGGCTAATGAGGTGGCTTAGCCTGGGGCTGCTAGATTTCTTCTGAGGGGCTGACCTTTCAGCCCCACCCATGACATGTGGGAAAGAGAAGGAGGGGGTGACTGCAGATTTAACTCTCTAGGAACTCTTGAATAACAAGATTTGATGAGCTTCTGGTTGGGAAACACATCCATGAGCCAGGTGGGTGGCATACCCCAGTTCCATGGGGACAAAAGCTCCTGTGCTCCAGACCCTTCCAGACCTCACCCTATGGACCTCTCATCATTTATATCCTTTATAATCCACTAGTAAAGGTAAGTGAATGTTTCTCTAAGTCCTGGAAGCCACTCTGGCTAGTTAGTCAAACCTGAAGAGAGCTTTGTGGGAACACCCAGTTTACAGCACAGGTGACAACGTGGACTAGCAAGTGACATCTGAAGTGGGAGTAGTCTTGTGGGAGTAAGCCCTTCACTGGGGGGATCTGATGCTATCTCCGGGTAGTGTCAGAACTGAGCTGAGTTGTAGGCACCCACTCAGTGTCCGCTGAGAATTGGAGGATTGCTTGGTAGTGTTGGAAAACACGCATCAGAGCCATGACTCAGGATTCTTCCAATTAGCACCTCGGCTGTAAAAGCCGATGTGAAGGCAAGAGAAGAGAAAGACCTTGTGACTATCAAATGTATTTTATGCACGTGGGACAAACACCTGTTTTGTATGTGTGTGAGCACAGTGTCCCCCGCCCTCTGCTCTTGGTAATGGCAGCCCTCCCTTCCTTGGGGTTACCACCCCACCCCCCACCCAGTGTCAATCATAGATCCCATGCCCCAGCCTCAATGGTTGTCTGAAGGGTGGATGCATGATCCCAGCCATACCAACCAGAAAAGTGTCCTTTGGCTCTACAGATATTGGGAGAATAATCTTTCTTTCCTCAGGGGATGCTGAGCTGTGATGATGTAAGAATGGAACGGTCGGCCTCCATACCTCCCTTTGTCCATCAGCCATTAGGAGAGAACAAAACCAGTGGAGAGACAGAGGGCTTTTGCAGCTTTAACCCAGCCCTGGCTCAGTGATGGGAGTCAGAACATTCCTTCGGTTTGCTTAAGCTAGTTGGGATGCCTCACAATCCTAAAGGACTAATTCATGTTAAGTTCCACTAGTGCTAATTTTCACAGCCTTAGTTGAGACTCTCCTGAAAGTAATTCAGTGTTGTCATTTAGTTTCATGAATGATGAACCTTGAAGTTTGAAAGTTCCAGCCAAGGTCTTTTTTTTTTTTTTTTTTAAGGATTTTATTTATTTATTCATGAAAGACACAGAGAGAGGCAGAGACATAGGCAGAGGGAGAATCAGGCTCCTTGCGGGGAACCTGATGCGACCCCATCCCAGGACTCCGGGATCACAACCCAAACTAAAGGCAGATACTCAACCACTGAGCCACCTCAGTGCCCCTCAGCCCAAGGTCTTATGGCATTAAACAAACTGACTTGTGACTTAGAACTCTGAAGTCCTCGGGGGATCCCCATAAAAAAAGGAGCCCTCAGCTCATGTGGTCAGAGTATTTGGAGACAAGAGGACACCAAACAGACAATACTTTGCTTAAGGACCTAGGACATCTCAAGACAAGGAGACTGAGACAAAGGAATCAAGTGAGTTGGGATTGAGATCCTACTGGATGGAATCAAAGCAACCCTTTGGACTTGGATTTCTACAGTTCTGGGTCCAGTAAAAGGTCCAGTTGAATTATGAGTCCCTGAAAGATTTAGCAGATTTCCAGAATCTTACGGATTCTAGTCTTCCAAGAGAGAGTAGATCACTGGGTGGTATTTGCTTCATTCATACATATGTGTGTGTGTACATATACACATACACACACACATACACACACACACACACACACACACACACACACACACACGCAAACAGGCTCTAGCTCACACATTTCTCCAGAAAGGAAGATTTAAAGAAATGGTGGGGAAAAAAAAATCAGAATTCCTTAAAACCTCCTGGGGAATCATGTGAACTTGGCCCCTATTCCTCCTGCAAGATTTTCATCTCAAAGTTCTAAATTCTTTTCACAGCTCTTGAGTAGGTGAAAGCCCCTTGAGAACGAGGAGTCTTGTATTGTCTTGCTTTCCTTTGGGAAGCAAGGAGGGAAGATTGAGGAGTCGGAAGGTTGGGGGATGGGGGTGTCCATATCCCCTGCGCCTCCAACCTGGCAGGCCCAGGTTTGAAAAGCTCCAGAAAATGCAGCACTTGAAAATGTAGCCAGGAGAGCGTAGACCCAGGAGGCCCAGAACTAGAAGCAAATGTGGGTTTTCGGTGTTATTCTTGTCTTCGCTAGGCCAATCACTCCTCCTCCCTGTTCTTGCTGCCTGGAGCCGAGTTTTTAAAGGGTAACTCTCTCCCTGCTGAAAGGGAGCTTTTGTCTGCCTAGGGAATTCCTGAGCACGAAGGAGGGAATCAGGAGAGAGGTTCGGGTTCCTGCCTGGCCACCTCCCTGCCCCAGCGGGCTCAAGGTGGAGTGTGTGCCCCGGGGGTGAGTGCTCCTTTCTCCACCACTGTTTTACTGGTGGCACAATCAGCCTCTTAGAAGATGCTAATGAGATTCTGGTAGAGAGCTACAAAATCATCTGTGGCAGATGGTAGAAGGTTAGGTTTTGATTCCTCTTGTTCCACTGTTGTTTTTCTCTAAAAATGTGCTAACCAATGTGCTGCTTTCTTGTGCTTAATTTTGACAAAGCCACAAATTAATTTTTTAATCCTTTTCATCCATCTTTCCTCTAATCGTAAATATCTTTTTAGAAATGAAAGCGATTCATTATGCAGCTTCTTTCCTCTGCCCCTCCCCTGCAGTCTGTATTTTTTTACACAGAAGAAATCATTTGAATTCTCTTTGAACCTACAGAGAGAATATAGGCCAATGCTCTGAGTGCCCCTGGTAATGTGTAATTTCATTTTCGTATCGACTGGTGCAAGGCTAGGTTATCATGTTTTGGTATGTTTACACTCCCTCGTGGACAGATATAAGAACCAAAAAGGAGCCAACAAAAGGAATACCACCATTTATTGAATACCTTCAACACTCCGGGCATCATGCTAAGCAATATATGGACAATATTTTAGCTAATCTTCACATTAATCCTAAGTAGGCACTGTCCCTATCCCCAATTTACAGATGAGGAAACTGAGACCAGGAGAAAGAAACATGTCCAACATAGAATGGCCAGGAATTGAAAGCTAGGGAGTTCTGCTCCGAAGCCAATGCTTTCAGACAGTACATTCCTCTGTTTTCCTTGATGAATTTCAGTTGCATTAGTGCTGGTGGTCTCTAGGACTCAGGGGCACTTTTCCTGATTCCAAACCCTTGTTTGGAGGCCAGATATCAAAAGGTTTGTTTATGGTGAGAGAATCTGATACTAGTTACAGAGTCATTGGCTTAGCTTCAAAGATGGAAAGCAGACCCACCATTTTGCAAATGAAGATGTTAGGGTATGAACGGTGTTTCAGGGACCTATCACTGTGTAACACACCACCCTAACACTAAGCAGCTTAAATCACAAAACTATTTTATTGCTCCCAATTCAGTGGGCCAGGTCTTCAGGCAGAGCTCAGCGGGGCTGTCTGGTATCAACCGGGTTGGCCAGGTAGCTTCGAGGCCCTGAGGCTGGCTTCTGGCTCTCAGCCCAGCAAGATAGCCTGGACTCTACGTGGTGGCTCAGGCTCAGAGAACATGAGGCCTTGGGCCAGAACCGGAACAGCATCCCTTCTGTCTCCTTCCATTGGGCAAAGCCAGTCCCAGTACCAGCACAGATCCAAGGGGAAAGGGAATTGACTCTACCTCTTGATGACAGGAGCAGCGCATACACACATGGTCATCTTTACAGACAGCACCACACACGGTGACTTGTCGGTCACAGATAGCCAAGGGTTAGGCCAACATCATAGAAAATCTTACCACGGCAGCCTTCCTGGAAGGCAAAAGATTCCCCTCAGAATCTGTGTTCTTTTTTCTACTCTTTCAGTCCGAACAGGTAAATGTGAAAGGTGTTTTATAGGGAATGGGGTGATGCCACTCATCTAATCCTGTGGGTGATGATGTTCTATGAGCCCATGTGACTGACTGTGTCTGTCCCACATCACACTCAGTGGCACCTCCTCTGATCTGGGCCAGCCTGCATGTTCCCTTTGCCAAGAGTGAATCCCAGGCAAAGGAAAGGGGATCGGAGGTGTTTGCCCTACCAATGCCACAGAGGTGATGAGGCCAGAGATGTTGTAGAAGCTACCAAGATGATTGAGGAAGAGAAAACCTCCACCCACCCAGAATGATCAGCCCCATGTGCCTCTAACAAAAACAGATGGAAGGCCTCGCCAAGAAAAATTCAGTGAGAAAAGAAAGGAATTTCAGGCCTTAACTAGCAGGCCGTTTGCAATCATTTTAAAAAGCTCATCCACCGACTTGAGTAAGGAGAAAACATACACTCAAGGTCCAGTGTAGGAATATGTACCTGGGAAAGAAAAATAAAGTGGACTATGACCAGGTGAAGAATAATTCAAACTTAGCAACTGTTTGAGCAAGAGGGAGCCTAAGAGATCAAATTTAGTCCAAACCCCATTTTATGCGTGAAACAATTGAGGCCCAGGAGAAGACAGAGGTGAGGTGCCTGCCCCAGCTCCCACAGCTCAGTTATTCTTACCTTCGTAATGACCACTTAGTAACCACTGATTAGGTGGCAGGCGTTTTGCTGGGTGATGGAAACTCGAGGTGGAGTAGGACACTGTCCTTGCCTTCACAATGCTGACTGTCTAGGGGAGGAGAAGTTTGTGAAAAGCAGGATCACAGAACAAGGCAGGGAATGCTGTGCCAGCCATGCTCAGAGTGGACCAAGGCTGCCCCACATCTCAGCTCGGGGCTCCTTGCTTGCTTGAAGTCCATGGGCTGCGTGTAGAAGAAAGCTCGGTTTCAAAAATCCTGCCAACTGAGCTACCCATTGGAGCTACGTCAGAGCCCTGTGCTTTAAAAGAGAGTGTAGTCTTTCAATCTCATGTGCATTCAGAAGAGAACATCCTGAATGTGCCTTGCATTTGGGCAGGTCCTAAGAGAGCATTCACACATCTCAGGACAAGGACAATGTTGCTGCATGTGATCACCACCACCAGTCCCAAGGGAGGCGGGAGCTTTAATCCAGAACCTCTGACTTCCAACCCCTTTGCTGGGCTACCACAGGAGACATATTCTGGCTGGAGGTCACCACAAGCACCCATGTGGGGTCCTTTACCAACTCATAAAGTTGGTTTATAAAGGGTGTTGGATCTAAAGGGAGCTTAAGAGGTTTGGGAGAGTACGGCGATTCACTGGTGGCTTCTACTTTCCACAGCCTTCAGCTTCTACCAGTGGTTCTCAAAGGTTGCTGCCCCTTCCAATCATCTGGGGAGCTTACAAAAAAACCTGTGTGATTTTTTTTCCTACCTATGTGAGGGAGAGAGGGGAGCCCAGACCTGGGTGTGACTTTACTCTGCAAGCCTCAGGTTGCTCATCTGTCTGGGGGGAGAAACTCACAATCCAGAACCCCCTCAGAAGGCTTGACGTGAGTCAGCCACCCATCAGAGGGCTATACAGGAGTGCCTTGCTTAGTTCTCACGACAGTTCGAGTTAACGATCCTAACTCCATCTTACAGATGAAGACACTGAGGCTGAGACCTTAAGTCACCCTGCCCACAGTCACAGGATGAGCAATAGGCTACAGTTTGGGGGCAGCCTCTGGGGAAAGCCTGCACACTAACCTCTGCCACACCCTTTCCAAGGGGCAACGACACAGAGAGAAGTTCCCCAGGTATAGTCGTCTTCTCTCCTGGATCCCGCCCTTCCCGGTGTCTCTCTGTTCCCTGGGATCCTGACCCTTGATGGCTCCTGCTCTCTAGCTTTCTGTGACTCTCACCACCTGCTCTGATCATTCTTCCTGCCACCGTCAGCGCCTGCCCCCAGCAGGACTGTTCTCCCAGGGACTCAGGCCACCCAGGGACCCAATGCCAGCACCGCCCCCCGCCCCCCAGGCTCTCATGTGGACCCTTCCATGTATTCCATCCAACCCAGTCTCCCTCCTTTTTCTCCCCACCCCCACCCCGCCCCCCAGACTGTTTGAGCTTTGGCTTCAGCCCAGCAGTCCTCCTATGAGGGGGGCAGAGAGCAGGGAAAGGGGAGCCTGGAGAGCTCCTTCCTCTACTGTCATTTCCTGGCTGAGTCGGCCATGAGGGTCGGTGGAGAGCTCAGCCGTCCTCACAGAGCTAGGACAGCTCGCCGGGCGCCGGGGCCTTCCCGACGTCGTCTCACCTCTAGCTTGCCAGACACTGGCAGGCCAACAATCACACCCCCATTTCGCCCATAAAGAACCGGGCGGGGCCCTACTTCACCAAGCTGGAGAGAGGCACAGGTGGGATTTCAACCCCTGTCCATCTGCTCCACAGCCCGCATCGACCCTATTGCAAGAGAAAGGCCGAGAAGCAAGGGGCGTTTACAGAGGTGTCTGGCAGCCCCACATGTACCCCCAGGCATCCCCGGGAGCTTGTTAGAAAAAATGCAGGTTCTCGGGCCCCGCCCCAGACCTCTGGAATCGAAACCTGCATTTTCACAAGGTCCCAGGGGGTTCAGTGCCTGCCGTGGTCCGCCGTCCGCAGCCGCGGCCGAGCGCGGGAAGCACCCGGGAGCTTTGACCCGGCGTCAGGGGTGCGTTGGCCTTTAGCTCCCCAGCTGGTTCTGAGGCGCCGCAAGCTTTGGGCACCACCGGCAGGAGGAGGTGGAGGCCGCGGAGGTGGAGGGAGGCCGCGGAGGTGGAGGCCGCGGAGGTGGAGGGAGGCCGCGGAGGTGGAGGGAGGCCGCGGAGGTGGAGACCGCGGAGGTGGAGGGAGGCCGCGGAGGTGGAGGCCGCGGAGGTGGAGGGAGGCCGCGGAGGTGGAGGAAGGCCGCGGAGGTGGAGACCGCGGAGGTGGAGGGAGGCCGCGGAGGTGGAGGCCGCGGAGGTGGAGGGAGGCCGCGGAGGTGGAGGGAGGCCGCGGAGGTGGAGACCGCGGAGGTGGAGGGAGGCCGCGGAGGTGGAGGCCGCGGAGGTGGAGGGAGGCCGCGGAGGTGGAGGCCGTGGAGGTGGAGGGAGGCCGCGGAGGTGGAGGCCGCGGAGGTGGAGGGAGGCCGCGGAGGTGGAGGGAGGCCGCGGAGGTGGAGGGAGGCCGCGGAGGCCTGCCATCCCTGTCCAGGCCGAGCCCGCGGTGGGCCCGCGAGGCCCCTGCCAGGGCGCGGGCGATCTGGGGCTCCCGCCCGCGCGAGCTGCCGGCCGGACACCCGCTGCCGAGGGACGCGGGGCAGGGCGCGCCCCAGGAGCCCGACGGCCGGGCCGCGCGGAGAGCGCTGGGGGGAGGTCTCGGGGCGCGGGGCGCAGCCAGCAGGGCGCAGGCGCAGAGCCGCGAGGCGCGGGGCGGGGCTGGGCTGGCCGCGGGCGGGGGCGGGGCGGGGGGGCCCCGGCAGCTGCTCTTTGGTGGGCGTCCGGGCGCAGCGCCAGGCCCGGGCCGCCCCGCCGCCGAGTCCGGCTGACCGCGGGCTGCGTGGCAGGGGGCCCGAGGGGCGCCTTCCTTCCCGGGCCGGCGCGTCTAGCGGGAGGAGGGACGCGAGCCGGGGACGCGGCCGCTCTCCCGCAGCCCCCACGGCCCCTGTGCAAGCCCGGAGCCCAGGCCGGGACTGGGAGCCTGTCCCCGAGGATCCCCCTGCCCAGGGGATGGTGACCGGGAGGCTCCGGCAAGGCTGCTCCACAGGTCTGGAGCGTCAGGGTTCAGGAAGGTTCCTCTCGAGCGGCTCCATGGCCCCGCACCTGCCTGGAGGTGGGGTACCTCCGCCCTGGGCCCTCCGGAAATGCACGTTCTCCAGCCTCGTTGGCACAGGATGAGATGAGTACAGCTGGGGAAGACCATGGAATCTGCATTTTTTAAGTACCCTCAATGTTGGGTTTTTTTAAGCATGTGGTTGCTGATCCTAACTGGAGAATCGCTGATTTTGTAGACGTTCCCCTGAACATCGATGATGCGTTAACCACAAATGGGTGTTGCTGAACAACAAAGTTGAGCTGCCTGGGGAGGGAGATGCCACTGGCAGGCGTTGGCTGAAGTGAAAATCAAGCCAGGGGCACCAACACAAGATTGTCAAGGGTCAAGACAAGGGTCAAATTTACCCTCAGGGAATTCCCAGGGAGCTTCTCCACCCCTCCCTTCTGCTTTTGTGGTATTGAATACCACCTGAGGGATCCCTGGGTGGCGCAGCGGTTTGGCGCCTGCCTTTGGCCCAGGGCGCGATCCTGGAGACCCGGGATCGAATCCCACATCAGGCTCCCGGTGCATGGAGCCTGCTTCTCCCTCTGCCTGTGTCTCTGCCTCTCTCTCTCTCTCTGTGACTATCATAAATAAATAAATAAATAAATAAATAAATAAATAAATAAATAAAAATTGAATACCACCTGAAATAAAGTGTCAGCTGGCACTTTGACACCTCTTAGTTTTAACAGGATATCCTTCCAGTTTGGTCAAACGTTATCCTGTTAACAGCCCATAATGGGGGGAAAAAAAGAACAAATTCTATTTTCTACGACGAAGGCAGATGACCTTGGCTCAAATCTCATCCTTCCCACTTATTAGCTGGTAACCTTGGGCAAGTTTCTAACTTCTTCCTGCCTCCATTTCCTTATCTGAAAAAGGTAGTTGCAAATATTTATTTTATACTTACTACTTCTAGATAAGAGATTTGCAAGTGTGATCTTCTGTAATTCCCATTTTACAAATGAGGAAACTGAGGCACAGAAAGGCTAGATATTGAGATCATAGTGCCAGCAAGGGGTAAAGCTGGAACTTATGTGTGGCACTCTGGCTTCCAGGCCTGGGTACCAAACGCTGTGCTGCACTGCCAGTTACATAAGATGGGAGGGGGCTACCCACCAATGCAGCAACGCTGAGGTTTTTCCTTCCCATTAGCACCCTGCTCCTGGGTGCAAAGTTTCCTTCTGCCAGAAAGCTTGCAACTCTACTGGGCCTTTTAAAATTGGTATTTATATAGGAAAGCTGAGAGGTGCTTTGGAAAAGACTTCAGTACAAACCAGCATTGAATCTCCTGGTGACCTTCAGGCAGGCTTCAACAGAGGCCCATCTACAGCAAGGGATGGACACTGATGTGGCTCCTTGTCCAGGGGCTGGCAGTGCTGCCCAATGTAGGAAAATGGCTTGCAGGCTTAGCCTCTACTCGTCGACTGGTCTCCTGCATGACAGCCTGGCTCTGATCGTCTCATGTGTGGTCGCTCTTCTAGCATGAATTTTGAGGTGCATGCTAGAATTATGGGTATTATGGACAATTCTGATAAGGTCTCAGATGTAAACAAGGAACATGTTATTGGGAACTGGAGAAACGGTGATCCCTGTTATAAATTGGCAAAGAGCTTGGCTGAATTGTGTTCTAGTGTTTTGTGTGTGAAAGGTGAAAATTGTGAGCTGTGAAATGGAGTATTTAGCTGAGGAAATCTCAAAGCAAAGTGTTGAGGGAGCCAGCCGCTTGGTATCTCCTGAATCCTTATAGTAAAATGTAAAAGGAGAGACATGAATTAAAGAAGGTATTGTTAAGCAAAATGGAACCAGGGCTTAGAGTTTTAGAAAATTTTCAGTCTGCCATAATTGCAAGAGAAAAAAAAGTTAGAAAGCTTGCTTTGAATAGAACACTAAGCGTGTGGCTGAACAACCATTTGATAACATGAGAATGAGCACAGATCTAATCAGCCAGCCCAGTGGAAGCCAGGCAAGGGATGGGGTTATACCAGCAGACGCTGCCCGTTTGAATTGAAGGAACAAGAGAAAGCAGGACAGAATGCAGGAAAGTTTTTCAACTTCTTGTGTGCTACAGGCCCATAGCACAGAGCTATTTGGCTGAAATGTGCACTCTTCTTCAAGGAAAAGGAAGAAGGACCCTATAGGCAATTCAGAGATTAGTAAGCCATCACCTTGCAGGCCAGAAAGCTTTGGTAGAGCTGTGGAGATGAGACCCCTGCCCCAGTGGGTCAGGAAGGCAGAGCACTGAACCAAAGAGGATTATTCTTGAGCTTTAAAATCGAGCAGAATTTGCCTTGTTGGGGCTTGCTTGGGATCCATTACCCCTTCTTCTTTCCTCCTTTTCCCTTTTTTTTTTTTTTAAGATTTTATTTATTTATTCACAAGATACACACAGAGAGAGACAGAGACATAGGTAGAGGGAGGAGAAGCAGGATCCATGCAGGGAGCCTGATGTGGGACTCGATCCTGGGACTCTGGGATCATGCCCTGGGCCGAAGGCAGACGCTCAACCACTGAGCCACCCGGGCGTCCCTCCTTTTCCCTTTTGGAACGTGAATGCCTACCCTGTGTCTGTCCTACTGGTGTATTTTGGAATATATAACTGGTATGGTTTCAGAGGTTCATAGCTGAAGGGAAATATTGCCTCACAGTGACTCAGACTGGTCAGAACTCTCCAGCATGAGATATCTGGATTTGGGTAACTCATTGCTTTAGATGACTTGTTGAGACTTTGAGCTCTAGAGTTGCTGCTGGAATGAGTCTTGACTGGTGAGTTGCTGGGAAGAATGGAGGTGTTTTGCACGTGAGAAGGACACAACTGCTGTGGACTGAACTATACCCCTCCCCCACCCCAAGTTCCTGTGTTGAAGCCTGAACCCCTCTGTGATCTTGTATTTGGAGGTGAGGCCTTCAGGGGATAGTTAGGGCTAGGGGAGATTAGTGTCCTCATGCAGAGAGACCAGAGAGCCTACTCACTCTCACTCTCGCTGCCCTGTGAGGACACAAGAAGATTGCCATCTGCGAAGCACGAAGAAGGTTCTCACTAGACACTGACCCTGCTGGCATCTTGATATTGGGCTTCCAGCCTCCAGAACTGTAAGAAAATAAGTCTCTGCTGTTTAAGTCACCCAGTCTATGGTATTTTGTTATGGCAGCCCGAGCCCACTAAGATAATTCTCAAATGCCTGTTTTGAACATTTAAAAACTCCGACTTCCTGAAGCAGCAAGGATGCTTCTAACAGATTTGGAGAGAAGCTCTGCACAAAGAGCTGGGGCACAGGGGTGGGCTGTGGAAAGGGAAGAAACGCACAAAGAATATTATTTCAAGGCGGGGATCGACTGAGCTCCTCCCACAGTCTAGGCGCTATGCTGAGCTCCACGCTGGTGAAAAACTGCCTTCTGGCCCCCAAATACCTGGGAGAGCTGTTCTTTCTGGCCGGCTGATGGCCAAGGAGCTCTCTAGATGTCTCTTAATCCTTGCTTCTCAAACCTCCCTCCAAGGACACCCCATTAAGGATGCTCCAGTGCCCAGCAAGCTAGGAGAGCACATGCGGCCCAGAACAGACTGTCTGCCTCTGGTTGGCTTGCTGTGGTCAGAACTCTCCAGCATGAGGAAGAGCTGCCAGTCCCAGACTCCAGTTCACCACTCAGAGCTCCTGCCTGCCCATTCCCAAAGTCCCAAAGTCCATCCAGCTTCTGGACAGTGCTGCCAGTAAGAGGGAGAACTGATCTGAACTTTACTTCTTGTAAATAAGCAGAATAATGACCAAAACTTGCGCAGCAGCTGAGGGAAGAGAAGGGAGATAACCAATATTCACGAAGGCTCTGACAGGTGCCAGTTGTTTCACCCTGAGGCCACAGTGACCTCCACAACACCTTGGGCAAACAGACAGGGAGGGATGAAGCTACTTGCCTAGGATCACCCAGCTAGAAAGGAGCAGAGGCGGGTGGGAGGGGAGCCCTAATCCATCCCAAATGCACCCTCTGGCCTCTATGCCTCACTGCCTTCAAGCAAGAGGAGCAAGGACCTGGACAACCTCTGGACCACCAGCATCCCCTGAGGGTGCCTGGCCAGTCAGCGCTCTCCTCCCTGCTGCACTTCAATGGGCTGGCAGCTGTAGGAAAAATACTGATGCTTGGGCACAGCCCTGAAGTCCTCACTTCGTGGTCTGGGGTCAGCCTGGGTCTTAAAGATCTCCAGTGATTCTAACATGCAGCTAGGACTGACCTCCACTGTCCTCGGGGATACCTCCCAAACTGTGAGGTGCTGTGGGTGCTGTGAGGCTGAACTGCGAGGCCCAGAGGCACAGAGGCTTGGAGAGGGAAGAGACTCCTTGCCCAGGACTATGGGAGCCCCTACCCTGTGCCAGGTGTTACGCCACTGGCCGGGGGTGGGGGCAGGGTGTCCTCCCCGAGGTGGATGGTGCCCTACACTCCTTGCACCTGCCCAGCATCTTACAGCTTATGGATCCCTTTGCTCCATGAGCCCGAGGCTGGCACACTGCGGCCATTCACAAAAGTCTGTTAAATAGATGAATGGATGATGTCCTTTGCCCTTCACAACAACTGTGAGAAGCAAGCTGGAGAGAGATCCTTACCCCCCTGATTCTGTTCCAGAGGTAGGGAATCCAAACTCAAGTCAAGGTTCTGTCACTAGCTCTGTGTCCAGGGACACAATTAAGAGAGCTTCTCAAAGCTTTTGTTTCTTCATTTGCATAATAGGACTTTCTAATAATTCCTTTTTTGTGAGGCTGTTCTGAAGAACTGCTGATCCAATAATATAAATTATTATTTGTTGAGAGAATTGAGGTTCAGAGAGGTTAAGCGATTTGCCCTTGGTCACACAGCTAGTAAATAGGGAAGCCAAAACTTGAACCCAGGACCAAAGAATTTCTGGGCTTTTCTCATTCCCCTTATGAAAGCACCAGTCCACATATACTTTAAAAACAAAAACATGCACCCCGATAAGTACCTGGTTGTAGAGGAAGAGACTCAAATATTTGGAGGGGTGCTGCTCGTCTGACCTTCACTCACCTGTGTGCAAACTGGTGCCCCAAGGTCACACTAGGAAGGAAGGAAACCAGCCTGACCACCTGTCATGTCACCTGAGATAACAATGCCATTAGGTTAGGACCTCATACCACTCAGGGAGAGAGGCATTCAGTACCCCATTATACAGGTGAGGCTCAGAGACATCAGGTCACTGGCTACTTCCCAGGGTCCCTCTGTCCTGGCCATTCCTCTAATGCAACCCCAGAATCCACGTATCTGGGCTCCCAGTGAACTCTGGGACAGGCTGTGCAGGGCTGCTCAGCAGGCAGGCTGGCATTACCTAATTGCTGGCCGGCTTCTTTTGTCACCTCATTTTTCCAAGCTGCCTGGCTCTGAAAGCCTCCTCCTCAGACAGACAAATGAGACTCAAGCCTTGTTCAGCCTGAATGCCAGCAAAAGGAAGAGATCAGAAGTGGTCGCCTTGATGGAACAGCTGCCGGCATATGTACAAAGTGCTGGGGCAGCGGATGTCTTTAGCAGGCGACAAAGCCCAGGCTACTGCCCTACTTACGGCTGTGACTTCTCTTATTGGGCTCTGCCTTCTGCTGTGAGGTGCCTGGGGTCAGCATTCTGGACTTTGGGACTTGATCTTCATCAGCTAGACTCCCTAGGGAGATGAGCCATTGTTAGAGCCAGCCCCTAGCGTCCTAAAAGCCTCTCCTACCCCCACCAGGCAGATGTTTCTGGGGTCAGGGAAGAAAGTCCTCAAAGCTATGTACTCTGCTGCACAGCCTCAAACAGGCAGGCAGGGCTGGTGCACGTTACCGAGCTCAAAAGCAGCATCGTGTGTCCCCTCTGGACTCTGGCCTGAGGCTACACATCTGCCTCCAAAGGAAGTCACGGAAAGGCTGAGGGTAGTCTGGTCTCCATCTGTCCTTGTCCTGGCCGGTAGGGGGTTGGACAGAGCAGCCCTGATGCCCTCCCTAGCCTGAGCATCTCAAGGGCAGAAGCCAGGCCCATTGAACTTGGCATCTCCTGGCACAGGTTAGCATGGACCAGAGCCAAGTACTGCCCTGAGTACGTTAGGTGTATGAGCCCACTGACCATCACTTCAACCCCAGGAGGTGTTATTCGCATTTTTCAGATGGACAAACTGATAGGAAGATTAGGTTCCTAAAGCTCATGAACAGGGGGTCAGGATTTGAATTCAGGCAGCCTAAGGCCAGAGCCTATGTTCCTAACCCTTATATTCTAGTGACTCTCAGTGAACAAATAATGGATGAACAAATAAGTGAATGAATGAATGAAGCAATCAGTTAATGGCTTGCAGAGAGAATGACCAAAAAAGCCCCCTGTTCAAAATCATTTCCTCTCTCAACTGTTCCAGGACCCGAATCTCCCGGTGAAATACATACTTTTGAGTTTTCATCTGTGACTGTCCTAAGAAACTGGCCCTAAGAAACTGGGGTGATGGCGATTATTGGCCTGGCACTGTAGCCCCTGGGAAGTCCACGTGAGGCCCAAGGCCTGGCGAGAGGGAAGCCAATGTATAGGAGAGATGAGCAGGGAGATGGGGGTTTCTGTAAAATCCGCTGGCGCAGAGGCCGCCCCGGGCTGGGAATTCCTGGGGCTGGGTTCCAGCGGCTTCACCTCCTCCCTGGCCAAGTCCACGGCCCCTGCCAGCCCTGGTCCCCACATCTGTTGGTGGGGATGCTGATACCTGTCACAGGGTTTATGGCTAAAGCAGTGGTGTAGGTAACGCGCCCGGCACGGAGTGGATGCTCAACCGATGGCAGCCGTCGTCGTCGTTGTCGTTATACAAGTTATAGCTAAATACGTGAGTCCGGAACCATCACTGACCTGTTCTTTCCCAAACTGACTTCTGCTCTGGCGACACTATTCGTGGTCTCCCAGGCGCTGGGGTCACGCCTCTTCCCTCCACCCCCCAGCCCTGCTGTCCTTCCCCCGCTCTTTCTTCCTGGGTGTCCTCTCCCTCCCACCTGTGCCCCGGCCAGGGCTCCCACTCCCTGTCACCTGTCCACTCTCCAAGTCCGGGAGACAGAGAGCACGCCACAGGCCGGGGTGGAAGAAGCTCCCAGAACGCCCACCTTTCCCAGTGTCCCCGTATTTGTCTAGTTCCAACTTTTGGCCAACTTGGATCTCCAGCTGCTCTTCGCCTCCCTACTCCTTTTTTCTCACGTTTTCCTTTCTTCCCGTTCCCTGGCTGGCTCCCTCTGGCTCCAGCTCAGCTCTAACTCAGTTATGGAGCCGTGGCCGTGAAGCCTCCTCTCGTTCTAGCCGCTCATCAAAAGCTTGTGTACAACACACCCCGGACACAGGATCCAGGGGCCCCGGGGGGTGAGGGTGGAGTCGGGGGGCAGCAGGAGGATCCCTGACACCAGAGGGGCGTCAGCGCGCTTCTGCACGTCCTGGGGTCATGCATTCGTCTGTCGTGCCGTGACAGAGGTCCCCAGTTCTGACCACACAGGAGTGGGGGAGGGCGGTGGGGGTAGGAACAGGCACTTAATGAAGATGCCCATGAAAGTGCTGGGAACCAGGCACCTGGGGGGCTCAGTGGTTGAGCGTCTGCCTTTGGCTCAGATCATGATCTCAGGGTCCTGGGATCGAGCCCCGCATCAGACCCCCCGACAGGGAGCCTGCTCCTCCCTCTGCCTGTGTCTCTGCCTCTCTCTGTGTGTCTCTCATAAATAAATAAATAAAATATTTTTAAAAATAAAAAAGAAAAGAAAAAGTGCTGGTAACCATCACTCTGCAAGGACTTCGGATAATTACGAGCATTTAGGGAAGGAATCCTGATTGACAAAACCTCTATCATCGGCTCTGTCACTGGACCCCCATGAGGTAATGAGTGAACCCCGTTTCATAGATGAGGAAACTGAAGTCTTGAGGATTCAAATAACTGGCCCAGGGCCTGGGCCGCAGGGCTGATCACCTGAAGCACTCCCTATCACTTCTCTGCGCTACTCGCCCTTTTCCACCCTCAGCCACTGACGCCCCTGCCCCCTCCGTTAGCCTTGGCTGGCCCTGGGGTCCTGAGCATTTTAGAGGAAGTCACGCAGCCGTGGGGACTGTGCCCAAGATGGGCCCAACCTCCAACCTCAGCCAGGCTCTCAGCATGCTCCTCTCCCGTGCGTGGCCTGCCCTCTTCATGTGCTCCTCAAAAATACTTCCAGATTGTCCCTTCCCTCCTTCCTGTCCCGTCACACTCAGGGGACAACCTCATCTCCTGTTACTCCAAAAGGTCATGGTCCCTGGGCAGGGACAACCCTGAGTTCCAGCCCCTGCCTGTCCCCACCCCCTCTGATTCCCCCCTCAGTGCTGGGGCTGTGGGCACTCTTATTCCTGCTTGAAGCCCCCCCACCCCGGATCAACTCTTGACCACCCTCCTGGCTCTGTGGCATCCTCCTCCGTCAGCAACTGAACTTGTCTTCTGAATTCCATCCCCTTCCCCTGTACCCACATCCCTGGCCCAAGAATATGCTACCATCTCTCCCCCCTTCCTCACCCCTGCATTTTTTGCTCCACTTCCCTATCCAAACTAGCTTCGTGAAAGGGTAGTCACACTGGCCTTTGTGAGCCTCGGCCCTACTGACACGGTTGTGGGGACTGTCTGTGTGTTTGCCTTAGTTTGCTTGGACTGCCACAACAAAATACTGTGGATGGGTGGCTCAAGCTAGAGACCTACTTCACCCGGTTCTGGAGGCAGGAAGGCGGAGATCGAGGTCTGGCAGAGTTGTTTCTAGTGAGGGCTCTCTTCCCGGCCTACAGATGGCCACCCCTCACTGCATCCTCCCATATTCGTTCCTCGGAGAGTGGCCACCAGCTCTCGGGTGACTCTTCTAAAGACGCTAATCCCATCATGAGGACCCAACCGTCCTGACCTCATTGAAACCTAACTGCCTCCTCTCCACATCCTATCATGTTGGGGGGCAGAGCTTCAACATGACAATTTGAGGGGGCCGCAGACATTCAGTCTATAACAGCACTGTAGGGTGCTTAGCCACATCCCTGCCTCTACCCTGTCCATTTGGGAAGATGCCAGAGAACCCTAGCTCCCAGTAGTGACCGTCGTGATAGCCTCCACCAGTTGTGACAACCCAAAGGGTCTCCAGACCTTACCAGACATCCCCTAGAGGACAAAATCTGCTCCCTCTGTGAACCACTGGTCTACACTATCTCTTCTACTTTCTTATCCCCATTCATTTCTCAATTCGCTTGCGATTCTATTTCTCCCCTGGCCTACTGAAACGGCTTTAGCAAACACTCCCTGCACCCCATATCGTTGCATCACCTGTTTGTAGCACTGGGCTACTCTGCTCTAGTGGAAACCAGCACTCACTGCTTCTGAGAGCCTCTGCTCTGAGGCCTCCAGAGAAGCCACTGTGAGCCACTCTCCCAATGGCCAGCCTTTCTCCTGCCTTCTGGCAGTGAGAGCTCAGTTCCTGCCACGAGACTGAAATGCTAGTTACTCACTTGCCAACCTCCCCTCAGCTGGGACTGGTTCATGGGATCTGAGGGAACATCCACCTGGGAGGGCTACATACAAACATTTACTTTCTGATGAAGGGGCAGGAGGGACACAAAGAGAAAGCCATACTGTTGGTGAAAAGAATGATGTTGGGAGGTGCTGCAGCCATCTCTCAAGCACAAGGAGAAGCCCAAAGAGGGACTTAGTGGTTGAACCAACCTTGGAATTGCCTCCTATGAATGCCTTGTAAGAGAATCAACATTTCTATTACCTAATCAGTCAGATTTTTCTACTTAGTAAGCTATTCTATGACTTGCAGCCAGAAGTACCCTGACGGATCCAGCTTCTGAGACTCTGCTCAGTCCCTGTTCTCATGCTTTTCTGGTGGATCCTTTACCACCTCCTCTAACAACTCCTCCTCCTCCCTCTCCCTGACACGTTGATGTTTCTAGGCCACCTGTCCTCACTCCATCCTCTCTGTCCTGTTGATGACACCCTAGGTGCTTGTGACTTACACATCTGAACCTGGTGCTTTTGAGCATCGGACACTTAAATCCAGCTGCCCACTAACACATTGTCACTTTGTTGTTTCTCGTGCCAGCTCTCATTTCTCTGCCCCCTCTCGATGTTGGGATGTCCCAGGGCTCATTCCTGGGTCCTTTCCCCTTTTCCAGCTATACCTGCTATACCTGCCTGCCACCCCCCAGGGTTACCTGATATAGGGGGAGGTGACATTTCTATGTTGAAAACCCAAGATTTTGCATGGATGTGGAGGGCTCCAGTGAGGTCTGGATTTGAAAACGCAGCTGCCAGTTGACCGCCTGTGTTCAGAACATCCCACAGAGCTGTCCTACCCACCTGCCCAGTATTCTGTTCATCCTCCCTCCTTAGAAGCTGCTCCTCTCTGGTGTGCTCCAAATCAGCAGCACCCACCTCCGTCCTCCCAGACCAGAACCAGCGAACTAGGCAGGATGCCTCCTTTTTCTCATTGTGTGTTCCAAGAACTGCCAAGTCTCTCAGATTTTACCTCCGAAATATCCCTGTACTCCTCCCCTTCTGACCCACATTGCCTAGTTCCGGCTGCAGCTAGTACACAGTCATCTCCGCATTGACCAAGCACCTCTGCTCCCACTTCCCTGCAGTCTATCCCCTTGCCTACCAGCAAAATGATATTTCTAAAATGCAAATCTCACTGTGTCATCTTTAGGGTCAAAATTCTTCATTAACTAACCATTCCCTTCTAGCAGTGATTTTCCAACAATTTTCAGCATAAGTCCTCCAATATACAATTAATTAAAGCAGAAGAGTAACAGTTGAAGTTAGGGAAGGACATCTGGAGACCTTCATGGAGACTCCACCTCCCCATGCACACATGCACACACAAGTCCACACATATGCACACACAATTCCTGTGTTACTTTTGTTCAGACAATAGATGCCATCCAATTTGCCCTACCTGGATATACAGGCCACACCACTACCACATCCCTGGTAATATCCAGCATCTATTGGAACTTTTGAATAACATGCAGCTCACTACTTTATATGATCCATTTTGGGGTCATATTTTGAAAATCAAAAAGAATTTCAGTCATTTTTGTGACCACATGCAACGCAGGGCCTGTATTACCTGTAACTTGGTATAGCGAGGATTGTCTTACCTGACTCTGGAGGACTTGGGGTTTCTACTACAATTTGTACTTGGGTATAAGCAGAAAAGGGAATGCCTCTGCACACTCATTACGTCATCCCACAGTGCTGTCTCAGCATTCAGCCACTGGAACATGTTTAGCCAGTTGGGGCTGAATGGCTAGACTATAGGACCAGATTAAAGGAACAATAGAAACCATGCTTGTTTCAGACTCCCGCTCACTGACTGGCTCAGGCCATCCACACCTGTGGAAGTGGGTGACATGGCATGGACCACTCCAGGTTCAAACCCCAGCTTAGCTGCTTAAGAAGCATGTGACTGGGCTAGATAACCACTCTGAGCCTCTGTTTCCTTATCTATGAAATGACTGTCACTAGGATGAGGACAGTGTCTATCTCATGCCAAGTGCTTGGCAGTTTTTCAACAGATGGTGTTTTTTAGGGGGCACCAGACAGCAGCCCTTCCTCATTCCTACCTGAGCTTAGAGGTCGGTGGCTTCTGGGTTTTATTTGTGAATAAATTCAGCCTCTCCTCCTGCTCTGTAAGGTGAAGGTGGTAACTTGACTAGTGGATGAGTTCATGCATCCTTGGCACAGCCCCTCAGGGGCCCTAATCTTAGACACACTTGAGGTCAGCTGTCCAGGCAGCCTCAGCCTCCATAAGGAGAGCAAGGGCTGCCATTTGGGGAGCAGTTCACTTGGGGCGGGCAGGAAGGATTAGGGAACCTCGTGTGGCTGCTACATGTAAGCACATTCCAGAGAAACGTTTCCTATTGGCCTCTTGACACCTAGTAATGACTTTTTGAGGGGGAAGTTCAAGTGACAGGTGAGCATGTGTACAAGGCAAATGTCAGGTGTTCTTCTGGTTCTGAGCAACTTTGAAGCTCAGTGTGTTACATGTGACATCAGAAGGGGAAGGATCTGTCTCACTCGCTCTGATACCTAGCAGGCTGATAATAATACCTGCTCACTCTGCTGCAGAGGAGCAGGAGGGGACCTGGAATGGGCCAGGGACAAAATCGGGCCCTCCCTGGCATGCTCCTGGATATGCCGTGGTGCCCCCTGGAAGAGGGAGCTGATTCATGTAGAGGACTTAGTGCACAGCCTGGCACAGAGTAAGTAAATATTGGCCTTTGGTGCTTGGTGGAACTTTTCTTGGAAAGAATAAAAGGATTACAAGTAGAACTGAAGCCAGCACAAAACATAAATCTTGTCATGGCCTCCCCACTGCAGTGCCCTCAGTGGCTAACCTTTGTCGTGGGAGTAAGGACATGCCTTGTGCACTGCCTGCAAGCAGGGACACAGGCTCACCAACCTAGCCCCCACTCTCACCCTTGCTCACTCTCATGCCAGCCATGGGGCCTCATGTCAATGCTTTGAGCAAATGACCTCTGATCTCTCCTGGTTCCAGATGCCTGTTCCCCTTGCATATGCCTCCCAAGGCTAGAGAGAGCAGCCCCCAGCAGGGAGCCCTCCAGTCAGTCCAGCCATTAGGATCAATCTGCTCACTGGGTAGAGACACTATGGCAAAGCAGCCCCTGGGAAGATGAGAAGCCTTCAGAAGGGCCAAAGTCTGGGGTTCCTTGCTTCTGAGCGCCTACACCTAGCTCCTCAGTGTTCCCTGTTACCACCTGCTGGAGGGGGAGGGCAGGTGGCAGTGGGACACAGTACCCTTCCCTGGAAAGGAAATAAGAACTGCTTTATCAAGGCCATTCACTGCACAGGTGCTCAGGGTCAGCAGGAGAGATTGGACAGTGCATGCATACACGTCTGAGATTTATGCCTTGCAAGGCCAGAACTGGTACCTGAATTGTCTGCCATTGTGGCCTGTGTGTGCACCCTGCCCCTGGCAACATGGTTCCAGTTGTTGCCCGGGCTGTGCAAGAGCTGTGGAAATGTTGTGGGGGCGGGGTGGAGTTAAATGAGGTAGCACCTGAACACTGCTTTGGAAACAATGTATTAGGGAACTGTGTTCCCACTGTCATTGACGAAAGAGCTGGGGAGATTGCCCTGGCACTTAGGGGTAGAATGGGGGCGAGGGAGATGGTCTGGGCATCACTGCTCACGTGATCATATGCAGGATCCATTAGATGAGTGCCTCGAATGATCCCAAGGCTTTCTTGACTCGCAAGATTGGGCAGAAAATAAGAGTCTTTCCTCCAAGAAATAATAATAAGTATTAATTGTAATGACCAGTACTGACTGGTTAAGCATTGTGCCGACCATTTTACTGCCTGACCTCTCAGCGCTCACTGTAACACAGGAGAGAGGGAGCATCGCTGACTCCTCCATTGTAGAGATGAAGAAACCGAGGTCTGGGGATGGTAGATGACCTGCCCAAGTCACACACAGCCAGGAGTGGCAAAGCCAGGATGCAAACCTGGGTCATCTGACTCCTGAGCACATGTTCCTCCTGTGTGCAGAGTGATTTGTCCAAGGATGACTTTTCAAGAAGGGGTTCACTCAACAGCCAAGTCCCATTAGGCCAGAGCATGTCAACCCTGGCTGTGCTGGACCATCAGGAGGGAAGCTGTGTAACAATACCAGTGGCTGAGCCCCATCTTACACCAGCAGAGTCAGAATCCTGGGGGTCTGGTCATGGACATTTTCTAAATGCATCTCAGGTGGATTCAGGATGGCCAAGGTTGGTCAGAAAGGGCACTGAAAGCAAACAAGGGAGAAGAGCTGTCCATGGGGATTGGCTCCATCCCTCCCTCTCTGTACCAGCCACATTCTGAGGGGCTGAGCACAGTCCAGGAAGTCCGACTTTCACCCTGACCTTGGCATAGTACCGCCCCCTAGGACTGCTCAGAGGGTCCCTCCTGCACTCTCTCTGACTGTGCAGCTGGGCTAACTAGCACAACCCTTGGACCCATGAGGAAAGGGAGAGGAAAGGGAGCAAAAAGCCTTTTTTTTTTTTTTTTTTTTTAATTGGGTCAAGAGAAAAACAGAATTATAAAAAATGCAAGTCATGGTTAGAACTCTAGTCATTTTTCAGGATGCTGCTGTGCTCTGCATCTCCCACATGGGAGAGCTGGTACTCCGGTGAGGAGTGCGAGAACAGTGTGCGGTCCGTGTGCCAGGCACTGTGCTGGCCACACTTGTGCATGATCTCAGCCTGGCCTCATCCCGTGAGGGAGGCATGACGAGGGCCCTTTGGTAGCACAAGAGTATAAGGCAGCCTGGCACCGCTTCCCCTGGGCCAGTCCAAGTGGTTCTGTTTGGTGGTGTCTCCCAGGTGGTCCCAGGGCTGCCAGGACCCCTGCCCCACTTACCTCTTTTGTCCTTTCTCCCTGCTCTCTGCAGGCTCATAATGTGGGCTCAGGTGATCCCAGACCTGCAGCTCTGAGGCCACCCATCAACACTGGCCACCCACAGAGCCGCTTGCCCCCAAGGCCATCTTAACTGCTGGTTTGCTCTGTGTTCTTGAGAAATCAGGAGAGAACATTCAACCTCCCGGGCCCTCACGGGGTGGCTGTGAAGTCCCAGGACCTGGGAGGGATGGCATGTGAATCCTCTGGGAGTCCTCCATGTGCCAGACGCAACTGGAACTCCGACTGTCCCCCCAGATGACATTTACGGAGAACTCCCTGTCCCATCTGGCTCTCTGACCCGCTCTCCCGTTGGCCTCCCTACGTCCCCACATGCAGACAGGGTGGGAAAGGAGGCCAGTGCGGGGCTGGGGAGAAGACTTGCAGCACCACACACTGTTCCTTAGCCATCATTTTCCTTCCTGCAGTGAAGAATAGTCACTCCTTATTCAGTTCACATTCTTGAGCCTCTGAGCTAAGTTGCAGGCGGTGCTGCCAAATCCACAGCCCTGAGCCGGGGGAAGTCACGGTTTTGTGGGATAAACACTCGCAAGTTGTCAAGCCTTGGGATGACGGCAGTACCAGAAGCACATCCACGATCCAGCGTCAGCCCAGAGGAAGACGTGATGAACTTCTGGGGGGAGAGGTGCCAAGTCAGGGGAGTCCAGGGGAGACCAGGCTTTGAGCAAGGCATGACCTCTGGGCACACAGGCCACATTCTCCCTCCTCCCTGGAGCTGGATCTGGCCATCCCCACCATCCCCGATCCCCCCTTCTGGGGACACAAACAGCACGTTTTCTTGTGTCTCACAGATATTCTCTTAACTCTGCTTTGTTCACGATGATTTTTTTCCTTTGTCTAGAGCCCCCTCTCTCAACTGGATTTTAAGTTCCTTGGGTAGGGACCACTTCTGGCATTTCCTCTCCTCCAGGGGGCTGAGACAGCGTGAAGCATCTTGGAATACTAAGAAACACTGATTGAGCTAGTGACCTAATGCCCACTGGAAAGCTTGGATCTTGGGCTTTGACAACCAGTTCCAGGCAAGGAGTGGGAATGCAAATGAGGGCACAGTGAGCCAGCGGGCCTGGGTGCCGGATGGGGACTTCCATCAGAGAACCCGTGGAGCAGACCTCTGCCCTGGAGGAAGGGCAGGTGGGAAAGGTGGACAGCTTTTAAATTTCTCACAAGCTGGCTGTCCATAATGTAATTTATGACCTACGTGTAGTCAAACAACTGTGAAATTAATTTCAAAGTCAAATATTGGGTTGAGGATTATGTGCTCTTCGAGGTGATTAAAACTGCTTGTCCATTGGAAGAAAGACAGTCTCTTCAATAAATGGTGCTGGGAAAATTGGACATCCACATGCAGAAGAATGAAACTGGACCACTCTCTTGCACCAGACACAAAGATAAACTCAAAATGGATGAAAGATCTAAATGTGAGACAAGATTCCATCAAATCCTAGAGGAGAACACAGGCAACACCCTTTTTGAACTCGGCCACAGTAACTTCTTGCAAGATACAGCCACGAAGGCAAAAGAAACAAAAGCAAAAATGAACTATTGGGACTTCATCAAGATAAGAAGCTTTTGCACAGCAAAGGATACAGTCAACAAAACTAAAAGACAACCTACAGAATGGGAGAAGATATTTGCAAGTGACCTATCAGATAAAGGGCTAGTTTCCAAGATCTATAAAGAACTTATTAAACTCAACAGCAAAGAAACAAACAATCCAATCATGAAATGGGCAAAAGACATGAACAGAAATCTCACAGAGGAAGACATAGACATGGCCAACACGCACATGAGAAAATGCTCTGCATCACTTGCCATCAGGGAAATACAAATCAAAACCACAATGAGATCCCACCTCACACCAGTGAGAATGGGGAAAGTTAACAAGGCAGGAAACCACAAATGTTGGAGAGGATGCGGAGAAAAGGGAACCCTCCTGCACTGTTGGTGGGAATGTGACCTGGTGCAGCCACTCTGGAAAACTGTGTGGAGGTTCCTCAAAGAGTTAAAAATAGATCTGCCCTACGACCCAGCAATTGCACTGTTGGGGATTTACCCCAAAGATACAGATGCAATGAAACGCCGGGACACCTACACCCCGATGTTTCTAGCAGCAATGTCCACAATAGCCAAACTGTGGAAGGAGCCTCGGTGTCCATCAGAAGATGGATGGATAAAGAAGATGTGGTCTCTGTATACAATGGAATATTCCTCAGCCATTAGAAATGACAAATACCCACCATTTGCTTCGACGTGGATGGAACTGGAAGGTATTATGCTGAGTGAAGTAAGTCAATCGGAGAAGGACAAACATTGTATGTTCTCATTCATTTGGGGAATATAAATAATAGTGAATATAAGGGAGAAGAAATGTGTGGGAAATACCAGAAAGGGAGACAGAACATGAAGACTCCTAACTCTGGGAAACGAACTAGGGGTGGTGGAAGGGGAGGAGGGCGGGGGCTGGGGGTGACTGGGTGACGGGCGCTGAGGGGGGCACTTGACAGGATGAGCACTGGGTGTTATTCTGTATGTTGGTAAATTGAACACCAATAAAAAATAAATTTATTATAAAAAAAAACTGCTGATCTGTTTCATAATAATAGAGAAGAGGAAGGAGGAAGACAGTATGCTCTGCTCAAAGAGCCAAAAGGCCCAAAGAGGTGATTTTTTTCCTCACTTCAGTTTCTAGTTTTAAGAGGAAGAAGAAAAGGCAAATAAATAAGCCAAGGCCAAAAAAAAAAAAAAAAAAAAAAAGCCAAGGCTGAAATTACCTTTTTATGTTAATTTTGATCAAGGTAATAAACATACCTTATTTAAGCATCAAAAGGCATCACGAGGCTTATAATAAGAAGCAGAGACTCCCTGACCCCATCCTGTTGCTGACCCCAGGTCCCACTTTGCAGACAGGCATTTTCAACTCTTTTTGACATTTTCTGGTATTGTCATCCATAGTTTTAAGTAATATATTTCTTTATCCCCACCCCCCACCCCCATTTTAGACATATATTAACTTTCTACAAGAGCAGAGGGGAATTTAATCTTTACATTTTATACACACTTGTACACCTTCACAACCATCCTCCAACATGGTATTTCACCTCTTTTGGATTCATTACTACTCAGAATTTATGTTGATATGCCACAGTAAATATTGTTGTTGTTGTTGTTGTTTTTAAGATTTTATTTATTCATGAGAGACAGAGAGAGAGAGAGAGAGGCACAGACACAGGCAGAGGGAGAAGCATGTTCCATTCAGGGAGCCTGACGTGGGACTCAGTCCCGGGACTCCAGAATCACACCCTGGGCCGAAGGCAGGCGCTAAACCCCTGAGCCACTCGGGCGGCCCAATAAATATTGTTAAATACTGTTTCCAGCTAAGCCTCAGAGTCTGCTCTAACATTTCCTCTCATGTACAATGTTTCGTTTTCCTTGGAGTTAATCATCTTGGTACAGTTGCTTAGATTTTCAGGGGCCTCTCACTCAGTCCTCCAACTTCTTGTTAAACTCTTCTTAATATAGGCAAGCACATGAAAAGGCTATCAGATAATTTGTCCTTGTTATGGCATGAATGCTGGTGTCCAGTGTCCTCCATCCTGTGCCTCTCCTCTGAGCTGAGAGCTCTCCAGACCTACTGAACCATGTTGCCCTGGACATGATTGCATGGACTACATGTTTCCCCAAGTCACTTTTTGTTGGTTTACTCCCTTGTTTTGTTGAAGTACATCCTTTGGTAGCTTTTAAAAAATGATCCATGGAAAGTGAATTTGTTGAGATTTTGCCTAACTGAAAAAATGTCTTTAGTTTATCCTTACATTCAACTGACAGCTTGGAAGTTATTTTCCTTCAGCTTTGTAAAGGCTTTGCTCTGTGGACTTCTGGTTTCCAACGGTATTGGTGAGAAATCTGAATGCCATTCTGATTCCTAATTTTTTCTGTTTTCCTCTGGAAGTTTTAATGATCGTCTTTTTATCCCTGGTGTTGTCAGATTTCACCATAATTTATCTATTTTTTATTCAGTGCTCTGAGCACTTGGCCCACATTTTCTTGTGTCTTTTTAAATAATTTCTTCCTCTCCATTTTTTGCTCTCCTTTCTTCCTGGAATGCCTATAAATTTGGTGTTGGATTTCTTGCATTGATCCTCTGGTTTTATCTCTTCTCTCCTATTCTTCATCTCTTTGTCTTGTTCTATTTCCTGGTAGACTTCTTCAACCTTACTATTCAACTCTTCTATTGAAATACTCATTTCTGCCATAAACATCTTAATTTCTATAAGAGTTTTTCTATTCTCTTCTTTTTTATCCTCTTCTTGATTCATGGATGCAACATCTTCTAACTCTTCAAGTTTACAAACTTCAGTTTGAAGCTGTCTTCTGCCTTCTGCATTATTTCAGCTTTAAGATTTTCTGCATTTGTTTATCTGTTTGCTTCATTAGATCTCTGGCATTTGGCTTAGAGGCTTTTCTCAAAAGCCTGAAGATGCTTGGCTTTCTCTTCATATTGAAGAATGGTGACATTTAGGAAGTATAAATTATTTTAAACTGAAAAGTAACATTTTTTAATTAAAAACACACATTAAGAATGGTGACATTTAAAGCTACTTGAATGCTCTGGGTACATATTAATTATAATTCTTAAAGAGCTGGAGCTCTGGATTTAGCTAGGCCTGTGTTCAAATTCTCTATTTTTTTTTTTCTTTTTAGCTCTGTGATCTTGGGCAACTGCCCTACCTTCTATCCACCCCGTTTTCTTCTATGTTAGAGAAGGAAATCAGTGTAGTGCTCAGGCTGGGGAAGTGTGAGGCATTCTCGGGGCTGACCTGTCCTTTCAGGACTCCAAGAGTGAGCGCCTCCTTAAGTCTTGTGCCTTAGGGTCTCGTTTCCCACCCCCTTGTCCTGGCCCTCCTAGTGACCTTACAACCTTAGGGGAACTTTGAGGATTCAGCAGGATATGCATTGTGGGAGCTTGGCCCAGACCTGGCCTCTGGTAAATGCTCAGTAACTATTAGCTGTTAGTGCACATCTAGTGATGCAACATGTATTAAAATGAAACATTTATTTAATATCCACTATGCATTTGGTGTTACGACTATGAAGTCAGAAGATTAAAACAGAGAAGGAAAAAGGAGGGAGGACTAAGAGAAATGATGTGAGGAAAGCATTATGATGATAAAAGTAGAGAAAACTAAGGGAAAATAATCAAAATCTAACTAAGAAAGGCTAACCCAGGAGACAGAAAACCATATAAAGCAAATTTTTATTGATGCTGAAGCTGCGGCTGGAAAGATTTTCTGGGTGAAGAGACATACCTTTATCATAATGAGAAATGAGTTAATAAGGAAAATCTGGAATTCCTGTCTCTTCAGAAAAACAGAAGTGATTGATTCTTTGAGCCTTCCTGAAGGAAGAGAAGCAGCCTCAGGCCTGAGAGAAAATGATCTTTTACAATCTGTGTCTCCTTGATTTTAATACATGCCAGTCACTGCTGCTGTTTCTCCACATTTTAATTGATCATCACTCTTCTGGGAGAGGGCCTCAGGGTGATTTGAGTCAGGAGCAGGGCGAGTTTCTAGGTCTGAGAAACAAATACTGGAGATTTCGTCCCTCCTTAAGATTATGGGAAATAAAATCTTTATGAAATAGGATCCTCTCGGGGCCCCTGGGTGGCTCAGTCGGTTTAGTGTCTGCCATAGGCTCAGGTCATGATCTCAGGGTTCTGGGATCGAGTCCTAGGTCGGGCTCCCTGCTCGGGAGTGGGGCATCTGCTTCTCCCTCTGCCTCTGCCAGCTGCTCTGCCTACCTGTGCTCTCAGTCTCTCTGTCAAATAAATAAATAAAATCTTTAAAAAAAAAGAAATAAAGAAAATCCTCTTTCCCCACCCCACCACCCCACATCCCCTTCCCCCTACTCTCTCCAAACACCAGCAAGAAGTAGAAAACTAGGGGAAATCTAGAAAAATATAAAAGAGCCCATGGAAGTCATTTTCTTCCTCAAACCCATTGCTCTCCCAGTTTAAGAGCTCTGTGTTACTTGGACTCAGTTTGACTTATGTGCCTAAAACAATTATCGATAAACCTTTGCGGTTATCCCAGTTCTCTTCTCCTGTTTTGGCCTAAACGTTGGAGTGTAGCCCTCCTGGCCAGGGCCGCTCCTGGGCCTTCTGAAGAACAGAAGCCACGGGGCATCTGATAGGAAAGCGGAGATGGAGTTGCGGAGGAGAGAGGGAAAGAGCGCAGCAGCCCCTGCCCAGGCCTGCCTCAGGAGGAACCTAGGAGAGAGGATGGCCACGGCACGTCCACTACCAAGCACAAAGGAGATATTTGACCACGAACCATTTGACCTTTCTGGCCTCCCATTGTTTCTTTGTGCTTTGCTGGCATTGAGGGAAGCAACAGAAACACCAAATCTGTTTTCAAGTAAAAGCTCGATTGCAGGAGGTGAGAGAGGGTTCAGCAGGGCCCTCAAACCTTTCCTGAGGAGCTCAGGCATCCTGGGAGGAGCTACAGCTGCTAAGCCTGGGTGCCAGGAATGGGGTGGGTTCTGCCCCATATGAGCGGGCCCTAGTCTAGTAGGGCTCGTGTCGTGTCCTTACAGGAAGAGGGAGACACACCAAGAATGAGGGCACATTGGGGAGAGCCATGTGAGGACACAGCGAGAAGGAGGCCATCTGCAAGCCGGAGAGAAGCCTTCAGGGGAAACCAAACCTGCCGATACCCTGATCTTGGACTTTCAGCCTCTAGAACAGTGGAAAAATAAATTTCTGTTGTGAAGCCACTTGGTCTGTGGTCCCTGGTTATGGCAAACTAACAGAGAGATGGTAAGAGTCTCTTAAAATTTTCTTCTAATTTCACTATTTCCCAAGTGACATCAGAAGCAATGTCACCAACTGAGATGTAGATGCTGGGGCCCTGAACAGTGAGGGGACACATGGGCGCGGGGACATGGCTGGGTTTTCAGGGAGCACTAAGGGCTCCCTTACGTTTAAAGTAACACCAATCAGGGGCACATGGGTGCCTCAGTTGGTTGAGCACCTGCCTTTGGCTCAGGTCATGATCTCCTGGGATCAAGCCTTGAGTCAGGCTCCTGGCTCAATGGGGAGTCTGCTTCTCCCTCTCCCTCGGCCCCTTCCCACTGCTCATGGTCTCTCTCAAATAAATAAAATATACATACATACATAGAGTAACACCAATCAGTCTCCTTACAACCATTTTCGCTGTTCATGTTCAATGTTGAGGGGCAGCGTATGAGGTGGGAGTAGGGGTGCCAGAAGGCCAAATTCCCACCAGGGCTGCAGTTGTGTGAGAGCCACGGCAAGAGAAGGGTGAGGGGATTGACGTGCATGGAGTTAAGACTGGCAGTAGCCTTGAAGCTAGCTAAGGGGGAACTGGAGAAGATACTTGTGGTAAGACCAGTGACTTGAGGTCCTGGTTCAGTTGATGAGGGGTGGGCATTGGGGTTCTGGAAGAAATGAACAGAGCTGGGAGGTGAGGAGGAGGTGGAAGAAGAGGTCAGGGAGGCTCTGCAGTTCTTTTTTTCTGTTTTTTAAGATTTTATTTATTTATTCATGAGAGACACAGAGAGAGGCAGAGACACAGGCAGAGGGAGAAGCAGGCCCCTCGCAGGAGCCCAATGCGGGACTGGATCTCAGGATCCTGGGATCACGCCCTGAGCCCAAGGCAGATGCTCACCCAAGTGCCCCTCTGCAATTCTTAAAGATGGGAAGGTTCGGGTCCATGAGCGAGAAGAAACCAAGGAACAGGAGTGGGCAGTTACAAGAACCACGTCTGTGGCCACTGAGATCAGGAATGGCTGTTGGGGAAGCTGACCGGGTGACAGCAGGTGCTGAGCCTGGGCCGGGGGGAGGGCCGCTCCTGGGTGTCCAGGGCCCGCAGGTCTGGCAGGCGACCCTGCCCCGTGGCCCCGGCGACAGAAGGCTCCCCGGCTCCCTGGCACCACCGGTGAGCAGGCCTCCCGGGCCCCACCCTGCCCCCGCCGCTCTCACACGCGCGCGCGCGCACACACACACACACACACACACACACACACACTGCATTCGAGCCGTCTAATAAGAGAGCCGTCTATTTACATTTTGTGCCTGACACTCTACGTTCTGGCTTTCAGGACCGTACACGGGACTGACCTTCCTCCCACCGTAGGCTTCCGATTAGGGGCGGACGCCGTGCTTTTCACCGCAGCCTCCAACAGACTTCATATGACCGCAAGACAAAGAGCCGTGAGCGTGCCCACAGCATGGGTCACCCGCATGAGCAGGCGCCCCCCACTCCGCCCGGCACCTCCAGATCCTCTCGCCGGCTTTCGGGAAACAATGTGGGCTGCCAGTTCCGCTTCCACACGCGGCCAGGACGCAGAAGAAGTAGTACATTTGCATGAGAAAAGCCTCAGGCCATCTCCCCGTGCCAGGCCCACTTGGCATCGTCTCTGCTGCACATTTTCTGCCATCCAGAGGCTTCGGCAGGGAGCCTTCCCGCCATCCTGCCGGGTCTGCCACCATACACGGGACACACACTCACACCTTTTCCTTTAAAACCCTAATGAGGAAGGTACGTGGATCCAGACAGAGTGAGCTGGAAGGGAAGAGATTCCCTCTCAAGCCCCAGGTCACCAAAACACAACCTCCATTCCCGGGACAGTAGAGACACTCAGCTCATGCGGCCAAGGATACCCCAAAAATGTGTAGTGGTCTGAGCAGAGCCTTGGATCATGGAGACCATTGAATTTGGTTCTTCTAATTTGGTCTTACTAGGAAGCATCTGAAGCATCTGGTCGCATTTGTCATTTGACACCCCAGGAATGCGGCACTTGGAGAAGTAGCATGGCCTTCTCATAGCTACCCAACTTGTGAGTGGCCTGGCCATGACTGGAACTGGGTCCAACTGACTCCCAGCTCCTAAACAAGTGCTCTCTCCCCCTCCTAAACTATCACCACTGGACCACACAGTCCACTGGTGTGCGTGTGTGCATGCACGCACACACACCCCTTGCTTCTCCTAGCCGGCCTCCTGACATTAGGTACCTGGTCAACTTGGTGCAGACCTCACACAAGCCCTAACTTTAGGCCAGGGGCTAAGGTACAGTGCAGTCGGGCTTTGTGACCCACAGAGGGTGGCAGGCCCTCCAGAGCCAAGGCCTCATCATGTTGTACATTCTGTGTGTGGTAGTCAGGCTCTTGCTGGGGTGGGCAGCTACATGCACAGTGGTCAGCCACTTGTCAAAGGACTTCCTCAGTTCCAAAGCTTCAGAGGAGATCCTACTCACATCTAACCTTGGATTTAGCCAGCATCAACTATAAGAAGGCAGCTTGTCACCATGTCATTCTGGGGAAAGTTCTCAATAATGGTTATCAATTTGACCTGTGGTTTGCTCTAGAACCATCTTCTGCACAGCATCCTCAACTGCAGCAAGACGCTTCCTGCAAGCCAGTGACAGGCCTCCAGAGCTCCAGAGAGGCCCTGGCCATCTCCAGGCACTTTAGGCCCCAGTGAGAACAGAGAGGTGAAGACAGAAGTGAGATCGTTTGATGGCGGGATTTTTAGGTTTTGATGATGGATCTGTTGCGGGAGCCATGGGAAGAAAGAGCCAAAGTTGGTGGGGTAGAATAAGAACCTCCTGAAGCTTCCAGGACACAGCTGTTGTGTGGTGTGGCGAGACAGACCGGGAGAGAAGTCTTCTCACCACACCGGACCTAATGCTGGGAACCAAGTCAAGCTCAGGTTAATTAAGGATCACCTCCCTCTTCCTCCTCCCACATTTGTTTTCAGGAAATGGCCCCACCACCCCTGCAGTCCCTCAACTGAGCCAGAAGCCTGGGAGTTATATTCAGCTCATCCACCCTCCCCCCCACACATCCCATCCACATCCAAGTTGTACCTTCTTCTCCCATTGGCCCCAAGTTTGTTCAGCTCCTTGATTCCAGCAATAATGAGCTAGTTGGCTCCATTTTACCTCCCTCTGATCTGCCTGTCACGTCACCACCAGAGAGATCCTTCTACAGTGCAAATCATGTCCTGCCATTCTCAGGCTTAACCCCAATGTGGCACCTCAAGAACTATCTGCCACACCTCAGCACGCCCTTCTCTCCTCCCAGGAATGCTCTCACTTCTTCTCGTCACCTGGAAACAGTCACTATTGTGGGGGGAAAGGATCAAGCAGGAAGTCTAAACTCCTGTGCAGCAGCACCTCCACCTAGATGATCCCTGGCACTGCAGACTTAGCATAAATCCCCCAATTCTCTCCTACCCTCACGGCAAGGCTGCCCTCCTCTAGGTAAATAGCACCTCCATCAGGAGTTTAAGCAAGAAACCCAGCTGACTGTCCCTCATTCTCAGTCCTCTCTTCATACCCAGATATCCAGTCCAGCTTTCCCATTGCACATTCGCCCACTTCTCCCTATCTCTGTGTACCGTCCCCAGCAACCAGGCCAGCACCTCCAGGCTGGACACCCAGGCCACTCCTGGACACTTGCCCTGCTTCCATCTGCCCCTACTTTCCCCGGCAGCCAAGGTCTTTTGTTTCTTTAGAGTTGTAATTCCTCCTCTCCAGAAGGACCCAAACACACACGCGCGTGCACACACACACACACACACACCCTGTTCTTAAACGGTATACACCCTACACCCATGGCTCTGAAACTTGTTCTTTTTTAAAATTACTGATGTAGAGTTGACATACAATGTTATATTAGTTTCAGGTGCATGAACCTTGCTTTTGAAAATTGACTATATGTACATCTCAGAGACTGATCCCCATCGGTACATAAAAAGCTCCCTTATCCCAATGGTTGCCCAGCAGTATATTGTTGGATGGCCAACATTTACTCATCTAAGCCTTTACTTGTGGATATTATTGGGTTTAGTCATTTACTGATATTTAGGGCCTTTTTCAATCTTTTGCAATCATACAGTGCCAGGATGAATGATCTAGTTTAGTGATTTTGAAGTATATATGTACAGGATACATCCGTGGAAACAAAGTTGCTGAGTCAAAGTAGTGCATTTCTGATTCTGATAAATATTGCCAAATTGCTCCCTTTAGGGTTTCTACAAATTTATAACTATACCAGAAAGCTATGAGATTGTCTGTTTCCCACACCTTTGCCAACACCATGTGTTTTCAAACTTTAATCCTTGCCAATCTGGGACAAGGAGAATGATTAAAACACACACACACACACACACACACACACACACACAGAGAAATCAAATTATATCACTGTCTTGCTTAAAGCTCCTCAGTGGCTTTGCATAGTGTCTGTGTGAGATCTGACCTCTCTGTCCTGACCCACATCCACCTCTCCAGCTTCACCTCTTGCCTCTGCCACTGCACATCTGCTTCTTTTCAGTTCCTAAAACACATCAAGGCCACCAGCAACAGCAACTCAGGGCCTTTGCACAAACTGTTCCTGCCACCTGGAGCACCCTTGCCTGAATCTTCTAGGTCTCAATTGTTACTTCCTCAAGGGGGCTCTTTGACCACCTTTAAAAGTCAATATCCTTGCTGTTCCTTACTATTGCACACTGTTTCCTTCATATCATTCATCACAATCAGAAGTTATTTGTATGTTTACTTTTCTTCCCCATTAGATTGCAAATTTTACAGTGCCTGGCTCATACTGGGTGCCCACTCACTGAGAACATGTTGAAAGAATGTATGAATAAATAAACGAATGAACACTCCTCCCTGAACTTCCAATGACGTCGGGCCTTTCCCATATTCTCTCTCATCCCATTGTGTGTCTTCAAGATGTTGTGCTTCTAAAGCCACCCATCCCCCAGGAGGCTGCATTTCCCAGGTGTCTTCAGCCAGCTAATATTATTCATCAGGATCCTTCTGAAGGCAAAATGTGACTCACACCTAGGTCACAGCTGTCACAGGTGTGTCCATAGAAGCCGATTAGAGGCTCCATCAAAGACTTTCTATAGTTGCCAAAACAGATTCCAGTCTGCAACATGCTGTCTTAGGAAAAGAGAGATCTCCGGGCTCATCTCGGTTAATAAGATTTTTCAAGTCAATCCTCTGCATTGGGATGCAAACTTAGGAGATCCATAGTAACACTTCACATGGGAGACAGAAAGCATGTGAGTTCATGGAACAGGTTTCACACAGGTCGAGTTGTACTGCCCCAAAATCCATATGTTGAAGACCTAACCCCAGAATGCGACTATACTTGGAAATAGAGTTCTTTCAGAAGTAAGTTGAAGTTATACTGATGCAGGGTGGGTTCTAATCCAATAAGACTGGTGTCCTTAAAAAAGGAGAAATTTGGACCCAAATGCACACAGGTAGAGTACCATGTGAAGATGGAGACAGAGGAATGCAAAACGATAGCCACCAAGCCCCCAGAAGCTAGAGGAGAACATGACATGGATTTTCTTTTGCATCCCTCAGAAAGAACCAACTCTGCTGACACCTTGATCATGAATTTCTAGCTCCAGAACAGTGAAATGATCCATTTCTCCTATGCCACTTAGTTTGTGGTACTTTGTTACAGCAGCCTTGGCAAACTAATACAATCATGTTAGGCTAACTTGGACACCTGTATTTTGCATGCCCAAAGTAAATTTCTCCATTTTTCCATCTAAATAACCTCAATCACAAGTGTTTTCTTGCTTGAGTGGTAGAAAGAGCATGTGGCTTGGGTGGGAGATCCCAGGGTGTAGTCCTGGTGCACATTCCTCATTTTGGCTTCAGTAGATAGCAAAGTGAGTGGGTTGTGTAAATGATCTCTCTGATCCCTCCCAGATCAATGCTTGATGATTCTGTAGCTCCCACACCCTTTCCCCCCATAGGCATGGTTACCACCAAACAGTTTGCAAAGTTTAGGGAGCTCAAGGCCAGAAACCTAGCTACCTTAGATGTCAGAGGTAGGGCTGTGGAGATCCTTTGCAGTTGGACTAGGTAACTATATCCTGCAAGCTCTCCTTTCTCACCTTTCCCACTAACAGAACTGCCGTCTTTTCCATTTGTGTGGAATTCAGTTTTAAACCATCTCAAAATGGCTTCATTTCCCTGGAGATCTCACCTGGGAATGTTACTCTTAGGAGTCATTTGGGAAACTGTGAAGGCATTCTTAGGTAGCACCATGGTATTGGGGGAAGGGCATCAGCTTCAAGGGCAAAGGCCAGGGTGCTAAAGATCCTACAGTGTGCAGGGAAAACCTACAAAATAAAAAATTCTCCCACCCAAATTTCAATAACGTCTCTGTTGATAAACACTCATTGAGTGGTGCCAAGGAAAGAATATGGACCTTGGTATCAGGCAATGTTTCAATTACCTACCACGTAACAAATCACCCTAAAACTCAATGACTTCAAATAATAATCTTATTATTCTCTCTCGGAGTTCTGTGGGTTGACATGTTAGCTGAGTGGTTTCACTTGGCATCTCTCATGTGGTTGTAGTCAGTGAATGGGGCTGGAGTCAGCCGAAGGTTCACCTGGGCTAGTATCCAAGATGGCGACTCACTCACATCGTTGGCAGCTGACGCTAGTTAAGCTGGGATGTTAACTAAAGTGCTTCTACGTGTGGCTTAGGCTTCTTCCAGAATGATGCTGCTTCCCAAGGGAGAGTGCACCAGAGGGAATATCCCATAAGACCGAGCAAAAGCTGCAAGGCTTCTGATGACCTTGTCTTAGAAGTCACCAAAAATCACCCACACAGTATTATATTGGTCAAAGCTCACACAAGACCTGCCCAGACTCAAGGGGGTAGAGAAATAGACTCCATCTTTTGATGGAGGAATGAAAGAAGAGCATGAGGGATTAGTCCATATTTGAAAATATAATCTACCACAGAGAACTTGGTTTTAGGTCCTGCCTCTACCACTTACTACAGCAAAGATTCCTATTAAATCCTGAGTTCTGGTGTTTTCCTTGAAAGCATGGGATAACATGGTGGCAAACCCACTAGGGTATCTCGAAAGCCTGTGGAAACTATTTCAAGTTGTTACTATTAGTGTTTTTGTGTTAATAGGAATAACAGCCCCAATTCCAGAAATTCTCCTAATGCTATGTATGTAGCTGCCACTTTGTCTTTGCTGACTTTATCATTGAGGGATTTGAAAAGCACCTTAGGTGTGTGTTTGTAAAGCCATTGTTTGGCCAACACAGGTCCAGCCTTCTTTCCTTTATTGTATCTTGAATTGATTCTTACTTATACTGTATTGAATTATACCATCTGTGAAAGTCCCTTGACCTCCTTCCTGCCTCATCTTCCTTTTGCTCTCCAGAGGCAACCACTTGCAACATTCATAGCCTTTCTTTTTTGGTATTTATATTTTTAGATAATAGGCATATACAGCTCACTCTCAAGTAACTTCTTTTAAATATTTTCCACTATAGTAGGCAAATATTTTAAATCGTTCACCCCTCCCCTTCCTGTGCTTTCTATCCTTCCAACGTAGTTGTTTAGCAGGTTTTGGTTCAATCCCCACACAGTGTTTTCATTATGATGATTATGTAAAATAAACATTTTTCACTACCTAGCCAAGTAGTGAACTGAGATTTTTTTTTTTCTCAATGCCTTCTTTCTGGGGTTAATAGCTCCTTTATAGTTTACATTTGCTTTGTTTTCCCTAATATCTACATCTTTCCATATTTCCAACAGCCCTGCAAACTAATTCAATAAATCAGAATTTCCTAGAGAAATTCTTCTTGGAGTCCTCAATGCTCAACCCAAATGGTTGGTTCTTAGGCCTGCCCCATAGCTGTAATTCTGGGACTTTCCTTCACCCCCATCTTGGAAATTCCCTTTGCCCCTCTGCATTGTTGGATCACAAGCCTTCTTCCTCTTTCTTGGTTATTCCCTCATCATGGAGCATCCTCCAGTGGCTTCCTAAGAAAGGGTACATCAAATGTAAACTTTTTTGTATTTTGCTTGTCTTTATTTTGTCCTCCTACTTATTCAATAGTGTGGCCAGGAATAGAAATCTAGGCTGAAGATAATTTTCCCTTGGGATAATGAAAGCATTTTTTCCAAAGTCTTCTAACTTCCAGTGCTGCTATTAAGAAGTCCAATGCCATTTTGATTCTTGATCTTTTATATGTAACTTTTTAGTTTTCTCTTTGAAAACTCATAAGACTCTCTTTACCCCTAGAGTTCTAGTGTCACAATGGGGTATCTTAGTCTAGGTCCATATTCAACTACTGTGCTGGGCATGTTAGCCAAGATTTGTGTCCTTCAGTTCTAGAGCATCTTTTTGTATTATTTCTTTAGCATTTTTCTTTGTTCTCTTTCTGAAAGTCCTTATTGGATGTTGAGCCTCCTGAATTACTCCTCTCATTTTCTTTTTTGCTCCTATTATTCTTCTCTTTGTTTGCTTTCAAGAAATTTCTGCAACTATCTTCCAACACTGGCACAGAATTTTTGAAGTTTTCACTTCATACTTTTTATTTCCAAAAACTCTTATTTATTTTTTTTGGATTTTATTTATTTATTCAGGAGAGACACAGAGGGAGAGAGAGGCAGAGACACAGGCAGAGGAAGAAGCAGGCTCCATGCAGGGAGCCTGACATGGGACTCGATCCTGGGTCTCCAGGATCACGCCCCGAGCCAAAGGCAGAGATGCCCAACCACTGAGCCACCCAGGTGCCCCTCCAAAAACTCTTCTTTGCTTCTCCCTTTTTCATCAGATCCTATGGATGCAGTGTATTCTCTTATTCCTCTAAAGGTATCAAATATACTTTGTTTTCCATTTCTGCTTCCTTCATAGATCCTTTTGCTCTCCTGTTTGATTATTTTATTCTCTGTCCTGTTGGATGGTTTCCTCTCTGGTGATTGTTGACTGCCACTCAGATTTAAGGCTGAGGCCCTAAAGACTGACTCAAGTTCTGTGTACCTGGATGGGATTTATTCTAGGGGGTGATCAATATGTATAGGTCTTTTTCCTGGACTGGGTCAGTTTCTACACAAAAGAGTTTTTCAATCTCCTGCCCCTGTCGTTCATAGGCTAGGAGGAGGAAGGAGCAAGGGAGAATTGTTCAGTTAGCGTGCAAACTTTCACCTGACCCCAGCCTCCCTCTGTATCTGACAGTCAGTAGCACTAAGTCTCTGATTCGGTTTTTCTAGAAACTAACTCTCCTGTCCCCTGCAGGAGGGGGAGTAGGTGGTTGGGACCTGCAAGTCTATCTGCCTCTTATAAATACTTCCAAATAATCTGTCTTTTTTCAGGCCTCACATCATCCCCTGCTACAGGATTGCCAAGGTTCTATAAGCCATTAGCAACCTCTTTGTTATTTGCTATTCTGCCCCGACCATCTCCTCCTCCACCACCACCCCTCTCCCCAGGGCACTCAGTTCAGACTTCCCTCCTTCCTGCTAATTCCTTCGTCATTCTACTATCTCTATACACTGTGATTCAGGGTTATATTATGTCTGCCAATATGTGAGAGACTTTTGAGGAGGGGTTGGAAATTGTTCTACTCACTGGCTTGAAACTGATGGTGCTGGCCGCCCACAAGTCACTGTTGGGAAAACCTGCCTTTTGTGTAACCCTCGAATCAACAAACTCATGTTTTGCATCTATAAGAGCTTAGAACTCTAATACTAATAACAGCAGCAACAGCAATGGTCTTCTTTAGTGCCTACTATGTGCCCAACATTTTTGATCCTACCACCTACAAGGTGAGTGTGATTATCCCCAATATACAGAAGAGGACACTGAGGCCCAACCAGTGTCAATAGCTTGTCCCAGTTTATGCCTTTGATAAGTGGCAGGGTCAGGATTTGATTCCAGGTCTGTCTGGCCCCAAATTGGCCTCTAACAACTGAAGCCTTACAAGTCTACCTCAGGTCACCCAGTGAGAGGCCCTTAAATCTTGGGGATCAGTCCTAACCAACGCACTGCTATGTATCAGTGCTTCCAGGGACGCCGCGCTGCCCCCTTTCACGGTGCAAATCAGTCCCTGCGGGGTACACTCTCTATCCGGTTGTTCTCATCTTGTGTCTCTGAGCGAAGCCCCCAGGTAAGCAGGCCTTGAATCTGCAGTGTGCAGCCTTGAGCGGATTTTAAAAGAACCCAGTTCCAGAGGAAGACTAGGGAGCCCAGGCGCCCGCCCTGCCCCGAGCGATCCCCCCCACCCCCAGCTCCCGAGGCAGCCGAGCCCGCGTAACCATGGTGATGGCGCGGCGGGGGAGGGGCGGGCGGGAACCAGGAGGAACCCCCGCGGGGGATGGGCCCCAGGGGTGCCTTGGGGCTTGGGGCCCGGCGGGGAGGGTGGCAGTCGGGGGCGGGAGGCCGCTCCCCCGGGCCGGGCCGCGCTGCTCGCGTTCTCACCTCTTCCGGGCTCCCCGAGCAGGTGGGGACTCGCGGGGCGGGGGGCGGGCGGCGCTCAGGGGCTCCACGCGGGGAGGGGCGTGAGTGGCGTCCGGAGAAGGCAGACCCGAGGGATCTGACCTTCACTTGGCCAGGGGTGGGAAGGTGGCCCTGGGGACCCACTCTCCTGGCATCTGTCCCTGACCTGCCTCCATCCCCACCATTTCCTGGTCTGTGGGCCTAGGGACCCCATAGCCGTGAGCACTGTTTGACAGAGGGCTGAAGAGGCCTCTGGGCCCTGGGCTTTCACTGGGCTGGGTGCCCAAATATAGATCCAGTATCCCCTGAATGTCGCACCTTTCTGCAGTCCCTCTCCGGGCTTCCCATTGCCCCCAGCATGAGGACACAACTCTGCAAGTGACTGACATAGCTTCCTCTCCAGTCCTGACTCCTACCTTGGTCCCCTCCACCCTCTAAACCCCACCCCCACCCCAACACACACACTGGCCGCCTTCCATTCCCTGCAGTTTTCTGATAGGGCCCTGCCCTCCCTCCCTCCCTCCCTGCTAAGTCCCCTTCAGATATCCACCCAAACAAGACTTCATCAGGAAAACCTGGATTGGCCTCATGGCTCTGTCACTTCACCCTTCAGGCCCCCACGAACCTCTTCTTTACAGCATTCCTCATAGCTGCCATGTCTTAATATGATGTCTCTACTTCCCACTGGATTAGAAGGGTCAGGAGCAGAGGGCCAGGCCTTTGTCTCTGCTCCCACTGGATTCCCTGCACCTGGCACAGCGTCTGGCAGGTGATTGTCAATAGAGAGGGAGGGAGCTGCATATCCATTTGCCCTGCTTGGGTAAACAGCTGATGCAGCTCACTGCCCTGCACCTGCCCACACTGGGAGGCAGAAATCAGTGTGACATGTCTCCTGACCTCTTGTTCCCCCATTGGACCACAGGCTATGATGGTGAAAATATTATCATTTGGGACTTGGGCTCCTTAAACCAAATGATCATTTGTCTTACTCTCAAAAATGTATTTCTTGAAGGTGGAGCTGCTAACACTTCCAGCATGAAAGGAAGCCTTCCTTGAGAACCCTGCCATTTGGCTCACATTTCAGAGCGTTTGCTTTCTTTCCTGAAACCACCAGGCCAGATTCCTGTCACTCAGCTGTCTAATTTCTTCAGGATAAGGTGGCCCTAAAGACCACCAACATGCAAGGGTCTTGTGGGAAAGGCTGGGAGTGACTTCTGGGGCCAAGATCCCCTAAGTGATGGTGGTGGGGGCTTCCAGCTGGGGGAGATAGAAAAGACTGGAAGTTTAAGAGGCCCTTCTCTCAAGTGGGTAGAGAAGCTGGTACCTCTCAGCCCTGCAACCCCAGCCCAGGTCCTTGCAAAGGGCTCCAAGGAGTGAGTCATCTCTGATAAACCAAGGCAGGAGGGATTTTGATAAGATAGAAGGAAGGGTGTTTACACATGGGCCTTCGATATTGGGTGGGTCTGTTTGGTGTGGAGGCCAAAGAACATCCTTTGGAAAGTGGAGGAAGTCCTGCTAGAAACAAGAGGGAAGGCAGAGTAACTGACTGCCTCCAACTGACATGTCCTTGAACATATTTTAAAAGGGCTCTTAAAAAGAAAGAAAGAAAAAAAAAGGGCTCTGAGGGCAGCCCGGGTGGCTCAGCGGTTTAGCCCCGCCTGCAGCCCAGGGCCTGATCCTGGATACCTGGGATTGAGTCCCTTGTCAGGCTCCCTGCATAGAGCCTGCTTCTGTCTCTGCCCCACCCCCCTCTCTCTGTGTCTCTCTCATGAATAAATAAAAATAAAATTTTTTTTAAAAAAAAGAAAGGGCTCTGAGTCAGTCCTACAAAAGAAAGGCATCTGAATATACACAGTGAATAAATACATTCTCTACCTGATTTTGAGTAAATCACCTTATTTCTCTGCTTGATAAACTGCTTCAAAGCCAACTTGGATAATCTGTTGCAGACCCTTTCACTCTAATAAATATTTATGGATTCATTAATGTACTTAAATTTGAGTCTCAATTCTAGAATTCACTGATTTTTCCACTCTGTAAAATGGAGCTGAATCACAAGGCTGTATGGGTCTCCAGCCCAGTGCCCTGTTCATGGAAGGAAGGAGCTGGCGATTCGTTAGTCACTCTTCCCCCTCTTTCCCCCCCTTCCACTGAGTGTGGAATGGGCTGCTGCTGGTGTTTGGAGACAGTACACTATGTTTCTGAATGGAAACTCGTGGCTTGTTAAGAGTGATCCAGGAAGCCAAAAGACTGTTCCTTGTCTCAGCAGGTGCTAGGCCCAGAGGCCTTCAGTCTTGAACCCACAGAACACTTTTATGTGAAACCCTGTGGCAGACAAACCAGTACTATGACAAGAGCCAACATGACTGAAGAGCCCATAGGAGCAGAGGTAAGGGAAGCACAGAGGGAGCGGGATGCCCTGTTCACAGGCCAGCTCTAGAAATAATTACAAAGCCCATAAAACCAAAGTCAAGACCCAGAGAGTTCTTAGGGGTGGCTTGCCCCACCCCCCTGGGGTAACATACAAGGAAACAATCCACAAAGGTGAGGTGAACCACCTAGGATCATCCAGATAGCAGGTGGTAGAGCTGGAACAAGAGCCCAGTTCTCCCACCACCAGGGAGAGGTTGCCTTTGGACCTTAGTTACCCATTGTAAGTTCTTTTGAAGCATAGGGCCCCACTCATTTCCTTCAAGGATTAACAGGGCACTGAGGTATAAAGTTCAGGGGGTTGGAGCTAATTTCCTGAGCAGTGACTTCCTTCAAGCTTATGAGCTTACACACAGTACAGCAAAATGTAGCATTAGGTCAACAGTGAAGACTGTCTTATCAATCATGAAAGGTCATTTCTAACTCTTCAGTTTCGTATGATTAGTTTGTTTTTAATATTAGCCAAGGATAATCCTTCATCTCTAGACCTCTTGAGACTCAGCCAACGTGTCAAAGATCTCACTGAAGTGGCAAGAGATACTGTGATGAGATGGAATACCATGGTCCCTGAGGACTCTGTGTGGCAGCCCACACATCTGCACCCCTGCCTCCCTGCAAAGGCCCAGGGAGAGATTATCACATGTGACTGATGAGCAGTGTCAAGTATAAATCCTGTAGGAATACTCTGAAATAAACCAGTGTCCCAGGAAACTGTGAAGGCAGCAGAGTAAGGCTGGGAAGAGTTTCCTTTTTTTTTTTAAATCAGAGACTAGGAAAGGACCTGCAGGTTAGTATTCTCCATCTCCTAGAGTGGGAGCAGGACTCTCTGGGTCCTCTTAGCCATGTGAGAGAAGTAAGTGGAAAAGTTGTATTTGTTGGGTCCTGAGGAATATGATGTGGTCTCCCAGGAAACAACTTCTACCCCAGGGCAAGAGAAAGGGAGTCACTGCCCCACCCAAGGGTAGCCCCACAAACCTTAGCTCCCAAAACCACAGGTGGTGCCCAGGACAAGGAGTGGCAAGAAGATAAGAAGAGTTTGGGGTCCTCAGGGCTGGGGGCCACTGCTATCAGAAAACATGGAGCTGTGAGTAGATGGCACAACCTGACAGAGGCAATGGTGCATAGAGAATAAGATTCTGTTTAAAAAACTTAAGAGAAATTACCAAGTTTTCTTTCAGGCTCTGCTAGGACAAGAAGACAAGGTTGCCAACAGACCTTGGGGGATATGGAGCAAAGAAGGGGGGGCAGTAGGAATGAACCCAACTGTAGAACATATAGTGTCCAAGTTAAGAGCACATGCCCAGGAAGATGACAGCCTGGGTTTGAATCCCAGCTCCTGCACTTACTAGATATGTAAAGGTATTGGGCTGATGTCTAAACCTTGGTTCTCTCAAATGAAAAGTTGGGACGAGAATACCCATCTAATGTTGATTAAATAACATCAGATATATGAAGTCACATATCTTATCACAGTGTCTAGTATGTTAGAGTAAGTGCTTGTATTGGTTATCTGTTGCTGCATAACAAATTATCCCCAGACTTAGTGACTCAAAACAACAAACATTTACTATCCACAGCTTCTGTGGGTCAGGAATCTGAGCATAGCTTAGCTGAACACTTCTGCCTCAGCACCTCTCAAGAGATCGTAGCCAAGCGATTGGCAAAGAGGTCTCATCTGCAGGCTCAGCTGTTGTGGGGAAGGGATGCATCCAAGCTCACTAACATGAGTGTTGACAAGCCTTACTCCCTTACCATGTGGTCCTCTATACAGGGCTGCTTCATCAGAGCACACAATCCAAGAGAGAACAACAGCAAGAGAGAAAATGCCCAAGAAAGAAGCCACAGTCTTTGAATAATCTAATCTCACAAGGGTACCCCATTATTTCAGATGTATCCTGAATGTGGATTCTATTCATTAGGTCAATAGATCCAATCCATCCTCAAGAGGAGGAGTTTCATAGAGCATGAAGATCAGGAGGCAGAGATCACTGAAAGCCATTTTAGAGAATGCCTACCACAGTGTTTAATATTACCTATTTTTATTATTCCTTCTGTATATCTTATTCTCCAGTGATGCCATTGCTACAAGTTTTTGCTTCTATGTTTTGTTGCTGCCATTCTTTCTGCTACAAATGCTTGCTTTCAAATATTTACATTTTCCAATCCTACCCAACTTGTAGGGCCAGATTAAAATGGTACCACCATGAAGCCTTGGTCAACTGCCACCTTGTAGGAAGTAGTGGTTTTCTTCTCTGAAGTCCAAGAGGGAAGAGTTTGATGGAGGAAAGTGACAAAGGACAGCTATTTTGTGCTCAAGATAAATGCAATGACACTTAAATGAGAAGGAATAAAGTAACTCAAATACATTCCATGTACTTTTTTCTCAAAAATAGGCTATTGGTTTTGGCATTCTGGATCAATGAGGGCACCAGCTCTGTTAGACGATCGCAGGAATTGCTTTCATACGTCTGCTTGTTCTGGGCTGGCAGAGCACGTACCCATTTGCTGGCCTTTAGGATGAAGCTTTGCTAATAAAGGTAATGTGGGTCAAAAAAATAAAGGCTCTTCTGTAGGTAGGCAACAATTGCTCCAATAGCAATGTGCAGACACAGAGCTTTCTGCCTAACATGGAGATAAATCATTTGGGAAATAAACTGAACTGTGCTGGTTTGTTCTTCTATGATTTCTCTTGTTATTTTGAAAATTCCATCTCCCAACAAGATTCTGTTAGGCCTGAGCAGAGCCTTATCCCACATCAAAATGCTCTTCTCTAATGAGTCCAGGAATCTCAAAAGGATGAACTGCCATGGGGTTTCTATGGGGGTCATGGGCTGCTAAGGAAGAGACAAAGCCAGTGCAGCAAATGTGGCTTATGTGGAGTCAAGGATCCAAATGGAGCCAATTCAGCTTGAGTAGAGGGATATTAGGTCAACTAAGGTCACGGGAAGGAAATTTACATGTATTATCCAACTGCTGTGTATGAGACTGAGCAGGTAATAGTTATGGCCTTATTGAATCATCAGGAAAGCCTGCGGAGCTAAGGGGGTAATTTTCTCATTTTACAGATAAGAAAACTGAGATTCAGTGAGGTGAACTGGCCTGCCCCAGGTTCTACCACCAGTGGAACACAGGACTGCTAGGCTTAATGCCTGTGTTTGTTCCATGATTCCCTCTTACAAATGATGTGGAAAGACAAAGGGAAAGGTGGGGCTATAAGAGGAGCTTACTAAAGTGACTCCAAGAAATAGCTATTACAGACCAAACATGAAGTGTCATTCAGTTCTCCAAGTTCCCAGATCAAATCATAGCAAGGCTCCTCTCGTTGCTCCTGAGTTGCAAAAAAGCAGTCTTCCATAGTGACAACCTGGGGAAGAGGGTGAGAAAGGATGTTTAGTATGATTAATAATAAGACTTCCACAGTCCCCTGCCCCCTATTTCCACCCCATCTTTATCAGAAGATACATATTTAAAGTGATGACACAACCAGAGAGTTAAGATGGAAAATCTAAATCTAATTATCAGCTTCTGTTTTTATGTGAACCATCCCCCTCTCTCCTTATTTTTCTTACTCCATCTTTCTGTTCTTTTAAGATTGGGCCCAATTTCCTGCCCCAAAGGAGATGTCTCCCAGAAGGAAGTAGAAGGCTCAAGCCAGGAGAAGACACAGGACTGATTCAAGGCTGTGGGGTAAGATCAGCACAAAATGGTTGATGCCATTCCATTTCTGCTCACTTCAACTTGATGAGGTGAATTGATTCCACATTGAGTCTTTTTGGGGGCATGTTTAAAGAGAAACTGGGAGGTCTAGAAGATCCCACTTAAGACACTATGGCAGCATTTGTCCTTTGATCTTTTTGACAAATATTCAGTTAGCACAAATTCTCTGCCAAGCACTGAGCTAATAGGTAGAGTGGGACTCAACTGTGTGGATACTCAGACCTTGTCCTCAAAAGATGTAGAATTCTATAGAAAAGATAGAATGTGCCTATGTCACTTAAAAATAAGACTGCATGTTATAAATGCCATTAGAAAAAAATAATCAAATTAGTATTCCTTAAAAAGGAAGGAGATTCTAGGATGCCTGGGTGGCTTAGTCAGTTGGGTGTCCAATTCTTGATTTCACCTCAGGTCTTGATCTCAGGATCGTGAATTCAAGCCCTGAGTTGGGCTCCATGCTGGGTGTGGAGACCATTAAAAAAAAAAAAGGAAGAAGAAGAAGAAAATTCTAATAGATGTAATACTTCACTAATATTCTAAGTGAAGTAAGCCAATTACAAAAAGATAAGTACTGCATGATTTCACTTACATGAGGTACCTAAAGGAGTCAAATCCACTGAGACATAAAGTAGAATGGTGGTTGCCAATAGTATGGGGAGGTATTGTTTAATGGGTACAGAGTTTCAGTTTTGCAAGATGAAAAAGTTCTAAAAAAAAAAAAAAAGAAAGAAAAGAGTTCTAGAGATTGGCTGCACGACAATGTGAATACACTTAACACGATTGAACTGTACACTTAAAAAATGTTTAATGTGATAAAATTTACTTGTATTTTGCCGTGACTAAATATAAAAAAAAAAAAATTAATGGAAAAAAACTGCTAGTGACTTCAGCAGACAAAGCAATTATCTATGTAACTGGAGATACCAAAGAAGTCTTCATGGAAGAGGGGGCATTTGAACTGAGCTCCCTTTAGAATAGAGGGCTCAAGATGGACAGGAATAAGGTCATTCCAGGTGAACAAAGCAGCAGGAGCAAAGGCACATCTTTAAAAAAAAAAAAAAATCCAGAAATTTCTCTCTTCCATTGCAGTAACTCTTAACAGACATTTTTCCAGTGATCAAACTGCTGGAGCCTGTATCTGTGACTCTCTCCTGTGACATCTCAGCAAGGCCTGGCTCCTGCCTTCTCCCTCTCTTCATCTCTTCCGCTCTTCCTGCCTCTTGTTCTCTCTCTCTCCCTGGTGTCTTTGAACCTTCTAAAATGAAATCCTTGACAAAGGTTTGCTTTCAGCCCAGAAGAAACATTCCCTGAGATCTCTTTAGTACCAGAAAATACCCAGACTCTCACACCTTTGTTAACAGACCTTATTGGGTTGTTCTTTTTTCCTCCTTGGATACCAGAAGCTTAAGAAATTACCTCATCTCCTACAACAGACAGGTCCCAGTTGTGAGAACAGCCTTTCTGACAGACACTCCCATTGCCAATTCGCCCTGATGAACAGCAGTTTTTGAGAACAGCCCTCTGACAGGGAGGAAAAAAGGAAGAGATGCAGATTTATACTTGATTCGTGAACAGAGTCGAGAGGAGGAAGATAGGTTCTGCTGAGCATTTCTTCATCTTCGGAACGATTATTTAGAGTCAGAGCTTATTAATCCCCATGTTAATCATCGAGATTTAAGGCAAGAATCCTTTTGAGATGAGAATGGTAATCAAGCACAGGGAAGGCATCTAAGGCTCCAGGAAGACAGCCTCCCAGCCAGTGGGCCACCATGGGCCCTCCTGCAGCGGCTGGGAGACTCAGGGCAGGCAGGCAGGAGGTTCATCCGATCCGGAAGGAGGCCTGGTGCTCACTCTCCCCATCCCCAAAGTGCAGACTCATGTAGTGGGGGCATGCACCAGACAAGCCTGGTAGAGCGAATCGAGTTGACCTGAAGGGAAGGCCTGCTTCACTCTGCCTAGGGTGATTTGGAGAGGCTGCCAGATTTCTGCCTTTTCTTTTCTTTTCTTTTCTTTTCTTTTCTTTTCTTTTCTTTTCTTTTCTTTTCTTTTCTTTCTTTTCTCTTTTCTTTTCTTTTCTTTTCTCTTTTCCTTTCTTTCTTTCTTCTTTTTTTTTATTTCTGCCTTTTCATCTGGCCTTTCACTTTCAGTCATTACCTTGAGTTCTGAGTGAGGAGGATGTGTGCCTTTTTGGGAGGAGGAGGGGCTTGAATGGAGCCTTGGCCTGGACCTAGCATGAGGAGCATAATCACAGGCCCTGACTCCTCTCCTCGGGGCCTCTACCCTGGAGGACATCCGTGGCCCTTTTTCTCAGCTCTTCAGCTCTGTCTAGACAGCTTTCAAATCATCAGATGCTGGAAAGAAGGCAGAGATCAGTGTGAACATTTACTTTGTTGGTATTGTTTTCTTTGGAGTTGAAGGGGGGAAAACCCAATTTAGGGACCAGGGTCTTTCTTGGGTATCTATTCCATTCTATTGAAGACGAGAACAGCAAAATCATGGAATCTCAGCACTGGGAGGTACCTTAGGTATTATTTTGGCCAAGCCCCACATGATGCAAGAAGCCTCCAGAAGCACCCCAGCTGGCTACTGCTGGCTCAGTCAGACATTCTCCCTGATGGAGAGCGACCTCCTCTTAGGGGTGAATTCACTGTTAGAAAACTCTTTCTTGGACTAAATGAAAACTATAATCTTATTTGATAGCTTCCACCCGCAGACACTAATGCCTGGCGTGTATGTATGCTGACTGACCAGCTGACTGGCTGGCCGACTGAATAAATGAGTAAGAGGAGGAAATTGGCAGCAAGGGGGAGAAACGGGCAGGAGAGAAAGCGCCGTGACTAGCAGTAGGACAAGTAGAAGGAGAAAACATTTTTCTCTAAGGATTTTTTTTCTCTTTGGTGAGGAATAGCGGAGAAGCCTGGGCTGTCCCAGCCAAGGTTTTCATTCCCTCCCATCTTCTGAACCAACCAACAAAACCTCCCAACCATCTAATTTGTGAGTAGATCACACTTCACATTTGGGAAATGAATTAAATTACTTTTGATCAGTAGGAAAGTTACCAAAGCTAAGTGTTGTCTATTTTCCTAAGTTACTTTGTCATGACTCCTTCCCTCCCTCTCTGTCTCTCTTTCACACACACGCACACATGCACGCGCGCACACACACGCACATCCCAGGGTTTACACATCATGTCCTCCGGGTCCCCTCAGGGCAAGCCAGCTCGCTAAAGGAGCCAAGGGTGACCCCTTGGCTTTAGCTCGGTGCCCCCCTCCGGGTCTGGCAGCGCTGCTCAGCTAGACACAGGGCGGCTGCCGTGTGGGAGGCCTGGAGGGGAGCCCCAGGCTGCGGGCTGCAAGGCTCCCCTGAGTCTCCGCTGAGGGTGGCTCGCGCAGCCTTGCACGGCTTCCGCCGTGGGCCTGGACCCGGGCCCCAGCATCCGGCATCTTCGCAGCCCCCTCTCCTTCCCACCCCGCCGGGCACCCCGGGCACCCCGGGGAGGGAGAGGGCCCTAGCCAAGATGTCAGATGTCTGACGTCTCCCCTGAAGGAGCCCATCCTCCAACACAGCTCCCTCCCGAGGCCCCTGGAGTAGGCGAGCGGCAGCAAAGACCGCAGCGGCTGGTACTGAACCTGCCACTGTGTCCTGCCTGCTTTCTAGATAGGGACCCTCCTCTACGCCCCCGCCCCGTCACCCAGTATCTGGTCACCCAGTATCTGCAAGTGGGATGCCCCACGGGGCGGCTGTAGGAAACCCTACACCATCTCCGGCAGCAAGGACAGCCAATCCAGATAACACCAGGCAGATTCTCCCCATCTGTTTGTCCCCTGATCCTGCCTATCTGTTTGGTAATTGAGCTACAAATAGACCCTTGGCTTTTTGCCTTTCATTTTGCAGATAATTGTAGCTATAAATGATCAAAAATCCAAAAGATAGTCTCTGTGCACTGGTGCATAGACACGGAGTTCTCAGTGTGGAAAGGGCCCTAGGTGTGAATCAAGGTCTATGGAGCTCCTGCTATGCATCTGACCTTCCGCCGGCAGGTTTACTTCCACTCATCAAACAGAATGTTGTTTTCAGCCCCATGAATTGGAATTGGTTAATCCGTCGGCTCTTCATTAGACGGATATTCTAGGACAATTTTCACGTGGCTCTGTTATGCAGTTAGTGGGTGTCTTGCCTGTCTCTGCACTCAGACTGGGAGCTCCGGGAGGTCTCCCATGGCTCACGTGAGACTCTGATACTCAGGAGCTTAACAAGGCCACCTGCAGTGGATTTCCTTCCCTTCTTCGGCTTTCCCTTCCACCAGCCCAAGAAATAGCCACGTACCCCCAGCAAAGGGAGTCTGGCCTCCATGCAAATGGTCCCCATGTATAGATGGGTTTTATTCAAGGATCTGCTGAGACACAGAGAGGGGAGTCAGCATGTGCTCCAAGGACCCTGTCAGAACCAGTAGCAACAACATGTAAGGGCCTAAGCCTGAGTCTTACAGGGTTGTCCTCCTCTGTATGACCTTGGCTTAATGACAGGAAGCCACAGGCTTCCTTTGGCCCATGATACCTGGAGCAGCATCTCTCCTCCCATTAAGTCTTATCAGAGTGGCAGCTAAACCTCCCTAATTTTGCTGGATAATTTCCATTTTAAATGTCTGTCCCATTGTTCCTATCCATTCATGTGTATGTATCAGACTGTGCTATTTCCGGTCTAGAAAGCAGAGTTTGGAATTCCACTGTCCCAGAATCATTCTTTTGGCTCTTCATAAGTCCCCTGTGATCGTCCGGGTTCCTCCTAAAGCAGGGATGCTGAGACAAGAATTCAATCGCAAACAGTATATTTGGGAGGTGCCGAGAAAACTAGAGGAAATGGGGAGAGAAGCGAGAAGGGGAAAGGAGCTAATAAAGGGTCTGTGACCTAGCCAGCTGCCAGTGTGGGTGACGGAGCCTCATCCCATCAGGAAACTCTGGGGCTCTGAGTCAAACGCAGTGCTCAAAGGTAGCTCACCTGAAGGGGGCAGGGGCCAGGGTATTCTTCGCCAGTGCTCATCTGTCATTGGTTGCAAGATGCTCCAGGGCCACTCTCAACCTGCCATCAGTCAGCAGATGGTGCTTCAGTGGTGAGGGGAAGCCCCTAGGCAGCAAGACACCAGTGCTGGCAGATGGAAGCCGGAGTGGTGTACATCGACTGCTAAGAGCCAAGAGAAGCAGTGGGGCACTGGCTCCGTGTTCTACACCTTCTTCCCTCTAGGAGACGTGACTATAATCCACTGATGAGGGGCTGTGGCTTTTAATGACTGAGAGAAAAGCCATTGAGAACAGGACCCAGGATATAAATCAGTGGCTAAAGAAACGGAAGAAAAAAGATACTGAAAAATGTGGCGGGTACGCACTAATGCCAACTCTTCATGCCTCCTGATTGGGCATGGTCCAATCTGGTTGGTCCTGCAGGGACAGGAGGCGTACGTGCAGGCCCGTTTCTAACAGGTGGCTGCATGAGCCTGATCCCAGTCAGAGGCTGTGGCCTGTCTGGCAGCGTTTCACTGGGACTTCAGTGTGAGGAAGCAGGAGGAATAAGGAAGGGTGCGATGAATCAGGAACTAACACCAAATCCCTACTACAGGGCAGCCCTTCCCATTCAGTATCTTATTCCAGACTCACAGCAAACGCTCAAGATCAGCACGTGAGCTCTGAGGTGGCTGTTGGGGGTAGCGCCTGCTCAGAATGGCATCCTCTCCCTCCCGACAATGTTAGTTTAGACTAATGTAGACCACAAGATAGGGCAAGGGCCGCCAGTCATGGTCCTCCATCCATCTGGCCAGAGACTGTTCACCCCGGTTTTCTGGATAAGTATACGAAGGCTCAGAAAGGTTAGGTAACATGCCTAAGCCACACACTGCCCCAGTGCGAGGACCAGGGAACCTCCTCCACCCCTCTGTGTCTGTCTGGTTCTGAAGCCAGGGCTCTGGATCTTCAGGACAGTTTCAGTAACAGCCTGCTGGGCTGAGCTGGAGCTGGCTTTTTTTTTTTTTTTTTTTTTTTTTTTAGACTAGTCAAATGCAGTAGTGAGAAGGGGGGAAAGAGTAGAACAAGGAGTTCGATCTGTAACTGACTGTGAACAATCAATTGAGATAACTCACTACCTTCGGACCAGCCTGGAGCTGGCTTTTACTTGGGAGAAACCATCATTAACATTCAGGGATTTTGCAACCCAGCTAACATCATGTTGTTAGCTTGGGAGTATTTACACCAGAGAAATTGGCAAATATACAAAATCAGGGCTTCCTCCCACCTATTGTTAGACATTAGACACATACATCTTGGACATACATTTCTTCTCTAGGCCCAATAAGGACATTCTCAGTATCACTCCCAGAGTGAGTACTTGTCTAGTACCCACCAGCTGTCTGAACCTGGTAAGAGATGCTGCCAGAAAGGCACAGATACTTGGCTGGGCCTTCCTCAGACCTGCATCAGGGGCAAGAACAAAGCTCCTTCTGCTTTTGATCTTATCCAGCTCAGCTCAGCTTGAGACTCACAGTGAGGGCACACTGCCTGATTTGGCAATGAAGCAATCCTTGCAGCCAGGCCTGTCTCACCCAGGAAAGGGAGGAAGAGCTTCAGGGGCCCTCAAAAGTCATCACTCCTAACTTGCTTATGGAGTATCCCACAGAGAAAGGAAGAAGGAAGTCTCTTCCTATGAGATGGATGGGGAACCACGGTGTCATGGCCACAAGCATGCCTTCCTCTGGCTTGTCCTCATCACTCTTGGGCTGAGGTAGTCACAGCCTTTGTTTCTAAGATCAAATCTTGTATCATATTTGGCTGTGATCACTGAAAACAGAAGTCAGTCACCCATTTTGAAGGAACAGACATTAATGTCCTCAAAGCAACATCCAAAAACAGAGTCTACACTGTCTGTGTGTTCATTTGGTTGAGTTTTGTTTGTTGTTTTTGCCAGACTTGGGAGAGTCCTCCAGAAAAGCAAAGGTGGGGGACTTCTGTGGCCTTCAACTAGAAACCAGGACAAAACAAGTCAGTGGGGCGCAGAGGTCTCTGGGCCCAAAGAGGAACCTGGGGGAGACAGGTTCATTGCTCCAGGCTACAAGGGTCCTTGCAGAAGGAACAATTTCCAAAGCTAACATTTCCCTAAATGCTTGCCTGACAGCTTGGCTAAAATCCAACTAAAAAATGCATTTGAAAATTTTTAGGCAACAACTTAGATAATTTTATTTAGAACTGGAAAGAAGTGACCTTGGGTTAAAACTCCTCCAACCCAACAGAACGATTCAAGTGCACGTGTCAGTGCTGATATTTAATCTGCTACCAGCACCCAAGACAGCAGAACAATCCCTCCTTTCAAACTTCCTCAGGCTCCTCCCCTCACAGAACCTTCCAGAGCTAAGCAATTTGAACTTTAAAATGCAAGCTATTCTTGCTTATTATCTCCCAGTAAAGTGCTACAAGAGCCCGAGTCCCATCTCCCACCTTCTGCCCTAACAGCTGTGGATCACATAGATCACAGTGATGTAGCAGGGACTGCATAAGCCCCTCCTGTTAAAATCTAAAATTAAGTAGCCAGGGACCACTCTGCCTCTTGAGTCACCTCAAAAATTAGGAGCCCACTGCTTTCTTTAATTTCCGGGGCACTCAGGCTGCAAGCACCTCTGGGGGAATAAGCTTCCCCAGGCGTCAAGCCTCAGGTATATGAAAATCCCTTGAAATGATGCCACATGGTGGCTCTTGGTCACATCTGAGCCATGGCTCTCCAGCTCTGGGAGGGCAGCCTCAAAATGTGCTTCCCTCTTCACTATCCAGATACCTGACACTTGTGCCCAACTGGTCCTTACGACACACACTAGGGTGATAAACCATCTACTCTTGAGGACATGTCCAATATCTGTTGCATTTCTCAACCTCTTTGGTTCTAAGTTTTCAGAGGTGTGGTTTGACTTCCTCACATATTTGAATGCAACTTTTGCACCTTCCAAGCTGACTTACCACCCTCTGCAACATTTCCATCACATTTCTTAAGGGACATTGTTGAAAACCTTTGAACTTTGGAGGTCTTTTACCAAGATAATCTTTTATAAAAAAATTTTCTGTTTCTCATTGCCAACTTGAATAAGTAATACCATATTTTTCACTTTAAATTTTTACTCTGTATACAACACATCTATATTTTGCTATAAATGTATGTTCCTGCCTAATTTAAACCTTTAAAAACTCAAATCAAGTCAATTGCTTATCAGCATGTATAATGTGTTCAGGCTATGGACTAGAAAAGGAATTAAAGAAAGTATAAGCTCTGTTCTTTAGGCTCAAGGAATATAAAATCGGGTCAAGGGAATAATACAAAATGGTGTGAGTAAAGTGCTAGGGTATATGGGCAGTAGCAGACATGGACCATCAGCCCAAGAACTAGTTTATAACCCTGCATCTCCAGGAAAACAGGATTCCCACCACAACCACGGCCTAACATAGAGGATGGATGACAGCCAGGTTCTTAACTAGCAACTATTGCATAAACCGAACTAGAATGACCTCTAGAAGGACAAGTGAAAAACCTTCTATGAAGAACCCTGTGGAAAACATGAACTGATCCTTTTACCAGATCCTATTTTGAAAAGCCCTGACCCCTGAATTTCCATGATAAGATGGAGAAAGTCCCTTGCAGCTCACAGTAAAAACAAAGGCTTCACTCATCTTGTGTGTATCCTGTTCCATGGCCCTAAGGCTTTGAATGTCTCTCACCTAAGTCAAAGGGGTTCATTTGACCAGAGCTTGTTTAAGTCATAAGAAGGTATCAGCTCCCCACATTCTCACCCCAATACCATACCAGTCCATGTCTGATAGTTGACTGGCACATTATCAGGGAGAAAGGGAAGAGCAAGTTTTGTCCCCAGTTCTATCGTGGAGGTCATCCTCCTCTAAGATCTCAGCATCAAAAAAAAAAAAAAAAAAAAAAATCTCAGCATCTTTAGACACATGACAACAGCCAGAGCCCTGGGGATGTAAAGATGGTTCTGTGATCACTTTACTTGCCCTTTTGGCAGCAAGAGTTTCCATTGGGTCTTCCTCTACAACCAGACTCATTCAATCAGGTGAACCCTAAATTATACAAATCCAACTGGTACGATTTAGAGGAGAAAGAAGAAGCAAAACACTTAGTGGTAAAAAAGAGAACACAGTCATCATTCTGCTTAACATATGTTAACAGAGTATCAGTGCTGGAAAAAAGGGGGAAATTATTCAATAATTTTGGCTCCCTATTCCTTCTTCTAAGTGAGGAGTCCTGAGTAAGTCACCTGTTTCATCTGACGTCAATCCCAATTCATGGATTTATGTATCATCTTGTTTATTCAAAGTTCTAGTAGTTCTATCCATAAACTGCAGTGGTTTGGGCCATATTGCTTGACCTCTCTAATATTGTTTTCTTACCCGGAAAATGAAGCTTTGATCTCTAGGTTCCCTACTAGTTTTTTTTTTTTTTTCCTACTAGTTTTTAAAATCTAAAATTCTGTGGCTATACTGCACAAAGATAGTCTTGCCATCAAAGAAGCACTCTTTATTTAGGGAATGATTTCTGTAGGTATTAATCTTTAGCATCCCAAGAAATGCACCATGCCACAAGCAGGAGTCTAGAACAGAATACTTTCCCAGGAAACCCAAAGAATTTTCCAGAATGCTCAGGGTGCTCCACTCACACCAGCCTTTGCAGTCACACTTGACCCAGAAAGAACTACACCATCTGCAGGGATGAGTAGCTCTAAAAAAGCAGGGCAATGACAGAAACCATGGGACTTTTAGATACAGCTGGTTGGACTTTCAAGAAGCAAAGGACTGATTGACAAGCTGACGGTAGACTGCCATGCCAGGAGCACATGATTTTCGCAGTGATCGGGTCTCTAGACACCAATTGTTCTCCAAACCTAGGCTTGCCCCCAGCCCCCAAAGATTTTAAAGATGAGGCTAGGAGGAGAAGCAGAGCGAGAGGAGGGTGAGATACATTAGTGCGGAGTGACAAGTTGCCTCGACACTTACATGAGCCCTGAATGAGGTGTTGTTTGTGCAACCGGTAACCAGAGCTTCTCTCATGTGTCATGTACAGTATGGGTTTTCCCCACCCTGCCTGCTGGGCCTGCAGGGTGTGTCAGATATGTTGAAACAACCTTGGGCTCCAGAAGATGGCTCACCACCAACGGAATACTGTACCCAGACACTGCCCTGGCCTAAGGCATTTCGGGAGTTCTGCTGTGTCAGCGACCCAGTGCTGCAGTCCTTTTTTTTTTTTTTTTTTTGTCTTTCAAATGAGAGGTGACAGGCAGCCCAAGAAGGGATGCTGTGACATGAGCCTGGAGAGCACTAGATGCCATGTACCTTTTGCCTGCATCCCTGAGGATGAGAGTAGAAGATGCTGGCAGTTCTGGGAGCTCAGTGACCTGGCATCACGGGCACTTGCCTGACTTGCTCTGTGGGCATTTCCTAGCCCAGGAAGCAAAGGGAACTACTTCCTTTCAACAGGAGAAATGGACAGTTCTCGCCCGGGATGTAGTGATTCCGTCCTGTTCCACCCATTAGAGGACAGGGGGCCACTAGGGTCACACACACACGTAGGCACACACATGGACACACACGCGTGCCTACTCTGCACCCTGCCTCCTGCTGTGGCTGAAGAGCCCCAGGCTTTCTGGCACACTGGGGAAACCCCGCTCTGCCTCCTGCCACGGGCAACACTGGCTGGAACCAGGTGGACCAAGTACTGAAGAAAGGGTCCTGGTTTGGCATTAAAGCTGCTGAATTTGCGGCTGGTACTCCCATAGGCCAGTACTTCAGCCTCTGTCGAAACAGTCGGAGCATAAAACACACCCCTAGATCTAAATCCCTGTGGGGTCTCTGGGCACAAGTCCAGTAACTCCATATCACCCCAGATGTTCCTGAACAGGAATGAACTTCATGCCTGTCCTGGAGCTACAGTCACCCTGCAAGGAAAGGCAGCTTGGGTGGGGTACCCTTGGAGGAGACTCCTCAAAGAACACCTGTTCTGAGAAATGGTACAGATGACTCACCACATGGCACTCTTCCCTCGAACTCAGCCCAGACTCCGTGCCTAGCCTGCGGGCGGGGCCTTGGAACAGTCATAGAGGGTGGCTCTTGGGTGAGTCATAAACCAAGAAAGCTGACCATTTATACTCCTGGGGGAACCCGAGACTTACTCAGGAAAAGGCAGGCAGAACTAATTTCTATTCACTCTCTCTCCTTCTGGCACCTGTTTGCCCGTAGTGGTGATGGCAAGTGCCATGGAATGTGCTAATATGCGTTTTCACTGCTTCTGGGCCATGTCAAGCAAAATAACTTAACTTGAGAAGGCGACATAGTTTATCAGTGTAGGTGATCAAATAATATAGTCAGTCATCTAAATCACATCCAATATGGCAGCTACTGACTACACATGACAAGTTAAATAAAATTAGTTAAAATTTAGAATTCCGTCTCCCAGTTACCCTAGTCACATTTCAAGGGCTCAGTAGCTACATGCGAGTACAATAATGGACAGCACGACTATATACACCATCATCACAGAATTTCTATTGGACAGAGCTGATCTAAATACATAGCAAGTGTGAGAAGCCCACTTAACCACCCATTCATTTGTTTACTCAACAATATTTATGGAGGGTCAGCCATGTGTTAGCAACTTTTGGGGGAACAAAGATGAAAAACAGGTGGTTCCTACACCCCAGTAGTTTGTAACTGGTTGGGAGTACATATGTGTAATCAAAGCTATAGAACTTTTCCATCTGGGAAATGAAACAAACTACACAGGAGTAAACAGAACTCTTACAAAAGGCTTTAGGGGAAGAAGAGCAGAGGAGTAAATCGACCTGGTTGGACTTGACCAATACTTCATCAACATCTGCAGCAGATGTGTGCTCAGTGAGTTAGCTTAGACCTGAGTGACAGGTGTCATAGTCACAGAGCAACGAAGCCAAGAAAAGGGAAGCTGAGACCCAAACGCCTCCCAGGAGAACCTCTGACTGCGCCTTCTAAAGAGGGCCATTCTGGTCAAAGAGACGGCCATTTTCTCAGGCAGTCATTTCCCAACCAAAGGGCTGGTGTAGATTAATTTTGCCATTCACCGCCCAGAATTCTTGAACACTGTGCTTCCCACCACACTTCTGAAAAAGTGGTGAGCAACCAGCTGGCTCTTTCTCCAGCACAGCTGTTCCTTATTTGAAGGATTTTCACTGAGTGATTTTTAAATGTTTTTACAAGGTGTTCAAATTGGGCAACCACATTTGATATGCATAAAGTATAGAGTCTGGACAAGTAATCACAAAGCACCAAAAGTGATCAGTTCTCAAGAACTTCTCAGCAAGGTCATCTTTGGAAGGAAATGCCCAAGGAAGAGAAACATCAGAAATAAAGGGCAGACACTGCTTTATTAAGTAGAAATACTATCTGAAAATGACCAGTTGAGTGAGAAAGAAGCACCTGGGAAAATGTAAAAACCTGAAGCAGAGCCCCCAGAAGGATGAGGGGAAGTATTTTCAACCTCAGCTGGGTGAAGCAGTACAGCCCCGTCTAAAAACATATATGAATTTGTTTAGGGGGTATATTTCTTAACACTGAGTGCTCACTGGAGTTGGTGTGAATCATAAGACCTGGTGCTGGATTCTTCTGGCAGCCAGGCTACCACAAGAATTCTGAAAGAAATACTATGGAAACCGGAAACTGTTTTGTAATATATTTTTTAAAAGATTTTATTTATTTATTCATGAGAGACACACACACACACAGAGAGGCAGAGACACAGGCAGAGGGAGAAGCAGGCTCCATACAGGGAGCCCGACATGGGACTCGATCCTGGGGCTCCAGGATCATACTCTGGGCTGAAGGTGGCGCTAAACCACTGAGCCCCCAGGGCTGCCCTTGTTTTGTAGTATTTTGAATAGAGTACATACTCACATGATTCAAAATTCAAAAAATATAGAAAGGTTCCCAGGGGAAAGTCTCCTCACACTTACACATATCTGCCTGGTTCCCAAACCTCTCGCAACTCTACTTGGGCAATCATTTTGTACCTCACTCAAGTTCCTTTATGCTTTTATAAGAGAAGGCAAATAAATAGTCTCCTTTCTCCTCCCTTTTGTTATACACAAAATGCACCAATTATATGCACTGGTCTATCTTTTTCTTATTTATCTCATAACTGTCTTGGATATCTTGGGGGCATTCCCTGTCATGAGCATACTTCATTCTCTTTCACTGTTGCATATTCCACTTACAGAGTCTACCATCACCACCTGTGGAATGGTACCCTATTGAGGACAGCTAGCTGCTTCCTACATTTCACCATTCCAACAATGCCATAATTTACAACCCTGAATACACATTATTTCACATGTGTACAGTATATCTCATAGTCAAATCCCATAAGTGGAGGTCAAGGCAGAAGCAATTGCAACTTGGGTAGATATTGTCAAATTGCTCTCCACCGAGTTGTGCTCATTTACCCTTCTACCAGTGGTGGTTGACATTGCTAACAGAATGTGTATTATCAAAGCCTGGGATTTTTGCCTACATATGCATGAAAATGGGATCTCAGTAGAGAATTAATTTGCATTTCTCTTACTATGAGTGAAGTCAAGCATCTTTTACATGTTAAAGGGCCATTTCTATTTCCTTTTCTGTGAACTGTCTAATCAATATCTTTTGTACATTCTTCTCAGGAGTTACTGGCTATTTTTAAAAGTTAGTTTATTAATTTTTAAAGTCAACTTTCTTATCAATCTCAAATTCTTTATTTATCAAGGACACTAGCCCTTTGTAATATGAGGAACAGTGAATATAAAAACAGAGCTAATCAATAACTGTCTTGCTCAAAGATGTTTTGATGATTTCCTATAAAATTCTTGACGAGGCAAAGCCCTCCATCCCCACTCCCTATGCTCTCCTCCAGCCACCTGACCCTACCACCTCAGGTCACACCAGGTGTATAGCTGTCCATCTTTCACTTGGTTTTCTTCCTTGAGGCCTTTGTATTGGCTTTTTCCTCTTCCTGGAATGAAATTTCCCCTTTATCCTCCTGGTAAATTTCTTTTAACCTTCTCAAGCCCTGTGGCACTTTCTCATTAGAAAGAACAAGTGGGGACAAAGAAGAGTGACATCTTGAAACTGTGGGACTCTTTCCCAAATCCTGGTGAATTGAGAGGAGACCCAGGCTGGGCAAATGACTATGAGGCAGTACAAGTCAGGAAGTAGGGGTGAGTGGGAGACCCCAAGGGAGGCAGAGCAATGTGAGGCCCAGAAGAGGGTGCAGCTGAGTGAGGAAGCTTCTGTAAAACAGGAGATATGGAGGGTGGTCCAAGAAGAGGCAAATCCTGATGGGGCATGAGGACTGGGCACATCTATCTGTTCAGGGGGCTGTGCTTTCAAAAGGGACCAGAGGACAGAGGACAGAGGACTGGAAAGGACATGGAGTATGAATATCAGGGACCCAAAGTGGGGGCTATCGCACCTCTCAGAGGGTTACAAGAAGAACAATTTCATTCAACTGGAAATCTAGGGACACTGACCTCCTAGTGCCTGCTGTCCCAAGAACCTACAAAGGTGAAAGAGTGAGGTGATCTCTCAGTCCTTGCCAAGGAGAGTAAGGAAAAAATTTTAAAAGTCTGAATTTACAGCAGCCAGAGATGGAGAGAGAAATGAGAATGCCTGGGAAAAGATTCATGAAATGCTTCAACCCTAAACCATGCGGTGGAAATCACACCCAACTGTGTACCCAGATTCACCACACTGTGGGAAGAGAGTTTCGTGTCTTTCAGGTTGGTCTCCTGGAGACACTCTGCTCCAGGGCGGTGAAGCTGGGTGATTCGTGGGTACCACTAGGAAAGGAAGGGATCAGAGGATAAAACCAGAAGTTCATCTTTTCAAGAGAAACGTCCCTAGCCAATCTCCCAGGTGGCACCAGCAGGAAGCCAGGAAAAGTCGCAGGAAGAACTCAGAGGCACCTTCTGGCTAGGGGGCTGCCCTAGGAGCAGCAGGTCAGCACAGCCCATGCTGAGGCTCCCCCAGACATTCCTTTTCTTGTATTCATCCAATACCTGTTTTGTGGACACCTATCGTGTATCCTAGGCACTTTGCTATGAACTGTAGCGGTCAGTAAATCACCAGCCTGCCCCGGTCACTGGAATCCAGTGGGAGAGATGGACACATACACAAGCCAGTGTCATGTGTGCTCTGATGGAAGTGAGCACTGTGGTCAGAGGCAGTGCAGGGCGGGGGGCTGGCCCAGGTTTGGGGTGTCTGGAAGGCTTCCTAGCAAAAATGACTCCTAAACCAACTGGGATCCCTCAGAGAATGGCCTACCCATGAGAGGCCCCTGAGAGCATCTGTCTTGGGATGGGGCAGAGAGCTCTCCTGTGCTTCAGAGGGAGCCTCAAAGTGACATGCTGGACTTCCAGGTAAAGGAAGAGACTTTAAGGGAATCAAACTGAGAGATGAAAGCTTTCTTCTTTCTGATTGTTCTGACCCAGACAGCCAAATTCCTGCACAACTAACATCTCAGAAGTAATGTCTATGTACATTCTAAGCCAAGAACAGGAGCCCGACCTGCTAAAACCCATTCTCCCTCCTTCGTGGCTGACTTTGCATTAGCTCTTAGCGAGGGTCAGCATTTCCTGACGCCAACTTCTGCACTGATCTCTTCCTCCTCCTCCTCCACTCCTTCAAGGACCTCAGATTTTCCAAGCAATCTGATTGAATATTTATGTGGTCTGAACACAGTGAGGCTGCTTTGACCTGCAGTGAGGATTGGAGATCACTGGAGCTCGGCCCTCAGGGCTTTCCCTTGATTCTTGGTCCCCAAAGTTGCCCCTCCCCCAGGGATCCCAAGAGCCCTGCAGGGGAGATGAACCTCTTTGCTCAGAGTCTTGGCTTCCCCTGAGCACAAGTACTGACCCGCCAAATCCTGTGGAACAGGGGAAAGAACTCTACCTTGTATATTTTAGCTAATTCTTTCTTAAAACTCAGAGAGTTGGTCTTCATCTTTCATTGTGACCAGTTAGCAGAAGCAAGAAGTCAGCAAACTCTCAGTGGGGCCAGTGCATGCAACAGGGAAGTGGATAGGAGTTGGAACTGTTCTCTTTCCCATTGCAACTTAGAATTCCTGAGGCCGGTCTGCCTGTTTTCTTTCTTGAGAGGAAGCAATGAGATGGTGAGACCTGTGTGGCTCATTCCCTCTCTGACAAGTGCACATGTCCATCAGATACTAAATAAGGAATGCACCGTTGGACTTGCTGCCAGGACCTTCAGTGAGAAGTGAAGACCCAGTTCAGACATCTGTATTGATTTGCCTCCAGCTACAGAGGGTCTGGGGTAATACTAAGCTGACTGCTTTGCTCTCTCTTATCTTCTCCACCTAGCTACAAAAAGAATGCTGCTGTCATGGCCGCATCCCAGACAGAACCTTCTAGGTCAGCTTGCTGCTGGGCAGCATTAAACAACTGGGCTCCCTCAAAGGACAAGAGGCTTTCTGCCACCGATTTATATTCCCCAAATGAATGAGACCATATAATGTTTGTCCTTTTCCAATTGACTTACTTCACTCAGCATAATACCCTCCAGTTCCATCCACATCGAAGCAAATGGTGGGTATTTGTCATTTCTAACAGCTGAGTAATATTCCATTGTATACATAGACCACATCTTCTTTAAACATTCATCTTTCAGTGGACACCAAGGCTCCTTGGGAAGGTTAAGTTTTACAGTTACCAAAGTTTAAAAGGGTCCTTCACTGCCACTTTATGATTAGGAGTCCAAGTGAATTCATTTTCTTTTTTTCTCGTGGGGAGAAAAACTCTGAGCTACTGGTTCATTGGGAGATTCATGCCAGGCAAGAGCAGGGATAGGCCCAAGAGGCACTTGCAAATCCCAGGAAGAGCCTTCAAGACTGCACTGAGCAATGTTGGAGATAGGAATGTAAGACGATACCTTATCTGTGGGGCCCAAATCAATCCCCATTTCCCCCAGCAGCTCAGAGTCTGAAGGACTGGGCCGAAGCCTGGAGGAAGACACAGAGCAACAGCTGCTCAGGCTTGAAGTCTCTTTGGTGATTCCTGGTACCTAGAAAGTATGGAGAAGGCAATAACTCCCACTATCCATCCCACTCTTACATTGCTTCATTCATTTATTTCTTAATTCACTTGAGTCACCAATATTTCCCATGGCTCTATCTTTGGCTAGGCAGCAGGACTTAGATGTGGGAGTATTAGCACAGATTCCTGCTTCCTAATTTTCTAACTGTCCCCAGCCATGTCCCCCTCAGTTCTCAGGCATGTATTGCTTTGGTGTGCAATAACATCAGAAAGACAGAGACAACACCATTGAGATTGAGGAGCAAGGCCAGGCTTTCCATCTGCTAGAGCCTAGGATCCCCAACACCAAGGTCCTAGCAGGCACTTTTTGGGGTGATGGGCCAGTTCTATATCTTGTTTGTGAGCATAAGTACATGATTGTATGCTTTATCAAAACACGCAGAAGTAGACCCTAAAAAGAGTGAATTTGCTTTATGTAAATTATTACCTTAATATACAAAAAGTACAAAAGGATATATATAATATAATACTATTTATGTAAAACTTTTTAAACATATATAACAATAGAATATACTTTTTAAACACATATACAAGCCATAACAAAATAAAAATCTTTGAGGGACTAGTCATTCCTCGCAGAAGCAGGGGACAGCAGAGCTGTTGGGCTCTATCTATAGTGACGGACTTATTTCACTTTCAAAAAGAGCAGGATCTGAAGCAAATATGACAAAATGTTAACATCTGTTTAATCTTGGTAGTAGATAGGAAGGTAATTTATTACTTTCTGATCTTTCTGTATGTTTATCTGGGAGACAGAGAAGCAAGCAAACCATGAGGTCATGATATCTTCAGTGCAAAGGGTAAGAAAGTGATCCAGAAGCTTCTGGTACAGAAAACCATTTTGTGAGACCTCTACCATCCATCCCTCTCTCCAGCCTCACCTCTGGGATATTATTAGTTTCTATTGCTGTGTAACAAATTACCTTTCTATTGAATGGCTTAAAATAACCAACATTTATTATCCCACAGAGTTGGTGTGGGTTAGGAATTTGAGATAGTTGGTTGGCTGGTTGTGGTTCATGGTCTCTTAGAAGGTTGCAATCCAAATGCTATCAGGGCTGCAGTCACCTGGAGGTTTGCCTGGGGTGCAAGGGTCCACTGCTGTGTGGCTTCCTCGGAAGACAATCAACCCCTAGTTGTTGGCAGGAGGCCTTAGTTCCTTACCATGTGATCCTTTCCATGGGGTACTTGAGTGACCTTACAGCATGGTGACCAGCTTCCCCCAGTGTAAATGATCTGAGAGAAAGAGCAAGGAGGAAACTAAACATGAACATCCTGATCATAGGAAGCAACTTACTAAGCTCAGCCCACATTCTAGGGAGGCAGGGGTGGAATTAAACTCCACCTCCAGAAGGTAGTGGGGAGTATCAAATAATTTATGGACTTAGTTTAAAACCACCGAATAGCATGAAGGAAGGAAGCCAGATTTCCTGAACTGCTCCACTGTCCTGATCCCCAACATGTGATGGAATCATGGATTCAGTGATAATAGCATGAGGAGACCCACTTGACAAGACTGGAATTGGGATTCAGATATACATGGGAAAGGTTAGGGGTCTGAATATAAGAGCATGGGGCACCTGGGCAACTCAGTCGATTGAGCATCTGCCTTCGGCTCAGGTCAAAGTCCTGGGGTCCTGGGATAGAGCCCAGCATTGGGGGGGAGGTCCTTCTCAGTGGGGAGTCTGCTTCTCCTTCTCCCTTTGCCCCTCTTCCCACTCACTTATGCTTGTGTGCTCTCTCCCTCTCTCTCTCAAATTAAAAAAGTTTGTGTGTGTGTGTGTGTGTGTGTGTGTGTGTGTGTATTCAGAACTGTCACTCCTGGGATGAAGCTCTCAGGGAACCAGCATGAGGAGGGAAGTAGAAGCCAGGTGTGAGCACTGTTAGCCAAGGTCTGAGCTGGATAATAGGATGAAAGGGGGGATATGGCAGTGTCCAAGAGACAAGCGGCATCAGGAGGAGGACCTAGGCCCCAGACCCCGGGCTGGACTGCACAGTGAGCCCCCTAAACATGAGCTTAAAGATACAATCCAGCAGGCACTTCCTACAAAACTAGAAAAGGTTCAGTTTCAGTGAGCAAAAATTTTGCAATCGAAGTATCCCAAGTAAAGTCGTTATTTCAAACACTTGTGTAAAAGTTTGTATTTAAAGAGTCAGTATTATTTTTATTTTAAATTTTATTTTGAATTACATAATGGGGATGGTGGATTGAGAATTTCTAAAGCAGGATTTGCTGATTGGCATATCACAGCCCCCACCAGAGATGTGCAGCCAGTGGCCAACACAGAGAACCTGACATAAGGGGTGTGTGCATGAGGGCTGAAATCCAGCCTGTGTCCTGTCTACCAAGCCTGGCAACCTGGCTCAGAGTTTGAGCCAGACTGCAGAAAAGGACACATTTTTGTTATTTCTAGTTTCCACAGCTGCTGGCTCTACTAGTAGGTTATAGACCCATTTGATTATGAATGCCTTTGGTCCTTGGGGAAGGAGGGCAAGCAGGCTAAGACAATACTCTGGAGCACCCAGGCCACATCCCTCTACTGGGAGCAGCCTGCCCAGTGTCCAAATTAAAAAAAAAACAAAAAAACAAAAAAGAGGGACACCTGGGTGTCTCAGTGGTTGGGCGTCTGCCTTTGGCTCAGGACATAATCCTGGAGTATTGGATGGAGTCCCACGTCGGGCTCCTGCAGGGAGCCTGCTTTTCCCTCTGCCTATGTCTCTGCCTCTCTCTGTGTGTCTCTCATAAATAAATAAATAAAATCTTAAAAAAGAAAAGAAAAAAAGGATAACCAACTGAATACAATCCAAACGAGGCAACTAACCAATCAAGCATCATTACAATACCTTGAGCAGGGCCGTATGTGCCAGTCTCCCACTTAGTAATCAGTCCCCAAGTATGGGTGGCACAGGATTCTAGCACCAATCTAGGAGGCACAGAAGCAGAGCCAGAGAGAAGCAAAGAGACACGGTAGCCTCCACCCAGAGCTTGTCCCCTGTGGCTGGCTGGAGAGCAGCACGCTGAGGAAGTTGAACAGGCCTGAACTTCCAGAGCACTGGAGGTTGGCTGCTGGTGGCCGAATGTTAGCAGCACTTCAGCAGTTCCACTCCACTCCCTGGCCCTGCAAAGGGCTGTGCCTGGGCCCTCTCTGAAGTGCTCCACTCCTAGGACAGCTTCCTGCTGTCAGAGGGGCTGTGAGCTGGTCCAGAGAAGCAAAGGGATGAGGGATATGCCACCAGAGCCCGTGGTATAATAAAGCCTGAATCTGATAGTAAGAGGTCATCCTGGACAGCTTTATTTGTCCACAGGACTTGGAGTCAGGGGCCTGTGGGCTGAGATGTGCTGAAGGAAGTGACATATGCAAATAAGTCACATGCCCTTACTGCTGAGACTAAACTGACAGCTTTATCATGCAGTACCCAAATCTCCCAGAGCCTGCTTATAAAGAGGCCTGGAGTCTTCTCTTGTCTTTTGGCAACTGTCCAGCTTACTCAGGCATGACTTAGCACAGAAATTGGGTTTGACTTTAAAAATGCTCCTTGTGATGGTAGCTCTGCAGCCAAGACAGGCTCTGTGCTGAATTATTGGGTGGTGCGTGTGTTTGCCTTCCCGAGGCAGAACCTTTCTTCTCTGTAGCTCCATCACCTGACAAGTCAGTTTAAATATGTAGCAACACAAGGCCCTGTGCTCACTCAGCCTAATGCTGAGCCAGATTCCAGTCATATTTGTATAGCTGCCAAGACACCCTGGGCACTAGGCTTTACTCCAGGATCATGGGCACTACAGATTTGGACAAATGGATATCTTGATGATCTCCAAGCTATTGTCCCATGGGAATCATACATTAACACATCTAGAACCAAAATCGTGAATTAACCCCCCCAACCAGCTTCTCCACCTGTTTTCTCTGTTTTCACAAATGGTACCACCAACCACCCAGCCGCCTGAGTCCAGGTCTCAGCTTCACCCATAACTCCTGTTGCCTCCTCTCTCTGCAACATGGCAGTGATCTCCAAGTTTGTCTATGGAGCCTCTAAAATATTTCTCAGATATATCCAGTCTTCCCCGTTTCACTATTCCTGAATTGTGGCTATTATCTCTCTTCTGGGCTCCTAACTAGTCAAGCTCCCCATCTCCCATCCTCTTGCAACACCATCTAATTCTATTATTGCCTAACCTTCATTGGTCCTTATTAATTGGAGGATAAAGTCTAAACTCTAGCATGTTTGTCAGAGATATCTCAATTTGAATGTGAGTTCTGCCCCTTGCAACCCTATAGCCTTGGGCAAGTCAGCCTGTAAAATGAGAGTAATATCAACAGCCAGGATTAAGTGAGATAATGTATATAAGTGACATAGTTTGATATCTGAGGTCTAGAAAGTACCAGAACTGCTAACCTTTGTCTCTTTGTCTAGCCAACGACTTGCTACTTATTCATAAGGCCCATCTCAAGTATTACCTTCCTTGAGGTGGTCCTAATGCCCCCCTCTTAGCACTTTCCTAACCTTTGTAACTGTATTATAACTTGTTGCCTTGAAATATTTGTTTTCAAGTATGCTCTCCTGTCATACAGTGAGTGCTCCAGGAACAGAGAAAAGTAGCCATTCAAACATCCAATCAATAATAGGCATGTGGTATTTCTCTTGGGCCGGGCACAGTGCTAGACAATCCCAACACAAATAGGCCTTAGATACTATCTCTACTAATCAGGGTGCTTAACTGCCAACAATAGCATAACTACTTTAAGCAGAAAGAGTTTTATTTTATTTATTTATTGAGTAGCTTGCAGAATCTTTGGAAGGGCCAGGGCCAGGCTTGGTGTCTATACAGGCAGCAGCAATGTAGCTGAAAACTGCAGACTAAGACCAACTACACCAAGGCAATGTTCTAGTGGAAACACCATAACCACAGCTACCCAATGCTGGGGGCTGGATCCTAGAAACTCTACTGTACCTGCCCCCAAAGGATCAGATACACCACCAAGGTTGCCAGAAGATGAATCTTCATTCTTTGCTTCTATTTAAAGTCTCATACAGGTATATCTGCTCGATGGAACTTCTATTACGTTCCTACATCCCAGCTGCCAGGGAGTCCTGTAAATGCAATTTTTAGCCTTCCAACTCAAACAGGAAAATATGCTATGAAGGGTTTGCAATGAGTGTCAAGCAAGCCAAACTACAAGATCCTGGCTCTTTTAAAGAGCTCCAGCTTAGGGAGAGAGGAAGGCGAGCAAACAGATGTACCAGGGTTATCCATGTAGCATGGGGGCTGTGAGCCAGAAGAACAGTCCCCAAGCCAGGTGTGGGGGTTTTGTGTGAACATAAAGCTCTGTGTGCCAAGGTTTTGTTTTGTTTTGTTTTGTTTTGTGCTGAGTTTTAAAAGCTTGCATTTGACCCTGAAAGCATGGGATAGTCATTGAGTAATTTAGACATATGAATGATATGATCAGAATTAGTCCTGGAAAGATGAACCTGAATTGGAGAGGAGCAAGGCTGGAGAGGAAAAAGCCAGTTAGGAGAGCCTCTGGGTAAGATGATGATGATCTGCACCAAAGAGATAGCAGTAGGGCTAGAGAAGGACAGAGATAAGAAATATTTTAGACCTGGTAACAGGTTAACCATGAAGCTGGGAGTGGTGAGACTTGGAAGTTAAAAAAAAACAGGCCAAATCCTGACTTGGGTGGTTGGGCAGATTGTAATATGCTTCACCAAAATGAGGTACACCAGCAAAGGTGTAAATCTATGTGGAAGGATGGTGAGTCCTTTGGCACATATGCTACTGAATGGTTCTCAGTGTGGAAACTTAGAGGTGCATACGAGACATCCAAGTGTGGATGTTGAGAAGGCCATTAGATAATCTAGTTCTGGTAGTTAGGAGGGATGGTTGAACTGTTAGAGTAGCCAATGGCCCATCACTGGCTATCTGGCCCACCCTACCTATCTTGTTTTGGGGAAACTACCCTTTTGGGAAGCCATGGGGTTGTGAGGAACTGACCTCCTTACCTACACAAGCAGATATTTAACCAGGCTGTCCAATCAGACCCATAACCCTCAACTACAGAAATTGGCTTAGGTGTGGTCATGTGACCCAAGCTGGGCTAGTCAATAAGGAACATATCAGGATTTGCTGGACCCATCAGAGAGAAGATGGTATGTTTCCATGAGGGTGACAAGTTGCTGCATGAAACCACAGAGTGTCCAGGGCTCTTTCTCCATCTGGTATCTCTGAATATCAAGGTGTAAGTTGTTACCAGGAGGTAGATTGGCTAATGAAGAGGGAATGGGAACGTGAATCACCCAGAGTGGTACAACTTTGTGCCTCTTGCGCCAACAGCAGTACCTGCATACAGCAAGCACTCATCATACGTTTAATGAGGAAATGAAGGAAGCTTTTAAAACATGTATTTATAAATACAGTATGGTCCTACAACTGTATCATATCATTTAAAAAGTCAATCCTTGAAATTAAAAAAAAAACTATCAAGTCGGTTTGGTGGACAAGCAAAAATTTTTTAAATTTAAAAATGGGTAGATTCCAAGTTCTCTTGGGGGTAGGGGAAGAGGATCACACTGGGCATCTTGTTTTGTATCACACAGTGATTTCCCTGGAATATTGAAGACACAGATGAATATTAAACATATTATAATAGTAATAGTAAATACTGTATTCAACTAGACCCCCAATTCCTTTCCTTCAAATGATACCAGGAAAATAACCAGTGTCACAGCAGAACTCACCTTCAGAGTCTTGGAGGCTTGTTTTCTGGGAGCCAGTGCACCTGGACAGGGGGTCTTATTAAGTTGCAAAAAAAGAAAAAAAAGTTGCCAAAAATATAAATTTAAAAAATATGAATTAAATAGCCATTTTAATCAAGTAGGGATCCAACATATAAAAAGATACCTAATGCATTTTGCTTAACCTTGTGCACCATAATCAATCCCCAACTTTGGGGTTGCTTGTGTGCTACTGAACACAACTAAAACTCTAGCCACACTTCTCCATTTCGCTTCTTTCTTTGGCTAACAAACAATGCGAGAAATCAGGAGAACTTGCAGATCTGGCTATGGGTAACTAAATTACTGGACCTCCTATTTTCTACTCATTTCTCCACAAATACCAGGAACCAACATATGTTTTTAGCTTTAATTAAACAAATTACCCAGATGATATTAGCAACACTTTTCTGCAGGGTGGGGCTAGGAGGGTGCTGCTGGCGGTTAGGGTTTGTCGTGGGCAGTTGGGGAGCTGAGGGAGAAGGATGCTGAAGAGCGAGAGGAGGGCAATGGAGCAAGCAGGGTCTCCGCGGCGCCAGGACTGCCAGGACGTCGCATGCATGTCGCCTCCATCAGCTGCAACAATAAACAAGCCAGGCAGGAAGGCACGGGCCCCTCTCTCCTGATGTGTGCTCCCCTCCACCTCCCGCACTCCCGGGGGCTGTCTCTTCCTGGCGGGGCGCACCTGCCCAGTCCCTCGAGCCGGAGCCCGACCGAGGCAGGGTTTGTTTGCAGAAAGGAAGCCTGAGCGTACGCGGGTAGACGGGAGCACTTCTTCGATCGTAAGATGGAGACACATTCACACACTCGTGAGCAAGCGTGCAGTGTTCCAATCCCGTGGGACATTCTGGCGCAGGCGTCCCTGCACCCCCGCCTGGTCCGCAGGCCCAGCAGGGCAGGGCGCGGGGGCGCAGGGCTGCGGGAGGGGGTGCCTGGGCCGCGGGCATTCTGCTAAACAGCCGCCGAGTCCTTACTGAACTCCCTCTACTGCTCTCAGACGCCCTCTTTTTGTCCATCGCCTCGGCTGCCTCGCCTTCCCTTGACCCTTCTTTGGGAGAAAGCAGGGAATTATTTTATAGTGACCTTCCTAAGAGCAGGCAGAAAGGAGGTGGGAACAGCTGTAAGAAGGGACTAGAGTATCAGCCAGTCACAGAACAGGTACTTAGTTAACATTTGTCGGGTGACGGGTACAGAGAAAATCTAGGTGACTCATAAAACCAAAAGAGCTTTGAGGGCACCTGGGTGGCTCAGTCGGTCGGTCAAGCAGTCACTCTTGATTTAGGCTTGGGTCATGATCTCAGGGGTGTGAGATGGAGCCCCCCATTGGGCTCCATGCTAGGTGTAGAGCCTCCTTAAGATATTGTCTCTCTCACTCTCCTTCTGTCCCTCTCCTTTCCCCCTCCCTCCCTCTCTTACTCTCTAAAGAAAAAAAAAAAGCTTTGAATGTAGTATAGCAAAAACTAGATTGTTCTTCACCTACTCTACCCTTCCACTGGCTTCTCTAGACCTTGTTCCCCCCCCCCCCCCCGCCAGAAATTATGGACCTAAACATGCTGCCTTAACTTAGCTAAGCCCCAAAATAATTAAATAAGACACATACGAGGTTGAGCGGAGGGGCCAGTTTTGCTGGTGAGAACCCCAGGCCACTGCCATGTTGAGGTCGGGAGAGCTCTATTATATCTAGCATTACATAAGCCACAGCTTGCAAGACTAAAAAGTCCCCCGAATAGTCCCCCCCTGACCCTTTGTGGCCAACTCAGACTAGAGGTAGATATCAGTTCTTTGATGACTAATGACACTATTATGTTTGAGCTCCGATTATTTGTCAGGCACTTCCATAAATAATTTTCTTCAATTATCCAACAACTCCAGTGCTGTCACCCCCCTTCACAGCTGGGCACATTGAGGTTCTGGGAGACTCAAGGGCTTGTCCAAATGACACGCGGGGGCAGCCCGGGTGGCTCAGTGGTTTAGTGTTGCCTTCGGCCCGGGGTGTGATCCTGGAGACCCTGGATTGAATCCCACATCGGGCTCCCTGCACGGAGCCTGCTTCTCCCTCTGCCTGTGTCTCTGCCTCTCTCTCTCTCTCTCTCTCTCTCTCTCTCTCTGTGTGTGTTCATGAATAAATGAATAAAGTCTTTTAAAAAAAATGACACACGGGACTCTGGCAGAGCCACAATTTGAACCCAGATCTGTCTGCTTCCCTCCCGCTCGCTATCAGCAAAGAGTGCGATCTATTCAAAGATTGCAGGGTTCCTTCTGGGTGGACAAACATGTTTGGGAGAAGTCAAACCTGACCATTTTTCCTACGGGTCAGCCTTCCTTTTAGGAGAGTCTCATTTTGCCTATTACAGAGACAGATATCCCAGCAGAAAACCCTGGTGACCCATTAAAATGTTATGAAGACTGCCTATGGCCAGACCAATAGGAACCAGGATGAGAACAAAACTCCATCCTCTGGTGATTTAAGGAGGTGTTGACTTCACAGCCTAGCGGTGCTGGTACAGGTACAAATGCTATTAGGCAAAGCTACCGAAATAACAGGCCAAATTAAGCTTTAATCTCCAAGCCATTGTAAGGATAATGAGTGTACTTTATAATAATTGCCAGAAGTGAGAGCAGGGAAGAAAACACTGGAAAAGGCCACAGTTTTAGTTTCTTCCTTTGCAAACCAGAGATTGTCACACCAACCAAGCCCCTGGGGCCCCTCCACTGTTGGGAGGGAACACAGTTAGAAAGAGGCCTGCCCTACCTACCAATGGGCCTGCCAGCCTCAGGCTCGGAGCTGGCAGTGACCATGATGACGGTCAAGAGCCATGCCCTGCCCTGAGGCAGGCCCCATAGGCTGGAAATCCAGCTCACTTATATAACAGGCTTCCAGGCAACACTCATCTTTAGGCAAGAGGGACTCTGGATTATTCTTTCTGTAGCTTCCATGGTAGGCAATCCCAGCTTCCTGGGAATTTGGTGAACTACCTGACCGTGTCTGCCAAACAGCTCTTTTCTGGGTAGGTTTGATTCATCACTGTCCAGAACCCCCGGTGGGTAGCAGTTGCCAATCACAATGGGTTGTCTTGCTCGAGAAGCAGAGCCCCAATGGGGGTTACTGGGTACAGCTTTTGTCTTTCTCCTGCTCCTGTCCTCACTTTTGCTTTTGCTCAGATGAAGAGACGTTTACCTATAGAACCACGAGGAAGCTAGAAGCGAGTGCCTAGGGTCTAACTGCTGTGAACATTTGTGTACAAATACCTGTTTGAATATCTGTTTTTGATTCTTTCAAGTATATATCTAGGAGTGGAACTGTTGAGTCATAAATAGTAGGATCCCATTTATATGTAATATCCAGAATAAGTAAATGCACAGAGATATAAGCAGGTTGGTGGTTGCCAGGGGCTGGAAGGGGAGGGAAATAGGGAGCAGCCACTAATGAGTACAGGGTTCCTTTGGGGGGGATGAACATGATTGGGAACTTCATAGAGGTGGCAGTGGCGTTACACTATAAATGTACATTTTTAAAATGACTAAAAATTTATGTTATGTGACTTTTACCTCAAAAATAATTATTTTTTGAAGTTAGCACCTTAGTCACCTGAGATTTGCCTTCCTAGGGAAGTGCAATACAAAATTAAAGCACCTGAGAGGGATGCCTGGGTGGCTCAGTGGTTGAGTGTCTGCCTTGGGCTCAGGTCATGATCCTGGAGTCCTGGGATCGAGTCCCACATCGGCTCCCTGCAGGGAGCCTGCTTCTCTCTCTGCCTGGGTCTCTGCCTCTCTCTCTCTGTGTCTCTCATGAATAAAGAAACAAAATATTAAAATAAAATAAAACAAAAGCACCTGAGAGAATAAGAAGCCCGGACACCTTGATGCTGAACGTAGTTATGGTGTAGTCATATTTTATGGGGAGCAGGAGATTGTCTGGTAGCTTCAGATTCATGAAAGACAGAAATCCTTAAACTGTCATTATTACCATAGGCATTTCTTAAAATACAGTAAGCCCTTTAAATCGTTTTCATAAACAGTATTCACAGTCCTAGGAACAACATTCTGGACAGTTCTTATAAACATCAAGGTTGAGAACCACCGAGATAGACTGAATGAAGGGAAAAAGCCAAGTGTAAGCCAAATGTATGATGCACATGGTTAGTCCTAAATATTCCATCTTGAAGATAAAGATGGGGAGGAGTCCAGCATGGTGACTCTAGTTAACAACACTGTATTGTGTATTGAAGGTTACTAAGAGAGCCAATCTCTCTGGATGAGATGGCTCCTGGCTGGGGTAACCTTTTTTTTTTTTTTTTATTCATGAGACACACACACACACACACACACACACACACACAGAGGCAGAGACACAGGCAGAGGGAGAAGCAGGCTCCATGCAGGGGACCCGATGTGGGTCTTCAGAACCATGCCCTGGGCCAAAGGCAGACGCTCTACCCCTGAGCCACCCAGGCATCCCTGGGGTAACCTTATAATCAGCAATTTGAAACAAAGAGAACTCTAGTGCAGACCCACTTTGGGCTATTCAGATAGATGCTAAAAGCCAGCTTTTCTCTGAGCTAGAAAATTCAGGGCCTGGAGGGAGACCATGGGGAGTGAGAAGGAGCCTGGTGCTGAGCCCAGGGCATAGAAAAGACCCTGCCCCCACCCTTGAGAAGGCTGCTGTCTGGGCTGGGAAAGTGGAGGCCACTCTGTATTAGTCAGGAATTTCTAGAGAAACAGAACCAATAGCATGTGCATATATATAGAAAGAGAGATTTATTTTAAGAAATTAGCTCACATGATAATGGATACTTGGCAAGTCCAGAATCTGCAGGATGGGCCAGCAGCTTGGAGACATAAGGGGTGAGTCAATGTTGTGGTTCAAGTCCAAAGGCCATCTGCCACAGAATATATTCTTGCTCAGGGGGCTCAGCCTTTTGTTTTCTTCAGGCCTCCATCTGACTGCATGAGGCCCACCTACATATGAAGAACAATCTGCTTTATTCAAAAGTCCACTGATCATAAGTATAAAGTTCATCCAAAAACATCCCTAGGGATGCATCTACAACAATGTTTGACCAAATACCTAGTCACCTTAGCAGATGTTGGCATAAACCGACACATGAAAACCATCACACATTCCCAGGACCATAGTCTGGGTCTCAGAAGCCAGTGGCCCATGGGTCAGTGGTCCAGGTGCTGAAGACTCTGCTGAAGAACAAAGCTGATGCTGGGAGAAGAGAAAGGAAAATATGGCTTCAGAGTGGCCAAACAGAAGGAGGCGAGGGGAAATTAAGCCCCAGCCTTATTAATCCCCTGTCCAGCTCTCTACCTGCTGCTCCTTGTTCCCTAGAGAAGCTTTGCTACCTCCTACCTCCAGGCTTATCAAGGAATTTCTACTGAGCTGATAAAATGAGTCAAGACAGCTCATCGTGGCCTTGCTCAGCCAGACCACTCCTGTGAGGACCCAGCGAACAGCCCAGAAAACCTGAACTTCCTTCTCTTAATTTCTGGGGTGCCCTGTGATTGCTTCCCAGGTTGACAGTCTACCTGTGTTTGCAGGGGTCCGGCAGCAACTGGTGGCATGACAACCTAGAGGAAGAACTTCAGCCACCCTGGAACCAGGGGTTTCTCTTTATCTCTGTCAGGCCTTCAGGTTCTTGGTAGTAGGTTGAATGGTGCCCCCTAAAAGATATGCCCATGCCCTAATCCCCAGAACCTGTGAATATGACCTTGTGTGAAAAGGGGTCTTTTGGGGTATTATTAAATTCAGGATCTTGAGATGAGATCATCTTGATGATCCAGGTAGGCCCTAGATCCACTAACAGATTCTCTTGTAAGAGAAAGGCAGAGGGGCGTGGGAGTCAGAGGAGGAGGCTGTGTGAAGACGGGCGCAGAGCCGGGTTTTCTGGATTTTTGAGCCAGGGGACGACTGGGGCCACCAGAAGCCAGAAGTGGCAAAGAAGGATTCTCCCCAGAGCCTTCAGACACCTATTTCAAATGTCTGGCCTCCAGAACCGGGAGAGAAGTAATTTGTGTTGTTCTAAGTCACCAAGTTTGCGGCGATTTATTACAGCAGCCCCAGGGAACCGACGCACCCCATGGGCGGCCCTTACAAGTTGGCCCGAGGACCCGAATAACCACATAAACCCTGGCCGCTGCCCGAGGTGAGGCCAGGCGGGGTCGCGCCCCGGAGACGCTGTGATGACATGTACACGTGTGTGAATCCGTCCCCACAACGTTTCCTGGGAGCCAAGCGCGGGCCAGGCGTTGTGTCAGGCTCGGGGGACCGAGGAGCCCGCAGCCCCAGTGGTCCCCGGCTCCCGGGCGGGGCTCTGCTCCCCGCTGCACCGCTCCCTGCCTCCTGCCGAGCCCTGCCCTGCAGCGGGGACCCCAGAACCCATCTCCACTCACAACCTTTTCCCCCTGGCCCGCCCAGCAGGAAGTCCTCGAGGAAGTTGGGATTAAGAGTCCCAGCCCGAGTCACCGGCCCCAACTTGATCCCTGACCTCACCACTCCCCAGCCCAGTAAACTTCAGCGGTGTCCACAGCAGACACCCCTCATTTTACGTGTTTAGCTCTATTGCACTTCACAGACACGCGCTTACCAAGACCCCGCATCCGGCAAGTCCGCGGTGCCATTTCCCCAACTGGGCTTGTTCACTGTGTTCGCCAGGTCACATTTTTGAGAGTCCTTACAAGATTTCACACTTCATCATTGTCATCTTCGTTATGTCGAGCTATGATCCGCGGTTACAGCTTGCTAAAAGCCCAGGTGCGGTTAGCATTTTTTAACAATAAAACATTTTTCAATTAAGCACTTAATTAAGGCACAGACCATGTTTTTTGGACAGAAATGCTATTGCACACTTAATAGGCCACAGTGTCGTGTAAGCATAACTTTTATATGCACTGGGAAACCAAAAAAATTCATTGGACTCTCTTTATGTGAGATTGGCTTCATTGTAGCCGTGTGGAGCCAAACCCACAGCATCTCTGAGAGGCGCCTGCTTTCGCATAGGCCTCCATCGTACCTGCATTAGCTTCCATTTCCTCGCCTCTGAGAGGTGGATGCTGGCGGCTGCCCTGTAGGGCTGTTGAACGGATCAAATGCTCAATGCTCAATAAATAACAGCTATTACTACAATTACAGAACTGGTCCCTTTCCTGGTTATCCTCTGTTTCTCATCAGGAGACCTGGGGCCCCTTCTGGTCTAACCTGGAAAGTTCTGTTTCTCTGATGGAGCCAGGAAGGCATCTTTCAGAATGGGTGAGGGCAATTGGCAACACCCGGCAGATGGCACACCGTGGAAAAGGGAGATGAGGCCTCCGGTTTACTCATTAGTGGGCCTGCCTGGACTTTGAAAGAAAGGAAGTAGCAGCAGTGAAAGGAGATGTCAGGGTCCGTGACTCCACCAGACTTGTAAATACTCAGAGCCACCCTGCTACACAGAACTGGACTAGGGTAGAGTGGCAGGCCCTTCAGGGTAGGCTGCTCCTCCAACATCCTGAAGAACAAGGAGAAAATGGGCATCTGAAAGATGCTCCTAATTAGGGTAATTACCCCATACCTGAGTCCTGAATTTTAAATTCATTAAAATAGCAATTTATTAAAATTCATTAAAATGGTATGCAAGCAAGTGCTCGTACATACTTGTTCATAGCAATACCGCTTACAATAGGCAAAGGCAGAAACAACCCAAATGACCTCCAGCAGATGAATGGGTAAACAAATTACAGCATATACATTTAATGGAATATGATACAGCCATGAAAAGGAAAGAAGCCCCGGCACATGCTACAACGTGGATGAAACTCAGAAACATTATGCTGAATGGAAGGAGCCAGATGCCAAAGGTCATGTATTGTATGGTTCCATGTATGTGAAACGTTTCAGAAAAGATACTTCCATGGAGGTAGAAAGCAGATTGGTGGTTGCCAGGGGTGGGAAGAGGGGAGAATGAGGACTAACTGCTTACCAGCTATGGGGTTTCCTTTTGGGATGATGAAAATGCGTTGGAACCACGTCGTTGCACAACATAGTGAATATATAGATGCCATTGAGTTATTCACTTTAAAATGGTCAGTTTTTTGTTACGTGAATTTCATCTCAATTTTTTTTAAATGGTACTTAACCTTGCAACATGAGAGAATCCTGAAAGATCCTGAAAGAGCCCGAAGACTTTCAAGTGTACCTCCTCCCCAGCTCTGCTTCTAAGACCTTTGCCTACTGCCGTACCAGGGAAGAGAAAGCCGCTGCAGATTCAGAGCCAGTGCAACAACTCATCCTTCAGTGGGGATTCTTTTGAAAAGAGCTGACCAAAGAGCCCGGGCTGGTTGTCTGCACAAGATGTATTTGATTTCAAAGGCAATTTGTTTTAGGTTATGATATCTTTTTTTGCATTCAGTTAAAGCTTCCATTCCAGAAATATTAGTGTTTTTTAATACCTCCCCCACACCAACTGTAAGATCTTACAGCAGCTTTCTGCATTTGCAGCGAACCCCATATTCCTTCAGAACACGGTTGGCCAGAATCTCGGGCGTCCCTGTCGAACATATGGAGAGAAAATCGCTCCTCTCGCTGCTATACCAGTTCTTTAAAATGTCTTCCCAGAAGATAATCCGTAGCCATTATGCAAATGTGTGGACAAGGTAAGGTCCCGTTGGGAGGAACTGCTGCTGCCTCAGAGGGACAAATGGCAGAAGCCGGCATCCATCCGGCGCTGTGGGTGCGGGGAGCAGGACTCCCCTGTGCTCTCAGGTGGAACCTCCCTCTCATTTCTCACCCGCTGCAGGCGCTCCAGGGCAGGGAGGCTGGACTCCTTCTGGATTATATCTGCAAACCTTAGGATGCTGTCCTTATCTACCCTGTCCAAAATGGAGCAACAGCACATCCACACTCGGGCCTGCAGGAAAAGAGAAATAGAAAACAAACCCATTTCCTTTCAGGAACATGACCTGGAAGTTTCACACATCACTGCTGCTGATATTCTGTGAGCCAGAATCTGCTTGCCCTATAGCACCTCGCTGCCAGGAAGGCTGGCCATGTGCCCAGCTGAACCTTCCATCACTCTAGTACTGAGAAGGACAACTGATACTCAGCCCCACTGTCCAACTAATATTCCTTCTTTCACTAATATCCCCAGTCCCTCTGCTGTCATCAACACAGTGGTTTCATGCCCTCCCTTTGAGCCTTTACTCATGCTCTTCCCTAACATGGAAGGTTCTACTTCTCCATGCCCATATTGCCTTCACTGCCCCCTCAGGCCTCATCTCTCCCTTCCTGACAACCGTAGCCCTCCGTGACTTCCCAAGGCATTCCTTGACTTTATGTTTTCATTGTATATGATGTTCCTGTAGCTAAGGCTTAATTTCAGAATTAAACAGTACATTTCTTTTTTTTTAACAGATTTTTTATAAGATTTTATTTTTTATTCATGAGAGACAGAGAGAGAGAGAGGCAGAGGGAGAAGCAGGCTCCATGCAGGGAGACCGACGTGGGACTTGATCCCGGGTCTCCAGGATCACGCCCTGGGCCGAAGGTGGTGCTAAACTGCTGAGCCACCCAGGCTGCCTTAAACAGTACATTTCTTGAGAACAGAGTCCTTATCATATGTTTTTCCTTTATCATATATATTTTCCTCCGTGATCTCTAGCTCAGTGCTGAGCACACATATGTATTCAATAAAGATGCTCTGAAATGAATTACATTTGATTGGAATGATAGGCTGAACAATCTAGGACAATATTTTATTTTCCTTTGATTATGGTATTTTTTCACCTACGTGATCTGCACAATTATGTATATACCTAATTCTGTATATATAAGTACGTACATTTATGTACCTATAAACATATATATAAAGAATTTAATCTCTATAATATAAAATTTGTATATATACATATACACACATTTGCAACCCAAGAAACTCAAGGCTTTTTTTTTTTAAAAAGACTTTTACTGATTTATTCATAGAGACACAGAGAGAGAGAGAGGCAGAGACACCAGTAGAGGAGAAGCAGGCTCCTCCCAGGGAGCCAGATGCGGAACTCGATCCTGGACCCTGGGATCACACTCTGAACCCAAGGAAGACGCTCAACCGCTGAGCCACCCAGGTGCCCCCACACCCTTTATACTTTGACTTATAAGGCTGTGAGCTTGGAGTCTGAAAATTAGACTTCCCGGAATCCCTTGCTAGCTGAATTCAGTTAGGCTCTGCAATTGGGAGACACAACTGGGAGATTGGGAGGCAGGAAAAGAGAGGAAGGGACTCTTCTTTGCACCTTCCTCTGGACAGCTCTACAATTCTGGCTACTTTTGACCCTATGCCAGTGTCATGTCACTTTCTAGAGGTCCCATCACCAGCCACACAGTGCCCCCTTGGCAGTCTTAGTATCAAGTACATGATAGTCCTACAGCAGCCCAGCAATCAGGATTGTGGCTATCTCTCTGTATTCCTGGCTTCTGGTTACACCTCTTTCCTTTTGTCCCACCTCCCCTTCCTGCCACCCCAGCCCTAAGTTGCTTCCCTGTTTTTACTAACCTCACTGTTTTCTTTTGGACTTTCCAACACACTTGAAATCCATCCACTCTATTCAATACTCTTTGGTTAAAATACCTACCATAATGTCCTTATGGCATTTTGACTGACACAGCATGCGATGTGCTTAATGCATTTCATCTTCTCAACAAATGTTAGTTCTCCCCTAAGTGATTCCATTCTTCTGTGTTAAAAGAAAATGCAGGGAAGACTGGGTGGCTCAGCGGTTGAGCACCTGCCTTTGGCCCAGGACGTGATACTGGAATACCAGGATCAAGTCCCACATCGGGCTCCCTGCATGGAGCCTGCTTCTCCTTCTGCCTATGTCTCTGCCGCGTGCTCTTTCTCTCTCTATCTGTGTGTTTCTCATGAATAAATAAATAAAAATATTTAAAAAATAATAATAATAAATAAATCCTTCTTAAAAAAAGAAAATGTATAATGTATTATAAAATGGATTATAGTAAAGATAATTTTGTTGTTTTATTTTTTAAATATTTTATTTATTCACTCATGAGAGACACACACACAGAGAAGCAGAGACATGGGCAGAGGGAGAAGCAGGGTCCATGCAGGGAGCTGGATGTGGGACTCAATCTCTGGTCCAGGGCATGATGCCAAGGCAGATGCCCAACCACTGAGCCACCCAGGTGTCCCAGTTTTGTTGTTTTAAATAATCATGACTTTTCAGAGTTCTTGAGCTTCTCCATGGCCTCCCAGTATTCCACAAAGACCATTGATTCTCAGTCCTAAGTATGAATCATGGTCAACCTCAGAATCCTTAAAAATGCAGATGCTCAGGGGCACCTGGATGGCTCAAGAGGTTAAGCATACTGATTTTGGCTCAGGTCATGATCTCAGGTTTGTGAGATCAAGCCCTACATCAGGCTCCATGCTCAGTGGGGAGTCTACTTCTCTTTCTCCCTCTCTCCCTCTGCCCCTTTCTCTGCTTGACTGTGCACAAGCTCTCTCTCTTTCTCTCTCTCAAATAAATAAATAAAAATATTATTTAAAAATACAGATGCTCAGGCCCACCTAACACTTGAATTTCAAGGAATGGTTATGTATATTTTGAAGAGGTTCTCCAGGTAATTAGTTGTGCTGAAGTTTGAAGACCTCTGGTTTAGATATTCAAAATATATAGTACATTAGTGATTTCTTACTGCTTCACAGGTAGTAAAATTTTATCTGCCTATTGGTATCTCAATAAATGTTGTTTGATAATGACGCTGTTACTTTATCCCAATAACCAGTTGACTAATCCTTTGTTTCAGCGGCATCGAGTTAAGACCAACTTGAGTTGGTTTACTACCTTGGTACTAGATGTTTCTTGGCTCCATTCCAGGTGTGAGGGATAGTGTAAACTCCCATGGGCAGTAAGTGAAAATCAGGGCTTGGCCTTGGTTGACACTGTGAGGGACACACCAAGGAAAACTAATTTTCCAAAACACTAGGCTTATGTCACCCAGATATAATTGAAACCCAGGATAGGGGAACCTAAAAGAGAACAAAAGAGAATGCCACAAACATTGATCACATCATCTGTTCTCTTGGCTAACTCTTACCTCTTCCCTTCCCATTATGCTTTTACACTGACCTAATCTAAGAAAACCTTAAACCCATAACAACACTGCTCCTTTCAGCCCATGCTTCTCTCACCCATCCCCCATACCAATTTGCCTACATTCAAATCAGAAGCCTATGAAGAGCCCCTTGGGTGAGAAGTGATCCCATAAATGTTGAAAGAAGCTTTGCCCTCACAGGAGAATCAAGGCACTAGGTTATCATAAAATCTTGTCCTTTGCAATTGTGGTACCAAGTGAGATGTAGTCTCATAGGTGAACTTCCAAATTCTATCTCAACTGAGAAATCCACAGTGAGCCAACAAAGTGTAGGGAGAGAAGGCAGAGCCAGGGAAGAATTAGTGTAACAAGCTGGGCTACTGCAAATAATATTTATTTTATTTATTATTTTATTTTGACTTTATTGTTTTTTTTTTTTAATTTTTATTTATTTATGATAGTCACAGAGAGAGAAAGAGAGAGAGCAGAGACACAAGCAGAGGGAGAAGCAGGCTCCATGCACCGGGAGCCCGACGTGGGATTCGATCCCGGGTCTCCAGGATCGCGCCCTGGGCCAAAGGCAGGCGCCAAACCGCTGCGCCACCCAGGGATCCCTTGACTTTATTGTTTTAATAAATTATTCAGAGCTTACATTTCCAAATAGTAAATGCTGCCCATGGCTCACTATATTTTAAAATTATCCCTAGAGCCTGCTGCAGAATTTTATGAAAAATTCTCCCTGGTCTCAAATCTTCTGTGAGTAGATTTGATGATTTGACAGCAACTGAAGTCATTTGAAAGTGAGTCTGGGGGGATCCCTGGGTGGCGCAGCGGTTTGGCGCCTGCCTTTGCCCCAGGGCGTGATCCTGGAGACCCGGGATCGAATCCCATGTCGGGCTCCTGGTGCATGGAGCCTGTTTCTCCCTCTGCCTGTGTCATGGAGCCTGCTTCTCCCTCTGCCTGTGTCTCTGCCTCTCTCTCTCTCTCTCTCTGTGTGACTATCATAAATAAATAAAAATAAATAAAAAAAAATAAAAAGAAAGTGGATCTGGTGACCAAGGTGTGTGGTCAAGACAGGAAACACCACTATTTGATCAAACCTGGTTGTAACCAAAAGAAACCAGGACTGGAGAGAAATGTAAGCTAGTTGTGAGTACAGTTTTCAAAGAGGAATCACAAGTATTTTAGATGGTATTTAGAAGAAGTAATGGTCTTCCAGGATGACTATTTTAAAGGATGGCTCTCATCCTGAGTAAGCAGATCATGTGTGTGTGTGTATGTGTGTATGTGTGTGTGTTTAACCAACCTAACTTTATAATATTATATTTATTGAAGTTGTTCTCAATTTTCTCTCTACATATGAAGAGCTTCAGCTATCCAGGATACTTTTTTCCTGCCTATCATGACCTAAGGCAATGAGATTGTCTGGGAAAGACATGGATTTTGGAAAAAGATTGGTGTGTAAATCTGTGCCTTAACTACTTTCTCTGCAATCCTAAGCAAGTGTCTTGAGCTCACTGCACTTTGGTTTTCTTATCTATATAATGAACATATAACACTTACCCCAATGATTAATTGAGAGGATCATTGGAATTAACATTCAGGTGCCTAGTACAGTACCTTGGCCCAGAGCAGACATTCAATAAATGTTTACTATTATTGGCACAAACATTATTTCTTAAGTTTTTATTTTAATTCCAGGTAGTTAACATACAATGTTACGTTAGGTTCAGATGTACAAGATAGTGATTCAACAATTCCATACAGTGCTCATCACAACAAATGCACTCCCTAATCCCCATCACCTATTTCACCCATTCCCCCACCCACCTCCCCTCTGGTAACCATCAGTTTGTTCTCTATAGTTAAGAGTCTGCTTCTTGGGGATCTCTCGGTGGCTCAGCGGTTTGGCGCCTGCCTTTGGCCCAGGGCGCGATCCTGGAGTCCCGGGATCGAGTCCCATGTCAGGCTCCTGGCATGGAGCCTGCTTCTCCCTCCTCCTGTGTCTCTGCCTCTCTCTCTCTCTCTCTCTCTCTCTCTCTCTCTATGTCTATCATAAGTAAATAAATCTTTAAAAAAATATTTTAAAAAAAGAGTCTGCTTCTTGGTTTGCCTCTCTTTTTTCCCCTTTGCTCATTAGTTTTGTTTTTTAAATTCTACACATGAGTAGAATCATATGGTATTTGTTTTTCTCTGACCAACTTATTTCACTTAGCATTATATCTTCTGGTTCTATCCATGTTGTGGCAAATGGCAAGATTTCATTCTTTTTATGGCTGGATAATGTTATTTTACATATATATGTATATACATCTTCTTTGTCCATCAATGGACACTTGGGCTGCTTCCATACCTTGACTATTGTAAATACTGCTGCTATAAACATAGGTAGTGCATGCATCCCCTTGAATTAGTGTTTTGGTATTCTTTGGGTAAATACCCAATAAAGTGATTGCTAGATCATAGGATAGTTCTATTTTTAACTTTTTGAGGAAGTTCCATACTGTTTTCTACAGTGGCTGCACCAGTTTGCATTCCTACCAAAAGCCCAAGAGGCTTTTGATTTTCTCAACTTCCTCATCCACACTTGTTGTTTCTTGTGTTGTTGATTTTAGCCATTCTGACAGGTGTGAGGTGATATCTCGTAGTTTTGATTTGCATTTCCCTGATGATGAGTGATGTTGAAAATCTTCATGTGTCTCTTGGCCATCTGGATGTCTTCTTTGGAGAAATATCTGTTCATGTCTTCTGCCCATTTTTAATTGGATTATTTGTTTTTTGGATATGTGAACATTATTGTTATCATCAGGTGTAGCTATGGTGTCAACACAGACTCTCCTCAATCATTTCTCCAGTATACAGACACTAAATATCTATTTATATGACCAAAAGAGTCAAGCCTGAAGAAGCCCGTGATGAGTTCTAAGTAGAGGAGGGAGGAGCCAATGACAGTACACTGGAATTGTTTCCTCTTCTCTTGGTCCACCTATGGAATCCTGCAAAATGAGAAGATTGTATCACCTCAAAGTACATCAGTGTTAGAATGTTAATACAAAGATTCATTTAACCAATAGCATTGGGAATGCAGTCTTTTGTATACCCCAGATAACTAGAGTTTTCCCCTTTAAGGACCAACAGTTTTCCCAAAATATTAAGCATTTGGAAGAAAAGCACTCACAAACATACCATTCACCTCTCTACTTTTTAAAGCAAAGGACGTGATTTAATGTTTTTGCTATAAGCCAGGATGATCATTATGAATACCCACCGCAATGTGTAGGGGTGGCTCAGAGCTAGGGCCTACTTTTTGGTTTTTCTGCCTTCTCTTTCCTTGATGTCAGGCATTGTTTGCATATGAAAGGTTTGAGATGCAACACATTCCCCAACTTTGCATCAATGTTCAGGATGGTGACCACATACCACTTAGGGACATAGGTTCGTTAGTAGGCAGACCTGAGGTGAGACCCTACTTCAGCCACTCAATTTTGAACAAATTACTGTACTGAACTTCAGTCTCTTCATCTGTTCACTGAGGATAAAAATAGTACCTACCTCATAGGGGAGTCATGAGTCTTCAGTAGGAAAATAGACATTGGGGATCCCTGGGTGGCTCAGCGGTTTGGCGCCTGCCTTTGGTCCAGGGTGTGATCCTGGAGTCCCGGGATCAAGTCTCACATCAGGCTCCATGCATGGAGCCTGCTTCTCCCTCTGCCTGTGTCTCTGCTCTCTCTCTCTCTCAGTCTGTGTCTCTCATGAGTAAATAAATAAAATATATATATAAAAAAAAAGGAAAATAGACATTAAGCGTGTAGCATGGCACTGGGCAGATAGCAAATGCTGAATAAACATTATTTACTACCATTATTATTACTAGTAGCAAGCCAGGTCTCCAAGAAATTGATTTCCCTACTGCAACACTCATAAGCACCCCCCCTTTGTGAGTTTTTCCTCCCATCGGTTAAATAAGACTGATGGAAAGAGTAATCTGAACAGCCAATGACTAAAACCCTCTCGATTTTTTCTCCCATAATCTGGTGAAACTCTCAGATAAGAGAATTTCAGCCAAAGGAGAATTTCCAATAGTTCTGCCAAAAGCCAATCATTCTCATAAGGCCAAGTTTCTTATAGGGCCTGAACGGCCCCCCAGATGGGCTGTATCTGCACCTCTGAGCCCTGCAGGCAGACACCAAGAGCAGAAGTGGGCTCTGGGGACCAAAAACCTCTGTCAGATCAAGTCATCAGGCCCTGGCTGGTGATCCCTGGAGGCAGGAGGCGGGAGGCAGGAAGCCCCCAGAGCCTCTCATCTGGCACCATTCATGGCACTAAAAAGAAACGAGCACTGGGAGCCTCCGATCCGGTGAGGACCGTGGACACAGCAGCTCGTCCGGTTGTCACTTTCTATCTTGTGTATCTCGCAGCGACTCATTAGCATCCTCGACAGTGGACTATTTTGGCTGTTCCACCACTCGGGGATATAATTTAAAGTCAGTCTGAAGTTTCAGGAAGGCAGCAGCAACAGCTGCAGCCTGTGTGCGCGCAGTCCGGACTGGGGCGCTGCTGGGAACCCCCCGGGCGCTGCCCCACCACCCACACCCAGGCAAACCGACTTTGGACAAGGGCCCTGCCCTGGGTGTCTTCACCCAGCACAGGGCTGCGCTAGGGCCCCAGGCTGGTACCAACCTCCTGGCAAACACTCGCTTCCCCTGGGCACTCACTGCCTTGGAATGACTTTCCCAGGATAAGCGCTAGATTGGAGACCCTCTGACAGTTTTTTATATTTTATGTCCCCAGGCCTGTTCTCTCTCCAGCAGACCTCCACAACCTCCATTTATGTGTCAATGTACCTCACTTTATACAGCAGAGCTTTCTTATCAAGTTGAGGTTGAGTGGAGTTTTTATAAAGCAAAGTCATATTTTAAATGCATTGGGTGACCTTGAAGTTGTGTTAGTTCTCTATTGCTGCAAATTATCCCCAAACCAAAGGGGATAGCACAATAGTAAATATTTATTATCCTCACAGTATCTGTGGGTCATGGAGTCAGGTGTGAGTTAGCTGGGAGGTTCTGACCCTGAGATAAGCTGCAGGCAGCAGGAGGCCTCCCCTGAGGTTAGGGCCACCATGCTGGCTGGGGCTGCCATCTCCGAGAGAGCCTGCTTCCAAGGTGGCTCGCTCACATGGCTGGCAGGTGGGTGCTATGGTTAGCAGAGGCCTCACTTTCTCCCCACATGGTCCTCTCAGGCTACTTGAATGTCTTCACAGTAAAGCCACTGACTTCCCCCAGGGTGAGTGATCCATGAGAGAGCCAGGGGAAAGCTGTCCTTTTTATGACTAGCCTTAGAAGTCACATCTTATTCAACAGAAGGGAGTCAGTCACTAATTCGGGGAGGAAATTAGTTCAACTTTTATTTTTTTTATTTTTTTTTATTTTTTTAAATATTTTATTTATTTATTCATGAAAGACACAGGTAGAGAGAGGCAAAGACACAGGCAGAGGGAGAAGCAGGCTCCATGCAGGGAGCGTGAGGTGGGAATCGATCCTGGGTCTCCAGGATCACACCCTGGGCTGAAGGCAGCACTAAACCGCTGAGCCACCAGGGCTGCCCTAGTTCAACTTTTAAAGGGAGCAGTGTCATAGTATGAGTGAACACATTTTAAAGGCACCACAAACATTTAGGAGTAAATCATGCATTCATTTAACAAGTATCTATTGAGCACCTAGTACGGGCCCACACTGTTCTAGAATGTTGGGAAACATCCTGGACAAAACAGACCAAAGTCCCTGCCTGCCCTTGTCACATTAAATTCTAGTGGAAAGGATGGAAAAATAAACAAGCCTAATAAGTTCATTTTGTGGTGTGCTGCAGATTCAAATGCTGTGGTGAAAAACAGTTCACGGGAAGAGCATTCCATTATCCTAGAGTCAGGTTACATTCTGAATAGAGCCACCAGGCCTGTCCTCACTGAGAAGACAGAGTGGGGCAGGCAATGATTGGAGAGGTAATGGGACCATGTTGTGCACGGCCTCATAGTCCACCACATGATCACAGAACCCATGTGGTGGTTGTCACCATGTCCCCTCATGGGTACAAAGATGGGGAGAGAAGTTTCTCTGCTGCTCATAAGAACTGCCAGCATTCCTTTCCCCTAGATCACATAGGAAAAGGAGTTCTGGTGGCCACCCCCAGCTGCAGGTGACATTCATGGCTGTTCAGAGGGAGCTTCTATGCCACCCTGAGATAAGCCGTGGGCACAGGTGCATATAACACTCTGCATCCAAGAGGGAAAGATAAGTGAGCCACTCAATCCCGAAGAGATCACATTTGGAGGAGCAGTCCTTGGGCAAGGCTGAATATGTACCTCTAGAGCTTGATTGGTCATGGTGTTTCCAGAAATGAAGGTAAGCTCTAGGCCACACTCAGCAAAAGCTGCCCAGCCCTGGGGATGGCAGAGTGTTCAAGTTTCCTGAATCATGAAGGGAGGAAGCAGGAAGGAGAAGACATTCCAGGTTTATATGTGGCCAAAAACGGGTCAGCACACTACCCGCCATGTAGAATCTCTCAGGAGACCCTTGACAACAGGGTGCCTAGGGCCGGTGGAGCTAGGGATGAAGCAGTGTAGACTGGGTGTCAGAGGATTCTATGGATGGTTCTCTTTTTTTTAATATTTTATTTATTCATAAGAGACACAGAGAGGGGCAGAGACACAGGCAGAGGGAGAAGCAGGCTCCCCGCAAGGAGCCCGATGTGGGACCCGATCCCAGATCCCGAGATCAGGACCCGAGCCAAAGGCAGATGCTCAACTGCTGAGCCACCCACGCATCCCATCTATGGATGGTTCTAATTGAGCCATCCAGACAGGCTAGAGGAGCCCGAGGGCCAGTGGAAGGTTGGGGGCATTTGCACAGATATGTGTGAATCCTATTGAGGGGGCAGCTATGATCTAGAGAGTGTGGCAGCTAAACACACTGAGACATGAGCTGCCCCTCAATCCCCCTCACAACAGACCCTGTAAAGAAGGACCCTATCCCAAGGGAAGAGAGAAGTTGAGGGGCACAAGAGAGCCCAGACATTGGTGCAGGGTCCAAGGGAGACCTGCGCATGTAGCAAGAGATGGTTCCATGACAGGGTCATCAGTCCAGCCCAGATGACCTTGCTCAAAGATGGCTGTGAGGAAAGAATGAATGAAAAAGCTCTACTCCTGGAGGTGCTGCAGTCACTGGGTGCTTACCGTGAGAGCTGGCAACAGGCACCAGGATAACTGACGAGAATGCGAGGGAGTCCCCTGGGTGTCAGGACAATCATTTCCAGCCATGTCTGAAGCCCATGGAGGCCGACAGAGGCGTTATAGTCTCCTAAGGGTTAAAGGCAGAGACTGGGTGGGGGTGGACACATCCAGGTGTGCATGCTGGTGATGTCGTTTACTGTGTCAGAGAAGTCTGTTAGCCCCAGTTTCCTCACCTGTCAACCTCACACAAGAGCTAAGTGAGAAAATACCTACCATGATTCCCAGCCTATAGAAGTAGTCCACAAATAGCTGATATTTTTGTTACTATTTTTATAAATGTGGTGGACAGCGCTGTGGGGGTTTGTTTGGCTTCATTGCCTAGCACCTCTTCCTTTGGAGACACTGGCCCATCCCACCCTCATGCATTTGGTGGTGGTGGGCAGCTAACCTTAGGACTTAGACAGGGATGGGCAAGGGACCAAGTTGAGTTCATCAAATTCTGTTTCCCAGGGATTGGAACTCTAAGTGTCTTCATGCAGGAAGGCAGCTGGAGCTGAGTCATCCTGTGACAGGGAATTTCCTGGAGTGGCTCCTACTATCATCCCTCCCAGGGTCTGAAATCCGACTCGGCCTTCCAGAGTCTGAGCTTGGCCAGCCTCCTCGTAGTGAGCCCCTCACTGCACCCAATATGCCTTCTGACAAGTTACAGGGCGGGATATCGCTACATCGATGGCCATCTGAACAGAGATATGGGGACACAGAGGCTGGGAAAGAGGATGCGACCTTCCCACCTCCTCTTTTCCCTTTTCATTTCAGCCCATCAGGAGGACTTCTCTGCCCCCTGCCTTCTTTTTTTGATTTACTTTTTAAAAAATCAGAATAATATATATACTTAAATATGAGAGTCAAATAGTGAGTAGAGTTGGGACAACTGGGCAGCCAGTCTGGAAAAGATGAAACTGGATCAGTACATGTGGATAAATTCTAAATGGATCAAAGATTTACATGTAAAAAATCTTTTAAAAACCTTCAACTTTCTCTAGGAGAAAACATAGATGAATTACTTTGTAATCTCTGCATGTAGAGGATTGTGCTAATCATGATTCGCCATCCAGAATCTATCAAAGAAAATATGTCTTTATTTATTTATTCATGAGAGACACACAGACAAAGACAGAGACACAGACAAAGGGAGAAGCAGGCTCCTTGCGGGGAGCCTGATGTGGAACTTGATCCCAGGACCCCAGGATCACGACCTGAGCCAAAGGCAGACGCTCAGCCACTGAGCCACCCAGGTGCCCCACAAAGAAAATATTTCTGAATATGACTACATATCAGTCAAAAATTTAGCAGAAAATAATAGCAATGACAAACAACAAACTGAAAAATAAAATTGCAATACAAAGGATTAATTTCCCTAAAGTGTAAAGAACTCCTGGAAATCAATAAGAAAAAGATACAAAAAAATTGGAATGTGGGCAAAGAACGTAATTACAGCATTCAGAAAAAAAGAATTCTAATAAGGCTCTTGAACATTTAAAAGATTCTTAATCTGACTCATAATGAGAACAGATGGACACTCATCAGATTAAAAAAGAACTCAAAAGTTTGACAACACTGTAGGAAAATAATCACTTTCACACAATTCTGATGGGAGAATAAGATGCTACAAACCCTGTGGAGAACAATTAGACATTATCTACCAATAGTATGAATATATTTGCCCTCTGACCTCTAGAAAGTTATCCCACAGCTTATGTGCACATAAATGAAATAACATATGTATAAAATTATTCATTTCAGCATTGTCGGTATTAGCAGAACATTGGAAACACCCCCAGCAACTAGTTAAAAAGTCAAAAATTTACTTTTTTTTTTTTAAGATTTTATTTATTTATTCGGGAGAGATGCAGAGAGAGAGGAAGAGACATAGGCAGAGGGAGGAGAAGCAGGTTCCCTACAGGGAGCCCCATGGGGAGCTCCATCCCAGATCCCAGGATCACAACCTGAGCCAAAGGCAGATGCTCAACCGCTGAAACACCCAGGCGTCCCAAGTCAAAAGTTTACTTTAAAAAATCTATCCCATGTCCCACCCCAGCCCCATCCTCAATTCTCAATTACCAGAAGCTTTAAAATTTGCTAATTGGTTTTTCAGATATTTGCCTATATATGTCTCTTTTAAAATGTTTATATTATTTCTCAAATTTAATTTTAAATTATTTTCAATTTAAGCATTATCTACTGATTTTCTAGTATAGAAGGGATTTAGCTCTATTATATATCCTCCACCTCTAATGCACACACAGAGCTATTCAGTATTCACTTTCATTTCCCCAAATGGTTACATTATAATTTTTAAAGATTTTATTTATTCATGAGAGACACAGAGAGGCAGAGACATAGGCAGAGGGAGAAGCAGGCTCCCCATGTTGGGAGCCCCATGCGGGACTCAATCCCGGAACCCCAGGATCACACCCTGAGTCGAAAGCAGATGCTGAACCACTGAGCCACCCAGGTGTCCCTTTATTTTATTTTTTAAAGATTTATTCATTTTAAAGAGAGAGTACATGAGCAGGGTGAGAGGCAGAGGGAGAGAGAGAATCTTCAATCAAATTCCATGCTGAGCACCGAGCCAAAAGCAGGGCTTGATCCCAGGACCTTGAGATTATGACCTGAGCTGAAATCAAGAGTCAACTGCCCAACTGACTGAGCCACCCAGGCACCCCTTTCTTGAACATTTTTAAATTTTTTGCTGAAGTTAATAACTGCTTTGTTTTTCATTTGACCATTTCATTTTCATTTGACCATTTTTAGTGTATTTATTAACAATTTATCCCCCAAATATTCAGTGTATCATAAATCTGAGATCCTCTATCAGTTCCTTTTTTTTCCCTAGAATTTTTCCCTTCATTCTTTTCCTGTGTGCACTTGTTTCCTGCTTCATAGCATCCATCTTAAAAATCTGTCTTTACTATCATCCTGAGTATTTCCTTTGGTCACTCCATCTGATGTGTTGGATCCATTCATCCATGTGTTCTGGATCCCAAGTCTCCTAGATTTGCTTACTTATTTTAGTAAAATACATTCTCTAGTAGATCCTTAAGAAAGAGTACATAGAAAAAATTTGAGATACTGCATTTCTGAAAATGTTTTCATTATACTTTTCACATTTGGTGTTAGTTTGGCTTTATAAATCAGTTCAGAAATTTGTTTTCCAAATGCTCCATTTCCTTCCAGCATCAGTGTTGCTGATGAGAAATCTGATGTCATCCTGTCTCTAGTCCTTTGCTGTGGTTTATTTCCTCTCTCAGGAAACCTCTCTGGAATCTTAATTCCTGATGTCCTGAAATTGCATGATGATATCCCTTAATGTGAAGTTCTATTTTACAATTATTTATTGTGTTGGGGCACTCATGAGATTTTTTGGATTATTTCTTTGGTAATTTTCTTTCCTCAGTTTTCTTTGTTCTCTCTTTCTGAATATGCTATCAGTGAATGTGAAACTCTTGAATCAATACTCTCAATTTCATATTGTTTCTCTCCTACTTTCCGAATCTGTATCTTCCATTTCCTTTCTATGAGATTTCATTAATTTCATCTACTAACCTTTCTATTGAATGTTATTCCATCATTGCACTTTTATTTATTTTTGATTTTTTGGAGAGAGAGAGCACACAAGCCAGGGGAGAGGCAGAGAGAGAAGGACAAAGAGTCTTAAGCAGGCTCCATGCTCAGTGTAGAGCCTGACACAGGGCTCAGTCTCATGACCCTGACTGAGATCATGACCTGAACCAAAACCAAAAGTCGGATGCTCAACTGACTGAGCCACCTGGTTCACTTCATCACTTTTCATTTCTAAGTGTCCTTTCTTGTTCTCTTATTTTTATAAATTGGCAGTGCTTTTGATTATTTCTGCTCCCTGACTTTTTTCCTGCTTCCTTTTTTTCATTTGGTTTCTGTCTTTCATGCAATCAAGCTGCCCATCCATGTTAAACATCCAGCTCTAGTCATTCTCAAATGTTGGAGTTTTCCAACTCCTAAATAGAAGTCACTTGTGTTTTTTCAGACTGCTGATTTTTTAACAAATAACAACATAAGCAATACATAAATGTATTCTCATTGTCAAAAATTCAAACACTATAAGAGCTCAGTCTTATAAGGGTGGCTCAGTCAGTTAAGCGTCTGCCTTCAGCTCAGGTCATGATCTTGGAGTCCTAGGATCAAGCCCCACATCTGGCTCCCTGCTCATTGGAAAGTCTGCTTCTTCCTCTGCCTTTCCCCTTGTTCATGTTCTTTCTCTTTCTCAAATAAAGAAAGAATTTTTTTAAAAATTCAAACACTATAAAAATATGCTGAGAAAAATGTAAAAGTCCCCATGTACTCCCACTCCTGTTCCTAAAGGTAACCACTGACAATAGTTTGGTGTGCCAAGATATTTTCTACCATAGAGTTTAGATTGTGTGTGTGTGTGTGTGTGTGTGTGTGTGTGTTCTATTTCTTTGGACTGCAAGAGTTATTTAATTGTTTTTAAAGATTTTATTTATTTATTCATGAGAGACACAGAGAGAGAGAGAGAGAGGCAGAGACACAGACAGAGGGAGAAGCAGGCTCAATGCAGAGAGCCTGATATGGGACTCGATCCCGGGTCTCCAGGATCACGCCCTGGGCTGAAGGCAGCGCTAAACCGCTGAGCCACCCGGGCTGCCCGAGTTATTTAATTTTGTAATTGATTACCCAACATTTGAATATTAGGAGATCATATAAAAATTCAGATTCCTAAACTCTCTCTAAAAGATTTGAAAATTCTGGCAACACTGGACCCGTATACCCATATTATGAAGCGGCATCTTTTCTATAGTTCTGTTAGTCCCTGCTTGGCCTGTGCCCACTCATATTACTTGCCGGGATCCTTTAAGCATTGGAGTTAGTGGTGCCTTGGTTAAGGTGTTGGTATACACTCTGAAAGTTGTAACACGTCCATCACTAAATAATAACAGGATAGTCTATCAGATCATAAGAAGATCTGTCAGATAGGAAAACCTAAAGGGGAAAGGCCTTCTCTTACAATGGCATGGGAATGAATGGGATGGAATGGATTGGACACCAGATCAGTGGAACTGTTGGACATGGAAAATAAGATGGCTTATTAACTGCTGATCCCTGAGTATTTTTTCCGCTAATCTTCCCCAATATAGATTCCATGGCTGCAAAATACACTTTCTGACTTCTACATAGAAGAATAGGTACAAGCTGGAGAGCATGTGAGGCAGGAAGCAGCAGACATGTTGATCTGCCAAAAGGAGAGGAGACACTAGGTATGAGCCGTCACCATGGCCATTGCATGAATGGCTGCCACTTACCCTCATATAGCTGGTTACCAAGGCTGACTCCTCATACTTTCTCTCATCAGGAACAGGACCCACTGTGCCATTTTTCCCTAAACAAATGCAAGGAAGCTTTTGGTACATGTAGCTCTGATCTCCCTCCATAATCCTATTTCCTCTCGTAGATAGCCACACACCCCTTCATCCAAGGCAAATCATGATTTTAATCTCCGATAAATGGTAAAGAATACAGATTTTATGAACCCTTTTATATTAAAAAGGGTTAAGGAGAATCTAATAAAATCATTTCTGTGGGTGGATACTTAGCTGTAAGAATACATTACCTATTTGTCAGCAGAAGCAAACATCTCTGCCCCATTTTAATTCACTGCTATATAGATATATTTTAGTGTTCCTTTTTTAAATTTTACAGGTGCATGGGATGGCTTGGGGGAAAAGAGATTGGCCAGACCTCATCATTTGTCTATAGAACACAGAGCAAAGGACCTTGAGGTCTTCCAGTCTCCAATCTAGTAAAGTCCTTGTGGAACATTCTTCACAGAAGAACAGTATGACCCCTGTTTTTGTCAGTCATCTCCCTACCCCACCTCCAACCTTTCTTCCTCTTTCCCACCAGCCTCCCACCCAAGGGTCCTAGAAGCAGTCCCCCATGGGCCCTTGCTCTGCAACCTGTACAGAAATCACAGAAACATTATTACAGTCATAGTTAATGTTTATTTTCTTGCTTCCAATGAGATATTAGCCTTTTCCTCCACTAAATTGCTTCATGATACTGTACTTGAGAAATGACAGGGTCATCTTTGGTCACATTTTCACCCTCAGCAGAAATAAAGGGGCATTTAATGGACAATACAGATGAAATGATTCAGGCTCCCTCCATAAACACTGTTTTAGGATGCAGCCAAGGAGAAAAGAAAGAGAGAGGAGTAAGGAGACAAATAATATGATATTCCTCTTTCTTCTCTCCCAAATTAAATTTATTCCTGCCCTGCTTGCATCTAATACTGCTATCATAATTTCTCTTGGATGCTTCCCATTATCACATAGAAAAATGGAATTCTGCGCCATGATTGAATCTAAATACTAAAATCATTTAAGATACACTACTCCTGGGACATACAGCAAAATGTAATAAGTTTCTCAAAATGTGACCTAATTATAACTGTCCTTTTAAGTTTCATTTCCTGCTGGGACCAAATGTCTGCAGTTAAAAATAATTCTTGAAACAGGTCCATGTTGCCACAAAACTTTTCAGAGTCACTTAAATGTTATCCATATACCCAGTTGATTTTTCTCCTCTGTTCCTATGTGATAAAAGCCAGACATCCAGGAGACACAGGAGGCCAAGCTACACTTCAGGCAGAGAACATGCTGGGCCAGAATTCTCACAATGGAAACCTTCCCATCTGCCTGGTTACCACTGTTTCACTGACACCCCGTGCAGCCATGACCCCATATCATAGGGCCTTGAATGCCAACAGTCCACCCATCTCTTCGTACGGCCTCAAGAGTATCAGGCTCCTATGCTCCGAGCTTCATTCTCATTTGCTGCCCTGAATGGTCTTTGTGAAGCTCAGGCCTCAATCCCCTCTCCGTCTCCATGGTCCATAGTGTTCACTCTCTCCTCCTAGTGCCCATTTCAGCCAATCTCCATTTAGAGGCAATACTGTCTTCCTAAACAGCAAAACCCCACTCTCTGGCTGGCCAGCTTCCCATTGCTTTATTCGTACTGACTCTGATGGACCTGACTCCTGACAGTGGGGTTTTCTAAGGACACTTCAGAAGCTGTTGCTTTTTCAATGACTCCATTTAACTCTCTCTGAAAAGGAACTAAAAACCAGGACTTTTGTGATCTAAGGCCACACACCTGGAAGGTTCAACACACATGCTCTGAAGTCAGACAGACCTAGGTTTGAATTTTAGCTCCTCCACCCATGCGGCTCCAGACGTGTGCTTGAACTCCCCATGTCTCAGTTTCCTCACCTGTGAAGTGAGGATGATAAAGGAATGACTTTATAAGGTTGTTGTGAGAATTAAAATTGATAAAGAATGCCAAGCAGTTATCATAGAGCCTAGCGTGTGGCAAACATTCAATAGATAAGAGCTCTTATTATTAGAGCATTTGAAAAAATAACTTCTTCCAGCTAAGATAATGCCATTAGTACAGATGCTATTTCTGTTGTCAGAGGGTGCCAGAAGGATTCAAGCCAAAGATGGCTAGAAACTAAATTACCTTAGTCCTCTGGATGCTCTTCCGTCTTGATCTCAGCTCATAGGAGAGGTAAACAGCCAAGCAAAGAGGAAGGCCACAGCCAGGTTCATACCCAAGAGGCCTGGGTAAGAACCCACAAGCAAAGACATGCCATTTCCAGGAGCTTCCCCAACCTGAGAAGAAGTAGTTGGGTTTTATATGACCAGATACATTTTCATTTTTAATTTCAGATATGCTCATTTGTTCTGTGCCAAATGGTATCCCTGGAGCCCTCACTGGGGTGGTGGCGACCAGGTGATGGGTGACCGAAGCTGGATATGTAATGCCAAGTCTGATGTTGGGAGCTTAAAAAATGATACAGACAGGCACTGAGAGCTCCCCACCCAGTCCTGGCCAAAAGCACTGCAGGCTTCCACCAAGAGAAATCAGAAGAAAAGAAACAAAAAAAGAACATAGCTGGCTGGGAGCAACAAAGAACAGGCAGGCAGAAAGGAAAGCTGCGGGAAGCCCTGTTTGGCAGTGAGCACAACAGAGGCCAGGAGGCAGGAAGAGAGATGGGGAAGGGGAGAGAGGAACCCAACGGTTCACCTGCTAGGTTTCTACACTGACCTGGGTGCCGTAAGAGCTGAGTCAGGAGATCTAGGCTCCATACAGCATTTGCTCCTGGCAGCGTTTCTGGCCTATGTATAAGGAGATAGTTGATTTAATGTATGATTATAGAGCTCACATGTAAAACAAATGTAATGGGAACATGAGATCCTTCCATTAAATATTCAAAAATGATATTAATAATAATGAGTTTCCTGTAACCAGCAAGGAGTGGGCTGATGGATGCTCAAGCTTTCTTACTCTTTCTTCAGTTTGTTGGAAGAGCCCCCGGGGCCGAGATGCACTGTTTTACATTGCCTTTATTGGCTTGCCGCCCTTCTGTGTCTCACTTCCTCACTCTATCCCTGTTCTAAGACCACAAGTCCACAGTCAAGGTGGTAGTTGCACTCCCTCAGAAGGTTTTAGAGGACTTTGCCTCTTCCAGCTTCTGGCAGCTCCAGGTGCTCCTTGGCTTATGGCTGTATCTCTCCAATCTCTGTCCTCATCTCGGTGTGGCTTTTTCCTCCTCTGTCCACATCTTCTCCTCTCCTGCCTCTTCTAAGGACACTGGTCGTTGAATTTAGGACTCGCCTAGATAATCCAGGATGATTTCACTATTTTTTTTTTTTTTAGAGATTTTTATTTATTCATTCATGAGAAACACAGAGACAAGAAACACAAGACAAGAAACACAAGAGACACAGGCAGAGGGAGAAGCAACTCAAACCCCGGGATCATGACCTGAGCCAAAGGCAGATGCTCAACCACTGAGCCACGCAGGTGCCCCCAGGATGATTTCACATCTTGAGTTCTTCAAATTAATCGCATCTGCAAAGACTCTTTTTTCCAAACATCACATTCACAGGTTGTGAGGCCTAGCACACCAACATATCTTTTTGAGGCCACCATTTTGTTGCCATTTTGTTGTCAAATAAACAACTCACATTCGTTCTCAGGCTTTGCTTTGCCTAGAACTCAAATAAAGCAAGCAGCCAATGAAATACAGGTTATCTAGTCTGTACCTCTATCCCCAGGCAGGTCAGACCAAACAAATTGCTTGTAAAGCTTATCAGACCTCAAAACTGTACCCTCAGGGTTTAGCATATAGTACCTGGCGCATAGTAAGACTCAAAAAAATATTTGCTGAATGAATAAAGTCTCATCATCAGATTCCCAGGTAGAGAAATGAACTTTAGGTTTTTCTTTAGCTTTGTTTTCAACACCTTTATTAAGGCATACTTTACATGCCACAAATTTTATCCACTATAAGTTTACAATGTGATAATTTTTAGTAAATTTATAGAGTTGTACAATCATCACCACAAACCAGTCTTAGAACATTTCCATCACCCCAGAAAGTGCTCTATGCTTGTTTGCAGTCAAACCCCACTTTCAATGCAGCCTTAGGCAATCCCTGATCTGCATTCCCTTTTCCCTTTCTGGATTGTTCACATAAATGAAATTACCTAATATGTGGTCTTTTGCTTCTAACTTCCTTTGTATAGCATACTGTTTCTGAGGTTGATCCACCCGGTAGCATATATATCAGTAGTTCATCCCTCATTGCTGAGTTGTGTTCTACTGAATAGACATGCCACGTTTTGTTTAATCCTTAACAACTGATGAGCATTTAGACTGGTTCCAGTTTGGAGCTATGATGAATAATGTTGCTACAAACATTCACATACAAATCCATGTATAGTCATATATTTTCATTTCTCTTGAGTAAATACCTAAGGGTGAAATCTAACCTTTTATTTTGAAATTTTTCAAATCTATAGGAAAGTTTCAAGAATTGCGCATTATAGGACATTCTTTAGCTTGATTTGCATTTGGCAACATTGGGCCATATTTGCTTTATCTCTATCTCTGTGCCATTTGATAGAAAGTTGCCAACATCATGACACATTGCCCCTGTATACTTTACCTCCTAATAATAAACCCATTGTCCTACATAACCACGATACCATTGTCACAGCTAAGACTTTTTTTCCCAACTATTTTGAAAATTTCAAAACTACCAAAAAAGTTGAAAGAATAAGACACTGAAGTGAACCTCAGCTTTGCCACTATTTTCCATATTATTGCTTTTACCTTTGTTTCTCAAATCTTCTCACTGTGACTGCACCTAAAACATTTGCCTTGGGCCGTCCTTGGTGCACCACCATGGAACATTCCTGACTTGTCACACACTTACTCCTCCTTTGTTTATTCCCTGTGTTTTCAGGGCTGTTTCACAAGGCTCCAGGATGCCTCTAGCATCTTGTCTTGAGGGATATTGGAAAACCCTCAAGACTTCCCTCACCTCCTCCTGGCTCAGATGTCTTCTTCTCAATGACACCTATCCTCCCAATGCTACTAAAAATCTCAACCCATCTCTTCCCTTCACCAGTATTTCTTAACCCCTAAACTATGCAGTAATTTTTCCCCCCAAAGTACCTATCACCTTTTAACATAACATAGAATTTATGTTTTTGTTATATTTACCCATTGCCTGTCCCTACTACAACATAAACTCTGTGAGGGCAGAGATGTTCTTTTTTGTTCATTGCTGTATCCCTAGGCCTGATTTTAGTGCCTGGCACATTGGGGGATCAATAAATACTCATAGAAGGACTGGCCGGATGATGCATGTATGCATATGCATGGGTGTGCATCTCGTAACCCATCACGAGGAGCAGCGACAGATTGACCCTGAGCCAATGGTCTCCCATAGGCAGCAGCGGTGGGAAGGGATCTGGGGTTTAGCCTCAATGAAGCCTTCAGAAAACCACCAACCAAACTACCAACTTTAAAAACTGCAACATGAACAACTCCTCCCCCAACTTCAGTAGAACAGACCAGAACTTTCCAAATAGGAAGTCTCCCAGTGCTTTTCTGAAGAAAGATATTTTTTGCCTCAGAGAGCAACTGCAAGCAAGTAAGTCTCCAGAGACCATAAAAGCTGGAAATCCAACCCTGGATTTCCGGGAGGAGGCAAATACCATGCTGTGCTGCCCCCCTGCCCCTCCCAAAGGCCCTTCCTAGAACACAACACACACCTGCCCCTGGCATCCAGGTCAGACCTCCTGGCCATCTCCACGTCCATCCTCTCCCGGGGCACACCTGACCCAAGGTAAGAGAAGCCAAGGGACCAGTTCTGCCTGACACAAAGCCAGTCTCATTCTCACTCCCCAGAGCCTGAATAGGAAGGAGAGGGGCCCTGCTATCAGCAGGACAGATGCTGAAAGGAAGCTGATAGAGGCTATGGGTCAGAGGTGGTGCTGGGGAGGCTGTGAACAAGCGGAAATCATGAGGAAACACAGCGTGGTAAAAGCTGTGAGAGAGGAAAGCCCTTCGAGGAATAGCAAGAGGGTGATGAATTCCACAAATCCCTGCCCCTGAGGTCCCTCCAGCTGCCCCCAGATTCCCCTTGATATTGGGTTCCAGTGTCTTCAAGGCCTGGCTAGTCCACAGATCCTGTATTCCAGAAGTCTCCATCACCCTCACTGCTTTGCCATTTCTTCACCACAAACCTCAGCACTTGAACTAAGCTGAATGACCCTTTATTCCTGGCAACCCAAAGAATCTAAGTAAAATAGAAAGACCTGAGTGTTTGTTGTGCATAAGAGATTACAGGGGAGAGCAAAATTCCTGGAGACGGCGTCTCCACTCAAGGAATTTACTGCTTACCCCTGTGTTTTTCTCCACAGCAGACATCCTCTTGCAGTGCTCTCCTGCCTTGTTACTCAAGATGTGGTCCAAAATCCACCCGCATGGACATAGCTTGGGAGATGGTTAAAAGGAGAACCCAGGCCCCCACCCCAGACCTATTCAACCTGGTAAATTGTGAGAACATTAAAATTGTTTAAGGAGCACTGCTTCCCCGCCCCCGCCCCCCCCCCCCCCCCAGATAATTGTCCCAAACCCATTGTCCCAGTCACTGTTCCACTCTCGGGTTTCCATCTGCCACCGATTTGATACCCAACGTCAATAATTCTATGGGTATCAAAGCTATTGTTTAACATGTTTGCCTGTAAAATGCAAGCTTCTTAAAGTTGTTTCTTTGCCTGTATCCTTTAGGTGTCTTTCATTAGATTTTTGTCTTAATGCTGATTTGTTTTTTTTCAGAGGTTCATCCTGTTTTGGTAAAACCTTGCTAGATAAATTCAAGGAGTAAGGGAGTCTGTTCCTCTAACCTGTTCTTTACAACTGTAGATGATCCCTAATGAGCATTTTAACTACATTCCTTCAACATACCGTCATCCTTGACAAGTATCTATAGTTCAAGTTACAGCATGTTTTCATCTCAGAACACTGGAGAAAGAAAAACCTCATCAAGAGATGAAACATCAAGAAATAAAATGAGACTATTTTTTCCAGGAGAGATTCATGTTTGGGGTTTCTCAACCATCTGCCCTGGAGGGTCGACCACGTGGGTCACCTGCAGGGCTGGGTCAGCCACACCCACCCACCTTGGCGACCCTGCCCACAGACTTCAGAGAGGAGATCCCCAACAGGACCAAGCTTTGAGTGCACCTTCCTCCAGCCCTCTGTTCTCCTGTGTGCCCTTTATTACTCTTTTCTTCCTCCCAAAATATGTACTGAGGGCTGACAATGGGCCACTCACCATGCTGGATGCTGGAGATGTAGCCCCGCCTACCTTGTAGAGTCTTCTAGCAGGGAAGAATGCACAGCTAAGCATCAACAAATCACTTCCTTTATGAGTGCTATGTAGGAGACTCACAGGGTGATAGGAGAGTGAATGAGGGCACTTGACCCTGCCTGCAATGGGGGATGCCTTGAAAAAATTAGGTCTGACCCCAGGCCCAAAGGATGCCCAGTGGTGAGCCAGGCAAAGAAAGAAGAGGGGTCTTCCTGTTCCCTGACTGGCCTCTTTACCCCTTCTGTCCGCCAACCAAGTACCCCTGTTCCCACTTGGCCTCTTGGGGTGTTGACCCCACACTGACCTTGCCCAGTGCCCTGTGGTGCTTGCAGCTCCACAGCCCCGGCTTGGACACTTGCCTCTGTTCTTGTCTGTGTCCGACCTTGGCTTGAGTCATTTTCCACCCCACTTCTCTGGTATTGGTGCTGACAGCTCACAGGATCCCCACCCAGCAGGGTAGCAAGATATGTGACGGAATCACTTTCCTTAGGTTATTAGAAAGCACTTCTTTCCAAACAATTATGTTTTGCTCTCAGGACAAGAACTCAGGGCTTCATGCAGGGTTTCTGTCTGTGGTGGTCGTACAGGAAACCAGGACTGACACAGCTGTGTCTTCTTAGTGTCAAGCATCCCACTGGGGCTCAGTGGCATGGTGAGCAGGACCATGTCTGCTGGGCTGGGTCAGGTGGCATCTTGCTGGTGCTCTCACTCAGGCTGATGGAGATGCAGTGAGTGATCCCACACACTTCTCTCCAGGTTAGACAAGCAGCTGCTAGATTCCTCTCTCACTCTGAATAAATTCAGTTGTTTTGCTAACCTGACTATAACTTTTTCCAGAATGTCACAGGCATATTTTGGGGTTTCTGTGAACAGGTGCTGCAGGAAACACGGTTCATTTGTTTATTAGGATGTAACCCTGTATTTTAAAAAACAATTGGAAGAGGAAAAATGACCTATCCAATGCCTTTTGCTTTTTTCAGCAGGCCCTAAGCTCTGAACAACTGCTATTACCTTTAGTTTACAGAATCTCCATCTGGTTAGGTACTTTGATTTATGTTGGCTGTAATCCAGAATGGCTGATTTAGTTTATTTTAAGAAACTTTTGACATTTAAGAATTTAATTGGAACAATCTGTACCGAGAAATTTTTAAATGCAATCTAGGATTAAAAGATGTTCTTCAGAGTATGTTAGGGTTCTGGAAGGGAGCAGGGCTCTCCACACCTGGATAGTCTTTGTACTTCAGAAGTTTGTTCAAGGTGTAGCAGGAGATGGGGCATCTGGCTGGCTCAGTCAGTAGAGCATGCGACTCGTCATCTTGGGGTTGTGAGGTCAAGCCTCAAATTGGATATCTAGCCTACTTTTAAAAATTAGGGGGAAAAAAAAGATGTGGTAGGTTGGAACTTCCACCAGTGCTGAGATATGAACAGTCTAAAAAAGACTATTCGGATTCTCAAATCCATTCTTTAAGCTAATGGAGCTTTGCTGGGGTGGACTATCTGCCATGGACCAGTTACAGGCAGATGAAGAGCATGTGTTTTCTCCTTTCAGATAGCTCTCATTGTGTGGGTGGTCAGGCCTAACTGGGATGGATTCAGGAAATCTGTCTCATTCTCTTAACCAAAGTTCAGGTTCTCCTGTTTTTTTTGTTTTTTTAAAGATTTATTTATTTATTTATTATAGACAGAGAGGGAGAGAGAGAGGCAGAGACACAGGAGGAGGGAGAAGCAGGCTCCATGCTGGGAGCCTGACGTGGGACTCGATCCCGGGACTCCAGGGTCGCTCCGTGGGCCAAAGGCAGGCACTAAACCATTGAGCCACCCAGGCGTCCCCGGGTTCTCCTGGTTTTGAGAGGCAGAAAGACTTGGTTCTGAGTTTTTCCACCCTGAAAACTGAAGTCATGACTGAAAGTTCAAGAACCTACTATGGTTTGATACTCCCAAGAACAATCCTAGCTTCTAGAGATTGGCCTAAACCTCCAGGGACATTATGTACAGTCCCCAGAATCCTTAGTACTTTGGGGGAACTACCATTGCTCTATGATCCCTAAAATTGCTATGGCCTCCCAGCCTCCAAGAGTGGAATGAGAAAGAGAGAAACCAGGGCCCTTCACACCTAATAGATCCTAAGAAATTGGAGGTGAAGGCACTGGGTGGATCAGTCAGTTAAGTGGTCAACTCTTTATTTCAGCTCAGGTCATCATCTCAGGGTCCTGAGATCTAGCTGAGCCCTGCTTCAGGCTCTGCACTCAGCAGGGAGTCGCTTGGGGATTCTCTTTCTGCCCCTCCCCCACTTGTGCTCCTGCACACAAGCTCTCTCTCTCTAAAGGAAAGAGAAAGAAAAGAAAGAAAGAAAGAAAGAAAGAAAGAAAGAAAGAAAGAAAGAAAGAAAGAAAGAAAGAAAGAAAGAAAGAAAAGAAAGAAAAGAAAAGAGAAAAGAAAAAAAGAAAAGAAAAGAAAAGAAAAGAAAAGAAAAGAAAAGAAAAGAAAAGAAAAGAAAAAAAGAAGAAAAGAAAGAAAAGAGAGGCTCCTGTTCACCAAGCTTTAATTGTGGCCTCCCAACTATACCTCTGGCCCCTTCTTCTCTCCCAAATTTCACTTTTGCTGCCAGGTCTCCCTTATACTCTACTCCCCGTTTCTGCAAATGGTACCCCCATCCTCCCAGTCACCATCTCAGAGTGATTATCCAGCTCACTTGGTTGCCAGAAGACTCAGTGATTAATTGCAGTTCTTGCCCAGTTTCTTAATCTTTCTGTTTCTCAGTCTCATCATTAAAAAAAAATCTCTCATAGGGTTTTTACAGAGAGCCTTAGATGTCAAAACTTTGATCTTTATTTGAGAAAGAAAAAGGAAAAGATGTTAACTTTTTCTAAGCACCTACTGTGTATCAGACTCTAAACATTTTATATGGAAGCTTTAGAATTAATTAATCTAGTCCTCCCTCAGCTTTTCAGCTGTAATTCCTATTATTCTCCTGTATATATCTTACTCCAGGCAGACTAGACTATTCTTTCTTACCTGAGTAAGTTTGAATTCTCTCCCAATTCTTTGTCTTCTTTTTTTTTAAGATTTTATTTATTCATGAGAGACACAGAGAGAAAGACAAAGACACAGGCAGAGGGAGAAGCAGACTCCATGCAGGGAGACCAATGCGGGACTCGATCCTGGGACTCCAGGATCACACCCTGAGCCAAAGGCAGGTGCTAAACTGCTGAGCCACCCAGGGATCCCCTTTGTCCTCAATCATACTCTTCTTTTACCTGGAACATCTCCTTTCTTCAGGATGAAATCTGACACATCTTTTAAGATCCATCAGTAGTGTGCTGGTAAATATTTATTAACCAGTTCTGTGAACAGAAAAGAGCTTGGATTTGTAGCGTTTTGCCAATTTTTGTGGTGTTAATACTCCCACCGAGGCCAGTTTCAAGCTACCAACCTGACTTCAACTGACTCACAAAATTTCTGAAAATTTCACTATCAGTTCTCAGAGACCAGAATGAGCTGGCTCTAGCACACCACTGGGCCTACAGTGTCAACTTTCTCGATACCCCCAATCTGTAGTCTGCTCTCCCTCCTCTGAACCTTGTTAATAATTTGTACTCTTTCATGAAAAGTATTCTTCATTGTATTATGGCTGTAACGAGTCCTTGCTATCATTAACTTTTCAAGGACATGAACCATGTCTTACTCATCTATGTTTTCAGAGTAATGCCTAGAACAACAGTGGTGTTCAATAAATATTTGCTGCATTAGACTGATGATGAAGATTATCACTAGGGCCTGACACACGGTTGTGGGGAAGATACAATGACATCATACATGTGAAGTGCTTCCCAGAGTGGTTGGCCCAGGGAGTGCTCAAGTAGTGACAGCTAATTTGGCTATCAGCTGTGGCTTCTTAAATGAAAGGAACACAAATTTTAAGAGCTAATAGTGGTTCTCAACAACTCCTCCAGCCCAAAATACACACACACATTATAATCACCTGAGGAACTTTAACAAATCCCAATGCCCAACCCAATAAATCAGTCATCAGTATTTTAAAATTTCCTTAAGTAATTTTAAGTTACTGTGCACCAAGTTTGAGAACCACTATTCAATATGCTTCCAAACCTTTCCCTGGCTGATGAGTCAAAAGTGCTAAGAAGGAAAGAGAACCATCTATCCCTTTAAAAATCCTCCTGTTCACTAAATAATTCCAGTAAATAGAAGGAAAAGTCACTTGCAGGATTGCCTTATTTGGTGATCATGTTGGGTGGAGTCACCTGGGAGTGGAAAGGCTGAGAATGAGTAATGTAGGCTTCTGTAGGGGCAGGAGAGAAATACCTCTTTGTCAGCAAACTCCTGTAAGTGAAGTTTTTCAAGCTGAAGAATTTTGGAGGCATCTCATTTAAATGAGATGTGATCCTTGTGATGATTTTGTGCAGATTACACCGAAGTAAACTATTTCAGTGAGCAACAGTGTATTCTAGAATTTTGTTGTATTAAAATAACCGAGCTATTCAGGGTCAAAATGATTCTCATTTTCACATTTGTAGTATGAAGATGGACTCCCTTTAAATCAAGACAATAATGCATCTCTATCTTCGAGAAGTGAGTATTGCTTTCTCCTTCAGAGTTGGCGAAGCTAAGCTAGTATGAAATCTGATTGATCCAGGGGATCCCTGGGTGGATCCCTGGATCGAGTCCCACATTGGGCTCCCTGCAGAGAGTCTGCTTCTCCCTCTGCCTGTGTCTCTGTCTCTCTCTCTCTCTCTGTGTCTCTCATGAATAAATAAATAAAATCTGAAAAAAAAAATGAAATCTGGTCCAAAGTGAGAGAAGGATGCCAAATAGGAGCCAAAGAGTCCTGTCTTAACCATTTGACATACTTCATCTTTTATGGATATTTAGCTGTTGTGGTTTTGGCATCTATCTCTCATGTTAAAGGTATTCACCAAAAAAAGAAGAGAAAAATACTTCAAGAGAATTTGATCTGAAGCAACTCTGCTTTACTAGGTTTCTTCCTTTGTTTGTTTTATGAGAATGATAGCCTGGTAGTTCATTTTAAAGGAGGGGGTGGGGGAAGAGAAGAGTGTGAGTGTAAGAGTATGTGTGTTACAGAGTCAGATTTTTAGAGATCCAACATTTCTTTAATGCTTCACTATAAATGAGTCTTTTAAAAATGATTTTTAAAGATTTTTTGAGGCATTAAAGAAAATGGAAGTGTGAGGTGGCTATGGAAATTGCTTTGAGCAGCGCCATTGGCTCTGTTGGACCACACCAGATGCTTTTGCAAGAGCCATGTTTATTCTACTCTTAGTCCAATTTGGAACTTTCTTATAGAGACTCTAGATTGTCTTTGAAATAAACATTTTTAGCTATGCTATTCAGTGGATTATAATTCTTTTTCTCCTATGGCGTATGCATAGAATATCATTTAAATATGTGGATTTTTTTTTTTACTGTTAAGTAAAATGAGCTTTTAAAAGAAATCTTGGCAGAACCTCAGATTTTAGATCAAGGCTCTGTAATACCATAAGCCCTTCAAATTCATGGCATCATCAGAACCCTGGCTGCTATGTGAATCACAGCCCCAAAACAATGCCTTGCCTTCCTATTACTTTTTCTCTAACAGTATAAATTTATGAAGGACATGTATGTCTGATATCAACTTGCAGTATATCAAGTTTGTTCCAAAATATTACCACCAGAGACTACTGAATACTACTATGGGTAGAGCCCTGAATCAAGAAGTCTACTATTACCCTCAAACATCATAGTGATTTCAAATTATGTGAATAAGTTACAATAGGATAGAATCAGACTGACTGAAAGATATAGCAGATTCTACTTGTTGTGGCAAATCTGAAAAGAGACAACAGCAGTAGAAATAGAAAATTTCAAAGAAAAGAAAAGAAAATTTCTATCTTCAGGTCTTACACATCATTCTTTGTCCTTTGCACAAGAATTCTGACGTAATCTTTCAGCCAGGCTGGTGATATGGCCATGCAAGGAGCATCTCAAAGTCCCCTTTTCCTGCGAGAATGGAAAGGGTTGTATGAGTTCCTTGGGTTCTTTAAAATCTGGGCCCTGCCCAGAATCCTAGCCACAGAAAGCCCCATTTTATAGCAGTGAAATGATGATAAGGATGATAAACCAAGGTCCAGTTTGGTTGCAAGGATGAATTGAGACTAGGAAAAGAGGGAGGGGACTATTGTTATTGTAAAAATTGTCTGAAGAGGAGAAGGGCAATGGATGGGTCCAATTCTCTGAGTGCCCGAGTCAGGAGCTTTGGAAGTCTCATTAACTGGGGCTACTAAGGAAGGAAGCATTTAATATACTAAAAGAGCAATTTGCTTGCAAATATACCCCCATTTTAACCCTGGGAATACCTAGACAGAAACTGGCCCGTTATTAGGTGTTCACCTATTATGGAAGATGTTAAGATGCCAAAATTCTAACCTCAGGAGATCTGGCATCCTATCAGATTTACAACAAATAAGGGCAGGATACCTAATGTCCACACGTGAGAGAAAGCCATGCTTATCAGTTAAGACTGACTTCAACTGCATAGAGCAAACAAATAACATTGGCTTAAAAAAGTCAGAAGTTTCCTTCTCTCTCATCCTGTAAAAGAACTGCTCTAGGGCTGTTATGGCAATTGCATGGTCTCAGGGACCCGGGCTCTGCTGTCCTTGGCACATGGTTCCACCTCACAGTTCAAGATGGCTGTTTGAAATCCACTCAACGGGAAGGAGGAAGGGAAAAAAGAGGAGATAGAATAGCTAAGGGCACATATCAGCTGTCTTTTTGGCAAGTTTTCCAGAAACTACCTTCCATTCATATTACTTGGACATAATTGAGTCCAGTTAACCGTATACAGCTGCAAGGGAGCTTGGAAGACAATGGTGTTTACAACAGGTGATCATGGTCAGGTTAAAAACTGGAAGTTCTGTTATGAGCAAGAAGAGGATAGATGCAGAGGTGGGAATCCAGCAGTCTGTCACAGTCTAAACAATGTCAGTGCTGATATTCAGGGTTGAGAGGCTGCCACAGGTAAGTGGAAAGCCTAGAATCCTAGTCAGTGAAAGGATTTAGCTTGAGGCCTAGGTCCTATCTCATTTCTAGCCAAGTATCCAAGTGACTTTAGTAATGTTATTATTTGTGAAATAATAGATACGCCATGACTAAAAACTAAATGGTGTGACACTGAACATTATAAGCATATAAGATTAGGATTAGTTTCAAGTGTCTGCTGAATTAATTACCTGATATAAAGCACATAATATATGAAATTAGACATAGGGACACCTGGGTGGCTCAGTGGTTGAGCATCTGCCTTTGGCTCGGGTCTTGAGGTCCGGGAATCAAGTCCCACATCAAGCTCCCCACAGGAAGCCTATTTCTCCCTCTGCCTATGTCTCTGCCTCTCTCTCTGTGTCTCTCATGAATAAATAAATAAAATCTTAGAAGAAGGAAAGAAAGAAAGAAAGAAAGAAAGAAAGAAAGAAAGAAAGAAAGAGAAAAAAAGAAAAGAAAGAAAAGAAAAGAAAGAAAAGAAAAGAAAAAAGAAATTCAGACATATCCACAGGAGCAAATAGAATGGTCAAATCTTTGAGTTGAAAGGGACATTCAAAGATGTCAAATTCAACTTCTCTCCCAATATAAGAAACTTTGCTGCAGTAACCCTGACAGACGGTCCCTTGTCTTAAACTTAAGCACTTTTAGAATGTGTTATTTTGCAGTTCTGTTGACAGACAGCTCCAATTGTCAGATAGTTTATCTGTGTAGCAATCTCAAAACTCCTTCCCTTGAACCCCTGTCTCCTGAAATAACAGAGAACAAAGCCATTCTCTCCTCTTCATGACAGACCTTCAACTATTGGAAGACAGCTCTATGTCACCCTGTAGTCTTTTCCCCTTCAAGCTAAATATTCCTGATTGTTACAACTGTTTCTTAAATAACCAGGTGTCCATCCCTCTCACCATCTGGATATCTCTCCCTAGATCAGCGTTTCTGGAGCTCTGTTGACTATGACCCACAGAAAGAAATGCATTTTACATCTCATCAATATGCATGTATATGCGTGTAAGTGAAGCAGAAGTTCCAGAAAACAATACCCTATCATGTTCTGTTTTACTTTTTGAAAGGCTAGTTGCTGTCCGCTAAGTAGATTTTATACTCACTCATAGGTGGCAACTCATAGTTTGGAAATCACTACTCCAGATGTGCTCTAGCCTGTAGATATTCTTAGAAAGTAGTGCCTTGATACAGCCAACTGATTTGAGTGAGCAAAAGGAGCTTCTACTTCCCGAGCCCCAGACTTGGTGTCTTTAAGGTAATCTAAATGCACTAACCTCTAAAGTCACACCATGACACCATTGGCTGAACATTTGAGTCAGTTATAATTGAGTTTCTCCATATGAATAGCTTCCAAGCCTACTTTCTCCCACCCTCTGCTTCAGCAATTGATTTTTTTTAACCTAAACACAGAGCTTTAATTTAATCCTGTCAAACTTCATCTTTTTTAGTTTCAACTTTTTTCAATGTTTCGAAAACTTTTTAGATGAGTGTTTGTCATCAGTCTGTCCAACTTTACAGTATATCCATGTTATATAAATAAACTTTCCATAGAATATAGGGTGTTTTCTTATGGTTTAGCTCTCAAAGATTACTGTTTACCTAAAACTCTGCCTCTATTGTAGCCATTCATAAACAAACCGTTGAAAAATAAACCCAAAAGATAGAGACCAAAGGTACTGGACAAGAAATAACATTTCTGAAAGGTGGAACTTGAGATTATTATTCTTCATACAGGTTTTCTACTTCAACTCAATTTAGATAGCGTCTACCCATTATGCAGCAGGAGGATGCCATCATTCTTCAGCTTGCTTCATTCAATTTATGAAGATCAAATATATACAGGCATACTACTAAGGCTTGGGGAAATCCTCACCCACCCCTGAAACCTAGGAGAGACCAAGATCCTCTGATATAGTGGCTAGGAGGTAAAGTTAGAGCAAGTGTACAAGATCTTCGTTCATGCATTTACTCATCTATTTATTCAAAAGATATTTGCTGTGCCAGACACTAAGGAGCGGAAATAGAGAGTCCTAAACCAGGCTGTGGGGTGTGGGGGGCAGAGGAAATGAAAAGCGGGGAGGTCAATCATTTTCTATTTAGGGAGGAGGCCTCCTGCACTTGTTAGCCACGAAGTCTCAGTGAGCTGGAGAAATAAGGCCCTTTATTTATTTATTTAGTTATTTAGTTTAAGATTTTTATTTATTTATTCATGAGAGACAGAGAGAGAGAGAGAGAGAGGCAGAGACACAGGCAGAGGGAGAAGCAGGCTCCATGCACCGGGAGCCCGACGTGGGACTCGCCCGAGTCTCCAGGATCGCGCCCTGGGCCAAAGGCAGGCGCCAAACCGCTGCGCCACCCAGGGATCCCAGGGCACGGTTTTAAACACACTGATTAGAAGATATTTACTTCGCTCATGTCCAGACTAGGGCTGTGATGAAGAAATCAGAAGAGGTGGCCTCCATCTGCTCTGTGGAGGACACTGGCTGTCTCCTGGGGATCCCGCAGAGCTTCGGGGCAGCTTGAGGATACTTAATGCATTTGCTACTTGTGAGTTCTAAATTCTCATTCAATCAATAGGAGCTAAAAGCGCTGGCCAGAGTAAAAGAAGGAATGAAGAAGTAGAAATGGAGGTGGCAAGAAAGGGAATGATCTTTGATCTTCACTCTAAGTCCCAGACTCAGACCAATGGAAAGTTTTTTTTTTCTTTGTTCTTGATTTTTCTTTTCTTTTCTTTTTTTTAAACTGACAGGTTTGTTTGTTGTTTTGTAGGTTTTTTGGTGTTTTTTTTTTTTTTTTTTCCAATTAGGTAAAGCATTCTTCACCGTCCAAAAATTCAAAAGATTCAAAAAAAGAGGAGTGGTCAAGTTTCCTTCCCTCTTCACCCTCTGCCACCCCATCTCTCTTCCTGAAGACAACCAATGTTAGTTACTAGGTCTTTTTGTATTTCCAGGAATAGTCTCTGCACATACAAACATATGTATACATAGAGAAGCCCACATCCTTTTTTTTAGTCTAATGGCTGCCTAATACACAGATAGTACTTTCTTTTTCCTTTTACAGAAATTTACCATACCAAAAGGGGAAAGGCATTTGTAGGTTGAAGAGAAGAGATTAGTCTTCAGGGAATAAGACAACTAATGGATATCAAGAAGGGGGGGTGGGGACGGACCCACCCTGCTTTCACCATTTCTATATCTCAGCTTCTCAGGTATAAAAAAGAATTTGTAGAGAAAAAAGTATTAAAAGGAAATATTATTGGCTCTTCTTCAAGATGTTTACTAAAATCCTTGAATTATAAAAACACTTGCAATTTTTTGCTGTCAAATAGAAAGAAAACATGATAAAAGGACACCAAGTAGAGTTATACTTTACTTAAAATATTATGCAAGCTTGAGAATTCAGAAAACTACACAAGTCTGGATACAACCTTCAGAAATATTAACAATCTGTACTGACAAACAGAGCCATCTAATTTCCTCTTCTATGCTACCAGATTGATGTAGAAACCAGGGAAAGAATGTTCAGGCTGAAATGAATAGAAAAAGCATTATTAAATGGGTAACAGAGTAATTAAAGCATGAAGCCTATACCTTAAGATAATGGTAATGGTTTTTTTTAGCTCATTAATTGGGTAAGAACAATTTCCTTAGTGACTCTCAGATATTTGAATATGGAATACTTTTTACTTTGCTAGAAATAGAGAGTGGAATTATCATGGAGCTTGTAAAACAAATAGGTTTTAGCCACCAAAAGTGTAATTACAAGTCAGAAAACCCAGGATGAATTGGTCCTACAGAGATAATTTTTTCCTCCATACTATAGAATTCATTAAGACTCATAGAGAGAGGGTAAATCTACCTTCTACTAAAAGATTTCCATTTCAAAACCTTTTCACCACATGCAAAAACATTTCATTACATTTGGGACACAACACGTTTTTACATGATTTATTATTTATTTATTTATTTATTTATTTATCTGTATCGAACGTGGGGCTCTAATTCACAACCCATGGGTCAAGAATCACATGCTCTTCTGACTGAGCCAGCCAGGCACCCCAACATGTTTTTGACGAAAAACATTGCCCAGCTTGTGGGATCATGTACCTTATTCATCATATCTGAATTCTGATCATTTTTGGCAATTTCTAAATATCAAATTCACCCTCAAAGTGAGAGAATTTGTCAATCTGATAATATTCAAAAGAAAGTGCCATAGACTCAGAAAGTAATTCCACAGCACAGGAGAAATTTCAGAAATATTGTGAGCTAAGTCTGCAAAAAGAAACATGGGGTGGTATCATGTCACTATCTCCCAAGATATCTTGAAGGGGACTTGCTCAGTTAAGTTCTGAGAGATTTGCTATAAATCAGGATCTTTTTAAAAAAATATTTTATTTATTTATCCATGAGAGACATACACAGGCAGAAACATAGGCAGAGGGAGAAGCAGGCTCCCACCGGGGAGCCTGATGAGAGACTCAATCCCAGGACCCTGTTATCAGGATCTGAGCAGAAGGCAGGTGCTCAACTACTGAGCCACCCAGATGCCCCTATAAATCAGGATCTTAGCCTTATAGTCATAAGTTATAAACTTTGGGAGGCCTGGGTGGCTCAGCGGTTTGGTGCGTGCCTTCGGCCCAGGGTGTGATCCTGGAGACCTAGGGCTCCCTGAATGGAGCCTGCTTCTCCCTCTGCCTGTGTCTCTGCCTCTTTGTCTCTCATGAATAAATAAATAAAAACTTATAAATAAATAAATAAAATGGATGAGGTTATAGGGGATTTTATCCTCTATTCCTTTAAAGTCTACTTCCTGCATTTTCCACAATGATTATGTAATATTATGGTAATCAAGATCAAAAAGAAGTTTAAAGCTGCAAAAAAAAAAAAAAAAAAAAGGTATGTTCCATCTTCACATGTATTTCTTTTCCCCTGTGTGGAAGGATATCATCCTAAACATTTGAGCTGGTTCAGGTTCCACTTATTGTTTGTTCTCAGTAGCAATTTCCTAAGTAAACAAGAAAACAAAATGAAAAATAAAAGCTAAAATACAAATCACCTTTTTGTAACATAGCTTTCCTTCTGCCTCTACTGCAAAGCAATCTAAATATGCCTTTACTCTCCGATTTTAGTATATGTGCTGCTGAAGCGACCACTCCCTTTACTCTCAACCTTTGAACCCAGGTGTCACCTTTGGTGTTTTCACTAAGGGGGAAATGGTCTCTGCCAGCCACTGTAAGCTTCTCTGCCCCCGCTCCCTTCTTCTCCCCCGCCCCTAGGACTTCAGCCCCTTTCCATTACCCATTCCCCCATCTCCATTTCCAGTATCCATCCATACCGGATATTTAGAGCCCTGAAGGGTCCTCTGCCTTTTGCCCAGGGAGTAATTTCTGCATTTTTAACCAATCCTGCCAGCCATTCAGGATAAACAGCTATTTCAGAAGGTGGCCTCAGGTTCTCCTTCCGTCTTGGTGGCATCCCTCTGAGGCCTCAGAGGCCTCCCTCGGGGGTCTTTGACACTGAGGGGGGTGGGCGCCGTTGGGGAGCCGCAGCTCTGGCCAGCTCCCCGGGCCCAGACACTCAAAGAGCAGGAAAATGATTCCAGGCCGCGTCACAGGGCACCGTGTTGACACCAAGGTGCATGCTGCCCTCCTCCTGGGGGCAATTCCCAGGCCCCTTTCTGCCCCCGGCGAATCCGGTAGGCGCAGCGCGGGAGTGACCTGGAGGAGTCTGCTCCGGCCCTTGGGGAGCGCGTGGCCTGCTCACCAAAAGCTCAGAAAGGCCGTGACTCCAATTCCAGTTTATCCCGAGGCGCCTCGGGATATCTGGGGACGCGCAGAGGACCTTCTCCCGGCCTCATTAGTAAGGAGAGTTAGTTGTGCCTTTCCAGGGCCCGGTCCGGTTTTGATCCAGGAATTTGGAATCTTGTACCGGTTCCGGCCTCTTGTTAGGAGGCTTAGCGAATCCGTAGCCTCCTTGCTCCTTGCTCGGCTGTACTGGGTACACTAACCTCGCTCTAGTTCCCAACTTACTTTACTACTTTTATTTCTTTACTGTCACTTCTCTTGTTTCATTGTAGCGTCCTTACTTGTCTTAGTCTTTGATATTGTATGTCCCTTTTAAAATTCCTTTTTTTTTTTTAAGATTTATTTATTTATTCATAAGAGACACACACAGAGAGGCAGAGACACAGGCAGAGGGAGAAGCAGGCTCCATGCAGGGAGCCCGATGCGAGACCCGATCCCAGATTCTGGGATCACTCCCTGGGCCGAAGGCAGATGCTCAACCGCTGAGCCACCCAGGTGTCCCCCTTTTAAAACTTCTTAACAGGGACGCCTGGGTGGTTCAGTGGTTCAGCGCCTGCCTTAGGCCCAGGGCATGATCCTGGAGTCGGGGTTTGAGTCTCGCATGAGTCTCGCATGGGGCACCTTGCATGGAGCCTGCTTCTCCCTCTGCCTGTGTCTCTGCCTCTCTCCCTCTCTATGTCTCTCATGAATAAATAAATAAAATCTTAAAAAAAAAAAAAAAGAAAACCTCTTAACATCTTTCTGGGGACAAAGTAGAAGATCAACAAAGCCAAATCAGTTTTTAAAATATCTGTGTTAGGGGTGTCCATTTTTCTGCTATTTCTGTCTTCTTATCAGCATCCCCCTAAATCCAAAAGCAGATCCCAACTCCATCAGTCTGATTATGCAAATATCTTAAACTTCAAAAATGTGGTATTAATCCAATTATATATACATCTTTAGCAGGCAGGGATCAGGTCAGCTGAGGCAGGCTGCAGCAGCAGAAAGCAGGAGGAGCCTAGGCTGGGAGTTTTTCGTTTCCAGCTCTGCCGAGCTCTAGGTGTTTGACCTTGGGCAGGGCCCTTCTCTCCGGATCTGTTTCCTTGTTTATAAAATGAAGGGGTTGGACCAGGTCACTGTTAAAATCCCTTCCAGCTCTGAAATTCATTGACTCTCTGACCCACTGTGGGCGCTTAATAAATAACAAGCACACTCACAGAACCTCAAGAATGACTTGTGTTCATTCAGATGCTTTGGTCAACAAATATTTACTTGGCACCCATCCGGAATGTGGATGTGGCTGCGGTGAGGGACAAATCAGAGATGGACCCCTGTGGGTCCCGCAGAGGCTCCAAACCTAACCAGGAGACTTAGACACTTGTTTGTCCTCACTGTCAGAGGATGCCAAGTTTTTACACGATCACTAGAAGCTGAACCTCCTTGCCAACAAAAAGAACTGAAGGCATGGGGGGGGAGAAAGTAGTATTCATGAGACAGGAAGTTATTTACCTTTAGAGAAAAAAAATCAGGGGATCCCTGGGTTGCTCAGCGGTTTAGCGCCTGCCTTCGGCCCAGGGCCTCATCCTGGAGACCAGGGATTGAGTTCCCATGTTGGGCTCCCTGCATGGAGCCTGCTTCTCCCTCTGCCTCTCTCTCTCTCTCTCTGTGTCTCTCATGAATAAATAAATAAAATCTTTAAAAAAATATGGAGTAGAGGGGGATAGAGGCTTTAAAAAATATAAAATCAATGGTTAATTTTCATACTCTATAAGTCAAAAAGAACCTATTTAAGAATATGAAAGACGTTATGGGTAATTTAGTTTTGCCACAAAATTATCACGCTTGGTATATTTTGCCTTTAAAATTAATCATTGCTAATTATAAATGTGCTGATTTTTGTTCTAAATTGTTTGCACTTTTTAACACACATGTAATTTTAAGCCGCTGATAGCATCTTTTAGGGTTTGCCAGTTCATGAGGAACTGGAGCCAAGTTAAGAATAAGCCATCAATACTATAAAAAAGCTGTGTCCATTAAGTGTCCCATAACTATAAGAAGTACCCACCCATTTTCAGAAAAAAGGCTGAGAAAGAAAGGAGGAGAAAGCCTGGCCAAATATAACCTTTTTCCATAAGCAATCTTCTCATATTCCTTGTTTTTGCAAACCGTTCAAGGAAGAGTTCTTAGTTATAATTGCTGCATTTTAATCATCTCAGGGGATCTCAAAATACTGAGGATTTCTCTTGGGACAACGCATCTTTACCTTCCTAAAGGCCATATTGTTGCATTTTTCCTCATAAGTATTGACAGACAGATGCAGATTCCTGTTCATGTTTTAGAGGGTCGATGTGTCAGAGGCAGAGCTGGACAAAGAACCTGTGGTCCGGATGATGCAGAATTCTAGACCAGGGGGATCCCTGGGTGGCTCAGCGGTTTAGCGCCTGCCTTTGGCCCAGGGCGCGATCCTGGAGTCCCGGGATCGAGTCCCGCATCGGGCTCCCTGCGTGGAGCCTGCTTCTCCCTCCTCCTGTGTCTCTGCCTCTCTCTCTCTCTCTCTCTCTCTCTCTCTATCATGAATAAATAAATAAAAATTAAAAAAAAAAAAGAATTCCAGACCAAATATCTGGACAAATCACCTGAAAATCTTTTCTTGTCCTGCAAAATGTAAAACCATATCCCCAACATTAGTGGCCACATGTGCTTTGTAATTAAAACAAATTCAGGAGGACCATAACTCATGCTCATGCCTTCTGGCCCAGGAGCTGTGCAGCACTCTGACTACTTCCTGCTTCTCAAAAAGCATTTCGATTTCCTTCCAACCTTCCAAATGGAAATAAACTTGAAGTCTTTTTTTTTTTTTATTGTATCCATCAAGGTCTTTGCCTGAGTGATAGCTGGCACAGGGGCACTTGGCTTTACACAAGACCTCTGGGAGATTAAAAAAGGCTGGAGTCACTTCCATTCTTTGAAGGTCCAGGTCTAATTGTCTTTTAATGGAGATGTTCAAAGTAGGGTAAACATATTTGGTAGTTTTTTGCAAACGCTTAGTTTTAATAAGCTGAAACTCTTTTTTTAAAAAAATATTTTATTTATATATTCATGAGAGACACAGAGAGAGGCAGAGACATAGACAGAGGGAGAGGCAATCTCTTCGCAAAGAGCCCCATGTGGGATTCCATCCCGATGTGAGATCATGACCTGAGCCAAAGGCAGAAGCTCAACCCCTGAGCCACCCAGGCGTCCCAATAAGCTGAAACTCTTAATGCGCGCGCGCGCGCACACACACACACACACACACACACACACACACACAAATACAACGCAGGGCACCTGGGTGGCTCAGCGGTTACGCGTCTGACTTTGGCTCAGGTTGTGATCCCAGGGTCCTGGGATTGAGCCCCATAGCAGGCTCCCTGCTCAGTGGGGAGCTTGCTTGTCCCTCTCCCTCTGCCTGCTGCTCCCCCTGCTCGTGTTCTCTCTCTCTCAAATAAATAAATAAAATATTTTTTAAAAAATATTCCATAAGAAATAATAATATAAATAATAATAGTGATGCAATAAAAAAAATAAGTCTAGACAATTGCAGAATTTATTAAAATATTACTTTATAGTACATAACTATTGGTGCAGCTTGTCACAGGGCTAAGTCAAAGTTGCATGAAGATTATTTTATTTTAATCCCATCAGGCTTTTCTATGACCTGTACTTTTAACTTCAACTGAAGATAAAGGCGAAACATTTAAACCCAAGGCACCAGTGCAATGCTTCCCACCCCCCAATCCCCACCTTTGAGTTGTGGCATAAAATGCACTTTCATTTTTTTTCTTTTTTTTTTAAGACTTTATTTATTTATTCATGAGAGACCAGAGGGAGAGAGAGAGGCAGAGACATAGGCAGAGGGAGAAGCAGGCTCCATACATGGAGGCCGATCTGGGACTCGATCCCTGGACCTGGATCATGACCTGAGCCAAAGTCAGACACTTAACCGCTGAGCCACCTAGGTGTCCTTAAAACCCACTTTCAAGTCTTCAGGCCCACTTGCAGACAGCATCCCCATCAGGTATAGATATTCTAAAACTAAGGAACTAAAATGTAGCCGCCCTAAACATAGGACTGTACCTCTCCTATCAGTTTGCTAGGGTTTTAAATGACATTGTTTTGGCCTACGCATTCTTTTCTTTTGAAGACAGCAGCTCTCCTATGAATAGCTTTTTATGTTCCTTATCCCTTTCTTGGATCTTCTGTAGCTCTGGAGAGCACCCAACTTGATGATGTCACAAGGAAGCAAGTTTGGGCCATGCAGAGAGCATCCTATTGTGGTCATCGGCAGCTCTCCTTCCTGTTGTCAACCATTCTGTTCAGTCAGCAAACCAGTCACCTCTCTCTCCCTGTCTTGTGCAGGGTCTCCCACACTGATAGCTGATATCTGCTCTCTTTCTGACTTCTACTCTCTGTGAAACAAGCTAACCAAAAATACGTTGGGGTGTTGATATCTTATAAACTGTGACCTCTCTATCCGTTAATCTGTAAATATTTTGAAAGATAATACTTGGCTGATTGCTACTTAAGCAGATTCCCTTCCCCAGTCATAGGCTAACTCTAAGGGAGACTTTTCTCAGAGTCTGTCTGCAAGGCAAACAGTATGTTGATCTTAATAATTAAAGCATTTCCTGCCAGGATGCATTTTCAGTTTGTAGGCTGTAAGTGCTCCAGAAAATACAAATTGGTCTAGTCATTACCCTTCCCTCAGCCCCTGAATCAGTGATGGACCCAGGAACATTTTTTATATGATAGCATCAGATATTTGATTTCTTGAGACTAATGATTAGATGCTCCTTGCAATGATGCATTGAAGAAAAAAAGAAGAAGAAGAAGGCAGCTGTGGGAGTTCTAGATCGAGAAGTACACATGGAAGAGATAAATGGATGGATGTAGGATTTTATTCATTGTAAGGATCTCACAATCACATTTTAACCTGTTATTTTGTTGAAGATACAGCTAAAAGTCTTATGAATATCTCATCTTAAACTGTATCTTATCTTTTTTAAGTATGCCAACACAAAACTATTTTTTTTTAATTTTAGGGTGGTTTTCAGGGAAAAAAATAAAAATAAAACTGGGCAAACGACCATAAATGGCTTCCTTTTATATTCTCAGGTGCTCTGCAGCTGCCCTCCTGTGAGTACCCTGGAGTTCTCATGTAGTGAGAACTCAAAACAAGTCAGGGCGAGGGTCAAATTCTGACCCAGCAGTCATTAGCAGTGAGACCCAGAGTACATTACTTGGCCATCTCATGCCTCTACTTACTCCTAGAGCTTTTGGGAGAATGAAAGAAATGAAAATACCTGGTTTTCCTGAGATAAATTTGTTGCAGACCGTGCTAATCCCCATTCCTCTGAGATGATGAAGGTTCTAGAGAATGTGAGGAGCTTCTTTGATGGTCTCAGTTTAATGTAATGTCTTAAGGGGAGGACAGAAGTACCACCATGAGGAGGAGCCCTTGACATTTTGTGGTGGGCAATACGGAGCACTTACCAGTGCCCACCTATATTTGTCTTTCCATCCCTCTACCTGGCTGCCAACTGCCACCTACTTCAGTCACCTGAGTTACAGGCATTTGACATCTCTTTGCTTCTTCTTCCAGGTTAACGAGTGGTCAAAAAGTAGGAGTAGTTTGTGCCACCATGTTCAGATAGACAAGAATTCTCAACCATGTAAGACGGACACTAAATACATTCAAAGTATCATGAAGTGGTCTTTTTTTTTTTTAAAGAAAAAAAGATTTTATTTATTTACTCATGAGAGACACACACAGAGAGAGACAGAGACACAGGCAGAGGGAGAAGCAGGCTCCATGCAGGGAGCCCGATGCGGGACTCAATCGTGGGACTCCAGGATCACACCCTGGGCTGAAGGCAGGCGCCAAACCGCTGAGCCACCCAGGGATCCCCTGAAGTGGTCTTTAAAAAGAGACCTCACCCTTGCTTTTTTGACTATTTTTGTGCAAAGCTTTCCATGTAGACCCAGTAAAATTTCTCATTTGTTTATTTGTATGGTCCACTGCTAACTTTCGTCAGCAAGGACTTGTGCTAACCCCATTGAGAACCCACCATGCCCACAGTCATTGCACTTCCTGACCCATCTGTCACAGACAAGTTTTGTCTAGCAGGTGTTCCTTTCCAAAGTTTCTCCTTCTGATGTCAAGGACTGTGAAGATTACTTGGGATCGTTGTAATAGGTGGGAGGAGATATAAGCTCTTACTTTCAGGAATAGTTACAATCAGTCAAAAATAGAAATAAATTGGGATTCTCTGCCTTGGGTTCCCTAGTGGAGGCTGCTTCTTCTCCCTGTTCCAAAGTCCTTTCTCCAGCTTTTTGAGCTGCATTAGAGTTAGGATCTGTAGGTTTCTCCTATCAAAGCGTTGGCTTTTTTTCTACCAATTCATTCTCTTCTACATTTTTCTCTGTTGTTTCTCCCTTGTTTCTGTTCATCACTTTCTGGTCTTTTTTTCTGATTCTGGCATTATTTCTTGCCTTCTAATTTCTCATTTCTCATCTTTTCCATAAAAGGAATAAGCTTCATCATTGCTGACCAAGTCTATTTTTTGTTCTCTGTGGGCTTCTGCTGTAGCTCCATTCAAAACTGCCAGTGTACAGTGGGGCCTGATAAAACCATAGAAAGCAGAGAACCCACCCCAAAAATAAATAGTTACTTCCTTCTTGGAAGGGCCTTTAGTAGTACAACCAATACATCTTTCATCAAAACTGTGAAGGGCAAACTTTTTCCATACCAAATGAGCTCCATGAAACTGGACTGCTGTGTGCAGTCAACAAATACTTCTTGAGCCTCAACAGGGCCAGACAGTATGAAAGGTAATGAGTCCAAGACACTTACTGGTTTGGTGTCTGTCCTTGTGAAGGCAAGCACAAAGGTACATCAATGACACCCCTTCTCCCACTTGTCCTACCCTTTATGCACAATATTTTCTCCTACCACTTATCATCATCTGATGTGTCTTGTATTTTACCATTTTATCATCAGTTTTCCCCCAACTAGAATGGAGCACCATGAGACAGGGATTTTTGCATTTTGATTCATGGCTGGATCCCTAGCACCTGAACACTGCCTAGCATTTGAAGGTCTCAAATATATATATGCTGAACAAATTAAATGCAACATGATGCATGTGGTATCAGAAATGTGGATGAAGTACTATGGAATTATAGGAATCCACTTGAAATTAAGAGTCACTGTGTGTGTGTGTGTGTGTGTGTGTGTGTAAATCAGATCCAAAGGAGCCCCAAATGGGCTGTTTACTCAGTGGGGAGTCTCCTTCTCCCTCTCTTTTTGCCCCTCCCCCCACTGCTCATGCTCTCTCTCAAATAAATAAATAAAATATTTTTAAAAAGATAAGATTCATAGAGAAATTTGATGCTTTTGGGTTTATGTAAGTAAAATATCAAAGAGTTCAGAAGAGGCATAGTCATCTGGTGCCAGGTCAAGATCTGTATAGGAGAGGGAAATGTGACATTTCCTACCCTTAGAGCTCATCGAGTTGTGTTACAAATGCCTACATTTCATTTAGAAAGAGGAATGGGGAGCATTCTCAGGGCTTCCTTAGAATACGAAAGGCAACCAAGGTCACAACTGTCAGAGGCACTTGGGAGAGGCCTAAAAACTCAGCTGTGAGGAGTCCTGGTTTCTTTCCCACTTCTACTATGTGACCTTGAGCATGTTATTTTACCTCTTGAGCCCTGCTTTCTCAGAATATAATAATATGGACCTTGTAGAGGTATCCTAGAATTAAATGAGGTAATGAATGTAGTTTTTAACACAGTATCTGCCTTTAAGCCCACAATAGAAAAGTTAGCTATTCTTATAATAACTGCGGTCACAAGAGGGAAAAACAGCTCAGATATGGATGCCACAGGGCGTAGGGACACCACATTGCTAAGGGTATATATGTAATTTCAAGTAAGATCTAAACTACTTCCTCTCCCCCCAGCTTGTTATTCCTATACAAAGTGACACTGAATGCAACATAAATATTAATATCTCCTCCCATTCCCAAACTTTCCCAAACCTAGTAAGAAACTGAGAAGAGAGAGACCACGCTCTCTTTTTTTCTCCTGCTGCTGAGCAGCTAGGATGATTTTCTTCCACTCAGAAGACAGTTGTTACCTAGGTGACAATGCCATCATCCTGCTCCTCCCCTCACACTCACACCTTTTCCACTCTCCATTACTTCTTCTGTAAAAGCTTTTAGCAGAAAAACTTGAAACCACAATTTTACAAGCTGCTATAGCCATCTATTTAAAACATTTTTTTTCTTTCCTGAATGCATGCAAACATATTTTTTAATATAGTGAAGAAAACACCTCTTGTCTAGGGCAAAAGAGGGGACTAAAAAAAGCACACATTGAAAGAGAAAGAAAGAAGGTGCTAGAAAGCAAGAAAGCCAGCAGGTCCACTGGGCCTAGGTGAATTTTTCTGGAGGTTGACTTCCTGGGGTTGAGTGGCTTTGTAAATTGGTGTTTGACTTCTGAAAAAAAAAATTGGGGTCCAAGGTCAGACTTGACCTCTGGGTCTTGCCCTGTGTGGACTACTTGGGCACTAGATGAAATTTTGATCCCATAAGGTAGAGCTCTTGCCTGTCCTATAAATTTTAGCTTAAGCTTGTCATCCTAGAGCAAGGTTTCTCAACTTTGGCACTGTTGCTATTTTGAATCAAATAATTTTTGTTTGGGAAGCAGTCCTGTTCATTGCTATAAGATGATTAGCAGGGATGCCTAGGTGGCTCAGCAATTAAGCCTTTGTCTCAGGGTCTGATCCTGGGGTTCCAGGATTGAGTCTCACATCAGGCTCCCTATAAGGAGCCTGCTTCTCCCTCTGCCTATGTCTCTTCCTCTCTGTCTCTCATGAATAAATAAAAAAAAAAAAAAAAAAAAAAAAGATGATTAGCAGAATACCTAGTCTTCACCCATTAGATACAAGCAGCAACTTCTCCTCCAATGCAATTGTCACAACTAAAAATGTTTCCAGACATTACCAAATGTACCCTGGGGTACAAAATTGTCTCCATTTAGAACCACTGCTCCAAAGGAAGAGAGATTAGAGGGATGCACAATACTTGGGTTCATAGCTGGTACAGAATTTTATAATATTTTAAAAATATTTGATTTATAAAACTCTAATCAACACAAATCTTATTTCTCCCCACCACCAAAAATAAGTGCTTAGTTAAGCAAAGTACACCTATATAAAAACAATCCTTCCTTATGGAGCCTGGCTGGCTCAGTTAGTAGAGCATGACTTTTGATCTTGGGGTCATGAGTTCAAATCTAACATTTGGTCTAGAACTTACTTTAAAAAAAAAACAAAAAACAAAAAACAAAAATACCACAATCCTTTCTTATACGTAAATGGCCCAGGGGTGCCTGAGTGGTTCAGTTGGTTGAGCAGGTAAGTGGCAGACTCTTGATTTTGGCTCAGGTCATGATCTCAAGATTGTGAGATGAGCCCCACAGTCTGGCTCCAGGCTCAGCACTTAATGGGGAATCTAGTTGAGATCATCTCCCTCTGCTTCTCCCCTACTTGCACTGTCTCTCTCTATCTCATAAATAAGTAAATCTTTTTTTAATGGCCCAATTAATACATAATTGTTAGGTTTGAAAAAGAGACAACACTATGACCAACTCAAGTTCAACCTTAGGATTTAAATAGAATATTGAGAAGGCAATTTCTCCCATGAGCCTCCCTTTAGAACAGAAACAGAAGTTGCTCTTACAGAAGACCAGTCCAAGAAACAAGTCTTCCTAGAATATGTATTTGCATTTCCTGTTCCCTCTAGCTAGTAAGTTTTCTCCAAAGAGCCATGTGTCTCCCTTGCTTACTTTCTTCAGGTATCTGTTTAAAGATGTCCTCATTAGAAAGGCCTTCCAAGACCAACCTTTAAAAATAGCACCTTCCCCAATCTGGCATACTTTATCCTGGATGGCACTTCTCACTATCAGATACACTGTCGATTTCATTTTTCATTGTTGTCTGCCCTCTCTGCCCCTAAAATGTCAGTTCCAGGTGATCAGGGGTTTTGTTTTCACCTTCAAGTAGTGCCTCGCACTAGATAGTTCTCAGTAAATATCTGTTGAATGAGCCTATGAATAGAGGTGGTGAGTGGTGGGCAAGGAGATGCCTGTCAGACCCAAGAAAGGCTCAAAGTGCTCCCCTGGGATGGGAGACTTTTCACTGCATATTGTATAGTACCTTTTTTTTTTTTTTAAAGGACCTTTTGAGTTTTGAATCCTGTGAAAATAATAGCTACCTAAAACAATTAAAATGCAAAAGAAAAACACTTTTTTCTGCTTTTTTCCTTTCACCAAATGGGGCAAATAATGCCTGCCCCACCATCTCCACATTGCTGTACAGGAGTATCCTACACTCGAGGTGTTTTCACTATGTCTCATTTACCCCTGGTGTAAAACTGACTTGCGTTTATTGTTTGCATAACATAAAATGACAGATTGTTTTAGATCCTCATTCCTCATTTTGAGAGCCTCTTGGCCTCTTTTAAATCATGCGTCGGTGTTTCTTCAGTTTTTCAAGTATTTTCAGCCATATAAAAGCAAAAAAGAAAAAAGAATAGCAAAGCTATCAGTATGTGTCATCTGCAATTATGAAGAGCAATTATTTCAAGCATGTTGTATCTACTTAACTTGATAGCTGCTTTCTGAGAAAAGTGAAGTGTAAATTCAAATTTTGTAAATCAAAAAGTTTAAATGCATCATGGACACATTCTAAGATGATCCTGTGGTGAAAATATTTTTACTTTTAAAAAAATGGAACAAAAATCCTTCTACACAGCAAATAATTATTCCTGTGGTCTTGTGATTTATAAGATGAAATATATATTTAGTCTTTGTCCTGCGTTTCTGCAACAGAGCTTCTAAAACTCTTGGAATTTCCAAACTGATGAGAATGTCTTTTGTTATATTAATAAGGTGACTTTTGGACTGTACCTAAGGATGGGGGCTGGTTGCCAGGGGAACCAACCTAGAGATCAGACTATTGGAACTTCTAATCCCACCTCCCTGATTTCCAGGGAAGGGGAGAGGGGCTGGAGGTAGAATCCATCACCAGTGGCTGATGATTTCATCAATCATGCCTATGTAATGAAGCCTCCTTAAAAACCCAAAAGGACAAGATTCAGAGAATATGTGGTCAACACATGGACATTTGGGGAGAGTGGCATACTCCCAGAGGGTGCAGAACCCCCTTGATCCTTTCCCCATACCCTATCCTATGCATTTCTGCCATCTGGCTGTTCCTAAATTCTCTCTCTTTATAATAAACTGGTGATCTAATAAGTGAAAGTTTAAGCCATTCCAGCAAACCATTCCTTTTCTTTTTTATTTTTTTAAAGATTTTATTTATTTATTTATTCATGAGAGACAGAGAGAGAGAGATAGGCAGAGGGAGAAGTGGGCTGCATGCAGGAAGCCTGATGTGGGACTTGATCCCGGGACTCCAGGATCATGTCCTGGGCCGAAGGCAGACACTCAACTGATGAGCCACCCAGGCGTCCCACCAGCAAGCCATTCCACCTAAGAAGGGTGTCATGGAACCTCTGACCTACAACCCATTTGTCAGAAGCACAGGTGATAACCTGAACTTGTGGCTGGAGTCTGAAGATGGGACAGAGCAGTCTTGTGGAGGTGAACCCTTAACACGTGGAAGCTTCCAGTACATAGTGTCAGAATTCAGTTGAATTGTAGGACATCCAGCTGATGTCCAAGAATTGCTTGCATGGTGGTATGGGGGGAAGCTCCATGCACACTGGAATTTGGTGTGGAACTGTAATCCTTTATTCTATCTGGCTTGGCCTTGTCATGTCCAAGCTACATACACATTTCACATCTGGCTCCTGAGTGGCATGACTGAGAGTATAAGGGGCAGGGAGAATCACAAAGATCCTGAAATACATCTGCTTACTCGATGTATTCGAACTCTTCAGACAGGCTACATATAAGGGTCAGGGTGGGGGTGGGGTGTGCAAAAATGAATAAACATAAATGAATGAATGAATGATGAAACAAACAGTGGGACTGCTTTATGGTGAAGCAAAAGTAGAAGTTTGCACAAGTTACTCTATCTTTTTGGAACTCGGGGCAAAGGAGCAAAATAATGCAGAAACATATTATGCAGAAAATAATCACTTTAGGAAATTTTTGGGTAGCCTGATAGTTTTTTGGAATGCCATAAAAGTACAGAAGGCAGAGTAGCCTACCATTCAAAGTTGAGAGATGGGACAGGTCCTGCTGTGGGCAAAATAACCACAGGGGGTGAGGAGGCAAGCTGGATATATTTAAGATGCACAAATTTGCCCAAACCAAGATCTACAGGACAGTTCTGCAAGGCTCAGGGCCAAGCCATCTTTTTACCTGCTTTTACAAAGAAGAAATAACCATCAGTGCTAATAATAACAATAATAATTATTTTATATATTATATATTATAATATAATAACAATAATAATAATTTCATCGTGAAATTTTTTTAAAGATTTTATTTATTTATTCATGAGAGAACAGAGAGAGAAAGAGAGGCAGAGACACAGGCAGAGGGATGATGACACAGGCAGGCTCCATAGAGGGAGCCCGACGTGGGACTCAATCCCAGGACTCCAGGATCACACCCTGGGCTGAAAGCAGGCACTTTAACTGCTGAGCCACCCAGGTGTCCCTCATCATGAAATTTAAAAAACAAACTCTTGGGGCATGTGGGTGGCTCAGTGGTTGAGCGTCTGCCTTTGACTCGGCGTGATCCCAGGGTCCTGGGATCGAGTCTCACATCAGGCTCTGTGTAGGGAGCCTGCTTCTCCCTCTGCTTATGTCTCTACCTCTCTCTCTGTGTCTCTCATGAATAAATAAATAAAATCTTCTAAAAAGAAAAAAAATACTCTTTAAGGAAGTGACATGCCCACATCACCTGTGATGATTGGGATTCACTACAAGGATATTGGGTAGCAAAGAACTTGTTGCTTCTTTAGAGCTTCTAGGTACCTCTGCTCCCTAGGCAGCTCAGTGCAGCAGGAGAGAAGAAGAACAGTAGCTTAGTGACCTTAGTATACAGCCTGAGCAGCCACTTCAACCTCTCCTTGTACACTTCATGTTTGAGCCTTCCAAAATGAGAGTGTTGAATTGGCTTGTCCCCATTTAAAATGGACAGTTTCACATCAAGCCACCTTCAGCCTACCTGTGGCTGCCTAGGGCTGTGGATCAATTCCCTGGCTAGCCCTATCAGTTGCAGCTAAAGAGCACGGTTAGTCACTCAACATAGAAGGCACAAGCCATGACAACTTCTACAGAAAAGAATTCGGCTGCTTTCAGTAAAAGGCAGCTGTGGGTATGGTGGGAAGAGGTTTTTTCCCAACCACGCTATATCTATTGATGGCAGTGCTGTTCTAGCCATGAGGGTTATCTGTAACCTCTTGCCTGTATATCTGACCAATCATCAAGACTTCTCAGGACTTCTTTGTCAGGTTCTTCCATTCGTCCCCATTCAGGGCAGACAGACATGTGTTGCTCAGAGCCCACTTCAGGAAATGACTCGCTGTCCAATGGTGGGGGTATGATTGTCCAAGAGCCTCCAGCTGTCGGCTCCGTCAGTCTCTGCCTCAGCTTTTCAGGTCAAGGTCACACTCTTCTTGGGAGGATCCCTGGTCAATAACTGAACAAGATGGTGGTGCACAGGCCTAGCCATTTCCCCTCAATGCAAGATTCCTCTAGCAAGCCATCTCTGCGACACCGCTGCTCCTGGGGCTGGCCAACGTGGTCAGGTCTGATGATTTGACTGCTCTGCCTGCCCAGTTCTGCTTTCTCCCCTTTTCCTTGGTAAGTCTTCCCTCCCAGTAAGCCTTTTGTACTCGCATCTCTTTCTCAGCCTCTATTTCTTAGAGAATCTAGGCTGTGATGTTGGCTCTCTTCTCTGAACCCTAAGGTGAGTCCCACCGCAGGATGTGTGGTGGTGTTTGAAAAAGTTTTCTGAGATCCTGCGCCTGTCCCAGTGATTCTCATATGTCCAGCTGGGAATGGTGGAAAGAGCCATTGACTTTTTCTGAGAGAGGAGAGGTGTAAAGGAAAACACAAATGATATGTTCAAAATTTGAATAACCATCATATGAAAAAAATGAAAAATGGGTACAAACTTCCAGGTTTGGGTTCAATATCGAAATTTTTTTCTTTCTTCTTTCTTTCACTTGAAAAAAATAACAATTAGAAGTATTCAACAGGGGGCACCTGGGGTGCTCAGAGGTTGAGTGTCCGCCTTTGGCTCAGGATGTGATCCTGGAGTCCTGGGATCAAGTTCCGCAGAGGCTCCCTATTGGGAGCCTGCCTCTCCCTCTGCCTGTGTCTCTGCCTTTCTCTCTGTGTCTCTCATGAATGAATAAATAAAATCTTAAAAAGAAAAGAAAAGAAAAGAAATATTCAACAGAAGTCAAATTAGTTGCTGTCTGAAATGGGAACATCCTGGCACTGGCCTATTCAAAAGGCTGTATTTATTGAATGAGCGGTTGGGCCACACGGATTGTAAAGTCTAGGTTCTATGATTCCAATAAGAATTCAAAATTCTTCACCTGCTTCAGGTGATACAAAGAAGAAAACTGTCCCTGACTCTAATAGTTCACAATCTAATTAGCAAGACCCTGTGTCAAGCAGATCTCATTCAAAATTATTCTATATAAATAGAACTGTGTACAATACCATTCATTCTATACCAAATATGTGCACTCCCCTAATATGTAAAGTCTTAAAAGCATACTTAAAAACTAGATTTGAGGGCAGCCCGAGGGGCTCAGTGGTTTAGCGCCGTCTTCAGCCCAGGGTGTGATTCTGGAGACCCTGGATCGAGTCCCATGTCAGGCTCCCTGCATGGAGCCTGCTTCTCCCTCTTGCCTGTGTCTCTGCCTCACTCTCTCTCTCTCTCTCTCTCTCTCATTAGTAAATAAATAAAATCTTTTTTAAAAAATAGATTTGAGGGATCCCTGGGTGGTGCAGCGGTTTAGCGCATGCCTTTGGCCCAGGGCGCGATCCTGGAGACCCGGGATCGAGTCCCACGTCGGGCTCCCGGTGCATGGAGCCTCCTTCTCCCTCTGCCTATGTCTCTGCTTCTCTCTCTCTCTCTGCGACTATCATAGCCCCTACTCCTGTAATTTCCTCCCTCTATTATAGGTTTGGAACTTTGTCCTTCAGGTCATGAACAAGAACCATCTATTTCTTTGAGGTAGGAGCCAGATTAAAATGGAAAAGGGGAACCACTAAGAGGTGTATTGCAGGGGATCTTAATTTTGAAACAAAATAAAAATTATGGTTTGAAAATTAAAATTTTAAAAAGCTCCAAAGTGAAAAGAAAAGAGATAAGCAAAAGTTATAAGGATAATACTCAAACTTGTTTGTTTCTTTTCAATATGTTAATTAAAAATTAATATTAGCAAATACCAATATTCATCCTTTACACTAATCCTTGGAAACTTTTGGATATTTTTTAATTGAATGAAATATCAATTGGAAGAAATCAGCTTTTAGATCTTAGGCCTATAGGGGAGGAAACCTAGGTATGCGTAACAGATCACATATTGTCCACATTTATACATGTTAGATTCCAATAAGTTTATAGGATAATATATGCAATGATATCTGCAAACATAGCTGAGGGCAGGTTTAAGGGCAAAGCGAGTTTTAGAGTAGTTCAAGCTTAGAAAACAAGTACAAATAATGATGGGAGGCAGGGGACCATAGTGGTTAACATACCATGTCAGAATCTGGCTTTGTTTGGATTCCAGTGCTGCCTCTTACTAACTGAAGACTCTTGAGTGAGTTACTTCAATTTTGTGTGTCTCTGTTTTCTGTAAAATAAGAATAAAGAAACTTACTTCATATTAGTTTTTTTTAAAAGATTTTATTTATTTATTCATGAGAGACACAGAAAGAGAGGCAGAGACACAGGCAGAGGGAGAAGCAGGCTCCATGCAGGGAGCCCGTTGTGGGACTCGATCCCAGATCTCCAGGATCACACCCTGGGCTGCAGGCTGTGCTAAACCCTAGGCCACCAGGACTGCCCTATACCCCATTCTTCTTACTATGCCAACTGCCTCTAAGAGTTGTGATGCAATCAAATTAACCTGTAAATAAAATTAAGATATTTTAAACAATCTAACCAATTGTAGACTTCCACATCATTCCTGTCAGATGTTATGCAACATTTGTGGGAATATTTCCAATGATGGGAAACCTACAGTCTTTGAGGCAGCACAGTTCACTACCAAAGAGGTTGATGCCTGAAGAATTCTTTATTTTAGTGAAATGTGCTTTAACGGTTGATTTATAGCAGTGAAAGTAGACAATTGCCCTCTATTTTAGCCAGTATGTTAACACTTTTTACAGTGTGATTAACCTGTACTCCTGGGTTGGCATCATATCTTGTAGTGCCTGGTGGACCCTGGTCTCAAATCTACTACCAGTCTTTAATCTACTGGATTGAAATGAAAAGCAAGATGGAAAACTCCACTTTCCTCCATCCCTCTCCAGTGCCATCACCTTCTGGATCTGTGGCATTTATTGCCACAAAGAGAAAAGCATGTCCCAACACACATCTTTTGCAACACAGGGTTTTCAAAGTTAGAAAAAAAGAATGGTATGAAAAATTACAAGAAGAGTTATTCACTAAAATGCTAAAACACTGGCTTAAAGCAGTTAATTCCTTCAACATTTAGTTAGTAGTATGACCAACAAAACATCACATTTACTTTAAGTCACCAAAGAATGAGCAGTAAGCACTATGTTTTTTTAGTTATATATCCTCCTTTTAACAACTTAGTACTGTACATGGAAATCCAAATATATACACCAGATAAATTACAATAGTTTTCTCTTTCTCTCTCTCTTTTCAATGAGAAGCAACTTTTGTTTTCTGAAAGACCTAGGATCCTTTGAACCTGGGAAGAACTACTTCAAGTTTTCTTTGAAGGTAAGCTCCCTCAAAACACTTATTTGGAGAAAAAAAACAACAACAACACTTATTTGGTGTTTTATAGAAACAAAACTAGTAAGACCAAAAAATTTAAAAATGAGAAAAAAGGTTAAGATGCACATAAAAAAAGTGCCTAACATCATCTGTCATTTAGGGAAATGCATTTTAAAACCACAATGAGATAGCACTACACACCCACTAGAGTGGCTATAATCAAAGAGAATGACAATAATACTAAGGTTTGACAAGGATGTAGAACAACTGGAGCTCTCACATTGCTTTTGGGGATGTAAAATAGTACAGCCACTTTGGAAAACAGTGTGACAATGTCTTATAAACTTTTTAAAAAGATTTTATTTATTCATGCAAGACACACAGAGAGAGGCAGAGACAGGCAGAGAGAGAAACAGGCTCCATGCAGGGAGCCCGATGTGGGACTCAATCCCAGAACTCTGGGATCACGCCCTGAGCCAAAGGCAGACGCTCAACCGCTGAGCCATACAGGCGTCCCAATTTCTTATAAAATTAAACATATACTTAGCATACAATCCTACAATTCCACTCGTAGATATTTATCCGAGAGAAAAAAAAGCATCTGTCCACATAAAAACTGGTATGTGTTCCCAGCAGCTTTATTCCTAACAGCCAAAAGCAAAAGCAAAAACGAAAACAAAGACAACAACCAAACGTCCAAAATCCAGTGAATGAATAAAGATATGTAGTATGTCCATACATGAAATACTATTCAGTAATAAAAAGAATGAACTATATAGACCCATACTAATATGCCCAACTGATTTTTGGCAAAAGTACAAAAGAAATTCAATGGAAGAAGGATAGCCTTTCCAAAAAATGGTTCTAGATCAATTGGACATCTATAGCCCCCCCAAAAAAAAAAGGCAGAAGAAGATGAATTTCAACCTTGAGGCATAGTATCCATGACAAGTATATAGAATAGATAACCATTTTAGGGCTATTTATATCATTATTGGTTAGGATTAGGCTTGACTTCAATGACATAAACCCCAAATTATCAGTGGGTAATTATAAGGTTCTACTCATTAACAACAATAACAAAAATGCTGATTAGGGCTAGTACCATAGTTCCCACATGTTGTGAGAGCCCCAAGCCATCTGTGCTTTGCTGTTCTTTCCTTAGAATTCCACCTCAGTCCAAGTTGGCTGCCTGAACCCTCCTTAGGTCCACATTCTGGCCATCAGGAAAGAGAAGGGACAGGAGATCCCTGGATGGCTCAGTGGTTTGGCACCTGCCTCCGGCCCAGGGCATGATCCTGAGGTCCTGGGATCGAGTCCCGCATCGGGCTCCCTGCATGGAGCCTGCTTCTCCCTCTGCCTGTGTCTCTGCCTCTCTCTCTCTCTCTGTCTCTCATGAATAAATAAAATCTTAAAAAAAAAAAAAAAAGGAAGGGGACAGAGCAGTGGGCATTCTTTCTTTTAGGGACACTTGCCAGGAATCTCACATGAAACCTCTTCTTTTCCTCTTGGCTATCACTTATCACTTAATTTACAAGGTTCATCTTGCTGAGTGGGCAGTGAGAAATATGGTCTTTATTCTGGGTAGCACTGTGTCCACTGTATATTAGAAATTGGATTACTATTACTAAGAAAAAAATACAAAAAAATTGTATTGATATTACTAAGAAAAAATATTAATTAGTATTGGTATTACTAAGTTTGATTTATTTATTTATTTATTTATTTATTTATTTATTTATTTATTTATTTATGATAGTCACACAGAGAGAGAGAGAGAGGCAGAGACATAGGCAGAGGGAGAAGCAGGCTCCATGCACCAGGAGCCCGACGTGGGACTTGATCCTGGGTCTCCAGGATCGTGCCCTGGGCCAAAGGCAGGCGCCAAACCGCTGTGCCACCCAGGGATCCCCAGTATTACTAAGTTTGGACAAAACTTACAGACTCCACAAGCCACATTTACATTTTCTTCTTCTTTTTCTTTTCTTTTTTTTTTTTTTTAAGATTTTATTTATCCATTCATGAGAGACACAGAGAATGAAAGCCAGAGACACAGGCAGAGAGAGAAGAGGCTCCATGCAGGGAGCCCAATGTGGGACTTGATCCTGGGTCTCCAGGATCACGCCCTGGGCCGAAGGCAGGTGCTAAACCACTGAGCCACCCAAGGATCCCTACATTTTCTTCTTAAAGGTTCTCAAGCCTTTGTCATCTTGAAAGCTCTGAACAAGAAATACAATTTTTCTATAAAAGAATCTAAAAACACCCAATACTCATTAATTGAGGTATCACTCATTCAGTAAACATAGAAATAATTTTTTCAAGAAACTGTGCTAGGTGCTAAATTATTAAGATAAAGACACATTGTTAGAAAAAAAAAAAGCCTCATTTTTAGTAGCAATTAAAAAACCCTTATTATTGGGGCACAGCCTGGCTCAGTCAGTGGAATGCACAATGCTTGATCTTGGGGTAGTGAGTTCAAGCCTCATGTTCAGCATAGAGATTACCTTTGAAAAAAAACTATTATTGATGTGGTTTGAAGGTTGAGGTTCAGAGCCGACAGCAAAGGAAGAATTGTTGAGATGTTTTCAGTGCAAAAAGGTGGTTCTATTACAGCAGGGGGACAGGAACCATGGGCAGAAAGAACAGCATGGGGTCATGAGGAGAGGCCTATTAAGTACTTTCAAGTTGGGAAGGGAGTTAGGGAAAGCACAGGCCTCCAAGATATTTTGGAAACAAGGTTTCCAGGACCCTGAGGGGGTTAGCTAGCTACTGTTAGGAAAAGGTCATTTATTAGTTTTTAGTAAATGATTATGAGATCCTTCAGATGTGTATCAGTGGGCCATATGCTTAAAGGATGATTCCTAACGTGTATTCTGGGGGTAGAGATAAACGAAATTTCCAGAATTTTTATTTATTTTATTTTATTTATTTTATATAATAAATAGAGTAGATTGGGAGTAGATTGGAAGAGAAAGGGGGAGAGAAGCAGATGCCTTTCTGAGCACAGAGCCTGACAGGGGCCGGATCTCTGGGACGCTGAGATGATGACCTGAGCCTAAATCAAGAGTCCAGTGCTTAACCAACTAAGCTACCCAGGCTCCCCTTCCAAAGGAATTTTTACATGTTGAAGACTTACAGGATGCTGGGGGTCAGGCTAAGATTATCGTTTGCCTTTAGCAAAGTGTCAACATCAAGGCAGCTGAGCTCCCAGGGTAAGGTCCCTATGCTATTTAAAGAACTTGTCAATGGGCTGTGGGCAGTAAGGAAATGTATTTTTTTTCTTTTTTCTTTGTTTCCCACATCATTATTATTGATATGTAGTTTTTAAGTATACCTGTTTTTTTTTTTTAATTCTATGGAAATGATCTAAGAAACAAGGGATTAAATTTTGGCTTTTATAAAATATTAGGTTTTGTTGTTATATATAATCTTTATATAGATTTTTTTTCAGAAATAGACATGAAGATGATATTTGAATTTTATGTTTTAAAATATTTTATTTATTTATTTGAGAGAGAGCACATCTGTGTGTGCGTGCATGAGTGGTGGAGGGGCAGAGGGAGAGGGAGAGAGAGAAGCAAACTCCCAGCTCAGCAAAATATCTTAATCCCAGGACCCTGGGACCCTGGGACCTGGGACCATGGGACCATGACCTGAGCCAAAGGCAGATGCTTAACCAACTGAGCCACCCAGGCACCCCGATATTTGAATTTTAGTGGCCCTTTAAATGTCTTGAATCTGTCCCCTGAATCAAGATAAATATTTCAAAAATCACAATATCCCATTTATTTTCAGTGTTTATACATAATTGGATTATCCAAGTCTTGTCTCACTTCTCCTTTTCTTCCTTATTTCATTTCATCAGTAACCAAATCTCTATCAGGATTCCTTGCAGAGGGATCCCTGGGTGGCGCAGTGGTTTGGCACCTGCCTTTGGCCCAGGGCGTGATCCTGGAGACCCGGGATCGAATCCCACGTCGGGTTCCCGGTGCATGGAGCCTGCTTCTCCCTCTGCCTGTGTCTCTGCCTCTCTCTCTCTCTGACTATCATTAAAAAAAAAAAAAAAAAAAAAAAAGGATTCCTTGCAGAGAAATCAACATAAAGAAAACTTACTCAGCTTTAATTAGTAGAGAAATAGTTCCTGGAATTTCTGGATTTAGATATATACTGAGAATGTGTTCATTGGTGAATTTCATTCATTCATGTTATTATTCATATGTAGTAGTATTGGTAATCTCCAAAATGCTATTCTCTTCTTATAAAATCCCATTTGTTCCTCTTCCTTCCATTCTTCCAGTCTTTACCAATTATTTATAAGAATGTGGCTAACAGAACATATGTACCTTTTCCACTAAAATATGACTCCATTGTGATCCAGAAGATTCTTTTTTGTTTCCATCTTTCCACTCTTAGCAGGTTATATCTGATATTTAAAGAGCTATTCAGGGGTACCTGGGTGACATGGTCAGTTAGGCAACGGACTCTTGGTTTCGACTCAGGTCATGATCTCAGGATTGTGAAGTGGAGCCCCAAAAGTCAGGCACCGTGCTCAGCACAGAATTTGTTTCAGATTCTTTCTCCCTCTCCTTCTGACCCTCCTGCTGGTGCTCTGGCTCTCTCTCAAATAAATAAATAAATGTTAAAAAAAAAAAGAGCTATTCGATAAACATCTGTTCAAGAATGAATGAAAGAATAAAAAGAATAAATGTGGTCTTTCCAGAATCCAGATCCATCGATAATGTTCTGTTTTCCCAAAGATGATGAAAGCTATCCATGGTCAATGTTGTATGTCTCACTGACATTCCAGAATCCCCTGGTCCTGATAATATTTACTTGCCCTTCTAGAAAGGCCATTGATAAGTTTCAGCAAAGGAGAACAGTGGGATATCACAACCAAGGCCTCATGATACTACATGCTCTCCTTTCTGTCTATGCAGAAGACATTAAATGCTTTCTCTGCGTTTAACATTCCCTTTATTTTTGGTCAAGTACAACACCCACTTCTCCTTCTCCCTGACCTCTGACTCTCAATTCAGTCCAATAAAACAATCAAGTCTTTTTTTGTCAGCAGCTCAGGGTTAATTGTTCCTTCTAAAGCTTGACCTTTGTACTGTTTTTAATCCTTACCCTCTCCTATCTACAGATGCTGCCTCGCTGATACATTTTGACTTATTTATGCTGTTTCCATGCATAAGCTATTGCTAGCTGTGCTGCTGTGATAGGAAAAGTCACAAAAGGAAGGTGACCTCTTCTTATAAACTGCTTAGATAGATCTTTTAACAAATGGTGGTTGAGAGTAATGGTTCTACTCCTGTGTCCTTTCCTTCTACTGATCGCTTACCAATTCAAATGTTCCTCTAGTTGTTACTTATTCATTGTTTAATTGTTCAAGCCTGAAGCCTACTAACTATATATTAGCCTGACTGAAAAAAAGTCAATGTTTAACAAATAAGTGGGGCATTAACTGTATGAAACTTAGTCATGTCAAAAACACACATCTCTGACTTACCCAGAATAACCATCTTATGTCCTAGAGAGTGGATTTGGTGTAAATTTCCTATTAAGTTGCTGAAATATTGAAATATTTCAGGGATCCTGAGGATTTCATGGCCAAGAAAGTGTGTGAACTCCTCCTAAAAATAATTTCAAGTTGAGAGCAATTGCCCCAGAGGAAGACCAGGAGAACTAGAAAACAGAAATTCTGCTCTTAGGTCCAGGAAAAATTTTATATCAGGTTCTGGGAAAACTGCCAGAAATTCACATTGCCCTTGATTCCTTTTCCAGATGCCTGTTTTACTAGAGGGGGGAATTTTTTTTTTTTTAAGTATCTTCTGATATATATGCATTCTTATTGTATTTTAAATCCTTAATGAATTCCAAATGTTCCCTTTGCTTATTCTTGGGTACTCCAGGACCAAAATACATGTCAGAAAGGAAAAAAATTATTTCTCTGAACTTTTACTCCATGATTGCCACTGATCACTTCTGAATTATAAATTATGCACTTTTGAAACTGTGAGCTCCCAGCAGCCTTTACGTTCCTTAAGCCATTGTCAACTAGTGACAAGCTCCACTGGATGAACAAACATGGTAGGACCTGTATTTTTTTCATTTTTCTTTGTGCATATGAGTACCTCTCAAATTAAATGACTCCTGAATTCAGACAAAATTCCTGGTACGTATTCTAAGCAAGCATCTTCATTTTTTGCACCACTAATCTCAGTGGTAACTTCCAAAAGCTCTTCTAATACATAACACCAAATTAAAATCTTTACCTTTGTTTTTACAAAATGTGACTCTATGATACATTAAAATACTTAACAGGTCAAGAGAATGAGAAGACAAGCTAGATACAAGAGAAAATATTTACAAAATACATATCTGATAAAGGACTATTATCCAAAAATACACAAGAACTCTTAAAACTTAACAGTCAGAAAACAACAACCAGATTAAAAAGTGGACCAAAGACTTTAAAAGACACCACATCAAAGAAGATATACAGATGGCAAATAAGCATATAAGATGCTCCACATCATATCTCATCAGGGAAATGCAAATTCAAAAAGCAGTGAGAAAAACAACAACAACGAAGCCGAAGACCAAGATACCACTACGGCCAAAACTAGAATGGCCATAATTGGGAAGCCTGAGTGGCTCCTGAGTCTGCCTTTTGCTCAGGTCTTGATCCCGGGGTTCTGGGATTGAGTTCCACATCAGGCTCCCTATGGGGAACCTACTTCTCCCTCTGCCTCTCTCTCTGCATCTCTCATGCATAAATAAATAAAATCTTAAAAAAAAAAATAGAATGACCAAAATCCAGAACAATGACTACATGAAATGCTGACAAAGATGTGGAGCAACAGGACCTCTCATTCATTGTTGGTGGGAATGCAAAATAGTATAGTCTCTGTGAAAGACAGTTTGGCAGTTTCTTATAGAACTAAACACACTTTTATTATATGATACAGCAATGGTGTTCCTTGGTATTTCTCCAGAGTAGATGAGTTTTATTCATAATTGGCAAAACCTGGAAACAAACGTAAATAAACTGTGGTACATCCAGACAATGGAATATTATTTAGCACTAAGAAGAAATAAAAAGCTATGAAGGAAAGCCATGAGAAGACTTGGAGGAATCTGTTTTGTTTTGTTTTTTTTTTCCATGAGAGACACACAGAGAGAGAGAGGCAGAGACACAGGCAGAGGGAGAAGCAGGCTTCTCGAAGGGAGCCCCATGCGGGACCCTATCCTGGGTCTCCAGGATCACACCCTGAGCCGAAGGCAGATGCTCAACCACTGAACCACTCAGGCGTCCTGACATAGAGGAATCTTAAATGCATATTACTAAGGAAAGAAGCCAATGTGAAAAGGCTACATATCCTATTATTGCAACTCTATGACACTCTGGAAAACAAAACTATGGAAACAATATAAAGATCAGTGGTTGCCATTGGATAAGAAGGAGACATGAACAGGCAGGGCATAGGTTTCTGTGTGATGCTGTATGGTGTGCATATATGCTATGACATGATTTGTATGTTACTGTAAGTGCACACATGTCATCATACGTTTGTCAAAACCCATAGGATGTATAACACCAAGAGTGAACCCTAATGTAAACTTTGGAGTTTGGCTGATAATGATTTGTGAATATATTTTGACAAAAATATACCATTCAATTTTAACAAAGCAATTTTATGAATTTTAACAGATATGCTACTCTGGTATGAGATGCTGAAAACAGAGGAGGCCGTGCATGAATTGGAGCTATGCAGGAGTATATGGGAAATCTCTGTACTTTCCTCTCCATTGTGCTGTGAATGTAAAACTGCAATAAAAAAAAATTCTACTAACTATATGTAAAAAAAACTCTATACATATATATTTAAAAACACACTTTGGGGCAGCCCGGGTGGCTTAGCGGTTTAGCACCGCCTTCAGCCCAGGGCCTGGTCCTGAAGACCCGGGATCGAGTCCCACATCGGGTCCCCTGCATGGAGCCTGCTTCTCCTTCTGCCTGTGTCTCTGCATCTCTCTCTCTGTGTGCGTCTCTCATAAATAAATAAATAAAATATTTAAAAAAAATAAAAAATAAATCAAAACACAATTTAACTGAGTAAATTTTAAAGATCCAATTGACTTTATTCAACAATTCATGAATTGGGTAGCACCCTATCTAGCATATAGAAAGAAGCTCCAGGGGCTACTGAGTGGCTCACTCAGTTGAGCATCTGCCTTTGGCTCAGGTCATGGTTCCAGAGTCCTGGGATTGAGCTCCCATATCTCATAGTGTTCTCTGCTCAGCGAGGAGCCTGCTTCTGCCTGTAATTCCCTGCTTGTGCTCCCTCTGTCAAATAAATAAAATCTTTATAAAAAATTAAAGAAAAAAAAAGAAAGAAAGAAGCTCCACTGAACTCTACAAAATGAAAGACTTTCCTAGGCAGAGAGGAAGGGATAAAACAAAAGGGGGTTAGAAGCAAAGAGTCCGCTGTTTCAGACAAGGTCACCTTCCTTTTGGGGATAGGGCAGGGGGGTCTATCAGGTAGATTCCCTCAGTAGTACTGACCAGGAAATTCCAGACTGACTGGTAAGATTACATTCTCGGGAAAAGTTGAATATACAACTACAAGGATGCCTGGGTGGCTCAGCGGTTGAGCTTCCGCCTTTGGCCCAGGGCCTGATCCTGGAATCCCAGGATCAAGTCCTGCATTGGGCTTCCTGCATGGAGCCTGCTTCTCCCTCTGTTTATGTCTCTGCCTCTCTCTCTCTCTGTCTCTCATGAGTAAGTAAATAAATTCTTAAAAAAAAAAAGAGAGAAAATGCAATTACATTAGGGATTGAGTCTTGGTTTAGTGACATGGGCTTAGCACAATTGACTCCATTTGGGGCCTGTTGGCTCTTTTTAAAATAAAATTATGTATGTGTGTGAGTGTGTATACACAATTGACTGGAGACTTACAGATGTTAAAAATGGTGTCAAGCTAAGATTCATCTTCCCATTAAAATGCCATGAAAGTGTTTGTGAAAAATAGGAGTCAACCATTAACAAGAGGAATTTTCACTTACAGTACGGAAAGCTAAACCTAGAAACTTTATCATGGATCATTTATCCTCTGAAAAAGAAGAACAGGGGTTTCTAGCTGGCTCAGTAGGTAGAGCACGTGACTCTTTTTTTTTTTTAATTTTATTTATTTATTCATGAGAGACACAGAGAGAGAGAGAGGGGCAGAGACATAGGCAGAGAGAGAGAAACAGGCTCCATGCAGGGAGCCCGATGTGGGATTTGATCTGGGATTCCAGGACCACGCCCTGGGCTGAAGGCAGGCATTCAACCGCTGAGCCACCCAGGCGTCCCAAGCATGTGACTCTTAATCTCAGGGGTTGTGAGTGCAAACCCCATGTTGAGTGTGAAGCCTACTTAAAATAAAAATTCAAAAAAATGTTTGGAAAAAGAAGAGCAGAGTTGCTAGGTAGAAGTTAAGCCTTCAAACTGTTATTCAGTCAGAATCTACAATCCCCAAAGAAGGCACAACAAAAGTACAGAGGGCTAGGGAGGCAGAGGTGGCTGGTCCTAAAATGTGATGGATTGGCCCCAGGAATAAGGAGTTGCAGACAAAGGAACATATGGAATCACAGTAAGAGCCCATAGTATCCATGCTTGTAGTTTTTACATTTATCACAGCTCATTAAAAAACAACCACAGGAAAAACAAAGCAAAACAACCACAGATAGCCTCTGATTCTTGACAACATAATTTTTGCTCATTGCAATCAACTGGACAGTGAGTCAGGACAAGATCTTGCCATGGTAGCTACTCAACAGGTGGTAAATGTAAACATCTCCTGGATTCTAGGTTTTCGCCAAAGGAGCATGTCTTTGCACCTTCCTACAACTTAAGACCTAACAGTTCTCAAGAGGATGGTAAAGAGAAGCAGAGGAAATTTCATCTATCAGTTGGCCAACTCAGACTGGAAGGAACTTCCCTCATTGACATGTAATAGGAAAACAATCATCACTACAACATAAAAGCAACCAAAAATTCTACAGTTCAAGGAAACAGAGCACTAACTGAAGATTTCAATGAAGAGCATATATCTAAAGTAACTTACTATAGGAAAAGAATACTCTAGAAAATGTCTGTGTCCTTAATAGAATGCAAGAGACATGATGTCTATCATATAGTGACCTATCAATTAAGAATTCAAGGAAACTAAAAATTTCACTGGGGAATTAAACGTCTCATTGGAGACAAGAAAGGATTAAAATAGACTCTGTTGATAATCAAATCAGTAATTTATAGCTTGAGTATGAGTTTTTTTTTTCAGGGAAACTTCCTCACCTTTCTATGGATAGTGCTTACAGCTCAGATTCAAACACAACTAGCTGTTACTTCACTGTGCTTCACTGTTACTGCATTTGGTGTCAATGTCTGTCCTGATAACTGTGAGCTCTTTCAGGGAGGGACCATGATCTACACATTTTTATCCCTAGTGAGCAACATAACCCCTAACCTGTGAGTCCTCATTAAGTGCTTGATGAATGTATGAAATGAGAGCTCAAAATTAGTTTGGTTCTGTTAACATTTTTGTTTTTTTTTAAATCATTGCGCAGAAAACCCCATCTATGACTAAAATATCATAGAACATAGGGCTAGAGTGTGTTGATTATCAACAGTCTATTTTTTTTTAATTTTATTTATTCATGATAGGCACACAGTGAGAGAGAGAGAGAGAGAGAGGCAGAGACACAGGCAGAGGGAGAAACAGGCTCCATGCACCGGGAGCTCGACTTGGGATTCGATCCTGGGTCTCCAGGATCGCGCCCTGGGCCAAAGGCAGGCGCTAAACCGCTGCACCACCCAGGGTTCCCCAATCGAGTCTATTTTAATGCTTTCTTGTCTCCAGTGAGATTTTACTTAAAAAAAAAAAATGATTTTTATTTATTCATGAGAGACACAGAGAGGCAGAGACACAGGCAGAGGGAGAAGCAGGCTCCGTGCAGGGAGCTCGATGCGAGACTTGATCACGGAACTCTGGGATGACGCTCTGAGCCAAAGGCAGAAGTTCAACCACTGAGCCACCCAGGTGTCCCTCCTGTTGTGTTTCTTAAATTCCACATATGAGTGAAATCATATGGTATTTGTTTTTCTCTGATTTATTTTGCTTAGCATTACACACTCTAGATTCATCTATGTTGCTGTAAATGGGAGGATTTTATTCTCCTTTATGGCTAAGTAACATCCCTTCTTGAATCCACTTCTTTTTCCTCCATTTATTTATCTATGGCTATTTGGGTTGGTTCCATATCTTGGTTATTGTAAATAAGGCTGCAATTAACATAGGGGTGCATATATCATTTCAAATTAGCGTTTTTGTATTCTTTGGGTAAATATCCAGTGGTGTGATTACTGGATCATATGGTAGCTCTATTTTTCTTTTTTTTTTTGTACATAAATAGTAAATTTTTAAAAGAGAGTAAGTAGTGAGACTATCAGTTTGATTTAGAATTGAGAAGAAATGCTACTTTTACTTACTCCTTAACTTCATTTCTTTTTCCTCCCTTTTTTTTTTTCCTTTCTTTTTCTTTTTTAATGTTTCCCATGCTTTGGACTGCCAATGGCATTTACATGTATTATAGTGATAGCTGTTACAAGAGATAAACCTAAATCTCAATGGCTTAAAAATTAGAAGTTATCCCTCAATAAAGTCTAAAATGATCAGGGAATAGGTTTTCAGAGATTCAGCTCCTTTCATTTCATGTTCCCACTCTCCTCTAAAGCCTTGAGATCCTCTCGATTCACTTGGCAGACAGTTCTTTTCAGGGACTGAACAGAGGTTCAAATCAGAAGATTTTATGGCACAGGCTTACAAGTGGACCATATCACTTTGGTCATATAACATTAGTTAGTGCTTACTCACATGGCCACACAGAACAGCAAGGGAGACCCATGCCATGGAATCCAGCGTGGCTCTGAAAGAGCAGAATGGGTTTGGTGAAGAACTAACTAGTTTGTCTCTACCACAAACTCCAGATTATTCCAACAATAGGTGATTGTGATCTAGAGCACTATGTGGAGCTCTCTCCTTACTTTCTACCTAATGCTTGCAATAATCTGATGGAATTGGGTATTAGTATGTCCAATTTAGCCTAAGGTCACATAGCTCTTATAGACAAACCAAGATTTGTACCCAATTCTGATTCCAAAGCCCGCTGCACTATGCTGCATTTCTCCAATTAAATCATAATGTTAAGAGTGAGATTATAACCTGACCAAATTGTAATTAAACTTAAAAGATCATGTAACTGCTGTTTCATCAGTAGAGTACATCTTTTGAGGTTTTTCCAATTTGAATAATGCGCCTTTGCAAATTCCCCTGAACTCTTATTTTAATGTATAACATAGATCTGAAGAGGTCATGACTGTCCCTTGTAGGTGAGTGGAGCCTATTTATTGTCTCATCCCTTAAGTCTCATTAGTGCTAAGAAACTAACACAAGCTTGTGTTTCCAGAGGGAACACCTTTATATCCCACTTTAAAAAAAAAAAGATTTTTATTTATTTATTTGAGAGAGAAAGCACAACTGGTAGGGGCATTGGGAGAGGGAGAATCTCAAGCAGGGTGTACCTTGAGCAGAGTCCCACAAGGGGCTCAATCTCACGATCTTAAGATCACGACCTGTGCAGAAACCAAGAGTCAGACGCTTAACTGATTGTACCATCCAGGTGCCCTCACTTTTTAAGGACATTTCAAATATATCATTCATTTTATCTTCACAACTCTGAACAGTAGAGACATCAGATATGTCCACTTATAAATGAATAATCATAGTTCAATTACTTTGTGCAAGGAATGTTGCTAAGCTATATATATATGATTATAATTACTTGTATATCTCTTATAATTATGTAATAAGATAGGTCCTACATAATTATAATTACTTATATAAGATACCTATATCTTATATATTACACATATAGAAAATTGCATTTAATCCTCAACACCACTTGACAAGTTAAGTGTTTTTATTACCAGTATTTTATTGATGTGGCAATTAAGGCATAGAAGGTTGAGCAAGTTGACTGAAGCAACAAAGTTGAGCAGGGAAGAAAATAAAACAGGTGAGGCTACATGAAATTCTCTGAGTAGTTTTCCTTAGTTCAAGTTCATAGGGCCTCTTTATTGTTTTGCCATTATCCTTGCCATTATGTTCCTATTCCTCAAAATACTTATCACGTGGGGCCTTCATGACTTTCTCTATTCTTGTTTCCCTGCAACCTTATTACACCTTTATTTCATGAGCTCAAATTCCTTGAGTATGTAAAATCCAGTAATTCCTATTGTTTCACACGCACATGCCTTGTTAGTTAAAACAAGAAGCAAACACCTAATTTAACTGTTTCCTAAAGCAAATCCACAATTTATTGGTGCAGAGAGATCCCTAAATGTCCTCTAAAACAAAAAAGGCATATATTCTATCTAGACACATAATTGAGATTAGAGAAACAACTTCCATTTTAAGTAAGATTTAATATCTTTTTTATTTTTTTATTTTATTATTTTTTAATATCTTTTTTAAAAAAAGTTTTATTTATTTAAGTAATCACTGTACCCCACATGGGGCTTGAACTCATTACCTGGAGATCAAGAGTTATGTGCTCTTCAGACTGAGCCAGCCAGGCACCCCTAATTTCTGTCAAATTTCTGGTGCCGCGTCTAGCAGAAAACCAAAGACAAATTTTAAAAGGGGAGGGTGTTGAAATATTATTTTAAGTGAGTCACTCTCTGAAAAAATTTACTTGGGAGTCAAAGTACCATGACTCTAATGTCTCAGAAAAAATAACCCTGATCAATTTGTTCATCCATTAAGTCTAGTATGAATCTGCTCTGATGCAGAAAATTGGGAGAAAATAAAACACCCTGAACTGAACTGGCCACTGGAAAACTCTCTTCTGGGTTTATACTTTACTATCTAAATGCCAGCTGGAACCTCAGGCAAAACTAATTTGTAAAATGGTCTGTGGCAGAAAGTGTGTCCAACAACATACAGAACAGACAAGGAGCTGGAAGAGTGAGGAAAGATTTTATGTGTCTGCTGGTGATAAATTCAATCCTCTGCACAACTTGAGGCTGAACTGTTTTGTGAGTCTTCTTTGTCAGTTGTGCCTTACGGCAGGCCCCCTACTAGATGCTCAATAAAGATATGTTGGGGGGGGGGGGAAGAGACCAACCAAGAAACCCACTTTTGACTACCGAGAACAACAAACTGATAGTTACGATGGGGGAGGTAGATGGGAGACGGCGGAAATAAAAGGATGGGCATTAAAGAGTACACTTATTAGGATGAAAGGATTTTTTAAAAGGGTATGTTGGAAAAATCAGTAAGACCAAATGGAGTTTGCCAAGGATAGTAGGCAGAGTTCTGAGCTCTCATTGCTAACTATAAACTCTAGGTGAGATTTGCAACTGGTTTTGCAGGTCATCCAAGCACATCTTAGCTCCAACATTTAAAGGGAGGAGAGGCAGAGGCATTTTACACTGTGCATGTCTCCCTTTGAACTTCCTTAAGTTGACTGGGTGGAGGCTCTGCCGGTTTGGGTTGGCCCGTTGGTATGGCACCTGCAATATCCGCTCTCCTCTTTCCCCCTCTTCTCGGCTCCAGGTCCCTGCTCCTGGCCCTGCCTGCAGCCCTCTTCCACTGCCCGCCGAGTTACCCGGGGCGCTGGGAACTACCACGTCCCTCACACCCTGCTTCAGGAGAAACCCGGCAATAATCTGTGTTTAAATCACTGCAACACGATGTCTTCAAGCGGACGCTTTATTTGGATAGAGACCATCGAGTCTCCAAGAAACGAGTCGGTACCGTCCGACCTCTGCTCGCTGCCTCTCTTCGCGCTGAGGCCTCCACGATCACCCGAACCCTCCACCCGAGAAGGGAGCCGCTTCCCCGCAGGAGCTGCAGGCTTTCTCCAAGCGGCGGCCTCTCCTCCCAGGCCTCACCTCCCGCCAGCCCCGCCCCACCCGCCCCACCTCGCGCCGCCATTGTCCCCCCGCAGCTGTCACTGCGCACGGATCCCGAGTCTCGGATTGGAAACCTTTCCCGTCACTCAACCCATCCTGCGGGGCCGGACTCCTCACTTTCTGTCCCGAGCCTTAAAAGGTCTAAGGCCGCTCTCGGCGCGCCAGCAGGTAAAGCCGCGGCGGCGAGGCAGGGAGGGGCCGCGCGCTCAGGTCGGCCCCGCCTGGCGACGGGGCGCGGCGGGCTGCGGGGCGCGGGGGAAGCGCGCCACACCGCCCCTCCCGGCCGCCGGACCGCGCCCTCCCCCGCCACCCCCACATCCGGATCACAATGCCGGAGCTGCGGAGCCACCCGCGTAACCCAGCCCCGGGCCGGCCCGGGAGGCAGTTACCCCCGCGAAGCACGGAGGGCGGGGCGGGCCTGGGCGCGGGGAGGGGTGGGGGGTGTGAAAGGTCCCGGATGTTGCCGAACCCGAGCCCCTTCGAGAGGGAGTGACTGGCGCAGGCGCAGAAGGGCCGCACGAAAGCTAAGGTGGGGGTGGGGAGGAATCTCCTTGCTGGTGTAGAGGAAGAGCGAGCCCGTGGAGGTTGGGGGGATTCGAGAAGGGGAGGTAGGAAGGTAGTGGTGGAGAGGAGGGAAAAGAAAGGAAGGAGCTTCCCGGCCGGGCTCCCTCGCCCAAGAGCAGAGAAGCTGGAAGCTGAGCGCGGCGGGGAGGAGCGTTGGTAGCAGGAGAGGCGGCGCGCTCCCCCGCTCGCCCTCTAGCGCGGGCGGGCAGGACGCGCGCGCCAGGGAGCGGCGGTTGCACTGGGCCCCCGGAGCTGTGGGCACCAATCAACGGTTGCCATAGCAGCGTTTGACGTCATCGTGCGTGTGGTGCCCCTGCTGTCGGGGCTGGTGATTGGAGGAAACCCCGTGTCTGCGGAGCCGCTGTAGCCTGTGAGCAGCCAGATCCGCGGACAGAGTCTCAGCCTCGCCGCTGCCGCCCAGAGACTGCTGAGCGCCCGTCCGTCCGCCGCCACCCACTCCGGACACAGGTACGAGACCGGGCCGCCGCCGCCCCGTCCCGCTTCTTCCCTTCCCGGACCTGCCTCCTGAAAGCGTGGGGGCCGTCCCCGCCGCGCAGCCCCTCAGCCCCGCTCGCCCGGCGGTAGCGGCGCTGGGCTGAGGCGGAGTCTCCTCAGGCGGAGACGGGCGGCGGCTTCTTTTCCGCTGGGTTCGGGCAGGCGGCTCGGGCTCCTCGGGCTGCCTCGGGCTACTTGCTTCCGGATCGACGCCTTGGCCCCGGTAGCGCCGGCTCCCGGTCCTCGTCCCCGGGGGTGGAAGGGGCACCCACACGCGAGATCCCCAGGGACCCGCCCGGCCGCCGGCTCCCGGCGGTGACCGAGGCTCCGCGGGGCGCGACCCGTTCCCCGGCGCCCCCGGAGCCCCCTTCCTTGTCGCCGCCCGGCTCCCCGCTTCCGCCCGAGATAAAGGCTCGGCGGCTGCGGGCATTGCAGTGGCGCAGGTGAGGCCGCCCCCTCCCCTCGCCGCCCTCCCCTCCCCTCCCCTCCCCCTGCCTCTCCCGCCCGCTCCTCGGCGCAGCCTCCGCGCCCCGCGTTGCGGCGGCGGCTCCCAGCCCTCCCCGCCCTCCCCCACCCGGGCGGCGGCGCGGCGGCAGGGCAGGGCCTGGGGACCCGGCCGCGAGCCGAGGCCGGCCCGGCGGCGCCCGCCAGGTACTCGAGGCGAGGCCTCGTCGTGGCCCGATGGGGAGCCGGCTCCGGGGTGGGGCTGGCTTGGGACCGGGGCCGAATTTCCTGGGTTCCTCGGTGGGGTGGGGGATGGGGCTGAGTGGCTTTTTGTTTTTCGTTTTTTTTTCTCCTCGGGGTGAGTGGGGGGCTCCGAGCCCCGGTGGGGATGGAGAGGGGAGGGGGTGGGGAAGGCGGTGGGCTGGCGTCTTGCTCGCCTGCCGGGTGGGCTTGAACGTGAGGGTCCCTGTGCTCGCTCCTGAGCCCGTGGCCCCCTTGGGGGCGGGCGAGGCCGAGCCGAACAGCCGGCGGTGGCCCAGCTCGCCTGGGTGTGGCTCTCGCCCCCTCCCCCACCTGCTGCAGCTGTCCGTCCTTCTGGACAAAATGAGCCCCAGCGGTGTCCGGTGGCGGCGGAGACGCGGGTGGGAGAGTGGGGTGTGTCCGCCGCCCGGCCGGCCGCGGTTCCGCTTCTGCGGGCGGCGCTGGCGTCTCTGCCCCCGGGGCGGGCGGGCGGCTCCCCCCCCGTTCCCCCTGCTTGGGCGGGGGCGCGCTGCTCCTCCCTCTCGCTCTGGTGGGGGGAATTAACGCTCAGCAGTAGGTTGGGCTCCTTGACACAGATCCGCCATGACAAAGAGGGAGAATCGGGGACTTGGGCGGAGCCAAGGAAGGGTGGCTGCGGAGAGCGCGCACGGAAGGGTTTGCACTTGAAAGTCAAGGTCTGTCCGCATTCGTTTCACCTCGCTCGACGTCTCACGTCGGTTAAGGGTTAAATGGGTGCGGTGAGTGCTCGCCGCAAGACCGAGGCGAGGCCTTGGAGCCCTGGTTACTCTGTGAGAAGCCTGCTGCACTTCCCTCGTACTCGAGGGGCTGGGGAGACAAACCTTTGTACTTGTGTTTGATAATTTTTCGTTAGAAGCACCATTAATCTGAAAGCATTTTGAGTTCCTAAGGGGGAAATTTGTAATTTCAGGGTGTGTGTGTGTGTGTGTGGGTGGCGGGTATGTATGTGATCTTACATTTTAAATAGGTTTGCATTGATACGGTATATCTCGCAAGTAAGCAAGCTGTTCTGGTTTGACTTTAAAAGAAAAGTATTATGGGATTTCCCTGGGAAGGTAAAGGTTGTGACACTGGGTTGTCAGTTCTCAGAGGGGCATTGGCTCTTCTGTTCACCTTTTAATAGAGCACTTCAGGCTGTATATTTATCTTAAAATAATTTATTTTGTGGGATCAGTTACGGGTTAGTATCTTTCTGTGCTATTTTAGCACCTTTCAAAAGGATATCTTTCAGAAAAATAGGGTAAATGGAAAGGTCTGGGGAGCTTTAAAATGAGAGAGCTAGGTGAGAAGTTATGGTAAAGGCAGCTTAAGTGATAATTAAATTTTGGCTACTAGAAACAATGCAGTGATTCTACATGTAGACTGGAAACAGTTACATGGAAAACAGTATTCACACTAGAAGCTCTTACTTAATATACACATTTTAGTGCTCCTATATATATGATGGTAAAGAAGTTGCACAACTCATAGATGTAATTTTTAAGCATCTATGCATGTAATAAGGTACAGGTAAATGAGACTTTAGGGTCTGCTACGATTGTGGGTGCTTGTTTTATGTTCACAGTGCCTTAAATCAAGCAGTTTGGCCCATTCTCCCAGAAAATTGTCACGCTGTGATCAGCTGGCAAGTGTTGCAGAGATCAATGGGTTTGGGGTGGGGGTAATACCGATAACATTTAAACTTAAACACTTCTGACAACAATAGTATGTATTATTAAAGTAAAAAGCCATGAATTACATTAAACTGACCTGAATCATGATTCTGGAAGTACGGTAGAGGTTGTAATGTTCGTCAACAATGCTTTCACTAAAAAAAAAAACTGCTTAATTTTGGACTACTTACGATATTGGAATTGAGATTTTGGCCAGGTAAGGTAAGGGTTGGATTTTGAGCCAATATACATTGGCTTTATGTGAAATTAGAATCTTCTGAACAAAGGTGATTTCATGCAATTATAGTTTTGCTTCTCTTTTGCTTTATGTTAATGGCTTTAAATTTGTCCCCTGAATGCTGAGTATGTCTGGCTCCCCCATTCTAGTCAGTCATACTTTTGTGAGGTATTAAATTCCTCGTGTGAAGACTCTTCTATAGGCAGTGAGGTTTGAGGTATTAATAGTTATTTACAAAAGGTATAACTTTGAGCCTTTCATTTTGATGGAAAAAAAAATGTCTAAATGCTACTTTTTTCCCCCTACAGAGCATCCAGTCATGGATAAAAATGAGCTGGTGCAGAAGGCCAAACTGGCCGAGCAGGCTGAGCGATATGATGACATGGCAGCCTGCATGAAGTCCGTAACTGAGCAAGGAGCTGAATTATCCAATGAGGAGAGGAATCTTCTCTCAGTTGCTTATAAAAATGTTGTAGGAGCCCGTAGGTCATCTTGGAGGGTCGTCTCAAGTATTGAGCAAAAGACGGAAGGTGCTGAGAAAAAACAGCAGATGGCTCGAGAATACAGAGAGAAAATTGAGACCGAGCTAAGAGATATCTGCAATGATGTACTGGTGAGAAACATTCAGTCCAGCTTCGTTATAAGCTAGGGTTCCTATAATGATTATCAGATGTTACTCTCAACTTTTTTCTTTTGGTTTTTCCTTTCTTTAAAAAAAATTGAGTGTTCTAAATTTTGAAGTCTTCTAGGAGTCCTTACTAAAAGATATTAAAAACAGTTGTAGTTAAATTTGTATAAAATAAATCCAGTACTGATTATCAGTTCAGGTAGACTGAAAAAGACTGGTAGTGTATTTTCTATTAAATGAAATAAATAAAACTTATTTCATTTGTGGTTAAAACATTTGCAGTAGTTTTAGAGCTCATTTTCTTAACTACGTCAGTAGATGCAGGAGTTTTACACATCTTGTCGTAAGAGACGTAATGGGAGACTCATTGTAGACAAAATACCCTTCCCTGGTTTTGCCACTATAGTGTAAAGTATCAGTTATGCAGAAAATTGTGGCTTCAGAGTTGCTTTTTGCCTCTTTCTGCATTTAAGTGTTAAAATCAACTTTGAACACTGACAACCACAATAAAAGAGTAAATCAAATGATTTTTCTAGTTTCAAATATTTTAAGAATTTAGTAAATACTGTGTTGAAGCACTGCTTCTCTAAAAAACTTTAAAAAATTGAACATTGCATTTTAATTCATATTAATCTTTCTTAAAATGATAGATTTCTCAGAAAAGTTTAAATCTTAGGATAAATGGTAGAAGATCCAATCATTTAACATATAACATATATACATTAATAGTTTTTCTTTTTTAATGAACCAGGAGTGATTTTACTAAATTACCTGCAGGACTTCACGTTACACATTGGGTCTCAATATGGTAGGGCTCTTGTATTGACTGTCCCATTTTCTCTGGACAGGTTATTGATTCTGGGACTCAGAAATCCAGGTGCACATTTACTTTGAAACTTCTTCGTGGAAAGACTAATGAGCAATATAGGATTATTTATGATGGGGTTTTAGGTTTGGGGCTTTGTTAAGCTGGTGTTGGTATTAAGATTCTTTTATACAAGTTTTTAATTATTAATGGGATAGCTTTAAGTCCTAAATTAAAATACTTTTCTCAAATGATATTTTCTTCAGGGTGTCTTTTAAAGAGTGATTATTTTTTAACTTAACATGGGCTCACAGAGCCTTACGTAATGTCTCCTGGTTTTTTGTTTTCGTTTTTTAAATTTTTACATTTATACGTATCATTTATTTAAGATGGGAAAGGAATTCCATGTTTTTATTGAGGCTAAATAACAAATGTTTCTCCTGTGGTTTGCTAAGGTAATAAGAATATTTAAAACTCAAAAATATATCTTTCTATAATAAAAAAATGTGCTGGGTTTTTTCTCCTTTGCTCTCTTTAGTGACTAATAGCTGTGTATATGTTACTGAATTTTGTTTGCTCTGGTGTTTTTCCTCCAATTATTGCACCTGATCAGATAATACAAGAGTTTGTTGTAAGTTATAATTTAAGACAAAAGCCAATCTTAGGAATAAAAGGGCATATAGTAATAACATTTACTCTTTACTAACAAGCTTCTTTGCTATCCCAGGTAGGTATTTGCATGTTTTCCCCAGACAAGGTATAAAAATTCCGTCATTGCAAGGATTTTCCTAGGAAAAGACTGTAGCAGTTTTAACTTTGTTTCCCTTTGGTTTCCTTATCCAAAAAACAAAAATACTGCATAGGGTCAGTGGATGGGAATACTTAGATTGATCTGTAAATAGCTTCTTTGTTGATATGATTATTAAGGGGATTTGATATTGGTGCCTACCCGTGTTCTCCATCAGAATAGTACATTCATTTTACCAAGTCTAAATGAAGTTTCCACCTTAAGACTATAGATACATGAAAATTTAATTCCTTTACCATACAAAAGCTAAACAAATTTTTGCTTCCAGCCTTGGTCTTTTAGTGATCTAAAAGCAAATCTTTCAGCTCTGCTCTAGTGATACTTGTATAGTTTATACTTCCTAACATATAGTATCTATTCAAGTATTTGCTGGGTAAATAAAGAAAAAGGCTTCTTATGAAAAAGAGGGTAATAGAACTAGGTCAGCAGCACTGCTGATTTTCCAAGGCCTTTTCTGTTTCATCTTGGACAATTCAGATTATTATTATTTACAGATGTTGTTCTTTTTCATGTAGGCCTATCTTTTTTTCATACAGGTCATGTTGGCTCTGGAAACATCTTGCATAGAATTCCTTTTCCCCTTTTTGAGTAAAATGTAAGAATAAAATATAGCAGAACTGACCTTTCTCCTAGAGAAAAAAATTTTTTGATGTACTTGATGATTAGTGAAAGTTTATATTTTAAGATCTTATATGGTAAAAATCATAATCATATTTTTCTGGGTTTTTTTTTTTTTTTTTTGAACTTTGGTTTTTTTCCATTTGAGAAAAATAAGTGGGTAATCCCTTTTCAGAATTAAACTTACTGGTCTGTTGTGTTAGTGATAAACTAGACTGCATTGTTCTGTTGAGCACCTATATCATACTAGCCAAGACCTCTTCCCATAAAAAGGAGCTAAGTTTTTCTGAAGAACTCTTTAGTCTCTTCTCAAATGGTTACTGCCGTTCTGGTTACGTGGATTTATCAAGTGTTTATATCATTTACTAAGTGGAGAAAGGGTAGTCTTGTACTTTGTACAAGAGTTTTAGAGCATTACTGTGGAAAATGGTCACAAGTGTATTCTTCACAACATGGACTTTTCTTTTTGCAAGAGAACTTGGGGCTCTTCCCTGTGTTATTAATTGAAGTTTGCAGTATGTGAACCAATGCTATCTGCCTTTCCTGCCGATAGATCTTAGACCAAAAGCTCTCTTGGTAGTGGGGCAAGGACTCCACACTAGTGATCTCTACTACCCTCCTCTGTATAAACCCACAAGAAGAAGCCAAAAACTGGATAGTTTTGTCTTGAGCATGAGATGACAAAATACATACTAGAAAACCTAATTCCAGCTCAAAAAAGAATGTAGTGGTGTAAGAAGAACACCACCTTTTTAAGTCAGAGTAGCTTTTTACCATCTAATCGTTGCAAGGCCTAAGGAAATCATTTAGTCCCTTTGAGAGACTACCCCATAGGATTATGGGGTAATAGGTATGTCTACCGCATAGGATTGTTATGGAAAATGAAAATCAGGAGTCTCCTAACTCCGGAGTCCAGAAATAGGATTTAAAAGATCCAAGAAGCCATAAAAACTGTGTTTTTGTGGGGTTGAGATTCCATACTGACCAGTATATTTTCCAGAGTTTACTTAAAAAATCTGAAAACACTGCTTATAGGAGGTGAAGCAGTAAAATCTTGATTCTATCATTTCAAACACTTGGCAACGGTAGTTGAGTAATAATAAATTACTCAGTTAACTTGAGTTCCATTTTTTATGCTTCTCTACATTTTTATTTGTCCAAGACAGTTTTAAGGTGTGGTTGCTGGGCATTGGTTTTTATCTATAGCCTACAAACTGCCATTAAGCAGGAACAAGCCAGGAAACCAGGTAACTTTTGGGCCTTTGCTGCTCTGAATATATTAATACGTGCCTTGGGCTTTAAAAACCGCTACATGGAATTGTAAGCTGAAAATCACTAGGCAGCTCTTTTATTGGAATAAGGGCTTCTCGGGTAGCCCTGGTGGCCCAGCAGTTTAGCGCTGTCTTCAGCCCAGGGTGTGATCCTGGAGACCCGGGATCGAGTCCCATGTCGAGCTCCCTGCATGGAGCCTGCTTCTTCTGCCTGTGTCTCTGACCCCCCCCTCCCCGCCGTGTGTCTCATGAATAAATAAATAAAATCTTAAAAGAAAAAAGAAAGGAATAAGGGCTTCTCAAAAGAATTCTAGTGTTACACTCATCTTTACTACTTAATATATTTACATGTTTTTGTCAAATGGCTTTGGTATGTTTGAAAATACGAAGACCTTCTGTGGCATATAGATATCTACAGTCTCTTCCAGGGAGGAATATATTGGACAGAACCTTTTTGGTAATAAAATTCAGTATTTTTTGAAGAGTTACTATGATAAGCAGTAAGTATTTCACCTGTTGAGGTGTTTTATATAGTTGGAAAGTCTGAGGTATATGATGTGGAAATTGAAGAAAATAAAAGAATGGAAATAGAAAGGCAAGTGTTTGCTTTTTGGTGGGAAGGGGAAGAATAACCAACAATTTGATTAAGAGCAGCAGGCTTCTTCCTATCCTTCAGTATAGTAGTATTTCACTAAGAATCTTTTCACCTGTGCTAGTAAGATAGCTAACTTGGAGATGTTTAGTTTTAGTGATGAGCTGTGAAGATTATTATTATTAGCGTGTTAAGAGTGAGCTAAGGAAAAGATAAAAGGGTTCAAAAGTGGAATTAGAGTGTGTTAAAATCTCAAGTATAGGTAGTACAGGCACACTTAGGAAATAATGATTCAACTCTTAATCTATTCAAGAAAAAGGAAGAAATTGTATGCAGCCCCCACAGAGGCATTTTGAACTAGAAAGGTGAAAAATAAGCTATAAGCTACCTTAGAGTTTTAATAGCTCACCAAGAGTAATTTTGCTCTTCACTTTTTCTCTTTTAAGAACACTCAACTTTGGGCAGCCTGGGTGGCTCAGTGGTTTAGGGCCACCTTCAGCCCAGAGCATGATCCTGGAGACCCGGATCGAGTCCCACGTCAGGCTCCCTGCATGGAGCCTGCTTCTCCCTCTGCCTGTGTCTCTGCCTCTCTCTCTCTCTGTGTGTATCTCATGAATAAATAAAATAAAATAAAAGACGCTCAACTTTATTAGTAAAGAAATCCTAGCGGTATACCTCAATAGTGGTACGGTGGAAGCATCCTAATTAATTGGTTAAATGAAAAAGAGTTTAAGTATGTGGTCATACTTGCTTTAAATATTTGATTTATTTATTTATTTATTTATTTATTTTAAATACTTGTTTTAAATTAAAACATGTTCTTTTGTCCATTTTTAATGTGAGGCCAAAGTGTTTTCACATGATTTGCTAACTACCCCTAAAAGTGTGTCCTTTATAAAATAGTTTGAGTTTGCATAGTAGAGTGAGAACCTAATGTTTGCTAAGCAGTTGGTTAGTTAAGATTCCCTCTAGAAATGTCTAATTTTTCTAAACTTTTAGTTTTCAACTCAAGTGATTTTTCTGTATAGAACTCCTTTGAAAACTAGTTGTTACAAAAAAAAAAAAAACCCACCTTAGTTATCCAAAGCACTCAATTTTGTTTTCATAGTAACGTACTTTTTCACACTTGTATTTCCTATCATGTAAATAATATTTTAAGTAATTACAGCCAGTATAGTCGCATGGTTTTGGAAACAAATACTGGACTGTTAATCAGGTATCTTAAGAAATAGTAACTGCTGATAGAAACTGAGGGGGGGAGATTCCAGAGAGTAGCTGAAAAATCTGTCCTCAAGCATTTAGGCCTAAATCATGAGTGTTTATCATGTTTGCTTACCTAGGAGTGAAGAGCATAGTATAATCCAGGTTATCAATTAAGTGAAATTGGTTAATCTAGCACATTAAGCTTTTATAGAAGAGTTGTTGCATTCTAGATCTTTTTATTAGAACATTAAATGGGAACATTGCTTCCTTTATTTAAAAGCCTTTTTCAGGTATCCCTGGGTGGCTCAGTGGTTTGGCGCCTGCCTTTGGCCCAGGGCGTGATCCTGGAGTCCCGGGATCGAGTCCCGCGTCAGGCTCCCGGAGCCTGCTTCTCCCTCTGCCTCTCTCTCTCTCTGTCTATCATGAATAAATAAATATTTTTTAAAAAGAAGCCTTTTTCGATAATTTTGCAAGAGATGAGACTAGGAGGGATGGGTACTGGTTAGATCGTACTGTACTAATATGTATGCCTAGTATAATGCCTAGTTAATGTTACAAACTAAAGAGTGAGGGACTTGAAAGCCCATGGAAAGTGACACCAAATTTTGCCTCTTAAAAAGTGGGTTGGTAGACATGCAAAAATTCTTGTTTTTATAAGGAAAATCCGCTTTTATAATTTTACAGATTTTTTGAAGATTTGATCTTTTATAGTCTGGTTCTTTTTTTTTTTTTTTTTTTTTAAGATTTTATTTATTTATTCATGAGAGAGAGAAAGGCAGAGAGACACAGGCAGAGGGAGAAGCAGGCTCTACATGGGAGCCTGATATGGGACTTGATCCCAGGACTCCACAATCACGCCCTGAGCCAAAGGCAGACGCTCAATCTGCCAAGCCACCCAGACGTCCCATATAGTCTGGTTTTTTGGACTCATTTTCTTTTACTATTATCAGAATAGATTCTCAGTGTCCTCCATTATATAGTTTGTTAATCATTGTTTATATTTTAATCTTGTTTTTGTAATTGAGGCTTTAACCTATGAAAGATTTAGGGTTTTTCCTCCCATGAATATAGTGTTTTTTCATAGCTGATAAGTATTTCTAGCATATAAGGGGAACCCAATATATGAAATAGTTTTGCCTTTATAGTGTTACTGGGCTATTGAGATTAATTTGACTACACATTTTTGATCCCAAAGTAGGTGATCCTTGGTATATTCATAGTGAAGAATATATGTGTGTATGAGAAATTTTCTTTTAAAAAGTTGTAGATGTTCTGATGTGAAACACTTAAAAACTTATTATCATCCATTGAAATTATAATAGGTTTTAGGAATTTCATCCTGGTTCTTGTAGTTCTTTAGTATGATAGTTTTACATTGAGAACACTGCTTTTTAGGGGATTTAAAATTGCTGTAAGTTTCAGTATGCTAAAAGCCAGAGTTCTCTTTTTTTTTTTTAAGTTACCTGTCTTTTCTGTCGACTTAATTTTAGCAGTTCTGTGCTGCATACAGCTCTGATTATTTCTGTGAAACACTGATTTCTTTCTGTTCCAGTTGATTTTGCCAAAATCCAATAGAGCCTTTGGCTCTAGTTGTTCTTACTATGTCCTAAGGCAAACCACTGGAATTCTCATATTTATGGCCTGAGGGTTTCTGCTTCATTACTCTGATTTAGAATTTAATCTTGTTCATTTTTTTTTAAAGATTTTATTTATTTATTCATGAGAAACACACACAACAGAGGCAGAGACACAGGTAGAAGGAGAAGCAGGCTCCATGCAGGGAGCCTGATGTGGGACTCGATCCCAGGACTGGGGGATCATGCCCTGAGCTGAAGGCAGATGCTCAACCGCTGAGCCACCCAGGCATCCCAGTCTTGTTCTTTTTTTTTTTTTTTCAACTTCAGAGGATTAGCTTCATTCTCCTTGAAAACAGGACAGACCACTGAAATTTGTGGTATTTAATTTGATATTAAGCATATCCATATTTTTTAACACAAATTTGAATTTGGCTTGGGAGGAATGGCATGTTTAGCCACAGCATCTCACATTTTTGTGCAGTAGGTCATTCTTCATTTATCCTTTCTGAATGAAAAACTTCTATCAGAAAAATGTAGTACCACTTGTCATTGATTTAGTTGTGCATTTTCTGGTAAGATAATGTGACATAAGTAGTAATGTTATAGAATAGTCTTTTTTTCTTAAGATTTTATTTATTTATTTGACAGTGCAAGCATGCGCACACACAAGCAAGGGGAGTTGCAGGCAGAGGGAGAAGGAGAAGCAGGCTCCCTGCTGAGCTTAATGGGATCCTAAAATGATGACCTGAGCAGAAGGCAGAACTTAACCAACTGAGCCATTCAGGAGCCCTATGGAATAGTCTTGTATCTTGCCAGAGTTTTCTTTTGTGTTCTCTTGGATTATTTATTGCTGCAGTGTGACTCTTGAGGCAACAAAGTATGGATGTATAGCTGATTTGATATCAGTATGATTCTGTGATACGCACATTTGTTTATATTGGAATAGATTACTAAAAGGTTTCAGCATATTAACTTTTTGTGACTTTCTTTTCATGGAATTTTTTTTAAAGATTTTTATTTATTCATTCATGAGAGAGACAGAGAAAGGGGAGCAGAGACACCGGCAAAGGGAGAAGCAGGCCCCATGCAGGGAGCCTGACGTGGGACTCAATCTTGTGTCTCCAGGATCAGGCCCTGGGCTGAAGTTAGTGCCAAACCGCTGAGCCATCCGGGCTGCCCCTTCCTTTTTTTTTTTTTTTTTTTTTAAATTTTTTATTTATTTATGATAGTCACACACACAGAGAGAGACAGAGAGAGAGGCAGAGACACAGGAAGAGGGAGAAGCAGGCTCCATGCACCGGGAGCCCGACGTGGGATTCGATCCTGGGTCTCCAGGATCGCGCCCTGGGCCAAAGGCAGGTGCCAAACCGCTGCGCCACCCAGGGGTCCCTGCCCCTTCTTTTCACAGGATTTATTGTGAGCATTCTTCCTTTCTCCCCCAAATAAAAATAATGGCTTACAGTGGTGTTAACTGTAGAGAATGTAAGGACCATCTCTCAAATGTTAGTGTGTAGAGTTAAGTAGACCAAAATAAAAATAAGACTTTGCTGGGGATGCCTGGGTGGCTCAGCGGTTGAGCGCGTCTGCCTTCGGCTTAGGGTGTGATCCTGGAGTACCAGGATGCAGTCCCACATCGGGCTCCCTGCATGGAATTTGCTTCTCCCTCTGCCTGTTTCTCTGCCTCTCTCTTTCTGTATCTCTCATCAATCAATAAATAAAATCTTTAAACAAAATAAAAGAAGACTTTGCTCACTGGGTTGACCTGCAGGTAGATACGCTTGTTGATTTATTTATTTTAATATAGGAAAGACTCAATTGAATTTAATTTGCAAGGAGTGTTCAATTTTTCTTGTATTGGGATTTCATTTACTTGAATTGTTTTTTAAAAGATTTTACTTATTTATTCATGAGAGACAGAGAGAGAGAGGCAGAGACACAGGCAGAGGGAGAAGCAGGCTCCATGCAGGGAGCCCAATGCGGGACTCAATCGTGGGACTCCAGGATCACGCTCTGGGCTGAGGGCGGCGCTAAACCACTGAGCCACCCGGGCTGCCCTACAAATGCTTTTCTGAAAAACACCTGCATGCTGATCCAAGACTGATGAACTTGTCTGCTCATATTTTTTTTTGCTTCTGAAAACATAATAAACACCATTGCCCAGAGTTTAGAACGTAGACCTGCTTGGACCACATTTAACCCAGGGACATTAAAATCTTACCTCCAAATGCATTATTTTTAAAATGCAGTTCTATGGAATTGACAGTTGAGGGCAGTATTATGTATAGGAAGGCTCTAATATACTTAACAAGTTCTCAATTCAGTAATTTGAGTACTTTACTAAGGTGTTTGGAAGATGTTTAGAAATAGTGATATATTGAGGACTACTTTTCAGTTTCCCCTTTGGTTGTTTTTATTTGATAGGCTTATCAGGCAAAGTAATTGGATCAAAGGGATAAGACTTGAAGAATAATCGTGTAATTTTTCTAAAAATAAAGGAAACTGGGGCAGCCCTGGTGGTGCAGCGGTTTGGCACCGCCTGCAGCCTGGGGTGTGATCCTGGAGACCCAGGATCAAGTCCCACATCGGGCTCCCTGCTTCTCCCTCTGCCTCTCTCTCTCTGTGTCTATGAATGAATAAATAAAATCTTTAAAAAAAATAAAAATAAAGGAAACTAAAATATGTACTACCTTTTAAAGGTATGGTAGAATCTAGCACAAGCTGTGCAAACTTTTGGAGTTTGAAATTTTTATTCATTTTATGACTTTGAGCTAGTTATTCCATCTCTAGCTTTATTTCCCCATCTTCAAAATGGCAGTGAGGATCTACCTTGAGGATGTTTTGAGAATTACTGACTGAATACACACCCATGGTGATATTAAATAACAAATATACTGCTTAACCTTTTTTTGTATCTCTGATGGTCACTTCAGTGTTGTTTAATTTTGAGGTTAAATATAAGAATTTTGATTAACTGCTTAAACTTCTTATATTTAATGTTTATTTTATAAGCTCCCTGTGCTATTAAAAAGTATAATAAATATTAAAAGCCCCCCCCCCTTTAAAGATTTTATTTATTTATTAGAGACAGAGAGAGAAAGAGGCGCAAAGGCAGAGGGAGAAGCAGGCTCCATGCAGGGAGCCCGACCTGGGAGACTCACATCCTGGGCTGAAGGTGGCACTAAACCGCTGAGCCACCTGGGCTGCCCAAAAGCCCCTTTTCTTAAAAAAATCTTGACAACTTAAGAAAATGAACACAACCACAAATAACAAAGACTTCATGTTGGTTGAATGTGAAAGACTTCACCTTTTTTAAAAAAGCAACGGATAATATCTAGTCCCACTAGGAAGTTCATAATAATATAGAGTGTGCATGTGCAAATTAAAAAACTATGAAAAATGAGGCATTTTAAACAAGTGTTTTGTGGTGGAAATACTTGGTTAGCGACCAGCCCAGGTCACGGTTGATGCCAACTCTAAAAAGGGTTCTGCGTCAGAGGAGGAAGAGGAAAGCCCCTAAGCATGTCAGAACAATTTTAGCAGTTAACACCTAGTGCTCTGTAAATTCTCCTACCATTTACTTTTTTTTTTTTTTTTAATTTTATTTATTCATGAGACACAGAGACACAGACAGGCATAGGGAGAAGCAGGCTCCATTCAGGAAGCCCGATAATGGCACTTGGTCCCGGGACTCCAGATCACAGGACTCCAGGATCACACCCTGAGCCAAAGGGTAGACGCTCAACCACTGAGCCACCCAGACGTTCCTCTGAACCTGATTTAACTTAGCAATTCCTCATCCCACTTAACTGTGAGTCCTTTCAACCAGCTGATTTTTCAGAAATGCATACAAAATGTTCTAGAACACCAGGCTGTCAGCATTTTCTGCAGATGTTTTTTGATTCATTTTGGGAGAAAACTTCAGGGAGCAACTACTATAGCTGTCAGCAGGAATTAGGATTACGTTTTTGATTTTTAATATTCCTTAAACACCAAGGTTAATATATCGTGGTTTTCTCTAATTCAGTTGTTGACTTTATAGAAGTTAAATGGTGAGGATTTGCCATTTATTTATTAATAGAAAATGTATTCAGTTAAGTGATTGATTAGAATTCATTGATTAGAATTCTCTCTGATCCCATCCTTGAAAGTTAAGTAGCTCTGTTTTTTCATACTAAATGACCTTATTCATAGGACACCTAAAATTTTATTCTTGTAGATCAATAAAGCATAGGAAGGTGAGTTTAAGTCAAAATGTCTGCAAATTAGTTCTTGAAACAGCCCGATTCATTAGCATTTTTGGTGAAGCATTTTTCTAATTGGTTGGTTGGAAGCAACTAAGTTGCAGTTCAAAGAAATAAGTCCATTCCAGCCACAAGGGGGAGCAAGAGACTAATTTCCAAGTTGATGGGCTCCTATTGGCAACAAAAAAGCCTGCTTTTTTTAGATCTAGGAATGATAAAAGGCTCCGTGGCTCTGCAGAGTAAAGTGAAAGTTCTGGGAATATTCTCTGCACAGAATTATTCTTGCTTAATTCGCAAGACTAGAAATTTGACTTTACGCAATGTGCTGTAATATTGGAATTAAATTTCCTGTTGAGGTTATTGCTAAAAATGACTTCAGAATGTTGCAAGTTTTATAATAATAAATTGGGAGTTGAACTTTATAGAATCATTGAACTTCAGGCTTGAAGAAGCATCCACCCTAGATTTTTTATTTTCACAGGTAAGAAACTGAAGCTCAGAGGTTCAGTGACTTCTATTAGGTCATACCCTAAACATAATATTTTCTATCTCTTACTGTATCACCTTAGTTGTAGACTGAGACATGATGTTTACTCTCCTACAAGTATGAGTTATTGGGGATTGTTGGGATAACTGGAAAAATTACCTCTTTAATTCCATTAAGAACAATGGCTTCAAATTTAGACTATATTTTAGGATTCTAATACTTAAATGGAAATAATGAGAATCTCATTTGAAAGCCTTTGTGCCTCAGCTTCCTGCCCCCTTTTCTCTTTTAACCACTGGAATTTTTCATGCATGATTTGTATGAAAGCCATTTATCTGTGTGTTAACCTCTCTTCATTTCTTTTCATGGAAGAGGGCCATGGTAGTACAGTCTAAAACAGAGGAATGGGTTATGAGAGCTTGATCTTTCCCATTCACATATTTGGTGAGGTCAAGTCAAAGGAGACATACTCCAGGCATATTTTCAAATTGCAGTCCATAAAAGTCTCATTAGGGGTTCATTTGCTTTGATATTCTGGGGGCTATTTACTGTTTGCTAATGACATTTTATGTATATTTTTCTTAATGGAAATTAAATTTGGCGCTATTGGTGGAATACTCTAAGAAAAAGTAAGAACCTCCTTTCTAACCCTTGTATTTTTGTTTATAAATGCATCAGCACTTACCAATCCAGTAAGGAAATTTGAAAAACACAATTGAGCACAAAAAGTATATGAGGATGGAGAACAAAATCACTGGTATTGTCATTGTTCTAGAAATACTATTAAAAAAGATTTTTTTTTTAAGATTTTTCTTTAAAACATATATTTTAAAGATTTTATTTATTGATTGATGAGAGACAGAGAGAGCAAGAGGCAGAGACACAAGCAGAGGGAGAAGCAGGCTCCATGCAGGGAGCCCGATGTAGGACTCGATCTCGGGTCTCCAGGATCACGCCCCTGGCTGAAGGTGGTGCTAAACCTCTGAGCCACCGGGGCTGCCCAAAACATATTTTATATAACATATTAACCCAAAGAGAAAATAACCTTTTTTTACATATGGTAATTAAATTTTAACTAGTTGTCTTTTTTAACTTCTCATTTTGAAATAATTTCAAACTTGGGAAAAAATTGGAAAAATATATGAGTATTTCCCATATATCCTTTACCTGATTCCCTAAATGTTAACATCTCCTATATAACCACAGTATAATTATCAATTTTTTGTGAAATAATTGTTGAAATAAAACTGTATAACCTGTAGAATTTATTCATCGATAGTACCACTATATCCTAATTCTGGTCCAGAATTCAACCCAGGATCACACTTTTCATTGTCCTGTCTCCTTATTCTCCTTTATTCTGGATCAATTTTTAACTGCTTTCCCTTTTGTGATTTTGCCACTTTTTTCAAGAGCACTAGCCTATTATTCTGTTGACTATCCCTCAATTTGATTTTCTCTGAGTTCTCGTAATTCAGATTGTGCATTTTGGGGGAAGAATTCCATTTCCTGGAAGTGATATTGTGCTCTCTAGGAGACACATATTATCATCCTGCCACTTTACCAATTAATATTTAGATGGGACATTAAACTGCTGAGGACTTCTAGAAACCCCCTGTGATACAAAAGAAAGTATCAATCAGTTGAATTTTTTTTAAAAGATAGACACCCCATAGTATGTTTTGCCAAAGGTTATGAACAGAATGTATTTTGCCAAAGTACTTTCTAAATGGGTTATGTCATTTTCTGATGAATGAATTAACTCTTTGAAAGGGGGAAGAGGGCAGCCCCCCGTGGCACAGCGGTTTAGCACCGCCTGCAGCCTGAGGTGTTATCCTGGAGACCCAGGATCAGGTCCCACGTCGGGTTCCCTGCATGGAGCCTGCTTCTCCCTCTGCCTGTGTCTCTGCCTCTCTCTCTCTCTCTCTCTCTGTCTGTCTCTATGAATAAATAAATAAAATCTTAAAAAAAAAAAAAAAAAAAGAAAGAAAAGAAAGGGGGAAGATATCCCAGTTCTGTAACTTATTTCCTTTGAAATACGTTGTTCATTAGCTGGCTTCATGTATAGTAATTGGCAAGCCCAAGTCACAGCACATAGACCAGTAAGTTAACTTAAGTGCATAGTGACTATTCTTTAGGGCTGAAATAAATGTATATATAAATACTTTATAATAGGTATTTGTTAATTTTTAAGAAAGTAAGGAAGAGGGAGGGACACCTCCCTGGGTGACTCAGTGGTTGAGCATCTGCCTTAGGCTCAGGGCGTGATCCTGGAGTCCCAGACCCCAGGATTGTGGACTCCCTGCAGGGAGCCTGCTACTCCCTCTGCCTATGTCTCTGCCTTTCTCTCTCTCTGTCTCTCTCATGAATAAATAAATACAATCTTCAAAAAAGGAAAAGAAAGGAAGAAAAAGTGACCTTGAATTTAAAGAAAATCTAAGGAATAGTGGTGGGGTAGGAAGTGTTCATGCATTAGAGACATTTTCCTGGGATAAAATTGGAAGGAGGGCTTTGAAATTAATGCTGTGATGAAACACAAGAAGACCCTATCTCTGTTGGATTTTTATCTCCCTTAGCCTCCTTTAGGGTCATAATTACATAAGAAACCTGGAGCTTTTCCAGGAGTCCTGCAACCATGTTAGGATATATATGTACCTAGCCTGCCCCTTGGCTGCTGTTTCTGAATATAGTTGACCCTTGCGCTATGTGAGGGATGGGGTGCAGTTGAAAATTGATAGACTCCCCCAAAACTTAACAGCCTACTGTTGACTGGAAGCCTTACCAGTAACAAATAATCTGTTAACATATTTTGTATGTTATATGTGTTGTACACTGTATTCTTAAAATTAGAAAAAAAATGTTATTAAGAAAATACATTTACAGTACTCTAAAAAAAACACTTATAGGTGGACTTGTGTAGTTCAAACGTGTTATTCAAGGGTTATTTGTATATGTGCTTACAGAAACCAAACACTTGTCATTTTTAGCAGTTTCTTAGGTATTTAGAGAAGCAATACATTGTTTTTACTCTTTGCAAAATAATCATTATCTAACAGTACCAACCTTAAGAATTTCTATCACGTTTTGTCTCAACTAGAAATTGGGTAAGATGATAAACTCTTGGGCAGCCCTGGTGGCCCAGTGGTTTAGCGCCTCCTTCGGCCCGGCGTGTGATCCACGTTAGGCTCCCTGCATGGAGCCTGCTTCTCCCTCTGCCTGTGTCTCTGCCTCTCTCTCTCTCTCTGTGTGTCTGTCAAGAATAAATAAATAAAATCTTTTAAAAAAATGATAAACTCTTGATAGTCTTCAGGTGGCTGAGCTAAGATTATTTCCTTTACTCTCAAGATTATTCTAGTTTTCTTATATTAAAATGAAGCTGTTCTAACTATGCATATGTAATTCAGCCTGGGGATTTAATGTTTAAGGACCTAATATGTTAATATGTATAAAACATGTGTCTTTAAAGAGCCTATAAGAAGGTTAAGAAAAGATTACATATGTGACAAGTTAAAGGTATAAACTTAGAACTTTTAATTTTAAATTATAATTACTCTGGATAATAATTTAGGTGTTATAGAGCATAGGATATGAAGCAAAAAAATAAGAATAAAAATTTTCTGATTTTTGTCCTATCTGCTCAGAGGTAATCTGTATTAGTCCTAGTCCTGTTTGTTGTATCCTGGGAATTTATGGTTCCCATGCAAACAATTCTGTCCTTGAAGAAGATACATGAATTAGGATCATAAAGTATTTTGGGAGCCCTTGGTTGACTCAGTCAGTAGATACAGGACTCCTGATTTCAGGGTTGTAAGTTAGAGCCCTACGTTGGGTGTAGAGATAACTTAAATATAAAATCTTTAAAAAACAAAACCCCCAAAACCCCAAGGTATGCTGTAAAGTGTGGACACAGCAGTGCACACACATATATACATGGTGCATGTCTTAATGCTTCATTCCATATCGACACACATTTTAAAAAATGTTTTCTAGTGTTATGTATGGGTGTAATATAATTTATTTAGCTAGTCCATTATTGACATTAGGATATTTCCTTTTTTCTTTAATTAAAAGCTCTTGGGGGTGTCTGGGTGGCTCAGTTGATTAAGCACCCAACTCTTGATTTCAGCACAGGTCATGATCTTAGGGTCGTGGGATTGAGCCCTGTGTTGGGCTCTTGCTTAAGCACAGTCTGCTTGTCCGTCTCCCTCTGCTCTTCCCTTGTTTGTGCTCCCTCATTTGTTTGCTCACTCCCTTGCTGTATCTCTAAAATAAAATCTTCTTTTTTAAAGAAGTCCTTTACTAAATTACTAGAGATACAGAAAACATAGGCCTAAACTGAGTAGTTTTGAGAATTAGCTTTAGGGAGAGCATGGAATTAGAGCTGGATATTGAAAGATGGGTGATATTTAGCACAGATTACTTTAAATCAACAGTTCTTTTTTTTTTTTTTTTTTAAGATTTATTTATTTTTCAGAGAGAAGGCACACAGGCGGGGGGAGTGGCAGGCAGAGGGAGAGGGAGAAGCTCACTGCCAAGCAGGGAGCCAGATGGGCCAGATGCAGGGCTCTATCCTAGGGCCCCAGGATCATGACCTGAGCCAAAGGTAGATGGTTAACCAGCTGAGCCACCCAGGCACTCCTACCTAAATCAGTAGTTCTTAAGAGTGATCTGTGGACGCCTTTTAGGGGATGAGGGGGTGGTCCATGAGGTCACAACTATTTTCCTGATAATATTTAAGTCACCGTTGACTCTTCACTGTGTGGACATTAGCACTCAAGCAAAAACTGCTGGTCTTGATGCTAATAAAGATAGTAGAGGCACCATTACTGTATTAGTAATTTATATAGTTCTCACCACTATACATCCAGTTTTTTGGGGGGGTGGGGAAGTGGAGACTGGCTTTACTGTCCTTGAAACTATATAAAATCATTAGTAGTCCTTAATGTAGGTAATCTCTTTCTCTCTTTTTTTAAGGTTTTATTTAATTGAGAAAGAGTGTACACAAGCAGAGGGAGAGAGAGACAAGGTGAAGCAGGCTTCCCGCTGAGCAGGGATCCCAATATGAGTTTTGATCCCAAGACCCAGAGAGCATGACCTGAGCCAAAGACAGACACTTAACCAACTGAGCCACTCAGGTGCCCCTATAGATATCTTTTAATATTTTGTGAGGCATAATGAGAAGTATAGCAGCTATTTCCAGGGAAAGTTTTATGATCATTTGAATGGTGAACTGAAAAAGCTGTCCCCTTGTCTTCCCCCACAGAACACTCCCAACAAATGACAGGCAAGCTATGATCATTTAGGCTTGAGTATTTGGCAGACATCTTGAAAATGAAGGAAGTGAACTTGTCAATTTAAGGAAAGAAAACAAATGGCATGATGTCTGGGCTGCCCCGCAGGATTATCAAGGAAACCCAGTGTTTGCTGGCAGAACCAGAACCTGGCATTAAAGCCAGATGAGAGCAACGCCTGTATTTTCATGTGGTCACTGCTGGCCCCCAGGATTCCCCCTTTGAGGGAGGGACTTTTAAACTTGAAGTATTCCTTCCAGAGGAATACCCGGTGGCAGCCCCTACAGTACGTTTCATGACCAAAATTTATCATCCTAATGTAGGCAAGTTGGGAAAAATATGTTTAGATATTTTGAAAGATAAGTGGTCCCCAGCACTGCAGGTCCGCACAGTTCTGCTATCGATCCAGGCTTTGTTAAGTGTTCCCAATCCAGATGATCCATTAGCAAATGATGTAGCGGAAGAGTGGAAGACCAGCGAAGCCCAAGCCATAGAAACAGCGAGAGCACGGACGAGGCTATATGCCGTGAATGATAAATTAAAATCTAGGGCGGCCCAGGTGGCTCAGCGGTTTAGTGTCGCCTTCGGCCCAGGGCCTGATCCTGGAGACCAGGGATCAGGTCCCATGTCGGGCTCCCTGCAAGGAGCCTGCTTCTCCCTCTGCCTGTGCCTCTGCCTGCCTCTCTCTCTCTCTCTCTCTCATAAATAATAAAATCTTAAAAAAAAAATGAAAATCGATCTGATCATCAAGTGTGCTCCTGTTCTGCCAAGACTTCTTCCTTTTTTGTTTGCATTTAATGGACACAGTCTTAGAAACATTACAGAATAAAAGCCCAGACATCTTCAGTCCTTTGGTGATTAAATGCACATTAGCAAATCTATATCTTGTCCTGATTCACTGTTGTAAAGCACGAGCAGAGGCTAGAAGTACCATCTGGATTGTTGTCAAACATTTAAAAGCAGTGGCCCCTCTGCTTTTATTCATTTCCCCCATCATGGTTTAAGTATAAAGCACTGTGAATGAAGGTAGTTGTCAGGGTTAGCTGCAGTTGTTTTTCTTTATTATTATTTTTTAAATTTTTTTGAGGGGGATTGGTAGTTTTATTTTTATGGGCTCCCCCCCCCTTTTAAAGATTTTACCTATTCATGAGAGAGAGAGAGAGAGAGAGAGAGGCAGAGACACAGGTAGAGGGAGAGAAGCAGGCTCCATGCAGGGAGCCGGACATGGGACTCGAACCCTGGGTCTCCAGGATCAGGCCCTGGGCTGAAGGTGGCGCTAAACCTCAGAGCCACCCGGGCTGCCCCTCCTTTCCCCCTTTTTATGGTGATCTAATTGCATTGGTTAAAAGCAGCTAGCCAGTTCTTTAGAATATGCTCTCTAGCCAAGTCTAACTCGATTTAGATGCTGTAGATGGACAAACTTGATTGAACCAAAATGGGAACATTAAACAAACATTACAGCCCTCACTAATAACATTGTGACTTTGCTGTCAAGTGTAGAATCCTTCCTTCAAGAAAAAGCTTGTGACCATTTTGTATGGGTTGTCTGGAAACTTGTTTAAATCTTATGTTTTAATAAAATATTTTTTGTTCTAAAAAAAAATAAGTACTATGGTTAGAGGAATAAGTTAGCATTTTTTAAACCTAAGGAAATTAGATCACATAAGAGGGGAGAGTCTTGGAACTAAGGTGGGTTTCTGGGACGGTGGTGGGTTGGTTGGTTAAGGTGATATTTTAAAGTTAGTGTTCTAGGGCACCTGTGGCTCAGTGGTGAAGCATCTGCTTTTGGCTCAGGGCGTGATCCTGAGGTCCTGGGATCTAGCTCCACATCGGGCTCCCCATAGGGAGCCTGCTTCTCCCTCTCCCTAGGTCTCTGCCTCTCTTTGTGTATCTCTCATGAGTAAATAAATAGTCTAAAAAAAATAAAGTTAGTATCTATAGTGCAAATGTTTCCTATGTGACTTCTTGATTAGTTTACACAGTACTTGAAAGAAAATAGTTGGTTAGAGAATGCTGGTTCAGATTAGACTGTTTTATTCTCCAAAGGTAACCCTTGTTCTGTTCTAAATCTTTCTATATATTAACTCATTTAATTCTCACAACAACCATGTATATTATATCTACTAATAATACCTACCTTTTACAAATGAGAAACCTGAGGCCCAGGGAGATTTCAGAATTTTGTCAAGATGTTGCAGCTAGTAAACAGTGAGCTAAGATTTGAATTTAGGCAGTTTACCTCCATAGTTTATGTGCTTTACAAGTCTGCCATAAAAAGAATAAGGAAAATGTTACCTTTCCTTTGATAAGACAGTCCTGTTTTAAAATGAAAGCCTTTTGTATGTTATTCCACACCTCTTGATAGTTACACAAATTTTAGATAACTGAACTCAGAATATTAAAAATGAGATTACAAGAGCACTAAAGCAGATTTTTGAATGTCAAGCTTTCATACCTTATATTTGAATAGAGTACCTCCTCTGTCAGGAACTGATTGGTGCTTTCTTTATTTTTATTTTTTTAAATTTTATTTATTTATTCATGAGAGACACAGAGAGCAAGAGGCAGAGACATAGGAAGAGAGAGGAGGAGAAGCAGGCTCCATGCAGGAAGCCCGATATGGAACTCTATCCAGGGACCCTGGGACCGCGCCCTGAGCCAAAAGCAGATGCTCAGCCCTTGAGCCACCCAGGCGTCCCTATGTGCTCTCCTATTTATACTCTCATTTAGACCTCATAGCAGCCTTTTGAAGTACTCATTTTGATCATTTTATGTAAGTAGATTTTCATTTAATTTTATAGATTAGCTCTGAGAGATTAATTTGCCTGATATTTCAAAATTAATGATGAGGGCAGCCCTGGTGGCTCAGTGGTTTAGCACCATCTTTGGCCCAGGGCCTGATCCTGGAGACCCAGGATCGAGTCCCATGTCAGGCTCCCTGCATGGAGCCTCTTCTCCCTCTGCCTGTGTTTCTGCCTCTCTCTCTCTCTCTGTGTCTCTCATGAATAAGTAAATAAAATCTTTAAAAAAAAAAATGTAATGAGAGGGACGTTCAGAGTCTGTCTGATTTAAGTTTATGCTTTATTTAAACCAAGCTGTTGCTCCAAAGAAGTACTTGGATACCTAGAGATTAGGGTCTGGTTCTACCAATTCAGGTAGTAGTGTTTTAGTTGGTTTCTAGTGTAATTGTTATCTAAAGTTTTGCTTTTTTCCTCTTAATTTCAGTCTATAATCATACTAAAGCACCAATGATCTAATATATCAGAGATAGATTTTTCAGTTTATAACCTTTTATTAGAATTATTTGACCAAAAAAAAAAATATTAGACCATAGTCAGGATTGAATGTTTAAGTTCTTGTTAGTAGAGGCAGGTTGAGCCTACCCCAGAAAGGGCAGTCAGAACTAGATAACATGTGAGTTTATATGGTTCCTTATTTTGAATACATGCCAAAGTCAAAGCATTGATGATATGATACATAGATCATCCTTCGATCAAAGCATGAGTTAGAAACTTGCTAATGTATTCTGCCCTGGTAAATTGACTGATTTGGGGGGAAAGGTCATTACTTGATGCCATATATCATAAGTGTTTTCACAACCTAAGAGGTTAATTGTACCTGTAGAGAAAAATTTTTATCTCTTAAGATCTCAAGGATCATACAATTTATCCATTGATTAGATAAGGGTTTTTTTTTTTTTTAAGATTTTATTTATTTATTCATGAGAGACAGAGAGAGAGAGGCAGAGACACAGGCAGAGTGAGAAGCAGGTTCCATGCAGGGAGCCCAACATGGGACTCGATCCCGGAACTCCGGGATCACGCCCTGGGCGGAAGGCAGGCGCTAAACTGCTGAGCCACCCAGGCATCCCTCGGTGCCTTCTCTTAACCATATCATTTAGCACTAGATTATGAACCATTTACACAAAGATGTTGGATACAGGCTCCTAGTAGCATCTTGCTGCTTCCTATCCTACTTAACACTATTAGGATGACTACTGTATAAAGTCAGAATATGCATTAACTCTGATTCCACAGATTAATCGTAGATATTTTTGAAAATATTGGCCATGATATTTTTAAAAGACAATGATTGTCATTAAAAACAGATTTTTAAATTGCTGAGGCAATACTCTGAATTTTTAAATTTTAGCAAGATGGCATAGATTATAATGCAATTATAATCTATGTTGAGGCATAATGTAGCCTCAATGCAGAGTGTAAGATGTTCTTTAATTTGTGTTTGACTTAAATATCCTTTTCCATTTTAATTAGATTTAGATTAGAAAAGTTAATGTACTGGGATCCCTGGGTGGCGCAGCGGTTTGGCGCCTGCCTTTGGCCCAGGGCGCGATCCTGGAGACCTGGGATCGAATCCCACATCGGGCATCCCGGTGCATGGAGCCTGCTTATCCCTCTGCCTGTGTCTCTGCCTCTCTCTCTCTCTCTCTATCATAAATAAATGAAAATTGAAAAAAAAAATTAAAAAAAAAAAAGAAAAGTTAATGTACTACCTTATACAAAGGATTTTGTAGGTGGAGGTACATTAGTAGTCATCCTAACCTTTGTTTCATGGTTAGAAGTTGTAATGTCTCATACTATGTCCTTCTTTGAAATTAGATTCTCAGAGTATCCCAGAGTAATCCTCACTTTCATTGTACTGTAGTAGATGAATGAAATTTAGAAGGTTTCATTGTATATTTAGTTTTTGTATGTTTTGATAATAGCTTTTTGTTTGTTTTGATAATAGCTTTTTGTATGTTTTGATAATAGCTATTAGTTTCTTCTATTTGACTTTTAAATTTGCTCACCTCCAATTTTTTCCTTGTCATTACTGCTTTCTGAAAGTGCTGCTTCCTTTTTTCCTTTTGTTTGTATTTTTTTCCATCTTGGTCTTCTCCCTTATATTTGCCTCTTTTCTTGTAATTTCTAAATCTGGAAAATGTAGATTTTGTTTCTCTTTGGTCAATTTGACAAATTAACATACTTAATTGCCTCTTTAGTGCTAAAATTAACATAATTGAATAAACTCTGTATCTCCCATATCTTACATTAGAGTTGAATGAAACCACATCTGATTTATGAATCTCTATAAAATACCCAAGGATCACCTTATTTTTCCTTAAAATCTCTGTAAGAGTAGGTGGAGCTGACTTTTTGACTGACTAGCTGGCTTATTCCAAGTTTGGATCACTCATAAATTTATTGAGCAGAAGTCAGCCTCTTGTGAAACTTAACTAGTCTTGTCTAGAGCCATTCTTGTCATAATTCTTTCCATCTACACGGTATTTTCTAGTTTCTTTACCATTCTTGCTTTCCTGGATATTCCCGTTTGTCAGTCCTTGTCTTGATACATTTTTTTAAAGAAGCAGTATACTGTAGATTTTATCTCATCAGTACATTATTGAACTGAATAATTTTCCTTAATTTTGATTCCTAATTGTATTAAGATCTTGGAATGACATTATCCTTTTTAGTAGGCATAGCACACCCTATTGAGACAAAAAAAATGTACCATGATTTTAGTAGTATAGGTGAGATTGCCTAGTTGGAGTTGTACCTTCACAAGTTAATTGTGGCTTTGAGTACATTACATAATGTAGCTGGGCCCCATTGTCTTTTGTAGGGTAATTTAGTTTGGATCTCATGGTTAGGGTTATGGAAGGATCAAATTAAATAATTTACGTGTCAGAAGAGTCATCTTTATTATTGAAATAACCTTATAAATTTTTTTTCCTGCCTTGTTTTGCATAACTGTTCAAAACAGTAAACAGTATTTTTATAGTTACTTAAAACAGTGGTTTATTCTTGGGATCCTGTAATTTGCCTTCACTGCAGCTCTTCATATGGTATTGGCTGGAGTCACTCATTGCTGCATTTGGGTTCTGAAATATTCAAATGGCTTTACCTAACATTCCATTCCTGGGCCATCTTGGCCTTTTTCTTCAGTAGGGTAGTTTGACTTTTTATATGCTGACATAGGGTTCCAACAGCAAAAAAGGGAAGCTGGCAGTCCTCTTAAGGATTTTAGGCTCAGAAATGGAACTCAGTCACTTACAGATTCTCTTGGTCAAAGCAAGTCATCAGAGTTAGCTCAGATTCGGGAGAAAGGAAATAAATTCCACATGTTGATAGAAGGCATGGCATATGCGAACAGGGATGGCAAGGGAATTTTAGTGGATGCTATCTTTGGAGATTGTCTACCACAATTCTGTTTTTTCCTAGTCTGCTTTTTAAAATTTTTTAAAAGATTGTATTTACTTATTCATGAGAGACAGGCAGAGACAGGAGAAACGGGCTCCATGCAAGGAACCCGATACAGGACTAGATCCTGGGACTCACACTGGGGATCACACCCGGAGCCCGAAGGCAGATGCTCAACCCCTGAGACACCCAGGCGTCCCTTTTCCTAGTCTGTTGAAACAAGTGTTAACCTCTTTATTTAATCTTTAATATCCAGTCTACTTGTTTCTTAAGGTTTTTTTTTTTTTTTTTTTTTTTAAGATTTTATTTATTTATTCATGAGAGACAGAGAGAGTCAGAGACACAGGCAGAGGGAGAAACAGGCTCCAAGCAGGGAGCCAGATGTGGTACTCCATACCCAGTCTCCAGGATCAGGCCCTGGGCTTAAGGTGGCGCTAAAACGCTGAGCCACCCAGGCTGCCCCTTGTTTTTTAAGTTTTAACGGTTCTTAGTGAATGTCATCAAAAGATACAGACAAAAGTATGCCATTCATCTCATTCTCTGCTTTTTACTTGTAACAGCTTTATTGAGGTATAACTGACATAGAATTGCTCATAGTCTGTAGCGTACAGTTTAATGAGCTTGCTTTCTCAACCTGTAGTCCGCATTTCACTAGAAACATTCTCCACTGTTGATACTTAACTGTTGGTCCTTTTGGTCTTTCATTAGGCCAATAAGCTGTTTGACTTTTTTTTTTTTTTTTTTTTTGACTATTATTGTCTTGCTATTATTGACTAAGCTGTTTTGCCTTCTTATTACTTGTGGTTTTTGGTTAATATCTTTTAAAGTTTTTTTTTGTTGTTTTTTTTTAAAGATTTTATTTATTTATTCATGAGAAACAGAGAGGTAGAGACACAGGCCAGAGGGAGAAGCAGGCTCCATGCAGGGAACCTAACGTGGGACTCGATCCCAGATTTCCACGATCATGCCCTGGGCCAAAGCCGGCTCTAAACCACTGAGCCACCCAGGCTGCCCTTAAAGTTGTTTTTGTTAGTTTTTGATATTATGGCCAATACAGTGCTCACTTTGGGGGAAGAAGTGCTTAACTACAGTTTAAAATTTTTTCCTTGTGAGAAAAGGAAAAAATTTCCTTATTCTAGTGTAAGACAATGTTTTTAGGGATTCATAAAAGGTGGATAGCTAAAGATGGGTTGTAACATTTCTTGACACACTGCCTAAGTAACTTCTGTAAGTTGGTGTACCTTAAAGTTTTACATCTTAAGGAATTCACTCTTAATTGCATGTGTTTGTGGCCTTAATCTTGACATAGAATGGGTTAAAGTCCTTGAAAAGTGAAGGATGTGATTAGGTAATGTTATTCTTAGTTTCGTTTGTCTTCCTTGCTAGACTAGACCACTTATCCACAAAGTTAAAGACAATCTTGCCCACCATTACAATCTCAGTGCTTAGCACAGGGGCGTTTAAGTGAAGACTCAAGTGAATATGAAAAATACGTTGAAGTAGTGAAATATGAAATAGAAGTGCATACGTGAAAAATAACTTCCATGGTTGGGCTCAGTTATTGTCACTTGTTTTATTTGAAAATATTTTAGTATAATCTTATATATGTAAATGAGCCAAAGACTTGTTTATGGAGCCTTCTTTATTTTTTTTTTTAAAGATTTTATTTATTTATTCATGAGACACACACACACACACACACAGAGAGGCAGAGACACAGGCTGAGGGAGAAGCAGGCTCCATGCAAGGAGCCTGACGTGGAACCTGATTCCGGGTCTCCAGGATCACACCCTGGGCTGCAGGCGGCACTAAACCGCTGTGCCACCAGGGCTGCCCTGGAGCCTTCTTTAAATTTATATATTTTTGATTTATTGTTGATTTGAAGTTACTTGTGAATTCTGGTTAGTCATATTATACTTTTTCTCTAGTTAGACTTCATTGTCTAACCTTTAACCAGTCAGAAATAGGATTTACCCTTTTGAACTGTGGAATGCCACTATTTAAACCTAGACTGACTCCAAAACTGTTATGCTATACTATCTTCCAGAGTTGGATGAATGATGTATTTTGTGTTAAGATAAAAATTTTGAAAAGGCCTGGTCATTTGTTTCTTAAATGAAAAATTGATATTAAGTTAAAAATCCACTTATTATATTAAATTGAACTATCTTCTGTTTTTGAGACATATCCCAAAAGAGCTGCCATAGTCAGTGGTGTAATAAAGTTTTTGTTATCCTAACGAAAGTGTTCATCTGATTTTTAGGCCAATAGTTTCAAATATTGGTTAATTAACCACAGGAAATAATGGTAAATTGACTTCTCATCTTGCACCCCTTCCTATAATGCAGTGCAATTTGGCCCTACTGCCATGTTACTCCTACCCACATCTGGGTACCTGTAACTTCAAACTATTTTGGATATAAGTAGATGCTATACAGACTAAACTGACTGCCAGAAGGATGAAACCAAGAATTAGATAACTCTTCTTTGTTAAAAGGGACTAGTTTGGGGCTAAGCTAGATTGAAAATTGACTCACCTTGATTCCTGGGGTATTTTTAGTTAGGAAAATTGGGCATGGGGAAAATGGTTTTGTTTCTTGAATATTTCTATTAACATTTACCTAATTGTACTACTGGAATTATCTTTTTTCCCCTTAAGAGAAAAAAAAATCACCAGTATATTGGGCCATCTCCCCTTAATAAAATGATCTGAATATTTTTTCAGATTGTTAATAGTTTTAGAATTATATAGGATGGAATTTTATCTTGTGTGATCTGTAAATATGTATTTTATTAATTCAAAATCACTTTAAAGAAATTAAAGGTTTATTCTTCAGATCTGTAAATCTCATAAACCTGTCTACCACTATATTTTTTTAAAAAGATTTATTTATTTGAGAGAGAACAAGTGGGAGAGGAAGAGAAAATCTCCAGCAGGCCCTGGCTGAGCTAGGAAAGCCTGGTGCAGGGTTTGATCTCACAACCCTGAGATTATGACCTGTGTCAAAAACAGGAGTGCTATGCTTAACTGATTGTGCCACCCAGGTGCTCCATACCACTCTCTTACTTAGGAACAATATAACTTTGACTTTGAACAACTTTTTACCTGTTGTGAGGTTTTGCTTGAATTGTATTCTTCTAAATGAAGTGAATTTTGTTCTGCTTTCTCTGTTAGGGACTCTGGTAGTGTCTATTAACATTGTTGGTTTTTGCTTGAGTCATAATCCCAGAAGTTTCCCCTCTTGTGTTCTTTCCATTCTAATGACTACCTTGAAAATAGAAAATTTGTCAACTTGTTAGAAAAAGCTTGTTGTGAGCTCCCATGGCTTCACATTCAGTGAAGCATGTGATCTTTATCAGTATGTAAATAGCAAGCAGTATGTGGGGAAGGTTACATATTCAAAATGTATCCTTAATAAACTCAACACTAACTTCACATTTCAAGTATTGCTATCCAAAGCATTCAGCTTTTAAACCACAAATTATGAGCCTATTGCATTCAACAGTTGTATTACTGGCAATAATTGGGTATTAAAATTTTATAACAGGCTACATACAGTATGCAATTGAGAAATTAAGTTTTTTCCAGTCTTGTAAATAATTTAGACTTATTGTGACTTTCTTTTCTTGCAAAGTCTCTTTTGGAAAAGTTTTTGATCCCCAATGCTTCACAAGCAGAGAGCAAAGTCTTCTATTTGAAAATGAAGGGAGACTACTACCGTTACTTGGCCGAAGTTGCTGCTGGTGATGACAAGAAAGGTATACTGTGTTTTTCAACGTGTTTCTTGAACTTGTATCAAATAACAGTATGGAAGTAGTGTCACTGAAATGCAAACAGTTGTGGGTTTTTTGTTTAATTGCTTAGAGCACTAAATGAAGAATAGTAATTTTTCACTGTTTTAGAGAGGTAAGAGGGGCAGAAAGAGGGAGAGAGAAAATCTTATTAAACAGGCCTCACGTAGGCTCGATCTCACAACACTGAGATCATTACTTGAGCTGAAATCAGGTCAGATACTTAACCAACTGAGCCACCTGTGCACCCCAGTAATTAACTTTTTATAAAGTCCTAAGAATGTACAGCTACTGTTTAATATTGGTATTTTAAAGTGCATGCTTGCTGAAAAGCCAATTTTGGGCATAGGAATGTTTACTCAAATTTTAAGAGATAGTGATCACAGCATAACTGTAGAGTAGTGCACACTAGTTACTTTTTTTAAAAGATTTTATTTATTCATGAGAGAGAGAGGCAGAGACATAAGCAGAGGGAGAAGCAGACTCCCCGTAAGGATCCCAGTGTGGGACTTGATCCCAGACCCCGGGATGGCGCCCTGATCTGAAGTCAGAAGCTTAACCACTGAGCCACCCAGGCGTCCTGTGCACACAAGTTATTAAAAAACAATAATTCTGAGATGCTCGCAAGAGTTATTTTTGTGTTGACATTGACCAATGGCTAGTGTAGTGTTCCTGGAGAAGTTTTTTGTTTTGTTTTGTTTTTGTTTTTTTTTTAAGATTCTCATTTAATTAAGGTTGTTACAGCTTAATATTTCAGAGGATATTGTTGGATGGTAAAGGGTATTGTTGGTGTGAGAGGTGAAGATGAAGTACAAAGTTTGTCAGTATGTTTTGGAATGTTTTATTTTCCAGGGATTGTGGATCAGTCACAACAAGCATACCAAGAAGCTTTTGAAATCAGCAAAAAGGAAATGCAACCAACACATCCTATCAGATTGGGTCTGGCCCTTAACTTCTCTGTGTTCTATTACGAAATTCTCAACTCCCCGGAGAAAGCCTGCTCTCTTGCAAAGACAGTATGTATTTTACTTGTTTTGTGAAAATTTAGTAATCCTTATTATTTGAGCACTGAAATGTACTTTTTTTTTTTTATCATAGGCTTTTGATGAAGCCATTGCTGAACTTGATACATTAAGTGAAGAGTCATACAAAGACAGCACGCTAATAATGCAATTACTGAGAGACAACTTGACAGTAAGTACATTACAGCATCGTGAATGGCCACTGTGGTTGAAATTATGTTTTATAGATTATTATAAGGCATATTTCTAGTTTCTTTATTGAATGTAAAATTGTATCTGCTATTAAAGCTATGAAGAAAAACCACCTTATAGAAACAAATCTTAGATCAAGGACCAAAAATGTATATTTTGATTAGTTACATATCTATTGTTAAAGATTTTATGTATGTATTCATGAGGCACACAGACAGGCAGAGATATAGGCAGAGGGAGAAATAGGCTCCCTGTGGGGAAACCTGATAGAGGACTCGATCCCAGGACCCCGGGATCACGACATGAGCCAAAGATAGATGCTCAACCACTGAGCCACCCAGGTGCCCTTGACACTAATTTTAAAATGACACCTTAACCAACCAACCCACCACTGTCCCAGAAACCCACCTTAGTTCCAGACTCCCCTCATATGTGATAGGGTGTTTTTATTTTCCATTTCAATTTGGGTGTTCTCATTTCTTCCATTTTAGCCATAGAATAGAATAGTTTCATTATCAAAAATATACAGGTTTACATTGTTTATATTCCATTAAAAATGGTATTCTTGACCGTAAAGTTGCTTCCATATTGATACAGCTATGGTACTCTGTCAGTAACCTCAGTTAACAAAATTTCACATATTCTATGTGAAATTCAAATAGAATTCTATTTTGCCTAGCTAGCCTCTTAGTAAAAAATAATGACTTGTTATGGGATGTCATGCTTATTGTTCTTAGCATACTACAGACTGAAAAAAAAAAAAACCCACCACAGCCATTATTACATTGAAAAAATTGACAGTAATTCCTTAATAATGTTTAATATCTAAATAGTATTCAAATTCCAGTTGTTTCTTTTTTAAAAAAATTTTTATTTGAATTGGGATCCAAATAGTCTACACCTTGCAAAGTGGTTGATATGTCTCTTTAGTCCCACAGGTTTCTCCATGCTCCTTCAGATAAATATTAACTTTGAAGTTTTGAGGCTTAGGTGAAAAAATTATGAAGTATCTGCGGTGCCCAGGTAGTAAGAGCTAGGAGTGAAGACTGCAGTGTAGAGCTTGAAAACTGTATCATTTTATACATGTCACTTTCAGCTTTATTCTAGTTTATTGCGTTTTCCAAACCAGGTCTATATTCTAGTGTTGAGAATTCTCAGCAAAGAGTTTTTTGGAACCACATTGTGTAAGAACTATGGGACATTTCACTTTTTACCTCTTAGAAGATTGGGTTCTGACCATATTGTTTGTTGTTCGGCTATTTATTTTGAATCTTACAGATACACAAAATGTGTTTTTCTAAGCTAAAAACATAAGAAAAATTAAATTAGGAATTTAATTTAGACTTGATATTTTCATTCTTGGATTTCATGGAATGTGAAATTCTCTTTGAAGTGGTAATCTTAAATTTTACTGAGGGAAAGTAGTCAGTCTGAGCTTGAACATGGGTTGAATTAAGATGATTATAGTTATGTACATTAAATTTAAACATTAATTTAAACATCCATTGCTCATATTGGGGCTCTTCAGAGCAGTCTGATATTCTTGTAGCTATTAATACTTAGTATTTTAAAGCTTTTTTGTGTTTTTTATTTTCTCTCTTCTATGTATAATAATCCAAGAATTTCTTATATCTGACTTTGTTATTTGAAGACAACTTGCTTTGTACTTAGGATGTTTATACAGTGGTTAGGGAGAAAATGAGGGTGTTTTTGTATCTTTGAAGTTACCTTCATTGCTATGATCTTTTAAAGAAAGCTTTCAGCAAAAGCTGTGGTTACATTCTGATACCATAACAAATCTATTAAGATTTTTTTCAAAATGAAACATGCTGAAAAATCTTTCCTTCTTTTACCAGTTGTGGACATCGGATACCCAAGGAGATGAAGCTGAAGCAGGAGAAGGAGGGGAAAATTAACCGGCCTTCCAACTTTTGTCTGCCTCATTCTAAAATTTACACAGTAGACCATTTGTCATTCATGCTGTCCCACAAATAGTTTTTTTTGTTTACGATTTATGACAGGTTTATGTTACTTCTATTTGAATTTCTATATTTCCCATGTGGTTTTTATGTTGAATATTAGGGGAGTAGAGCCAGTTAACATTTAGGGAGTTATCTGTTTTCATCTTGAGGTGGCCAATATGGGGATGTGGAATTTTTATACTAGTTATAAATGTTTGGCATAGTACTTTTGGTACATTGTGGCTTCACAAGGGCCAGTGTTAAAACTGCTTCCATGTCTAAGCAAAGAAAACTGCCTACATATTGGTTTGTCCTGGTGGGGAGTAAAAGGGATAATTGGTTCCAGATAACAGGTGTAGTTATTGTGGATACTTTAAGGTTTAGAGCACTTACAAGGCTGTAGTAGAAATGGGTATCCCATAGATACTACATGTGAACCACAAGTATCTGTGGAATACTCATTCTCAATGTGCACACCTTTGACTACAGTTTCAGAAGTGTTCCTTTAGTTGTGACCCAATTTACTCTGGATAAGGGCAGAAACGGTTCACATTCCATTATTTGTAAAGTTACCTGCTGTTTGCTTTCATTATTTTTGCTACACTCCTTTTATTTGTATTTAAATGTTTTAGACAACCTAAGAACAAATGTACAAGTAAAGATGCAGTAAAAATGAATTGCTTGATATCCATTACTTTATGTATATCAAGCATAGCAGCAAAACAAAAATCCCATGTATTTAACTTTTTTTTTTTTTTTAGGGTTTTTTTTTGTTTGTTTTGTTTTGGTTTTTTGCTTTTGTGATTTTTTTTTTTTTTGATACTTGCCTAACATGCATGTGCTGTAAAAATAGTTAACAGGGAAATAACTTGAGATGATGGCTAGCTTTGTTTAATGTCTTATGAAATTTTCATGAACAATCCAAGCATAATTGTTAAGAACACGTGTATTAAGTTCATGTAAGTGGAATAAAAGTTTTATGAATGGACTTTTCAACTACTTTCTCTACAGCTTTTCATGTAAATTAGTTTCTTGGTTCTGAAACTTCTTTAAAGGAAATTGTACATTTTTGGAAATTTATTCCTTATTCCCTCTTGGCAGCTAATGGGCTTTTACCAAGTTTAAATACAAAGTTTATCATAACAAAATACTACTAATATAACTACTACTGTTCCCAACCATGTCCCATATTCCTCCCCTACCCTGGGGGGGGGGGGGGGAGCTTTTTTTCAGAGACAGGGGATTGATTGGAAAAAAGTAATGCGTTCCATTTAAAATTTTGGTATATGGTATTTTCTAACTTAGGAAGCCACAATGTTCTTGGCCCATCATGACATTGGGTAGCATTAACTAAGTTTTGTGCTTCCAAATCACTTTGGTTTTAAGAATTTCTTGATATTGTTATAGCCTGCCTTCAATTTTGATCCTTTATTCTTTCTGTCAGGTGCACAGGATTACCTTTTTTAGCCTTCTGTCTTGTCACCAACCATTCCTACTTGGTGGCCATGTACTTGGATAAAAGGCCGCATGATCTTTCTGGCTCCACTCAATGTCTAAGGATACCTTGCTTCCTTTGCTTGCATCCCACAAACTATTTCCCTCATCCTATTTACTGCAGCAAATCTCTCCTTAGTTGATGAGATTGTGTTTATCTCCTTGTAAGCCCTACCTATCCTGAATGGTCTGTCATTGTCTGCCTTTAAAATCCTTCCTCTTCCTCTCTTTAAATAATGATGGGGCTAAGTTATACCCAAAGCTCACCCTACAGACTATTTCCTCAGTACCTTGCAGAAAACACCAAACAAAAATACCATTTTAAAAGAGGTGTATTTTTTTTTTCTTTTAGAATGTAAGCTCCACAAGAGCAGGGACAATGTTTTCTGTATGTTCTATTGTGCCTAGTACACTGTAAATGCTCAATAAATATTGATGATGGGAGGCAGTGAGTCTTGATGATAAGGTTGAGAAACTGAAATCCCAAACACTGTTTTGTTGCTTGTTTTATTATGACCTCAGATTAAATTGGGAAATATCAGCCCTTTGGCACAGTTGTCCCACTACATTCAAATAAAAGTGCAATGGTGGCCTTGGGGTCTTTCAAGGAGAAAAAAAGTCTCTTATGCATTGGGGCAAAATAATCATCTTAATGGCTTTTTTTTACTGATTTCTCCTGACCCCCAGGCCAAGGACACGAAGTAATCATTTACAGCTGAGGAGCATTAAACTAGACTTGAGGAGATGGATCTCATTCAAGTATAAATTATAAATAAAATCTAAAGCTTGTCACATTTGCCTATTTATGTGCATTAGTCTTCTAAAACTAGTTTGATTCTGAAATTGTGATAATACTTAATAAATAATAGCTGCTAATGTTTCTACGTACTAGTGCCCAATAGATGAAGGAGGATTCCAACCTGAGATTTTTTTGCCTTGGGATTTGAATAATAAATTTTTATAACATTTTTTTAATTGTCCCAAATCCAGGCTTCATGTCTGTTTTTGTCAATATAATGGTAATATTTCCAGGAATTTGGAGAATCCAGCAATGTATTTTCTGTGTGTGTAGTACTGGAGTTGTTAAAAGAAAAAAGATACATGTCCACTTCACACTTCTCCTTTGAGACAGGAGCCAGCATTGAGAGCAGGATCACTGAGGTTGGACTTGGCTGAAGCTCTGGCCTATGGTCCTTTTAGCTTTTTTGTTTAATAGCTCTGCTATTACTTCATGCTTTAGAGATCATAGAAATGGTGTGTGGGGACTGGGGGAGGGTAGTATAAGAGGATTTAGAGGAACGTTTGTCAAGTAGCTTAACTGTAGGGTGTCCATATTTTTTCCTTCCTGTCTTCCCTACAAAATAGTAACAATCCTGCCATACCCAAAGCATATTTAAAGCTAATAATGGCCAATTTGGAATCTGCAATCTTAGATTATTTATGATTAGACCTCAGTTTGCAAGTGAAACCTTGATTAATTGAACTCTTAACATGTTGAAAAGTCTTACATAGCCTTTGGGTATAAATCCAAGAATTTTGGAGACTTTTCAGTAGTGGCCGCGTCATTGAAACAGTTTCATATCTACATTAGGGGAGAATGGCACTTCATTTGAATGGAAGTACATCATAGTCCCTGCATGAGACCCTACAATATGTTAGGAACTTTCTAAATAGTGCTATGTGCTCAGAGATAGTCTGACACATTCCTGTAGGGAAAGATCAAGGAAGCATAAATTGCTTTATTTTGTTGTATGTAGGAAACTAAGTGGTGGAATTGAAACATCTACAGTTTTGTTTTTTTTGTTTTTTTTTTTCTTATAAGATTTTATTTATTCATGAGAGACACAGAGAGAGGCAGCTCTCCTTGCAGAGGGAGAAGCAGGCTCCATGCAGGGAGCTCGATGCAGGACTCAATTGTGGGACTCCAGGATCACGCCCTGGGCTGAAGGTGGCGCTAAACCGCTGAGCCACCTGGGCTGCCCACATCTACAGTTTCAAAGTGGTGGCTGAAATTGGGGGTGGAAGGTGGCTAGACTGAGTCTTCTCCCAAATGTGAAATTAATATCAATAAAATATTCTTCTGTTCTCTATAGTACAACTTAAAGCAGCTACAGTCCTACTGGTTAATCTAGCTCTCCTCAAGAGACTAAATGTCTAAAAATAAGGTACTGCTGGGTCTGTGTAGATATTTTAAGAAACTTCACAACAGGCCTCTTAGGAAAACGGTACTTGACAAACATTGAACGTCTCATCATGATAGATCTGCTTTAAAAACTTGAAAACCGAAAAATTCGTAGAGTTCATCATAATCTGATCATGCTATTCAACCTCAATTTTTTAGTCTATTTTATTTATGACTGTCAACCCCCAAGTATTTCAGAACTTGAAAGTTACCGACACATCAAGGCTCAGCATGCTAACTTTTTGGAAGACCTCTGTGCCTGGCCTGTATCATTACCATAAATTACTTCCATAGTTACTCAGTTTATAAGAATGTCTAACCATCATCCTGGACAAGCAAGCCTATGTGTCCTTTGGATATAGAAAACAAATTGAAAGTGGATAGATTTAGGCAAAGCTGTTATTGATCTCATGATGCCAGAAACTGAGTTGATAATGACTATTTTTTTTCCATATTTAAGCGCATTCTGTCAAATTTCTTAAAGCCCAAGCTTAACCAGTCAAGTGTTCCAATTCCAGACGTTAGAACCTATCAGTATTTTAAGGAAGATGCTTGAGATTTTTTTTTTATGCTTGAGATTTTTTTGTCACTGGATGTTGGTTTGGGCCAGCCACTTTTCTGATTTATGTTTGAGTCAAGGCTTTTGCAGAATGAATGGGATCCAGACAAAGGTTATAGCATGTATGAAGGCATCAAGTCATGAGAACTTCAAAGACCACTTACACGCACCCACAAGTGAGGGACTGTAGAAAGAATAGGCTCCCGTGTGCTGTAGTGATTGTGCATACTACTGAAGTCTATGGGAATGGGGAACACTATTTGGCAAAAGGAAGGTGTGTGAGACTACATTTTGAGTCAAGGCTATTTCTAAAACTACAGTCTGGAAAACAAGTTTGTGGATCTGCTCAGCAGATGAATCCCAAAGCAAGGCGATTAAGGATAAAGTTTACCTATTTTTTAACAGGTTCTCTACATTAATGACTGGTTTAGTTTGGAAGCAGGTACTATTGGGCAGCCTGGGTGGCTCAGTGGTGTAGCACCACCTTCGGCCCAGGGCATGATCCCGGAGTCCCACTTTGGGCTCCCTGCATGGAGCCTGCCTGTGTCTCTGCCTCTGTTTCTCATGAATAAAAATAAAGTCTTAAAAAGAAAAAAAAAAAAAAAAAAAAACAGGTACTATTTCAGTATTTTATATCAAGACGAGAAAAAGAATTTAGGATTTTGTGTATTTTTTTTAAAAATGCCATTTGCGCTTGTAAATCATGGCATGTACAAAATCAAATCCAGAAAAATGAGTTAAGAATATTCTAAGATGTAGGTGATAACTTCGTGAGGAAGTTCGTGAGGAAACCTCTCAAAATGGATGCAGAAAATTCAACTAGGAAAATTATATGTAAACTCAGACTCAGATGAACCTTAATATAAATTTAACTGTATAAAAATTTACTAGATAGCTGCAAGTAAAAAGTAACCTATATGCCTATATAAAGTGGGCAAAGATTTTGAACAGGCATTTTTGTGGAAGAGGAAATACATGACTAGGAAATATATGACTAGTAAATACATGAAAGGTTTAACCAGGAAAATGCAAACAGGACCACAGCACCATTTTACCCCCCAATTAGTATAATTTGGAAGTCTGGTCATACCAAATTTTTGTTTTTGTTTTTGAGACGGGAGTTTAATTAGTATATCCTTTTGGAAGGGATGGGAGTTTAGAAAATAATTTGGCATTATCTCGTAAAGTTGACATACACATCCTTATAGTTCAGCAATTCTCTCCTGGGTGTATCTCCTAGAACACTTGGGTATGTACACCCGGAAATTCACAGCTGCACTATTTGAATAAGCAAAACAATGAAAATCCAAGTCTCCATTGAACAAAGTTATTTTACCCAATGATAACAATCTTCATTAGTGAAAAATCAACTGGGGGCACCTGGGTGGCTCAGTGGTTTAGCATCTGACTTCTGCTCAAGTCGTGAGCCTGGGATCCTGGGGTCGAGTTCTGTATCAGGCTTCTCAGTGAGCCTGTTTCTCCCTCTGCCTATGTCTCTGCCTCTTTCTGTGTCTCATTAATAAAGTTTTAAAAAATCAATTATGGCCAAGTTGTTAACATTTTAATAACTACTTAGCATACGGTATGGTACCCTTATAAAGCTCAAAAATGAGCAGATCCTTTGCTTAGGCATACATATATGTGATGAAACTTTACCATAGATAAGAGTGAGACAAAATTTAGAATAGAGGTTACTAATGGAGAAGCAGGGAGACAGGCTAGGGCAGGACCTTGGTAAATGTAAGTTATTAGGTAATGTTAGCATGGGAACGGTGTGGTGAGTTCACAAATACTCATTAGAAAGCAATCTGTTGAAGAATGGATAAAACAAGGATTATGTTAATCCAGCTCAGGGCACTAGAGGTCACAAAGAAAGGAACTAAAGGGGAACGGTGGGCCAGTAAATTCGGGAGTCAAAGGGTTGATGGTAATGAGATTAGCAGAGAAAATATGAAAAATAGTCACCAAGTTTGTTTAATTGAAATAGCACACAAGATGGTCAATTGCTGTCCTGTTCATTACACACTAAAATTGTCCTACGGTCCTTTCCATTTGACTCTGGAGGAGCTGGAAGCAAGAACTGGAGATTTGGCTAGAGGAAGGACAGCTGGGAAGGCTTCATCAGGAAACACTGAAAAAAGTGAAAAGTACAGCTCTCCAAAATGAAAGGCCGGAAAGCCTGTAAGAAGTTTTAGTAGCACATGGCCTATCCTTGTGGGGCCTGAAGAATTTTTTTATCCTACAAGCCAAACCACTTCAGCGAATTCAGACTATCTGAAGGTTCTGCACTTTTTAACCTTTAGTGGAAATGCACTGCATTTAGTCCTGGATCCCTGAGACATCTATCACACCTCATGTATAGCCAAGTCTTAAGATTTTCATTATTTGTTTCTTATATTCCTCTGGGACTATTCAGGAATCTAACTGAATTTTTCTGTAAGAAAAATCTGACCATGAGAGTTTAAAAGTACAGAATTTTTTTTTTGAATTTTTATTTATTTATGATAGTCACACAGAGAGAGAGAGAGAGAGAGAGAGGCAGAGACACAGGCAGAGGGAGGAGCAGGCTCCATGCACCGGGAGCCCGACGTGGGATTCGATCCCGGGTCTCCAGGATCGCGCCCTGGGCCAAAGGCAGGCGCCAAACCGCTGCGCCACCCAGGGATCCCAAAAGTACAGAATTTATAATCCTTAAATAGTACTAGGTAAAATATAATATGGTTGTTATTTTTTTTCTTTCCCAGGATTTGCAAGGGAGCTGTCCAGAAAGTAATTTTTAGAGACCTTATTCCATTCTTAGAGAACTTTGTAAGGGGTCGAAGTTAAAGAGCCAAAAAATTTGGAAATGAAAAAATTTGGAGAAAGCTTTGGCGTGCTAGGCATTCCTCTGCATCATCACCTGACTGCTCAGTGAAGGAGGGGAGGGTGTTCCAATGGGGCCACTTCACAGAATATTCTGAAATCTAATCTGTGACACAGTGACACTACCTCGGCTCATTGGACATTCTCCAGTCAAAAGATTGTGTCTAGCTGGCTTTGCTGACTGCAGAGGGGAGAAGTAACTGTTAGAAATGGCCTGCTCTCTCCAGGTTTGTGGAGGCAAAGGTGGACGGACATGTTTCTAGTGAGCGAGGGGCAGGACCAGAAACTTCTTAAAAGGGATGCCTGGATGGAATCCTCATGCTGGAGTCTGAGGGACAGTCCAGCAGCAGCTGTCAGATAACTGGTGAGTGGCCTCCAAAGGATCAGTGAGTGACTGAGAAAGTAGGCTTTAATATCTGTCCCGGGCAGAGGAGAACAATGGCCAGTTCCCTTCCAGTCAAGTTAGGCCTTTCTGGTCCCCACAGAATACAACTCGGGTGGAAGCATGCAGCAGCCGCTGCAGGAGGAAGAGGCCGTGGAGAAGGAAGCTGACCACAGCCCCCAGCCACCGGACACAGGGAGGAGATGTTGCACAGGAAGGGCACCTAGGTTTCCATCCTCCCTTGTCAACAAGCTCAGCTCTGGTGGAAAGTGACAATGGCCAGTCTGTAAATGATAAACCGAAGGATTAGTACACTGAGAACTGAGTGAAAGAGTCCTCTGAAAGAAACCGTAACACAAATGCGTCTGATATGAAGAGGATGAAAGAAAGAATGGAAGCCAAAATGAAAAAAAATAGGACACTGAAAAAAACAAAAACAAAATGACACTAGGTAATTGAATAATATGGCAGGTAGTCCGATTTAGAACTGAAATCCAGCTCTATAAACTAAGACATATTCCTACTCCCTACTTGTTGGTTGATTGGCTTGTTTTTCAAAGAACCCTAACCATTAGGAATTATATATATTCAAAGAATGAAATCTTTTCATTCTCTTACCAAGAAACAAAAATTCATATTTTAAGATCTTAATATAGTCTGTGCATCTTATTTTAAGTAACTTGATTGGATCATATAATGGATTGAGAGTGGCTCCTCTTCAAAGGAAGTTATATTCAAAATTGTGGAATTTTAGGTGATTAGCAGTTAAAGGCCTTCTTTGGTTGTGTATTCTAAACTATCATAGGAAATATTAATATTCTTTTTTATTTAAAAACATTTTAGACCTACAGAAAAGTTGCAGAAATAGTACAAAGAAGTGTACATATCCCTTTACCCAGATTTTCCACATCAAAACCTATTACTGTTTATATACAAGTATCTTTTCCTGAATCATTTGAGAGTAAATTGTAGATATGAGGCCTCTTTACTTCTATATACTTCAGTGTTTATTTCTTTAAAACAAGATAGTTTCATATAAAACCATATAATTATCAAAACCAGAAAGTTTACGCTGATGCAATACTAGTATCTAATCTACAGACCAGGAATGCCTGGGTGGCTCAGTGGTTGAGCATCTGCCTTCGGCCCAGGGCATGATCCTGGAGACCAGGATCGAATCCCACATCGGGCTCCTGCAGGGAGCCTGCTTCTCCCTCTGCCTGTGTCCCTGCCTCTCTCTCTGTCTCTCATGAGTAAGTAAATAAAATCTAAAAAAAAAAAAAAATCTACAGACCTTATTCAAACCTGGGATTGTCCTATTGGTGTCCTTCGTGGCTGAAGAAAGAAAACTTCCCCTGGGTCTAAGGTCCAGTCTAGGATCTTTAGCTGCATATAATTGTTTATGTCTCCTTAGTCTCCATTAATATGAAACAATTCCTCAGTTTTGTCTTTCATGACCAATTAATTTATAGAACGTCCCATTGTTTTGTCCTGTTTTGTTTTATCCTGATGTTTCCCCGACCAGTTTCAGGTTATGCACTTTTCCCAGGAATGCTACTGAAGTGATGTCCTTAGAGCATTGCAAAATGAGGCACATGATATCTCTTTGTTCCATTATTGATGCTACTAAAGAAAAATAGCTTCTCAAGAAAATGGAGGACACATTATCTATTCAACATTTTCATTGGCTTAAAATTATACACGTAAAACTGCTAGACCACCGCACTCCCCTTGTTAACAGCAGACCACTTGTGCCAGCAGGAACTCCTGATGGCAAAAACTGCCCGCAGCTAGAGCCTGCATGTGCGAGAGGATCCCACGATGAAGTGCACCCTGCCTCCGCAGGGGGGGCATTCTGCAGACCCTCCAGCCAGGTCCTGTCTCTAGTCCAGACTGCAATCAAAGCTTCTAGAGGCAGCAACTATGTCCTTTTTGATCCTGTTTTGTTGATCATTCTGCTCTCAGCACTCGGCATAGAAGCTGGCACAGACTAGACACTTAGTGTAAATAAACCACAACCCCCCTGTGTGCTAACAGAAAAGATTTCCCTTTTTAAAAAATTTGTAAATATGGGATGCCTGGGTGGCTCAGCGGTTGAGCGTCTGCCTTTGGCTAAAGGCGTGATCCCCGGATCTGGGATGGAGGCTTGCATCGGGTTCCCTGCAGGCAGCCTGCTTCTCCCTCTGCCTGTGACTCTGCCTCCCTCTCTGTGTCTCTTATGAATAAATAAAATCTTTTAAAAAAATAAAAATAAAAATTTGTAAATAGCTAACATAGGACTTAGAATAGGTGCTAACAAAATGTTGAGTTGGACAGAGTGAATCTCATGTGGTAATCTGCTCCCAAGGCCCTATTTCCAGAATAATTTTGTATTTTAACAGCTATTTGGTTTTTAATATTTAAAAATGTTTTTAGGGATATTGATAACTAATAGCCCTTCAAGTTATTAATTTGGAAGGGACTTTAAAGATAAATGCACTTGGCTTCTAGTCCACGGTCAGTTTTATTGTAAATGTCCATCTTCTCGTTGGTGGGGCCTGTTCTTGTTCACCGGGGGGCATAGAATTGTGGCCCCCTCTGCTCCCTGATGTCCACGAGGACATTTAACCTACATTTTGCTCATTTAACCTACAACCGTCATGCGGTATCTACCTTCACATGCTTGCAATAGTTCTGATGCTTGTTTGTGTCTCAGGATTCTGTTGCGACTTAGTCTTCGTTGAGAATGTAGAGCTCATCTCTAAGTATGACCTGATCAGCCTGGGACTAGAGCCACATTTAGCTGGTGAAAGGCACGGATGCAAACGAAGCTTCTAGGGCCGGCGTCTGTGTGCCCGTGCGCATGCGCGCGCGGGCGTGTGTGCATAAAAGCGAGACGGGGTCGGAGACGGAGGAGAGGACGCAGCAGACCCAGCGGCGGTTTGCCGGCTCTGATTCGGAAAAAGCAGTTTCAGGTGGGGGAGAAGCAGTCCCCAGCTGTTCCCACACTGACCGTGAGTCCTCGAATCTTAAGAAATAAAAACTCCGGAACGGGGCTCCTGGACTCGGCTGCCCGTCGGAAGCCCCAGCAGCCCTAGCCCTGCGGCGTCGGCGTCGGCGTCGGGGTCGGCGTCGGGGTCGGGCCCTGGCAGCAGTCTTTGAAGCTCCCCTGTGTTTAGATTATAAGGGAATAAAACAGCCTTTGAAAGAATCTAGTACGCGGTGTTCAGCGTTCCTCCGAGGCCACTGGGGCCATCAGGCCTCGGTCCCACCTCCCACGGCTGGCTTCTGAGTTTGCACAAGTGACGACTCTCCTGTGAGCCCAGTTTCCTCATGTGTTAAAAGGATTCCTACAGGGCAGCCCCGGTGGCGCCGCGGGTTAGCGCCGCCTGCAGCCCGGGGCGTGATCCTGCGGACCTGGGATCGAGTCGGGCTCCCTGCTTGGAGCCTGCTTCTCCCTCTGCCTGTCTCTCTCTCTCTCATGAATAAATAAATAAAATCCTTAAAAAAAAAAAAAAAGGATTCTAACAATGGGCTTTGGGATCAGACATCCTTCCAGAAGCGGAACGGGATTTGTAAGAAGCTGCGATCCCCACAGACAGGACTGGGGGTTCTCAAGCAACTAATGGCTTTTGCTCTCACTGCTTTGGGCCTCTTGTCCTTCAGGTGTACAAGCTGGAGACAGAAACACAGAGAGAAAAAAGTCATTGCTTATTCATATCATCTTTCTAGAACTTCAGATACAATGTTTTCCATGTCAAAGACTCTTGGCCTGGAAGAAAGAAAAACTCCACTGTGGGTCTATCCAGCAAAGTCCAGAGGAACTATTATTAGATTTTCATGATAAAAATGGAACAAGGTAAAAGTACCAAAGGCTCTTCTCCCCTTCTCACATTTAACATATCTGCCTTGCGGGGAAGTGATGGGACACCTTTCACACAGGCACAATTTTACAGAATTAGCAATCCCATGAACCAAATTCCTTCTAAGACATCACAACAGACTTTAAATATTCAAGATTACCTTATGTGCCTGTGTTTGCTCGTCCTTTAACACCAGTATTATGGTAATCCTTTACGTTTGTGTGGCACTTGGACATTTTAAACCAGTTTTACAATCGGGAACTTCTCACTACGACCTTGTGAGGTTAATGCGGCTGATAAATTCTTCATCTTGACAGAGAAAATTGTTTAGATTAATTAATTGGCTTGCTCCACATCAGACATCCCAGCTGGCCAAATGGAGCTGGAGCCTGAATTTGCAAAGGGAGAGCAGGCCTGGTGAAGGGGAAAGCACGAACAGACAGGGAGGAGAAGGTGGAAAGCATGTCTGGAGAAATCAAGGTTTCAGCATGGAAGCAGAGGGCAAGCAATGGGCATGGAGAGGCAGACTGAGAAGGGACCCCAGAAGACACGAAGTGACCCCAGAAAATGCAGAGGGCATTGGATGTTCCCCTGGGGAGTCACAAATATCCTCTAGCACCAGGGAGCTGGTTCTGGAGCATCAGGGGGAGAAAGAGCTGTTTATTTCAGGCACTGGGGCCCTGAGGCGTGAGCTGCTTCTGCTGCCCTCTGCTTCCATCCATGAACTGAGGAGCCTGAGGCTGCTGGTGCCCCCAGATTTATATGCACCGTGACAGAGAACTCCTAAAATTAGACAATCCTTCAGGACACGAAGGAGTGCTTAATGCACCCCTAACGATGGGATTTCAGGCAGTGGTGGGGGAGATAGTTTGTGACTGCTCTAGCATCTCACAAGGCATGCCACTGATTTTCTACCGCTCTTGTTGTGAGGGGTCTTGGAGAGGAGAGGCCTCTGGTTGACCCGAGAGCTGGACCCCAATCATCAGAGGCTCCTCACTCCCTCCTGTGTCCTTGCAGTGTGGGCTCCTCTTGCCTTCCCCACTCCCAGAGGCTGCTCCAAGGACACAGTCTTAAGATAGTGCTGTGATGTGGAGAACCCTTACAGGTCTACGTGACTGAGCCCAGTTAAGGCCATTGTATACATTTTTAAGATTTGGCTGGCCGGGGACGCCTGGGTGGCTCAGTGGTTGAGCCTCTGCCTTTGGCTCAGGGAGTGATCCTGGGGTCCTGGGATGGAGTCCCACATCGGGCTTCCTGCATGGAGCCTGTTTCTCCCTCTGCTTCCCTCTCTCTGTGTCTCTCATGAATAAATAAAATCTTAAAAAAAAAAAAAAAAAAAAAAAGATTTAGCTGGCCGGTGCGGAGCTCTACTCATTTTTTTTCTTAAGATTTTATTTATTTATTCATGAGAGACACACAGAAAGAGAGGCAGAGACACAGGCAGAGGGAGAAGCAGGCTCCATGCAGGGAGCCCGATGTGGGACTCGATCCCAGGACCACAGGATCACACCATGAGCTGAAGGCAGACGCTCAACCGCTGAGCCACCCAGGCATCCCAAGATCTACACCTCTTGCAGCCACCCAAGACAAGCCTTGTAGGTAAGTTCCCCTGCTTATTAGAGCTGCTGCCCACCATCTGGCATAGCTGGGCTCTGTCTTCTGTGTCTCTCTACCATTCATTTGTGTGCTGGGGCCAGTTTCACATTACATCGAGGAAGCTCTCTTTGCTCTTTAGTTGTGGGTCCCATCGTGACATACATTTTGTTAGGTTGGGGAAGGCATATCCAGTTTGGTTTCCCCTCATTGATTTATTTAAAAGGAACATCCACAGATTAATCCCTTGTCTTAATCTAAGGCTCCAGTGACTTTTACCTACAGAAGTCAAGACTTAGTTACAGCTCCTTTTTTTTTTTAGTTACAGCTCCTTAAATGAGCAATCAGTATGCAGTTTATCTTTGGTCTTTGTCATACACTCGCTTCTAATTTCCTTCACACTCCCTTGTGGATCCTCAGAAGAGATTTACTTCCTTTATCTTCTATTGCTTTAGATTAACTATAGAACTCCACGAAGCAAGCGACCCCCCCTGCCCTCGCTCCACAAAATACACTCTTTGGCCACAGAGGAAGATAACTGGAAGCCTGCGGGCCTGAAACCTTTCGTGTCTTAACTCGTATCTCTTCGCTTGCCCAAAGGGAGCAGCCACTTCTTGGTTGTGCAGGCAGCTCTAGATCTGGTTTCCAGCCTCCTCATACCACGCACTGTACAGATCGTGGAATGCAAACCCAAGGGTAGGAAGAAGACTCTTGAAAGTACCTGGAAACTTCCAAGAGCTTCCTTCCCCAGAATGTACTATCCAAGTACATTCAGAGAATTTTCACATCAATGCCGTAAGTGTTCCAAGGGATCTTCAACCCCTTCATCTTACAAATGAGGGAACAGAACCAAAGAATGGGAGTGACTGGCTCATGGCCATGTAGCTGGTGGGCAGAGTGCAAGGTGAGTCAAGGCTTTCCTGAGGACTGGACTAGAGTACCAGGTACATCCCTGCTCCCCCTGGACCTGTGCTGTCTTTGCAGAGCCTTCCAGCTCACATACGAACCCTGGATGTCTCAAGCTACCTTTATTTGTTGGCCATATTCTGTTACTTCTAAGGAGAGAGTCACTGCCCTGTTTAATATGGTAGCAGCCACCACCATGTGTAACTATTAAGAACTTGTAATGTAGCTAGTCCAAAGTGAGATGTACTATATTTTTGAAGGCTGGGAAAAGAATATAAAATATTTCATTGATGATGTTTTAATCTTGTTGACATGTAGAAACGATCATCTTTGAGGTATATCGAGTTGGATAACATACACTTTTAAAATTAATTTTACTTTTAAAAAAATATTTTATTTATTCATGAAAGATACACAGAGAGAGGCAGAGACACAGGCAGAAGGAGAAGCAGGCTCCCTGTGGGGAGCCTGATGCAGGACTCGATCCCAGAACCCCAGGATCACGACCTGAGCCAAAGGCAGACATTCAACCACTGAGCCACCCAGGCTTAAAATTAATTATGACTTTCAACTTTAATTTTAACTTTTTAATGTGACTGCTAGAAAATTCTAAATTACACATGTAGCTTACATTCTGTTTCTATTGGTGCTATTTTAAAAGATAACAATCACAAATCTTAGACAAATATAAAATGAAGATGGATTGAGAATTTTTGAAGACTCATTCATTAATGAAGGAACCAATAAGATATTATGACCAGTACAAAGGACATATGAAAAGCTAAGCTATTTGTAGGCAAATTAACAATAAAATATCAAGATACATTTGCTTGGTTAGATATAAAACTAGTTAATGTTTCACAGGCCATAAATCTAAGGGGTTTTCTGTTCTAGTTAACAGAAATTACCTGCATCTCTACTGGACAAAAATATACAAATTAGCAAGTGACCTCACTCTAAGCCTGGAACTGCTGATCAATTGGAAAAAAAATGAAATGCACCACAGTGTACTGGACCGATGTTTCCAATAGACATATGATGCAAACCACATTATAGCTTTACATTTTCTAGTTGCTGCATTTTAAAAAAGAAATAAAAGAAACAGGTGAAATTAATTTTAGTAATGTATCTTATTCCACCCAGAATATTCAAAATATTATCACTTCAACGTGTAATCAACATAAGTTATCATATAGGTTACAATTTTTTTTCCATACTAAGTCTTTGAAATCCAATGTAGATTTTTCACCAACAGCACATCTCAATTCAGACCATCCACATTTTGGAGCTCAACTGCCACAGCTGGCTAATGGCAATGGTACTGGACAGCACCATTCTGGACAATCCTCGGAGGGTCTTTGCCTGCTCTGATACTGAAAGGATTGAAAGGCAGCCATCCACCTCAGCTGCCTTATTTCCAAGTGTTGGATGTTTTTATGACTGTACCCAGATCTTCCTATGAATTAGGTGGGCTCTGAGGATGTTAGGAATGGGAAGTCCATGTAGTGGATCCGCATGTGGGCTGTGGAACCAGAGCATTGGGACAGAATCCTCACCGGGTATATGGGATGATTGAATAAGATGATGTCCATGGCAGCTCGCAACAGTGCCTGGGACATAGGAAATGCTCTGCAAGTACCAGTTGCCACTCCCCTGGCCCCCACCCCTCCTCACTCAGCTGCAGATAGGCTGGCTTCCCCCAAGGAGGCAGAGAGGAACTCCGATGAGTCATCTGTACGAACAGCCAGGGCCAGAGGCTGAGAAGCTTTGTCAGAAACTTCCCACGCTTGAGTTACTGACTCACGCAGAACTCGCTGTGGCCTCCAGTGGGGCCCCGACACTCAGCTCCCTCCTTCTCTTAATTCTCAGAAAGCCTGAGAAAGGGAAGAGCAGCTTCTAAACATCCTCAGCCAGACCAAGACCCCTAGACACAGGAAGCAACCAGACGCGTTTTATAATAAAGGCAGGCCCGACCTTCAGGCATTTCGGCCGCGCAGCTGTTCACAGCCGTTGCTTGCTCTGCCTGGCTGGTGCCCTGGTGGTTGTCAGATGTATAGTTAGTTCAGACGGTGCCTCGGCAGGAAGGCGGCCCTCCCCGAGCCTCCCCGGGAGCCCCCAGCAGCCTCGAGCCTTCCACCTCCAGGCTTTCCCATGCGCGGCTCTCTTGCTAGGGGTGCCCTCCTTCCGTTCCATCTCTCTTCTTGTCCCTTCCCTACCAGATTAAACAACAACTCCACCAACGCTCCTGGGTAACTTGCCTGGCCCATAGCCCTTGGAAGAGGGAGTCCCAAATACCATCTCTCTGGCGATGGGACTAGAGGTGGGTCACCTGAGCCCCAAATAGCTAACTGCCGGCTGGCTAGTGACTTTGGTGTCCTGAATTGAAGAATTCAGCTGGATCAATCAGATTGCTCTTTCCTTCTAGCATTTGAACTAATTCTGTCAATTGTGGCTAGGTACTGATCAAACAAAGACAAAGCAAAACAAAACAAAAAATGGAACTAGAACTTTATCTGGATTCTAGGCTTGAAGCCTATGGCAGCCGTATTGGGACTATTTACAAGCTGATGAACAAGCAGAAGAAGCTGATCTACAGAAAAAGGAAGAGACACAGAGGGAATGAGAAATGAGAGAGAGAGAGGAGGGGAGAAGAAGGAGGGGAAGGGGGTTGGGGAGGTACCGGGCTTCTAGTCTTTTCAGGGACTCGTTCTAATTTAACAACCCAGGGCTGCATAGCTCATTTCCTGAGCTTGGGTTCGTGAGATTCCTCATTCAACACTGCAAAAGCTTCTTTTTCACTTTAACTAGTTTGAAGAGACTCTACTGCTTGAAGCCACAAGAGCCTTGGCTGGAATATATCCTTTGAGACTCAGACCGAATGAGTGTCCCAGGCTCTGCACAAGTGCAACACCAACGTGGCCCCCAGCTGTCATGGCATGTGCTGCTCTCCCTCTCCCAGTTCCAGACTCTCCAAGGAGGGGCTTATCCTAGTTTCTCTGTATCCCCAGCACCCAGCACAGAGCTCACTGAAGATCTGTTGCCTCACTCATGATTGTTTACCAAGAGAATTAAATGTGCCTGCGTTTTCAAGCTCCCGTAAAAATTCCTTACCTTTGCATACTCTCTATAGTTTATAAAACATGCTTGAGGAGGGGCAGGATGGCGGAAGAGTAGGGTCCCCAAGTCACCTGTCTCCACCAAATTACCTAGAAAACCTTCAAATCATCCTGAAAATCTATGAATTCGGCCTGAGAATTAAAGAGAGACCAGCTGGAATGCTACAGTGAGAAGAGTTCGTGCTTCTATCAAGGTAGGAAGACGGGGAAAAAGAAATAAAGAAACAAAGGCCTCCAAGGGGGAGGGGCCCCGCGAGGAGCCGGGCTGAGGCCGGGGCGAGTGTCCCCAGGACAGGAGAGCCCCGTCCCGGAGGAGCAGGAGCTGCACCGACCTTCCCGGGCGGAAAGGGGCTCCAGGGAGGTGGAGCAGGACCCAGGAGGGAGCAGATGCCCTCGGGCTCCCGGGGACACTAACAGGCACCTGCGCCCCGGGACAGTGCGCCGAGCTCCCTAAGGGCTGCAGCGCACGGCGGGACCCAGAGCAGCTCAGGGGGGCTCGGGGGCGGCTCCGCGGAGGGGGCTGCGGGCCGGGAGCGCAAATCCAACAGCGCAGGCCCCGCAGCACAGGGCGCGGGGACACAGCCCAGGATCCGGCCTCCCCCGGGACAGGCAGAGGCCGGGAGGGCCCAGGACAGCAAGGACGCTCCTGCCCCAGCTGAGCAGATCAGCGGCCCCGCCCCGGAGCCTCCAGGCCCTGCAGACGGAGAGCTCCGGAGTTACTGTGGGGGCTGACTCCAGGGCTCCAGAGCTGCCGCTGCCACGGTGGTGGTTCCTCCTGCGGCCTCACGGGGTGAACAACCCCCACTGGGCCCTGCACCAGGCAGGGGCACAGCAGCTCCCCCAAGTGCTAACACCTGAAAATCAGCACAACAGGCCCCTCCCCCAGAACACCAGCTGGACGGACCAGTTCCGGGGGAAGTCAAGGGACTTAAAGTACACAGAAGCAGAAGATACTCCCCCGTGGTTCTTTTTTTCTTTTTCTTTTTTCTTTTTTTTGTTTTGTTTTGCTTTGCTTTTTGATTTGTTTCCTTCCCCCACCCTTTTTTCCCCTTTCTTTCTTTTTCTTTCTCTTTTTCTTTTTTCTTCTTCTTTTTTTTTTTCTCTTTCTCTTTTCTTTCCTTCTTTCTCTCCTTTTTCTCCTTTTCCCAATACAACTTGTTTTTGGCCACTCTGCACTGAGCAAAATGACTAGAAGGAAAACCTCCCCTCAAAAGAAAGAATCGGAAACAGTCCTCTCTCCCACAGAGTTACAAAATCTGGATTACAATTCAATGTCAGCCAATTCAGAAGCACTATTATACAGATACTGGTGGCTCTAGAAAAAAGCATAAAGACTCAAGAGACTTCATCACTGCAGAATTTAGAGCTAATCAGGCAGAAATTAAAAATCAATTGAATGAGATGCAATCCAAACTAGAAGTCCTAACGACGAGGGTTAACGAGGTGGAAGAACGAGTGAGTGACATAGAAGACAAGTTGATGGCAAAGAGGGAAACTGAGGAAAAAAGAAACAAACAAAAGACCATGAAGATAGATTAAGGGAAATAAACGACAGCCTGAGGAAGAGAAACCTACGTTTAATTGGTGTTCCCGAGGGCGCCGAAAGGGCCAGAGGGTCAGAATATGTATTTGAACAAATTCTAGCTGAAAACTTTCCTAATCTGGGAAGGGAAACAGGCATTCAGATCCAGGAAATAGAGAGATCCCCCCCTAAAATCAATAAAAACCGTTCAACACCTCGACATTTAATAGTGAAGCTTGCAAATTCCAAAGATAAAGAGAAGATCCTTAAAGCAGCAAGAGACAAGAAATGCCTGACTTTTATGGGGAGGAGTATTAGGGTAACAGCAGACCTCTCCACAGAGACCTGGCAGGCCAGAAAGGGCTGGCAGGATATATTCAGGGTCCTAAATGAGAAGAACATGCAACCAAGAATACTTTATCCAGCAAGGCTCTCATTCAAAATGGAAGGAGAGATAAAGAGCTTCCAAGACAGGCAGGAACTGAAAGAATATGTGACCTCCAAACCAGCTCTGCAAGAAATTTTAAGGGGGACTCTTAAAATTCCCCTTTAAGAAGAAGTTCAGTGGAACAGTCCACAAAAACAAGGACTGAACAGTTATCATGATGACACTAAATTCATATCTCTCAATAGTAACTCTGAATGTGAACGGGCTTAATGACCCCATCAAAAGGCGCAGGGTTTCAGACTGGATAAAAAAGCAGGACCCATCTATTTGCCGTCTACAAGAGACTCATTTTAGACAGAAGGACACCTACAGCCTGAAAATAAAAGGTTGGAGAACCATTTACCATTCGAATGGTCCTCAAAAGAAAGCAGGGGTAGCCATCCTTATATCAGATAAACTAAAATTTACCCCAAAGACTGTAGTGAGAGATGAAGAGGGACACTATATCATACTTAAAGGATCTATCCAACAAGAGGACTTAACAATCCTCAATATATATGCCCCGAATGTGGGAGCTGCCAAATATATAAATCAATTATTAACCAAAGTGAAGAAATACTTAGATAATAATACACTTATACTTGGTGACTTCAATCTAGCTCTTTCTATACTCGATAGGTCTTCTAAGCACAACATCTCCAAAGAAACGAGAGCTTTAAATGATACACTGGACCAGATGGATTTCACAGATATCTACAGAACTTTACATCCAAACTCAACTGAATACACATTCTTCTCAAGTGCACATGGAACTTTCTCCAGAATAGACCACCTACTGGGTCACAAATCGGGTCTGAACCGATACCAGAAGATTGGGATCGTCCCCTGCATATTCTCAGACCATAATGCCTTGAAATTAGAACTAAATCACAACAAGAAGTTTGGAAGGACCTCAAACACGTGGAGGTGAAGGACCATCCTGCTAAAAGATGAAAGGGTCAACCAGGAAATTAAGGAAGAATTAAAAAGATTCATGGAAACTAATGAGAATGAAGATACAACCGTTCAAAATCTTTGGGATGCAGCAAAAGCAGTCCTAAGGGGGAAATACATCGCAATACAAGCATCCATTCAAAAACTGGAAAGAACTCAAATACAAAAGCTAACCTTACACATAAAGGAGCTAGAGAAAAAACAGCAGATAGATCCAACACCCAGCAGAAGAAGAGAGTTAATAAAGATTTGAGCAGAACTCAACGAAATCGAGACCAGAAGAACTGTGGAACAGATCAACAGAACCAGGAGTTGGTTCTTTGAAAGAATTAATAAGATAGATAAACCATTAGCCAGCCTTATTAAAAAGAAGAGAGAGAAGACTCAAATTAATAAAATCATGAATGAGAAAGGAGAGATCACTACCAACACCAAGGAAATACAAACGATTTTAAAAGCATATTATGAACAGCTATACGCCAATAAATTAGGCAATCTAGAAGAAATGGACGCATTCCTGGAAAGCCACAAACTACCAAAACTGGAACAGGAAGAAATAGAAAACCTGAACAGGCCAATAACCAGGGAGGAAATTGAAGCAGTCATCAAAAACCTCCCAAGACACAAGAGTCCAGGGCCAGATGGCTTCCCAGGGTAATTCTATCAAATGTTTAAAGAAGAAACCATACCTATTCTACTAAAGCTATTCGGAAAGATAGAAAGAGATGGAGTACTTCCAAATTTCTATGAGGCCAGCATCACCTTAATTCCAAAACCAGACAAATACCCCACCAAAAAGGAGATTTACAGACCCATATCCCCGATGAACATGGATGGATGCAAAAATTCTCAACAAGATACTAGTCAATAGGATCCAACAATACACTAAGAAAATTATTCACCATGACCAAGTAGGATTTATCCCTGGGACACAAGGCTGGTTCAACACTCGTAAAACAATCAATGTGATTCATCACATCAGCAAGAGAAAAACCAAGAACCATATGATCCTCTCATTAGATGCAGAGAAAGCATTTGACAAAATACAGCATCCATTCCTGATCAAAACTCTTCAGAGTGTAGGGATAGAGGGAACATTCCTCGACATCTTAAAAGCCATCTACGAAAAGCCCACAGCAAATATCATTCTCAATGGGGAAGCACTGGGAGCCTTTCCCCTAAGATCAGGAACAAGACAGGGATGTCCACTCTCACCACTGCTGTTCAACATAGTACTGGAAGTCCTAGCCTCAGCAATCAGACAACAAAAAGACATTAAAGGCATTAAAATTGGCAAAGAAGAAGTCAAACTCTCCCTCTTCGTCGATGACATGATACTCTACATAGAAAACCCAAAAGCCTCCACCCCAAGATTGCTAGAACTCATACAGCAATTCGGTAGCGTGGCAGGATACAAAATCAATGCCCAGAAATCAATGGCATTTCTATACACTAACAATGAGACTGAAGAAAGAGAAATTAAGGAGTCAATCCCATTTACAATTGCATCCAAAAGCATAAGATACCTAGGAATAAACCTAACCAAAGATGTAAAGGATCTATACCCTCAAAACTATAGAACACTTCTGAAAGAGATTGAGGAAGACACAAAGAGATGGAAAAATATTCCATGCTCATGGACTGGCAGAATTAATATTGTGAAAATGTCAACGTTACCCAGGGCAATGTACACATTTAATGCAATCCCTATCAAAATACCATGGACTTTCTTCAGAGAGTTAGAACAAATTATTTTAAGATTTGTGTGGAATCAGGAAAGACCCCGAATAGCCAGGGGAATTTTAAAAAAGAAAACCATATTTGGGGGCATCACAATGCCAGATTTCAGGGTGTACCACAAAGCTGTGGTCATCAAGACAGTGTGGTCCTGGCACAAAAACAGACACATAGATCAATGGAACAGAATAGAGAATCCAGAAGTGGACCCTGAACTTTATGGTCAACTAATATTCGATAAAGGAGGAATGACTATCCATTGGAAGAAAGACAGTCTCTTCAATAAATGATGCTGGGAAAATTGCACATCCACATGCAGAAGAATGAAACTAGACCACTCTCTTGCACCAGACACAAAGATAAACTCAAAATGGATGAAAGATCTAAATGTGAGACAAGATTCCATGAAAATCCTAGAGGAGAACACAGGCAACACCCTTTTTGAACTCGGCCACAGTAACTTCTTGCAAGATACAGCCATGAAGGCAAAAGAAACAAAAGCAAAAATTAACTATTGGGACTTCATCAAGATAAGAAGCTTTTGCACAGCAAAGGATACAGTCAACAAAACTAAAAGACAACCTACAGAATGGGAGAAGATATTTGCAAATGACGTATCCGATAAAGGGCTAGTTTCCAAGATCTATAAAGAACTTATTAAACTCAACAGCAAAGAAACAAACAATCCAATCATGAAATGGGCAAAAGACATGAAGAGAAATCTCACAGAGGAAGACATAGACATGGCCAACACGCACATGAGAAAATGCTCTGCATCACTTGCCATCAGGGAAATACAAATCAAAACCACAATGAGATACCACCTCACACCAGTGAGAATGGGACAAATTAACAAGGCAGGAAACCACAAATGTTGGAGAGGATGCGGAGAAAAGGGAACCCTCTTACACTGTTGGTGGGAATGTGACCTGGTGCAGCCACTCTGGAAAACTGTGTGGAGGTTCCTCAAAGAGTTAAAACTAGACCTGCCCTACGACCCAGCAATTGCACTGCTGGGGATTTACCCCAAAGATACAGATGCAGTGAAACGCCGGGACACCTGCACCCCGATGTTTATAGCAGCAATGGCCACGATAGCCAAACTGTGGAAGGAGCCTCGGTGTCCAACGAAAGATGAATGGATAAAGAAGATGTGGTCTGTGTATACAATGGAATATTCCTCAGCCATTAGAAACGACAAATACCCACTATTTGCTTCCACGTGGATGGAACTGGAGGGTATTATGCTGAGTGAAGTAAGTCAGTCGGAGAAGGACAAACATTATATGTTCTCATTCATGTGGGGAATATAAATAATAGTGAAAGGGAATATAAGGGAAGGGAGAAGAAATGTGTGGGCAATATCAGAAAGGGAGACAGAACGTAAAGACTCCTAACTCTGGGAAACGAACTAGGGGTGGTGGAAGGGGAGGAGGACGGGGGGTGGGAGTGATTGGGTGACGGGCACTGGGGGTTATTCTGTATGTTGGTAAATTGAACACCAATAAAAAATAAATTAAAAAAATAAAAAATAAAACATGCTCATCCCCAGGCTTCTAGCTTATAGATGACCCGATCGGCCTAACTGTGTGTTTCTTAGAACGATGCAAATGTGACATTGGTTGCTGGTGAAGATGTTTGGGGCTGCCCCTCGCTTGACAGAGGTGGGCAGCGGAGAAATTCAGTGACTTGCCTGACACTGCCCAGTTGGTCACATAACTAGGCTGTAAGTCAGGTCCCCTGACCCTGAATCGGAGTATTCCTGTATCCTTGCATTTACCTCCACCTTTATGAAATAAGTTGTGTGATCCCCAAAATACCAAGGCAATCCTCGAAGAAAGCTTTTAGTGCCACCCCTGAGAGCCCTCATCTCACTCTAGGGATGGATCAGCAAATCTAGTGCAAAGTTTTAAAGGACATTGGCTCTCTGGAATGAGGGCAGCACTGTCCTCAAAGTATGCACCAGCGCTTGTTTCCCTGGTGCTCTCCTGGGTCCATGACCCCTCACAAAACCATGAGTGTCAGGCCTCAGAACTCTGTGGTGTCCCCATTCCCTGAACTCCCCCTCAACTCCCCAAGCTCATTGCCAAAGCATTCCCAGTGACTCCCACCTACCTCAACCTTCCTCAGCACCACGGAGAATGCTGAATGCAACAGAAGCAAACTTCATTCCTTCCCTGCTCCTATTAGCCACTTCCCCCCCACCCCCCCCCAAGCATTAACATGTGGGATGTCTTTTCTTCAAAGTGTTTTCCTCTAATCAACACGCTCCTAACGAGAAAACAGTTCTCTGCAGAATCCTAAGCGGAATCTCCAAATTTTAAGTGTTCACATTTAGTGGAGACAGAATATATATACATATGGCCAATATTCTGGGTATATACCAATAATTAATATGATAAAAATCATTTTAGCATTTTGCTCAAAGAAAATGGCTTATTCTCATATTCTGCCCTCAGTCTCGTGACAGGCCAGCATGTGTCATTTTTGACAAATGTAAAATGTTTCTGGAAGCCCTATGTGAGCGGGGAAGAAAAGATCCCCAAACTATGATTAGTACTTTTTTATGCTCCACAAAAGCAACTACATTTACTCTTTCTATTGATGTGAAATTCGCATAACATAAAATTAATCATTTTTAAGTGATTAGTTTGGTGTTTATTTTTTTAGAAAAGATTTTATTTATTTATGAGAAACACAGAGAGAGAGGCAGAGACACAGGCAGAGGGAGGAGCAGGCTCCATGCAGGGAGCCCGACATGGGACTGGATCCCGGGTCTCCAGGATCACAGCCTGGGCTGAAGGCGGCGCTAAACCGCTGAACCACCGGGGCTGGCCCTAGTTTGGTGTTTAAAGCGAACAATTCAGCGGCACTTAGGATATTTATAATGATATGTAACTGCTACGTCTATGTAGTTCCACAACATTTTTATCACCCCAAAAGGAAATCCCAGACCCATCAAGCAGTTTTCTCCATTCCTCTCTCCCTCCAGCCCCTGGCGGCCACCGACCTGCTTTTTATCTTTGTGGATTTGCCTAAGGAATCGGCAGGTCCACGGAATCATAGATGATGTGACCATTTGAGTCTGGCTTCTTTCACTTACCAATGGGATTTTCAAGGTTCATCCATGTGTAGTATGTATCAGTGCTTCACTCCATAGGCTAAATACTATTCCTTTGTGTGGATATTCAGAGCCTGCCCAAGGGGACACAGAACCCACCTACCTATGGGAGGAGTGTCAAAGAGTTTGTGGCCATCCATAATTCACCAAAATAAGTAAAATAGAATCCTTTTTTCCTCTTCACTTTTTTCTTGGAGGGGGGATGGTGATCAGAGATAATTGAATTAGCACAATCTCAGTGTGACTAAGTAGGTCTCCGCTGTACAGCTACTCATGGCTTCTGTGCACAGAGGGGCCTCCTCTAAGCCAAGCACCTGCATGATTTCTCATAACCACAATGCCTTGAAGTGCAGATTCTGTTATACCCATTTCACAGGAGAGACCCAGAGAGATTCAGGAACTTGTCCAGTGGCCAGGTACTACCAAGTCCCTGACCGCCACCTCATCATGCTATTTCTACAGCTGCATTCTCTTCTTGGCTCCTATCTTAGTCCAGCTGGGTTGCTATGGTGAAATACCATCTGGCAGGTAACTTATAAACAGCAGAAATTTATTTCTCATGGTTCTGGAAGCTGGAAGTCCTAGATCAGGGTGCTAGCATGATCAGGTAGGGGCCCTCTTCCAGGTTGTATACTTCTCCATTGAGCTTTACTTGGTGGAAGGGGAAAGAGAGCTCTGAGGGTCTCTTTTGCACCAATCCCACTCATGAGCGCTCCACCCTCATGCCCTGTGGACCTCCACATACCATCACATTGGGCATGAAGGTGCAACACATGAATCTGGGGGTGAAGAAGGGGGAGACACAAACATTTAGACTCAGTGACTCCTTGTCTTTCCACTTGCATCATTTTGAGTAGTGCTCCACCTGGATTACAAACCTCACTGAGTCCTCCTCAAGTAACAGTCCAAAGCTCTCAGCCTGACCTCATTGCCTGCTCCTTCGCACCTTGAGCCGTGCAGCACAGCCACACTGAACTGCTTCTGGTTGATAGAATGTTCAGGGCTCCTTGGCACGTGCTGTCCTTTGGCGGGAGGTCCTCCTTGTTTTTCTACTTGGAGAACACCTATTTATTCTCCAAGTCTCAACTTCTTTGTGAAAGCTTCCTGATGCTCCCATGTAGGCTCATTTCTGTGGGTCCCAGAGTGGCCGTGGAGTCTCTGTGACAGCCTTGCCGGCAGGTGGAGACCCTGCCTTCCCATCTTCGCCTCCCCAATACCAGCACTGCACTGCCCCTTGGCTTCCAATACCTGCTTCCCCCAGTGAAGTTGTACCCCATCCCCTGCCAGCCCCGAGGCACTTATCCAGAGAAGGAGGGAGGTCTTGGGACCCAGGGCCGGGTGAAGCAATTCTGAAAGGCGGAGCATCTAAAGGGTAGTTGTGCAAGGGCTTGGCCGGGCAGGGAGAGGCTAGAGTGTTCCAGTTCTCTTCTGTAGAGATGCCAGTTGTACATAATTTTCTCCCTTTCCTGGTAAAGGGGAAAAACTCTCCAGAACTCTGTTAATCATTCTCCAGTCCATTCCTTTCCTCGGCCTCTATCTCTCCCGTACTTGTCCCACCTTCTCATTTTTCTCTCCCTGGGCGGCAGAAGGGGGGCTGCTTCTAGAAGCTGGGAGAGGCACAACAAAGAGAAGTTGTAGAAGGAGAAAGAAAATCTCAGGGTTTTTTTTTTTTTAATCATTGGGGGATGTTTTTGTTCTCTTGAATTCTGCCCCTTACACACAAGTACACTGATGCCATGCCCCAGTGTTTCCCTCACTTCCCGTGTTTTTCCCCTTTCTTGGGAAATTTTCCTGGGATGGGGCCATGGTTAAATGCTAGAGTTTCCCATGCTTTAGCCATTGAGTCAATGCCAGAGAGAGCGGGTGTGTCTACACAAAAACAAGTGAGCAGTAGCTGGGAAAAGAGTAGCAGAGGAACGGGAAGACAAAATTTGTTTCAGGAAAGCCTTCGGTGGAGATCTCCCGGCCAGGATCCCTAACCTCAGGTTCCCCAGTCTGTCTATTTGGGTGGTCAACACGACCGTAGGAAATCCTTCTCCTCAGACTTGTCATTGACCAGGTAAAAACTTTGGAACTTATGAAAAACATTATCAAACATCTATGACTTTCATTAATTCATTGATCCTTCTAGTTAGTCAACAAATATCAGTTGGGTATCTTTCACACTCTAGGCAGTGTGCTGGACCTGCCCCTTGGGAAAACATATCACTAGGCATCACACATACTTCCTGCTTGATTTCTGCCTGCCTGTCCTAATTCTTAGTGCTGAAGAGCTTAGAGATACCTAGTTCAGTGCACATGTTTTGTAGATGAGGGAAGGAAGTTCCGGAGAGGTTATGTGATTTGCTCAAAGTCACTCAGATGATTATCAGTGGGAGCTGGGATCAGTACACAAGTCCTTTGAGGGCTAGCTCTGTGCTCTGGTGGTGACCTCGGGGGCTGAGAAAATCCAGGACTTTTTGCTAGCCTGTGAGACAACATGCATATTGTAGCAAATACACTTCCATGATGTTGACTGTTACCCTTTAGACCTTCTGTGAGGTCCAGCATTTTGACTGGGCTGGTTCCTGCACATAGTATGTATCCAGGAGTGGTCTGAGTCCTTGAGAGGCTGGCAAGATTGATGACAATGACATGGTGTTCCATATTGTCAAGGATCCTGGGCCTTCAGGGTTGGAGCACTCACTTGAGTGGGCATTATGAAGCCAGGGCCAGGGAACAGATGAGGCATGGAGCTCCAGGAGTGACCAGGATGCCCCTGGTTTGGGGCCAAGAGATAGGTAGAATGTAGAGTCTTCTACATTGATGGGGACCAGGAGTCAGTGCAGAGAAAACAAAGCCAGGTCGGGTATAAAGGGCTTGGTTACAGATTGAATTGTATCCTCACAAAAGATGTTGAAGCCCTAACCACCCCCAGTCCCACAAATGTGATTGTCCTTGGTAATGGGTTCATTATTTTTTCCTGCCTCTTTTTCCCCAGCTTTGTTGAGATATAATTGACATATAACATTGTGTAAAATTAAGGTGTACAATGTGTTGATTTGATATCTATTGCAAAATGAGTAGAATCTTTTGGACTCTTATTTGGACAATTATTTGAAAACAGAATCATCAAACACTTGACCAAGTTAAGGTGAGGTCATGGAGTGGGCCCTAGTGCAACATGACTGTGTTCTTATGAGAAGGGGAAAGGCATGTACCCATCTAGAAATATCAAAGATTGCCAACAAACCATTAGTGTCGAAGAAAAAACCTTGGAACAGAACCTCCCTCAGAGGGAACCAACCCTCCTGACACCTCGATCTCAGATTTCCAGCCTCCTGAATTGAACCAATAGAGCTCTGTTGTTTGAGCCATCCAGGTTGTGGTTCTTTGTTATGGAAGCCCCAGCTCCAACCAGAAGTCAGCCAGACCCAGCAGACCCCAGTGGGGCATGGAGCTGTAGAGAAATGCTCAAATACGTGGAGGAACTAACAGGAGTCCCCAGGGACTCACACATAAGTAAGAAATGGCACTGGGTAAGCCCAGGCTCTGGCCAATGTCTCCTCAGGGAGAGTTATGGACCCTTGGAAAACCAGGACCCCCTCACCATCTCTGCCCGGGGGCTTGAGCATCTCTGAAAATCAGAAAGTGGCCTCCACTTTATTGGGGCCAGAATCAATTTCAATTGCTGTCGGCTTGTCTTCCAGCTGTCAGCTCAGGCCACAACATCGCATATTTTCCATCAATAATTCAACTATCTCAGGAATAGAGGCTTCAGGGATTCCTCGGGGAGCTGACTGGTTCCATTCATTATTAAGCAGGCACTTACAGCCTTGCCCCTGAGTGCTGGAGAATCCTGCTCCGGGCTGGATGCCTTCCCCTTCACTCCTTCTCCTTGCGCCCCTGCCTTCGGGGGCATTTACTTTTTCTACTCTTTCTCTGAGGCTGCTTCCTGTTATCTGGTGTGGACACCTTCTAGCTTTTGCAGTTTTCCGCATCTGTATCTTGCTGGCCAGCATGGACATAGATGCAAAAGTCTAAGACGAAAGATGTATTTAAGAATTCTTTTAGTTCTCCACCATGCGCAAAAGGTTTTGTGTGTAGGAACACATATAGGTTTTTGTTTGTTGCTTTTTTTGGTAAGATGCTTATGAATTGTTCAAACAGGGCATCTTGGCTAGGCAGCTGGGAGAAGGATCATGGCATTCCTCTGATGGCTCCTTTGCACCCCCGGGTTGCCCTGGCACTGCTGGTTTGTACATGGTAGAGAGAGAAACAGTAGGGTGGCTGCATATTGTGTAGCAGCCCCTAGCAACAGTACCCAGAGATGGCCCCTGTGACAAGACCAGTGAGGCTGTGGTGGTGAGCAGTTTTTGGTGGTATCTCAGGCAGAAGACGGGAATGAGTGGTACTTAGAGCACAAGAGAAGTAACATTGAACACCTCATGGTGACTGATACTAACACACTGGTTTGAGGGCACCTATGGGCTCCTTGAAGTAACTTGGGAGAACTGATCGGAGTAAGGATGATGACAGGGTCTACAGAGTTGCAATCAAGGGGCTGGGGGCTCAGAGCTACTGTATTTCGACATTGATGTTGATCTGATTTGGAACTAATAGGCTATAGAAGCCTGAGCTGTGACTTATATCCCAAATACAGGGCAATTTAAACAATAATTGTTGTCCACTGTGAAATATTTGTTATTCAGTATTCTGGTGATCTACAGCTGGGAGACAAAATGCCTGACACGGAATGGTTTAAAACAACCATTTATTTTGCAAGTCAGGACTTCATGGATGGTGTGGCTGAATGGTTTATCTCTGTTCTATATGGTGTCATGTGGTGCCACTGGAGGATTCACTACCAAAAGGACTTTTTACTCAAATGTGTGGCCCACTTTGGTTTCTCTCTTCCCAGGTAGTGTCTCGTCCTTTAGGGCCCGTGCATGTAGCTGACTTCCCACAGTGGTCTCAGCAAGGCTGCATTTCTTACATGGTGGCTAGCTTCCAAAGGGGCAGGAGGTGGAAAAAGCCAGACCATCCAAGGCACTGGAACAAGAACTGGCATTTGGATCATTTCCACCGTGTAATATTGAACAAAGCTTATTATACCCTACAGTAACAAGGTCCCCTGAAATCTCAGTTGCTTAATATCACTAGAGTCCATTTCTTTTTTTTTTAAGATTTTATTATGAGAGACACACACAGAGAGAAGAGAGAGATAGAGATAGAGATAGAGATAGAGAGAGAGAGAGAGAGAGAGAGAGAGGCAGAGACATGGTCAGAGAGAGAAGCAGGCTCCATGCAGGGAGCCCTGTGTGGGACTCGATCGCGGGACTCCAGGATCACACCCTGGGCCGAAGGCAGGCGCCAAACCACTGAGCCACCCAGGGATCCCCCTAGAGTCCATTTCTTACTCATGCAAAGAAGTCTACTGTGGAGATATCTTCCAGGGAAGCTGTTCTCCATGGGTTGGTTCATTTTTCCAAGGTGCCTTGGTCTTAAGGCACTGCTTCCAAGATCTCTGTAGGAAGAAAAGACAGAGCTCGCATGGGAGTAAATGTGTCCCTTTCACTCACATATCATTGGCCAAAGCAAGTTAAGTGGCCAAACCTTCTTTCAAGGGGGCAACGAAGCATAATCCTCCTTGCCAGAAAGACAGGAGAATCTGGCATACTGGAGGAGCAGTGATGTCACTCCGTTCCTCCAGAGGGTGATGTGGGGATTGAAAAAGATCAAGTCAGAATTGGGAACGCCAGAGCCACACTGAGAAGGGCCTTCTAGGGGCCCAGTCAGCGCCACATAGCACTAAGCGTCTAACTCGCGCCCTCCAGCCTCAGGGAGACAACTTTAACTGAGGAGTCATCAGTCACGCACATTTTGGGATTTCCATGTTTTCTGGCTGCTATAACAAAATGCCATAGACTAGGTGGCGAATAAGCAACGGAAATTTAGTTCTCACTGTTCTGGAAGCTGCACATCCAGATCAAGGCACTAACAGATTCAGTGTCTATTGAGGGTTTGTTTCCTCAGAGACGGTGGTCTTGTCACTGTAACCTCTCAGGGCAGAAGGAGCAAGCAAGCTCTCTGTTCTCTTTCTCAAGGTCCCTGATCCCACCCATGAGGGCTCCACCCTCACCAACCAGGTACTTCCCCAGGTTCTGCCTCCTAACACCATCGCTTTGGGGGTTAAGATTTCAGCATAGGAAATTTGCAGTGACACAAACATTCAGACCATTGCACATGTTTATTTTTAAGGAGTAGGGACTCTTTTAAGTATTAAGTTTAAAAACAAAAATTCAATTTGTGTGAAGTGAATAGACATAATGATTTCAAACAACTCACAAGTTCTATTCCAACGTTTGTTTTGCTTCCCTATGTTTTCACCCCTTCCCCGGAACAATAACCCAAACAGAGCACGGTTCTCTAATCTGTAAGGCCAGAGACACTCAAAAAACAGCCCTCTCCGGTGTGTAGCGCCTCCGCGGTGGCTCCCCACCTAGCTTCGACTTTCCCTAGGAAGGATGTCAGTGGGGCTGAAGGCACATTCCTACCACATCAAACTCTTTGGGCGCAAGAGGGGTTATTTTGGTTTAAATTGTACATTTTCCACTCTCGTTCCCTTTGGAGAGATTTAAAACCCCTCACTAGTTTCCAGGCCTGCGTGACCTAATGGGGAGATAGCTACGCACAATTTTAAAGGTCTTCAGTGTTCTTGGGAAAGGCTACTTATTTTCTCAACCACTTATTTTCTCTTAATCTCTGCAATGATCTTTTTGTAAGAAGAGGCAGGAGGAGGGCTGGCGGCCGGCCGAACAAACCCTACAGGTGAAAGCGATATTACGAAGAGAAGGGAACATTAACCAATGAGAGCGCGGCGGGGAGGCAGACCCAGTGCCTAAGCACTGCCCGGGCCTAGGGGCTCCGGGGGCGGGGCCAGACGGGGCGGGGCCAGACGGGGCGGAGCCAGACGGGGGCGGGGCCAGACGGGGCGGAGCCAGACGGGGGCGGGCCAGACGGGGGCGGGGCCAGACGGGAGCGCAGATATTCGGAGTGGTTGGGTTTTCTGGGTGAGATTTAAAAAGAAATTTAACCTTTTAGCAAAAAGTTCTCCAGGAAATGTATACGTTCTTGCTTTCATACAGGGAACATGCAGGCAATAACGCAATCGGTGATAGCTGACTCGCCCTTAGATTACTACCTACATCAGCCTGCGACTGTGCTCTCCTTTGTAGGCTCACTGGGCTGGGGGCTCCCTGAGACAAGGCCCCCGCCCAGGCAAGCTCTGAGTTCATCTCAGCCGACCAAACGAATCCACAGGTTTCTTACAAACAGGTGGGACGGTGCCCAAGGTTGCTTATTCAGAACACACATTCTTATTGCTCAGTCCTTGGGTGCGGATGGTATAGGAGGCGGAGTATGGCAGGCAGTTCCTCTGCCTTTCTTTGTTTTTCATGGGATTGACACGTTCAAAGAATACATACTGGCCAGTTCGTCTGTAGAATGTCTTTCAATTTGGGTTTATGTGGTGTTTCCTCATTACCTCCAGACTATACATTTTTGGCAGGAATATGAGAGAAGGGATCAGGTGATGTTAAATTTGAATGTGGCTGTGATGGTGTTCTGATGGTTTTGTCCATATAAACGTACTATAGTTTTCTTTCTAATTAATAATGGTATGTTTTGTTTTGTTTGTGGGTTTTGTTTGTTGTTTTTTTAAAATATTTTATTTATTTGAGAGAGATAGACGGCACAGCAGGTGTGAGGGGCAGAGGAGGAGGGAGACCTCTGGCTGAGCAGGGAACCTGATGCAGGGCTCTATCCCAGGACCTGGGGATCATGACCTGAGCCCAAGGCAGATGCTTAACCAACTGAGCTACCCAGGTAGCCCTCACAGAGTGGTATGTTGAGACCACGTGAATATCCTGTTTCTCATGACACTGATACACTAGCTTTAGTATCTATTGATGATTCAGTTGATGAACCAGTTATTGCCATGATGACTGCCAAATGTTAACATTCTAATTTTCATCATTCCTTATAATATTCTACTGTAAGTTTTCCTTTTACCCCATTTAATCAGTTTTAACAAATTAATTTTATTTGAATCAATAATCTATTACTGTCATGAATTATTCTGATGCTTAAATTGTCCCAGATTTGGCCTTTGGGGGCTATCATGTTTGATTGCTCCTGCTCCACCCAGCCTTGGAATCAACCATTTTCCTAAGCTGCCCTGTTTATTTTTTAAAAAGATTTTCTTTATTTATTCATGAGAAACAGAGAGAAAGAGAGAGAGAGAGAGAGAGGCAGAGACACAGGCAGAGGGAGAAGCAGCTCCATACAGGGAGCCTGGCGTGGGACTTGATTCCAGGTCTCCAGGATCACGCCCTGGACTGAAGGCGGCGCTAAACCACTGAACCCCCCGGGCTGCCCTGCCCTGTTTGTTTTTAGTGGGGAAGGTATTTAGAAACCAAGATCTGGGTGCCAGGGAAGCCTATTGCTTATTGGAGTGTCATTGCTTTTTGGCTGTACAGACCTTGGAAGTATCTGTCTGTATACACAGGTACATACACACATACACACTTTATTTTATAACTGTCTCTCTGTATTAAAAACCATTAATTCAAACCATAAGTTTATATTGGTATCTCTAATTCCAATCCAACATCACAGAGCTTCATTTTAACTCTCTCTTTTTCCATATTTATGACTTCCTTTTCCAATAGTGAAAAACCTGGCTCCTATCATACATGATATATTGTCTTCTTTTCATCTCTTTTTAAAAGATTTTATTTATTTATTCATGAGACACACAAAGAGAGGCACATAGGCAGAGAGAGACTTCTTGCAGGGAGCCCGATGCAGGACTCGATCCCAGGACTCCGGTATCACACCCTGAGCCAAAGGTAGATGCCCATGAGCCACCCAGGTGCCCCTGTCTTATTTTCTTAATCCTAGAATATAGAGAGTAGTTTCAAAATTGCTAACCCATACATACCTCTGCAGAAAAAAAAGCAAAACGACTTGAGTTCAATGTTTACAGATAATTTTTGTCTCTAGCTTCAGAATAGATGGTTCAAATAGCTAATTCAAAAGTTACTCAAGATAGCTATGATTGTTGTTTAACCACTAAGTTTGGGGTGGTTTATTTTGCAAGGGATTGTAGAATGAGTTAGAAAATGTGCATTTTATCACAGGTCCAATGTGAAGATGTCAGGCAGAACCTGAATGACATCAAGGTCTGGGGAAAGAAGTTTCACCTGACCCTTGTAGAAATAGGCCTTTGTTAGCTTAGGCACATCTTGGGTGAGTCTGGAAAGAGAAATAATGGCCTTGGACTTAAATATGGATAAGGTGAAGTTTGTCTTAGACATCCTGTCTCTCTCCTTTCTCCATCATTCCCATCTGGTGGGAGCCTCAGTCCCCGGATACTCACTGCTCTCTGGCTGCCCTGAGCAAGGGGCTGCTATGGTTTCCCAGTTTTGCTTAGGGCTTCCTTTCAATCCTCCAATTAATCTTTCTAGTCTCTCAGCTGTGAATGACCTGTGAGCCTCTGGGAGGATAGCTGTCTAGTTAAACACATTCACAAGAGAGAGTGAGACAATTACCCAGCTAGTTAGGTACCCTCCCCTAGGGTACATGTGTACTGCAATTATTAAACTCAGGCTCTGGGGAAGCATAGAAGGGACATGTGTTTGGATCAAGCCCTTCCTATCATGACCCCTTACTCCTGTCTCCTTAATCTGTGGACTAGAATTGTCTTGCTGGGAAGAGCTGGAGGAAATGTATGTAATGTATGCTGACATGAAATCATTACAGGTCATTTATCACTTGAATGGTTTAATACATAAGTAAATACATTGTATTTATATACTTATGTTCCTGAATAGTGAGCTTATGAGCAATTCTATTCCATAGATCCTGATTCGGTGGAATGTCTTTACTATCTATCACTTGAGTAATACATAAAGCAATGTGTTATCTGGAAGAACTGATCAATGGAAATGATGATTAAGATCCCCATGCATCGCTGCAGCCATGACCACAGGGTGGGATAATATCGGTGACTCTTCAAATTACGGAAACTCCTTACTGAACTGCTGACTTACTCAGGTGGAATAAGTTATATATGGAGCACTTCATATATTGACCAGCACAACAGCTGTCCAAGAAGGTGGTGGGGTGCTTTTTGAAGCCCAAAAAGCAGCTAGAAGGATTGATTGTAGATTGTGTAACCATTTCTCAGGGGTTTCAGAAATTATTTGGGGTAGGACAACCTTTTAATAAGAACAGAGTTTCCATTATAATCAGGATGAGGGCTTGAACTTGAATTTTCAGAGATACATTAGTCTGTACCCCAGGCAGGGCATACTCCTGATATAATCCCATGTCAGGTGAGAAATAGTGCCTGCCCATCCAAATCAGTCTCTACAGCTAATTTCATAAGTGTCTCAAGGGCAGAGCATAATCAGAAAGGGTATGAATTTCAGTATTACAGAGAAATATCCTCTCTGTAAGGAGTTACATTACAAATTAATAGGCTGAGCCTGAATTTGGAAGGATGATTAAAGTACCTGGCTGGTCTAGCTTCTGTGGCAGAGCTTCTTAACTTGGGATTCAGGGATGGGCTTCAGGGGATCCCTGCCCTTCCCAAACTACATGGGATTTTATGTAGTCCTGCACCTTAATGTGCATTTTAATGAGGACAGAGGCAGCAGCTTTCCCTGAATTCTCAAGGGGTCCCTTGACCCCTCAAGGTTAAGAATCTTGATTGAGCTAAGTAGTTCTGAGACTGGGTCTCCTGAGACAAGCATTGTAGGCACAATAGAGCACCAGGATGGCTCATAAGTGCCATAACCACCTCTGCTCCCTTAGTAGGACTCACTTTCCTCCTCATAAGAGAGTATTTGAATGCAAGGGAGGGTCGGTGAAGGCGCCAACTGCTCTAATTTGTTTTAAAGAGCGAATCAGTCCCAAGTAAGTCCTGCTCGACATACCTCACACGGTGCTGAGACGGGCTTGGGAAGCAATGCTCAGTTGAATCGCAAGATACACTCTGGAAGAACAGTGAAAAACCAGAGTTGAGATGAGGGCCTTTCAAGACCCATATCTTTGACATTTCACTTTCTGAATTAATGAGAATTTATTACACACTGTGCCAGGCAGTGGGCTAAATGTTCCCCGAGAGTTTGAGCCAGAAGGGGGACACTTTATGCCAAGACTGCCTAGGCTCAGATCCTGCTAGGAATAGGAAGAATAATAGGAGCAATAATGGTTTCTACCTCACAGGATTGTTATAAAATTTAATGTATGTGAGGCACTTAGAATAGTGCTGAGCATACAGTAGGTGCTCAATAAGTTATTATTCATGGGTAAAGATAACATTCCTCCAACATGAAGACACATGGGTACCCTAAGGAATCTAATGATTTGGTGACCCTTCAAATATTATTTAGTATCTGAATTTACTTAGGCAATGGTTTGCAACCTGTGGCAGGCACCAGAATCATCTGGAGGCTCTAAAAACAGCTGGGCCTCACCCCCAAAGTGTCTGATTCAGTAGGTCCTGTATTGCCTTAGGATTTGAATTTCTTTTTTATCTTATTTTTAAATTCCTATTTTATTGTTGTAAGAACACTTAACATGAGATGAGATCTACCCTCTTAACAAATGTTTAAGTGTATAATATAGTATTATTTTATTATGATAATAGTACAATATAACATTACATGTTAATTATAGACACAGTATTGTACAGAAGATCTCTGGAACTTACCCATCTTGTATACGGAGGCTTTATGCCCATTGATTAGCAACTCCCCATTTCTCTCTTCCCTGCCCTTTGTAATCACAATTCTACTCTCTGGTTCTATGAATTTGACTATTTTAGATACCTAATATTAGTGGAATCATGCAATATTTATCTTTCTATTACTGCTGATTTCAATTAGCATAAGGTCCTCAAGGTTCATCCATGTTATCACAAATTGCAGGACTTCCTTCTTTCTTTTTAAGGTTGAATAATATTTCATTGTATGTATATACCACATACTCTCCATCCATTCATCCGTCAGTGGACATTTAGGTGACTCCCACATCCACTATTGTGGGTAGTGCTGCAATGAACATTAGAGTACTAGTTAATATCTTTTTGAGATTCTGATTTTAATTCTTTTGGATAAATACTTACAAGTGGGCTTACTGGGTCACATGGTAGTTCTAGTTGTAATTTTTTGAGAACTCTCCATACTGTCTTCCATAGTGGCTACACTGTTTTGCATTGCACCAGCAGTGTCCAGGGTTCCAGTTTTTTCATATTTTTGGCCAAAACTTTTTGCCCCTCCCCTCTTCATTTTTTTTTTTTTTTTTTTTTTTTTACTAATAGCAATCCTAACAGGTGTGAGCTGATACCCTATTGTGGGTTTATTTGCATGTTCCTGATGGTTTGTTGAAGAAACTATCATTTCCCCATTGTCTATTCTTGGCACCCTTGTCAAAGATCAGTTGACTGTGTATGTATTTTCTATTCTGTTTCTATGCCTGTCTTTATGCCAGTCCATACTTTTTTTTTATTACTGTAGCATTGTAACATATTTCAAAATTAGAGAGTGTGATACTTTCAGCTTTGTTCTTCTTGATCAAGATTGTTTTGGCTATTCTTGGTCTTTGTGGCTCCATATGAATATTTTATTATTATTTTTTATTTCTGTAAAAAATACCATTGGGATTTTGATAGGGATTGCATTGAATCTGTAGACTGTTTTGGATAGTATGGGTGTTTTAACAATATTAAAACTGTTCCAGTTCATGAACAGAGGATGTCTTTAATTTATTTGTGTCTTCTTTAATATCTGTCATCAATGTTTTGTAGTTTTCAAGATAGAAGTCTTTTATCAAAAAAAAAAAAAAAAGAAGTCTTTTATCTCCTTAGTTGTTTATTCCTAAGTATTTTATTCTTTTTAGTGCTCTTATAAGTGGGATTATTTTACTAATCTCCTTTTCAGATTGTTCATTATTAGTGTACAAAAATGCAATGTATTTTTGCATGTTGATTTTATGTCCTGCAACTTTACTGAATTCATTTATTAATTCTAATGTATATGAGTGTATATGCACACACATACACTTTATTTATTTATTTATTTATTTATTTAGTTAGTTAGTTAGTTATTTAAAAATTTTATTTATTTATTCATGAGAGACACAGAGAGAGAGGCAGGGACACAGGCAGAGGGAGAAGTAGGCTCCCTGCAGGGAGCCCAATGTGGGACTCTATCCCAGGACCTCAGTATCATGGCCTGAGCCAAAGGCAGACACTCAACCACTAAGTCACTCAGGTGTCCCTGTGTGTGGTCTTTAGAGTTTTCTATATATAATATCATGTCATCTGCAAACAGACATTTTCCTATTTCCTATTTGGATATCTTTTACTTGCCAAATTGCTCTTGCTAAAAATTCTAGTGCTATGTTGAATAGAAGTAGCAAGAATTAGCAAGCGTCTTTGCTTTGTTTCCTTATCTTAGAGGAAAAGCTTTCAGTTTTTCACTATTGAGTATGATATTAGCTTTGATGATACATATGCAAAAATCCTCAATAAAATACCAGCAAAGTGAATTTAACAGCACATTAAAAAGAGCATGCACCAGGATTAGGTGGGATTTACTCCTGGGATGCAATGAATGGTTCAATATATGAAAATCAACTACTACATTTCACATTAACAGGATGAAGGATAAAAATCACATGATCATCTCAAAAATGCAGGAAAAGTATTTGAATACAGTGCCCTTTCTTGATAAAAACTCCCAACAAACTGAGAATAGAAGGAAATTGCCTGAAAATAATAAAAGCCATATAGGATTTGTATTTGTAGCAAGTTATTAGGTGATGCTGATTTGCTGGGGACTAAACTTTAGGAACTACCTTATTTAGAGGGTTGCCTGGGTGGCTTTTTCCATTGAGTGTCTGACTCTTGATTTCAGCTCAGATCATCTCAGGGTCTTGGGATGGAGCTCCGCATTTGGCTTCATGTTCACCAGGGAGTCGGCTTGAGGATTCTTTCTCTCTCTCTTCCTCTGCCCCTCCCTCCCACTTGCATGCATGAGTGCTTACATGCACGTGTGCTCACTCGCTCTCTTTATCTTCAATCAATCAATCTTTTAAAAAATGAACCACCTATTTAGAGCCATGGTTCACAACCTTGGCTGTACATTAGAACTGCTAGGAGAACTTTTTTTAAAAACATTATTTATTTATTCATGAAAGACACACACAGAGAAAGTGAGGCAGAGACAGAAGCAGAGGGAGAAGCAGGCTACCCACAGGGAACCTGATGTGGGACTCGATCCAGACCCCAGGATCAAGCCCTGAACCAAAGGCAGATGCTCAAAAAAAAAAAAAAAAAAGGCAGATGCTCAACCACTGAGCCACCCAGGCCTCCCAGAACTTTAAAAAACCCCTGATTCCTGAGCTGCATCCTGTGAAAGTAAGTGAAGAACAATCAAATAAAGTCAAAGGCTATTTATTCAGAGCTTGCACCAGCAAGAGAATCAAACACTACCATCACTTTCATTTGTTAGAGACTCAAAGGCAGGTGGAGGAGTGGAGAAAAAGGAAGGCTTTCAGATATGCCCTGTTTGGGGTTTTTAAAGTGGGGAAGCTGGAAGTAGGCTAACTAGAAGTGGGGCATCCAATGCGATTGGTTAGGGATACATATTTGACTTTCCCTGTTTGATTTTAAGTTGGAAGCAGGGGCTAAAATTAAGAAAGTTGGCAGACATTGAATAAGTTCTGAGTGTTTGGGGCCAGTTGCTACAAAGGTTGTGGTTTGGTTTTCTTGGCTGGTTGCTGAAGATGGTAGGTCAGAGTTCTATTGTCTGTGTAAGGTCTGGCTGTTGTCCATTAGTATTTGAGTCTCTCAACTCAGACCAGTTAAATCAGAATTGCTAAGAGCAGGCTTACTTGAACACACACACACACACACACACACACACACACACACACACACACAAACTCTCCAAATGATTCCAATGAGAGCCAAGGTTAAGAAATATGATTTTGAGAGAGAGCCTGAGTACTCTGCAGGGCAAGGGTGGAGAGTGAGGAAGGACAGTAGTATTGTTCTTCTCTCCTCCCTTTTCCCCAGGAACAGATCCTCTAGGTGAAGTGATTCACTTCCTAACAAGTTAGTGATCATCTTTATAGCTGGAGGGGCCTGGATGATGGGTTCTCACCTCCAGTACAGAAACTTATTGAAAATATGACAGCTAGCAGGATTTGCCCTCTGTGTTAGCATGTCTCATAAATTGGCTTCCACTGAAATTAGAATAAAAACTAAACTCATCAAGACCTACAAAGTCCCTGCTAATTCCCTGGCCCATCTCCTGCCCCTGTTCCCTAGATCTTCACACTCTCCCATTGCCATACCCAGGTCAGCCTGTTCCTGCCACGGGGCATGATCCTCTCCACAACCATGCTCTTCTCTAAGAGAAGTTTCCCCCAATGCCCCTTATTGGGGCAATTCTCTCCTTTCTCTGTCCCTTTTAGTCCCGTTGCTCTATTTTCTTCATCACTTATCTATCTGAGATGAATCGGTTTATATTTTTATTGCCTCTCTCTCCCAACAACAGCACAAGCTTCCCCAAGGCAGAAGTGTTATCTGTCAACAAGACATAGCTGTATTCTTAGTGCTCAGTAGACATTTGTTGAGTGAGTTAAGGGGGCCAGGACTTTGCACTTAATCCAGCCCTCTGTCATTTACTAACTCTGTGACTTTGGGCCAGTCACTTCAGCCTTTCTGAGCCTCAATTTCCCCTCCATAAGAGGGAGAAATGATACAATGATACTTTCCTAGGCTTTTTCCAGAGCTGCTGTCCTGGTGCAATCAAATTTCAAGGGATTTAAGTTGAAATGTGCTCTTCAGTTTGGGAGATGCTATCATTATATCCGCACTGCAAAAGGGACTTCACCCAACATGATGGCTTAAAGGTCCAAGAGCAGATCTGGTGACGGTTGGGGATGTTTTGAGAGAATCGGACACTTCCAGGTCCTCAGATCCTGCCACCTAATCATCTCTGACTATGCCCAGAGACAGCAAATGGGCTACCATCCAACAGAGTCTGTATCCCCCTTGATAAGGGTGCTATAATTTGGGGGGGGGGTGTCATTTGGGTGAAATCAATTGAATCAAGAGTGTGGGTGTGGCAGCCAAGTGTGTTCCCCTCTCTTTTGCTTTCAAAAGAACCGTGAGGTGCTTAAGATCACTGACAGCTTCCAGCTGCCCTTTCTTGAGCACCATGGTGCTCACTCCAGGAGCACACTTTGACAGGGCTGTTCCCATGTAGTGATGAGCATGACCGAGATTGTGGAGTTGGGCATGCCTGCCCAGAGGGCCACCTTGCTTGGGAGCTCCTCATTGCCCGGCCAAGACTGCACTGCAGTCTGAAGGTATTGTGTCTCCACTCTTCCTCCCGCTGTGCTTTCTCAGGTGTCAGACCTGTGCCTGGTCTGAAGCCTCCCCGGCTTACTCCTTATCCCTCCCCTTTATCCTTTACAGATATTTCCTGTAATATGCTGCTGGTGCATCTAATCCCATTGTATTCATTTTTTAAAGATTTTGTTTATTTTTTTAAAGATTTTATTTATTCATTTCAGAGAGAATGAATGAGAGAGAGCATGAGCAGGGTGGGGAGGAGGAGCAGAGGGAGAAGGAGAAGCAGACTCCCCACAGAGCAGGGAGCCCAAAGCTGGGCTGGATCCAGGGACTCTGGGATCATGACCTGAGCTATCCAGGCACCCTTATTTATTTATCTGAGAGAAAGAGAGAGAGAGAGAGAGAGAGAGCGCTCATGAGCAGGGGGAGAAACAGACTCCCTGCTGAGCAGGGAGCTCAATCCCAGGACCCTGAGATTGTGACCTGAGCCGAAGGCAGACACTTAACCACCTGAGCGGCCCAGGTACCCCTAATCCATTTTGGTATCTCCCTCTGAGAAGACTCAAACTGATACAGAAGAGTTGGAGACAATCCTTTATTTCTCCCTGTAGCCATAACCTCCTGATTTTGATTTAGGTCCCATAGCAGCTTGCAAGGTATAAAAGTTTAATAAAGGGATCATTGATCAGGAAACACTTGTCTCCTCCTCCTTTAATGGGGTTCGAAGCAGGCTTAACTGATAGAGTAAATAGTACTCTTCCACTTCAGGGCTGAGGGAGGTGGCCCAAGGGCTTCTGGTAGAGAAGGGTCATGGGAATCGCAAAAATGTATACTTTGGGAGTCCCTTCTTTTTAGAATCCCCAATGGACATAGGCATCATTGCCCTCAAGCCAGCTCATCCTAGGAGGAAAGAAGAATTTGGCAGAGAGGTTTGGAAATTAAGACAAAGTTGCCAAGTAGCACTAATCAATGACAGGATGCGGGGAGAAATCAGGGAGGAGGAAGTAGCAGTGTACTTAGGAGGAAAATGTGCCTGGTGGACATTATCCAGGAGCAATTTCCATTTATCAACTGAAAGTATTCAGTAAGCACCCAAGTGCAGAAAATACTGCTTGAAGGGGTTGTCTGGAGCAAGTGAGAGATAGGACCGCAGGCCTTTCTGGTACATCTTCTAGTGCAGTGGATTTCAAACAGGTCCCTGGCGTCACCTCTGGGATTTCCTGGAAGGAGAAGTGGGGTCCCTAAGGATATGGGGCTCCTTGTCTTCCCATCCTTCAATCAGGATGCCTCCACCACAAAGGTTCTGCCTCTCAAAACCAGGTCTGAAACTGTTAATGTAGCTTCACCCCTTCCTTTTGTCCTCAGGAAAATGGAAGTCCGGAGAGGTTGTAGGATTTATTCAAGGTCACACAAGTTCATAGCACAGGTGGATGGGATTAGAACCCAGGACTCTTCATTTTAGTCCTGTTCTCTTGCTGCTTCGTAATGCCACCCCCTCAAGGAACTTAGAATCTCTATGTCAGCTCAGTGGCTATGTCAGTCTGGACATAATCTGAAAGCTTTATTGGCAAATACCTCAGGCAAATGTGCAGGCTGGCGCTGGGTCGGTGTGACAATCTCCTGTTTAGAGGAGATACCAAAGAGATTTCCCTGTTTTTCCTTCAAGCTGTCATGTATACAGGTATTACTTATATTTCCTCATGGTTATTTATTTATTTAATTTTTTAAAAAGATTTTATTTATTTATTCATGAGCGAGAGAGAGAGAGAGGGTAAGAGAGTGTTAGGCAGAGGGAGAAGCAGGCTCCATGCAGGGAGCCCGACGTGGGACTCTATCCCGGGTCTCCAGGATCAGGCCCTGGGCTGAAGGCTGCGCTAAACCGCCGAGCCACCTGAGCTGCCCTACTTATTCATTTTTAAAGATTTTATTTATTTACTCATGAGAGACACACACGCACGGAGAGGCAGAGACACAGGCAGAGGGAGAAGTGGGCTCCATGCAAGGAACCTGAGGCAGGATTCCATCACGGGACCCCAGGATCATGCCCTGAGCCGAAGGCAGATGCTCAACTACTGAGCTGCCCAGGTGCCCCTCCTCATGGATATTTAAATCTTCATCATTTGAGAAATGTTCTACTGCAGGGGCAGCATCAAGTGGTGGAGCAAGTATGGGTTTGGGACCCAGACAGATCTGGGGCTGAGCCCTGATCCTACACTAGGACCTCAGATAAGCTTATGTGGTCTTCTAGAGCCTCCATTCCTTTGTGCAGTGTGGACAGCCTCTGTTACAGGTTGCTCTGAGGATTAGAAATAACAGAAATGAAGCACCTAGCCAGTGCCCAGCACATTGGACATGTTCCATAATTGGCAGAGAGTGATAGAAGGGTGAGAACACCTGTCCTTAGGACCCTTAAGGAGTCTGTGTAGAGGAGAAAATAACACTTGTGGCAGTGGGGGACAATGAGCTACTAAGATGAGGGGGAAGTAGGTGTGATCGGAATTAATCCCCAAGGGGCGCCAGGGTGGCTTAGCTGGTTAATCAGTTAAGCGTCTGCCTTCACCTCAGGTCATGATCCCAGGGTCCTGGGATGGAGCCCCTGCTTTGGGCTCCCTGTTCAGCAGGGAGCCTGCTTCTCCCTCTCCCTCTTTCCCAACCCCCTGCTTGTACTCTCTCTCTCTCTGTCTCAAATAAATAAATAAAATCTTAAAAAAGACAAAGGATTTAATCCCCAAAATTGGTTTAGGGGAGGAGGGACTTGCCTTGACATTTAAGGGATGGGCAGTGGTTGGGAAGGTGGAGGTCCCATGAGGAGGGCATAATAACATGAGCAAAGAGGCAGAGGAAGAAGAATCAGAGCTGTGGAGTTATCAGGAGTAGACTCTAGTAAATCACTGAATTATCAAGAGAAGCTTTAGAAATAAATGCATGTCACTGCTCCAACAGGAAGGAAAATTCTGGAAATAGTTCATAGTTCTTGATGAGGGCTCAGATGGTTTAAGAGCTGAGGAACAAGTAAACCCCAGGTTTTCTCATTTTCGTACCTCTGGGCCCTTTCCCTAGCTCTTTAGGGGTGTGGAAACTGAGAGCCAAGGGACTTAAGTGACTTCCCCAAAGTCACACAGCTGGGAAGTGGCAAAGTTGGGCCCAAACCGTTTGACTACCTAGATCCTTTGTTCCTTCCAGTTTCATATTTCTTTGTTTTTTTTTTTTTGTAGAGACCAATACAGGACTGGGCAGATGATAAGAAATACTTGGGGGAAAAGCTGTAAATCTTGACAGCAGTTTGAACAAATAGACACTACAATAGCATTTTTCAGCACTATGTGCTCACTGAAATCATCCAGGGAGCTTTAAAAAAAAGAAATCTTGAAATCAGGTCTGATGCACCACTTACATCAGTGTCCCAGGCAAGGCCTGGGCATCGGTATGTTTTAAGGCTCCACAGGTGGTTCTGGTGCGGCCAGGACCATGAATCATCAGGTTGGACTGTGCAGCACACCTGGTCCAACCTACATTGGCATTTCTGAGAAGAGCTCCTGAATGGCAACGCCATCTGTGTAATCCACGTGCCTTCTGTAGTCTTCTGTGCCTTCTCATTGGCAGGCGAGATCTCCCTCCCTCTCTCTTTTTCTGCCATATTGCCTCTTGATTTGGACTTGGTACTCATGGTGGTGACTAATTAATCCTCCTAGAACAATCAAAGGAGACCTGATCGTGGGTGAGCCATCTGGAGATCCTGGTTAACTTGGACTTCGGAAGGCTGAGGGGAAGAAAGTGGGAAATGATTCATACTCCAGATGAAACACAAAAATTGCACTTATTCAAGAAGGGCTGTGGTACTTGGGCTGTAACTTTTCCTCCTGTCTCTCAATGGTTCCAGATGCTCCCTTTGCTCTTTCTACGCACCCCTGTGCCCCTACTCACCGCTGTCTGTAGGGAGGCATGGACTCTGGGCCATTCCTGTTCCAGTTCACAGAGTGAGTCTGGTGTTCCTCAAAAACGTATGTCCACAAAATGCTTTATGAGGACGAGTGAGAGAACTTCCACAGCGGTAGCTTTTACAGTGGTAGTCTCTTTTATGTAGAAGGGGTCAATCCATCACAAACATTTATTGAACATTTGTTTTGCGGAAGACAAGGCTAGTATTATAGTCCTGCCCATATCCCCCTTGCCTGGGTCCAGGTGCTCGTCCCACAGCAGCTACGTGTGGTGGCTGCAAATGGCTTACAGCTGCCACCCTCTCTGGAGAAGTGTCCTCGACCAACAGGCACCTCATCACCCAGGAAGTGGCACACTCAGGGTGGCCCATGATCCATGGCTGACTGTCAAGCATATAAGTTACCAACCCCTTGACTTCGATGGGCTATGGTTTATGCTCCTCAAAATCATGGCTAGCACTGACCTGAACCATATCCTTGCTTAGTACTTTTTCCTTCTCTGTGTCCTGTCTTCCCCAATGTTTTCCCTTAGGGCACTGCCTCAAAAATAAATAAATAAATAAATAAAATAAATAAATCAGAAGCTCTGAAATCCTTTTTCAAAATACTTTCTAGGAAACTGACCAGAGATAGGAAGTTTCCTAGGTAGTGCGAGAGCTGCAAAGATGTTTAAGATACGATTTTTATTTGCAAGATGCTTCTTGGTCCATTACAAAGGCAAAGCATTAACATGCATAAAGTATAAAGGAAAAGAAGTAAATAACAAGGGAGACACTTTGTGACGTATCACAGTCACTACACAATATTTAGATGAATTTTAGAGGTACAATGGTTCGAAGGAGGGTGGCAGAGACACATGAGAAGCATCTGGGAGGAGGAAATAGCATGAACAAATTTATAAAGGCAAGAAAAAAACAAGGTGTAGGATGCAGAGCTGTGGTGCGGGGCTCACAAACCTCGCGGTGCATCGTGATTACCTGGAGGGAGTGGAGAATCGCTCACCACCAGCCCCACGCAGCTTCTGATCAGTAGGTGTGCGTTGGGAAGGAAATGATTGCATTTCTAACAAGTCCCCAGGGGATGCTGTTGCTGCTGGTCTGTGGACCACACTTTGAGAACCAGGGCAATAGTGGGCTAAGAGCTGAGAGACCAGGAATTGTTCTCTCCCGGCATGCATCCTTACGCCAGGGACCCTCTGCCCCACTAGGGTAGCAGAATTCAGGGCAGATGGGGCACATCCTGGCAGGACCGGGCGCCAAATTCTTGTCCTCTGATTTTTAAGGAGGCATTCTTAAATCCCAGTAGAGAAGCAGTAACCTTAAAGCCTGGGCTTAAAGATGCGAGGACCAGGGCTTGAGGGAGACAAGGGTCCTGTGGATTCCAAACCCTGGTTCTAAGTAGGAGAAGCTGAAGTCTCCAAGACTGAGGTCAAAGGGTTTATACCATAAACCAAGGGTTGGCAAACTAGAGCCTGCCACCTACATAAATTTATTGGAGCATAGCTGCTCCTACTCATTTACACATCGTACGCACTGCTCTCCTTCAGCAGCAGAGTCAAGCAGTTGCCACAGTGACAGAATGTTCCACAAAAGCAGTATTTCATATCTGGCCCTTTGTAGACAAAATATGCCAAGCCCTGGCACAAACCACAGAGTAAGGAAAATGTGGGGAAGGGGGCGGTGCTGAAGAGCAGCTTCCCTGTCTCCGAGGATGGAGGTCAATGTCTACTAGCTGGTGGGGAGGAAAACGTCATTAAGGTGGGGGTGAATTGGTCTCTCAGACCAGAAATGAGGATATGAACCAAGTTATGTTCAGTAGAATAAACTTCCCTTTTTGCAGTTCGGAGTTGTCTGTGACATTCTCGTTGCTGGGGGTGATTTAGCAGCGTCAGCATGGGAGGGGTGACCAGGAGAGAAGGGACGCACACCGTGGGGCGCTTTCACACCTGAGAGGCAGGGGCCAGGCCTGTCCGTCCAGTGTCCCTGTGGCAGAGCCAGGTCTCTGCCGGGTCTCTGTGGAGAGATGGAGAACCACAAACCATAATCGTCCCAAAGTCATCCTCCGGAGGCCACGCCGCATGCTCACCAGGCTGTTTGCAGGCGCCTGACCTCTGGGCCTCACAACACCTCTGGACGTGTGCCTCTCATTCCCCTAGAGAAGAGGCACCCGGAGCTCCTGAGGGTCTGACTTGTCTTGGGACTCAGGGTGCGCACTTCGGGGCTCCCTCAACATGCTGCCCAAGAAAGGGAGCAGGCACCCCATGGGGATGGCGGAGGTGGGCCACAGGGTAGGAAGGAAGAGAAAACTCACGAGGAAGCAGTGGTGGGTGGCTCTGTTTGTAATACGGCGAGCACATTCATATACCCACTCACACATTCATTTTCTAGCTCCAGAGGGCATGCATATTCCCCCCAGCTTTCTGAGAAGAAACGCCTTTTGGCTCTTTTTTCCTTCCTCATAGCCTTGAAGTCCTTAAAAGGTGTCAAGGATCCTTGGTAGTTGCCCGGCCACATTTGTTCAGTAAGGCAGCGAGCACATGGAATAAAGCAGTAAGACTTTACAGTCAGATAACTTTGGATTTCAATCCCAGTCTCATCGCTTAATGACCAGGACCCGGGATAAGGCACTTAACCTCTGTACCTCAGGCTGCCCCTGTATAAATCAGGGGTCATAAGATCTGCTTTCTGACCTTCAGAGGGGAGCAGGCATAGGAGGAGAGACCTGTAGGACTGTCTGCTGCGTGGCCCGGTGCACCTGCATGTTGCTGGGTGCTGTCAAGTCCCTGTGCGACCCCGGGAAGCCCTGCCCTGCTAGCAGGCCCGCTCTCGTGACTGCAGGCATCATGCAGTGCCAAGCAGGCTGTGTCTTTCCTGATCCTACTTGTCCTGCACCAGGGATTGGGGTCAATGCCACAGTTCACATGGCATTGATTAAGGAATATGTTGATTCTTTTAAAGATTTTAATTTTTAAAATCTTTTTTAAAGATGAATTTATTTATTCATGAGAGATGCAGAGAGAGGAGCAGAGACACAGGCAGAGGGAGAAGCAGGCTCCATGTAGGGAGTCCGATGTGGGACTCGATCCCGGGACCCCAGGATCACGCCCTGAGCTACCCAGGTGCCCTTAAGGAACATGCTTTGTCAGAGGAAGGGGCAGCTTGCAGTGAACAACAGATAACCAGAGAAGAGGAATTGCAGGTGTCCACATTCTCCCCATCAGCCATAGAAAGGTGTGTGCAGACCTAGGCTCTGCAGGCCCTTCCGTTTGATCTGCGTTCCATGAAGAGCCCTTTCCCCCCACCGGTTCCCCTTCCTATGAGTAAACTTAGGAAAGCAGCTTCATGGGTGGGCAATACCCCAAGGCAGCTTGGACCAGAGGCCTGGGGGGCGGGAGGCCGTAGCCTGGGACCGAGAGCGTGTTTCCGGGCCTAGGAAGCCAGCGCTAGCCCTGCCCTTTCTCCTGGGCCAGGGGAGCCAGGAAGAGGAGGTGACGCTGCCACCCTGTCCCTCTACATTAAAACTGCACGCGACCACATCTTCAACACTTGGCACTGGATCCCAAGGAGGAGAGAGAGGCAGGCTGCCTAACACCGAGTGACACGAAACATTCACAGAGCAGAGTCGGCTCTCAGCTGAATCACAGGTCTCATTGGGGGATCAAATAGACATCTCCCTCCGGAAGAGGCGACTTGAACTAGAAGTGCTTTATTTTGACTTGGGTGACAGAGTGACAAGTGTGGGCGAGTTCAGATGACTAAGGCTGGTACACAGAGGATGTTTGTCCTCCAAAGCCGAGGCTGCTGACCCCTCTGACGGCTCTCCCGGGACGGAGGGCAGTGCCGCGGGGGAGCCGAGCGGCCGCGTCTGGCCGCGGTCCCGGGGGAGCTAAGGCAACCGATGGTGTCCACTCTGGAGTAAAAGGGCTCGACGGGGGGCCCGAGCCCTGTTCTGAAAGGAACACTGTATGTAAAAGTAGACTAGCCTGGGAAGAGAAGGCAAGCAGCTCCCGATTCCGGGGCGGGCGTCTGGAGGGAAGGCCGCGTCCGCGGAGGCTCGGCCGGCGGCGGGGGTGGGGGTGGGGGTGGCGGTGGGGTGGGGATGGGGTGGAGTGGGGTGGGGGTGGAGGTGGGGGTGGGGGTGGAGGTGGGGGTGGGGATGGGGTGGAGGTGGGGTGGAGGTGGGGTGGAGGTGGGGTGGAGGTGGGGTGGGGGTGGGGTGGAGGTGGGGGTGGGGGTGGAGTGGAGGTGGGGGTGGGGATGGGGTGGAGGTGGGGTGGAGGTGGGGTGGGGATGGGGTGGAGGTGGGGGTGGGGGTGGAGTGGGGTGGGGTGGGCCTCCCGCAGCGCCGGGGGTGGGGGGTCGGAGCCGCTGCGGCCCCGGGCCCCCGCCTGGCGGACGACGAGGCTGCGAGCGCTTCTGCGGAGTGGATTCCGGCGGTGGAATCGCGGAGTCAAAGCTTCAAACCTTTGGTGCAGCCGACGCTGCCACCGCCGCCCGGCGCCTCCCCCTGCGCTCCCCGCGACCGTGCCGGGCGCCCCTCGCCCCTGCCCCCCTCGGGTTACCCGGGGTCGCCCCCGGGGCTGCTGCGGCCCGGAGGTCGGAAGGTCAGCGGCCTCCCGCCGTGTCTCCCCCTCGCGTGGGCGTTCACCGTGTCACACGGTCCCCGCGGGGCGGGTCCGCCGGCCGCGCTGCCTCGGGGTCCGCGTTCCCGCCACGTCCCCCAGAGCGTGGCTGCCCGCGCCGCGGCCGGTGCGGCTGCTGGTCTGGCGGCGCGGGCCCGGCGACCCGGGGGGGCGGGGACCGGGGGGCGGGGGCGGGGCCTGCGCTCGGCCCGCGTGCGGCCGCGGAATCCCGGGTTCTTCCGGGCGAGGACGGAGCACGTGGTGTGGCGCGCTCGTCCCCTGTTCGCGAACCGGCCTGGCTGTCGCCGCCGGGCGGGCCGCCCTTCTCGGGGCTGCCCCACCGCCCCTCCCCCCCCGGCACTGGCCCGGCAGAAGCGGTCCTTGGCGCATCACGAACATTCTGCTGTGACGATTTATGCCCTTCAGCCCGAGGACATTATTTCTCCTCACGTGATCCCTTTCTGCCCTGTTTTCCGAGCGCTCTGATTTGGGAACTTCCCGACCAGCCTGAAGTCCCGAGGCAGGCGTCGGGAGGTCACGGACCGGGGCGGCGGCGGCGGGGCGGGGGGAGACGAAGCGGGGCGGGGGGCGGGGCGGGGCGAGGAGAGGCGGGGCGGGGCGGGGCGGGGGGAGGCCGGGCGGGGCGGGGCGGGGCGGGGCGGGGCGCTGCAGCCCTGCGGCGGTGCTCAGCCCGCGGAGGAGCCGGCGGGACTCCCGAGCCGAGCCGAGCCGAGCCGAGCCGAGCCGAGCCGAGCCGAGCCGAGCCGAGCCGAGCCGAGCCGAGCCGAGCCGAGCCGAGCCGAGCCGAGCCGAGCCGAGCCGCGCCGCGCCGCGCCGCGCCGCGCCGCACGCAGGGAGCCGAGCCCCCGCCCCCGCCGGTCCTTGCTGCAGACTCTCCCTCGTGGCCGCTCTAAGCAGAGCCCGCAGCCAAGGAAGTCCTGGGAAATGTAGTTCAGCCTAGCCTTGCGGACGCGTCGGAAGGCCACCATGACTCCCTTGAAACCTTACTTAAAACTCACATACTGCGCTTAACAGTCCTCTAACACGCACACATCGCTATGTGCCAGCTACTTTTCTAAGCATCTTTTTTTAAAGATTTTATTTATTCATTCATGAGAAACACAGGGAGACCGAGGCAGAGGAGAAGCAGGGGAGAGGCAGAGGGAGAAGCAGGCTCCCTGCGGGGATCCCGACTCGGGACTCCATCCTGGGACCCCAGGATCACGCCCTGGGCCGCCGAAGGCAGGCGCTAAACTGCTGGGCCTCCCAGGGATCCCACTACTTTTCTAAGCATCTTATGAATATTTACTCATTTCATTTTTATGATGCCCCTGGGGGGCGGCTATTATTAACAACCCTGTTTTACAGAGCGAGAAACAGACCAGAGAGGTTAGTGAACTAAGGTCTCGCCGCTGGTGGATGGCAGAGCTGGGCTTCAAACGCGGATAGCCTGACTCCAGGGTTTGGATGCTCCACCATCCCACTCTGCAAAGACAGTATTGCCCTCTAGCCAAATGGACACTTAAAAGTGAAAACTGGTAAGCTGTAGAACTTTGTTTTGGGAATTGTTTTCCTGGTTGTTTTTATTTTGAACTCTCCCGATGGAAATGCTGCTAAGGAATCTGTTCCGGTAAATAGAGGGTCAGGATGAAGACCAACTGCTCAGACACTCTGCATTCTGTGCTCATTTGGTTCCTCTGCTGGAGCATCATGACTGCAGGTCCTGCCCTCTGAGTGATGTGGGCCCTCCGGAGGAGGTGCAGGTGCGACCTCTGTGCTCCTCTGTCTCTCTAGGCTCTTGGACTCCTGGGGGCTGAGTCACCTCTGCTGGGTGTAGTCCGACAGACTGCTTCTGCGTCTTGGAGCTGATAAAGTCTGCTCTGCCCCTGTACTGCTCCCCTGGCTCTAGGCGAAAGCACAGGGTGCCCCATGGCTAGTCAAAGCCTGGGGTCTTTAGCAGGGAACATTAATCCTGCCTCAGCCACCAGGAAGTCACAGAAATGTCAGGCCACCTTCCCTGTTCCTTTATCTCGGATTAAGTGGGCCACCGGAAGGGGTGAGGGAAGCAGGTTTTCCTGCCTGCATTTGTAACCCCACCTTCCTGCCCAGAAGCCCCTTGGCCACATCTTCCTTGAGGACCTGGACGAGTGCAGGGTCGCCCAGTCTCCTCAGCTCCTGGAGCTGAGACCAGCGTACGCCTCAGGCACACAGCCTTCCCACTTACACTCCTGAGTCCCACCACCCGTGGCTGCTGTGGGCAGGGCAGGGTGAAGAGATAACCTTTTGGCCTGTGCTGATCCCCAACAGTGAAAGCTGGGTAGCTGTGTGATTTGGGGGGAATCTTGCAATTGCACAACTAGATCCTTGCCTGCCCACAGGAGCCCCCAAGGCACATGGAGGAGGCAGGCTAGGTAGGACATGACTGTGGGGCCCATCTCAGTGATTCCCAAACTGGAGTGCATCAGAATCCCCTGGGAGGACTAGTACACCACGCCGCAACCCCAGAGCTTCTGCTTCAGTGCGCCTGCGTGGGCCTGAGCATGTGCATCTCTTGCAAGTTCCCAGACGAAGCAGGTACCTGCGGGGAGGGCCTCTGCTTTACTGAGCATTGCCTTCTCCACTGAGGTGTGTCACTGTCCCAGTACAGACAAATCCTGCTGCCCACCCGGCCAGGGAGCAGCCTGGAGGCCCTTCTTTTCTGGCCGCCCCATCGCCGAGTTGGTCAGCATCAGCAAAACCACCTGGACGCCCGAAGCCAGACAGCCGGGAGGCCCCGGCCCTCTGACGCTGATCTGATGGCCTACACAAAGCGTTCACTGCAGCGTGAACTTGCTGACTAGCAGCACCCTGTGCGCTGGGGATGAACCAAATCTTGGTCATGTTAGACCTGTGGATTCCTGGCTGTGAAAGCTGATGAGAAAACTCACCCCCAACCCCAACCCCAGCTCTCTCAGCTAACCTGCCTCCCCGCCACTGTCCTCTCCAGCCTGGCCCGAGGTCTACCAGTTGCTTCCTGTGCTCGTCTCCCAAGACGTGACTTAAAAGTATGCCCCTCAGCTCCCCCAGCATGCTCTCCCTGGGCCCTAAACAGCCTGTGCCCCGACCTAGTATCTAAACCAGAGACACTGCCCAGACTGGCAGAGGGGGTGGCTCAGACCTGCGTTCAGGGATGTCAGCACTGCAGGCAAAGTGTGGAAGCCCGGGAACAGCCGGCTTCTCAGCTGTCCTGAGTCAGCTGAGACCTGAGTCGCCTTCTCAAAGCCTCCAATGGAGGCATAATGAATCCCCTCTCCTTGGCTTGCAGGTAGAGTCACAATTTTCCTATTGTTTCCCCCTCACACCCCTAATGCCATCACCTTGAACATCAGGTGAGGAGTGAGGCATTTGCATATAGGAAGAGCTCCTTGAGCTCCTTGAGCTCCTTGGTGTTTAAACCTGACTGTTCAGCCCATGGGTCTTCACCTGGGCCCTGAACCGTACTCTGTATTAAAGGATGGGTAGGTGAGCCGGTGCTGAGGTGTTCGTCTGTAAAGTGCCCCCAGACAGCATGAGGATAAATCAGAAAGATGGTACCTGCTAACTAGGGTGCCTGAGCGGAAACACTTGAGCTGCCCTTGCTCTCAGCCTCAAGCAAACAAAGAGAACATCCCTCATTGGAATCCTTTTTGTTGAGTATTTTTGCATGGTGCCCAGCCAGGGGACAGCTGCCTAATGTTCACAGCCAATGGCGTATTTCATGGAGCTGTGCTGACTGCCAGAAATTCGTCACTTATTTAACATTTAAAGAAGTTCAGAGGTGGGACACCTGGGTGGCTCAGCAGTTGGGTGCCTGTCTTCGGCCCAGGTCGTGATCCCAGGATCTGGGATCGAATCCCGCATCGGGCTCCTGGGACGAGCCTGCTACTCTCTCTGCCTGTGTTTCTGCCTCTCTGTCAGTCTGTATCTCTCATGAATAAATAAATAAATCTTACAAAAAAAAAAAAAGAAGTTCAGAGGTTCAGAAAACTGTGCGTATGTGATAAATTCTAATCTCAAGCACAAAGAGAAGCATGAGTTTTATGAATACAAAATTAGCTTCTCTCTGCCACTAGTAGTAAATATTAAATAAGCATTTGTTAAGAAATTAATTGGAAAGGGACGCAAATGATCGCTTGCACCAGATCGCAGTCTGACCCTGTGCAAATGCTGTGAAAATGTTGTGTTCATGTATAGTTTTCTGGGTGAGTATTCACAGCTCCCACTGTGTTTTCAAAAGAGCCATGAACAATTCCACCAACTGGAACAGGGTAGGAGCCACCGCTGAAGGATAGAGCTTACGACTCGTCACCTCTCCTTCCTTCCTTCCTTCCTTCCTTCCTTCCTTCCTTCCTTCCTTCCTTCCTTCCTTCCTTCCTTCCTTCCTTTCTCTCCTTTGCCCAACTACCTTCATTCTTGGCTTTCCTTGTCCTCTGATGGAACAAGGAAGCCTGAAACCATTTGTTTTACTAATTATCAGCATCCTCTGGATTAAAATGAGCCAGAAGGGCTTTAGGATCCAAGTAAAATAATAAATATAAACTGCTTTACAAAATCATACAAAAGTAAGGAGTTAAAGAAAAATGAGGAGTTGCCAATATTGTGAATGTGTTGTCATGACCGACGCCTGATCTCTTGACCACTCTGTCCTCGAGCTGTTTGCTTAATGTTGTAAGGACTGAAGTGTGATGCTGATATTAGCTAACGTGGGTTGGTAGCTTACGTCACTTATTCCCCCTATGAACTAAGTAGCATTATCCCCACTTTACAGACTAGAGAACTGAGGCCTGGAGAGTTTATGTAACCTGTCTAAATTAAACAGAGAAGGGTTTGAACTGGAGGCATTGTCACTTTGGTCCCCAGCTTTTAACCATTATTGAGCCATGACGGTGTGCCAGGAGCTATGTGAAGCAGGTGATGAAAATTAACTTACTGAATCTTCACAAATCTATGGAATGAATACTGTGATTGTTCATAACTGAGCCAGAGATTACCTGTCTCCTGCCACAAGGTCACAGAACTAATAGATATTGGGGCTCAGGTTCACCCCAGGGATTCTTACTATACAGTACACACGTTTAACTCTTGCACTGAAATGATAGGCTTTAAGGAGCTGCATAAATCAGCTTCCAAATAACCATTGGGGTGGGCATTCATTTAAGGTGATTTCTGTTATTGGAGGACTTGAGCTATTTTTTTTAAGGTTCAAAATCTCATCCGTGGTGAATAATTTCATCAGCCTTCTCACATCATCCATGATCATGCATTGGCTGCAACAGACATCCACTATATACCTTCATAGAAAGCACTGGACGTGGTGCTGTAGGGGCTGCAAAGATGAACAGGAGCAGTCTGTACCCTCCGGGAGTGTCTGTCCAGGCTGGCAGACAGACACGTGCAGGAAAGCACCATAGAGAGGATGCTTCGGTGGCTCAGCAGTTGAGCACCTGCCTTTGGCTCAGGTCGTGATCCTGGGGTCCCAGGATCGAGTCCCACATCGAGCTCCCTGCAGGGAGCCTGCTTCTCCCTCTGCCTATGTCTCTGCCCCTCTCTCTGTGTCTCTCATGAATAAATAGGCAAAATCTTAAAAAAAAAAAAAAAAAAAAAAAAGGAAAGTACCATAGAAAACAGATTGGTGAGATGCCTTGACAATATGTATAGGAGTCTGGAGAGAATTCTGTGGCATTTGCTGGCTGTGGGGTTCCCTGGTCCCCCAGCAGATGGGGGGCAGGTGTGGCGGGTGGGAGGGTTTTAAGTGGCGCCTGCAGCCAGGGGACAGATGCAGGGCTGAGCTGTTACTCAGCCCACTAGCTCCTCTGCTGGTTCCAATCTGTAAGAAAGGATGATTTGGTCTTTGCATCCAGCTGGTCACATGTCACAGGCAGCTCTGTTTTCCCTGCCCATGCCTTCCCTGCCCAGGGCATGGGCAAATTTCAGAACCGGGAGGTTCTGTGTGGTCACACAAGAACAGACCCTTCTCTCAGCATTTCTGGCCCTGTCGTGGGGGCATACAGCCCTTGGGACACCCTTCCCCCACCCATTTCCCAACTGATGATTAACTGTAGCTGAGGACCCAGCATTACATAAGAGGATTATGAAACTGTAACTGGGAGGTAGGTGCTGTGTGTATATAAATAGACACAAACCTCATTGCTGTGCTACTTTAAGACTCAGAGACATCTAGTGGCAGAAAATTATATCTGCAGGCCTAGCAGTTTCTCTCCAAATAAGTGACTTTTAAGAAGTTCTAATTTGTGAAACTTTTGTACATACCCAAATTGGAAAACTTGCATTAAACTACTTTGAAAGAAAAGGAATGTACAGGATTTTCCCTTGTAAGAGTACAGTATTGTCTTTCATTAAAAAGTGCCATATGCCTGCCTGAAGCCTGTTCTCCCCAAAGTTTTATTATTTATTTTTTTTAAGATTTTATTCCTGAGAGACACACAGAGAGTCAGAGACACAGGCAGAGGGAGAAGCAGTAACTTCGATATGGGACTCGATCCTGGGACCCCGGGATCATGCCTTAGGCGAAAGGCAGATGGTCAACCACTGAGCCACCCAGGCGTCCCTCCCCAAAGTTTTAAATGCACATGATTGTGTACAGTGTGTGAAAGAGAAAATTAGGATAGAATGAATCTAACATCCTCTACACACCCGTCACAATGCTGAACTTTTCTTTTTTTTAATGCTGAACTTTTCTGAAGTGATTATGTTTTGTACCAACTTCATAATTACTACCAAATTAGCCTTACAGATGAACCTACATAGCTTGAGCATCTATTAAGCCGAGTATTTAGGAGAATAGGCAATGAGGAAGCTTCCCCACAATACAGACTAGAAAATAAGTTTCCTTGGCTGGAGGGGAAATAACCCTGCAAGAGAAACAATTTAAGGATGGGCATTGGTGGGTCCCCAAGAGACCACAGGCTGAGACCCGGGGAGACTCTGAGATATGCTGTGGAAAGCCAGAGTGAAAGCAGCAGTGGGACTGGTGTTATGCTTCCCTGGCAGCGCCCCGAGGAAGTGGCAAGACTAGAGAAAAAGTGGCTGCACGCCTGACCTGACAGGTGGGGCTTACGCAGCCTCCCAGACTTTCCCATGCCCCAGAGTAACACAAAAACCGCATAGAAATGTGTGGATAGCATAGAAGTAGAAGGCTCACCAAACCTCTTGAATTGCTGACTGAGAACAAAGCGGGGCACGGGGTGGCCTGGCAGCTGCCCACGTGGCCAGATGACATCCCACCGACCAGCAGCACCTCGATAGCAGGAGACTCTCCATTACTCAGATACCAGACTGGGGAAAGAGGTGGAGGAGTAAATCCCACACTGGGCGACCCTATGTTTTGCCACCCCAGTGGGATGGAGATGCAAAATAGATATTAAATCGAGCTATAGAAAATGACAAAAGTATTTGGTACCTGTAATTGTGGACTGAGATGTATGTTACATACTGGCTGTGTATTTATAGAACAAAATAGAACGTTTAGATATAACTATAGGATATTTGGAAGAAAACTATTTCTCTTGATAGTAGCTTAAACACACACACACGCATGCACGCATGCACACGCACGCACACACACACACACACACTTGTGTATTAGTCAAGATCCCTGCTGGAAACAGATGGTACACTCAAAATGAGCAATTTACAAAGTTATGGGGAGAATTCCCAGAAACAAGTAAGCGATCACACAGAACCCGGGGGTTGACCAAAGCGAGAAACTTTATAGCACTACACTTGATGGGGAATGAGGGGGGTATACAGAGGGGATGATGGCTGCCTGGACAGGGCCTCCAAACAGGAGCTGTGGAATTTGCTAGAAGGACACAGTCTACAGCCTGCAGCATATCCTTGGCATTGGTTCAGGGAAGGAACTTGGGGAATATATCCTGATCTCATGCTTCCACTCTCTGATCTTTGCCAGTGCACCCCCATTTGGAAAACCCAGGCAGTGGCCAATAGGCCCAGGAAGTCATCAGTGGTGCCCACGTGGGTCTGCCTCCCCAGGCACAGAAAAGAAAGGAAAAGGGAGAAAGTGGAGTTAGTGGGGCAAATGGAAGGCCCAGCATTAGGGGCTTTGTTCAAACCTTGTCACATAAAATATCTGTTTGTATCTCACCACTGCACCTCCCCACACTTTCTCCTTTTCCCCTCTTCTTTCTCTCTCTCACACACATGCTGGCCATTCATTCGTTTCTTGCTCATTGTTATTCAATGTATAACCTGATTTTTTCTGATTATAAAATATGTATTCATTTTTTAAAATACATAAAGTTATAAAGAAGAAAGTAACTCATCTTAATTGCACCACACAGAGATAGCCATTGCTAATGTTTTGATCTATATCCCTCTATACATCTTTTCTTTTCTTTCTTTTTTATCCTCACTTGGTTTTTACTATCATTTCTACTTTTTAAAATTTTATTTAAAAATTTTTAAAATTCTAGTATAATTAATGTATAGTGTTATACTAGTTTAAGGTGTACAATATAGTGATTCAATAATATTACAATTCATCACAATATCTCTATAATCAAGAGGCTATTTGTTTTGTCTCTTTCTTTGTTCATTTGTTTCTTATATTCCAAAGAAGTGAAATCGTATGGTATTTATCTTTCTCTGACTGATTTATTTCACTTAGCATAACATTATGTAGATCCATCCACGTTGTTGCAAATGGCAAGATTTCATTCTTTTTTTTAAGGGGTGGGTAATATTCCATTAACACACACCCACACACACACACCATCTTTTTTTTTTTTAAAGATTTTATTTATTTATTCATGAGAGACACATAGAGAGAGGCAGAGACATAGGCAGGGGGAGAAGCGGGCTCCATGCAGGGAGCCCAACGTGGGACTTGATCCTGGGACTCCAGGATCACGCCCTGGGCCAAAGGCAGGCGCTCAACCACTGAGCCACCTAGGGATCCCCTCCTCCTCTTCTTCTTCTTCTTCTTCTTCTTCTTCTTCTTCTTCTTCTTCTTCTTCTTCTTCTTCTTCTTCTTCTTCTTCTTCTTCTTCTTCTTTTTTAAAGAGAAAGGATGCCAAGGCTTTTTAGAAGCCAGCTTTATTATTTTTTTTAAATATTTATTTATTTATTTATTTATTTATTTATTTATTTATTTATTTATGATAGACATAGAGAGAGAGAGAGAGAGGCAGAGACACAGGAAGAGGGAGAAGCAGGCTCCATGCCAGGAGCCCGACGCGGGACTCGATCCCGGGACTCCAGGATCACACTCTGGGCCAAAGGCAGGCGCCAAACTGCTGAGCCACCCAGGGATCCCCCACACCATCTTCTTTATCCATTCATCAGTCGATGGACATTTGGGTTGCTTCCATTATTTGGCTATTATAAATAATGCTGCAGGAAAAATAAGGGTACATATATCTTTTCGAATTAGTGCTTTTATATTCTTTGGGTCAATACCCAGTAGTGGAATTCCTAGATGGTATGGAAGATCTATTTTTAATTTCTTGCAGAATCTCCATTCTATTTTCCACAGTGGCTGCATCAGTTTGCTTTACCACCAACAGTGTAGGAGGCTTCCTTTTTCTCTACATCCTCGCCAGGACTTGTTGTTTCTTGTGTTTTTTATTTTAGCCATTCTGACAGGTGTAAAGTGATCTCATTGTGGTTTTGATTTGCATTTCCCTAATGATGAGTGATGTTGAACATTTTTTTATGTCCTTTATACATCTTTCCTATATGTGTCTTATATATGTATGAGATAAATCTTAGCATGCAAAGATATTTTGTATTTTCCTACTCAGTAAATTGCATAACTCTTTACATTTCAATAAGGATATGTCTCATCATTTTAAATAGGTGCATGGTATTATATACTAATTTATAAACTCTAATAAATTAGTCACTTTTTTGAGGGGTAAGCAAGTGGTTTCTAATTTTTGGCAATTATAAGCAATATTGAGATAAGCATCCTCGTGTGTTGTGGGCTTCAGTTTGCTTGTAATTCCCCCAGCTCAGTGGTTCTCAAAACGTATCCTGTGGAGCCCATGCAATTGCCTGAGGGGCTCCTGCAGAGGGGAGGTAGAGGCCAAGCATCAGGACTGCAGCCCCTAACCCTGCTTCAACAATGACAGGCTCATTTCTCTCTGCTATATTTGATGTGAAGAAAGAGACCCACCACTAAATGCAGCTGGAAATGAGGTGCTTTAGCATATAGTCAAAGAAAGATAAAATTGTTCGGTCAAAGAGAACGCATGTTTATGAAGATCTGATACATACTGCCGAATGAGGTCTCCCCTGAAAGGGCACACTGATGCATTCCTACGAAGAGCATATTTGTGCCTATATTCCCCACACCAACATTTTCTATCTATACTGATCTAAATCCAAAAATATCACTCTTTTAATTTATATTTCTTTGATTAGCAGTTGCATTCGTTTCTTATTGCTGCTGTAACAGATTACCACAAACTTGTTGACTTAAAAGAATGCAGATTTATTATCTTACCAGTCTGGAACTCAGAAGTTCAACACGGGTCTCACTGGGCTAAAATCAACATGCCGCAGGGTTGTATTCCTTTCTAGGAGCTCCAGTGGAGAATCTATTTCTTTGCTTTCTCCAGCTTCTAGAAGCCACCTGCCTTCCTTGGCTCATGGCCCCTTCCTCCATCTTCAAAACAATCATGCCCACACCCTTCGATCCTCACATCTCTTTCCCTGACTCTGACCCTCCTACAAGGACCCTTGGCAATTAGTTTGGGCCCACCCCAATAACCCAGAATAACCTCCCCAACTCAAAGTCCATTTTGTAAACACTTCTGCAAAATCTCTTTTGCTATTTAAAGTAACAGTCACAGGTTCTGGGGATTAGGACATGACATCTTCTTGGGGGCCATTGTTCTAACTATCACAGTAATGATATAGAGCTTTTGTTTATACACAATTTATAGTTCTTTCATAAATCGTCTCTGTGTCATTTGCTTATTTTGCTATTAAGATATTTGTGTTATTCTAGCTGATTTGAAAAAAAATTACATATTTTAGAGTATAAACATGTTTCCTATGACATATGGTGCAATATTTTTTTCTACATTTCTGGTTTTTAAACTTTCCTTAGGCTGTGTATTAGTCTGCTCAGGTTGCCATAATGGAAGACATAGATTGGAAGCCTTAAAAAATAGAAATCTAGGGCACCTGGGTGGCTCAGCCAGTTAAGTATCTGCCTTTGGCTCAGGTCATGATCCAGAATCCTGAGACTGAGCCCCGCATCAGGCTCCTCACTTAGTGGAGAATCTGCTTCTCCCTCTCTCTCTGCTTGCTGCTCCCCCTTACTAGTGCTCTCTTTCTCTCTGTGTGTCAAATAAATAAATAACATCTTTTTAAAAAATAGAATTTTATTTTCTTATAGTTTTGGAGGTCAGAAGTCCAAGAATCGAGTGCCAGCAGGGTCAGTTTCCTGTGACAGCTTTCTTCCTGGCTTGCAGACAGCCACTCTCTTGCTGTGACCTAGCATGGCTGGGAGAGAGCAAGCCCTCTGGTGTTTCTTTCTATCAGTAACTAATTCCATCATGAGGACCCACCCTCATGACCTCATCTGACCCTAACTACCTCACCAAGGCCCCATCTCCAGATACAATCACACTGAGAATTAGGGCTTCAACACATGACTTTTGTGGGGATATAAACATTCAGTCCATAGCAGAAAGATCTTGGATTTTCATGTGGTCAGAGCTATCCATCATATTCTTGATGCTTTTTGGCTTCAGTGATGTTTAGCTCAGCAAGACCTCTCTCACCAGAGATTCATTAACATATTACATTCACTTCTTAAACTTTTATAGGTTTGCCTTATTTTACATTCAAATTTTGATCATTCTGGAATCTAATTTGGGGTAAGGTCTGACTCTTAAAGTACTCTGCCCACTTAAAGTACTTTGGTTAACATTTTATCCTTTAAATACAGCTTCAAAATAGTCTCTAAGCACATAAACCTTTAACCAGAGACTGGAGTCTGGATTTGCCATCCCAAATATTGGTCTGTTAAAACTTGTGTTCTTCCTCCCCTTTCTGTGCTAGTTGTAGAAAACTATTTTTTGCGTCTCTGGAAAATCCATTCAGTAAAAGACCAACAACTAAAGTCAATTTTTTTTTTTAAGGAAACAATGAGGTTCCTTAATATTTCATGCTTGAACAGCATTCTGTGTGTAGTAATTTATGCTCAGCTCCTCTGAGTGTGTACTTACGGCTTCCACATTCCTTGGAATCCCAAAGTTATTTGATCTTCGAATCCAATGGAAAAAAACCTATCTGTGGAAGAAACCTATTTAGATATTTGGACTTTAAAACACTTAGGCTTCGGGGCACCTGGGTGGCTCAGTGGTTGAGCATCTGCCTTTGGCTCAGGTTGTGATCCCGGAGTCCCAGGATCAAGTCCCACGTTGGAAAAGAAAAAAAAAAAAAAAAAAAAAAAAGTCCCACGTTGGGACTCTCTCCCTCTCCCTCTCTCTATGTCTCTGCCTCTCTCTCTGTGTCTCTCATGAATAAATAAATAAAATCTTTAAAAAATTAAAAAAAATTAAAACACTTGGGTTTCATCTGTCTGGGCCACTCAGTGTCCTGCATAAGGCGAGTATGAAATGTCTGTGCCTGAGAGTGAAGGATTGAGACAAAGCTTCTACCTGCAGAAGGGTGAGTTTTAGAGGTTGAGTTTAGATGAGCCAGACTCAGTGATTAATGGCTACATGTAATGCTGGCATATTACACATTAATAATTATTAGGGAACAACAACACAATATGTAATAATAACAAGTACAAGCATAAAATGATCTTAATGATTAAATATTCAACTGGATTGAAATTTGCATCTAATCCAAAGTCTTTCATATGCCCTACTATGTGCCTTTGCCCTGTGTTACAAAGGACTAAAAGTGTGCATGGCAACAAAACAAATATTTGTGATGCAAATTATTTTAAACATAGTACAAATTTGTTAACACATAAATTTATGTGTTGGATATAGGAGGTGTTATTACATGATACATTTTAATTAATAATGTAAAAGCAATTTTACTATTTCATGATCAAACCTTGAAAATGAGCATTTCCAATCCACAAATGTCTTGAATTTGAAAGATCTGTTTTTAAAACAGTTGTTCAAAACTCAGGAATCATGTCACTATAAAAATAAGATTCTAAGTAGTGATGAGAGCCAGTCTAGCTATAGGGTTTTTTAGTTTGGTTAAAATCATATGTGTTTTTTTTATGAGAGGTAGCTGAAATTGTGTATATTTGTTGTGAGAAATATCTTTCAGATATGATACTAGTGGTTAAAAGAGAAAAGCAATATAGCTGAATAAGACATGGTTTACTTATCTAAAATGATAGTTCTTAAAGAAGCTGAAAGTGTAGTACGAAGATAAGGCCTATTGCAGAAATTCCAGAAAGGTTTGGGGACCTTTTTAAGAAGCTAGAGGTGGATGATATGGATTTGAATCACGTCATATTCGTTCCTCCCCTTGTTTCTAAGACAATGTGTTGCCCCACTGTTCATGTTTATCAGCCATACTTATGGCTGTGTTTGATTAATAAATGTGATGCCAAGAAGCCAGGAGAGCAGTGGGTCGATGAAGAAGAGGGGACAATATTTGTGAGATTACCTTTGGGGAGAAGAAAGGAGACAATAGAGAAAATACAATGTGAAAATTCAATGTGAACTGGCCCCAAGGCCATTGTGGGGAATCCTGCTGAAGATGCATGAACTTCCTCAAATAATAATAGTTGTCTCTGCTGCATGGTCCTGACACCAATGGCTGCCAGAATTAGGATTGAGACTATTGCTCCCAGTGGGTGGGGAGATTTAAATTACAAGGGGGAGAACTTGGGGATTAGTGATAATTAAACAGACAAAAAGCAACAAAGTCAAGTATTAATTCAAGAGAAACCAGAAAGTCAAGTAGGGAGTGATTACAGTATACTATATGGCTCAGCTGTCAATGTGGTTTTTACAATCATAAGAGATAAATACTTGTGCTGTTTGGCAATTTATTGCCTTTTGGTTCCAAATTCGAACTTCATTGCCTGATCTGTGAAAATGGCTCTGGGTCCTTTAGCTATTTCTCCTTTGCAGTTGGCATGATGTTAAAGCTTTGTCAGTGGGAGATCACTGGAGGGACAGTGCAGGAGGGAGGAGCTTCTTTTCCCTGTTCTTGTGTCTTCTGTTCTTCTTCTTGCTCCTACTGTTTGGTTGCCAGCAGTGGGTGGGTTGAGTGGGCTATCCAGTGGCATTGGCCTCCAGTGAGTTTCAGCAGCCTCTCATGGGTAGCCTCTCACTGAATTTCCATAGCTCTCCCGTGAGTGGATTCCCAGGGAATCATGCTAGCACACTAGTGGTTGGCTTCTCAGCCTTGGTCTGCCAGCCCTCCAGAGAGGTGTCTCCTGCTTGTCAGTTCTGGTCATAGTTTTCTGCCCACTTGCACCTTGGAACAGTAGCTTCTGCTTGTCCAGCGTCTGTTGACCAGCTCTGGCCTGGAGCAACTCAGTGCACTTCTCTGCCATCCCAGCCTCAGGGAGGGATGTTCCTTCCTTGAATACCCTTGTTCATCTCTAGGGTTTCCTTTAAAGTTCTTTCTCCTATAAGATAACCTTGTGTTGTATTAGTAATTCTTATATTATACTTTCTCTCTACAACTTACAGTATGGTTTCTGTCTCCTGGACCTTGATGAATTCAGCACTGAATACTTCTCTAACCAAAATTAATGCAATTATTTTGCAAGAAGCGGGAGTTGGAAAGTGTGTGTGTGTGTGTGTGTGTGTGTGTGTGTCTAAGAGAGAGACAGAGAGAAAAGACCTAAGTCCTTATATTCCATAGTAGGAAGTGAATAAATAAGATCTAAAACTGAAAAAAATCAGAGCAAGTACAAGACTATTATTCGGAGTCTTGAAAAGGAGATCAGGAAATGGAGTGAGAGGGATCTGCTATTTTTCTGTAACAACAAGCCTTGTATCTGACTCTTTACCATCATAGATAACTTTGATGGGAATTAAAACTGCTAAAAAGAAAATCACTGGGGTTGAAACAAAAAGAGAAGGAAGGAAAGGAAGTTATAAAGTTTGTAGAATATCAAAAGATTGTTACTATTTTAATTAAATTCACAATACATATCAAACTAACTTTCTGGCCAAATTATTTATTTATTTATGATTTTATTTCTAAGGAATCTCTACAACATGGGGCTTGAACCCACGACCCTGAGATCAAGTGTCCCATGCTTCTCTGACAGCCAGCCAGGTGCCCCTGGCCAAACTTGTTTAATGAAATGAGAAAATAGACTCATTTTCTCCTACATTGCTTTTTCCGTGGAAAGAAAAGCATATAGATAGAGGAAATGCATGCCTTTGGTTACCTGGAGCATCAGGATGGTGTACAGAGGAGCCCATAGAGATCTATCTCTACTATGAGAAGGGGTAGGGGCTCCAAATAACTGAGTAGGATTATTTTCATATTCAAAGGAAAGCCTTATCTGCTGCCCTCTGAGGCTCTCTCTGAGCCTCCTTAGGGATCACCCCTCACAGTCAGAGAAACGGCAGCTTAAATGGATTTCCACTCTTTATAAGTGGGCATGCATGGAAACACCTTCCCCCCCCCATTGACACAAATGCACTTGATCATTTGAAATACAGCATAGTGTTAATGAATCAGCAAAACAATGGAAAGCCTTGAATATTTGTAGTTTAGAAAACAAGTTTTGGCAGCTAAACAGAAATTCCATTTTCTCCTGAGCCGAACGGGAAGGCTGAAAGGCTCTAGTTCAGAATCTTGAATTGTAGCAGAGGTGAGGGGAAAGGGAAGTGCGGTTGGGTTGCAATTTTGGTGCTACAGTGTCAGATTGTTGCTTGGGTTGAAAGGGAATATAGCACTATCCATTTTTAGCTGAGTCTCTAATAAGAATAAAGACAAATAAATACAAAATATGTAATAGCCAGTGGCAGTAGTCTAATACATATATGAAAAGGAACATGTGAGTATAAAACTCTTCCTTGTCCCTTGGTTTCCTTCCCTCTAATATGGGAATATAAACACCATTGTTTCTGTGAGAATTAGAGATGATTTGTGGGTAATATTACTAGCACAATGTCTGGCTTGTAGTAGCATTAAATAACTGGTCATTACTGATATTTTCATTGTTGTTATCATTGTTTTAATTAGTATCAGTATTTGAAAGCAGAGTTGCCACCCCAAATGGTTTTCAGGAGGCGCAGCCCAGGAAGGTACATGAGGCAATTCGGCCACATGGAGACGGTGGCAAAATGGAGTATGCACATCCTTCCTGGTGGAGCAGCCTCTATGCAGTTCCATCAAGTTCCTGTCATAGCAAAATGCCAGTCTCCTCCCCCTCATCCTCATTCTTATCCGTGTTTCAGGAAAAGCTGGAAAACAAGACTTTCGTGTGAAACCCCCCAATTTTAAATACCGAAGATTAAACAAATCCTATCAGTGAAGAGGAGTGGCCCACAAGCCTTGCACACTCCACTTTAGGGAAACAAAAGTGTCCCCCAGCTAGAATATTCAACTCCCTCTGTGGGATCCTATGGCCCTCGGCCTTCCTTAGCATTTTCCCCTGTGTCCTTGCCTGTCAGACCACACACTGCTTCCTGTGGTAAGCTGGCCACTCAGGTTTTGTCACCATTCCTGAAGGCTGGAGTGAAGCAGGTTCTTGCCAGGCCAGGGGTCTTCCTTGCCCCTGTTGGCCCCAGGATAATCAGAGAGACCTTATTTGAAGGTCTCACCTCCCCACTTTGGGCCCATTCCCTCCTCCTAGGACCCTCTAAGAGCATGGCTAAGACAGTTATTCACACTAAAGTGTTAATGACTTAATAGCCCTCACAATGGATGTCTACATTTTCAAAGAGAATACTCAGAAAGGAAATAGAATTAGTTAGTAATACAGAGATTTTAGGGCTCTTGGCACCTTGGCTTTTCAGATCACAGTAGGGGAGCAAAACTAAACTCTATCTTTGGAGGAAGCTAGCTGAGGTGCCAGATTCTTTTGGGGTTTCAATTTAAAAGTCTTCAGGGACCCAGGAGGAGAAGATGTTATTAGGTCTTTCCTGCGGTTGAGCTGTCAGCTGACTTTTATTCAACGTCCATTGTCAAGTCAAGAACGGTTCAGTGTCTACTGATATTGGTAAAGGAAAAAAAAAAAACCACACCAAAAAATGTATACTAATCCAGAGAAGAAAGGGATAACCATAAGGTGGGCTAGAATTATCAAGTACTATTTCTGGTTAAAAGAGAATTAGCAGCTGTTTGCTATAAGCTCATTTCAGTGGTTTTCTCATGCAGCCAGATGTTTCCCTGGCTTCTAAAAGCAGGCCTTGCAATTTAAGTGTGTGGTCACCAGGTGGTGGAAGCGTGCCATGACCATGGAGACTAAAAAGTCCTTGGGAGAAGCTGAGCTCACCTGTATCAAATCACCTTAAAACCAGGGAGAGCTCGGACTTCCTTTCCTCTCAGCCATTTCCAGGCTGAAGTTTACCAAAAGATCTTTTGCCTTTCTGACAGTTCTTTGCTAAAACGTCTGTGTTGTAACCCAAGGCACTCTTGCTGAAAAATGTCATCTTCTGTCCACCTCTGGGAAAGTGAAGGATTCCGGCACTTGGTCAAAACCCCAGAACTCTCCTTTTTTAATCAGCTCATTCTCGTCTTCAGCCAATTTATATTTTCCTCTTCTCCTCTTTTTTAAGGGGAGGCCTTACCCTCTCATTACATTCTGAGGAAGGAATGCATCTTCTCTGCTTGTGGTAAGCTTGAAGGCTTATTTGTAGGCACAGGCAAGAGACTGGGAGCAACCTGTCCAGGCAGGAGCCGTGGGCGCCCCCAGGGTGGTGCTGGGGGCAGGACAGCCCTGACATTTCCCTTAGCTGCCACTGCTCTAGCTGACAAGTTGACCAGAACTTCCTTTTGGAAACTTTTTCTTACTGGAATGACTGTCGTGGTTCTCCACATCCCGACTGATTTCCCTTCCCCTCCAAGTACAGGAGATTCTCATTATCCCTGGCAGTTATGCTCCATACGCAGCCACAAACCTAGAACCGTTGCACTGGGGAAAGACAAGTGTAGGTTTCTTCCAGCGTCTGGTCACAGAATTTTCATCATCTCGCTGATAAATAGCCTTGTTTTATGTATATTTCTGTTTAAAAATACTTGATTGGGGCACCTGGATGGCTCAGTCAGTTAAGCATCTGCCTTTGGCTCAGGTCATGATCCCAGGGTCCTGGGATCCAGCCCCACATCGGGCTCCCTGTTCCGTGGGGAGCCTGCTTCTCTCTCTGCCTCTGCCTGCTGCCCCCCGTACTTGTGCTCTCTCTCTGTCAAATAAATAAAAAATATCTTTAAAAGATTTTATTTATTAATTCATGAGAGACACAGAGAGAGAGAGAGAGAGAGAGAGAAAGAGAGAGAGAGAGAGGCAGAGACACAGGCCGAGGGAGAAGCAGGCTCCATGCAGGGAGCCCAAAGTGGGACTTGATCCCGGGATCCTGGGACCAGGCCCTGAGCCAAAGGCAGACACTCAACTGCTGAGCCACCCAGGTGTCCCAAATAAATAAAACCTTAAAAAATAAAAACATCTTATTTAAGATACTGATTTATATATAACCTATTATTTTTATATACTAATTCGTATTATATTTAATTTATTGGTTAGCATTGAACTCAGGGCCAACAGGACTTTACCTCGTGCCTGAATGAAGCTTATCTAACATAAGTGTTTTCTCCAAAGGCACATGGCAATCTTCCTGTGCTTGGTATCACTAGACACTACTTCAGCACTGTATTTGAGCACCATTGAAGCAGCAAAACCACCAACAAAAAGCACAAAAATGTGGAAAAAGTGGCACCAAATAGACTACAGAAAGGGTGCTTGTTGACAACATGAGAACAGCAACAAAAAAGCAGGCAATTGCCTGGGGTGACCTCAGCCGGGGAGCACGGACGTCAGATGACTCAACGGCTCTCTTATCTGCACCGTGTTTGGGGATGACCCCGCGGTGCCACAGGTATTGATCTGGAGTCACAAATAGTTAGTAGGCAAATCTGCAGGTGCAGAATTGGTGAGTACTGAGGACCAACCACACAAACAGATCCACAGCTCGGATCCTGGCTCCCTGCATGCAACAGCTCTCCTGCCACCACACCAGCAGCCCTCATCTCTGCACAGAGAACTTCAAAACGAGCATTTAAAGCCCTGACCTCTCTCTAGACCAACAGTTCTCAAAGTACCATTCCGGGATCCCTAGGGGGAGAGAGAAGATCCTCCCTTTTTACAACTAAATATCTGTATGAATCTGGATTTTCATCCTATACTGCAGCTAACACAATTTGTCTCAATTAAATGTAGAAGCAGATCTGAGAAGCCAGAGGTCTTCTATTAAGCTGGACATTAGAGAGATTTGCAAAAATATAAAACAATCACTAATTTCATCCTTTTCTTGGTTAGGAAAATATGGTAACATTATTTATATTAATGTGTAATGGGTTATTGTTACTTGTAAACAAATCACTAAATATTTTCTTTCTTTTCTTTTTTCTTTTTTTACTAAATATTTTCTATGTCTCAGTTCTAATTTCTTTTTTTTTTTTAAGATTTTATTTATTTATTCATGAGAGACACAGAGAGAGAGGCAGAGGCACAGGCAGAGGGAGATGCATGCTCCCTGCTAAGAGCCCAATGCTGGACTCGAGCCCAGGACCCTGGGATCATGCCCTGAGCCAAAGGCAGATGCTCAACCACTGAGACACCCAGGCATCTCTCAGTTCTAATTTCTAATACAATAAACATTGATAGATAAAACCCACTTACTCAAAAGCTCTTCTGGTCCTCAATATTTTTAAGAGTGTGAAAGACATCTGAGGCCAAAAGTTTGAGAGCCACTCCTCTGGACTTATACTCACTTTTTCAATAGTGTGCCCGATATTTATATTTGGACATCCTATCAGCACCTTAACTCGTCTTGCCTGAGAACATCTTCCTCAGTCCCACTCACCTTCAAGGTAGTCCCTCCTGATGTCTCAATTCCTGGCATCATCATCCTGTCAGCCATCTGGGCTCAAAACCCCATTCCTCTCTACCTCCTTCCCTCCGAACGTTCCCTACAGTTCTCACTCAGGAGCGTCTGCAGAGTCCATGTCTTCCTGTCCATCCCCCACCAGCAATCCTTTATGTACAGAATCAACACCAGGCGTTTTTTTTTTTTTTAAGATTTTATTTATTTATTTGAGAGAGAGAGAGAAAGAAAGTGGGGCGGGCTAGAAAGAGAGGAAGAGAGAATATCAAGCAGACTCTGCACTGAGTGTGGACCCCAATGTGGGGCTTGATCTCACGACCCTGAGATCATGACCTGAGCTGAAACCAAGAGTCAGACAACTGACTGAGCCACCCAGGTGCCCCTGGTCCAGACTTTTCTATCTGAATGCCAGTGAACCCTTGCAGCAGGGTCCCGCTGTTCCTCTGACCAGACTTGAGGAGAGACAGCAAAGATGGCGGTGAGGAGGTTGTGGGAGGGGGGACTGTTGCATTCACAAGCCAAATAGTTTGACAATGGTTTCAGTTCTGCCAGGACAGACCTTTGCAGGTGTAGCAAGTAGGACTGTCTATTCACAAACTTCTGCAACTACAGGATTCACCCTCTCCTCTTCCTTCTCCCTGGGATTAGTTCTAAACCTCAGGGCTTGTGCAATAGCGTGATGTTCGTGGCGAAGGGCAAACTCTTGTAGGTTTGATGTGTCCTATGCTGGTCTCCGTTATGACGTGCAGGGTGGGAGAGGGGAAGGGGGTACCTTCTCTGTGGTCTGTAGTCCCATGTCTCTGGGAAGGACTTTGCTTCCAGAAAGGCCCCAGTGTTGGCCAAACACACAAGGATTGCTCCTCCCCTAAGAGCTAGTTACTGATGATTTTACTACCTGTAATAACAATAGCTGATATTTTTGCACTCTTACTATGCACCAGTCTCCATACTGGCTTTATCTCATTTAGTTGTCACCAAAAAATCTAGGAGAGGGACTCCTGGGTGGCTCAGTGGTTAAGCGTCTGCCTTCCTTCCACCCAGGGTGTGATCCCAGGGTCCTGGGATCGAGTCCTGCATTGGGCTCCCTGCAGGGAGCCTGCTTCTCCCTCTGCGTGTGTCTCTGACTCTCTCTCTGTGTCTCTTGTGAATAAATAAATAAAATCTTAAAAAAAAATCTAGAAGATAAGTACTAATGTTATCCCCAAGTTAGAGACAAGGCTCAGAAAATATAAGTAATTTACTTAAATTAACAGCTAAATAGCAGAGCCAGGCCTTATACACAGATCTGTTTGAGTGCAGTGTCATACTCTTAACCCCTCACTATGAAACCCTTCCTCCTCTGGAAGGCCGTGGAATGTTCCTTCTCTCCACTTTGCTTAGGTGACTCTTGTGTCTCTGTGCTGATCAGGGGTTAAAATTAAATAGTATGGGATCCCTGGGTGGCGCAGCGGTTTGGCGCCTGCCTTTGGCCCAGGGTGCGATCCTGGAGACCCGGGATCGAATCCCACGTCGGGCTCCCGGTGCATGGAGCCTGCTTCTCCCTCTGCCTGTGTCTCTGCCTCTCTCTCTCTCTTTCTCTCTCTGTGTGACTATCATAAATAAATAAAAATTTTTAAAAAATGCGTAAAAAAAAAATTTAATAGTATATGTGCTCTGCTATACTGTAGTCAATTGTTTAATCCATCAGTCGGGAGAGAGAGGAGCCAGACCCAGACCCTGCCCTCCAGAAGCTCACACCAAGCTATATAGAGCATTTTGCTCTGGAAGATTCAAGACTGCCAGGGTGGATGCTGACTACTCAAAACAAAAACCACCACTTTTGTTGCTGAGGGCCACCAAGCCGATCAGCTAGGTCCTGCTAACAGCTAAGCAGAAGGGCTGCGTTGACTCCGATCTGAGGCCTTTGAGGAGTCCTAGAGCCTTTCCCAGAGGCATTGCCCTGCAGAGGGGACCTCAGTTGGCCAGAGGTACGGAGAAGCAGAAATAGAGGCTGGGAGAGGGGAAGAGGCAAGAGGGAGGGGGAGGCAGGCAGTGTGGGTCCCAGACGAGATGCCTGACATTCCCTGTGAAAGCTCTCCACAGTGCTGCCTTACAAAGGCTTGTTCTGTGCTAAAAATGTCATCCAACTGGGAATCCTGTCTCTCACTGTTTTGTATCAACTTCACCCAAAGGTCACCTGTTGTCAGAGAGAGCCCAGGTGGAAAGTGAAGCGGGAGGAATTCTAGCAGAGGGATTTCATTCTGGTTTAGCTGGTTTTTCTTTAAGTAAATAAACAGGGCTAGAGTTCCAACCGGTCTCCAAATGGCAGTGAAATGTACCCTGTCATCCCCAAGTGACAGCTGATTTTAATATAAACAGGATAGTTCCACATTTTCTAAAAAAAAAAAAGTGGTGATCAAGAGAAGCAAAGGTGGGTGCTCAGGCATCTGGAAAGGAGCCAGTGAAAGTGGACTTAAGCAATCAGCAATCTGGTGGCCGAGGGTTAAGGATCCACACTGATCTGTGTGGCAGCAGCAGAGTCTTGGAGGAAACACAAGAAAGAAGAAACAGAGGAAACTCTCAAAGAATTGCAAACACTTGTATTACTCGTGGTTCTTAGGTTGCGAACAACAGAGATGAGCTTTGGATCACTGAGACAAAATGAGATGTATCGAAAGACTTTCGGCAGCCCAGAGAATCACAGGAAAAGGCCTCAGCAGAGACAGGAAGTAGGGCAGCTCCAGAGATCCAGGGAATGAGAAGTAATGAGCAGCTCTGCCCTTTGAGATGAACCTGTTTTGCCATTTTGGATCCTTGTGTCACATGGTGTGAGATCTAATTTCTATGGGGCAAGATTCTCATTTGCTCACTTCAGATCATGTGTTCACCTTTAGTTGGGTGGGGGGCACCTTGAGGGACAGTCCTGGGCTTGCACCCAGTGGTTGGGAGCACTGTCTCAGTGGAAAATAGATGAGAGACATAGCTGCTGTGCAAGAGATGTACACTTGTGTATTTACTCACCTCGGCTTTCCCTGTCGCCTCTCACTGGAGTGAATCTTATAGCAGCACTGGCTGTTAGAATTGAGATTGGAAATATTAGAAACAGAAAGAAAGTACTGTCTGTGGGAAGAAAAGAGAGGCTATGCCAAGAAGAGCAACTTGAAGGCAGAAGGTATGTTTGGAGGAGAGGGGGGAAGGTTACTTCTCTTCCTGTCCACTGTTTTTCAGAGTTTCCATGTACAATTTGGGGAAATGCCCATCAGCTATGTCCAAGGGAAGGCACTAGTGCTAACCATAGATAAAAGATAAATATGGAAGAAATAAATTTTTAAAAGTGTGAAGTCAAATTGAGCACAGTGTAAGAGCTAGCCTATGTCAGGTGTCTAAAGAAAAAAAAGACATTTCTTCAATCATAGATAGTCCCTTTATGTTTGTGCATTAAACAAACCAACCAACCACAACTCTGTATAAGAAAACAACATTGAAACTTCTAATAAAGAGTTATTCAAAAAAGATAACAGCATATTAGAGATCAAATATTCAGAAAAGCCACACACACGTAATACAAATTCTTGTGAAAAATTAACAAGTCAGGAAGGAAATGAATAACAGAGATATTCACAGGGAATGAGGGAGGTGGTTACAGGGCTGAGAGACCCACAGACAAGCCTTGAAGACTAAAAGACTGAACCAAAAAAAAAAATCTGAAATCAAGACCAAAGGTCTCATGGGCACTGTTGAATAGAAAAAGGCTGAGGAACCTTTCTCTCAACTCATTCATTCAACAAATAGGTGCAGAGCTCCTGCCATGTTGTACATTTGTGTCAGCTCTTGAGGGGATATTACCACTGACTCAAAAAATCTACATTTACTATCACTTACCCTCTCATACTGAAATTCCTTAAAGACCTAGCAAAAATATGGTGATATAGTATTCACCAAGTTAGAAAGATTTTCTGTGTAGCTCCTGAACTCATCACTTGGAAAAAGAAACACAAAAATTGGGAAAACAGTATAGAACTTCAAATTCTCTACCGGTGTTTAACAATTTTCTGATTACCAAAGGGAACTTTTGAAGCTTATCCACTCCTTTTATTATTCTTTCAGCAACAAAGATAGAATCTGTATTTAAAAAGTCATATTTTCATCAGGGTAATAAAACAGTTTTTAAAAAATTATTTAACATATTATTCTACTCAGTTGGAAAAATATAACAAAACATGAAGCAGGTTTAGAATTCAGAATGATCTAGGCTCATCTTGTGGGTTGTTTTTGGAGAGAAGGAATAGGGTAAGAAATTTTCTGGATTTTGTCCAGGTCAGATCCAGTTCAAACTTCAAAGAGAGAACAACATTGTTATTTGAGTTTGGTTTCAATTCAAATTAAAATATCAGTTTCCTACTTTGGGTTTAGTTCAACTCCCAGCTGAGAGCTGAGAATGTCATTTAGTGAAGAAAAAGATGCCAGAGCAATTATTTTTTAAGTCATTTTGTGACCCCTCCTACCCCTCTGTAAATTGAATAGAGCTGATGGCTTTCAGATTCCCAGAGCACTGAAGCACTCTGGAAATCCTGCAGGCCACAGAGTTCCTTGGGCCCTGGGATACATATGGCCAGAGAGCCTTTGTGAGTTCATACCCTACTATGATGAGTGACAGCAGGGGATGTCAGGGTCTGAGATGGGTTGGCCATGGGTGAGAAAGCTTAGCAGGTGGGAGGTAGGTTACGGAGAAGGGGACACTTAGCATAGAGAAAGAAGTTAGAAATATGAAATGGACTCAGTCTTACACTGGGGGAAAGGTCAAGACCTCTGTGAAGATGCCTGCTTTTGACTCTTCATTCATTGCTAGAAATCCTAACAAAGGAACGCAGTGTCCAGAGGAAAAACCGAGTAAAGGTGGAAGGTGATATTACAAAGGAATGTCACAGAAAGGGCAGTCATGAGAAACACCCGCTTCGTCTTCTTTCCCTGTGCCACATGCTAACGGACCCATCACAACCTTGCTGAGAGGTGCTGGCCTGGCCTGCTGCTCACTCATCCAGACTCATCCAGGCCATCAACACCCACACCCATCCATTGCAGACACAGCTTAAACGCTGCTCAAGATAACAACCACTGAAGCCCCCTCTCCACCCCACCTCCGCCTTTGGAAAGGCAACTTCAGAGACTCCCTGGGGAAATCTTTAGGCAAGAATGAAGAAGGAGTTCACAGTACTGCACTAGATACCATCCTTAAGTCTATGCTCTGCTAAGCCTGAGCATTTGCTATCTATGCCCTGTTTATGGTACTTGGACAGGTTAAAAAAACCCAGAAAACCAAAAAACTGTTGATCCGGTGTCAAGAGGATTAAATGAGATGATGTGAGAAGACTGACTCCAAAAAAGCAAAAATCACTGTAGAAATGCAAGGCCATATTAAATATTCGGGGCTTGTTGCAGCTTCCTAGTAGCCTACAAGTATAAATGTATATAATATATATCACACGGTTTGACTTTTACACTGTCCTATCTTTTATTACTAGTTCTCATCATGGTATTACTATGACTACCACTACTAGTAGCATTTGTTGAGTTGGGCACCTTGCCTCGTACTTTATATATCATCTCAATTAATCTGCCAGGAAGGTCTTGAAGGCACTGTCCCCATTTACAGAGAGGGAACTGAAAAGTTCAATATTTATGTAATAGTCCATTCTTTTACCCATTGATTTAAAATGCTTCTCTTATCACAAAGTGAGCTGCCATATGTACATGGCTCTGTTTTTAACTCTTTATTCTTCTCCATTGATGTGTTCAACTATTTATGTCTCGATACCAAAGCCTTTTATTTTGTTTTTTGTTGTTGTTGTTTTTTCAAAGCCTTTTATTTTGGCTTTGTTTATTGCATATTTTCCTATTTGATGTCATTATGCTTTTTTTTTTTTCAAAACATCTTAGTGTTTTTTTAAAAAAATATATTTCTCTCTACATTTTAGTTTTATTTGGTTTGTTGTCTAGGGAATAAAAATACATGGTACTATATAAAAAAGGCAGGAGAGTTAATAGTAAGTAAATAAGTCTTCCTTCTCTATCTTTTATCATTCAATTCTCCCTCAAGAGGCAGCTAATGTTATCAGTTTCTTATCTGCCCTTCTAGAAATAGTCCATATATATGAACTTTAAAATAAGTTCATCAAGCGCTATCAAAAAATCCAATTAACATTTTAACTAGAACTGAATTGAATTTATAGATTAATAATGTGGGAACTTTGTATCTTTCTTAACAGCCTAATAATTTCTCATTTGATTATCTTGCATGATTATCTTGCATTTTGTATCTCGACAATGATATTGTTTACAAACAGTGACAATTGGGTCCTTTTCCTTATACTACTTTTCTTGTACAGTTTTATTGATTTAGTAAGACTTTTAGTAGACTCCAGTGAATAGTACCACAGGTAGAAGATAAACCACTTTTTCCCTGTCTTTGTGGAAATATTACTTCACACTACTAAGTATCATGTTTGCTGTGTGTTCCCAGTAGCTAAGTTTCCAGTTTTTAATGGAAATAGGGATTGGTTTTAATCAAAAGCTTTTCAGTATCTACTGTGATACTCAAATGGCTTTCCTTCTTCAATCTCTTAACATATTGAATTAGAGGAATGGAGTTTCTGCTGCTGAACCATTTTGCATCCCTAAAATTGAACTTACTTGGTCATAATACATTATCTTAAAGATATTTAAGTTGTATTTTTGCATCTGTGCTCATAAATGAGACTAGGACCTTAAGTTTGAAGGCCTTTGAGTGCCAGGCTAAGGATTTCTCAGCTGAGGAAGGTTGAGGAACAATGAAGGTTTGATCAATATTTTTACCACCTTTGAAAATCTTACTGTAACTAGTCCAGCAATAAGACTTTATCTTCAGTCTCTGAAGATAATTATCTGAGTCTCTTCTATGCCCTCCCTTACAAATGTTACTGGACAAATGTTACTGAACATTTCTGACCCTGTCTTATTCTAGGACAATATTGTTTAATGACTATTGTAGTTGCAAAATCTCTCCTTTTCTCTTTGTATTAGAAAAGATGCATTCTATATTGACTTTTAAACATTTTAGTTGGAAAAGCAATCTATTTTAGGCAACTATTATTTCTTTCATGCTTTCATGCCATGTGTTTTTGCATCAGCGTGGCTTGCCAAGAAGGAGTGTGGAGTTATGTGGATAACAACTCTATTGGGAAAGAAATGATTTCCAAAGGCCCCTCAATGAGGTGTTACAGGAGTAACAGAATATATGAGCATGGGCAGGGTGACCATATGTGCCAGTTTTTCCAGGACTGTTCAAAGTCCTGGAAAAGTCCTCTGTCTTATTCTATTGTCAAACCATGTGTCAGTGCACATGTGCTTTGTTTTCCTAAAAATAAGGTCACCATAGACAGAGGGAGGGAGACCAGCTAAAATTCATCAAGTGTGCCAGAAAGCCTAAGAAATGTCAAAGAATTAAATCCTCAACAAATCTTGGTGGGGAATACATCCATTGGCTGTTGTGGGCTCTTAGAAATAACGCTCCAGTAGCCACAGTGTCAGAGGCCATCCAATGTGTTTAAGAGGACATGAAGCCAGGTGAAGAAACCAGAAGCTATTCAGAGAATTTGTCTGACTCTTTGGGTTCTTGATGCCTGGACTTTGGGGTTTTAGTTCTACTCGGGAACGGGTCTTCATACCTATGGCTGACACCTGATTGTGCTTCTGTTCATTCTCCCCCTTCTTTCCACAGTGACAGGCTTTAACTGAGTACACAGCCATCTGAAGATGATGTTTTCATTGCAGCTAAGTGGTCATGTGACTAGGTTCTTCCCATGAGCCTATGAGCAGAAGTTATGTGTACGATTTCCAGGTCTTCTCTGTAAAACAGTTAGGTACATGCTGCTCATAGTACATTTTCTATTTTCCCAGTAGTGGCAAGTGGAGATGGAAAAGAAGGACAACAGATCACATATCTGCCCCTCATTTTCCTGTCATAAAGGTGTTAAGTTATATGTCTCTTCAAGGCTTTTCTAACCATAGGGGATGGTCAAACTTTGGCAGGTGGAGACCAGGAACCATTTTAACCTCCTTCTGTGTTTGGGGACATGCTCACAGTGGGAACGCTGGTGGGGGGACAGGCTCCACTTCTCACTAAGGAAGACTTGAAGGCCTGTTACTTTATATGAGAGACCAGAGCTTAGCCCACAGACACCCCTGCTGGCTCTAAAGTAGGAGATCTAGAAAAGCAGGGGCTGTCTAATGTAGTTGGAGTGATGCCGAATAATTATACAGTGGTTAAACATGTATTAGTTCAAAATACAAAGCAAGACTGAGAAATTAAGTAGTGCTGTAGAACAGATATAATCAGACATAATGAAATAAAGTTAAGGGGAAAAATCTAAATTGTAAACACAAAGGAAAATTCTAATATCAAGCTAACTAGATTATTACAAAACGTTTTAAGAATTCCAGAGGGGTTCCTGTTTCTTCTCAAGGCAGATTAGACAACACATTTTTAACTTTAATTATAGCAAGAAAACCTAAATGTTGGTTAAAGCTTAAAGGGTAGATTTCCTGGGTTGGCACGTTAGTAAAAATCTCCAAGGAGAAATCAATTCAAAGGCACAAGTTGAAAAATATAAATAAGTGAAATAAATTTGCAACTCAATGAAACCAATTTTTAAAAAAAATGGTCCTCTTCAACAAATGGTGCTGGGATAACTGGACATGCACAGGTAAAAATATGAATTTAGATAACAGAGATTATACCCTTCACAAAAATTAACTCAAAATGAATCACACACCTAAATGTAGAATGCAAACCTATAAAACTCCTAGAAGAGAACATAGGAGAGAACCTACATGAGCTCGGGTTTCATGTTGACTTTTTAGGTCCAACACCAAAGGCACACTCTAGAAAGAAATAATTGATAAGCTGGACTTCATTAGAATTAAACACTTCTCTGTGAGAGACACTGTCAAGAGAACAATCAGACAAGCTGTGGACTGGGAGAAAATATTTGCAAAAGAATATCTCACAAAGGGCTATGATCCAAAATGTACAAAGAACTCTTAAAAGTCAACAATATAAAAATAACCTGATGATAAATTGGGTTAAAGACCTTAAAAGACACCTCACCAGAGAAAATATACCGACAACATATAAGCGCATGAAAAGATACTCCATGTCATATGTCATCAGGAAAATGTAAATTAAAACATTGAGATGCCACTACACACCTATTAGAATGATGGAAGTCCAGAACACTGACAACACCAAGTGCTGGGGAGGATGTGGAGTAACAGGCACCCTCATTCATTGCTGATGGGAAAAGAAAGTGGGACAAACCACTCTAGAAAACAGTTTGATGGTTTCTTACAAAACTGAACAATACTCTTACCTTGTGATCTGGCAATCGTGTTCTTTGGGATCTACCCAAAGGAGCTGAAAATGTATTTCCACACAAAAACCTGCACGCGATGTTTACAATGATTTTATTCACCATAACCAAAACTTGCAACCAAAATGTCCTTCAGTGGGTGACTGGAGAAAGAACTATGGTCCCAACACATCAGTTGGGAGGAGGTACATGGCAGGTGCTCAACCGTGCTTCCTATTAGATAGCATGGATGGGATCAAGAAGACTGGGGAGAGGGAACCTCCACTGGCATTTTTAAAAAGTTGCCTCCCACCCTCACGTTGGTATCTCCAGAAGCTAACACACAGTCTAGAAGACGGCATGGCAGTGGGAGGCAGGAGGAAAGTGGGCAGGGGATGAGCGGCAGGGGTGGGGCCTCTGAGGACTTGGCCCTGACCGTCCCTGTCCTTTGACTGCTTGCCCCACATTACCAGGGAGTCTGGCAGACTGCCTGGGTGAGCAGGTCCCCCAGAGGGGATGTAGATGGACACAGAAGCTAACAAGGGGTCAACCGGAAGCTGCGCCTCCTCCTGGATGCTCCCCCCTTAGCTAGGACTAATGCAGCGTTCTGGGTGTGCAAGGTGTGCAAGGCCCACCCCCAGGGTTCCTGCGGGCTTCCTGTGCCTCTAGGTGTTGTCTCAGTGCCCCCAAACATAAACACCCTCGTGCTATTTTGTCTTTATTCCAAAAAGGTGCCTTTATGGCGTCTCTGCACCAATCAGCCTAAAGCATAATTGCCCTATTATAAAGGCGGGCCTCGTTTTGGAACCTGCCATCAAAGGTCTCCCAGGCTCCCTACCAAGTACTGTGAGCTTCTTCCCCTTTTTTACTGGAGGGGAAGCAGCCTAAGAAGCCAGCAGCTGCCCGTAAAACTGTGAATCAGGCAGGAAGCCAGCGCCTCACCCACCTATTAGCATGACAGTGGAAGGGTGTTAAGTAAGCCTCAGAATCCTTCCTTGATGACAAAGTCACATGCCACATTCCACCTTAGGGAATATTTCACCTGCTTGCAGCTCACCCTCCTAACCACCTTTCTAAAAAGGGATTTACCTGTGAAGGATGATGAACATGGTCTAACTTTTTTCTTAATGAATCACACTTATGGTTTTGGTTTTGTTTATTGTTTCTCCTCTGGCTGTCACTCCTCACTGTTACTTCTGTTACCTGGTCTTGTTTGCTCTAATCTCCCTTTTTTAAAGTTCTATTTTCTATTGGCTGAGGTCTGAAAAGTCAGATAGCTCTGTCCTGTAGAAATGTGTACAAACTGGCACCCCGGGTGGCTCAGCAGTTTAGCGCCGCCTTCAGTCCAGGGCCTCATCCTGGGGTCCCAGGATCGAGTCCCACATCGGGCTCCCTGCATGGAGCCTGCTTCTCCCTCTGCCTGTGTCTCTAGGCCTCTCTCTCTCTCTCTCTCTCTGTCTCTCATGAATAAATAAATAAATAAAATCTTTTTAAAAAAGTGTACAAACTAAAAGTCACCAAGTCACAAAAAACGATCAGGGTCCTCTGTATTAGGACTTGCTTAAATGCTTGGGTTTTGTCAACTATTGAGCTACTCAGAGATTTTTTTTTAATATGATTTTTTTCTTAAAGTCTACTTATCTACAGATAACTGATGAGTGCCTTTATTTGCTTGTAAACATTACTTCCTAGGTTATACCGAGGTTCTCTGCTCTTCATTTATGTAGTCTTTGAGGATATAGGAGAAAATTATTCCAGTTTAGGATTCAAGCTTAGGAAAATTCTTAGAGAATACACAAAGCTGGTATTATTTGCTGTATCAAATGTTCTCATTTTTCACTAACCTCTGGGCACATTTACAAATATTCTTAAAGCAAGCATTCATAGTTCATTATCTACCAAAGGAAAAAATGGCAACCAAACCTGTTCTCACTCACACCTACCTTTTAAAAATATATTCATACAGTTGCTTACTATGAAAATGGAAAGGCATGATGGCCAGCTGGCAATAGAAGCCGTTGTTTTGGAGTTTACTGTAATGGTTGTTTTGATGGAATCAGAGGTTCCTCTGTTTTCTTATCCTTGGGAGCATTTTTCCTTTGCTCCTAACTCTATAAGACCCTGAATTCTGTGTGATCTTGACAAGTATGTCTCATTCTCGATAGAGGGAAAAGTGTCAATGCTCCCAGTTCTCCCTTCAGACAAGGGCAGAACAAGGAGCTGCCCAGCGAAAGAGAATCCCGGCATAGGGCTGGTGGGGGTGGGGGTGGGGGAGGGGAAGGTTTACTAACACTTATCTTCGCGGAAATGAAAGTGAAACAGATGATCCCACCATCCCAAAAAGTGTTGCTGCTACAAGCTGGGATAGGAGAAGGATGCAGAAAGGGATGTGACTTTGCGGGGCTTCCTAAGCAGGAATCTCACTGATGAACTGCTGAAAGGGATCACAGTGGAAAGAGGCTTAATTCTAAGGACAGCAAGTAAGCCTGCACAGGAAACCTGTGTTGACCAAGAGGCCCTTTTAGTCACACAGAGCGTACTTCCTCTTCCGAGACACAACCATCTCAGAACTTGGGAAACATCGGAAAGCTCATTGCAACGCTTATTCAACAGATAAGCCATACAGAAGCGACACCTTTCCAGGAAGTCCGGGGTTAAGCCACAGGTGAGGAAGCAGGTATAACTAGGTACGGCCCTGCTTCATTTCTGACTCACCTTTTGACTATGCTCTTCTGGCTTCACTATGCCTCAGTTTCTCCACCTGTCCAATGGGAGAAGCCGGGGCTGAGATGATTTGATTGGTCAAATTCCCTGAAATCTTTGACGAAAGATTCTTCAAAATAGCAAGGGAGTATAATTATCCCTCAGCTATTAGGTATGGTGTTGCTATAAGTAGGGTCTGGAATAGGATCACAAGGTCATATACTTTTTTATGACAATAAATGGAGCATTGACTGATCCAGGGAAAAGCTTGTCAGAATTCTTTGGTAGGACGTGCATTCAAGAGAGCTGAGACTCAGCCTTCCCGAGGACCAAATAGCCCATGTGTGCCCTTCTAGCCAAGACCCTCCTTCATCCTGGTGCCTGCTTCTCAGTGTGACCTGCCTGTGGCAGCTGTAAATTAGGGCGTGTTCTTGGTGATCTAAGAGGCTGGCCCAAAATATAATTTATACTGAAGGGGCATGGCCACATGTATGCACATGTGTGTGTGCTCATGCAGGCACTTTCTTGACAACTCAGAATATGCCTTTAAAAATACAAAAAGTCAGCTGGCTCAGTCAGTGGCTCATGTGACTCTTGATCTCGGAGTTGTGGGTTTGAGCCCCACATGGGGGGAGAGATTACTTAAAAATAAAATCTTGGGATCCCTGGGTGGCCCAGCGGTTTGGCGCCTGCCTTTGGCCCAGGGTGTGATCCTGGAGACCCGGGATCGAATCCCACGTCGGGCTCCCGGTGCATGGAGCCTGCTTCTCCCTCTGCCTGTGTCTCTGCCTCTCTCTCTCTGTGTGTGACTATCATAAATAATAAATTAAAATTAAAAAATAAAATAAAATAAAATCTTTAAATAAATGATTAAAAATAAAATACAGAAAGTAAACATAAAAATGTAGCCTAAGTCATGACCTACTAAGTCAGTTCTAGGATGGCAGTGTCTGTGTGTCTTAAATCTAGTGGCCAGCAGAAAGGTGAACAGGGGTTCCTTAGCCTTTAGCTGTCACAGACTAAAATGGAAGGCACCTGTGCATGGGGACTGTGGCATATTCTGAAGGATGGGCCAGGGAATCACATAACTATTGGGGAAACATAGGAGCAAAAATGTTGGCAGACTCTGGCTTTCCTACCAACCAATGAGAGCTGGCTGAGGGATAACACCAAAATGTGGCCTGTGATCTTGTCAGTTGTCACAGGACAGGTAGGTAGACATATGGTGGACTTACTGATGTATGGGATAGCCAGATGCTTAGCTTTATTCAAGTACGATGGTGAGGTGTTGCTGTTTTTATTTTTAAAGATTTTTTTTTATTCATGAGAGACACACAGAGAGAAGCAGAGACACATGCAGAGGGAGAAGCAGGCTCCACGCAAGGAGCCTGATGTGAGACTAGATCCCAGACTCCAGGATCATGCCCTGAGCCAAAAGCAGATGCTCAACCGCTGAGCCACCCAGGCATCCCAGATGGTGAGATTTCTATTCTACTTTCATCTGGAAAGCAGGATTAAGGGATGGAAGACACTTCCCCAGAAAAGATTTAATTATCGATGTAAGCATAAGAGACACATGGGAACATGTTCCCTTTCTCTCCCCACTGCTCTCAAACCTGTGCCCTTATTGTTCTTGTTGGTATAGGTGATTGATTTTATTATTTTAGGTGCCTGGTAGAAAGTAGTTGTTCAACTGATATTCAGTGAATGAATGAAGAAAAGCATTTTAATTTTCAGAAATACACTGTGGAGTAGCCTGGTGAAGGATGTTGAGGTAGGAGTGTGGCAGGTGAGCAGAAGGAAGGCAGTGGGGAGAGTCCCTGCAGAGTGGTGATTCCTCTTCTCCCTATTGTCTCTCATTTGGGCCTCACGGCACAGCTGCCTCCCCTGCCAAGAATCTCAAACCTTGTGGGAAATGGATATTGAGCTACTTGCATAGGGAATGATTCTGTGCTCTGACACCCCGGAAGGCCAAGGCTAGATTTCCCAAGTCAGTCGGTGCCTCCCTGAAATAATAGGGGCACTGGAGGCTCAGAGTCACCCAGGAACTACACTGTGATGATGTGCAGGAATTCCCAAGTCCCTGATGAATCCCAAGTGAACTTTCCAGACAGTGGTGTGAGGTCATATGGATCTTGTTAGCTCTTACATCAGTTAAGAATCAGAAAAAGGAAAGGTTTCACCTTCACTTTTTCCTTTTCCTACGCTCTTGTTTTATGTAGATCCAAGTTTCTGACCTATGTTGTTTTCCTTCTCTAAAGAACTTTTTTTTTTTTTTTAACATTTCTTGTGAGGCAGTTCTACTGGCAACAAATTCCCTCCATTTTTGTTTGTCTGAGAAAGCATTTCTTCTTCACTTTCGGGGGGATAATTTCACAAAGTACAGAATCTGTGGGGGGGGGGGAGGGGTGTTTCTTTCAACACTTTTTTTTTTCTTTCAACACTTTAACTATTTTACTTTATTCTCTTTTTACATGGTTGCTGGGGAGATGTTAGATATAATTCTTATCTTTGCTCCTCTATAGATTTTTTTCCTTTCTAGCTTTAAAATTTTTTAAAAATTTTCTCTAGTTGGAAAATGATATGCCCAGATTTATTTTTTTGTTTTTTGGTTTTTCTTTTGCTGTTTATTCTTCTCTGAGCTTTTTGGATCTATGGTTTGATATCTAACATTAATTTGGGGGAAATTCTCAGTTATTATTGTTTCAAATAAAAATTGTTTCTGTTCCTCTTTTTCTTCTCCTTTCTAGTATTTCCATTTATGCCTATGTTTATCTTGTAATTGTCTCAGAGTTCTCAGATATTCTGTTCTGAGTCTTTTTTTTTTTTTTTTCTAGTCTTTTTTCTGTTTGCCTTTGAGTTTGGGAGGTTTCTATATCTCCTCAAGCTGAGATAGTCTCTCTTCAGGCATGTCCAATCTAATAAACACATCAAAGGTGTTCTTCATTTCTGTTAAGTAGTTTTGTTTTGTTTTGTTGTCTGTTCTAGATCTTCAGCACTTAAAAAAAAAATCTTTCTTAGAGTCTCCATCTCTCTGCTTACATTGCCAATTTATTCTTGTAATGCTGACTACTTTATCCATTAAAGCCCTCAGCATATTAATGATAGTTGCTCTAAATTCCCAGGCTGATAATTCCAACATCCCTGCCATAACCAAGTCTGGTTCTAATGTTTGATCTGTCTCTTCAAACTTTTTTCTTTTTGTCTTTTACCATACCCTGTATATTTTTCTTGGTAGCCAGACATGATATACTAGCTAAAAGGAACTGCTGCAAATAGGCATTAGGGATATGGTGGGTGTATGGGGAGGGGGAGCATTCTGTAGTCCTGTGACTAGGTTTTGGTCTTTTAGTGAGGCTGTGCCTGGAAACTGTGAACTTCAGAAGTGCTTCTCAAGGCTCCCTCCACTTTAGGTGGGACAGGACAGCTGGAGGGCCCTTGAAGTGGGTATTTCTTTCTCTCTGTCAGTCAGGGTCTGATACCCCAGCAAGTGATGCTCTGGTTAAATAGTCTGTTTTTTGTTAAGAAGAACAGAATGCTCTGCAGTATTTCAAAAAGGTTCCTTTTCCTCTTCCCCTGCTAGAGCCTGAGGGATTTTTTCCCTCTAATTTTCACTGTAAGAATCTGGTAGAGCTCCAGGAAGTAAAATCACAAAAGTGTGGGAGTCCCTGGTCACTGGCTCCCCTTGAGTTTTTAACTCTCAAGAGTTGTACAGACAGAGCTTACAGCAATTTCTCAATTATGGCTCCAGTTTCTCTCCCTTGTCACTGGTTCCCATGATTCCCATAGACATTTCTTCTTCCTTTTTAAAAAAAAAAAAAGATTTTATTTATTTATTCATGAGAGACACAGAGAGAGAGAGAGAGAGAGAGGTAGAGACACAGGCAGAGGGAGAAGCAGGCTCCATGCAGGAAGCCCGACGTGGGACTCGATCCGGGACTCCAGGATCATGCCCTGAGGCAAAGGCAGATGCTCAACCACTGAGTCACCCAGGCGTCCCCCCATAGACATTTCTGTTGCAGTCAATTGTAATTCTCTGTATTTGTCTGCCACTCTCCCCAACTTGGGGGGCAGTGGTTTGCCCTTTGACCTCACTTCTTTTATGGATCTAAAAAGAGTTGCCAATTTTTCAGTTTGTTCAGCTTTTTCCTGGTTGCTAGGATGAAGCAGTGACTTCTTAGCTTCTTACATGCTTACAGAATTCCATCCAAATGTTTTGCAATGTAAAGACAACTAATATGTATTGAGCACCTGCCCTAAGTCAGATGGCTGTACCTGACCCATTTTCCATTTACTCCTTTCAACAGTCCTATAGAGAAGGCATGGTTCTCCCCATTTTGCAGGTGAGAAGTCAAGACTTGGAGTAAGGAGGCAGCTGGCCCAGTACAGAATGTACTAAGCGTACATTATCACTCACTCCACATCCCATGTGCACCCAGCTATATCCTCATGCTATAAATAAAGGAATAATGTATGCATCAAAAGCCATTTTCCATGTTTATAAAACCAACTCAGACTATAATATTTATGGATAAAGGACCTTTGTGTGATTTTACACTAAAGACATCTGTGTCGGTAAAGCCCCAGTATTGAGTTTTTAGCATACTGCTAGGCATAGACTGGGCATTTAATAAATTCTTGTCAAATAAATGAATGAATGAGTCTTCCAAGGCATGCTTTATGTATCAATACGGAATTATTTCACTAGGTCTGGCATTATGCTAAGTGCTTCACATTCCTTATCTCATGTAATCCTCTTAACAATGTCAGGGAGGTGCAATTATTTTTCCTACTTTTACTTTTGAGGAATCAGAGACTTAGAAAACCATGCTCAAGGTCACAGAACTAGTACTTCTCAAGGTGGGGTACAGCCCAGGTCTGTCAGGCTGCACAGTTCATGTCTAGACCTTCCAGACAGGAGGATGGTAGGGGCATCTTTCCCACACCTACCTGGGGTTAGCAGCCTCCCTGCGATGTTCCCACTAAGTACCTTGCATCCATTTCCATGCTCCTGCTCTTACCATGCCTTCTCTCACCAGGCAAGCTGCCCCCAGACTCGAGCCAGGACCCCACAGAACCACCTAGACTAGCAAATCAGGCTGAGGACAGGCTCAAGGGCTGCTGCCAAAACTGACTTTTAATATGGTCCAGGCAAGTATGGCAATGAGGAGGGGCTTGAGGTCCCTGCCTGGGGATGGACATGATCCTTGCTTCTCTTTCCTACTCTGAAATGTCAGAAAGACAGAGCACAGGATTATAGGGTCAAGCTCTGGAGACCTGGAGACCAAAATGGTCTTTACCATTTGCTGACTATCATCCTGGGAAAACCCTTTAATCTCACTGAGACTCAGTAGCCTCCTCTATAGCACAATAATCACAGTAAAAATAAAAAATTAATATGTCTTGAGGCTATTGTGCTAACTCAGTGAGACCAGGCTTAGGAAGAAGGTACTCTGTAACTGACACACCCGGCAAGTGACTCAGGTCTCAGAGCCCAGGACATGGGCCTTTGTTATGCCACACTACACCCCTTCATGAAGGGGAAGGGGGTGCCCTTCATAAATCAAGGTTACCCCAGGAGCTGGTATGCTGTCTAGGTCTGATTCCTGAATGTAACAGTTGAAATGGTAGGCAATGGAAGAGTTATACCATCCTGGGCTCTTCTGCCTACAGTCATCCCTTTGGAGGAGTGGGGTTGGCAGCCTATTTGAGGTCTCTACATCTTTAGAGACATAAGCACATTTAACCTCTCCTTGCTGTCTCTGGATGACCATGCACACTTCTCTCTCTGCTTCCTGCACAGGGCTACCAGTTCCTCTCCTCCCTTAGAGGGCAAGGTGGTGCCATTTTGAGTGACAGAGGGCCTTTTCCTCCCTCAGGACCCTACTACTCATGGTAAGATCCTCTGTTGTACCTCTTCTACCCTGGGACAGCCAAGGGTCTGCTGGGAGCAGTGGTGGATTAGTGAGAATTGGTTAATCCCTTAAACTACATTCCTCCTCACCACACACACACACACACACACACACACACACACACACACACAGTCATCCCCCTGGACTTCTGCACGAACTGTTGCTCAGATATTATGATCATCAGGCACTTCTTGGGCAACATGGCCTTTGACTCTGAACTGAGAAGTTTAACATATGACTTATGGCTCAGGATAGATACTGTGCTGTGTACAATACAGAACTCTTCATGTCCCTTCCCCACAAGTCTTGCTCTTTTAAGAAAGCATTTTCCTATCTCCTCTTGTGAAGAAGTAGGATCAGCCAGGGACATCCCTTAATGTTGAAAAATAGCTCTGAGGATAAACATTCTATTAGATCCCTATTGGATTTTATTAGATCTATTAGATAGTAATCAACCATCCCTCTGGGATCTTAATCCAAAGACAGTTGCCAAATATCCCAATGGTAAGTCAATATTTATGATCATGTTTATAATTAAATGTGTGTGTGTTTCATTTGTGCAAACCCCAGCCACAACAATTATAGGAGGATTCTTTATTGCCTCCCTCTGTCAGTGTTGGCGACTGAATCTCCCATACCACTGCAGAATAAAATGCAAATAAAACAAAATTACATCAACTGTTAAGTCTAAGTACTTCTTTATTTCTACTTTTGGGTGATAAAATTTCTCCTATTACTAGGAATTTAAAGGTGGTTGATTAAACTATATATTAATATCCAAAATAAGGAACCCAAATTTATCTTTATCATTTGTTAAAAAATATTTTGCATTTACACCTGGCAAAACATTGCACTAATACTACAAACACTCGACAGAGGCATCTGGATATTAATAATTGATTGTGGTAGGAGAGAGTGGCTGGCTCAGGAGAGAGACTCAGAAGAAGAGAGCATTTTACTAACAAATACTCCTTTGAAGTCCTCACTAAGAATACTAACATTTCTGCAACTTTAAGATTGTTATCCTAGGACCTTATTTCAAGATCCATCAACATCACAGATCTGCAGCTAGATGACACCTGAGGGATCATCTAGATGGTTCCTAATTTGACATATGAGTGAGCTAGGGTTATATCAGCACTAAATTAGAAATAAATTCGAGAAGAAAAGGCTTGGGTTTATACTTGTTTTTTAAAATTTTATTATTTATTTATTTATTTACTTATTTATTTATTTATTTTAAGATGTTATTTATTTATTCATGAGAGAGAGAGAGGCAGAGACACAGGAAGAGGGAGAAGCAGGCTCCATTCAGGGAGCCTGACGTGGGACTCAGATCCCAGGTCTCCAGGATCACGCCCTGGGCTAAAGGTGTCGCTAAACCACTGAGCCACCCAGGCTGCCCTAAAATTTTATTTAAATTAAATTTGCCAACATACAGTATAACACCCAGTGCTCATATTGATTTAAAGACATTCTGAGCACCGTTTATTCATCCACCTAAAATGTATTGAGCCCCTTCTATGTGTAGACACAGTGCTAGGCATCAAAGATACTAGGGAAAGACATGGTCCCTGCTTTCAAGGAACTGAGATAATCTATAAGATAGGCATTGCAATCCCCATTTTGCAGGTGGGAAAACTGAGGTTCAGAGAGGTTAAGTCCAATTTAATATGCAGTCAAATGCTCTACCCTTGAGCTATACCCCTAGTCCAATTTAATATGAATAGTGACAAGAAAGCAAGAATTCAACACGAGCCTATCAGATTTCTTTAGTTTAGACTTGGCCAGCAAATAAATTACCTCAAACATAGTGGCTTAAAACAATACCTATCTATTACCTCACAGTTTCTGTAGGTCAGAAGCTTAGGCACAGTTTCGCTGTGTTCTCTGCCCAGGGTTTCAGGAAGTTCAGATCAAGATGTCAGCCAGGACTGCAATCTCAGATGAGGCCTTGGCCCCTCTTCCAGGCTCCCTGGTTGGCAGAGTTCAGTGCATTCTGGTTGTAGAACTGAGGCCCGCAGTTCCTAGGGGCTGACCACCACTTCCTGCCTTGGGATCCCCTTCACAACACAGCATGTTACTTCTTTGGGGCCAACAGGAGAGCATCTATGCTGCTTCAAATCTCTCTTTCCAGAGAAGGCCTGGATTTGCTTTTGAAGTGTTTGCCTGATTAGGTCAGACCCTCTCAGGATAATCTATCTTTCAATTAACTTGAAGCCAATCTTTAAAAAATATTTTATTTTATTACTTTTTTTCATCATGGTAAGTGCACTCTAATCCCATCACCTATGTGACCTGTTCCTCCACCACCCCCCTACCTCCCCTCTGGGAACCATCATTTTGTTCTCTATAATTAAGAGTCTCTTCCTTGGTTTGTCTCTCTCTCTCTCTCTCTCTCTCTCTTTTTTCCCCTCTTTGCTCATTGGTTTTGTTTCTTAAATTCCACATATGACTGATATCTTATGGTATTTGTCTTGCTCTGATGTATTTCACTTAACATTAAGTGGCTTTACCTGTGTTGTTGCAAATGGCAGAATTTCATTACTTTGAATGGCCAAATAATATTCCATTATATATAGATAGCACATCTTCTTTATCCATTCATCTATCAAAGGATACTTGGGCTGCTTCCATAATTTGGCTATTATAGATAATGCTGCTATAGACACAGAGGTGCAGGTATCCCTTTGAGTTAGTATTTTTGTATTTTTGTGGGGTAAATACCGAGTAGTGCAATTATTAGATGGTAGGGTAGATCTATTTTCATTTTTTTGAGGAACTTCCATACTGTCTTCCACAGCAGCTGCACCCATTTGCATTCCCACCATTAGTGCACAAGGGTTCCCCTTTCTCTGCATCCTCACCAACTACCTGTTGTTTCTTGTGTTGTTGATTTTAGCCATTCTGACAGGTATGAGGTGATATCTCACTATAGTTTGATTTGCATTTCCCTGATGATGAGTGATGTTCAGCATTTTCTCATGCATCTGTTGGCCATCTAAATGTCTTCTTTGGAGAAATGTCTGTTCCTGTCTTCTGTCCATTTTTAAAATTAGATTATTTGGGTTTTGGGTGTTGAGTTTTATCAATTTTTTATATATTTTGGATACCAACCCTTTATCAGATATGTCATTTGCAAATATCTTCTCTTATTCAGTGGGTTGCCTTTTAGTTTTGTTGATTGATTCCTTTGCTGTGCAGAAAGTTTTTATTTTGATATAGTCTTAATAACCTATTTTTGCTTTTGTTTCCCTTGTCTCAGGAGACATATCTAGAAAAAAGTTGCTATGGCCAATGCCAGAGAAATTATTGCCTTTGCTCTCTTCAACAATTTTTATGGTTTCAGGTCTCACAGTTAGGTCTTTAATCCATTTTGAGGTTTTTTTGATGTGTGTATGGGTGAAAGAAAATGGTCCTGTTTCATTCTCTTGCATGTAGCTATCCAGTTTTCCCAACACCATTTGATGAAGAGACTTTTTCCCATTAGATATTCATTTTTTCTCTGTTGAAGATCAATTGACCATATAATTGTGAGTTTATTTCTGGGCTTTCTATTCCGTTCCACTGACCTATGTGTCTAGTTTTTATGCCAGTACCATACCATTTTAATTACTCGTGCTTTGTATTATAACTTGAAGACTGGAATTCCAGTACCTCTAGTTTTGTTTTTCTTTTTCAATATTGCTTTGGCTATTTGAGGTCTTTGTGGTTCCACGCAAATTTTGGGATTGTTTGTTTTAATTCTGTGAAAAAATGTTGATGTTGTGTTAAATCTGTAGGTTGCTTTGTGTAGTGTAGACATTTTAACAATATTTGTCCTTCCAACCCATAAGCATGGAATGTCTTTCCATTTCTTGGAGTCATCTTGAATTTCTTTCATCAGTGTTTCATCGTTTTCAGAGTCCAGATCTTTCACCTCTTCAGTTAAGTTTATTCCTAGATATTTTATTGTTTTTGTTGCAGTTGTAAATAGGATTGTTTTCTTAATTTCACTTTCTACTTCATTATTAGAGTATAGAAATGCAGCAGATTTCTGTATACTGATTTTGTATCCTGCAACTTTACTGAGTTCGTTGATCAGCTCTAATCATTTTTCAGTGGAGTCTTTAAGGTTTTCTGTATACTATCATCTTGTCTGCAAATAGTGAGAGTTTTACTTCTTCCTTACCTATTTGGATACCGTTTATTTCTTTTTGTTGTCCAATTGCTGAGGCTAGGACTTCCAGTACTATGTTGAATAAAAGTGGTGAGAGTGGACATCCTTGTCTTCTTCCTGACCTTAGGGGAAAAGCTCTGTTTTTCACCATTGAGTATGAGTATGATGGTTGTGGGTTTCCTATATAAAGTCTTTCTTATGTTGAGTTATATTTCCTCTAGACCTACTTTGCAGAGCATTTTTATCATGAATGTTGTACTTTGTCAAATGCTTTTTCTGCATCTATTGAAATGATCATATGGTTTTTATCTTTTCTCTTATTGATGTGATGTATCATGTTGATTTTTCTGAACCACCCTACATCCTGGGAATGAATCCCACTTGATTGTGGTGCATGAATTTTTTTAATGTATTGTTGGATTTGGTTTGCTAATATTTTGTTGAGAATTTTAACATCATATAATGAGAGATATTGGCCTGTAATTCTCTTTTTTTGTGTGGTAGTGTCTTTATCTGGTTTTGGTATCAGGGAGATACTGGACTCAGAATGAATTTGGAAGTTTTCTTTCCTCTTGTTTTTTGGAATAGTTTGAGAAGAATAGGTATTAACTCTTCTTTAAGTGTTTGATAGAATCCACCTGTGAAATCCTGGACTTTTTTGGTGGTGGTGGTGGTCGGGGGGGTGTTTTCTGATTATTCATTCAATTTCATTGTGGCAGTTGGTCAGCTCATATTTTCTGTTTCTTACAAAAAAAATCATATCATGTAAGTGCAATGAGATTGGTGGGGGAATATTTGAGGGAAACTTCAAGAAGTGATATTTCAAAGGGATGTTTAGGAGAAAATAACACACCTTTGAGTTTTTGTCTCCAATGCCTAGCACCATCCTAAGGCACACAGTAGACCCTTGCTTGAAAACTGTTTGTTGATATGAATGACTATGTAAGTGTTTTCTAGGTAGACAAAGGAAAAGAACATACTATGTAGGTGGAATTTCATTTACGCAAAATTTGAAGCCACTTGTTATATTCAAGATCAGTGAGAAAGATCAGATTATTTAAACATGCAAGGCAAGATGTGGCAAGAGAAGAAGAAAATAATGGGGCCAGAACATGGAACATTGTGCTAAGGAGGCAGGACCTATCTGTAAATAAAGGGGAACACTGGAGAGTTTTAAGAAAGTGAAAGGAATGAGATTTTGTTTGAGAAAGTTTGAGTACAATATGAAGGCTAGTTTGGCGTGAGGGTGAGGTGGTTGAGAGGGAGGTTAACCCAGGACTGTAGGAGTTAGTGCTAGGTGGTCTTACAGTGCAAGTGAGGGAGGAGGAAGATCTACACTAAGGCAATGGCAGTGGGATGGAGAAAAGGAATGGCTTCTGAAGCTGGTTAGGAAGCAGAATTGCCAGAACAGCATGCCTGACAGGTCTGAGGAATGAAGGAGCCATGGAGGATAACCCAAGGATGATTCTGACTTAGGATGTGGGCAAATGTTGGGACCAACAATTAAGCTTGAAGTCTAAGAGAAAGAATAGGTTTGAGGAAGAGGAAGAAGGGTTGGCGGTGATGGTGAGAAAAGGGCAGCTGTGGATAACAAATATATTTAGGGACACGTTGAGTTTGAGGTGCCTGTGGAATATCCTCATAGAGAAGTTCAAATAGAGGCAGTTGAATTCTTAGCTCTGGAGCTCAACGGAGCTGGATACACATCGGAGTCCCCAGCTCCCGTGTAAGCCATCAAGTCCAAGCAATGGATAATCATGAAGGGACAGGGCATAGAGTAAGAAAATAGAGACGCTGAGGATGAAACCATAAGTCCCCAACTGCAATGTCGAGGGCAGAAAACATGAGCTAGAGACAAAGGCTCGTGAGGCTCTGAGGGGACTGTGGCTCTGGAAATACATAGTTAGGTCAAAACACAAACAAGTAATAAAGGGAGAGGCTGCTTCGTTGTTGGAAGAAATCATGCTCATGAAAATCCTTGCTGGTATGTCACTGGCTTGAGCTGTAAAAAATACAGAGAGGGCAAAACCCACCACGCCATGTGTAATTTAAACAAACACACAACTCTAAGTAAATTAGCTGGTAGAGCAGACTGTTGCAGATTTCCTTAATTGGGTTAGGAAATCCTTGTTTTCACTGAGGTTTCTTTCTTTCTTTTTCTTTTTTCTTTATTCTCTTTCTTTTTGAAGAAAAAAAAAGAACTTTGAGTTAAAATGTATTATTCTCCTTTGATCTCTCTAATGAAGAGATTTGACCCAAGTATTCATCAGCCCTTAATGAAAATCAGTGATGTTCCTCTTAACTTTCCATGGTTTGTTTTCTCACAACTTTAAAGAACAAAGGAATATATTTCATAAGATCATCAAGAATAAACAGAATTTCACAAGAAGAGAAATCACTGTGGAAAAACAAAATTGAAAAAGGGACAAAAAAAAGGGACAGATCCATTTCTGTTCAGTTTTTCTTTGCTTGTGCTCAGACTCTTGACCAAAAAAACCTACAAATGCCAGCAGTTGCTCTGCCTCACCAAAATGTGGATATGCTTCAAACACATCCAAAGAAGGACAATATACTTAATTGAAAAATATATGTATATATATAATATATAAAAAGATAGAATCAACCAAGTGTGTGTCAATTCATCACCATCTCAGACCTCATTATCCAGAGCAGGTACCCACGGATAATGAGTTAGTCAAGGCACAGCCTTGCTGAAATGCAGAGATTCAAGTGCCAAGAAGTAAATCTCTCCCTGCTTTCTCTTCTGCTCCCTGGAGTCTGATGTCTTGCTGAGTGGCTGGGCAGGTATTCACATTCTTGGTGACTTGGAGAAGGCTGAAGCTTTGGCAGCGCAGCAGTAACACATGCACACACTCATTTCGGTCCTCCCCAATTCACTGAAACAGACTTGTTTACTTCAGTTGGAATGACAAAACTTTAAGTTCTAGAATGAGGCTGAGGATGTTTATGTGAAATTATCCTAGTTTGCTGCTAGTTAGTTAGCAAGTGGCTATTGTGGCTGGGCTCACAAGGAATGGCAGGTTGGTCACTGGGGCTTGACCCTTGATCAATGGGGCTCATGACATGGTAAAGAGAGATCTGACCCAAGGACAGGGGAAGACCCAACGAGGAATAGCAGTGGCAGTAGCAGCCAGGGATGGGAGATGCCAGCAGCTTTGCAGCCTGTGCAAACAGAGAACTGAGGCTGTCAGCCCACAAGTCAGAGCAGAGTGGACCCAAAGAAGAAAGCACATGATGTTGGAAAGAATGGGAAAGGACAGCGTATTTTTTTAGTGAGAATGGAAGAGCCACACACCCTCCTCCACCCCTCCCCAGCATGACTGGTGTTTTGCTTTGTTAAGCTCTTTGTGAAGGTATCCCAATATGGAAACACTCCAGAGTCTGTACGTTCATAAGAAAATCTATTCATCGTTCCCACCAAAAATGTATTTGAATGTCAGCAATAAGTGGTTTCTCATGTGGAAGGGAAGGAGGTCGGATCTGAGTACTTGTATCTCTTGGCATGTGGATGTTTGAAATTAAAGCAGAGGTGAAAATGGGCAATGGTATGAGGTCCAAATCCTGGTCCTATACCACTTATGATATGACTTTGGATAGGTGCTTAATATATCAAACTTCACTCTTCTCATCTGTATAGTGGGAATTGTAATAATCCAGACCCATAATCCTGTATCAGCAATTCTGAAACGCAAACTTCTGAAAAACATATTTAAAAAAAAAACTTACAACAAATTCACTTGATGGCAAAACCTGAACTGATGTAACACCTTATATAGTTTTGTTTATCCCATTAAACATGATGATCTGTATGTTTGCTGCAGAAATATTAATTTTTTGATGATGGATGTTGCCCTAGACCTTAGGAGGAGGTATTATCAAAAATGTGGTATATATGGATTTGCCTCTCAGAAATCTGAAGAATTCTGAATTCTGAAGCATGCTGGGGCTCTGGATGGAATCTGGACAAGAGATTGGGGACCTGTTCCTTTGGGGCTGTCAGAAGTACCAAGGGAGATAATGTGTGTGAGGTTGCTTGTCACATTGCCTGGCACTTTGTAAATGCTCAGGAAATACAAAGTAGACTGTATTATTAAAACACACACAAAGAAGGGGTGATTCTGCTCTTGTTCTTGGCACTCTGGAATTCAGGGAAATGTCAAGGGAAATATCAAACCAAACTCCCCTTCATTGGCCCTGTCATGAGGAACCCACGCTTGGTGAGGAAAGTACCTCTCTAGTGGGAAGCTTATGTACCATGTCCTGGTTGGTGCTGTGGAGCTGAGACCAAAAGCCTAAAGCCAAAGGAAAAAAGTTCCAAGTGCACAAGATCCAACAATTACAAGAGGGAATGAAAGAAGGTCTGAAAATGGACATACTGCCTCCCAAAGGTGGTGCGACCTGATAGATGGAAGCTCAACTTTGGAGCCGAGGAGACTTCAGTCCTAGCCCTGGCCTCCTTAGTGGTGGGAATTGCTGGGTCTCAGTTTCCTCACATGTAAAATGGGCAAACAGCACATACTTGAAGGTTTCATCACAGTGGTAAAGCACTCTGTGTGGAGCTTGGCACATAGAAGACACTCAACAAACATAGGTGGGCAGACACCTGCATCCCCATGTAGACTGAGTGACAGAGAAAACCAGAGTGACTACCAAATACAGTTCTGTCTGCCCTAAATTGGCCAGCATGCCCCTGAGGAAAGGTTAAAGCCTTATCCCTTCTGTGAAAGTAAGGCCAAGAGGACCAAGCAGAAGGGTTTTCAGTTCTTGAAGAGCTGTAAGCCCACAGCAGAGGGCACTGAGCCTGGATTCTTCTCTGCCAACAAGATAGTCACCCGGGCCTCTTTTGGGGACCTCTGATTCAATATGACAGGAATGTACCACATCAGGTTGGGGATTACAAGGTGATTTGCAGACACACAGATAGTCAATAAAGCTCATTCACACCCTGAATCCAGGTTTTGGCTGGATTACTAAGTCCCAGTTTGACTCTAAGCCTTATAAAGGAATAATTTTAAGGTGTACTTGGGAGAAAGTTTTTTTTTTTCCTGTCAAAGTGAATCTTTTCATGAAGGAGGACCATTTATCCAGATTATCACCTTGTCCTCATATGCCCGAATCAGCACACAAAAAGTAAACATATTCGTAACAGAGGGTGGCCTTGAGACTATCCATAACCAATGCCTGGTTTTCTATAGTTAGAGACTTTGACTTATATAATCACATTTTCTTCAGACCTGAGCCATGGGACTTGAGAAATGTCAGGTGTGAGACATTTTCAACCTCGTGGCTTTCCTAAGCACAATTGCTTTCCATTTTCTACCCATTTTGATTGGAGGTGAGGATCTTCCCCTCTCCCACCCTCCTATGGACCTCAGAGGCTCAGCTCATTCCAGGTGAGTCACAGCAGAATTGAGAACACACTTTCACAGCCTGTCCCCTACCCCAGCATGAAGAGGCTTCCCAAACCATCCTTTGAATGGCACCTCTCCCTGAAATCACTCCTGTCATGTGAGAGCAAGATGGCTCAACAGATAGACCAAAGGTGTGACCAAACAAGCCTCTGACAATGGGAGAAGGGATGGAAAATGAACATAAGAGAGAAAAGGGAATTTTTTAGAAATAATTTGACGTTTGATTAATTTCTTCAAGCATCAGTGTAAAATAAATATCCAAGAGTCCATAATGGTACAAATAAATGTTGGAAAAAATAGATACTTGTAGGAGAAAGGACAGGTCTTCCTTATAAAAGAATTCCATTTAATACAGAAATAAAGAAAAAAAAAACAGAAAATCACCATTAGAATACCATGGTAATAATTGCTGCAGGCAATTCATTGATGGAGGCTAAAATTAGCAGGCACAAGTTTGAGGAGAAACAGGATATTTGCATAGTTTCAAAATAGTTTTCTCATCGTAATAATTACAAAGAGAAAAGGAGTAACTTCACAGTGGGGAAACCCAGCAGATACCACCCTATCCAAGTAATTGAGGTGCCTACCACCAGTATAAAGACACTTCGACACATGGACCCCTGATTATTTTGCACTGAGAAAGGTATGCTTGCCCAAAATGCATAATTTCAGCTCAATCATGAGACATTGAACCAGCTCACATTAAGGGACAGTCAACAAAACAATCGATTAGTGCTTCCAAACTGTCAAGGTCATAATAGGCAACGAAAGTCAGAGAGAGGGATATCATAGATTGGCTCCAACCACACCTGGTGATTAAATGCAGCATGGTATTATCTGGATAGGGTAATGGAACAGGAAAAGGACACTTGTGGAAAAACTGATGAAATCTGAACAAAGTCAGTAGTTTAGTTAATAATATTGTGCTTTTTTAATTTCTGAATTTTGATCATTGTACATTGGTTATTGCTAGATGTTAGCATTTGGGGAAGCCAAGGGAAGCAAGCAAAGGAGTGCTCTGTATTATTTGTGCAACTTTTTCTCTAAGTGTAAAATTATGACAAAATTATGTCAAAAGGTTTTTTTTAAGCATAAAGTAATGGGTCTGTTGTAGGGCCTCCTTGCCTTGTTGAATAGTTTGGTATTATTTCTTTTCTTTTTTTTTTTTAAGATTTTATTTATTTATTCATGAGAGACACAGAGAGAGAGGCAGAGACACAGGCAGAGGGAGAAGCAGGCTCCCTGCTCTATCCCAGGATGCAGGATCATGACCTGAGCCAAAGGCAGACACTTAACCACTGAGCCACCCAAGTGCCCCTGGTTTGGTATTATTTATATTGTGAATTCCATATTGGGGATGAGGGAGGAAAGATGAGGCACAAGGTTCATTTCTGGGCTCAGGGCCTAGAAGTGCTGCTCTGGGCAAATTGACTTTGTCCCTGGAAATTCACCAGGCAGTTCTGTTCCTCACCCAAGCCCATTTCTTCCTTCCTTGTAGACTAGAAGAACCTAGAAACCCCTGCTACTGCATCACCACACCCTCTTCTGGGATGGCTCTCAGGGCTTGGGCTCCTGACCCCCCCAGGTGTGGCCATACTTTATGCTGTCGATAGGGCAATCCCACCAGAATAGACCATTCAACCTTAATTCCATAGACAGAGCCTGCATGCTTGGGGACAGGGTCATTTCCTTAGAGTAATAAGAAACCTATTTCGCAGGTTGTAAGAATTAGATGAGATACTCTGTGGTAGACATAGGTGGATCTTGAAAACATTATATGAACTGCAATAAACCAGATGCAAAAGGATAAGTATTGTATGATTCCACTTATATGAGGTACCTAAAGGAGGCAAATTTATTGTGATAGAATAGAGGTTATTACCAGGGCCTGAGGGAAGAGAGAAATGAGGACTCCTTGCTTAGTGGATACAGAGTTTCTCTTGGGATGGTGAAGTTCTAGAGAGGAATAGCTGTGAGGGTTGTACAACATAATGAGTGTATTTACTGAGACTGATTGCACACTGAGAAATGGTTACAGTGGTAATTTTTATATTACCTACATCTCATACAATAAAAAATATTTTTTTTTATTAAAAGAATTAGCTGAGATGATAAAAAGCTCCCAGAAAACCCTGGCCCATAGCAGACACTCACATACCATTCACTTCCTCCCTCACTGAAGTTTCAAAAAATAGAACTATTACATAGTTGTTTAAAGTGATTTTTTTTAAAAAATTATTTATTTATTTTAGGGAGAGAGCAAATGATTTGGGGGAGGGGCAGAGGGAGAAGGAGAGAGAATCTTAAGCAGACTCTCCGCTAAGTGCAGAGCCCCACGCGGGGCTCCATCTCATGACCCTAAGATCACCACCTGAGCCAAAATCAAGTCAGACACTCAACTGACTGTGCCACCTACGCACCCCTCAAGGTGATTTTTGACTATAGCAGCCATATATGATTTTTACAATTGATCATATTCTTAATTCCACTATGACCTGGTTTTCAACATTTATTTTTTACTCTAGGCAACACTAAGACTGCATTAAGACTGCATGAGGACACTGCTTGGGATTTACCCCAAAGATACAGATGCAATGAAACGCCTGGACACCTGCACCCCGATGTTTAGAGCAGCAATGTCCACAATAGCCACACTGTGGAAGGAGCCTCGGTGTCCATCGAAAGATGATGGATAAAGAAGCTGTGGTCTATGTATACAATGGAATATTCCTCAGCCATTAGAAACGACAAATACCCACCATTTGCTTCAACGTGGATGGAACTGGAGGGTATTATGCTGAGTGAAGTAAGTCAGTCGGAGAAGGACAAACATTATATGGTCTCATTCATTTGGGGAATATAAATAATAGTGAAAGGGAATAGAGGGGAAGGGAGAAGAAATGGGTGGGAAATATCAGAAAGGGAGACAGAACATAAAGACTCCTAACTCTGGGAAACGAACTAGGGGTGGTGGAAGGGGAGGAGGGCGGGGGGTGGGGGTGACTGGGTGGCGGGCACTGAGGGGGGCACTTGACGGGATGAGCACTGGGTGTTATTCTGTATGTTGGCAAATTGAACACCAATAAAAAAAAAGACTGCATGAGGATTTTTTTTGTATATATATTTTTTATTGGAGTTTGATATGCCAACATATAACTTAACACCCAGTGCTCAGTCAAGTGCCCCCCTCAGTGCCCGTCACCAAGTCACCCCAACCCCCCACCCACCTCCCTTTCCACTACCCCTTGTTCATTTCCCAGAGTTAGGAGTCTCTTATGTCCTGTCACCCTCACTGATATTTCCCACTCATTTTCTCTCCTTTCCCCTTTATTCCCTTTCACTACTTTTTGAAATTTTTTTTAATAGCAGGTTTGAATGTCCTTTAAGAACATTTCTGTCACCAGTAAAAGGTAAAACTAAATTGACTGTGTGACTGATTCACATGCCGCTGTGAGTACATGTGGCAGCCATGGCTATTGGTACAACTTTACCAATATGTTTGCAGCTATTCTGCAATTCTATTGATTAGTTAAATCATGTCCCTTCTCAGATTTGCCCAACCACTTCCAACCCTCGCCTCACCTCTACTGCCATTGCCGCTGCCACCACTTCCAACCAAGGACACACAAGCCCCGTGGGAGAGATAGCTTCATACCTGGACTCTCAGCCTAGGTTTGGCATCGCTTGTGTGGCCAACTTGAAAATCACCCTTAGAGCTAGTATTGTCATGACATCTCAATGCCGCTGAGCGGGTGGCCAAACTCCGCTAATAGGTGAACACAGGCTGACATTTCATTGCTCTTATCACTCAGCCCTGTTTTCTGGCGAGGTTCCCCACTGCCTGATGAGACTTTAACCCTCAGCCTTTTGTTAAATGAGGCTTACGTGCGGGGTCCTGGCCTTGGACGCCAGGGTGAGGCACTGTCTTGCAGAATAGTTCTGTTTTATGGTTTTCTGTGGTGGAAAATTGTATTGTTCCACATTTTAGCTTTGGTTTTGTAATCACTGATTATATAATGAATTCTGATTCCGTGCCTGCAAAATTCATCTGCACTGTTAAAGACACAAGAGAATATAGCTGCTTTAGAACACACAGATATAGAGACTCTGCGTTCATGCCTCCCACCCCTCCACCCTTCCCGTTAATCTCATGAAACATCAGCCTCGCATTGTACTACAGTCTGGGGGGAATGGGATGGCAGGGGCACAGCATGACACCTTCTTCACTTCTGTACAAAGAGTAGTAGATTCCAGAATGATTTGAAATGTACTTTCATAAAACATATGCTACCTTTAGTTGGCTAACTCAATCTGCCTCAATCATCTCTTGAAAGCCTGTGTCCTTGACCTCAAGATTAGAGTTGCCAGATAAAATACACAACTCCCAGTTAAATTCCAATCGCAGATAAGCAGTGAATCCTTTTTTATTTTATTTTAAAGATTTTATTTATTTACTCATAGAGACACACACACACAGAGAGAGAGAGAGAGAGAGAGAGAGAGAGAAGCAGAGACACAGGCAGAGAGAGACACAAGCAGGCTCCATGCAGGGAACCTGACGCAGGACTCGATCCCGGGTCTCCAGGACCATACCCCAGGCTGCAGGCGGTTCTAAACCGCTGCGCCACCGGGGCTGCCTAGTGAATCCTTTTTTAGTGTAAGTATGTCCCAGATACTGTGTGGGCCATACTATGCTAACAAATTATTCCTTATTTATTTGAAATTCAAATTTAGCTAGGCATCCTCTTATTTATATTTGCTAAATCTGACAACCCTACTCAAGATCAGACTTTTGTCATTGTCCTATCCACTAGGTCTGTCCTTGTGGAACTCCCATAATCCCTTCTGCCAAGAAGCCTGAGACAGAATGAGGCAAAGGAAGAATCTTAATCACACTTGGCTTTTTGTTCTTATCTAGCTCCAAGCATCACAGATCTGCATTAAATTCATAAATAAATTAAAATCTTTCATTTGGACAGCTGAGGTTTAGTTCATTTTTATCATGAAAGATTTAGCAAGATTGGATCCCATTGAGAAGAAGGATGGTGTGAAGAGGAAAGAATGATCTAGGGATGAAGAGACCTGGCCAGTTACCCCAGGTGAGGGAAATCTTAAAGGATTAGATTAAATGACCTCTAAAGTCCCTTCCAGGGCTAAAAATGCTATGACTCCATCTTCAAAAAGCCTGAAACTGCCAAACTACGTTCTTGAAATCACAATTGTAGATGGAAACATTCTTAAACATCGGAAAGTTTTTATTTATGCTGAAAATTTTTAGTAAGTTGCTTACCAAGTATCCATCTGAGAAGAGTACAAATCTTGACATCCTCAGAACTCTTGCTATCACATTAAATATTTTGTGCAAACTCTTTTACTTAATTAGTATTCAGGGGCAAGATTTGCCTGTCAGAATACTCTAACAGAATTTTCTACACGTCTCACATTCTTAAATGATTTTGGTAAAACCCAACAATCTAAATTGAAGCTTTAAACATGGACTCAAGTCATTAGTAGTTACTATGAGGAGAGACCAGTATGATGTTGGGTGGAAGGAAGATATTTAATGGAAATATTCTTAATGTAGGCCGGAAATACATACTAAGGAAAGAGGCACATAGGTGAGCATACTATTCATTCTTCCCAATCAGATTCAACAAACATATTGAGCACATGCTCCATCCCACACACTCCTCTGGCTTCCACCTCCATTTATAAATGTTTATGGCTTCCAAATCTTCATGTCCACATTTCTCCTAAGTTATAGAACCACATTTCCAACTCCCTGCTAGAAATTCCCACCTGGATGTTCCACAGCCACCTCAAACTCAGTAAATCAAAAATAAAATTCCTATTATCCTCACCCACAACCTGCTCTCCTCAAACTTGGCTAATGTTATTGTTATTCATTGTCATTATTAGCACAAGCTAGAACTCTGGTAATTACCTTCACCCTGAGTCAATAGGCTACCAGTCCACTCAAATCTATCTTCTAGATGTCTCTGGAATCTTTGTCCCCTTTATTCATTTGAAGGCTATGGTCTAATTCAAGTCCTCTTATCCAGACTACTGCAGGTAGTAGTCCTCAGAATCTTTCCCACATATGTGCACAGAGGCAGAGTGGCAGTTCTCACGTATGGCTCTGACCATCTTGTCATAAGATGGCCCTGCTCACGACAGCTGTCCACTGCCTGGAGGAGACCATTCAAACTCTCACATGGTCAGTGTGGCCTTTTGACTTCTGACCACAGCTGACTACTCCAAACTTCATCTCCCTTCTCAAATCTCTAACGCCCACCAATTCATCATTTCCCTGTACAGTATCTCCTTCCTAGCTTGCCTATACTGATCCCTTTATGGAAATACTCCTTCCTCATCTTCTCTGGCTGGCAAATTCCTATTCATCCCTCATGACCTTCTTCAACTGTTACCTCTGGGCAGGCTTCTCCGCCTACCTAGTCCCCTTACTTCACCACCTGCCCTGTTAATGACTCCTCCCCCTATGAGGCCTCAGCACATTGTTCATACCTTAATTGTACTGCTAATTCTTCGCATTACAATTAGGTACTTTTCATCTGCTTCCTCTACTAAACTAAGAACCTTTTGAAGATTGGGCCATGGTTTATTTGGCTTTGCATCCCTAAAACCTAGCAAAAGGGCCTGGTTTTAGGCATGTGCTCCATAAACATTATTTGGGAAGTGGGGGATGGATAAATGAAATAAAAAAGAAATGGCATTTTTAGATAGGTATTGTCCTAGGTGCTTTACCTCATTTCTTTCCTTTAACAACTCCATAGAGAAATCTAGATACTACTATTACCTCCATCTTATAGATTAAGAAACCAAGAATTTCAGTAACTTGCCAAGTCCGAGTAGTTAATAAGTAATATGGCCCACACATGGCTTTTGTCCTCCAGATTCCTTCCATTCTCAACTACGTGGGGGTATTAAGGAGCAAAGAAGGGGTCAAATGTCAAGAGGCCTTAAGAAGCACTATAAGGAGTAGGGATGTTTTACAGGTTGGATAATCTGTTTCTCAATTATTATTATTATTATTATTTTGTTTCTCAATTATTAGAAACACATTACTAATTAAGTGTTCTGTAAATATTTAATTCCAGGCTTCCTGGTCTTTATATTTATTTTTTACATTTTTTTATTATTATGAAATATTTGCTATTACAGAAAGACTACGTAAAACACGTATAGTTTCAGAATAATTACTACATGTGTAACTTCTACCCATGTCAAGAAGTAGAATTGCCAGTGCCTTTGAGCCTGGCCCCTCTTATCTCTCTTCCTGAGCACCGGAGGAAACACCATACTGACTTGTGTGATAATCATCATTTCCTTGCTTTTATTTGTTGCTTTGTTACATAGACAAATAGAGATATACATTAGATATAGATATATAGTATATCTTTCCATACTTTCCTATTGCTGTTATGACAAATTACCATAAATTTAGTAGCTTAAAATTATCCTAGAACAGGGTCAGAAGTCTAGGACTCTGAAGGGCTGTGTTCCTTCTAGAGGCTCTGGGGAGGAATCTGTTATCTTGCCTTTTCCAGCTTTTATAAAGGTTGCCTACACTCCCTTGTCTTGTAACCGGTTCCTCTATCTTTGAAGTTAGCCGCATGCCATCTTCTGTCCTCTCTGCCCTCTGCTTCTGTTCTGTCCTCTGTATGACTCTAACTCTCCTACTTCCCTCTTAAAGAGGACCCCTTTGATTGGGCTCAACTGGATAATTCAGAATAATCTCCCTATCTTATGATTCTTAACTTAGACACATTTGCAAAGTTCCTTTTGCCACATAAGTTAACATGGGATTAGGATCTGGACATCTTTGGGGGCCATTATCCAGCTTATCACAAACAACCCCTTTTAGTAATTTCCTTTAGTTCTTTTTTTTTTAACTTTATATGTGTCGACTCATATGGTATATATTCTTTTGCTCAGTAATCCAATTATATTTAATGTAGTTATTTATATATTAGGATTTAAAACTGCCATTTCATTTATATTTGTCCCATCTATTATGTGTTGCCTTTTCTTTCTTTTTTGTGTTATTGGATTGGTAAAACAAAACAAAACAAACCCTAAAAATTATTCCATCCTTTTCCTTCTACTAGTATGAAAGTTATATACTCTCTATTTTTTAGCGATTACCCAAGAAATTAATATACATCCTTAAAGTCTAATAATCAATACCTTTACCCTTCTCCCATATAGTCTAAAAGCCAAAAAACATTTTAATTCCATTTATGTTACCCTCCCTGACATGCTATTGTCAGATATTTTAATTCCATCTTGTTTTTGGGGATCCCTGGGTGGCTCAGTGTTTAGTGCCAGCCTTTGGCTCAGGGCGTGATCCTGGAGTCAGGGATGGAGTCCCCTGTCAGGCTCCCTGCATGGAGCCTCCTTCTCCCTCTGCCTGTGTCTCTGCCTCTCTCTCTCTGTCTCTCATGAATAAATAAAATCTTTTAAAAAAATTCTATCTTGTTTTTATTGTTTATTTTGTCCTTCTAGACATTATTATCGTTGTCTTATAAAGCTGATGTTTACTTAGATATACCCACATGCTTACCCTTTTGTTTGCTCTTTTTCTTTTATTTCAGGCCTCCCTGTGAGATGACCTTCATTCTACTTAAAGGAAAGGTCGTAAATTCAAATGCACTTGTGGCAAACTCTCTCAGCTTTGATCTGCCTAAAAATGACTTTATTTTAACCTTATTTCTGAGATACTTTTGCTGGGTGTAGAATTCTATGGATTGGCAGTTATTTACATACATTAATGGTTCATTACACTCATACATTAATGGCTTCCTTTGTTACTTCTTTTGTCACTATTTAGAATTCAATTATTTTCTAGTTACCACTACTTTGAAGATCATCTTTTTCTTTGGTTGATTTTAGGATCTTGTTTGTCTTTGGTCTGTTTAAGTTTCATGATGAGTCTTGGTGTGGATATCATTTTATTTTTCTTGCTCACCATTTTTGCATCCACAGGTTGATATTTTTGATTGATCAATTCTGAAAAACCCTGAGCCATTATCTCTTTAAATGTTACCTTTATCTAAGCTCTTCTTTCTTCTCTTTTAGAGGTCTGATTAAATGAATACTACATCTTTTCATTCTGTTCTCTGTGCCTCTAACGTCTCTTTTTTATTTGCTTTGTGTGTCTCTGAACTATTACTAATTTTTCTAATCCACATTTTAGTTTTCTAATTCTATCTTTAGTTGTGTCTAAACTCTTTATGTGTACTGAGCTTTTAGTTTTGGTTATTATATTTTATATTTTGAGTTCTGTTTCTTTCTTTTTCAAATCTGCTAGGTCACTTTATATTGTTTCCATTTCTGTATATATATTTTCTTTCTTTCTTTCTTTCTTTCATTTTTTCTTTCTTTCTTTCTTTCTTTCTTTCTTTCTTTCTTTCTTTCTTTCTTTTTTTCTTTCTTTCTTCTTTCTTTCTTTCTTTTTTTCTTTCTTTCTTTCTTTCTTTCTTTCTTCTTTCTTTCTTTCTTTCTTTCTTTCTTTCTTCTCCTTATATATACATATATTTTTAAGATTTTATTTATTTATTCATGAGTGACAGAGAGAGAGAGAGAGAGAGAGAGAGAGAGGCAGAGACACAGGCAGAGGGAGAAGCAGGCACCATGCAAGGGAGCCTGACGTGGGACTTGATCCTGGGTCTCCAGGATCACACCCTGGGCTGCAGGCAACTCTAAACCGCTGCACCACCAGGGCTACCTCTTCTCCTTATATTTTTTTTAACTTAGTAAGCATAGTTGGTTTTATAGATTGTGTCTAGTATTTTCAAAATCTGAAGTCTTTGGAGGTCTCTTTTTATCCAGTTCTCATTCTTTATGGTTTGTCCTTGTAGGCTTAGACATTTTTGACTATATACTGCTTATTGTCTTTGAAAATTTATTTCAGGGGTATTCTTTGAATCCTAGGATGACACAAATTTTCTCCCGAAAAAACTTTCATTTGTTCTGCTAGGCACACAGGGGCACTTTAAACTAAATTACTTTACACTAAATTTACAACATGAGATGCTTTAATGATTCTGTTTTGTTTTTACTTATTTATTGATCGCCAAAGTGATATGGACTTGGAAGCTATGAAAGTACCAACTTGCAGTTATAACTTGTCAGAGCAGGTTCCTACCATTATCAATTGTCGTGCTTTGCTCATCATAAGGGCAACTTATCCTGTAATCTCCTGGGCCTGAGAGGGGAGGTATATTTACTTTTCATTTCACCCTAGCCCTGAGGGTTTGACCCATACTAGTGAGGGGACGGGCAGGCCCTAAGCTTTTTTCTGTCTCCCTGGAGAAGCTCTCAGAACCTAAGTTCAAGTTTGCCTAAATTGGCAAAAGTTCTTAGTTCAAAAATAGCTTTCAGGTGCCACTTAACTTTCAGAGATTGTCTTTCCCTTTGGTTTTAGAGTTTTTAACTAATTTCCTAGATCTTTGATGCTTTTAAGAAGTTTAAAAAAATGGAATCCCTGGGTGGCACAGCGGTTTGGCGCCTGCCTTTGGCCCAGGGCACGATCCTGGAGACCCAGGATCGAATCCCACGTCGGGCTCCCGGTGCATGGAGCCTGCTTCTCCCTCTGCCTGTGTCTCAAAAAGTTAAAAAAAATACTTTGTTTTGTCTTGTTTTGTTTTAGTGGGTAGTTTTGGTTGTTTCTAGTAGGAGGTTGGTTTGATCCCTATCCTGTCTTATTCCTGCAACTGAAGTCCTTCCCTGATCTTCCTAGACTTGGTTGAACTGTACGCTTAGAAACTAAAAAAACAACATGACCTGCTCTAAGACAGTTAGCATATGGAAAAGCAGCCATATGTTTTTTTTTTTTTAATTCTTCTATACTTCAGGAAAAGAATCTTTGCAACATTCCCTTAAATAGACTGTAAAAACTGAACTAGATAAAACTCTTTAGGGACATATTTAAAAATTTCTAAGAAATGTTTTCAAAAAAATTAAATTTTCTAACAACTACTAAATTATTTTAAAATCGCAACACTTTATCCAGAAATTACTTTTCCAGCAAACTCAACCACCCTACAATCCATGAGTAAATGTAAAATGACTACATAATCCTGTTATATGGCAGAAAGTTCATCACTTTATTTATTGTACTTTAAAAAATATATTTTATTTATTTATTTGAGATCGAGAGCAAGAGAGAGAAAGCATGAGTGAGGGGGCAAGGAGAGAGGGAAAAGCAGACTCCCCACTGAACAGGGAGCCCAATGTGGTGCTTGATCCCCAGACCCTGAGATCATGACCCACGCCAAAGGCAGATGCTTAGCCAACTGAGCCACCCAGGTGCTCCAGTTTACTGTACCTCATTTAACAGAAAGTCCTCAAGGCCTCATTCAGTATTGATTAACTCTTATTTCATACACAATTCAAAGAAACCTCATTCTCTGATTTTCTATCCAGTAAACCCTTAGAAGTAATTACTTGAAAGAAAATATGCATTTTGAAAACTGGGCTCTTTATGAAAGCCACGAATGGCATCTGACAGCTCCATGAGTGGAGAGTAGACAGGACTATCAAGATATGTCCACAAGCTCAAGAAGAAGCACAATGGAGACATTTAGTCCAACATACAATAGCAGCTCATGGAATGCTCTTCGCACTTCTTCACAGCTTTGTGAAAAAACATCTACACTCTTGGTGCTAATCCCGTGACAGCATCAAACCAGTGAAGCTGTTTCTGAAAGCAGAGAGGGATGTGACTCTAATACATTTTCTATACTTATAAGGAATTACAGTTAAAAATAACCTTTACGGTAAAACATTTTTTGTTTTTGAGACACTAACAGCATCTAATAAATAAGCATTTCCATATTACAGCCTATTAAAATCTAACTTCCCTCTCAGACGGACTCCAGAAAAATCAGAGCTTACAAATACCCTAAATGTACCTTTGTGTCCTTCAGCCCTCAATCTAGGAGTTAAGAGAAGGGGTATTTTTCTCAGTATCACTGAGTTCTAAAATAAGAACTTAAAAGAGAAAATAAGTATAGTGGCCATGTTTGAGAGAAAGAGATAGAGAGGGTCTGGTTCTACTGGTTCTACTTCAGAGCAGCCCCACTTTTGACAGGTTAATGTAGATACACAAAAGAGAACTTTATCAGAACAAAATGGAAATTTCATGATTGATAAGTGATAGATAATAATTAGGGTTCAAAAGATACTTATAGAAGGAAGGGGAAGTGATGAGAGTCAAAGAAAGAAAATTCTCCCAGATGGTCTTGCTTTTGTTTATCTCTCTTTTAGCCCTTGCCTCCTGATGTCGAAGGCAGGGCTCTCAACTTACACATTGATTTTGGATCCAACTAAAATCCCTGTTTCAGTGGTATGTTAGAACCATTACTTAAAAGGGTTCAAACTTTGCTAATCCCATGAGATGAGAGCCTAAGTTTAGTATCATTCTCATTATTATATCATTGGTATAATTCTAGAGTCTCAGAAGCTGGAAAACCCAGAAACCTGCTTTTTGTGAGATGCTGGCTACTCATTTCCTTCCAATGTTCTTCTCTGTATTTTCCCTTAGTATTCATCATACCATCTTGAATTTCTAAGTGCTTAATTTATATTTGTGAGTTTTCTTCTTTTATTCCACAAAGGGAGTTAACAACTGAACTACAAGAGAAAGGAACTTACATTTTGTTTAAAATTGGCGAATAGGTTTCACTTTACAAGCTACTTCTGTTCGATTTAAGGGAAAGCCATGTTTTGAAGAATATTGAAATTGCTTCTTTTTTTTTTAGATTTTATTTATTTATTTATTTATTTATTTATTTATTTGACACAGAGAGAGAGAGAGAGGCAGAGACACAGGCAGAGGGAGAAGCAGATTCCATGCAGGGAGCCTGTGGGACTTGATCCCAGGTCTCCAGGATCACACCCTGGGCAGAAGGCGGCGCTAAACCACTGAGCCACCTGGGCTACCCTGAACTTGCTAGCCAGGAAGGAAGAGATCTAAGATCCATTAGCAATGTCTGCCCCAACACTAGGATCGGGAATATGGCATGCCTGTCAAATATTTGTTATCCTTGGCTTAGTTTTTTTTTTTCTTTTTTTTTAATTAATTAATTTATTTATTTATGATAGTCACACAGAGAGAGAGAGAGAGAGAGAGAGAGGCAGAGATATAGGCAGAGGGAGAAGCAGGCTCCATGCACCGGGAGCCCGATGTGGGATTCGATCCCGCGTCTGCAGGATCGCGCCCTGGGCCAAAGGCAGGCACCAAAGCGCTGCGCCACCCAGGGATCCTTATCCTTGGCTTAGTTTGACAAATATTCATTGAATGTAAAGTGCAGGTTCTTTCTTTCTTTATTTGTTTTGCATTTTTTGTTTTCAATAAAGGAGACATGGTTTCTGACTTTGCAAAAATATAATGAACGGCAGACATGTGAACAAACAACCAAAATACCGTGTGAAATATGCAATAATGAAAGTGTACACAAGATCCAGGAGAGAGAGAAGAAGTGTGATGGGGGCATGAGGGGAGAGGTCTAAAGGAAGTCAGATGTCAGCAATTTCAGAAGCCTGGATGGCCTCAGTTTTGGTCCAGATCCATCCCTTCTCACCTCAGCCACTTCCAAATGGCAGAGCACCAGTATATTGCCACTATCTAGTCAGGTTTCCTATAAGCATTCTAATAAGTAGCCATATTGCTCTTCTCTCTGTCATCCACAGCCTTCATCTCATTATCAGCGAAGACTGGTTGAATGCCACCAGGGTATAGACTACTATCCTATGGGCATCTGGAGGAATCAAGATAGAACTCTGTACAGGGCACCTCAATGAGCTCAAGCTGGTTAAAGTACACACGCTAACAATAATAGGAATGGCCCATAGCCAAGAACAATTAACTTTATTATTTTTAAGTTTTTATTGAAGTATAATTAACATATAGTTTTACTAGTTTCAGGTGCATAATATATTGATTCAATGATTTTATAAATTACTCAGTGCTCACCACAGTAAGTGTAGTCACTATCTGTCACCATACAATGTTATTACAATAGTACTGACTATATTCCCTATGCTGTACTATTTACCTTCATAAGTTATTTATAACTGGAAGTTTATACCTCCCAACCCCCTTTATTTACTCTGCCCATCCTCCTACTCAACTCCCCTCTGACAACCACCAGTTTGTTCTCTGTATTTTTTTAAAGATTTTATACATTTATTTGAGAGAAAGAGAGAACACATGCGAGCAGGGGGAGGAGTAGAGGGGAGGGAGAGGAAGGGCAAGGAATCCTAAGCAGATTCTGTGCTGAGTGTGGAGCCCAACACAGCATTCAAACCCATGACCCCTCCAGCACGACCTAAGCCACAACCAAGAGTAGGGCACTCAACTGACTGAGCCACCCAGGCACCCCCTTCTGTATTTAAGGGTCTTTTTGTTTGTTTTGCTTTGCTTTTTAGATTCCACATGTAGATAAAATCATATGGGAGTTGTCTTTCCCTGGCACTTGACACAATACCCTATAGGTCCATCCATATTGTCACAAATGACAACATCTCATTCATTTTTACAGCTAAATAATATTCCATTACACACACACACACACACACACACACACACACCACATCTCCTTTATTCATTCACAGAGAATTATTTTTGTTTTTGTTTTTTAAAATATTTTATTTATTTATTCATGAGAGACACAGAGAGAGGCAGAGACACAGGCAGAGGGAGAAGCAGGCTCCATTCAGGGAGCCCAAAGTGGGACTCGATCCCGGGTCTCCAGGATCAAGCCCTGGGCTGCAGGCAGCACTAAACCACTGCACCACCAGGGCTGCCCAAGAATTATTTTTAAAAGGCACCAGCTTTGTGAGTAGTGTCAGGAAGATCAAATCCAAGATAATCCAAGATTTATGAAAAAGGCTAATTTTGTTTAGGCTTTTTACAATATATGTTTAGACTAAAATGACCAACCAGGGAAGACTATGATCAATTCTTGGGAGAGATATGTAATGCTAACATATATAAGAACATAAGAATATTGTATAAGAACATTATAAAAAATCATAAATTACCAAATAACTTCCCATAATTTTCCACTATGTAAAGTGTTTCTACAGGGTGATACATCAAAATGTTTGTTAATGGGATGCCTGGGTGGCTCAGCAGTTGAGCGTCTGCCTTTGGCTCAGGCCATGATCCTGGAGTCCTGGGATCGAGTCCCACATCCGGCTTCTTGCATGGAGCCTGCTTCTCCCTCTGCCCGTGTCTCGTCTCTCTCTCTCTGTCTCTCTCTGTCTCTCATGAGTAAATAAGTAAAATCTTAAAAAAAAAAACCAAAATATTTGTCAAATGTATATTCTCAGCTCCCATCCCAGAAGTACTAATCCTAAATATCTGGGAGCAGGCTGTGAATGTGTGTTTATTTATTTTTTTTATTTGATAACTTTTTTTTTAAAGATTTATTTATTTATGATAGAGAGAGAGAGAGAGAGAGAGGCAGAGACACAGGCAGAGGGAGAAGCAGGCTCCATGCACCGGGAGCCCGACGTGGGATTCGATCCCGGGTCTCCAGGATCGCGCCCTGGGCCAAAGGCAGGCGCCAAACCGCTGCGCCACCCAGGGATCCCCTGAATGTGTGTTTATAACAGGCTCTGCTTCCCCTAAGTGATTGTGATGTGCTCTAAAGATTTCTTTTTTAAGATTTTATTTATTCATGAGAGACACACAGAGAGAGGCAGAGACACAGGCAGAGGGAGAAGCAGGCTCCCTGAGGGAAGCCTGATGCGGGACTTGATCCCAGGAGCCTGGGATCACTACCTGAACCAAAGGCAGACGCTTAACTATTGAGTCACCCAGGTGCTCCTAAAGATTGTAACCACTACTCTTAAGGACAGAACAACAGCAATTATAAGGAAATGAAGTCCAAAATAAATGAGGAGATGATAAGAGAGTACCAGCTGCCTCAAATGAGTTTAATTATGCAAATCCTGTGAAATACATATAGGATAATAAAATAATTTGCAGATGTGATCATACAAACAGCAATGTCAATCTGTAAGCAGTCCTGGAGAATGGTGCAATCACTGGAAACCTGGACATAGGCAAATATTGGTTGCTATTACATGGCAAAAAGGGGGATTTAAGAAAATATAAAATTGTTGGTTTTATATGGATTCTCAGCAAAACTTTGGAAAGAGTCAACAAAGTCTTTATAAGCAGTTAAAAATGCAGTGTTGATCATTAAGAGTCACCTTGGAGTCACTACAAATAAATCTTTATGTTCCTTTCTTTTTTGTTTTTTTTAGCTGTATTAACCCATTGTTGAAAATAGTCAATTTATAAATTATAAAAGAATACACAGGGATCCCTGGGTGGCTCAGCGGTTTGGCGCCTGCCTTTGGCCCAGGGCGCGATCCTGGAGACCCGGGATCGAATCCCACGTCGGGCTCCCGGTGCATGGAGCCTGTTTCTCCTTCTGCCTGTGTCTCTGCCTCTCTCTCTCTCTCTCTCTGTGTGAGACTATCATAAATAAAATAAATAAATAAATAAATTTAAAAAATAAATAAATAAAAGAATACACACACACTCACAAAAGAATACACATATTAAACTTGCCTCATTTCCCTTTTTTTTTTTTTTTTGTTAGTCTGCTAGAACAGTGGAATGATGAAGTTAGTTTATATTGTTTTCCTTAAGCATTTGACAATGTGTCTCATGATATGCATTGGGCAAGATGGAGAAATCTGAAAAAACTGATAGAACTATTATTATTTATTGAGAGCCTATTATATGTCAGGAACCATGTGAAGCATTTTGTGAGTATTCATTTAATATCAACCCATCCCTATAAAGTAAAAAAAATGTCCCATTTTACAGATGAAGAAACAGCAGAGATTTTTCAGGTAATTTGCCCAGTGTCATATAGCCAGGGCTTGAGGGGTCTACTCTGAGATCAAAGCTTGGGTGCCTAAAAATTGGACTATATTACAGAAGGATGGACTCACAACTGGGTAAAATGCCTATACAGAAAGACTTCATCTGTAGATTCATGCCAACCCGAAGGAATCACTGATGCCAGCCATGAGTCTACAAAATTGCACCAGACTAGCTTAACATTTTTATTAGCAAGCTGGATAAAGTACAGAAATTGGGCTTATCAAATTTATGGATGGCAGAAAGCTAGAGGAGGGGATAGCTAATATTGTAAATGAGAGAATCATAATCTAGAATGATCTTGACAGATGGGAATAACAGGCCAGAGCCAGCAAGATGAAATTTAATAAGGACCTTGGTAAAATCCTATTATCCTGGTTACACAAGTAAGTACAGGAACACCCTGCTTAACAACATAATACAAAATGTAGAAACATAGGAAATTCATTAGATCCATTGATATAGTTAGTCTCCTACAGATTGAATTCAAAATGAGAATTATGAAACAACAGCCAAATGAGCTCATGTACTTCTCTAACTGGCTCCATTACCTATACCTCTCCGAAGCTGAAGCTCCCCTATTTCATCCAATCTGAGATGCCACTGATTACAAGATGCACCAGGGCTTAGTACCACTGACAAAGAGGGAAGGAATGCCATCAACAGAACTAGGACACAATGCTTTCATATCACTTAGCATTTTTATTTTATAATAATTGAAAGAACTTTTTGAACTCTAATAGCTCTTTGAGGAAGACATAGTGGCATAGTAGCAGCTCCTGACTTACTGCTACTATCTCTTGCCCAGGAATAGGCTTTTAAGGAGGTTTTTAAGGATGCCAGAAAAACACCCATGGAGCCAGAAAGGGGGATTCGCCAAATTTGAGTCACACTAACCAGTCACAAGGGAAAACCCCTGAAGAACATGTCAGCAGACTTGACTGGAGGCACACAGGAAAAGAACTTCAAAGTCAAAGGACTTAGTCTTCCACCAAGACTCTTAGAATCCTTATGAGAAAAATTTTTCATGCTGAAGGTTCCAGGACTTGGGATTATTTCTATATGAGACTCCACAAGCAATCATGGATTTGGCCATTTCTTCCAAGATTGTTCAGCAATTACTTCCATCAGTATCAAGCCAGGAATGCAGGATGGAGTCACTACTGGTGATGATTAGATTAGTTTTAAAAAAGTAATTGATTATGAGTTACTAAAAAAAAGTTTAGAGACTCTATCACATCAATTGTGCATACTACTGAAGGAAAATACAAGAGAAATAAATAGGTTGAAGTATTCCTCAAATGTCTCATTTGGAGTCCAATCTTCTGAAATACATTTCACTTCAAGGTTGGGTACATATGTCTTGTTTTTCCAAGCACAACTGTCCTCTTTGCCACCAGGAGTGTCAGTTATGCAGGACTTATTTTTTTAAATCTTTTATGATTTTATCTATTTATTCGAGAGAGAGAATGCATGAGCAGGGGGAAGGTCAGAGAGAGAGGGGGAGAGGGATAAGCAAACTCCCTGCTGAGAGGAGAGCCTGATATGGGGCTTAATCCGGGGACCCTGAGATCATGACCTGAACCAAAGTCAGATGCTTAACTGACTGAGCTGCCCCGGTGCCCCTAAGGCAGGATTTATTTCAACAGTTCTTCCAAGGATTTTCTTCCAAGCCAATGACTGCACTTTCTACCCCAAATCTTAATACAGGTCCTCCTTAATCTTTTTAGAACGTGTCAACAGAAGATTTCAGAAAACAACCAGGATTTTTTTACCTCCTAAAATGGTGCTTAAATTGTTTGTTGAGTGAAAAGTTGATGAGTTGCTGTTGTCCATATGTGGCCTTAGAAATCTTTTTTTTTTTTTTTTTTTTTTTTTTTTGGCCTTAGAAATCTAAAGCAAGTTGGTATATGTGCAGGCAGCCACTGCTGCATCTTGTCTGTTGCCTGGCCAGCAGCAATTATAAGATACCATTGATCAGAAAATGCATCTTAATTTCAGAGATGTTAAATGTGAAAAAATATGTATCTAAGAATCAATAAATTTCAATAATTATGCTCAGTTTGCAGGTTGGACCCCATTCAAACTTTGGGATCTATACTATCCCATGACAGGGGAAGTTCAAGGGACTCTTACATTCAAGGATTTAATAGTCACAGTTCTGTCTGGTGTAACTTAATCTAATAATTTTGCTACGAGAAGAATGTGAATCTTCAGCTTTCCAGGCAGGAGTGTGAGTTATACAGCTGGAGAGTGACTTTGGCTGACAATCAGTAGTCCACCTCAGGGTGTCTTCCCAGTCCCTTACACTTCATAGAATGGGCAGTAGTCATCACATACTTGAAAACAATCTTTCCTAAAATGTGTGATGATGAAGTTGGGGATTTTCAGACAATAGGATGCCTCTCTTATAAATATTATAGTGAAGAGCATAAGTATCAAACTCAGGCTGAGTTGGGTTCTATTCTGACACTTACTAGATGATCTTGTCCAAGCTCACCTTGCTAAGCTTCAACATCCCTGTTGGCATAATACTCCATTGGTATAATAATTATTACTATTAAATATGATAATGTATATAAATGCTGAACACTATGCCTGGCATACAGTGAATGAACAATAAATGGTGTACCAGAATGAATGGCACACCATCCATTCAGATGGATCAAAGATTTAAATGTAAAAAGTGAAATGACAAAAATAGTTGAAGATGATATGGGTGATTGTTTTTATAATGTCAGAATGGAGAAGCCTTTCCTAAATATGACATATATGAAGAAGGAGGAGAAGGAAAAGAAAAAAAGCCCAAAATGAAAAGATGGATATGTTTGACCACTCAAAACACAAAACTTTCTACATAGAAAAAAATATCATAAAGTAGTCAGCCAAATGACAAACGGGAAGAAAGCAGTTGTATGACACAAGAGCTTAATTTCCTTAATATATAAAGTTTTAGAAACCAACAAGGAAAACATCCTTAAGCTAATTGGAAGTTTGACAAAGGATATTTAAAAGAAATATAGGGGCAGCCCTGATGGCGCAGCGGTTTAGCGCCTCCTTCAGCCCAGGGCGTGATCCTGGAGACCTGGGATCGAGTCCCATATCAGGCTCTCTGCATTGAGCCTGCTTCTCCCTCTGCTTGTGTCTCTGCCTCTCTCTCATTTTCTCTCTCTCTCTCTCTCTCTCTCTCTGTGTGTCTCATGGATAAATAAATAAAATCTTAAAAAAATAAAAGAAATATAAATTGCTCTTATACACATAAAAAGATGCTTAAAATCATTCATAAGAAAAGAAATTAGGTAGATAAGTAAAAACTACAACAAGCTATTTGGCTTCTGCTCCCTTCCTCCAACAATGTACTCCCTTCCTCCAACAATGTGTTATACCTACTTGCCAGGACCTCTGCCCACCAACTAGTGCAGGTTCTTCCTCACCTTGCTGCTCTTCTTAATTTCAGAGATGTTAAATGTGAAAAAGATATGTATCTAAGAATGAATAAATTTCTGTAATTATGCTTGGACTCCCTCTCTTGCCTCCTTGTAGGAGCCCCCACTGAATGTAAGTCCATTGAGGAAGGAAAGGCTTACCCCTCCACTGGTTCCAGGACATCTCCCCCTAGCTTCCAGCTTCTGAAGATGGTAGACTGGCTCTTCCCAGTGAGGATGGAGCTCTAAGTAGGATAGAGCTTAAAAACATGTTTTGTTTTGTTTTTATGTAATACTGAGTCCATATTCAGAGAGCAATACTCTGGAATATTCTGCACTGATCAACCCATGTTCCTTTCTTAGATAAAGGGCAGTGCATTGAAAGGAGGGCCGCCACCTGGGAGGTAGGTATTGAAACTGTCATTCAGCAAGCAGCTGAAGGAACTGAGTCTATGAGGGTTTGGGGGAAACTACTGGAAGGAAACACAGCTGTCCTAGAGCAGAGGAGGGGCTATCTGTCCTAGGAGATGGATTAGGCTTGCTGGGTATAGTAACTGAAAGCAGAACTCGGGGCAAAGGGTAGAAGTCATGGGAGAAGATTCAATAAACTTCAGAACAATCAGAGCTTGCTAAAAATGGAATGAATGCCTTTTAAGGGAACAACCTTTTTGTAGCTAGATACATACAAGCAAACGGTGGATGATAGACTTTAAGGGAGAAATCCTTTTCAGAGGCTATCACTGGCCAACCTAAGACCTCTCTGTCTGTCTGTCTGTCTCTCTGTCACACACACACACACACACACACACACACACCATTCTTTGTTTCCCCTTCTGCCCTTTATTTTTTCTCCTTAGCATATAGCTAATGCTTAATATCCTATATATTTTTTACTTTTTTAAAAGATTTAAAAAATTTATTTATTCATGAGGGACACAGAGAGAGAGGCAGACATATAGGCAGAGGGAGAAGCAGGATCCTTGCAGGGAGCCCGACATGGGTCTCGATCCCAGGACCATGGGATCACGCCCTGAGCTCAACCACTGAGCCACCCAGGCGTCCCTATATTTTTTTTTAACTTGTTTATTGTCAATCTTCCCCAACCAGAATGGAACCTTTTGGAGATGAGGGGTTTGGCCTGTTCTCTTTATTGCTATATCCCCACTATTTAGGACGTGCCAGCACATAGCAGGCATTCCTTGCTGAATGAATTAATGACCAGGGGTCACTGTATGAGACTCAACCTGGGATGGGTAGTGGGTCTGATTATCTCTGGGTGCTTTCCAGCTTCAAAATCTTTATAGAGGGATCCCTGGGTGGCACAGCGGTTTGGCGCCTGCCTTTGGCCCAGGGCGTGATCCTGGAGACCCGGGATCGAATCCCACGTCGGGCTCCCAGTGCATGGAGCCTGCTTTTTCCTCTGCCTATGTCTCTGCCTCTCTCTCTCTCTCTGTATGTGACTATCATAAATAAATAAAAATTTAAAAATATATGTTTAAAAAAATCTTTATAGAGTTTATAAGTCCTATGAAGTGTGCCCTGTGGCCCCAGCCATTTGGAGCCACCCTTAGCTGCAGAGGCATGTGACTGAGAAGCTCATCAAGGGCATGTGTGCAGATTTCTAAATAGGTGCAGGATTCATGTGGTCAGTGCAAAGCAGAGATGAGCATAACTGTTGGATAGGGCAGGAAGAGGGCTTCAGTGAGGGGAGGGATTTGAGATATGAACCACAGAGAGGCAGACTTAGGTTTTGGATGGGAACCTCAGCCTTTGAGTAAGTTATTCAATATCTTTGAGGCTTAGCTTCCTCATTTATAAACACCTCACAGGATCATTGTGAAAATGAAATATGGATCACTGGGCTCTGGCCAATCACAGAAGTTTGTTGCTCAGAAAGTGCTCACACCCCTTATGGTGATTGCTGTTGTGCTATTTAACTTGAGTTTTGACTAGGCGAGGTTTTCTAAATAGAGATGGGTAAAAAGGACTTGCAAAGTAGAGGATAGGACCTCCGTAAAGGTTCACACGCAGGAAAGCAAAAATTATACTGGACTTCTGACACCGAGATCAGAAGCAGCATGTCCAGACTCAAAGTGTGGGTTCAGATCCTGGCTCTCACTTACTAACTGGGTGACCTTGGGCAAGTTACTTAACCTCTCTCTGCCTCAATATCCTCATCTGCAAAATGGGGCTAATAGCAGTACTTGTGTTACAGGTTGTTGTGAGGATTGAATGAGTTACAATAAGTAAAACACTTGGAAGAGTGAGTAGCACATTATGAGCACTCTACATGTGTTAGCTCTTAGGATTATTATGCACTCTGAAGAAAGTCTACCCATAGCTGCATGGTTAAAGGGGAGGAGGGAGACGTGGGAAGGTAGGGTGAAATCAAACATGAGAGTCATCAGAATGTGAGCTTGGCCGCACATGGGATTTCGCGTGTGTAGATGCGGACCCACCTTCAAGGCCCAGCCATCTCCCCCATCTGCTTCCCACAGAAAGCCTCTTCCAACTGCTCTGCCCCCTGGGTTCCTGGAGCACCTTGGATTGGTGCTTTCCATGTGCTGCCTTGTATGATCGTGTAGGTTTTCATAGTCTGCCTCCCCAACTCAACTGTGAATTCATGGAGGAAGGAAAGACAATATAGGCCAGTCTCTTTCTACTATATTCTGTCATGAGTGTGGGAGGGGTCTGTGGGGAGAGGGGGTTAGAACAGCCTTGGAATCGGGCTGTTCTGCGTTTGAATCCCCACTCTCCTACTTTCTAGACATATGACCTGGGCAAGTTGCTTCACCTTACTAGATTTCTGTTTCATCATCTATAAAATGGAGACAGTACCATCATCTACCTCATAGGGCTTTTGTGAAGATTGAGATAATGCATGAAAAGTATTTAGCACAGAGCCTGTGGTCATAGTAGACATTGAGTAAGTGGAACTTTTGATTATACTCTAGACAAAAGAGAACATTGCTAAGAAGTGACCCTATCAGAAGCACTGTCTGATGAAGTGGATTGGAGCAAAGAGAGTAAGATGAGGCCCCAACTGAAGTAGTCCACCACTGAAGGGACTCTTGATCTATTGTCTTTGGCCCACAGCCTCCCCACCCCCATGGTGGAAGCACTGCTCATTCAATCCCATGAAAATGACAGTCTTAGTTTCAGTAACAAAATAAGTACCTACTATGAACTGTATCAATATTAATTTCCTGTTTGGGACATTGTACCATAGTAATGCAAGAAGTTACCATTGAGGGAAACTGGGTAGAAGATATATGGGATTTCTATTATTTCTTATAATTGAATATAAATGTACAGTCATCTCAAAAATAATTTAAAAATAATTACCTAGAGGCACCTGGGTGGCTTGGTCAGTTGAGCTTCCAACTCTTAATCTCAGCTCAGGTCTTGATCTCAGGGTCATGAATTTGAGCCCTACATTGGGCTCCACACCCAATGTGGAGCCTAATTAAAAACAAACAAACAAATAAAATAAAAATAAGTATCTAAATTAACTCTAATTTTTCATACTCCCCCTTTTGTAGCCTTCTTTCTCCATAACTCCCTATCCATAGGTCTTGATTATCCCTGTGTCCTGCATACGATAGCACTTAGACTGAATAATAGCAATATCCCCCAAAAAACATGGTGAGAAAAAAATAATGGATTATAATTGAGGGTTTGCTATGTGCTAGAATGGTTCAAAATATTTTATATATAATAACTCTTCTAATCTTTACAATAATCCTTGAGGTTTTTATAATCCTCATCCTACAAATGAGAAAAATCAGCCTTTGAAAAATTAAATAGCTTGCTCAAGGTCATGCGGTAGAGCCAAGATTCCAAGTTTACTGTGCTCAAAACCCTCATTGGCCACTATTCTTTGTAGATCTCATAAAATCTGAAAGTTCAATCATTAAAAACAACATTTTAAGATGGATTTTTGATAACCACTAGGTTTTCCTTTATCTGTGCTCAACAGATTCTGTAGACAGACCCCCAGGAATCATACAACACTAAGGAATAGCAAACCCAGTCTCTCGCCTCTGTCAATCTTTTGCCCAAGTGTCTCCTTGTCCATGAGACCTTCTGTGACCAACATATTAAATGCTTGCAACCCCCTACACACACCTACCCTTGTTAGGTGATCAATTGTCCCTATTTGCTGGGAACTGAAGGAGTTCCTAAGATAAAAGGCTTTTCATTTTAAAATCAGTACAGTCCCTGAAAAACCTGGAGGAGCTGGTCCCCCTACCTTGCTACCTTATCTCCTTGCCTTGCAAGTCAGGCAGATATCTAGGGGTAGAGCATTCCAAGCAGAGGCAATAGCAAGTACAAGGACTTGAGGCAAAACATGCTTGGTAAATTGAAAAAAAAAAAAGCAAGGAGGTGCGTGTGGCTGGAGTGGGGTAAATGGGAGAGAGCATAGTAGAAAATTAATCAGAGAGTGAGGGGAGGAGGCAGGTCATGCAGTACCTTGTAGTCTGAGTAATGGCTTTGGATTCTACTTTGTCTAAGAACAGAAGCCATTGGAAGGTTTGAGTAAAGCACTAATATAATCAGACTTATACTTTAAAAGTATCCATATGTTGATAATAAATTGGGGTGATGGGAAGGCAGGGGCAAGATAAGGACAGATGCAAGATGCACAGTTTGGAGGCTATTGCAATTATCCGGGTTGAAAGATGGTGACTTGGACCAGGAGGATGGCAGTGAATATAGTGAAAAGTGGTTAGAATCAGGATAGTTTCAAAGGCAGAGCTGGATTGGCCGATGGATTTGATGTAGGGTAGAAAAAAAAAAAGAAGAGTCAAATGATTCTAAGATTTGTGGCCTGAGCCAGTGATGGAATGGAGCTGCTGTGTGGAGAAGACCAGGGGAGGAGCAGGTTCAAGGGCACAAGAGTTCAGTGTGGGAGGTGTAAGTTTGAGACTCCCATTAGAACACAAGGGAAGTGTTGAGTGGCAGCTTTAGGTAGGTCAGTCCCTGGTTCCTCAGAGGGATCAGGGTTAGAGACCAAGAACCAGAGTCATCACAAATAGGTGACTTTCACCAGCATGTGACTGGATGAGAACACCTGAGAAATGTGTTGACTGAGAAAAGAAGAGAAGACCACGGGCTGAGCCTTGGTTCCTTCCACTGCTTAGCAGGATGGAAGAATAAGAATGAGCAAGGGAAATCGAGAATAACTGGGAAGTGAGGTGTGAAGAGGCCAAGAGAAAAGTCAAGTGACCCAGGTTCTCAGGAGAGAGTGAACTGCTGCGTTCAACAAAGCTGCTGAAATGAGTACCGAGGAAAGACTTTGGCATCTTGCTGGCTGCCATGCAGCTTCTTTGACTAAAAGATGGTCACCGATAACCTTGATGGGAGCTGTTTTTGTGGAATTCTGAGCATGAGAGCTTGATTGAGACTGGGTGTAAAAGACAGTGGGATCAAACAGAAACATGGAAAAGCTGGTGAAGCCCTATTAAAGTCCAGAGTGCCAAAAAATAGTAATGGACCTATGTTAGTTTCTTGGTTTCGACAAAGTACCATAATAATATAAAATGTTGATATTAGGAGTAACTGGGTGAGAGATTTGGGGGAGCTCTCTGTCTTGTCTTTACAACTGAGTGATGAGAAGGACTAGCAAACAGATATCTCTCTCAAGACTGACTAGTTTGTGATTGACTGCTAGGCTCTGAGGAAATTCTACCACAAAAACTTTCAACTTTCAGCTATTTGGAAAAGATCTATTTCCCTATTTAAAGCAAATACTCCTATAGAAGGTAATCCATGAATCATTATTAGTCATTTATACTTTAGTATAGATGAGTTTATCAGATACCCTTTGGGAAGCAAGTGGGGCAAAAAGGCAGGAAGTCGGGGTTGGCCTCCTTCATAATAGCTTAAGACAAGATGTCTTGAGTGAGGCACCGTATGCAGGTTTAGCTTTTTCTTTCATTCTTTACATCACACAAGTATAAACTCCTTTCATTCTTAGGGCTGTTTCTTTTCTCTCTCTCTCTCTCTCTCTCTTTTTTTTAAATGTCTGCTTTTACAAAATTAGCAAAAATTTGGGGCAGAAACTGTTTCTCCCTTGGTTACGAGTGCTTTTAGGAATCGCATTTTTACTAGTTTGCTTCTGGCAGTAACCCAAGGCTAATTCACTTCAGAAAACCGTATCTGAGGCCCCATATGGTGTTGCTTCGTCAGAGGATGATGGTGGGAATGGTAGGCTCTCTGAAAATTACATGTGCTTGCCTTATCTTGCTGTCACAGATCCTTAAAGTTTTTACTTCTTCTGTTATTCAGGCAGAGTGTATTGAATTCCTGGGAGTAGGAGAGAAACTCATAACAAGGTGAGAAGAAGAAAAAAAAACAAGGTGAGAAGATCTCATATTTAAAGAAGCTATTCTCTGCATCCTTTTTTTCTGAGTCAAATATCATACTTGGAAATTTGTCATCCAACATGAATAAATGTCTTAGAGAATGAAGGCAATAAATATATATTGAACTAACTGTATTTTAAATACGTGAGTTCACAGTGTTACAAGCAACAAAATGTTGACTTTTCAAGGATAAAATTATACTTAAATAATTTTATTTTAATTCATAAAAGCAAAAACTTGAACTTCCAAAGGCAGAGGAAAATATGTGCTAGCCAGTTGGTAACTGTGTAATTTCTACTAAACTTTGAAATACAATTGAATTCATTACTATATATGAAATTTTTATCTCCATAAAATGTGCATTGTTGTTTTTTATTAGAAAAAATCCAACCGTAGTATCATTTTTCAATTTACAATGTTGTAATGGGGCCTTTTTGATCTTTGTATACTGAAGTTCTCCCTGGCTTATGAGGCCTGTCATTGCCTTGAAGGCCAATTTATAGAAATATGAGAACCTGCCCAAAACCTCATTAAAGAGAAATACAAAACCTATTATGTTGATTGAATGTTCAGCCTAAAATCACAGTGCAAGTGGAACCAAGGATCCTTGTTTCAACTGCAATTTAAACTGCTATGTTTTAACCTGGAAAGGAGAGGGAGTCCTTAGCTTGCCTTCACACACTGATCAAGGTTCCTTTGGCTTAGCTGGGTAGGAAGGACCCCTCTGGAAAAGTGACATTTAAGCTGAGACTGAGCTTATTTTCATTTTGCACTGGGTTCTGCAAATTATGTAGCCAGTTCTGCTTGCTATAAGTAGTGCTCTGTGGAATATTTGTTCAGTGGATGACAAGAAAGAGCCAGTCATGCAGATGGATTGCCAAGCAGCACCAGCAAATACCAAGACCTTGCAGTGGGGAAGAGCACAGCATGTATAAGCTGGACTGCCATGCTGTATATTTCCAGGGGCGTCATTCACCCTGCAGCCTACTGAATGCCCCTCCTGGAGTTACACAGTGCACAACCTGCATGTCTGCACATGGTGGCCCTGTGTTCAAGAAACAGAAAAGTCAGTATGGATAGATCATTATAAGGTGGAAGAAAGCTAGTGTAGACAGGTTATTATAAGGGAGAGGAGAGCAGTATAACATGAGATGGGACAGTCAGACAGTGGCCAGATCACATATGGCCTCATAGTCCATGGTGATGAGCTTAGATTTTTCTCTGAGATGAGAAGAAATACAGATAAGTTTTAAGCAGATGAATGACATGGTCCAATTCACTTATGAGACAACTCCAGCTTTAGTGTAGAAAATGGGTGGAGGGGGTTAGAATGAAAGCAAAGAGACTAGTTAATAGTCCATGTCAGTGATAGTGTCATGATGGCTTGGACTTTGGTGGTAGCAGCAAAAACTGAAGTGTGAGCCAATTCAATATATATTTTAGAACTAGCAGTAGTATTTAGCAGTGGTATATATGCCTTGTTTCTGTTGACAACCGCTAACCTTTGTTCTAGGACATAGGAAATCACTGAATTCTCAAGGTCATCCAACATGTCAAAGTTGACAGAGTCCTGTCTGTTTCACCCGTTACAAGAGTGCACAGAAGCATAACAGATCTTGGTTTATTTGATCTACGTTTTGAAGTTTTGCTTTTACATGAAACAAGGAACATGTGAATATGTTTGTTTTGGGTCATCAAGAGTCTAGTTCATATTAATAGGAAATAAAATCAGTCAACAGTACTATCAACAGTACTCAAGATGGGAACTGCTGTATCGTTATGACTGTGTTCCCATAGAGGTCTCACAAGATATATAAAAACTCAGGTCACCTTACAGTCATCACATAGCTCAGGATTGACAGTGAGCCTGTTGGTAGATGGTCAGAGTCTGCCTGTAGCTGCAGGATCCTTTCAACAGGCAAAAATGTTCGCCAGGAGCAGGATGCTGGAAGCTGCCATAGAATTCAGCTAACTTGAAAGCCCCTTGATGCACAATTGTCAAAAATTTAGGAATATAAAATAATAAAAATCAAATTGAGCACTTCGGAGATGAACAACTTTGTATGGTGCCAACTCCAAGAGCAACCTCAGGACCAACAGGCAGCCTAGAGCACAAAGTCACATTGGTGGGCTTTGTCCTTGACCCAGGTGTCCGATGCCTTTAGCAAAGCAAGCTGCCTGCACTTTAAAAATCTGTGGCAGGTAGGATCAGCAGTGCCATGGATTTGCACTTGAGTCAGGCTTTCTAGTCATCAGGCTCATCTTTCTAGCAGGGGGTGACAGAACATGGTAGGTAGAAGGGCGTGACAACTATTTTACATTGCTCTGAAGCTGAGATGCAGGACAAGATACGCCACAAGGACAAAAGGCGCCATGACAGTGGAATGCTTGAGAAGAAAAAAAAAGCCCATAAACCAACCTGGTGTATTGACTCAGGGTGGGTCAGCTCAAGCAAACAGGAGGCAGAAAGAACCTTGATAAATTTGGAAACCAGTCCTACAAATGAACAGAGGGTCACAATCCAGAGAACAAGTTTTAGAGCCCAGCCCGGTGTCAGGAAGAATGCTGAGGCAACAGTGGCTGGCTGGGGTCCCTCCTAATAGGAAGAACCAGAACACACGGCTAGTCCTGGCTCTGCCACCAGCTATGGAACCCTGGCATATCCCTTAAGCTGAGTCTCTGTTTTCTGAGTTGTCACTGAAGATCACTTCCAAGCATTGGTCCTATGTGTTACTGCTGCAGCATTTAGCATTAGCACCTGCCTTGGCCCTACAGCTCCTTCTTTCTTCCTTGACCTCTCTAATCTCCTGATCTCTGGCCCTCCTATCACTCTGACCACTCTTTATTCATGTCTCTTTCAGGGATTGCCTCTTGAGTGCCACAGTTCCCCAGCACCAATCCCTCTTTTCATGTTGCACTTGGGGCAGTCCTCTTACATCCAAGCTCTGACTACCATGGAACTTGCCAACTCCCTGCCTCCAGCACCAATCTTTCCCAGGGTCCTTGGACAAGTATTTCCAACTGCCTACAGAGTTGTATATGTACCTGGATAGTCTCCAGTCATCTCAAATTCATTATGTTTAGTACAAGGCTGTATTATCCTCTCCTTTCGCTTCCCCTAGAATCTCTGTCCCATTAACATCACATTAATGGTGTCTACTTACAGAGATACCTAGGAGCTATCTGCTTCTCCCTCCTCTCTCACCATAAGATCAAAACAGTCATCAAAAGAGAATCCTACATTCCTTTCTCTCGCAAATATACCCACTGCTTTAGTCCTACCCTCACTTTTTTTGCCTGTCCTAATGCGATAGTGACAAAGGCTATCAATTCTCCACCAGAATCCATTCCTTGATTTTTCTTTGGTAGAGAACCTCCCAGTTTTCACTGGATATAAACTGCCCAGTTAGTGACTACATTTCCCAAGGTTCCCTACAGCTGGGTAAGCCATGTGGTCATGGCTATGTTCTAGCCAATAGGAGGTCAGCAAAAGTGATGCGTTAAGCTCCCAGGCATTTTCTTTGAAAAGGGAATGGTTTGCCCTCTTCTGGCTTTCTTTCCACCTTCCTGTAGGCTGGTCGCACAGGTTTGACCTGGTTGATGGGGCCACAATCCTAGGTGAGTGTTTCTCAAGCTTGAGTTCTCATCAGAATCACCCACTGTGCTTATTAAAACACAGCTTGCTGGACCCCATCCACATTCATTTTTAGTGAATTCCCCTGTGATACTGATACTGCTGGTACAAGGACTGCACTTTGAGAACCACTGTCCTAAGGGATTAAAAGGTTAATAAGATTAAAAGGAACCTGGATTCCTGAGTGGCCTCATAGAGTAGTGCCACCTCTGTGGCCCTTGACCACTCACTTTTTCACATGGACCACTCACTTTCAGAAACTCTCTTGTTTGTCTTATTTTGAGTTCTATGTCACAGAAACATAGTGTATACCCAGGTAATATACCCTCTAGTCCATCCTCCATGATTCAACTCACAAGATCTTTTCAAACTTCAAGTCTGACATGGTGCTCCCCTGCTTTAAATTACCCAAATCTTTCCTTTTGCCTCACACAACTTAACTCAACCAGGATGTCCTGAGAAACAATAAGACCTGGAACACTGGGGGAAAAAGTAAGAATTCTCAGTGGCAAGCTGGGAATTGACCCTCTTATATTCCTCAGATTTTAAAAATCTGAGTCCTCCCAAAGGAGAAAGCATACAGCGAATATCTCATCAGGGCAGATAATAATAACTAGCATCCTGAGTTATATGCCAGGCATATAATCCCCCAGTTACCCCATGAGGGGTCTACAACTAATATTTCCATTTTGCCAGCAAAGGAACAGAAATGCAGAAATAAGGGAACTGCCTGTGGCAGACAGAGACAAGGACTTGCCACTCCACCATCAACAGACAGCTTCCTCTCTCGAGGTCTGCCCAGCTGCAGAGACCCCACATCATCCAAGGTCATGTCCTGCCTGGGCAGCTGGTGGCCAGGCAAGGTGGGATAAAGGCCTGCCCTTTTCAGCCCAAAACAGGACAGCTGGGAGAGGCCATCCTCACTCAGAGCTTCCCTGAGATTTTGACTTCTTCCTCTGGCCAGCTCTGCTTCTTCCCTCTTCCCCTCATAGACATTGATTCCATCTTGTGTTCCAGATTCTGTCTAGGTGTCTGCTTCCAGAGAACTCAGCCTGCAACCTGCTGGCAAGTGGTAGAGCTGTGCTCCTGACACAGGCAACCTGCCCATAATCACAATTCACAGCAGGCCGCCAAATCTGCTCACAGGATGCATTCAGGTTCCTTAGGGTAGCATTCAAGGCCCTTTAGAATTTGATTCCAATCATCTTTGCTCACCTTACTTGGCAACAGGTCCTGTTCTGGCATTATACCAAGCATTCGTTCAAGTGGTATTTTGACTGGAATGCCTCCCTCCTCCTGAAGAGGTCCTCCTAAGTTTAGCACAGACATCACCTCCTCTGTGGAGCCTCTCTGAGACTCCTAGAGAGTAACAAACAGTACAGAGTAGTGAATGCAGCCTGGAGTCCTTGAGGCCTGAGTTCAAATTCCAGCTCCATGACATAGCAGTGCAACATGGACAGAATTATGTAACTCCATCTCCTATCTATAATATGGAGCTAATAATATCTATTTTGCTAGGTGGTGAATGAAATAAAATCTGTAAATCACCTAGCCTACAGAATCTCAGGCCCCACCTCAACCTTTAATGGGCATAGAGATGTCTCAAATGTCTTGTGAAAATGCAGATTCTGAACCGGTGGGTCTAAGGTGGGGCCTGAGATTCTCAATTTCTACCAAACTCCCAGGTAACCTAAGTGTGAGTAGTCTATGGACTACACCTGACTATCAAAACCCTAGCCCAGGACCTGGCCCTTAGTGGTACTAAGTGACATTTATTTCTCCTTGCCCTCCCTACTCTTCCCTCTGGGTGCCAATAACATTTTGCTTCATGCCATTTGCACACTCCTCCCCACATCATACTTTAGTTAGCTGCTATCTCTGTGGCTCCCACTAGACTGTGAGCAATTTGAGGGTAGAAACTATATAATCCTTCCCTCAATAGCATCAGTGCCCTGCATTGGACCCGGTATATAAAAAGGGATCAATAAATGTTTGATGAATTAAGCCCATAAATTGGAAATAAAAATATCATCTCTGCCTGTCTCAACAAGTTGTTGTCATGAGCAAATGTGATAATTTGGGAGAGAGAGTGCATGGCAACATATCATATGGTGCAAATATAAAGTATTATTATCCGTCAGCTTTCTACTCTGCAGCAGTTCAGACTCATGCAGCTGAAGCATGTTTGCTGTGGCAGTTGCTCAGGCTCTGATGATTATAAAAACTCAGATTCATCTGTAGTTTAAAAATAAATCAAATTCTCTTCTGGCTAACAACCACAGCACTCTTCACCTATGGTAAGAACGTAATTATAATGATGTAAATGAAAAGAACGTATCTTTCATCAATCAATCAGTCGATTAATCATGAAGCAGGCACCAAGTATCTCTCTCCAGGTAGCGCTGGGCTTTCTTATCTACCTCCCTGAAATGAGCAAGTAATATCAATCAGCCTTATCTCATGTCTGTTTGAAGGTGGGGAGACTGATGGAGGAAGATGAGGTCAGGAGTGGGGTTGATGGGAGGGCAGTTCAGAACCACGCTGGAGACTGGAGGAAAACCCCCACATCCCTTTCCAGGAGGGGCCTGGCCTATGAGGTGGGGTCTTCCAAGTGGCTTTCCATGGTGAGTGGCCAAGACCCTGCCTGTGCTGTTAGCAGATGGTTCCAGGAATATTGGGAGGGCATGTGCTTTAAAACTCATCACTTGGATGGAACTCATTCCTGGAAAAAAGGTTATACTTGAGAGCTCATGCAACGATTCATCTGCAACATATCCACATATGTCTTCTTTTGCATTGCAAATAATGATGTCAGGCAGGTAACCACCAAGGGCTGTGCCAGGCTGGCCCCTGCTCCTTCATGGGGGTGGATGGGTGGTGGTGATGGTAGAGTGGTGACCCAGGGGGGCTTGGATGAGAAGACCCCATATAATGCTTAGGTTTCTCTGGGCAAGTATAAGATTCAAGTCAATTATTTCTAAAGAGGAGTGGGAGGGGAAGAAGGTTAATGTGAAGGCAAACTTCCTAAAATTCAGCAACCTGGGGACCTTTAGCAAAGTGTGGCTCATGTGACAATATCATAGAGATCAAGAATAAGTGCCTACACACCAATAAAATAATATTTTAAAAATAATTGTGGTGATAACAAGATAAAGTTCATAGCAAATAAAAATTTTAAGAAACCCCAAAACAAACCAATATATTAAGAGTGTTCAAAGTAAGTTGACTACATATGTATCTATCATTCACAAAAATATTAATTCTGGTTATACTTGGGTGATTTTAATTTTCATGTGTATTTTTTCTGTATTTTTCCTAATTAATATGTATTATTTTATTACATGGGAAAATGTTTTCCTCCAAAATAAAAAGATTAGAAATAAATGAATGTACCAAAAAATTAGTAGTAATTGTGAATTATGGGGTCACAAATATTTTATATTTCTCAATTTTACTTTTTGTATTCTAGGTGTTGTACATGAATACATATTGCTTTTATAATTTAAATTTTTAAGTTTTCGGGGATCCCTGGGTGGCTCAGTGGTTTAGGGCCTGTCTTTGGCCCAGGTCGCAATCCTGGAGTCCTGGGATTGAGTCCCATGTTGGGCTCCCGGCATGGAGCCTGCTTCTCCCTCTACCTGTGTCTCTGCCTCTCTCTCTCTCTCTCTCTCTCTCATTAATAAATAAATAAATAAATAAATAAATAAATAAATAAATATTTTAAAAAATAAAATAATAAATTTTTAAGTTTTCTTACGGTATATAATAGCAGCAGCAAATAAAGAAATTTCGTGTTGCCCAGTTCTAAACCTCAAAATGATCCCTGATTCCTTTCTCTTTTACATCTTGTGCCTAATTTATCAGCAAGCTGTGTTAACTGTGTCTCCAAAACATATCCTGAATCTCATCATTTCTCCCCTTCTACCTCTAGCTCCACCTAACTCAAGCCTAGCCCCTGAATTATACTGCAATAACCTCTTGATGTCTCTGATTTCATTCTCTGCCCTCTATAATCTCTTCTCCACATCATAACCAGAGAATTATTGACCCATAAATAGCATCATGTCTGTCTTCTGTCTAGAACCTTCAGAGGCTCTCTATTGCCCTTACAGTAAAATCATGCTCCTCACCCTCGTCAGAGCCCATCTCTCCAGCCTCTTCCCTCCATGCCTCCCTCCCCTTGCTCACTTCACTCAAGCCATTGTCCTTGTTTCTTAGCTTAGGAAGAGCTTGCATTTGCTGTTCCCTTTGCCTTAGAATGCTCATCCCACAGACCTTCAAATGCTGTTTCCTTCTCCTCAATTAGGTCTCTGCTTAAACATACCTCCTCAGAGAGGCCTTTGCTAACCACCCTAATCTAAAGTAGTCTGCATATTCTAACTCAACACTCTGGTTTTGATTTTATCTTCTGTAATACCTAATATTTTCTATTTTCTAACTGCTTGCATCAGAAAGCAAAGAATGGTCTTATCCTTCTTATTCACCCCTATATTCCTAAGAACCTAGAACAAAGCTCAACACACAGGAGGTGTGCAATATTTTAGAATAAATTAATAGGTGGGGAGGGGTAGCTAATGGAATTCCAAGTCTAGGCTCATCAAGGCAAAGGAAAGCAAAATTCTTTCTTCTGGGACAATTCTAAGTGGCTTTGTGGAAAAGGTAGAATATATGAGGAGGTACATAATTCCCACAAAGTGGCTCCAACATACCTTTTTAGCTATCTTTTCCAATATTTCCAGACACTTTCTTTAAAACCTTTCCCTGGAGTGTCCTTACTCTCTCTTTTACTTATCACTAAATTCCTGCATTCGCATCATTGACCCTTTGATCTCTTGATCTCTGGTCTAACTTCAGCAGCAAGCCTATATAACAGCCATGTGAGCCCATAAACCTGCTTTCCTTTCCCACATTCAGTCCTGGAACATTCATGGTTCCAAAAGAAAACTGAGATTTCTTCCCTGGAGCATCTTTCCTTGCTGTTCCACAGAGCAATGCTGAGGTGGGCATCTCTGAACGGCAGCGCCAAGATCGTTGCACTTAAGGTTGTTGGTGTCTGACTGCTCTTCTAGAAACTGTGTGTAAGGAGAACTGTGGCAGATGAAAGTCTTGCCTTTTGGTGGTGTTACCTGAGAACTTTGCATTTAATAACTAAGTCTGCCATCATGTAGACATACAATGTTAAATGTATTTGATGCAATATGTACATAAACTAATATCCCCTGGATGATCCCCTAGGTCCTTTTTTCTAGATGCAGCCACTATTACCAGTTTGAGAGATGATCATTTAATTCGTGGGATTTAGTTATGGTTACTGGTTAAGAATCTCCAGGACTATAGGGGATCCCTCGGTGGCTCAGTGGTTTAGTGCCTGCCTTCGGCCTAGGGCGTGATCCTGGAGTCCTGGGATCGAGTCCCATGTCAAGCTTCCTGCATGGAGCTTGCTTGTGTCTCTGCCTCTCTCTTTCTCTCTGTCTCTCATGAATAAATAAAATAAAATAAAATAAAAAGAACTTCCAGGACTGCAAATATTTTCTTTACCCTTCCCATATTTTTGACCACCACAAAGACTCTCTGTAATGAATGTAAGGTACAAAATCTGGAGATTGTTTGCCAACTTTTACAAAAAGAGTTTATTTATTTATTTGAGAGAAAGTGAGAGAGCACAAGCAGTGGAGAAGGGGAGAAAGACAGAGAAAAGCAGACTCTTTGCTGAGCAGGGAGCCCGATGCAGGGCTTTATCCCAGGACCCCAGGATCATGACCTGAGCAGAAGGCAGACACTTAGCCAACTGAGCCACCCAGGTACCCCTGTTTGTGGATTTTTAATTCAAATTCTAACCAGGCTCTTCCCTGACTCTTTGAGGCCCTACGTGGGCCTATGCTATTTGCTGCAGTTGGACAAATTTCTAGACAAATTAGAATCCAGAACAGGATCCAGAACTAGATTTAGATTCCAGAACAAGCTTATACCTACTCAGATAACACCCCTGTGGTGATTTCAGAAATTTTAAAATTCACTGTACCCTAATACCACCCACATGGGCTTTCTCCAATAGACACAACTCCTTCTACTTTTCTCTAAGGCACCAGGGGGCAACATAAGGTCATTCATATAAAGAGCATGTGCTAAAACAGGCCTGGATTCAGAGCCCAGGTCTGCTTGTAAACTGTGTGTCCTAGGACATGTTGCTTAACTTCTCTGAGGCTCCTTCCTCCAATGTAAAATCAGAACAATATCTACCTCATAGGGTTGTTGTAAGGGTTAAATGTAGTATGTATGAGTGGCTCTCACCATGGAGGCATTCCCTAGTTTCTTAAAGAACTGAGGATCCATTTAAAATTCAGATGTGCTTGGGCCCATCAGATTCTCTGTTACATCAGCATTGCTGGTTTCTCCAAGAATGAGTTAACTCTTCCTGTTTGGAGCCAGCCCCTCTGTGAGTGATCCCATCCCTTCTCTCCTCCAGGACCTACTTCTGTCATTAACTTTTTCTCCCCTGTGTCTTGAGTCTCTCTAGTCCATTGGCCCTTTGCTTTCAGGTTTGTTCAAATCTTTCATACAACAAACAAAAGGTCCACCAGTAAATCTAGTGTTCTCTACCACCTCCTGCTCTTTTGCCTTCTCTTCTAACAAGCTTAAAGAGCCTGAGTAAGAGATCACACCCTGTGGGCTGGGACAGAACTTGCAGAATCTGCTCAAGGCTAGAGGCTAAGTAGAACCCCCTTTTCCTTCTGGGGTGGTGGTAAATGGTGAAGACTCTGGATCCCGGCTGAGACCTGGTGCAGGGTGGGGAGCTATGAAGGGAAGGGGCCCACTTCTTATTCATTCTTCCCTGCTTTTAAGAGCCCAGGGAGATTCTGGATGAAAGACCAGCCTTCCTTTAGAAGAATTGGACATATTTTAATTGAGTTCAAATTTGATCGAGGAGGGAGGGACATCTTGGGGCTTCCCTTCACTCTGAAGTCAAAGGACTGTACTTGAGAGAAGTCTGAAGTCACATCCTCAGTCTGTCTTCCAGAAAGCCCCCCATTGTCCAGTGGGGGTGCAGCAGGAACAAGCCTGGGTCCCTGGGAGTATTGAGGAATCTCATATTTAATAATATTGGGGGGCTAGACCAAGTATGAGGAAATCAGAACAGGGCCACTAACTAAAGGGGAAGGGGCTCAGGAAAGCACACAGATTCAGAGGGTTGACACATGGTCTCACTCCTGTTCCCCAGCTAGGTTGCATCAATGAAAGCTATCATCATTTCTGTGGCGCCCCCTGGGTTGTTGCTTCCGCCATGGGAAGGGATCTCTGCTGAAATGAGAGACTGGAATCTATCATCCACAAGTGGAGGGAAGCAAAAAGATGCAAAGGGTTAGCAGTAGGGCAAGTGGAGTGACATTGGGGAAAGGAACACCCCTGAATCCTCTACCCATATCAGTTTTGGGGGTTCGCCTGTCTACTTTAGGGTTTTTGCTTTCAATCATGTGACTCCCAGGCAAGAGGGGAGGCAGAAAGAAAAAGTGGCCCCCTGAAATGACTGTGGTCTACACCAGCATCTCAGGATGGAGAAGCTCTGCAAGCCATGTGAAAGAATGATCCAGACTCTGCCTTCTCTTCTTCCCCATTTATTCACTCCTGCCACACCCCATGGACCATCATTCCCAGGGCTGCCGAAGACTACCTTTGTGCAGAATCCAATGGATATTTTCAAGTCTTGGGAGTTGCCCCCCTCCTTGAAACTGCTCCCTTGGCTCTTGAAGCCCTTCCATTCCGCTTCTTTTTTCTGATGGTGGGACTTTAGGTCCACCTCATGGGTTTTGCCTACCTACCCACTAAAAGTTGCTGCCTAGAAATTTTTCCTTGGACCACTGTCCTCTGTCTTGCCTGGGCAAGCTCATTCAGTCTCAGACTTTACCACATCTATGTGGAGAACTTACAAATCTTTAAGTCTAGCACTGACTTTTCCTCTTGAGAACCTAGAAACTATATAAAACCAAATGCTGAACATCTCCACTGGGAAATCTCACACATACCTCAAAATCAGCACTTTCAAAACTATTACTTTCATTCTACTTAATTCCATATCCCTTAGAGTCTATAAAACAAACCCCGGGATGCTTTCCCCTCCGTTTCATATGTGAATTCATGGCACTGCCATCTACTTGGACACCCAAACCAGAATCTGGGTGTCCCTCCTCACCTTCTATCTCCCTAATCGAAGCTTCCTTTGATACTATGTGTCCAAACATGAAATCCTGCTGGTATTTGCTTCTGAAATGTTTCTTCTGCACTATAATAATTTATAGCTATCTTTTCTTTTGGACTATAACCTCCTAACAGCCTCTGGATTCACTCCTTCCTGAAATCATACTGAACCCTAGAGCTGGAGTGGTAAAATCAAATTTGCCCTGTCATTCTCTTGCTTAAAGAACTCAAATGACCCCTCCCCTTTTTTTTTTTACCTGTGAGATTCAAGACTGTACCTATTTCTCCACCCATTCTTCAACTTAAGTTTGTTATTCCCACAACTCACCATCGCTAATCTCTTCTCTGTTCCCTGGATCACACTGGGAATGCTTTGCCCATCTCTGTTTATCTACAAACCTTTACTCAGCCTTTTAAGATATAACTCATATGTTATCATCTCCCAGTACCCTCCTCTAGACCCTCAGGTGGGTTGCAGCTCCCTATCATCATACTCTGTTACCACATGCCCTGGGAAATAGGAGGGAAGACTAGGCAGTCTCCTGAGTGAATGTCCCAGTCTGGGCTCTGGTAGGAGTATTCAACAAGGCAGATTCAGAAACCTGATTTCATCAGCATATTGAGAACAGAGCCATCTCTTAGCAGCTGACTCAAATGGACTTCCTGAAAAATGTATAATGTCAAAATATCCACAGATTACCTACAGTAAGAACTAGAACTTTCATAAGGACTGTTTTCCCAGAGTGTGAGAGACCCAGTGTCTTCTTTCCCTGCAGAGACTACCCCAGGAGGTAAATGAGAGTCAGAACAACGACAGGTAGATGAATCAAGCAACTTATAAAATTGGGCTAAAAAAACGTGAGGCCTCTATCGCCACATCAGGAATGGGCTTGCCAATGAAACCATACTTTTAGAAGTCTGTTCCTTAATGTGTCCCTGGCCAAAGCCGGGATACTCTCTGTCCCAGCTAGCTCCTGTAAATCCCTTTTGACTTTTCTGACTGACCAAACCCCACTGCCTCCAGGTCTGGGTGTTCTCTCTCTCATTAATCTTTTAATGAAGTTACTGAAGAGGCCTGTTAGCAAAGGCCATCCTTTCAGCTTCCGAGTTGATCCTTTAAGGGTGGATTTCAGAGTTTCAGAACTCGACCCTATCTCCAGGTACTCGAGGGAGGCCTCTCTGTAGCAGCCAAGTAGAAACTAGGAACCTTTTTCTGTTATTATGAGAAGCAGGGACCCAGGGCCTGGCACAGGAGGCAGGCTGAGGGGACAGGGAGACTGGGAACAGGTGGAAGAGGGCTCCCCTCCTCTACCCCCTTCAGAAGCAGCAGCCTTTCAGACCCTGCCTTAAGAGTCAGAAGCTGCAAGGGGTGGTTAAGGTTGTGGTGAGAAGACCAGAGAGCAACTGCGGAAGCCCCATGGTCAGACCTGGAGACTCATAGAGCAGGAAGGCGGAGGGAGCCGGGGCTCTCCCGTGGTCTCACACTCCCAGCCCCACAGCATCGCCTCAGGCACTTCTCACTGCAGTCCCGGAGCCAGCAGCAGCAACAGCTCCTGGAGCTCCTCAGAAATGGGGTTCTCAGGCCCGGCCCTGACCTGCTAAATCAAATTCAAGGGGCGGGACAAGCCCTCAGAATTTGAGAATAGGGGCCTGCGGCCCTCTCGCCTGCAGCCACTCCCCACCCCATCTGCTCGGTTCCGGGTGGATTCCCAAACTCTAGGAAGTAGCTTTATACCTGGGACAGCCTCGGCGGTCCGTGTGCTGCGGGTCCAGCCCACCAAGGTGCTTGCTGCGCGGCCGTGGGCCGAACTGAACTGCAGACGCTGGATCAGGCGCGCCAGGACCCTTTCACTTATTCCCAGGTCTCTGCGGTTTAGCAATGGCCAAGACCTCCTCTCCTTCAAGCGATTCTCTCCGTTCTCCCCGGAGGCTCCTTCTCCCTCCCGACCCGCTCTTCTGCCGAGCGAAGTCCTGTGGGACAGTCTGCTCTTTCCCCTGGAGGCTCAGGCCGGCAGAAGCGCTCACACCGCCCTCGGCCACCGCCGCCACCGCCACCTCCACCGCCACCGCCACCTCCACCGCCACCTCCACCGCCACCGCCACCGCCACCGCCACCTCCACCGCCACCGCCACCGCCACCTCCACCGCCACCTCCACCGCCACCTCCAGCCCCGGCTGTGGACTCACCCTGAAGGAAGCTCCAGCATCTCATTCTCAACGTGACCGCCCCTCGCTCTCCACCCCCTTCACTCCCTCCTGCCCAGCGCCGCCCCAACTGTCTGACCTCGTCCCTCCTGTGAAGGTCTCGCCCTCCCTCCACTTGGCTCCCACTCCGACTGGCCCTGATGCCCGGGTCTCCCTTGAACCTGTTGCCTCCCCTGGTTCCAGTCAACACCTCACTCGCTTGGAGCGGCTCAATTTCTGGGCAGTTGGGCCTGGCGCCCGACTCTTCCCTCCCTCAGTCTCTCCCGCCTCAGGTAGGACCTAAACCACAGCTCAGGTTCATTTTCCAAGGACAGCAGGATGGTGCTGATAGAGAGGGGAACACTGCAGGACGAACTCCCGCGAACATCCCATCTCCCTGTTCCACTGATCCAGCCATTCCCAACAACAGGAAGTTTTCACAGGCCCCTCCGCACAGGGTCCCCCCACCCACCTTGTCCTTACCCTTGAGCTCAGCTCCTCTCTCCCCATTTGCTCTGATTTTTCTCCTCTTCCCTCTCAGGCTGCTCTCTGGAACTCAAAAGTTTATTCTTCATCAGCCACGCCAAGCCATTTGACTCCCAACTCATTCTTGCCATCCCCTCAGGACTACCTTTTGACAAACAAAGCGGCCTGAGAAAGTGCTGTGCTAGGTCTAGTTCTTTAGCTAGAGATGTTTTATTTTTGTTTTTTTTTCTCCTAGAAGATGTTTTGTTGACTGCTTTTAATCTTAACTATGTATTTTTTTCTTCCCACTGCAGGATGATGAAGGATCAAAGAGGTTCGGGACTGCAGTGGGCTATCAAGGAGACCCGGCCTGGTCCAGGCCTATAGGCAGGAGATTAGGGCCTCCAGAGGCTCCCTGAGTACACAGGAATCTTGAGAGAGGGAAGGCACCAGCTTTTAGGCAGGTGGCAAGAAGAAAGCATAGAACTGGAAATCTGGCTGGCTACCATCCCAGAGACAAAGTCGAACCCTGCCTTTTGAGCACCACTGGAGAAAAGGCAAGAATTGAAGACCCAGAAGCCAAGAGACACTCTGATCATACAGAAACCCCCTAGCTAAGAAGGCAAACCCAGACATTTCTTGGGAAGGTGTTCCTAGATTTGCTTGGGATGACATAATTGTTTTCTTAGTGAATACATATCTCTCAGTCCTGGGAAGATTTAGAATTAAATAGAGATAGAATGAAGGAAATCAAACCTCATGGTGTTATACTTTTGTTTTGCCTTTTTTTTTTTTTAAGATTTTATTTATCTACCCGTGAGAGACACAGAGTGAGAGGCAGAGACATCAGCAGAGGGAGAAGCAGCTCCCCGCCAGAAGCCCAATGTGGACTCAATCCCAGGACCCCGGATGATGCCCCAAGCCAAAGGCAGATGCTCAACCACTGAGCCACCCAGGCCTCCCATATTTTTGTATTCAAAGAATCTACATATTTGGTATTTCAAATGCCCCTAATGTTTCGTGTTTTAAATACTCTTCATATTTAATAGTATTTAACAGAAATACTTTTTAATGTTTAATAAAGTGTCTGAAAATTAACTTTGCAATGCTGATTTAAAGTGTGTAACTGACTAATTATTAAGACTTTTGATTTTAAGTTAAAAATCCTTTTAAAGTTTATACACTATACTGGAACTTTTAAGAAGACTTACCACTCACCGCTTTGTGTTTATTAGTTTTATGAGAATTACCTAAGAATTTGGGAGGCTTTGTCTATCTGAAAATTGATGTGTTTGGAAAAAATATTCAACTTATTAAATTAATAAATGCAGTTGAAAATGCTTAACCAAGTGAAGCAGACATCAATTTACTGGCTTTATAAATTGAATAATAAATGGATATGTTTAATGTAAAGGCTTAAGCCCAAATTTTGAATTTGAAAGTAATGAATATTAAATTTTAAAAACCAAAGTAACTTCTAAATAATCATCTCAGGGTAAAAAGTCTTAATTCATTTTTAAAGTCCTTTCCTTTCCTTTTGATACCATGGAGAAAGTTCACAAATAAATATTCCAATCTATAAATGTGAACTCTTCTCAATAGTGAGTTGCCAAGAAAAGAGCCCTTGAGGCTATATGAGTAGGCAGCCAGTGTGCAGTTTGGGAAAGGGCCAGAGGTTAGCTAAAATGACACAACACAATCCTGACTTCTCACCTTCTTTCCAGACTTGTTTCTCGGGTTGCCGACAGACCTTCAGTTAAACATCTTTGCACCACCTTCAACTTTGCGTTTCACAAAGTTAGCTCATCCATTCTTTATCCTCCCTTGCCTACTCTTGGCCTCTGCCAAAAGGCTTCCCTTCAGAAATAACGTGTTTATTGCACCACCATCAGCGCAGCTCAGCAGGCTGGAAACCGCATAGTGGCGCTCACTCTTTCCTCTCCTTCTCCGCTTCTCTAATCCATCGTTCAGTCCTGATGAGCCTTTCTCCACAAAGTCCACTTTTCTTCCATTTCCCCAGTCACCACTGCAGTCTCTGACTCTGTCACCCCACGCCAGGATCACTGTGGGGCCTTGGGTCAGTTTCCTCTGCTGCAATTCATTCTACACAGAGCTGCCAGAAGAGCCATCAAGCTTTGTTTTCACCTCTAATATTTTATTTGTACGAGCATTTGCCAGCTTCTTAATATCTGCCAAATAAAATCCAAGTTCTCCTTGACATCTAACGCCTTTTAACGACTAGGAATACTGCTCCTCTTAGCGTCCTCAGCTTTCACGGTTTCTTATTTTTTTTCTTATTCTTATTTTCATCAAGCTAATTTGCTTTCCACGTTGCCCACACAGCACCATGTCTTCATGCACATCTTTGCATACATAGCTCATTGCCTCGGTATGGGAGGCACAAACCCCTCTTGTTTTCTCACACTATGAATCTGATTTCTTCCTTTCCCTCCAAATCCTGTTACCACTCACCTATATACAATTTACAATATCCTTGACATCCGTATGCATTTCCATAATAATTTCCATGTCTTTATATTATTCCATAACAATGTCTTCAGTTTTGCAGGCATATAATTTTCTTAAAGAGACTATATAAGTTCTTCAGGGAAGGAATTTTACTAGCCTTGTCAACCACAGAGGATTAAATGAGTTTATGTGGAAGTACTTTGTAAACTATCAAGTTTTATCAAATATAGTGTTAGAGTAGCTGTGGTGTGGCTGAAAAAGCCAAGGATTCGAACTTGGAAGAGTTGAGTTCACTAACTAGCTCTATGTTTTACCAGTTGTGTTATTTTAAGCAAAACTTAATCTTTACTGAGTTCCAGTAACCTCACCAGTAAAATGGCCATAGGATATCTTACAGGGTAGAGGTAGTTGTAAAGATCAAATAAAGTGACATCGGGATGCCTGGTTGACTCAGCAGTTGAGCACCTGCCTTTGGCTCCAGTGGTTATCCTGGGATCCGGGATTGAGTCCTGCATTGGCTCCCTGCAAGGAGCCTGCTTCTCCCTTTGCCTGTGTCTCTGCCTCTCTCTCTGTGTCTCTCATGAATAAATAAATAAATCTTTAAGAAAAATAAAGTGACATCAATAAAAAACTTTTTACATATTTTAAAGCATTGTACAGAGGTATATTTTTCAGTAATGACAAGGTAACACTAATAAATGTTGATATAATAACCAATACATGTTGATGTAGTGACTTGAAAAGATTGTAAGATGAGGAGCACATACCATTATGGCCTAAGTAGCAACGCTTCATAGATGACATATCATAGCAGTGCAAGTAGCTTTAGTGAGTCAAACATAGTAAACATCTCTGACTTACAAAAGAAGTAAATAGGACTACAGATAGATGTTAATGGAATAAAAAACATACAAAAATAGTATTTCTTTTAGAGTAATTTACCATGTTTATTCAATTATAAGGGACTATTTGAAAGACATGTCATTTGTCCAAATGCTCTCAAGTTCTGGACACTATGTTTGAAGTGTATTCAGTATTTGCTCACTCAACATATTTTGTTTTAGCAGATATTAATTGTATACTAATAGTATGCCACACACTATTCTAGGCCCTGGAGATACATCCATGAAGAGAGTTCAAGTTCCTGTTCTCAGGGATCTTAACATTCCAATGGTAGAGATTTAAATATGCAAATAAAATAACTATAGATTATAGTAAGTGCTATGAAGAAAGTAATGTGGGGTGGGAGTGAAAGACTGCTATAGATGGCTTTTTGAGAAAAGACATCAAGAAGACAGTGACATTTAAGCTGAGGTTGGAGAATGAAGTAGAAAGCCACAGAAAGAGCCCAGAAAAGAGCATGTTAGACTGAGAGAAGTGTGAATGCAAAGGCCCTGAGGCAGGAAAGGGCTAGCTCTCTTCAGACGCCTGTGTGGTTGGAGCCTAGTGATGAAGAAGTCTGGAGTCAGATCACACAACGCTTGGCAGGCCTTGATGTGAAGTTTGGATTTTTTCTATGTGCATTGGAAAGCCACTAAAGAAACTCACATGTTATTAAAATTGGAATCATACTACTTTTTAAAAAAATCATAGGCCATGTTATCATAATATAACATCTTTGGTCATCTCACAAAGTTTAGCATGATTTGGCTCAAAATATAAATTTAAAAAGAAGGACTATGCATTTTCAAATTTGGACCTTCTCTATATGGGTGGGGTGCACTGAGTAGGGGCTGCCATAGGTTCTACCTGCTGTTATCCTCACCTGTCTTATGAAATTAAGATTCTTCACATTCTAACTGCTAGCTATCTGATCAGTTGTCAAGATAGCAGACAGGCCACCTTCTGGGATCTTTTAAAATACATTGTTAAGACTATGCCATAAGGATAAAGGAGACTGTTGATATACCGATACAGAGTGACCCCTAAAATATGTTAAAAGGAAAAAAAGCTTTGTATACAACAAAAGGGTGCTATCATTTTTTGTGTATATATAAAGTATCTCTGGGATATATAAGAAACTGACTTGCCTATGGTGAAGGGACCCTGGTAGCTGGGGAATAGAATGGGGGAGAATTCTTACTGTACACTTTTTTATATTTTTAAATGTTTTAACCAACATGAATGTATTATTACTTATTCAAAAAATTAAAATCCTACATTTTTTCCATATAGATACTTATCTTACAGAAAACAGGCAATGTTCCAGAATTGGTGAGAAAGTTTGCATCACTGGGTAAACCTAAAGTTAGTCTATATAATCACAAGAATATTTAAAATCTAGACTTATGCTCTCCAGTACAGTAGTTACAAGTCACATGGCTATTTAACTTTAAACTTAATTTAAACAATATCAAATTTCAAATTCAGTACCTTGGTCACACTAACTACATTTCAAGTGCTCAGTAGCCATTAGCTACACGTGACTAATGGTTATCATGTGGACAAAACAGAGAACATTTCCACATCATGGAAAGTTCTATCAGACAGACTGCTATACACTTATGCAAAAATACCATCAGGGCTATGAGCTAACTCTTAAAACTTAGCTGATCAAGACAAAGAGACTCAGGAGTACAATAATACCAATACATTCCAATGCTAATTTCCCCAAGATGACTCACTAGAATGGCACTTAGAGGTGCAATCAAAACTCCCAGCTTTAGATTTCTAAGGCAGACTGGTATATAATTTGTCATTACAAAACATCAGTCTACACTAGTATAGCACTAGCAGTTATTGTGTAAGAGTTAAGAATTGTTTTTGTATATGTAAACTTCGATTAAATAAAACTAACATAGTTAATATTTACTGAATTTGATATTCTGCATTGATTCAGTAAATGAGTCAAAAATACTAGCACAATAAGAGTGAGTAATGAGATTCAATTATATTCAACTTCTTTAGTACAATTTGTCAACTTTTGTTATCTTCGCTATCATTATGAACTCAGCTTTTCACAAATTAACACATTTTAAGTAACCATAGTCATCATTTTCCTTTTGATACTCAGAGTGACAGAATTTAGCCCATGAGTGTCCCTGTGTTCTTCTATGCAACACCATTATTTTTTTAAGCATTCTTACTTTCTGTCGGAATAAAATATTCCAAGACTTACCTGTATCTTCCCAGACCCAGACATGAATCAGCCATTTTTCTAAGGCATATTGCGTTTCCTTCAAGTGAAAAATAGTACTAGACCCAAAAATGTAGGCATTAGGAGTGCATATCATGAGGCTCATGTGGTGGAGTAGTATTATTCCTTGGCCATTTCATTGAACAGAGCTAGAAAAGACATAATTTATTATATGTTATTAGTTTTTATTAGTATTTCCACCTTAGTTCTCACATTACCATATGTCCATTTCAATTTTTAAAAATTCTTCAAATAAATTATATTTCTCTTTTTTACAATTCAATGAAACATTCAATTATCACTTTAAATAAAACTGTTGGATTCTTGACAAAGTTAACATAATCACACATTTCATTTATCTGATGATAAAAGGATTGAACAGTAATATAAATATTAGTACTAACAGTGAAACTACTCTATAATGTTCAATTTTTTTCTTGCTTTTCTCTTTGAATGCATCCAGACCAATTACTCTGCCACTCAAGACTTCATTTTGCTTCCTTGGATAATACTTATGAGTATTGTTTGGTCCTTGTGTCTTTGTCCATGAGCAAGCAGACAACTAACATTTTTGAGTTCTTGGAGACAGTGGCCTCCAGTTTCTTACTTTTTCCTCTTGGGAAGCTAGAATTTTTGTTTTGAAATGCAAATTAGCTTAGCAATAGTTAAATGACAGGTAGGCCATCTTCATGTTATCTTTTAAAAATAGGTTTTCGTATAAAAAGAAATGGACAATGTTCCAAAATTATTAGAGAAAGGAAATGGTATCACGTGGTAAACCTGAAGTCACAAGTTAGATTTTAATCTAACTGATTAAAATCCAGACTTACTACTATAGGTTTCCAAGTCAGAGACAACTGGACAGGTACCTACATGAATAATTCTGTAACTACTATCATTCAGAGTCCACTTGTGAAGACATAAGCAGTTATTCACCAGTTAGCCTAAGTATATTTTCTTGCTCAGCCCACGAATGAGCCCGAAGAAAGATTTCTAGAAGGAAGCTGTTCACACCTGATTGGTATCCTTGAAGAAAAAGCAAAATAAACCAGTGAACCATAGTTATAGGAGCTGCCTAATGATTAACAATACAAAACTAGAATTGAATTTCTTCATTTAGTTGGACAGGTAGGTGAGTTATGACTCAGGAGAGTTGTCACAGAGCTCTATCAGGGCCTAACCCAGAGGAAGTGGCACTATCACCAAATGCATTGCTTATAGGGTTTAACTGTGGGCTCTGGGCCTCACTTTTCTCTTCCTTTGAGCTGCGTGTTGAGTTAGTAGGCTTGCTACATGGTGGCTGTTATTAAATTAGGGAAACTCAGCCTGATTGCTCCTCTCACCTCCAGCCTCAAGCATCCAAAGCTGAGTTCAATTCACCTGCCTTGTGTAACTGGAATACCCTGTGCTCACTCTACTAGTATACCAAGTATTGTGTTGCATTGTAATTTTTGGCCATCATGTCTGTCACCCCATTGGTCTATCTACATTTTTCAGATAGACTTTTCTGTAGATAGACTTTCAGATGTAGATGTACATTTCCAGAAAGAATAAGTCTTCAATTGGGGGTTGCTTTAGTCTCTCGTGATTCACATCAAATAGGCCTCTTAACTTTAGACTTAAAAACCTCATGAAGCCAGTCAACTCTAATTTATCTATTATAACAAGATATAAGTTATTCTAGGTATATCCTAGAGAGCAGAATGTTGAAAATATTTATAAAATCTCTAAGAAAGTTCAAATGCTCAAGTTTTCTAGAGAACCTTGCAATCCATTCACTAAGATTAAAAATGCATCCATACACAGAAGTGAAGTCAATGGTATTAATGTCATTACATATTCTTTAAGGTAGAGATTCTCTTGCCCACTTCTATACCTGCAGTGTTTCAAGGTTCTTAACATACTACTCAGTAAATATATACTGAATGAATAAAGTATAAATATAAATATAGACATACCTTTGTAATCACCAGCCCAGAATACTGTCCTTTTGTCACCTACCAGAGACCTCAATTTGAAAGTGACTTTAATCTACCTATTTTAAAAAGTGCACTGATATTTGAGATATGTTGCCTAAAGGCTACCCAACCCTCAGTTTCTATATATTTGGTAAACTTAATGTCAAATTTAGCTCTCAACAGTAATACCTTTGCCAGATTATAATTAGCTATATTAAGAGTCGACAAAGGAAAAACATCCACATGAAAATTATTCCTGCAGTTTTTGTAAAATCACTAAAACAGTTGCCCTGTTTTCTAGAAAGTAAGTTTCATGAAGCCAGAGACTTTACTGGTTTTATATGCAGTATAAATTTATATTTTATATGCAGTGCCTTGGGCAGGGCATGCTATAGGCCTGAATGAGTACATGGCTTGTAGTGAATGAATGAGTGAATTCTATAATTTGATGTCTTTTAAATAAAGAGCTATACAATGAATTATTTTCTAAGATTGACTACAGGGAGAAAGTTTGTCTTCCTGAATAAACTGATGTGGCGTTTTCGTTAGACAGTAAGAAGGTGTTTTCTTTTACTTCCTTCAGGGAAGATTAAAGCAGGACCCTTCGAAGAATATCCTCTGTCTGTCTTCTTTCAAACTTAACATCTTGGGGAGCCTGGGTGGCTCAGTCAGTTAAACATCTGCCTTTGAGGGTCCTGATGCCAGGGTCCTGGGATCCAGTCCCCGCTGGGAGCCTGCTTCTCCCTCTCTCTGCTGCTCTTCCTGTTTGTGTTCTCTCTGTGTCAAATAAATAAATGAAATCTTTAAAAAAAAATTAATATCTTTACTCCCCCACCAGAATTGCCTTCTGATAAGATTGGATCCTATGCTCCCTTTCCGTTTAAGCCCCAATCCCTTTTTCCTTGTATCTGCTCCCCTCTCTCACACTCTCACTTGCCTCTACCCTCCCCTATCGGCCATGTTTCAGCCATTTGATGTTGTCATATCCTCAACACCTCTTGCTTATTCTGCCTCATGGCATTCCTGATGTTATTTCCTCCACCTGGCAATGCCCCTTCCTGTCATTATTCCAAGTACTGGCACCATTAATTCCCTGATCAGAGATCTTGCCCTTTGAACTTGCACTGCCTGTGTTTGAATCAAAGTTGTTCTTTAAGCTTTAGTTTCTTCATTGGCAATTCTGTAGCTTTATACCCTATAGGGCTATTGTGAGGAGGGATATAAGTGGTCAATAAATAATAGTGCTTAGTATTAACATAATTTAAATTAAATTAACATAATTTCTTCTATTTTCCTAAAGTGTACTTTTCTCATACTTCATACCTGAACTATGTACTTTGGTTATTTGTGCCTCAGGTCCTAGAATATAATCCATTTCAAAGTTCTCACATTGACCCTCCCCACATAATCCACAACCTGGATAGGAAGTAGATAATATTTTTGGTTGCTCATCTAATACTTATTGTTTCCATGTAGCCGTTGTATTTTTCTGTTCACCACATTAGTTTAGGACAATGACAGTTGTTAACTTATGTATGTCTGTTTACATGTGTCTATCTCTTTCTAATAGTTATATTTATAGAAATAGGAGTTGCTCAATAAATGGTAGTACTGTACATTATGTAGTATGGACTTACAATTAATACCTTATTCAGGTCTCACCATAATCCTATTAGGTAGGTAGTGGTATTTCTGTTGTAGTAGCATCCCTGCTGTTAGTGTTGGCTTAACACAGATGGCTATGCCATTAGAAGAGCACTTTGTAAGGAAACCTAAATATTCTAGATTTCTCTGAGTTTCTTATTCTTTCCTATAACAAAGTGATTAATTGCCTTTTTTCTCCCAATATTGTTTCTGTGTTTCTGAGCCTGTGTTTATGACTCTAAGTGGGTCTCTGCTTCTGGATCTACTTATGTGGCAGCCATTTCCTCACAATTAACTTCATGTGCCTCATCTGACACACAATGTCAGCACCAATCTCAAACTCTTTTATAAATCATTTCTTTGTTTGATTGGTATGAGGAAAATATGTAATGCATGTGGAATAAAACATAAAATCTGAACAAGACTCTTACCACAGGAAATCCTTCTGATCATGGGCATAACAATTTACAAATCTGAATAGGTGTCGTGCTCCTCACCAACCCAGCAAACCAAAGAAGCAGATGGCTAATCTTCTTAAACATTATATAGTTTGGGTCTTATCATAGACATTTTAAAAATATTTTTCTATTTCAAGGATCTACAGAAAGTTTATCCCTTCAGTTGGGAGAGCACTGCTATACCTCCTTATTATTCATCTCAACTACATCTCTGAATAGTATCTAAAGACCTTATAAGGCTGGTCAACTTTAATTTGTCATATATTACATGGAATACTATAAATTATTCTGGATATATTCTGAATGTATCCTGGACATAGGTGAAAATTACTTATGAATCTCTGGTGAAGTTCAAGTGAGCAAGTTCTACAGAGTACTTTACTTTTATTTTATTTTATTTTTTTTTACTTTGTACAGGTTAATTGAATGATGTTGATGTCATTGGACATTCTCAGGCATCCACAGTGAGATGCTGCACATATAAAGACATTATTCTGCCCCACAGCTTGCAATCTAAAATTAGATATACACAGGCAAGCCAGATAAACATAGCACATTTTTTTGAGACCAAAAAGAAATGATGGGAGAGAAAAATGAGAGTAGTGAATCAAAAAGTCAAAGGGAATTGACAAATATTCTATCTTCTGCCTTTCACTCATAGACTTAATTTCCTCTGTCAGAAGCAGTCAGACTGTTAAAAGTCAGTCATGCTGTATAATGTTCTCAGCTTTGGAGGTCCAGAAAGTTCTTTCATCCAGCAGTCATTGTTTGTCCCTGCTTGCCTGACTCTAGGTACTGAAAGTCCACTATCTTCAAGCTCAGCCCTGGAAATGAGTGCCCAGCCAGTATGTTAGGAAATATTCCTTCTAGGAGCCTATGGAGTTGGAAAGTGGCACACTGCAGTGAGACAAGTGATCTGGACTTGAACACAGCTCTACATACTCATGCCATTTGAACTTCAGGTTGAGATCTCCCTATTAAACTTCCCTTCTATGTGTTCTGTCCACAAGCCTGTCTGGCCATCTCTCTGAGTTTGGGATACAATCCCCCCGCCCCCAAAACAAAAAAGCACCTCCAGTGTGCCTGGCTTCATGCTCCCTGATAGGAATACAGACAAATAGGACATAGGCTCTCTTTTGGAGTTTACAACTTATTTTGGAGTTTACAACTTATTTGGGAAGATAGCTCATAAAAAAAAAAAAAAAAAACTTTTAATGGAACGTGGTAAATGTGGCAGAGGGGTAGTCAGGCTAAAGCCCAAAGGAAGAGCACCCAACCCAGTCTGGGTGGAAGAGCACCCAACCCAGTCTGGTGGTCAGGGAGGAGTGATGATGAGATAAGAGTCTGAGAGCTTGGCAGAACCAGGAGACTTGTAGTCCAGAAGCCAAGAGAGTGTGCTTAAAAAAAGAGGGGGGAGGTAAACAGGGTCAGATTTTGCAGATGTTGAGCAAAATGGACCTGAAGAGAATCCACTGGATTTGTCAAATAGAGGAGGGCTCACTGTCAGGGCAGTTTGAGTAGAGGTGGAGGTTGAGGAATTAAGGAGAGACAAGAAGTGGGAATAGTAAATTTGGCTGTGAAAAGAGCAAATTAGAGGCATAGGTCATTAAGGGAAAGTTTGTTTTTTGATCAGAAAAACAGGTTTCTAATCTGAGAGAAAGGAGCTGGTTGGAAATAAAGAGGTGATCAATGGATCGAGGGAACAGGTTCTTGGTTCCAGTTCCACATCCCATTCCTGGTTCCTCCTGGGATAGGATTTAATACCCTCTCCTGATTCTACTAGTTCCCTCCCTTAAGGGATGGGCTTTGCTTCTAGTCTCCCTAGCTTACTCTCAATTCTACCTCCCTAAAAGAAGACAACGGCATTCACTGGATGTCAAGAACCACAGCTGCACAGAAGTCCTGATTGACCAGCTTCCTTCCCAAAGTATTTATTAATCCACAAAGAATTGATATATTTTTCCAGGGACTAGAATACTTCTGTCAACCATCTAGGGCATCCATTTCCTGTGCCCCGGAGGTTCAACTGTTAATTGGACTTATTAGGAAGTTGCTTGTTCAAAATGGCTTTATAACAAGTCTTTGGAGAGTTATTTAATCCAGACTCTAGTGAAACCGGAGAGTGAGCCCTTTCTAATGAGTGAGGTACTCAAACCTAACCTAGACAAACTCCACTCTTGTTGAACTCTTGCTCTCTGACAAAATTTTTTAGACTCCAAGCAGACCATTTTTCTCATCTTTGTTATTTACAATTACGTTTTCATGAGGTCTACCACACTGTACTCTCATCTTCTACCAGAAATAATGTAAGAGCCTCTGGATAATCTTAGTAATTATGTATGGGTTTGGATAGTTTTAATCCTTGCTGTAGTCTAATGTTCACGTTATTGGAGGTGATCTCCCTTTACCTTCCTTTATTGAGTACACTTCTTCTTTGACCCGTTTTCTCATATTACCTGTTTTGGTCACTTAATAAAAATATTAAAACGAAGTCCTGTTTTCTTCCAAAGTACAATGATGGAATTTCCACCCTTTGTTTTTTACTTTTTAATTTATTTTTAAATATTTTATTTATTTATTCATGAGAGATGCAGAAAGAGAGAGAGAGAGAGAGGCAGAGACACAGGAGGAGGGAGAAGCAGGCTCCATGCCGGGAGCCGGACGTGGGACTCGATCCCGGGTCTCCAGGATCACGCCCTGGCCGAAGGCAGGCGCTAAACCGCTGAGCCACCCAGGGATCCCCCACCCCTTGTTTTTTAAAGAAAATACAGAATCTAACAGAAAATTGTCACAGCCAGATAAAATGCTGGGATTGCATGTTGACTGCATTAATTTTTATGCTGGCACTTAGGATACCAGAGAGCTCATGATAAGCTTCGTGAGGACAGGGTTTTGTTTCCGTCACTTGTCTTTCCTACTTACACAGTACTCTCCACTTGGCAGGCGTTCAATAAATATATTGACGGATTGACTTTTAACCACAGAGTTCTAACAGAGTGAACGGTGATTTAACACTTCCTAATAGACACGTCTTCCTACTACACAATCCAAAGTTTTGCTCTTTTGCTTAATAAAGCACATGAGGCAGTATGTTTTTTAAAAAATATTATCTTCCTACCAAGATGGGGGCGAAATAGCACTTATGTGGGATTCTGCTGGTTTAAATTCTAATTAAATGACAATAAAGCCCCCAGTCCACACCTGGTAAAGTATCTGGCATGCATTAAAGTTTATTGAATTAAAGAATGAATTGGGCAATCGTTTAGTTTGAGACTGTTCTCTTAACAGTAAGATAAAATTATTACTAAGTGCTCCACCACCCACACCAGATGCTGTAGGGAACAAATGATGCTTATGCAAGGGGTCTAAGAACTGTAAAGTAAAAAACTCTCAAGTGGGAGTTGACTTAATGGCATTCCTGTAGGGACACTGTAATGGAATTATATAACGGTGTTTTTTTGAGGACCATCGATTCATTAAATTCACCATTTCTATTAAAGTCCGCAACGAAATGTATGAGGTTGTTTCACACATTTGTCATAAACTGTTGCTGACCTTGCCTGCTTGCGGGTCTGGGCTGCTATTCCGACTGAGAGACTCATACTCCGAGGAAAAACAGCAGTTTTTCTTGAGTCCTGTTTTCTGCCGCAAAGAAATCTCAAAGTAGAAATAGCAGAACCAAAGATTCCCACCTCGCAGCTTAAGTTCATAGAGATCACGACACTTTAAAAAGGGAGGCGGACAAAGACCCCGAAACCGCTTTCCCAAATTAAAGCCCCTCTGAGCAAAGGACAGCGCGCGGTGGAGGCCGAGGGCCCCGCCCCCGCCGGAGGCCACGGGCCGCCCGGGTCCGGCGCGGGACGGTTGCGGGTCCCCGAGCGGGCGGCCGCGACCCGCGGCCGGTTGGGGGCAGCGAGCGCCGCGGCCGTTGGGGACTCCAGCTCCCGGCAGGCACCGCTTCTGCGGCCGACGCGCGTGGCGGCGCTGCCCGCTGGGACTCGTAGTGCGGTCCCGGTAGGAGAAAGGGGGGCCAGCCCCGGCCTCTTTTCACGCGCGTCTCGGAAACTGGGCCCGGAAGGGGCCACGCCGGCCCCCCTGTGCCCGGCGTCCCTCCGGGGCCGGGGCGAGTCGGAGCAGGGCGGGCCGAGGCGGGAGGAGGCCCGGACAGCCGCGCACGTGCGGGGTGGTTAGCGCCGAGGAACCCGGAAGCCCCGCGCACCGCCCACCGCCGCGGTGACGGGTTAACGCTCCCTCGGGGTGGAGGCGGGGGCGGGGGCGGGGGCGGGGGCGGCGGCGGCAGGAGAGGCCGGCCCACCCGGCTCCCTCCCCCGCGGGCGTGCGCACCGCGGGCCCCGCCCCCGGCCGCGGCGCGTGCGCAGGAGCTCCGCCCCGCCCCACCCCCACACGCACGGCCGCCGCCGCCGCTGCCGCCACCTCTCCCTTCCTCTCTGCTCTTTCCTCCTCCTGTTCTCTCTTCCCTCCTCCCCCTCGCCTCCTTTTCCCCTCCTCCTCCGGCGCTGACGCTCGCGTAGGGCCCTGGCGTCAGACGCGCGGGGGCGGGGCGAGTGCGGCGGGGGGTATAAGTAGAGGGTGCAGGAGGCGGTGCTTCCCCTTCTCCCCGGCGGTTAGTGCTGAGAGTGCGGAGTGTGTGCTCCGGGCTCGGAACACACATTTATTATTAAAAAAATCCAAAAAAAATCTAAAAAAGCCTTTTAAAAAACCCAAAAAAAATTTACAAAAAATCCGCGTCTCCTCCGCCGGAGACTTTTATTTTTTTTTCTTCCTCTTTTGTAAAATAACCCGGTGAAGCAGCCGAGACCGACCCGCCCGCCCGCCCGCGGCCCCGCAGCAGCTCCAAGAAGGAACCAAGAGACCGAGGCCTTCCCGCTGCCCGGACCCGACACCGCCACCCTCGCTTCCCAGCCGGCAGCCAGCAGCCAGCAGCCAGCAGCCAGCAGCCAGCACTCCGCAGCCGGCGGCAGCCGATCGACCCCGTTCTGCGGCCGTTGAGTAGTTTTCGATTCCGGTTGATTTTTGTCCCTCTGCGCTTGCCCCCGCTCCCCTCCCCCCGGCTCCGGCCCCCGGCCCCAGCACTCGCTCTCCTCCTCTCACGGAAAGGTCGCGGCCTGTGGCCCTGCGGGCAGCCGTGCCGAGATGAACCCCAGCGCCCCCAGCTACCCCATGGCCTCGCTCTACGTGGGGGACCTACACCCCGACGTGACCGAGGCGATGCTCTACGAGAAGTTCAGCCCGGCCGGGCCCATCCTCTCCATCCGGGTCTGCAGGGACATGATCACCCGCCGCTCCTTGGGCTACGCGTATGTGAACTTCCAGCAGCCGGCGGACGGTGAGAGCCGGGCCCGGCGGGCGGGCGGCCATGAGGCGCAGGCGGCGGCGGGCGGGCTAGGCCGGCGGGCCCGGGGGAGGGGGCGGAGGGCATGTCACCCCCCCGAGGGCCGGCGCGGAGAGGCTCGGGCGCCGGGACCCCGGCTCCCGGCGCCCGCGGGGACCCGCGCCGCCGGCAGCCGCACGCCTGGCTACTTCCTCCTTTGCGACCATTTTCTCGGCCTCTGCCGCTCTCAAACTTTAGGGTGATGACGCGCCGGGAGGGTGGGTGAGATTGGCTTCTTCCACCGCGCTCCCGCCAGTAGACGCGGGGCTCTGGGGCGTCGGCAGCCGAGCCCCCTTCTCCGGGCTTCGGCGGAGGCTCGCCCCACCACCCGGGGCTCTCGCCGGCGCCCCAGGACCCAGAGGAAGTGCGTCTCGGTGCTCGAAAAACACCACGTGTTGAACCCTGTAACCTCACAGGCCCGAGGCCTGCTTCTGCTCCTGGCCCAATCGCCTGGGGGAGCCACAGGGCCTTAGAATAAAGTTAATTTGGTGATGTTGCGGTCCTCGGGTTTCTGATTCCATTCTTAAGAACTTGTCAGTAACCCATGGCCCTAGAAATGTGAATTGCCAATGAGACGCGCATTTGAGGTTTTCCCCGAGTTCAGGCATTTCTCACTCTCCTGTGGTAAACAGCAGGGTAGTGGGAGCAGAGGATGTGGAGGATCACCCTTTTGAGATTCACGGTTTCCTTTCCGGCCGTGTAGATCATTTTAATTTTTTACCCAATGGTAATCGGTTCAGAATATTTTCCCTTCTGAAGTAGTTCTGTGCTTTTGAGAGGTTTTTCCTTAAAAAAAAAAATATATTCACCAGTTTTGTTGTAAACTTTGAGTGTAGTGTGGACTGGACCATTGTATTCAATGGCATTCAAGTCGTAAAGGCTTGTTTTTTTAAAGTGGTCCAGAATATCTGTACGTCACGGAGAATTGAACAAAATAACAGAGTAAGATTGAAATTTATGGAGAAAAAAATGTGGCTAACCTTCTCTTTTTATTTTGAAGACAAATAGTTCACAAAAACAAAATTTGGCAGATAGATATGTGGCATGATGAGTTGCCAGGGTTTTCTTTTATATTTGGATCAGTTGACTTCCAAAAGTCAGCTTCCCTTGATTTTTATGGCCCAATTTTGCTTCCCGCTTGAATTCATGCTTGAGTACATGTCAAATAGAGAATAAAGGGAGTTTACTTTAAAAATTTTTATTAAGTTCAGTAAAACTGAAGTTACGTAATGATCAGCTTTTCTTTCACTAGGTAAAGTATAATATCAAGATTTTGGGTAGGCAGACATACTATTCAGTGACACAGAGCCAGAAGTTGTAAAGCTGCACTGCAGGTTTCCTGCCCTTTTGCTCTGTAAGCAGTGGCTCCAAATGTCACTCCTTAACAATTTTTCCCAGCTCTGGACAAGATTTACCACTAAATGAAAGCTAAAAGATAAGATAATTTTGGGGCTTGTAATCCCAGTCGAGAGTTGACAGAGAAAACTTGAACAAATCGTAAAGACCATAAAATGTAACTTTTGGAAGTGGCTGTTCATTCCAAGCTTAATGTTAAAACCAAAAAACCCAATTTTTAAAATTTCTTGTGATTTTGAAAAGTTGAACTTCAGGTTACCATGGTTACAGTACACTGTAATGTTTTCTCAGTCTATACCAGTAGACCAGTTCTGTAACTGCTCAAAAAAAGATAGCGTTTTTCCATCTTCCATTTGTTTGGTTTCTATATGTACGGTCTTTCCAAGTAGTTTTTTCAGTGGTTTTCTGTTTTCCTATTTACTGCAACATTCATGGACTTGTAGAATAGCTTCTGAAAGTGACCATTTTCCAATTTAGCAGGAAGAGGTGACTCATTCAAAAGACACTCAAGCAAAGTCAGCTAAAAAACTAGGGGAGCTGAGTAGGTGTGGTCAATTGATAATGAGCTGACAGCTGATTGTCACTATCTTCTAGAAACTGGAGCTTTTATTTATAAAAAGAAGTGGCCGGAAAATTTGTCCTCTCAATAACTTTAGAGTTATACTGACATGAAATTCGTGGAAATTAGTGTTTCAGGGCTTAAAGTGGACTGTTTATTCCCTGTTTTGGACTATTGTTTTTTTACTTAATATATTTTTTGTGGAAAGTCTCAATTTATTTAGTAAGTGCTTCATGATAGAGGGACACATAATTCAATCCTTCATAGACCTTGGAATCATAGGGTAGATTTTGAAATTTTGTAGCACTATTCAGAAATAATTGATTAAATGATCAGTTACTTAGTAAATCAATGACTGAAGATAAAATTGGTTTTATATGTCAAGAAAGCTCTAATGAATGAATTGTGAGTATTATAGATCTGCTATTGCAAAAATTCTGTATTCATTATACAGTTGAGTATGCCCAGCCTCACTTTAGTTTTTGAGGGCCTGATTCATATCTTGATCTGAATGGATATAACCTTTCTTTTTTTATTTTTCTAACATAATAATAGGAAGTTGTGCCAGGAGTCACTGAAATCCCCCTGACCCCATAATCCAGGGACTTCTTGTTTTTTTTTTTTTTTTTTTTTTTTAATGGGCTAATTTTTGTATAGTGCTGTGATAAGCAGTAAGATTGATTCTGACAAGTAATAAGGGGAGTTAAAATGGTTGAAAAATCTAAAAACTATTAAGTCTGGATAATTTATAATTACCTAATATCTTTTATATTTCTCATTAAGTCAATTTTATGTGAAGGGGTATCTTGGTTTTATGTTGAGTAGGAACCAAAAGAGGATTTTAAATTTACAGCAGTTAAAGGAAAAGATTGTTTCAGAAGTACATTGGTGATAGATCATCTCTTAACATGGGGAATTTGGGGTTTTTTGATAATCGTGTTCTTTTCTTGCATTATAGTGTAGTGTGGGGTAAGGTCCAGCAGTCTTAAGTTTAAAGAGGTAGAGGGACTGTGTGCCCAGCCACTTCCCCCATGTTAATTTATATAATTTTTAGTGGCCTGTACATGTTTTGAAGTAATACCCTGAACATGTCTTTCTTGCAGCGGAGCGTGCTTTGGACACCATGAATTTTGATGTTATAAAGGGCAAGCCAGTACGCATCATGTGGTCTCAGCGTGATCCATCACTTCGCAAAAGTGGAGTGGGCAACATATTCATTAAAAATTTGGACAAATCCATTGATAATAAAGCACTGTATGATACATTTTCTGCTTTTGGTAACATCCTTTCATGTAAGGTAAGCAAAAGTGTGACGGGTAAATGCTTAACAGTGTTTTAGCTTCTTGTAGTTTATTCCTTAAGAGAGCAACCATGCTATCTTTATTTCCCAAAAACTCGGGCTAGGAGACTGACAAGTTATCTTTGAACACTGGAAAAAATGCTAAATCAATAGCAAGTAATGAACAATTGGTATCTGATTTTTCCCTAGGTGGTTTGTGATGAAAATGGTTCCAAAGGTTATGGATTTGTACATTTTGAGACACAGGAAGCAGCTGAAAGAGCTATTGAAAAAATGAATGGGATGCTTCTAAATGATCGCAAAGTGTAAGTATATATAGTTAATTGTGTTTCAGATCTGTTTTTAATAGTCCAAATCAATTCATTTTACAAGTTAATATGTTTGTTCTCTTAAAGAGATTCAGCTGGAGTGAAAATTAATAAGCCACATCCTGGTAGATGTTCTCATTTTCTCGTTTATTGTAACATACGAAGGATAGTGAATTAATGTAACTGGCCAACATTCAGGTCAAAAAGAAAAAGAAGATAGGTATACTTAGATAAAGTTTTTTCAAAATAAGTTCGTGGTTGAAAAAGTAGGAATCCAGACAGAAACTTGATCATAATTCCTGAGGTAGTCATTGACCCATTTTACATTTTGAGGAAACTGAGGCCAAAATAATTTGCTTGTATTTACATGCTGGTTCAACAGGTGAGCTGGGATACAAACCCAGTGGTCTGAACTCAGAGTCTAAGTTGGATCTTTACTTGGCCATACTACTCCAATTTATTGATGGAGTTTAAAGACATTTTGTTGTTTCAACTTTTCACCTCCTTTCATCCACTTACAGTAGAATTAAACCAGAAATCTTCATAATTCATCTTTCTGAGAGAAACTTGTTTTTAAAAGTTGCAGGCTTTTATATAATGGTAGGGAGACTATATTTGCTGCAAGGTTATAAAATTACAGGTTTTATGAGCCCAAAGAAATAACATTTTAAATTTTGTATCCCTAGTGCCAGTGGATTTCGCTTAATTATCTGGGCAAATTCAGTTGTAAGGTCATCTTATAAATGATCTGAGTTCATGTTGCTATGTAAACTGCTGTGAGGACATACAGATTGGGCTTAGTTGTTCTAACAACTCCACTGCATCACTTTTAAGGTGTGGTTCTTAAAAATCAACTTCGATCAAGTGCTGTGGTCAGTCTGTACCTGAAGGGATCATTATGCACACGGTGTTGCCTATTTGAATTTTGTGTCACTGCATGATTAAGGAAAGGTGTTGGAATGTGTAAAGAGCCCTTATAATCCAAGAAACCAGCAGTTCTTCAATATGAACAATGTTTACAAAGACTAATTGTTAGAAGTGGTACATCCTTATTTTTTTTTTGAAATAGTATATCCTTAAATGAGAGAAATATTTAGCATCATGGGTATTAGGAGATGAAAATATCTTATAGTTTACCTGTCAACATGCTTGGGAGCGAGGGAAGAATGTCCGTTATTGGTGGAGCTCTAGGTTAAATAAAGACAGTTTATTGCTGTTTTGAGTAAAACATGATGTAACCCTTTAGGAAAACAGCTTGACATATATATATATATATAATCTTAAGGTCACTTAAATGCATTTGAACTACCGTTTCTGCAGCTCCATCCAAAGAACATATAACAGAAGGGCTTGTTAATGAATTCCAGCATTATTAACAAAAGCAGAAAGTTGTGATATCCACAATGGAATATTATGTTCATCTTGAGAACATTTGTAAAACTGAGAGCATGGAGAAGCACTGCAGTTTGGGTGGGGTGGGGAAGGTTAAAGAATAAAAAAATCTCCAGTAAAACAAAAAGACCTAAGGAAAATCAGTCATGATTGGGATGGTATTGTGAAATAATGGTTTTTTTTATTTTGGTGTCTATTATATTTTCAAATGACACGTATTCCTTTTATATTAGGGAAAAACTAAAATTTTAAAACATTTAGTTGATAATACTGCAAAGAAAATTTGCCAAGCTGTTATGTGTTGGAGTACAGAATTCAGAAGTTTAAATTCATATTTTAGCAGATTACAATGTGCAAGGGCCACTTTGAAATAGCAATGATGAAAGCTTTTATGTCTTTCCCTTGGCGTGGTTCGAGTGTTAACTCCCACTCATTTGCATTGATAGGCATGATCTCTTTAACCCTGGGTTAGCTAGAAAGAAGGGGGGGAATGTGTGTTAAGAAAAATGCTTCCTTTTTTCTTGTAGTTAGGAGGTTTGTTCGTATTTTATGCTTCCATTTTTTTCACGTAAGGCACTTGTTTTATAGTGTGCTCTTAATTCAAGATTCTGAAATTATCAGTAACAATTGCAAAATCAACCATCAGGCTTAATTAATCTGACTTAATAAAATAGAACCTAATTTTATAGTCCTTACATATTTTATTAGATTTGTTGGACGATTTAAGTCTCGTAAAGAACGAGAAGCAGAACTCGGAGCTAGGGCAAAAGAGTTCACCAATGTTTACATCAAGAATTTTGGAGAAGATATGGATGATGAGCGCCTTAAGGATCTCTTTGGCAAGTTTGGTAATGTGTCTGAATTAAATTTTTACACTCAAAGTTCTGAGTAATTGCTCAACATTAGTTTTGGCTAATACTTTATACTAAAGTGAATGAAATGAAACTTAACATGATACTTAGAAATAACTGTCATTTATCTGGATTAAACTGATAATCCATTATACTACTAGGTAGTATATAAAGGTTTAATAGTGTTGTCTAAGCACAGTGAGGTGTGACTGCCTAATTGGAACATATTTTAAAAGGTTATGCTACAATAAGAAATTGTGCTGGATTTATGCACTTACAGATCCCAACTCATCAGAGGCATGCACAATGACACAGCCAACCTAGGTTGGAATGTAGTCTTTAGTTATGGGACAGGAAAGCAGGGCAGCTTTAGGATATTTGGCCAGTCTTAAGAGCCTCATGTTTGAGCAATTTGAAATCATGACATTCAAAGACAAAGCCAGAGATCCTGATTTTTCCCGTGATACCTCCTTGGGATGGCCTTCTGAGTCCATGGGATCTTAATTTGTTCCTTGGATTTCAAATTAACTTCATTAAATTTTAAATCTGAAGTGTAACCAGCCTCACTTTAGATAGCTATAACTGGTCAGAAGATGAACTTTAAATTGAACGCTTTTGCAGGTGATTTGCTTGTTCCTTGTCATTTGTTGAACTTATTAAATAGGTGGCGCTTTTGTTTTTGAGCACCTCAAATGATACAGAAATAGGAAATTAACACTTTTTTATTGCTGATTTAGCATGCGACATGGAACTCTGCTCCTTTGAGCAAAAAAACCTGTCTTTTGCACAAAGATAAATTGTGTCTCGCATCTTCCTCCCAAATTCTCTTTAGTGACTGGTTTTGTATATTTCCTCTGTCTTTTAATTAGAAGCTATTTCTAAAGTTGGATATTGATAACCAATTATCCCAAATGAATAATGCTATGTGAAGTGACCACCAATATGTAAATTTGTCAAGTATTTTCTTGGCTTTTTCTCCTAGAGATTGGAAGTACAGCATTAGGACCAGAGGTACACTGAAAAGAAACAGTTTACCTGTGCCCATACATCTTTCATATTTTTTGTAATCAAATGTGATTTTTAATATTTTCTGGCCCCGCCTACCTCAGATAACACCCACCTCAGTCAAGTGTCTTTTTCATTTGGGAGGACTGGGGCCATGTGTCTTCAAATATGTGCTGCCTCCTCCAAGTGACACTGTCTTTCCAAGGGTCAAACCCCATATTCCCTCCACTCTAAATTGGAAGTCAAGTGGACCAAGGGTTAAGAGAATCTTATTTCTTAATTCTCTTATCAAGAAATAAAATTGTTGGCTAAAAAAAGTAAATCTCTTTTAAACAAAGAATAAAATTTCATCTTTAACAATTGTCTAAAACATGCCTCCTTAAATGGAAGGAGTGTTTAAGGAAATAAAGTATTTAGCTTCTTAGTAGAAATATAAGGTCTTTGAAGAGACTTTTAATTTTTATTTTTTTCATGGCATTGTTCTTGTGTGTTGAAATTTGAAATGTATAAACTAAATGTTGTGTGGAATACCTTTGAATCATTTAAAAAAATTTTTTTAGGACCTGCCTTAAGTGTGAAAGTAATGACTGATGAAAGTGGAAAATCCAAAGGTTTTGGATTTGTAAGCTTCGAAAGGCATGAAGATGCACAGAAAGTAAGACTCAAATATACTAACTACAGACAGTATGGATTTCCTGTGTTTATAATGAGAAGGGAGATGATAAAAGGTTTCTTTGCTCTCATACTGAAATGTACATGTATTACATTGGCTATCTTACATATATTGTTTTGAATTACTTGCATTTTATGTATTAGTTTTGAGGGTATAAATTGGGAACCTGTATTTTCCCAAAACATCGAAGCTAAGTTTTTCTGATGGGTCCATCTTTAGCATTCGTAACCTAACAAATTTTCTTGTTAGAGAAAGGAACTTCTCTGTTGCAAGTTAGTAATTAAAATTTCTGTGATTTCTATAAGGCTGTGGATGAGATGAATGGAAAGGAGCTCAATGGAAAACAAATTTACGTTGGTCGAGCTCAGAAAAAAGTGGAACGGCAGACGGAACTTAAGCGCAAATTTGAACAGATGAAGCAAGATAGGATCACCAGATACCAGGTTCATTTTTAATTGACAAGCAAAATAAGACAGGGATGAGGAAACCTATTTTGCGTTCATTTCAGTTACTGCCAGGTAACTGGAGGGTTTGTGAGGGGGAAAGGAGAAGAAACATGGGATAAAATACTAGGAAGCGTCTTTAAGTACCACTGTAGTTTTCTTTCTCCTTTTTCTACAGTTTTCTTCTCTTTTTTTAGGGTGTTAACCTTTATGTGAAAAATCTTGATGATGGTATTGATGACGAACGTCTCCGGAAAGAGTTTTCTCCTTTTGGTACAATCACTAGTGCAAAGGTAACGTGATATTTTAAGATTGGGGAAAATCCATGCACATGGATATTCCTGTATAAATTTCACAGTAATGTGTGGAGTGTTTTTCTTATCTTGTAAATGAATAGTCACACAGGTTTTTTTTTTTTTTTTTTTTTTTCCTTCTTACAAAAAAGTCCATTTTTTTTTTTCCCGGAAATCCAGTTAGTTTTTGCTTCATTGTTTGACAAACCTTTAAATTTGAAGTAGATGCTGTAGCCTTATTGATTTGTTTTTTTTGCAGGTTGAGTTCTGAATTCTTCCTGAGGGGAAGGCTGCATTTGTTGACCATAGTTAGTGATTGATCCTCACATAACATGCATTGTTGTACTTTACTTAATTATTTTCCTGATTAAAGGTGGCAGTTTATTAGGGAACTATAATTGCTTTTAGGCAAATTTGTATTCACTTATGCAGTTCATTCTGGGGAGTCAAACTCTAAACCCTATATCAGTAGAGATAGATTTTTTTTTCTTTCACTTGAAATCAGGAATGAAGAATTATGGTATTATGATTCTAGCCTGAATTCTGGGATTTTGATATAAGAACCTCTGCTCTAGATGTTTTTTTCTGATGTCCATAGTCCAAGAATTCATCTGTATATAAAGTTTTTAAAGTTCTTTGTGGATCATAATATTCTTTGGTGGCAAGGATGTGAAAATTTGGCAAGTGTATTCTGGAGGAGAAGGTCATGTGTTAATGCTAGCTGGAAAAAAATACTTTTCAAAGCAGAAAGGTAAAGAATGAAAGGTGATTTTCCCTCTCTGTCCCCCATTTGGGTGGATAATTTTCTGTTTGTCCAAACACTTAATGTATATGTATAAAAAATTTTTAGAAGGGACGCCTGGGTGGCTCAGCGGTTTGAGCATCTGTCTTCTGCTTGGGGCGTGATTCCGGGGTCCTAGGATCGAGTCCCACATTGGGCTCTGTGTGGGGTGCCTGCATCTCCCTCTGTTTCTGCCTCTCTGTGTCTCATGAGTACATAAGGTCTTTAAAATTTAAAAAAAAAATTTTTTTTTAGAAGATCAGGATCATACTATACAGAATCTGTGACTTGTGATTTTATTTTACTTAACATAAGGTCTAGATACATATTTGTATATTCATTCATTTCAGGCTTGGTGGTTTTTCTTTTTTTTTTTTTTTGCCGAAGGTTGAATATTCATTGTAATAGGTAGGCGTATCATAACTTTATACCTATACTGGTAAACATCTGTCTTTCCATTTTTAGATCCACCATTCTAATAAACATTCTTATATATCTGCAAAAAATGCCAGGATTTCCAAAGTTCTAGAGTTAAAATTGCTGGTTAGTGGGTATATTTAAAATTGATAGTCCCAAATTGTCCCAAGTTCCTAGACAAGTTCCTGCCGTCAAGCTAGACAAGTTCCTGCAGTCTTGCCAATTTAGTGGAAAGTAGTATACATCTTTTCCAGTGGTGGACATGTCTTATGCTGACTAGTTGTGCCAATTTGCATATTTTTATATTGGATTGGTTGTCTTTTTATTGATTAGAATTTTGTTTTACATTGTAAATATTCTCTCCAGTCTTTAACTTAGGACTTGGGTTTTTTTTTTTTTTTTTTTTTTTGTCATCTTTCCCCATATTTTTGTACCCTATGTTCAGATTGAGAATCTGTTTGGCAATTGGATTTTTCAGTGTGATGTGAATAAGAGACTTAATTTTTCTCAATTGTCTCAATGTACCATGTACTTCATGTAAAGTCCATTTTTTCTTATTTTAAAATGTTAACTTTAGCGCATTAAATGTTTTAGGTCTTGTTCTAGGTATAGTTGACATATTCAGGTGTACAACATAACCATTTGATGTTTGTGTTGCGTATGCTGTGTATTGCTAATCTAGTTAATACCTACCACTATACACAGTTAAAAAAATTTTTTTCTTGTCATGAAAACTTTTAAGATCTACTCTCAGGAACTTTCACATTTGTACTACAGTAGTGTAGTCGCCTTACTGTACATTAGTCTCATCCCTAAGACTTAATTTACAGCTAAGACTGTGCTTTTTTTTTTTTTTTTTTTTTTTTTTTTTTTAAGACTGTGCTTTTTAAAACCTCTTCATTCTTTCCCCTATCCATTCCCAGCAACCATGAGCTCAGTTTTGTTTTTGTTGTTTGGTTGGATTTTTTTTTTTTTTTTTTTTTAAGATTTATTCATTCAGAGAGAGCGAAGAGAGAGGCAGAGACACAGGCAGAGGGAGAAAGCAGGCTGCAGGCAGCGCTAAACCGCTGCGCCACCGGGGCTGCCCTGTTTGGTTGGTTTTTGGTGTTTTGTTTTGGTGCCACATGTAAGTGAGATCCTTAGGATGGTCCTGTTCCTGTGCCACCACATACTGTTGAATGTCATTGTAGATTGTACATTGCAGGGCTAGTGAAGAGTTCTTTGCATTTCCTCTTGGCTCCTTTAAAAGATCTCAGTGTTTGGAAGATTCTTCCTGGCAAATATTTATGGCCCTTCTGGTCTTGAATGTGAAATTTTTATTTTAAAATGTGGATATTCTAAGATTCAGCTGCTCCTATCTCCCCCACGCCCTGCAAAAAAAAGAATAGTAAAGCATCTTGTCAACTTGAATTGCTAAGTCAAATTTTAATGGTACTAAAGAGTCAAATTTTGTAGGCCTTGGATGTATCATTCAGATATTTAAACCTTCATATTCTATCTGTTGACAGTCTGAAATCTTAGCACATTTGCTGTCTTAACCTCCACCTCTTTTCTTGGTTCAGATATTGCATGTATGTAATACTTAGGTATTAAGGAAAAATCGTAGGAAAGATGAAAGCATTAACAGTGTTTACTTGAGTCAGTAGCTATAATTGTAATAGTAATGCTTTCCTCTCAGCCTCATTCTAAGTGAACTTTTTTTTTTAATAGGTTATGATGGAGGGTGGTCGCAGCAAAGGCTTTGGTTTTGTATGTTTCTCCTCCCCGGAAGAAGCCACAAAAGCAGTTACAGAAATGAATGGTAGAATTGTGGCCACCAAACCATTGTATGTAGCTTTAGCTCAGCGCAAAGAAGAGCGCCAGGCTCACCTCACTAACCAGTATATGCAGAGAATGGCAAGTGTAAGAGCTGTGCCCAATCCTGTAATCAACCCCTACCAGCCAGCACCTCCTTCAGGTTACTTCATGGCAGCTATCCCACAGGTATGTTTCAGAAGAGAAATAAAAACCTTATGCAGGTTTTCATATTTGGTCGTTTTTAGTGTTTGCGCCCTAAATAAAGGCCTAAGATTGAAACATGAATTGTGATTAAGTTTGAAAAAAAATGATAAGAATGTAAAGACCCGTGGAATGTTTTGAGAGTTATATAGCTAGCTGCATTATTTGTTTTTCTTACCTGATGTTTGCTTGCTTTCTACAGACTCAGAACCGTGCTGCATACTATCCTCCTAGCCAAATTGCTCAACTAAGACCAAGTCCTCGCTGGACTGCTCAGGGTGCCAGACCTCATCGTAAGCCTTTTGTTTTTAATTAAGGTTATGAATTATTTGTACTAAAAATCTATGTGAGACAAATTAGCTGTTATATTTCAACAATATATTTTCTTGTGTGTGTGTGTGTGTGTAATATAGGGATATGGGTGTTCGTTTTGGGGATTTTTTTTTTTTTTTAGAATCCTATAATGCAGTCTCGAGACCAATAATTTCCATGCTGGCTTAATTTTTCCTTTATGACAAGTTTGGGAATGGATCCAACTCTTAACTTCATATTTAGTTAGGCAGTAAATTCTAAAAATCTGGTTCCGTGTGTAAGGATCAGAGCCCTGGTATTTTTAGCCTTGCCCTGTGGCCCAGTGCTATATTGCAGGAGCACTTGGAGCCAGGTTTGTGTAGCATGTTCAGATACTAACAAGTACTTGTCTTAATGAATGGTTTAATGTATTCATTCTCTGATCTGGGAAGTCTGGGGAAATGACAGGTGAGAAACTAAGCTTTAAAACACGGTACTAAGAAAAAAATAAAAACAAAAAAACCACGGTACTTCTATTTAGTCACTTTCATCCTTTTGTTCAAACCTCAGCTCAACAGCATTGAACACTTCCAGTGAGTTTTTTTCCAGTTAATGTGTGTTCATATCTTTAAATATAGCATTCCAAAATATGCCCGGTGCTATCCGCCCAGCCGCTCCTAGACCACCATTTAGTACTATGAGACCAGCTTCTTCACAGGTTCCACGAGTCATGTCAACACAGCGTGTTGGTAGGTCTTCATGCTTTCTGTAAAATTTGACTTCCAATTTGAAAGAGCAAGGTAAACAGTACAAACCACGTATTTATTTTGTAGCTAACACATCAACACAGACAATGGGTCCACGTCCCGCAGCTGCTGCTGCCGCAGCCACTCCTGCCGTTCGCACCGTTCCACAGTATAAGTACGCTGCAGGAGTTCGCAATCCTCAACAGCATCTTAATGCTCAGCCACAAGTCACCATGCAGCAGGTAGGACTTTGATTCCTTTAGAATGATGTGTGAGGCCTTGGTTGCAGTTAAAGACACTAAAGACAACTAGGTTATGAGAACTTAGCTGTCTTATCTAGAACATTTTATTTGATGTCCCAATAATAGTCTATAAAAATGTCTTATGGGGATTAGGCAGGCATTCAGCATTCCTTTTTTTTTTTCTTCTTAAATTTATTTGACAAGACGGAGTGGGAGAAGCACACTCTTGACAAGGGAACCCAGTACAGGGGCTCAATCTCCAACCCTGGGGTTGTGACCTGAGCCAAAGGCAGATGCTTAACTAACTACCCCAACACCTCAGCATTCCTTATCCTGAATTATTTGTGCTTTTTGAGAGCTTTGCTAAGCATAATTGTAAGGAAGAAAGAGTGATAGTTGTGAGATTTAGCCCATCCTGGGTTTTTTTTTAACCTAAGACCAAAATTGTCATGAACATAATAGAAATAAAGCACTAAATACTCCAGGTAGAAAAGAAAATGAAATATTCTTTATGGTTATAATACTCAAGCGTATAGGTGTTGTATCTTGGGCTGTATTTCTGATGGACTCAGCTTCCCCTATTCATGTTTAGAGTGCAATCTTCATCATTTAGTGATTTTTCTAGTGAGTAGATTTCAATACTTCTGTACTTCAACTTTTATTTGAGTGGGGAGGGGCAGAGGGAAAGAGCGAATCCCAAATAGACTCCATCTTGAGCATGGAAGCTGGTGCTGGGCTCAGTGTCACGGCCCTGAGAGCGTGTCCTGAGCCAAAATCAGAGTTGGATGCCTAACCTGAGCCACCCAGGCACCCCTGCTTCTGTATTTTAAACTTAGGAAAATTCCTTTTTTTTTGTTTGTTTGTTTTTTTTTTTTTTTTTATAGCCTGCTGTTCATGTACAAGGTCAGGAGCCTTTGACTGCTTCCATGTTGGCATCTGCCCCACCTCAAGAGCAAAAGCAAATGTTGGGTAAGTACCTTTATTCCACCTAGTCAGAGACTGACTAGAATACAGGGAAATGCTTAGACCTGCTTTGCACCTAAAAATGATAGGTTGCAGGATCGGTCTGAATTGGCAGGTCTGCTAAACTTTTTAATAGCATTAATGAAATACTTTGCTTCTGGTGAATAGAATAATAGGGCATTATGCACCACAGATCCTACTACAGTTTTGGAGAAGGGAGTTTGAAGTATATGAAAAAGGAACTGCACACAGAATTAAGATCTACCACAAGGCAATGAACTTCATCTGTTTTATAACTGTCAAGATGGTGGGTTTTGGGTTAGCTAGCGTCTGTTTGCTGTATACAAAAGTCAGGTTCTTAAACCCAGTATTAATTATGGTGGAGTCCTTTAAAATTCTTCAAATTGAAGGAATTTTTTTCTTCCCCTAGGTGAACGGCTCTTTCCTCTAATTCAAGCCATGCACCCTACTCTTGCTGGTAAAATCACTGGCATGTTGTTGGAGATTGATAATTCAGAACTTCTTCATATGCTTGAGTCTCCAGAGTCTCTCCGTTCTAAAGTAATTTAAATTTGTCATTTATCTAACAGCTTCTTATACTATGTATTTTGGGGCTTTTTGTAGAAACTGGAATATTAATTAGTGCTTTATATAAATTGTGCAGTTCTAAGTTTTAGAAGTCTTAATTATAAATTCTAACATCTACCACCTATGATGCCATTATTTCCGTTTTATAATATACATGGGGAAACAAGCAGTAGAGGTTAGAAATTTGCCTGTATTCACAGTCAGGGGCATAGCTTGGTTTCACATCCAGTCAGTTTAACTGTAGTAGTATCCATACCCTCTAAGCTGTGCTGCTCCTTTAGGGAAGAAAGATGTTTGCCATTATTTCTCAACTTTGGGTGGGGGGAGGGCGGGTTGGTGAGGAGAGAGTAAAGAAGTAAGCGCAAGAGGGTTCATAATTCTAGAATAGTGGTGGAATGGAACCCAAAAGGATATGGATACAGTTGAAATTTTTTGGAAGCAGTTCTTTCCACTTGGGTCAGAGGAGAGGAGGTTTCTTTGAACACTTAACATGTCATGAATTTGAAATTCTTCTAGTTACTCCTTTTAAGAGTCGGTTTGTTTCTTTTTTTAGGTTGATGAAGCTGTAGCTGTACTACAAGCCCACCAAGCTAAAGAGGCTGCCCAGAAAGCAGTTAACAGTGCCACTGGTGTTCCAACTGTTTAAAGTGAGCATTCTTCCCTGGGTTTTAAGCTTGTTTTTATCAATTTGAGTGTATTTTGGAACATTGAAGAAATTAATCTTACCATTAATCCAAATGTATTGCTAATTATTCAAAGAGAAGTAGAAACAAACAAAGGAAAGTTTACCTGTTAGCCTGGTATTGACTTGAATTTTTAAATCCAAGCACCTTCATTTATATACTGATTTGTGTTAAATGGGCTTGGCTTTTTGTGTACTTACTTTCAGAGGACTTTGATAGCTTAAACCTTTCATTGGGTTGCAGCACTGACAGTTGCCCAGAGTCTGTACTCTTCTTGCCCTGCATTACTTTCAAGAAATGGGGTACTGTAGGGCCGTGGGGCCCAAACTAGAGATTGGCAAGGCTTTTTCTCTAAAGGACCAGATAGATATGAAATATTTTAGGATTTGTGGGCCATGTTGTTTGTGTAATTACTACAGTTTCAGTGTGAAAGAGCTCATAGGCATATTATGTAAACTAATAGGGGTGTCTGTGTGCCAGTAAAACTTGATAGCAATAGGCTGCAGACTGAATTTGGCCATGGGTTTTAAATTTGCTTCTGACCAGTGCTAGTATTGATCATCTTATTTTGTTGTTAGGTACTTGCCAGTTGAATGCTCTGCACCTTGATACATTTTTATATTGTAATGATTGCCAGCGTTGCAATAACTAGTAGCTCTATGTAATTACTTTTAGCAGTTAGAATCATTAAACTCTAGCCTCTTAGCAAGTTTGATGATTACGTTTTTTTCTTCCCACATTCACAGATTGATCAGGGACCACGAAAAGAAACTCGTGCTTCACCGAAGAAAAATATCTAAACATCGAAAAACTTAAACATTATGGAAAAAAAACATTGCAAAATATAAAATAAATAAAAAAAGGAAAGGAAACTTTGAACCTTATGTACCGAGCAAATGCCAGGTCTAGCAAACAATGCTAGTCCTAGATTACTTACTGATTTAAAAACAACAAAAAAACTACAAAAAAATAGTAAAATATAAAAACAAATTAATGTTTTATAGACCCTGGGAAAAAGAATTTTCAGCAAAGTACAAAAATTTAAAGCATTCCTTTCTTTAATTTTGTAATTCTTTACTGTGGAATAGCTCAGAATGTCACTTCTGTTTTAAATAACAGAATTGATAACTGAGCAAGGAAACGTAATTTGGATTATAAAATTCTTGCTTTAATAAAAATTCCTTAAACAGTGCACAGTGATGTTATTTTATTTCTCTTTGCAATTGGTTTTGTACAAATAGGGGATAAGCTGGAATTGGCAAAAGAACCTCTTTCATGAGAAAAGTGCTGTTAAGTTCAAGGGTGTCATAGTTTTATGGAAAAGAGGCACAAGAATTTATCCATTGTGTTTGATGAATTTAGATTTCCATGTGAATTCTTTTTTTTTTTTTTCCATGTGAATTCTTTTAACATTCTTTGAGATGAATGCCAGTTTGCCTATAGTAAGGTTTCCAAGCTGGAAGGTAATTAGCTTAAGTCCTCATTTTTATGGTGTGAAACCATAACAGCAGTGACTCCTAAAGTTGGGATTAGTTTAAGCTGCCTTTTTTTTTTTTTTAAAGATTTGAGTGTGCAAAGGAGTGAGCATATGAGCAGGGAGAGGGGCAGAGGGAGCCTGCCTCAGGGCTTGATCCCAGGACTCTGGGATCATGACCTGAGTCGAAGGCAGACCCTTAACCAACTGAGCCACCCAGGCGCCCCCTAAGCCTTATTCTTGAAAGAAATCTTTTTTTTTTTTTTTTTAAAGATTTTATTTATTTTTTCATGATACTCACACAGAGAGAGACAGAGAGGCAGAGACACAGGCAGAGGGAGAAGCAGGCTCCATGCAGGGAGCCCGACGTGGGACTCGATCCCAGGTCTCCAGGATCGCGCCCCGGGCCAAAGGCAGGCGCCAAACCTCTGCACCACCCAGGGATCCCGAAAGAAATCTTTTAATTTGATAAGAGATGAAGTCCCAATCCTCAATACCTCATCACCTAAAGTAGTTGTGAAAAATCAGTATTTGGGGGTTCTATCAAGAATAGATTTAGAAGATGGGGGGCTAGGGCCCAGTCATGTACATAAAAAATATCCTTAGCAGTTTGAATACGCTTTTGAGAACGGAATAGAAATTAAAACTAGACCATTCTTCACATTGCCAAAGATAGCTTCTTGAGTTACACATCTGATTATCTAAGATCATGCTAAAATTATTTCAGCACCAGCTCTTTAGGAGCAAATAAATGAATCCAAATAAAACCATGGCTAGGACAGTGTCCCCCTTCTCTTCCTGATGAAGCTTTGAGTGCTTTTCACCTCAGTTTTTCTTGACCTTCAAGATGCACACGTTAACCCCCACACAACTCCCATGGCTTGAATACATATACCCAACAGGTATTATATTTTGTAATTTATAATTATTTGACCATAGTAGCTTTATATATATTTTGTCTGACCACAGAGGCTGACAGTACACGTAGATGAATAGTATATACCATTTTTGTTAAACTTGAATACAAAATGGTTTAAGCTTTGAGATGTTAGAGATGTTTGAGACACCTTAGAACTTGTATCTATAAAATTCCAAAATCTAAAGTAACAGGATTTGCAGTTTTCTGTATACACTGCATCGTTGGGTTTTCTTGTGTGAAGATTTATTACCCCCATCTGTTCTTGAAAGGTCTTTATTAGATGTAGCAAACTTTCATGACTGTTTAGAGGAACCAACAGAAGTGTAAAGTAGACCTTGTGATCTGCTTGTAGGAATTAGGGGGAAAAAATACATAGTTGGTCAGTATCTGATTATCTATTTGTAAATTCATCTACTTACAAAAGTTACTTCTAACCCAAAAATCTATTCATGTACTTTGACCGTCATTTTGCCAACATGGCACTTAAAATTTGAGTTCTCTGAAATTCCCAGTTGAAGTTGAATAAGCCTGCTAACCATTTTTTCAACTTTCATACCACAAACAGGTATCCTTTTTGAAGTCTGTCTTATGCCATATTCTTGACATTTTTGTGCTTGTGGGTGACGAAGCATAGTGCTTAGGTGCTCGTAGTCTGGTATCCCTAAATTCAGGAAGGTAGATAAGCTTCATTTAGGCCTAAGCTACAGAGCTATTGACTCTGAGTTCAAGGTTAACAATGTATGTTTAAACAGGAACAAATAAAGCAAGGATATATTGATGAAAATGTAGCTGACTTATAGGTACCTATTTCTCCTAGGAACAATGATTCAATATGTTAATACATTGTTAGCAAGACTTTTCATAGAACATAACACTCACAATTAATGAAGGCTAGTTGTAGCTCATAAAGGTATATATAGCTCATAATCTACAATAGAATATTTTAGAGCACCTACTTTCATGTGGGATTTGAAGTGAAGAAGAATAAGATGGTTAACATGCTGTACATCTTTCTAAAGCCTCTTGTGGCTGCTTTGGAAGTTTTCTGACAAATTGATAGGCGATTTTCTTCTGTGGATACTAGATGTATAATCTAGGCTAACTGAAAATTTCTTAGCCTAGAATCTAACTTCATTTCAACACGCACAGGAAGACTTGCATGGGTAAAATAAGCTAAAGTATCTTGTTTTACAGTGTGCCATCTTTGATTATACTTCTTACCTTCCCTTCAAACTAATGGATCCTAAGTGAGTGACATCATGGAGAGTACTTTAAAATTTTCTTAATCTTTTGAGGTAAAACCATGGTGCCAGATTACAGTGAGTAAATGACTGGGAGGAAGACCTGGATACTTGAGTTTAAGGAGTACATTCTCCCAATAGAACAGTTCTAGGAATAAAATGAATCAGAAATTTGGTTGAAGTTCGAAGCAAAATGGGTGGAGTTGGGTCAGTACACTAGCAGATATCATTAAGCTGTAATGGTCTAGTGCACACCAATCTCCTAGGAGACCAGATGGTCATGAGGACATCTGAGTCTCCTGGTCAGGACAGCCACATCTTTGGATGCCAAAGCTACACTGAATTTCTGTTGCCCTCTGTATAGGCTTCATAACTGACTCTTCTGTAAATCTTAATCTTCAGTTAGACAATCCAGTTGGTCAGATTTAAGGATTCTTAGTTACCACTTTGATAACTTTCAAATGTTGCCGAGTCTTTTCAGCCACCTAATTGTAAATGTTAAGCGTGTATGGCAGAATTAGAGGGTAATCCAATTTCAAATTCTGGGTGTTATCCTAATTTTTTTTACCTAATCCATCACAATCATGGCAAATTTGAGGGGGAGTAAAATGGTCTTATCCACAAAAGGTAGGAAAGCATACAATTTACTTCGTTACTGACATTATTCCCAGAAAACTTGAAACAACATGGAATATTTATTAGCCTAACATTCCCTCTGTAGAGAAAACCTTTCGCATTAGATATCAAGAATATTTGTGTTTTGGGGGAACGGTCCTACAAATTACGTAATTTGATAAGGTATATGTGAGCAGATGAATTTATGGTTGATGATGGTTTTTTTTTTTTCCCCAAACCACCCCCCCGCCCCAGTAAAAACATACATAGATAATATAAAATGAGTTGATGTTAAATTGTACGCTAAATGCATGTCCTTTCCATTTTTTTAAGATTTTATTTTATTCATGACAGACACAGGCAGAGACATAGAGGGAGAAGCAGGCTCCCTGCAGGGAGCCGGGTGCAGGACTCCATCCCAGGAACCCTGGGATCACAACCTGAGCTGAAGGCAGAGGCTCAACTACTGAGCCACCTAGGCGTCCCTATCCTTTCAATTTTTAAATTTGAGTAGATTTTATTTTTTGTGAGTAATGTTGGTGACTTAATTTACAATATTGAGTGTGATGCATTGGTAATCTGGTGGTGCTGTAATTATGGCAGACAGTGAAAACAGTGAACTGAGGAATGGAGCTCGTGTACTGAGAGGGAGCCATGCTGGGCACTGTATAGAAGAGTGAGTCCCTGGATACCTGGGTGGCTCAGCGGTTAAGTGTGTCTGCCTTTGGCTCAGGGCGTGATCCTGGGGTCCCGGGATTGAGTTTCATGCGTCAGGCTCCCTGCTTCTCTCTGCCTTAGGTCTCTGCCTCTCTCTGTGTCTGTCATGAATAAAGTAAAATCAAAAAAAATTTTTTTTTTTTAAAGGTAAGTCCCTCAGGCAGGGGCATGAAAGATCATGGAATGTTTTTTAATAAAGACACCTGCTTTTGAGCCAATAAGTGTAGCTGCTAATATGAGCATGTACAGCATTTTTACCAAGTGAATTCTTAAAAAAGAAAACAGTAATAGTGCATGTAGTGCGTGTAAAGATTTTATTTATTCATGAGAGACAGATTGAAAGAGACACAGGCAGAGGGAGAAGCAGGCTCCCTGTGGGGAGCCCAATGTGGAACTCTATCCCGGGACCAGGATCACACCCTGAGCCGAAGGCAGATGCTCAACCGCTGAGCCACTCCGGTGTCTCACGCACTACTATTCTTAAAAGCACTCTTGTGAGATTCAGTATATATTTCTATCTTAGAGTAGAGAAAACAAGCTTTGAGAAGCTTAGTGATTTGCCCAAAAGTACATAGTAAGTGATGGTGAAGCTAGAGTTTGGATTCACACTCACTGGCTCTACAGTTCATGCCATGGCTCTGTGTAAACTACCTATAAAGTACCAAAAAAAAAAGTGAAGTTCCAAAACAGGTATTTGGGCTTACCTTCAGGCTGGGGAGCGAGAGGTGGCATGACAGGTGTATCAAAGCACGTGGTAGTAAGCCAAAACATAAAGGTGCTTTTGATACACTTTGGGCAGCTAAAAAAACCCAAGAGAAAGAGTCATTATTTACAAGAAAAAGTCTTGAGGCTGAGCTTAAAATTCCAAATCAGAATATTTTCCTTCTAAGAATCTTGGACTGCCTGGAAGTATCAAACGTATATTCTAGCAATCCTTTGATGGTTTTTATGAGCTTGTTCATATTTCCATTCTAGGTTCTCTTGGAATTGGTAAATGGATTTAATCAAAACCTTTTAATTATCACGGGTTTTTATAAAACCTGTGAACCTTCTGACCCCTGTATTGCATTTCTGTGCCAATTAGGAAGGCATCAACATTTTCGCAACAGTTTCTAAGAAATGTGTTTGATATAATGCCAAATGATGCTAAAGAAGAAATTTCCAACAAATTAGGTAGGTTTTAAGTAACACATACTGCTAGTAAATGGCAAAGCGAAATCTAGAACTCTAGGCTTTGAGTTTGTGCTATTATTAGCTTTTACTTTAAATTAGCTTTTATTTCTCTTGTTAATCCTTTATGCTGAAAAAAAATTCAACAGATAGGAATTGTGTTTTTCCTTTACTAATATGAATAATAATAACTTTTTAAAAGAGAATTTTTTTTCTCTTGCCATTTCAACTTAGCCTTTGTCTTATCTCAGAGACTACGGTCTCATGGTGATGTCAGAATCATGGTAATGTAAGTCATTCCTCTTTCCTCTCCCCTTTTATGACAGCTAGATAATCCATAACTGGGCAAAAGTGCCTCTGCAGGTTACCCCAAGGGACACACCAATGCATCTGTGCACCCAAAAATAAATAGATCCTTAGTATGGGCTACAGATCCAAGAGATTTGGTGAACCTGTTCCATCCTCTGTGATGGGGGATAAAGAGCCTGGGTGTATCACTGGGAGATACAAACAGAATTTGTGGAAGGCCAGCCTGCCATCTGAATGGAACAGGAATGGGTAGAGACAGGTTTAGATGCAGAGGAGAGGGAGGAACTCCGCCAGGGCAGCCCCACCACTGCAGGGTGACACTGCAGTGGACTGGACTTTGAGGAGATAGAAAGTAAAAACAGTGAGTGAGAATGCCTAGCTACCACAGTTCTGCAATACAATCCTGTTTCTCTCCCAGCAGGCACCCAGGTTTCTGAGGAAGGACCTCTATGACTTGAGAGGAGGGAGAAAGGGAAGGAGGCAGATAAGGATATCAAAGGGCATTAACATTATCTGGTATGTTTGTCAGGACTTCAGCAGGAAGTCTCCCCACAAACCTCTGGGAATACCCCTCTCCAGGGTCCTCTTCCACCCAAGCTGTAGGCACCTTCAGTACTCTACCGAACCCATACCTCACCCAACTCTGCTGTTGGCGCCTTGTGTGCACTCCCAAGTGCATCACAAGAGCCAGCTCCAGCAGATCCAAAGGATGCCCAGATACTACGCCAAGCTCAGTGAGCAAGGGAGAAACCACAAAATTGAGCTTCAACAGTCTGGAAGAAGAAAGTTTTCTAATAGCCAGCCTGTTGAAATGTAAGAATCAAAGAGGAGATAATAATTAGTTAAGGCGCTTGCTACTTCAAATGTGAAGGCAGAAATGCATACCTACAAACACACTATCAAGGAAATACAGTATCACAATAAGAAAATGATATTTCTCCACCAGCAAATACAAAGGAACAGAATAGTATAACCTAATTGATAAAGAATTCACAATAGTTTTTATGAGGAAATTCAACAAGCTACAAAAAAACCTCCATGAACTCAGGAATCAAATCAATGAACAGAACGAGTTCTTTACCAAAGAGATGAAAATTATTTTTTTTAGAAACCAATAAATTCTAGAGCTCAAGAATTTAATGAATGAATGGAAGAGTGCACTAAGGGAGCATCAGACCAGATGAGGCAGACCAGATGGAAGAAAGTAAATGACTTGAACAGGAACATAGAAATAATTCAAGAGGAGAGAGAACTAGGATCTAAAAGGAGTGAAGAAATGCTACAAGAGCTATTGGATTCAATCAGGAGGGCAAATATCAGAAAAACTGGTGTACCAGAAGGAGAAGAGAGGGAAAAGAAGGCAGAGATTATTTAAGGAAAAAACAGCTGAGAATTTTCCAAACCCAGGAAAGGGCTTGGACATACACGTATGCAAAGCCACCACCACCCTATCATTTCAATGCAAAAAGATCTTCCCTAAGACAGATAGTGAAACTCAAAAATCAATGATAAAGAATATTAAAGGCAGCCAGGAACAAAAGTAACCTACAAAGCAACCACATAGGCTATCAGCATATTTCTTAACAGAAACTCTACAAGCCAGGGCAGAGTAGAAGGACATATTCCAAGTGTTTAAAGACAAGAAATGCCAGCCAAGAATACTTAATCAGGCAAAATTATTCTTCAGATAAAGGAGAAATAAAGGCTTTCTCGCACAAAGGTTGAAGGATTTCACCACCACTACAACTGCCTTTTAATAAATGTTGGAACTGAATTCTTTAAGCTGAAATGAAAATATGCTAATCAGGGACATGAAAACATAGGAAAATACATAGCATTCTGGTAGAGGGGAAAAATAGAATTCAAAAACTGTAACTCTACATTAGAATGGTGTGTTAACCACCTAACTACAGAATACAAGTTAAAGGAAAAAAGTATAAAATAAAACTAATATGATTTGCTAATGAATACACAGCACAAAAAGAAGTACATTGTGACACCAAAAATATAAAAGGGGAGGAGTAAAAGTGTGGAGCCTTACAGGCAGATGAAGGTAAGTTGCTATCTGCATAAAATGAACTGTTTTATCTATGAGATGTTGTATGTAAGCCTTGTGGTAACCACAAAGCAAAAGTTGAGAGTAGATTTATGAAACAAACAAACAAAAAAAAAAAAAAAAAAAAAAAGGAGGAGGAGGAGGAAACGAGCCTTCTCTTTCCACTATGGAAAACCAGCAATTCACAAAGAAACAGAACCAAAAGGAAAAAGAAACAAATCAAGAGGCACAATGCTTGGATAGATAAAACAAGCCTCAAAAATATGCTGCCTAAGGGAGGGCACCTCAATCCTAAAGAGACACAGGTTCAAACTGAAGGGATGGAAAAAGATATTCCAGGTAAGTGGAAACCAAAAGAAAGCAGAGATAGCCATATTTATTTCAGACAGCTAAACTGTAAGCCAAAAAATGGTAATGAGACAAAATCATTATGTAATGATAAAGGGGTCAATACATCAAGAAGATAAAACAATTATAAGTATATATGCACTCAACATTTGAGCACCTAAATATATTAAGCAAATATTAGCAGATCTGAAGGGAGAAATAGATAATACCATAATAATGGGGTACTTCAATAGATGGGAACTATCAGCCATTGGTAGGTCATCCAGACAAAAAAAAATTAACAGGGAAATGTTGGAATTTGACCATACTTTAGACCAAATTGACTTAACAGATATGTGGAACTTTCCAACATATGGTTGGTTCCAACAGCACCAGAATATACATTCTTCTCAAGTACGCATGGTACATTCTCCAGGATGGATCATATGATAGGACACAAAACAAGTCTTAGCAAATTTAAGAAGGTGCAAATCATACCAACTATCTTTTGGGACCATAATAGTATGGAATGAGAGATAAACAGGAACAAAGCTAGAAAATCAAACATGGAAACCCAACAACACACTTCTGAACAACAAATGGGTCAAAGATAAAATCAAGAGAGATAAAGATCAAAAGATAAAGCTTTTATATTAAAAGACATAAAATTGAAAGAGAAGATTTTAGGTGATTCAGTTGGCTAAGCATCTGCCTTCAGTTCAGGTCATGATCCCAGGGTTCTGGGATAGAGCCCCTCATTGGGTTTCCTGCTTGGTGGGGAACCTGCTTCTTCCTCTGCCTCAGCTGCTCCCCCTACTTGTACTTTCTCATTCTGTCAAATAAAATCTTTAATAAAAAAAAAAAAATCAGAAGAAGTAAATTACTTTAAAACAAATGTAAACGGAAACACAACATATCAAACTATGGAATGGTGCTTAGAGAAGTTTAAAGCAATGAATATTTAAAGAAATTAGATCTCCAATAAGCAGCCTAACTTTATGCCTTAAGAAACTAGAAAAAGAACACATTAAGCCCAAAGTTAATAGAAGGAAAAGAATATGGAAGTTGCACAAAAAATTAAAAATACAATTATCATATGACCTAGTAACTCCATTACTGGGCATTTACCAATAAAATAAAAACACAATTTTGAAAAATATGTGCACCCCTGTGTTTTACAGCATTATTTACAATAGCTATGATATGGAAGCAACCCACGTGTCCACTATAGATGAATGGATAAAGAAGGTTGGGGTGTGTGTGTGTGTGTGTGTGTGTGTGTATGTGTAATGGAATATCAATAACCCATAAAGAATGAAATCTTGCCATTTGCAACAAATGGAGGAACCTAGAGGGTATGTTAAATGGAATAAATCAGAGAAAGACAAACACCATATGACTTTACTCACATGTGGAATTTTAGAAACAAATGAACAAAGAAAAAAGACAAAACAAAAAACCAAAAACTTGCTCCAGACTCTTAAATATAGAGAACAAACTGGTTGTTACTAGAGAGGAGGTAGGTGGGGGCATAGGTAAAATAGATAAAGGAGATTAAGAGTATACTTATTTTCATAAGCACTGAGAAATGTGTAGAATTGTTGCACACTAAAATATAATAATTATGCTAAAATTTAAATAAAAAAAACATGAACAAATGGGATTAATCATGGAGATGAAAAGATGGTTTAACATATGGAAATCAAAAGACTTCATTACATTAATATAATGAAAGATGAAAATTACGTGGTTATGAAAACAGATGCAGAGAAAGCACTGGACAAAATACAATATCCCCATGATAAAAACTCTCAATAGGTTAAGTATAGAAGGAACATACCTCAACATAATAAGGCCATAAATGAAAAGCCCACAGCTAACATTATATTCAACAGTGAAAAATTGAGAACTTCTCTAAGATCAGAAATAATACAAATATGCCCACTCTCCCCACACTTATTCAATATAATTCTGAAGTCCTAGCTGGAGCAATTAGGCAAAACAAAATCCTCCAGATTAGAAAGAAGGTAAGTAGTACCTGGCTGGCTCATTCAAAGAACATGCAACACTTGATCATATAGGGTCATGGGTTTGAACTCCATGTTGGGTGCAGAGATTACTTAAATAAATTTGTTTTAAAAAGGAAAGGAAGAAGTAAAATGGTCATTATTTTCAGATAACATAATTATATATAGAAAATCCAAAAGACTTGGGGCACCTGGGTGGCTCAGTGGTTGAGCGTCTGACTTTGGCTCACATTGTGATTCCAGGGTCCTGGGATTGAGTCCCACATTGGGCTCCCTGAATGGAAACTGCTTCTCCCATCGCCTATGTCTCTCCCTCTCTCTCTCTCTGTCTCTCATGAATAATCTTTTTTTTTTTTTAAGAAGAAAAATCCAAAAAACTCAACCAAGAAATAGGTGGAAGTAATCGATGAATTCAGTAAAATTGCAGATACAAAGTCAACCTACAGAAATAAATTGCATTTCTATATGCTAATAATGAAATATTTGAAAAAGAAAACTGTCCCATTAACAATAGAATCAAAACCAATAAAATATCTAGTAATAAATTAATCCAGGAATGAAAGATTTGTACAATTACAAGACTTTCTAAAAGAAAAAGACACAAATATACATCCTGCGTTTATGGATCAAAAGAATTAATATTGCTAAAACGTCCATATTACCCAAAGCTATCTATAGATTCAATTCAAACCCTATCAAAATTCCAAAGGCATTTTTCACTGAAATAGAACGATGCTAAAATTTGTATAAAACCGCAAAAAAACCCTAAATAGCCAAAGTAGCCTTGAGAAGAAGAAATCTGGAGTGAACATTTCCTGATTTTGAACTATACCACAAACCTATCATAATCAAATAGTATCAGTATAAAATTAGACCAATGGAACAAAATAGTGAGCCTAGAATTAACCCCTGCATATACAGTCAAATGATATTTGATAAGGGAGCCAAAAGGGTTATTGAACACTCAATAGAGAAAGGACAGTCTCTTCAATAAATGGTGCTGGGAAAACTGGATAATACATGCAGAAAAATGAAACTGGACCTATCTTACACCACTCACAAAAATTAACTTGAAATGGATTAAATTAAACATGTCTATTTTTTTTTTTAAGATTTTATTTATTCATGAGAGACACACACAGAGAGAGGTAGAGACACAGGCAGGGGGAGAAGCAGGCTCCCTGCAAAGAGTCTGATGTGGGAACTCGATCCCAGATTTCAGGATCATGCCCTGAGCCAAAGGCAGAGGCTCAACTGCTGAGCCACCCAGGCATCCCAAACATTAGTCTTAATAACAAACTTCTTAGAAGAAAACGAGGAAGAACTCTTCAACACTGGTTTTGGCAATGATTTTTTGATAGGACATCAATAGCAAAAATCAACAAACAGGACTACATGAATCTTAAAATCTTCTGCACAGCAAAAGACACAATCAAAATGAAAAGCCAACCTACAAAATGGGAGAAAGTATTTGCAAACCACATGTTAGGTAAGGGGTTAATATCCAAACTATATAAGGAATTCATAACAACAAAACAAGCAATCCAATTAAAAATGAGCAGAGGAACTAAACATATTTTCCCAAAGAAGACATCTAGAAGGCCAACAGGTCCACGAAAAGTTACTCAACATTACTAATTATCAGGGAAATGCAAATACAAACCACAATGAGATCATCACCTCACACTTTATACTGTTTTCAAGAAGACAGGATATAATAAATGTTGGTGAGGAGATGGAGAAAAGGGAACCATTGTGCACTGGTGGTGGGAATGAAATTACTTCAGCTACTATGGAAAACAATATGGAGTTTCCTCAAAAAATTAAAAATAGATCTACCTGGTTCAGCATTTCCACTTCTGGGTATATACCCAAAGGAAGTGAAAATTTGGTATCAAAAAGATATATGCAGTTCATGTTTATTGCAGTATTATTCACAATGGCCAAGATATGGAAACAACCTAAATACCCATCAACAGATAAATGGATAAAGGTGCTGTGTGTGTGTGTATAGGTTTATGTACACACACACAAACTGGAATATTATTTAGCTTTGAGAAAGGACATTTTGCCATATGTGACAACATATATGAACCTTGAGGACATTAAGTGAGAAGACAGGGAAAGACAAATACTAGATGATAATAACTTATATGTGGAATCTACAAAAGAGAAACTCATGGGGTTCCAGTTCAAGATGGTGACATAGGAAGATCCTAAACTCTTCTCCTCCCATGACATACCAAATCTACAGCTACATATGGATCATTTTCCTCTGGAAAAAAACCCATAAAACTGTCTGAGTGAGTCCTACACATCAGTAAATGAAGAAAGTAACCTACATCAAAACAGGTTAGGATGCTGAAACACATTATTACCACAAACCCCACCCCTGCTGCAAAGACCCTGAATCAGGAGGGAACTTAAATTCAGAGTTTCTCTCTGAGGAGTGGAATTTGAACCTCACATCTAGCATCCCAACTTTCAAGACCTGTACCTGAGAGATAAGCCCCCCAAAACATCTAGCTGTGAAAACCAACAGGGTTTGTGTCCGTAGCAAAGTGAGAAAGGATTCCTAAAGGGCTCACACAGGACTTATCTGTCCCAGGGATGCAGTAGGTGAGAAGTATCCAGATATCCTGTAAATGAGGCTTATCTGCTTACCTTAAAGCATTGGCCTAAGAAGTAGGATCTAATTTAACACATATCTGGGAGCTTTCTGGGGTACTCTTCAGGGATGGGGGCTGATGAATGCTATCTTTGCATTCTCCCTCTGCCTTGCTTCAGTTTGCTGGTGTCTCCAGAAAAAAAAAAAGTTATACCTTTCTTAATGCTCTGATTTTTGTGGCTGCTATCACGGGACACCTTCAGATTGCCTGGCTTTGTTGGCTGGCAAGGCTTATGTTCCTGGGTCCTACAAGACTGTGAATAATGGAGAACGTGTTCTTAACAGACTATCATCCAAGGGCACAAAAAGAGACAGCAGACTGAAGAACCTAGTCATACTGTGAAAGATCTAAATGAAATAGAGATAAATAATATGCCTGATAGAGAATTTAAAGTAGTGACCATAAAGATACTCACTGAACTTGAGAAAAGAGGGGAGGACCTCAGTGAGACCCTTAAGAGATAAAAAATAACATATCAGAGATGAAAAACTCAATAAATGAAATTTAAAATACAATAGATGGAATAAATAGATGACTACAGAAAGCAGAGGAATGTATCAGTGACCTGGATGATAGATAAATGGAAAGCAATCAAGCTGAGCTGGTGAAAGAAAATAATATATAATGAGAATAGACTTAGAAAAGTCAGTGACACCATCAAGCATAACAATATTTGCATAATAGGGATCCTGGAAAGAGAAGAGGGAGAAAGGTGCCTAGGTGGCTCAGTCAGTTAAACATCTACCTTCAGCTCAAGTCATGACTCCAGGGTCCTGGGATCAAGCCCTGCATCAGTCTTCTTGTTCAATGGGGTGACTGCTTCTCCTTTTCCCCCTGCCTGCTGCTCCCCCTGGTTGTGCGTGCATGCTCTTGCTCTCTCTCAAATAAATAAATAAAATCTGTAATAAAAAAAAGAATTTAAAAACCCCAAAGGTTACAACAAGGGACAAGGAAGGACACTATAAAGAAGATATAACAATTATAAGTAGTTATGTACCCAACATGGTAGTACACAAATACATAGAGCATAACAAACATAAAGGAAATAACCTAATGTAATACAATAATAGTAGGAGACTTTAACATCCTACTTATATCAGTGGATAGATCATCCAAACAGAAAATCAATAAGGAAACAGAGGCTTTGAATCACACATTGGACCAGATGAATCCAACAGATATATTCAGAACATTCCATCCTAAGATAGCAGAATACACATTGTTTTCAAGTGTACATGGAAATTCTCTACCATAGATCATATTATAGACCACAAAACAAATCTCAACAAATTAAAAAAAAGATTGAGGTTATACCATGCACTTTTCCTGACCACAATGCCATGAAACTAGAAATCAACCAAAAGAAAAAATCTGAAAAGCACACAAACACATGAAGGTTAAAGGACATGCTACTAAACAGTGAATGGGTCAACTAAGAAATCAAGATGAAATAAAAAGATACAGGTAGACAAATGAAAATGAAACCACAACCGTCCAAAATCTTTGGGATATAGCAAAGCTATTTTGTGTGGGACATTTATAGCAATAGAGGCCTACCTCAAGAAGAAAAATTTCAAATAAACAACCTAACCTTAAATCTAAGGAACTAGCAAAAGAACAATAAAACCCAAAACCAGTAGAAGGAAGGAAGTCAAAGATTAGGGCAGAAATAAACAAAATAGAAACTAAAAAAATAATAGATCAATGAAACCAAGAGTTTGTTCTCTGAAAAGATCAACAAGTCAATATACTTTTATCCAGACTCACCAAAAAACAGAGAGAAGGGACTTAAATAAAATCAGAAACAAAAGGGGAGAAATAACAACTAATATCAGAGGTACAAAAGATTGTAAGAGAATATGAAAAAGAATTAAGAAAAATTATATGCCAACAAATTGTAACCTAAAAATATATAAATTCCTGGAAACATAGAATTTCCCAAACTGAACTAGGAAGAAATAGAAAATTTGAACAGACTGATTTGACTTCATTGCTGGTAATCAGTAAAAAACAAAACAAAAAAAACTTTCAGGAAACAAAAATTCAGAGCCATATGGCTTCACAAGTGAATTCTACCATTTAAAGGAGAGTTAATACCCATTCCTCCCAAACTATAAAAAAAAGAGGAAGGAAAACTTCCTGATTCATTCTATGAAGGTAGCATTACCCAGATGCCAAAATTAGATAAAGTCACTACAAAACAAAAACAAAAACAAAAAACAAAACTACAGGCCAATACCTTTGAGAAACATAGATGCAAAAATCCTCAATAAAATATTAGCAAACCAAATCCAAAGATAGGTTAAAAAGATCACTAACCATGATCAAATGGGATTTACCCCTTGGATGCAAGAATGATTGACTTGTGAATATTAAACCAATGTGATAGATCACAACAATTAGAGAAAGTCTAGGAACCATATGATCAGTGTAATAGATGCAGAAGAAGTATTTGGCAAAGTATAACATCCATTCATGATAAAAACCCTCAACAAACTAGGATTAGAGTAAACATACCTCAACATAATAAGGGCCTTATATGAAAAGCTCATACCATACTCAAAGGTGAAAAACTGAGAGCATTATCTGCTAAGGTCAGGAACCTTATCTGCAAAAAAAAAAAAAACAAAAAAAAACAAAAAACAAAACAAAACAAAAAAAGGAACCTTATCTGCTAAGTCAGGGTGTCCACTCTTACTGCTATTATTTAATATAGTACCAGAAGTCCTAGCCTCAGCAATCAGGCAAGAGGAAGGAATAAAAGGTATCCACTTTGGTAAAGAAGTAAAACTTTCACTATTTACAGATAACATGATACTATGTATAGTAAATCCTAAAGACTCCACCAGAAATCTACTAGAACTGATAAATGAATTTAGTAAGGTTACAGGATACAAAAATCAACGTACAGAAATATGTTGCAGTTTTATATACTAAAATGAAGCAACAGAAAGAGAAATTAAGAAAGCAATTCTATTTACAATTTACCAAAAATAATAAAATACCTAGGAATAAACTTAACCAAGGATGAAAGACCTGTACTCTGAAAAGTACAAAGCACTGATGAAAGATATTGAAGATGACATAAACAAGTGGAAGGATAGTCTATGCTTATGGATTGGAAGAACAAATACTGTTAAAATACTCATACTATCTGAAACAATCTATAGATTTAACACAATCCCTATCAAAATACCAATGACATTTTTCATAGAACTAGAATAAACAGTCTTAAAATCTGTATGGAACACAGAAGACACCAGATAGCCAAAGCAATATTAAAAAAGAAAAAAAAAAACCCTAGAAGTATCACAATTCTAGACTTCAAGTTATACTACAAAGCTGTAGTAATGAAAACAGTATGGTTTTAGCACAAAAATAAGCATATAGATCAATGAAATAGAATGGAAAGCCCAGAAATAAAGCCATGTTTATATGGACAACTAATCCTTGACAAAGGAGGAAAGACCATGCAATGGGAAAAAGATAGCTTTCCCAACAAATAGTATTGTGAGAACTAGATGGCTACATGCAAAAGAATGAAACCAGATCCCTTTCTTACATCATATACACAGGTAAACTCAAAATGGATTAAAGATCTAAATGTGAGACCTGAAGCCATAAAAATCCTAGAAGAAAGCACAGGCAGTAATTTCTCTGACATCAGCTGTAGCAAATTTTTCTAGATAGGTTTCTTGAAGCAAGGGGAAAAAAATAAAGTATTGGGACTACATCAAAATAAAAAGTTTCTGCTTGTCAAAGCAAACAGTCAACAAAACTAAAAGGTAACCTACAGAATGGGAGAATATATTTGCAAATGACATATCCAATATAGGGTCACTATCCAAAATATATAAAGAATTGATATAATACCTAAAAAACAAATAATTCAACTTAGAAATGGGCAGAAGACAGAAACAGACATTTCTTCAAAGACAGCCAGATGGCCAACAGACACATGAAAAGATGTTCAACATCATACTGATCATCAGGGAAATGTAAATCAAAACGACAATGGGATAACACCTCACACCTGTCAGAATGGCTAAAATCAACAACACAACAAACAAGAAGTTTTGAGAGGATGTGGGGAATTGGTAACCCACTTTCACGGGTGGTGGGAATACAAACTGGTGCAGCCACTCTAGGAAACAGTATGGAGGTTACTCAAAAAGTTAAAATGGAACTACTCTAAAATCTAATAATTGCACTATTGGGTATTTACCCCAAAATACAAAAACACTAATTCAAGGAGATGCATGTACCTCTATGTTCAATACAGCATTATCAATAATAGCCAAACTATGGAAGCAGCCCCAACATTCACTGATAGATGAATGGATAAAGAAGATGTAGTATATATGATATGGAATATTATTCAGCCACAAAAAAGAATGAAATCCTGCCATTTGCAACAATATGTCTGGAGCTAGAAAGTATAATGCTAAGCAAAGTAAGTCAGTCAGAGAAAGGCAAATACCATATGATTTCACTCATATGAGGAACTTAAGAAAGAAAGCAAACTAGCAAGGAAAAAAAAAAAAGAGACAAACCAAGAAACAGACTCATAACTATAGAGAACAAACTGATGGTTACCAGAGGGGAGGTGGGTGGGAGGATGGGTGAAATTGGTGATGGGAAGTAAAGAGTATATTTATCATGATGAGCACAGAGTAATGTATAGAATTGTTGAAACACTAATATACACCTGAAACCAATATAATATTGTATGTAAACTATACTGGAATTGAAAAAAAAATAATAAAAAGAGAAGAAAATACCTAGGAGTAAATTTTACCAAGGAGGTTAAAGATATGTACACTAAAAACTATAAGATACTGATGAAAGAAAATGAAGACACAAATAAATGGAAAGATATTCTGTACTCATGTATTGGGAGAATTTAGGTCATTAAAATATTTATACTACTCAAAGCCATCTATAAGTTTAAAGCAATCACAATTCCAGTGGCAGTTTTCACAGCAATAGAATAAATATTCCTAAAATTTGTATGGAACCATAAGTAACCCCAAATGACCAAGGCAGTCTTGAGAAAGAACAAAGCCAGAGGCATAACACTCTGATTTCAAACCTCAGTTGATCCTGAACAGCATGGAGGACAGGGACTTGAAGCCACCCTTGCAGTAAAAATCTGTATATAACTGTGACTCCCCCAAAACATAATTACTAATAGCTAACTATTGACTGGAAATCTATTAACATAAACATTTGATTAACACATATTTTTATGTTATGTGTATTATAAACTCTATTCTTACAATAAAGCTAGGGAAAAGAAAATGTTAAGAAAATCATAAAGAAAATATTTTTATAATAGTCTTCTGTATTTATTTTTAAAAATCTACATTTAAGTGGACCCATGCAGTTCAATCCTATGTGGTTTAAAAGTCAGCTGTATATTACAAAGCTCTAGAATAAAAATAGTATGGTTTTGTCATAAAAATGACTCCTAGATAAATGAATCAGAACAGAAATAAACCCAGGCAAACATGGTCAATCAATTAATGACAAAGGAATTAAGAAATATATAGTGGAAAAAGGATAGTCTCTTTAAGAAGTGGTGTGGTAACTGGACAGCCAGATGCAAAAGAATGAAAGTGCATCCCTGGCTTACATCATACACTAAAATAAATTCAAAATAGAGTAAAAATTTTAATGCAAGACTTGAAACCATAAAACTCTTAGAAGAAAACATAGGCAGTAAGCTTCTGGACATCAGTCTTGGCAATTATTTTTTGGATTTGACACCACCACCAAAGGCAACAAAAGTGAAAATGAACAGCTGGGACTACATCAAATTAAAAAGCTTCTTTCAGCAAAGGAAACCATCAATGGAATGAAAAGGCAACCTATGAAATGGGAGAAAATATTTGCAAACCACGTATCTGACAAGGGGTTAATATCTAAAATATATAAAGAACTCAATGGCAAAGCAAAAAATAAGTGCCTCCCCCACCCCCAACTAATCAAATTCAAAAATGGGCAGAGGATCTGAATAGCCATTTTCCTGAAGAAGGCATATTGATGGCCAACAGGGACACGAAAAGATGCTCAACACCAATAACTATCAGGGAAATGCAAATCAAACCCAGTGAGATTTTCACCTAACAACTGTTTGAATGGCTATTATTAAAAGAAAAACAAGCAAACGGTGGTGAGAATGCGGAGAAAATGGAACCTTTGTACACTGTTGGTAGGGGTATAAATTGGTGCAACCACTATGGAAAACAGCTTGGAGTTTCCTCAAAAAACTAAAAATAGGGCAGCCCGGGTGGTTCAGCGGTTTAGCACCATCTTCCGCCCAGGGCGTGATCCTGGAGACCTGGGTTTGAGTCCCATGTCAGGCTCCCTGCATGGAGCCTGCTTCTCTCCCTCTGCCTGTGTCTCTGCCTTTCTCTGTCTCTCATGAAGAAATAAAAATTTAAAAACAAAACAAAAAACAAACTAAAAATTGACCTACCATGTAATCCAGCACAATTATTTCTGGGGATAAGGTAATGAAATATCTCAGAGATATTTGCACCTCCATGTTTTTCCAGCATTATTTACAATAGCCAAGATATGGAAACAACCTAGATGTTTATCAGTGGATGAAGGGATAAAGGAATGTGATCTCTCTCTCTCTCTCTCTCTCTCTCTCTCTCTCACACACACACACACACACGTATACACTATAATATTCAGTCATAAAAAATGATATCCTGCCACTTTTGCCAACATGGATGGACCTTGAGTGCATTATGCAAAGTGAAATTAGTTTAAGCCTAATCCAAGCAAGGCCCTAACTCTCCTCAATTCTATGAAAGCTGACAGAGGTGACGCAGCTGAAGAAAAGTTTGAAGCTAGCAGAGGTTGATTCATGAATTTTAAGGAAAGAAGCCATCTCCACAGAATAAAAGTGCAAGGTGAAGCAGCAAGTGCTGATGTAGAAATTACAGCAAATTCTCTAGAAGATGAAGATAAATAATAATCGTGGCTACACTAAACAAAAGATTTTCAATGTAGAAAAAACCCCAGCTTTCTATTGGAATATGATGCCATCTAGAACTTTCAAAGCTGGAGAGGAGAAGTTAATGTCTGGCTTCAAAGGACAGGCTGACACTCATGTTAGGGGCTAATGCTGCTGGTGACTTTAAGTTGAAGCCAATGTCATTTACCATTACTGAAAATCCTAGGGTCCTTAAGAATTATGCTAAATCTACTCTGCCTGTGCTCTATAAATGCAACAACAAAGCATGGATGACAGCACACCTGTTGACAATATAGCTTACTGAATACTTCAAGCCCACTGTCGAGACTTCTGCTCAGAAAAAAATTTTCTTTCAAAATATTACTGCTCAATGACAATACACTGTCACCCAAGAGTTCTGATGGTGATGCTCAACAAGATTAATGGTATTTTCAGTTAATACAACATACATTCTGCATCCCATGGATCGAAGAGTAATTTCAACATTAATTATTTAAGAAACACATTCATAAGGCTCTAGCTGCCATATGTAAGTGATTCCTCTGACGGATCTGGGTAAACTGAAAACCTTTCAGAAAGGACTCACCATTTTAGATGCCATTAAGAACCTTCATGATTCGTGGGAAAAGGTCAAAATATCAACATCAGCAGGAGGTTAGAAGAAGTTGATTCCAACCTTCTCAGAGAGGACTTTGAGGAGTTGAAGATGTTACTGAAGGAAGTAACTGCAGATGTGGCAGAAACAGCAAGAGAACTAGAATAAGAACTGGAGCCAGAAGATGGTACTGGATTGCGGCAATGTCATGATGAACCTGAACAGATGACGAGCTGCTCTTCATAGATGAACAAAGAAAGTGGTTTCTGAAGATGGAATCTACTCCTCATGAGGATGCTGTGAAGATTACTGAAATGAGAACAAAGGAATGGAATGAAATTAGAATAACTTAGAATATTATATAAACTTAGTTGGTAAAGCAGCAGCACAGTTCAATAAGACTGACTCCAATTTTGAAAGAAGTTCTTCTATGGGTAAAATGCTATCAAACAGCATTACATGTTATAGAGAAATTGTTTGTGAAAGGAAGAGTTAAACAATGTGGCAAATTGCACTGCTGTCTTATTTTAAGAAACTGCCATAACCCCAGTCTTCTGCAACCACCACCCCAGTCAGTCAGCAGTCATCAACATCAAGGCAAGACCCTTCACCAGCAAAAAGATTACAACTCATTGAAAGCTCAGATGATGATTAGCATTTTTTAGCAATAAAGTATTTTTAAAGTATGTATATTATCTTTTAGATACAAGCTATTACATGCTTCATAGACTACAGTATAAACATGCATTTTATATGCACTGGGAAAAAATTCCTTTGACTTACTTTATTACACTATTTACTTTATTGCAGGGCCATGATATCTCCAAGGTATGCCTGTATGTAAATATCCAGGTTCCTCCCCAAACATTTCATTTATTGATTGTTTTAGATCTGTATGAATTCACAGTTTTCTACTTTATTCAAAGGGTTATAATCTGTTGCCACCATTATGAGTTGCCAGTGCTCACACTGTCCATGTGAGTAGTGGCAATCCCTTCAGGCTGGCTTCTATGTCCTTTTGACATGTTTCCATTATTTTTTTAGCCCTTTCTTGGTTTTGGGTCCAAGATGTTCTAGGCTTTTCTTATATTTTTCTTTCCCCAGCCCTTACAATCAGCCTTATCTCCAAAAAGTTTTCTCTTAGTGGAAAATAGCATTTATAAGCCAGTATCTGGGTGTCAGATTTGCTCATATATATTAAGAGGGTCATTGAACTCAAGTTCTCTCAGCGAAAAGTGCTAAGGAGTATATGCCCAAGACCTACTGAATTAGAGTCTGAATTTTAAACAAAATTCCCAGATGACTCACATGCACATTAAAGTTTGAGAAGCATTCCCCACCTACAGACTAAATAGCCTTAATGTCCATACCAGCTGTTGTAGCACCAGCCATCACACGTTTGCATCTAAGGCATCAGGAAGGAGATAAAAGGAGTATCTCCCTGTTGAGTCAGCGTCCTTTAATCCCAGAAGACTCAATAATTCTACCAACACTTCCCTCCTTAGAATTTAGTCATGTGGCTGTATGCAAAGGAAACAGGGAAATCTAATTTTCCAGTTGGGCCCATTGCCACTTGGAGTCGAATTGGAGCTCTGTTTCTAAGGATGAAAGGGCATGATGGATAGAGGGTAGGTTATGGAATCCCCTCTGGCCTTGCTTGGTCATCCTTCTCTGTCCTCTTAGTGTGCTGGAAAGTTGTTGGCAGAGCAGCCACACTGGGCATAGCTACCAATCACCCAGATGTAGGCAGCAAGGAGTCACCATGGTCAACCCAGTATTGAAGCACAAAGGTAAGATCTGCCTTTCAGAGAGACTCCATTACCATCATGCCCACCCATCACACCTTCTGCCTAGCCCCAGACTGTAATGAGGGCCAGAATTCAAGGAGCAACAAGGTAAGGCAGAAAGTATGGAAGGCACAGTCTAGCACAGTGGCTCAGCTGGCCAAATTAGAAACAGACCCCCAGCACCATCACTTCCCAGCTGTAGGGCTTTATGTCTCCTCCCAGGCCCAATATCCTGCTGTTAAAATGGGGATGAGAACAGGACTACCTCATAGGTTGTTGTGAAGGAAATAAGCCACGCGAAGCTCCTGGAGCACCTGTGGAGCTTCCACAAATGGTAGTCATCATTACTGCCATGAGCAAAGATAATAGCCTCCTTGGAGACAGCCACCAACCCTGGTGGGGGGCTTGGGCCCAGAGTTCTGCCTCACGGGAAAGACAGAAACCACCAGCTTGGAAGTTGCTTCCTACTTTCAAGCTCAGCATTCCCATCTATTTAGAAAAGATTTCAGCCATCTCCCTTTACCATGTAATACCCATACAAGGTAATACACCTTGTCACTTTGTGACAAGTACCCAGGATTCTCCTGTTTGTGGTTTTATGATACAGCATCTTTTTCCTTGAGTTTGGTTTTCCCCTCTTGACTACTTGAACTACTTCCAACATGTTTTTTAATAATACTGAAAAAAACAAAACAAAAACAAACCCTCCATACTAGATACAGGTCTGGCAACCTTTCTACAATAAAGCCTGCAGCCACCACTGACCCTTCACAAGGATTTAGCTAACGTTGGCAGATCTACATCTGTTGTTGGATACACAAAAAGCCACACTATCATTTTTCTTAGACAAACATCCTGGGCAATTTGGCTTTTTCCACTTTGTCATTAAAATGACCAGTTTTGTGGAATACCTTAGGGGACCTTGAAGACCAGTTCTTGTTATTTTTAATCTCCTTGCTGGTTTATCATCTTGGTTTATAATTCTAACACATTAGCCAGCAGCTTCCAGGTATCACGGAGAGAAATACCGAATATAAAGAGCATTATTTTCTTCTGAAGATTCATGTTTCCATGACATGATAAGAAAAGATTTATGGAACATCCTGGTACATGTGAGTAAGTGTATTTATGCAAAACAAGGACTCGGTGTTCTGGTGTAGCACACTTTAGCTCCTTTGCCACTCCCCCGTCTGGCTGGAAGTGTTGGAACTAGTTTCTCTGCTTTCCTGACCTCTGATTTAAGCTGGGGCCAAAAGAACACCTGGTTGGCCAGCTCAGGGACCAGGGAAGTAAGTGGGAAGAGTAACAGTGCCCCCTCCAGGTGTGTGCCAGGACAGTGAACTTGACTGTGGAATGCTCACTCAGGGTCCTCCTAAAGCCCCCGGTATCTTGGTATCTGGCTTGATGGTGGCACACTGGTGACTAATGGTGACTGCAAGCATGCCACTTATTGCCAGTATCTCCTGGAGGCCAGAGACTGGCCCCTCCATGGAATCTCTGCAGTGGGCCGTGGTGGCCACGGCTGGGGTCTGTAGGTCAGTTTTCCCATTCTGCTTTTCCTGGTATCGGTATCCTCTTCAGGAACTTTCTCCCCCACTCCAGGTGAATAGTGGATTTGACAAGCCACAGTGCTTGATCCTCTTTAGGGCTGAGATTATGATCCAACTGGGCCAGTCTTCATCTTGCACCCCGCACCCCTTCGGGCAATGTTGAGTGAGCTAGGAAGTTAGAGGTCATCCTCGACACCAATCTCCCCTCTATCTGCCATACCTAAGCTGTTGAGACCTGCCAGTTTTACCCTCTGGCTTTCTTTCCCATCCATCTTTCCTATCACCCTAATCCTGGCTGGAACCATCTCTGTCCTGAACCACCGCACGGCCTTCAAACTGGCATTCCCAAGCCTGCCCAGGTGGCCTCTGTCCAGCCTACTGCAGCTGGACTCATTCTTCCAGAGGACAGATATGATCGAGTCACCCCTCCCCTTCCCCATATCTATCCTGGCTTTCTGCCATCTTAGGAGAAAGAGAAGATTCCTTAACATGGCCCACAAGATGCTGCATGGATTATATGCCCCTCCCCATTTCTCCAGCCTCACCTGCACTACTTTCTGCCCGGTATCGTCCTTCTAGCTACTCACGGGTTATCATGCTGCTCCGTGTATACTTCTCCTTCTGCCCTCACCGCCCTTGCCCTAACTCTTCCACCTAGCTTACTACTCACCCTTTTGATCCTGACTCAACCATCTTTTACTTAGGGGCCCTTTCCCTGACCTCCAAGGCCAAGTCCTCATGTACTCTCACAGCACCATCTAGCTCTTTCTCCAAGTACTTGCCACAGGGCAATTTTGTACTCATTGGCCAATTGATTAAGGTTTGTCTCTCCCACTATAAGCTTCATGAGCTTCAGTATGGTGACATTTTGCTCACAATATTTGTTGAGTGCCTGACAATGAATGAAATGGTCCAAGGGGTGGGCACCCAACAGGATGGGCCCACTGGAGCCTTTCCTAAGAATTTCCCAAATCAGAGGTAAAGGACAATTGCCTTGTTTCCTTTGGGCTTAATAGCTACTGGGAGGTAGGCTCTGGGTTGCGGAAGACCATCTTCCCTATATTGTGGTGCTCACCTGGCTACAATGAGACTTGGCAAGCGGAATGAGAGAAGGCTTTGCCAGAGCAGTGTCCCTCATTCCATCCCCCCCACACCCCTGAGATCAGCAACCCTCCCTTCAGTTCTCATGATCCTCAAGCTATCCCCAGCTGCAAAAGCCAATAAATCCCCAGTCTATGTAAGTTGCTCTGAGTTGTGGTGCTGTCAACTGCAACAGAAAGATCCTTGGCTAAGGCAGGTTAACTGGGTGGCATGAGCCAAGAGATCTAGGACCAGAGAGACATTGGGTCAGGGCTTTAAAAAAATAAAAGACAAGTTACAGTTGTATTTGATACAGCATGTTTTGTCTACTACAATTAGAGTGCATGATGCGCATCGCCATAGGCCATTTGAATAGTGGCTCGAACCCGCTGGCAAACATTTGGGGCATAAGTTCAAGTATTTCATTCAAAGGCTGAGTTCATCTCGGCAGCAAACAAGCAGCAACCAGTCTAACTAGCTATCCATTCCAGCAACAAACATGTGCTGCACACCTACTATGTACCCCAAACGCCACAGGCAACTCAGTGAATGAGATCCAGGCCCCCTGAGAGGTTGGCAGTATGCTTTACTAAGGGTTTTTACATATACCTAAGTAACAAGATAGAAAGTGCTCAGAATTCCTCTCAGGTAGCTAACTTCTGAAGCTGTATGAGGGAAAGGGCAGCATGCCACAAAGAGCCAGAAAGACCTGGCTGTGAATTTTGGCTCTTCTGCTCACTGACACTGAGGTTTAAGTAGTCTCCTCTGCTGTTAATAGGGCTTATAACACCCTTGCAGGTTATGAGAAGTAAAACAGATAAAATATATGAAGTGCAAAGCAGGAAGTCTTTTAGCAAATTGGAGTTAATATTATTATATTCCCAGAGCCACCTGGAAAGAGCCCCTGCCCCAAATTATCCCCTTACCCATCAGCCAGAGCACTGGAAATCCCTGCATTAGGGATTAATGTTTGGTGTTTATGGGTTGATTGCTAGATGGGTCCTGTTAAAACACAAGTGTGTTTGTTACTTGAAAGAGCACAGTAAGTCCTTAGAAGATGTGAACATTTATCAAGGAGGGGTTACATTGATTAAAGACAGAATAGGACTTGGGAGAATAAGGCAAATGGTAATATGATCTAGCTACATGCCAGGCACTATGGTCAAATGGTCTTCATGCTCAGACAACTGACCTAAGCTCTTGGTGCTCTATCTCCTCATCTGAAGACCCTGATGAGAACAGTACCTCTCTCATAGGACTGTTCTGATTATTATGATAAATGCAGGAAAAGCGCAAGCCATGAGGCCTGGGCAAGCCAGAATTAGAGTGGTGAGGAAGCACTTAGAGCCACAATCCATCTACTAAGGAGGAGGCAGCAAAAGGAGGAGTACTGAGATTCTTCTGTCACCCAGAGAGCAGTTAAGGATGCTGTGGTAACTTGACCACATTATATTGTTTCAGCAAAGGATTTTATTTCCTTTGGATGTATAACCAGGAATGGGGTTACTGGTTCTAAATATAGTTCTATTTTTAATATTTTGAGGAACATCCATGTTATTTTCCATAATGGCTGTACCAATTTACACTCCCATCAAGAGCATATAGGGATTCCCTTTTCTCCCCATCATGACCAGCATGTTACCACCACCTCAAAATGGTCCATGAAGGGAGGATGAACTAGTGACAGAGCTGGATGCTTTCATGGTGGCCACTCAAAAGCAAAACGGGTGATCAGATCTTGCTCACCTTGAGGAAGTTTGCTCCTGAACTTCCACCAATTCCATAAATACCGACTTTTAAGGTGTGTTCTTTCTTCTTATACTTTCCAAGGCCTAAGGTGTGCTTTGTCTAATGTTCTAAAACAAGTGAACTGACAATAAAATGATGCAGATAGGAAAGAATGAAGTTATTTGGTTAAAAGATAGAAAAGCAATGTAAACATTAAGACTTTTTGTTGCAGTAGTCCCCAGGGGTGACTGCATGCTAATCCATAAATTGTGATGTTTCCTCTTCCATTTAAAGACTTTTGAAGACAAACAATTTCTACACACAAATGACAACTCTGTTATTCTCTTAATGGGGAGCTTTTCTGGTCTTTATGAATTAATATTCCCCCTCTGACTAGAATGCAAGAGGTCTTTTTTTTTTTTTTTTTTTTAAGTCAAAGGCAACAGAAGCAAAAACAAGTGGGACTCTATCAAACTAAAAATTTTCTATGCAACAAAGGAAATCAACAAAATAAAAAGGCAATCTACCAAATGGGAGAAAATACTTGAAATCACATATGATAAGGGGTTAATACTCAAAACATATAAAGAATTTCTACAACTGAATGGGAGAAACCCCAAACACTTTGAATTTTAAAATATGTATGCAGAGGATCTGTATAGACATTTTTCCAAAGAAGACAATAGATACGTGAAAAAGTGTTCAACACCCCTAATCACCAGGGAAATGCAGATCAAAACCTGAGTGAGGTTCCCAGTCACAATCAGATTCATAGTGAGCAATCACAACTTAGATTTTGTAGAATCTAAAAAAACAAAATAAAACAAAAAAGCTGAGCCTATAGGTACAGAGAACAGACTGGTGGTTGCCAAAATTGTGGATTTGGGGGGTTGGGCAAAATGAGTGAAGATGGTTAAAAAGTACAAACTTCCAACTATAAAATAAGTCCTGGGGATGTAGTGTACAGCATGGTGACTATAGTTAATAATACTGTATTGTATATTTCAAAGCTGCTAAGAGAGTAGATCCTAAAATTTCTTTTATAGGAAAAAAATTATAATTATGTATCATAATAGATATTAACTAGACTTAGGGTGGTGATCGTTTCACAACATACACAAATATGGAATCCTTAGGTTGTACAACTGAAACTAATATAAAACATCATATGCCAACTGTAGCTCAATAAAAAATATATTAACTTAAAAGAAAAAAAAGTCACTCAGCCTGAGGTTTGGAGAGAACCATAAGGTTGGTGGAGATTCTCAAACACTGGCCAGCTAGGCAGTTGCACTAGGATCAGCTGGGGAGAATCTGACACACCCAATTCTCTTCCCCGTGGAGAACCTCATTCAATCAATAGGTCTAGGGTAGGAGGTGAGGGAAAAGGAGTGGTAAAGACTGTTTTTCTTTTTGTTAACAGCTTTATCAAGATATAGTTCACCCATTTAAAGTATACAATCCAATAGTTTTAGTATATTCATAGTTATGCAACCATACACATGATTAATTTAGAATATTTTTCATCGCTCCCCTCAAAAAATCCTGTGCCCATTACACTCCAATCTATCAACCAGCCCTAGGCAACCACTAATTTACTTTCTGTGTCTATGGATTTACCTATTCTGGACATTTTATAAAAATGGAGTCATAGCCACCTGGGTGGCTCAGTCAGTTAAACATCTGTCTTTGGCTCAGGTTGTGATCCCGGGGTCCTGGGTTTGAGTCAGGCTCCCTGCTTAGTGGGGAATCAGCTTTTCCTTCATCCTAGCTCTCCCTCCCCACTGCTTGTGTTCTCCTTCTCTTTCTCCTTCAAATAAAATGTTTAAAAAATTGTCTTTTAAAGATTTATTTATTTATTTATTTATTTATTTATGAATGATAGAGAGAGAGAGAGGCAGAGACACAGGAGGAGGAAGAAGCAGGTTCCATGCCAGGAGCCTGACGCGGGACTCGATCCCGGGACTCCAGGATTGCGCCCTGGGTCAGGCAGGCGCCAAACCATTGAGCCACCCAGGAGTTCCCCCCCCAAAAAAATTTTTTTAAATAAAAAATAAAACTGGAATACTAATTTGCATTTTTGTGACTGTTTCTTTCACTTAGTATAGAGTCTGTAGGGTTTATTTATATTGGAGTATATGTGTCAATGTTCTTTTTGTTTTTATGGCTAAATATTCAATTGTCTGGATAGTCCACATTTTATTTATCAATTCATCAATTGATGGATGTTTGGGTTGTTTCCAATGTTAGGCTATTATGAATAATGCTGTGCATGTTCAAGTGTTTATATGGACAAGACTTAAGTTTAAACTGAACCAGATCAGTGGTTCTCAAACAGGGGTGATTTTGCCCCCTAGGGGAAATTTGGCAATGTGAGGAGACAGTTTTTGTTGTCACATCTGGAGAAAGGGTGCTTTTGGCATCAACTGGAAAGAGGCCAGGGATGCTACTAAACATCCTACCAATGTACAGGGCAGCTCCATAACAGAGAATTATCCCCTTGAAAATGTTAATAGAGACCAAGTTGAGAACTCCCTTGAGGTGACCAGCAAGGAAGTTGGTGAAGCACTGAGGATTCTCATCCTATCTTTCAATTGAACCACATCTGGACCATTTCAAACTTCTAAAGCCCAACCTTATTTTTTTAAAGATTTTATTTATTCATGAGAGACACAGAGAGAGAGAGAGGGAGAGACACAAGCAGAGGGAGTAGCAGGCTCCATGCAGGGAGCCCGAAGTAGGACTCAATCCCAGGTCTCCAGGATCACAGCCTGAACCAAAGGCAGCACTAAACCACTGAGCCACTCAGGCTGCCCCCAACTTTATTTTTAAAAGAAAGAGGGATCACTCTGGAAAACAGTGTGGAAGTTCCTCAAGATGTTAAAAATAGAGCTATCTTATGACCCAGCAATTGCTCTACTGGGTATTTACCCCAAAGATACAGATACAGTGAAATGCCAGGACACCTGCATCCCAATGTTCATAGTAGCAATGTCCACAAGAGCCAAACTGTGGAACGAGCCTCAATGTCCTTCAAGAGATGAATGGATATAGAAGATGTGGTCTGTATATACAATGGAATATTACTCAGCCATCAGAAAAGATGAATATCTACCATTTGCTTCAATGTGGATGGAACTGGAGGATATTATGCTGAGTGAAGTAAGTCAGAGAAGGACAATTATATTGTCTCACTCATATGGGGACTATTAAATAGTGAAAGGGATTATAAGGGAAAGGAGTGAAACTGAGTGGGGAAAATTAGAGGGGAAGATGAACCATGAGAGACTCCTAACTCTGGGAAACAAATTGAGGGTTGCAGAAGGGGAGTTGGGGGGGATGGGGTGACTGGGTGATGGGCACTGAGGAAGGCATGTGATAAGATGAACACTGGCTGTTATACTATATGTTGACAAATTGATTTAAATCAAATTTTAAAAATAAAAAAAAGTAAAAATAAAGAGGACTCACGTTCCTTCAGAATAGTCAGATTTCTGGTTTATACCAGGGGAGCTTACCCTGGGATCTGGGGCTTTGGGGAATTCATGAGCCACCTAAAATGGTCTACAAAATTGTATGTGTAGGTTTATTTATCTGAATAGAGGGTTTCATTCTAAGTGGGCCCAAGAGCCAGACCTTAACATGTCTTCTAAACCAGTTTCCTCCTAATCAGTTCTCTGGAGCAATACACCTCAAAGGCAGAAAATTCTGTTATCTAATGTCCTGAGAGAAGGACAGGAGCTTCTGTGCAGATACGATGGAGGGTAAACTGTTGGTTCAAGATCACTCTCAACTGGTGGCAGAGACAAAGCCTCGAGCCTTTCGTCTTTCTGCATCTCTCAGGGGAAAGAGGTTTCAATAAAATAGTCTAGCAAAGTGGTTAAGAGCACGGGCCTTGGAGCCAGGTGGCCTGACCTGGAATCCCTGCTTGTAAACTTGGGTTGTAAAATCTTTGGGAAGACACAGCCTTTTTTTGTGCTGAAAACTTTCTTATCTGAAAAATATCGGCAGTTGTGGCAATCAACATGCAGGATAAGGATTAAATGGTTAAATTGCTCAGGATGCTGCCCAGCGGGGAGTAAGCACTCAGTATTTGTGGTTTCTGAGTGCTGCTCCCTATTTATTAGGAGTAATCAATGTTAAAAAAAAATGTAAATAATCAACAGCTGAAACCATTCTAAATGTACATAATCTCCCTCTTACAAGTCAGTGTGAGGGTTTTTTTTTTAACTGCCTTTGAAGGTACTTTTTGCGCCCCAAATTTTTAAAAATGTATTCAGTGTATCTTCAGCATCTAAACTGTCAGATGGTGTTAAGCACTATGAAGAAAAATGAAGCAGGGCAAGTAGAACAGGGAAGGTAAGGGTGGGAGGAGGGCATGGAGGCTTCTGCACAGGAGGGTCAGGGAAGGCATCTCGGAAAAGGTGATATGTTAGCAGAAGAATGTGAGGGACGAGCCAGGTGGCCATCTGGGAAAAGAGGCTTTCTGGCAGAAGGAACAGCAAACACAGAGGCCTGGACTAGGGTACTTGGCTCAGCCAGGAGCCCAGAGTGAACAGAGGAGAGAGCAGTGGGTGGGAGCTGTGGAGGAGGCATGGAGTGGGCCACACACCTGGCTTACAGCAGGGACACTGGTTTGGAGTCTCCATTTTTAAAATCCAGGTGAGGGGCAGCCTGGGTGGCTCAGTAGTTTAGCTCCACCTTCAGCCCAGGGTGTGATCCTGGAGACCTGGGATCGAGTCGTACATCGGGCTCCCTGCTTGGCACCTGCTTCTCGCTCTGGCTATGTCTCTGTTGCCTCTCTCTGTGTGTCTAATAAAATAAAAAAATAGATAAATAAAAATAAAATAAAAAAATAGATAAAATAGATGAATAGAATAGAATAGAATAAAATAGAAAAGAGTAGAAAATAGAATAGAATAGAAAAGAATAGAATAGAATAGAAAATAGAAAATAGAATAGAATAGAAAATAGAAAAGAATAGAATAGAACAGAAAATAATAAAATAGAATAGAATAGATTAGAAAAGAATAGAAAAGAATAGAATAGAAAAGAATAAAATAGAATAGAATAGAAAAAAACAGAAAAGAATAGAAAAAAACAGAAAAGAATAGAATAGAATAGAAAAGAATAGAATAGAATAGAAAAGAATAGAATAGAAAAGAATAGAAAAGAATAGAATAAATAAAAGAATAAATAAATAGAAAAGAATAGAAAAGAACAAAAAATAGAATAGAAAAGAACAGAAAAGAATAGAAAAGAAAGAATAGGAAAGAAAGAATAGGAAAGAATAGAATAAAATAAAAAATAAAAAATAAATAATAAATATATAAATAAATAAAATAAAATAAATAAAATAAAATAAAATAAATAAATAAAAATAAAAAATAAAAAAATAAAAAATAAAAATAAATAGAAAAAATAAAAATAAATAAAATAAAAATAAATAAAATAAAATAGATAAGATAAAATAAAATAAAATCCAGGTGAGAGAGGAAGGGGGTCAGACCAGGGTGTAAGGAGTAGAGAAGACAAGAAAGAGTGGGATCCTGGATATATTTTAAAGGAAGTGCCAACAGGCTTTTGTCACTGGATAAGAAATGGGATGTGAGAGAGAGAGAGGAGAATCAAGGTTATCTCCAAAGTACACGCCAGCCCCTTCTACAACTTAGTTCAGTTCCTGTAAATGTCTTAAGCTTCGCATAGACGTTTCATGTAATCAATTTTAAGCATTTCACAAGCTGAACTAATGCACATAACTTTCCCTAGCATGTAAACAACCATAGAAAATCTAATAAATGCGTAATGATAGTGATTTACCAGTTATCTTAAACGTTGCAATATTGTTAATAAACTTGGGTAAATTCTATCATACTTTTTTTTTTTTTTTTTTTTTTAAGACTTGAGAGGGACAGGGAGAGAGAGGGAGAGATCGAGAAAGGAGGAGAAAGAGAAAGAGAGAGAGCTAGGGCGCGCACATGAGGAGGAGGAAGGAGAAGCAGAAGTCCTGCTAAGCAGGGAGCCTGATACAGGGCTCCACCCCAGGACCCTAGGATCACAACCCAAGCTGAAGGCAGACGCTTAACTGACTGAGCCCCCAGGAGCCCCCCTATCCTACTTTTCAACTTAAAATCTAAAGACTACAATAGATTATTCAATTACACATTTTACATTAGAATCCACAAGGTTAATATGTTGGCTACCCCACAATGCCAGGTCCTTTCAAACATCCGAACATGGTGGGTACAAGCTGATAAATACTACACAAGCCATTTTTTTATTTTTATTTTTTTAATGATTCTATTTATTTATTCATGATAGTCACACGCACAGAGAGAGGCAGAGACACAGGCAGAGGGAGAAGCGGGCTCCACGCAGGGAGCCCGACGTGGGATTCGATCCCGGGTCTCCAGGATCGCGCCCCGGGCCAAAGGCAGGCGCCAAACCACTGCCCCACCCAGGGATCCCTACACAAGCCATTTTTAAATGTAGCACAAAATATTGGTACAATGATAAACTCATCTTTTCTAAAATTAAGCCTAAGACTTTGCAAGAATAAAGTCACACACTCAGTAAGAAGACAGTTATCACCCCAAGGGAACTGGGGAGGGGATACCTCCTCACCAACTGGGCTGAGGCTGCGAAGCACTTAGATAGTATTGGTCAGGACACGAATTCTGAAGATGCAGAGATCCAGGGAGAACTGCATGTGTGTTTAATGAGGATGAGCATGTTGAACTTACGCAGAAGGATCCTGGCCCTCCCAGTAGGCTGTGGGAGGGCTTGAGCCTAATGCCCCACATCTCCTAGGCTCAAATTACTCATTCTGAATCCTTTTGTATTCCCAGATTTGATGAGACAGTATCTTAGAATCTCCACCCTGGTTACTTCACCACTTGATCAGATTCAACCATGGATGTGGTTCTCAAACTTGGCTGCACAGGGGAATCAACGGTAGAGCTTTATCAGCACTGAGGCCAGTGACCAAAGGCCAGTGACCTGGTTTAACTGGTCTGATGTCAGGCCCAGGCATCCAAATTTTAATAGCTCCCAGGTGATGCACTGTGCAGCCAACATGGAGATCTGTTCCTGGAAAGTGTGACTTTTATCAAATATGGGGGTATTGGCCACAACTTCCCAAGTCCTTCTAATCTTGTGATGATTCAAAAACTCTTTAAATTCTTTCAGTGCTTGGAAACTAGGGAGAGAAAACTCAGCATCATCATTCATTCTTCTAGTGTTTGTTGGATGCTTACCTTATGCAAGTCATTGCTCTAGGCCCTGCAGATATAGTGGCAGGTCAGACAAATCTCTGCCCTGTTCAAGTTTACATTCCAGAAGAGGGACAGTTGATAATCGAAGAAAATAGATCAACAACAATGTGGAGAGCAGCCATACAATATAGTGGTTAAGAGTGGGTCTTGAGCTGGCTGGAGTCTAAATCCTAGCTCTATGTCACTTTGGGCAAGTTACCTGACCTCTCTTGCCTCAGTTTAGTCATGTATAAAAAGGGAATGATAATAGCAAATTCAATACCAAATCATAGGTTAGGATAAAAAGAGTTAACTTACATGAAATGCTTAGACCAATTTCAGATGAACATAAACTATTTAATGAAAGTTAACTCTTATTTAACATCAGATACTGGTAATATTATGAAGACAAAACCAACTAATGGAAGGTAGTTGAAAGAAAGCAGTTGAAAGAAAGCAGGACAGGGACCCACCCTGTCCCTAAGAGGGAACTACCCTTAAAAGGAAAAAGACCCCAGCCAGTTCTACAGCACCCTGAAAGGAGCCCTCCTCCCTTTCCCATGTGAACAACTCCCTGATTGGTAGATGAGCATGTGGACAAAAAACCTGGGTAAAAGGCAGGTGGAGGGCTAATCAGATTAAAACAGCCCGCCAACAGTCTCTTAGAAAGTCTGAAGGCAACTCTTAGGGGTCCCTTCCCTCTTGGGGAGCTTTGTACTATCACTCAATAAACTTTGCTTTGCTGCCCACCACTCTTCATTCTTCAAAGCTTAATGACCAAGAATTGTGGGCACTAAAGGCAAAGAAATCCTGAAATACAACTGGGTTAGGGGATAGAAGAGATGGGAGTGAGAGAATAGAATGCCAGGAGGGAAAAGGGAGGATTATTATTTTAGCTGAGGTAGTCAGGAAGCCTTCTCTAAGGAGGAGGTACTGTAGAGGTCTGAATGAAGAAAGGGACAGATTTGCCAAATATCTGGGTTCAAGAGAACAGCAAAAAACAAAGACCTGTGGCAGAGAACTGCTGTATAGTTCTAGGAAGAAGAAAAGGGCTGGCATGCATGGAATGGATGGGGAAAATAGCCCATTGTGTCGTTCAGCACATCTGTTTGTGGATTGCACGGGTTGCAAGTCTTTGTGTCACTGTGCTGTGATGGACCATGGAATATGTTCTATAAATGTTTGTTGAATAAAGACATTAGCCATGAATAGCTCCTCCATCAGCAAATTAGAAGATCAAGATTCTAGGCCTAATTTTTCACTCCCTAGTTCCATGCAAAACCCAACTAAAAGATATGACATTTATGGTGATCTCCTAAGGTTTTGTTTTATAAAAAAATATAGTCAGCAGCCCGGGAGAAGGAACATCAGGTGGGCCATCAGTTGTTAAGAACCAAGAATAGGACTTGCATTGTTCTTATAAGTGAGTGGATGCCATTCCCTAGAGTACCATTATTACGTGTAACTGCTTATGCGCAGTCAAGGGTTACCAGAATTAGTGCTGTGCTAGAGTTTCCTAGGGACTGACTTAACATTCAACTACAGAGCCTGGCTGCCAAGCCCTGCTCTTGGGTGTTGCCACCTCTCGCTTTGAGTGTGCACAGCAGTGCTGGAATTCCTGCCAGTTTTAGGTGGAAGCTTTGTTATTATTGCATCATCAATGTTGTTTAGATTATGGTTCTTTCTCCTAGTTTTTCTCACATTTTAATGATAACTTTCTATATCTCTCCATCCTCAGCTATATATATATATATATATATATATATATATATATATATATATAGTTTTTTTTTTTTTTTATGATAGTCACAGAGAGAGAGAGAGAGGCAGAGACACAGACAGAGGGAGAAGCAGGCTCCACCGGGAACCTGACGTGGGATTCGATCCCGGGTCTCCAGGATCGCGCCCTGGGCCAAAGGCAGGCGCTAAACCACTGCGCCACCCAGGGATCCCCAGCAATATGGTTTTGATGCAGGTTTGTTTTATAATCCCTACAGGTTATAGTACAAAATGGTTCATCAACATTTTTCCATTACTTAGGTTTTAAGTTGTGTGTCATTGTGTGTTTGTGTTTTTGTTACTTTAGCCTGTCCAGCTATCCTTCTACTTTCATTTATTTACGTTTTTATTTAAATTCAGTTAGCCAACATATATAGGACAGCATTGGTTTCAGACGGAGTGTTCAATAATTTATCAGTTGCATATAACACCCAGTGCTCATCACATCATGGTACCCTCCTTAATGCCCATCACCCAATTACCCCACCCCCCCACCCACCTCCCCTCCAGAAACCCTCAGTTTGTTTCCTATAGTTTAGAGTCTCTCCTGTTTTTTTTCCCTCTCTGAGGACTTGCCATTCAGTTTTCCCTCCCTTACCCTGTGATCCTCTGCCCCGTTTCTTATATTCCACAGGTGAGTAAAATCATAGTATAAATATCTTTCTTTGATGGACTTATTTCACTCTGCATAATAACCTCCAGTTGCATCCATATCAATGTAAATGGTAAGTATTCATTGTTTCTGATGACTGAGTAATATTCCATTGTAGATGTACACCACATCTTCTTTATCCATTCATTGGTTGCTTGATGGACCTCTTGGGTCTTTCCACATTTGGCTACTGTGGACATTACTGCTATGAATATTGGGTGCAGGTGTCCCTTCAGATCACTAAATTTGTATCTTTGGGGTAAATACCTAGTAATTCAATTGCTGGGTCATAGGATAAATCTTTTTTTTTTTTTTTTTTAGGTTAAAGATAGAGCTATTTATTTATTCATGAGACAGAGAGAGAGAGAGAGAGAGAGAGGCAGAGACATAGGCAGAGGGAGAAACAAGCTCCATGCGGGGTGCCTGATATGGGACTCGATCCTGGATCCTGAGATCATGACCTGAGCCAAAGGCAGATGCTCAACCACTGAGCCACCCAGGCGTCCCTATTTTTAACTTCTTGAGGAAGCTCCACACTGTTTTCCAGAATAGCTGTACCAGCTTGCATTCCCACCAAACGTGTAAGAGGGTTCCCCTTTCTCCACATCCTCACCAACATTTGTTGTTTCCTGTCTTGTTAATTTTAGCCATTCTGATTGGTGTGAGGTGGTATCTCATTGTGGTTCTCATTTGTATTTCCCTGATGCCAAGTGATATGGCACATCTTTTCATATGTCTGTTGGATTTCAAGGTCTTTTTTGGAGAAAATGTCTGTTTATGTCTTCTGCCCATTTTTTGACTGGATTATTTGTTTTTTGAGTGTTGAGTTTGATAAGTTCTTTATAGATCTTGGATACTAGCCCTTTATCTGATACGTATTTGCAAATATCTTCTTCCATTTCATAGGTTGCCTTTTAGTTTTGTTGAATGTCTCTTCAATCTACACATTCAATGCAATCCCTATCAAAATACCATTAACAATTTTCACAGAGCTGGAACAAATAATCCTAAGATTTGTATGGAACCAGAAAAGACCCCGAGTAGCCAGAGGAATGCTGAGAAAGAAGCAAAGCTGGTGGCATCACAATGACAGACTTCAAGCTATGTTACAAAATTGTAATCATCAAGACAGTATGGTACTGGCACAGAAACAGACACATAGATCAATGGAACAGAATAGAGAACCCAGAAATGGACCCTCAAAGTCTATGGTAATTTATTTTTTAAAGATTTTATTTGAGAGACTGAGAGCAAGAGTGGGGGTGGGTGGCAGTGGGGAGCACAGAGGGAGAGGGATAAGCAGATTCCCCACTGAGCAGGGAGCCAGACACAGGGCTTAATCCCAGGACCTTGAGATCAGGATCTGAGCCAAAAGCAGACACTTAACCAACTGAGCCATCCAGGCATCCCTCTACTTTCATTTAGTAACGTACTCCGCTTTTACTTTGGGAACTTCTTCCCCAACTCCATTGGTCCTAGTAGGGCTATGTAACTTGGAATCTTGCTTCCCCACCTCACTCCTTGTCCCTGCTCCAAAGGTGTTCACCTTACCTGTCTAGCCAAGAGGAGAATTTCCTTCCAGTAGCCACAGTGAGCCCCAAGTTCATGGATGGGTCCTTATTATCAGTTAGCAAATCAATGCTCATTAGGAGGCAGCAGGTTACCCCCTTCCTCTGGATAGTGGTTCTTTTTTTTTTTTTTTTTTTTTTTTTTTTTTTTTTTTTTTTAAAGATTTTATTCATTCATTCATGATAGTCACACAGAGAGAGACAGAGAGGCAGAGACACAGGCAGAGGGAGAAGCAGGCTCCATGCACCGGGAGCCCGACGTGGGACTCGATCCCGGGTCTCCAGGATCGCGCCCTGGGCCAAAGGCAGGCGCCAAACCGCTGCGCCACCCAGGGATCCCTGGATAGTGGTTCTTAAAACCAACACTCCTTTTTTATAGGCAAATATTTTGTTATTGTCCCTTTAATATACCAAAAGGAAATTTATAGATTATACCAACATCATTTAGAAAAAAATCAATGTCTTAATACAAAAGAGAAATAAACTTAATAACTTATAGAACATAAAATAAAAATAGCTTATCATAAAATAATAAAACATAAATATGTAAACTTAAGGACATGCCTACACTAGAAGACATGAGGAGAATCAGATGCTTGCCACAAATATAGACTCACCATGAGTGTAATAGTGATAGGTGGAGATGTGGGCAGGTGAGCTATATAGTATCTCCAATACTCTTAGTGAGGTGACCACTGGTGGTATCTGAAATAGTGAACATTACTTGATAAAATTTCAAACAAAGGAAAGTACAATTTTCCCTCACCGTATACTTGGTAGTGTTTATGGACAATTCAATGTGTCTTAAAACTATGTAACCTATGTAGGGGCCTATTGAGATGTTCTCTGGGGACAGAGGCCAGTGGCTGTCATCTTTGAACTCCTCTGCCTCACTCTTGGTCACCAGTATCTCCCAAAAAGGAGCTTGTGTACTCATCTGGCACCCCAGTTTTTGCAGCTGCAACCCAAGGGACACCTTCACCACCTGGCTCTGGTCCTCAATGGGGTTTATGCAAATTGGAAATATAAAGAGTTCTTCAGAAAAGCAGAAGTTAAAGGAGTTCATCATCACTAGACCAGTCTTACAAGATAGGTTAAAGAGACTTCTTTAAGCTAAAACGAAAAGATGCTAATTAGTAAAAGAAAACATATGAAACAAATCTCACTGGTAAAGGTAAATATATAATAAAATTCAGAATAATCTAATGTTGTAAAGGTGGTGGGTTAACCATTTAAAAAGCTCGTACAAAAGTTAAAAAAGAAGTAGTGATAACTATATATAATAATTTTTAAAGGATATATGTGATAAAAAGATTTAAATTATGACATCAAAACATAAAACGTTGGTGGGAATAAAAATGTGGAGCTTTAGAAGGTGTTCACACTTATGTTGCTATCAATTTAAAAAAGACTGTTATAAATATAAGTTGTTTTATGTAAGCATCATGGTAACCACAAAGCAAAAACCTATAGTAAATACACAAAAGGAGAAAGGAATCTAAGCATACTACTTACAGGAAAATCATGAAATCACAAAAGGAAGAAAAGAACACAAGTCTTACAAAACAGTTGGGAAACAGTTAACAATGGGTCAATAGTACATACCTATCAATAAGTACTTTAAATGTAAATGGACTAAATTCTCCACTTGGTCTCTAGAACATTGAATAGATTTAAAAAAAAGGCAAGACTCGCTATAGGCTGAATACAAGAAACTCCCTTCAGATGTAAGGACATCTGAAGACTGAAAATGAAGGGATTGAGAAAGATATTCCATGCAAATGGAAACCCAAAGAAACTTGTGAGAGCTATACTTAATATCACAGAAAATAGACTTTAAGACAAAGAAAAGGTTTACGTAATGATAAAAGCGTCAATCCAACAATAGGATATAATATTTGTAATATCTTTGTACCCAACATAGAAGCACCTAAATATATACAACGGATATTAAGCAACCTGAAAGAAAAAGAAACAAACAAACAAAAAAGCAATAGTAGGGGACTTTAAATACCTCATCTTCATCAATGGACAGGTCATCTGGACAGAATATCAAAATGGCCAGAAATGACACTTAGACCAGATGGACTTAACAGACATAAACAGAACATTCCATCCAAAGACAACAGAATATACATTCTTCTCAAGTACACATGGAACATCCTCTAGGATAGATCATATATTAGGCCACAAAACAAGTCTTAATAAATTTAAAAAGACTGAAATCATTTCAACCATCTTTTCCAACCACAATGGTATAAAAACTCAAAATCAGTTACTAGAAGAAAACTGGAAAATCCAAAATATGAGGATGTTAAGCAACCTGTTACTGAACAATCAGTAGATCAAAGGAGAAATAAAAATCGCAAGACAAATGTAAATGGAAATACATTTCAAAACTTATGGGATGCAGCAAAAGCAGTTCTAAGAGGGAAGTTCATAATGATAAATACCTACATCAAGAAACAGAAAATCTGGGACGCCTGGGTGGCTCAGTGATTGAGCGCCTGCCTTCATGAAGCTCAGGGTGTGATCCTGGAGTCCCGGGATCAAGTCCCACATCAGGCTCCCTGGAGCCTACTTCTCCCTCTGCCTGTGTCTCTGCCTGCCTCTCTCTCTCTCTCTCTCCGACCCCCAACCCCATCTCTCATGAATAAATAAATAAAATCTTTAAAAAAAAAAAGAAACAGAAAATCTAAAACAACCTAGACTTTTATTTCAAGAAACCAGAAAAAGAACAAAGCCACTGCTATGAACAATATTTGCCAACAAATTGGACAGTGTAGGAAAAAAAATGGATAAATTGCTAGTAACATACAACCTACCAAGACTAAATCAATAGTAAATCTGAAAATAAAAATACTAGTAAGAATATTAAATCAGTAACCAAAAATCTCCCAACAAACAAAAGTCTAGGACCAGATGGCTTCACTAGTGGATTATATAAAATATTTAAAGAATAATCATTACCAAGCCTTCTTAAACTCTTCCAAAAATAGAAAAGGAGGGGATATTTCCAAACTCATTTTATGAGGCCAACATTACTGTGATAACAAAACCAGACAGGATGCCACAAGAAAATTATACCCAATATTCTTGATGAACATAGATGCAAAAACCCTCAACAAGATATTAGCAAACTGAATTCAACAGTATATTAAAAGATTCATATACTATGGCCAAGTGGGATTTATTCCAGGGTTCCAAGGATGCTTCAAAATCCACAAATCAATGTGATATCACATTAACAAAATAAGAGATAAAAATCATATGATTATCCAATAAATGCAGAAAACATACTTGAAAAATATACCATCTAGGACACCTGGTTGGTTCTCAGTTAAGTGTCCAACTCTAAGATTTTATTTATTTATTTATTCATGAGACACACAGAGAGAGGCAGAGACATAGGTAGAAAGAGAAGCAGGCTCCATGCAGGAAGCCTGACATGGGACTCGATCCTGGGACTCCAGGATCATGCCCTGGGCCAAAAGCAGGTGCTCAACTGCTGAGCCACCCAGGTGTCCCAAATGTCCAACTCTTGATTATATCTCAGGTTGTGATCTCAGGGTCATGAGATCGAGCCCCACATTGGGCTCCACACTCACTGTGAAGTCACTTGAGATTCTCTTTCCTTCTGCCTCCGCCCCTCCCCCTGTTCACACACTCTCTCAAAATAAATTAAAATCCTTAAAAAAATATAGCATCCATTTATGATTTAAAAACTCCAAGAAAAAAAAAGTGGGCGTAGGGGAAACATACCTCAACACTATATGGGCCACAGCTAACATCATGCCAATAGTGAAAAGCAAAAGTTTTCCTTTAAGATCAGGAACACAAGAATGACCACTCTCCCTACTTTTATTCAACATAACAGGCAAGAAAAAGAAATAAAATCCAAATCAGAAAGGAAAAAGTAAAACTGTCACTATTTGCAGATGACATAGTATTATATATATAAAATCCTCAAGACTCCAGACACTGAGAATAAATTCAGTAAAGCTGCAGGAAAAAATAAAAACCTACAAAAATCTGTTATGTTTTTATACACTAATAGAAAACTATGAGGCATTAGGTAACAATCCTATCTACAATTGCATCATGAAGAATAAAATATTTATGAATAAATTTAGCTAAGGAGATGAAAGACACGTATAGTGAAACCTATCAGACACTGATAAAATTTTAAAAAACACAAATAAAGGGAAAGATATTCTGTACTCATGGATTAGAAAATTAATATTGTTAAAACGTCCATGGTACCCAAAGCAGTCTACAGATTCAATGCAATCCCTATCAAAATTCCAATGGTATTTTTCACAGAAATGGAAAAGAACAATTCCAAGATTAGTGGAAACACAAAAGACACTGAATAACCAAAACAATCCTGGGAAAGAAGAACAAAGCTGGAGGGATCACATGCCTGATTTCAAACGACATTACAAAGCTATAGTAATCAGAACAGTACCAGAGTAATCCAAAACAGACAGAGGTCAGTAGAACAGAAATATAACCACACACACATGGTGGATTCATATATGACAAAAAGAGCCAAGAATATACAATGGAAAAGGATAGTTTAATAGTTTTGGGAAAACTGGACAGCAACATGCAGAAGAATCATCCTGGACCCCTAACTTACACCATACACAGAAATCAACTCAAAATGGATTAAAGACTTGGATACAAAACCTGAAATCATAAAACTCTTAGATGAAAACAGGCAGTAAGCTCATTGGTCTTGGTGATAATTTTTTTGGAATTGACACCACAAGTAAAAGCAACAAAAGCAAAAATAAATAAGTAGGACGACATCAAACTAAAAAGCTCTCCACAGCAAAGGAAACCATCAATGAAATGAAAAGGCAAGCTTACCAAATGGGAGAAAATACTTATAAACCATGTATCCGATAAGGGGTTAATATCTAAAATATATAAGTGATTTACATAACCCAACAGCAAGACAAAAACAAAAAAACCCCAAGCCATCTGATTTGAAAATGAGCAGAGAATCTTTTTTCCAAAGACATATACATGGCCCACAGGTGTGTGAAATGTTCTCAATGCCACTAATCATCAGAGAAATGGAAACCAAAACCACAACAAAGGTATGATCTCACACCTGTTAGAATGGTTATTCTCAAAAGGCAAGAAATAACAAGTGTTGGCAAGAAGGTAAAAAAAAAAAAGGGGGGGGGGCACACTCCTGCACTGTTGATGGGAATGTAAATTGGTGCAGTCACTATGGAAAACAGTATGGAGGTTCCTAAAAACTAAAAATAAAACTAGCAATTCCACTATTGAGTATTTATCCAAAGGAAAAACACTACTCAGAAAGATACACTCACCCCCCTGTTCAATGCAACATTATTTACAATAGCCATAGAAGTGATCAAAGTGCCCATGACTGATAAATGGATAAAGGAGATGTGGCCTATATATACAATGGAATAGAACTCAGCCGTAAAAAAGAAAGAAATCTTGCCATTTGCGGCAACAATAATGGATGGAAGTTGATAGGGGATGCCAAGTGAAATAAGTCTGAGAAAGGCAAATACCATATGATATCATTTATATGTGCAATCTAAACTCCTAGATGCCAAGAACAGAATGGTGGTTGCTGGAAGCAGGTGATGGGGGTGGCTGAAATGGTGAAGTCTCAAAACTTAGTCTTCCAGTTATAAAATAAATAAGTCCTGAGCATGTAACATGCAGCGTGGTGACTCTAGTTTATGACACCATGTCACGTATTTGAAAGTTGCTAAGTGTGTACACATCGTAAAAGTACTCATCATAAGAAAAAAAAATTAGAACTATGTGTTGTGATGCATGTCAACTACTTATTGTGGTTATTTCACAATATATAAAAGCATGGATTGTTGTTGTACACCTGAAACTAATGTTTTATGTAAATAAAACAATGTAAAAAACAAAACTAAACAACCCTGTAAGAATGACTATGTTTGTATATAAAGCAGGGTTAAGCCTAGGCTCAGTTAAAATAGGCTTTGCACGTACATTACTGTCCATTGGGACAGTAGAAACTTGTATGGCACATGAGGTAATTCTTCCTTGTATAGGAATAGCCCTTGCTTCGCAGGGTATCTAAGCACTAAATTCAAGGAGTAGTTGCCCCCATCGCTGTGACAACCCAAATCTTTCCGCAAGTGTCAGAGATACTCTCTAGGGAGCACTGCTGTCATCCCATGCCCTACCTTGAGAGTCACTGTTGTGGGATCATCAATTCTAAGCTAGAGCTGCATGCAGTCATCTCTCCCAGCTTCCTGGAAGCAGCCATCGACAGAACAAGCGATGAAGACAACATGCAGAGGAAGGTAGAATTGAGAGCGGGCACAAGAAGAGTCCTGAAGATATTATTTGAGCTCCTGGATCCATGTGTGCCTGAAGTCAGAAACGTGTATTTTCCAGCTTATTTGAGCATTTAGATTTCCTTTTTGTTTGTGTTATATTAAGTTCGGTTTTTGACACATGCAATGCCCCCCACCCCCCAAATTTAGTCTAAGATATGGTTTAAAAGGCAGTTGTAGATGTCATTATCTTTTGTCGGGGGAGGGGGGCGGGGAGACTTGTTTGAGGATACTTTATCACTACTATTGAATTTTTTCTTCTGCAAAGTATAAATAGAAAGGGCAAGTGAACTCCAGAATATCACATCCTAGGAGGTCAGCCTTAGTAAGTTCTTTTATTTTTTATTTTTTTTAATTTAAATTCAATTTGACTTATAGTGCATTAGTTTCAGATGTAGAGTTCAATAATTCATCAGCTGCACATAACACAGGGCTCATCACATCACGTGCCCTCCCAGACTTAGTAAGGTCCTGAGCAAATGACATTTTCTTTTTGTCATGGATACACACACGCACACACACACACACACACACACACACACACACAGATACACCCTGGCAGGCATATTCATCTACTATGGCCACATTCCCTGGGCATAGCTAATTGGTTCATCCCTGAACCAATCAAATTCCCTTTCCCAGGAATTTCAACCCAGGTTCCCAGTGTACTGAGTCACTCCCTCTAGGGTCAATTACAGGTAACATGAACATTAGGGTCTAACATGAACATTGGGGTCGGGGTTGGGAAAAGCTGTGAGGCAGCAATAGTCTAGTAGGTGACTTAGGGAAACAGCAATAACTGGTTAGCAAATGTGAAGAAAAAGTTTCAGAAATGTTTCAGTTCCAAGCCCCATCCTTCACCAGGATCCAGCTATATATATTGCCCTTGGATTCTTCAAGAACCTCTGTGTCTTTAAGTAAAATCCTGCTTTTTGTTTATGTCTGCAGGGGGCTTCTATATTTGCTTCTAAAGAATTCTGGGCTAACACCTTATTCCTATGGGTATTCTAAGTGATCTCTTCACATTGAGTCAGATCACCAGGAAGCCACACCACACAGTGAGGGTAGGGGGTGGGTCATCCCCTGTGGAACCACCTGGTTAGGGGGTTGGGAATGGACACAGGGAGGTAATAAATTTTCTTTGGCTTTAATCAAAGGTCAACACAAGAAACGACCACATGCTTTTTGTATTCAGACCCAGGCTCTGACCCTCATTCCCAGAGTCATTTCCTGACCTCAATTTATCTCTAAAATGGGTATGTTTTTAAGTGCTTATAGGAATAAAGCAGGACAACATGGTCGAACACTCATGAAGGTCAATTCCAGCAACAAAAGCTTGGACACATTAGCTGACTTCTCAGAGCCTTGTCTTCCTTGTTAACAAGGTGAGGCCCTGTGGCCCTGCCTTAGCTCCTGCTTTTCTATTCCAGCTTGATAGCCTTGTTTGTTTCTCCAGGAGAACCTGAGGCTTTCTCACATTTGCTGTTTGTTCTGCCTAAATATTTTTTTTCTAACCCTTTACACAGGCTCTTCATCTGACTGACCGAACTCACAGTTCAGTTCTCAGGCCTTCCATGTGCCTCCGACTCAGGGCTCCGACTCACGCTTCTACTCTTGTCCATGCACCATGCTCTAGGCTTCACAGAGTGGATCACACCTAGAATGTATTCCAGTTGTGTTCTTCTTGCTGAATGTTTGGCTTTCCCATGAGACACAGGGAATATATCCGGTATGTCCATCAAGGTAGGCACAGCCCAGGCACTGGGCCAGACACACAGATATTCACTAAACATTCTCTCCCTCTTGATTAAATACCAGTCTACCTTGCTTGACCAGCTCACTGCCGGAACCAGCAGCTCGACCTGGCTCCTACAACTCCCTGACTAGAGATGTAGAAAAGCTGGTTGTCCTCAAGTTCATGTTTATTTAACTGAAATTAAAGTAAATAGCTAAATAGCTAAATAAATAGCTAAATAGTAAGACAGGCTCAGCAGGTGGGACATACCCAGGCAGTACGTCCTGGCATGGCTGGGAATGCCCTTCCTTTATCCTCAGCCATGGAGCTGTGCCTCTCATTTCTGTTGAGGAAACAAAATCTTCTTTATAGAACCGTTAGACAACAGGGTTTCAAATGGCAGAGAGAACCCCATTCTGATTGTTTCAGAGCTGTGGGGCATTGCTGTAATTCATACGGTATCCTCGCAACTGAGGAAGAGGAGCCAAAAAGAATCAAAAGCAGAAACAAAACCTGCAGAGGCATTCCACGAAAGCCTGGTACACACAGAAAAGGGCTGGTTGGGTCATTTCCAGTTGTGCTGTCGAGAAAAGAGCAATTTCCCCTTAACTCTTAACTACAAGGATACTACCCCATGAATATCTGATGTTTATAATTTTTTACACATTTGTTTTTAAAAGCAAAAATATTTTAAAAACTAGGCCAACAGTGTCATGATGCTCTATTGTTGGAACAGAGAGGTCTTGTGCTGAACAAGTTCATACCTAGAAATGTTCTCTATTCAATGAGAAGCTGAAACAGGTATTCTAAGGAGACTTAAAACATGCAGTGGGACAGTTGGGAGATGATGGCAGTTATTAAGAGCTTGGGTACTGTAAATATAAGGTAAAACCGCCATCCTACCCCCACCCCCAGCCTAGGACAAGTGTCTCTAAGTGATTATGGCAATTTAGCGCAACAGTAGACAATGAAGGTTCTGGAATCACATTGGATTTGAATCCATTTAGCTAACCATGTTGACGATCCAGATTACTCAATCAAACAGTGCCTCAGCTCATTGATAAACGGGGTACAGAAGAGTACCTGCCTCATGTCATGGGGTTGGCTAAACGACCAAATGATTTTATATATACAAAGCACTTAGAAGAGTGGCCCAAAGCAAGCACTTAAGAAATCTTAAGTTCTTAAGCCCAAAACTAGACATAATCCCAGTGCTCATTAAGCAAATAAATTGTGATATATGCATATGATGGAATACTACTCAGCAGTGAAAAGTAGCTTTAAAAAAACTATTAACATGCACAGCAACTTGGTTGGATCTCAAAATAATTATGCTGAGCAAAAATGTACCAATGTATTTCTAGACCTCAGACAAGTCACTGATTGTTCTTCGTCAGTGATACGGAAATTACAGTAGCTACCTGCTTTTCTGTATTGTTGTGAGGGTAGAATGTAGAAATCCTCATCAGACTACCCCAGAACACTGCACAGTGTTAGGCAAATGTGAGGGATAATACCTGCCATATGCATTTTACCAGTTGACATGTTTGCCGGGACTTAGTCTATCAGCAGAACCTGATGCACGTTTTAAAGCAGCCCTTTAGCAAGTATTATTCAGATTCATGAATAGCAGGTTTTTATGGTTAACCATCAGGATCTGTGGAGAGGAGGGCTTCAGAGATGTCATTGTCTGATGAGGGCCTTGGGCCAGGCTGCTTAGAGGGGCCCGGCCCGCATGAGCAGGAACTGTTGAGAAGAGAACGTCCCAGGTGGGGAGTCTGCCACCTGGAGAAGCTTCTTCCTTCTGGCCCAGGCCCCATGCCCTTTGAGGAGTTAAAGCCTGGTGCTGATTGGCATAGCTGGGCCTGGCTTGATCTCTTGTGTAAAAAGCAATCCTTTATGTCACTCTGCAGAGCCCAAAGGAGTGTTTGCAGGAAATAGCAAATGTGTTAAAAGACCTCATTTGGGGGGGATGGGAAGAAATAAACCTAGAGTAAAAGAGACTGGAAAGATACAAACTAAAATTGTACCAAATGCATGCCAAGAGGTACAAATCAAAACAACAGTAGTTACTTTTAGTCTTGGGGTCAGGGAAGTTTTTACTTTATCTGTTGTTTTCTATAATGAATGGCTATTACTTATTACAATAAGAAAACCAAAAGGGAAAAAAGATCACAAAGCATTTCTGGTATGGAATTGCTACCTTTGTTCAGAAGGGCAAGAAGCATTCGGGTTACCTCTAAGCAGTAAAGATAGCCATCAGCCATAAACAAACACAAATAATTGAAATGCCTCAAGCCTATGCATGTTCTGGCCAGTTCAGGCATCTGAGCCTGACAACTGGGCCACATGGTAGTTTTGGGAAAGTTCCACTGTGCTCCTTGACACCCAAATGGAGAGAACAGTGACATCCCCCAAGCCTCCTTATGTCCTTTAATTCTAGATCTTGCTCTGTAATCTATATGTAAATCTCAGTTCTTGAATTAACAGGTTTTCTGCCTATAGGACTCAGCTTGAAGTTAATTGTATTGTACCCTGAATCCCCCCAAGTCCCCCTGAAAGCAGAGGAAGTTGGATGGTTTCATATTCCAGCCCAGCCTGGATATCTGAACCCTCCAACCAGCTCTCCCCACTGAAGTCTGTCAGCCAGTTGGTCTAGAGCAGGTCCCGCCAAGAGTGATCAAACAGTGCTCACTGGTTCATGGCCTTTGCCGTCAACCAAGACCTGGATCCATTGCAAAGAACGTCTTCATGAGTATAGGATCCCCAGGAGCATCTCACACGTGCTCAAAGTTCACTCTAGCCACCGCTGTCCCACTGTTGCCCTCATGGAGTCCGCAGTGTCCTCTTGCCCTACATTCCTCAGTAGAGCCCTAACAGTTGGATTTCAAATCTTGCCAAAAGGATTACCAGCTACCTATTTTCAGGCGAGATACCTGCTCTGCATCAGTTTCCTTTTCAGTCAGATGGGTGCAATACTATCTATTTCATGGGGATTTTGTGAGGATTAAAAGAATATTGCAAAGTGCCCTGAGTTGTGCCTGGCACACAGTGCGCACTCACTACACGTTAACTGGTATCGCTACAACTGGCCAACGCCTCTCCAGCTTTCATGCACCCACTCACTCTCTCTGTAGGTTCCTGGCAGCACGTGAAAGAACCTTCATTCTACAAATGGATGAAAAAGACTTTGAATAAAACCACAGGCTTCAGTTTTGTCCCAGCAAGCTGCTTGGATGAAGTTCTTAATGCAGCTTCCCAGGGAGGCATATTTCCAAGGCTAGATCTCCTCTCTCACAGGGTGGGCAGGAGCCAAAGTCAACCTTCCGAATTCTAAGAGCTGTGAGGGGCTCTGACCCTGATGGGCTCATTCATTTTCCAGTAGCTTTCACACTTGGGGAGCCCAGGCTAAGCCCTAAACCAACTATGTTGAGATGCCTGAAGGGGGGTGGGGAAACTCAGCATTATTATTATTATTTTTTAAGAGAGCGAATGGATGCAAGGGGGGTGGTGAGGCAGAAGGAGAGAGAGAATCTAAATCAGACTCCACGCCCAAATCAGAGCCTGGCACGGGGGTTGATCACACAACCCAGAGATCATGACCTAAGCCAAAAATCAAGATCTGGACACTTAATCCACCGAGCTGCCCAGACACCCTAGTACAGCTTTAAAAGCTCCCCAGGTGATACCAATGTGCAGTCAAGGCTGAGATGTGCTGCCTAGGCCTAAGCCAAAGGCCAGGCTGTGAAGGTTTTCACAGGAGTAATGGGTCACAGGTGGGAGTTAGCATACGGTCCTATTTAAAGATACAAGCAGGGAAGCCCGGGTGGCTCAGCGGTTTAGCACCGCCTTTGGCCCAGGGCATGATCCTGGAGACCAGGATCGAGTCCCACATTGGGCTCCCTGCATGGAGCCTGCTTCTCCCTCTGCCTGTGTCTCTGCCTCTCTCCAGCTCTCTTTTTCTCTCTCTTTGTGTGTGTGTGTGTCTCTCATGAATAAATAAATTTAAAAAAATCTTTAAAGATACAAGCAGATGTTAATAAACTGACAAGATCAGGGGTTCAGGAATGAGATCCATCCAGATATCAAAGCTTCATGGTATTTTCCTCGCCTTTCTTGGAAGACTTAGTTTTTGTTTTTATTTTTTAGGTTTTATTTATTTATTCATGAGAGACACAGAGACACAGGCAGAGGGAGAAGCAGGCTCCATGCAGGGAGCCTGACATGGGACTTGATCCCGGGTCCCAGGATCACGCCCTGGGCTGAAGGTGGCACTAAACCGGAGCGCCACCCCGGGCTGCCCAGTAGACTTAGTTCGAGGGACCCTAGGTAGTCTATAATTTAGAGTTCGAGGGGAAGAGTCCCTTGTGTGATAACACCACTCCGGCTCTTAGAAGTCCTCTGCAGGAATCCAAAGGCGGGGCTGCGCAGAGGCAAATCTGAGCCTCCTAATTCTGCAGTGACCCTGACCTGCAGGCATTTGGGGTCTCAGTAAGGGGAACTGAGCCAACCTCGAATACACACTGAAGGAGTGGGGGACGGGAAGCTGTGCCTTGAAGTATAGAGAAGGGGACTACGGAGAGTTCCGACGAGGCTGGGGCAGCCCAGGGGGACACCGGGGAGAGATGAGAGGTAGGTCCGTGGGAAGGACCCCTAACTACACTGTGCTGGTTCTTCAAATGTCAAATGGGGACAACAGTGTGTACGTACCTCACAGTCAGCATGAAGACTGAGATAGTACGGTATATGTAAAGAAGGTAGCACTTGGCGCTGGGAAAGCCCTTACAAGATGAGCTGACTCATTATTCCTGCTATCAACATAAAGCAGCAATGGTTATTCAGACTCTTCTAGAATCCAAATGAAACTTTCCTTGATAATATTCCAATCACCTTTGAGAGGCAGCAAACCCCTTTCCATGGTAGCTTTCAGGTAATGCTTTGGGTAGACCTCAAATCCTGATATTCAAGGTCTGTGTGTTATAACAGCATGTTTTCACTTTATATCCCATTTCTCTAAGGTCATTTGTCCTTATTAGAACCAGCTATCTTTCCCAAAAGAGTTGTGCTGACCTTAGCAAGGGCCTCCTGTGGCTGCCATGGACCTGCCAGAGTACCTAGAAGCGGGCAGGCTCAGAAAGGACAGAAGTGGGCTCACAGGACACCACTGTACTGGCTGGGCTCTGATTTGTTGAATTATCGGCGGGGAGGGCACCTCCTGGTGACATGACGCCACTCCCTGGGCTCTCTAGAACACCACTACCTTATTGGCATCCCCCAAACCCAAATTAATAGAAGGCTGTTGGTGTGCCTCAAGTCAAAGCAGTCGAAGTCAGATGGTCAGGAGCTCATTCCAGCCGGATAAAAGCCCCATGACCACTCCCTGCCCTACAACTCCAGTGACTGGAATCTCCAAAGCTACGAGATGTGTATATCATTTCTCCTGGACAGAGCTTGGAGGAGGTACAGGAGGAGAAGCCTGGGCCTCATGGCAGCCCCCACCCAGGTATTCCACCGGTGAGCAGCCATTAGGGTTCCACATCCTTTTTCCTGACGCTCAATATATAGTAGAAATGGCTAGGTTACAGCTCGGATTTCATCCATTCCAGGGAAAGTCTTCTGGTCACCTTGACCTCACCTGGCAGGTTTCACTAAGGCTCCATGATGTGAGCCCACTCCTCTCCTTACCTTCTGTGCCTTTGCCAGGTGATTACAGCCTCCCTGTGACAGATGACCTCCACCTGTATCCCCAGGATTCCCAGTCATCTTCCAAGAATCTTCATATTCTACCCCAGCCTGGATATCTGAACCCTCCACCCAGCTCTCCTTCTAGCACATCCTGCTCAGCACATCTAAACTCAGTTTGGGCTCTCTTGTCCCCACCTGCTACTTCCACACATGGTCACCCTATTGCCCATCAATACTTTCCAGCCCAAACCCTGAAGCAGCCTTGAGTCTCTCTTCCTTTTTTTTTTTTTACTCCCAACCTGATCAATCCAAGTCCTGCATAACTTCCCCTAAAAATTTTAAAAACAATTTAACAGAATGCTGATTTATTGCGAGGTATGATATATGGTGACATGCCATCCTTCAGTCTGTATGAGCTTTATTAGTGAGGAAAGCAACCGTTGAATTCTGAAATAAGAAATAAAGGAGCATGGGCAAACATTCAATTCCTAGTTCACTTTTTCCATACACCCAGCTGCCAGATAGAACAGGGTCACATCCGGAACTCCAAGCTCCTTGGTCCAGTGGCTGCAGCCTTCAGAACCTCAGCTGCACTTCTTCTGGCCTCACCTTTATTTCCCCTATGACAAACTCCTTTGGTTTTGTTTAAATCATCCTAGGCTTTTGCTGGCCTCTTCCCTAGAATGCTTTTATCAGACTACCTCTACTCATCTAGAAAGAACCATAGCTTTCATCTTGAAAGCTATCAAAGCTTACCTTCTCCAGAAAGCTTCTCTGCTTCTCCTGTGCCTTCCTTTCCTTCCTCCCCACCACATGTCATGCTGGCTGGTTAAATTCCATCTGTGCTATGGTTGCATGCTGGCCAGCACAGGTCCCAGAACTCACCATGCTACTGGTGTCTAGCTGTGTCTGACTGGCTCCAGGAGGCAGCGAGACCATCCATCTTTCAGTTTCCACCCCTTGGGTGGTGCCTAACAGAAGGGAGCCTCTCCCAGCAGCGCATTTACATCCCCCTCTGAGGGGGCTGCTCCTGTAACACTTGATTCCCAGTAGGGTCACTTCCATAGGGTCATCTCCCCCTGACATCAGTGCCCAGACCTGGGGCCCTAGATTTTCGAGAGTTCCTCCCATTAGCAGGTACAAACTGAAATGTTATTTTTATCTGAAGGACAGATAAGGAATCAGAGTGCTTGGGTTTGAATCCTGACTCCCATCCTAGAAGCTGTGAGACTTTGGACAAGTATTGGACTCTGTCTATTTCTGTTCTGTCTCCATCAACAGGGACAACTGTTGCATCAAGCTCCTATAGTTGTTGTGAGGGCTCAAAGAGTTTGTATATATGAATATAGTCTGGCCCATAGTGAGCATTATGTGAGGGTTGGCCAGAATTGTGATGATTTCCAGAACACTGTCATTTTAGATCACAGGTTCCCCCCCTTTCCTCTGGGCTGCTTTCAGCTTGTTTCATCTCCTCAGAGGCACACATGTGGCCTGGGGACATAGTCTCTGGCAAAGTCTCTATTTCCAATTAAGGCTACATTCTGAGTTTCTAGGTGTACATGAATATATGGAGGACACTATTCAATAGACCCCAGTCTCCAGGTTTAGGTTGTTTCAGACCAGAAAATTACCCAGTAACTCCAGACATTACAGAACTACCTATAATTTTGCAGCTCTCTCATATTTCCTATAACTTTGTGTGTTCTCCCAAGTTCCAAAGGACTCTAAAGCATTCAACATAGCCCAACACAGGTAGAGTCAGGGCAGTGACAGTCACACAGCCCATGCTCTCTAGCCTTACCTTTCTGATTCAACCTTCTGAGCCTCCAGAGAATTAAAAGGATGCTGACAAATGAAGCAAGATAGATAGGGTGGGAGGATTTAACTCCATACCTCTTGCCACTCTTACACCTTCGTGTGTTTGCTCAAAAAAGCTGCCCATGGACAGGAACGTTCATATGTTTGTTTGAGTCTTTGTTCAGATAGTCCATAGCTTTGACTATTGGTTCCCAAAGCCTGGGCTATAAGAGGAACAAAGGGCACCTATGTGTACAGAGGATGGGCCCCTGCAGTGTACATATGAGAGCACTAGCCGTTAGGAACCACCCTGCAGGCTTTCTTGCAGACCCACTACCCTGCTCATCCAGAGGTCCAGGTGTGTGGACTCAGGAGAAGTAGAAAGCTCCACAGGTAAGACAGAGCCATACCTCACCCTTCCCACCCCTAGAGTGTGAATATCAGATATGAAAAAAGATTATATAAACTAGGTAGGCTACATGCAAATAACATTTAAAAGGCTTAAAAAGCAGTAGTGTTCTTGTTTGGTAATATTATGGATTATGCTACAGAAACGGCCTCTTTTCTTATCTGTGATCTAGGCTATAGATTCTGTGAGGTTAGGAGACTATATGTGTCACACTGTAGTGCCCAACCCATAAGAGGCACTCAATAGTCCTTGAAGGAGGAAATGATAAGCTTTTATTTAATGACCACCATGTATCAAGCACAGAGTAAGTTAAAATCCTTGGAAATATAGAATTCAGAAATGCAACATCATAAAAATTTATGTAAAACTGCATTAAGAATTTAAAACCTATAGGGGCACCTGGGTGTCTCAGTCAAACATCTGCCTTTGGCTCAAATCATGATCCCAGTGTCCTGGGATCGAGCCCCTCATAGGGTTCCCTGCTCTGCTGGGAGCCTGATTTTCCCCTCTCCTTCTGCCTGGGGCACCCCTGCTTGTGTTCTCTTTCTCTGTGAGAGATAGATACATAGATAGATAAATAGATCAATAAATAAAATCTTAAAAAAAAAAAGAGCTAGGACCTGTAAATGACATGACTGTAAAGTAATGGTACATATTTTACAAACCATCCTAGGAAAGCAATGTAATAAAGCATGGGTTGTAGATGCAGACTGCCTGCCTGCCTGATACCCCAGCTTCACTACGTATAAATTCTGTCCATTGAAGCAAGTTTCTTAACTTCTGTGCCTCAGTTTCCCCAACCGTATATGAGAATAATGTCAGTACTTACTTCAATTTGTTGTTGTGAAATTGAGTTCATCTAAAGTGTTCACAACACCTGGTAGACAATAGTTTCTTTTAGAGTGTTAGCTATTATACTGATCTCTTAAGCATGTTTGAGCACTTTACCTTGCACAGCATAGAGTACATGGAAGGAGCTCAATAATGTTTGTTGATAAATTATAATATCAATAAACTAAAATAGGAGGTGGGGGTTGAAGTGAAAGTACAGAATTTTTATATGCTATCCAAGTTAACTTGTTAACTTAAAATAGGAGGTTATAACTATAAGACATTTTATGTAAACCTCATGGTAACCACAAAGAAATAACCTATAGCAGATACACACAACATTATGATAAAGGAATCAAAACTTACTACTACAAAAAGTAATAAAATCACAAAGACTGCCAAAGAGAAAGCAAGGGACAAAGGCACACAAAACAATCTGAAAGCAATGAACAAAGTAACAATAGTAAGTCCTTACCTATCAATAATTATTATAAATGCGAATTATCCAGTCAGAAGACAGAATGGTTGAATGGGGGAAAAAAAACAGAACACTAGATCCAATGATAAAGAGACTCCCTTTCACTTGAAGATCACACAGGCTAAAAGTGGAAAATATGAAACAAAAAGATATTCCAAGTAAACAGTAAATCAAAGAGAGCAGGGTAGTTTAATTTTTGTCAGGAAAAAAATACTTTGTGCTACAAATGGTCACAAGTGACAAGAAGGTCATTATATAATGATAAAGAGATCAGTTCATCAAGAAGGTACAATAATTGTAAATTTTATACGTGCAACATTAGAGTGCTGAAGTATGTAAAGCAAATATTGAGAGAACTAAAAAGACATCAACAGCAATACAATAATGATAGGGAACTTAAATAACACACACTCAACTGTGATTAGATCACTCCGACAGAGAATCTATAACAGCACAGTACATTTCAACAACACTATAGAGTAAATGGACTTAATAGACATACAGAACATTGTATCCTACAACAGCAAAATACACATTCTTCTCAAGTAGAAATGGAACAATTTTCAGGAGACAGGTTAGACTAGAAAACAAGTCTCAACAAATTCAAGATAGAAATTACGTCAAGTATTCTTTCTGACCACAAAGGTATGAAACTAGAAATCAGTAACAGAAGGAAAATTCACAAATATGTGGAAATTCAACATGCTCCTGATCAATATATCAAAGAAGAAATCAAATGGGATATCAAAAAAAGTCTTGAGACAAATGGAAACTGAAACAACATCCCAAGACTTAAAGTATGCAGCAAAAGCAGCTCTAGGAGGAAAGCATATGAGGACCTACCTTAACAATGAAAAAAAAAAAAAAAAGATCTCAAATAAACACCTAACATTACACCTCAAGGAACTAGAAAAAGAACTAGATGTTTGTTGCTGGAGGAAGTAAATAAAATTAAATAAATGAAATAGAGAATAGGAAAAAATAGACAAGATTAACAAAATAAGAACTGCTTCCTTAAAAATAAAATGGACAAACCTTTAGCTACACTTACCAAGAAAGAAAAAAAAGAGACTCCATCAGAAATGAAAGATGAACCATTACAACTTATACATGGAAATAAGGACAAAGAATCAGAGACCACTATGAAGATTATACACCAAAAAACTGGACAACCTAGAAGAAATAGATAAGTTTCTAAAAACATACAACCAATCAACAGAATGAAGAACTAGAAAACCTACACAGACCAGTGGTAAGGAGATGAAGCATTAAAAATAAACAAAACCTCCCAACAAACAAAAGTTCAGTACCAGATGGCTTCATTGGTGAATCCTACAAGACATTTAAGAAAAAAAAAAAAAAAATCAATCCTTCTCAAACTCTTCCAAAATACTGAAAAGGTACACTCTGAAACCAATTTTAAAAGACCAGTATTACAGTGATACCAAAGCCAGATAAAGACACTACCAGAAAAGGAAACTATAGAACAATACTGCTGATGACTATAAATACAAAAACTCTCAGTGAAATATTAGTTGAATTCAACAATGCATTACAATAATCACACACAAGGACCAAACAAGATATATCCTGGAAATGTAAGGATGGGTCAATGTACAAAAATCAATATATGTGATACATCATATTAATTAAATTAAAAAATAAAATCTTATCTCAGTAGATGCAGAGAAAGCATTTGACAAAAATTCAACATTCACTCATAAGAACTTTCAGTAAACATAGAAGGAACTTACTTCACACAAAAATGGACATATATAATAGGCCCATAGCTAATATCATACTCAAAAGTGAAAGTTAGAAACTTTTTCTCTAAAGATCAGGAACTAGACAAGGATACCCACTCTCACCACTTCTATTCAATATAGTACTGGAAGTCCTAGACAGAGCAATTAGAAAAGAAAGGCATCCAAATCATAAAGAAAGAGGTAAAGCAGTCATATGCAGATGACATGACATAATTTATAGAAAATCCTAAAGACTTTATTAAAAAAATACTAGAATAAATTCAGCAAAGTAGAATGGTACCAAATCAATGTTCAAAAAACAGTTGCATTTCCATACACTAACGATGAAATAGCTGAATAAAAATATCCCTTTTACAATAGCAAAAAAAGGAATAAAATATGTAGGAATAAATTTAACCAAGGAAGTGAAAGATCTGTACACTGAAAACTATAAACCATTGATAAAAGAAATTGAAGAAGACACAAGTAAATGGAATGTTATCCCATGTTCATAGATTGGATATTGTTGAAATATCCATTTTCCTAAAGCCTTCTATAGGTTCAATAAAATTAAAAAATCAAAATTCCAATGGCATTTTTCACCAAAAATAGAGAAGACAATCCTAAAATTCATATGGGAACTACAAAAGACTCTGAGAAAGAGCAAACCAGCATAACACTTCCTGATTCAAATTGTACTACAAAGGTATAGTAATGAAAATAGTATGGTACTAGCATAAAAACAGTCCTATAGATTAACAGAACAGAACTGAGATCCTAGAAATAAACTTCTGCATATACGGTCACTAATATTCAACAAGGGAGCTAAGAATATTCAATGAGAAAAGTGTCTCCAAATAGGGAAAACTGGATATTCACATGCCAAAAAAAAAAAAAAAAAAAAAGAAAAAAGAAGCTGGACCCCTATTATATACTGCTCAAAAAAGCTGCCCATGGACAGGAACGTTCATATGTTTGTTTGAGTCTTTGTTCAGATAGTACATAGCTTTGACTATTGGTTCCCAAAGCCTGGGCTATAAGAGGAACAAAGGGCACCTATGTGTACAGAGGATGGGCCCCTGCAGTGTACATATGAGAGCACCAGCCGTTAGGAACCACCCTGCAGGCTTTCTTGCAGACCCACTACCCTGCTCATCCAGAGGTCCAGGTGTGTGGACCTAAAGTCTTACTTTAGAAGACTGAAATCAGAGCAGCCCGGATGGCTCAGCAGTTTAGCGCCGCCTTCAGCCCAGGGCGTGATCCTGGGACCCGGGATCGAGTTCCATGTCAGGCTCCCTGCATGGAGCCTGCTTCTCCCTCTGCCTGTGTCTCTGCCTCTCTCTCTCTCTCTCTCTCCTCTCCATGCATTCTAATGAATGAATAAATAAATAATCTTTTTTTAAAAAAAGATTGAAATCGTATCAAACATCATTTCTAAGCATAGTAGTATAAAACTTGAATTACAAGAAGAAAAATGGGAAAATTCACAATTATGTGAGGATTAAACAACATGCTACTGAATAACCAATGGGTCAAAAGAGCTATTAAAAAGTACCTTTAAGACAACTGAAAATGGAAACACAATATACCAAAATTTATGGGATGCAGCAAAAAGAATTCTAAGAGGTAAGTTCATAACAATAAATGTCTACACCAAAAAATAAGGAAAATCTCAAACTAACTTGACACCTCAAATGAGAAAAAGAACAAAGCCCAAAGCTAGTAAAAAGGAAGGAAATAAAGATCAGGAGAAAATAAATCAGAGACTAAAAAGACAATAGGAAAAAGAAAACCCAAATGATTAAGATCTGAGATTTTGTTTTTGAATAAACAAAAATCCACAAATCTTTAGCTAGATGCACCAAAATAACCCCCCCCCAAAATCAAGTAACAGAAATGAAGAAAGACATTATAGCTGATAATACAGAAATACAAAGGATCATAAGAGTACTATCCCAGTTACACACTAACAAGTTGGACAATGTAGAAGAAATGAGTAAATTGCTAGAACCATACAACCTACCATGGTCATACCAAAGCATGAAGAAATAGAAAATCTGAAGAGACTGAGTAGTAAGGAGATTGAATCAGTAGTCAAAAACCTCCCAAAAAACAAATGTCCAAGACCAGAGGGCTTCAGTGGTAAATTCTATAAAACATTTAAGGATTAATACAAAGACTTCTCACAATTCTTCCAAAAATAGAAAAAGAGGGAACTTCTAAACTCTCAACATTTTATGATTTTAGCATTATCCTAATACCAAAACCAGACAAGGGGAGGGAGAGAGCGAGAGACAGAGAGAGCAAGCGAGTGAGCGCGAACACACTACAGGCCAATATCCCTGATGAATATAGATGCAAAAACCCTCAACAAGATATTAGCAAAAAATTCAACAATACATTAAAAGGATAACACCACGATCAAGTGATATCTATTCCAGGGATGCAAGGATGATTCAATATCCACAAAATCAATACATCACGTTACAAGATAAAGGATTAAAAAAATCAAATGATCTCAATAAACACAAAAGAAGCATTTAAAGGATGACTGGGTGGCTCATGGTTGAGTGTCTGCCCTCAGCTCAGAGCTTGATCCCAGAGTCCCGGGATCGAGTCCCTCATCAGGCCTCCCGCAGGGAGCCTGCTTCTCCCTCTGCCTAGGTCTCTGCCTCTCTCTTTGTGTCGCTCATGAAAAAAAATTTAGACGAAAATAAAGAAAAAGCATTTAATGAAATTCAACATCCATTTATGGCAAAAAAAAAAAAAAAGAATCGCAACAAAATGGGTGCAGGGTGATATATATAAACATAATAAAGACTATATAAGAGAAGCCGACAATTAATATATACAATAGTGAAAAGCTAAAAGCGTTTCCCCTAAGAATAGGAACAAGACAGGATGCCTACTCTCCCCACTTTTATTCAACATAATATTGGAAGTCCTAGCCAGAGCAATTAGGCAAGAAAAATAAGTATCCAAATTGGAAAGGAAGAGTAAAACTGTCACTATTTGAAGATGACATTATACATAGAAAACTCCAAAGACTCCATAAAAAACTGTTCAAATAAATCCAGTAAAGATTCATAAAGACATGAAATCTATATAATTTCTGTACACTAAAATCTGTTTTATTTCAGTTATCAGAAAAATGAATAATCATAAATTGTACCATAAAGAATAAAATATGTAGGAATGTTTAACCAAGGGGGTGACAAACTAGTACATTGGACAGTATCAGACACTAATGAAAGAAATTGAAGAGGATGAAGAGGACACAAATAAGTGGAAAGATATTCTGTGCTCACAGATTGGAAGAATTAATGTTGTTAAAATGTCCATACCATCTAAAGCAATCTACAGAGTAAATGCAATCTCTATCAAAGTTCTATTTCTGTGAAAAATTTCATTAGAATTAACAACCCTAAAATTTGCATGGAGCCATAAAATACTTTATATTGCCAAAGCAATCTTGAGAAAGAACAAAGCCAGTGGCATCATGAGCCCTGATTTCAAGTTATATTACAAAGCTATAGTAATCAAGATGGTATAGTATTAGCATAAAACAGACACACAGATCAATGGAACAGAATAGATAGCCCAGAAATAAACCCATGAGGCAAGAATGTAGAGTAAGGAAAGGACAATTCTTCAATAAATGGTGTTGGAAAAACTGGACAGCCACATGGAAAAGAAACTGGATAACTACCTTATACCATACGCAAAAATTAATTCAAAATAGATTAAAGACTTGAACGTAAGACCTGAAACCATAAAAATCTTAAAAGAAAGTATAGGCAGTAAGTTCCTTGATATCAGTCTTGGGGATGGTTTTCTGGATTTGACACCAAATGTTAATATAACACAAGCAAAACCAAACAAGTGGGACTACATTATACTAAAAAGCTCTGCACAAAGGAAACCATCAACAAGAGGACAAGGTATCAGTGAAGTATTAGCAAACTGAATCCAATTATACATTTAAAAAAATCATTTGCCAGAATCAAGTGAAATTTATTGCAGGGACACAAGGATCGTTCGATATTCACAAAATCAACCAACATGATACGTGACATCAAGAGAAAGGATAAAAACCATACAATCATTTTAATAGGTACAGAAAAAGCATTTTACAAAGTACAACATCCAGTCATGACAAATAATCTCAACAAAGTAGGCTTAGAGGGAATCTACCTCAACATAATAAAGGCCATATATTAAAAAAACAAAACAAAACAAAAAAAACCACAGCTAACATCATACTTAGTGGTGACAAATGGGAAGCTTTTCCTTTAAGAACAGGAGCAAGACAAGGATGTCCACTCTCACAACTTCTATTCAACATAGCACAGGAAGTCCTAGCGACAATTAGGCAAGAAATAAAATGCATCTAAAGTGGTAAGAAGTAAAACTTTCACAATTTGCAGATGACAAGATACCATACATAGAAAACCCAAAAGACTCCACCAAAAAGCTATTAGAATTTATAAATGAATTCAGTAAAGTTGCAGAATACAAAGTAAATATACGGAAATCTGTTGCATTTCTATATACTAATAATGAAGTAGCAGAAAGAGAAATGAAGAAAACAATCGCACCAAAAAAATAATAAAATACCTAGGAATAAACTTAACCAAGGAGGTAAAAGACCTGTACTCTGAAAACTACAAAATGTTAGTGAAAGAAATTAAATAGGACACAAACAAATGTCCTATTTGTTTGACATTCCTGAAAGGAATGACATTTCTGCTTATGGATTAGAAGAACGAGTATTGTTAAAATAGCCATACTACCCAAAGCAGTCTACAGATTTAATTCAATCCCTATCAAAATACCAACAACATTTATCACAGAACTAGAACAAATAATATAAAAATTTACATGGAGCCACCATGGCCAGTCTAGAGAAAGAAAAAAGCTGGAGGTATCACAGTCTGAGATTTCAAGATACTACAGAGCTGTAGTAACCAAAACAGTATAGTACTGGAATAAAAATAGACATACAGATCAATAGAACAGAATAGAGTGCCCAGAAAATAAACCCACATTTATATGGTTAATCAATCTGTGACAAAGGAGAAAAGAATACATGATAAGTAAAAGACAGTCTCCTTCAACAAATAGTGCTGGGAAAACTGGACAGCTACATGCAAAAAAACGAAACTGGATCACTTTCTTCTATCATATACCAACCAAACAAACACAGAATGGACTAAAGACCTAAATGTGAGACTTGCAACCATAGAACTCCTAGAATAAAGTAGGCAGTAATCTCTTTGACACTATCTGTAGAAGCATTTTTCTAGAGGTCTCCTCAGGCAAAGGAAACAAAAGCTAGAATAAACTATTGGGACTACACTAACCAATAAGAGCCCAAATCCAAAAATCTATAGAGAACTTATAGAACACCCAGGAACCAAATAATCCAGTTAAAATGGACAGAGGACCTGAACTGTCATTTTTCCAGAGAAGACATACAAATAGATATCCAACAGACACATGAAAAGATGCTCAACATCACTAATCATCAGGGAAATGCAAATCAAAACCACAATGAGATACCACCTCACATCTTTTAGAACGGCTAAAATAAAAAAGACAAGAAATAATAAGCACTGGTGAGGATGGGGAGAAAAACGAACCCTCACGCACAATTTATGGGAATGCAAATTGGTACAGTCTCTGTGGAAAAAAGTACGGAAATTCCTTAAAGAATTTAAAATAGAATAAGCATATATTCCAGTAATTCTACTACTGGGTATTTACCCAAAGAAAACAAAAACACTAAGTTGAAAGACATAAGTATCCTTAGGTTTACTGCAGCATTATTTACAATAGCCAAGATACAGAAGCAACGTAAGTGTCTATCCATAGATGATTGGATTAAAAAAAAAGTGTGGTATGTATACACACACACACACACACATATACAATGTAATATCATACAGCCATAAAAAGAATGAGATTGTGCTATTTCCAACAACATATAGGGACCTGGAGGATATAAGGCACAGCATGGCAACTATAGTTAATACTGTATTGCATATTTGAAAGTTAAGACCGTAGGTACTAAAATTTCTTATCAAGAGGAAAAAATTTTGTAAGTATATATAGTAATGGATGTTACCTAGGCTTATTGTGATGGTCATTTCACAATATTTACAATATTTACAAATATCATTATATGCCTGAAAGTAACATGTTATATGTAAATTATATCTCAATTTTTAAAAAATGGGCCAAGGGCCTGAATAGATAATTTTTCTAGAAGTTTACAAATGACCAACAGGTACATAAAAAGGTGCTCAACATCACTAATCATCAGGGAAGTACAAATCAAAACCACAGTGAGATATCACCTCACTGTTAGAATGGCTATTATCGAAAACAAAAGTGATAGCAAGTGATGGCCAAAGTGTGAAGAAAAGGGAACCCTTATGCATTCACTGTTGGTGGGTATGTAAGTTGATGCAGTCACTATGGAAAACAGTATGGAGATTCCTCAAAAATACTAAAAATAGAACTACCATCTGATCCAGCAATCTCACTTCTGGGTATAAGAAAACAAAAAGCACATCTCCAAGAGGTATTTGCACCTCCATTTTCATTGAAGCATTATTTACAATAGTCAAGACATGGAAACAACCTAAATGTCCAGAAGTGGATAAACTGATAAAGAAAATGTGACACAGAGAGAAACAGGAACATTATTCACACACAGAGACACACAGCAATATTTATTGGCTACAAAAAAGGCAGGCAGGCCTGACATTTGCAGTAACATGGATTGATCGTGAGGACATTATGCAAAGTCAGATAAAAACAAATAATATAGGATCTCATGTGGAATCTAAAATAACTGAACTCATAAAAACAGACTGGTGGTTGCCAGTGGGGAGAGGTAGACCAGTGATGGTCAACGGGTACCAACTTCCAGTTAGGAGATGGATAAAGTTTGGGGATCTAATGTACAGCATGGAGACTATAGTTAGCAATTTTCAAATGTACAATAGAATGTTAAGTGTCGGGGGGGCACTTGACGGGATGAGCACTGGGTGTTCTTCTGTATGTTGGTAAATTGAACACCAATAAAAAATAAATTTATTATAAAGAAAATACTAAAAAAAAAGAATGTTAAGTGTCAATTTTAAATGTTCTCACTACAAAAACAAAACAAATGGTAACTATGAGGCGATAAATACCATAATTATTTCTCAATATGCACGTATCAAATTAGAACATTGTACCCCTCAAACTTAAACATTACATGTCAATTATAGCTCAGTAAAGTTGGAAAAAATAAGATACAAATACTAAAAAAAATAATGTTCATTAAATGAGTGAAGGAGAGCAGATGGTCAGGAGCTGGAGGTAGAAGACAGGGATTTGCACAGAGGCTAGTCCTGTTCCAGGTCAGCTTCAGGGCTGGCATTAGTGAAAGGAAGGAAATGGCCATTTGGACAATGCTAGGAGGCAGAGGCAGGCCCCAAACATGCAGAAGAAAGATCCCAGGAGGATGGGCTCTGCTCTCCTGGCCTGAAGGGCTCAGGGCCAGATCCCCTGAGCCTGCATGATCAGCCTCTACCCCCAGGGGACACTCAAGGACACCGCTGGTCTTGGCGTAGGGTGGCCTTCCAGTTCAGAGATGGCCCCCATTGGCAGGTGGAAAAACCCTAAGGCCCATCAACCCTGGGCTGAAAAATCCCAGAGTACAGGTATGAACGCAATTTCACAAAGGAAGAAAATGCTTTTCTTCTACTACTTGCCCAAGGACCAACTAAAAGCCACTGAGCTGGGATAGGAATTCATCTTGCTGTTCTCTTAGTCTCTACACTATACTGCCTCCCTAACTTAATGGCCCCAAGTCTCCATTTCCTTTTCTGTATGGCCGGAACCATCAGTGGTTCCTAGCTCACAGTGCTTGTGGAAATTAAGTGATAAAACATACACGAGAGCCCAGCATGCAATAAGTAGGTAAGCATGAAGAAATGATGGGTGTTTGCAAATGTTGGCTCCCGAGTCTCAGATTCCCCCATCAGGCACTCAGCTCTCTCACCTGGTAAGGATTGGCATCACAGAACAAATTGAGGGATAAGGGAGGAAGGGGGTGGGCATGGCTGGGGCAAAGGAAGGCACTTGTTGTGATGAGCACTGGGTGTTATATGTAAGTGATGAATCACCAAATTCTACACCTGAAACCAATTTTACCATATATATTAACTAGAATTTAGATAAACACTAAAAACAAAACAAAAAAAAATATAAGGGACTTTCAGTGTTATCACTGAATCCTAGAAAAACTACTCAGACCAATGTGAAAAAAAAAAAACATCACTTGTGACCTTGGAAAAGTTCCTCCATTCTGGTGGTGTCAGTGGCAGGATGTTGCTCCTGAATTCCACCCATCAGAGTTAGGAGATTAGAGGACAGGAGGTATGCGGCAGCCCGGCACCTGCCTTGTGCCCGGTACAGGTAAGCGCGGCATCCCTTCACCCTGTGACCATTTTGGGGTAGGATTCTATCTTGATTTCACTAGAGTAAGGGAATTAGGAGGATTACTTTACACAGCTACTAAAGATGAAAGCCTGTTGAAAGACCAGAGAACACAGGGTTTACACAAACCCAGCTAACTGGGCGCTGGCACCTATTTAAAACCAGGGCTTCCTGGGGATCAAGAGGGGCCCAAACCACTTCCATCTGATAAGGTTTCTGATATATTAATGAAAAAATATTGTTGAGATTTCTGGTATGTTACTGGGAAAAATGTTTCTCAGAGGAAAAATATTTGGTATTAGGAAATACTAAATCCGGGTTATAAATATTATAGCTGACCTTGCGTGTTAGAGTCAACAAATGTCAACACAAAAAACTCAAGCTAATATAATTGGTCTAGTCTTAGGGCAATTGCTAGATTTACGTATTTCTTGAGACTCTTAATGCGTAGAGCGCCGCAGGCCGGCGCCGCCCACGGCCAAGGGGGCACGTGCTTGGAGAAAACGTGGCCTGGAGTTTGAGGGCGCGCCGGCCTGGGACCCGCCTCTTCCATCCTCTCTGGCCCCCACAAGACAGGCCCTTCGGAAGGCGGACCCGACACCCCACAAGCCACGGATCAGACCGGGGCCCTGGAGCCGAGGCTCAGAGAAGCGGGCTTCTCCCGGCCGCGCCCTCCCCTCCCCTCCCCGCAAGCAGCCCGACCCGACCGTGGGGGCGAGGTGGGAGGTCGTCCCCTGCCGGCGTGGACAGGACATCTGTGTGGCTGGAGCAGCCATTTTCGACTTTTGTGGGCTTTGATGAAAATCTCAAGAAAACTTAGAGGACCTTCTCCCGAGAAGTCTATCGCCCACCTACGCGGGCACCATTTTCCCGCCAGGGGGCCCGGAGAAGTCCACATCCCGGGGTGAAGCCCCTGGTTGGCCTGGGTCCCCCGCCCCGCCCCCGCCCCGCCCCCGCCCCGCCCCCGCCGCAGCCCCGCCCCCGCCCCGCCCCGCCCCCGCCGCGGGGTTCCGAGACCAGGCCCGCGCCGCCGCAGACCGCCACCCAGCTGCGCCCCGAGCCGGGAGCCCAGACTCGCCGCCGCGCCTCGGCTCTGCCAGCGCCGTTCCCGGGCGGCCGACACAGCCATGAAGATGCACTTCTGTATCCCGGTGTCCCAGCAGCGGCTGGACCGGCTGGGGGGCCGCTACGTGGTGCGCTGGGGGCCCGGGTCCCGCTGGGCTGGGAGAAGGTCGGCGACCGGGCGGGGCGGGGGCTCACCTGCTCGCTCAGCTCATCCCTGTGTCATCTCCGTGTTGCAGCTGTACTCCGTGTACCTGGACGGGTACCTCTTCTGCAGGGTGCGCTACAGTCAGCTGCATCGTTGGAACGAACAGGTGAGCAGGTCCAAGGCAGGCGAGGAAAAGCTCGCCCCGGGACACCGGCCTTCTTGAGGGCTCCAAGCTCCTAATCTGAACTCGCTATTCCTTGGTGTACCGTCTGTGTATATAGGGTGCCGCTCCTAGGCGACGGCAGCTGGGAGATGAGGGAGTAGGGCTCAGGTGATTCTCCCAACCCCTTTCCGGCCCAACGATCCCCAGCAGCCCCACCTGGCAAGGTGCTGGGCGACGGTGGCCTCCGTGTCAGTACCAGCTGTTCCCCAGGACAATGTCCCCATTCAAAATGAGTGAACTCAGTCTAGACCAAGGTGTCTTAGGAATCTGGTACATAGGTATTTATCTCCCAGCGTTTGTTAGGCTTACTTCTTTAAAAAGGTGTATCTATTTTTGTTTTCAAGTTAGTGTATAGGTTTCTAGTACCGGCAGGCTGGAAACTCAGGGAATATGACTTCTCAAGACAGGAGGCCATTTCCCACTATAGCTTCTCACTCTGATGCCCTGGTGCATTTTCTCTGGGAGGCAGCCTGATTTATTAGCCTGCTCTAATGGGCTTTATTGTCCTAATAAGGAAGTGTTGCAAGTCCTCAAAATTGGTTAGAGGAGTTGGAAATAAACGTTGCCCTCCCTCTACCTCCATGCAGAGTATTTTCTCTTTAATTATTATTATTAGGTTTTGTATCCTGATTTTATTTATTTATTTATTTATTTATTTATTTATTTATTTTGTATCCTGATTTTAAAGAGCATATACCTGAAATTAGAAAGAAAGGGGAGACTGGGAAGAGCCTGTGAACCTTGATCTCAGGGTCATGAGTTTGAGCCCCAGATTGGGTGTAGAGTTTACTTAAATGAAAACAAACAAACAAACAAACAAGAAACAAACAAACTTGCTCAGGCAAGAGCTGTGAACATTTTTGGGAGAATCTTTCCAGGCATTCTGGGTTTCTAGTGAATAGATACACCTTCTGTTGAAGGACAGCTCTCAATTTCATATTTTTACTATTGGAAACATTGCAGTGAGCCTTCCTGCTCATATCAGAGGGCATTGGAAAAGTCTGTTTTCAAGGTATGATTAAGTTTCTTTGAAGTCAACAACAAACAGGTGTAATGTGCTTGTAATTTGTGTGGGCGTCTTTGAATTGCTAGCACCTGCTGCAGTGCCTGTACACCACCCCCCACCCTACCCCCATCCCTGCCCGGAAGGTCCTCAGGAATGATGGGCTGACTCAGGGAGGGAGGGATTCAGACTTCTGCAAGATGAGAAGCTACTTGTGACCAAAACCTGTCTGGGGATTTGGGAGGACTGCTGAGGTTGGCAGATGGAGATCTTAAGGGAAGAGAAAGTATAAGCGTGTTAGGTATTTGGAGGAGGATGTTGAGGTATCATCTCCCCAATAATCTGTTCTCTCTAATGTGAGGTGGGATTGGGGAGGTTGTCGTTCACAACGTGAAAAGCAGGAGACAGCAGTGGGGAGCAAGAGGGTGTGGAATTGACTGACCACTTCCTGGCTGGCCACCTTACCTCTTCTCTGACCTGCAATTTTTTCATTGAAAATAATAAGCACATAGGTGGTCATGGGTGTCAATGTCCCAGAGTACTTGTGAAGAGTGGGGGCCAGTTTCTCCCAGAGCCTGGGACATGGTACGTGCTCAGGAAACATTTATTGATTGAAAGGCTTGAAGAATTCCCAAAATTTGCCCTCCTTAAAAATGCTTATTTTCAGAAAAACTAAAATCTATCAAACCTTAGCAGTTTCAGAAGCAGCAACATAGGGTGAATAAACTTTTACTCTAGTTCTTCTATTTTGGAAACCATGAACAACAAACTGTTTTTCACTTCAGTGGACTCTTTTTTTCTCCCAAAGATTTATTTATTTGAGAGAAAGGCACACTCGTGGGTGGAGGGGCAGAGGGAGAGAATCTCAAGCAGATTCCCCACTGGGCATGGAGCCTGACACGGGGCTTGATCTCAGGACCCATGAGGACATGACCTGAGCCAAAATCCAGAGTCGGATGTTTAATCAACTGAACCACCCAGGCGCCCCACTGCAGTGGATTCTTAAATATTGCATTGCCACAGCCTGGTGCCCAATGTGAGGTATAGATTAGATATTAATTAATATTTCTTATTTGTCCCAAATTTTCCAAAATCCCAAAGTGGAGATTTTTTAATCCTTTTCCAGCTACCTTACACCTTGCACTTAGCATTTTTCCTCTTTTAGTAGGAACAACTTCATTTTAAAGAAACTATTTAGAACCTAGGTGGCTATATGCATTATTAATTTAAAATAACGATAAACAGTTAAACTGTGTGTTAAGGTTGGTACCAAGATCTTTACATGTAATAGTATGTTTGATTTTTACAGAAGTTCTATGAGCTGGGATTATAATTAGCCTTACTTAACAGATGAGAAAACTGAGGCGCAACTTGCCCTAGATCAAACTGCTAGTTAAGTATTGGAGCCAAGATCCAATCTCCAGAAACTGCTCTGGCCCATTACATTTTGTGGTTTCTTCCTAAAGTTAACAAAACAAATTGTATCGGTAAAACAATTGGGTCCTAGAGTAACAAGCTTTTACTCTATTTTGGAATAACATAAAACTTCCCAATTTTAAAAAGGTGTTCGGTGTGGCGAGTTTTGGGAAACGTATCCAATACTACCACCATGGTCAAGATAAAGAACAGTTTTTTCACTCTAAAATTTCCTTTGTCCCCTTTGCCCTTGATCCTCTCCCTCCACTTCTGACCCCAGGCAACCAAGGTCTGCTTTCCATCTGAGTGAGTTCCAGACACAGAATTTTATTCAGGCTGCCCAGCAAGCCTCCGCAGGGTCAGCAGTACAGTCATCATTACTCCCGTTTTGTAGATAGTCTGAGTCAGGTTGTGAGATTTAGCAAATAAAAACACAGGCTCCCAGTTAAATGTGACTTTCAGATAAACAACAAAGAAGTTTTTAGATAAGAAGTTCCCTGCAGTATTTGGGACATACTTAACTGGACAACTCATATTTTGTCTGGCAACCCTGAGTCTGAGAAAGTTTGGGGGATGTCTCTTAGGCACTTCTCAGCTAGATTTTATTCTTCCGATCCCACTGAAGACGTGAAAATGGCTCAGAATTCTTAATCTGATGTAATACCACTATAAAAAAGGAAACAATAAAAGGCCCCATCTGGGGGTGCGTTTGATGAGTAGAAGTGTATTTCCTAGGAAGCTCTATATCTTGATAGAATAAAAATTTCATCCTAGAGAATTAGCTTATTTATTTATTAAGAAATATTGACTAAGTTCCTCTTAGATCCCATGCACTGTGGTATATCACACGCAGATGGCACTTCAGCATGTGTGATTCTTGACTTTAAGTATTGGATTTCTGTTTTGTACATTGGATAACTTTGAGATTGAGGAACGGCACTTGCCCAGGTGAAGTGGCCCCTGCTCTTTGTCTGCCAAGCTGTGCGGAGGCTAATTCCTTAAGGTGGACCCAAGGGAGGCTGAACCTGGCTGTGCTTGCAAGATGCTGGTTGTGACCAGTGCCCTCTGAAGTCCTTGCCCGCAGCCCTGGCCCACGGTGAGGTTGCCTCCAGGCCTGGCAGCTTGCCCCTCTGCTTTTGAGTGCCACTCATCTCTCTGCCATGTGAAATGCCTGACCTGACTTTTCTCTGTGCCTTTAGCTAAGTAAAACCAGTTTGATTTGTGCTCTGCTCTTGCCTACACCACCTTCCTCTAAGGGATTTAGAGAGACCTGCAAAGGAAATATTTTACCGGCTCATTCTGACCATGTGTTAAAGATGAGGCCATCCTGTGTAAGTGACACTGGACTCTATGAAAAGGATACATGCATTTTTGCAAACATGGTGCCAATATCAGATATGGCAGTGGACATCAGCCATAAAATCTCCGTAGAATCTTACAAAAGAGCCTTCAGTGGGAGTGGAAATGCTCTATGAGCCTGGATGCACTAGTTTAGTCTTCTTCTCCGCCCCCCCCCCCAAACCAGGTACTGACCCAGTCTAGTTCCTTCCGTATTCAGATTCTCTGTTTGTATCAGGCTGGCCTATTCATCACCTCATCACCTCTGACTACCTCACTTCCCCCTCCTGGGAAGACTTCTGCTTTCTGGCCCACTGGTCAGGGACCAGCCCTTTTTCAAGATCCATCTCTAGCCTCACCTCCTCTGGGAAGTCTTCCTTGATTGCGTGAGATGCTTTTCTCTGATTCCTGTGTCATTTCATGTTTAGACCTTGTTATAGTCCTCTTTTTGTGTATATACTTTGCTTCCCTTGGTTATTTAGTTTCAAAAGTCAAATATTTAAATGAAGGAATGAATGAAGTCTGTAGGCATAATATACACAGCACAGAATCCTTTAGTAGATGCTTACTGGAGATTAGGAAGAGGAGAAAAGGGGAAGAAGGGAGAGAAATGAGGGAGAGAAGGGAAAAGTAATGAAAATCTGCCATTCCTTGGCTTCTAGGACCTTGGTTAAAGTCACTTCATCTCTCTGATCTCCAGGTTACTGTGATTGTCATGCAACTTTGATGTGAAGGTGGCAAGATGGCATGTTAATGGTGATGATTACCTCAAAGGGCTATTTTGAGGAACAAATGGAATAACATACAAGCTGCAGACTAATGTTCTTTGGTACCAGATGCCACAGTCTGGCTCTGAACTGTGACCCTTTATCTGGTAAACCTGGGGTTTTGATTCAAAGGACCCTTGGAGAGGTAGGATGGATAGGTCAACTTTAGGAACTGACATTAGGAAGTACACCATTTGTGTCTGTAATTCCACCTGTCCCGGGTCATCACTTTGAGATAAGTATGGGGGGCTAGGAGTGCATAAGGTGGGGAAGGAAGTGATATTTTCCATTGGCCAGTGAAGTCCTCTTCAAGTTAAAAGGCAGAACTGTATGATGGAAAATCAGTGCAGGAGATTGTGCTGGGATTAAAAATATATATTATCTAAACATGGTCTTTCAAAAACAAAAACCCCAAACAAACAAAACATCTCATAATAAAAGAACAAAAGAGGTGTGTTTTCCTTTGGATATCTTTGAACAATTTTGGAAAGAGTCTTTGGGCTAAACTCTAATACCAGGTAATTCTTAGTATGCTATTGATTTTAATAGCTAAACTGTGTGCTGAGACCAGTAGACAGGTTATATTCTGATGGAGTTGAAAAACTGGGGAGTCAATGATTGATGTTTGGCAGACTTAACTACTCAGTTTATGATATGTTTATTTTCCCCCTTAGACCAGTTTTAGAGAGGGGAAGGGAAAGATTCCTTGAGAAGTCAGTTCAGGTTATAAAATCTGCTGGAAGAGTTTTTGGGCTGTGATGGGTATTAGAACCATAAGCCTTGGTGACTTTCCCCCCAGCTTTTGACTTTATGGTAGGGGCTTCCCCAAGATACTATACTATCTTGCCTGTAGAAAACCCAGGAAGCTCTGGTGGCTCAAGGCTGCTGTGATTCAAACTAATTTGAGAGCATCTTCGACATTTGTGAATGCATGCCTAGGAAGACAAGTGCCTTTTATTTTTTTTTTAATATTTTTTTAAAATTTTTATTTATTTATGATAGTCACAGAGAGAGAAAGAGAGGCAGAGACACAGGCAGAGGGAGAAGCAGGCTCCATGCACCGGGAGCCCGACGTGGGAATCGATCCTGGGTCTCCAGGATCGCGCCCTAGGCCAAAGGCAGGCGCCAAACCGCTGCGCCACCCAGGGATCCCGACAAGTGCCTTTTAAAGGACACTTAATCCATTAATCAAGAAATAGTCTCATGTGAAGAAGACAATTCTCTGCTCCTATTTAATGGAATTAGCAGAGCTGGGGTACATATGTCCCAGGTTGTTTGAGCAGCCTTGTTGGTTTGATGCTCCAACTGGGGTGTCTTTGGACAGTGTTTAGCATAACAGGAAAATTACCTTGAATTAAAAAAAAAAAGAATTGTTGCTATAATATTTTATATTACCAGATTTAAAGCAGGAAAGATTGCAAATTTCAATGGCTATAGGGGCCAGGCAGGTGATTTAAATGAGAGGCATGGATCAGGTGAGAGGCAATGGGGACTGGTGGGAACTGCTTAAGCTTCCTCTATAGGGGATGATTACTTGAGGAATGTAAACCCAGTGATTCCAGAACCTCTGATTTTTCAAGAAGCCAGAACATCAGGTTTTTCTTTTTTTTTTTTTTAATTTATTTTTTATTGGTGTTCAATTTACTAACATACAGAATAACCCCCAGTGCCCGTCACCCATTCACTCCCACCCCCCGCCCTCTCCCCTTCCACCACCCCTAGTTCGTTTCCCAGAGTTAGCAGTCTTTACGTTCTGTCTCCCTTTCTGATATTTCCCACACATTTCTTCTCCCTTCCCTTATATTCCCTTTCACTATTATTTATATTCCCCAAATGAATGAGAACATATAATGTTTGTCCTTCTCCGACTGACTTACTTCACTCAGCATAATACCCTCCAGTTCCATCCACGTTGAAGCAAATGGTGGGTATTTGTCATTTCTAATAGCTGAGTAATATTCCATTGTATACATAGACCACATCTTCTTTATCCATTCATCTTTCGATGGACACCGAGGCTCCTTCCACAGTTTGGCTATCGTGGCCATTGCTGCTATAAACATCGGGGTGCAGGTGTCCCGGCGTTTCATTGCATTTGTATCTTTGGGGTAAATCCCCAACAGTGCAATTGCTGGGCCGTAGGGCAGGTATATTTTTAACTGTTTGAGGAACCTCCACACAGTTTTCCAGAGTGGCTGCACCAGTTCACATTCCCACCAACAGCGTAAGAGGGTTCCCTTTTCTCCACATCCTCTCCAACATTTGTTGTTTCCTGCCTTGTTAATTTGCCCCATTCTCACCGGTGTGAGGTGGTATCTCATTGTGGTTTTGATTTGTATTTCCCTGATGGCAAGTGATGCAGAGCATTTTCTCATGTGCGTGTTGGCCATGTCTATGTCTTCCTCTGTGAGATTTCTCTTCATGTCTTTTGCCCATTTCATGATTGGATTGTTTGTTTCTTTGGTGTTGAGTTTAATGAGTTCTTTTAGATCTTGGAAACTAGCCCTTTATCGGATACGTCATTTGCAAATATCTTCTCCCATTCTGTAGGTTGTCTTTGAGTTTTGTTGACTGTATCCTTTGCTGTGCAAAAGCTTCTTATCTTGATGAAGTCCCAATAGTTCATTTTTGCTTTTGTTTCTTTTGCCTTCGTGGATGTATCTTGCAAGAAGTTACTATGGCCGAGTTCAAAAAGGGTGTTGCCTGTGTTCTTCTCTAGGATTTTGATGGAATCTTGTCTCACATTTAGATCTTTCATCCATTTTGAGTTTATCTTTGTGTATGGTGCAAGAGAGTGGTCCAGTTTCATTCTTCTGCATGTGGATGTCCAATTTTCCCAGCACCATTTATTGAAGAGACTGTCTTTCTTCCAATGGATAGTCTTTCCTCCTTTATCGAATATTAGTTGCCCAAAAAGTTCAGGGTCCACTTCTGGATTCTCTATTCTGTTCCATTGATCTGTGTGTCTGTTTTTGTGCCAGGACCACACTGTCTTGATGACCACAGCTTTGTAGTACAACCTGAAATCTGGCAGTGTGATGCCCCCAGATATGGTTTTCTTTTTTAAAATTCCCCTGGCTATTCATGGTCTTTTCTGATTCCACACAAATCTTAAAATAATTTGTTCTAACTCTCTGAAGAAAGTCCATGGTATTTTGATAGGGATTGCATTAAACGTGTATATTGCCCTGGGTCACATTGACATTTTCACAATATTAATTCTGCCAATCCATGAGCATGGAATATTTTTCCATCTCTTTGTGTCTTCCTCAATTTCTTTCAGAAGTGTTTTATAGTTTTGAGGGTATAGATCCTTTACATCTTTGGTTAGGTTTATTCCTAGGTATCTTATGCTTTTGGGTGCAATTGTAAATGGGATTGACTCCTTAATTTCTCTTTCTTCAGTCTCATTGTTAGTGTATAGAAATGCCACTGACTTCTGGGCATTGATTTTGTATCCTGCCACGCTACCGAATTGCTGTATGAGTTCTAGCAATCTTGGGGTTGAGACTTTTGGGTTTTCTATGTAGAGTATCATGTCATCGGCGAAGAGGGAGAGTTTGACTTCTTCTTTGCCAATTTGAATGCCTTTAATGTCTTTTTGTTGTCTGATTGCTGAGGCTAGGACTTCCAGTACTATGTTGAATAGCAGTGGTGAGAGTGGACATCCCTGTCTTGTTCCTGATCTTAGGGGAAAGGCTCCCAGTGCTTCCCCATTGAGAATGATATTTGCTGTGGGCTTTTCATAGATGGCTTTTAAGATGTCGAGGAATGTTCCCTCTATCCCTACACTCTGAAGAGTTCTGGTCAGTAACGGATGCTGTATTTTGTCAAATGCTTTCTCTGCATCCAATGAGAGGATCATATGGTTCTTGGTTTTTCTCTTGCTGATATGATGAATCACATTGATTGTTTTACGGGTGTTGAACCAGCCTTGTGTCCCAGGGATAAATCCTACTTGGTCATGGTGAATAATTTTTTTAATGTACTGTTGGATCCTATTGGCCAGTATCTTGTTGAGAATTTTTGCATCCATGTTCATCAGGGATATTGGTCTGTAATTCTCCTTTTTGGTGGGGTCTTTGTCTGGTTTTGGAATTAAGGTGATGCTGGCCTCATAGAACGAATTTGGAAGTACTCCATCTCTTTCTATCTTTCCAAACAGCTTTAGGAGAATAGGTATGGTTTCTTCTTTAAACGTTTGATAAAATTCCCCTGGGAAGCCATCTGGCCCTGGACTCTTGTGTCTTGGGAGGTTTTTGATGACTGCTTCAATTTCCTCCCTGGTTATTGGCCTGTTCAGGTTTTCTATTTCTTCCTGTTCCAGTTTTGGTAGTTTGTGGCTTTCCAGGAATGCGTCCATTTCTTCTAGATTGCCTAATTTATTGGCGTATAGCTGTTCATAATATGCTTTTAAAATCGTTTGTATTTCCTTGGTGTTGGTAGTGATCTCTCCTTTCTCATTCATGATTTTATTAATTTGAGTCTTCTCTCTCTTCTTTTTAATAAGGCTGGCTAATGGTTTATCTATCTTATTAATTCTTTCAAAGAACCAACTCCTGGTTCTGTTGATCTGTTCCACAGTTCTTCTGGTCTCGATTTCGTTGAGTTCTGCTCGAATCTTTATTAACTCCCTTCTTCTCTTGGGTGTAGGATCTATTTGCTGTTTTTTCTCTAGCTCCTTTATGTGTAAGGTTAGCTTTTGTATTTGAGTTCTTTCCAGTTTTTGAATGGATGCTTGTATTGCGATGTATTTCCCCCTCAGGACTGCTTTTGCTGCATCCCAAAGATTTTGGATGGTTGTATCTTCATTCTCATTAGTTTCCATGAATCTTTTTAATTCTTCCTTAATTTCCTGGTTGACCCTTTTATCTTTTAGCAGGATGGTCCTTAACCTCCACGTGTTTGAGGTCCTTCCAAACTTCTTGTTGTGATTTCTAATTTCAAGGCATTATGGTCTGAGAATATGCAGGGGACGATCCCAATCTTTTGGTATCGGTTCAGACCCGATTTGTGACCCAGTATGTGGTCTATTCTGGAGAAAGTTCCATGTGCGCTTGAGAAGAATGTGTATTCAGTTGAGTTTGGATGTAAAGTTCTGTAGATATCTGTGAAATCCATCTGGTCCAGTGTATCATTTAAAGCTCTCGTTTCTTTGGAGATGTTGTGCTTAGAAGACCTATCGAGGGTAGAGAGAGCTAGATTGAAGTCACCAAGTATAAGTGTATTATTATCTAAGTATTTCTTCACTTTGGTTAATAATTGATTGATATATTTGGCAGCTCCCACATTCGGGGCATATATATTGAGGATTGTTAAGTCCTCTTGTTGGATAGATCCTTTAAGTATGATATAGTGTCCCTCTTCATCTCTCACTACAGTCTTTGGGGTAAATTTTAGTTTATCTGATATGAGAATGGCTACCCCTGCTTTCTTTTGAGGACCATTTGAATGGTAAATGGTTCTCCAACCTTTTATTTTCAGGCTGTAGGTGTCCTTCAGTCTAAAATGAGTCTCTTGTAGACAGCAAATAGATGGGTCCTGCTTTTTTATCCAGTCTGAAACCCTGCGCCTTTTGATGGGGTCATTAAGCCCGTTCACGTTCAGAGTTACTATTGACAGATATGAGTTTAGTGTCATCATGATATCTATTCAGTCCTTGTTTTTGTGGATTGTTCCGCTGAACTTCTTCTTAAAGGGGAATTTTAAGAGTCCCCCTTAAAATTTCTTGCAGAGCTGGTTTGGAGGTCACATATTCTTTCAGTTCCTGCCTGTCCTGGAAGCTCTTTATCTCTCCTTCCATTTTGAATGAGAGCCTTGCTGGATAAAGTATTCTTGGTTGCATGTTCTTCTCATTTAGGACCCTGAATATATCCTGCCAGCCCTTTCTGGCCTGCCAGGTCTCTGTGGAGAGGTCTGCTGTTACCCTAATACTCCTTCCCATAAAAGTCAGGGATTTCTTGTCTCTTGCTGCTTTAAGGATCTTCTCTTTATCTTTGGAATTTGCAAGCTTAACTATAAAATGTTGAGGTGTTGAATGGTTTTTATTGATTTTAGGGGGGGATCTCTCTATTTCCTGGATCTGGATGCCTGGTTCCCTTCCCAGATTAGGAAAGTTTTCAGCTTTGATTTGTTCTACATATTCTGGCCCTCTGGCCCTTTCGGCGCCCTCGGGAACCCCAATTAAACGTAGGTTTTTCTTCCTCAGGCTGTCGTTTATTTCCCTTAACCTATCTTCATGGTCTTTTAATTGTTTGTCTCTTTTTTCCTCAGTTTCCCTCTTTGCCATCAACTTGTCTTCTATGTCACTCACTCGTTCTTCCACCTCGTTAATCCTCGTAGTTAGGACTTCTAGTTTGGATTGCATCTCATTCAATTGATTTTTAATTTCTGCCTGATTAGCTCTAAATTCTGCAGTCATGAAGTCTCTTGAGTCCTTTGTGGTTTTTTCTAGAGCCACCAGTAGCTGTATAATAGTGCTTCTGAATTGGCTTTTTGACATTGAATTGTAATCCAGATTTTGTAACTCTGTGGGAGAGAGGACTGTTTCTGATTCTTTCTTTTGAGGTGAGGTTTTCCTTCTAGTCATTTTGCTCAGTGCAGAGTGGCCAAAAAAGAAAAAAGGAAGAAAAAAAAGAGAAAGAGAAAGAAAGGGGAGAAAAGGGGTGGGAGAAGCAAACAGAAATCAAAAAGAAAAAAAAAACACACGGGGAGTATCTTCTGATTCTGTGTACTTTAAGTCCCTTGACTTCCCCTGGAACTTGTCCATCTAGCTGGTCTTCTGGGGGAGGGGCCTGTTGTGCTGATTTTCAGGTTTAGCACTTGGGGGAGCTACTCTGCCCCCTGCCTGGTGCAGGGCTCAGTGGGGGTTGTTTACCCCGTGAGGCCCCAGGAGGAACAGCCCCAGTGGCGGAGGCAGCTCTGGAGCCCTGGAGTCAGCTCCCGCAGTCACCACGGAGCTCTCCGTCTGCAGGGCCTGGAGGCTCCGGGGCGGGGCCGCTGATCTGCTCAGCTGGGGCAGGAGCGTCCTTGCTGTCCTGGGCCCTCCCGGCCTCTGCCTGTCCCGGGGGAGGCCGGATCCTGGACTGTGTCCCGGCGCCCTGTGCTGCGGGGCCTGCACTGTTGGATTCGCACTCCCGCCCCGCAGCCCCCTCCGCGGAGCCGCCCCCGAGCCCCCCGAGCTGCTCCCGCCCCGCAGCCCCCTCCGCGGAGCCGCCCCCGAGCCCCCCGAGCTGCTCCCGCCCCGCAGCCCCCTCCACGGAGCCTCTTCCTCTGCCCGAGCCCCCCCAGCTGCTCCCGCCCCGCAGCCCCCTCCGCGGAGCCGCCCCCGAGCCCCCCGAGCTGCTCCCGCCCCGCAGCCCCCTCCGCGGAGCCGCCCCCGAGCCCCCCGAGCTGCTCCTGCCCCGCAGCCCCCTCCGCGGAGCCGCCCCCGAGCCCCCCGAGCTGCTCCTGCCCCGCAGCCCCCTCCGCGGAGCCGCCCTCGAGCCCCCGAGCTGCTCCTGCCCCGCAGCCCCCTCCGCGGAGCCGCCCTCGAGCCCCCGAGCTGCTCCCGCCCCGCAGCCCCCTCCGCGGAGCCGCCCCCGAGCCCCCGAGCTGCTCCGGGTCCCGCCGGTCCCGCCGTGGGCGCTGCAGCCCTTAGGGAGCTCGGCGCACTCTCCCGGGGCGCAGGTGTCTGTTAGTGTCCCCGGGAGCCCGAGGGCATCCCCGCCCTCCTGGGTCCTGCTCCACCTCCCTGCGAGCCCCTTTCCCCCGGGAAGGTCGGTGCAGCTCCTGCTCCTCCGGGACGGGGCTCTCCTGTCCTGGGGACACTCGCCCCAGCCTCAGCCCGGCTCCTCGCGGGGCCCCTCCCCCTTGGAGGCCTTTGTTCCTTTATTTCTTTTTCCCCGTCTTCCTACCTTGATAGAAGCGCGAACTCTTCTCACTGTAGCATTCCAGCTGGTCTCTCTTTAATTCTCAGGCCGAATTCATAGATTTTCAGGATAATTTGAAGGTTATCTAGGTAATTTGGTGGAGACAGGTGATTTGGGGACCCTACTCTTCCGCCATCTTGCCCCTCCCCCCAGGTTTTTCTTTTTTAAAATAACTTTATTTTTGTGGACCAGTTATAGATTTACAGAATAATTGCAAAGATAGTAGAGAGAGTTCCCATATATCCCTGCACTCGGTTTGTCCTGTTGTTTTCCATGGAACTATTGTAACAATGAGCGAATATTAATACATTATTATTAAGTATGGCCTACAATTCAGCTATATTTCTTTAGTATTAGCCTAATGTCCTATTGCTTCCCTAGCATCCCATTACATTTACTTGTCTGCTTACACTCCTCTTGACTATGTCAGTTCCTCAGACTTTCCTTGTTTTTACTGGCCATTTTGAGGTGCACTAGTCAGTTATTTTGTGAGGTATCCTTCTGTTAGAATCTGATGTCTTTCACATGACTGGGTTGGGGTTATGTAAGACCTCAGAGGTCAATGTTATTCTTATATCACAGGAGGAGTACCTACCATCATCATGACTTAGCACTGTGGATGCTCACCTTGATCACCTGACTGAGGCTGTGTTTGTCAGGTTGGACCACTGGATTTGTCTGATATGTTAAATGTTAAAAATGTACTCTTTTTCCTCCTTTTCCAAAGTATACCCTTTGGAAGGAAGTCGGTATGTGTAGTCCACGCTTAAAGAGTAGGGATTAATGCTCCATCTCCTTGTGGGGTGAATATCTACATAAATTATAAGGATTCTTCACAGATTTGTCTCTTCTCTCCTATTTATTTATTCAGTAATTTATTTTTTAAAAGATTTATTTATTTATTTATTTATTTATTCATGATAGACGGGTGGGGGGTGGGCAGAGACACAGGCAGATGGAGAAGCAGGCTCCATGCCCAGAGCCCGACGCACGGGACTCGATCCAGGATTGCGCCCTGGGCCAAAGGCAGGCGCTAAACCGCTGAGCCACCCAGGGATCCCCTATTCAGTAATTTATATCTGCATAGACTCCTGGATATTACTTTATGCTTTGGGTTATACTTCAATACTGCCTTAATTTTGTTATTTTAGTGGTTCCAGCTTTGATCCATGGGAGCTCTTTGTCTGCTCTTGTGCCTCTTTGACACACAGCCATTGTTGATTTTTTTTTTTTTTTAGTACTTTCTTGTTTTCTGGTGCTACAAAATGCTCCAGACTCCTCTTATATATATCTCTTGCTTTGGTCATGGTTGCTTTAGTTGGGGGAATGGTTAAGAGAAACCAAGATCTTGGACTAGGTATGGTATGTTCGTTGTTACTGTAGTGTTGTTGTTTCTAGGCCCTCTTTGCTGATGGAGCAAGGAAATATGTGTATACACATACCTATAAATATTTTTATATGTAGCCATATGCACCTATGTTAAGCCAAATATGAGTTCATACCAATATCTCCAACTATAATCTGTCACCACATGGATCATTCTAGCCTACTCCTCTTGCTTATCTGAGTACTCTTCAGTATTGAAAAACCTGGCTCCCATCACCTGTCATCCATTTGCCTAATTATCTTACCTATAGGCAGGCATTTGCTAAACTTTCTAGATCTTAGACCAATGCTGTCCAATTTTCTGCACTGATTGAAATGCTCTATGTTTGCCTTGTCCAATTCAGTATCAACTTGCCACAAATATAATTGAGTATTTGAAATGTGGCTAGTACAACTGAGGAACTGAATTGTAGATTTTATTTCATTTTAATTGATTTAAGTTTAAGTAGTCACAGGTGGCTTAGTGGACATCATATTAAGTGGCATAGCTCTCGGCCATTTTAAAGATACTGGTTTTTCCTTGAGTGAGATAGGAAGCCATGAAGGATTTTGAGCAGGGCAACAGATTGATCCAGCTTACCTTTTTTAGAATGTTACTTGAGGTGCTGTATTAAGAATAAATTGAAGGGGGTTAAGGGCAGAAGTAGAGAGATCTGTCATAAAGCTGCTGCAATAATGGGGCAAAGAGAGGACAGTGGTTTGAACCAGGGTGATGGCAGTGGGGGTGGAGAGGATTGGTAAGATTCTTGATGTATTTTGAAGCCATGGCCTATGCAAAGTTAATATTCACCAGATACACACTGTATTTGTGATAAAAGCCATGGACTTAAAATTCTTATCTGTTTGTTTCTCTTAAATCTGTTTTCATTTTCTTTAAGCCACTGACTAGGGCAATAGTAAGAGCTTTCACCCTTCTTCTCCAGGCATACCATGTTAAAACCTGATTCCTGACTAGTTTCTCCCTTTATGTATTTGTTTGTTTGTTTTTGTGTGTTTATTTATTTAAAGATTTACTTATTTCAGAGAGAGTGGGAAGAGGGGCAGAGGGAGAGAGAAATCTCCAGCAGGCTAACCATGGAGCCCAATGCGGGCTTGATCTCCGACTCTGAGATCATGATCTGAGCCAAAGTTAAGAGTCAGAGGCTTAAATGACTGAGCCATTCAGGCACCTCTCCTTTCTCATATTTTAAAGAGAATGATGCCATGCCTCATCTGCAAGCTGCTACTGTAGGTATAGGGCTGGAATGAAGGAAGATGCACTTTTTGATTATCTTAATTTAAATCATATTCTTCATAAATCCACTATTTTGCTTACGTAAAAATAATTACCACCTTGGTCTTGGATCAACATTTGGGTGAGTGGGAGGGTAGGAAGGGGCCGCACTAGGTTTCTACTGGCATCATATGTTAGCCTTATAGAAATTTTATATACCAGCACTGTTCAATAGAAATATAGTATGAGCCACATATGTAATTTAAAATTTTCTGGTAGCCCAATTAAAAAGCATAAAAAGAAACAGTGAAATTAATTTTAATATACTTTATTTAATCGAGCATATAAAATATTATCATTTTAACATATAATCAATATAAGAAAATACTAGCAAAATATTTTACTTTTTAAAAAATTTGTACTAAGTTTGGCAGTCAGGAGTGTATTTTATACTGATGGCATATATCAATTCGGACTAGCCATATTCCCAGTGCTCATTATCACTGGCTGGTGGATAACATATCAGATAGCATGCTATAAACATCTGCTCTATGTTCAGATTTGATGGTAGGGTGGAGAATTAAATTCCTAACTGTCATCATTGGTATCACAGATGCTATTGAAGAATGAATTGAAGAAACATTGTATGGTGTGAGTGGTAGGCAGTCTTGCAAAAACAAGTGAAAAATTAAAATGTATCCCAGATCTACTAAACTCAGACTGGAGAGGTCAGTTTGTAGTATGTCTAGTCTAATAGTATTTTCAGAAAGTGATCCTGAAATAAACTCTTCCTTAAGAAAATCAAAGCATCACCTTTTCCTCCTTTAGGTCACCAGGAAGGGTTAATTTTCAATTAAGTACTAGAATGAGACTTGTCCCAAGAGGAGGCTTTGGTGTCTCATCAATCTTGAATTGGAGATTCTTTGTCTTAACTGTGTTTTCTGGATCTTTCAGCTGAGGCGGGTCTTTGGAAATTGCCTGCCACCCTTTCCACCAAAGTACTATCTTGCAATGACCGCCTCCATGGCTAATGAGAGAAGGGACCAGCTGGAACAATATTTGCAGAATGGTATGTATTTGGATTTTATTTTTATAGATTTCTTGAGATACAGATCACACACTGTAAAATTCACGCATTTAAAGTGTGCAATACAGGGGCACCAGGGGGCTCAGTCAGTTAAGCATCCACCTTCAGCTCAGGTCATGTTCCCCGGGTCCTGGGATCAAGACCCAGGTCAGGCTCCCTGCTTAGTGGAGAGCCTGCTTCTCTCTCCCACTCCTCCTGCTTGTGCCCACTCTCTCTCTCTGTCAAATAAATTTTTAAAATCGTTAAAAAAATAAATTATGCAATTCAGTGCTTTTTAGTATATTTACAGAATTGTGTAATCATCCACCATGATCTAACTTGAGAACATTTTTGTCAAAAAGAAACCTCATACCTAATATCATTCACTCCTTAGTCTTCTCCCCCACATACATCTACCACCCCCATACTAATATCTTCCTTTATAGATTTGCCTGCTCTGAACATTTAATATAAATGGAATCATACAAAATATGGCCTTGTATTGGTTTTAAAAATACTCTGTTCTCAGATTTGCCCCTGGGTGTTGTATGTTGGCTTTGATTATAGAAGTGAAAGCCATATTACCTGGACTGAGACCGAAATAGAGGTATGAGATGAATTATTTTCCTGAAAGCTCTCAGCAGATACCAGAGATGTTTATCAGACATGCCAGAAATGCGTCTCTGCCTCTGTCCTTGCCAGGGACCCTTAGAGGTCTACTGTCCCCTGGTGAGGCTTGCAGGACCATAGTCCCTGTCCATTGCCTGCATCCTATGAACACTGTGCACAGCAAAACTGTGGTTGGCAAAACTGAACCCTCTTAAAAAGAGGGGGTTTGGGAGAAATAGCAAAATTGACATTAAACTATTTAAAGATTTCGAGAAGGAGAAAATAGTATATACACAAAATATTTTAAAAATAGAACTTGTCAGAAGAGTGTACAATGAAAGGTACATTCCCTTCCAGATCAGCCCCACAGGCCTCTAGAAGTACGCACCATTACAAGCGGCTTATAGATTCCATGGAAAAATTTTTTGTGTCTACTGATGTGTATGCATCCCTGTTTGTTAAATACAAATTGAAATGTACTCCATATACTTTTAGGTACCTGACTCTCAAAAACTTTATTCTGAAAGAATTTCTGACTTACAAAAAAAGATGAAGAAGTAACACACAGAGTTTCTGTAGTCTTCACCCAGATTTCCCAAATGCTAACATTTTACACTTGCTTTACCACCTCTCCTCAATTTCATGAGTATGCATAGGTATATTATATATATATATTTTTTTGAGAGGCCTGTGTTACACAAGCCACTTTCCCCTTAAATACTTCTGTGTGTGTTCCCTAACATCAAGGACATTCTCTTCTAAACCAGTGTAGTTATCAAAATCAGGTGATTAACACTGATACATGTCAGCTAATCTAGAAACTTTTTTCAAACTACACCAGTTATCTCACTGATATCCTTCATAGCTTAAGAAAAAATGGTAGTTTCTTCTGTGAGTTGATTTTTCCCTCTTAAAATATATATTTTACAGACCATTCTAGACCAGCAATTATAAACTTCTTCAATTATAAACTTATTTCTCATGGCTGCACATATTTCCTTAAAGATAGTAAATAAACATTCTAGAAGTCATTTATTTCCCATTCATTTTTTGTAATGGAAATTATACCTCTTTTGAACGTGTTAAATAAGCCTTCTCAAACTCAAAATGTAATACCTGTTGAATTTTTCTTCTCTCTTGGTTTGATTTCTCATGTCTTAGTGAAGTACTCCTTTAACTATGGGCCTTTTGGCAAGGATCACAGTGCCTAAAGGGTTGCTTTTCTAGACCTGGCCTTTGTGCACTTCATGGGGGTTAGCTCCTGCATCCTCTGGCAAGAGAGAACAAGGGAACTCAGTGTTGTGACTGAGACCTGGGCTCCAGAGTCAGATCCAGAATCAAATCCTAGGTTTGTACTTCACTGGTTGTGTGACCTTGGTCAAGACATTTATGTTCTCTGAGCTTCAGTGTCTATCTGTAAAATGGAGATAATATTCACCTCAGGGTTTGTTGTGAAAATTAAATGAACTAAAATATACAAGTGCTTAGCATTGTAGCTGGTCCTTAACAGTTGCACAGTAAATACTAATTGGATGAACCATTTTTTCAACAGCTTTCCTCATCTCCAAGAATCCATGCTAATAAGCATACTGTTAATTTGCAAATATACCGCATATATTCCAGAAAATAAGACAAGGGCTCCCCCCACCCCCAAGCAGAAAATACCTCCCTTAAAAAAGAGAGAATACCTTTTTTTTTTTAAAAGGTTTTATTTATTTATTCATAAGAGACACACAGAGGCAGAGACATAGGCAGAGGGAGAAGCAGGCTCCATGCAGGGAGCCTGATGCAGGTCTCGATCCCAGGACCCTGGGATCATGACCTGAGCCAAAAGCAAATGTGCAACCACTGAGCCACCCAGGCATCCCAAGAGAATACCTTTTATAAAAAGATTCTCATAATACAGAGACTTTCTTTTCCTTATTTTCTTTTGAAAAATGTTGCATTTGGGGGGAAAGATACAACTCCAAATGACTTCAGTAAGTGCTCATTTTGAATGCTGGTAGGAGCTACATCATGAAATCAATTGAAACAGCTACCAAAAAAGCAAGAAAGGAAAGGAAAGAAGGAAGGAGGGGGGAGGGAAGGAAAGAAGGATGGAAGGAAAGAAAGAAAAAAGAGAGAAAAAGAGAAGAAAGAAAAGGAGAGAGAAGGGAAAGAGAAAGACATCTGCTACAGATTTAGTAAGTATCTAGGTTTGGCTAGAGGGCAGGTTCCAGGAGAGACATTATGGGAAGGAGGGTAAGAATTGAGGAAAGCAGGCTGGGGAGCGCCTCATGGGGGAGTCTGGACTCTTCAGGGGAAAGTCTCTGCCCCTCTTCTCTGGCCACAGCACCTGAATATTGGTATCTGAACTTTAAAAACTACGAGGGTAAATTACTCTTCTAGAAGAGTAGAAAACTTTAAGTTTCTATGACAGCCTTCTAATAATTTTTCTGGGGATAACCTCTTGAGAGCTTCTGGTAAGAGAGATCCTCTCAATCAGCGTTTCTTGGTTGATTTCAAATTTTCAAATTAAGAAATTGTCTTGCCAAAGTAGAAGTCCAGGTCCAAGTTTTAAGACCCTTTTGCTTTTCACATTAAGTTCATCATCATCCTGGAAGGGCAGCATGCTGGATGGGGAGTGATATGGAGCTGTGGGACTAAAGTGAGACTCCTGGGCCTGATATGATGGGTTTATGTTGCTGTCAAGGCTGCCTTGAGGAGGCAAGCTTTGTGGATTTTCATGTGTTTGACAGGTCATAGCTCCATTGCTCAAGGAGGCAGGGTTGTACTGGCAAGGCCTTCAGCATTCCCTGGGGGATAGAGCAATTTAACAGAGAAGTCAACTCAGCCCTGTGCTAACTGGATCACCATCTATATTTTTCAGTAACTGTGGACCCAAACATGTTGAGAAGTGATGTCTTCGTTGACTTTTTAAAACTCGTACAGTTGGTAAGTGTGCTCTTCTTTTTTTAAGATCATGATTTTACTGCTGGACATGTCTCTTAGTTACCATGTGCATGTTTCTGGCCATTGACCCCACATGGGATAAAATCTATTCGTTCGCAGTAACTGGAGGATGGTTCCTATTTTGTTTTGTTTTGGTTTTTGGAGGTTTAGATTCTTGATGGAAAATAAGCATGTCACTCAACCTTGGAACTCATCTTAATTTTTTTTTTTTTGTAACTCATCTTAATTAAGCAGATACCTTTTTAATCCTGTAGCCTAAGCACTGTATATCTCTGGCCATGGGGAAGAGAACCTTTCATCATTAAGGGCCCCCACAATTCTGGGACCTTCCATCTCTCGCTGGAATCAAGAGTGCCACAGTAAAGACATCGAGATAGCAATAAGAGCCATCCCAACTGATACTTGTATATTCTCTGCTCCTGACTTTTTTGTAAATGGGTCACAAAGAAAAGTCAGAGATGACATTGTGCAACTCCCTTTCCTTTGTTGGTCTTCAGAACTACTGACCACTTGCCCTGTAGAGGCTGGAAGTTTGCCAAGTAGGCTTGGTCAGCACACCACTTATTCTTGTTATACACAGGGGAACATGTTTATGCCTACAAGTATGTTCTTGACTGAATGGAAAGCTTTGAGAAGATTGAAGTCATAAGAATAACATGATATTATTGAACCGGATCCCTAATGGAGGAATGATACTTTGATGGAATTTGTAAGAACTGGGAGCAAATTTCATTTATTCAGTGGGTCAATTGTGTAGGTATACTAACTGGATCATTCAACTTGAGAAGCGACCCTGGGGTCTCCCATGGTGTCACTATTCCTATTTTCACATATATTTGATGGCTTAAAAATATGTGCTTTCTTTTTCTTTGGAAAGTTTGTTGTTGAGGTGTTGATGGTCATAAAACTCAAACAGCACAAAAAGGCATATGATCCCACCACAAACCTCCGGCACCCCTTTTCAGAGACAACTGTTTCCAGTTTAATGTGTGTTCTTTCTACACGTTTCTGTGCATCTACATGTGTTCATATGTATGCATATCCTTTATGTTTTACAAATAAGCACAAATTCCATGCACTTACAGAGACTGGTTTGTTTAATTCTGCATCTTGCACATTGTTCTCCATCAATACACCATCAACGCACCTCTGTGCGTTTGGCCTCAATTCTGTCATCTTTTTTGGGCACATTATGGCTTTTGCTTTCAGTGCTCTTTAAAAACCACTCATGGGCTGTCAGTGTTTTGGAGCTTTGTTCTGAGTGCCTTTTTTCTTTTTCTGATAATTTGAAAGATTTCTACCTGGTTTTAGTTCCGTGTCTTACCTTACCTTGCTTCCTCTGATGAGATGTTCCCTCTTGCAAGGGCTTTATTTTTCTCTCTGTTTCTTCTGTCAACTTTGCCAGATGACTTTTATATCTTTGCTATCTTACCTCTTTTTTTGAGGCCTCCATCTGTTCTTTGAGGTCTTAGTTCAGAGAAGCCATATTTTTACTAATACATCTGTCATTGTCATCTCCTTAGTGCCATGGTTTGAGGAATATATTTTTTACCTTTAGTTGGCCACGATTCCTCCCTCCTTCCCCACAGGAGTTGTGCCAAGGGCTCTTTCTATTTCTTCTCAGGCAATCACTCAGCTTTGGAAGGGGCTGTGCTTTGTGAGCCAGCTGACACACAGTGTTGGAGGGGGAGGGGCTAGGGTTGAGGCATTTGACTCTATTATACTCCTGAATCCTACCTCTTGTTTCTGAGCACTTTCTGTAACGTTCTGCCTGGGGGCTGGGCAGTGTGTCTAGCAGTGAAGCCATAGCTATAGTTCCACACATGACAACCTAGCAATTGAACCCCCTTTCTAAGTAGTCTCAGGACTGGCTGAGTAGTTAAGAGTGCAAGGTCAGGAGTGAGATGACCCAGATTTAAATTTGGACTGCCCAACTTTCAATTTGTATGGCTTGGGGCAATTTACTTAGCCTCTTTGTATTTCAGTTTCCCCATCTGTAAAATGGGGAGAATAACCTCTGCCTCACAGGGTTGTTTTGAGAATTCAGTAAGCCTTCAATCTCTTTCTTTCTCTTTTTAAGGTTTTATTTATTCATGAGAGACACAGAGGCAGAAATAGGCAGAGGGAGAGGCAGGCTCCCTGTGGGGAACCTGATGCGGGACTCGATCCCAGGACCCTGGGATCATGACCTGAGCCAAAGGCAGACGCTCAACCACTGAGCCACCCAGGTACTCCCTTCAATATCTCTTAAATATCTCTTAAAGCACTTAAATATTATCTGGCAAACTTAACACTTAGGAAATATGTGCTACCATTAGCACCAGTCCTTTCTTCTCTTCCCAACAATGCTGAGAGACTGCTTTCTGCAAAGATAGTGCATCTGCACATTTTTTTGGCCTCCCCTGCCACCAGGTAGTGTGAAATGGGCCTGCAGTTGGGCTCCCTAATCACACTAGGCCCTGGTGATTAACAGCTTTAAGGCAGCTTCTGTGTGACCTACATTCTCTGGCACCTCAACACCCCTGCTTCTCCCCTCCCTGGCCAGGTCTGATTTTCACTACACTTGGCAGCCCCTCTACAAATCCCGTTAGTGGTTCAGGCTCGGGACAATTTTCAACTTCTTCAAGGATGATTTTCCTTCCGCTCATTTTCTGTTTGTCTCCAGAGGAGAGCAGGGCAGAAGTAACTTTACTTCTAAAGCTATTTATAAAAGACGTTGATGATTTTTAAAAAGACATTTAAATCAGGAAGGTGGTTCTGTGTTCATCGCGTCCCTGCCCTACTTCATTCTGTCCTTTTTCATTCATACGTTGAACAAATGTGTAGTGAATGCCTGCTGCGAGCCAACACTGCTCTGGAGGCTGGGGAGACACCAGTAAATAGCACCCCGTCCAGCTCACAGAGTCTGGGAAACTGTCTTTTTGGGGAAACAAACGTCACTGGGCACAGCACTAAATGTAACAAGCTCTGTGAGACAGGACCACACACCATGCGTGCTATGCTGCTGGGCATGACCCCGGGGAAGGTGAGGGCTGTGTCGACCTTTCTGTCCTCTCAACTCCGGTGCAGCATTTGTGAATCCTGCCACTCTGCTTACCCCAATGTGATGTACAAATATCATTCCGTATGTGTGCCCTGGTAAGAAAAGGGCTGGGACACACTGCCATGGATGAGAGCGTGTCTGGGAGACCTTCTAATGGAAGAGACCATTGAGCTGGAAAATTTCTCGGGTGGGCAGGGAAGTAAGATTATACTCTAGATTTTTCTTCCCATTAGGGACAAAACAACAAACCACATAGATATCTGGTGGTCTAGAAGACTCAGGACTGATATTAGTAAAAGTGAAGCCAGTAGCCGTGTAGTATTGGGGGTGAGTCTACCCCAACTTCCAGCAGATCCTCCTCTGACTACCTTTCAGGGCCAGAGCGATGTATTGGCAGTAAATAGATGCAGTCAATGCAGGAGAGAGTTGGCTTATGGAGCTTGCAGCAAGATGCTCCTGCAGGACATACAGGAACTGGAGAACTGGAATGAGCAGTGGTGATATGTGGATTTGCTGAATGTGAAAGGAGCCCGAGGAACGGGGATTATTGTAAATTGAGGTAGGAACAGCAGTTGCCTACCTCAGTATACAGACCTACATATCTTCACTGCTCCTGATAAGTGGTTGACCTGCAGTTGCCAAGTGATTATTGCCATGTAATCATATGCTCCCAGGCCTGGCTCTCCGGGGTCAGCAGTACAAGAGCATCTTCTCTCTGGGCGAGGACATAGGGACTTAGAAATGTGAATGTGTGCAACCTCCCTGGCACCCCTCTGAGGAAAGCCTTTGTCAAGGATTATCATATGCAAGTTGCAAAAACAAGAGGGGTTTCCCTCCATAGGGTGATTTAATCTGGGAGAGGCCTGGTCTCATTTATCCCCTATAACTTGTGGAAGGAGGTGCTATTAGGATCTCTTGTTCAAGTTAAGTAATGTGTCTGAGGGCACATATCTCATAAGTAAAAAGACCTGGATACAGAGCCCCTGCTCCATTGATGTTATGCGATATTTCTAGAATGATGGTAGCTCACCCAGTCCTGCCCTAACCATGTACCGCTTGTTTTGTGTCCCTAGACTCCGTTGACTTACTACATTCTATGTTTTTTTTTTTTTTTCATTCTATGTTTTTGCCCTGTGATCACCTTGGAGATAAAGGGAAGTTTGAAAAGTCTTTAGACTAAAGACTTTCTAATGTTCTCAATTCTAAAATTGTAGTGTTTTGTGTCCTTCCTTGTGTGAACAACATATTTGAGAAAAAGAAGGCTGAGAAGGTATTTGGAGTAGCTTTTGTGTGCCTGGGAAGTTGGGGCAACCTACTGACTTGGGAGGTTTGGTTCATTCTGGCTTTGTTTGGGGGATCTGGGAAGTGACTATTTCCTCACTTCCTCTTGAGAATGTTTATCAATGCCTATGTGATAAAGCTCTCTGAACCTTTGGAGCTGGTGAACATGCTGAGGTGCTGGCAGGTTAGTGTGTGCTCAGAGGGCATGGAAAGCTCAGTGCCCCTTTCCACATGCCTTGCCTTGTGCATCTTTTCCATTTGGCTGTTTCTGGATTGTCTTCTTTATAAGAGGGTAATAGAAGGTAAAAAGAGCTTTCCTGAATCCTGTGAGCCATTCCAGAAAATTACCAATCTTGAGGAGGGTATGGTGGGAACCTCTGATTTCTACCCAGTTGGTGAGAAGTGTGGGAGGCCTGGACTTGCTATTGGCTTCTGAAATTGGAGAGGGGCAGTTCTGTGGGATTGAGCCCTTAATTTGTGGTGTCTGTGTTAACTCCAGATAGTTAGTGTCAGAAGTGGTGTGAGTAGAGGAAAACCATGTGAGCAATGTTAAGGGCAGCGTTGGTGGTATAGTGGTGAGCATAGCTGCCTTCCATGAGCCAGGCAAGGCTTTGGAGGGTTTTAAGCAAGGGGTGGTGGGACATTTTTAGGTTTGCATTTTTAAAATATTTCTTTGGCTGCTATGAGTGCGCTGTAGTGGAGTGAGATGGAGGCCAAGAGGCCACTGCAAGAGTCTAGGGAAAGGAGATGTTAGTTGGGTCTATGGTGCTGGCAGCGGAGATGAAAAGTGGATGGATTCAAGAGATAATAGTGTAAGATGTAAAATATACACAGCTCAACTTGATTGGATATGAATATTAAAAACATCTTCCTGAGTCTTGTCTTGAATCCTTTATTTCTTATCTGTTGGCGCTCATTCTAATCAAAGGGACATAACTTCCTCCTCATTCCTTCTGCTAACAATAACAAAGCCACATAGCCACCATTTGGGTGTTTGCAGTGAGTGCCGTTCCAAGTTCCACACATTGCTTCTTTGAGTCTTTACCACAGCCCTATGAGGTGGGCATTATTACCACCCTTATTTTCAAGCTGAAGGAGTGAAGAACACAGGGGGCAAATAACCTCTCCAGATTTGCACAAGGTCCCATGTGGTGAGTGTGGGAGCTGGGCTTGAAACCCATTTCTTCACATGTTTCAGCCCAGTCCCTTGGTACCTCTGAGTGCATTGCTTACCCATCTAAAGTTTGGTTTGGGTTGAGAGTTGCACTGAGGTAATATAAATTAATGCTAAGCTTTCCTTTAGAATTTCACCAAAAAGTTGGGCACCTGGGTTGGCTCAGTGGTTGGGCGTCTGCCTTTGGCCCAGGTCGTGATCTTGGGGCCCTGGGATAGAGTCCCACATCAGGCTCCCCATAGGGAGCCTGCTTCTCCCTCTGCCTATGTCTCCACCTCTCTCTCCGTGTCTCTCATGAATAAATAAATAAAACCTTTAAAAATAAAAAAAGAACCTGGCCAAAAAGCAATAGCATTATTTTCATTTATTTTGAGTGTTATTCTCCTGAGTTAAGACATGTTTGTGATTATAGGTCCCAAACTTTAAGAACCAACATCTAGGCAAAGCTGTACCTAGAAAGGGACTATTTGCAATAATTATTTGGGGGGAACCCACAGAAACTTAGTACTTGTAAGTACATGGTAGGGGGTAGTTAAAATGTAAAGTCAAAGCTTACCCTTTGATAATAAAATTAGAAAAAATAAGCTTGTCCCTAATGTGATCGGGCTTTTGAGGTACCTGGGTAGTGCAGTTGAGTTGTTAGAGTCCCCCAGTTCCCTATAAAGCCTGATCTGTTATATCTGTGAATGCGGTGGAGGTAAGGAAAGGGGAGGTGTTGCCTGTTGGGAGGAGAGGTCCCACTTGGTCTGTGCACCTGAACCCAGCTCTGTGATCTCCAAACAACCTTAGGATGGGTCGTTTGGTTCTTCTCTCCCCCAGCCAGATACCAGGAAGGCAGTAACCGGGGCTGGGTGTGCATTGTCTCGGTAGCTCTGTGTTACTAATATTCTAGCTTAATATAGTTGGCTTAGAATACAGAAAATGATTTGAGTGACTCTTCTCTCCGTTCTCCCCAGGATGATGCGTAACTACTGCCATTCTAAATGCCTAGGAAGGAAGTGAACTCACTGCGTACAGTGGATATGTTGGTGTATTAGAGTTTGATCCTGTCTTAAAACCTGGGCTCAGAAAGGCTGTGACCTGAATCAGCCTCCCAGAAATGCAGCAGCCCTGGGGGCTGACAGTATCCCACTTGGGAGGTGCTAGAAAGAGCCCTCCCTGCAACGCAACTGCCCGGGGAGGCTCAGCTGGGCAGCCACTGGCCATGCATCCTCCTGGGGTCCCTCTCTCTGTGGTACCTGAGCACCAATTTCAGCTTCACGCTTTCCTAGACTCTGCAGGCCTTCCCAGTGTCTCTAACATGTCCTTGACATTGCAGAACACTCTATCCAAGAACTTCACAGGCCCCCAGATTTGCAGTAGCCTCAAGTGCACACACTTCCCCTTGCAGAGTGTATAAGTGCAAGCAAAGCAGGACTGAGCTGGGGGAGCTGGACCTCAGCCGGACACCAACTTACCAGTGAGTGACGTGCTTACTCATTCAGGCCTCATGGTTTGCACACTTCAGAGTTTTGCTATAGCACAATCATAAGTTATTGCAGATTGTGGGCTTTCAGGGATGCCTGCAAATATTCAAAATGAGAATTAAAATCTGAGATGCGGGGATCCCTGGGTGTTGCAGCGGTTTAGCACCTGCCTTTGGCCCAGGGCGCGATCCTGGAGACCCGGGATCGAATCCCACGTCGGGCTCCCGGTGCATGGAGCCTGCTTCTCCCTCTGCCTGTGTCTCTGCCTCTCTCTTTCTGAGACTATAATTAATAAATAAATAAATAAATAAATAAATAAACAAACAAACAAACAAACAAACAAAAATCTGAGATGCCCCAAGGTCAAGTGGATAGCTTCCTCCCCCTCCCCCCCGCCAAAAATGGATGCCTGTTGTTTGGAAATTATTCAGCTGCACGTCATTGCCTGGTTTTGGCCCCTCCACACCCCTCCTCACCACACCCTGCCCCTCAGAACACCATCCCACAAATCTCTACAGTCAGCTCTGTGTGTTTCTAAAAATTTTTTTTGAAGATTGTATTTATTTATTCATGAGAGACACAGAGAGGCAGAGACACAGGCAGAAGGAGAAACAGGCTCCAATGCAGGGAGCCTGATGCGTGACTTGACCCCGGGACTACAGAATCACACCCTGAGCCAAAGGCAGGCGCTAAACCGCTGAGCCACCCAGGGATCCCCGTTCTGTGTTTCTAAGCACCAGATGCCCCAAGGGTCCAGGTAGAGAAAGATACTGACCATTTCTGCACCATGTACCCTGCTGAAGGGCACTGTGGGGGCTTACTATAATTTTCTTTCACTTGCAGGACACATTTAGCATCACTACCAAGACAGCCTCTCTGGATATATTTCTGCCAGATGGAAGGAATATTCAAGTCGAAATTCTAACATCAGATACTGCTGAAAGAGTCCTAGAGGTAAACTTTGTTTAAACTCCAGCTCCAGAACCAAATTTAGGAATCATTCTGTTTGCAAGCAGGGACTAGGATAAGGTTACCTTCCAGAAGCTTCCTGCCTGTCATTTGACTCTGGATGACATATCTGTTGAGATGCTGGGATTTTCTGGGACACTGACGAAGGAATCTGAGACACAGCCAATCATCCAGAGTATCTTTAGTTTTCCTCTCCTTGTGGACATCAACTTCCCAGACATCTTTTTGTCCCTTCCTAAGGCTGCAGTCACCTGGGACTCAGCCAAGGATGTGCCGTGGAAATATGCCAAGTGCTTTATTAGGGGATGCCTCATAGTTGGGAGCAGGAAAGGGAGTGGAGTCCACATGAGTCTGAAACAGGCCTTACCCAGGTAGGCTGGTGACAGGTTCTGGGAGAAAGTGACAGAGGATTTCTCAAAGGCTGAGAGTTGTGTCCCCTCCCCCCCACCCCCGCAGAGAAAACACTGAAACCAACACCCCAGCAGGTCTAATTCTGGGTTCAGAGGGCCAGACCTGCATTCCAGTTGGTTTTGTGAAGAGTCTGAGGACAAGACCTAGAGACTGTCCTCCCCATCTTTAGATGGCGGCTGTTACCAGCTCGGTCTCCGGGGCCTTCCCTCCCTTCCCTGGGCATCAAGGGGGCACTGGCTTCTCATACCCACACACTGTTCCCAGGTCCTTTTCCTTTGGAGGGTTTTAGTTCTAATCCTCCAGAGAAGTATGTGAGGCTAGAATATAAAATTATAAACAGGTGGAAGTCAGAAAGTTTCTAGGGCCTTCCAAGGACAGAATGTTTTTGTGCTGGGGACATGGTACCTGACACATTCTGGGCAGGAAACAAGCCATCCTCCCTGTTGGGTTCCAGCTCTGGAGCTGAGACTATGGGGTGGGTGGGGACCTCCTCCCTGCTGAATGGCTCTTCTTTATAACCTGGAGATCTAAGCTGTCCCATGTCCTCCTGGCCTCCAAAGAGCAGCTTTGTCCCCAGGGTAGGAAATGTCCCTTCTCTAGGATCTTGGCTCAGTCCAAGAGTGATAATTTTGGACCTTCCTTCCTACAGAAGTCTCTGCACACAACCTTTCTTTGGCTTCTGGATTGCTGGCCTAGTTGAAAGGGATCAGCAGCCACCTCATCGCCAAGGCTGTCCATTGAGAGGTTACTCTAGGGTCCCCCCTCCTTCACCACCTCTGACTCCCTGAATCCAACTGACCTTGTGTCCCAAATCTCTCCCCTAATAATTTTGTCTTCCCATCTTCACATCCCCTAATTTGAGCCCTCATTTCTCAGCTAGATTTCTTTCTTTCTTTCTTTCTTTCTTTCTTTCTTTCTTTCCTTTCTTTCCTTTCTTTCCTTTCTTTCCTTTCTTTCCTTTCTTTCCTTTCTTTCCTTTCTTTCCTTTCTTTCCTTTCTTTCCTTTCTTTCCTTTCTTTCCTTTCTTTCTTTCCTTTCTTTCTTTCCTTTCTTTCTTTCTTTCTTTCTTTCTTTTTCTTTCTTTCTTTCTTTCTTTTCTTTCCTTCCTTCCTTCCTTCTTTCTTTCTTTCTTTCTTTCTTTCTTTCTTTCTTTCTTTCTTTCTTTCTTTCTTTCTTTTTTTCTTTCTTTTCTTTCTTTTCTTCTTTCTTTCTTTCTTTCTTTCTTTTTTAAAAGATTTGTATTTATTTATTCATGAGAGAGGCAGACATAGGCAGAGGGAGAAGCAGGCTCCATGCAGGAGCCTGATGCGGGACTCAATCCTAGGACTCCGAGCTCATGACCTGAGCCGAAGGCAGACACTCAACCACTGAGCCACCCAGGTGCCCCTCAGCCAGATTTCTGTAACAGCCCCAAAACTAGTTCCTGCTTCCAGTCTTGCCCATCTTCTATACTGACATCCAGAATGACCTTTTTGAAAAGCATCAAAGACCTTTGACATTTAATGCCTAGGGGATTTATGCAAAAAGAAAAAAGAGAAAGCTCTCAACTACAGAGACACCGTTCCCTCAGTTGCCCTCCCAGGGCCTGTGCAGTGGGAGACAGACACTAGTGAAGGGGGAGGACAGTAATGGGAGGCAGACACCTGCAGGGCCAGGCACGCAACCCTGGGGGGCAGATGAGGGACATGAGGTAATTTGGGAAGGGTTGGGGCCGTGGAGACCTGGAAAGCCTGCCCTGCCGGATGTTTTTCACATACTGAGGTCGCTGGCCTGACTCGACGTACCTGCAGCTGAAGGCGGCTGCCCACGGGAGTTGGGGGCCTCCTCTCTGCAGGGCGAGGGCAAGAGCTGGGGTCAAATGGCAGCACTGCCTCGCTGTAGCCGTGTGAGTTTGGGTAAGTTGCCTGCCTTTCAAGTCAGTGCCTACGTAGTTATAGAAATAGCTCCCGTCCCATCAGCAGTGCGGTTACGGTTATTTCTCAGTACGGACGTTGTTATTGATATGGAGGGAATGCCCAGTCAGCACTCCGAAAGCCAGCTATTTGGCCCCGTTCTCCTTGTAACCTATAGCATAAGGTTAGCGAGGTGCATTTGCGATCCGAAACATGTCCTTTCCCTCTCCCAATCACACCGACTTGGGAGAAATCCAAACCCCGGACCCTGACATCATTAACTTCAGGCAGGTTTACCTGGAGGTTCTGCCCTCGAAGCGGTGGAGTTTGTGTAAAAAGCAAAGTGAGCAGGTGGCCAGGCAGACAGGTGCATTCTCTTCCAGGGCCTGGGAGCTTCTCCAGCATAAACATGTAATTTAAATTTTGTAATTGAAAATCATTGTTTAGGCCTCCTCAAGCCTTCTTCCCCTCACTCTCCACCTGACCACCATCCTGCTGCGCTCCTTAAAGAACCAGCAACAAGCTGAAATCTCATTTTGGATTTTTATGTGTTTGCACTAATGTGGTTTTATTGGTGGCGTTTTTGTGTTTTGAAGTATCCTTAACATTTGCTAAGAAGAAAATATTATTGTGTCTCCTTTTGTCAATGCTTACTCCTTTCAAGAGAAGATGTGTGTGCTTATGTCTTTATAAATTATAAAAGGCTTCTCCATCCTTCCCCCCTGCTCCTTTATCAGCCCTGGCACGTAAGCTTGCTATTTTCGCTGAACAAGTCAGAGAAGAGAGAAATTGAATCTGAATGGATATGGATCACACTCTAGGAGAAGACGTCTTTGCAGTCCGTTACCTTCCAGCACACACTCACCCTGCGCACACAGGAGCGCTGTGTTTGGGCTTGGGGTCTATGCTTGGGCACGTGGCTGGGTGAGGTAGAATGGGACAAGCCTTGACTGAACACGTGAAAAGTTCCCAGGCTCTTCTTTATTTTCAAAGCTAGGCCAAGAGCACCCACTCATATCATCCACCTAGTAAGCCCGTCTCATGAGGCAGTTTACAGACCTCTGACAAGAAAAGTACCCCTTCGAGCCTCATGTTTGTACAACTGCCACCTTGAGAACTCATATTTGTACAACTGCCAAACATGTTAAATGCATCAGCTCACGCACATGGCTGCAAAGGTGAATCGAGTGTCACGGAGGTGGTCTAGTGAATTCAGAGTGTGCAAGCAAAGAAATCACTCTGGAGCCCTGTCTTCAAGAGGGAAGGTCTGGGTGGGTAAAGGCAGGGAGAACCTGTGGTAGCATGGATGTTCCTGCTAAGGGAAGGTGAGTGAGCATAAGACATAAGGTTTTAGCCTTGAGACCTGCTGGCAAAAATGAAGCCACTGGTGTTGAAATGAAAGCTGTTGGACATAAAGGCCAGGGAGGAACATGAAATGAGAGTGGCCTGTGCCTGGGACCTGAGGTGTCACCGAGCGATATAAACGCCATATAAATTAGACTAGGAGACCATCACAGGAGACCCCAGACAGAAGCAGGCTGGGGGGTCAAAGCCAGACAATAGCTTGTACACTTTTATATGCCAGCAAGGAGTGGGGAACATCCCTCCTCCCAATGTCTGATAATCCAGCCCATGGGCAGGCAGATTGGTACGGGGGCCCCAGTGACAGATACCACAGAAGGACAGACTTGCATGGAGACTGGCTGCTGCCCTCCAGTGGACTGTGAAGACCAAATTCTCTGGGAGACACATGTGTGTCTGAGATGGGACAACCAGCCTCAGCAGACGCCAGTTCATGTCCGTTGTGTTAGGGCTGATTTTTGCTTTCTTCACTCTAATTTTCTTAATTTTTAAATTTTCTAAAACTAGGATTATCATTTCTAGATTCAGAAGAGATTACTTTTAATGCCCGCTGCCCATTAAAGTACTTTTTATCGATGTTTACAGGCAATTTCTAATTCTCCACATCACTGTTAGCAAAGCCGACACCCCTAATTTTTCTTGTCTTTGGTTAAAGGTGGTGTCACACAAAATTGGACTGTGTCAGGAGCTCTTGGGCTACTTTGGCCTGTTTCTCATTCAGTGTTGCAAAGAGGGCAAGTTCTCTGGTAAGGAGAAAAGGGGGAGGCAGAGCAGCCAGGAGAAGGGGTGGGCTGCTGTGGGCTGGTGCTCAGATCCATGGGATGCAGGAGATACAGCTGAGTGGGGGTGCCGTTCTCAGCCTGTGGATCGAAAGCTGGGAGAGGGAGGGGGCACCTGGGTGGCTCAATGGTTGAGCGTCTGCCTTTGGCTCAGGTTGTGGCTCTGGGGTCCTGGGATCGATTCTCCTATCAGACTCCCTGCTTCTCCCTCTGCCTATGTCTCTGCCTCTCTCTGTGTGTCTCTCATGAATAAATAAATAAAATCTTAAGCAAAAAAGTTGGGGGAGGGGAAGTTGGGGATGAGCAACTCCAGAGAGGTAGAATGGACAGTAGCAAGATGTCAGATCCTTTCAGCAACTGCACTTTGTCTTGTACCTGCACCAGCCCTGGGCCTAATGTCCGCCTCACTTTTACCCTGGCGCCCTGGCCGCAGACCACCAGCCATCCCACAACCCCCTCAAAAATGGAGTGCTGGACCCCAGGTGTCAGGACATCCCATCACACCATCACTCCTCCTTGTTAAGGAATGTTGGTGAGAAAATGTGGATGCTCTAAGTTCTCAGATTTTTAAAGAACATGTAATGAGTTAGTGAAAGATGATAGATGATTCACATAGTTTTTGCTTTTCTCTATAGACATTCTTCTAAGACATTGTAAGTTATTTACTTGTAAAGTGGTATCAATTATCTGAAGGCAGCCTATGTATGTTCTCCAGAAGCTGCAGTGGTTTTGAGTTGAAAGTTAAGGGTTTGTATGATGGCTTGGACACTGAGATCTGAGGTACACTGAGCTGTCTGGAGGTACACTGAGCTGTCAGGTTCACGGTGTAAAACACCTCCTACTAAAGGCATTGATATTTTATGAGGATCAAATGCTATTTAATTTTTTTTTTTAAGATTTCTTTCATTCATTCATTCATTCATTCATTCATTCATAGAGACACACACAGAGAGAGAAAGGCAGAGGGAGAAGCAGGCTCCATGCAGGGAGCCCGACGCGGAACTCGATCCCCGGTCTCCAGGATCACACCCCAGGGCTGCAGGCGGCGCCAAACCGCTGCACCACCGGGGCTGCCCGCTATTTATCTTTTTTTTTTTTTTTTTAATTTTTCGCTATTTATCTTTTGAAGGAATTTCAGAAAGTTAAAAATTGTGTACAAGTGCAGGAGAATATTATCGTTGTGATTTTAGCATTTCCAGTGGTAATGCTTTCTCACTTCAAAGCCTCTGTATGTAAACTATTTGTGCCTTTTCAACCAGTAAGACTCCCTTCTCCTTTCTCTAGTCATGAAAAAATTGGTGGACTTTGAACTGCCTTATGTGAGTCTTCAAAGTGCTAAAGTGGAAGACTGCAAAGTGGGACTCAGGAAGTGGTAAGCATTTACGGTGATGGTAGGTATTTGAGGATGTTTTAGATTCCTGTTGAGAATTTGTTGGTCTTACCCTGTCAGCTCACAACCTAACAGCTAGAGGGAGAGAAGAAGAACTTGGGGATGGTTGTGAGGAGGGCAGTAAAGAAGAGAAAGTGGAGAATGAACCAGAATATTTGTCATAAATAATAGGATGTTGAGGATGACTTTCACTTGTCTCCAGTAAGTACTTGAGGGATATTGTTATGAAGATGGTGGCCCATTGAGGTGGGGATGGAAGCAGGAATGAGAAACTGCAGGTTATGGGCTTGCTTTGGAATTAATTATTGACAGTATTAATTGAAGGGATTTGTTGATGATTACAAGCACGTGAGATTCATCTGTTGAGCTGTAGTATTCCCTAAAGCAAAGAGTGGACTCAGCCAACTTGCAGTGAATTTGAGTAGAATACTCTTAAGTATTCAGCTTGCATCCTAAAGGATTCCAACAATAAATGCATATAAATCAGGGCCAGCCACACTCCCAGGCTGATTGAACACCTTGCAGAAAAATACCACCCTTTTTCTCAGAAACAAGAAGCCTTATGGCAAGGATACAAACAGAGAATAACAAGAAGCACCCCACATATATCCTATAATCTGTACTTCCCAGTGTTTATTACCATGGCTGTATTGTATTGCTTCTTGGGTTCACCCTCTCCCAGCCCAGCTCTTCTGTAATCTGAGCACAAAAGTTTTAAAGAAAGGCATTTTGTAATCTAGGAATAGTAGCTATCTTGACCTTGTGATGGTGTGCTTAGCACTCCAGTCCGTAGTTGTGAATTTTGGAAGGATATCCTAGGCAAGGCTAAAAGTTCATACGCTGCTATTCAGATGTATTCTGAGAAGCTGTCAAAATCTGTGGCATGGAACCCTGAGAAGGGGAAAAGGGAAAACCCTTCAATGTTCCATTTAAGTGTTTCTGGAAGTTGCTTAGTATAATAAGTGGCTGAGCATCATTGTTCCTAGGTTTGGAGTATGTGAATCTAAATCCCAGCCCTCTCAAAATTTAGCTAAATAATCTTAGCCAAGTTACTCAAGCTCACTAAGGCTCAGCTTCTTTATCTGTAAAATGGGAATAATAGTAAGAGTCTACCTCATACAATTAGTATGAGGGTTAAATAAAGTACTTCCATATGCTCAATAAATTTTGGTCTTGTTTGTTACTGTTATATTAAGAATAATATTAATAATAGTAATAACAATAACAACAGAAATCCCTGGAGCTTAGATAGCTTGCAAGGCTCATGGGCTTTCCAGAGAACTTGACATTAAGACATGAGGATTTTGTTCCTCACCTTGAAGCCTTAACTGGAAACTGGGCTTTGCCTGCGTCTTCATTAAATAGGTATATTCTAGAGCATCAGTGCAAGAGAAAATGTCATTCATATGTCAGCATCCTGGATGCAGGCAGATTGCTTTTACTTATGGGAACTGGGAAGAAAGGAGGTCCCACTCCAGCTGTTAAGCTGAGGGTCAAGTCATGTGGGGTGGAGAGCCTGGAAGAGGACCCTGAGGGTACATGGTCTCATGGTCTTCTTACCTGGAAAAGTCTAACCGAATGAGAGCAGGGAGGCTAGCCTGGCTGCCATGAGCTATGGCATTCCCAGCAGGTGAAGCATCACAATGAAGCCGATAGGGCCAGAGTTTTGAGGATTTTTCTCTGTCCAAGAATTCTCTGGCCCATCTCTCCAATTTGATATGGTTCCTTCCAGACTGGAGGGAACCCTCTCAGAGCCCAGTGTGGGATGGGTCTCGGGGCTCTCTACCTTTGACACAAGTTGCTATTCTGTGCCACAGAGAATAGGGAGCATGTGCTGCATGGCCAATTAGCTTAATAGAATATAACAGAAAAAAAAATAAAGAATATAACAGAATGCTTCAGTTGCTTCTTTCCATACCCTCCACGAGGAAGGTGATCTTCAAGTTACATTCTCATCATCTCCTAGTTCATTCCAATCCCATTATTCTATAATCATACACTTCTAAGTACAGTGATTTTGCTTACCCCTGCCTTCAGATAGGTTTAGACCAGCTGCAATGAACTCTTTCCTGACGGTTTCTATCAATTCCTAGCAGCTCCTGTGCTTATACAGGAACTAGGATTTCAGTTTATCCTGGAGATTCTGAATCCTTTAGACAGACTTCAAACCCTGCCACTTGCAAATCTCTTTGCAAAAGTCCAGAGGGGCAACTCCAAATGCAGTCCCTACATTTCTGGTGTCAAGATCAACCTGATGAGAGCAGTGGTGAGGACAAGTTCAGGGTTCTAAGGAAGCACAGAATGGAGCGGAATCTTGGGGAGGTACGTGACAATGCCAGGATAGGCAGATAAGCCAGGGAGGGAGGCAGGTGAGGGCAGTGGTCTTCTAGGCAGAGGAAAGGAGAGCAAACATGGTTGGGATACAGAGTGTGAAGGGGGGAGGTGGGTCATAGGTGGAATTGAACATGAAAGCTAGGTGTCCCAGGACGGGCACCATGGAAATGAGCAGGTTGGGTGATCTAACTTGTCAGACTATGAGAAACGGGACTGTGGACCATCTTCCATCAGCTTTATTATTTGACATCTTTACTTTTCAAGTCCTCCAGGTGAGAGTTTACAGTGAAAGGAAAACAGGTGACAAAAGTGGAGGAACAAACTGAAAGCAAGGCAAGGGAAGGGGTGTTAGTGCGGGCTCAGTTTAAAGTGTAGAGGGCCACCCCTTCAGAGAGCACTCACGCCCAGGTGTGCCTGTTGGCCATGTCATTGGATGAACTCAGTGCTCCTGAATTGTGCAGGTACATGGACCCATCCCTGGACTCTGTACTGATGGACTCTGCAGCAGCGGTAGCTTTGATCTATATGCAGGTAAGGGTGACTGAGGACTCAAACACCATATGTTACTGACCATTCAGGATTGAAGCCATTGGAAAAAATGTGTGATAGCTAAGAATCCTAGCTCCCTAGAATAGGCAAATTTACAGAGACTGGAAGTACAATATAAGTTATTAGGGGCTCAGGGGCAGGGAGTTATAGTCTAATAGGTACAGAATTTTTGCTAGAGATACTATTAAAAAAAGTAGGTATAGACACTGTTGACAGTTAAGCAACATTCTGAATGTTTTTAGTGCCACTGAATTGTACACTTAAAAATGGTTAAAATGAGGGGCACCTGGGCGGCTCAGTCAGGTAAGTGGCCGAGTCTTGATTTTGGCTCAGGTCATGATCTCAGTGTTGTGGGATAGAGCCCTGTGTCAGGCTCCACGCTCAGCAAGGAATCTGCTTGAGATTCTCCCTCCCTCTCCCTCTGCCTTTCCCCCAGGTAGAGAGAGAGAGAGAAATATTTTTTTTTTAAAAACAAAGGCAAGTGACGGGATGAGCACTGGGTGTTATTCTGTATGTTGGTAAATTGAACACCAATAAAAAATAAATTTATTATAAAAAAAAAAGGCAAGGACAGTGTGGCAGGTTTCCCTTTTATATTCAAAAAGCAAAGGCTCACCTTTGAAGAAACACGAACATTCTGTATTACCTCGTAAACAACAACCAGGGGCTTGCTTTATGTACCCAGACAGGAAGCCCCTCGGTTTCTTACTAAGCTGTATCCAAAAGGACTGCCTCGCCCAGGCCAAGGGGCAGCTGAAGGCAGGAGAAATCACCAAATGCCTCAGAAGTGCAAGTACTGCTGCGTATTTCAGCAGGCGAGGTCGGCATGGCCTGGGCTTGCGCCAGGCACAACTGTCCTACAGCAGGTAGGACAGTTACCTACCTGTCCTTAGGTAGGTAAACACTGCTTACCTGGCAGTGTTTTTACTTAGTGTCCTACAGAATCATGGGGTCAGAATCAGTGGTGCCTTCAGTCTGACAAAGTAGAGCATCATTTACGCCTCTCTCTCCCCCGCTCCCGACTGGACCGCTGGCCTCACGCGGGGACTGTGGCTTTTCCAGTGTGGGGTGGAACACCTGGGTGTGTCGCCAAGCGGACACATGGAGCCCGGCAGCTGGTGTCGATGAGGAGTCGCAGCCCTAATGTCCACTGCTGCTCATGTTACTTTTTAAGAGACCAAGGCGATCTAATAAATCGTCTTCACAAAGCTCTTCTGAATTCTAAGGAGGTAAACCAAAATATCACTTCTTAAGTGTTCAATGTTCACTATTGTAGTTCAATGGCTAGAATATAGTTTTGAGTTCATTTTTTTCTTTTTTCTTTTTATTTAGATTTTATTTATTTATTCATGAAAGACACAGAAAGAGAGAAAGACACAGAGACACAGGCAGGGGGAGAAATAGGCTCCTTGCAGGGAACCCAAGGCGGGACTCGATCCCAGGACCCCAGGACCACAGCCTGAGCCAAAGGCAGATGCTCAACCACTGAGCCATCCAAGCGTTCCTTAGTTCATTTCTTATCATACTTTGATCCTCTGTGATTAAACCCATGTTGCATGAGTTGGGACGTAATTTACCATTTTAAACGTTTGACGAGGCTCATTGCTGTTGTATCCTTGCTATTCTAGTGTGTTATTAGTTGTGTCTGGTCTATGTGATACCACATCCTTGGTGGAGGATGCATCACCTAGTTCGACTATTGTCCTGGTGGGAAATAGTCTTTCTAGCCTGGTTTCCAGGTCCATTGTGGTGAGAAATAGGAGGGGCCAGCATCTTCATAGGAAGTTTATCTGTCTTCATCAAGGAGCTGTAAACCAGAGAGAAATGGACTGTATTTCCTCTGCTTATAGCTTGGGGGGGGGGGTGTGCATCTGTGTGTGGGGGTAGATGGCTTCATGGAAAGCACGCCGAATTCAGTTTCAAAAATGTATTCTGGCCCTTGCTGTGCCGCTGGCTGCCTCTCTGCGTGATCTCGGCCGGCCGCCACTTCATCCTTCTGAACCTAGAACTACAACATCCCCCTGTTAAGCGATGAGATTGAATGAACAATTTCTAAGTTTTCTCTCAGCTTGAATAGACTGTTATTCAAACTGTAGCTGTTTGTCTGGCCAAGTCTTCAAATGAGTATAGTTGGTGTTATAATAATCTGTGCCATTATCATCATTATTCTCATTGTTGGCTCTATCCAGGCAGAGGTACTGAGAATTCAGCCCCAGGGAGTCAGAACCACAATTGCAGCCTCTTTTGAGGAAACTTTTCTCAGCTCCCCTGGAAAGAAAATGCCTCCCTCCCTCTCTGCTCCCCTGGTATTTTGTTTATACCCTCCATTGTAGTGCTTGTCACCCCATCTTGTAAATACTGTTCACGTGCATATTTGCCTAGCTAGATTCTGAATGGCCCAGGACAGAGACTGTCCTGGGAGCTTAGGATGCATGAAGGTGTGAGAAGCAACCATCCTTTTAAAAAGTTAATGCGGAACTCTTATGAGTTCTTCTGATAAATAACGGTGCCATCATAATTAACTACTAAGGGAAACCCTTTGGATTTTTCTAAAGCAGCTGTGCCCCAGGATGTCTTAGGAGCCAAGTGGACTCCCACAACACGTTCCCTTTCTTTTTCTTTTTGAAAATTTGAGTAATATTAACAAAATGGAAGATTGCATATAATTTTCTGAGTTTTCTCAAAAATATTGAGACTTGGTCAATTCTGGGCCTGTATTGCAGCACCACTGGCCAGTATGGTAACTTTATGCAAATTAGAACAAGGGGTCCCTTCTTTCAGGCAGACCTAACCCCGTGTCAGAGCCCATGGCTCAGTGAAGGGAGTGTTGGGTTGACCATTAACCTCCCCAGAGCTCCGTGGCCCTGGCTTTGCTTAGCCATACTTCAACCAGCTGGAGTCAAGAGGCAGATCCCTCCCTCTCCATTTCTCACTGCTGTACCTCTGCAGGGGTGACAGGGATATGTGTGATTGAAGCTCATTAAACCCACGGCTTAGGTGATCTCACTCCATTTAAAAAATTAGGTTCTACATAAGTCTCCAGCAGCCAGTCTTTGGAGAGCCATAGAACTGAGTAGAGCCATTTGTCTAAATCTGACTCTCATTGTTAGAGTGAGGTACTGTATGCTGTGTATTTGATGACTCGTGTGCCCCTAATCAGGGTCAGATCTTTTCAAAGGTGGTGAAACAAAAGCGGTCTGTTCCTGCTGATGTAGGGCATTTAAATCTGTGTCGGAGAGCCCCAGGTCCCCTCACGCTGAATGACATTTCTTCAGTGAGTCCTTACTGTTGTGACTGCCACTACCTTCTTTAGCCATGCGCTCCCTTTGATAACACTGCCCTGAGATAACAGCCCCTTTATAGGACTCTACCAAGTAGAATTCAGGAAAGAAAAAGGCGTTCCCTTTTTCACACCCATATTGATCCCATTCTGGCATGGTGTCTAGGTTCAGTTTTGAGAGTAGTTGGTGATTGGAGGAAAGTCACGGGATGGGTAGTGGCTTACATGCTCAGAGTCAGCGGCTTGGGCAAGGACAGGAGGACTTGGTGCAGCAGCCAGATCATTTTTGTTGTTGTTGTTGTTTCTGAAGTTTTTATTTTTTCACGAGGGACACAGAGAGAGAGTCAGAGACATAGGCAGAGGGAGAAGCAGGCTCCCTGTGGGGAGCGCAATGCAGGACTCAATCCCAGGACCCCAGGATCACGGCATGAGCCAAAACCAGATTCTCAACCACTGAGCCACCCAGGAGCCCCCAAATTGGGGTTTTAGGCCCACGCTTGCCACTTACACTTTTTGGGCCGTCTTGGAAGGCATAACCTCTCTGGACCTCAATTTGCCCATACTACCACACAGAATAGTTTGGAAAAACTCAATAAGAAAACCTATCTAAAACAAGTTCTGAACAAGTATTAGTGATTTTTCTTCTCCTCTCTAAATCCTTTCCCCCCACTCTAAATACCAAAATACTTTATTCAGCTCTTCATTCTCCATTTGGAGATAAGGCATAACCAATAGCAAACACTGAGGGGTGGAACACAAAAACTTGCATTCAGACTAAGGTGTAAATATGTACTTGACAGCTGGCAAAGAATTTTTGAGTGTTTGCTCAGTTATCTTGGACAAGCTACAGCGAGGTGGAAGACTCAGGGTTTTTCCCTTGAGGGGTTAACAGGCTAACTGAAGACCAATGGAAAAATTTTTAAAAATATGATAAATGGAAGCAGCACAAGATAATATACCAGTTTAAACGCCATCAGTTCTGGGGACACCTGGCTGGCTCAGTGGTTGAGCATCTGCCTTTGGCTCAGATTGGAATCCCAGGATCCTGGAATTGAGTCCCACATCGGGTTTCCTGCAGGGAGCCTGCTTCTCCCTCTGCCTGTGTCTCTTCCTCTCTCTGTGTGTCTCTCATGAATAAATAAATAAAATCTTTAAAAAAAAAATAAAATCCGTTCTGTATGGAACTTCCTGTTTTTCTAAACACTTGCTGGCCCCAAATATTGTATATTTTCTTTGCCAAGTGGAGAAGCAAAAGAATAAAAAATAAGAAATTATTGATTTCTAGTGAGGTTGAATATAGATTTGGAATTTGGAATTCCTTTTTGTTAATTGCTGATACATATTCCTTGTTTATATTTTTCCTCTTGTTTTACATAAATAATGCTGACTTTTTCCCACATATGATGCAGTCATTTTCTCTAGTTTGCCATTTACTTCTTAGTTTTGTTCTGGTCTGTTCTCAGGTACAGAAGTTTTATATATTCATGTAATTAAATATCCCTTTATATCTTAAATAAAATATAATATTCCTTACCTCAAGATCAGATATTTTTTCTGATTTTTTTTCTTTTATTTCTTCTTTTCCTTTCTTTCTTTCTTTCTTTCTTTCTTTCTTTCTTTCTTTCTTTTCTTTTTTTTTACATCTAAACCTTTTTCTGGATTTATTTGATTGGGTGGTGTGGGGAAAGAGCTAACTTTAGCTCTCCCAAATGTGGCCAGTTGTCCTCAACCATTGAACAATCTCTTCCTACACCCACTAATTTAAAAAGTAACCTTTATAACATGCAAAACCCTTACATATGTCCACTTGGGTTGGCTGCTATAGCTTTTCATACATGAGTGTGTTTCTGCCAGATTAATTCATTTCTGCAAAGGTTGCTAATCTTACAACTTCTGTCATTTTCAGGCAGTTCAGGACATGGAAAAAGAATGGGCCAAACCCACACAGGTGCAGAGGCAGAAATTAGAGGCTCTCCAGAAAGAAGACAATCAAACAAAGGTAAATCAGATATTGCACCAAGAGAAATCCCTTGGAGGGGAGTTGAAGAAACATATTAGAACTGAGCTGTTTCTTAGTTTATAAAACCCATCAACCACTAAAAATGGGCTTCTTTTAAAAAATGAGAAAAGCATCATTGATTTTTCTGATTATATTATTTAAAGATTCTGAAAAATACAATAGACTGTGGTGAACCCCTGGCCTGGTTCATGTAGACCCTCAGCGTTATTTTTAATGACCACAGAGTATTCTGTCTTAGAGTTATCATTTAGCTAACCAATTTCTGATTATTAGAAATCCAGTGGTTTCCTGCTATAAATCACTTTGGCAGTGAGCACCATGAGGACCAGGACTGTGCCTAATTTATACACACCCTGTGTGTTCCCAACACCTGGTACAGTTCTGAGCTGAAGGTCCCTGAAGACACAGCCAGCATCCTCCATCTTTGAGTACATGTTTTATTGTTTCTTAGAATATATTTATAATCCATTTTTAAAGCTTCCATAAAGATCATACCAATTCACACTCCCCCTGTCCCCAAGCAGTGATGCAAGTCTGACGAACAGGGCACATTTTAATGAAGAAATGGACTGTGCTTCATTGTGTTGTCTTCTTTGCCAGTGTTCACCACTTTGCCAATGTTCACTCATTTATCTTAAACAAAAATGCAAACAAAATTTAGAGGACTCGTTTATACCTAAATTGATACAGAAAATCATTCTTTGGAAGCTCAGATATCTTGAGAATTTTACTGATAGGTAGGATAAAAAAAGAAAAAAGCATATACAGCCATTATTTAATATTTTCCTCCTTGGTATTTCGCCTCAGTGTTGTCATGAAAATTTTGGAGTTCAATTTCAATTATAGTATTTATTTTAATGGATAGAATATTTGGGTATAATCAGATACATCAGCTTCTTTGGATATAATTACAGTTCCAAAGTGCATTTCTACTCCATAAACTTTTTAACTTAATAATTTAGTAAGAAGATTGCTTTTACTATATGCTATACTCTGCTGAAATTTATGTTTGTATTTTTGACACAAAACAAATTTTATTTTCTCTGATGAATTTGTGTATGTGTGTTTCATATCTTTATTTTTATTTTTTTATAAATTTATTTTTTATTGGTGTTCAGTTTGCCAACATATAGAATAACACCCAGTGCTCATCCCATCAAGTGCCCCCCTCAGTGCGCGTCACCCAGTCACCCCCACCCCCTGCCCACCTCCCCTTCCACCACCCCTGGTTCGTTTCCCAGAGTTAGGAGTCTCTCATGTTCTGTCTCCTTTTCTGATATTTCCCACTCATTTTTTCTCCTTTCCCCACTCATAAATGTTTTACCTGATTTTACCATACTATTTGTAATAGTCATTAAAAAAAAAAATTACTGAGTACATGAATTAGATGAAAAAAAAAAAAAAGCTGAACCATGATTCAAATTAACTCTTACTCTCTTGAAGCATCTCAGGATACTGACATAAAACCAGAATTATTTAAGTGTTTATGAAGTTCTTCTCCTGATAATAGATCCAACACATTAACAAGCAATAGTGCTTTACTTTATGTACATGTGCAAGAAAACCTGGAGTTAAAAATGAGTGAAATTAATTTAAAGGAGCAACTAGTTGATCTAAATCACAGGCTAACTACACCCCATAGGCTGCTGTTTTTGTAAATACAATTTTATTGGCACACAGCCACGCTCACTCATTTATGTACTGTCCAAGGCTGCTTTTTGTGCTAGAATGATAGAGGTGAGTAGTTGCAATAGAGACCATATTCCCGCAAAACTGAAAATATTTACTGTATGGCTATTTATAGAAAAGTTTGCCATCCCTTGATCTAAATGAAAACGTACGAACATCCCTTCTCCAGTTATGCATGTTAAATTATCTTTTTCAGGAGTAAGTTTCTTTAAAAAACTAAAACTAATTTTCTTTAAAAAAAAAAAAACTAATTCTTGCAGATTTCTTTTAGTTTGCATATGGTCAGTAACATCGCTGCACTGCTTGTTGAATGACAAACGCCAACAAGTATTTTGAACGGGTTACTAATTTATCACTGACTTTCTAGAGAAATGGAGCTTGACTTTTAAATACTCTTCTCGCTTTTAGAGCATTGCAGCCAAGTTGATTACAAAAAGTTTTTAAAAGTGTTACCAAGCGATAAGATAAAGATCTGTATCATATAATAAATAAGAAACCATTGTAGCAAGAGCTTGAAACTGCTCTGTATGCTGTGTGGCAAAATTACTCAGCCCCCCTAGCTGCATGTAGCATAACTCAGGACCTGTCATTTCTGCTGTTTCCCATTGAGCCAAAGGGAAGCCGGGCAGCTTAATGCCTTTCCGAAGTTGAATGTGTGGGCCACAGCACAATGAGCTGCTACAACGTGTGGCTTGAAGGGACAGGAGCCCCGAACACCTCTCCCACCTTGTAGTAGCAGTCAGCTGTTCCTCCCTTCTCAGGTCTCAGCACGTTTCACTTTTATTTTTTTTTTTATTTTATTTTTTTTTAAAGATTTTATTTATTTATTTATGATAGTCACACACACACACACACACACACACACACACACACACACACACAGAGAGAGGCAGAGACACAGGCAGAGGGAGAAGCAGGCTCCATGCAGGGAGCTCAATGTGGGATTCGATCCCGGGTCTCCAGGATCGCGCCCCAGGCCAAAGGCAGGCTCCAAACCGCTGCGCCACCCAGGGATCCCACGTTTCACTTTTAAAAGAGAATGCTTCATATAGTCTTTGAAAGGATTTGTTTTCCTTCCAAAAAGGATCTAGAAAGTGCCAGGTTGTCACTGAGTGATCTTCTTTCTGATTTAACCATGTGTTAAAGTGAGAACTCCTTTTTCTTCACGCACATCTCACACAGCAACAGGCAGGACCATGGTGAAAGCTGGAAGAACAAGGCAGACATCCAAGCTGATATCAGCTTATTAAAAGGCAATGTTAAGAATAACACTTTGTTACAAAAATGAAAAGCCTGGACTAGAAGCCAGGACAGGATGCCTGGACCACACGTGTGAACTGCAGCTGTCCTCTGTTCTTAAGCCAAGTCAGAAACAGAGCAAAAGGGGGCACCTGGGTGGCTCAGTCAGTTAGGCACCCGACTCTTGATTTCCGCTCAGATCATGATCTCAGGGTTGTGAGACTGAGTCCTGCATTGGGCTGGAGGTTGCTTAGGATTCTCTCTTTCTCTGCCCTTCCCTCCCTTAAAAAAAAAAAAAAAAAAAAAAAAAAAAAAAAGGAAAAGCTAAACCTTAACAGTCACATAAAGGTGTACCCTTGACATTTTTGAGCTGTCTATAACTAGACTTAGAAAGCAGACTCGCTCTCTCATTTCATTGCCATTTGTAAAATCTCTTCCTTTGACAATTCATACCATCATCATATAAAGCAGGCTGTAAAAATTAACTACTTTATTCCTACATAGACCTCAGCTTAGTTTTTTAAAAAGTAGCTGCTTCTTTCTTTCTTTCTTTTTCTTTCTTTCTTTCCTTTCTTTCCTTTCTTTCCTTTCTTTCTTTCCTTTCTTTCTTTCCTTTCTTTCTTTCCTTTCTTTCCTTTCTTTCTTTCCTTCTTTCTTGAGACTGCATATCCAACATGGGGCTTGACTCAACGATTCTGAGATCAAGAGTCACATGCTCTACCAACAAAGCCAGCCAGGCACCCCAGCAGCACCCCAACAGCATTTTATCTATTTATTAAAATGTTTATTTATAAAAAATATTTATTTATTTATTTAATTGAGACAGTGTGCAAGGAGGAGAGAGAGAGATGGTTGGGGGACGGGGGAGCAGCAGAGAGAGCTCCCTCTGTACTGAGCATGGAGCCGATGCAGAGTTCAATCCCAGGACCCTGAGATCATGACCTGACCGGAAACCAAAAATCGGATGCTTAACCAATTGAGCCACCCAGGCACCCCCCCAAACAGCATTTTAAATGTACACATTTTGTTTATTTTGCTATTTTTAATCTGCTGCGATAGACTCCTATCTACTCATTTGATTCACTCTATTCTTCTCCATTTATCATTCTCTCACTGAATATTTTTGTTCCCACTGTGTACCAAGCACTGTAACAGGAGCAGAGACACAATGGTGAATGAGACAGAAATGGTTCGACCCTGGCAAGACACACCATGAACTTCCCTAGGCCTTATTGTCAGGGAGCATAAGGGACATTGTCTTCATGTGAATCATCCAGAAGAAAAAGGCGCTTTGACTGTGGCTTAATTCCATGTGTTCTAGTAGAATGACAATAGCTTCTAACATAAGGTTGTCACCTTTTTCAAGTAGTCTTTTGCTTCTTTTGCCCTACCTTTACCCCCGGAGCAGTTTTTGGAGCTATCCCAAGAGGTACGGCACTATGGGTTCTTGCAGCTGGATCCCTGTACCTGTGACTACCCGGAACCCGGCTGCAGGGCCGTCCTTTCTGTTGGCAATAATGAGATCAGCTGCTGCATAACCCTGCCTGGTAACCAGACCCAGGAAATCATTTTCCAGATGAACAGAGTGAAGTGCTGGCAGGTCACTTTCCTTGTGAGTATCTTGGCACTTTGCCTTACCTATGATTTAAAATCTCTACCCATAGTGTAAAAATCCTATTGACTTTGGATGACAAAGTTGGCAGTAGCGAGAATGATCTGCCATTTGCATCACAACCTTGAGCGGACTGGCATCTAGGCCACGTTAAGCATCACCTAATGGTAAAACCTGTCTATTGTCTGGTATGAGTGTCCCATCCATATCAGTAGACACCCATCTCCCCACTTTACAGCAACAGACTTCTCTACTGCTTGAAGGGTGGCTATAGTAATAGGGCACAGTGAAACAAAGACTACTGTTTACTGAGTACTTACTACATACTCAGTATTGACTAGATCTCTACCCTTGGAAACTGGACACTGAACAGTAGAGCTCTCCTTAAGGATCATACTTACATTGCCATCTCCTCCCAGAGGAAACCCCATGATCAGATGTGTTGAGTGGCTGCTTTGGATCAGACGCTGTTCTGGCACTGCCACATCTATTATTTAATTAAATTCTTGCAGTAACTCAGGGAGCTAAGTGGGATTATCCCCTTTATACAAGAAACTGAGGTTAACTAGTAGAGGACAAATTCTGTTAGAACAGCCATGACCCCCCAGTTGCTAAATCCATGGAATCCATGGGGACTTTTTAGCTGGCACAATACTAGACCTCCCTGTGGCATTCAGTGTTGTCAACCATTTCCTCCTTCTCAGAATTCCCTCCCCTTTCTCCCCTGTCCTTTTTGAGCTTCCTCTTCCTCTGAGCATTTCTGAAGGCTCATTTCTCCTGGGGTTCCATTTGCATCTTTCCTCTACATATTCTCTTGAATCAGTCGCCTACATCCCTGTCAAAAGGTCCAGTATTTCTTAATGCTGGATTGTCTACACCGCATGTCTCACAGACATCCCAAACTTAGCCTTTTCCCAAACCAAACTCATCCTCACCCTCTCGGGATCTCCCCCACTGTGTTCCCTGATTTTAATCTTGACATTATCAGCATATGACTTCAGTCTTTGAAACTTATGGGAACTCGTTTTATGGCCCCAAATCTGGTCTATCTTGGTAAGTGTTCCACATACACTTGAGAAGAATGTGTATGTGTATTCTTCTATGATTGGGTGCAGTATTCTTTAAGTTGAGCAGTTGAGAGCGTTCAGATCTCCTGAAACCTTATACATTTTCTCCTTGTTCCATCAGTTACTGAAAGAAGACGAATTTTAAACCTTAAAACCTAATTGTGGGTTTGTCTATTTCTTTGAGGTTCAGTTTTCCCCCTTCTTTTCCTTCCTTCTTTTGATTAGGCATTTTGAACCCATTTATTTACACCATTGTTTTTTTTTTTTTTTTGGTATGCCCTTTCATTTATTTTCAGTTACTTTAGACTTTATTATGTACTTCTTGTGAACTTATTACATTCCACTTTCAATTTTTATATCACTTCATAAAAAAATGTAAAAACAATGTATTTCTATTTTCCCTTTTGTGATATTTATTGCCATATTTCTACATATATAAGCCTCCTGCTACATTGTAATTATTTTTTCTTTTAAACAGTTGATTATTTTTAGTTAAACTTTTAGTTTTGATGTAACTGTAGGTTCCCATGTAGTTAGAAGAAATGGTACAGAAATCCTGGGTACACATCACCCACTTTTCTCCAATTGTTATATCTTGCAAACTTATAGCACAACATCAACACCAGAATGTTGGCATTGGTACAAGCAATGTTTTCATCATCCGAAGAACCTGTCATATCAGCCTTTATAGCTGTGCCCACTTTCTCTTGTCACACCTCTTGTTAGCCCCAAGGAACCACTCCTTGTGTCATTTCAGGAGTGTTGTGTAAAATTTTTGAAAGTGATGGATATATTCATTATTTTTATTGTGGTCCTGGTGATGTAGGAAAGACATTAGGGTTTGAAGCCGATGGCTAAGAATTCTTGAGATGTCTTTGGAGCAAAAAGGTGGTTTTTATTAAAGCACGGAGACAGGACCCGTGGGCAGAAAGAGCTGTACTGGGGTCATGGGAAGTGGCCCATTATGTACTTTCAAGATAGGAGGGGTTAGGGATAGCATAAGACTCTAAGGAATTTTGGAAGCAAGTTTTCCAGGACCTTGAGGGGGCTAGATATTGTTAGGAAAAGGTCATTTGTTACCATCTAATAAAACCTGGGCCATGAGACCCTTCAGACATATATCTGTGGGTCATATACTTGGAGGATGATTGCCAACTTGTATCTTTGGGGTGGGTAGATACAAAGAAAATTTCCAAAGGAATTATTACATGTTAAAGTAGACTTACAGGAATCTGGGAATCAGACTAAGGTTGCCTTTTGCCCTTAGCAAAGTATTAACATCGAGGCAGTTGAGTCCGTAGAGGAAGGTCACTCTGCCTGTTTCAAGGACTGTAGGCAGTAAGGATATTAATAATTTTTCTTCTGCCTTTGTTTCCATATAAATGATTTCATGAATGTATGCATATGTCTGAACTCATCAAATTGTATACATTAAATATGTGCAGGTTTTTTTTTACATCAATTATACCTCAAGAAAACTGTTTAAAAAAAAACAGAAACATTCCTAAAACAAGGTTATATATTGATCAGTTGATGAAATATTGTGACTAGAGGTTTGCAGGAATGTAACCTTGCATTTCCCTGGAAATGTCCAGTAGTGCAGTGTTTGTAGTGACTTTACAGAACACGACTGCTGTGAATAATAAGAATTGGCTGCATTTAGGAGGCAAAAACATAAATAAAAACAAGGGGTTGACTAAAAATGTTCTATAAATGGAATCAGATGTAGCCTTTAGGATTGGCTTTTTTTACTCAGCATAACTCTCTGGTAGTTCATTCAGGTTGTTGTTTATATTAGTAGTTTGGTTCTTTTTATTGCTGAGCAGTATTCCATGGCATGGAAGGAAGATTTATTTAACCACTCACTGAGTGAAAGATACCTGGTTGTTTCCAGTTTTTAGTTATTATGAATAAAGCTCCTATAAATATTTATACATATGTTTTGGAGCACAAATCTGCATTTCTCTGGCATAAATGTTCAGAAGTACAATTGCTGGGTTACATGGAAGTTGCATGCTTAGTTTTTTAAGAAACTGCTAAACAGCTTTCAAGAGTGGCTGTGCTAATTTCCGTTCCCACCAGGGATGCATGAGTGATCCAGTTTCTCTGCATCCTCATCAGCATTTGGTGTTGTCACTGTTTTTTTAGTTTAGTCATTCTGTAAGTGTGGGATGGTATTTTTTAAAGATTTCATTTATTAAAAAAAATTAAAAAAAAAGAAAAAGAAAAAAAAAGATTTCATTTATTCATGAGAGGCAGAGACCAGGCAGAGGGAGAACCAGGCTCCCTGCGGGAAGCCTGATGTGGAACTTGATCATAGGACCCTGGGATCAAGCCCTGAACCGAAGGCAGATAGATGCTCAATCACTGAGCCGTGTCTCTGAGGCATCTCTCACTCTGCAGTTTTTCATCCTCCTAACAGGATCTTGTGCAAAGCAAAAGTTTTTAATTTTGATGAATTCTAATTCATCAGTTTTTCCTTTTATAGATTGTGCTTTAGTGTCGAGACTAAGAACTCTTTGCCAAACCCTAGATCCTAAAGATTTTTTTCTTAGAGTTTTTCCCTAAAGGTTTTACAGTTATAGGTCATACATTTAAGTCCATGATTCATTCTGAGTTAATTTTCATGTAGGGTGTGAAAGACAGCACGACATTCCCTTTTTTGCATGTGGAAATCTACTTGCTCCAGCACTATTTGTTGCAAATCCTGTCCTTTAACTGAATTGCTTTTATACCTTTGTCAGATATCAGTTGGGCATATTTGTGTGGATTTATTTCTGGATTCTCTCTCCTCTTCTATGATGCATGTATCTATCCCTTCACCAGTACTACACAGTCATTCCCTTCCTTTGTAACAGCTTTATCAAGATATAATTCACATACCATACAATTGATTTACATAAAGCATATAATTCAGGGGCATTTAGCACATTCACAGAGTTTTGCATCCATCACCACAATCAATTTTAGAATACTCTCATCATCTCAGAAAGAAGCCCCGTATCCCTTAGCTCATATGTATTCCCCCATTCCTACTAGCCCTAAGAAGCCACTAATCTGCTTGTCTTTACAGATTTATCCATGCTGAACATTTCATGATTAATGGAGTCATACATGATCTTTGTGACTGGCTTTCTTTACTTAGCATAACGTTTCCAAGGTCCACTCTTATCGTAGCATGTATTAACACTTTATCTTTTTCATGGCCAAATAATATTTTGTTGTATGGATATACAAAATTTTGTTTATTTATTCATTCATTTTTTTAATATTTTATTTATTTATTCATGAGAAACAGAGAGAGAGAGAGGCAGAGACACAGGCACAGAGAGAAGCAGGCTCCATGCAGGGAGCCTGACGTGGGACTCGATCCCGGGTCTCCAGGATCACGCCCTGGGCTGAAGGCAGATGCTCAACCGCTGAGCCACCCAGGTGTCCCTATTTATTCATTCATTAATGAACACTTGGGTTGTTTCTATCTTTCAATTGTTGCGAGTTACGCTGCTATGAACATTTGTATACGAGTTTTTGTGTGGACATAGGTTTTCATTTCTCTTGGGTATATGATTAGGAGTGAAATTACTGGTACCATGGTGGTAATTCTATTTTTAACTTTGTGAGGAACTTCTAGACTATTTTCCAAATAGTCTGCTCCTCCATTTTATGTGCCCACCAGCAGCGTATGAGGGTTCTTCCCACACATGCACAGATCGTTATTCAGCCAAAGATCTGAAAAGCGCTCTCTGGAGCTCTGAACTCTACATAAAAGTCCTTGTCTGTGGTCTTCTGCCCCACAAATTCTAAACTCAACTTCCTCAAACTTTGATCTCTTTCTCTTCAGCTTGGCAAGACCTCTGGGCTTTATTTGGGTTCACTGGTCCTGCACTGTATCCTGGAAAACTCCTCCAGGCAGTAAACTAGGTAACTCTAGGGCTCACCTCATTTGTTTGCCTTCTCGCTCAGTGTCTGAGAACAGCTGTTTTTCAGTTCATTTTTTACTCTGATGCTGCCAGATGAAGATTTCTAAAATATAAAGCTAATTATTATTCAGCTTTTAAAATCAGTTAATGCATGCCTATTGTTCTCAAATGAAGTTCAGACTCCTTAACTTACCTTTAAAACCTGTAACAGCTAAGTGCTCTTTGGTGGCCAGCAATAGAAAGCAACACTTCTGGCTCTAGTGAAAACGGGATATTTATTGGAAGGGTATGGAATACCCACTGACTTAAAGGAAGGCAGAAGCAGAGGCTTAGGAAAGTCAAGAACCAAAGGAGCTCAAGGTTTCTAGGAAACAAGGAATTCTTTATCAGGACCTGCTCTTTGGATCTCTTCATTCTGGAATCAAATAAGGGGCATAGAGGGCATCTATCCTATTGGCCTGAACTTGGGTCGTATGCCCCACCCCCTCCAGGAGGGTAGCATTCACTGATAGTCCTACCTACCTACATGGACCCAGTGGAAGGCAGAAGGTTTTCCCAAGGACATTTGAGACTCCATTACTGGGAAAAAGAGGGATAGCTGCTGTATAGCAAAAATCAAAGCTGCTTCCTACAGAGCCCTCAGGATCTGGCCCCATGCTGCCTTTCTGAACTTCTTCACTCACTGCCCTGCCTGACTTGCAGCCCGTGCTTTAGCCACACTCAATCCCTTGCCACATCTCCACTGTGCCAGGTCCTCTTGTACCTCAATGCATTTGCACTTGTTATTTCTCCTACCAGGAACCACTTGTCACCACCCCTGCCTCCACCCCCCTCCAAAAAACCCACAACAACAAACTTGGAAAATGTCTACTCCTGCTGCTCAGATACCACCCCCCTTAGGAGGCCTGCTTTACCCTCCTAGTCTGGATTAGGTGCCCACTTACCTCCTTCCATAGACCTGTTTGCTTCCCTTTAATACTTATCATACCAAACTGGTGACTTAATTTCATAGGCCTTCATAGACCAATAGCTTCTTGGGCATACTAACAGGATCACTTGTTTTGGTGTTTTGCCCAGCACTTAATAGTCACTTCAATTTCTATTGGATATCAAATAATATCTTTTCTCTGTAGGGGAGTCTGCTGGATATGGATGGACCCCAGAGAACTCTCAACCAGAACTTAGAGCTCAGATTTCAGTATAGTGAAGATAGCCGCTGGCAGTGGTTTGTTATTTACACCAAACAGGTGAGTTATCAGGGCAGAGCATGAGAACCAGTGCTGAAATGCCCTCTTGCTTGCTAGGATGAACATAACACATTACCCTAACCCAACAGGAGCAGAGTACTAGAATATGATATACACTTTCTTTTTTGACCTATAATACTGTTTTTTGTTGTTGTTGTTTATTTTTCATTTTGTTTTATTTGACTAGTAGTCACCAGAGCCTTTGTATCAATTAGATATGAATTGAGTTACTAAATAACAAGACTCAATAATGACTTAGTCCAAAGGTTCTTGAACTTTTTCTCAAAGGGCCAGATGGTAAATATTTTATTTTATTTATTTATTTTTTAATTTATTTTTTATTGGTGTTCAATTTACTAACATACAGAATAACCCCCAGTGCCCGTCACCCATTCACTCCCACCCCCCGCCCTCCTCCCCTTCTACCACCCCTAGTTCATTTCCCAGAGTTAGCAGTCTTTACGTTCTGTCTCCGTTTCTGATATTTCCCACACATTTCTTCCCCCTTCCCTTATTTTCCCTTTCACTATTATTTATATTCCCCAAATGAATGAGAACATATAATGTTTGTCCTTCTCCGACTGACTTACTTCACTCAGCATAATACCCTCCAGTTCCATCCACGTTGAAGCAAATGGTGGGTATTTGTCATTTCTAATAGCTGAGTAATATTCCATTGTATACATAGACCACATCTTCTTTATCCATTCATCTTTCGTTGGACACCGAGGCTCCTTCCACAGTTTGGCTATCGTGGCCATTGCTGCTAGAAACATCGGGGTGCAGGTGTCCCGGCGTTTCATTGCATTTGTATCTTTGGGGTAAATCCCCAACAGTGCAATTGCTGGGTCGTAGGGCAGGTCTATTTTTAACTGTTTGAGGAACCTCCACACAGTTTTCCAGAGTGGCTGCACCAGTTCACATTCCCACCAACAGTGTAAGAGGGTTCCTTTTTCTCCGCATCCTCTCCAACATTTGTGGTTTCCTGCCTTGTTAATTTGCCCCATTCTCACCGGTGTGAGGTGGGATCTCATTGTGGTTTTGATTTGTATTTCCCTGATGGCAAGTGATGCAGAGCATTTTCTCATGTGCATGTTGGCCATGTCTATGTCTTCCTCTGTGAGATCTCTGTTCATGTCTTTTGCCCATTTCATGATTGGATTGTTTGTTTCTTTGGTGTTGAGTTTAATAAGTTCTTTATAGATCTTGGAAACTAGCCCTTTATCTGATATGTCATTTGCAAATATCTTCTCCCATTCTGTAGGTTGTCTTTGAGTTTTGTTGACTGTATCCTTTGCTGTGCAAAAGCTTCTTATCTTGATGAAGTCCCAATAGTTCATTTTTGCTTTTGTTTCTTTTGCCTTCGTGGATGTATCTTGCAAGAAGTTACTATGGCCGAGTTCAAAAAGGGTGTTGCCTGTGTTCTTCTCTAGGATTTTGATGGAATCTTGTCTCACATTTAGATCTTTCATCCATTTTGAGTTTATCTTTGTGTATGGTGCAAGAGAGTGGTCTAGTTTCATTCTTCTGCATGTGGATGTCCAATTTTCCCAGCACCATTTATTGAAGAGACTGTCTTTCTTCCAATGGATAGTCTTTCCTCCTTTATCGAATATTAGTTGCCCATAAAGTTCAGGGTCCACTTCTGGATTCTCTATTCTGTTCCACTGATCTATGCGTCTGTTTTTGTGCCAGTACCACACTGTCTTGATGACCACAGCTTTGTAGTACAACCTGAAATCTGGCATTGTGATGCCCCCAGATATGGTTTTCTTTTTTAAAATTCCCCTGGCTATTCGTGGTCTTTTCTGATTCCACACAAATCTTAAAATAATTTGTTCTAACTCTCTGAAGAAAGTCCATGGTATTTTGATAGGGATTGCATTAAACGTGTATATTGCCCTGGGTCACATTGACATTTTCACAATATTAATTCTGCCAATCCATGAGCATGGAATATTTTTCCATCTCTTTGTGTCTTCCTCAATTTCTTTCAGAAGTGTTTTATAGTTTTGAGGGTATAGATCCTTTACATCTTTGGTTAGGTTTATTCCTAGGTATCTTATGCTTTTGGGTGCAATTGTAAATGGGATTGACTCCTTAATTTCTCTTTCTTCAGTCTCATTGTTAGTGTATAGAAATGCCACTGACTTCTGGGCATTGATTTTGTATCCTGCCACGCTACCGAATTGCTGTATGAGTTCTAGCAATCTTGGGGTGGAGACTTTTGGGTTTTCTATGTAGAGTATCATGTCATCGGCGAAGAGGGAGAGTTTGACTTCTTCTTTGCCAATTTGAATGCCTTTAATGTCTTTTTGTTGTCTGATTGCTGAGGCTAGGACTTCCAGTACTATGTTGAATAGCAGTGGTGAGAGTGGACATCCCTGTCTTGTTCCTGATCTTAGGGGAAAGGCTCCCAGTGCTTCCCCATTGAGAATGATATTTGCTGTGGGCTTTTCATAGATGGCTTTTAAGATGTCGAGGAATGTTCCCTCTATCCCTACACTCTGAAGAGTTTTGATCAGGAATGGATGCTGTATTTTGTCAAATGCTTTCTCTGCATCCAATGAGAGGATCATATGGTTCTTGGTTTTTCTCTTGCTGATATGATGAATCACATTGATTGTTTTACGGGTGTTGAACCAGCCTTGTGTCCCAGGGATAAATCCTACTTGGTCATGGTGAATAATTTTTTTAATGTACTGTTGGATCCTATTGGCCAGTATCTTGTTGAGAATTTTTGCATCCATGTTCATCAGGGATATTGGTCTGTAATTCTCCTTTTTGGTGGGGTCTTTGTCTGGTTTTGGAATTAAGGTGATGCTGGCCTCATAGAACGAATTTGGAAGTACTCCATCTCTTTCTATCTTTCCAAACAGCTTTAGGAGAATAGGTATGGTTTCTTCTTTAAACGTTTGATAAAATTCCCCTGGGAAGCCATCTGGCCCTGGACTCTTGTGTCTTGGGAGGTTTTTGATGACTGCTTCAATTTCCTCCCTGGTTATTGGCCTGTTCAGGTTTTCTATTTCTTCCTGTTCCAGTTTTGGTAGTTTGTGGCTTTCCAGGAATGCGTCCATTTCTTCTAGATTGCCTAATTTATTGGCGTATAGCTGTTCATAATATGTTTTTAAAATCGTTTGTATTTCCTTGGTGTTGGTAGTGATCTCTCCTTTCTCATTCATGATTTTATTAATTTGAGTCTTCTCTCTCTTCTTTTTAATAAGGCTGGCTAATGGTTTATCTATCTTATTAATTCTTTCAAAGAACCAACTCCTGGTTCTGTTGATCTGTTCCACAGTTCTTCTGGTCTCGATTTCGTTGAGTTCTGCTCGAATCTTTATTAACTCCCTTCTTCTCTTGGGTGTAGGATCTATTTGCTGTTTTTTCTCTAGCTCCTTTATGTGTAAGGTTAGCTTTTGTATTTGAGTTCTTTCCAGTTTTTGAATGGATGCTTGTATTGCGATGTATTTCCCCCTCAGGACTGCTTTTGCTGCATCCCAAAGATTTTGGATGGTTGTATCTTCATTCTCATTAGTTTCCATGAATCTTTTTAATTCTTCCTTTATTTCCTGGTTGACCCTTTTATCTTTTAGCAGGATGGTCCTTAACCTCCATGTGTTTGAGGTCCTTCCAAACTTCTTGTTGTGATTTAGTTCTAATTTCAAGGCATTATGGTCTGAGAATATGCAGGGGACGATCCCAATCTTTTGGTATCAGTTCAGACCCGATTTGTGACCCAATATGTGGTCTATTCTGGAGAAGGTTCCATGTGCGCTTGAGAAGAATGTGTATTCAGTTGAGTTTGGATGTAAAGTTCTGTAGATATCTGTGAAATCCATCTGGTCCAGTGTATCATTTAAAGCTCTCGTTTCTTTGGAGATGTTGTGCTTAGAAGACCTATCGAGTATAGAAAGAGCTAGATTGAAGTCACCAAGTATAAGTGTATTATTATCTAAGTATTTCTTCACTTTGGTTAATAATTGATTGATGTATTTGGCAGCTCCCACATTCGGGGCATATATATTGAGGATTGTTAAGTCCTCTTGTTGAATAGATCCTTTAAGTATGATATAGTGTCCCTCTTCATCTCTCACTACAGTCTTTGGGGTAAATTTTAGTTTATCTGATATAAGGATGGCTACCCCTGCTTTCTTTTGAGGACCATTCGAATGGTAAATGGTTCTCCAACCTTTTATTTTCAGGCTGTAGGTGTCCTTCTGTCTAAAATGAGTCTCTTGTAGACAGCAAATAGATGGGTCCTGCTTTTTTATCCAGTCTGAAACCCTGCGCCTTTTGATGGGGTCATTAAGCCCGTTCACATTCAGAGTTACTATTGAGAGATATGAATTTAGTGTCATCATGATAACTGTTCAGTCCTTGTTTTTGTGGACTGTTCCACTGAACTTCTTCTTAAAGGGGAATTTTAAGAGTCCCCCTTAAAATTTCTTGCAGAGCTGGTTTGGAGGTCACATATTCTTTTAGTTGCTGCCTGTCTTGGAAGCTCTTTATCTCTCCTTCCATTTTGAATGAGAGCCTTGCTGGATAAAGTATTCTTGGTTGCATGTTCTTCTCATTTAGGACCCTGAATATATCCTGCCAGCCCTTTCTGGCCTGCCAGGTCTCTGTGGAGAGGTCTGCTGTTACCCTAATACTCCTCCCCATAAAAGTCAGGGATTTCTTGTCTCTTGCTGCTTTAAGGATCTTCTCTTTATCTTTGGAATTTGCAAGCTTCACTATTAAATGTCGAGGTGTTGAACGGTTTTTATTGATTTTAGGGGGGGATCTCTCTATTTCCTGGATCTGAATGCCTGTTTCCCTTCCCAGATTAGGAAAGTTTTCATCTAGAATTGTTCAAATACATATTCTGGCCCTCTGTCCCTTTCGGCGCCCTTGGGAACCCCAATTAAACGTAGGTTTTTCTTTCTCAGGCTGTCGTTTATTTCCCTTAATCTATCCTCATGGTCTTTTAATTGTTTGTCTCCTTTTTCCTCAGTTTCCCTCTTTGCTATCAACTTGTCTTCTATGTCACTCACTTGTTCTTCCACCTCGTTAACCCTCGTCGTTAGGACTTCTAGTTTGGATTGCATCTCATTCAATTGATTTTTAATTTCTGCCTGATTAGCTCTAAATTCTGCAGTCATGAAGTCTCTTGAGTCCTTTATACTTTTTTCTAGAGCCACCAGTAGCTGTATAATAGTGCTTCTGAATTGGCTTTCTGACATTGAATTGTAATCCAGATTTTGTAACTCTGTGGGAGAGAGGATTGTTTCTGATTCTTTCTTTTGAGGTGAGGTTTTCCTTCTAGTCATTTTGCTCAGTGCAGAGTGGCCAAAAGCAAGTTGTATTGGGAAAAAGAGAAAAAGAGAGGAGAGAAAGAAGGAAAGAAAAGAGAAAGAGAAAAAAAAAGGGAAGAAAAAAAAGAAGAAAAAGAGAAAGAAAAAGAAAGGAGAAAAAAAAGGGGGTGGGGGAAGGAAACAAATCAAAAAGCAAAACAAAACAAAACAAAACAAAACAAAACAAAAAAGAACCACCGGGGAGTATCTTCTGATTCTGTCTACTTTAAGTCCCTTGGCTTCTCCTGGAAGTTGTCTGTCCAGCTGGTGTTCTGGGGGAGGGGCCTGCTGTGCTGATTTCAGGTGTTAGCAGTTGGGGGAGCTGCTGTGCCCCTGCCTGGTGCAGGGCTCAGTGGGGGTTGTTTACCTCGTGAGGCCGCAGGAGGAACAGCCCCAGTGGCGGGGCAGCTCTGGAGCCCTGGAGTCAGCTCCGGCAGGAACTCCGTCTGCAGGGCCTGGAGTCTCCGGGCGGGGCCGCTGATCTGCTCAGCTGGGGCAGGAGCGTCCTCGCTGTCCTGGGCCCTCCCGGCCTCTGCCTGTCCCGGGGGAGGCGGGATCCTGGGCTGTGTCCCGGCGCCCTGGGCTCCGGAGCCTGCGCTGGTGGATTCGCGCTCCCGGGCCGCGCAGCCCCTTCCGCGGAGCTGCCGCCCAAGCCCCTCCGAGCTGCTCCTGGAACCGCGCAGCCCCCTCCGCACGGAGCCTCTTCCTCTGCCCGAGCCCCTCCGAGCTGCTCCCGGGGCCGCGCAGCCCCCTCCGCGGAGCCGCCGCCCGAGCCCCTCCGAGCTGCTCCGGGTCCCGCCGGTCCCGCCGGTCCCGCCGTGGGCGCTGCAGCCCTTAGGGAGCTCGGCGCACTGTCCCGGGGCGCAGGTGCCTGTTAGTGTCCCCGGGAGCCCGAGGGCATCCCCGCCCTCCTGGGTCCTGCTCCACCTCCCTGGAGCCCCTTTCCGCCCGGGAAGGTCGGTGCAGCTCCTGCTCCTCCGGGACGGGGCTCTCCTGTCCTGGGGACACTCGCCCCGGCCTCAGCCCGGCTCCTCGCGGGCCCCTCCCCCTCGGAGGCCTTTGTTTTTTTCTCTTTCCCCGTCTTCCTACCTTGATAGAAGCGCGAACTCTTCTCACTGTAGCATTCCAGCTGGTCTCTCTTTCAATCTCAGGCCAAATTCGTAGATTTTTAGGATGATTGGAAGGTTATCTAGGTAATTTGGTGGGGACAGATGATTTGGGGACCCTACTCTTCCTCCATCTTGCCCCTCCCCAGATGGTAAATATTTTAGTTCTGGGGTCCATGTGGTCTCTGTTGCAACCACCCAATTCTGTTGTGGTAGCGCAAAAATAGCCACAGACAATCTGTGAACAAATGATTATAGCTGTTTTCCAGTAAAAATTTGTAAAAACAAGTAAAGGGTTGGATTTATTGACCTCTAACTTAGACAATACAGATTTTTATCTCACTTAATAAGAATACTGGAAGTAGATGATTGACATCCCTTTGGTGTGGAAGGCAAAAGCTTTGCCTCAGAAGCCCCCAGTAGACTTTCCATTATGTCTCATTGGCCAAGACTGAGTCACATGACCACTCCTAGCTCAAGGCAGTCTGGGAATCAAGTATTTAGGAAAAAAGAACAGAATTCATGATCAACTTAGAGTAGGCATGAGCTGGGCACTTTGTCATCAGACAAAATCAAGGTTCTATTAGGAGAGGAGGGATTGCTGGACACCAAACTATTTCGGTCTTCCATTGGTTTATAAAGTTGGAATAAAAGTTTTTTAAAAAAAAGATTCAATTTTCTAAACACCAAATTCAGCTGAAAAATTCTATGAACGAATTCAAGCAACTTCAAATTGAAATCAAAATTGCAGATGTTCTAAAACAAAACCAAAATATCAAAGTAATCTTTGTGTCAGCATTTCATTCAGCTTAAGTCGCTGGTGATCACACTAAGTTCCTTTGAGCATTCTGGCTCAGGTAACCAAAGCTCCCCGAAACTCTCTACTTTTAGTATAGGTACAATCATGAGGTAATAGATACCAAGGTCCTCTGAAAAACACAGAGTGCTAAACCAAATTCTAGGTTAAAGAAATGGGCCGTCAGGTTCACCTTGAATATGAAACACCCTTAGGGAAATGGTAGGATGGTTTGCAGTCACTTGGAGAGATGCAGATAGATTTTGGCAGTGAAACCACCTACCCTTGCCCAGAATGCTAAATTCAGTAGTTAAATTTTATTATGGTCCTTTAGTCTGTACCAAATGAGTTTAAGCCACTATAGAGAGTGCAATAAACATTCTTTTAAAGGATTCCTGGTAAGGTCTTATTTCCTTTGGAGTGTGGGTTTATTGATATGTACCCGAAGAGCTACTTCTGCAAAATGCAGAAGTATGGCTTGTGTGCCTTTCAAGTACAAATGAGGGCTTGGACCCCAATATTTTCTAAACCCTTTCTTTAAACAATGGCTCAGTGCCTTTATATTGAAGGAACCTTACCTGGTTCATAGCCAAGTCTTAACCTACATATCTCTGTACATTGTATAAGAATATGGATCCAGTCCACATCTTGGGGGGCATTATTAAACACCTTTCCTAGCTTTATCAATGCTGGTTATGTGGTTTAACTATTTCATACCCTGGTTTTGTGTAGGTTCTATATATGCAGAGATGAACAGGGTTAGTTCTTAGCTAAACCAAGAAATCAAAATTTGTTTTTGTGTGTAAATCCCACATCTTCTATTCTTTCCCTATTGGTAGTAGTGCCTTTCTTCTACCTGCTTTCTCTCCCCTTAAATAAAATAAATTCCTGTCAAGTCTACAGCCCTGCAAGACTTTGAGATGGCTACCTATATGTAGCCATTCTCCCTCTAGTTCTACTTTCTATGTCCTACCCTCCACAATCCCAACCTGGATTTTCTCTTTCCTTTCTCCTCCTCTCCATCACCCCTTCCCTTCAGTGCGGTATATAAGTTTATATGGTATCAATTTATGCTATAAATTTATAGTAATGTCCTATAGCCTCAAGCTTTGAGCTTTAGTTGTCTCAAATGTTAGTAGGGCGAAAAGAGAAATATGCAAGCCAAGAATTGAGAGCAAGACAAAGGAGAGAGAGGTTGAATGGGAAAGGAGCAAGTGGGTAAATTGTAGGAAACCTTAAATTGGGACATGGAGTGAAGATCCTGGAAAAAAGGAAACCCCAGCTTTTGTTTAGTAGGGTGTCTGCTGTGTATCCTGGCACCAACAGTGATGAGCCAACAAAAAGCCACAGATGATATCAGGGGCAACCATCAGTCTTAAAAGTGAATGATTAAAGATACCATAAAAACCAGAAAGTGATGAAAAACCATTTTTTTTTAGTTCAGTAAAAGCCATAAGGTGCTAATATACCCTTTCAAACAGGTTACCATTTATGCCTAGTAATAGGTCTCTCAATAATTATGCATACAATTAAATGTAAGGTCAATCATCATCGGTTGATTTGATTAGTCAGGGTTTTTACAAAGTTATTTGTTGCTTGTAAAACAGCCTCTTACAAAGTAACAGGAAAAATAGGAAGGGAAGTTTTAAGAGGGAAAAAGATAGTAAATGTAACGAGTTCTCTGTCTTTTTAAAAATTGACTGTAAGTACATCCATCTAATTGAGAAAATATATGGGTACTTGCTAATTGCATCTTATGCAAATTTATGGAAATTAAAGAAGACATCTAAATTCTTAAAGGCATAGGATTGGAGAGCAGAGCTCAAAATCTTCTTTATGGTGTGAGGAGGGAAGAAAGACAAGTTCTCTTTAATTAAGAGATTTCTTTATTCCTGGATTCTTTAGGCTTTTTTGCTGAGTAGCTGCCTGAAAAAGATGATCTCAGAAAAGATGGTAAAGCTAGCTGCAGAGAATCCAGAAATGGTAAGTTCTCTTTATCTGTGTATATATTTCACCTTAAGTTCCTACCATTAGCCAAAACTAACCTACATGGATAAATTCCGGTCCTCAAGGGAGGAACCCAACCTCCCAGAAGTGAGCTCCTCTGCCTTCTGCAAGCTGTCTTTAGAATTCAAGCTGTTTTTTCCAAGAAGGGTCCTTACGTTGCTCTGTATTCTTGAATCTCTGCTTTCCCCCAGATGGAAGATCCCAGATTTACCATAAAAACTACATCATAAAGTCAGGATCCTGAGAGGTCTTTAACACAGCAGCGATGAACTTAAATAAGCTCTATAATTTTGTCTCTAGAAAGAACTCAGTTTCTTGAAACTTCTGTGCCAAATTAAAATGCCATTAGGGGTTGAAAGAAGCCATAGAATAAAAGAAGCTCTCAAGGCTATACATTTTTCTGAGTGTAAAATAAATTTTGCCTCTCTAGTCTCTTCAATAAAGGCCTAGTAACCCATTGAAAGGGTTGGTGGCAGGCAGTAAAAAGAGACACTGAGATTTTAAACTTTTCTACTTGCCTTGTCACCATCATGATGCAAGCATATTCCAAGTAAGACAGTACACTTGGAGTTTAAAAATGTTAACAAATACTAATGCCTGGTTGACATTTATAAACATAATTTTTTTTTGCAGAATGTTATACTGATATTTAAAAAATGCAACAGAACATATTTGAAAATGTTCCCTAATGTTTTCATTTAAATTGAGTCCTTTAAAAGAAGATAGGTGACATCTTTAGTTTAACGTTGTTCATTACTAGACTTTGCAGCTTTTTTCTAAGAAAATAGTTAAATTTTATCCTATTTCTCTTCCTTCTAGAACTGAAAATATTTTCCTAGGGAAAATAAAATTTACTCCCTCTTGGTATTTGAACAATTCAAAAATGTACTGTAGAGTAGCAAATCAAAGCAACAAAAGAATTGTGGATGCTCTTTTTAAAAAGAGGTCATAAAATCTAACCTCTTAGGCAGAATGGACCCCCTTAGGCTCCAATTATTATATATATAAAAAGAAGAAGAAAAAATAGTTAACTGAAGTAGCCCCATTAAAAGGGAGAAGTACTCTCAAATGTGGCTGAATAAAATATAAGCTACCTACTTCATGCAGGAGATACTTGAACAGTGAATAGCTAGCTAAAGAGTTTACTAAATAATAGAAGGTAATGACTTATTTAAAGTTTTAAAAACAACAACAACAACAAAACAACCAATCACTGTAACTACATTCTTCATATTTGCACACAAATTGAAACCTATACTTTCTCTGTGGCCGATAGTGAAATCAGCATATTAGTCGCTATTGCATTGCTTTATCCAAATACTCAACAAATTTTATTTCTGTAAGCTCTTTTTTTTTTTTTCTTATTTTGGGTCTTAAAAAGAAAAGTTAAGACCCTTTCTCTGGAAAACTGAATTTTGGGGGCACTTGAGTGGCTCATTCGGTTAAGCATCTCTTGTTTTCAGCTCAGGTCATGATCCTTGGGGTCATGGGATGGAGCCACATATTGCCTCGGGCTCTGCACTCAGCAAGAGCAGGAGGGGTGTCTGCTTGAGATTCTCTCCCTCTCTCCCCCTCTTGCTCTCTTTCTCTCTCTAAAACAAATAATAAAAAAAAATTTTTTTTAAAGGAAATTAGGTTTTCAAGGAGATGTTGTAGGGATAGTCCACATTTCAACCTGAAATTTCATCTGAAAACCCCTGGGTGAAATGAAACCCTGGAAAGTGAAGAGAGCAGACAGGTCAGCTCTTTGAGTGTATACTGAGTTCCAGCTTCCTCACAAAGCACAGTTGACCAGAACAAATCATTCTGTGGAACTCAAAGTAGCCATGTGAATGTATGACTGTGATATTCACTAGTTTTCTAGGTAAATACATAAAGTCTAAACTGACATGTATCACTTATAAAGGGGGACTAGGGACTTATCAAAGGGACTGGGATCCAGAGGTCTCTATTTTGCAAGGCAGAATAGATTCCAAGATTTTGATTATCATGAAGAATCTGGAGAGGGGGAGAGAAATTAAGGAACTTATAACCAGATAAACCCCATAAATAAAGCAGATAGTCCCTAGAAGGAGATTAAATAGTATTATTTTATCCTAGTAAGAAGAAAGGCTTTGAAGAAGAAATTTAGTGCTAATTTAACTTAGCTATAGGCAATGCTTTCAAAGGTAAGACTTGAACCATTTCTGAAGAGATTATTAAAATTTGAAATCAAATAAATGTACTAAACAATGTAAATACACAACAAAATTATCTTAGTCTTTTTTTAAATTTTATTTATTTATTCATGAGAGACACAGAGAGAGGCAGAGACACAGGTGGAGGGAGAAGCAGACTCCATGAAGGGAGCCTGACGTGGGTCTTGATCCCAGGTCTCCAGGATCACGCCCTGGGCTGAAGGCAGTGCTAAACTGCTAAGCCACCTGGGCTGCCCTCATCCTACAGTCTTAAAGGCAGTATTAACTGTAAACCTGAAGGGGAAACAAATCATAACATTCTTTTAAAGCTATGCTCCTATGCAAAAACCTTTAATAAATTTTTATTATTTGCTCCTTTTAACTAGAACAGAATTTTAAGAATTATTTTATTTGAAAATAAACTGTATGTGTTGGTAGTAGGTTTGGCTATATATAATGAAGAACAAAAGACAGAAGTGTCCTAGATAAAACAAGTTTGTGTCTTTCTCATCTAAAAGAAACCCAGAGCTAGTCAGTCTAAGGCTGGGATGGTGGCTCCATTATATCACCAGAGACCTTTCTGCTCGGCCATCTTCAGTTTGTGACTTTTGCCTCATGTTGAAAATGGCTGCTGGAGCTCCAGTCATTATTTCCACATTCTAGGCAGCAAGTATGAATGGATATGAATGGCTCACCTCTCTTCTTTAAGAAGGGATCTCCAAAGTCCCACAGATTTTCATCTTACGGCTCATTGGCCAAGAGTTAGTCACACCCCAGGCCTACACCTAGCTGCAAGGGAGTCTGGTAAACATTGTCTTTTTAGAGGGTAGTTGTCTCTCCAAATATATTTGGGTGGTATTACTAAGAAAGAAGGGCAGAATAGATATTAACGTAGGCTACCAGCAATCTCTGCCATTGAAAGAAATCTAAAAGACATCAAGAAAAGAAAGCAGATGTATTTTATGCAATAGATGTGCTCCTATGAGTTTCTGAAAATGTATCATTGTCATTATCTTATATATTGAACCGTAATCTAAATATATGAGAGGTATCAGGAAAAGATGGTGACTAATTTTCTGAACTGAAAAATAATTTCTATTTTTAATAATCCACACCTAGTTTATCTGTATATTTTTTCCTCAGGTTTACTCAAAAGAGGTTCTGAATATCCAAATTGGTTTTCTGGAAAATGACAAAGAACCAAATGGCTTTCTGATTCTGGCTTGCCTCATACCTCTATCCCCAATGCCAACTAACATCACCATATGTATTTTTCTTTCCATTACTATTTCATTTGGGGCAAGACCAGACTATGTAAAAGGCCAATGGGCTCAGAAATCATGCTTTAAAGTATGTTTCTGTCACATGGTGAGGAGGGGAAACAGCAAGGGCAGTGTTATGTCCCAGGAATGTCAGCCTTTGAACCCTTGGCACTTTCTAGAAAACAGAAAAAGTACAGATATATTCCAGCCCATTTGAGAAAGATCTGAGCATAGCAGGTGGACAAAACTTTAGAGAGCTGGGAGAAATTACCATGTGGGAGTAGGTAGGCAGATTATTAAAAGAAAATACCTGTTGATAAAATAAAAAAAAAAAAAAGAAACTACCTGTTGATGAAGAAGAACGTAGAAGAATACTGCATTATGAAAAAAAAGATTTGCTCTCTCCTCCAACAACTTTATCCCCCCAGTATATAAAATATTTAAAGCCCTTCTTGATGTAAGTCAAGGATACAGATTGTATCAGAAATTGCTTACCATTCATAGTGGGTTCTATTTTATTTATTTCAACATAGGGGAAGAAGGTAAAGGAGAATAGGAGAGAGAAAAATTCTGAGCTGTTTTCGCTAACTCTGTATTTCATTGCACGAGAATACTTACAGGCTGTAAGTATTCTCGTGCTTAATATTACTAATATTGTAATATTAAGTGTAAGTAATATTGTAAGCAATGACAGTAATATTAGCAACATACGTAAGACAACAGAGCATTAACTTCTCATTTATTAAGACTTAATAACAAATTTTTAAAAATATTTTATGTATTTATTAGAGAATGTGAGTGGGCAGTGGGGCAGAGGGAGAGGGAAGGGAGAGAATCTCAAACAGCCTCTGCACTGAGCGCAGAGCTGATGTGGGGCTCAATCTCATAACCCTGAGATCATGACCTGAGCCAAAACCAGAGTCAGACGCTTAATGGACTGAGCCACCTGGGCATCCCTAATAACTAGTTTTTAAAAAATTGTTAGGCTTCAAAGATATGAACATTTCTATTAAGAATACCAGCCTTGAGGATGTCCTTTGTGTCTTTCAAAGCAATTTTTTTAAAGATTTTATTTGACACAGAGCACAAGCAGGGGGAGGAGCAGGCTCTCCCCTGAACCAGGGAGCCAGATGCAGGGCTCCATCCCAGGACCCTGAGATCATGACCTGAGCCAAAGGCAGATGCTTAGCTGACTGAGTCACCCAAGTACCCTTCCTCCAAAGCAATCTGTTTTATAACAGTATTAAGTTAACTGGAGTTTAAAGACCATGCCCTTTTGCAATGTCATGTTATTTATCCCACTAATTTTGAAATGTTCCTCTCTATATTCTCATGAATAAGAAACAATGATAAACAACTTAATTAAGTCTCACTTCATCCTTTCATTTACAAATGCCTATATTTACCATGCAATTGTTGGAGATTTGAGGATCCAGAGTCAAGGAGTTTGTTGGAGGAGAAAGGCAATTAGTAAGGAGATAGTTATGGCCATTGAGTGGTAAGTTGAGCCATGCACATCATGCTAATTGCTTCATAAGAGTGTTCTTTTCCTGTAGGAAGAGTAGAAGAACTCTTCCTCCTCAACCCTGCCTAGATGATGCTTCCTGGCTGTGCCAGACACTACTCGCTTTTCTGGGTTCTCTGACTCTCCACCCTGCTCTGTTCTCTGATCTCTGTGTGCTGCCACTTTGCTCTCTGACCCACGGGAAAACCCAGCAAGACTGGATGGAGTGTGGAAGAAAAGTGAGATTGGGGGATTTATTTCTCCACTTCTGTCCCTGCTGGGTCTCTGTGGCTGGCGCAGCCTTCTGCTGAAGGCCAAGCTCTTGGAGGCAGCCTCTTCCTCTCTGCAGCTTTCGCTCTCCTCATTCCAGTACCAGCTGCCACCCATGACCCTTCAGGCCTAGGAATGGTAAAATTTGCCCTTGAGCCCCTCACTGCCCCTGGGATCTCCAACATCCCTTCATGGACTCACTTTAATTCTGTCTGCACTGCCATTAAATAGTTCCTTTTTTTTTTTTTTTAAGATTTTATTTATTTGTTCATGAGAGACACAGGCAGAGGGAGAAGCAGGCTCCCTGCAGGGAGGCCAAAGTGGGATTCTATCCCAGAACCCTGGGATCAAAGGCAGACACTCAACCATGAGCCACCCAGGTGCCCCAAATAGTTTCTTTTTAAAACACTCCTCAGGAGTGTGCCATCTGTTTTCTGCTGGGTCCCTGTTATATTAAGTTTACCTTATGCATATGAGGTATATTCAAGTGTCTTAAACTTCAGTTTGATCTTCACTTAATTAGTGGTGCCTTTTGATTAATCAAAGCCCCACTTGGGTTTGATTCAGTGTATGGATTGGGGCTCTGTGGATTATTTTAGGATTTAGGAGTTCATTTTGTGTGAAGTCCTTTGAGAAGCTGTGTTAAATCACAAAAGCTATAGGTAACCACCAGTGTTAAACATTAGGCTTCGCTTCACTTTTGGGGGCTCAATTTCTGCAACATTTGTACGTTTGCAAACGAAAGGGGAATGTGCCAATGGGTAGCAGGTGTGCCTGCTGACTGGCTGCCTTTGAGACCATTAAGAGGATTATTGTGGAAGGGGAAATGTGCTAGTTAAATAGATTATTTGTGTGCTTGCTTCTCCAGGCTGTGCTGACTGACATTTTACTAATCTATTTAGCAGATTGAAGTTCCAGAACAAGGCAAAAGTAAAAAAATACCACATTCAACAAAGCCAGGTCTGTGAGTAAAATTATGTAATTGATACATTATAATTTTGATAAATCTGTCCTTTTCCCCCCTTTAACCAAACTCTTTTTACTTTTAAGAATAAGCCAGAATTTTCTTTCTCAGCAGCTCCTCTGCATAGAATTGGGCCAATTGGAGGACCATCACAGAAGTACAGTATTTTTACTGTAGTACCCCATAGGGCCAAGGGACATGCTTTCCTGCATTTTTACATAGAAAATTTCCAAGAAGAACACAAAATTCTTTAGTGATTTTTTTCCACACTCCATGCAGTTTTTTTGAAAATCCTCTTTCTGGTTTACATTTTAGCTTCATGAATTCTCTGCAGCGTACTCTGTATAAAACAACCTTGAAGTTTATTAAATACTATTTGAAGCATTTAGGTCTGCTGGGCAGATAACAGTAACAGTAAATATCACAATAGAAAGCATTAGTAGGCACTTATTGCCAGGCACTGTCCTAAGCACTTTTATGTGGAATAACACATTCATTCTCACCAAAGTCTTATAAATCATTAGAAGAAATGGGCACAGAGAGGTTAGGTGACTTCCCCAGGTTGCACAGTAATCAGTAGTGGAAGGAAGTAGACAATTTGACTCCAGAGTTGTGTCCTTAATTAACCCTTCCTTTCTAGATTCAAATCCTAGGGTATGTAAATGAAATAAAAGTGACCTCCAAGTAAAATTTGAATAGAATTTATTATTGGTCTGCTCCTGTTACACAATCTGCTGTATATATAAAGGTACTAAGTACATAAATACAGTATTTATAAAAATGAAATAAAGTCCTTTCTTGGGATGCCTGGGTGGCTCAGCAGTTGAGAGTCTGCCTTCCGCTCAGGGCGTGATCCCGGAGTGCCGGGATTGAGTCCCACATCGGGCTCCCTGCCTGCTTCTCCTTCTGCCTGTGTCTCTGCCTTTCTGTCTGTGTCTCTCATGAATAAATAAGTAAAATCTTAAAAAACAAAAAAAAAAAGGGTCCTTTCTTGAGTGAATAAGCTCAGTAAAAAAATTTTAAAACAGACTAAATGCAAAGCTTACTCTCGTAACACTAGCATTTTTGGCTGCTTAGATCAGAGACAGGAGATAAGAACTCTGCCATGTACTGGCGATGTATCTTCAGGCATATCAAAAAACTAAATGTTTAAGGGACTCGTGAGGTGCTTATTAAAATGCAGATTCTTGGGCCCCACTCCAAAATATTGATTTAGCAGATCAGCATTTATAGCAAGCATCCCAGTGGGAAACATAGCACCAAGTTTCAATTTCTTGACCTTTAAAACATAGGCAGTAATTACTCCATCACTCAAATTCAGCGGCAGCATAGTGATTAGCACAGAGCTGAGGTTCTCAACCTTGGTTGCACATTGGCATCACCTGGGGAGCTCTAAAAACAAATCTTGGCTAGACCCCATCCTCAAAGACTGTGACTTAATTGGTCTAGGGGCCCGGCAACAGAATATTTAAAAGCTCCTCAGGTGGTGTAATGTACGGTCAGGATTGAAACTATTATCCTAGAACAGGGGTTCTCAAAGTGTGGTCCCTAAAGTCACAACATCAGCATACCTTGAGAACTTAGGAATTTATATTCTCAGGCCCTAAACCTACTTCATCAGAAACCCTAGGAATGGGGGCTAGTAATCTGTGTTTTTTTGTTTTGTTTTGTTTTGTTTTAAAGATTTTATTTATTCATGAGAGACAGAGAGAGAGAGGCAGAGACACAGGCAGAGGGAGAAGCAGGCTCCATGCAGGGAGCCTGACGTGGGACTCTATCCTGGGTCTCCAGGATCAGGCCCTGGGCTGAAGGTGGTGCTAAAGCGCTGAGCCACCTGGGCTGCCCAAATAGTTAATTTTTTTTTTTTATAAATTTATTTTTTTTAAAGATTTTATTTATTTATTCATGATAGAGAGAGAGAGAGAGAGAGAGAGAGGCAGAGACAGGCAGAGGGAGAAGCAGGCCCCATGTAGGGAGCCCGACATAGGACTCAATCCCAGGATTCCAGGATCATGCCCTGGGATGAAGGCAGGTGCTTAAGCTGCTGAGCCACCCAGGCTGCCCTAGTAATCTGTATTTAGCAAGCCCTCCAGATGAGTCTGATGCATGTCCAATTTTGAGAGCTACTGTTTTAGAAGAACAGATAACACATAGCACAACTATGATCAACATTGAAACTAATTCAGATATCCTCTCAGATGAGCAGCAATGCTAAAACAGGCCAACCTCCCTCATGCTCTAGGCAGGGCCAGCATGTCAAAAGTTGTCCAAGTATATTGAGTTCCAACTTATTTAGCAGACCTTTATATAGAGTTATCCTGAGCCAAGCACTGTTATAATTGCATTCCACATATAACTCATTTAATCCCCATAACAACCCAGCTGTTATTATTATCCTTGGTTTATAGCCAAAGGAACTGAAAACACAGAAAGGTTAAGTAACTTGCTCAAGTTCACACAGCAAATAAATAAATGATAGAGCCAGTATTGCAACTGAAGCAGTCAATTTGTTGTTTAACCCATAAAGTGTGTTCCTTTAACCACGTGAGACTTCTCTATCAAGACAAATCCCTCACAGAAAAAAAAACTTTTTTAGCTTATCTGCCCATTGAGACACATTTATTTCACCAGGGACAAAGCCATGGCCTCGTCTTTGAGATTTCATAAATACTGAAAGCCAACTATTCAGTCACTGAAGATTTATAACAAAAATATTAAATATTAAAATATTTTAAAATTCTTAAAATATTTTAAAATTTAAGAATTTTAAAATATTTTAAAATAACTATAAAGCTTTATAGCATCATAGATTTATAGCAAAAATATTAAATATTAAAATATTTTAAAATTCTTAAAGAATTAAGAATTGTATTTATGTGAGGTGTGCACGAAAGATTTGGGTGGAGTTAAAAATTGAAAGTTGCATAGCTTTAAGAGATGGGGGAAAGGAGGAAAGAGTCAGTGTTCAAATGTTACCTGGGAATGTCCCAGTGCCTGGAAAGGCCCTCTGGACAGGTCTACCTTGGCATACCAGTAGGAGGCGCCCTCAGCCCTAACACACATACACCTACCCCAAAAGCTTCTACTGGGAAAACCCACTTGAAATAACTGTGGCTAAAATAAATGTAACCTTTCTGTTGCCTTTTAAATATTATTTTAACATTCTTGACTTTTAAATTATTGTTGTTGTTATGGAAATTATTTCCTCTCACATAGATTTCTGATCTGTTTATTTCACAACAGAAAGACTCTTGTTTTCTACCAAGAAACAAGATTGAGATAATCAAAGTTGACTGTGTTTTTGGGACCATAATGGAAGAAGACCTTTGAAGAGAAATTCTCACGTTTTAAAATGTCCTCTAGGGCTGTCTGGACAGTGAAAGAGCTTGGGGATTGAACATGGGCTGCCCACCACCAGTGGAAGAAATTTGAGCCCATTCATTTTCTTTTGATATCAAGATGGACCATATTCCCCAACACTACTTCAGGATGCTGTTAATATTAAGATTCAAAAGAAATATGAGCCAAAGTTATACAATTTGCTTTTAATGACTCATAAGTGACAAGAGGCAAATCCAAATCAATTAGTGTGAAGTTTTTTGGTTTTTTGTTTTTTTTTTTTACTCCAATAGATGTGTACCTGGCTTGATGAAGTTCTCTATATGTTCTAATATTACGTGAATGAAGGCTCACCATAAAACACTATAAATGTATTTGGGGTTAAGTTCTGAAGACATGACTCATCACCTGAGGATAATGTGGCTCTAAGAAATGGAATCATTGGAAAAGAAATCTGGATTTCACTGATCCATCCATAGAACCAGAGCAAGGAGGTGATGAAATATTAATTTCTTCCCTTACATAATTCTGATCCTACCAATAGGGATGTACTCAAAGTAATGGGCTGCCCGGTTCTCTATTTCTCCATGGATATAATCGTATTTTATCTTTAGAATATGGAATTCAGTTTAATAATCGCATGCTATTTTGAATATTTCTAATTTGGAAAGCAGTGTATGGGGCCTTGCACTCAATATCAGATACTTTGTAAGTCTCTTAGCTTTAGAAGTATGTGTATTTTTTCACTAGATTTTTCCTTATCTAGTTTCAGTTTATCATAATGAATGTAATTATATATGGAATTAAGACTGCAGTAACGGAGAGGGACAGAGGAATCTATGTAATGTAATTAGATAAAGTGCAATATTCTAATGTTCTTTTCTAACTGGTTTGTGTAACTAATTATGTAATAAATATGAAATATATTCTTGTGAATATAAAATTTACTGATGAAAATCCTGAGAATGATCCTTCTGAAATATAGAATCTATTAAAGCCCTGTAATGTTTTTAAAGCAATGCCTCTAGCCATAACTTCTGATGTCATAAAGTTTTATATTTATATATTAGGCAGTAGGAGGATGTTTTGCAGGGGAGAGGAGTCGTAAACATTCAAATCATCCATGGTGATGGTATAATGGATCAGGATACATTTTCAGATTAAAATAGAAGTTTGTCTACTGTTTTGCCAGTTTAAGAACAGTTAATTTCTTTTTAATAGCAAACACCTACACAGTGTAAAAGCCTATTGGAGACACTAGAAATGCAAAGAGAATTTGTATTTGGGGTGAAAAGGTGCATATACTAGATTAAACGATCCCCAGTTGCTATTTTATAGGTCAAAAATAGTTGAATGTTGGCAGTTTCAGATATTTCAACTTGATACATGAGAGCCAGTAATCCCAGACAACATGCAGTGGGTGACCAATGTGTGGCATGAACCTGTGTGTCAGAGGAAGTCGGGAATGTGATCAGGAAGGCCTATGGGGAAGAGGGACTTTGAAGAAGCAGTGGAGAGATGGGGACACACATGGGAAAGGATAAGATAGGCCCTGATGAGAGAATGAGTAGGAAATGATGAGCAAACCTGCTCTGTTCTGGCAAAGTTTTAGGTTAGGGAGTACTTAGTAGATAAAGCTAAAAGCAAGGAGGGATCAGTAAATATGCAAACACAAATGTAGCATTCCTAAAAAAACAAGCAGTTTACCCTGTATTTGGAGATGGCAAAAACAGGATTGTATTTAATAGGTTTTTTCCCCCAAGACATTGAGATTATCCTCAATATCAGGATACAAGAAGAAACAAGTGATGGCGTGCATTCCATGGTCTATACCATGAAAAAGAAAGGAAGTGGGCTAGTGGAAGACAAAACTCAAAACTTACTTTGTAAAATGACACATTCCTTAGCAGTTATATGGGAGAAGAAAGAACTATTAGCCCCTTTGGGGATTATTGGGCCCATCTTTATCTAGGTGTTTCAGGTTTGAATTGCTTCTGAGTCAGAACACTTCATCATTGGGTGAAAAGCCTAAACTCTGCCAGAGTGGCCTTCCCTGCTGCAGGCTCTGAGGGAAGCCGGAAGTGGGACCCCATCTCTTCTGAGGGTGCTAACCTCACTCTTACCTGGTGCTGCTGGGCGGAACCTTCCCAGCAGCATAGCCCCTCCGCATGGGACAAGATGTGAGCCGGTGCAAGAGCTTGTAAAAGGTGGGCAGCTTATGAAATCCTTCAAGTAACTTCTAAGTGGTGTGACATGGCTTTGGAAATTACCAGCATATGCTTTAGTCTATAGATTCACTCTTTTTATACCTGCAAAATGGGTTCCCCATCAGCCAAATTTTCTCCTGATTCATCTGCTTTCACCAACATCACTTCTTCCCACTTCTAGACATATGTATTTGTTTCTGTTGCTGTTCATTCTCCTCGAATTACTAGCATGAGCACTCTACTCACAGGCAAAAACACACGAGTGTGAAAAGTTCACAAAATATAAAAAGAAAAAGGGGCAGAGCTGATTTGATAGGCTCCCAGGGTGTGAGCCCCTGTGGGTCCCATGGAGAGAATCATGTGCACGGTATGTGGTGAGCTCGTGGCTTGCACGCATCCCCATGTGGACACTTGGGAAGCAAACTTTATGCTACATATGTAAATTAGAAATTACCTTAAGTTCACTCTCAAAGTGATTTTGAGAAGAGCTAAGTGATCCCAATTTGTGGAAAACCAAACAATTTCCAAGCTTCATGGGAAAATAATGGCCAAAGTGATTCTATGATACAAAACAAAAGAACTCAGCAACAAAGGCAACTCTACTTCTTCAGATGCATTTTAGTCCTTCCCCTACAGTGTGTGGACCAGGGCTCACCAGGGCCCATGTGGACTCTGGACAGCAGGAGTTGGAGTGCAAGGTACTTCTCTCCTTCATTAGGGTGGTCTCAATCCTGTCATTAGGGATCCTAGAAGAATAGTCAAGAAAAAGACATATTTTGCTGGCTCTTATCACCTCAAAATAAAGCATGCTGAGTTAACCTAGAAAATGTATGGCCAGGACGCCTGGGTGGCTCAGTCGGTTGGGCAGCAGACTCTTGACCCTTGATTTTGGCTCAGGTCATGATATCGGGGTTCTGGGATCTAACCCCTCATTGGGCTTCAGGCTCAGTGGGGGGTCTGCTTCAGGATTCTTTCTTCCTCTGCCCTTCCCCCTGCTTGCCCACTCTCTTTCTCTCTCTAAAATAAATCTTTTTTAAAAAAGAAAACGTATACCTAGCACCAATAATCTCTTAGAAGATGGCTTTTCAGCCTTACCATTGTATTTTCCCCCCACTTTATTGAGGTACAATTGTACTTTGCTTATAAGTTACTTTATAATAGCTATTTGTTGGGGGCACTTAGATGGCTCAGTTGGTTAAGCAGCTGCCTTTGGCTCAGGTCACAATCCCTGGGTCCTAGGATCGAGCCCTGCGTTGGGCTTCCTGTTCAGTGGGGAGTCTGCTTCTCCCTCTCCTCCCAGCTCATGCTCTCTTTCACTATCTCTGTTGCTATCTCTGTCTCTCTCTCTCAAAATCTATTAAAAATGTGTAATCAATGTGTAATAGCTATTTGTTGTATTCTTAAGAAAGAAGTCATGTGTTGAACAGTTTTCCAGATAAGAAAAATTAGAGCTATAGAAAAAGTACATCATGGATTTGGCTCTTTGGTCTAGCTCTGTAGCCCATATACTTTTCTGTAGGGCAAAGTCTTTAGCTAACCAAATGGGCTTTGGTTGTATAACATCTTGGAAGAGATTAGACACTCAGTTGATTTAAAGACACTGACCCTGGTGATTTTGCACTGCTCCTGCATTGAATGCGTTTTCTGTCCCGGAAATATGAGAACACAGAGTTGGCTGTACTTCCTAATGGCCTTTCCATCTGTCCACACGAGCCCTTATTTTGATGGGTTCTGCCGTGCAGAAGTTGTCTGGTGTGGAGGTGCCTGGAGCAGCAGGCTGACTGGAAGTGTGAGTTGGTTTTTCTGTGCACATGCCTGCTCTCATTCGCACTGAAAACTAGTCCCCACAATTTCTGGAGAGGTCCTCCTCTTTGTTTTGAGTCTAGTGTGCAGAGGAAGAGGTGACAGGAATCTACTACATCTGGGTCCCCATCGAGGGAAGTTAGAATTTGATTTTCTGCAAATATCATGGGTAAAACAAGTGAAATGGCAGTTATGAAACATGGTGCAAAGTTAACCACTTGGAGACAGGTTTTATTCAAAAATCAACTGTACAGATTTTGCTTCACTGTAACTGGTGGAGCATGATGCATTCCAGAGGCACCACACCAACAAGTGTGCATTATTTATATGAAAAGGGAAAGTGGTTCCACTCTCCATGATTTGTATGGAACCATGTTAAGGGGGAAAATAGGAAGGCTGTTTGTCAGAGGTTTCTTTTTTTTTTTTTCTTTAAGACTTTATTTTATTTATTTAAGATAGAGATCAAGAGAGTGCACACGACAGAGAGAGCAGCTGGCAGAGAGAGAAGCAGCCCTCTGTTGAGCAGGGAGCCCCATGTGGAGTCTCATCCCAAGACCCTGGGATCATGACCTGAGCCCAAGGCAGATGCTTAACCAACTGAGCCACCCAGGTGCCCCTATCAGAGGTTTTTTTTTTCATGTATTGATTGAATACATACCATAGCAGGTAAATCTAAGATTTCTTACAGGTAACTGGGTTTCTATCAATTACGTATGTCAGTATTTGCAATTAACTGTGGGTTCTTTGTGTCAAGATGTCTTTCCCCCTTTTTTCTTCTCTCATATCCCCTTTTCCCTTTTCATTTGTTAAAATTAAAACAAAAATTACATGTGGTCTAAGGATGATGATGAACAGGGGCTGAGATCTTAGTGAATTCACTGTAGGAAAAAAAATCCTAAAACCTTACTGCTTGAGTGCAAACTCCCTTACCTGGGGACTTGTTTAAAAAAATCCTGCTGGGGCAGCCCAGGTGGCTCAGTGGTTTAGCGCCACCTTTGGCCTGGGGTGTGATCCTGGGGACCTGAGATCGAGTTCCGCATCGGGCTCCCTGCATGGAGCCTGCTTCTCCCTCTGCCTGTGTCTCTGCCTCTCTCTCTCATGAATAAATAAATGAATAATTTTTTTAAAAAAATCCTGCTGGATAACATGACAAAAACACAGAAGTCAGCGAACTCCATTTATTTTTTAATGTACCACGAGTTTGGAAGATAGACACACAAAATACATTTTTGAGGTTTATAAAAAAAATAATTTGTATGTCTTTTCTGATTCTATTTGCCTTAAAACAAATGCATAGGCTAAGAGCAATTCACATTACTTATTCACCTCCCCTTTTCTTCACCCTGTAAAAATGTCTCCTTTCTTGTTGGTCAGGTGTTTAAGTTCAAACGATGTATTAGTCCAGTTGTATTGGCAGAAAAGAGTTGTCAAAGCAAAATAGACTCAGGCTTCCTCCTAACTTTGGCATTGCAGTTTTGTAAAGGTAGAAATGAAAGCACAAGCTCTGTGTTTTGAGAGGAAGAGAGCCAATCTAAGGCAAGTTCTGATAAAGCTCATTCCCTGGAGTATGTTTCAGGATCTAGATAGAAGGAGAAGAGCTTTGCTTCTGTTTGATCACTAGCAGCTTATTTTGAGATGAATATGAGAGTTAAGATCCCTTGAAGCCTAAAATGTCAGTTTGGTTTGAGCCCCCAGAGTGAGCTAAGCACTGTTCCAGGGTTGGAGCGAACCCTTTAACAACACAGATTGCTGGAACCAGCTGCTCATTTTCTGGAATGAGCAGACATTCCAGAGCCCTCTGGCCCCAGCATGAACCCCACCCTATTTTCTCCTTTGTCCACACCTAACAAATCCTGAACTTGTGTAGTCTCTAAGGAGTGGGAATATTAGAAGGTTAGGAAGGAAATTTAGGGCCAGAAAAGAAAGTTGAAAAGGCTGGGCCAACCTGGGCTACCAGCTTTTCCATATTATCTCCTATTGGCTTTCCTTGCCCGCTTCGGAAAACATTTACAAACCTTTTGACTTCTGAGTTTCTAGTGCTTGTTTTGAAGTATAAAATAAATGATCAAATATGTGGACATCATCATTTCTTATGGACTCTGGAGAGTTTTATGGGCTTTTCTCAATGACATACAACAGTGCTTTTTGGGAGATCATTTCTCAGGTTCGCACATAATCCCTATATGCCAAGTAAGATATGACTTTCACATCCCTAAGAGCTCATAACTCATTACTCAGTGACTGAGATCTGGTGGTCATGGGCATAATCTCACCAGTCACGTTTAAAGGCTTTGCAAAGCAATGCATTTGCTTAAACCTTTGCAAAAGGTATTCCCTTACTCATGATCAGTTCCTTAACTTTTGGAAGGGAAGCTTAATCAGAGTAAGCACTATATACGTTCCCATCACATACAGTAGTCTAACACGTATGTGTGAAAATCCGTGTGTTTCTGGCATGCATGGATAAGTGCAAAGGAAAACAACAAATGGGTGTTGCAGCGAGGAGCCAAGTTCTTTTTTTTCTTTCCAGGGATCTGACTCTTAACATAGGTCCGGAAATTCAAGACCTAAATGTTTACTTTGCAGTTAATAAAGGGAGAGAGATCCCTTTCTGAAGCTTTTGCTGGCATACTTAATTTCTAGTTGTGTTGGTTGCTGAACAGATTATCCTCCTAGACTCCATTTTTTTCCCTCAGTGTTGCACATACAATGCCTGGCACACGTACACACTTCACTTTTTTTCTGGTGGTTTAAATGTTTAAACTGTTGGGGAACTGAAATAAATCTAACTCTAGTGTACATATATATGCTCTACTTGTCTTATATCCTGCGACTTACTCGTTTGTTGGTTAAGGCTTGGGAATCCACGATGCTGTTAAAAACACCGGACTCTTCTTTGCCTGGTGTGAGAGATGGGACGCTCCTGAAAGCAACACTTTAAGGAGCATGTCTCCCTCTGATGGTCATTCTTTAGAACTACAAAAAACTAACCTAGTAGTTAAGCTCAAAAACAAGTAGAAATTCCTCTTCCTTGGTATGGTATTTTTTGGTTTTGTTATTGTTGTTTTTTTTTTTAAAGATTTTATTTATTTATTCATGAGAGACAGAGAGAGAGAGGCAGAGACACAGGCAGAGGGAGAAGCAGGCTCCATGCAGGGAGCCCAACGTCGGTCTCAATCCCAGGTTTCTAGGATCAGGCCCTGGGCTGAAGGCGGCACTAAACCGCTGAGCCACCAGGGCTGCCCTGTTGTTGTTTAGAGAGGGAGAGGAAGAAGGAGAGGAAGAGGGAGAGAGAGAATCTTAAGTAGGCTCCATGGCCTACCCTGAGATCATGACCTGAGCCAAAATCAAGAGTCACTTAACCAACTGAGCCACCCAGGCATTCTAGTATGGTATATTTTAAAATCATTTTCCCATTTCAACACATCTCTTTTCTGCAGGGACAGTTGGTTATAATGGGATGATTGCTAGGTCACTCTGAGTCCCTTCTGATAAGTATTCAATTCTGCCTTTGAAAGCCCTTTCTGCATTTTCTAAGATGGTATAGTAATGTCTAATCAGCCTAGCCCAAACTCTTTTTCCCCTATCCAGAAGAAAACCGCCTAAAGGAAAATCCTATCCCAAGCTAGTGTTTTCTATCATGCATTCATCCATTCACTTGCTCAGTTGTATCTGACACAGTGATTCTCAGCCTTGCACTTTGGCTACATATTGGAATTCTCCAAGCAGCTTTTTTTTTTTTTTTTAAGATTTTATTTATTTATTCATGAGAGACAGAGAGAGAGGCAGAGACACAGGCGGAGCTAGAAGCAGGCTCCATTCCATGCAGGGAGCTTGATGTGGGACTTGATCCAGGGCCTCCAGGACCACACCCAGGGCCGAAGGCAGCGCTAAACTGCTGAGCCACCCAGGCTGTCCCAGAGCAGCTTTTAAAAGTATGGATGCTGGGGCCATACTTCAAAACAATTCTTATTTGGTTTTGACTGGGACCTGGGTGTTGGTATTTTTAGGCCCCTGTGGTGACTATAACGTGTGGCCAGGACTGACAACCACTAAGCTATATTCTTGAGCACCTACTACATGCCATTCATTGTGGTAGTGTTAAGGATTCAATGGTGGGACACAACTGGGCCATGCTCACCACCTCTTCCCCTTCCTCCCCCTCCCCCTCCTCCTTCTCCTTCTTAAGTAGGCTCCAAGCCCAATGTGGTCCTTGAATTCATGACCTTGAGATCAAGAGTCGCATGCTCTGCTGATTTAACCAGCCAGGCACCTTCATGTTGACCTTCTGACATCACCATTCCCAGGCTATACATACTATCCTCTGTTCTAAAACACTCCCCTTGTTCATTGCATAATTAACTCTTTCTCATCTTTTGTGTCTCAAATGCATTATCACTTCTTCAAAGGCATTGTGCTGCCTTTCCACATAAATTAGGTCCCATATTATTTGCCTGTATATAGCATCTCTTCTCTCTTCCTTCATAACACTTGGTCCAGTTGTAATTACAGGTACTCTTCCCCAATGGAAGTCTCACAATCAGAACTCAGGACCAAATAGATTCTGGCATTGAGGAAGAACAGGCAGATTTACATGAAGGGAATAGAATTTGAGCTTCAGGACCCTGTAGGGGTCTGAATAACATCCTCAAAGATGTCCATGACCTAATCCCCAGAAACCATGTTACCTTGCAATGGGAAAAAAAGACTTTGTAGATGTGATTAAGTTAAAGACCTTGAGGTGGAGAAATTTTGGATTATCAGGGTGTGCCCAGTGTAAGCCTAATAATAAGTCCTAATAATGAGGCAGGAAGGTCAAAGTTAGAGAAGATACAAGAGTAGAAGCAGAGGTCAGAAGGAGAAATGATGCTACATGGCTGGTTTTGAGGATGGAGGAAGGGGCCACGAGCCACAGAATATGGGCAGCCTCTAGAAGCTGGAGAGGGTAAGGAAATGGATCCTCTCTAGAGCCTCCAGAAGGAATGCAGCCCTGCCTACACTTTGATTTTGGCCCAGTGAAACTGATTTTGGACTTCTGACCTCCTGAACTGTAAGATGATGAATTAGTCATTAAGTTTGTGATAATTTGTTACAGTGACAATAGAGAACTAATACAGCCCCACCCTCCCTTGTACAGGTTCCTTCCAAGACCCTGGAAGGAACTCTGGAAATAGGTTCACACAGTCAAAAGTTTCTGTAAAGTTTGCAAAATTAATATAGTTTAATTACAATGAAGACTGCTGTCTATTTCTACCCGGACTTCCCAAGGCTCTCTTCTCTCTTGAGTAGCACTGGAGTGAATATAGATATTTTGGGGCTCTTGCTAAGCAGAAATGCAGTTGGGGATACTCTGTTTTGCATTTAATGGGATTGTCCATGTGGTTCATGGTCACATGCAGCATTAAGTTATTGTCAAAGTGGAGGAAAGGCTTCTCTGAACACTCCTAGTGACCAGAGTGATGTGCTATAGTCCCCACATGTGGTGCCGTGGAGGATTCACAGGACATGAATAGTGCGCATTTCACTCCCTTAATCTCACCTGAGAAAAAAAGCTGTCTGCACAGTCCCTGCATTTTTTCAGATCAAACAAAAGCATAACTCATAGAGGGGAAGAAATATATTTGAATAGAAGTAATAAATACGCTCTCAGATTGTTCAGTAAGCCGATTAATGAAGAGAAGTGCATCCTATGAACATATTGGGAAAAGGTTTAAATTCTTTGTAGATTTGACAAAATTTATGGGCATCAATGAAGATATTATAAACTCAACCCAAACCACAAGGAAGACATCCATGACAAATTGGTTAATAAATGTCATCCATTCAAATAGTAATTAATACTTACGATTAGTGACTGCACATGAAAATGTGAAATGCCCTGAAGTCATAATTTTTTTATTTTTGTTTTAAGATTTTATTTATTCATGAGAGACACAGAGAGAGAGAGAGAGGAGAGAGAGAGAGAGAGAGGCAGAGACATAGGCAGAGAGAGAAGCAGGCTCCATTCAGGGAGCCCAATGTGGGACTCCATCCCAGGACTCCAGGACCACACCCTGGGCCCAAGGCAGGCACTAAACCGCTGAGCCATCCAGGGATCCCCCATAATTTTTTAAAAAGTGGGCTCCATGCCCAATGTGGGGCTTTAACTCATGACCCTGAGGTCAAGAGTCAGATGCTCTATTGACTGAGCCACCCAGGCACCCCCTGAAATCATAATTCTTATATGAAAGAAATTTGAAAGAGATTCTCTCAAATTTGACAATGATCCTAAACATTTACATGACTTTACCAAGAACACACTGTTAGACTGAATAATAATAGCTCTTGAGTGGATGGACATGAGATCCCAGAAGGTGGCCTGGTTGGGCAAGTGGTGCTAGAATTCAGAGAAGGGATAATCACTTTGCAGAGGAAGTCTGTAGGAACAGAGCTGGGAAACTTAAATGTTGTATATGTATAAATGAACTTCCACCACCCTGCTATCCACCACATTTTCAGTGAGATTTGGCTGTATACATCTTGCATTTAGTCCAGGAATCCTAAAAAGTAGGATGTAAATATTCAAACAATTTTTGACACAAAAAAAGCGTCATATTTTTAGGATTATGGCAGTCAGTTGCTATTATGAATATATCCATCTGAGTTATTAGCCTTACCTAGAGGTCGGTGACTATGGATGCTTACAGCTTTTAATAAAAGTATCCTTGCTTTGAAGCCTTCATTTAGCTGAGGGGTTGGGATGTTAAATATTTAGAAAAAGGACGTGAATAGTGCAAAATGCTCCTGAACTCAGGCTGGAAAAACTTCTTCCTAGGCTGTCATTGTCTTCTGCCCACGCACAGGCTCCGTCCTTTCCCGAATTCGAGCAGGCGCCTTCGGAGCGGAGCGTCCGGTTCTGGGGAAGCCGAGTCGCCGCGCGGGCCTCCCGCCTGCAGGGGGCGCACCGTCCGGCGCGGCGTGAGGCCGCTCTAGCCCCGGGGCAGCCCGGCCTGTCTCTATGGCCCGCCCCTCTCCTCCTCTCCACCTGCAGCTGCAGCCGCCGCCGCCGCCGCCGCCGCTCCGCGGGGTCGCAGGTACGTGGGCCGGGGCCCGTGGGCGGCCCCAGGGCCGAGCCAGCGACACCTCCCCGGAGAGCCCCGGGCCGGGGCCGGGGCCGGGGGCGGGCGCGAGGCTGCCCGGGTGCCCGGGTGCCCTCGCCCCTACGCGGCGGCCCTGAGGGAGCCCGAGCGGGCGTCGCGGGTCCGGCGGGCGGCCCGGGCTGTGCCGCTCGTGAGGGCCGGGGCGAGGCCGGCCAGGGCTCTCGTGCTGTCGCGGGGAGAGGCTGCGGGCGTCGCGGGCCCGGGGCGCGGCGGGAACGCGGCAGCAGGCGGCGGGCGAGAGGAGGGTGCGGAGGGTGCGCGGCTCGGCGTGTGGAGGCGGCGTCGGCCTCGTCGCGTGCGGGGCCGGGAGGCGGGTGTTTACCCTCCGGGTTTCCGGTCCGTGCTCTGCCTGGAGGGAAAGGGACGCGTATTCTTTAAACTTGGCTGCTGACCGTAGGTAAAAGACGCACTGCTGCTAGTGCTGGTGCGCGGTGTTTAAGACGGTGAGGTGCTAGGGAGGAGCGCCCCGCTTCAGCACCGTAGGAGCGGTGGTACGGGAATGCCGGTCGTCCCCATCTCCGTGCTCACTAAGTGTCCGGCGTGGTGCTCCGTGTTGGAATACCTAATCCCTCTGATCAATCCTCGCAGCAGCCCCGTGAGGTACCGTTTCCATTTTACAGATGAGGAAACTGAGCCCGGAGAGTCTGAGCAAACTTGCCGAGGGTCGGGCAGCCAGCAGAGGGAGAGCTGGGTTGAGCCGAGCCTCCCCTGCCGTTCTCCAGCGTCCTTGCTTCTGCTCCCTGTCCAAGCATGTTCCAGAGGGATTTGCTTGCGTGTTTGTTTAATTTGATTCGTAGCCTGAACGGACTTCTCGCAGCCTTAATTTTCGTGGCTATCTGCAAAAGCCCTATCCCAACTCCTTTTTGGTTTTTAAGGAGTTTAATGAGAAAAATGTTTGCTCTTTGAAGATTGTAGTGGATAATAAGTTAAGCTTGGTCGAAGCCCTCACCGCTATCCATGCACTTTGATGTGAAATAGACGTGGGTTCATTTGGCTGTTTACAAGCTTCATTACTTTTCTTCATTACTTGTGCTTTGATACCGTTTTTAGTGAGTTCACTTTGCCTTTGCAATGTTAGGACAGTAGTGCTGAAGGAAAATGAAGATTTTTTGATGACCCTAAGTTAATACCTCCCTGGATATAGGAAGGATATTGGAGAGCCTGAAGATTTTTGGCATGTTGCTTAGAGCATATGGAGTCACTTACTAGGAAGGATAAAGAATTTCCACAGTTCCATGAACGTCAGAAGTGAAGTCCTATTTCCCTTAAGGAGGGAGATTGGATACTGTAGTCTCTCAAATCTCTTAGCCTTATCAGGATTTAAAAGTTTGCATATTCAGTATTCTTGTAGCAAATGTATATTGAGTGCCTTCCATGGCTGGACATTGTTCTACACACTGGGGATGGAAGCCTGAAAAAAACAAAACAAAACAAAAAAAACAAAAAACGTGTCTTTGTCTTCATGGAGCTTACTTTCCACTGGAGGAAGTGAGAGTGGGTACAATAAACAAAATAATTTGAGAAAATTAAAATATATGCAGTCAGAAGGTAACTGTTGCTAAGAAGAAAAATAAAGCAGCTGAGGGGGATAGGAAGAAGCAGGTGCAGTTTTAAAATAAGAAGCAGATACAATTTAAAAATGAGGAAGATTCTTGAACAAAACAAACACAACAACCATGGGGCTGCCTAGGGGAGGAGTATACCAGAGATTTCCAGCCTTACTGGAGGACCAGCAAGAAGGCGGGTGCATTTGAATGGAGTAAGGGAGGGCAGGATGGGGTCTGAGAGCTAACTGGTCCTATAAAGATCTTGGCTTTTTCTCTGAATAAGGAGGGGAGTGGGTGGAAGGTTTTGAGCAGAGGAGTTGGAGGATCTGACTTAATGTTTTTAAAGAGTCGTTGCTCTGCCTGCTGTGTTCAGAATTGACGGGGGCAGGGGGTGGTGGGCAAGGATGGGAGAGGGGAGACTGGTTGGAAGTTGGTTCAGGAATCTAAACGAAAGGTGATCGGGGCTTAGACCAGGTGGTAGTTGCCAGGATTTACTATTGATGGATTGGAGGTGCAGTGTAGAGGTAAAAGAATGAAACCTAACTCTAAGGCCTTTGGCCTGCTGTTGGAAGGATGGAGTTGCTGTTTACCGAGATGGGGAAAATTTAAGGGCAGAAGAGATAAGGGGAGGTGGATAGAGTGGGAATTAAGAGTTTTAGATGTGTCTGTCAGGTTTGAGATGCCTGTTCACATGGGATTATATGAGGCTGGAGTTTATGGAAAGATTGGGACTCGAAATAGAAATTTTATTTAAAACCATGAGATTGAAAAACAAGACAAAACAAAACGAGATTGTATGAGATCCGTTCTAAAGAAATGAAGATTGAGCTCTGGGCTTTCCATATTCAGTGGTTGGGGAGATTAAGAACCTCAAAGAAAGCCTTTGAAGGTAGGAATGTGGAGTGCCGGAAGCCAAGTGAAGAGAGTGTTCCAGGAAGGAGAAAGTGATCATCTGTGTCTCCTCTTGCTCAGTGGACAAGTTATGTAAGATGAGGACTGTGAAACAGCCGATGGATTTAGCAATGCAAAGGTCCTTGGTGACCACGCAAGAGCATTTTCAGAATAGTGGGGGAGAAACCCTGGGCTAAAACCTGGTTTATAGAGAGAATGGGAGAGGAATTGGGAGAGGAATTGGAGTCTATAAGTAATAGACAACTCTTTAGAAGAAGTTAGCTATAAGTTTCTCATATATAAATTATTAGAAAGCACTGTAGTCATTTCCGTGGTAAATAATTTTACTTCCAGCTTCATCTGCTTAGCAGCTGGACTTGGATTATTTTGTTAATGACTGGTAGAATTAAATAACTATACTACTACTGATAATAACGTATTATTAACCTTCAAAATCAATACACCTAGAAGCTTATCCTTCGTATATAACACATTTCAGGACTCATGAAAATGCTTAGGTGGAGTGTGTTCTTTTGCCACTTTGTTCTTACCTTATGTTAAAAAATAATTAACTTACAAGTGTTATAGGCTGTGCATTTAAAAATAAAAATACATGCATCCAGAAATTGGATTTATTTTGAAGTGTGCTATCTCAATAGTAGTAAGAACTGACTGTGCCGATATACATCCATTCTGTTATAAAAATTAATTCATAAGTAACAAAATAAAACTACACTTCTGTTTACTTGAAAAGTGTGAAGACTAATACTTCATTGCAACTAAATAATAATATAAGGCAGCATGGTTTAAAAAGGAAGTAAATGTAGAAAAACAGTGCAATTTTTATTTGAAGTCATGAGTTCAGGTTCTTATGTTTGCCCTGAGTTAGTTAATGCCCAAAATACAGAGTAATCAGTAAGATATACAACATATAGCAGATTTACAGGATCTTAGCTGTGGATATAAACTCTTTCTTTGATCTCATGTACGATTTCCATAGTAGGTACCGCATTTGTTGCATTGTAAAGATTTGAAGTGATTAAAATATTTCAAAGGTTAGGGTTATAGCTACTGATTTTTTTCAATCCTTTAATCTTATCTGGAAGATTTCAGGTCCTTCAGTCCCTTTTTTTCAGTTGAGGGAAGTATTTTCTTAATTTTATACCTATTGTTTTGTGTTTTCATTTTTTTTCTGTGAGAATTTTTCATGGGTTGGCTCTGGTTTCTAGTTGTATTAATTGTGTCACACATTCTTTTTTCTTCTCTTTTGCATCACTTTGTAAGTAGGCCTTTCTGTCTGGATTTGATTTTCTGTGATATATATTCTGTTTCTTACTGCTCACCATTTGGATTTTAAATTTATGTTTTTATTTACCTAACAGTTTTGTTTTATCCCAGTCTCCTAATACTATTTTTCCCCAACCTGCATTCTTAATTTTTTTGCATATTCCTAAGAACACATTTTTTTCTTGGATTTTTTCTCAATTTCTTATTATAAATAACTTTCAGTGGTATGCTTTTCTTCATGTAGATCTAACGAACCTCTTCTGGTTCAGAATTTTTCATTTACTCCATGTTGACTTTCTTTTGTTATTCGTCCTTTAAAAATGGAAGAACTTTTGAGATTGTCACTATACTGTGAAATGTCATGCCAAATTTGTTTAGTACCATTCTACTAAAGACTTTTGCTAGATTTCTTATAAGGAAAATAATTATGGAATTGGATTGTGTGTAGGCATTTTATAAAGAACTCCGTTGTGGTGTTTGTAAAAGATTTACCTGTTTAAAATAATTTTCACTATTATTAAAACTCAAGTTTATAGTTAGAGCTTTGTAATAAAGTCCTTTTTCCCAAACCAGTAAGTAGACTTAAGAATGATCAACTTAACTTAAAATATAAAAATAAAATCAGTGAAAAAGGAACAGCTAATTTCCAGATTAAAAAGATGCTTGTTCCTTTTTCTTCCAGCTTTATTAAGGTATTAGTGACAAATAAAATTGTACTTATTTAGGTTACATGACATGATTTTTTTTTAAGGGGTACAATGTGTTGATTTAGTATTCTTCTACACTGTAAATGATTACCGCAGTCAGGTTATTATAACACATCCATTACCTCACATAGTTACCTTTGTGTGTGTGTGTGTGTGTGTGTGTGTGAGTGTGTAAATACTTAAGATCTACTCAGCAAATTTCAGGTGTACAATAAAGTAATACTAAGTATAATCACCATACTGTACGTTAGAACTTCAGAACTTAGCCATCTTCTGATTGAAAGTTTGTACATTTTGACCAACATCTTTTCCTCCACCCTTCAGTCCGAGGTAACTACTATTAATATTTTCTGGTTCTATGAGTTAGGCTTTTTTAAAATTCCACATATAAATAAGAGCATACAGTATTTATCTTTCTGTGTCTGGCTTATTTCACTTAGCATAATGCCCTCCATGTTTAATCATGGTATTGTAAACAGCTCTCTTTCATGCAACCATAAACACATATATACCAAAGGAATTCTGACATTTGTGTGTATTTGATAAGCTATCCAGTAAGTAGTACTTTTTTCCCCCAAGAAGTTTGTGCCTCTTAATCTCCTTCACCTATTTTACCCTCCTCTCCGACAGGCAATTTGCAGTTTGTTTTCTGTATTTATGAGTCTGTTTCTGTTTGTTTGTTTTAGATTCCACATAAAAGTGAAATCATATGGTATTTGTCTTTATTTGATTTATTTCACTTTGCATAATACCTTCTAGGTCCATCCATGTTGTCACAAATGACAAGATCTCATTCTTTTTAATAGCTGAGTGATACTCCATTGTGTGTATATGTATGTGTGTGTGTGTGTGTGTGTGTATACACACACACACACACACTCCATATCATCTTTATCCATTCATCTATGGATAAATACTTGGGTTGCTTCCATAACTTGACATTGTATATAATGCTGTCATAAGCATAGGGGCATATATTCTCTTTACAAATTAGTGTTTTTATTTTCTTTGAGTCAATACCAGTAGTGGAATTACTTGTTCGTATAGTTTTCCTATTTCTAATATTTTGAGGAACCTCCATACTATTTTCCATAGTGGCTGCACCCAGTTTACAGTCCTACCAACAGTACAGGAGTGTTCTCTTTTCTCTATATCCTTGACGACCCTTGTTATTTCTTATTTTTTGTGACTAGCCATTCTGACTGGTGTGAGGTAATATCTCATTGTTTTGATTTACATTTCCCTGATGATTAATGATATTGAACAGCTTTTTCAGTATTTTTCTTTGGCCATCTGTATGTCTTTGGAAAAATCTCTAATCAGCTTCTTTGCCCATTTTTAAGTTGGATTATTTTTTTGGTGTTGAGTTCTGTAAGTTTACATATATTCTGTATATTAACCCCTTATCAGATATATCATTTACAGATATCCTCTCCCATTCAGTAGGTTGCCTTTTGTTTTGTTGATGGTTTCTTGTGCAAAAGCTTTATATTTTGGTGTAATCCCAATAGTTTGGTTTTGGTTTTGTTTTCCTTGCCTGAGGAGACATATCCATAAATATGTTGCTAGGTACTAATAAGTAGTACTTTTCACAAATTTCTGAATATAATCAATGAAAAGATATGTGATAGTGTTACGTAGGGATGGTAGCAAGTCAGTCAGAAATAACTGCAAGAAAACATAGTTTACTTAGCTGTCTTTTCCACAGTAGGTCTTTATGAGACTAGATACTTTGATTAAAACTAATCAAATAACATATGTATTTTCTCTTACTAATTATGTCTTTTTTTCCTTTAACCCAGGTTTGTTTGTTTGTTTATTTATTTATTTATTTATTTATTTATTTATTGAGTAGGCTCCACACCTAGTGTGGAGCCCAGTGTGGGGCTAAAATTCACAACCCTGAGATTAAGACCTGAGCTGAAGTCGAGTCAGACACTTCCCACTGAGCCACACAGGTGCCCCAACCTAAGTTTAATTTTAAAATAAAATGTCCTGAGTGTGACATTGTTGGAAGAGTTTAGGCATTTGTAACTTTGGTGGCATTTTTAGTTCTAAAGTCAGTCACTTTTTCCCCAATTACCAAATGGCACTGCTTCTTTCATTTAAATCTTTCTCTACCCTTTCCTGATCTTTTGGCTGTGTTTTGCCTATTACTTTGTCTTAAAAAACAAAAAAAAACAAAACAAAACAAACAAAAAAAAACCACCTCACATTGCCTGTGTTTTGCCTGCTGTTACGTTGATTTTGTCTTAAAAAACAAAAACTCGTAATGTCTATAAAAAGGCTTTTCCCACAGTGAGCTTATTTTTATCTTAGTTGTTTACTCAGAGTATCTTTTCAGCTTGTTCTCTGGGTTATCTCCTTGGTCAATTCCTAGAATTTACCCAGCTTTCAGTCAGCATCCAATTCCTTATCCCGTTTAGATGTGGGATTTCTAGGCTTCATTCATCTCCTTTTTGAAGCAAGTAATATATCCTTAACACTCCACCCTTCCTTTGACCTGGGTCTTTTGCTGAAACATGTAATACAAAAAAATATCTTTTCCTTTTTAGAAAACAGTGACAGGGCATATAGCAGTAGGTTAGGTATCAGTAGTAATGACCACTTTAGGTTCTGTGTTATTTAAGCATCTGGCTCTAAGTAACAAACTTAAACTGTCAGTAAAGAAACTTTACTTATGCCTGTATTTTAAGAGTCCAGAGTTAATATGTGCCTCAAACGAGGTTTAATCAAGGCTTGATTCTATTTTTCTGTTTACTTTGTATGCTTCCTGTAGTATGTGTGTGTGCATGCATGCATATGTGTGTGTATGTGTGCACACGTATATAAAATATATGTCAAGATGACCAAAGCAATTTTAGGTGCTGTTTACATACCATATTTTCAGGATAAAAGGAGAATATATCACTCTAGCATTCCAAGCAGAGTCTTATTGGATTGGTCACATATCTACCTCTAAATAAACCACTACAGCCAGGGGAATGTAATTATTACATGGCTTAATATAATCAGTGCTGACCCCTTCAGAGCATATCAGCAGTGAAGAAGTAGGCTGTTGGGTCCTGTGGGGCAGAAAAACATAGGACTAGATACTAGGTAGGCAGCCGATGTGTCCACTACAGTGGCAGTAGGCTTCTGAGGATAGAAAAATATATATAGTTGGTTTTAGATCAAAATAGTACATTAAGTTCATGTTTCAGTACATGGCAATAATTGATCAAACATAAAAAGAGGGAACCAGGAAGATGTAGTCAGAACAATAAATAAACATCTCTATAGAGTAGAAGCACAGTGTGGTGAGTGGAGCTGCAGCTAGCTGTTCTGGAAGTGGATAGTGGCGGGCAAATATTTGGCTTCTGCTGGGTGGTGAGGATTAAAAGTGCTCCACAGACAGGAGTGGAGTAAGGTTATGGCTTAAAGTCAAGGCTTTGGGTAAAGATTCCCTAAGCATGAAAGGAGTCTAAATAAAACTGTTCTTGACTGCTGCTGGAATCAGAGGGCTTAAAGAAGCTGGACCTAGCAAGGCAGAAGGACATGACAGTCTTAACAGCCAGGAACTGAACCAGACTTTGGCTCAGTGATTAAATCTGTAATAGCCCACTATTACTGAGAGACAGAAGTTCAACTTACCTTGTATAAGACCTGGCTCTGAACTACATTCCCAGGTGGCAGGTTGGATGGAGGCAGCTATCCGAAGGAGTCAGCATGGGGGAGAAGGAATGGAGAACAAAACAAACAAATAAACCTTTCTCTCAAAATAAGCTTGCTGCACAAATTCCAAAAGGAATAAAGATGCTAAGTGCTGAGACCTCATCCAGTAATATTAGCACTGGCACACAAATTCAGTCCTGAAGTAAACAATTTTAGAGCACCATCCAGCAAAGACTTTTAATTAAGTGTCTATATGCTCAAAGAGAAAAAGGACTCACATTTATTAAAAATGAATAGTAAATTATGAAACAAAAAGGAACAACAGGTGAATGTGAAGAATTAATTAGAACTCTTAGGAATGAAAACTTAGAGTATGAGTTTTTTGTTTTTTGTTTTTTTTTTTTTTAAGTGTAGTAAACGTTTAGGCTCAAACCAGCCTGAGCATAAGTGAACTAGAAGATGGTGCTAAAACTGCACCTAGAATGTAGCACAGAAAAACCTTTTTTGTTTGTTTGTTTTTTAAGAAAAGGATAAATTGATCATTGAGTTTCCAACATCTATCTAAAAGGAAGGTATTGGTTGAAAAGCACTTTTTGAAGAGAATTTGCCAGAATTCAAGAAAGGCATGAGTCCTTGGAATTCAGAATGTATTTGTAATCTAAGCTGGATAAATAAATCCTCCTAAATAGAGAATCCCAGTAAAACTGTAGTACAGTAAGGATAAAGTGAAACATTTTAAACCAGACAAGGAAGAATACATTCCTACGCAAGAACAACAACCAAACTGAGGCAGTAATAGATGCCTAGAATCATCAGCGAGAGCTTCAAGGTAGTGAGGGAAAGTAACTGACCGCTTTAATAACCTCATGATCACCTGAATTAAGAATAAAGTCAAGTTAAACCAAATTTGTGAAGACTGAAAAGAGGGTACTTCTCATAGATCCTCACTAAAAGAAGTGGAGAGTGAACTTCAGAAGAGTGAATCCAGAGGGAGGCAGTGGGATTTTTTGAAAAAGAATGATCTGATTGATAAAAAGTTGACAAATTTAACCTTTTGGGGGGGGGGGGGGTTGGGAGAGGTTTTTTTAAACATAAAGCTAAAACTTTGCAATCATGGAGTGGTCTATGGTGGTTAAAGTATATTCTGGTCATTGTGTTCAGAATAAAATTCTAGATATTTTTAGACTTCAAGAAACATTATTAACCTGTATGTCAAAATTTTTAAATAACTGGTTGAAGAAAAGAAATATATTCAGTGGTTTCTAAGAGAATATGGGGGGGGGATAATAATGCAAGAGATGGTAGGAAAGAAGCAATTTTTTTTAAAAGATGATAAACAGAAAGCATACAAAATAGGTGGAAATCAGTTCAAACAGGTTAGAAATCATAAAAAATATAAGTTGGTTAAATTCACCTATGGGGAAAAAAATCTTTAAAAAACAATCTAGTTTCCTGTTTACCAGACATACACCAAAAACAAAACTATACATAAAGGTTGACATAAGAAAATAATCCTCCCAAAGTTATAACCATAGAAAGCTGATGTAATAATGTTAATATCATTAATATCAAATGTTGAAGAAACATTAAAAGGAATAAAGCACACTAAAAAAAACAAAACAAACAAACAAACAAACCAATCTTCCAGGAAGATAGAGCAGTGATGCATGTAATTAAACATAGTCTCAAAATGTAACCCCAGATTAGATGGGATTACAGAAAGAATTGATAAATCCATTGTCATGGGGAAAAATTGTAACACTACTTTCAGAAACCAGTATATCAGATAGAAAAAATTGGAAAAAGAAAAAATTGGAAAAATATAGAATATTTCCATAACTACATTAACAAGATTGATAAAATGTATGTATATCAAGAGTAGAATCCTGTCTTCAACCAATACTTCATACATTCTTTTTAGTTACACATGGCACATTAACCAAAAGAAAAGTCTTATAAATTTTAATAAATTCTTACCCCAAAGACCATTTTCTTTTACCACAATGCAAATAAATTAGAAATTAACAAAAAGGTTTTCAAATCCCACGCTTGAATATTTTTTTTTTAAATAGAGAGACACACAGAGAGAGGCAGAGACATAGGTAGAGGGAGAAGCAAGCTCCCTGAGGGGAGCCTGATGCAGGACTCAATCCCAGGATCCCAAGATCACAACCTGAGCCAAAGGTACATCCTCAACCACTGAGTCACCCAGGTGCCCCCCATGTTTGAGTATTTAAAGTGCATTTCTATATAATTAATAGGTTTAAAGAGGATGTCACAGAAATTATATAATATTTAAACAACAATATGAAAACCAATGGGGTCCAGTTGCCAGTTGACAATTAAATGTAAATGTATAGATTTTTTTTTTAATTTAGAGATATAAGTACATTTTTTAAAAGATAGATTAAAGGTGAGTAAAGGAGAGGTGCCTGTGTGGCTCAGTGGCTGTCTTTGGCTCACATCATGATCCCAGGGTCCTGGAAGAAGGAGAGAGAACCCTCAAGCAGACTCCTCACTGAGTGTGGAGCCAGAGTGAAAAAAACTTTTTAAGTATTTATGTCTTGGGACATACCAAGGGAATTATATGAAGATCCAGGTAGCTAAAAACATAAGATCCTTAGTCACTAACCACTTTTTCTCATTGGTCACAATGACCTGGTAGGTCTCTGAGCATAAAATAGTTACTTGGAAAACTGGTAAGAGGGATTTGCCAGCCCTATTCCCATTTCTAAAAAATTCCCTAGAACTCTGAGTACATAGGCTCAAATTGAGCCAACTCTTAGATCTGCCATTTTAACAGGAGAGGTTTGTAGGGGCCACGTTTCAGTTGGAAAGAAGATTGCCATACTTATTGTCCTTTAACTCCATTACTGTTCATAGACAAAGCTATCAGGACTGCCAATTCAGCTCTGCCTTAGAACACTGGTGTTTCCCACTTTGTGCCCCACATCTTAGGTTCCTAAGTGGCAGCATGAGGAAAGCTCAAGTCAAAATATACAGCTTTTCCCTGTAATCCTTATTTTTATCCTCCTAAAATGGACTAAGAAATTTAGGGTAAAAAAATCGCTATTTCTCTTTCCTTGAACGTAGAGTCATTTCTAAGTATGTCAATCTCTATTTTCTTTTCTCTGGATATCAGAAGATGCCTCCCCAGTCCAAAGGGGGGGGGGGCGCAGGAAAGGAAACAGTCTCCCTTTAAAGTCTCAGACCATCCTTTACTCCCTTCCTACCAAAGGGCTTATCCTTAATTCTTACTTCCAGTAGGGAAAAAGAGGAAATGTCTCCAATGGTGGTCCTTCTGTAGCTATATATAACCATGCCATTTTTAGAGGCTGTTTTGTTAAATTCATTCTTTAGTCCTCTGTTTAGTTGTTTTTTTTTTTTTTTTTTTTTTTTCATGGTATGTCCTTATTTAGGCCCCTAGAGGTTGGAATGTGTGAGGTAGGATGTGGGTCTAATAATGATGTTTCAGGAATTCTTGAATTTTAAGGGTCTACATAGGCCATCACTGTAAGCAATGTGGAGCTCTAGACCACAGTGATTCACATAGCTTCACATGCAATCAGAGCACATCTCAAGTCTACTAGATCCTCTGCAGGCTTGTTTAGCCTAGGGAGGGCCCTTGTCCACCCTATGTCACTAGAATGGATGTTCTGCGTGAAGGATGCAGTACATGCTAACACTCATCTGGTGCACAATTTAAAGCATTAGATGGGGACAGATTACAATAGAATTGTGACAGACTTATGTTGAAGATGATGTATGGTGAATCATGAATGGAGCTAGAATCTTGGGGGTAAGGGGTAGTTTGCTTGTAAAATAGCATGTAAAGTTACAGCTTTTTTGGTTCTCACTATCCTTTTTTTTTTCTTTTTTAAATTGTATTTATTTATTCATGAGAGAGAGGCAGAGACACAGGCAGAGTGGGAAGCAGACTCCCTGTGGGGAGCCTAATGTGGGACTGGATCCTAGGACCCCAGGATCACACCCTGACTGAAGGCAGATGCTCAACCACTGAGCCACCCAGGCACCCCTCTCAGTATCTTTATATGTAAGATAAGGAGATTGGGTTGGATGATCCTGAATGGCCCTCCTGGCTGTATAAACTTCATGGAAGTGTTCCAGTTTCTCCTAGAACAGAGTCTTGTGCCTTCAGACTATTTGAGGTGAATCTGGTTTACATTTTCTGAACTATTTAGAAAATGAGGAATAATTTACAAATATTATAGTTCCTCTATTTTTAAATAACACCAAATAAGTAGGGATGTCATTTTTTTTGAGGGGGGGAGAGGCATAGGGAGAGGGAGATGGAGGAAGAGAATCTCCATTTCACAACCCTGAAATCATGACCTGAGCCGAAATCAAGAGTCCGATGCTTAACTCAGCACCCAGGTGCCCCCAGGAATGTCTTTTTTTTAGCACTTTAATTTTGTATAAATGAAGTCTGCTAAGGTGGGTTTAATGAGATTTGGATTTCCAGATAATCCTGGAATCATATTTATGCCATTAATTTGCTTGGTAAATTTTTTTTGAACTGAGGTGTAATTGGCATACAACATTATGTTAGGTAAACTTTTTTTTTTTTTAAGGAAAAGTGAGTTTCATCTCAACTCTGAATTTTCACTGATTATAAAAATTATTGAGAATTATAATAATAAGTAAGTGTAAGGTAAAATAAAGAGAAGAGGGAGTGCCTGGCTAGTCAGTAGATCATGGGACTGTTGTTACCAGGATAGTGAGTTCAAGCCCCACATTGAGTGTGAAGGTTATACACATACATACACACATACATAAACAAACTTTAAAAACAAAAACAAAACAAATCTCAAAGGCGCTCCCTCCTTTTGCTCTATTCTTGTCCTAGATGGTAAAGTTGCACTTGAAGCCCAGGTAGGCCACAAGGTGGCACCATTAGGTCATCAATAAAGTACTGCTGTTTTAAAAAAAAAAAAAATTTTTTTAAATCACTATTACAAAAATAATCCATGCTCATGAAAGACTTCAGATTGACCTTCCAATGCTTATTTATTATATAATTACAAACTATAAACTGAAGACTTCCTGTGGGGGAAAGTCCCCTGCTAAGAATTTTAAACATGTTAAAATTACATTGTAAAGATTTTGGAAAATACTGAAAAATATTAGAATAAAGTAAAATATCCATGATTCCAGTAATCCATTTGTGAACAATTAATTTTTATTTTAAGCCAATATTTTTCCAAAAGTTGAATTGAACTAAATTTCAATAATGCAAAAATATAAGTAGTACAAACATTGGAGGAAGTATATGTCAGAAATCCTTGGTTGGGGTTATTTGATTTTCTGATGGAGAAAGTAAAATTTAGACAAGTGTTTTCTCACTATCCCAAGGAGTAAGAAATACTTGAGAATAATGAGTCCAGGAATTTAGTCACTTTCAATAAAGTAGAAAATATTTCCAAATATTTTATTGTTGTTTTCTCACACTTAAAAAAAGACCACTTTGAGAAGATTGCAAAGAGTTAATTCAGAATATATGGCTGAATGTTTCCTGTAACCATGTGACTGATGTTTCCGGTAAAGTAAGAAACATTTCCAGATATTTGTTGTTTTTTTTCCTGCAGTTTGAAAATTTTACTCTGGTTGAAATGATTATAAGGAGTTAATTTGGAGTGTGTGGGTAGACTAATGTTTCCCTTTATGTAATCTTTGATGAAAAGTTTCCTAAACTAATTCATTATATGAAAAAGAATCTTAACAAACCAAAGTTAGCGCCATCCTTTTTTTTTTTTTTTCCTATAATATGAGGATAATGATAATGCTTAACCTTATAGGGGTTTATAAGAGGATTACATCAGCCATTCCAGGAAAACCACATAAATAGTGCCTGGAATATAATAACTTAATAAATGTTAAATATTATGTATCCCATGTTGCTAAGCAGTTGTTGCATAGTAATAGCAGACATAAATAAATCCTTGTTTCTTTTTCCACTAAGCTTTGTTTCCTGAGGACATCTGCTAAGTAATACTTGATTAGCCCACTTTCAATATTATATGAACTTAAACATATTGAACTGGCCTTTAGTGGCATTTTGTAATTCATACATTTCAAATTAACCTCACCTTTATTGCTTTAATAAAGTTGTAATTATGAAATAATTGATAACATATCATTGAAGAAATCACAAAATTAAGAATTTTAAACAAATCAGACTTGAAAATACCACAAAATTAGATATAAAGTAAAAATGTATCTGTAGTAGATCCAGATCTATCTAAAAATTACTTTTTGAACTTCTCTTAATTATTCTTGAGACTTGGAAGTAAAATTCAGAAGGTTCTACTTAAAAACTTCCTGCTTCACATGCTCTTCATGATTCTGGAATATCCTGAAAGGATAATATTTTCAATTTTTTAAATTTACTTGCGTACTTTCAAAAAGGGGGCTACCCTTTTTCTTTCTTAGGAACTCAAAATAAATATCCACATATTTTGGCTTTATTTTGGGCAGATATCTCAAAGGTTAAGAACTGAGATCCTAGCTGTATGATCTATGAGAATTTATTTCCCAGGGCCTTCCAAAACAATCTTCCAAAAAATGGGTATATAGGGATTCTTAAAGAGATTCTAATAAAAGTAAACTGTATAGTTTAAGATGAATGATACACCAGAATCTTTGAAGTTTTATTGTGAGCAAAGCAAGTGTTGTATTAGAATTGCTGTCAAAGTAAAATTATTTGTCCATAAAGAAATAAGACAAGGGGTACCTGGGTGGCTCAGTTGATTGAGCTTTCATCTTGGTTTCCACTCAAGTCAAGTCATAATCTCAGGATTCTGGGATTGAGCCCCATATGGGGCTCCAGGTTCAGCAGGGAATCCGCTGGAGATTCTCTCCTCTCCCTCTGTCCCTCCCCCCATGCACACAAGGGCTCATGCACACCCTCTCTCAAATAAATAAGTAAATCTTTAAAAAAAGGAGGGGGGGGACTACTTCCACATTATAGTGGGATCCATCTGTGTCGTATCTTTTAAATATATTGCCTGAAAATTAATTATGATAGATTTTGACCAAAAATGTTATTTTAAAACTCTCGTGGACTATGTTTTGTTTTGTTTTGTTTTTTTAAAGATTTATTTATTTTCTTGGGGGGGGGTAATGGAGGGTAGGGGGCAGAGAGAGGAGGAGACAAGCAGACTCCCCGCTGAGTGGAGAGCCCCAGGCAGGGCTCAGTCCCAGGACCTTGAGATCATGACCTGAGCCAAAACCAAGAATCTGTTGCTTAACCAACAGAGCCACGCAGGTGCCCCTCTTAGATTATAATTGACTTAAAATGTTAATGAATTTAAATTCATGTAATAAGAAAAATGCAAAGCAAATTTTTTTAATGTGCTAAGGAATTTAACAAGAAAACTTTGAAAAATTATAGAATATTATAGAATACAACCATTAAAAATTATTTTGAAAGACTGATAACATGGATGTTCATGATACAGTAAGTAAAAAGTTTAATATTTGTATTAATAGTATGAATTAAAAATACATTCATACAGAGAAAAAAAGCTGGAGGACTATAGCACCAAAATAGTAATAAGTTATTTTTAGTTGGTAGGATAATGGGTAACTTTTATTTTCTTCTCTTTGTTCCTATTTATTAATAAATTTACAATAAGTTATAGAATTAGTTGTAAAAAATATTATGTTAAAATCCTGTTAATAAGATGAATTTGAGTATATAATCCACAAAGAATTATTGGGTTCTCTCATGAATAGATTTCAAAAAAAAAAAATGTGCCAGGCAGTATATAATCTGCAAGGATACACAGACATCTCAGACCCATCTCTTGGCATTTTAGAGACAAGGTCTGGCAGGAATTTTCGCAAACAGTTATAAACAAGCAACCGAGCTTTGTATGAACCATTTCCTACTGATCATCTTGATAACTGTATAGAGGTGGCATGGCATATTAGAAATATTGTGAACTAAATTTGAAGCCCGCTCTGCCACTTAAAGCAGTGTGGCCTTAGGTTCATTAACTTCTCTGAGCCTTGATAATTTTTAGGAGACTTTATTAGAGAAATACGGTTATTGAAGATAAGCAGCCTGAAGAAATATTAATGTTTCGAAGGAATTAAATTGTGCAGAGCTAGATTTCTTTTAGATACAGCTTTTTTCTTTGCCTAATATCTGTAGATCTGTGCAGCACTTGGATTTTAAGAACATTAACTCTCAAGTGCTAGCAGTTAGTCCACATAATTGGACCTGCTGCTCCCAAAAGGCCTGATTACTATCATGATCAAGTACAGATTCCTTAATTTAGCATTCAAGATTTGACATCAAACTATCAAACCAATCTTTCAAGAATCTCTACTGCTCATTAACAGTTCTCCAGCGTGATCCTTCAGTAACCCTGCTTATAATGACTTCATTGGAAGTTCTTATTTTATGGTTCTTTGAGGTTATTTTTATATTTTAAAACAACTGTATCCTTTTAAAAGTTTAAGAATAACCACATGAGGTATAAGAATCCAGATTTGGGCTTCCATTTACTATATAGCACTCTCAGTTTTAATACTTCTCTGTGACATTAGAAAATGTAGGCAGTCTGATCTGATAATCTGTCTCTCCAGGTGTGCCATTTTTCCCTTGCATTTTGCTGAAGTGTGTTTGATCAAAGTTGCTATGCAGGCATGATGTCAGTCCACTTGAACCAAGAATTTAGCACTTAGTTTTACCTTTCCCATTGGCCTTTCAAAATGAAAAATAAATGAATACATTATGTATGGTTGGTAATATTCAATATAGAAGACCAATTTTTTTTTTTTTAAGATTTTATTTATTCATGAGAGACGGAGAGAGAGAGAGAGGTCAAGATACAGGCAGAGGAAGAAGCAGGCTCCATGCAAGGAGCCTGACTTGGGACTCTATCCCGGGTCTCCAGGATCATGCCCTGGGCTGAAGGCAGCACTAAACCGCTGCGCTAGTAGCGCAGGCTACTAGTAGGCTGCCCTAGTAGACCAATTTAAAGTTAGGTTTAATGAGTATATATTAAAATACAACAGGTTTTCTCCATTAGTTCTTAACCATCAAGGGGATACTATCTTAAAGTTATGTAGATATGACCCAATATTAACATAAAAGAAAAATATAAAAAAAAATATTAACTGGAACTTTCCATCAATCATGCTTCCACTAAAACCTTTTTATTGTTTTGTTATTCGGATTGAGACAAGTGCTGTGTGGTGTTAGGACCTCTCGTTCCTAACAAGGTGACTGCTTCATCCTAAAGGATGAGTGGCTTCATCCTCATGAAGTCTCAGGCAGTGCCACAGGGCATGGAGTGAGGAGTTTTAAATGCTAAGCTGTGCCAGCCCTTCAAGACATGACCCTCAGAGTCTTCCTTTTAACAGTCCCAGGGAATTGGCCTCCAAAATAGTCGCTGCGCCTCATGGACACTGTCCCTTAGGAACCAGGCAGGCTATGGTGAACAAGGAGAGGATTTTCTGGGACTCAACAGTTCCACAATTTGTGGATTTTCTTCTGTCAGGAACCAGTTCTCTTTTCCTTTCTTGGAGGTCTTTACTCCCCACTAGAGGTCACTCCATTGCTAGATGCTGCTCTGTTTACCAGGGGCTCAAAGCTCAATGTTCCATGCAGGCTATCTTCAGTACAGTAGAGAGCTGTCCCCCCCCAGAGCTGTGCCCATCCTCAGGAAGGTGTAACTATTGTTTTTTGAGTCTTTAAGTCACTCAACTAGTAAGTACCTGAACCAGGGTTCTGGCAGTCTAGCTCCAGATACATTCTGGGTGAGGTAGCCAAGCTCTTTTAACAACCTCTGACACTAGAAAAACTGCCTTTCTAGAGTATTATACACTCCTAAAAATAGTCCCTCAGGAAAATCAGACCACATTTTATCTTTTTCCTTCCTGTTTTTTCTACCTTGAAAAGCAGTCTTCACTATGTGAAGCTTTTATGTTCATTTACAGGGGAACAGACTCAGCCCTCTGTGAATCTTGAAAGATACTAGTTCAGTGTTCATACTCATACATTAGTGTTTATAACTCTGCTTGTGGAATGGTTCTTACTACACAGTACCTTTGGTAAATGCTCGGGGCCCTTATTAATGCATGGTCCAACAAACTCTTCTGTAAATAACTTCTCACTGTCCTGATTGCCTGAGCCACCCAGACAGGTGATCCCAAGGAAGATCTTTTTTTTTTTTTTTTTAATGGAAACATTAGGCATCTTCAGACTTGACTGTCTTTTAGTCCAAATCTTTAAGCCTCCATACCAGCAGTTGCACTCCTGGCCATTTGTCCTAGAGAAATGAAGATGTTTGTTCACTTAAAAATATGTACCAGAATGTTTTAGAAGCTTTAACATAACACCCCCAAACTGGAGACAACCAGATGTCCTTCAAAAGGTGAATGGCTTAACAAGCTGTGGTAGACCCATACCATACAATACTACTCAGCAATAGAAAAGAGTCATACTATTGATATACATAACAACCTGAATCTTCAGAGAATTACGTTGAGTGAAAAAAAGAAAACCAACCCCAAAAGGCTGCATACTGTATGGTTCCATTTATATAACATTCTTGAAATGACAGGTCTAGAAATGGAAGACAGGATTAGTGGTTTCCAGGAGATGAAGTGGGGTGGAGGTGGGAGGGAAGTAGGTGTGGCTGTAAAAGGGCAATATGAGAGAGCTTTGTGGTGATGGAAATGTTCTGTATCTTGACAATCAATGTCAGTATCCTAGTTGTGATACTCTAGTTTTGTAAGATATTAACATCAGGGGAAACTGGGTAAAAGTACACAGGATCTCTTTGTACTATTTCTTTCAACTTCATGTGAATCTCCAATTATCTCAAAAAGTTTAATTAAAAAATCTTTAGTCTTCTTCACCCCTTGAACCATACTTATGTGTTCTGAGTTACTTTCATAACTTCTTGAGAAGCTATTAATAGATTTCTAGTGATTAAGTTCTAATTTGGGTCTTTAGACGCTTTCTTGGCAGGTTTCAAGTATAACTAGGTCTAATGCATTTGTATAATATTAAGTTTGAAATCACATAAATAAATCTGTAATTTGATCAAATGTACTTTCATATGGGGCTTGTCATCAAAAGAGAATGGCAGGGATCCCTGGGTGGCGCAGTGGTTTAGCGCCTGCCTTTGGCCCAGGGCACAATCCTGGAGACCCGGGATTGAGTCCCACGTCGGGCTCCCGGTGCATGGAGCCTGCTTCTCCCTCTGCCTGTGTCTCTGCCTCTCTCTCTCTCTCTCTCTCTCTCTCTGTGACTATCATAAATAAATTAATTAATTAAAAAAAAAAGATTCAAAAGAGAATGGCAGAAGCATTATATTTCTTGTGAATTTTTTTAAGTTTTTATTTAAATTCCAGTTAGTTAACATACAGTATAATACTAATTTCAGGTGTACACTATAGTGATTCAGCAATTCCATCCAACACCCAGTGCTTATCACAAGTGCACTCCTTAATCCTCATCACCTGTGTAATCCATTCCCCCAACAACTGACCTTCTGGGAACCATCAGTTGAGGAACTATCTTACGAATTTAACAGGTCATTTGAAAAGGTAACTATGTAATCTATAATTCTATCTCCAAATGAGAAGCAAAGCTTGTCCTTTTCATAATGTGAACTGTACTCTCTTCAGAGTAACACTTGCACCATTTTAAGATTGAAAATCATATATCAGAGGTAGGCCTTAGTTATGGAGATTCAACCCCAAGTGGTCAGTATAAAGGTACTATGCTTTGGGTGAACTAAGAATATTTATGCAAGGAAATGGATTAAGTGGCTCAGTAATTTGAAGTGTGTCTAAATTGGTACATATAATTTGTCAGCCCTCATCTTCCAGTTTAGCACTGATAACCCTTATGATTCAACTTGACTTACATATTTAAATGGAGCCTCATAAAATAACATTATTTCCCATACAAGGTTTTTTAAAAAGGGATTTGATAATATTGAGCATGAATGACCAGTAAAAGTTTAACCTAAATCTCATCCTGAGCTACAAATTCAGGTTGTAATCTTTATATCCTACCACTTCACATAGTATCTGTCACATTTTGAGCACATAGTAACTGTTTTATGAATTAATACTGATTTTTTTGGTGGTCCCCTGCTGCCTGTGCATGACCCTACTTCCATGATTCCTCACAAGAAGAGTATGGTGGGGCAGACAAGGTCCTTGAGGTGTCTCTGAGTGCAGAGGGGAGTTTTGAAGGGGTCCCAGCAAGAGCATAAAGGTGGGGCAGCAGCACGTTTCAGGAGGAGCAAGACTGGCATGTGGAAAAGATGGCAAATAGACTTGAGCTGATTTTTCTTTCACATTGAAGAGCAAAAGGGGCAGAAGAACAGTCTCATAAGGAGATTTAAGTTCTAGCATTCAAGATGGATTAGAAATACTTTTCCTTAAATGTATCCTGCTTGGTTTAAATATAAATATTGGTTGTTTTTACTTTTCCTCCCATGCAGATAGCATTTTAATTCTAAAAATGCTTTTGTGGGCTACTCTGAGACCTAGCCACCATTTATAATGTGAAAAGTATGCATTCTGAATCCCAGTCATTTAGAATCTATTTTCAGAGTCCAGTTTGTCTTCTACTGATGGCACATAATTTGATTCTTTTTCTTTTGTCTTTCTGACCATGCTTTCTTGTTTGTGGATAACAGAACCACTCCTTAGTTCTGTTCTCCCTTTTCACTGCCTCATTATTTGTCAGTTACTACTAGCCTCACAAATTGGTGCCTTACTCATAGATTTTCTGGAGAATATTCACAGGCCCCACCAGCTTCTCTATGTTTTAATAGAACAGCTAGACTTTCTTCATGTTACACCCTTGCTATAACTCAAGTTTCTTTTTACTATAGATCCTTGCCATCACATTTCTGGATATTCTGTTGAACCTACTTAAGAATTCAGAGAAACTGCTGGGTGACCACGGAAAGAAAGATCTAATCTTCACGCTTACGTGAGTATTTTTCTACTTTCAACTTCCTCACACTATGTGAAAGCTTAGATGCTTTGTTTTATGGCACATTCAGTTCTGTGATCAAGATAAAAATGTTATCTATCATTGGCCTTATTAAATTTTAATGTAAAGTTAGTTTCTCAAGGACACAATGAAAATCACAAAATACACCACACTTATTCTCACTTAAAAAAATAAATAAGCAAGAAAGGCGTTTTTTTCTTCCACTGAGCCAACATTCAGAAGAATCCCAAATCCTCAAACCACAAGAATTCTTTCTGTGTTAGAACCAAAACTATCAAGTAGCTTGTTTTTCATTATCTATTCTTAAGAGAATTTAACAAAACATGTTATCTCTTGAAAAACACTTGATATGTGGCATTTTATTTTTTAAAATGCTTCTGATAACTTTGTCCTTTTTTAAATGACTGAATTCTGTGACTACTGTAGGGGAAAATTGGGAGGTTACCCTCGAAAGAGAATTCTTAACTATTTTAATGAGTAATTTCTCCTCAATGGGTTAATTTCTTTAAAAAGCATTATATAGTGTCATAATCTGAAGTCTTTTATCTTGATCTCTGTAATTCTTAATCATTAGCAGATTTCCCAATTTTGGAATTATCCTTAATAACTCCTTCTCACCCATTATATGCAGCATGTCATTAAGTTACGCTAATTCTATCTTCTTTGTCCCTCTCCAGTTTACTCCCTTCTCTCTGCCACTGCTTTAGATCAGACTGTCATCATTTCTTGCCTGGATTTCAACAGTGACCTCCATCTCCCAGTCTCTAGCCTTGACCCACTCTAATCTAACCTTTCCCTATTGCCGACAGAGTAATCTTTCTGAAAGACTAACCTAATAAGACCATGCCATTTCCTTGGCTTGACATCTTTCAGTGTCTCCTTACTAAAATTCAGTATAATAACCCTTATCATAGAGTTGTTAGGAAGATTAAGTAAAAGTCATTTGGTGCCCTGGGTGCGATGCCGGTCTTAGAACAGGCCTAGTGTGTGTTAATGTTTCTCCTTTGCACAGAGAACCCTTGGAGGCAGCAGAGCTCTCATGGAAAGTAGCCCACCTCTAGAGGGCCTGTGGCTCTGCTGGGAAAACCAGGCTAAAAGGAGTGGTGGCCAAGAATCTCACCAAACTCCATAGCCATGCTTTCCTGAATCCCCTTGAGGTTAGACACAAGAATAGATTAGTCTAACATCCGGTTCCATCAGTGTTCCAGAAAGAAAGGCTTTGTTGACAGATTACAAGCCAACCCTGTCTGTGACTCAGCTTTTGTAACTGTAGAGTCAGGGAGTCATCTCTATAAACATATTGGTCTCTGCTTTTGTGTTTTCTTCTTTTGGTTTGTTTTCTCTTCAGTTTTTTAGGTTTGTTTTGCAGGCTTTAATTTTTCCTTAAATGGACCAAGAGGGTGTCAGGGAGACATACACACAAACCAAGAGACTGCTGGGGCAGGGAGGAATCAGAGAAAGAGGTATGGACACTGGTGAAGCTAGGTTACTCAGATGTATGAAATTTGGAGTGGGCACATTTCAGATTGCTGCCTTTGTGCTGCCTCTGTATTCCCAGACAGACCTGTTTTTCTTCATGTCTCCGGCTTTAGACAATGGGGGTTTGGCAAAATCTGATATTTAGATAATCACAGAATAGCAGAATAGAATCAATACTGTAAAGAAGACAGTCTGAGTTGATTTCATGGTATTTCCAATTTTAAAATTCAGTTTGTTGCTTTTCTTAGCTTTTCTCTATGAAAATTGGAAGTTTGTGCTATAGACAGAACATTCAGCAGGTCTTTATTGAATATGAATTAAGTTATTTCATTGTTTTTTTCATGCTGATTTAGTTAACTTTTGACCATGTAGAATATCTCAAATATAATGAAAGGCAAATATGTGAAAAATATGCTTTGTTTTGAGTTAGAATCTCTACCAGCAATAGCATGTGTTTGAAATTTAAGGATCATGTTCTATATGTCTTCTGATAATGCAGTAAACTTAAACTTAAGCAATTATATCTTGCTTACCATTAACGATCTCTCTTAATCTTTTTACATAATGAAAAGCAAAATAGAGCTTTATAGTAATTTAATTGCAATTTTGATCAAGCAGATATGAAGAAAATAAGACATTGTAATGGGAAATAAAATACAATTGATAACTTTGTTGTTTCTTTTTGGTGAGGTAATTTATTAGAGGCAGGAGGCTAAGAAGGAAGAGAAATAGTGCTTCTCTAAATGACTTCATTGTGGTGATTTAGTTTGGCTTTCCCAAATCTCACTCACCTTATGCTTCATTACAGGCATATTCCATCCACTTCACCAGAATAATGTCCTACGTTTTTGTAAATGATTCGTCTCAGACTAATGTGCCCTTGCTACAAGCCTGTATTGATGGAGACTTTAACTATTCCAAGCGGCTTTTGGAAAGCGGCTTTGACCCAAATATTCGTGACAGCAGGGGCAGAACAGGCCTTCACCTCGCAGCAGCCAGAGGGAATGTAGACATCTGCCAGCTGTTGCATAAATTTGGTGCTGATCTTCTGGCCACAGATTATCAAGGAAACACAGCTCTCCATCTCTGTGGCCACGTGGATACTATTCAATTCTTAGTTTCCAATGGACTCAAAATTGATATTTGGTAAGTTCTCTGTGGTTTCTGAAGTCTAGTCATTTCCTCACATTAGTTTGTCAACCAGTGGTCCAATCTGAGTCGATCAATTCTGCTTTCTCATTGATCAGCTGCAGTGACAAGTTCAACAAGGAATGGAGGACAAGGTAATCTCATTAGAGGAGTGAGGAAACAAGAGGCTGACTTCTAGATTTATGCTGAAGCAGCACAAGTTTTTCTATGAAGACAGTGGTGAAGTTCTGCTACTAATTAATCATGTATTGTCAGACAAGGGAAAAAGAGGAAAGGAACTAACATTTTTTTGAAAATCTGTGCTGTGTTTACTTACATTCGCTCATTTAATCCTTAGAATGAATAGCTCTTGAGGTTGGTGTTATCTTCATTTTACAGATGTAGTAGTTGAGACAAGGGTTTAAACAAAGAGGCCACACAGCTGGAATTTGAACCTCATTCTGTCTGATTCCAAATTGTTAGTCTTCTATCATGTAATATACCATGCTAGCTTCGTAACCTCTCTGGGTCTCAGAGTCCTTTTTATAGTGAGTAGTTTCAAGAAGTAGTGTTTTAGTGATACCTTGTCTCTAGAGTGGAAAAGGTTTCAGACCATCTTTAAAACTGAGCTTGACCTTTAAACTGCACTTATATGTTGCCTTGATTATTGGTTCTATACTATACCTAAATCTGAAAAAGACGGCAGATGTAATGGATAGATGTGGTGGGAATTGGCTATGGGACTCACTGCTGTTTGGCTATCTTCTCTTATTAGTGTTAAATAGCTAGGTGAATCAAAGTAGCTTATTTAGTTGCTTTGGGCTTTTATTTATTTTTAATCCTTAAAAATATGTATGCTCTATTGCCATAAAATGTAAATGTCAGATAAGAATGAATCTAGAATCTAGAATTTTCCAATTTTTAAGAAATTGCCCTCTTTTTCTTTTATTTATTCTCAGCTATTTACTCTTTTGCCTCTGTGTTTTCTTTCCTTTTTCCCTATAAGGAAAAAAATAGGTTAATTCAGAATTCAAGTTCCAATTCAGTCATTGGTTCTGCTCTGGGCTTTGAGTCAATTCAGCCCATGCCTTTATCACTGAGATCTACACAAATGGGTACTAACAATATAATCCAGGTGTATAATGACCTCTTTATATTTATGAACTTTTTTAGCAACCATCAAGGTGCTACACCCTTGGTTCTGGCAAAGCGCAGAGGAGTGAATAAAGATGTCATCCGATTGCTAGAATCTTTGGAAGAACAGGAGGTGAAAGGATTTAACAGAGGAGCTCACTCAAAACTGGAGACCATGCAGACAGCTGAGAGTGAAAGGTACTTAACAATTTAATTTTTTAAGGGGCAAGTCACTTTAAGTCCTTGGATCTTTTATGACAACTCTGTGAGCTTTCTATTTATTTGCTTTCAAGTACGGAGCTTTGATACACTTTCTTTGAACTTTATATAGGCCCGTATGGCTCCAGATTACAATTGAGAGGCTATTAACAGAAAGTACTACGTGCCCACATGCATGTACTGTTCTGTCTTCCCTTGTGCAAGGAAGCCTGCAGTATTGTCAGCACCAGGGACAAGAGGTGGTTAAGAGCTGAATATGAGGGAAGGACACAAAAGTTTGAGAATTTTAAGTGCAGGTCACAAACAGAATGGACTTCAGAAAAGGAGAAAGATAAGTAAGGCTAGGAACTTGGACAACATTAGAAGACCAGAAAGGCCATTTGAAAGGCAGGCAAGTGGAGTGCTGGGGAAAAGTAAAACAAGAAGAGAAATGAAGACTAAACACACAGTTCAGTAATGTGAAAGTGAAAGTAACTTTCCCATGAGTTGGAACAAATGACATTTGGGCTCCTATCAGTAACTGAAGCTAAGATGTAGCAATGGATAGGGCCTTCAGTATCTCATTTCTCATGTAGGAGCAGTTTACAACACAGTTCAGGGAGCTCTGAAAAGGTGACAAACTGTCTTTCCTCCTGGCCCCACTGGCTCACCAGGTCAAGTGCATAGGTCAGACTGAGTTGTGCTAGCATGGAGTCTGTTGGCTGCCATGGAGTTTCAGCCTTCCACAAACTACAAGGTAGGAAGGATGATCAACCTACTATTGTTTCCTCTCAAAATTTTCAGTGGAATATATTTCAAGGGCCTTCATCAGCTGTTGACCCAGGAGCTTGACTGATCAGGACTTAGAAATAAGATCATATAGTCCATTCCGACTGTTGGGATCCTGGTTTCTGTGAGCTCTAATTGAAATCCTCTCTATTTTTTATAGTTGACCCTTAATTTGATTCCATTGTACCAGTGATTGCTTTCCTTCCTCTTCATGTGCTGGCTGGCGTACTCTTTGGGAACCGTGAACTCCACTCTCACACTTAGGACTGTCTGTTTAGATACTTTCAAGAACTTACTACTGTCCAAAGAAATTAGAGTTTTACTTGTAGAACAGTGCATGCTGCTTGTGACGTATGATTGAGAGCTGACAAGTAGATAAAATAATCAAGATGTCTAAGATACATTGACAAGCCCCTTGCTGTCATCCATGTACTCTGGATTGACAGATGCCAGAAGCAATATGACAGCATTGAGTTTTCTATTATTTGTAAAAGATCATATTCTTCCAAGACTACTTGAAATTTATTTTCATGAATACTTTAAGCTTCTTTATCATGAAAAACGTCCAAGAACGTGTTTTTGCTTAGTATGTTTTTAGCACCTCTCTTGCTATATTTTGTTAATAGCCAGTTTCTTGGCACCTCCTTATCAGAAATATACTTTTAACTTTCTTTTGCCTAGGTTGTGATTAGTTACTAAGCAATAGAAATAGTCATCTGAGCTGCTCTATATGAAATATTTACTCCTGCTTCTTTCACAGATTTGTATTATTTATAGCATTGTGTAAATTCAGTTCTTAAAAAAATTGAACTACTAATACTCATACTACCTAGTTGCCGTATCTTACTCCTGCCGCTCAGTATCATGGTAGATATGTGGTGGTTGAAGTTTAAATTAAAAAACTTACAGACAACATCATTGGTCATTAGGCAAATGCAGAGCAAAGCCATAGCAAGTTACCACGTCATACCAGTAGAATGGCTATAATCAAAAAGATGGAGCAACAACAAGTATTGGGGAAGATGTGAAGAAACTGGAACCCTCATACATTGCTGGTGGGAACATAGAGTAGCTGCTTTGGAAAACAGTCTGGCAGTTCTCAAAAAGCTACACAGTTACTATATGACCCAATAATTCCACTTTAGGTATGTACCCAAGAAAATTGAAAACATGGGTTCATGCAAAAACTTGTACATGAATGTTCATGGAAGTATTATTTATAATAGCCCAAAGGTGGAAACTACCCAAAAGTCCATCACCTGATAAGTGGATAAACAAAATGTCATCTGTGCATCTAGTGGAATATTCCACCATAAAAAGGAATGAACTACTGATATGTGCTATGACATATATGTGCTATGGATGAGCTTTAAAAGCATGCTCCATAAAAGAAGCTGGTCAAAAAAGCCACATATTGTATAATTCTGTTTATACGAAATGTTCAGAATCAGCAAAAAGAAAGTAGATTAGTGTTTGCCAGGGGCTTGTGGAAGGGGCAATGGGAAGTGATGGCTAAAAGGTACAGAGTTTATTATAGATGTGATTAAAATGTTCTAAAATCAGTGGAGATGGTTGTATAACTTTGTCAATATAGAAACCACTGAATTGTACAACATGAATTTTATATGTGAATTATACTAATAGAAAAGAGGAATAAAGCTTAGTGGGATTGGCTAGCACGTGGCATTGTGGCAAAGCTATGTGATGATTAGCAGAACATAAAGCAAGTTTTGAGTATACTTAGTATTTTCTATCACCCTTAGGATTCTCTGAGATATAGCATAACTTAAGGTCCTATAAATCAAGATGATGAAAAATATTTTCCCACTCCCCCATATATCCTAAATTTAATTATTTTTAAATTTGTGGCTATAGCATGTCAAAGCAGTGTAGATGACACATGTACAAAAAAATATTGCACACACACATTATATATTTTAATATACAAAGAAAAGTTTGGATGTCAAGGAGAGTGCCGCATTAGGAAGCCCACTTCCTATGACTAGAGAAGACCTCTAATACCAGTAAATGCTGAAGGACCTCTGGTTAAGTGTCAAGAAGTAAAGTTAAGTTGTAGGTTAAATAAAAATGCTAGTTTTTGCATGGTGAACCAGACTGTAAGAGAGTGTTTTATTCTGTTTTTTATTGTTCTATGCCAGATGGTTGGAAGAATATGAAGAGAAGTGATTTAGGAAGGGTGGTAAATGACCTTTTATAAGCAATAGATAGTTGATGCATATGATTATGGTCATTGTGGCTTTCATCTAAATGAACCCGTTATTGGACCTGTGTGTTGTGACATAATTGTGGGTGCTAATCCCTCAGAGCTTTGAATTCATCAAAATGTGGCCTTCCAAATACCAAAGTCAGATATCGTGGTTTCTACTTGTAGGGGTCATATTTCTCGTTGATAGAGTTCTGAAAACCAGAATCAAGAATCATTGTTTTTATGGAACTTGTATTGCCTTATTTTCAACTAGATTCAGCCTTTATGCAGAAGCAAAATAAACTTATTTTGTATTTTTGTACAAGATATAACTACAACCAGCTGGAGGAAGCTATTAGGAAGAATTCCTAATGACTAGGCCTGTTCATATGTGCAACAGACTGAGCTAAGTGTCCATTTTTAGAGGATTACAGTTAAAAGAAGGAATTCCTTCATTGGTCAAGTAACTGAACTAAGTGAAAATTCCTTTAAACCTTAAGATTCACACACTGTATAAAAGTGAATCTAAAAATCTATTTTAGATTTACCCATTTTTGCTTATTTTCATCAATATGCATTCTCAAATTATGAATCTTTGTTTCAAATTCTTCTAAATTTAAAGTAACCAAAATTTGGTTACTTAGGTACTATGAGTTTGAAACCACTCATTTGACCTACAGTCAAGACTTCTGCTTCAGACTTTTTCATTAGAAGAGGATGTTTAACTCTGACTCTGCTGGATATAAACCAAGAAACATAATCATCAGGGCTGAATTTATAGTTGAAAGTAGATTGTCCAGATACACACAGATGCATACTTCAGTACGTGAATGTATGGGAGGGCACATAGATCAGTTTTCTTCTTATAAGTATGGCGGCTTGTCTTTTCTGAGTAAGTCTGTTGCTGTTGCATCTTTCTGAAATGGGTGGAATGTGTTGTTCATGCCCCTTTCCTTTTTCTCTGCTCCATTCACAGCGCCATGGAAAGCCATTCTCTCCTCAACCCCAACCTGCAGCAAGGGGAAGGAGTCCTGTCCAGCTTCCGAACCACATGGCAGGAGTTTGTCGAGGATCTGGGCTTCTGGAGGGTGTTGCTCTTGATCTTTGTCATCGCTTTGCTGTCTCTTGGCATTGCCTACTATGTGAGCGGGGTGCTCCCCTTCGTGGAGAACCAACCTGAACTGGTGCATTAAACAAGCTCATGGGGGTGAGGTCAATGCCTCTTTCCTGGCTTCTACTGTTTGCTCTGAGTTTCTCAAGTTTTCTCTTAGTGCAAGGCAGTGAGGGCTATATGTTTTTCTTTGTGCATTTTTATGTATTGAAATCCTTTTCAAACAACATGTTCATTTGAACTAACCACATATCATAGTCAAGTATACTTCATCCTAAAGCTACCTCTGACTCAGCCCAACTTGTTAGGAAAGCCTTCATAAAGCCTTGTTTGATGACAACGTGGAGGTAACTGAAGAATGATAGATAAAGGAAGAGATGAGGAGAGTCCTTACTATGGAAATTTTCCCCTAATGTGGGACCAACTAAAGTGAAGTGTTCAAAATGAGAAAGGTTTTCTTATATGATTTTACTTTTTGTTAGCTGGCCGGTTTTGGGTTTTGTTTATTTTTGCAAGAGCCCCTTTTTTCTTTTCCTTTTTCTTTTCTGGGAATAGGGGAAAGAATGAAACATGAAGCTTAAAACTTGAAGTGCTTTTTTCACGTCCTGTATAGCAAATCAATATTGTGGGAATCTGTTTGGTTGATTTTAATATTTTCGAGTCTAGTTACAAACCAAACAGAACTTTTGAAAATGAGCTATATTTTCTTCAAAAATGATTGATTTGATCTTGTATTTATTTGTTTATAGGATAATTTTGGTTTTCTTTTTTGTAAACTGCTTTGCCTGTTGTTAATATCTGTGAAAAAAGAACGAGTTCATTTTGTTCACTTTTCAGTTTCCCCTAGTGTTTATGTCAAAGGTCTCCTGTTCCTCAAAAATACAGTCAGAAAACTCTTTCTACTCAATAGTTATCAGGGAAAGATAATTCTGACATCTGTCATTGTCACTGTAATTCTGTAGTCTATTATTATAGTGAAAAATTCAGTTCTATAGGCTAGCTGTATTGTCACAATTGTATCACAGTTCATAATTATTTTACATGCAGCCCTGTTTAGAGGCCCTGTTAGAATTGTCATAACAGTCCCATCTGTGTCAGTAATTCTCTGATGCAAGAACGGATGGAGCATTTTTGAGGTAACAGTGCTGAGCACTACTGTACTGGGTGCCATAAACTCTTTACAAATGGTAATATTATGTAAATTGAAATCTGGTCCTGAAACTATATTGCAGCTTTCAACAGTGTGTTTGAAGGCCTCCTTTGTTAATGATTCTGTTATGTGTAAATCATATTCTTGAGTTTTTAAAAAGTATATGAAGAGTTGATAATTATTCATGGAGTATAGTCATAAAATCGTAGTGAAAGAACTAATGGTTTTATTTTTTAGAACAAAGTCATCTAAGCTACTGTTAATTGAATTGTTGCTAGAAGTAGAAACTATAGAATAGGATTGGCATTTCTGTGATTCTTGTTGCTTCTTGATATTTTCTCTTGTATTTATATATGTAGGATTGAGGCATTTTCTTTCATGTAGCTTTATCCTCTCTTAAAGAGCTGTTTAAAAATTCCTGATTTAACTGACTGCTTCAGGATCAGCTTACAGAGTCTTGTTTTTAGGATAGAAACAAAGTAAGTCATACTTGGTAAAACACAGCAAAATAAAAGACAGTGTTAGAATGGAGAACACTAGAACCCAAAATCAGTATATTCAGAATGAAAGCTTTGGAATTCGTTTCCTGTTTGTAAATCTAGATTGAGAAGCAGAATTGGTTAACATTTATGTAAAGATACTGCATTTTTTAAAGATTTTAAGTGCTGGTTTCTTTGTATTTTAATCTTTGCATTCAGCATTCAGTAATACTACCAATAAATGTATTTATAAGTCTCTTAATCACAACCCATTTTCTTAGTGTGTCATTATTCTCTTTCAGTTTAGGGCTCTTTTTAATAGGTTGCAATTGCCTGTTTAAAAAAAGTTTTTTTCAAACCTGATGTAACAGGTATATAGAATCTCACATATGTTTGCCTTGTAAGTGCTCTGAAACTAAATTGGGTGAATTGCTTGTGGATTCAAGAGTGATAATAACTACCATGATCAGGTACCTATTGCATATTTTACGTGACATGTCTCATCTCATGCCATAAGTAGGTACCCCAAGCCAAGCTATATTATCCCATTTTCTAAAGTGAGAAAACTGACACATGGGGGGTTGTTAACTGGTCCAAAGTCGACAGAGAAGACAGAATGGAACAGGGATTCCAAGCTGAAGCTGTATCCCCAAATACAAGTTTCTTTTTTTCATCTGCCCCACTGTCTGTCATGCCCTTGACAGTGGAGTCATCTAGAACCCTGCCTGCTGCCATCATAGCTATACGTTACTAAATTTTCCACCCACGTTCCTAAATATGTAACTTTTCCTCCTCGTGTTATGCACCATTTCCCACATCCTCTCAGTATTACCAACCTTTAAAATTAAAGGTCTAACTGGGGCATGTTCAGAAGACCTTCCCTGGTTAACCTTGACAGTCCACTGCTCTGCCTCTTATTTCCTCATCAGTTACCATACTTTTTTTTTTTTGTCTCTGATTACAAGCTTCACGAAAGCAGGAGCTTAACCCATGTTACTATCCTGTCTGTCCACAGTGCCTCCTGTGTTGTATAGAACTCTTTAATACACATGGTGACAGCATTACTTTTTCACCTGTAGCTATATTTTTTCTTTTCCCATGAAACAGCTTTTTACCTTTCACGTTTCTAACAGGCTGTGTGTGTGAACCATGTTGGTCATTCTTCCACAGTATGCCTGCCACTGACAGGAGAACCAGTCACGAATGCTGTAGCTCCTTCACATAAGAGCATGCAGGCTCGTTTACCACAGGTTAAAAAAAAAAAAAGCATAACTGGTATATACTTGATATAGAAGTCCAGGAACAATATTCACCTGTTACTGTTGTTTTGGTTCAGCTTTTTTTTTTTTTTTTCCCAACCAGCCCTTATTCTTTGTCTTATGAAGTTGTTCATGTATGTATTAAAGTGCTTTCAGCTGCTGGAAACCAAATCCAAATTGAAAATGGTTTAAACCATAGGAAATTACTGATTTATATAACTGGAAGTCTAGAGGTAGAGTAGACCCCAAGAGTGACAATCCAGATTTACCTCAGTTCTCCTGTGCTTCTGGCTCTGCCCTTCTGCTTGTTGACCTCATCCTCCAGCTGGTTCTGAGATGAGTTTAGCATTTCCAGGCCTCACATCCATTTGTAACCATGAAGAGAAAAAGAAACTCTTTCCTGTGTTTTTCTCTTAGGAAACTTCCTGCCAGGCCCCCAGCAACCTTCCTCTACATTTCATTGGCTGACATTATATCATGTTACCTATTCTCGTGCCAACCGAGGCCATGCCTGGACAGTGAAGCCTAGATTGATGAACCAGTTGTTGGTGGGGGTGGGAGTGACTGAATTCACTGATTGGCTTGGAGCAATGGTTTAGAAATGATTGGAGGTACTGCTGGCAATTAGTGGGCAGGGACCATAGAAGTTTTATGTCCTCCAGCACATACGAAGTTTTAGCACAACAAAGAATTGCTCCATATGTCACGATTCTTAAATGTTCTGTTGAACATTAAAAAAAAAACAAAAAAAAACACAAAACTTCGTTACCTGAGCCTTAAACCCAACTCCATTTTTCATTTTTTAGTAGCATTTTAACATACACTGTATTTTCTAAGAATACAACCATGAGATTGGTGAGGGAGGATTCTACTTTATTTTGTTAAAACTTGACAAAGAACTGTACCTGTTTCAAAAAATCATGTTAACAACAGCAGTTACTGGTGATAATTGAGTCACCAATATAATTCTCTGTATATTATGGTACTGATGACTTTATTGCTTCTTCTTGTATGTCTATTCCTAAGCATTTATATATTGAAATACAGTTTTATTATCAATTACTTTCCCTTTATTTTGCCTTTACGTTACATGACTTACATGAAATCATTTTTTTGATTTTAGCAATTGTTACTTTTATCTGGGACTTAACATTCATACTACAGCTTCTCTTATTTAGTTGTCTTGGTATACCTTTTCCAAATCATTTATTTTAGGGGATACACCAAGAAATAGCATTTCTCAAAGTTAATAGAACACTGGGGGTGGGGGGAAGAGGCCAGCATCTGGTTAAAATACCCTTTAAAATTTTTCAGGTCCAAACAATTCCAACTGTGCTGAGCAAAGTAGAACTTTGGGTCAAGCCATTCCTTTGCACTCTGAAGTAGCTTCAAAGCAGTTTTCTAGGGGTGATCTTGGCCTTGCCACAAATACCTCCTTGCCTTCCCTCACAGCACAGATAGGCTGGTATTCTATTCAGTCACCTTGGACTTTGCACATCAAAAACAGACAAGTCCACAGCCCAAGGCATAGGGGCTGTATTTACCGGGCAATAGAGGTGGTCACACTCCAGTTAGATGTCAAGGAATACAATCCAGAGTTCTTGTTGCCAAATACTCATCAAAAACTTACAATGGGGGGATCCCTGAGTGGCTCATGGGTTTAGTGCCTGCCTTTGGCCCAGGGCATGATCCTGGAGTCCCGGGATCGAATCCCACATTGGGCTCCTTGCATAGAGCCTGTTTCTCCCTCTGCCTGTGTCTCTGCCTCTCTCTCTCGTGAAAAAATAAATAAAATCTTAAAAAAAAAAACAAAAAAAACTTATGATGGTATTTACAGAATATTGCTTAGAAAATGTTTATAGATCAGTACTATTCAAACTTTCTGGAATTTCTGTATCTATGCTGTCCAGTGCAGTAACCACTTATTGTGGTTATTTAAATTTTTTTAAAGATTTTATTTATTTATTAACGAGAGACAGAGAGAGAGAGAGAGAGGCAGAGACACGGGTAGAGGGAGAAGCAGGATCCATGCAGGGAGCCCGATGTGGGACTTGTTCCTGGGTCTCCAGTATCACACCCTAGGCCAAAGACAGGACTAAACTACTGAGCCACCCAGGGATCCCCTGGTTATTTAAATTAAATTAGAAATTCTTTATTAGCACAGTTATCTGAGCCTAAAACCCAACTCTATTTTACATTTTAAAGCAAAACTAGCCACGTTTCTAGTAGCCACAAGAAGATATTGTATTGAATAGCACAGATTTTTGCTAAACACTGTGCTAAAGACAGCACTGTTCTAAAATCTATGGGATCGAGTCAGAGCAGTGTAGAGCTACATACTGAATTGTGTTATGACAGTGCACACCCCAATTACTTTTACTGAGCTCTTCATTAATAATTGCTAACATTATACAATGCTTATTAACTTGCTTGATCTTTGCAAATTGCTGTTGTCATCCCCACCTCACAGTTAAAGAAGTAGGTATTTGAGCTAGGTCAGAGTAACCTGCCCAAGGTCACACAGCAGAGCTGGGATTTGTACTCCGGCAGTATAGGACTGGAGTCTCTCCTAAACATCACGCTACAATGCTTCCCTCTGCTTAGCTGGGATGCCATCATTTTCGAGTAAGAATCATCTTGAGGACCAGCCCTGTGTACCCACCCACTGCATCTGTGTAAGGAAAGTTACTAAAGTTACTATTGGCACAGTTCTCTATGAAGACCCCTGAACAGAAGATTTTGCTTCTTCCAACTGCAAGTGACTGCATTTCTGAGCTTTTGCTTTCATCTTATTTTCTCTATGGATTATGTAATTGTCAGGTAGACACCCTCATTCACATTGGTCACTGGAAGGTCTGATGCCGCACTTGGGTTTGCCTTAGAAGCAGGTATAATGCAGGATCTTATGGTGATTTACTAGGACCGCCTTTCAGGTTTATTTTGTGTGCTCTTTAGTTTCATTTTCCTGTTCTCAATGTTCACTTTTTATTTATGCAATTCCATATTATGTAAGCCCCCTTAATTTATTTTTGGATCCTGATAGGGGATGATAGATAGTTATTTTTATTAGTATGAATGATAGGACTACAACAAATTTGTTTCTGGAAACAACAGAAAATGCACTGACCTTTTGCAAACAGAAACAATAGGTTGTTGCCTCCTATTCAAAATACAGTTCTAGGGGATCCCTGGGTGGCTCAGGGGTTTGGCGCCTGCCTTCAGCCCAGGGTGTGATCCTGGAGACCCGGGATCAAGTCACACGTCCAGCTTTTAGCATGGAGCCTGCTTCTCCCTCTGCCTGTGTCCCTCTGCCTGTCTCTCTCTCTCTGTCTCTCATGAATAAATGAATAAAATCTTAAAACACACACACAAAATGCAGTTATGGTTTCTGGTATAGCTGCAGTTGTCAGTTTACTTTATTCATATGTCTCTCTGTTCCAAAAAAGGATTTAAGTTCTGCTGAATAAGCAGGTATTATTCCAAACTGTGGAAATCGAATGTCCTGGTTCTCTTCTAGCATTCTGATGAATCATGTGGGAATGAAGCCTGAAAAATGAACATTATAACAAGTCACTATAATCACAGAGTTTGAGAGATGAAGGGACATTAGGAGTCATCTAGGAAGGGGGGAAAAGACCAAGAGGATCCCACAAGAGAGAAAGGATGCTGTTGGGCAGCCCGGGTGGCTCAGCGGTTTAGCGTTGCCTTCAGCTCGGGGCGTGATCCTGGAGACTCGGGATCGGGTCCCACGTCGGGCTCCCTGCTCTCCCTCTGCCTGTGTCTCTGCCTCTCTCTCCTCTCTGTGTATTCTCGTGAATAAATAAAAATAAAATCTTTAAAAAAAAAAAAAGGATGATGTTGGCACAGTTACGTGGATCCAGATATTATATTATTACTCTTAACCAACCTTCCCTTTTTTCACATCTCCAGCCTCCCCATAGGCTATCAGAAATGTTATTCAAAAATACAAGGATCTGGTGTTAGGTACATAAATATAAACTTTCTTGCCATTGTGTTTTGTATACTTTTATAGTTAACCAAAATACTGATCTAATCAGTAAGTTGATCATGTTCTAACCCAAGAATGTATTTTTCTGTAACCCCAGTCTGTTTATGGGAGAATCACCGTAAACCTATTATCTTCTCATGATAAACACTTTGAGAAATTTTTCACTTCTCAAAAAAAAAAAAAATCCACATCAGATAATGCACGTTCTCTGTAAAAGCACCTTACACCGTGGAAATGCTGTGGGGAAGCAAAGCAGAAGGCCTCAGAATTTCCATCAGAGGCACAGTTGTTGCCAAATTTTCACTGGTCAGCCACAGCACTTTTTCTTATTAGAATAACTGTTTCTTCAATCCCATTGTCTGCTGCATACTTTTTTTTTTTTAAAAGATTTTATTTATTCATGAGAGACACAGGGAGAGAGAGAGAGAGAGAGAGAGGCAGAGACACAGGCAGAGGGAGAAGCAGGCTCCATGCAGGGAGCCTGAAGTGGGACTCGATCCCGGGTCTCCAGGATCACACCCCGGGCTGCAGGCGGCACTAACCCGCTGCGCCACTGGGGCTGCCCGCTGTATACTTTTAATTCAAGGTAGGGAGTTGATGGCAGCAGGACTATGAACATGAGCCCCAACTTATAAAATGCCCGCCTGACGGCACCTACACGGCCTTTTACTGCTTACTTCTGTCACATGTCAGACGTGTCTTGTGCGTGTCAAGTGAGCCCTTTGGTACATGTTCCCATGTGTCCTTTCCCACATCTTTGGTAGTATTTTTTAAAAAGCAGTGAGAAATGAGGGAAGATAGAATAACCCACAATCAGAATAAAGCCGTCATTTTATCTGCTTAGGAATCACTCACTTAGGGATGGTCAGTAGAGTCTTCTTGCCCCCCTTTTTTTTTTCCTTAAAGGTTTTGTTTTGTTTTTAATCTGGGTTATTTTTTCACGTTTAAATTAGTCTAAGGATCATAATTTAATAATAAGCTCTGACTTAGGGTACTTCCAACTTGAGATGTACAGTAGTTAATCTACTCTTGAGAAGAAAAAAAATACTAAGTAGATAATTTTTTGTTTTTAGGAATCCTCACAAGTTAATGTGTGCATATATTATTTTACGAACAAATGTATTTCAACAAATTTCTCTTTTTTACAGTATTATTTTATGTGTTTTTTAAATTGTATGGCATACAATGTTAGCTCTACAAAATACTTAATGTATTTTGTATGTGTCCATAAGCCAAAAAACCTTTTTGGAGATTAAAGAATAACTAAAGAAAGCCTACTTCTCTTGTATCTTCATGGTATAAATGCAAGTATTTAGAAGTGTGGCATTGCAGAGTTAGTTATTTTTTCCTATAATTGGGCTAAGAGAAGGTTATTCTCTGTCACAATAAAAATTAATATTCCCTTTCTTTGGGGACTAATTTCTAAATTTGAAGAGTCTGGGTCAGAGTTGGCTGGGCTGTTTCACTGAAATTTCAGCCCCTAAGAAACAAAAATAGGTTTTGGAATAGTTTCTAGGTCACTGGCACAGAAAGCTGGCAAAAAGCTATAACTTACTCTGGATAGTCCTAGTTAGTACAATTCCATTAGTACAGGCTGTTCTTTTAGCCTGTGACTCAAGTTTAAGAGAAAATAAAATGTAGGGATCCCCACATTTTTACCGTGTAGTAAACACTTAGGCTTGGATTCTTCTATATTTTAGTAGAGCCCCTGACTTGGGGAAAGGGAGATCTATTTAATCAAATGTCAGTTCTATATTTCACCTTATTGAACTATTCACATTCATCTATTATTTTACCTTCTATTCCAGTTCTGGATCATGATGATAGAGGAGGCAGTGGTTATACTAAAAAACATGCAGACTTGGGAGGTGATAGATCTCAGCTGTACTTAGTGTGGACTGACCTTGATCAAATAATGTAAGCTTTCTAAGCCTCTGTCGTCATCTGTAAAACAACAAACCTACCCCACAGACTTAACAATGAAAAAAAAAATAATGTATTTGGGTGCTGTGTGTATGTGTGGCTGGCCCTATAAAGGTTGATGGTGTTGTTATTCCTATAAAGAAAACAAGGCTTTAAAAAATTTAGTATGTTTCCTGAAGTCATTGAGTAGACCAAACCAAGAGTCTGTCTAATTCTGGCAATTTTGTGTGTGGCCATTAGAACACAGTGCTTCTCCCATTAAGTGAGTCCCCACATCCGAAAGTACTTGATACTCAATATAGGGACTCAATATAAGTTCTTCTCTCTTGGCAGAATAAATTGTATAGTTTATTGACTGAACTCTTGCTTTTTATGTGTGAATGATCTACACATTATCACACAATTTCGGATTCACTGAGGAAGCTTTAATAACTGCTTTGTTAATTAAAACTCCTGTCCATGATTTTTCATACCGGCAGCCTTATAAGAGCTCATAGAACCTTCCAGGCATCATCTCAATTGTTCTGGCTGCCCCTTTTCAATAAAGGAACTTCTCAGCCACAAAGAGAAATCCCAGAGATCTCCCCAGTGACAGGGAAGAGGAAAATGCTCAGGCTCATGACTGCTAGACTGTCCAATCTCAAGTTTACATTGAGAAGGGAAGTGTACCTTTTAGACCAACTGTGAAGTTGTAGAATGCCAAATGCACAACACCGTGTAAGACTGAAGGGGATGATTTCCATTGAGTTGCATGAAAAAAGAGCTGGATGTGGGTAGCCACACTGACTATATTCTTTTAAAAGGGATTCTTCTCATGGAACTAACTACCTTTGAAGATAACAGAGTAAATGAGAATTATGGAAGCTTATATTTTCTTTATAGAGTTCTTTTTTCTGTTTGAGAAGCATGATATTTTCTCTCATGATTTTTGTATCTGCGATTATGTTGGCAGTGTCAGATCCCCAGAGATGTGGTGACATCATCTTGCCTAATTACAAAAATGTTTTAATGGCTGAGCTTAGAAACCCACTATAATTCTTATGAACTTCAAAAAGTATGTGTTGGTCACATGAACTGGGAATCACTAGATCTTCAATTAAACCTTCTGCAATACTGGAATTCCGGTTCTGGAAATTGGCAGTCCCTGGCCCCAACACAAAGGAGCTCTACCCTATCTTATTTCCTCTTTGACAAACCTCACACCTTTCCAAGGCCTGCCCTGCCCTAGTCTTGGGCTGCATTTGGAAGAGAGAGAGGTTTGAAAAGCAAGGAGTTCTTGTTCTTTTGATCCTCATTCAAAGAGTGCTATAAATAGAATGGGCCTGGAGCTCCCATCCTGCAAAATTACGATTCTCTTTGGACAGACTAAGCATGTATTCTGACCCTCCTCAGAATACAACTTCTATTTAATCAGAAATCTTACTAGAAAAAAAAAAATTTCAATTCCAGACTTAACTGGAATTGAAATTCCCCTTTTCTCCTGCTGATTGAGATTCTTTGTAGTTGTTAATAGAGCCCCAATTACTCAGACTGTGGCCTAACTTTGGTTCACTGGCTTACAACTGTTCAAATAATATTTCCAGCTGTGGAATAAATATAGGCGGTCAACTCATTTCACATGTCAGCCTTTTAAAGTATGTATAGATGTATGATGTTTCTTGATAATTTAATTTTTATTTTAGTTGTTAACAGACTGTTGCCTCTGGGGCACCTGAGTTGCAAGAATAGATATGAAGGAATGAGATAGGATGCCCCACCTCCAGCATTCCAAGCACACACAAACACTCAACTTCGTCTCTCTACCTCATTATTTGCCAGGTTTACATGAATACAAAATAAACAAGACACACCTTTCCACAGACACCCTCTATTTGTGATTGGGAGACAGAGCAGCTTAGTGGGTAAGCACATGGGTCTTGGAATAAGACCTGGCTTTGGATCCCAAGCCTGCCACTCTAGTGGAGTGGCCTTGGGCAGGTCATCTACTCTTCTTCCGTGGCCTCAGCTTCACCATCCACTAGATGAAAACAGTAACACTAACCAGAGGCTCAGATGAGATAGAGTATATAAAATGCTGGATGCAGGGTCTGGTAACTCTCAATTATTAGTATATTTATGATTGCTTTCCTTTAGGCCAACCACTACCTAGAACTGTGACAGTCCACAATGCTACACTTTAGGAAGCATTTACTTGCAGAAAGGACTTCTGTTCTCCTATAATTGGTCAGGCCCTCAGGCATTGGCTGATTGGATTCCCTGGTGGCTGGATGGCTTCCTCTCTTCTTTGAGGTTTCTTTAAATAATACTTTAATTATTAGCTCAAGAGGAGATTGACTACAGTCTGCCTGTCTCCCTGAACCTTCCCTGCAGGAAGCCCAGGATGTTTGAAGAGCTACAGAACCCTTCCCTCTGAATGTTGAGAGATCTAAGGGCAAGAACTGGTGAAGCAGGGCCTGTGCTTGCCAGTTCCCAACATTTATTCTCCTACTTGGTCCCGGTGCATCTCTGTAGGGTCGCAGAATTGGGATTTTTTTTTTTTTTTTAGCCGTCCTCACTTCTACAGAGCAGGAAACTGAGGCCTGGAAGCTTTGCAAGATGGTAGCCGGACTAACCTCCAGGTCAGCGCTCTCTGTACCTGGCTGTTATCGCCTGAGCACTGGAGGCTAAGAAAGGAGGGACCCAGACAGCCATACCCCTGTGCCCATGTCCTCTGTGCCAGTGATGCCCCAGAGCGGCATCTCTGAAGTTCTGCAGTTAGAGAAGAAGCGGAGAGACCTCGCCACCAGCCCTCTCCTGTCCATCCTGCCTGGCACACCTGCCACCCTCCCAGTTCCTCCAGCTGAGCCCAGAGGACCATCCCCTCTGAGGGGGCAGGATGCGACCTCCACGAGGCAAATCACATCTATTTGATCTTGAACAAAAGGCTGTGACCATGTCTGAGATGACAACTCCCCATCGGGTGATGTCATGCTGTTTTGTCTCCATGAACTGTGGGGATCCGATTTCAGTTGTGAAGAAAAATGGTCTGGGGAGAAAAGTTACTTCATTCGGAAAATTCCAAGAAGCCATAAATACAGTTTGCATCTGATGAAAGCACATTTGCAGGCAGACAATGGCTTTGGGAGGGAAGAAGTGCCCTCGAGAGGCCAAGTCCTTTATTCCCACCCCCTGCCACCAGTGGCCCTGCTTCTCTCGGGCTTTTGGCAGGACTGAGAGCCATCCCTCTGTCTGCCCAGGAGACTCTCTATACCCTGGTGGCAAGTTGGCTAGGGACAGATTTTCCCTGGTTCTCATCCTAAATTGCCTCCTCCCCAGTTCATCCCTGGAGCGTCTGGCACAGTTGTGTCTACATCCTTGTCCTAAATGGTTGACCTGCATTTCTGAGTTCTGAAAGCAAATAAAAATAACATTTTGTTTTGTTGTTTTCATTTCTACTAGTCTTGCAATCTTTCTTCAATCTTTTTCACTTTGCATATTCTTTTCTTTTTCCTACAGTTGGCATAGTGAAAAAGAGGGGAGAAAACAGAGGATGAAATCCTATTTTGCTTTTCATAAGAAATTTACGAGTATATTTCCTAGTCCAGATCCTCAGCCCTCAGTCAGGAAGGAATAAGCACTGCCAGGAAAGACCAGATACAGAGAGCTTAGAACTGGGGGCAAGTTTTCAAGAGAAGTTGCATCCTCCTGCCTCCCCCACCCCAATAATATAAAAGCAGTATGGCAAGATTATAGAATTTGGGGAGATCAGAGAGTTTTCCCAATCCAGCCCTTCCTTCCATCATTGTGTCTTCCTGGTACCAGGTCCCTAGGTCACTGATCCCCTCATTCTGTCTTCCCTGTTCCTGCAACCCCCAGCTTTGGGGCACCCTTCTCTTTGGACCCAGCCTCTAAGAACTCCATGGTGTTCCCAAACTGTGGGAGCTGGTTTTTCCTGAAACTCACCCACAGCCTCTGATTTCCATCCCAAAATTGGTTTCTAGAGACAATAGCCCCTTGTGTTTAGTCCTGAGCAGAGGAATCCCTTTCCCTTTGGCCCTTAGCCGGGGTGCCTCCCACACAATCTGTCTTATTACCCCCAGCCCCACCAGCTGTCCACCTGCGGATCTGAGCTGGGCCATCGGGGTGCCATCCCCAGGCAGGGCAGGAACCGATCAGTGCCTCAGTGACCTGCCAGGGTGCAGGTTCAGGCTCTTGGGAGGAGAGCCCAGTTCCTGGAACAAGTGCAAATACAGTGTCAGAGGGACCTTGGGAGGAGACTTTTTTTTTTTTTTTTTTTTGCCAGAAGCAATTACTGTATTTCCCTCATGATCTAAAATTCATATCTATTCATGGGTTTACTTAGGGAGGGGGCTTCCCGGCTAGAACAGAAGCTCTTGAGGCCTGGAGACAAGTCTGCACAGCATAGGGACTCCATCAGTGTGTTAGATGATTGTTTTCTCTTCAAGCATTTCTCCAAGAAGACTCTGAGCTCCGTGCTTTGTGGTCAGAGTGGACTCAGGTTTTGGGGTCCGAATGGTGGGCTGGTCTCCACTCAGCTGTTTAAACCTCCAGTGGAGTTGCTCGATCTGGTCTGACGAGAAGCCGGTCTTGCCCACGAGCTCCCGAACCTCCTCGGACACATTCAGCCCATCAGGCACAACATCACCAGATGATAGAAGAATAAAAAGAAAGCCAAAGCTTCTTTAACAGTCCCCATTAACACAATCAAATCCTGAAGGGGCTTTTGTCTTAGTGGAATTTGACTGTATCTCAATAGTACTTGAAATTAAAAACAAACAAAAAAAACATCGATTCACATTTAGGAAATGTGGATTTCAAGCTCCTGGGATTTGATTTCTAGACGTGAGTAGTTTTACCTCATTGATTTCTAGACATGAGTAGTTTTACCTCATAGTGGCCCGGTAGAAATATAATCCAAGCCAAATGAGTAATTTTAAGTCATCTAGTAGCCACAGTTTTAAAAGACAGAAAGAAACAAGTGAACTTAATTTTTTTAGTATATTTTATTTAACCCAATATATACATTTTGTAACATGGAGTCAATATTAAAAATTATTAACGAGATATTATTTATTCTTTTTGGTACTAAGGCCTTGAAACTTTACCCTTCCAACATAGCTCATTTTGGACTGGCCATGTTTCAAGCACTCAGTAGCCACGTGGGCCTAGTGGCTACTGTGCTGGATCATAGAGTAACAGGCAACTGTCATCTGTCCTGGGAAGGCTCCCCGTGAGAGATGATCCTGGCAAGTGGGCAGTGGCTCCAAGGAAAACAGCTGCAGCCCAGCAAACCAGAGGCTCACATCTGTTAGAAATCATAGCAATGCAAGAGTCCATTAGAAAGTAAGTGCTATGGGAACAAAGGAAAAATAGAGCAAGGTAAAGAAGTAAGTGTTGAAGTGGGTCAGGTGGTAGTATTAAAAAGAGTAATTCTCTGAAGGGGTGAGATTTGAGCAAGTCTATATGCTAAGAGTTGAAGGAGATGAAGAAGTTGGCCAGTAGAGCATCCTGACAGGACAGCTAGAGCAAAAGCAGAATAGATGATCAGGTGAACAGGTGATTAGGTGAACAGGCATACAACTGCCATGTTTGTGAAATAGCAAAAACAAAACAAAACAAAACAAAAAAAACAGTATGTCTCGAGAAGAATGAGTAAGAAAGAGTGGTATATTAGGAGATTAAATCACAGAGGTAAGGTTGTGGGGGGCTAGACCACATAGGGCTTTTATTCTGAGAGAGAACCACTATAGAATTTTTTTTTTATTTTTTATTTTTTTATGATAGTCACACAGAGAGAGAGAGAGAGAGGCAGAGACACAGGCAGAGGGAGAAGCAGGCTCCATGCACCGGGAGCCCGACGTGGGATTCGATCCCGGGTCTCCAGGATCGCGCCCTGGGCCAAAGGCAGGCGCTCAACCTCTGCGCCACCCAGGGATCCCCCCACTATAGAATTTTGAATGACATGAGCTTATTTTCATTTTAACAGGGTCACTCTGGTTGCTGTGTTGAGGATAGAGTGTAGGAGGGCAAGAGTGGAAATAGGAGGACCATTTAGGAGTTTAGTCCAAGATGAGAGCAGTTGGACCAAGGTAGCAGTAGTGAAAATGACAAAGAATATGCGCCTTACGGTTATATTTTCAAGGTAGAGCCAGCAGAATGTGAGAAAAAGAATAGTCCAGGGTGACTCCTAGGGTTTTGATTTGCATAAATGGTAATCTGTCAGGGCCATCTGGGAGTTACAAAAGACTGCAGATGGGCAGGTTTATGGACGATCAGGAGTTTGGTTTTGAACATGTTTAGTGTGAGATATCTGTTCAACATCCAAATAGAAATGTCAAGTAGGCAGTTGGAATTATAAAGCTAGAATTTAGGAGAGAGTCCTGGGCTTGAGAAACAGATTTGGGAGTTCTCAGCATATGCATGTAATTTAAGGCCCTGAGATTTGATGAAATTGAATCATCTAAGTGCGGGAAGAGCACCCTGAGGAACTCCCAACAGTAGATGGTTGGGAAAGTCAGGCGAACCAGTGAAGGATACTAAGAGTAATCAGAGATGGAAGGAAAACCAAGAGACTATTGTGTCCTGGAAACCAAAGGAAAAAAAGAGCTTCAAGAAGGAAATGGTGAACTGTATGGGATGTCCCGACAGGTCAGGCCAGGGGTGAGAAATAAGAATCGATCATTGGATCTAGCAGCACGGAGGTCACTGCAGTCCTGGTGAGAGGAGTTCCATGTGTGATGGCACAAAACTGGTGTGGACTTAAGACAGAATCTGTGGGGCAGAACTGCACACAACTTAGGAGCCTTACAAAACAGCTGGCAGGGTAAGTGAGAACAAGTGAAAGCTTTTTTAAAAATCAACCTTATTGAGGTATACTTTAAATTTACATCTGAAGTATACAGTTCAATGTGTTTTCACAAATGTATACACCCCTGTAACCACCACAACAATCAAGATATGCAACACTTCCACACCCCAGAAATTCCCTTGTGCCCCTTTATAGTCAATCTCTCCCACCTCCTCCTTCCAATCCCCAGCCCCAGGCAACCACTGTTCTGCTTTTTGTTGCTGAGCTTTGTTTCACCTTTTCTGGAATTTCATATAACTTGAATCATACAGGATGTACTCCTATGCCTGGCTTCTTTTGTTCAGCACGTATCAGTAGTTTCTTCCTTTGTATCATTGAGTGGTATCCTGTGGTACAGATATACCACAATTGATTACCCATTCACTTGTTAGACATTTAAGTTGTTTCTAGTTTGGGGCCATTATGATTCAAGATGCCAAGAACATTTGTACACAGGTCTTTGTGCAGGCATAAATTTGGGTAGATATTGCTGGGTCATACAGTACTGTATGTTTAACTTTATCAAAAACAACAAAAATGTTTTCTAGAATGACTGTATAATTTTACATCTCATCAGCAATGTGTGAGTTCCAGTTGCTTCAGGAATCTATCGGCATTTGGTATCATCAGTCTTTAAATTGTAGATGAAATTTGTTTTTGTTTTTGCCTTTGTTTTTGGAACAGACTTGATTTTGGAATAGCTTTCAGTTCATAAACAAGTTGCAGAGACAGAACAGATCACTCTGTTACACCCTTTCCCCCCTTTACCCACTGTTACCTTCTTACGAAGCCATAGTATATCTGTCAGAAGAGACTGACATTGGTACAGTACGAGTAGCCCTGCTACCCGCATCTCACCAGTTTTCACACTAATGACCTTTCTCTGGCCCAGGAGACCACACTAGAGACCCCATTGGATCAGGCTTAGTCTCTCCAGTCTGTGACCCTTTCTGTCTTTCCTTGGTTTTCGTGACCTTGAGAGTTTTGAAGAGTACTGGTCAGGTATTTTGTGGAATGTCCATCAGTTTGAGTTTATCTGAGATTTTCTTATGATTCGACTGAGGTAAAGGGTTTGAGGGAAGAATGCCCCAGAGATGAAGTGCCCTTCTCATTAGGTCATATCAGAGACACGTGACAGCAACAAGTCTTATCACTGGTGATGTTAACCCTCATCACTTGGTTAACATGGTGTCTGCCAGGCATCTTCCCTATAAAATTACTGTTTTCCCCTTTGTATATTCTACCTCCTGGATCAGGGTAGTATCTACATGTGTTATTTGGAATTTGCCTCTAGGGGAGATTTCTCCTTCTCCTTTATTTGAAGGATAAGGATAAGGATACTTTGTTGAATCATTTATCACAGAAAAACACTTTCTTTTTTAAAAGATGGGAAAATAGCAGCACATTTGTAGGTTGATGGAAATGATCCAACAGAGAGCAAAATATTACAAGAGTTTATTTTGTTTAGGAACTGTTGAAAATTTTGTTCACTGTTAAGAGTTTCCACTGGGCCTTTTCTCATGTCATTTTAAACATCACTTTTACCCATAATTCAGTTTCCATGGGCCTCACTGAAGGTTAGAGGACCTGTGGAGGTCAGGGCAGGGTTTTTATAGAGATGGCCCAGGAGTCAGCTCTGTTCATCAAGCAGAACTCCTCTGTGCTTGTAGGAAAGATGGCCACTCTCCACACCTCTGTCCTCAGCCCACGGGAGCCCAGGCAGGATGGGGAACTCCAGAGCTGAGGAAGAGCCTCTGTTTCCCTTGGGTGGGAAGGAGTCAGACCTCTGTCATGGGGCGCTGTGGCAGCTGGAGTCCTCTCAAGGGGACCCTGGGAGCCAATGATGATGGAGGGGGACAATTCTAGGAGAAGGAGGAAGCAGATGGAACTGTGTGGCTCCGAATCAGAATCCTCAGCAGTGGGCTCTGTTTTTTCTGTCCCCTCATTGGGAGGATGGAGCTCTGAGGACAATAGCCATGCCTCTGAGCCCTGGGAGGGTGGGGGGGGGCTCCAAGAGAGCCAAGTCTGAGCACCCCAGGGCAGGAGGGATGAGATATGAATGACCTTGGTTGTTCAGGTTAGAAACTCAGTGGTGGAAGAGACATCCCAGGAGAGAGAGGCCCAATGGGCCCTGGAAGGAACTTGGGCCACTGCCAGCCAGCTTACTGGCCCCCACTTCCCCACCCCCACTCCCCAATCTCTACACACAGAGACTCTCATCTGGCCTCCAACCGGGGAACCCCAGGCCCACATGCCTGGGCCCACAGGGTGTGGGGGTGGTGGAGAGAGAGTGGTTGTGACAGAGGTGACGTATTCTGAGCTGCAGAAATGTCTCTGGGTATGTATTTTGCAGAGGCTAGCAGTATAGTGTCTACACAGATGTATATATTTGCAGATGAATCAATCCATACCCTGCTGTGACAACAGAAGCACTGCCACCATAAAAGAAGGTGGTAAATTCCCTCTCATTCAGAGAATGCCTCTCTCTTCTCAACCAGCTGCCCACGGGTTTCTCATCAAGATAGTAATTCATTGTACAGGGAAGGGAACTTACCGCGTGGAAATTCCCGCTTCCTCCCAAGAACAGGGTGCCCAGTGCTAACCTTGGTGGGTAAGAATCTCCCTGCCCCCCACAGCCCCAGTGGCAACTTTCCTCTTTGGAAGGCTGCAGCCACCCTAGGTCTTATCCAGACCCTTTGTGCAAGTCTGAAAAACGCCCAGGGCAGACCTGGAAGTAAGTTTAAAAGCACTGATAACTGGATCAATAGGAGCAAATATGATAAGGTTCTTCCTTCCCAGCATCTACTTCTTCTGACGGCTGCACTTGAGTTTTCCTTTAGGGCAGCAGCTCTTCTCTCCTGTCTGTTCACGTGCTTCCACAGACCCAGGCTGCAGGGGTGGGCACAGGCTGAGCCGGCCAGAGCCTTGGGCAGGCAGACTGGCGTCCAGGTCAGAGAGAGGGAAAGCCTACGGGTGGACAGACTCCTGACCGCAACCTCCTCGGAGCATCCGGCTCCACCTGGTCTTTCAAATCAGGCAAAATTTCTTTCCTCCGTTCGTCCTCCTCCTTCTCTTCCTCCTTCCACTCTCTCTCTCTCCCCACCCCCCACCTTTATTTTCACTCAGTCCATTTTGTGGTTTTCTTGGTGGTTCTTTTGTGGTTTTCTCTTGCACTAAAATTGTTCCAACAAATACCCTAATGGCATTGCCACCTCACACGCCTGCCCATGCCACCTCCTACCCCCCGCCCCACACTGAGAAGTGCTTAAGCTCTGCTGCTTCTCAGGTGCCACAGGACTGCTGTGGGAACCATCCCACCGCCCGACCCATATCTCCTTTTGTCTCCTACGTGAGAATACATGAGAATGTATTTTTAAAACTGAATACATGTATCTTTCTATTATACAAGGACTTATTGTTTTAATTAGAGAAAAGAGGGAAATTATTCATAATCCAGCTGCCATGAGGACTTTAGCTTATTTCCTTACAAATGTTTCCCCAATCCACATACACAGAATTGTAGCCACGGTGCACATAAAATGCACACCGCCAGCAGCAGCAGCTGGCATCATCAGTAGCATTTCTCTTTCTGTGGCTTTTCGCCACCTCTGTTTTCAACAGCTTCTCTCTTCAAAGGTCCAGTTGTGAGACTGAAAAGTAAGGAACTCATCTAGAACAAGTTGAACCCACTTGTTCAGGTGGGAGCTATTGCTGTAACTCTTTCTGGGAATCTGGCTATCATCACCCAGAGTTTGACACTGACACCTGGGTCGCACCCCTAGACAGTCTGCTTCAGTAGCTCTGGGGTGGACTCCAAGAATTTGCATTTCTGAGCAGTTGCCAGATGATACCAATGCTGCAGATCTCCATATACAGGACTCACTTGGGAGCTAAAGTGCACTTGCTATTCAGATGACTCGTAGGCCCATTCAAGTTTGAGAAACCCAAATAGAGGTGAGCCCTAACATTCAACTTAATAGTCACTTACTAAACACTAACTCATGCCTCTGTGGCTTTTCAGAAGCTTACCTTTTTCTTGGGGGCCAAGTATCCGAGTGGGGTAGGACCTGACCTACAGCTTCACACCTAAAGCCCCTGGAAACCCCCAATGTCACATAACCTAAAAAGGGAGGGTTATGTGAGGGTTTCTTTCACTGATCTCTTATAATCTTCCTCCAGTTGCTTAGAGATGAAGGGGTAGGCTGTGGGGCATTAGAACCCTCAGGTCAGTTTCATATTTAGTGAGTGTTGGGGGCTTTGTCAGGGGATACAAAAATAAATGAAGCATGGTCCTCTCCTCTAGGAGCTGATGGATAATGAAGAGTGAACACAAAATAAATAAATGCTCATAAGCTGATAAAATGCAGGGCAGAGGAAGGCAGTGTTCCCTGGGAGCACAGAGAAGGGGCACTCAGCTGGCCTTACGGGATAGGGAAGCTGAGCCAAGTAGAACTTTGCAGTTAGCCAGTGAAGGAATGTGGGAAGGGCATCCATAGCCAAAGGAGCAGTGAAAGCCCAGATGTGGGATGTGGAATGGTGAGAAATGGAGCTGGGGAAGGAGGTGGGTGAGGTGTAGACCACCTAAGCTGAAAGGACACTTCAGAACCTCCCAGATCTCTGGTCCTCCAGCCCAAGAGCCTCACATGGAGCCAGCATAAAACTATTGGTGGCTTAGCAGTTTGGCACCTGCCTTTGGCCCAGGGTGCGATCCTGGAGTCCCAGGATCGAGTCCCGCGTCGGGCTCCCAGCATGGAGTCTGCTTCTCCCTCTGCCTGTGTCTCTGCCTCTCTCTCTCTCTCTCTCATGAATAAATAAGTAAAATCTTTTAAAAATAAAATAAAATAAAAAATAAAACTATTGGAGTATTTTCAACCAATCCACTGAGTGGAATGACTTGGTTACTCTTACTGCTTATAATTTTACCTCAAAGGTAGCAAGTTTGATCAATAATTGCCCAAGTGTCATTGAGGCCTTCACATACCTTAGCCACCACAAGGCCTCACCAATGGCTCCTACAGCTGAAACCACATTTCTGTCTAAGGATGAGGACAATGGGTTGGGTTGGGTTGCTGATAATAAAGAACCAAATAGTAGTGAATTAGTTGAAAACCAGTCATATTTTCTCTAGAAAACAGTCCAAGATTCATATGGGGGCCCTGTGGTCAAACTCAAGCACTTCTGACATTTGAATCCATCATCCTTGACTGCCTTGCTATTCAGAGTGTGAGGACTTGTTAGAAATACAGGAAAGGAAAAAAAAAAAAAAAGAAATACAGGAAAGGGCCTACTCCAGACCTGCCAAACCACAGCCTGCCTTATAATCAAGCTCCAAGTGATATAAATACCTGTAGTTGAACAAGCTGGGCTTATCCTCACTGCGGTGAGGGAGATAGCACACTTTGGTCAGTGGTGGACCACCTCAGTAGGAACTTGCAAGACTTGGGCTTTGGTTGGGCAAATTCAGGGAGGACCCAAAAAAGTAGGCATTTTTTCAGGCCCAGTATTGGGTTTTTTCAGGAAAGGACAATTCTATGGCCAAGTATCTTAGTAAATCTTACCCATAAGGAGGGTAGACCAGATCCAAGCTAAATGTGTAGTTGGCAAAGAAGCAGCCATCACACCTATTAGCAAGGCAAGGAAGACATATTTTGTGGTTGTTTATGTCTGTCCTTAAATAAAATTATGAGATAGTCCATTTTGACTCCACTTCATAGTTGCAGAGAGACCTTGACTGATCATTTATGTCCAACAAGAAAACATCTAGGCCAGCTTCAGACAAGAGTAAGGCTTAGCTGAAAGTGTCAGGCTAGTTCCCACATGTCAGGAGCTGCTTTCTCCTTTCTTGTCATTAAAGACAGAGAGTCAATGTTTTAGAATGTGGCTTTCTTTTTCAAGGTTGTCTCATGGTCCAATATGGTTGCTAGAGCATCAGCAATCATATTAGTGTTCCAGGGACAGGGAGGGGAGAGTTGAGAGCACATTTCCCAGCTCCCTTTAAGAAACTTTTAGGAAGCCTCATCTAGCTCCTTGCATTTATACCTCATTGGCTATCTCTAGTTTCAAGAACATTGGGAAATACAGACTGTTAGCTGGCTGTGTTGCTGCCCCTCCCCAAATTAGGTACTTTTTGGTAAGGCAGAAGGGGAAATTGGGTACAGAGTAAGCTACTGGCAGTCTCTCTCTCTCAGACAAGGAAGACTGGGCTCAGGAATGGGGAAATTCTGGGCCCGAGAGGGTAGCAAGATTTTATCTTCTCCTCTTTATCAGTAGTTAACATTCCAGCCACCAGAGCTGACCAGTCATAGTGAAAAAAGAATCTGTGTGTCCCCAGTGTCTGCAAGAAATTCTTATTAAAGGTAGAATTTGCCTCTCAAGATTTCCATACCACTGGCTGGGAGAGCAAGAGTGATCTCAGTATACAAGCCAGAACTGTCCCCACAGCCCCAGGTGGGAGAGCTGTTGGAAGGAGAATGACATCTGTGAGAAGTCAGTCTGCTGTGTTAGGTTTGATCCCATCCCTAGAGAGATGAACAGTGGGAGGAGGGGAGGAGGACTACTTAAAACAAGTTACCAGAGCTAATAAGATGGAGGTGTGCCTTTGCTTTTATTCTGTAAACTAGTCCAATGGCCAGGACCCCCAAAGTTCAGCAGCCTGTACACACAGTAGGTTCACACTGATGCCCAGGCCCCACCCTACCCAGCTCACTACATACAGAACTACCATCAAAGTAGAATTTTGCTCCCTTCAGTGTGGCCCCAGTCATTTCTCAGAAGCCCCACAGGGACCCCTCACATGCAAACCTGGCGGCGTGCCAGCTGCTCACTTCATCACATCATTTAACACACATTTGCTGAGCACCTTGGAGACCCCAGGCCCCGTGCTAGACACAAATGACTCAGGTGTCAGTGAGAGACCATTGTTACCATAGACAGCTGACAACTCATTGCGGAAAACACACAAGAATTTAATAGACATAAACTACAAATTGTGCAAACACTGTGTTATAGGAGAAAACATGATAATGACCAATAGGAGATAGGGTATTCCTTAAAAACACCCCGAGCAGCTGGGGATGTTCCCACGCCAGGGCACAGCTGCTATTGTTTCTGCAGGAACAAGTTTTCCCCTACAATCCCCATGACTCACCCCCTCGCTTCCTCCAGGTTTTTGTTCAAATGTCACCTTCTCAAAGACGCCTTCCCCGATGCCTACCCCATCCCCTGCTCTCCCTACTTCGTGGCCTTACTCTGTTTTCTCCACAGTTTTGCCACTACCGTCTTATATATTGGTTTACTGACTGCCTCCCCTCCCCTCCACTAACAATTTGTTCCATGAGTTCGGGGGTTTTGTCTGTTTTGTCGCTGTCCCCCATGTCCATAAACAGTATGTGACCAGGCTATGGTGAAGGTGCATTGAATGAAAGAGTGAGTGAATGAATGAGTCAGCATAAGAATGGGGCAGTCCAGGAGGGTTCCTCGCGCCCTGCTGACCGGGAAGCTGAAAAGCACGTGAGATGGTGATTTGATTTCTGTTTTATCACCAGTCCTTGGGCTTTTTGGGGCAGAATGGCTTAGAACTAAGTGTGGCAGTGGAGAGGCAGACAAGGTAGGCGGCCCCTGCAGTGGCCGAGGCAGAGAAATCCGCTGGATGGGGCCCTGCAGGAAAGTGGGCAGTCAAGGGCCATTTTGGAGGTGGATGGGATAAGACTTTGAGTTGTGCCCCCCGAGTCCCAGGGTGCTGGCCTACGCTGCTTGAGATGGGGCAGGTGGGAAGAAGAACAGGTGTGGAGGAAGTCAAGCATTTCCCTCTCTTGCCCTGCCCCCACTGTGGACCTCTGTAGTCCTGAAGCAGCTTGCAGAGGGTCCAAGCACTGCTGCTAGGACAGTGACACCGGCAAGGCCGATGGCCCTGCGAAGTTGGGTCCTGACCCCTGCTGAGGCAGCCAGTCCTTGGGGAGCCCGGGTGATGCTGGTGCCACAAAGAGCAGAAGGTGTGCCCACTCCCACCTCTGGGGCACTTGTGTGCTCAGTTCTAGGCCAGGTGATGGACTTTCCTGCTGGACCCTCAGGCTTATCCCTTTCTAGACTGGAAGGAACAGCTACCCTATTACTGCCCAGATGAGGGCTTTTGGGTGTAGGCAGGAAGAAAGTAAAGAGTAAAAAAAAAAAAAACAAAAAATTATATTAATTTATGGCTAACCAGATTTCTCTCTTGCAACAGTTTATGTCCATTTCCCCTAAGTCAGGCAACTCTGAATATGAGAAAAGCATTCAGCTGTTTGAAGAATGCTATTCAACTCATGACAAAGTGCAATTCTTTTGAATCTATGAGAATTTTCTGGAAGTCACATGTCATTTCACTTTCACCTATTAAAATCGAAGCTTACGTTCAGCTTTTTAAGAAGTTCCTCAGTGTGCAGGAAGCCAGCAGCTGGTGGTACAGGCTGGGTCTCTGGCCCTTGCTAGAGGTTATCACTCTCTGGGAGCACAGACCAGCTCAGCAAGCCACAGGCTTGGGCTCAAACCCCAACTAATCATGAAAGAAAGATCTACGAATAGGTCACAGTGAACCAACAGGAAATATTCAACCTCTGTCATTATCTCAACCTCCTGGGGGCTTGAGGATGGGATGTGGCACATTCTAAGAGCGCCTTGAGGGAAAACAGCCACAAGGAAATGGAGCACCCGGGCTGGACAGAAGCCCGAGGCCGGATGCAGCCCTCTCACACATCTGCTTCCCTCATAAGGGATCTGCTAGGTGGAAACCAAACCAGCCCTGGGCCAGGAGCCAGAGCAAGGGTTTACCTGGAAGCGACATCTGCTAAGCAATTCAAATCGAATGCAAACACTGCATTTTAATGATCATAAATTCCTGCAGCAGGTTCCCCCAGTACCTTGGCTGCCATGTTAGTGGAATCATTTTTCAATGTACTAGGTACAGAGGAGGCCCAGTGCACAGGGCCAGGCAGAGGATGCGTGCGATGTGTGTGTGTGTGTGTGTGTGTGTGTGTGTGTGTATACACCTGCCTGCATTTTTCAGGAGTGAGGATATTTGCATAACACAGATATCTTTGCAGATACCAGACAAACAGGAAGTTTCAGAGCCTATGCCATTTCCTTTCACTGTGAATCAGCAGCCTCTTTCTTCTCACCCAAAGGTGATGAAAATCATAGGGCACGGCGCTGGAAGACGAAGTACAAGAGAAGAGCATCCAAGCCTCCAGAGTTACCTTCTTTGGTGGGGGGCTCCCCTGGACACCCACCCCTACCTGCATTCCTCGGCCACCCTCTCCCACCTACGCAGCTTCCTAGAGTACTTCAAGAGATGTTTGGATGCAGCCCTAAACACATTAGCAGAACATTCTTCAGCCACACAACCTGTGTTACACCAATACCAGGCTGTAGCAGGACTTTCCGTGTCTTAGCTCATGGCCCGAGACACCCTGTGGAGTAACAAGCACGCCCTGGACATGGCACCAGAGTACCTGGACTCAGATCTCTGCTCTAGCCGGAGAGACCTTGGGCAAGTTGCTTTTCCCTCCGAGCTTTGGTTTCCTTACCAGTTACGTGAGACTGAGAGTGACTCCCTGCAGGTTTGGGGCAATAATACATGTGAAAGGAGAGGAATATAAGGCAGCTAATAAAAGCCCAGGCTGTGGACTCGATTATCTGAGTTCAAAACCCAGCTCCACAGTGTACTGGCCATGACACTCTGGGCAAATTGCCTGACTTTGCCAAATCTTACTTAACTTGCCCATTTGTAAAATGGAGAGAATGAAAACCTTTATCTACCTGATGGTCTACTGAGAGGATTAAATGATGTAATCTCCTGGCTCACAGGAAACTCTCAACAACGTGAACCAGTTTTGCCACCACCTCCCCCACTCCTCCTTCCTCCCGCCCCGCCCAGAGATGCAAGATCCCTGAGCTGGAAACCACTGCGGAGCTTCACCACCAAGTGCCCAGCTGGCTTGGTCCTTAATAAATCAGCTGAAAGAATGATGAATGGGTGTTCCTGGTTCAAAGCAGGTGCTGAGGAAATATATCTGTATAAAGTAAATGTATACAAAAGCCACAGACCAAATCATGCCCTCTCCATGCTTGAAATTCCTCAAAGTGGGGCAGTAGACAATAGTGATGACAAACATCCTGGGCTGAGACGGAGTCAAGTCTGGCCGGTGCTTTTACTTTGCACTCTGCATGAAATATGGAGAGGCGTGGGGGAATGTGTCCACCAAGCCCCAGCTTCACGACCTGGGAAGATGATTCAACGACTTGACTTTCTTTTCAAGGGGACACACCTTGCAACTGGCATTTCTGTTGCTTCATTTCTCTTGGTTCCCCCCTTCAGCCTAACGGTTTTTTCTCACTGAAGAGCTGGTGCCACTGAAGCCCCGCCGGCTCCTAGGAGCCTTGTGGAGGGCAGTGACCACACTCCAGGGACTTACCCAGCCCGTAGGGGTGCAAGGGGCTTGTCCCTGCAGGAGGACAGCACACTCAGCCCGGCGTTCACTCTCGGGCACGGCTGTTCCTCTCTCCCCTCCTGTCTCCTGTGCCAGAGTAGTGCTCACTGGCCATCCTCCAAGAGTGAGTCCAGGATGCCGCGGATGCGCAGGCCACGCGCCAAGGTCTGGAGTCAGACAACCTGGCTTTGTGTCCAGACTCTGCACAGACAAGCTGTCTGATCTCAGGCGAGGCTGCTACCTCTCTCAACTTCAATTTCCTAATCTGTAAAATGGAGACCAGTGCTAGAGCCCATGGCTGATGGTGAAAACATACAATAACTAGCCTCAGCCCTAATGCACAAAGTGAATCCCAGCCAGTACCAGGTTAGACCTGCTAAATATTAGCTCCACTGGTTGTTCTGGCCCCCCGGCACACTGCAAACACTCTAAACATTAGCCTCTGCTTTCACTATTTTTATGTTTAGCTCATGTCACACAGTTCCCAGTGGAGGGACATTCAGAGGAGTGGTGGCTCTAGACAGACCTGGTCTTTGCCCTGTCCCAGGTTGACTAAGACCCTCCTGCCTCTCATTGTTCACCAAGTCACAAGAGTGGGGGGGCCCGGGTGACTCAGTCAGTTAAGCATCCAACCCTTGATTCCGGCTCAGGTCACGATCTTAGGGTCGTGAGATCAAGCCCCATGCTGAGTGTGGAGTCTGCTTGAGATTTCTCTCTTTCCCTTCCCCTCTGCTCCTTCCAGTACTTGTGCCTTCCTTCTCTCTCTCAAATAAATAAGATCTTTAAAAAAAAAAAAAAGGAAAGAAAGAAAGAAGAAAGAAGAAAAGAAAAAAGAAAAGAAAAGAAAAAAGAAAAGGAGAAAAAAAAGAAAAGAAGAGAAAAAAGAAAAGAAAAGAAAGAAAGAAAGAAAAGAAAAGAAAAGAGAAAGAAAGAAAAGAAAAGAAAAGAAAAGAAAAGAAAAGAAAAGAAAAGAAAAAAGAAAAGAAAAGAAAAAAACAGAAAAGAAAAAAGAAAAGAAAAGGAGGTCACAGTAGTGCTGGGGATGGGACAGGACCTTGATCTTATCCGCCTAATGTGAATCATGGTGCATCCCTATGTTGCCCATGGTAGGGGCTCTTTTCCCCATGAACACTCTTTGCAAATCTTTATCACAGCAACAAAAGAGCCAAATGGCTAGTGGTCCAGTCACGGAGCATATATTTATAGTACAGCCAAGCCAGCATGTGGCTAACATAGCACACACTGGAGTCTCTTGCACTATCTGAAAGAAAAACTCCAGAGATGTTTATTGTGCACGTAGCATTACACAGGATCTGTGTCAGAGGCCAGAGTCACTTTTCTTCATGCTTTGGACAAGCTTTTAAAAAAGAGTTCTCAGGACATTTGGAGTGTGTAGGCAGCCCTCCACAGCAGCAGGAGTTAGAACTCAGGCATCCCCAGTTCTGCTTCCTGTGCCCCAACAATACAGAGCCAGAAATATCAAGGACATTGGGCCCAGCTGACTAGAGTCTGGAGGTCATCTTTGCCTCCAGGGGAAGCCCCACTGGAGCCATGTCTGCTAAGGGCCAGGACAGCTGGTCACCCTGGGGGCCTGTGATCCCCTGCCTGGGCTTTGATGGCTTTCTGGGTCCCGTTGTGAGGATTAAAAGTGGCCATCACTTTCCTGCAGACCCATCAGTCCCACTATGTAATGGGTTTCGTATCTATGAAGTCCTCTCTTGTCATCTCATAAAAGATGCCCCTGCTGGAGGAGTGTGGAAGCCGACCAGGGAGGGAGGTGACTGCACCTCAGAGCACTGACTCTCAAAATGTCACCTACGTAATGGCTGCCCATCAAAGCCAGATAACAATGCCACCCTAAATGGGATTTTTCTGGTAACTGTTTTATCAGCAGAATTTTTCTTTCTTTCTTTCCTTTTTTTTTTTTTTTGAACTGCAACCTTTGTGAGTTCTCCATGGGTTTTTCGAGCATCTATATCTGTGTGTATCTATCCTTTGCTATGTCATGACTACAAACAATATAACACTGTAATCACAAAGCTATCATTTCTTGTCTGTAAACTACACTTCTGTCTTGAGCAGGTACTTATACATGTTCTCTCCTTTGAGCTAATCTTTGCCAAAAACCCATGAGAAAGGAGTTATAGTAACAATTATTATTATACTTTTAATTATAACTTATTATATTAATAAAATGAATTTTATTTTCATAAATATAACATTTATTAAGCTTTTCAACATACGAGGTATTGCAGTCATTGTCTTATAATAACGAACGTCTCATTTGTTCCCTCCAGAGCCTCATAAGGTATGTACTATAATTACCCTTCCAGAGGAGTTCAGGGAGACCTGGCACCCCAGCCCAGAGCTGCTGCCTCCAGTGCCTATGAACTTCCACTGCACCGACCCACCTCCCTTCTCAGCCCTACTGCTTCTTACTCCTCTCTGGCCAGCAGAGGCGGAAGAGTCTTGGGGCTGAGAAACCTATGGCCCTTGCATGGGCAGCTGAATTCGCCACACTCCAGGATGCAACCCACCTGGCTTTCCCAGCAGTCAACAACAGCCTGTGATAACTTCCATCAGCACAGACAGACTAGTCCAGATGACTTCTTTTCTTTTCTTTTTAAGATTGTATTTATTTATTTATTTATTTATTTATTTATTTATTTATTTATGTATTTATTTATTTAAGATAGAGAGCAGGTGAGAGAGATAGAGAGAGAGCACGAGCAGGGAGGAGGTGAGAAGGAGAGGGAGAAGCAGGCTCTTTACTGAGCAGAGAGCCCAGTGTAGGGCTCCATCCCAGGATCCTGGGATCATGACCTGAGCCAAAGGCAGACGCTTAACTGACTGAGCCACCCAGATGCCCCTCTAGATGACTTCTGAAGCTGTGCTAGCAGCTCTAGATGAGCTACTCAGCTGTTTGATTCAGGTGGTGGGGGAGACATCAGAGTACGCAGGGCAGATTAGCAGGAAGTACAGAGTTCCTATATACTCTCCCTGATACTAACACCCTGCATTAGTGTGATATCTGTGACGAACCAATTACTACTTATTATTATTATTATTAACCACAGTCCCTAGTGTACACTGAGGTTCACTCTTGGTTTACATTCTCTAGGTTCTGACAATTGTGGAAAGAAATGCATCCATCAAAACAGTATCTCACAGACTAGACTCCCTGCCTCCCTCCTCTGTGCTGTGCCCCTTCATCCCTCCCTCCTCTACAGTGCCCCACTGCTCACCTCCTGCCCCAACCCCCCAGCAACCACTGTGAACTGTCTCCATTGTTTCTACCTTTTCTAGAACATCGAAGTCAGAATTACACACTGTAGCCCTTCCCGATTGGCTTCTTTCACTTAGTAATATTCATTTGCGGTTCCTCTCAAGTCTTTTCACGGCTACGTAGCTCATTTCTTAGTATTGCTGAATACTGTTCTGCTGTTCGGACGTATTGCAGTGTGTCCATTTACCTGTGACATCTTGGCTGCTTCCAGGTTTCGGCAATTATGAATCCAGCTGCTATAAACATCCATGTGCAGGTTTTCGTACGAAGTTAAGTTTTCAAGGAGTGCAATTGCTATATTGTATGGTAAGAGTATGTTTAGTTTGGTAAAGAATACTTTAAACTTAGTTTTACTTTGGATGTTTGTGTTTTAATGTGACTGCTTAAGTTATTCTGGGAATTTGTGGCTCTCCCAAGAAGAGCAAGAGACCTTGAGAGTGCAAAGATCTAATAGTCTAGCCAGCCTCACCTCTTGTCCCTGCCTCTCCCCTAGCATGTCCGTCCTTTCCCACTCGGGGATATGTCCCACAGGACATATCTGCTCTCAAACCCACCAGGCTGAAATGCAATGCAAAAGGACCGGTTCACACATTCTCCAGGGCAGGGAGGTAATTGTATGGCTTTTTACAACTAGTTAAAATTCAGTTCCTGCTGAATTTTACACAAAGATGTAATTCATGTCAAGCTAAATAGTTTAGAATGTCGACAGAATTTAAAAGTAAAATGTGGAATAATTCTGGAATATAATCAAACACATTGTACACACATTATCAGATTCTTAAATATCTCATTTCTTTCTCTCCCTGAATGCCTTTTTTCTTATTGAATTGCGCCTTCCTCTTCTTGACATACATACCTCTGCTTTGGAAAATCACACACATATTTTATTAGCTCAACAGGCAGGAGGCAGGCCTTATTTCTCTTTGTAACACCTAAGTAAATATTTATTGAATGAATGTTTTGGAGAAAAGTATCTTGTTTTTTTCCCTCCGGTTTGAAAATGTCTTTCGCACTGAGTCAATCTTCACAAGTGTGTACCCAAGAGCATCGCTGGAATGTCATTAACATAGTGACTTAACACATATTTAAATGTCCTGTTTTCTTCCAGGGGTGGTAGATTCTGGGAGGGGATCATCAAGGGCTTGAGTTCAACCTCAAGGGCACGTCCTTGAAGTTCCAATACCGGAATCTCAGTCTCAGCTCTTTCTCCTGAGGTCCTGGATCAGCCTCTTGCTACTACTGTCAGGATCTTTTACACACTGTCCCTTGACCTCATTGAGGCTGGCTGCTCTTGATCCCACTGAGGGTCTCTGCATTCACACACCAGTGGTACCTTTCCAGGACCAAATTACAGAGGAGCCCCTGGTGCCTTGGGCAACCAGTACTACACTCACCTGTAAGCTGACAGCTCCTCCTCAGGTTTGTGTTCGTACCAAGTGCCTCAGAGGAAGCCTGTGGTGTTGGGTTTGTTTGGTTGGTTTGACTAACTTCTGGTTCCTTCTACTGAAGAAATGGGCCCTAATTTCCAGAGAGCATTTTGAATGATTGTCATTCTTAAAGTCTTTCCTCCTGTTTACCTAGGTGTGGCCCAGGAAGAGCCTTGAGACTCTCCTCCCACCCCAGGGAAGGGTCAGCCCCCACCACACTCCATGCTTCGTCCAAAGGTCCTGTTTCTGTGTCCCAGACCTTGACCATCAGGTCCAGTGTCCTCTACATCTTTTCCCCAGAAGCCCTAGGAGTGAGCTCTCACAAAAACAAAGTTTCTGTGGCCTTCCTTCCCATCCCAGAATTCTTGTGGTGGATATGCTGAATTGGCCCAGCTTTACTTAGGACAGGTTAAACCACTGAATCAATTAGACCCCAAAGTGCATGGACTCAAATACATTAGAAGTCTGTATCCAGATCATGTAACATTCCAGGGTGGATGTTCCAGATCAGCAGGTGGCTCTATGCTGCAGGGTGATTCAGGGACCCAGGCTCCTTTCAGCTGTGGCCCATGATCCCCAAGGGCTTTCACCCAGTGGAAGGAGAACAAGACCATAAGGAACCATGCTGCTGTCCCAAAAGTTCCTCCCATTCCATTGGCTAGAAGTCAGTTGGCCAGTCCTTGACCACTCTTACCTGCAAGAGAAGCTGGATAATATAGCCTAGTTCTCACCCAGCAAGAAGGGGAGATGGGTTTTAGTGGGAAGTCTGTGGCCCCTACCACAGACCCCATCCATCTTCTCCTCACAGGTCCTCCTTCCTTTGCCTTCCTGCTTTCACCCCATTTATCACACTTGTAACATGACTTGTTGAGAATTTACTCAGGAACTAATACAATCAAGAGGCAACTACCTATTGCTTCTAAGGACCAGATAATACAATCTGCTCACTAAGGTCTAATCACCACACACTTAGCAACACATGCCATATCCCAGCACTGGTCTGCATTAGCATTCTTTGAGTTTTTGTTTGTTTTAAAATTTATTGTCCATGCTGTTATTCATTATCCCCAGGCCTCACTGATGTATACCAGCTCCAAGGGAAATAAAAACCAAACATTAGCAAATATCTCCCCTGAGCACAGATACATTGCAGAGCTTCATGCTCAATATCAGTTTTGTGATATTGATCTTCAGATAAATTCTTAGGATCCCATTCAGATGCGTCGGCCTTAATATATTATTAATGGAAAAGAGGACCAGGCTTGGGGTTACAGACCTTGACACAAGGATCCTGGAGCCTCCACCCCCACCCCAGCTGAGGCTGGTTCCTCTCATCTATCAAGGAACAAAAGAAGCCAGGTCAATTTAGACATTTACTGGGTGCCCTGTGGAATAATGTGAACTTCTGGCTTGGAGATAGAAGAGGGGCCAAGTGGGGAGGGAGGTTCCAATGTGGCATATGTAGTGGCCCATAGGTATTTGTCCAACTGATGGTGAGAGAATCCCCAATTTTTTATCGCCCAGATTTCCTTTCCTCTTCTTAATTGTTCTGTGAGTGCATCCCAGCCAGGGCCTGCCTTCTACCATTAATCCGCCGACTGACCTCAGCTAGTCCTGACACCCTTCCTCTGTCTCAGGAATTAATATCTGGCTGGTACTCCTTGGTGGTGACTTTGGTAAGCCGCCCATTCCAGGGTCCACCCCATTTACCTTGCCAGTTCCCTGCCTAAATCTCTGGCCCAGTTCCCGGTGAGAAGCTCCTGCTGCTGCCCTTTCCCCAGGCTGATGCTCAGAGGAGCCCATGCTTGACGGCTTTCTACAGGCTGAGACCAGAGGCTTTGGGTACTTCTAGGTGCCATCCTCCTCCTCCTTGGCCCCTGCAGTCTGCAGTGGGTTAGTTCTTCTAGCTCAGGAACCCCATTCCTGTCCACATCCTCCACCCAAGAGCCAAGGGCTCCCATGTGCTGCCTGAGGCTGGAGCCCTCACCAGGTAAGTAGGGTCATCCCCCACCTCACAACCTTCCTTCCTGTTGCTTTCCCAGCCCAGAAGTCCTGATCTGTCCCTTTCCATCGGGGCTCATCTTGTCCCCATGGGTGATCCAGCTCCCCCTGTGGAGCCTCCTCTGATGAGCCCGCAGTAGATTTCTTGAGCTCTATATCCTATAGGATTCTCAGGTCAGGGTAGCTATTATCAGGCCCATATGAGCGGGCCTTAAGCAGAATCCTCTACTTGGGCCAAACTCTAGATTTCCTGTAGGATGAAACTATTGGAATTGTGAGGCAAGAAACTGCTCTCCCCTGTTCGTTAATAGAAGCTTTAAGCCACAAAGGAGTGGGAGGCACACTTTGTTTTTGCAGTTGGGGAGAATGTACAAATACCAGGCGTGGCTACTCTCTCATGGCTGTGGTTAAAAACGAGTGATCACTTCCTTTGTTTTGTGGATATGGTGCAGCTTAGGAGGTTTGGGTGGGATTTTTACCCCAGATGCCTCTCCATGTTTGGTCCTTGGAACACCTGCATCAGAACCACCAGTGGCACTAATCAAAATGCAGATCCCTGGTCTCCTTCCCCAAGACCTAGTGAACCAGAACCTCTGAAGGTAGGGCCCAGGAATCTGCATCTCTATCGGGCTCTGTCGGTGGCTTAACCATGGTCAGCTGTCTGGGACAGGATGTTCTCACCTCGGCCCTTCCACCCTAAGGGCCTTGTGGCATGCCCTGAAGATCCTGGTCCTCCTGCCTCGGTAGCAGAGACTTGGTGGACCCACATCATAACTCTAAGCCACAGTGAACCCCTGGTTTTGGCACACTGTCCTATACCATTTGCCTAAGTGGGCAGTTTATAAATACTTCTTTTTTTTTAAAGATTTTATTTATTTATTCATAACAGACACACACACACACACAGAGACAGAGACAGAGACACAGGCAAAGGGAGAAGCAGGCTCCATGCAGGGAGCCTGACGTGGGACTCGATCCCGGGTCTCTAGGATCACACCCCAGGCTGAAGGCAATGCTAAACCGCTGGGCCACCAGGGCTGCCCTATAAATATTTCTTGAACTGAACTAGTGCCCTTAAGGGCAGGGCTTCACTTCTTTCTTTCTTTGGGCCACCTCCTGGCACATAGTAAGTACTCGCTTTTATCTCTGACAGTAGGTTGATCAATGAGGTCACAGATCCAGGTCATATCTGCAAAAAGACTGGAAAGGAGAAGAGCTTTAGTTAACACCAACCTTCCTGCTCCTCAGGATATTTCTACAGGAAGAAGCTGTTTTGTTCATGTTCAAAATCCATAGAGCCTCAGATTCTCAGCTGGGTAGAGACTCCTGGTATGACTCAGGAAAGGAGATGTGAATGCCAGTGCCCTTTCTAAGAAAGAGCTAATGCTGGTCAGTGACTGAAATTGGCCTTGAGTGCCTTGGCAATGGCTTGGCCAGACAGAACTTCTGTGTGCAGTTTTGGTTTTTGTTCTCTGGGATAAAAGCCATGTTGACAATCTCTGGTGTGCCTCCTGGGTTTCTCAGCTTAAAGGTCATAGAGCCCTTGAGATATGCAGGGTTGGGCCCACCAGCCATGGTGGGAGAGATCAGAATATGGCCGAGAGAATACTTAAACCTTTTATGAGTAAACAATTTTAAGCCAAAGACCAAAAGGAAATTGGAGGAGGCTTACGTGAGCCCAGTGAACTAAGAGATAACCAAAAAGGAATGAACTCTTGCAGCTAGAGGCTGCACATACACGCACATGGGAGTGAGTGGGAATTACCATCTCATAAGGATTGTTCATGCTTGAAGAAGGCAATTACCTTCATGAGTGTCTTAATCAATCAGTAAGTATTTACAGAGCAATACTACAAGCTACCCTCTCAGCTGGGCTACAAGATAATTCAGAACAAGCCCTATCTCAAGGGTTTACAATCTAGATGGAGAGCTAAGACAAGCCCTCTAGAAAAAGAGAACCACACAGAATATCTCGAAAGTAAGCACACCTACCTAGGTGGCTAGGAAAATTCTTTTCTTTTTTTAAAGATTTTATTTATTTATTCATGAGAGGCACACACACACACACACACACACACAGAGAGAGAGAGAGAGAGAGAGGCAGAGACACAGGCAGAGGGAGAAACATTGTTCCATGTAGGGAGCCCGACATGGGACTTGATCCCAGGTCTCCAGGATCACGCCCTGGGCTGAAGATAGCGCTAAACCCTGAGCCACCTGGGCTGCCCCAAGCTAGGAAACTTTTTGAAGGGATGAATAAATTCTGAGTCTTACCTTGAATCATAAATTCTTAAATTTTCAGTATCTTAAATGCGTATAAAGATCAAATCTGTTTGCCTCATTGCAAGCAACAGAAACAAACCCTGGCCTGGCTTAAGAAGAAATGTAGAAAAGTATCGCTTGGGAGGCTGAGCTGGGGACCCAGGCTCAGAAAATGGGCAGAAACCACAAGAGGCTGGAGAACAGAAGAACCAGTGGGTAACTTCATAGGAACAAGTTGATGAGGACGCCACTGTCACCATGGCAAGGCCTAGGATTAAGAAGCTCTCAATTCTGAAGTCAGAGGCAGGAGTCCTAAGCCACATGCCCACATCCTAACTGCAAGGGAGGCTGAAAAACAGAGTGTCTGGAAGATTCTGATTTTTAGCAGGAGGTAAGCATTCATTCATGAGGTGGGGAATTCCAGGACAGCCAAAACAAATAGCAAATGTTCACCACACCTTCCATATCTAGTACGGAAACAGAAAGTAGGGATGTGAAAGAATAATCACTCTGATTTAAAAAAAAAAAAAAAAAAGGAACACTACAGGTTAGGAATTGTGCAGGTTATCAATGCAATAAGACTCTGCTCCATGGGAGTTGGGGAAGTCTTAGTAGAGAGGGGAATCTTGATGACTTTGAGGGATTGGGATAAAGGGAGAAGAGGTGGGGGGTGCGGATCTCCAGGCTGGGAAACTACCTAGAAGTCAAAGTGAGCTTGCTGTGGGGATGGGGGCAGGGAGATGATACCTCCCTACCAAGCCAGCCCTCTCTAGGCTCAAGATCCCACATGATGAACCCCCTGTCACCACTCACATCTGTTGCAATCTTCAGCACCACCTAGAAGTCCAGTTTATCTTCAGCTGAGAGTGACATCATCACTACTCCTTTGAGTAGGTAAATGAGGAGCGCCCACATTTGACACCTGATGACATTATACGTGGGCTAGCAATGAGCTGAAACCTGCTGCTAATTATTTCTCAGTATAAAACTGTTTTCAAAGTACAAGCTTAACAGATGAACAGAGATGGCCAAAAATGAAATTATTACTTGATTTTGCTTTTACACGGTATCTTTCACGGTACTTCTTGCAGCTAAAAGTAACTTTGGCCTCTTAGTCCAATGGTTCCTAAGATGGGTGGTTATCAGGGATCACCCGATGAGCTTTTAGAAAATATTCCCAGATCAGTCCAAAAGTAGGACTTCTAGGAGAGGAGCTGAGAAATCCATATTTCTTAAGGCTCTCCATGATATTTTCATGATTATCCAATTTGGAAACAGTGCCCCCAGACATTTCAATATACCTCAACATTCCCTCATCTATGCCTTTGATTGTCTATGAATCCAAGACCCTCTCTTCACTTTTCTCCCCCTACTTTATTTCTACTCTTTTTTTTTTTTATCAACCTGTAAAACATTTCAAAATCCAGAAAAGTTGAAAGAACTATACAATGGTCAGTCGTATACCCTCTATCTAGATTCTACATTTGTTAACATTTTGCAATATTTGCTTTATCATGTATCTATCCATCTATCCATCCATCCAAAGAACCCTCCATCTTATTTTTGATACATTTCTAGTGAGTTATGGACCTCAGCATTCCTCACCAATAAACATTTTAGATTGCATATCATCAGCTAAAGCTTATTATTGTAGATCTTTTTTTCACGTAGAATTTACAAAAACCAAAATGCACAAATCATAAGTGTACCAATCAACTTGTTTTGACAGATGCATCTCCCTGTGTAACTCACACCCGTATGAAGATATACAATATTTCCATTACCTAAAGAATTCCAAATATCTCTTCCTACTCAATCTCTATCTCCACTTCCAGAACAAGTGTTATTCTGATTTTTTAAAAACCTTAGTTTTGCCTGCTCTAGAACTTCATATAAATGAAATTATACAGCACATACTTTTTTTGCGTAATGCTTTTGTCACTAAGCTAAAGATTCATCCTTTTTGCATTTATTACTAAACTCTTTTATCTTATTGATATTATTCCATTTGTATGAATATATCATAGTTTGTTCACCCATTTTCTTGATGATGGACATTTTGGCTGTTTCTCACTTTCAGCAACTATAAATAAAGCTGCTATGAATATTCTTTTATAAGGCATTTATGGATATATATATATTTTCATTTCTTTCAGGTAAATACTTAGGAGTAGATCGCTGAGATGTAGGGCAGGCATACGTTTAATTTTATAAGAAACTGGTCAGATCTTTTTTCTAAAGTATTTGAACTATTTTACATCTGCTAATACTGTAGGAGAGTTCTAGTTGCTTCTTAACATCCTTACATTTAGTGTTTTCAGTCATCTTACTTTAAGCCATTTTGGTGGATATGTGGTGGTATATCATTGTGATTTTAATTTACATTTCCATGCGGGCACCTGGGCTCAGTAAGTTAACCATCTGCTTTGGCTCAGGTCATGATCCTAGGGCCCTGGGATGGAGCCCCACAACCAGCTTCCTGTTCAGTGGAGAGCCTGCTACTCCCTCTCCCTCTCCCCCTCACCTCCTGGACTTATGCTATCTCTCTCTCTCATAAATAAATAAATAAATAAATAAATAAATAAATAAATAAATCTTTTTAAAAATTTACATTTCCGGGACACCTGGGTGGCTCAGCGGTTGAGTGTCTGCCTTTGGCTCAGGGCATGAACCTGGGGTCTTGGGATCGAGTCCCACATTGGCCTCCTGCATGGAGCCTGCTTCTGCCTCTGCCTGTGTCTCTGCCTCTCTCTGTATCTCATATGAATAAATAAAATCTTTTTTAAAAAATTTACATTTCCTTGATGATTAACGATGTTGAGTACTTTTTCATATGCTTATTGGTTGGTGGTTGTATATTTGTGAAGTATCTGTTCACATCTTTTGCTTGTGTTTAATGAAGTTCTTCTATTTTTGAGATTCAGCTTGCTGATATTTAATTAAGGGTTTTTGTACCCACGTTCACGGCGAATATCGGTATGTGTTTTACTTTTATTGTAATAGCTTTCCCTGGTCTTGGTATCTGGGTTATGATGATCTCATAGAATAAGTTCATTTTATAAATAGTGTTAATATACCTTTTTCCATGTTTCTTATAAACTGCCTCTGAATTTACACTTACATTGTGCTTATAGACAACACAAAATTGGGTTCTCCCAGGATACCTGGGTGGCTCAGCAGTTTAGCACCTGCCTTTAGCCCAGGGCGTGATCCTGGAGTCTGAGGATCGAGTCCCACATCAGGCTCCCTGCGTGGAGCCTGCTTCTCCCTCTCCCTCTGCCTGTGTCTCTGCTTCTCTTTCTCTCTCTGTGTCTCTCATGAATAAATAAATAAAATCTTAAAAAGAAAAATAAAAGCAGAGAAGCTTTTAAAAAAAATTGGATTCTTCCTTTTTTCTTTCCAGTCTAATAATTTTTAAATTTTAAGTGGAGCATTTTGGTCAATTTATATTTAATGTAATTAATGTACTGATGTGGGTGTTCGTTGCTTTTAGGTTATCCAATCTTTTTTTTTTTTTTTTTTCTTTTTTCTCTTTGGAGGTAGTTGTGGTTGGAGGTGGAGGCTTGTTTTGTTTTTTTTAGAATTACATTTTAATTTATCTACTGACTTTTTAGCTATCCCTATTTGCATTAGGTTTAGTTTTTGTTTTTTGTTTTTTGTTTTTTTAGTAAGTGCTCTACAGATAATAATAAATATCCTCAACTTACTACAATTTACTTAGAGTCAATATTGTACCACTTCACAAAAATGTAAGAATTTTGCAACCATATAGTTTTATTCACTGCCTTCATCTGTATGCTCCAGGTGTCATACGTATTACATTTTCATATGTTATGTACTTTACAAGATATATAATGTTACAGATTTTGCTCTAAATACTTGTATGTATTTTAAAGATATTAAGAGAAAAACATATTCTTACATGTATCCACATATTTAGCATTTATAGCATTCCTTACTGATGATTTGAGTTTCTATCTGGTATCATTTCCCTTCAGCATGAAAGAACTTTATCATTTCTTGTAGTTTGGGTCTGCTGATGACTAATTCTCTTAGTTCTCATTTATATGGAAATGCCTTTATTTCACCTTCATTTCTTCAAGTGTATTTTTCTGAATATGGAATTCTGGGTTGACAGGGTTTTTTTCTTCCAGCCCTATAGAGAGGACCTACTGACTTCTGATCTCCACTGTTTCTGTCCTTCATGAATGAATCAGCTATCATTTATATTGTTAGTCCCTACCTGTACCGTGACATTTTTCTCTAGCTGATTTTCTCTTTATGTTTGGTTTTTAGCTAAGATAGAGTACATACCTACATGTGGTTTTCCTTTTATTTAACCCCATCACTTGGGGTTTGTTTATATTTTTGCATCTATAATATTATGTCTTTCATCAAATTTGAATTAATTTTGGAAATTATTTCTTCAAACATTTTCTTCATGTCTCATTTTCTCCTCTCCTTCTAGAACTCCAGTAACATATAATAGATCTTTTGATACTGTCCCACAGTTCTCTGATCACCTGCTTATTTTTTTAACCCCAGTTCACTCTGTTCTTCAGATTGCTTAATTCCTGTTGGTATATCATTTAATTCACTGACACTTTCTTCTGTCATCTCCAATCTTCTCTTGAGCCTATTCAGTGTAGTTTAAATTTGTGTTTTTTTGGGACGCGTAGGTGGCTCAGCGATTGAACATCTGCATTTGGCTCAGGGCATGATCCCAGGGTCCTGGGATCCAGTCCCACATCGGGCTCCCTGCGAGGAGCCTGCTTCTCCCTCTGCTTGTGTCTCTACCTCTCTCTCTCTCTGTGTCTCATAAATAAATAAATTAAAAATCTAAAAAAAAAAATTGTATTTTTTCAGTTCCAGAATTTCAAGTTATTTTTTAATACTTTTTATTTATTTGCTAGAATTTCAAATATTTTCACTGATTGTGAACTTATTTTCTTTACATTCTTTTATTGTCATTGTTGTTTTAATAGGTTCCTAACTTGTTTGAACTCAAACTTCAAACTCTATCTCCCCTCCATTGGACAGCAGCTGCATTCTTTGTTTGGATCTTTTAGCCTTAGCTTAACTGCTTGGAGTTTGCCCTATATATGTGTGTAGTTAAGAGGTCAGCCAGATTTGAGCAGAGTTTATATACAGAATTTGGGGTTCCCTCTCTTTGGCTCTTTCCTTTCCAGGGTTTCCCCCTTACTTTATAGATGCTTTGGCAGCCCCAAATTCAGTTATCTGATTCTTCAAGCCAGTATGGTTTCCAGTTAATTTCCAAATTATAGTTACCTTGCACACCTGACTTATCAGGGTTACCGCTAGCTAAAAATCCATTTTAAAAAATGTTAAAAAGGAAGCTCACCTATACTCATTTTTTTCTTGCATGTGTCAACTCCCCTCTGGTTTCTGCTTAATTATGGTCATTCTCTAGTGGCTTCACACATGCTCTAGTGGCTCCTTGTTTTTTATGCTTTGTCCAGAGTTTGTCACTGTCATCAAAGAGACATCTGTTTAGGCTTGGTCTAATATAAACTGTTACACCTTTTTTGGAATACAGAACTCTATCTTGATTACTTTTACTACTTTTTGGAGGCAGTTACTGGGCAGTCATTTGGATTTTCTTTTCTAGCAAGGTTGTAAAACACAATAGTAGTTAAGATCCCGGACTATGTAGCTCAACTTCTTGGGTTTGAATCCCTGCTCTGGCTACTGTGACTTTGTGCAAAGTACTTGTCTTCGCTATCCCTCAGCTTACTCACCTTTAAAATTGGTATCATCCCAAAGTATCTCCTAGATTTGGTGTGAGTTTTAAATAAATTCATATGTGAAGATCTTGGAGGAATGCCTCTTTCATGGCAAATAATAAATAAGCCAACCCTGCCAGGTTTTACTGATATTATTTCACTTCTCATTTCAGTAAACTTTTTGGTGCACCGAGTTTGGGGCAAAGTTAATGAGTACCATTTTATAGTTATGCAGACTGAAGATCTCAAAACTATAAACAAAGTCAGAAAATTACAGCTCTAGGCCTCTTGTTCTTTGCTAATTTACTCAGTTGTCCATTTCCCTCATTCACTACCCTGAATCCTTCAATGAAATGAGAGCTTGCCTTGCCCGTTACCCAGGAAGAAGAGCCGGTTCTCTCAAATGCTCTTCTCCTTGGTCATACACCCCAGTCTTGAGTTCATATTCTGAACTAATGACTTCTCCTAAGTGATTGGATTTATTATTAACAATGTCCTTTAAACTTTATCTTAACCTTGGCTGCTGCAGCTGGGGTGGCCAGGAGGAGGTGGGCTGGTATTCTCAATTGCTCAAGCCTATACATCAAGAAGATTCTGGCACCTGCTTCACTCAGATTGTCTCTCTCTAGCTCCTCCCATACTAAAAATCAAATTTTTGAAAAGCCACAGCAGTGGGTTTCCCTTTATTAAAGGGACCCTGAGGGCAGCCCAGGTGGCTCAGCGGTTTAGTGCCGTCTTGGGCCCAGGGCGTGATCCTGGGGTCCCGGGATCGAGTCCCACATCGGGCTCCCTGCATGGAACCTGCTTCTCCCTCTGCCTGTGTCTCTGCCTCTCTGTGTGTGTGTCTCTCATGAATAAATAAATAAAATCTTTAAAAAAAAATAAAAATTAATTAATTAATTAATTAATTAAAAGGGGCCTTGATAAAGCTGTGAGAGAAGGCTGATTTTGAAAGGGGCTTAGTTTCATTAAGGTTGCAAAGTTGGCCTTGGGCTGCATGGGATGTATTTTTTTAATCATCTGAATTCAAATGCTTTTAGGCAGAACAGGGTTCACCATTCTCTGTTTATCTTTTGACTGGCTCCTGCAGGGATTTAGGTTTGTATCAAGTTCTGTCTAGAGGCATCTAGGAGAGTGTAAGAAAATCTGGATTTTGGTGCAGACACCAAAATGGCACCTTAGGAGGGTCCAGAGACCAGACAGCATCAATCAACAGTAGCCGATATAATCTGCTAAAGACATAGAAACACGGGCCTCAAATCTTAGCCCACCAGTTCCAGGCCCAGCTGCTATCACAAGTTATGTAGGTTCCTCATTATAGTTACATAAGATCTATTTGGAACAATCCACCTGCATAGCCTAATTTTATATCTCAAAAACTCAAGCCTAACACAGTGTTATTTGTAGGCAATTACTATAAAGGACAAACCTGGACACTTCTGTACAAGACAGGAATGATTCAGTATTTAATTGAATGAAATTAAGTTGATCTGGTCCCTTGGAACTTTGGAGGAGAGCTTGGAAATCCAATGGGAGCTACTAGAGCCACAGACCCAGGACTGAATGTAGCCTGCAGCCTCCCTTCTGGTCTTAGGCCACACCACCCTCCTCAATTGGGACTCTACCTTGCTACCCAGAGTTATCTTCCTTTGTCACCATTTGATCTCATTCCTGTTCAAAATGCTCTTAATGACTCCCAGCACCCTCAGAAGAAACCCTAGTTCAGTGATGTGACTTATAGGGTCAGAGTCTTGACCTTAAGCACCTCTGCAATCTGAACTCTCACCACACCATTCTCTCCACTCCCTGACACCAACACAGTCCTCCAGCTACAGTCCTAAGATTTGTCATACCCATCCTTTGCCATACTGTGTCCTCTGCTTGGGCCATTTGCTTCTCTAAACCCCACCCCTGCTGTATTAGTTTCCCATCGCAGCTGTAACAAATTTCCACAAACATAGTGGCTCAAAACAAGTTTATTCTCTTAATCTTTAGTAGGCCAGACGTCTAAAATCTGTGTCACTGGGCTAAAGTCAAGGTATTGGTTGGGCTGGTTCCTTCTGGAGGCTCTGAAGAGAGAATCCATTTCATTGTTTGTTTTGTTTTGTTTTGTTTTTTCAGCTCCTATCATCTTCAAAGCACATCACTCCAGTCTGCTCTGTGGTCAGCTTGCTTTCTCCTTGGCTAAGGTCAGATCTCCTTTTGTCTCCCTCTTATAAAGACACTTGTGATTACACTTGGGACCACTGGAACGCCTGGGTGGCTCAGAGGTTTGGTGCCTGCCTTCAACTCAGGGCGTGATCCTGGAATCCCGTGATCAGGTCCCACATCGGGCTCCCTGCATGGAGCCTGCTTCTCCCTCTGCCTGTGTCTCTGCCTCTCTCTCTCTCTCTCTCTGTGTGTCTCTCATGAATAAATAAATAAAATCTTAAAAAAAAAATCATTTGGGGCCACCTAGATAACCCAGGATAATCTCTCATCTCAAGATACCTAACTTAATCACATCTGCAAAGTGCCCTTTGCCAGATGAGGTAATATTCACAGGTTTTAGTGATTAGGATGTGGATGTGTTTGAGGACCCACCAACCTGGCAAACCCTCATCTGCCGTCTGGGTTCTGCTATTTTATTCTTCTCCTTGAGGAAGCATCCCTGATCCCCCAGGCTGTGTTCAGGGAGGCAGACTCCCTCATGAAGCGTGTCATATACCAAATTGTAATTGCCTTTTTTGTTTCCTTTCTCTCAACTGTCAGCTGCTCTAGGGCTGGGATTTCAGTCACTTTTTTCCTTTCAGTATCATCCAAATGTGGCACATGATGTATGCTCAGTACATGTTTGCATGGATGCAAGTGCCCCTCTGGCTGACAACTCTGAGATGAACGGCCCTGATGAAGCTGGCAAAAGGTCCCCTGGTCACGGTGATGAAGAGGCCTAAAGAAAGCTACAGCCAGGCACCTTGGTCAGACCGGTCACGTGATGCCCAGGAGGTGCATCTCTTGTGTTGAGATTCTAGAGCTTTGCATAATGCGTACAAGAGCCCAGCAGCAATGGAGGCCCAGGGCCTTGTCAGGTCACATGCATGGCTCACTGCAGCTTTCCTGTTGCTCTGACCCCAGGGACATGGTCCCTTGGGAACAAGTGCTCAGAGTCCAATCTCACCACACCTCTGTGATGGTCTGTGACTGGCTTGTTTAGACATTGATTAACTTTTCAGGGAAACACAATCATTAGGCAAATTCCATCCACCTATCAGGGAAGATATAAACATAAGCCAATATTAACCTAGACACACAGTTTACTGCCCACAGCTGCACGTTGGCGGTGCCAGCTTGCCCCAAGGTCCAGGTAGCTGTTTGGTCGAAGGGGGTGAAGCTGATAGTTATGTGCTTTTAATTTCTGCCAACAGATACGGGAACATGACCCCTGGAATGTGGACTTATACACTGGGCAAGGGTTATGTATCAGCAAGAAACAAACACACAGCCCCTCCCTACCCCCGCCCTCGAAAAGCTGTATCATATTGCAGCTGCATGTGTTTAGTTCTGACAAGGCTAACCTAGTTTTAATTATTTATACCAAAACTTGTAAGGCATGAAAAATGTCCCGCTGAATGGGGGTGCAGAGGGAAAGTCTTGGTAACCTGAGACCTTGCTGGGGCAGGCACCCTGCCCTTACCACCTATGGGCAGCAAGCTGAGGATATTTACTGGTGCACTCTTTTGACATGTGATTGAGGTAGTGTGGGTGGGAGAGGCTTCTGTGAGTTTCTTTTGGATGGTTAAGGTTGGACACAGGGCTGGGGAGTCTGGTCGACTTTCAAAAAGCACACCTCTTTAAGACTGCAAAGGCTGAGATACATTAGGAGGACTGGCTACCCCCTCCGTGGAGGCCACCAGGCCATTTCTGCTCCTCCCATCGCCTTAGGTGTCTGGGGCTGGTGGCTGGACTTCCTTGAACCCACAGTCAAAACACTGATCCTATTGGAAACACTAAAATCTTCATTCCCTCAGTGGGTAGGCCCTGTCTGACTCCTTCTAGAGAGTTCAGAGGACTTTCTCTCTCTTTATGCCCACAGGAGGATCCTTCCCACCCTTGCCTGTCCTCTCTCCCTGCCTCCTGCTCTGCATCTTTAAACTACTCCTTTACTCTTTCACCTTGTCCATCTGGAGTCCTGTGCTTATCAACATCCTGCCTGGGAGATGATGAGCATAAGAAAGGGGCGTAAGAATGGAGTAAGAACTGTGCATTTGATTCTGACCTAGCACCATGCCTAGTGCCAATTATAAAACTGGGACTCCTTTTCCTTAGCATCAACTCTGACTTGACAGATAGTTTAGGGTCATGACTAAAAGCATGGATTTTGAAGCCAGACAGACCAGGATTAGTGGTGGTGCTGCCCATTATAAGCTGAATGGCCTTGAGCAAGTTTTTTTTGCCCAAATGCTCCTTTGTTTCCCTGTCTGCAAAACAGAGTAACAGTGATACACACCAGTCACCTCACTGGGTTACGGGAACTAAATGAGACTATGCATGGAAAAGGCTTAAAATTCCTTGTATATGTAGCGAGTGATTGGTAAACATTAGCTATTGCTACTATTGGCAATGATAGGATTGTGGGTAACATAAGAACAATGTATAGAACCTTTGGTGAGAGAATGCTAGAGAATCAACCACTGCATCCTCTCTGTCTTATGTTCAGGGTAGCTGGAAGTATTATGGAGGGTGGAAAACTTTTCCAAGAGGTCATGGGCAGTAAGGTCCTGTAGGATGGCATTCAGAAAGCCCACTCCCAAATACATCCAGGACCTCTAAGCGAATGAGGAAAATCAACATCCTGATCCTGCATTGTTTTGTGGAGAATCTGCTTCCTCCCCACGCCAACCAAAAGAATTTCAACAGAAACTGTCATAAAGTAAGTTTAGTGCCAGAGGAAGAATGTTGAACTACCCACTAGGGAGGGGCTGGGCCTTCCAGCGTCATATTACAGGTCTGAGAAAAACAGAAAATGATTCAGGGATGCTTTAACTCACCGTGCCAGCAGCCTATTGAGGTCAAAAGCTACTTCCCACAGGTATCAGGCCAGAACCTTTAAAGAAGGAACTACCCAGGGCCAAGGGAACCACAAATGGATCCAACTAGTTTTTGTGGTGGGTAATGTTTGTTTAATATCATGTCCAGATATCTTGATTGCAAGACACATATGTTAGCATGAGAAAGTGTTTATAAAATTCTTATTTGAACTCCATCCTGGGTTAGGTACTGGGATAAATCAAACTGAAACTAAATTGCTGGTCTCACCCTTATAAATAAGGACTGGAACTGGTCCCAGGTTTCAAAAAGAGTGGACAAGAAACCAAAAGAGGGGAATCATATGAGCAAGGAGGACTTGCCCGACATTCTCAGCTGTTCTCCCATTCCAGGAAAAAGGCTAAATTGTGGACATGGCAAAGTAATCAGGAACTTTATTAAGATCTGGTTTCCTAGGTGAGCCCAAGATAGTGAGAAAGCCCCCTCCCTGGGAACATTTGGCTCCGTTCCATTGCTGGGCATTGAATGATAGATTCCACTTAGCAACCTCCCTGTGCGGGTGGGAAGTGAATGGTTCACCCCTCTACAAATGGCTCAGCTGGGCTTGGTTTCTTCTTCTTGGTTACTTTGCTTGTCTACCAAACTTAAGCATTAATATCCTTTATTTGACAATGACTTTCTGTTCTGGCAAAGAAGTGTAAATTGTTGTGTGTGTGTTTTTTAAGATTTATTTATTTTTTTAGAGGGAGGGAAAGAGAGAGAGAGAACAGAGGAAAGGGCAGACAGAGAGGGATAGAAGGTCGCAAGCAAACTCTGAGCTAAGCACAGAGCCAGATTTCACGACCCTGAAATCATGTTCTGAGCTGAAACCAAGAGTAGGTTGCTTAACTGACTGAGCCACCAAGCACCCCAGAAATGGAAATTGTGTTAATGGGCTTTTTGTTTGTTTTCTGGGTTGAAAATTTTTTGGTTTCATTTTATTTACACCAGTGTTGGCTATAAACTCAGGTTTGGATTTTCAGGTTTGACTTTAGGTAGCAGGATAGAACACAATTAGATCTCTCCACAAGTTCTAGTTACAGAAATAGCTTAGGCCAACATTCACTTCATCTCTGGATTCTCAGTGCACTGTCCAAAGAAGGGAAATGTCCATAAATATCATACTTGTAAAAAAAAAAAAAAAAGGAGGTGTAGGTAAGAGACTTTTAGATAGGGACTTCTATCAGCTAACTTAATCTAAAAAAATTCTATCTTACATTTGGGCCTTAGAACAATGACATAAAGCTTGTCATATATACAAATACTATAAAATATATGTATCTGTGCTTATATGTTAGTAGAAAATTAAATAGAACATTTTTAATACTGTTATTTCTAGAGAATGGATTCATGAAATGGAGAGGGTAATTTAGATTTTACTAGATGTCTTTTTTCTTTTTCTTTTTCCTGATGACTTTCTTTAACTGCCTTTTCACACAAGCATTACTATCATGATAAAAACAAATTTTAAGGAAGAAAATCTTTCTCCACAAACAGTAGTATGTTTGAAGCATCTGAAAAATCATTTATTCACAGCTCACTATAACAGAGCTCTATGACTGAGAGTCTGTTATCTTTAAAATAGTCTCTGAATTTCTTTCTTCCTTTGATGGATAAGAGGTGAAGGATTGGAAACTAGGCGGTGTTCCATCTCACTGCTCACCCCCCTCCATTTTTCACCAGTGTTTAAACTATTCAAGCAAACTTTCTGCAGCAAACAGAAGATAAGTCTGAAACAGCTGATGTAATGTGACCAAGTTTTTCCTTATGGCAAATTGAAACAAAAGGTTTTGCTGTCAAGACTTTACCACTGAAGTCACTTGGCAATCCAGAACTTTTCCGTCAGAGAAATTGCAAAATTGGATCCACTTGGAGTGACACAAGAGAACAGAATATTTGACCAAAAAGATAAGATAGAAGGGTGAGTCTTTGCATTCTGCTGAATGAGTGCACAGAACATTTTCTAGAGATACTTGGTTTTAAAAATTGCATTTGTGCAGATGGGGCATATCAGAGTGTAAGACTAGAGAATAATATCCTAGAAACAGTGACTCTCGCTGGGTTGTCTAAGTTCTCATAATGCCTCCCATTGAGCCTTAAGTAGGTGCTGTGACTTAGAGGGGGAACTGGATATTTATGGGTGAAAATCATCTTTGACTATTTGTTTCCAAATACAGACATTGAGGAGCCCCAGAAACCCTCTAGGGGATCAGATACAGAATACTCAATGATTAGGGCTATAGGCTCTAGTGTCAGCTGGACTAGATTGGAATCTTGGTACCACCATCCACTAGCAAATAATTTAATGTATCACTTTCTTCTTTTGTCAACTGAAGATTATTATGTGACTTACATCTTTCAAAGACCTTGAAAGAGAAATGTGGTGTTGCATGCAAATAGTTTAGCATGATGTCAGCCACAGCTAAAAATGTCTCTAATGTGAGACTCTATACAATCTCCTAGAGACCACGTACAGGATGGTGGCATCACTGGGAGGCTTATGTTTAGTTTATTTAGGCATTAAAGATGAGGCTGAAAACCAAAGTTGTCAATATGCACAGTTGCCCCTTCATTGTCTTTAAAGATGAGATGCTTTTCAGATAGTAGAGATTTAGGGGGTTAGCAGGCTGCCTCAAATAAAAATATTTCAAGTGCCAAAAAATTTTAATTAGTGGGTGGTATCAAAAATATCATGGCGGTAAACCAGTCTTCTCCACTATGGTTTCACACTGGGTATCCCCTATCATAGCTATAGGTTTCTAGAATAGGCAGATATAAATATTTTGTGTGTGTGAAACTCTGAAGACATACCAAATTTCCAAAGTTGTATTGTTAATCCTACCAGAGTATATTTTAGGCCATTATCTGGTAGAAAGTTTGCAGAATAAACAAATGTAACCACTTATTCACAATTTGTTCAACGGTGATTTATAGAGAACCCCACTATGTGCCAAGAATGGTTTTAGCCACTAGGATTATTCTGTCACTGAACATATTCCTATCCTTGTGGAGTTTACATTCTATAAATACTTCAGGTTGGAAACAAGCAGAAATTAGCTAACTGGGCGTTTCTTTGGATTCTATCATGGACTAGTGGTGAATAATCTAAGCAAGAAGATGTCAAAGGCTCTGTGAATGGAATGATGGCCAGGCATTTGGAACCTAAATGGAAACCCCCAAGGTGGCTTCCTTGTGGGGAGCCATCCTAGAGGAGCACTTGGCCTCTCTCTCCAGGAGCAAGGACTTGTCTTCTCTCATGATGGACTGACTCTTTGAAACCAGGCTGAGGGTGACTCATGTGGTCACATGGGGTTTACAAACCACCTCTTCACCAATCCATTTGCTGCAAAGTGGCTGTTGGCTTGGCAATGTGAGGGGATAGGTCCAAGAGGAAGGTGTGGGAAGCCTGGATCTTACAGGCAGAAATAACATGTGTGGAGGGTGGAGGTTTGAGACAAGAGACTCTTGCTGCTGCTATGGCTAGCAATGTCGGGGCTCAGAGTGTCCATAAGAAGGGATGGTGGAGTTAGCAATTGGTTGCTGAATCCTTCAGGACCCTCCACTGCAAACCACAGAGGCTGATCTGATAAGCAGAAAGGAATTTATGAAAATGAAATTGGCTAGCTCACAGAATTAGCCTGAAGAACCAATCTCATAGAACAACATTTGAATCCACACTACAGAACTGCCCTGGTTAAGACGTTGCTGCTTGGTGGCTGCCCCACCAAGGAAAAAGGCTACCAGCACGCCACTGCACTGATGTAATTTCTGTCCCACTTCTTCTGAAAGAAACCTCTGCTGGCCTCCTTGACAGCAAGATGGGTTTCACCCAGAGCCTTTTCCTTTAAAGTTCTCACTTGTAAGTCCAATGTAATTCTGATTCCGATGCCTGTGCTCTAATTGCAAAGGAGTTTGGGAACTGATTTTCTGCATTCTTCCTGATGAAAGGAGGACTCATAAAGCTGGAATTTCCAAAATAAAGCAAAGATGGGTTTAAAAGTTGGCAGATAGCCAGGAAACATTGCAATTGTCTATTTCCTTCAACCCCTTAGCTAACCCAAAGCCAACATACACCAGTCACTGTATTAGCTACAACACAATTCTCTGGCTAACACAATTCAGCTCTCCCTCAAGCAAGCTAAAATGACTCCTCTGCCTGAAATGGCTAAAACTCAAACTCAAAACTCCAAAACGAGTGGGCCCTCAGAAGTAAAAAAACATTAACAGCAACAAAAAACCCACAAAAATAACTGTAGCCATCTCCTCTTCCACTGGAGAAAACTGGCAAGCAGTGTTTAAGGTATAAAATCTTCAGGGGGCATTAGTTTGGTAATCAAGGGATTTCCATGGACGCAATGGGTACCTCTACCTTCTGGCTAGCTTATCCCGTAGTCTCATGCAGGCCAGAGGAGCAATCCCAGAATCCTCTCTCCAGCTTCCTCTCAAAAGATAGAGGCTTTGGATCCATGGTTTATGTCTCTGGGAGCAGGGCTGCCTCCTAACAAGGGCTCGGGATGCAGTTGTCCAGGGTGTCGCATGTGGGCTCTAAGTATAAGCGCGGACCTCTCTGTGTTGGGCAGCCCAAGCTAGCCGGATAGCAGAGCTCCCCATCAGGGCACACAATCTCCCAGCTTCTCTCCACACCCATTTCCCCCTAAGCTGCCCTCTGGAAAAGCTGCTGCCCACAGTCTCTCAGGACTGGCAGGGGAATAGGTCCTAGAACTCAGGTCTCTATTCTCCCAGGACGGCACCTCTTGCTCAAGGCTATTTGCGTTTAATAGAGGACAGGGACTTAAGCCAAAGGGTTGAGGTTGCTCTTGTGCCATGCCGCTCACCTTTGAGCCCTCGTGCTAAGGACTGCTGAGTAAGGGTCCGCGCCCCCAGGAAGCCACCTGGACCGGACGCCAAGCCGCAGTGAGCAGGGCAGGCAGCCCGTGGCGTCTCTACCTGCCTGAGTGCCTGCTGCCCTCCGCTCCCAGGGCTGCAGGAGGAAGGGGGCCCTGTGCACATTCTTTAGGAACTTCACGTTCCAGGTCTTCCCACCCTGTGGCTGTGAAGGATGCTTCTCTTTCGCCTCCAGGGAAATGCTGACCCTCTGACCCACCAGCCAAGTTCAGATTCTGTGACCATCTGAGCTTAGCAAAGCAGGCGCTAGAGGAGGAAATCTATGGGATTTCAAGTTTCATACTGTCCGAAACGAGGGAGTTGTACTACATGATCTTTAAAGCTCTTCTAGGCCAGGTTCTGCAACCTGGGAGAATGCCGACAGAGGCCATGAGGAAAGGTTCAGTCAGAGCTCAGAGGCGTGGAGGCTGTGAATGAGTCTGAATTCCAACCAGAACCTAAAATGAGACCAACAGTCAAGGCTCTGACGTGTTCAGATGACCCCCTGCTTGATGCATCGTAATAGGAGGAGAGCGCCCTGAGAGTCTGGGCTTGGGGAAGTCTGCCTTCATGCAGTCTGCCCTCCTTTTGGTCTGTTCAGCATTTACAGAGCTAAGGACAAAGCACAGGTGCCGCCTCACCTCAAGAACCTGCCAGCTTCTCTCATGGCTTTTCTATACCTGTTGCCCCAGATATACCCCCTTGATCCTGTTACTCAGCTGAACGAATGCTGCAAGTGTTGACTTAAATTTTCAAATAAGCTCCTTGATCTGATTGAAAGACCAATGTCAAGCTATGCAAAAGTGTGTCATTATTCTAATGACCCTGAGGCCCCTACGGTCCAGTCACAGAGTAAGACCATGACACACAAGAGACAGTCCAGCCCCCGAAGAGCAACTCTATTTAATTTCAGGGCTTTATTTGTGTTTCTTGACCATCGTGAAAGAGAGAGATGTCTGGGCAGCACTGCTCACAGTCCTCTTCTCTTCCATTTCCTTCTTACCCCAGACATGCTCTAGCTTCTCTTTCCTCTGAAATGTTGGAGGAAACTCTTTCCAGTACTAGTCTGGGTACTTCTGATCCATCTCCCCTTTTCACTTTCTGCATTACAAAAGCCCTAAAAGCTTCTGGCAACATTGAACCATGGGGAAAGGGCAGGGAGGGCAGTGCTTATGCATGAGGACCATAGTTCTTGGGACCCACCGTCTATGGAAGCAGGTAAATGTTCATTCAACACACACATGGGGACACTTCCTTTGGATCCACCTACTTATTTTGCAAAATGCTTATAAGTTTGTAAATTTATTATAGCATCTCAGGTAGACTAGAAGGAGGGGTGACATCTGGGGGACAGAGGTAGAAAAAATACAAATACCCATGAAGGAAAAGTATGAGTCCTTAGTGTGAATTATCCGTGTGAAGAGAAAGCAGGAGAGGCCAGAGTAGCAATGGGATTGCTCAGTTTGCACAGTCTGTGATGCTGAGGCAGGCTCAGTAAGTAGTACCAGTAGGGGTAATATTTGCTGTGTTGATTGTGTGCCAGGTACTTTACCCAAAATGTTCCGTTTGTTCTTCATGATGACTCTGCAAAGTTGTAGAGAGAGGATTTGAAGCCAGAGACGTTAAACTATTTGCTCAAGGTCTCACCTGTTAGTGAGTGGTGGAGTTTGGAGTTAAACCTGAGCAGTCTGACTCATAGACCATGCTTTTAACTTCTACATGCGCTTTACTGTTTCCTCACAGAGAGGCTCCATTTGGGAGCATAGAGAGAGAGAGAGAGACAGAGAGAGAGACTCACAGAGACTCCAACAAGGCCACAGGGACATAGGAAGGACTGGACTGGACTCTTCTGCACAGAGAAAGTTAGGAGTTGGGGAAATCCCACTTATCCTAAGGCATATTTGGGCAATGCTGCACGGGCATGATCTTGGTCAGTATAGGCTAGTGGGGGAATAAACATCTCAATATACTAACAGCCAAACACAAAAGTTTGTTTCCTGCTCATAAAAACTCTAATCAGATGGTCCTGGCCAGGCAGCTCTCCTGGGCTTCTCATCCATACAGTGACTCAGGGATGCGGGCTGCTACCTTAGTGCTACAAGGAGGGAAGAAAGTGAGGGGAAACACTGGCTACCTAACCACCTCAGCTGGAAAATGTCACATCACTCAGGCTCGTATTTCACTGGCTAGAATGAATCACCCAGGGAGGACTGTGGGTAGTGGGAAGGTGGGGGTAGTCTCAGAAATGCAGTGCTTTATGGTCAGCTGCTTTTCAACAGCAACTGTTCACTTGCAAGGAGACCATGACTCTTCAGGGGTCACTAGCCATTTCTGTCCCAAACACACTTGAGAGAAAGACTGGAGAGTGATATGATAGCCTGGCGCATGCGGGTGAATGGCTCCTGAATTTTGGCATTGAAGGGGCTGGTGCGGGGGACTTAGATGGAGTGCTTCTCTCAAGGAGCAGATCCAGGAGGTCAAACCCATTCTCGAGGCACCCGAGGCCTGCTGAATCTTGGCCTAGGCTCTTAGACTGGAGTCTGCCCTAGTATGTGGTCCATTGTCACTGAATCCGACCCCAAAGGCAGCCTTGCCAGAAGACCAACCCTCCTGTGAGTTTAGCTAGAATCAGTTACATTGGGAAACATGACATACTGAGATTTTTTTTAATAAGCTCCTATCAACAGGTCACTCTGGGAGTCCAGGCAAGAAATATTGAACCCCAAGATCTAAATCCTCAGACTAAAGACATTTACAGAAAGAATTTGAATAAATGTGGCTGTCAGAAGGGAAAGGGGCCAGAAAAAAGGGTGGACAGATACTGAGAGAAAAAAAAACTCTCACCAACCTGTTCTCAGAGTCATATTTCAATTCCAAGTTTTTATGTCTTTTTTCCTCCAAATTGTCATTAATTATGGATTGTATATCCCTTGGAAGTTTGTTAATATTACTCGTTTTGGAAACGTGTTTCCTGCTTCTTTTTCCATAGGCAAGTGTTTATTTAGTCAGCTGGTTCCCATTTCTGAGTGCAGGTCCAGTGGTCCAGCCAGAGGATAATAGGGTGAAATGTCTCAAACAAAACTTGAATAAATAAATAACTCTGATATTTGTTTTTCAGGAGCAGATGAATACAGTATTGGATCCACTGGGATGAACCTGGCCTCTCTTTAGGAAAATGCTCCTGGATGGAAATAATAGTGAAAATATAGTTGAAAATAGTTGAAAACTTGAGTTGCAGATTTGCCAAAACGCCAGCACTCTTGCTGTACATCTGACACTTTGTATTTGGAAAATGGTCTGTAACTATGCTTCAAAATATCTCTCAGAGGGACACTGCAAAATTTCCCTTAGTTTCCAATGAGGAAACAGGCTCCGGAAAGATAAGTCATCTCCCCCAAGGTCACAGAAAGGGCACGAACTCGGAGATCACGGACCCCGCCTTCTCACCCAATCTCCCAGTCGGGTCAATCTCACCATCTTGAGACCACTCTTCCTACCAGATGGCCCACAGGAGTGAAGAGTGGGCTCACATAGACCAAGAGAGTGGCTCTGAGACCTACCTATTAGAACAACTGTAGAAATTTCCACTTAAACTTAGCATCTTCATCCGTGTTTATCGTCAGTGTCTACGAGCTATTGCATAAAGCCTCCACGAGGCTACATTTTTCCTTCACTTGCAACCCTTCTTTACCCACCAGCCTCGCTCCACTTGCCTCCCTGTCCTCTGGCCCCACTGTCCCTCCACGATGGCCCTCCCTCCACCTTCCTCTGTTCTGGCCCTCCAGCATCCTTGGCTGTCCTCCTGCTGCCTCTTTCCCTCTGCACAAACACAGCCAGTCCGAGTGGATGGGCTCAGGCAAAGAGTGGCCTTGGGGCTCCAACTCTTGTGTGGGCCAGTGTCTGGGTATAGGCTGTGCTGGGCCAGAAGGAGCCCAGCTGCTCCAGCAGGGCAGGAGGTCATGGCCTCGGACCCGGGAGCAGATAGGACTCTGAACCACAGTTGGTGTCAGTCAGCCGTAGAGCAGATGTGGCTATGTGTCATGGAAAAGGGCACTCTGGACATACAGTCAGGAAGCCTGCCTCCAAATCCTGCCCCCTGACAATTTTCGTCTGTGTAACTCTGGGACAAAAGTCTCTGAACCTTGACTTCCTCAACTGTAAAATGGAAGCTACCACCACATTAGCAAATACTTATGGAGCTCCTCAGGTGCCCCTGATGTCACCCTGAGCACTTTACACATATGAATATACTTATTCCTGACACTGACACTCTGGGGTGTGTACTGTCATGAGGCTTACTGTGTAGTCATGGCAATGGAGCCACACGGAGGCTGAGCTGGGATTTGAACCCTTGCAGATGCCACTATCTCATAGAGTGACTATGAGGCAACCTTCATAAGGTTCCTAGCCCAGTGCCTGGCACAGAGAGTAAACACCAACAAAGATTTAGAGAGAAAAGAGGCTTGATGTGGGGGGGGGGGAGGCAGGAATCTGAGGTTCAGGATAAGACCAGCAAAGGGAGGAAGCTGAGTGGTATATGTGGAAAGACAAGCTGGACTGAAAAACTAGAGATAAGCATCCCAGACAGACCAAGGGGAGGGGGCGTGGGGGCTGGGTTTGAACTAGGCCTAAGGTCTCAGCTTAGCTGCCACCTCTTCGGGGAGGTCTTCCCTGATCTCACATGATTGAGTCGAGTGTCCTTCCTCTCCGGCATATCCTTCAGCACGGCGACCAGGCTCCAGGGGTGCTGCACTGTACTGCACTGTAATCGCTCAAGCCTGCTTCTTCTCCACACTGGGGGCTCAGCAGCGACTTTGGCCTGCTCAGCTCTGCACCCCAAGGGCCTGGTATCTAGCCTGACACAGAGCCAGTCTTGAGAGCTCTACTTAGATAAATGAAGGAAGGGACAGGTAGGCACAAAGGGTATCTGGGCAAGCAGACCGACAATATTCTGGTCTCTTGTCCAAGCATTCCGATTCGCACAACAGTGAGTCTCACTGAGGACCCCCTCAGCCTTCGTTCCCACTCCAGGCCTGGAGAGGGCAGGGGACACGTCTGTGGGGTCTGTGGGATCTGTGAGTCTGTGGCTGGACCTTGCTGGGAGGCAGCAGGGAGCTGTTAACAGCTAGGCTGCCTCGGGGCCTGAGGGAGGACCTATGAGCAGACCTACCGTCGTCTTCTCCGCCACCTCTGGCTCAGACAACGGTGTCTTGGGAGAGTGACCAGAGCACCTGGGATGGTACTGGGAAGTCACCCTTCTGAGTCCTTTACCCTCTTAGGATCCCCAATCTGAAATGTTCATCTCAGCAGACTTTTTAAGGAGCTGCTTTTCTTACCAAAACCCATCCTCAACCAGGCACCCACCCACTTCCAACCCAGACACTCTGGACCCTCCTTCCTCACTAACACAGGCGCCTCCTGCCCCTTTCAAGCCCAGGGCTTGTGGGAGCAGCTCTCGCAGGGGAGTCTCCATGGGAACCTCTAGGGGAATTCCAGGCCCACGGATCGCCTGTCATCTGAACTTGGCCTCTCTCACAGTTGCTCAAGCACGCTGGCACACTGATTGGGAGGCAGCACGAAACCCTTGGTTTTCTTTCCTGGCAGTGTTGCCTGGGCCAAACCCCCGTACTCAGAACGCCTTTTTGTATAAGCAGCAGGCAGGCAGGCCAAGATGTAGCAGGTTTGGGTGCAGAGTGTAAACTCAGTGTATAATCACCTAACAGGCCCGAGTTCAATTTGTGCAGTTTGACTTTGCAGCTTCCACCAAGACATGCTATTTCTACAGAGCAAGGCAGGCAAAACTGGAGTTGCTAGAGCACAGAGTTGCTAGGGCACAGCTTCTGGACTTTGACCTTTCCCAGCTGGGAAAAATCTGGACTTGGGACTTCTATCTCCAACTTATACTCTTGTACCTCATTCTCTGGATGCACCATGTAACAGGAAACACAGGTCAAAAAGTCATTGTGATCCATTGGGCTCCATCTCTGGATCTCTCTTGTTGACAGAGATAAAGGGCTTCCTGATCATGTATTCTCTGGAAAACACAGTGCAGGGAACATTCCAGGCAGCCCTCCCGATAGCCCACAACAATGAAAGTTCTCAGTAAATGAAATTGTTGTGAGATACAAGAAACAATGTGGTCAGGGACTGACTGAAGCTGACGCTGCAGGCCTGGTGGGTGAAAGTGTGACACGTCTCCAGAGCGCCCTTGACCAAGCGGGGATCAGGCCAGGCTTGGATCCAGCCAGGCAGGGCTGCCGGGCTCCCAGGCAAGACCCAAGGGCAGATAGAGCATCACCACACCACTCAGACTCAGAGCCCCAGCCCGGTTCTACTCCCAACACCTCAACAGGTCACTGACCTGAGGAAGCAGAGATGACCGTACCTGCTCTGCCTCTCAGGGTGGTCACAAGGTTTAAGCCGAGTGACTGTGATGTCTCCTCAGCTGTTGTCTCTTCGCTCCAAATGCCCATCTGCTTTGTGATGCTGGGGACTCTGTAAACCACGACTCTCCTTTGCCAGCTGCTCCTGGCTAGATGCTCCCAGGAGTAGCAGCAACAGGCCCAGGGGGGAAAAGTCAGGCCCCGAGTGTAAGCAGGAGTGTAAGCAGGCACTTACTCTGCTGTGGACTCCGCACTTGCCCTACCCTCCGCAAAGGCCTGCCGAGACCCAGACCAGAGGCTCTCCCCACCACCTGCAATTTACAAACACACACTCGGTCTCACTTACGGAGAGCCAACCTCCTGGACTCCCCTAGCATTCGTGTTAATGACTTAGGTTTTATTCCCCATCTCCGACGGCAAAACACAAGTTGCTTTCAGTCACCGAGGGAGCATTCAGGGGTACGGTGTGGCCACAGAAATTCCTGAGGGTAGTGGCGAGGGGCAAGTCGTTGCTTCCTGTCCCCAGAAGAGTTGAGCCTTGGCTTCATCAAAAGAGGGCAAGACAATTCAAGTAACCTGGATTCTCTTGCTGTCAGTTCCACCCAGTTGCCCGCATCTGGCCTACACTGGTATGCCAGAGGGAAAAAGTAGAGTGACAAGCCGTCAGCAAGGATGGGCTTGGAAGAAGGAATGGAAAGGAAGTCCAAATTGCTATAAACAAAAAAAGAGTCACCTGGAGTTCAGAGGAGTCGTCTGCCAAGAGCAATCAGCCGTCCATGTGGGCATTATTATTCCCGGTTCCAATGAAACCATGGTTCCATCTGGTTTAAGGAAAACAAAATCTATAATGTTTCATGATTTTGCTCCCATAATAACACTAAATGAGCAAACATCTTTAGCTCTGCCTGTAGAAAAATACAAGCCATTCTCATGGAGTGATGTTTAACTATGAAACTCACTCTGATTCACCTCTGCCTCCCTTACCCCAGACCTATTGCTCTAACCAGTATTGACTTAGCAAATGCCAAATCATTAAGCTGTTGATATTATGCCCTGGGGCATCTGGGTTACAACAGCCACATGATCTTCATGTTTGTCTTCATCAGAGGCCTAAGCACACCGGCTAGCCAAACCCCACAGCCAGCAACATAGGGGGCCAGAGAGTAGAACACGCAGTGGATGATTTTCCATGCAAGAAAATGATAGAAACAGACCGAACATAGTAGCTTTCAGAAAGTTTCCTTGCCTTACACTTGTTATTGAGGAATGTGCTCTTTTTGGCAGTATTAGTTCACTAGGGCAGCTGTAGCAGGTACCACAGGTGAGGTGATTTAAACAACAGAAGTTAAATGTTCACAGTCCTGGAGGCTAATAGTCCAAGATCAAGGTGTTAGCGGGGTTGATTTCTACTGCGGTTTCTCTGTCTCGCAAACGGCCACCTCCTCCCTATGTCTTCATGTGATGTTTCCTCTGTGTGTTTAGAAGCTAATCAGTCTCCTCTTCTTGTAAAGATTCCAGTCATGTTGGACTAGGGCCCACCCACATGGCCTCCTTTTATTTTCGTTACCTCTTTGAAGACCCTATCTAAAAGTATGCTCACATTCTAAGATGCGGGGGGCTAGGATGTCAACCTATGAATCCGGTGGTGGGCAGACACAATTCAGCCCATGACAAATACTTGAAACGATAATTGCGGTTATAGCTAACATTTTCTGTAGTGTTTGGAACTATACTAACCACTCAACTTGAATCTAATCCTTAAAAAAACAGTTTTATGTAGTAGGTGTCATCACTGTTCTCATTTTACAGATTAGTGACAAAGGCTTTAAGAGATTGAGTAACTTCCCCAATGTTACATTACTAAGAAGTATAGAATCAGAAGTATGAAGTAAAACATAATGTGAACTCAAGCCTGCCAACTCCAAAGAAATCCAAGTCTTAGAGGATCCTGCAACTATTTCCCTTTCCGGAAAATTAATGGGAATAATTTAGTAACCCTTCGCACGTATATATATTGAAGAGAATAAGGTGAAATATCTGTAGAAGAAAAATAATGTATTGAGTATTTCAAATTGTGAAGGAAGCATATAATATATGCCATTTCTGGATGATAACTGGTTTCACAATTGAGAAATATTTTAAAGACTAAGCTAAAGGGTGAGGCGGGGGGGGGCAGGGGGACGGGAGCAATGAATAATTAAACTTTATTTGTTGATGTTCTTGGCATTCAAAAACAAATCCATTTTGGAGAAAAACCCAGATCTCAAAAACACATTTTGTACTATGAAATTTGAACCTTATACAAAGACAAGAACAAGAGCTAGATCAAATAGGTAAGAAACATCTATGCTTACTTTTCTCTACTTGAAATATTAAATCACATCTATCTCTATACCTATCTCACTATTATCTGGTCTAACTCCTTCATTATCCTTATCAATCTCAAGATTCCTATTCATCATTATTTATTTTAAAGTGCTTATCAATGATCCAACTATGTCATTTTTAACATCATATCTATTTTAACTATTTTTTTCCTTTCTGCCCTGCTATGTAATCCATTCTAGTTTGATATTAGCTACTTAATCTTAACAAGAAATGAGTACCTATGATCTGAAATGATTCTTGAACTAAATACTTCAAACATTCCAGATAAACCTAAATTAGCCTCCTCCAAAATGTTAGCACTAGTTAGCAAATGTGGCTGGTATTTGACTTAACCAGTTAATATTTACCATAGTTCTGTAATTAGTAGCAATGAATGAATATGCCATTATCATTGTCAAAAAAAAAGGTATATATCCAACATCTCTCATACATTATTTTGCCAAAGTTATTATAAAAAGATGGAAAGATTTAGTTTTATGCTTTTAAAGAGTCAAGAGAGGCAATAGTTTAAGATCAATAGTCTACTTTGTATACATTCTGGTGAAAGATTCAAACTGGCATAAATTGATATTAACCTGCTCACCTTGAATTCATCCACAAAGAGTATCCAAAAACTGAAATAGAGAAAAAAACACTAATTCCTAACTCAAGCCTTCAACCTGATCCAAGCATAAATCCACTTAATGTTGAGTTTCTGAATACATAATGCACAGTAGCTAATAAAAACATTTGATAGAGGGATTAAGTGACCAACGTCCATAGTGGCTATATTGAGACTTTAACTGCAACAGACATTAATCAACAAACTCTCTGAGGAAAAATAGTTCTTTTGTAATAAAATCAATTTGCTTTTTAAAATCATAAATAATGCAAAGCAGGGCCAATGTCAACAGTAATTTACCCGAAGATACACAGGTTCACAATTTTACACAGCAAAAACACCATCGTATGTCCAGTTTCTATTGGTGGGGCAAGAGGTACGTTGTTGTTGGCTCTATTGTCAGGAGTACCTGGGAGGCGTCGTGCATAGATCTCATTTACTCTCCAGCATGGAGGACCCCCCTCCTCAAGCACATCCTAATCTCCAGATCTTTCACCCTTACTTGAACTTCTCCTGCTACACATTATAATTCTCAAACACTCATTAAATTCCCCTCTACTATTTCCCTCTTACCATAATTGTGAGCTCTAGACAGGCAGGTGGCAAATGTTTTAACTTTCCTAGTTAAAAGTCTAGTAGAGTAGTCATTCCAGAAATTCTTGTTTAATAAATGAATGAGTTATAAATTAGTCTCGTTCTAAACCATGCACAATCCCTGTAATCTGATGTGGGATGTATATGCCCACATATTATTTATTTCCATGGTAATAACATTTCTAATGACAAAATATGTCTTTAAAACGCATTATTTTTGTTCATAGTATGATCACAGTACACAGTCAGCTACTCTGCTAAATATTAAACTGACTTGTCAGAATAAGATTCAAACTGAAGTTAAGTATTTTCAGTAAACTACAGTGACCAACTCTCTGTAGTATCTAAAGAAATGTACTCAAAGAACAAATATTCTTTTTAACTTTCCCAAGAAGAGAATTTGGGGGAACGTTGAATAATTACTCTTGCATCTTACAATGTGACTCAGATTTTAGGAGCACTATGACAAAGTGAAGGCGAGACTGTCATGCGGAAATCCCCCAAAATGGGTACTTGTGACCCAGCCCAGTTTGAAATTTTGTGGTATGGCAGAGACCTGTTGCTAGGCAGCCCTGATGATAGGACCACAACTCTGCCTCAACAAAGCTGTGCTCCAGCCCAAGTAAACAACTCTGCTGCCTAAAGCAGGCAAAGGGCTGTCAACACAATATTTTCACTCTGCTCCAAAAACCTACCATTTCCAATCTTAGTACACAGTGCTCTCTTGCTAAGAGGAATCTGCTGCTTAAAGTCAGAGGAAACATGCTTAAAAACCAAGAAGTCAGGGCAGCCCTGGTGGCTCAGAGGTTTAGCGCCACCCTTGGCCCAGGGTGTGATCCTGGAGTCCCAGGATCAAGTCCCACATTGGGCTCCCTGCACGGGGCCTGCTTCTCCCTCTGCCTGTGTCTCTGCCTCTCTGTGTGTGTGTCTCTCATGAGTAAATAAATTAATTAATTAAAAAAAAAAAACAAGAAGTCACAGACCATATAACACTTAGTAGGGCCAAATGTTCAGAAAACAAGATCACCTTTTTTTCTGCTGAGCCCAAGTGAGGAGTACTGAATGCAGGTGTCCATATTTGTATATGTTCCTCTCACATTATAATTCTGTTTGTCGGTTGCCTTGTTCTGTTGGGCAATTTCTGCTAAGCAAGAACTGTTTGCACTGACTGGACCTAACTGGGATGCTCTGCTCAAATGGCCTGCTTTTAACTTAGAGTCTGCCCTAGGGCTTGAAATCCTAATCTTGGGGCAAAACCTTCTGAAGAGAAGACAGTAAGGGGGGCAAAATCAGACCACGTTCATGCCTGCTCTTTCTGCCAGGATCCTAAGAGATAGTTTCTAGATGAAGCACATCTTAAGATAATAGTTTGTTATAGTGTTGATGTGAGTAACCCAGAAAGCTCTCAGTTTTTCTTTTTCTAACACACACACACAGGCACACACACCCAATATGTATGTACTCTCTACTTCTGACTCTGCATTTTTTAATCAATATTTTTTCATAAAATAAGTTAGTATTTTATGTTGCTCAGATTGTGTGACAGTTTAGTGGGTATTTGGGTGGGTCAGTAAAACCTGGCATAGTGTTGTGTGGTGGTGTTAAAATATGTTCACAAATTCTTTGACATATCCTGCTTCAAAAGATAAATCCTAATTCCTCTTGAGTATGGGCCAGATTTAGTGACTTGCTTCAAAGGATTATGACATGGTAGAAATGATGCTATGTGGGACTCTGACTTTAGGTTATAAAAGCAATAGCTTCTGCCCTGCTCTCTCTTGGATTGCTTTCTTTGCTGAAAATCAACCACAGTGTTTTTTGGGGGTTTTTATTCATTTATTCATGAGAGACACAGAGAGAGAGACAGAGACACAGGCAGAGGGAGAAGCAGGCTCCAGGCAAGGAGCCTGACGTGGGACTTGATCTGGGTACTCCAGGATCATGCCCTGGGCCAAAGGCAGGCACCAAACTACCGAGCCACCCAAGGATCCCCTCAACCACCATGTTTTAAGGACACTTAAGTGGCCCTTTTGAGAGATCCAGGAAGAAAGGAGCTGAACCTGGTGCCAATAGTTGGTATCAATTTGTCAGCTCTGTGAGTGAGCTTTCCTGAAAGTGGATCCTTCAGCCTGGCGAGCCTTCAGATGATTTCCATCCTGGCTGACAATCTTGACTGTAACCTCATAAGAGATCTTGAACCAACACCACCCAAGCAAACTACTCCCAAATTTCTGACCTATAGTAATTCTGAGAGATAGCAAATGCTCATTGTTGTTTGATTTTTAAATTTTAATTCCAGTAGAGTTAACACACAGTGTTATATTAGATTCAGGTGTACAATATAGTGATTCAACAATTCTATACATTATTCAGTGCTCATCATAAGTGTCCTCTTTAATCCCCATCACCTATTTCACTAACCCCCCACCCACCTACCCTCTGGTAACCATCAGTTTACCAAGTTAAGAGTTAAGAGTCTGTTTTTTTATTTGTCTCTTTTTTTCTTTGTTCATTTGTTTTGTTATTTGGATTCCTTTCTTTTTCTTTTTTGCATATCTATCACTGGTTTTTGATTTAGGGTTACCATTAGATCTGTATATAATATTTTAGGCATATAGCAGTGTATATTAAGTTAATGGCCACTTAAGTTTGAGCCCATTCTTACTCTTTTCCCCCTCAGGTTTTAGGTAAATGGTGTCATACTTTACATCCTTTTATTTTGTGAATCCCTTGACTGATTGTTGTAGATATACTTATTTTTATTGCTTTTGTGTTTCCTATTTTTCTTACTCCTACTTGTGGACTTTCCTTTCCACTCAGAGTCCCCTTTAGCTTTTCTTTTAGGGATAGTTTAGTGGTCATGAATTCCTTTAACTTTTGTTTGTGTGGCAAACTCTTGATCTCTCCTTCTATTCTGAATGATAGTCTTGCTGCATAGAGTATTCTTGGGTATATATATATGTTTTCCCTTTCAGCAATTCCCTTCTAGCCAGTAAAGTTTCTGCTGAAAAATTAGCAAATATCTCTGTGGGTGGTTCCCTTGTACGTGACTCTTTTTCTTTTTGCTTGCTGCTTTCTTTATGCCCCGCTCTCTCTTGGATTGCTCTTTCTTTATCCATAGTTTTTGCCATTTTAATCACCATGTGTCTTGGTTGTAGACCTACTTGGAGGACTCTCTGTGCCTCCTGGATCTAGATTTCTGATTTCCTTCTCAGATTCAGAAATTTTTCAGCTATTATTTCTTCAAATACATTTTCTGCACTACCACCCCCCCTTCTCTCCTCTTTCTGGACCCCTTTAATGTGACTATTATACTCAATGGTGTCACTTAATCTAGCCTCATTTTTTATTATTCTTTTTTCCTCTCTTGTTCAGCTTGATTGCTTTTTGTCACCCTATCCTCCAGATCACTGATCCATTCTGACTCCTCTAGTCTACTATTTATTCCCTCTAGTGTATTTTTAATTTCAGTTATTGAGTTATTCATCTCTGATTTGTTCTTTTTTTGTTTTCTATCTCTTTGTTAAGGGTCTCACTCACTGAAGTCCTCCACTCTTTTCTCAAACCCATTGAGTATCTTTATGATCATTTCTTTAAATTCCTTATCAGAATTTTGTTTATCTCTCTTTAATACCTTATCGGGTATTTTGTTTATCTCTCTTTTGTTTAAATCTCTTGCTGTGACTTTGCCCTGGTCTTTCACTTGGGACATACTCCCCTGTCTCCTCATTTTGTCTAACTCTCTGTGTCTGTTTCTATTTTTTAGGGAGGTCAGCTATCTCTCCTCTCTTGAAAGTAGTGGCTTTATGAAGAAGAGGTCCCTGGAGTGCCCTGCAGTTCTCTGCAGTGCAGTGTCTCCTGTTCACCAGAACTGGGCACTTCAGGGTTTCTCCTATGCATGTTGTGTGAGCCCTGTGTTTTTGTTTTTCTTTCTTTCTTTTCTTTCTTTCTTTTTGGCAGTTTTGTTTTGTTTATTTTTATGGTAGCTTCTGGCATTCAACAAAATCTCTATCAAACATTAGCTAAACATAAGCAAATGGAACAGAGACTTCAGTGACCACACATACAACCAGGAATAAGCTCTCCAAAAATAATTTGAAAAGTCATTAAACAAGTAGGCAATTATAGATTTCCACAATCAGTTAAAAAATAACAGAAAATCTTGGGGAGGGGGAAATGCTAATTTTTAGTGTCATGATATACTGTTCAAACATCCAGTTTTCAATAACAACAAAAAATCACAAGGCATATTAAAAAATAGGAAAGTTTGGCAAATTCAAAGGATCCAAACAAATGGATAGAAACCATCCCTGAAGAAGCCCAGGTGTCAGACTTACTAGACAAAGACTTTAAAACAACTCTCTTAATATGCAGAAAGAACTAAAAGAAAAAATGGACACAGAAATAAAAAGAACCAGGAAAACAATGCATGAAAAAAACAATACTACTGTAAAATGGAACCAGATATCCTGGGCCTAAAAAATTCACTAAAGAATTTCAAAAGATTTGAGGATGCAGAAAAAAGAATAAGCAAACTTGAAGATAGGACAATTGAAAGTATCCAGTTGAGAAGCAGAAAGAAAAAAGAAAAAGTGAATAGAACCTAAGGGATGTGTGGGACACCATTAAGTGGACCAACATATGCTTTATGGGAGTCCCATAAAGAGAAGAGAGAGAGAAAGGAGTAAAAAGAATATTTATAGATTCTCAAATTTGATTAAAGACATGAATCTACTATACCTAAGAGAAAAAGAGAATCCCAAGAGCAGCAGAAGTGACCTATCATACACAAGGGACCCTTAATAAGATAAATAGTTGGTTTCTCATCAGAAATCATGGAGATATATTTAAAGCACTGAAGGGAAAAAAAACCTGTCAACTGAGAATTCTATATCCCGCAAAACTGTTTTCAAAAACTGAAATAGAATATATTTTGTAAAAGGTTTCATTTATTTACTCATGAGAGACAGAGGCAGAGACACAAACAGAGGGAGAAGTAGGCTCCATGCAAGGAGCCTGATATGGGACTTGATGCCAGGTCTCCAGGATCACACCCTGGACTGAAGGCAGTGCTAAACTGCTGAACCACCCGGGCTTCCCAGAGTTTTGTTTTTTTTTTTTTTTTTTTTTAAGATTTATTTATCCATGAGAGACACACAGAGAGAGGCAGAGACACAGGCAGAGTGAGAAGAAGGCTCCCTGTGGGGAACCTGATACAGGACTCGACCCCAGGACCCCAGGATCATGACCTGAGCCAAAGGCAGACACTCAACCACTGAGCCACCCAAGCATCCCTAAAATGAAGTAGAAGTTAAGACAATCTCAGATAAAAAGTAGAGTTATCAATATAATAAAGGGCATTTATTAAGACCCCACAGCAAACAATATAGTCACTAATGAGAACTGAAAGCTTTCTCCCTAAGATCAGGAACAAGACCAGGAGGCCTGTTTTCACTACTGTTATTCAACATTGTATTGGAAGTTCTACCTAGAGAAACTAGGCAAACAAAGAAATAAAAGTCATCCAAATTGGAAAGGAGGAGGTACAAACTACCTCTATTTTTAAATGACATGATCCTATATATAGAAAATTCCAAGGAATCTGCAAAGAAGAAAGCTACTAGAACTAATCTAATAGACAAATTGGGCAAAGTTGTAGCAGACAAAATCAACACACAAAAAAGTTGGACCCTTGCCTTACACCATATACAAAAATTAAAATTAACTCAAAATGGATTGAAGACCTATGCTTAGGAGCTAAAACTATAGCACTCTTGGGAGAAAACAGGGAAAATCATTATGATTTAATGTCACTGAAGTGAACACTAAAAAGTGGTTGAAATGGCAAATTGTATTTTATATATATATCTACAAGATATTTTTTAAATTTTTATTTATTTATGATAGTCACAGAGAGAGAGAGAGAGAGAGAGAGAGAGGCAGAGACACAGGCAGAGGGAGAAGCAGGCTCCATGCACCGGGAGCCCGACGTGGGATCCGATCCCGGGTCTCCAGGATCGCGCCCTGGGCCAAAGGCAGGCGCCAAACCGCTGCGCCACCCAGGGATCCCTCTACAAGATTTTTTAAAAATAAAATTTTAAAACTGTAGCTGAGTTAGAGGAAGTGGCTCTTTTCCTCTCCCTGAGCATAGTCTCCTAAAGCATTGCCTTGTCAGCATTTTATTAAAGGTAATGTTGATATAGTGATTATTAGGCCACAAGGAAAACCCAATAGAAGAAAACAAAACAGATCTGCTTGCTTATCCCCCAACCAAGAGGACAGGTCTCACTTCCTCAGGAGACCGCACCCTTACATGGCTCACCCAAGGCCATGGATCAGGTGACCATTCGATAACACTGTGAGGTCTTCAAATTTTTCCTAAATCTAACATCTCTAGAAAAATGTCTCAAGTGTGCCTAGGTGATCACCTCAGATACCATATGGCTGCTGTCTTCCAGTTCTCTCCCTACAGTAAAGTCTGCCTTGTAGGCTACTGCACCAAGACATTGGCTCAGTTCCTGGTTCCCAATTCCCCAGACTCCAGTAGGCACCCAAGGGTGGGTGGGGGTTGGTGGGGGAGAAGAAGTCCCCTATGTTCCCCTATGTATGGTAGGTTAAAAAGTTACAAATCTGACCACCTAATAAGCTCTCAAAGACTAGCAGAGATTTTAGGAAGTTTCTTTGTTTCTGTTTTGTCATTCCATCCCCTGCAGCTCAGGCAAGAGTCCATGGGGAGTAGGATAGAGGGCCCTGGTGCAAGGGAGGGAGTCAGTCTATATGACAGATGCAGGGCTGTGCTTGAAGATACTTGTCTCCTCCAGTTTTGACCTACTCCCCTTGATCTAACTTGGGAACTTCATTTCTCTAACTTTCACACAAATTCTCTCCCACGAGAAGCTTCAGATACTTGTGCATACATAGCCATAGTGGATTCCCTCTCCCCACCCCCCCCACCGGCCCCAGTCTCCCTGACTTGCTTGGACAGGCCTACATCCTAGGGGGGCATCTCGTGTATAATTAATTATTAAGACTCCTGTTGGGTTCCTGTGTGCCAGGCATAGGTGTAAAAGCTGTAGATATGCTAATCTCTGCTAATCTCTCTAAATAAGACTAGTCTTATTTTTTTTAATTAAAAAAATCTGATGATGTATATGGTATCTGCATGTTTGGGAAAATGTGCAATGTACCAAACATTACGTGTAAGAAAATTAAAACTTGCCCTCTACCTTATTGCTTTTTATTTCATTTAATCTTCACAATAATGAGGGGGTTGGTATCTAGTTGTTTCTGTTGTTCAAGGCAAGGAAACCTAGGCTCAAAGAGAGGTTATGGATGCTGCCCAAGGTCACATCTAGGAAATGGATTTGCACTAGGAGAGCCAGAGTTCCTTCTCATAAAACACACTGCCTCCTCAAGCTGAGACTGCAGCTGCATAAGTTACTGTAGAGCTTCCTTGAAGCTCAGAGATATCTTTTTCAATATCCTAAACTGATATCTTGCTGAACTGTTGATCCCAAAATGAAGGAAGGAGACCCCAGCTGTTACTAGCCACAGAAACGGCTGCTAACAACTGTGGACCTTGGGCAAGATTGACTTCCTTTTTTTTTTTTTATTTATTGCAAAATGATTACCCCCATAGTGTTAGCTAACACCTCCATAATTTCATGTAATTACTATTTCTTTTCTGTGGTAAGAACACTTAAGATCTACTCTCTTAGCAACTTTCACATATATAATACAGTGTTATTAAGGAGGATTTTCTAATCTTAACTGTAAGTGTTAGACTAGTCTAAGGACCATTAGAGATAACATGTAATATACCTGAAGAAATACATGGTATTAATACATTCTTAGAAATTTTAGTTGCAGGAATAAAGGGATGTCCCTTACAGGCCAAACATTCCAGGACTGCTACATTTTGGTGTTTGAATAGCAATTAAACCTGGATCACTAACATTAGGGTCAAGCTGAAGTGGGAAGCATCCCATCCGCATAGTCAGGCACCTGAAAATTACAGGGGAATACACCACCAGGGCCATAGTTAGGGTAGGAGTGTTAGCTCCAAGAGGAGTAGTTATTTTGCTTCTCCTAAATCCTGCAATGGTTCTTAGTTTTGCCGTTTTGATGTCTATCTCTCCAAAGCCAGTTTTAAGTCTTTTCCTGCTCTCCTGCACTCAAGGGGCTTGGGAGTTCTCTATGAATCACAGGCATAAAGACCTGCTAGGAAGTCCCTGAATTGTCTTTGTGATAAATTTCTTTCTCAACTAATTTGAAATCTTCTCCAGGTACTGCTTAGTGATTGCATGAACACCCTGGAAAATGTGAGTGCTAGGTTCCTTCTGCTGGTGAGACAGCCCCATTTTGGCTGTATCTGGTCAAGGATGTCATAAATTCTCTACAGTGTGCTTTTCTTCCCACAATCCTCAAAGTTCACCTGGAAGCATTAGAGAGCATGCTGTCCCCTTAAAAGTCATCCCCAAAAGTTGACTCGCCTTCCCAGGTTCAGTGTCACCATGAGAAAAACTCCAGCCCTCACAGCCTCATGTTGAGTACACAACCTGCCCACTACTTCCGCAACAATGCAGCTAGTCTCTGACTAATCCCCAACTTACGAATGATTCATAGATAGGAACAAGTTCATTACATCTCACCACCTCCGCCACTGGAGTTCTCCTCAGCATTTCTCTACCACAACCAGAGCCACCAGCACCATCCTGTCCCCTTCTCAGGGCTCAGGAGCTGCAACATTGGAGCCTCCCCAGTGCCTCTCAGCAAGAGTCGCTGATGCCAAAAGGCAGTTGGGGAAAGTTTGAGGAAGAAGAGTCTTGGAATCAGGCAGGGCACTGATCAAGTTTGAATTCTTTCACGTGTTGGCTTCATGGCCATAGATACATTTATTTATTTCTCCAGTCCTTGTTTTCCTCATCTATAAAATGGAGAGATAACACTACAAATCTCTTAAGGGGATTGTGAGTGTCGAATATGTAGCATAGAAAGCATGTAGCACATAGAAAGTGCTCTCTCAAGAGCTAGCTATTATATCATTATTATCACCTTTAAAAATACTTGAAGACTCAGCTCCACTCAGAGGCATTAATAATACAGCCCACCATGAACGCCCCAGACTTGTGCCCAATGATCTGTTCCCCTGTCTCATACCCCATCCCATTTGTTCACTCTCTCCAGTACATTCCCAGAATATTTCATCCTCCTTGGTGACATGGCTTGGTGACATGGCACTGGTGCTTCTCTCTGTCTAGAATACTCGTCCTATTCTTTTCTTTTTTTTTTTTTTAAGATTTTATTTACTTATTCATGAGAGACACAGAGAGAGAGAGAGAGAGGCAGAGACACAGGCAGAGGGAGAAGCAGGCTCCATGCAGAGAGCCTGACGTGGGACTTGATCCCGGGTGTCCAGGATCACACCCTGGGCCGAAGACAGCGCCAAACTGCTGATTCACCCAGACTGCCCACTCTTCCTATTCTTATTCTTGTCTTGTCTTTTGCCTAGATGACTCCTCATCTGTCAGGTCTCAGCCTAGATGCCACTTCCTAGGAAAGCCTTGCTAAGCATTCCCAGTCTCCCCCACCAGACATGGTTAGGTTCCCTCTTAATGCTGTTAAATGCTATACCTCTTTGGAACACTATCCATAATTAGAATTACATCATTATGAATTTAAGTATTATTATGTGTCTATCCCCCCTCCACCATAAACTACAATTTCCATAGGGTAGGAATTGTGTCATGGAATTGTGTCAAGGAATCATGGTGTCCTTATCACCTAGGAAATGGCTTGGCAGGTAGTGTGAATGAATAAGAGAAAGAAAAAAGCAGGGTGGGGGAGCAGGGGTGTGGGGATTGGGGAAAAAAGGAATATTCTTAGCTACGATATGTACCATTCAAATTGTACCTAGATTCTAGATCCTGGCCACACTGGTTCAGCTCACAAGATTAGTCTTCTTCTGGATCTCAGCCAACCTTGTGAGGCCTAACACCAAACCAAGATTTTCTAGACCCTTCCTTGGAGGAATAGATGCTACTTCTAAACTCAGCAGGCAGTGTCTGAGGTCATGCAGGGCATAAGCTTAACTTCTTGAAAAATATTCAGGCCACCTGCCTACCTTTGCATATTCCCTCTCACCTGGGTCCTCGCCATGGAGCCATGTTCCCTGATTAGCCACCTCTCCATGAAGGCTGCCTGGACCTCAGCTAAATTCCCATGCCATAAAGACATTAGATATGCTTCCAGACACCACCCAGTGAAACCCTAGGTGTGGCTGAAGGCTTTGCAGGCCTCAGGCTTCTGGTTCTGGACTCCAGGGGAGACAGGGCTCATGGTCACCATTAGGACTTCTAGGGTAGTCGAGCAGCCTAATTCAGTGTGACATCCTAGGGTCATTTCTCACCAACTTTCCATGGAATATCATAGAAACATGACATTTCTATAAATTTTTCAAATAACTCATTTGAAAAATACTAATTTTTCATGAAATGTCTTACTGGCTTAGGGTTTATCTACTATAACCATTAAAGTAATCCATGTGCCAACCATACTCCTGCTCAACACACACATATTTTAGTCTTCCTACATCTATGCTAATTCCCATGTATACCTTCATTTCTATGGGAAAATGCATGCCCACGTCCAATCAACCAATCTAAGTAACAGTCCTTGGAACCTCAATCCTTGGTGAGTAGAGGGTTGCCTGCCTGAGTACCAGACTATAAGCCTCTTTACAGATAAGAACATGAGAAATTCCAGGAAGGATATGTTCAGTCTTTGAAGTAATAAGACCAGTTTAGGTATGTGCTTGGGGAAATCGATCACTCACCAAGTAGACCTCCTTTTGCCTTCCACAATGCTGCACATCCACCCCAAGTCTTTGTTCACACTAATTCTCTTGAATGGGATGCCTTCTCCCTTTCCCTCCACCTAGTTAGACTCAGCCCATCTTCTAGGTCCATCCTTGAAGCTTCCTGAAAATGTCTCCAGGATGTACCCACTTGCCCTTCTGAACTCTTGGGGGGCACTTAGCACATGTCGCTATCTCCACTTGTTCTACAATTGTCTCATATATATTTTTCCAAATCACATTGTAAACTCCTCAAGGGCAGTGGCCATGCCTGGGGCACCTCCAGAGCAGGGATGGTGGGAGGGGGGGCTCATATTAGTACTCACAAATCCCTGATCCTTTTGTGGAATTGGAACTGAAGCCCTGGCCATCTTTACCACATATGCTCCAGCCCTTTAACCTCACAGAACATGGGGAGAATGTAAGGGGCTAGCCCAGAACACCCCGGGATTATAGATGTCAACAGAAGGTATGGATATTTATATCCACTAGGTTTCTTCTAGTGTGGGGGAACCACATGCTTTTTAGAAAGGAGGACATCTTATTAGAGCAGCAAGCTCAGCTATGGTTGTGTGGGGTGACAGGTTGAGAAGACAATCAGAGAGACTAAGAGAAGGCCAAATTACTCTGCATAAGAGAAGCTGAGGGAGATGCCCAGCTGAAGGAATCATATATATCAGAAGAAACTTCAAAGAGATTGTTGGAAGGACAGCCTGTGTGGCTGCAAGTACAAAAACAGGGAGAGGGCCAGGAAGATGAAGATGAAGGAGAGATAGAGCAGCCATCATGAGGAGTGAAGCTTTGGGGTAGAGAAAGACATGTTTAAAGACAATTTTGAAGAGCTGTGCCATGTGACATATAGCCTCCTTCTTCCCTCCATCAGAAACCTGCAGTAAATATCAACATCGCTCCCTGATGTTTTCAGAATCACATGTGTGGAGTGTTCAGCTCATTTTTTCAATAAGGCAACAGGTATCACAGTTTTCACAGTGGATGCAGGGGGAATGCACAGAAGCCCAAGGAAGCCCAGCTTGGGGACAGATGGGTAACATGTTCTCATTCTTCTTTCCTTCCTTCCTCCTTTCCTTCTTTTTTCTTTTTCTTTCTTTCTTTCTTTCTTTCTTTCTTTCTTTCTTTCTTTCTTTCTTTCTTTCTTTCCTTCTTTCTTTCTTTCTTTCTTTCGAGTGTCAGAGTCATTCTTTATTGGTATAAAGACTAAATAAGAAAAATACAATTTAAGAAAATGAGAAACAAAAAAAGTACCCTGAATCTCATGAGATTTATACTATTTTTCCTTATTTTTTTGAAACCCTCATTGAACCTTTGAGAAATGTGTTCTTAACCCAAACCCCAAGTACACCTCTGAGACAAAGGAGGATTCCCATCTCTGGCAACTTATGTTATATCCACGGACAGCTGACTGCTGCTTACTTGTGGCTCAATCAACAGGAAAAAAAAAACAAAAACAAAAAAAACACCCAGTAGTTCTGAAGTGTTTTCCTGTCTCTTCTCAGGAAAGACCAGAGGTTGCGAAGGAGCTTCCCACCTCTGTGGAGAGTATTCGGCCCCAGCAGCCGCACCCTGTGGACTACATAGCACGCTCACATTTACCATTTAATTTAAGAAACTGGATCAAGCCAAGAGCAACAGATTGTGATTTGTGGGTGTCAAACATGCCAGAAAGTGGTCAGCGTGTAGGCGACAGATGGGAGAGGGTGGTATTCCTTAGCAGTGGTGGTGGGGCAGGCTGGGAGCCTACACTTGAAACCTGTGGCTTTTCTTGCCCAGGAGACCTGGCCACTGCACTGGGGTGGCCCTCAGGAAAGTCTGAGTGTACAGGCCTCTGAGGCGGAAGGTCAGGCGTGGTTACAATAAAAATAAACTCTTGTGACTATAACCCTGGCTCAGCGCACACATTTGTGGCCTCGGACTGAAGACACGGGCCGCGGTATGATTTGCATTCACCAAAAATAGTCATTTCAGCATCTGAGAGTGAGATCAAGAAGGAAGAGCCAAGCTCAATTTCTCACTCTCTAGCTGCTATTTTTCTCCATGAGACCAAACAAATCACCGCAGTCCTTGTTCTTCCTTCTTGGTTCAATCACACCTGCTCAGGCTTCGTTACCTTCACTCAACAAAAGTTTATTGAGAACCATTCATGCACCAGACACTGTGCTAGACCCTGGGGAGACAACAGTGAACAAAGGAGATGTGGCCCCTGCCCTCAAAGGCCTGAAAGTCTTGTTGGGTGTGTAGGAGTTGCCTGGGGCTGCCCTAACAAAGTACCCCAAAGGAGGGGACTTAAAACAACAGAACTTTATTGTCTCCCAGTTTGGGAGGCCAGCAGCCCAAAAGCAAGGTGTGGGCGGGTCCATGCTCCTTCCAAAGGTTCTAGTGAAGAATCCTTCCTTGTCTCTTTCAGCTTCTGGTGGCTGTTGGCAATCCCTGGCAATCCCCGGCATTCCTTGGTGTGTGGCTGCCTCTGCCTTCGCATGGCTTCTCCCCATGTGTCTTTGCATCTGTGTCCCGACTTCCTTCTTCCATTAAAGACAACAGTCGTATTGGATGTAAAGCCCACCCTAAACCCAGTATGATTTCTTCTTAAAGAATTACCTTTTTAAAGACACTATTTCCCCCCAAAAAAGGTTACATGCTGAGGTTCCAGGTGGACATGAACTTGTGGGGGGAGGGCACTTGCTGAACCAGGTGTCCAATGATAAACCAATGAACACAAACAAGAGGCAGGATCAGATGGCAGGTGCTAAATCTAGTTGTTTCCTGTGTGTTTCCATCCCACCTCCTTCTTACAGGCACACCCTGTCAGCAGACACCAAAGCAGCAACAACAGCAAAAGGAGAGAGCACTGCGTGCCACAGGGAGATTCGTGGATACACGCAGCCTATAGAGTCTGTTTCCTTTCCCAGCGAAGAGCCCAGATAAGGCAGGGCCCAGAGAAAGGCGAGTGAGAAGACAGCCTGGCAGCAGGAACAGGGAGGTGGGTGGGAGACTGACGGGTGGCAGGTCTTCAGCCTGGGAGAGGAAGGGGCACCTTCTGTGGGGAGGACCAGGGAAGGGTGTGGCTGAGCCGTTCTTGAGTGTGACACACACACACAACTCTCCACCTCATCAAGAGTCCCAGGCACTTGTAAGTCCCTCTAAATCAAAGGGAGGAGACTTGGACATCTCCGTGGGGATGGTAGACACACCACTGCTGTCTCTGTAATTGCAGAGGGTGATAGGAATGGAACAGGTGCACTGGCACGAATTAACAAAGGGGCTGCCTTTCAAGTGGGGCCTGAGAGGAGCTCTCTGAAGAAGTGACCTCTAGGATAGAACACAAGGATGGAAAGAAGTTAGCACAGGCAGAGACACAGGGCTGGAGACTTTTCTGGCAGAGGGAATAGCTGGTGTGTGGGTCCCAAGGAGGGAAAGAGCTAGGTACTCTCAGTCTTCTGGATCAAAAGGCCCTCAGCATCAAAAGCAAGCAAGCAAGAGAGAGAGAGAGACACTAAGTGGTTGTAGAGGGAGGCAGGCACTGGAGCCACAGGCGTGGAAAATCCCTGAAAGGAATTTGGAGGTAAAATCCACAGGACTGGATGATGGGATGATGGCGAGTGGGGGAGAGGGTGTCAGGGGTCTAGATAAGAAAAAGAAGCATCAAGAATGACTCAGAAGTGGAAGTAGGAGGAGCAGGTTTGGGCAGGAGGGTATGGAGCATTAATCTGGGGCCATGTGGAGTTTGAGAATGCTTCTACATGGTCATGTGGAAGCCCCAAGAAGGCAGATAAATGGCTGGGTCTGAGCTCAGCGAGAAATCAGGCTGAAGACCTAATGCATAACTGTGGGAGTTACTGCAGGAGAGTCAATGACATCCAGGTCAGCTGTGCGACAGAAAGGAGAGAATCGTAGCTTTCATTTTTAATTTAAAAAAGTAAACATTTTCCCTAATTACAAAAGCAAAACATATTCATTGTAAAATGTTGGACATGCGGACCAGCAGTAAGAGGGTGAAAGAGGAACCCAAACAGCGTGCTGCAAGCGTGTCTACGTGTCAGTCTATATCCCACCACAGAGCAGTGCCCGCTGGGGGGTCACATGGCAGGACATGGGTAGTCTCCCATGATAAACAATACTGCAATGAACACCCTTGCAGTCTTTATGTCTCTCCTTCCATTACTTTTTTTTAAGATTTTATTTATTTATTCATGAGAGACAGGGAAAGAGAGAGGCAGAGACATAGGCAGAGGGAGAAGCAGGCTCCATGCAGGGATCCTGATGTGGGACTCGATCCTGAGACTCCGGGATCATGCCCTGAGTCAAAGGCAAATGCTCAACCACTGAGGCACCCAGGCGTCCCTCCTTCCATTATTTTTATAGGATAAATGACCTTGAAGAATCAAAACAGGTTCATGTTTTCTCTGGTTTTTGATCACTGCCACTGCACTGCCCTCTAAAACAGCTGCGTCTGGTTATGAGGTTATAGGTGTGGTCTGACCACAAGCAGCACAGACGGGGCAGGTTCCCTCCCCATCTCCCACCACTACCCACAGGGATGAGCAAGTCCAATGGGTGGAAGCTTGTAGTCTCAGGGAAATGCTCCAGAGCACATGATTGCATGAGCTTTCAGGCACTGAATGTTCCCGAAAGGAGTGATCCTCCTGAGTGCCAAGAGTGATGTCAGGGTCAGAGGCAGGCCCTGCAAGAGGCTCAGGGCCACCAGCTGAACAGAATCCACACGACTGTGTGTCAGGGGAGGGCCAATGTTGCTTGTGCTGATGGTTGAAGTCAGGTGTCCAGGGTCAGAGAGAGACCCTGGTCTCATCCGCAGCCCTCATGCCTTCCTTCGGGCTCCGGGCCTCATGCAGGCACAGCCTGCAGCACCCGGATAGAGAACGCGGGAACTTGCCCTGGTGCTCAGCACAGGCAACCCCCAGGGAGGCAGTGTCCACCTGCACATCTCCTCCTCTCTGGCCTCAGGCCGTGGGCCACTGGCTAGCACACCTCTGCCCTGCTCCCTCCTCCCCTGCTTTCTCCGCTTGTCCCTAGCCCTGATCTCACTCCCCAGGAAAGACTTGCCTTTAAGTCTTGTGTTAGGGTCTGCACTGGGGTCAAACTCAGGCTCAGATGGCCACTTCCAGATGTGGGACCTTGGGAGAGTGCCTCAATCCCACTAATCTAAGGACCTTAGCTCCAAAAGGGGAAGGCACTCCTATGCTTCCTGGGGTGAGCAGGTTAATGCCGCTTGCATCCTGGTCCCCGGAGCCTGGAAATATGTTGGCATATTAGGTTGTGGCAAAGGGAAGATAAAGTTGCAGATGGAATTAAGGCTGTTAACCAGCTGACCCAAAAACAGGAAGATAACCCTGGATAATCCAGGTGGACCCAATGTAATCAAAGCTCCCCTTAGAAGTGGGAGACGGAGGCAGGAGAGAGGCGGCCTCTGAGGCCCAGAGGTGCTCTGCGGTGAGCTCTGGGGATGGCAGGAGGGGCCCTGAGCCAGGAATGCGGGCAGCCTCCAGAAGCTGGGCGGGGCGCGGAAACGGGCCTCCCCTGCGGCCCCGGGAAGGGGATGCAGCCCTGCCGCCACTCTCATTTTAGCCCAGCGAGACGCGTGTCAGCCTCCTAGCCTTTCAAAGCTATAAATTAATACATTTACGTCAGTTAAGGCACTAAGTTTGCAGTGATTTGTTACCACGGCAAATAGAAGAGGAATACACTTACTTCACAGGCTGCTGTTTAATGAGCTGATGTGTGCAAAGTACTTGGCTCAAGGCTGGTGCAGAGGAAACACTATAACTGCTGTCATTGTTTGCTGACAAATAGCCCTGGAGCATCTGTCTACGACATGGAATGGTCATCGAGGAGACACCCGAGTGCCACCCCTGGCAATTCGGGAGGAAAACTGTAGTCCTTTAAGAGATACACAAGCAATGCTGATATACATCCAGGACCTGGGACCATGCCTTTGAGCCCCAATGAATGATAGCCTCGTAGCCGCCACCACTGCCCATCATCTGACCGTCGGCACCCCTGTCCTTGCTCTAGACCAGGGTGGCCTCCCTGCCCCCATACCCCAAAAAGGGGTATAGCCAGAGCCAGAAATAGCAGCCACATCCCTCAGTCTGAAAATGCACTTCTGTCAATTTGGTGTTTTGGTCAGCTGTGAATGCTTTCTATTCTGCGTTTACAGACACTTTTGCAGGCAACACCCGTATCCTAGCCCATCTTCTCAAGGTGGGGTCCTGGACCAGCAGCAGCAGCAGCGTCACCTGGAAATTGTTGGAAATGCAAATTCTTCTTCCCATCCCAGACCTATGGAATTACAAACTCTTGGGGTGCGGTTTAGCAATCTGTGTTTAGGAGGCCTGGGCAGTCCTGATCCGTGGAAGGTTGGAGGACGGTGGCCGCAATGCTGGCAATTGTTCCAGATGCCAAGTGCAAGGTACCACCCTGCCAGGTGGATTGCATGTCCCATGGGGATGTACCTTTCACATTCCAGTCTGTTCCTATCACCCCCTGGGTTCAGTCATAAAGGATTAAAGGCTTATCAATTAAAGCAACAAATATTGGGTGCCCACTGTATATGTGCCAAGCATTTGAGCTAAGAAGTGGGGTGCAGTGAGGAACAAGCCAGCCTGGGGCCTGACTTTCATGGAGCTAACAGAGAAGACATTCAGTAAATCATTCCCTACACCTCACAAGGTACGATTTGCAGAACTGGGGTTTTTTGTTTGTTTTTTTAAACCCAGGCTTCTCAAACTTTAATGTGCAAACAGGTCACCTGGGATCTTGTTAAGCTGCAGATCCCGCTTTGGTAGTCTGCGGTAGGCCTGGGAGCCTGCGTTTCTTACCAGCTCTCTGAGGTGGCCCTGGGGGCTGCACTTTTGAGTAGCAAGGCTTTAAAGGGGCTTTAAGTCTCCTAAGGCAATTTCACATCCCTTGTCCCATTCTGGCCCACAGATGCTCTGATGAGAAAAGATGGCAGGAATTAGATCCTCATTCTCAGGCCAGGAAGCCACAGTCCTGAGACTATGCTGAGTCAAGGGCTTGCAGCCTAGCACCCAGGAGCTCCTCAGGCCTCTGCCCATCATCAAGAGGTGCTGGCAATGAAGATAAAGGACAAAGGCCCACTCCCTGATTAAGAGCAGCCCTCGGGCTTTATCACCAAACTACAGAGCTCACCCTGCACCGGTCCTAATGTGAGGGAGAGAGCTGCTTGCTCTCCCTCCCGTCCAGGACTTTGGTAAGCAAACAGATGTGAATCTGTGACGCCTCCCCAGTGACAATGTGCTCTTGGGCCAGGGAAGACAGCTCTCCAGTCGCCCAGGGTGAAAGTAACACTGGAGCTCTGCAGCCCCTCTCACTCCCTGACTTTTAAAAACAAAAGCCTCCCAATCTCCTTCCTATAGCAAAGTGAAAATGGGGCGCAGGCTTTTCTTGGCTTGTTTCCAGTTGGGGCAGCTGGAATCTATTGGACACATTCAGTCCCTCTTTCCTGAGATGGGCTGACTGGGTGAAGGCTGCATTTCATTCAGGACCACTCTTTCCCCTTGGGGGCCTCTCCCCCCAGGGCTGAGGAATGCCTGCACCATGGATCACGATTTATCTCTTGTCCTCTGACTATTTCTGGCCTACACTGAACTTTCTCAAGATTTAGGAAGGAGGTAGGATTCCAAGGGATTTAAGGGATTCTTTCTTTTGGATGCTGCACCCCACATCCTATCAAACCTAATTAGCTTCCACATCTCGTGTATTCAACATTTGGCCAGTTTGAACAAGTGACTATTTTGGCTGTTAAAAGTATGATATGACTCTTATAATTCTGCTTTTCAAACGAGTAGCCTACAAGGAATACATCTAATTTACAACTGGTCATGATTTCTCAACAACTGTTATTGCAAACTAGAAAAATTTTTTGTAGAGTAAGGAAAGCAAGCCTTATTGTTTTTGAACACCATGAATTTTTTATGAATTCCAAATTTAACTATTTAGGAAGTTTAGCATGATGTTTGGTAGGCATTTCATCAAACCTTTGTTAATTTCAATTTTTGCCACTTTCTTTTCCTACTTTGCAGTTCCCTGCAATTTTTTTTTTTTTTTTTTTTTGAGTCTTAAACACTTCTGTAGGCTCCTGATGTTATTTAGTGGTTGAAATAGCCCTGGATGAGGAAGGGGGGCCTAGTGAGAATTTGGGCAAAGGGTGGATGCTGCCTGAGGGAACCACTCACCAGCACTATGAATCTTCACATTTTGCTTAGTTCCTGCACTTCCCTACCTCCTGGGGTCCCCTTCCTCCAAGAATCTGGTTGCCATGGTGCTAGGGAAATCTCCAACTGTGTGGAGAATCCTAGAGAGAATCATCAGGTCCAGGGGCTTTGTTCAAATTAAACACATTTTAATCACAGAAAGTGTAGAGAGTAGGGGGCAGGGGCGATGTGGTCCAGTCTGGACGAGAAGGGCCTCCAAGAGAGGGCATGGGACAGGGTGGCAGTGCGATGGGGCCTCGGAGCTGGGGCAGCTACGGGAAAGCCCTATATATGGGGCCAGTCCTGTAGACTTGGGCATCACATGGCCTTTCAGCCCTGGCTCATGTTCCCCTTTGTTGTGTGACCCTGGGCAAATCACTTCACTTCTCTGTGCCTTAGATTCATCTGTAGAATAAGATGATGATGATAATGTCTACCTCCTAGAGCTGTTGCTGGAATTGAGATACTGTCTGTAGACTGCTTAGCATAGCCTTAGGTATATACTAGATGCTCGAATATTATACACTCATATGCATGTATGTTGAATTTTATCAAATTGTAGCTATTTTATTTATATTATTGTGGGTGGAGTCACTCTCAGTGTCTCTGCCCTCATATGATATGAGACTCTGGTCCTAAGGAAGAAGAAAAGGCTTTTTTTCCTGATTGCTCCAGTGCATGTTTAGTCCCTCAGACACCCACAGCTCTTACTGCTTACAGGTAAATGTAGCAGCAAATGCCAAGGAAAGATTCTTTTTTTCTTTTCTTCTTCTTCTTTTTTTTTTTTTAATATTTAGTTATTTGACAGAGAGCAGGGGCAGGGAAAGCAGTAGAGGGAGAGGGAGAAGCAGGTTCCCCACTGAAGCAGGGAGCCGGATGTGGGGATCCATCCCAGGACCCTGAGATCATGACCTGAACCGAAGGCAGATGTTCAACCATCTGAGCCACCCAGGCGCCCTGAGGAAAGATTTTCTAAGAAAAGTTAAAAGAAGAAAAGGACAATTTGTACTTGGGGTAGCTTACCACCCCACCCTCCCCATCCCCAACCCCAAGAAACATTAAGGATCAGGACCTGGCGATTAAAACAAATGTATTGGGAGAGTGATTCTCAAAACCCACACGTAGGTTGGAAGAGCCCCAGGGTCTGTCACTGGGTGCTGGGAGCGAGGGGGGAAGGAGGGCTACAGGGGGGGATTTATGATCCAGGCTGGGAGGTGTCCTGCACTGCTCTCACCCACCCTTTCGTGGGCCACACTCGGGCACACACTGCCTCTGAGTGTGAGGGGGGCTGAAAACTGGGTCAACCACGTAGCCACGAGGAGAGTCGGCCAGCTGCTGCCACAGCTGGGTTCAAGGACTGCTCTCCTGGGGCAAAAGGCAAACTTGAAGTCTCAACAAACTGAAGAGGCAGAAGGAAACAATATCTGACCGTGGAGGAGAGGTTGAGGGTTTCCAGCTTTGTCAGCCTCAGTCCTGGGCCCGCGGCCAGGCCTCCCTGCCCCACCGCCGTGCCACTTGCTTGTGTGTCGTGTGTCACTCCACGGTAGGCACGGCTTTCCGTGTCGCCCTCCCCGGATTCCAAGGGTCTGCCGGGGTGCTCGGCACAGGGTGATGGGTGTCAGGTGAGTGTCGTCGCACGGGGGCAGAAAATGCGACGGAGAAGTAAAACTTCCAGGGCTAAAGAGCGCAGGCCCTGCCTCACAGTCGCTGGGCGACCTTGGACAGTTTCCTTGTTTGTAAAATCGGGTCCCCGAGCGCAAACACTTCACATGCTGGTTGCGGGGCTCAGAGGAGCCTCTGACTCAGTGAGCCCAGGGTAAATATTGTTGCTATTTTTGTTAGTAAGACAAGAAACTCTACACCTGGAAGGATGTGAGGGCAGAAGTGTACAATCACAAGAAGGGACTGTTTGCACACGGAACAGGGCAAAGAGGAGTCTAATGGAGAAAAGTTTCCCCACATACCCTGGCTAGGAAACTTCAAAGCCAGTAAACATCAGAGGGTGACATTTAACTTTTCACAGAGCAAATGGAACATCATCATTCTCGCCCTGTGCAGGCTGGGGCAGGAAATGGGTCACTCATCGCCAAACACAGGTGACTTAAGAGTCCCACGATGCCAAGGCGAGGCTGATGTTTTGAAGAGGGAATGAGGGGGTGTGCGAGAGACAGAGATACACCTGGGGTATCTGAGATCCACCAGATAATACTTGACGTGTCTCCAGGCCACTGGTGGCTGCTTTCCTGCACTAAAATTTCCATAATTCAGAAGCTACATTGCAGCAGCTGCATGATTAGAGGTCAAAGATTTGGAGGGACTTGTAGATCTATTAGGGAAAACCTTGCATGATAAGACCAAGAGAGAGATAACACCACAAATTTCAGTTCAGTCATTCCAGGCTTAGGCGCATCTCTCCTGAAAACAGAGCACAGACCACTTCTGAGGACACTAAGCCTAGGCATCTAATCTGTAGATTACCTGGGCTTAACTGGCTCTTCCTCCATTCATGAGCCCCTCTCAGAAAGTGATCAAAAGATGGAAAACATGAGATGCCAATTACTTAAATCTGATTAAAATGAAGGACATGTTTGGAGCCCAGGTGAGGTGGGCTAAGCCTCCAAGGAAATCCAGGATCCCTTCCATTGCTAAGACCCCAGGATTTGAATCCTGCCCTCCACATGCTGTGGTCCCTCCACCAGGAAAGGGAGCACCATGCGCTTGCTTGGCTCCCTTTGAGACCAGTCTGACCCTTTGTGAGGTGTGTGATCCCAGTTAGAAGAGCAGTCCATGATCGAAGAACTTTTCACACATTCTCCACCTCCTGGCAATGCCTATCACCCTGTGATCTGAGAATTCACCCTTATCTGAAGGCTTTGACTACTATTACAGCGCAGGCTCCTGGAACATCTTCTGGCATTTACCTTTTATGATTGAAGGTTACCTTAGGAACTGAGGGATCTGGGGAGAGGGATGGGGATTCTGGTGGGTGCTGAGGTGGGTACAGGGAAATGAACTCTTTGGAGAGAAGCAAGGGGAAGCCAGAGTGGCCCAAGCCCAACCTCTTGTCTCGTTTAAACTCCTCTTACGACATCCTCCTGCCCAGAGCAGGAAATCCACACTGCTCACCCCGGCTTCAATCCCCTGTGAATTCCCATCCTCTTTCTTTACCACTTCCTATTCACTGCCCTGAACTTTTGCTGGCCTCATTTCAGTTTCTTGAATGTACCAAGCTCTTTTGTCAACTTTCCATGTATCTTAGCCCCTGACTGGGAAACCCTTTCTGCTGCCCATCAGAGAACATACTCTTCAGAGGTTTGTTCTCTTTTCTTGAGAAGAGGGGGCATTTCCACCACCAGAAGGGATCTTACTCTCTTGATTACTGTTGTACCCTTGGCACCTGGATCATCTGTATAGTCCCCATTCAAGTAGTTGTTGAATGAGTACATTCGTTTCATGGTTTGGTTGGGCAAGCCCCCACAGCTCAGTTCCCGGTAGGATCGGGCTTGGTGAGTGGGCTGAGTTTCTATAATAGTCTCCCTACCAGGTTCCAATTTGGGCGAAACTATCTATCTTTGTGGGCACAAATGAGTGTGCTTGCCACTCCTAATTCACGTCTCCAGTTATCCAGCCAGGCCCATGAGGACCACGTCACCCCACCCCACCACTCACTTTTCATTGCCTGCAGCCATGGGAACAACAGTGCCACCAAGTTAGAAACCTTTGGAAAGAGAGATCATGAAGATAGTCAGGATCTGAGGGTTACAGTTGATTTGATATCCTGGCTGATGTCCCTGTGATACTGAGAGTTCTGAATTAAATTCTGAGCATCAGGAGTGAAATGAGAAAAAGAAGGCAACTAAACTTCTCAGATAGAAAGTAATTTTTCTCTCCTGCAACCCAGAAACACTTTCCACCCTGTGTATCCTAAAGGTAGAAAGCGGGTTACCATCCCGGGTAGAAAATATGAGTAATCTTCATGTAAGATATGTTCTACCCCAAAGGGTGAGTCTCTTTAAGGGAATCTATAAAGAGTCTACTGCTCACCTGTTTTTGCCCACTCTGGGTACCAGAATTTTTATAATTAAAAAAATGTTCATGAATATATATATATATATATATATATATATATATATAGGACTGCATATATATGGTCACTATTAAATCCTCTTGTATATTCTCATTCTTATATAGAGAGTATGTATATGTGTTGTATATACACATACATATGTATGTATTCTTATAGATATACGTACATGTATACAAAAATAAGAGAATTTAACAGTGATTATCTCTGAAGAGTTCAGGAGTATAGGTAGTTTTGGGATTTTTTTCTTAATTTTCTGAAGTTTCTAAAATGAACATGCTTTATTTCTAGAATAATGAAAATGATTTTTTGACAAAACAGTGTGTTCTCATTAAAGGAAAAATTGCAAAATATAGTAGAATTACAAGGGAGGAAAAAATAGATCAATTATATTCACATTTTGAGTTTTGGAAATTCAGTCTTTGAAAAGTAAACCATTTTTATATATTTTGGCATAGTTATAATTCTATGTATAAAATATTTTTGCCTCCATTTTTAAGTCCTTTCATTGCAAGCATTTTCCATGTGGTTACTTAGTCTTGGCAACATTATTTTAACTTGTGAATAATATTCTAACTACTGAGTTATTATAGTTTGACTTCTTCTTGTTTCCTCATTAGGGGACATGTATGTTTCCCATGTTTCATAGTTATAAGCTGCCATGCCATAGAATTTAGATCTCATTCTGAAGGCAATGGCAAGTCACTGACAGATCTTAGCAGCCAAGTGACATAATCAAGTTTTCATTTCATTTCATTGACACTACAGCCCTATGAGATTGGTATTCCCATTTTACAGATGGGAAAACTGTGGCTCAGAGAAATGAAAGGATTTGCCCAAGTGAATGAGGAAGTTGGAATTAGAACTCCATTCTTTTGTGTGAGCTTTACCAGGATGTTTTCCAGGATTAACCATTCAGACAATACTTTCCTCTGGCCGGTAATTTAAACAATTGAAGAGCATGGCTGAAAAGAAGGGAGACAGACTAGCTGGCCAGGTCAGGCTCATGGCTACTGAGAAGAGGCCATCCACTCCTTCCAAAGATGACCCCTTTGAAGGACGTACAGGACAGAGGTGGAGCTTCACACAACAACATTCTCCACAAATAACTGTGGCCATAACCATAGATCACCAAACAGGTATGGGGCTGTTTGGTCAGAGCCACACTTGTGGACCAAATCATTAAGAACCCCATCTCCAAAGTGGTACCTGGGTGGTTCAGTCGGTTAAGTGTCTGCCATGGGTTCAGTCATGATTCTGGGGTCCTGGGATCGAGCCCACATCGAGCTGCTTCTCCCTCTCCGTGTACTCCTCCTCCTCCCCCAGCTTGTGCCCTCTTATTTCACTCTCTCATAAAGAAAATCTTAAAAAAAAAAAAAAAAAAGAATGCCATCTCGAAACTCAGAGGATACAAGATATAACAGGAACATGAGCCATTAAAAGAGAACTGTTTTTAAAACTTGAAATCCTCTAAAAATTGATCATTTCTTACAGGCTCCTATCAACCTAAATCCAAACACTTGTTGCCTTGGCAACAGAGTTGGTGGCTAACAAAACTGCCCAATGCAGATACGCTCTGGAAATGTGATAACGAGCATTTGTTATTGGGTTATTCCAATGCGAACTTATTTGGAACAGCTGTACCTGGTTCAGGCACATAACAGCAGCCCATTATTAATTTACCATCCATGACTGATTTACTGGGAAAAATGCAGGGCACCAAGAGAATAAATGTCATGTTTGTTTTTATTTCCTGCCACGAACAATAAGTAGAACAGTGTGACACTACTGTGCTGGAGATATCCTCCTCTAGCTTAGGGAGTTGGAAGGAAAGTGATGGGTTGCCAGAAGCACTAAAGGAGGGAAAAGTAGCTCACCCTTAGTCAATGAAAGAGAAAACCAAGGACCATCTAGAGTGCTGGTCTGTATTTCAATTCAATCATTATGACAAACTGGGGTTTCTCAGTGTCCTTGCTTTTGCTTATCACATCACATTGTGTTTTCTCTTCCCCATCCCACCCCCAAATATCAGCTCACCCTTCCCCTCCTTCAGGTGACTCAAAAGTCACCTCCTCGGAGAGGATCTCCCTAGCTCTCTAAAATTGCACAAAATCTCTAAAATCTCCTCAGCACTACTTTTCGTCCTTCCTGCTTTTTAGCTTCTTAGCATTTATTACTATTTCATACCCTCTATGTTTTACTTATGTTGGTTGTGTTATTCTGTTGATATTTAGATTATTATGATGGTTTTCTCCCTCACTAAAATTTAAGCTCCATGAAAGCAGAGATCTTCCTTTGTTTTTTGTTTGTTTTTTTGTTTTTGTTTTGTTTTTGTTTTCTTCTGTTTCCCCAAATTTTGAGCACAGTGCCTAGCACATAGTTGATACAATCATTGAACAGAGAAGTGAAGTCATAAATCCATTTCTTCAGTAAGGTCACTGAGAAACTCTGAAGATGTGTGACTAAAGGGTGATGGACAAAAATATCACCTATTTTGTCACTAAAAGATAAGTCATCAGCCTCTGTTATCAACCAGACACTGGCTAAGAGCTGTACCATGTCTTAGGCAGAAAACCCAAAGTGCCATTTTAAAAGATGGCCGCAAGTTGTACCCCCTGCTCTGGGGGTGGGGGCGGAATTCATCCTCAGGACAAAACCCATCTGCTGCCAAGAAAACAATCAAGGGGCACTTCAGATGTGCAAAAATGAGGGGATCTTCGTAGATGAAGTTCAATCATGACTGTGACTTCCTTGGAGAAGTGTTTTTGGTCATTTTTGTGAAGGGATTTTCAATTTCCCCTCACAAATGTTTGATCTAGGTGCGGAAGGAATTCTGGACTTGAGAGCAAATGCAGATTTGAGAAGGAACTTGGTTGAGGGAAGAGAGACCCCAGAATCATACCAGACAGCTGATATTCGACAAGGGAGACCACCAATGTGTAAAGCTCTTTTTAATTTTTTTAAGATTTTATTTATTTATTCATGAGAGACACAGAGAGAGAGAGAGAGGCAGAGACACAGGCACAGGGAGACGCAGGCTCCATGCAGGGAGCCCGATGTGGAACTCAATCCCGGGACCCCGGGATCACACCCTGAGCCAAAAGTAGATGCTCAACTGCTGAGCCACATGGGCGTCCCTGTAGGGCTCTTTTTAATGTGGCTTGACTCATAGGCTTGCAGTGATGCCTGAGACCTAATTTTAAGTTGCCCCAGCAATATGCCCATCCTTCAGCAAGTCTTGCACAACACTAGTGAACATACTGATAAATAGCCTCTTGTATCTTCACCCGAAGGTCCCACCACAGCCAGGATCCCTTAAGCCCCCTTGACCCCGAACCCATGACCCCTTAACCTCGCCAGTGATCCAGACACAGCAGGGACCTCTTAGGGCTGATTGGCCATTTCATAGGCCGCAGCAGTTGTTACAGATTTTGACTCTCACCCCTGCATCCTCATTCACCAGCTCAGCTCTGGAGGTGAGCAGGGAACAAAGGAGGGGCTGTGCCCACAGCTGGACTGAAGCAGGGCAGGAGTAGTCATGTGAGAAGGAGTGAGAAGACTCTGGAAGGTAGAAGAACAGGAGGTGCCATGAGGTAGGAGGTGGGGGTTTGTGACAGGCAACATTCAGGGCACACGAGCCGTGGCCAGATCTCTCCAGAAATATCTAGCAGGGTCCAGTTTCCTGCAGTCAGAGCAAACATTCAACGTATAAAATTTGTGTATTAAAGACAAGGAGCTTACAGAAGTCTGGGAAACTGGGGGATACTGAGCCCACATTTCAGACCAGAAGAATGGCCCTTCCCATGCTAATTCTGATAGTTTCAATTTTATATCAAAGAATAGTTTGTGTCAGCAAAGAAGAGGCTGAAAGAAGACAGTATAATTCCCCCTGTATTTTTTTTAAAGATTTTATTTATTTATTCTTTTCTTTTTTTTAAGATTTATTTATTTATTCATGAGAGACCCAGAGAGAGAGAGAGAGGCAGAGACACAGGCAGAGGGAGAAGCAGGCTCCATGCAGGGAGCCTGACGTGGGACTCGATCCTGGGTCTCCAGGATCACGCCCTGGGCTGAAGGCAGGCGCCAAACTGCTGAGCCACCCAGGCATCCCCTCCCCCTGTATTTAATCAGCTGTTTGGCTGTGCAGGGGGTGGTGGGATAATGTGTGGCGATGGCCAGGCTCCAGACCAGGAGGTTCAATCTGCCACATTCCCTGGCCGTGAGCATCCCAGGGAGGAGCACGGGTACCCGCTACGTTTATTAGACTCTGCCCAGCTCCCACAGGCTGGTCTTTCTCTCGATATCAAGAAAATTAAACTATGAGGCAGAAATACAAGCAACCATTTTCCCGAGGCCCAAGCAAACATTGCTGGGGTAGGGGGAAGAGTCTATACCCTCATCACTCCACATTTTCTCAGGCTTCTGTCCTGAACTTCTCCCTTCGTCCTTCCTTGCTAGATCTTTCCTTTTCTTTTCACTCTTATATCTTTACCTTGTTAATAAGGCTTGGATCCCACTCCCTGGCAACACGGTTGGCCCCATGTCAGGCACCGAGGACAGATGCTGCCCAGGGCTTGTGGAAGACAGACAAATAGCTGCCATCTCACTGCAGAAAAGCCAGCTAAGGCCCAGGAAGCCAGAGAATAAAAACGTGATTCTCCCTGATAGCTAGGATTGAGGGAGGTGGCTCTCAAAGAGCCTGTGAGGAAAGAGCAGGTGTTCCCTTTGTCCCCCGTGCCCTACAGAGCGGTAAACTCTGTCAGGAAAACCTCTCATTTGAGACCAAGAGGTGTGTGAACCATGTCTTGCAATACTCTTACAGGAGATTCAGAACAAAATATCTTCTCTGCAGCCTCTTGACCCCTCTTGCCTACAGCTCTAATCTCCTCTGGCTCTGCTCTGGACACACTGACCTTCTTGTGGCCCCCAGGATCTGCCAAGCACATTCCTACCTCAGAGCTCTGTACCTCCTGTTCTCTTTCTCTGGAACACTCTAGCTGTCTGTGTAACACCTCCTCTCACTTTCTCAGGCCCCTGCTCAAATGTCATCTCCTCAGAGATCCTCCATGATGACTGTATCAAAAATAACATACACCTCTAGTCACTGTCTCCAACCTTACCCAGCCTTATTTTTCTTTCTAGTACTTGCCCCACCAGACATATCTAACATTTATTTTATTTCTGTCCCTTTTCATTAGTATATAAGCTCCAGATATGAGCCATGTGTCTGTTTTGTTTGTGGCCAAGATCTCTGTACCCAGAGAAGAACGTGGCACCAAGCAGGTTCTCAATAAATACTGTTGAATGAATGACTCCCCTAATTTTTTTCACCACCAAATACTGTTTGATTACTAATTTTACTCCCAGAAATCTTAGAAATTCTTATCCCATCACTGAAAGCCTGTCAGAGCTTCTAAGAGGCAGAAACCAACATGTCCTCAGTTTTAATTCTAGCCATGTAGGTCTTCAGTGGACCTTGTTAGCTTCATCCCAGGTTAAAAGTAAAATTTTAAATTCACTTTTCCATCTCCCCACCCCCAGGAGACAAGAGTGCTTAGGCTGGGAACTGCTGCCTCACACCTTTGGTAATACCACTCCTTCCTACTAAAGGAACATCGGTCCACACACAGTGTGTGGGTGCACCTGTCAATGCACCATTCATTCTACACAGGCCTGGACTAAATATCCTCTCTGACCATTTTTCAGGTTCCTACTAGGTCCTGGCAGCACAGCCACAAACAACAGAGCTGTGGAGGTTAAATTGTAGAAATTAGTGAGTGCTCATTAACTTGAATTAAAGGTGACCTAGAAACCTAGGATCTTCAAAAACGAGGAATCCATGTTAAAATTTTTCACTCTCAAAGTTCTGGAAATGGACAGTGGTGGTGCTTGCACAACAGGGCAAATGTATTTAATGCTAGTAATTGTATAGTTAAAAATGATTAAAGTGGGAACTTTTATGGTATCTATATATTTTACCATAAAAATTTTTTTTTCATTCTTTCCTTCCATTCTTTCCTTCCACCATGTTTTGTGGTTCACAAATCTGCACTCCTTTCACTTAAATTTCTTCAATCAGGTAGAAAAGGAGTTTGCTGGAGGGGTATTGAGTGACTGACAGAATTAGGAGGAGGACTGGAGAAACACGCTGGGGCTGTGTTTTGGGAGCAGCGGCCCAGCCACGCAGCAGAGCGGCGCTGTCACGGGCCCGGGTGCTGGTGCTGCAAGTGACAACATCACAACTGAGACCGGGTATTCCTTTACTGCCACGTCCTCTGCCTTTTGCTGCACCAGTAGCACTTCTGCATCAAAAACAACCTTTGGGTTACTGCTGCCGCCAAAAAATCCCCTCTACCAGCTTGACCAAAAAATAGATTCTAGATGGTGCTAGCACCCTTACATGACCCAGTTTCAAAGAGAAGTTTTATGCGGCCATGCTGTCTGATTGGTGGAGCCCAGGCCCCATGTCTGTGCTGTAGCCGCAAGAGAGCCTAGGAAAACGTTCTGCTTCGGGAGCCAGGGTGCATGAGGCTGGATTTTCTTCAAACACAGGAAGAATTTTCAGTAGATGCCATGCAGCGAGGAAATGTGACAAATGTCCCCTATAGATAGGCCCTTGTTTTGCTGTTCTTTTTTCCTCCCGCCACATTTTCACTTCTCCAAAGCTTCATTTACACCCGGCTCCTTCAGATCCTTAGAGAGCGAACACTAGAATAGTTTGGAGCCTTCCCCACATTTTGCTGTGTACAGATGCACAGTGAGTCTTGGGCTCACCGTATGCTGGAAGAGAATCAGAATACAGAGAAAGTTCTCTGCAAGCCAAACTCCCCACATGCTTAGTTTCCAGACAAAGTTCAGAGATTTGGGACAGACCATAGGATGAAGTCCACAGAGGTATACTGAGCAACTTTTCACTCTTAAGGGAAGATGACCATTCTTCCCTTGAAAAAATATTGTCAACCTAGCAGGTACTCATGGAGTATCTCCAACACGTATTTATTGGGCACCTTCTCTGCTCACCAGGCCAGGCCCTGTTATAGATGCTAGGGATTCAGCAGCTGACAAAAGGTACTGCCCTCATGTGTATCCAGTAGGGGAAGATTGACATCAAGGAAATAAACATATAATACATTAGGAGAGTGGTAAATACTGTAAAGAGAACCAAGCAGGAAAGGGGGTGCATTAGTTTGCTAGCACTGCCATAACAGATGGGGTGGCTTAACCCACAGAAGTTTATCTTCTCCCAGTTCTGGAGGCTAGAAGTCCAAAATCAAGGTATTGGCAGAGTTGGTTTCTTCTAAAGACTCGTTCCTTGGCTTGTAGTTGTCCATCTTGTCCATCTGTCTTCACATGATCTCCCCTCCACATATGCCTGTGTCCTAATCTCATTTATCAGGATACGTCATACAGGATTAGGTACCAGAACTCATTTTACTTAATTACTTCTTTCAAGACCCTGCCAAAAATATAGTCACACTCCGAGATACTAGGACTTAAATCTTGAGGGCACACAATCCAGCCGATAACAGGAAGAGAAGGAATGCGAGAGGATTAGATATCACAATTTATTTATTTTTGATAATATTCATTTTGGGGTTTATCTGAAAATTTTTATAGTGAAAAATTCCAAGCCTACTCAAAAGTAAAAGATTCACACGCACATAAACATTCACAAAACCATGTAGTAATCACCTGCTTCAACAACCAACACGTTTTGCTGTATTTATTTCATCTACGCTTTCCCCTTGTTTGGGGGTAGTTTTTTGTTTGTTGGTTTTGTTTTGTTTTGTTTTACTTTGTTACTGGAATATTTTAAAGAGATTCCAGACATCATGTCATTTCATCATTCAAAACTTCAACATGAATCCTCCCTTGAAGGTATGTTCTTCTATAACTATAATGCCATCACCCCATCTACCAAAAAATGTTTTTTAAAAATCTTATTTGTTTACTCATGAGAGACACAGAGAGAGAGAGAGAGAGAGAGAGAGGCAGAGACACAGGCAGAGGGGGAAGCAGGCTCCATGCAGGGAGCCTGTTGCGGGACTCGATCCAGGGTCTCCAAGATCACACTCTGGACCGAAGGCGGCGCTAAACTGCTGAGCCACCCAGGCTGCCCCGCATCTACCAAAATTAACAATAAGTCCTTAATATCATACCAGGGCCACATTTCAATGCTCTCAATTATCAAAATTATTTTTGCAGTTGTCTGCTCAAATCAGACTCCAAATAGTCTATTTATTTATTTAGTTAGTTATTTATTTAGTTAGTTATTTATTTATTGGTGGTTTTATCTCTTAAGTGTTCTTGAAGTCACTTTTAATCTAGAAGAGTCCTCCCCACATTTTTCTTTACAAGTAACTGACTTGCTAACCAAATCAGATTCTCTAGTGTCTTACATCCTAGCTTTCATTGATTCCTTTTTCAAGATGCCATTTAACATGTCCTTCTCCCCACTATATTTTCTATAGATGAGGAATTAGAATTAATGGCTGGATTTGACTCAAGTTCAACTTTTTTTCAGGTATACTTCACTGGTGATACTGTTTGTATGTCCTATTTGGAGGTTCATAATGTCCAATTGCATTTGAAGTGTTGCCGAGATGAATCGGTGGCGATCTAGGCTGGAAAAAGCCTGAGCTCTCTGTTATAAAGTTCCTCATTAGCCTCTATTCTATCCTCTACTAATGACCACCACAGAATGGTAATAGTTTTAACTGCGCCATTTCTTCCATAATTCAATTCCTCTATAATTGTGATATAGAAGAACTTTCCTTCACCCACGAGGGCTGTTTGGTTACTCTGAAGTTTGGATTGTACTGAAACATCAGGAGAAGTTCTGGGGATATTCCGGAACAGTCCAGGAAATCAGTGTTTTAATTGAGTTACATTTAGAATGCACTAAAGAAACTGAATTCTGAAAGGACATCTGCATTGAATCTTTGTAAAATAAATAGATAATGCTTTGGTATTCATTTAATCCCTGATGTATTGGTTTTTCATAAATGGAGCATAGAGTTTTCAAACAGGAAAGCCCTGGATAAATATTGACCAATTTACTGATGGAGTAACTAATACATAATCTCGTGTAGTGGTCCCCCCATCTTCTTTCTCCTGGTCGACACGTAGTCAAAGACACCCAGTACCTCCAAAGCAGTGACAATACAGTAGCATTAATTATATGCCAGGCACTGTGCTAAGTGCTCTATATAAGTGCATGTAATCCTCATTGTAACCCACTAAGATTGATACTCTTATCATTCCCCCCATCCCACAGATGAGAAAACTGAGGTAAAGAAAGTAGAGAGTTGTGCAAGATCACACAGCTAGTAAGTTGGAGGAGCCAGGATAAACCCCGGCAGCCCGGCTTCAGTGTGTGTGCTCATAACCACATTACACCATGGCATAGCTGAGAGACGCACGTGATTATGTGTAATTCCCAGACAGCTATAGCTAGATTTCTCTACTATTCAGAGAACAACTTCAAATCCATTCCGATTTAATTATTTTTTAAAAGACCTAAATCAGCCGAAAATATTTCCTCCTTGATCAATGAAGAACTCACGTGACATAGATTACATTGATCACGACAGACTGGTAGAGGCTCTGATTTACAGTTCAGAGAAGACAGCTACTTCTGATCAGAACAGGCTGATGCCATTCAGTTCTAGGTTGGGGGTATCTCCTGAGTGAATCTGATTGTCTAATAATAATAGCTAGTGTTTATATAAGGCCAGATGCTGATATAAGCTCTTTAAACATATTAACCCCCTCATCTACTTAAAGGGTGTTTTCCCCCCAGCATAGGAAGTCCAAACCCATACCCTTGGGAATACCCTCAGGAGGTCCTGTGGGGTCCAGGCAGGGAAGTTGTTCTGATCCAGTTTCTGGAAGGACCTCTCAGCCCAGCCCTGTCTCACAGATGTCAGTCCCAGAGCGTACAGTCTCAAGGACCTCTTGGTGAGCTGAGGTGACCTCTGAGAAAGTGGATGTCTTTTCCTGTCCCTGAAGCCATTCACCCACTGCCCTCCCCGCCCAGGAGGGCACCCTGATTAATGCTGTGATTCTTCTGAACAGCTGTCTACCTACTGCTTCATCCTCTGCGATGTTAATCAAAGACCACGAACACGGGAGACCAAGCTGGAGGGTGTGCCTCATTCTGACAGCTTTCATGTCTGTGTCAATCTGTCTTGCCCCATTTAGGAATCGTCATGCCTTCGGCCTCCTTTCTAATAATATAGTAAACATCCATCAGGGCCTCAAGCCAGATATTGGTCGCTACCCAAACTGAGCCTCCTTCAGGCTCTCTTGTGATCCCTAACTCACCACGACAGCCAGCCCGGGCGGCTCCACCTGCCTCGGCCTCCCAGCCTGGCCGTGCTCCAGGGCTGCTCTGAGCCTGGGCTACTTAGCACCCCCTCGCCCCCACCCCATCCTCGCTCGCCCACTCGGGCACGCAGGAAGTAAGAGGGAGAGCTCAAGAGCTGTAAAAATGAGCAAGCTTTGAAAAACAAGAGAAACTGCAGGCCCAGAGCCCTTCACACCAATTTTAGGGCAGCTCCTGTTATGAGAGCAATAAAGAAATAGCAGTTTATGCCATTTAGAAGCAAATGGCCCTTTCATCTGAAGTGGCCGTTCAATGCAAAGCGCATGCCACCAGAGAGGAGGAGCGAGCTCCAGCGGGAGGCCCCTCAATGCAGAGGAGGAGAGGCTGCAGTGCTGATCCTGGCTCCTAAAGCAGCGGGAGGTGGAGATGGAGCAGAAAATCGCCTGGCGGATGCAAGATTTCACTGTACGCTTTCGTGTCTCGTGAATATTGTGTTCCAGGGGGCCGACTCTGGGTGCAGTTGACAGTGAGGCAGGAAGGACTGCGACCAGAGCCTTAAGGACTCCCTGACTGTGTGATGGATAAAGAGGGACAAGAAGAGGCACTGGTGGGAGCTTGCGATCACTGGGATCATTTCCAAGGATAAGAGTGGGGACCCACTGTCATCCAAAAAACCCTTCATCAACATAAGGGCCACAAGAGGCAACTTTCCTCCCTCTTCTGTGCCTAAGTTTTGAACCGGCTGGTTACTGCCGTCCAGTGTGGCTCAGAGACCAGGGCAGCATTAGAACCACTTGCCAGCTTGTTAGAAATGCAGGCTGTAGGGTCCCGCCCAGAGCTACTGGATCAAAATTTGTGACTCAACAAGAAGATGCCCCGCAAGAGTTGAGCGGCCCTCTCTAGCACCCCCTCTATTGTGAGGAGCCCAGTGGGGTTGGAGGGGAAGAGATGAGCTGAGAAGGCACTTTCCTCTGCAGGAGAAAGGGGCCTGTGAGTAACACAGCAGCCTTTTCAACCTGCAGGAACCCAGATGAAATCATGACACCTCAGCAGTGAGTCACGGCAGGCTCTCCCTTCTCACTTCTCCTGGAGTGCCTCCTCTCCCCACATCAGAGTACAATGACCTAAGCCCTTTATTTTTATTTTTTTATAATAAATTTATTTTTTATTGGTGTTCAATTTGCCAACATACAAAATAACACCCAGTGCTCATCCCGTCATGTGCCCGCCTCAGTGCCCGTCACCCATTCACCCCCACCCCCCGCCCTCCTCCCCTTCCACCACCCCTAGTTCGTTTCCCAGAGTTAGGAGTCTTCATGTTCTGTCTCCCTTTCTGATATTTCCTACCCATTTCTTCTCCCTTCCCTTCTATTCCCTTTCACTATTATTTATATTCCCCAAGTGAATGAGACCATATAATGTTTGTCCTTCTCCGACTGACTTACTTCACTCAGCATAATACCCTCCAGTTCCATCCACGTGGAAGCAAATGTGGGTATTTGTCGTTTCTAATGGCTGAGGAATATTCCATTGTATACCTAAACCACATCTTCTTTATCCATTCATCTTTCGATGGACACCGAGGCTCCTTCCACAGTTTGGCTATTGTGGACTTGCTGCTAGAAACATCGGGGTGCAGGTGCCCCAGCTTTTCATTGCAGATAAACTTAAAATGGATGAAAGATCTAAATGTGAGACAAGATTCCATCAAAATCCTAGAGGAGAACACAGGCAACCCCCTTTTTGAACTCGGCCACAGTAACTTCTTGCAAGATACATCCACGAAGGCAAAAGAAACAAAAGCAAAAATGAACTATTGGGACTTCATCAAGATAAGGAGCTTTGGCACAGCAAAGGATACAGTCAACAAAACTCAAAGACAACCTACAGAATGGGAGAAGATATTTGCAAATGACGTATCAGATAAAGGGCTAGTTTCCAAGATCTATAAAGAACTTATTAAACTCAACAGCAAAGAAACAAACAATCCAATCATGAAATGGGCAAAAGACATGAACAGAAATCTCACAGAGGAAGACATAGACATGGCCAACAAGCACATGAGAAAATGCTCCGCATCACTTGCCATCAGGGAAATACAAATCAAAACGACAATGAGATCCCACCTCACACCAGTGAGAATGGGGAAAATTAACAAGGCAGGAAACCACAAATGTTGGAGAGGATGCGGAGAAAAGGGAACCCTCCTGCACTGTTGGTGGGAATGTGAACTGGTGCAGCCACTCTGGAAAACTGTGTGGAGGTTCCTCAAAGAGTTAAAAATAGACCTGCCCTACGACCTAAGTCCTTTATTTATGCAAAACTATTTCTTCTCTTCCATCTGTTGGAAACCATGTTCATAAAGCCTTCATGGGGCCTCTGAGTGCATCAGAGCGAGGGGGCTCAGCTCACCCTCTGGAGGAGCTCTGCAGCACTCACCACCACCACCTCACCCCCTCTTTCTGGGTACAGCCTCACATCCTCTGCTGTCTGAGACCTGCAGGCAGGTTGACCTTCACGACCCAGGCCCCTGGCAAATTTCCACGAATGGGACCCCTTTAATTTATTCCATGTTGCCCCCCACCCACGCCACCCCGCCAAATGCCAGGAGCAAAGACAAGTTATATTACCAAATGTATTTTAAAGGAAAACCTCCCATGATTTTTTTAATCTTGCAAATATTTGAGGAATATCTGTGCTGTCAAGACTGTGAAGAATGTCTGCTTCAGCATCCATCAATGACCTTTAAGAAAATCAATCTCTGATGTGGTAAGTGTGAGAAGTAGAATCTATTAAGGAGAAGTAGGGCTTTTCTTTTTGTGATAAAAACCACTGGAATGCATGTGTTGCTATCTTCTTACATCAGAACATGACTCTGGCACTGGGCCCTTCTGCCCCTGCCCTCCCTTTGCTGAGCTTCAAAGAGGCACTCAAAATAGGAATGCTTATTTCAAAAAAAAAAAAAAAAGGAACGCTTATTTATTGGAGCAGAGATGTGTCAAAGGTGGATTAAAAAAAAAAAACATTGCTGATGAGAAAGTTATATGAGCATCATCTTTGAGCCATCTTTAGGCCATAGTACAAAATGTGTGGTCATTTTTAAGTATTAGGTATTTGACAGAAGATGGACACTCGTGTCCTAGTGTAGGATGTTGGCCACAGACCCAATGCCAGGCTCTGTCCCCAAGGCCAGCGCAGCCCTGCCACACTGTCAGCACTCAGGGAATGTCTGTGGCTGTTGGAGTAAAGAAATGAGAGAAATGGAGAAGACACCAGGCAATGCATCTCAGAGCTCCTCACCTGCTTTTTTTTGCAGGGCAGTCTCAGGCACCCAAAAGACTCTGAATGTGACCTATAACTTGGGGATAAAAAGGCACCAATGTGATTTGAGGGAGAGTGAGCCATAACAACCGTCAGCCCTCCTGGTCCACTCAAGTTACTATCCTATTCTATGGACCAGAGCCTGCCTTAGGCCAGCCTCCTTAGCACAGCAGAAATTGAAACAGGGATTCTTGAGCAGGTGATATACAGAAGGTGCTCCCAGGGCAAGGGGAGTGAGGGAAACAGGATAGGGCAGGGGTCAACTAGAAGGATGCGGCCTCCCTGAGAAAGCTCAGGGAGCCGAAATAATACCAACCACCAAGTGGACCCCACATTGAGGCAGGGGCCGTCAATAGTCAGTGAGTCATGGACAGGGTAGCAGAAAGGGTGGGTTACGAGGAGAGGAGTTTGGAGAGTGGGGAAATGAGGTATGTGGGCCCTAAAGGGGATCTGGATGGGGCATCAGCATCTACCACGTAACTCACATCCAAGGTGTAATATACAATTTGATTAGAAGAAATTTCAATAACCTTTCATCTGGAACCCTCTTCGTCTCGCCCTCTTTTTCCCCCACCACATTTATGACCATCCAACATGCTATGAGATTCACCCATCTTTATATTTACTAGTAGCTTATTACCTCTGCTCTCATACACTAGAATGGAGGCTCCATGAGGAAAGGCACTCTAATCTCTTTTGATTGACAGATCCCAAGAATAGCGCCTGACACTTGGAAAGTGCTGGGTAAAAGTACATTAATGAAAGAATATTCTGAAGAACCTAGTCTGCTCGGTGCTGCTCATTCTGTGCTGATGCTTTGGGTCCAAAGCAATCAGACCGTGGTCTATGTGAATAAGGCCCATGAGTCTCAGATATCAGGTGTTTAAGAACCCGGTGAGGATCTTGTTAATGGGATTCTTGGCCCCCCTACCTAGAGATTCTGATCCCCCAGTTCTCAGAGGGGCCTGATTCTATGCACTTTATAAAATCGTACCCATTGATTTTGATGCGGGTGACCCGAGGCCTGTACCTTGAGCAACGCTGATGCAGCGTGAATCGCGGCGCGGGCTCGGACGGCTCCAAATAGCTTCCCCAGAGTTGCTCGGCTGCGGGGCTGGGGGTCAGAGCGGGCTCTCCTCTCTCTGCGCACTCAGCCCCTCTTAGCGTATGTCCAGGAGCTCTGCACGTCCGGTGATTACCTTGGGAACGGAGAAAGCTCCATGAAACCCACCGCAAGAGCTGGGCTTTGAGGCACTCGGCTGGGAGCTGTCTCAGAAAGCTCCGGCCTCACAACGCGCCAGGGTGCGCGTGGCCCCTGTGCTCCTGCAGACTCTTGAAACTGTGAAGGTGCGTTTGTGACGTGCTGACAGGAGGGGACACAGCGAGAGCCAGGGGCCGGGCTGCACTCAGACCGCGACGGGGCTACTCCGGAGACCTGCGGAGTCCGGGGAAGAAACTGGAATGAAGGTGCGCGCCCGCGCGCTGGGCAGGCGGAGGAGGGGCAAGGCCTGGGAGGGCGCCGGGGATCAGAGGGGCGCACGGTGGGTCGCACACCTTCCGCTGGGAGCCACCGGGCCCAGGCTCCCTCCTGCTCTCCTCTGACCGAGACGCACCGTTTGCAGCGCTCACCTCCGCGTTGGTGCCGCGGCCGCGGCCGCTTTCCCGGGAGAGGGAGAGGGAGAGGGAGAGGGAGAGGGAGAGGGAGAGGGAGAGGGAGAGGCGCCGAGCGGGGCAGACCAACAGCTGCCGTCCCGTTTCGGGCAGAGAAGGCAGCGGCCTGCGGCTTCCCCTTCCCCGGGGGGTCCCCTTGCTCTGCGCAGGCGGGGACCGCGCTGGGGGTCCAGGCCAGACCCCAATCCCGGTGGCCTGTGCCTGGAAGCTTCGGGAGGAATCACGTTGCCCTGGCGATAAAGGCCGCACAGAGGAGGGGAGTGTGAGTGATGGGCTCAGGGGAGGAAACAGCCTTAGGCCAGAAACTAAAACCAGAGCTAGGACGACAGCCTGGACCAAACCTCAAACCAGAGAGCAAAGAATATTATTTTCATAGATTTGCCACCAGCTAGAGGCAGTGTGAGGAGGGATTTTTCCTCTCTCCTAAGTGGAGAGAGGCTAGAGGTGGAAGAGCAAAGAGAAGTGGGTCTCACTCGGGTTGGTACAAAGCTCCTCCTTGGCCCTTGTGTTTAGTGATATGACCCTCTGCTCTGTGGGCCCCCATGGCCAGCTGGCCACATTCAGTGTTGTCATTGTAGCTCAGTGCTTTCCACCCCTTGCCATTTAACAGTGAGCAGGCAACTACGGATCTACACGATAGTTGTACTTTAGGCATAAATAACATGACTTCTTTGTTTGTTGTTTTCTTTTTTAAAGATTTTCTTTTTAAGTCATCTCTACACCTAATGTGGGGCTCAAACTCACAACCCCAAGGTCAAGAGTCACATGCTTCCCTGACTGAGCCAGTCATGCTCCCCTTGCTTGTTTTTATATTTTCAATTTTTCTTTTTATTTTTGAAGAGTGAAATTGATTTTTTCAGGCAGCACCACATTGAGGGCTTAGAAAGGTTTTGGGTCTGGGAAATGTACGACTGACATGAAAGAGTTTATCATACCCAATAGTACACTTTGGCCATTATGAGCAAAGGAGGGGAAGGAACCACCTGCTGCCAGGTGACAGCCACAGGTAGTCAGGAATCAGGGCTAGGCTGGGGCCACTCTGGAGGGCAAGAGCAGTCTGGCCGAGGAGAAGGCCCCTGGACTCCCAGGAACCCCACTCGAGGGGGACACAGGGTGTGATGGGGAAGGCAACTTGGGGGGGGACCCGGCACTGAAAACAGGGTCTGCTGGCACAGCTCCTCAAACATGCTTTACCTTGTACTTTGATAACTGACCTTCCCATCCCTCTCATGCCTCTGATTCAAGGACTTTGTCTCTGGCAGTGCCTGCTTTCTGCTGGCTTGCCTCATTGATCACTTTCTAGATTCCTGAGACCTCTTACGTAGAAGTTAAGGGCTCAGGTCAGTGGTTCAAGGGGAAATTGCTCAAAGTGAGCCTGGCTGACACTTAGCAGGTGCACAGCAGTCTGGAGTACCTGCTGTTTTTTTTTTTTTTTTTTTTTTTAATTTTTATTTATTTATGATAGTCAGAGAGAGAGAGAGAGAGAGAGAGGCAGAGACACAGGCAGAGGGAGAAGCAGGCTCCATGCACCGGGAGCCCGACGTGGGATTCGATCCCGGGTCTCCAGGATCGCGCCCTGGGCCAAAGGCAGGCGCCAAACCGCTGCGCCACCCAGGGATCCCTGGAGTACCTGCTGTTAAACACCTTGACCATCACCCCTGTCAGAGCAGTGACCCTTGAATCACACTCAGCCTGAGAAGATGCTGGCACTGCAGAAGGCCAGCTGAGAGACCAGGTCCTCGCGCCTGCCTCCCTACTTGTCTTCAGGATTACCCTCATAGTCCGCATCATTTCAACTGTTCTTTTTCTCTTTGTCCCTCTCTTTCTCTTCCTTGCCTATACTGTTTAACACAAAGTGAATTAAATGCGGTTTTGATATGCTTCAACTGTGTTTCACCTTGATCTTTATTCCTGTGTACATCTAGGTCTCCCCTTTCTGCTGGCTGCTAATACTTGGCTCCCTTCAGACCCTGTCTGCTTGCCACCAACCCACCTATATCAGCTTTGTTAACACCAATACAGGATATGCTATTTTGGAAACAATGCTAGTAGCAACATCCTCAGGCTTTGTTATTCTGCAACATCTAGACCTGGGAAGGGACTCCTATCTCCCCTTCACCAAAACAACTTGAAGATCCCCTCATGTACACTGTGTTTTACCATCTGTAACTAATAGGTTTTGGTTTTAAGTAGGGTTGCCAGATTTAGCAAATTAAAAAAAAAAAAGCATCTAGTTAAATGTCAATTTTAGATTTTTAAAAAATCATTTTTTAGTATAGGTATGTCCTATGGAATACTCAGAACCTGTTTATAATAAAAAAAATTGTCTCATTTATTTGACTTCCAAGGCTAAGTGGATGGCCTATATTTTATTGGGCAACTCTAGCTACAAGTCCTGCAAGAGTTACAAACTGGAACTTACTGGCTTAGCTAGCTGAGATGTTTAGAGGCTGGCCTGGCTTTGGCACAACCTGGTGCTGGGGCCAAACAGGTGTCACCAAGATGGTGACTTGCTCTTTCCCCACCATCCAGACCACCCTCCACTACACTGCTTGTATTCTCAGGTAAGGGTCTGTCCTTGTGCTGGCAAAATACCTGCTGTTTGCCAGTCTCATATTCTTAATATTCTGAGTTGGCAAAAAGGGAAAAATTATTTTTCCAAAGGTTCCCCCAAAACTACTAAGATTCATCCCAATTGGGTCAGATGAGGTCACCTATCCACTACTAATCCCATCTTTGTGGTCAAGAAAATGAGACACACTGATTAGCTCAGGCTAGGGCCAGTCACCCCTGGCCTGCACATCCTCCCAGACCATATGGGTGGAGAGAGCAAGCTGTCGCTGCTGAAGGAGAAAAGGACACTGGGAAGGCAAACAGTACGAATCATCCCTGCATATCCAATCAGAGCCACACTGGGCCATGCTCTTCATCTTCTGCAGCAGCTTGCCAAGGCCTGGAGAGAAGGAATGCAGGGGGAGCCTAGGGCAGTGTAGCAACCTGCTGCCACTGGTCACTTCCTCTCTCACTCCTCTTCCCGAGTCCCAGCTGTTCCTCAATTTGTCTTGATGGAGGCGGCACCTGAGACAGTTAAGATGGAAGCGACACTGGACAGGAGCACCTGGGTGGCTCAGTCGGTTAAGCAGCTGACTCTTGATTTCAGCTCCAGTCATGATCTCAGGGTCCTGGGATCGAGCCCCACCTCTGGCTGATGCTAGACGCAAAGTCTGCTTGAGATTCTCCCTCTCCCCCTCTCTGCTGTCATACCCACATGGGCACTCTCTGTCAAATAAATCTAAAAGAAAAAAAAAGTGTTCTGGACTGAATGTTTGTGTTTTCCTCTCCCCACCCCCCGCCTCATTTATATGTTAAAATCCTGATTCCCAGCAGCCCCTGTGGCGCAGCAGTTTAGCGCTGCCTGCAGCCCGGGGTGTGATCCTGGAGACCTAGGATCGAGTCCCGCTTCGGGTTCACTGCATGGAGCCTGCTTCTCCCTCTGCCTGTGTCTCTGCCTCTCTCTCTCTCTCTCTGTGTGTCTCTATGAATAAATACATAAAATCTTTTAAAAAATAAAAAAATAAAATCCTGATTCCCATGTGGCTGTATTTAGAAATGGGCCTCCAAGGAAGTAATGAATATTAAATGAGATCATAGGATGAGGTCCTAATCTAATAGGATTAGTGTCCTTTTCAGAAGAGACACCAGAGAGCTGCCTCCCACCCATGCTCACTTCTTGACCCCAGCACACAGCACAAAGACAACTGTCTATAAAGCCAGGAAGAGAGTTCTCACCAGAAACTGACTTTTCTGATACCTTGATCATGGACTTCTAGCCTTTATAACTGGCAGGGGCGGGGATGTCTACTGTTTAAGCCACCATGACTGTTGGTATTCTGTTATGGCAGCCCAAGCCAACTAACACAGGACTCTGGCTGAATCTCAGAAGGGCAGCTATATTTTCACATAATGCTACTAATGGAAAAGGTTGTTCAGGATGTCAAATGACCCAGAAAGACATGATCTACCAGATGGCTTTTTTGTGTATCTGTTTGCAAGGACAAACGGTTTAGGATGCTTTTAATGTTTAACATCAATTTACATTTTAAGAGACTGCTTCAGATTTGTTAAATTTTTTTTTTTGTTAAGTATTTTTTAATGATACAGTTTAAAGGATTGTTTCTTTTAAAAATCAAATATAGGAGACTAGGAATTACTACAATAAAGATTCTGTGTGCAGAACTAAATGAGGAAATGAATCACCAATAAGTATATTAACCATATTTTTCTTTAATTATGAAAGTTTCCAAAGGCCTAAGAAATAAAACAAAAGTTTATTTCTCCTTCATGTGAAAGAAGTCTGGAGACAGTAGTCCAGAACAGATATCTTCACAAAGGTATCAGGGATCTAGCCCTCTCACTGCTCTTCTGTTCTTGGCGTAGTGTACCTCATGATCCAAGATGGCTGCTTGAGTATCTCTCATACCTGCATTACAGCCAACAGGAAGGATAAAGGGACAGAGCATTTAAGGACATCTTGACTTTATATATGACACCTTCACTTACATCTCATTGGCCAGAACTTAATCACATGTCCACATCTATCAATAAAGGAGCAGGGAAATGCAGTCATTATTCCAGATGGCCTTTTCCCCAGCTGAAAATTGGTAGTTCTATTACTGAGAGAGAGAATGGCCATTAGCGGCAAATAGAAATCCTGGAGCCACGGACAATTGGAAAACTTTTCATATAATAATGAGTAAGAAACATTAGAATGTTTTTTTTTTTTACAAGAGAGATTTTAAAATAAGACTTTGAACAAAGATACCAAACATGAACAATTTGTAACATTCCAAGTTTTCTTCCTATCTTTGTTAAATTTATCATATTATATAGTGAGTGGTTGTAATTAAATGTTATTTCATATAAACACTGCCAAGATGGTTATAATTCACATATTTGTAGCTTTAATATCCATTTGATATCCTTTCATGTTAATTAAACATAGTTTTAAAATGTGCATGCAGGATAGATGAAATGAGGGTGGTAAAATGTTGATAATTATTGAGTTTGCTTGATGGTACAGGATGTCCATTGTTCTATCATCTCAATTTCTATGCCTGCTTGAAAATGCCCATCATAAAAGGGTTTACATATGTACCATAGTTTCTCTAGAGAAGACAAGTGTTGAAAGAAGAGAATAGACTGCTAGATTTTCTTTTTGTAATCAAAATACTCAGAGGAAAGAAAAAAGACAGTGGAGAACCCTCTTGGAATTTCTTCCATCTTCCCTTGAAGCTTAAACAAATTTCATTCAGAAGGTAGACCTCAATTTATTTTTATTTTTTTAGATTGATTGATTAATTGATTGATTTGAGAGAGAGAGAGAGAGAGAGTAGGAGGAGGGGCAGAGGGATGGACAAGCAGACTCCACTCTGAACGTGGAAACCGACGAGGCGCTGGTTTTTGTTTAAGCTTTATGTACATGATTCATCTCCCACCTCCAACATTTATCAAGTACCTGTTCCGAGTTCTTCTGAGAATACAGAGATTAGTGAGATAGTCATGGCCCTCAAGCAGCTCATAGTCCCCTGGGAGAAGCAGACAGTTGAATAGATAGTTTATAAAATAATGTGGTTAGTGTACTGACAGAGCTATACACAACATATCATGACCATACAAAGCATATTCATAAAAAATGGCTCATTTTGAAAATGTTGCCTTCATTGAAAGAAACTTAATAGAGTGGTATTATATAGTTGAATATGTGCCAACTATAACCCTGTTAACACAAACTACAAAGATGCTTTTAAAACAAATGGAATTTGCAAATGTTAATATATTCCAGATACTTTAAATGGTAATCTGACTTTACCACAAATTCCTCAGTGTAATCAGAAGAAATGTAGTATTTCATGAGGAAAGGCCTTTAAGGAAGTCACTGCAAGATTAGTTATTATATAACCTGATGCTCAAATTCACAGAAAATTTTTTCAAATAAACATGATATATTGAAATTGTTAAATAATTCTTTTTGGATATAGCAATTCACGAAATGGTAGGGCAGGAAATATTTGTGAATGAATGGAATGGTGGGATGAGTGAAAGTTGTAAGAACACTTGGGTTCTAATCTTGGCTTTGTCACAGAGTAACCAAGTGTCCTAGGTAGGTCAACTAAACTCTCTGGGAATTTATTTCTTAACTAGTAAAATTAGGGAGGTAAAATTTTACTGGGGTTTCAAACCTTATTTAGCCACATCACCCTTTGTTCCAATGAAGTGTTGAGGAGTGGCTTTAGGTAGAGGTGCATGCACATGCGTGTGTGTGTGTGTGTGTGTGTGTGTGTGTGTCTCATATGTCCAGGGTGTTCTCTTAATTTCTTCTCATGTTCCCCTCCCCCGTGATTTCAGAGTCACCTCTTGCAGTGAGCACAGTTTCTGAGAGCTGCTGGTCTGAGGGATTCCTTAGGTCATTTCCCACTCTAACAGTGGATGACCCTCTTATTGTAAACCATTAGCCATACAATACTTACTTGAGAGAATGTTGAAGAAAACATAAGCCCATCTGTGGAGAAAGAAGGTGGAAAACTGGGATATTTTTTAATTGATCAAACCTAGTAGCATGTCTGAGAAGCCAGGAGCAAAAGACAGCACAGCCTTTTTATTCTGACTCATTTTTAGATTAGGTTCTTCAACGAAAAGAATATAAATCAGGCTAGGCCCAGAATAAGGCCTTCCAGAAGAATCCAAGGGGCAATATCACCAGCAAAAAGAGTTGGATTTTCTCAGCCCTTCTCTGTTTCATTCTTTCAGCCAAAACATCACAGAGAACTGCAGGCTTCAGGAAATCATACCTATTACTATGAACACAGCCCGCCCTACTGATAACAGATGTGGTTATAATGGGAGCTGAGTGAACAGAAACACATTTCCCCAACTCCAAACCTCAAGCACATTTTTCATCATCTGTAATAGACTGAAACACTGGCTCAGAGCAGATGCTTTTCTTTGCTCATTTGTGAATATCGCTTCATGCCCTAGTTGGGAAAGAAGAACCTGAGGTCTCCACTGGCAAGTATCCAGGAGATGGTGGGACTGCAGAGTATTCCTCTCCCTTACTTATAAGAACTGCTTTGGGGCTGGTGCTACAAAGGCCTTTTTGTTTATACAAAGCATCCCCGAGATAACACTAAGTATACATTTCTCAGAGAAAGGTTCCAGAAAGCTGAGCATTGCTGAGCTGAGGCAGTCTTATAACTGATGCCTTGGCCAAAATTACCTCCATAAGTGCTCAGCCACAAACTTCATCTTGAGTTAGTGCAAAACCACATTCCATCTGGAAATAGCCTTGAGAAACTCATACAGTAAGAGACCGAACCCCAAAACTTTATTCTCCCAGAGACAAGCCACCCACAATTGATCACTTTGTCGACCCTGACAGCTTTTCTGGAAAACACATTGAGAAATGACCACGGGGACTACATACTAAGTCAGCAGAAGAGGCCTGATCTAAGCTTCTGGCTTCCAATCTTGCACTTAATAAACGAGTCCAGCCGTTTCTTTGTACAATTTTACTTCTTTAGAGTGTGGGGAGAAACCATTGTCAACAGTGTGCATTTTATAGATAAGTTCCAAACCACATGACATTTTATTTTTCTCAATACAGCCATCTGTGCTCAAGGACTGTGTCTCTGTGAAGAGCATAGTAGCCTTCATATGAGCATCTGTCAGGAAGGAATCTGATTTTCCAGTGGATCAGTATTAGCTAAAATGTTTGCCATTATATATTCCCTGGAGTTCTCTATACTTTATTAGGCAGCTCTTGTCCCTTCTGGCAGTAGCCTGAGATCATCGTCAGGGAGCTTGAGTTACACCATTGCTGTGAAGTCACCCAGGGAAAGCTCTTGTTTTGGCTGGAATTAAGGCCCTTGACTGGATTACTTGAGCTTTCTCTTCCCTTTGTCCAAGTTCCCAAGCTTGCCAGTTAGTACTGTACAACATCTGCATCATGTCTACTAAAGATGAGCTCTGGACACCCAGAGTGGCATCCTTTAAATACTGCGTAGTCTGTCTAAAGGCAATGTCTACAGTATGATCCATATTGGTTATAATATATATGCTAAAACTGGAAGGAAATTCCCCAGTTGATGACAGTGTCTTTCTTAGGAAGGTGAAAATCTAGATGATTCTTTTTCTTTCTTTATCTTCTGTATTTTTCAAAATTTCTGTATTGAACAGATATTACTCTATAACACTCTTACTATATTACTATATATTACTATATTACTCTTATAGGGATATTACTATACATAATAATAATTACCATATGTACATAGTACTATACACTATTGTTTTTTTTGTTTTTTGTAAAGATTTTATTTATTTATTCATGAGACACATAGAAGGAGAGAGAGGCAGAGACACAGGCAGAGGGAGGAGAAGCAGTCTCCATGAAGGGAGCCTGATGTGGGACTCGATCCTGTGACTCCAGGATCGCGCCCTGGGCTGAAGTAAGCGCTAAACTGCTGAGCCACCTGGGCTGCCCTACACTATTGTTTATAGGAAAAAAGGGTGTGAGTGTGTGTGTGTGTGTGTGTGTGTTGTCATGTGGCTATAATGCCATACCAACATAGACTTTGTTTTCTAGAGAGCTCAGGCTTCCAAACCTAGGTTTTATTTCCTAGAAGACATTCTTTGCCTCTATCTTCCAGTTACCTAGAAAGATTATCAAATTCTTACTTCACGTCAATTGTGGAGACAACTTAGGAAACGCTGGTAGAATTTTCAAACTCTCCCCCTAATTAGGATGGAACCAGCAGAAAATGATGGGAACCCTAATCAATAACTTAATTTTTTTTAAAGACTTGATTTATTTATTCATGAGAGACACAAAGAAAGAGAGGCAGAGGAAGAAGCAGACTCCATTCAGGGAGCCCGATGCGGGACTTGATCCGGGGTCCCCAGGATCACGCCTTGGACTAAAGGCAGCACTAAACCACTGAGCCACCTGGGCTGCCCCAATAACTTAATTTTTAAAATTTTACTTTTATGCATGCTTTTGCTTAATTGGTTTTAAGACATACTTATTATCAAAGAGATGACCAATAGCTGGCACTTTGGTATATCTCTCTTCTTCCCCTGAACTGATACTAAAAGTTGCCCAGGACATAATTCAGGAATGCAAGCCTTGGGAGATTTTTTTTCCAGTTGTCCTTTCCAGATAGGACCTTGAATATCACTCTGTCTCTGAACATCAGGAGGACCGCAATGGGACTGCATGATTTTGTCTTCCAGTCCGGTTGTCTTTCACCCAAAAGAAAAGACATTATTTGTATAAAGCTTGAACTCTGGTATTGTGTCTAGAACCTGGTTGTACAAAGAGCAATAGGAAGGTTTTGAGACAAAGTATGAACAAATAATAAAAATACAACATTCAGGGTACTTTGTTAGATGTATACTGAGACTGCCGCCAAGAGCATAGCAGAGGGAAAACCTAGGAAAATCTTTCACATGGTGCTTCTGGATTTCTCCAATTGTTGAGTTCTTAAGAACTGACTCCTGGAATCAGCCAATGTAGATCAGAGCCCAGTTCTGCCATTTACTTGCTATGTGACAGTGAAAAAAAGAACTGGTATTGCTTTCTGAGCCAGGAGGGACTGATCCCACCTTCCTCATAGGGTTTGTAAGAGAGTGACTTGAGATTTGTCAGTAAAGCCTTTGGCCCAGTGTGCAGCACATGATGAGCACCCTAGAGGTCCTGGCAGGACCACCAGGCCCCCCTTCCTGCAGCTTTATCCCACCAGCTTCCCTCTCTTGGATCCCAAACTGACACCATCTCCAGTCCCCAGGGATGAGGACTTGGAAGTGAAGAGGAAGGCTCTGGGGACTCAACCTGACAACCCAAGCAGGTTAGCTAAAAGACGAAGTAGATGGATCGTAGAACTCTAACCTGTTTCCCCAACTGTGCTTAGCCAGGGTGGGTGACAGAGATGGAGGCAGATGGGATATGGTTTTGAACATGTCTGCCTATTGTGGGTTCAGGATTAGACACAGCCGGGGCCTGGCCTTTGCCTCTGTTGTAAATTTGGCAAGAGGAGGTAATACTGCCATAGAGGGGCACAGCAAATATTGCCAAGGGCATTAATAATGTCAATTTAACCCTTTTGTTAACTAACATAATGCCACCTGGACTCCAAACACACTATCACCTCACTGTTCAGATGGAAGAGTATCAGGAGGAGAATTGATTATTTTTTTGTGCTTCCTCTGGACACTGTGTGAGTCACCTTCACATGGTTTCTCATGGAATTGACCCAGCCATCCTGTGAGGTCTATAGCTATAATATTATCACCTTGACCATACAGAGGAGGACACTGTGCTTGTTGATAGGAAGAGAGATTTGCCCCAGCCCACAGTTAGCAATTCTGAGATGGGGCTGAATCCTTATCTAACTAACACCAAAGACGATTTTCCCAACACTTACACCATAGTTTGAATGATCCAGAGCAGTGCCAAGAACCAGGGAATCCTTTAAAAGGATGCTAAAGTACACAACATTGGCTTTATGTACATTTTGTCCATAGCAATTTCCTGGGGCCTTGCTCAGAGAAGTTTTTTCCTGGATAAAGCAGGAGAAATGTTGAGTTTCTTGCAAGATGTAAGTAAATCCCATTGACTCCCCAGTGATGCTTCCTGATAAGGGTTCAGTTTAGATATGCCTGTTGGACCACTTAGATCCCATTTTGTCATGGTCTCCTCCACACCCCAACCCACCACATCATTGAGAGTTAGGATCTTACACAGAGAGGATAGTTTTTGAGATCTAGGGATACAAGAGAAAAGGTTCTTCTTGCTTCCCACCTGGGAAGAAGTTCTTTGAAAAACCCACCAACATGATTTAAAAGTAAAAATATTTTCTTTTCCATTCTTAAAAGAATTTATGGCAATTCAATTTGGTATGAGATCAATGACACATAATGGGTTTTAAAATTTTAAATCTGGGCTTTAGCTTCTTTACTTTCACAGAGCTTTGTGTTACTCTTGCTTACTTCTTACTTACTGATCAACAGTAAGACATGATCATTAGGAGTTTTGCTAGATCCTGCAAGGGAAATACTTTTTAAAGCATTTTGAAGTAATGAAGTCATTCCTCATAACATCCAGTAGGCCATTTCAGAGTGGATGGGTTTGAGCACTTAGAAAATCCAGGAAAAAAAAGAAAGAAAAGAAAGAAAGAAAGAAAGAAAGAAAGAAAGAAAGAAAGAAAGAAAGAAAGAGAGAGAAAAGAAAGAAAGAAAGAAAGAAAGAAAGAGAGAAAGAGAGAGAGAGAGAGAAAGAAAGAAAGAAAGAGAAAGAAAGAAAGAAAGAAAGAAAGAAGAAAGAAAGAAAGAAAGAAAGAAAGAAAGAAAGAAAGAAAAAAGAAAGAAAGAAAATCCAGTCTCATCACAATGGTGAAGAGAAAGCATACCACAATACAGCTTCAAGAGCCAACAGGGAATTAGGACAAATGGCCACCACAGCACAGGCTAGTAAACTAAGACTTTGGGGGGAGGTAAAAGACTTCCAAAAGCAGCAATTGAGAGTTTTTAAGATGTCCTTATATGAGTGTTTTTTCCAAAGCCAAAGTCTCATAGGTTAAGTTTAAGTTTTAGTAATTTAGGCAGCTAGCAAAGGAAATTTATGAGACTGAAAATTAGCATTAATCAGAATTTTCCTTTAGATCCACTTTCTTTTCTATGCAACACTCAACGTGCTTAGACATTAACCAGTTGTTATGAGAACTGCATGTTTGTTATTATTTTATACCATTAAATATGGGACTTTATTTTCACAATAAAATTTTAGAAGTGTATAGTTGCCTGATAAAGATCCAGCCGTGCCAAAATATGGCATGCCTTATTTCAGCTCCCTCCCCAGAGTGGATCTTTATTAGAATAATTTGCTATAATGACATTTTATGAGAGTGCAAGTTTTCATGAGACATAATTTTGGAAATAGGCAATACCCAGATGTTGTGCTTTATCTTTTGAGTTCCTAAATCCTGTTTTAACTCCACTTGATTCTAATAGTTATTAAGTATCCCTGAAATAAGTGCCAGAGTTTTCTTCAGTGTCTCATAAATCATAGACAAATGCCAAATCCCCTAAACAAAAGTTAGGATAGAAGGGCAGGCACAGGAAAAACAAAAAAACCCCAAGGGAACCAAAAGACTGTGTGAGCAGAGTAGATTTTTCTGAAACCCTTTTTTATAAACAGAGGTGGGGGTCAGGAAGGCATCCCATTTTTTACTATAATGTATTCTTTGTCTATAAAGATGTCTCTAGCAGTGATGAGTCTGAATGGATCCATCCACGATTCTGATCCTCTATTTTTTGTGACTAAAGGATATGCTTTTGCAAGGTGGCTGCCTGAAACCAAGATGGCAGAGGGGAATGGGAAAAGAAAGGTACAGAATCTGAAGTCTAATAAAGGAAAACAATTGCCACACATCTTCCTGACCTTGGCCATTTGACTCAACAAGATACACATTGGCGAGAATAACTCTAGTCCTTGATGTCTCTGTGACATATTACTCAGTTTATAGATAACGTGAAAGGCCATGATGTCTGAGAAAGCATCTGCTTTTTGTGTCCTGAAAGAGCCTAAAAATGTGTTTTTTGTAATCATGGGCAGGGATGAAGGTTAGAAAGAAAACATGTATCAAAAGTGCAAAGGTGGGGCATCTGGGGGACTCAGTCATTTAAGCATCCAATTCTTCTTATTTTGGCTCAGGTCATGATCTCGAGGTTGTGGGATTGAGCCCCACATTGGATTCCATGCTAGGTGTGGGGTCTGCTTAAGATTCTCTTTCTCCCTCTCCCTCTTCCCCTCCTACCCCCCAACTTCTTTAACCTCTTTGTGCCTTAGTTTCCTCATCTGTAAAATGGGGATCTTAACACTACCTGCCTCATAGAGGTCTTATAAAGATTAAATAGGAACACATGGGTGGCTCAGTGGTTGAGTGTCTGCCTTCAGCTCAGGATGTGATCCCAGGGTCCAGGATGGAGTCCCACATCGGGGTCCCCGTGGGGTTCCTGCTTCTCCCTCTGCCTATGTCTCTGTCTCTCTCTGTGTCTCTCATGAATAAATAAATTTTAAAAATCTTTAAAAAAAGAACTAAATAAAGTGATATGTATAAAGCGCTGTCTAATAGGGGGCATTATGCATGAGTTATTATTTACTGAATACCTAATAGGTGCCAGACACTGTGTTAGATGCTTTTGTATGATGTTTTATTTAACCTTTATAATGAACTTAGAAGGCAAGTAATATTTCCATTTTGCAGATATAGACACTGAAGCTCAAAGAAGTCAAGAAAATTACTCGTGTCCACAGTTAAGTGGCCCAAGTAAAAGGCATCCAATCCAGATATTTCTGCTCCAGCATAATATCAAACACCATTGCTGCTGCAGCTCACTTTAGCTGCTATTTCATAAACACCTACTTTATAGTCTAGACTATCACATTTTTAATCAGTTTTATTGATTAGAGAATTATGTGTCTCTCCATCATCACTTGTCTAACTCACTAAAATTAATGGACAGTATTAATTATATATTATATATATTATGTATTATATAATTATATATTATAAATGTATTTGACACCTGAAATTGAGTCCCTCTAGGAGAAAGCCCCAGTGTTACAGGTTTTGGTGTAATTGGAGGGAAAAAGAACAGCTGCTCCTTGCTTCCTTCCCTCCCTCACCAGACAGGAAGGGCCAGCAAACATACAGCTGCCTCTCAACAAAGTGACAAAGCCCAGGGCAGCCTTTTTTCCTGAGCTGGGGAGCATCTGCTAACTAAATTACCAGGCAGTCATTCTCATATGGGCTATCCTTTGGGGGCCGAAAAGCACTCAGAAATTTGGGAACAGGGCTTTCCTAGTCAAGAACATTAAAGCAGGAAGCAGCCCTTCCTGACAGGCTGCCCTGTTTAGCTTCCTGATCTAGAAGGAGAGGGAAGAAAAGGCAACAGAAAAACACTGATTAGAAACAAAACAAAACAGCAAGTGACAGTGTTAAAATAGCACATTTAAAACTTGAGTTTATAAGAAATATAGCCCTGCTTGACATTTACCCTTTTGATCCACCAAATATTGGTAAAGTCCTTTGGAAGCTTCTCTAGGTTCCTTCTGGTTGTCAAGGCATGGGAGTGGAGGGACAACAGATTTGGGGGTGTGGGGCAAAAGAGCATGTGTATTCCTGGATCCCAGAAAGGTAATATCTAGAAAACCCAGCAGAGAGGACACCAAGATGCCACCATCAGAGAGAGAGTTGCAAGGGCTTAGTGTCTGTAGGACACTTGGACTGGGCACGACTAGAGAAACGACATAGCTTATTGGTACATCCAGAGATGAGCTTGTGACCTTAATTTCATAGGTCTCTGTGACCTGACCAAAGATACTAGCTCAAACATTACTTTAACACATTCGAACTGGTTTTAAGATGGAAACAATGGATAGGCAGAAGAGACTAACTCATATTGTTGGAGAAATGCTCCTAGAAAATTTCTTTTTACACATGCCCTTTGTGAAGCAAATACAGTGCATACATATTTGGATGCATAGAACTGATTAGCTTGGGACGCCTGAGTAGCTCAGTGGTTGAGCGTCTGCCTTTGGCTCGGGGCATGATTCTGGGGTCCTGGGATTGAGTCCCACATCGGGCTCCCTGCATGGAGCCTGCTTCTCCCTCTGCCTGTGACTCTCCCTCTCTCTCTGTGTGTCTCTCATGAATAAATAGATAAAATCTTAAAAAAAAAAAAAACCTGATTAACTTTTCATGTTACAAAGATTTCCCCTTGTCACAAAATTATCTTCTTGCCTTCCCTTAAATAGCAAGCTCTTTTAAAAATATGTGCATCTTTCTAGGTACACAACTACCAATGCTCCTTGCTTTGATCCAGTGATTCTCAATTGACAATTCTCCCTTGGCTATGTGAGAATCATCTGGGCGTTTATTCAACAAAAGATTCCTGAGCCCTTCTTCAAATCTTCCGAATCAGAATCTCTGGACATGCGGCTGGGGTATTTATATTTTAAACAAGCACTCCAAGTGATTCTGATGCGCAGGTAGAGTTGAAAACCACTTCTTACACAATAAATTTCTAAAGTGTTGCATAATCAGAGCTTGGGGCCAAAAGGAAAAAGGCAAATAGACAAGCTGAGAATACCTCTTCATTTTACTTTAATTAAAAAAAAAATTTACCTAATCGAGAAATATTTGAAACATATGGAAAAGTACAAAACATAATGAGAGACACTTGTGTAGCCACCGACTCCATTTTTCATTCATTCCATTGACTTGCTTCCCTAGCAATGGTGTATGGTAAATCAACTCTCTGTTCTTGGCTCATTTCCATCATAGCACTTAAATGGCTTGAGTTTATTTCATAAATTTCTTTGCTTTATGTGACTTTTTTCAGACAGGTCCATATTTCCTACCAGATTAATGATCCAAGTGAGCAGGAAACATATCCATCTTATTTCATTCACCATTGTATTCTCAGCATCTAGCACAGTTCCTGGCACATAGTAGGTGTTATCTATTGATTAACTACCTCTTGAATGCATGAATAAGAATATGTCTACCCAAATGACTTTTATGCAAAAATGCCCACTTATAAAATAAAGATAATAATATATAGTATAGTTTGTTTTAATGTTCTTACTTGGAAAAGGACATACTCCAGAGTTCTAGAGTAGTTACAAACTATTTCTAGCTTGTTGAGTGGTTTTATCATGAAGGGTGTTGAATTTTACCAAATGCCTTTTCTGCATTGAGTTGATCACATGGATTTTTTTCTTCATTCTGTTAGTGGAGCATATTACATCAATTGATTTCTATATGTTGACCCATCCTTGCATTCCAACAAACTAAGGATCAAGGAAACTACCTCAACATAATAAAAGTCAAATTTGAAAAACCCACAATGAACATCATACTCATTGGTGGAAGACTGAAAACTTTTCCTCTAAAATCAGGAACGAAGCAAGGATATTTCCTTTTACCACTTCTATTCAACACAGTACTAGAAACTCTAGCCAGAGAAATTAGTCAAGAAAAAATAATAAAAGGCATCCAAATTGGGAAAGAAGAAATAAAATTATCTCTATTCATAGATGGTATCATCTTATGTGGATAAAACCCTAAATATTCCACAAAAAAAGTGTGTTAGAAATAATGAATTTAATTGAAATGAATTTAGCAAAGTAGCAGGACACAAAGTCAACATACAAAAATCAGTTGCATCTCTATACATGAACAATGAATAATCTGAAAAGGATTATAAAAATAATTTCATTTACCATAGCATCAAAAAATAAAATCTTAGGAATTAATTTAACCAAGAAAATAAAGGATTTGTACAGTGAAAACTACAAAACAATGATAAAAGAAATGTAAAAAGACATAAACAAATGGAGACACATCCATGATCATGGATTAAAAGACTTCATATTGTTAAAATGTCAATATTACTCAAAATAATCTACAGATTCAATGTAACTTCTATCAAAATACCAATGATGTTTTTGCAAAAATAGAAAAATGCACCCTAAAGTTCATATAGACTCTCAAAAGATCCTGAATGGGGCACCTGGGTTGTTCAGTCAGTTAAGCATCTAACTCTTAATTTTCAGCTCAGGTCATGATCTCAGGGTAGTGAGATTGAGTCTGCACTGGGCATGGATCCTGCTTAAGATTCTCTCTCCCTCTGCCCCCTTCCCCCCACTCTCTCCATCTTTCTCTCTCAAAAAAAAAAAAAAAAAAAGACCCTGAATAGCCAAAACAATCTTGAAGAAGGACAAAACTGAAAGACCCACTTCCTGACTTCAAAACTTACTATAAAGCTACAGTAATCAAAACACTGATACTGGCAGAACATATAAATAGAACATATAAATTAATGGAATAAAATAAAAAAGCAGAACAAACCTCAGATACATGGTCAAATGATTTTCAACAAGGGTGCCAAGACCATTCAATGGGAAAAAAGGTCTTTTCAACAAATGGTGGCAGGAAAACTATATATCTACATGAAAAAAATAAGGTTGAACCTTTACCTTATATCACATGCAAAAATTAACTCAAAATGGATCAAAGACCTAAATGTAAGATCTAAAACAATAAAACTCTTAGAAGAAAGCAGAGGACAAAAACTTCACCTCATTGGATTTGGCAATGATTTATTGAATATGACACTAAGGGCACAGGTAACAAAACAAAAAATAGACCAATTGAACTTCATGAAAATTAAAATTTTTGTGCATCAAGAGACACTGTCAACAGAGTAAAAAGGCAATCCACCAGAAAAAAAAAAAAAAAAAAAAGGCAATCCACTGAATTAGGAGAAAACCTTTGTAAATAATATACCTGATAAGGGATTAATACACAGAATATACAAAAAGCCAAAACTCAACAACAAAACAATAAACCCAATACAGAAATGGGCAAAGGGCTTGAATAAACATTTATCCAAAGAAAATCTATGAATGGCCAATAAGCACATAAAGAGATGCTCAATATCACTAATAATTAGTGACATGCAAATCAAAATTGTGAAATACTACCTCAAACCCATTAGGATGGGTTCTATTTAAAAAAAGAAAGAAAACAAGCATTGACAGGGATGTGGAGAAATTAGAACCCATGTGTATTGTTGGTGGGAATGTAAAATGATATAGCTACTATAGAAAACAATATGATAGTTCTCAAAAAATTAAAAATAGAATTACCACATGATCTAGCAATTCCTCTTTTGAGTATATACCCTCCAAAATTGAAAATAGGCTCATGTGTATGCTCACATTCACAGCAGTGTTATTCACAATAGCTAAAATGAGGAAGCAACCCAAGTGTTAATAGTAACAGAGGAATGGATATACAAAATGTGGTACACACATACAGTGGAATATTATTCGGCCTTAAAAGAGGGATATACAACAACGTGGATGAACCCTGAGGACATTTCATTAAGTAAAATAAGCAGTCACCAAAAAAAATACTGTAGGATTCCACTTCTAGGACATACTTATAGTAGTCAAAATCATGAAGACAGAAAGTATGATGATGGTTGCCAGAGGCTGGAGAGGGGGAGAGTGGTGAATTATTATTAAATGGCTATAGAAGTTTGAGGTATGCAAGGTGACAAGAGTTATGGGTGATGGTGATGTTTGCCCACCAATGTGAATGTATTTAGTATTACTGAAATTAAAAAATGGTTAAGGTGGTAAATCTTGTGCTATATGTATTTTACTACAATAAAAAAATTTTAACCAATTGACTGCAAATGTGAAAATTTATTTCCAGAATCTCACTTCTATTCCTTTTTATTTATTTGTTTGTTTGTTTGTTTGTTTGTTTATTATTGGAGTTCAATTTGCCAACATATAGCATAACACCCAGTGCTCATCCCATCAAGTGCCCCCCTCAGTGCCCGTCACCCAGTCACCCCCACCCCCCGCCCACCTCCCCTTCCACCACCCCCTTGTTTGTTTCCCAGAGTTAGGAGACAGAACATGAGAGACTCCTAACTCTCACTTCTATTCCAATGATTAGTATATCGATCCTATGCTGTCTTGAAGACTATAGTTTTGTAAGTTTTGAAATCAGGTAGTGTGGCTCCTCTAACTCTTTTCCAAGATTACTTTGGCTATTCCATGTCCCTTGAATTGCCATATGAATTTTAGGCTCAGCTTGCCAATATCTGCAAAAAGACAGCTAGAATTTTGAAAAGGGATTGCTTTGAACCAATAGACCAGTTTGAGGGTATTGACACAGGGCTCCATCTCAAGACCCTGAGATCATGAACTGAGCTGCAATCAAGAGTCGAAAGCTCAACTGACTGAGGCATCCAGGCATCACAAAATATATTTTTAAGTTAGCAAACTAAAAAGGTAGCAAGTCCCCCAACCCCTACCTCCAGGCTCTATCTCTTGAAGTCAGCATGGCTTTGGGCCTCTCTGAGCTGACTCTTACTTCCACCTCCTAACAGAAAAATGGTGCCTACCTCAGATTGCCAAATAATTAAGTGAAGCAATCTATGTGAAAGCACTGTGAGAGCTATAAAGTATTGTGAAAAGCAGAGGTGTCGTTAAATCTATTTCTGTAGGAAGTAATTAATTCATTCTTTCAGTTGAATTTTTTATGGAATTTGGAAACTGTACTTATAAACTGACAAGGGATTCAAAATTTGTACATTGAAACAAATATTTATGATCCCTTTCAGGCTGGTCATCTTGAGAGACTATACATTTATTTTGATATTGCTACATTTGCTTGAAATATCTCTTTCAGTTATTGTTCACATTTCTCCTTTTTTAACTTAGTAATATTTTACTTAACTGAACATACTTACCTAAATTTAATACATAATACATATTTATAAGGACCAAATTTATATATCAAAATACATCTGATTTTTTTTTAAGATTTATTTATTTATTTATTTATTTATTTATTTATTTATTTATTTATGATAGACACAGAGAGGGGGGAGAGAGAGAAAGAGGGAGAGAAAGATAGGCAGAGACACAGGAGGAGGGAGAAGCAGGCTCCATGCCAGGAGCCTGACGTGGGACTCGATACCGGGACTCCAGGATCGCGCCCTGGGCCAAAGGCAGGCGCTAAACGGCTGAGCCACCCAGGGATCCCCTACATCTGATTTTATATACTTGTTTAGAAAACAGGAAACTCTGTGATTAATGAATAAGAGCTAGAAATAATTATATAATTCCTATAATAATACAAATGTTTTCCTGATCTAACAATCTCAGTGAATTAAAGATATTGTAATTTTATATTAGCCACTCATACTTAGAATCCCATTAAAGTCAAAGATTTCATTACAATATACATCTCATTACTTGCTTATCCTCAGTGGTAACAAATCATTACAAATCACCATTTTTGAATGCAAATTTGATTGCTTGAAACGATCAGAAGTCACTGGGAGCCCAGTCTGATGGCTGGGTGAAGGCAGTGATCAGTTTGGATAATGCTTTAATTTTTCAAAACTGAAGTATTACTACTAAGTAATAATTTTCTTTAATTAATATGTCAAAATTTGTGTTTAAATGAGTTGCCCTACAAAGAAGTCCCTGGTCTGAGCAGCTTATCTACTTGTGATATGACAACTGAAAATAATAAGGTATTATTTCCAGCTATGAGTGAGAAGCATTTTTTGCTCCTCCTTTCTTACCCCAACCCCTCCTTAGAACATAGTTTTTCAATTTTGTCATTATTGACATTTGGAGCCAAGTAATGCCTTATTGTTAGGGCTATTCTGTGCACTGTGGGATGTTTAGCAGCATCCCTTATCCTTAAATCTATCCACGAGATGTCAATGCCAAAAGTACTCTAGAAGGAAAAATCGCCTCTAGTTGAAAACCACTGTCCAAGATGGTGGCCAGAGCTTTTTGTCCTACAGGTTTGGGCTTCCCTTGCTCTAAAGGATAAGCTTTTTTACTGTCAAAAGTCTAGGCCAAAAATCTTTTTTTCTTTAAATATTTTATTTATTTATTTATTTATTTATTTGAGAGAAAGACACACGCGCGCGCGCACACACACACACACACACAGAGCATGAGGTGGAGGAGAGGGCAGAAGGAGAGGGAAGCAGGTTCCCCACTGAGCAGGGGCTCGATCTCAGGATCCTGAGATCATGATGTGAGCAAAGGCAGATGCTTAACTGACTGAGTCACCCAGGTGCCCCTAGGCCAAAAATCTCAAGTTTGAACACTTCCAGGGACAGGCAGATCATTTGTATTAGTGAGGTGGACCAGATGTAAAACAATTTCAATACAGATATAAGTGCAAGAAATATTTCACTCTCTTCTTCAGCATAAGAATTAAAACAAGTGTGATTAATAATGCCATTGAGTGATCAATCCCAGCACCAAGAAGCAATATGGCTTAGTGAAGACTGTGGTGAGTGGAAGAGCTTGTGTTCCATCTAAATGGAGGCAGCCAGTGTTTAGCTCTAGCTAGTCACTGCAATGTGGGCGTATGGTCTAATGTTTCAGAACTTTGCATTTTGGAAGAAAAAAGCCAGGAGTTAAGATTTTCTTTTTGAACAAATAATCCAGTTAAGGTACAGGCAGAAGACATGAATAGAAATTTTTCCAAAGAAGACATCCAGATGGTTAACAGACACATGAAAGGATGCTCAACATCAGTCATTATCAGGGAAAGGCAAATCTAAACCACGATGGAGATACCACCACACATCTGTCAGAATGGCTAAAATTTGCAACATAGGAACCGACCGGTGTTGGCCAGGATGCAGAAAAAGTGAACCCTCTTACACAGTTGGTGGGAATGCAAACTGGTGCAGCCATTCTGGAAAACAGTATGGAGGTTCTTCAAAAAATTGAAAATAGAACTACCTTATGACCTAGCAAGTACACTACTAGGTATTTATTCAAAGGATACGAAAATACAGATTCAAAAGGGAACATAACCCTCATTATCAACAATAGCCAAACTACAGAAAGAGCCCAAGTGTCCTTCGACTGATGAATGGATAAAGAGGATGTGGTATATATTATATATGTATAATATAAATAAAATAGAATATTACTCAGCCATCAAAAAGAATGAAATCTTGCCATTTGCAATGCTGTAGATGGAGCTACAGTGTGTTGTGCTAAGCAAAATAAGTCAGAGAAAGACAAATACTATATGATTTCACTCACATGTGGAATTTAGGAAACAAAACAGATGAACCTATGGAAAGAGGGGGAAAAGAGAGAGGGAAGCAAGCAAACCATAAGAGACTCTTAACAATAAAGATTTTCTTTTTGATTGTGAAATCTTCCAAACTTTCTCACATTGTCAATTAATTCAAAACATTTAAAAACCTGGATGTGAATCTTGTGCCTGACTGCCAGCCTCAGATCTGCTACCCCAGTCAGAAGCATAGAACTGGATTGCTCTGAGGGAAGGGGATAGAAGCTGTAAGGGAAAGAAGGAGATGGTCTGGCTCCCAAAAGCACTTGACCCTTTATTCTGGAAAGGTGGGGTCTAGTCCCTCTCACATAGTATCTTAAAGGTAGTAAGTCTCTTCCAGAGTGTCTACATGATGACTGGGAACAAGACGCTTCTGTGTGGCCAAGTTTGGTGCAGATCGTACAGATTCCATTGATCACTGACCTTCAAATGGGCAAAGTCATCTTGGCTAATGAGCACCTTGATGTCAGTGATGACCAAGATGGACTCAAGACCAGAGATCTTTTTTCAACTTTCCTGGGTCCCATGAGCCTCAATGTTCTAGTATATGTCAAGAGAAAAGTGGGGACCCCTCCCCGCTCACCTCCGCCACATGACTGAGATTGGATTTCCCATGTAATCTGCTGTCATATTGTCTGTAAATTGCTTCAAAATAATTTTGCACAGACTGTGTGCATTAGATTTATTCTAAACCCTAGGGCAGTTAGCTGGCATTTGAAATATCTGAACCAGAATATAAACTCAGGGATGGTTTGTTAGCATTTGAAAGACTCTAATTAGAAATCCACATCCCCATAGTCTATGTCTCAGAACACTGGAGGCTTCTTAATTGGTAAAATGGATATCGAAAGGATTATTCATTGGAGAAGTGAATGGTGAACAGGATGTGTGGACCAGCTAGAAATCTGTACAGGCACACTTGCCCTTGCACAAACAAGGACTGAGGATCAAGTGAGCCCAGTAGTCTGTACCTACACCCTTCAATATGGCACTGGTCCTGTAATGTTTACTGGAGATCACGCAGAAGGCTAGCTGACTCTGGCCATAAAATACTGTCACATCCACCTTTGGTGAAACTTTCAAACAAGATACTCTCAAAGATCTTAAAAATCAGAAACTGGGATTTCACCCTGCAAAATAACTTCATGAGTTTTTGTAACAACTTGATATTAAAGGTATGTGTGGCCGAATCCAGCCTGAAACTCACATTCATTGTAAATAAAGTGTATGGTTATAGCTGTCATCTACCTGAACTATTGAAGACTGTGATAGCTACCCATAAGGACCAATAATTGTGAACATCCAAACTGGTTTCGGTCAGTTCACCATGCCTGCCAACCCTGGGGGATCGGTGATGAGTCCAATTTCATTTGATCTTGAAAATTTAAAGAGCATGACGCTTCCTTCTATAGTGCTAGGGAACAATGCGTAACTATTACACACTTATTCCATCAATACTACCAATGCCAACATTTGGAGGCTCTCTCTTATAATCACTGTTAGTGAAAGTCAGTCTTTCTAATTGTTACACCTGGCATGTTAGAACCACACTTTGTTGGAATTGTGTGTCTGTAGTCTCAGCAAAAGAAGCTGAGGTTCCTGCCCAGGAGAAATGGAAGGTAAGTATCACAGAGCTTCTACTGTGTTTTATTTGGTTTCCATATTTTTTTAAAATATTTTATTTATTTATTCATGAGAGACACAGAGAGAGAGAGAGAGAGAGAGACAGGCAGAGGGAGAAGCAGGCTCCATGCAGGGAGCCTGATGTGGGACTCGATCCCAAGACTCCAGGATCACGCCCTGAGCTTGAAGGCAGATGCTTAATTGCTGAGCCACCCAGGTGTCCCTGGTTTCCATATTTTGCCTTGAAATATTGTCCATTCATTTCTACTCAACCAACAAATATGAAGCACTTAATAAGGATTAGCCCTCTATTAGGGCATGTAAAGATTAACAATACGAATTAAATATAAATCCTGAAAAAACTGATTTTATACTTTGGTGAGAAAGAAAGAAGTATGTGCAAACATCAGTCAATAATGAAAACTAGAATATGACGATTTAAAAATAGAGGGATAGAGGCACCTGGATGGTTCAATCAGTTAAGTGGCAGACTCTTGATTTCAGCTCAGGTCATGATCTCAGGGTTGTGAGATTGAGCTCTGCACTGGGTGTGGAGCCTGCTTAAGATTCTCTTTCCCTCTCCCTCTGTTCCTTCCCTCCCTGAGCTCTCTTGTGCTCTCTCTTTCTCTAACAAAAACAAACAAACAAAAATAGAGGGATAAATATCATGCTGGGAGCTCTGGCTGCAGGGATAATCAGGCTGCAGAGAAGAGGATGAGGTAAGTCTTGAAGAATGAGAAGGAATTTGATAGAGAATAAGGAAGTTGTTTTGTGTCTGTGGGAAGTCCCAGAGACAGGAAAGTCCTAAATTGTACAGGGAAGAGTAGGTAAAAGGACACAGTAGGTGACAAGAACAAAGAGGAACGTGGAACCAAAGCTTAACCATATGTAGTTGTGCAGTGACACCAGGCACGGAGGCATCCTGCCATGTAGGCTGCTGGGGGGTGAGATCCCGCCCTCTGCCCACTCATCAGCTATGCAGCAACCTTCGGAAGGAAGGCATGTCTTTCCTTTCTTTTATTTTTATTATTATTGTTACTATTATTTTTACAGAGCTTTAAGTATTTTACTGTGCAAGTTGTTAAAATGGATAATTAGGTATAAAAAGGGACAAAGAGCGTCTTTTGAGGGACGCCCGGGTGGCTCAGCGGTTAAGCGCCTGCCTCTGGCCCACAGCCTGATCCTGGAGTCCCCTGATCGAGTCCCCGGATGGAGTCCCCAGTCAGGCTCCCTACATGGAGCCTGCTTCTCTCTCTGCCTGTGTCTTTCTCTCTGTGTGTCTCATGAATAAATCAAATCTTAAAAAAAAAAAAAAAAAAAAAAAAGTCCATTGATATCTCTGAGCTACATAAAAGCACAGCACACAGCATTTTTGGAGGCTGATATAGTGACATCTATCAAAAGTCTTTAAAATGTTTTTTAGAGATATCTTTTCTAACTTACACAAAGACCCCTACGAGTTAGTGGGATTTCACTCTTGAGAGTCTTGAATGTCACCCCTACCCCACCCCACAGAGTCTAGGCTTTATCCTGTAGCCAATGAGAAGCCCTTGAGGATTTTTTAAAAGGATTTAAAGGGTCCCTGAGAAATAGTGTGACTAATGAAAATAATAATAAGTTGGATATTAAGCATACTTTCATTGGGGCTCACTCTGTTTCAGGTATATTCTTGTATATTCACAAAGGCCTCTCTGAAAAGTACATTTTTCTAACATAAAGTTAATGAATCACACAACAGATGAGTTTTTTAAGAGCCTATGCCCGGTACAAATCTAAAGCCTACTCTAGACACTCAGCCTAGAAACTTACCTCCCTGGTTTTTATTACATTGGATCTCTTCAAAGATCTCTAGTGTGGTATCCAAAGGAATGTTTGGATGAAAGTGCAAAATAAAACAGAAAAACACACACATATATAATCCAAAAGTAAAAAATTCATGTTTCTCCTTTTTTCTAGACATTCTTCATTTTTCCATTTATAACTAAACTCTCTATAGACCTTCTACTAAGATAAAGCTTAAACTATAAGGCATCATTAGGTAGTTTACCCAAATCAGGGCAAGATCATGAGCAAAAATGTCAACCAACTTCCCCCATGCAAACTCTGACAGATTTCCATTTCCACGTGTCCCAGTGTTAGATAATACAGCATTGATCAAGCAGTCACTGGATCATTAGTAATCAGCAGATCCAGCCTAAAGGCGATAGGCCTCCAGGAAGCAGCAGTGTCTTTTGCCTTCCCGGGTACAAACCAAATACCCCCTTCAGGGAACACAAACAGGAATGCAAATTCCAACAAGGGACTTTTTCCTGGAGGAGGATCCGCCCCCCCCCCCCTCCTTTCCCACCTGGTTTTCTGTGATTTCTGCACAGACCAAGGCCTCCAGGTTCAAGTACAGTTGGCAGGGCATGGGGGTGGGGTGGGGGAGGCACTAAAAGGAAATATTGAATCATCCAATAGGGTTTCTCTAACCCACATACAGAAAAGAAAATTGAAGCCCAGAGAGTGACTTTTCAAGTTACTTGAGTCCTGATTTCCAGTCCACTGCTTTCCTACCACACTATTCCGCCTCATGAGTTATGTCTTGTGCTATCTTGCTTGTGCAATAGAAGAGTATAGTCATTATTTATTTTTTCAAGTATTTTCCTCTCATATGTAGGTGCTTTTTTGTTAGCATTTTTAATCACTGAAATAAATGTCACATAACGTACAGTTCATCATTTTCAAGTGTATACTTAAGTGGTTTTTTAGTATATTCGTTATGCTGTACAGCCACCACCACTTTCTAATTCCAGAACATTTTCCTCACTCCAAAAACGCTGTACCGCTTAGCAATTATTCCCCATTGGCCCCTTCCCCCAGGCTCTGGCAACCATTAACCTGCTTCTTGTTTCTATGAATTTGCTTCTTCTGGGCATTTTATATCAATGGACTCATATGATACGCAGCCTTCTAAGTCTGGCTCTTTTGATTTAGCAGTGTTTTCAAGGTTCATCCACAGTATAGCATGTGTCAGGACTTTGTTCCTTTCTATGGCTACATAGATGGGCTTTACAAAGTGGGTCCTAGACTGACAGATAAGTAAAAGTCTTTTCCTTTGAAGATTTTTCTTGGAGTTAGCACTGATGTATCTGACCTGAGAAGCACGCAGCCATTTTCTAGAAGGCAATTTCATTATGTACAACTCATCATGTGGATGCAACTTTCTCCTTCTCCTTATGTATGTGCACATACCCTCTTTCCGTTTTTCAGCCTCAGAGGCTCCGTAACGGGGCCATGCTCTCAGACCCAGCCAGGGTATTATCACCACCTTGTCCAGTCTTGAGCAATAATGTAACTCAGAGATGGAATCAGGCAAGTGGCTGTCTTGTTATTAATTCCTTTGCTTAAATATAAGCTATCACACAGGAGGAATTCTGTTAGACATTCTGCTAATTGCAACTGAACTTAGCCCAGCATTACTAAGCCCACTCTTCTCAGGGACAGTTCACTTGTTCCCTTAGCAGCATACCCTGACACATATCCAGCTCAAGATCAGAGTTAAACCAGATCCATTTAAGCTACAGCTAAATATAATTCACTGTGCTGTTTCAGAGCTTAGCAGGAGAAGGGGGGCGGTGGTTAGGTGGAGAGGATGGGCTACTATTGCTCTTTTGTTGCAGGAAGTTGCTGTGCTTTCCTTGTATTATAAAATAATCTCCAAACGTGAAGGTTCTGTAACTGAGAAAGCAGTGGTCCCTTTGGAGCCATCATCGATGTATTTATCATCCACTAGAGTCTAAAAGGGGAAAATGGCTTTATTTTTTAAAGCCCAGATATCTTTTAACAGGTTATATTGGACATTCCAAGTGGTTGCATTTTGTGATTTTTCTTTTTTATGTTTGTTGCTTTCTAAAAATTCTCTTGCTAGCTGATTTTTAAAGTTCTTCCTTGGAATAGATTAAATGCTCAGAAACAAGGAGGTTTTTCCTCATCCAAATTCATGGATTATTTGGCATGTTTTCTTAGAGTTTAGATGGGGAAGAAAGAGATGAGCTAATGGTAGTCACTATGTGATAGCAAGACACAATGATAGGAAGAATTTAGCATCATCCTTCTCTAAAACATGAAATTCTACTGGTGATTCTTATATAAACATGGATTAAGAAAAGCATGTCATGTAGCATTATTTGACTTCAAGAATTCATTGTCAGGAGATCAAAAAGGCATGAGCACTCCAGGCCACCCACTCTGCTAGCACATTTGACTGACACTTCGAAATGCTTTTCCTTTCTCTCATTAACCACTCAATTTCTCAGCCTCCTCTGTATCTAGGAAAGGCCATGTGACAAAGTTACACAGTGGGGAAGCTTTTGTTTTTCCAATGAGAGTGGTAAATGTTGCCACCGTGGAATCGCTTCTCCCTTTTGTTCTTTGAAAGTGGGGTGATACTGGAGATTCAGCAGCCTTTTTGGGCAATCATCTTGCTATAATTAAGGAAAGGTCAAGAGAATTACTGAGATGTTAGCCCTGATATCACATCAACACTGCCTACTTCTAGCCTTCAAATTGCTTAAGAACTATAAGCCCCTAAAAAAACAAACAAACAAACAAACAAAAACCTATAAGCCCCTAATTGTTGAAGTCATTTTTAGTATGATTTTCGCTCCTTGAATGCACTGCTCACATAAACAATTTATGGAGAGAATGTTATTACATACCTGTCTTTTGCCTTACTAATGTTTAAGAGTAAACATCACTTTTACCTTAATATTCACCCTTTTTCTCTGTCCTTTGTATTTCAGTATTGTCTACAGTCTGTTTTTATTATTTTATTCCGTTTCACTCATTTTCACAGAAACTTAATAGAGGCATAAGTTTTAAATTGAGGAAGGGAGGACGGGAAGATTTACAAAATACATTTTGAAAGACATATATCCATAAGTAAGTTTCATTTTCACAATCTAATGTGTGTTGCTCCATTGAGATACAAATGTTTTCTGGGGCAGTTGCAACCAACACATGGTAGAACTAGTTGATGTGGGAAAATGACAAAGGGAAACTGTGACCATGGCTGTGACTATGAAGCTGTCTGACCATAGGTCTATTTGTGCATGAAGACAATTCTTTTAGAAACCCATAACCTTTTGCAACCTCAAATGCCAAAAGCAGAGTGTGAAATAACCAGTGTAGAGGAATAATGGGGGTTTATGATTGATATTGACTACAGTAATAGGTTTAAGAATTGTAAAGACATTTATATTTTTTAGAAGAAAAAAATCTCTACTTTTAATCATTTTCAAATTCATCCCTTGAATGGATGCCTGTGGTCTGTTTAGGAGAGCCTGGGTGGCTAGCCTATTGTTTTGTCTGTTAAGGATATTGTCCATTGAATCATATGGCTTCCTGTGTATTAGGACCTTTGGGAAAATTTTCTGTCTGATTATAGAACCAAGAATTTTTAGAGGTAAGCAACAAGTTTGTTTTTATCCCATGAATATTATGATTCATTTAATTGTCATTGAACTGCTGATTTTTGTTTTATTGGGTGCTTTAAAAAAAAAAAAGGTGGGACGCCTGGGTGGCTCAGTGGTTGAGCGTCTGCCTTTGGCTCAGGGCATGATCCCAGAGTCCCAGGATTGAGTTTCACATCAGGCTCCCTGCATAGAGCCTGCTTCTCCCTCTGCCTATGTCTCTGCCTCTCTCTGTGTGTCTCATGAATAAATAAATAAAATCATTAAAAAATAAATAAAAATAAAAGTTATCCAAAAAGGTACACAAGTCTCACAACTTTAGTTCCTATTAGCAAAGAATGAGCTAATCAGGCCAGATTTTCATGAAACAGCCAAGACTGACTCTGACCAATAATGGACCCAATCCCTCCATTTGACGTTTCCCAGCACAGACTCAGGATATGAAGTATTAACTAACATTATGTGAATTTTCAACAATTTATTTATTGCTATTACCAACCTTAAGGATTCTCATTATAATCACAGTAAATAGAGATAAGTGGGCATTGTAATTAAGAGAACAAACAATTCCAAAAATATATAATTGCTTTCACATCACCATTGAAGTCTAGTTTTCACTCACATTGAGTCTGAAATGCATGTTCCTGATCAGCACAGAATTCTTCTCTACCCCAGACTCCTTCCAACTTATAACTCCACTACCTTGACCATGTAGCTTCCAAAATTGCCCTGCTGCTCTGCCGTCAAGCCTGCAGAAGAGGAAAGATCATGAGGATGGAGGTTGATGGGCCAGGCCACTCATGTTTCACTGGCCAAAAGTCAGCGCCATGGCCATACCTACATGCCAGGGAAGCTGTGAAAGGCAATGTAGCTCTGTGTCCAGGAAGAAGAGCAAACAGGGTAGACGAAGCCCAAGCCGGTCTCTGCCACAATGAAAATGATGATAAAATCAAAGGCACAGAGAGTTCTATAATCTGAAGGGGGATAGAAAATTCAATTAACTCTAATCACTTGGTGAGAAGATAGGCTAACACCCCAAGGGGGACTGTAGAATTCTATCTACCCAAATCATGTGTTAAAAAGTGAAAGAGGCTATGATAAAAATAAGATAAGGGTGAAATTTGAAAGATACTCTGAGGACACATGGACACGTTCCTTCTCTGGTGACACGGCAGGCAGAACCAATCCAACTATAAAAAAGCGGCTCAGTGTGTTAACCCGTTGTTCAGGTAGACTTCTCCTGGAAAAGCTCCCAGGTTCATATACCTTGCTGATAATCAGTATTGTAGTTCCAAATAACTCCAGCCTGCCCAGAATGCTTCCCCGCTCCTTTTGGCTGATGAAAGTGACTTTGCTTCTCTTGAGAAGATGCAGAAAAAGTGTGCAGATAGTGAAGCCAATCAAACTCATAGTATGATTACTCTCATGTTAAGTTTAAGGAGTGAATTTTATAACCATTGCAAACATCAGTTTGTTTGTTATTTAGGGAGTTTGAAATGTTTAAGAGACTCTAACAATTTACCCTTATGGTTTTATTTTCAAAAGATAAATTGGTACTCAATTTGTGATTTTTTTCATTTGAAAATTGTAAATAATTGAATATGTTTGTGCAAAATGTATGTTTAAGGGAACCCCAATTAACCACATGTATAAATTAGTTTTATCAGATTCGTAAAAGTTAATTGAGATGTAGGAAGATTTTACTTTCTAGGTTTGTGTTGCCCGCAGGCATGTGATATGTCTCAGAATATCAAATATATTAAGTTTGTAAGGGTAGTCAAAAACATTTCAGGAAACTTAATTACATGACCAACTGTTTGAGGAAGCTTAATCTTTTTAAATTTATAAGCTAATTGAGGGGCAGCCTGGGTGACTCAGTGGCTTAGCACTTGCCTTCAGCCCACGGCATGATCCTGGAGACCCAGGATGGAGTCCCACATTGGGCTCTTTGCATGGAGCCTGCTTCTCCCTCTGCCTGTGTCTCTGCCTCTTTCTCTGTGTCTCTCATGAATAAATAAAATATTTTTAAAATAATAAAATAAAATAATAAATTTATAAGCTAATTGAATACTAATCAACAAGCAATTATTTTTACATAAAATGTCTATATTTACTAATAGAATAAATTTATAAATTTATAGATTAGATTTATAGGCTAATTTTGAAGACTTAAGGTAAACTGAAATATCCAACTTTAACAAACTGAATATTAATTAATTAGAATAGATATAAGTAGTTCATTTTACTCACAAATCTCTCACAAATATTCAACCGATAGGAGTAAGAAAGAAGAGAAAGACAGAGGGAGTGGTGGGCATTTAATAAAACACAGGGTCAAAAACACTTAAATTCATCTCTTTCAAAATGTGGTATGAGGCTAGAAATTGGTCCATGGTATTTCCAGCACAAACAAAACAAAACAAACAAGCCAAAATATGATCTCTACACATCACAGTACCACAACTTGGAAATCAAAAAGGTACAACAGGTTGCTATATTATATATACATTATATTTTTACGAAGTCAGCTACATGAGCTTAGTTATGACAAAAGAAGTTTTGTCTCAGTCCTTAGGGTCTCCTAAAGATTACAGGAATTTTCAAGAGCCATGTTGCCTTACAGATTAACTGTAGATTCTAGAGAAGTCAGGCAATATCCTGCCCAGATGACCACCTGACCTGAGCCTCCTTGCTGGTGCTGCCTTTTGTCCATCAAAGGGAAGTGGTTCAGCTGAGCCTCCATAGGGAACACTAGAGAGGCTGAGGTGGGGAGAATAGGGAGAAAACTGGGAGGGTCTAGAGACCTGAAGGTTGAGCTCTATTGAGGCTTATGTAGGGTGCCAGGAGAATAGGGGCCATTCTAGGAATTCTGACCAGAGCAGGGGCCGGTCCTGGCCCCAGGGAATGGGTCTGACCAGCATTCAAGATGGCCTTTGTGTTGACAGAGTAACTCTGGAAGCAAGTAAGAGGACAAAGGAGGGTCTTGTGGCAGTGGCTACAACTGCAATGGAAAGATCTGGCCACATGGCACTGAGATTTAGAGCAGAACAGAGACTAAATATAACCAACACTCCCACCAGCCAAGGGACAGGAGAAGGTTAGGAGAGGCCTACAGGGAAGTAGAGGCTCTTAAAGAACAGATGAAATAGACTGTTGGTGTCCTGATGCCTTAACATCTGTACTAATAATTATCATCTTAACTGAACCAGATGAGGCAGGAAGGGAGCTGCATATGTGAAGTTCTGAGGGGTGGGCATGAAAGCGTTGTGCTGTGCAAAGCTCAGGTAGATGGTGTGGGAAAGGAAGAGGCCAAGAAATGGAGCTGTATTAACCACATCCCAGGACTCTAACCTCTACATGACAGTAATGCCCCTTAAGCTCTGACAACAACAACAAAAAATGTCTGCAGACCTAGCCAAATGTCCCCCCAGGGAACAAAATCACCTTTATCTAAGAACCATTGTTCTAGGATGTAAGCTCCATGAAAACTAGAACTTTTCCTTCTGCATTCCCAGCACCCACAAGTGGCACTAGTCAGAATTTGTTAAATGAATGAATGGCTTATAGGTAGTGTCATAGCAGTAGAAATGTAGTGATGATATGACAATAAAATTCCCAAACCTTCCTGGATGAAAACAGGTGAAAACTGATTCACATAAGAGAGAGTCAAAAGAGATTTATCCCAATAAAGAAAGAAGTAATGGTGATATGTTAAATGGGATATTATTCAGCCTTAAAAAAGAAAGCAATCCTGTCATATATGACAACATGAACGTTCCTTGAGGACATTATGTGAAGTGAAATGAACCAGTCACAGAAGGACAAATACTGCATGATTCCGCTTATATGAGGTGCCTAACATAGTCATACAGAAGCAGTGAATAGAATGGTTGTGAGTGCTGGGGGAATAGGGAAGGACAGTTGCTCTTCAACAGTTATATTAAGTTGTAGTTATGCTAGATGAATAAATTCTACAGATCTCTTGTGCAACATAGGGTCTATAGCTAACAATCCTGTGTTGTACACTTAAAAATTTGTTAGGAGGATAGGTCTCAGGGCACCTGGGTGGCTCAGTTGGTTGAGTGTCCAACTTCTGGTCGAGGCTCAGGTCTTGAGCTCACCATTGAAAGTTCAAATCCCCACTCTTGGGCTCCACGCTTGGTGTGGAGCCTACTTAAAAATAAAAAAATAAAAGAGGAGTATAGATCTCATATTAAGTGTTCTTACCACAGTTTAAGAAAGAGAAAGAATGGTTTATTATACTTAAATTTAAAATTTTTCTAGTTGGTATATTGGCTTATTTCCTCATGTTAATAATGAATTTATGTTTACCATTTTAAATGTATTTTTAATACATTTAAATACAAATGTATTATTTTCTCTGGAATTCTTAACATTCCCAACAGAAACCCACTTCTGTTTTTTGTTTTGTTTTGTTTTGTTTAAAGATTTTATTTATTTATTCATGAGAGACACAGAGAGAGAAGCAGAGAAACAGGCAGAGGCAAAAGCAGGCTTCTTGTGGGGAGCCCAATGCGGAACTCGGTCCCAGGACCTGGGGATCATGACCTAAGCTGAAGGCAGATGCTCAACCACTGAGCCACCCAGGTGCCCCCTACTCACTTCTGTTTTAACCAGAGTCCATTTTATTACTTAGGTGAGCATACCACTAATCATCTAGTGATAGCAACAAGACACAGAAGTCATAGGGTGAAAGAGGAGAGCGCAAAGCACTTTTAACATTTTCCCCAAAATACCATGCAATAGCAATACCTCAAAGGAAAATCTGGTTGAACTTGTGGAGTGGGTAAGATGTGGGCAGATCCTGAGAGGCCAAGCCAAGGAGTTGTTTTAAGGTTTGGAGTATCGGAGAGCCATGAGCTACATGTTGAGCACAGTGACATGTTGTCCCCAATGCCGGCAGAGGATTCTTCAGGCATTGGTGGGCAAGACAGACTGGAGAGAGGGAGAGATGCCTTTGAATGGGCTACAATGTCAAATGAACAAAGGGAGTTGGCTTTTGGAGCTCAGAGCCCAAGTAACACAGTGTGGAAAAGACTGTAAACCTTTACTTCTGTCAATCGAGGACGAAGTTTTCTTATGGCTCATGCTACTTATTTACAATTTTCTGGATTTAAGACTGTAATGATCACCATGGATTTATTTTCCTTTTAAAAAGAAACTCTGGGAGAGAGTCATGAAGACCTGGACAAATCAGTGCTCTCACTGCTTTGCTTGGCCTTGGCCATTAAGTCCAATCCAGTGTTATTTGAAGACAAAGGGATTATTTTGTCTCAAGGGTAATCAACTTTAAGATAAGATTCTAGGATGGAATCTTCATTTTAAAAATTCTTTGTTTTAAGATCTGGAGAATAATTTTTAACTATTATGAAATTACAACCTCTTAACCTTGCCTTTTTTCTTTTCTTTCTTTTCTTTTTTCTTTTTTTTTTTTTTACGACATTATGGCACAGAAAGCCAATGAAACCCCAATACCCGTTCTTATCTCCCTCAGTGACAGACTCCCTGGTTTTTCAGCTGGGAATATCTAGTGTCCTTGCTAGATGCTGCCCTGTTGCTAAATTCTGACTACTGAGATGGGGACATGAATTTTCCAGGATTTTTCCTTAAAAGATACTCAGGGTCTGCTCTTTTCCTTTGACGCTTCCTCCATCTTGCTCCTGGGACCCAGATGTGGACCCATATGTGGCCAGCCTGGGTAATGAGGAGGCCAGCCACCCCTAGCGATGGCAGAGCAGGGAGCCAAAGGGGTCTGGGGATTTAGAGACTTCACAGAGCTGTCATACTACCGGCCTGCCTAATTGGACCACATGAGACAGAAATAATCTCATATTTTGTGTGAGTCTTTCTTTGAAGAGTTTTCTGTTATTGGCAGTCAAAACTAATCCTCAGCAATATGAAAAATAAAATTCTGTTCTCCTTTCAATCACCTCTTAAAAATATTTTAAAATTTCTCTCCTTCATTTTTTCTTCCCTATGGTTTGTCCCACGTGTAGCTGATAAATGTCCTCTTAAAGAGATTGCCAGCCTTGTCTCCCTCCACTCCGTCTGCTTGGCTCAAATGGCCCCTGTTCTCCTGAGATGTTTATCCCCATCTCTGCCTGTCATGTGCTCTGTATCATTCAAGGCCTATCTCAAGCATTACCTTTCCTAAGCAGGTTTTCCTCTTTTTTTTCAACAGGATGGGATCCCTGTCTCTATGCCGCATCCACAGCACTGTGTATTTCTCTCATCAGGCAACTATACTCTGTGATGCCTTCTTGTTATTCTATCTTTTATCCCCATCCTAGAGAGCAAGTACTGTGAAAACAGAAACGATGTTTATTCATCTGGGCAATCTCTATTGCCGCTAGCATAACTCTTGTTTAGGAAGGATGCTTGATAGTTATTTGTGCAATTGAATGGCCGAGGCTTCTTGGCATAGAAAGAAACCAACAGGAATTCATTGCTGATCCATTTGTTTTAGATTTTATTGTTCAGTCTCTCCTATCTTCTACTTCATCATGAAACAGAGCCCTTTGCAGTGGGGAGAATAATTAGATACGGTCTTGCATAATTAGTTGTCATCATCTAATAAACTGTAGCCCCTTGATATCAAGAATCATGTTCTAAGCCCACTTTCTATTTCCTCTTTTATGCCTCCCCACCCTGCCTAAGAGTTCTGAGCTCATTGTCACACTCACTGAATTATTTAAAATACTTGTTGAAGTAATGAATAAATGAAGTCAAATTACTTCTTCCTTGACATTGATAACATTTTCTTTTCCCAAATCTTTCTTTTTTTCTTTTCCCTTTTCAGGGCCTGCCACTCGCTCTGACCTTCCCAGCTTTCTTCTAGGCTGCCCAAATATTATTCTTCGAAGATCATTTCCAGCTCTCCCCAGAGCTCCCAGAAGTCCACCAACCAAAGGTAGGAAATAATATAACTTTTTTAGTCTCCAAATAATGAAAAGATGGTACCATACCAAAGAGCTTGAAGTACCAACATTTTTAAGGGGCATGATCATAACTTAGACAGGCTTTTAAGAAATATGCATGGATATGTTTAAATCAAAAATTGCTATGATGCCAACAGGTATGATGCTATGTGGTCAACACTTCAATATAAATAATGTTTTTAGAGTCAATCAAGATGTGTTCTTGTTTGGTTTTGTATGAGTATATCCTACCACTTTCCAAATTGGAATTAAAGTAGATTAAGATCTGTTCATTTTCTGATTTGGAGCTTGCAGGGCATTCCCAGAGGACACGGGATTGGGAACCATGCTCAGAACAGCACCATCAACAGAAAGGTCTATCACCAATAGATGCCCCATGGGTACTGCTAAGTAGAAGGATTTCTTTCCTAAAGACCACACCCTTTTCTAACATAGCTTTCTCCATCTACCTTCCCTGGGATCTCTCTTCATTGGTGTCCTCTATGATTAACATATTCAGTGGGTGAGCATCCCCAGAAGTACACAATCTCATTACTTAAATAACTTTGATAGAGCTTTTAACAGTTTAAATTTTATAGCTGATACTAGATTTATTTCTTAATCACATTCTTCCAGGTCAACCAAGAGTCCTTTGCTTCATGGATTTCATCTCTGCAGGCTTTATGATCCTCCTCTCTGGGTGTATGGGTTAAGTCCACAGATTCACACTTTATATGGCCTTGGGTATTTTAGGTGGTGATCCTTCACCAATATCCTGCTCACAAAAATTTCCCAAAACTCACTTGCCCCTTTTGTGAACATGCCTCTAGTCAGCTGCTCTAATCTGTTCTTCCTCTACTTCTATTCAGACAGGTCCCAAAGGCCACTTCCAGCAGTCATTCAACCTGCATCAAGTCACAGTGCTGTCAGCTTTCCTCATTTCCAAAGGTCTGTACAGTTTAACAGATCTTTATGGACAGACTCTCTCATGCCAAGCCTTTCTAGGTTATGGGGGTATAAAGATTAAGGCATGGTTCCTGCTCTGGAGAGGACGAGCTTATAGCTTCCCCTTTGCTTTTCATATATCTTGCACTCCTCCAATCATCATCAGTCCATGTGAATAAACATTTTCTGGGAATTGCTACATTTTTCAGGGATGGGAGTGATACCACATGGCCCTATCCATCAAGCAGGCAAAAGATGTTCAGATGAATGTCCATCAGGGGAGAGAACATATTTCTCTCATTCCCTCTCCCCTTACTGTGACAATTTTGTGTCTAGAATGGCCAAAATTGACTTTTCCTGAAGCTGCAGGAGATATCTGGGAGGGAGGGACTCTTGTTGCTTTGAAACAAAATGAAACTGAGATCTGGGGCAGTCGAACCACTTATTGGTTGGCTCCTATTATTTTAAACCTAAGAGGGTTGTCTAGGTATCTTACAAACAAATCTGGTAAGTAAAGATGGTGCCTCATCAGAAATCAAGAGTGGTGGAATAAAGTACACCAGCCGTCCCAAGGAAATCTTGGAAGGGAGGGTGGGAAAGAAACTATGAAAACACAGGTCTATGAAAGGTTGTATTTCCTTTCCTCCCCTCTCCCTTCCCCTGATGGACTTTGCTCCTTATCTTGGACCTGGAGGAAGTGTCTGTAACTCTTCTCTGGAGAGGGGGAATCCCACCCTGGGAGTCTGTGTTACTATTTCTCTAGCCAAATAGCCAAGCTCTCCCCGCCTCGACTGCAGACTCTCACTAAAGGGATCATCTTTCTGGTTAATCTTCTGCCATTAACACCCACTAGATCACATGTCTTCCCTATTAATCCAATTTTGGGACTTAATTGTATTATAAAAATGTGTTTCTTCTTTCTGATTTTGAGTTACATTACAAAACCTTCTTCTATGAAGTTAACCTGACTGGCCGCATGATGGATCCCTTCTTCCTGGCCTCCCCCAATCAATGACATAAGCATAGTGGGTGGGGGGTGGGAGCATCCAGGACAGCCCCCTCAAATGAAAACTTATAGGAAAGGGTGAAACTTATAGGAAAAATTACTACTGGAGATTTTTGAGATTTCTTGAAGTTTTGTTACCTCTCCGGGGGGGGGGGGGAGGTGTAGGAGGGGGGACTCTATTTCCACTTAGCAGTAAAAAAAAAACCCTTAAAAACCTAAGGTAGATAGTGTGCTTGTCTCGGGAATAGTAGAAACTGAAACAGAGGTGGGATGCAGTTTCTGTGCTACCTCAAAATCAGTCTAGGCCAAGAGAGGGGCTCAAGGTGAAGAGTCCCTGGGAGCCTGGAAAGAAGAGGTAAGCAGGAGAAATGTTTGGGACTTGTGTTATCAGTAAGGATGGAAGGGCTGAGAAAGGACCCTGCCTGGGCCTGGGGAGTGAGGGTTTTCACCTGAAGAAAGGCCCAGCTCCCCAATACTTCTGTGACTTTGTAGATGGTCTTTGACATTTCTGTACCTTTGTAGATGAAATGAATGAGAGTCCAGGCACTCTGAACAAAGATTTCATGACTTTGGGGCTTTTCCCTGGGAGCACCACTGTGTTTCACACCAGAAGTCCAAGATTCAAGTCCTGGCTCCTGAGACCCCTGGCTGGGAGATCATGGATCTGTCTCTTATGCTCTCTGGGTTCTTGGTTTCTCCATCTGTGAGAAAAAAAAAAATTCTACCTGCCTACCTCTTGGTCAGCAGATATCTGAAGAGCGCCATTATACTCCAGGTACCAAGCTCGATACTGGGATCCAGTGAGTGAGACAGTATGGTCCCTGCTCTCTTGTAGCTTACATTCTACTTTGAAACTGGCTGTGAACAAGTAACTACAGGTGTGATGGTGTCACAGTTGAAAAGTTCCTGGACTTAAGGATGTGTTCAACAGGGTACTTAGCCTAGATGGGGAGGGCAGGGAAGAATTCCTTGATCAAGCAACCTGAGCTGAGATGCAAAGGATAAGTAGAAGTTAGAGCAGTGATGTGGGAAAGTGAGAGCTGGTTGTGGGAAAGGAACAATGGTGGAAAGATTTAGGAGGGAAGAAGAAGGTGGCATATTGAACAACAACAAAAGCGGACAGAGTGATAGGGAGTGCAGAACCACGTGAGGAAGGTAGAACGCACTGTGCTCAGCTCATGGTCCACAGTAGATTAATTCTAAGGAAGATAAAATGAATAATAAAGTGTTAACATTTCTTGGGCCAGATGCCATGGTCATCACTTCCCATGCATCATCTCATTTATTTCTCCCAATACCCACAAGGTCACATGATTATTAAAGAGAGGAGCGAGAACACAAACTCAGGCAGCCTGCCCCAGCCCCCTCACGCTATAAATGTGCTTTATATAAAAGTTCTGTGCAGACACAAAGGCAGCTTGCCATTGTCACATATGGACAGCTAAGACCCAGAAGGAATCATTTCTCCCCAAATTTCTTTTGGATATTCCTATTTTTATGGGAGGTGTCTCCCAAGGCTACAGAGAATGTGAAAAATGAAATCAGCTTCTTTTTAAAGAAACTCATGAGGAACAAATGACTCTTGGTCTGGCTGTTCCTCTCTCTGGTCAACATCCTGGCAGGAAACTTCCAACGTTGCCTGTAACAAGCACAAGAGACTAGAGAAGGAAGGAGTGTTTTCCCTTGCCTGTAATTTGGTTTCCTGTTTTCCTTTCCATTATTTGCATAGATAACTTTTTAAATGCTCTTAGGAGAAGTGTGGTTTGTCGTTTTTTTTTGTTTTGTTTTGTTTTGTTTTTTTAATCTTTGCCATGAGACAAGATTTATATGGGTGAGTGATCAGCCACAGGAATTGCACAGGATTGGCTTGAGTTGCCTGGACATAAACTCTGCTTCCGCCTCCCTGGGCCCTGTTCTGTGCCCCTTCTCCCACTCACCTGGAAACATCCACTCCTTCCTTTGTGCTCCCACTCTGGCCCCACAGTCTGCTGTGGCACTTTGGCAAGCTTATTTGCTTATGTGCCTGCTACCCTTACTAGACTCAGCTCCTTGGAAGCCAGAACTGTCTGATTCATCTGTTCATCTCCATGCTCACTTACATGGTGCCTGGTCCATACTGGCCATGCAATACGGGTCTAGAGACTGATTGAGTGAACAATGATATCAGCATCAATTGAGTACCTGCTCTGTGATAAGCACTATGTCAGTGGCTTGTAGGCATCATCTCATTAAAGTCATAGAAGCCTGATAGGCAGTTACTCTCTTATTCCTCGTTTTTCAGATAAGGAAACTGAGGCACAGGGTGGCTAAGTAAATCACACACGTAGTGAACCCCTGAGCCAGGAGTCCATCTCAAGTGTTCTTTCCCTTTAATACTCTGCCTCCTTCCTTAAAGTGGCAGGTAGAAGTCAGCAGCTCAGAGGGCTTGTTGTTCCTCACAGGTATTGACCAATTTGGAAAAGCTCTTACTCAGCATGGTAAGGCTTGTTTTGGGGCAGCTGTAGCAGGGTAAGGAATAGAAAGTTATGGGAATAGAAAGTACCCTCGTTTTCTGCACTCTTTCCTAAAAGAGCCAGCATGGAGTGGGGGTGGGGGGGTGGGGGAAGCTATGGGTCAGGCAGGCCACAGTTCAAATCCTGGTTTTGTCACATTCCAGCTATGTGACTCTGGCAAGGTGTTCATCAGCTTGGTATCTCTGATAGAGGGACAATCTCAGCTACTGCACAGGTGAGTGAAGGGGAAGTCAGAAATGTCTGGTAGAGGGCCCAGCACCCGGGGTGGCTGCTTTTCCCGTGAAGATGCCCCTGAGGAGAGATGCTCCAGCATCAATGGCCCTACCGCCCCTCATCCTCTGGCGTTAGCAGACACAAGGCAGCAGACAAAGTCCTGTCCCTCTACCCGGAGCACCCTCCCCCTTACCCCATCCGGATGACACTGTCCATTGTGTCCCCCACCCCACCCCAGCTGCCGCACCGGGCACCTTCCCTTATGTCCTGGAACCCTGGAACCCTGCCTTTGGGCTTGTTGCTGTTTGTTGTGTGGCTGTTGGTGGGTTGGCTGCAGGCTGCATTCATCTCCCCGTTTTCATCTCTCCCACAAAATAAGAATGGTACTTACATTGTTACATAGTTGAAAAAATTTTCCTAAAGAATACTATTTCATGACAAATGAAAAGTATATTCAATTCAAACTTTGTTACTTTGTTGTCCATAAATAGTTTTACTGAAAGACAGCCCAAAAAAAAAAAAAAAAAAAATAGGAAGACGGTCCTGCTCACTCATTTACATATTATCTACAGCTGCTTTCCTGTTCCAAGACAGAGTTGAGTAGTCACAACAAAGGCTGTATGGTCTGCACAGCCTAAAATATTTCCTATCTGGCCCTTTACAGGAAAAGTTCACCCATCCCCAATCTAAACAAATAACCACGGAAGATTCCTCACTCAGAAATACCCAACCAAACCTCTTCCCTTTCCCCCTCCTCCACCCATCCCCAGATAGGGCCTCAAGTCATAAATTCTATTGGATTAACAAGCTGCAAATACTCCCTGAGAACTTTACACGGGCACACCACACTTCACACTTTTATTTTATTTGACTTAATCGCTCCTTAGTACAGAGGAAGGAGAAGGTAAAAGGAGATGAGGAGGAGAAAAGCAAGGAGCAAGAGAAAAGAAGGAAGGAAACAGTGAGAAGGATATGCAAAGTCAGGGATCCCTGGGTGGCTCAGCGGTTTGGCGCCTGCCTTCAGCCCAGGGTGTGATCCTGGAGACCCAGGATGGAGTCCCGCATCAGGCTCCCTGCAGGGAGCCTGCTTCTCCCTCTGCCTGTGTCTCTGCCTCTCTGTGTGTCTCTCATGAATAAATAAATAAAATCTTAAAAAAAAAAGGATATGCAAAGTCATAAATAGATTTCTTCCAAATAAGCAAATCCATTAAAAGTCAGAAAGAGATTTAATGGAAATGTATGTTTCCCTGTTTCCCCCACAAAAGACACAGTCATACTATGTCTTCTTCAAGAAAGCCTAACAGTTTTGACAAGAAGGCAACAAGAGCTAATGACACAAGTTAGAGAAGAGAATTGTTAACCAGGCAACTGTTGTTGACATACTTAGTATTTACTCAAATTAGAAACTGACCAGTTGACAGAGATGAGCTCAAAACTCTTGGCAAAATGTGGCTGTCCTAGCAAATAAGTGGAGAAGTCAGAACTACCTAAAATAAATCACTGGATCCCTGAAAAAGAAAGAAACAGCAATTTTAGCACTAAAACCTTAATGTTGAAAGACTGTAGTAGTGAACTTGGAAAGTGCTGGGGAGAACAAGACATGGACATTATTTTGAAAAATCAAAAAGCTAGCACATTCACTTGATTCACATTAAGTCTTATTTTCTAGATAGAAAGAAAAGCCCCAGTGATGGTAAATACCAGAGAAGATCTGCTTTTATCCTCGGTGCCTAGGGAACTCATAGCAAGATTTCTGAGCACAGGAATAGGGATTGTTAAAATACCAGAATAAGCCTAGCAAAGCATTTTCTCCATTGTAACACAAAGACCAGAGATGAAGACCACAAGAGCACAAGTATTCGCCAAAGTCAAGTCCCACGGGGCTTTATTTCTTTCTGAGTGTGCACTTGATACAGAGGGAGAGATTTAATCTAAACAGGACTCACAGAGGGCTGTGAAAAGCTGAAAATTTTCATTTCCTCACCTCCGAGGCACTTAGTAGTAACAAAAGAAGATAAAAAGGAGAAAGCAGAAAAGCAAAAAGCAAAGCAGTACAAGCAAAAAGAAGAGGAAAACATTTGTCATGCTGTCTGCACTCTGAGCACTTAAGCATTTGCTTGGACTCCTGGCTCGCCCACGTCCAGCAGTCCACATTCCCAGTTTGGGGGAGTTAGTGCACAGGTTTATGTCAAACTGTAAAAGGCAACCCCCCCACCCCCAATGCATTGCCACCAATTAGATAGCAAGACAGATCAGGGAAAAATTAAATAATTCCAATCAGTACACCTCAAAACAGTCAAGGTCATGAAAAGTAAGGCTGGTTTGAGAAGCTGGCACAGCCAAGAGGAGCCTAAGAAAACATGGTAGCTGCATGTAACAGTGCAGAGGATCAAAGGGAAAACTAAATGGGAATAAATCAGAAAAGGAGACAAACCACGAAGAGACTTAATTCTAGGAAACAAACTGAGGGTCGCTGGAGGGATGGTTAGTGGGGGGATAGGGTAAGTGGGTGACGGTCATTAAGGAGGGCACTTGATGTGATGAGCACTGGGTGTTATATATGACTGGTGAATTACTGATCTCTGTATCTGAAACTAATGATGTACTATATGTTGGCTAGTTGAATTTAAATTAAAAAAAAAAAAAAGTTATGTGCTACTTGGATGGGCTCCTGGAACAGGAAAAGGATATTAGGTAAAAAAAAAAAAAAAAAAAAAAAAAAAATATATATATATATATATATATATATATATATAGGAACTTGAATAGACTATGAACTTTGATGAATAGTAATGTTTCAATATTGACTTATGAACTGTGAAAACTCCATCATACTTTTGCATCTCCCAAAATTCTCAATGGTCTCACTATAAGAAAAGCTTAGGGGGTAAACCATCCTCTTGACCTTGCAATGGCCTAAGTCAGGGTTTTCCAAAGGGAAGTTCTCTGTGAGATTTACTAGGTGTTATTTTAAAAGAGAAGGAGAGAAAGAAAAAAAGGAGAGGGTGGCCTTTGGTTAAATGAATTTCAGAAAAACTAGATTATGTTCTCTACTGTGGAACCTTTTAGAACCTTTCTTTGCGCAATGCACGTTGTGACTATCCAGAAAGGAGATGGAGAATGCAGCATTTCCCAAACTTGGTTGATTATGAAACTCTTTTATTATAGAACACCTCTTGGGACTAGCTTCCTCCTGAAGGTACTTTGGAAAACACTGATTTGTGCAACCTAAAAAGAGGATTAAAATAGCTGACAACAGCTAAAGAAAGGTCCCGATAAAGTGAGAAGACACACAATGGAAACTACCCAATTAGCCACTGCTGATTTTTAACTGGTTGCTTCAGGGCTCTGAAAGGCAAGAAATTCTGCCAAACTAATTGCTGAAAAATTCTCATTTTATGCCCAAGGCCTTAGACAAGAGCTTAATGGACTGTGTATCTTGTTAAAAGTAACTGGATGAGGAAACTATTAACATTAGGCTCAGTTGATTTCCTTTGTTGCTAAACAAAAGGCATTTGTGTCTCAGCCCTTTGAAGAGTTCCACAGATTTGCGTGAACAATGAATACGTGGCGGAGATTAGTTGATGAAGATGAATAAATTCTCCCTATTCTGGGGAACAAAGACAATTCAGTTTGCAAATAACTGCAGACACTCAAATGTATCTTGGACAGCTGGAATATTTAGAACTCATAAGCGAAAAGAAGTTGTACATGTTATTCCCTTAGACGTGCAAGTTTGTCAAGTCTAAATTGCATTCTAATTTAATCAGTTTGGGCTGTTGTATCTCATCAACAGAGCTTAAAATAATAACAGGCTCAAACTATGCAGGGTTTTCTTGCAAATTTGTTTCGAAATGTAGCAGACGTTAAGGGATAAGACTTGAATCTTGACAACACAGCTTTGTTATGGCATACATTAGTAGCATTTTTATCAACCTCTGACTGTTTTTAGCACAATCCCGAGGAATTGGAAGAATTTTGCTTGAGATGCATGTAAAATAGCAGAAAAAGATTTGTTGAGGAAAAGAGAAGACCTGAGACAGCAGAATAGAGTAAGGATCAGACTCGACTAGAAAGAGGATAGGCTTTTGGAAGGGTAGCAGATGTGGGTTTAAATCCTAGATCCATCCCTTCAAAGTTGAGTAATGCTGGGCAAGTCACTTTGGGAATCTTAGCTTCCTCATCAGTAAAACACAAACAAGAATATCACCTCACAAGGTGTCTTTCACAGTCCTGGACACTCAGTACATGATTATTCTAATAAGAAAGTACCAACATTAATCTCCAACAGCAAGGATTCAAACAAATGCTGGAATATCAGTGCAAAATGACTGGGATCCAGATTTATAGGAGGCAGAGGAAGGAAAAAGATGTTAGGCCAACTAAAAGTGAATGCTGTATGGAAAGAACAACTTTAGTTGCATCAGCAGAGTTTTTTGGATGGTAAGCAAGACTAATAAACTTTTAGCCTATTGGCATAACTGAACTCAATTATAGTCATTCTGCTTAAGTCAAGTTCATAGAATGGGCTACTCTGTAATTCTCAGATCAAAGTCTTCTTAAACTAAACTTCCTAAACTCAAACAAGAAAACTATTAGATTCTCAAAAATGATACAATGAAAGTGAACCAAGGAAATGTTTCCCAAAGTACATTCTGGATGTTATCCAGAAGAAAAGAAATTGTGAAATTATGTATTTTAGGAGCTTTTGGGTTAAAGTGAAACCATTTCTAGGCTTTTAAAAAGCAAAGTACATACATGGATAAAATTTGGACAGTAGAAAAGAGCATAGAATGAAAACTAAGATTTCGGCTCACTTCACCTTCTGTCCCCTCAATTCTTCACAGAATCAAGAATTGTTACTAGTTTCTTCTGTATCTTTCCAGAGCCATTGTATACATTTATAAGCCCCTTATTTTTTTAAGATTTTTTAATTTATATTAAAGAGAGAGAGAGCAGAGCAGAGGGGCAAAGAGAGAAACACAAGTAGACTACGCTGAGCGCAGAGCCCGATGTGGGGCTTGATCTCACCACCCTGAGATCACAACTTGAGCCGAAACCAAGAGTCAAATGCCTAACCAACTGCACTTCCGAGGTACCCCTATGTCTCTTATTTAATCAAGATACAGGTAGCTCTAGGTAAATAGGTCACACAAAGGATAGTATACGATATATGCTTCTGCATCTTCCTTTGTTCACTTAAATATATCTTAGGGGAAATATCAGTTCATTTAGATTGGTAATAGTCAACCAGGGATAGTATCTGAAGACATTTTGCTGTGGGTGCTACTGGCAACTAGAATTCAAGGATGCTGCTAAACATCCTACATGCACAGGACAGCTTCCTATAATGATAGATTATCTACCCCTAAGCAGCAGTGTTGCCACCATTGAGAAACTCTGGTTTAGATCTATCTCATTTTTTTAATGGCCACATACTCTTCCACTATATGGTTGAATCATAATTTATATAACCTGTGCAATATCAGTGGTCATTTAGGTTATTTCAAGTCTTTTGCTAGGAAAAAACAAAGCTTAAATGAATGGAAGCATATCTATAAAATAGTATTCTATAAATAGAATGGAGGGGTCAAAGTATGTATGTATTTTTTAAAGATTTTATTCTATTTATTTAAGTAATTTCTACATCCAGTGTGGGGTCAAAATCACAACCCTGAGATAAAGAGTCACATCCTCCACCGACTGAGCCAGCCAGGCTCCCCCATATGTGCATTTTTTATCATAAATATTGTCAGTTGTCCTCCAAAGATGATACAGCAATTTATATCACCATCAACCATGCATACAAATTCCTGTTTCCTCATATCCTATCCAAAGCAGAGTAGCCACATAATTTTTTATATCTGCCAATCTAATTAGTTGAAATAGTGTGTTTAAATTTGTATTAACTTATTATAAGTGAAGTTGAGCTTTTTTCATACATCCAAATTCCATTAATTATTTTTGTAAACTATGCAAGACTTCTTAGAGCCTTTTTTTTTTTAAGATTTATTTATTTATTCATGAGAGACACTGAGAGGCAGATAGATGCCGGGATCACACCCTGAGCTGAAGGCAGATACTCAAATGCTTAGCTACCCAGGCATCCCTTCTTAGAGCCTTTAATATGTTCTTCTATATTATTATGACTCTCCAGGAGATAACATTCATCATTTCTCATTATTGTATCTTCTTTACTGTATTTCCTTAGCAGATCATTTTTAGTAAATATGGTTCTATAAAACACTTTGAGAATCACTAAACATGAGACACAGGATAACACTGACTTGTGAAAGGATTTTGTAAACCTTCTAAGGAATGTGTAACAGTGACTTATCAATTATTTGATGGTGTTTTTAGCACACAGGGAACCTCTGACTCCTAGTTAGAAGGAAGATGTGTCAAACTTGAGTTTACTGGACTCTATCACTTTTCCACCAAGTATTCTATTAGGATCTTTCCCTTTACAGACCAAAACCTAGCTGAATGAAACCCAACCAATTCAAACTAAGTTAAGCAAAACAAAACAAGACCAGAAAAACCTCTTTTGTGCACATAAATAAACTTTGGGAAGGTCTGTGATTCAGCTGGGCCTCAAGTATAAGTGGGGTCAAGAAGTCAAACTCTGTGAGGTTTCCTGATCCTTGTACTCTCTTGCTCACTCACTTTCCCTGCTTCTCTCTTCGGCTGGATTCTCTCAGTTGACCCCCTTGCTGCTCCCATACCTAGTATTTCACTACTTCACCCCCAGAGAGACTAAAACACTTGTTGTTGGTCCTCAGGTTCAAAAGTACTGGGGAAGACCTGGATTACTGTCCACCCCTGAGCCACACCAGGGTCATCAACTGTAAAGAGACCAAGCATTCCCTGGTACCGCAGGATGGCAGTAGGGGAAGGAGTTTTGCCCAGAAAAAGGACTAAGGAAGTTTCTCTTTCACCAATACATCACAAAATGTCCTCCATGTTAACAAAAGAGACCAAGGAACATCCTTGGAGAATAAGTAACACTTGGCAAATAAATCTAAAAGAATTTAACATTTGGTGCCCTTGTGCAGTTTATACAGATTTGCCAATGCGAAAAACAGCATCAAACACTGGGAAAAGGCTATTAGCTGACAGGATTTGGACAGGTAAAGAAATAAATATCAAAGAGATTGCCAGCTGTGGCCCTGGGGCAAAAGGTAGATTCATAAGCCTTGGGAGATATAAACAGCCAATTCCTTCTTCACATTCAAAAGGCTAGAATGGGGACACCTGGGTGGCTCAGTGTTGAGCATCTGTCTTTGGCTCAGGTAGTGATCCTGGGATCCTGGGATCCTGGGATCGAGTCCCGCATCGGACTCCCCACAGGGAGCCTGCTTCTCCCTCGGCCTGTGTCTCTGTCTCTCTCTCTGTGTCTCTCATGAATAAATAAATAAAATCTTAAAACACACACACACACACACACACACACACACAAGGTAGAATGCTAGAATGGTACGCAATAGGAAAAAGTGGACTATTCAGTACCAGTCTGAATGTATGGAACACTTACAAATTATATTTGTTTTCTATTTGCTGCTAAAAACTGGGAAATGCTGACTACTATCTCTTGGAGAGTTATAATGTAGATGAGCATATTAAAGTCTCGCACAAACTTAGTGGCTTAAACAATGCATACACATACAGAGTTCTATGCTTTTTCTTCTTGAACTCACTTGATTCAAGAATATTTTCAGTAGCATTCATTCATTTATTCATTTGGTAATTTTTTCAAGCAATATCCACTTATTTAGAACAATAACCATGTCCCGAATATTGACAAAATAACTCTTATTAAACGTCTATTTCTTTGGAGGCAATTATGATAGTGATTGTATATTTATATGATAACTCTCTGTCCTATTGCTTGATGAGGACTTGCCTGTTCTTTGTACCCTTAAGCACTCTGGACTCTTACATTACTGGTACTTTTTGGTGCTCAGTAAGTTCTTGTTACCTTCCCGAGAGTCTGAGGCTGCCCAGAGCAGCTGTTCTCACTATGCTCCACAGTAAGAGAAAGTAAATGTGCTTTATCTCACATGTCTGGGCCATACCAATCCCGCTGACTTTTGACCCACCCTTCACCCTCCTCCACCCTCCTCACCAAAACAAACGTGGAATAATCTCCCCAGAAAGGAACCACATATCCCAACCAACATTGGCCAAAAGCAGGAACCCTGAAGTCTAGAATCTGAGTCCTTTGCCTGAAAGACTTTCATGAACTATAAATTGAAACACATCAGAATATGGAGATCAAGGCCACACAGATCAGTGGTGACATCCCAGGCAAGCCACAACTTAGCAGAGGTTCAATGTCCTCGGGTGTAAGATGGAAACGCTGGTGCCAGCCTTCTCAGGCTTCTGGGAAGGATGAAATAAGGGACTGTATAAAAGAATGCTGTGGAAACTGTAAAGGCTTGCAAAAAAGGATCCACAAGCCTCTCCTGCCTTTCTCTGGCTCACTTACTGCCTTCCAAAGGCCCCTGCTGCCTTCCTAATAAACCCAATTTTGCCTCAATGACTCAGACCTTTAATCTTTGCCTTTTGACACTAGAATTTCAAATCAAAACTCACAAAAGAAAATCCTCACAGACTTTCTCCACAATCAGTCATGGCTCCAACCCCTTGAAATCCGGCTTCCATTCTTAGGAGTATGATAAAGCTGTAGCCTTAAAGTTCATCTCTGAGTTCAATTTGCCAACTCTAAGGACTTTTTTCCTTGTCAGTCGACTGATTACTTGATGCTCTCAATCATTTTTCTTTCCCCACTCCTGAGACATAACCAACAACAGTGTGGGGATTTTACTCTCACTCTCAGTCCTCCTTCCCAGTACGCTTTGCCATTTCTCTCTCCTTCCACCTCTTAATGACTGCCATCCCCAGTGTCCTGACTGACCTCCATCCTCCTCTTTGGCTCCCTACATGGATTCACCCACCCTCATCATTTCGGTGACCACTTTCTAAGCAAATGACCTCCATTTGTAGCTTCAATCCCCATCTTCCTCCAGGCTTGCTGGATGCTCCAACATGACAGAAGCTTGGTTATGTCATGCCTGCAAGAAAATTAATTATTTATCCCCCAAACTGGCTCTTCTTTCTGCTTTCTCTCTCCCTCACCCCCCACATGTGGTTAATCACCCAATTCTGGTAGCTCTTCCCTCAAAATGCCTTGTCCAAGTCCCAGTCACTTCATAAAGAGAGATGGGAATAGTCCTCTTTCCATCTTGTATGCCCAGGGGGTAGGGAGCTCTCCTTTTTGACAAAAGGGGGCAAGTTTTGATTTGTGATTTAATTACAAAAAAGTAAGCGCTTTTAAATGTACGGAAATTGTTTCTAGGTAACAAATTTCTGCTAAGCATTTTTTATACATTGTCTTAGGAGGAAGGTTTGAGTTTATCATTCTCATTTGGTAGTAAAAACATATAGTAAAAGATGATATATTAGGTGTTTACAGATCAACAGACTAGAGATGATATGATATCTCTCAAAATATTAGTGGAACAGATTTTCCAATTTTATAAACGTCGGCTCAATCCAAACTGACTTGTGCCTCAAAGTGAGGCTCCACACGTCTAGGTCTAAAAGATGAGGTCTCTTTAACTTCTAAGTGTATAGGGACCTACACTCCCCAACAACCCATGCCCAGCCCCCTACCCTACCCCACGCCACCCCTATATTCCTATCTAGTGAACATACTAACCCCAGTGAAGCTTTTCTTTTTTCCTTGCCGCGCACAAACTGCTCGTTTTCTCTGCTTTGTTGCCAGAACACCTTCCAGTATTCTGTCACCAAAGCTCTGCTTTCTGCACCAGTGAGAAGAAATATGCCGGTTGTTCCATCAGGAACTAGAACCAGGGATGCCCCCAAGGAGTACATGAAGTCTTGACACTGTCATTTTGCATCTGTCTCTTGATGCTATCCATATTTTAACATTTGCCTCTTTCTATTAGCCCTAAAGCTAAATCATATGACTTTCAGCCTCTTTTTATTACTAAATACTGAGTCCAATAGATGATGTCATGCCACCTCTATGCCCTCCACCCCTGACACTCAAGATGCTCCCCCTTTCTTCATGGGAAGTCCAGGCCACCCCTTACCACCTGCCTGAACCGGGGTGAGGCTTCTCATGCCATGTTATCTGGTACTCTGCACCCTGCTTCACTTCTCTTGAAGGGGATGATTTGCCTCTTAAAATCAACTCCAATACTCTACCATCTTCTCTCTTCTCTCCTTCCAGCTGCTTCCTCTGTTCCCTCCAGAGGCTCTTTCTAAAGCTCAAAGGACAAATTCAGTCCTGTAACATTTACCCTCTCTTTTAGAGTCTCTCATTATAGTTACACTTTGCCTAAACCTATACCAAAAAATCATAGCAAAAGATGTCATGATACTCCAATTCATTCACTCCCAGGAGCTGACTCTGTTGAATTAACTGAATATGCCTGTCTCCCTGTGATGTATATTCTTAGATTACTGGACCATCGTAGGCAACTACTTCGTACTAGTTTTTTTTTACTAAAAATTGCAGGCATAGCTGCCCAAAGACCAACAGCAACATCGGGACATAATTTACCAGCCAGCAACAAAGGGTCTCATGGGGAAGGAAGACACAGCAATGAAGAAAAAGGCAGGCCTATGGATAGACCTACCCCCATCTCAAAAACAGTCTGAGTCAAAACAGACAATCACAAGGGTGTTAACTAGACAATCACTGACAGGACCAATCTCCTTCCATGCTAATTCACAAAGATGTTTATGCCCCAGTCACCATTTGAAACATTCACTTATTTCTTTGGGCTTTGAGGCCTATGACGTAGTTTTCAGTTTACCTTTTCTGCCTGGGGTATCCATTTCATTTGAGGCAGAATGGTCTTTCAAGACCACTCCTAAAAGTCAGTGGAAAGATTTCTTCTCTCTTCTTCTCTCATCTTCTCATCACTCCTCACACAGCCTCTAGCACCCACTCAATGACATAGAATCCTCCTATCAGCTCTTTATCCTCAAACATTATCAAATGGGATTTGTACTAAATTAAAAACGAAATATCATTAGAGGAAGTACACATTAAGTCTTATCAGTTATTTGCATTTTGATGAAACTTAGTTGATTGTATCTCTTTTCCACTTTCCATAGAGCAGATTTTAAGAAAGGAAAAAGAGCAAATGGATTCTGGACACTGAGGAGTAGTATAAAGGTTATGGAGAAATCTAGAGTCCAATTGCCTATATTACAATCTGACTAAAAGCAAGGTCATGGGTATTCCTCTTTTCCATTCTGTCATCCCTCAGTCCTATATGGGACAAAGGGTTCAGCACACACCATCACTATCTAAGAAATGGGAGGAAGAAAGAATAAATGGACTGCAAATGGGAAGATAACACATGCCAAAAAAGATCAAGCCAATGGTTTGAGGTGAGATTCTATTCCTTCAGTTTGGCCTTATTTTATTATTAGTTATTAACCAAGGTGGGTTCCTGTCTTCAATTGATCTTTGCTGTCAGAGTTACAGAAACCAACTGATGCACAGTAAAACATAATGATTTCTGGAGTAAGAGATGCAGAAGGAGGAAGTAACCCTATGGCCATTATCTTGGGATCTTGAGTTTGATTTTTGATGGAAATTTAAACCAGAGATCACTAACAGGAGAATGGGAAAACAACCCCATTTCAAGAGTGCAAGCAACTTTCAATTTCATAAGCAAGGAGATGTAAAGGGCAGTCAGGACCAACTACATAATTTGTAGAGCCCAGTGCAAAATAAAAATGTGGGACCATTGTTCATAAAGTCATAAGACATCCAAAATGATGACAGCAAAGCATTGAGACAAACATCCCTTCTAAGCATGGGACCCTGAGGTTGCAGGCCCATGAAAGTGGCCATGAGGCCATTTAATCATTCAAATGTGGAGCACCGTCCCTCTTCTAATGTGAACATGGTTGAGGTATGACTCCAAAGAGCTGAACTGCTCCATTGAACAATATGACTTTCATGAAGGCAGGAATGTGAGCTGTTGGGTTACCACCAAATCACCAGAGTGCAGAGCACGTGCTCAATCAAGATTTCTTGGGGAGAAAAGGAATAAATAAACATGAAATTATTGGTATGCAACAAGCAGCTACATCATTACAGACTTTATTTATGTTTGCTTTTGGGTTTTCTGTGTAGGAAACTGACCTGTAAGTATGGTTAAACCCTTGCCTGTGCTTACAGAAACATGAATATTCCTTAGGAAGCATTTACTCAAGAAAACCAAAGAATTGTTTCCATCAAAGTGTTTGAGAGAATCTGAGGACAGTTGGTGCCTGGGGTTGAGATAACCGAGTGTAGTCCACTTGGGGCTTGCGCCTTTCTGATCACTAATGAAAGGGGCCCAGAGCCATTCATTTTCCTCAACTATTAGAAGCCTTGGGAACATGTTTTAGAACATGAGCAATACACCCATGTGCTTAAGACCAAGAGCACTGAAGTCAGACTAGCTTCATTGTTATCTGCTACTTGACCTTGAACAAGTCACTTAGCCTTTCCATGCCTCAGTTTCCTTATCTATAAAAGGGAGGGATAACACAATATCTACCTCACCAGGCTGTTTAGAGGATCAAATGAATTACATGTGCCAAGCCCTTAGAACAGTGCCTGGAACATGTTAAATACTATACAAGTATTTGCTGCTTATTATAACACTCTTTGGAAGACACCATGGTCTGAGACCATGATGAGGTACCTTTAAGCACCTTCCCAAGACAGTAAACATTGATGATGGGAATAGGAATGGAAGAGGAGGAATAGGCAATTATATGAACACTAACCCCCTCCCCATCCTTACTTAGCAAATTGCTGAAAACAGCCAGGGAAGAAGGGTTCTTTAGGGAGGGAGGCAGACAACAAGCACAGGAAATTTAGGGCACCAGGGCTATCATGTGATTTGACTTGTAAATTTAGGCTGGAAGCAGAGCTGCACGGTGGAGTCCACGCACCTTGACAGTTATGAGCAAGGGTCTTGGGAGACTGAGTTCAAGTCCCGGCTCACCTATGGGGTCAAAGCCAATTTGGTGGTGTAACTAGAACCCAGCCCTGAGTGATAAGCCTTCCTCTGAAAGGCAAACACTGAACTAGAACTTGGCATTCTATGTTTTTTTAAGTTCTCACAGAAGACCGAACCTCTGTTTGGGAAACCAAAAGGACTACCAGCCCAACTGGCCATTATGTGCAAAGCAAGAGAAGTCTTTCTTTTCTGAGCCTCACAAGGCTCAGGCTGGACTTAACTTCCAATTCACCACCTTTGCCAGGAGCCCTTGTCAGGGCATAAGCTTAACACATATACTCAAAGCACAGTTACCAAATCAGTTACTATTTTAGTGTAAAAAAAAAAAAAACTTAGAAGAAAAACGTCATTTAATTAAAAAAAAATGACAAAGTCCATGAATTTTACATACATTTTGCAACTATTGAAGACCAACGAGACTGAATCCTGAAGGCTTTGGCCAGTCATACTTTTTAAGAGAGTTAGGATCCTAGCAGAAAACAAAACATTTCTTAGAAATGTTAAGAAAGTATTTGCCAAACAGAAATTGGAATTGAAAAATAGGGGGTCACTTCCACCAATCATAGATGAAGTTTAAAAAAATAGTAAGAAAAACAATTTTCCCGTGACATCTTTAAGCAAAAAAAAAAAACATGAAAGTAATTTGCAACAGTTGTAACAGTAAATTATCTCCTTGGTTTTAAAGTGGGAAAAAGTAGATATATTAAAATATCTTCTATATGTAATTTAGATACAATTTACAATTTAGATGCAAGTTATAATTAAGTCAGTAGTAAGAGATGTGAAATCTTTGCATTAGGAAAGTAGAAATGATTTAAGATTTTTATAATTACCACCAATTGTATCTGTTTTCCTGACATATTCTCCAGATTCCTGTCAAGAATCTTCCCAAGACCAAAGATTTCTTTCCCTGCAGGATGGATAGATGAGTGCTAGCCTGGGTTAGCGTCCAAGGGGTTTAGACTGTATTGAGCCACCAACCAGCTGGACCTGCCTGGAATGATCTTCCTCTCATTCTCCTCTGGCAAACATCCTCTCCTTTTTCAAGACTCAGCCCAAATGCCAGCTCCTCTAAGAAGCCTTTAAGGACTCCCCCAGAGAGTCTCTGGGTTCTCATGCATTTTGCTCATATGTCTTTTATGGGTTTTTAGCTGTTTCATAGTTGTGTTTGTTTTCCTATACCTGGTACAATACGTGACTAAATGAATGATTAAATTATGAACAAGCTGTGTGATCTAGGCAGTTCATATAACCTCTCTGGTACTGCATTTTCTTCATCTGCAAAAGAAAAACATCGGGCTATTCCTCAAGGTCCCATCTGGTTTGAATGCCCCCTGAATACAGATTTAGTCACCAACATTCTGCCCAGCCCTTTCCAGGGGTAGGTGGACAGAGCTGCCTCTGAGATTCTGCTATATCTTCTTTGTACCCTCTCCATTCATCTGATTCCCCCACATATCCTGGCTATGACTTTTCCACAGGCCCTTGCACACACCTACTTGTCGATACTGTCAAGATTAAGACACAGAGCCTAGAGACAGACTGAGTTCAAACACTGGCTCTAGCTATATGGTTCTGAGAATGTTATTTAACCTCTCAATTCCCTAATTTTAAAATAGGGATGATAATAAAAACAATGACTCTACTTCCTAGTATGTCTACGACAGGCTCTGACCAATCCAGCCTCAAACATTGTGCACAGCTTTACTGAATACGGGATGCCTCTCCTACCCCCTTCTCCTTCCATTGCTGAGTCTGTTGCAACCATTGACTGTTCTTTTTTTGAGAATGGCTCAAATAAGGGCTTAATAAAAGATGCCCTCTCCCTAAAAACTTTAAATAAGGCCTTGGGAGTGGGGCGATTCAGGTAGTTGAAGTCCAGTCCTGAGAAGGCTCGCCTTAAGACAGGTTTCCGAGCTCGGTTGATTTCACCTTGACAATGAGTGACCAGGCTTTGGAACCTACTCCTCCTGGTTTGTGAACAGAATGTATGTCTACTGTTTATCAGAAAATAATATCATGTGGTTTCTCAAGGTTTATAATTCTCTGATCATATGTGTAACTTAAGAAACTGTTATTTTTAAAAACAGTATTTAGCGTTCGATAACACGTCATACATTTTCCTGTAAATTACCTCATAATATTCTCACAAGCCTCAACTGAGATGGGTAGGGCAATCTTATCTGTCCCATTAAAAGAGTCATCACTAAAAAATAAAATAAAATAAAATAAAATAAAATAAAATAAAATAAAATAAAATAAACTAGTCATCACTAATTTGTTGTATCTGGGAGCATCTAACTCATGCGATTTGGGGCAATTCTTTGGAAATTCACATAAATATTAATGAACTGGTAGTGTTCCCTGGGAAAGTAAGAGAATAACTCAGATTTTCTTCATCAATTTCCTGGAATCTAATTGTAAATGTTGGATGATGTGAGAGTCTGAGGATAATAACTTATAGTAAATGGATCTGTAGCTTAGAAATTGCTGCTGTCACAGATAATATATTACTTCACTTACTCCAAGAATAAAGTAAGTGACTTTTATAATTCACAGAGCAAAGTAGAAATAGAGGCATACCAAGCACACAGATTAGTTGTAAAATAACAAAGTAGAATCCCTCTGAAATACAAAGCTATTAGCTCTGTAGACTATCTTTCCTATATGGAGATGAGCAAGGTTTGGTCACAAATTACAATTCTACTTGAATTGACAGACTACATGGTGCAGAAAGAATAATTTTCATCCAGCAATTCACAATTGTAGTCCCAAGCCTCTCTCACTATCCATTAAATTAATATGCCCTTGACTTTTAAGAGAATGCTTAACAATAATTAAAGCCGATGCCTTAAAAATGTACGTTTGGGTATAGACATAGGCCTATAGACTAGATATTAATATATAAAAGCTGGATCTTCTGTCTTCGATTCTAGACAAGTATTCATTCGCTGGCAATCTCACTTGATAAGTCCAAAGGAAAAGAATTGTGTCAACTCATCACTAAATGCAATTCCTGTGAAGCTTTCTTATTCCTGAGAGCAAGTGAGGTAAGCAATCTTTGTTTATTGAACAGATTGATGGAGTAATGTTTTGGAAAATTTATAGGAGTAAGCAGATGGGAAATGGGAGAAAAGCCTCATGGGTAAGAAAACTCATGAGTTTTCACTGTGTAACTATAAAATATAAAGGAAAATTCTTTGGGGAACCTCATGGATCACTTGATTCAACAACAGTGATTTATCTTCCATTCAGCAAGGGTTCTAAACTTTGGGAGTACAGGGAGTTTTATGACATATGGCTCTCAGCACCAGCTGTGACAGGAAAAAAAAGGGCTGTTGATAGAATAATTCTGACTAAGATAATGAGATCCTTAGCTGGCTGCATCTAATAGCCTCACAGGAAATTTTAAGATGGAAGTCAGCCAACAAGCCCATCTTCATTTGCCCTTTCCTTTGAGTTGGCACAAACAGTAGACATTTATTTCTCTGAAAAATTAATTCCTTTAAAAAAATTTAATGGAGTCCTTTCACATGATAGTCCAGACTATATTTCAAACTAGATAAAAGCTTCAAAATAACTTTCTGTCTTGCTGGCTTATTCTATCTCATCCTTGGCCTCATTATGTCATCGTGGGTGCTATGTCATGACTACTGAAGGTAGAGAGACTGATCATATTGGAGCCATTTGAGATGGAAGAGCAGGAGAGAAATAGCCCACAAGGAGTTCTGTATCCATGTAGAGAAGGATCTCGTACAGCAGGCTAAGAGTGAGCAATACAAACCACAGATGCTTTCTTTAATTAGGTTGTTATAGGTTGAATCTTTGTGTCCTCCCCTCTCCCCCAATTCTGTATGTTAAAATCCTAAACCCCAACATAATGGTATCAGAAGGCGGTGCCTTTAGGAGGTGGTCCAAGTCCTCATGAATGGGATTAGTGCCCTTATAAAGGAGGCCAAGAAAGCTCCGTCACCTCTTCTGCCATATGCAATTATGGGGAAAAGACAGTCCTCAATGAGGAAACAGGCTCTCACCAGACACTCAATCTGCTGGCACTATGATCTTGGACTTCCAGCCTCCAGAACTTTGAGAAATTAATGTATGTTGTTCATAAACCATCCAGTTTAAAAAAAATAATAAACCATCCAGTTTATAGCACTTTTGTTATAGCAGCCTAAATGGACAAAGACAAGGAATATGGCATGATCAGACCTATGCTTCAAAAAAAATCACTCTGGTGGCAATATGGAGGACAGATCTCAAGAGAAAGACAATGGACTTTGTTATATCACTTGGAAAATTCTATAAAAAGGCTGAGGGGAGAAATGCTGAGAACCTGACCTAAGACAGTGACTCTGGAGACAGACAAAAAAAAATGTATGTATATATATATATATATCAGCACACCTAGTCATCAGATCCTGTTCATTTTCCCTCTGAAATTGCTCCACCTTTAATCAAATTGTCCCAGTAATGTCCTTTATAGCATTTTGTTTTCCTGCAGTACAAGATGCAGTTCAGAATCATGAATTGCATTTGGTTGTTATGGCTCTTTAGTCACTTTTAATCCAGAACAGTTCATCAGCTTTTCATTATCTTTCATGATATCGACATTTTTTTCAAAAGTACAGGTCAGTTCTTTAATAGATTGCTTCTTAATTTTTATTTGTCTGATGTTTTCTCATGATTAGATTCAGGTTGTGCATTTCCAGCTGGAATACCACATGAGCAATGTCATGTCCTTCACAGGGTCACATCTGGAGGCCACATGACGTCTGGCTGCTCCTAACTGGTTATGTTCATTTTGATCACCCAGTCTGGTTTCTCCACTGTGTAGTTACTATTTCCCCCTCTGTGGCCAATAAGCAATCTGTGGGGAAATACTTTAAGATCATACAAATGTTCTACTCTTCAGCAAACTTTCCTCCCCAGACTGAACATTCTCTGATGGTACTTGTTCAGATCAATATTTACTGTGATGGCTACAGTGTGGTGATTTTTCCAGCACTTCCGTTTTTAGCTGGACATATTACTGCCAGAAATAAGAGGCCCTATATCCCAGTCTAGCTGTGATTTTGTGACTAAATTCTCATTGTAGGTGGGACTTCCAAGAAGCATCCTTAAAAGCACAGGGGTGAGGGGCCGGTGCTCACTCCACCTCCACTTCCTGATGCCTCAAGGTTGAAGGTCTGTCAGTTTAGACCATCTTGGACCTTGCAAATAAAATTCTCAAATAAAGGATACCAGAGCAGAAAGATAGAGACTTGTGTCCCTGTTGACACCATGAAGCTTCTGCACCAGCCTCAGACTGTCTATGTACAGACTTGTACCTAGTTTAAGCCACTATTTTGGGGAATCTCTGTTACAGATGAACAAACATTTCTAGCTAGATACATATATAGCAGTTGAATCCTTGAGAAAGTATGGGCAGCTTCCTAAGAAGAACAAGGTGGAAGAAGAGAGAAGACCCTAGGGGCACCTGGGTGGCTCAGTCAGTTAAGTGTCTGACTCTTGATCTCAGCTTGGGTCTTGATTCCAGGGTTGTAAGTTCAGGCCCCAGGTGGAGCCTACCTCAAAGAAAAGGAGGAGGAGGAGGAGGAGGAGGAGGAGAAGGAGAAGGAAAAGGAGAAGAAGAAAAAGGAAGAGCCTAAGAGATTAGGGCTCTGGGAAACACTGAAAATTACTGAGTAAAAGAGTAGCCATTGTAGAAGTTTGTGAAAAATCAAACACCAGGACAGAGTGGTACCTCCAAAATCAAGGAAAGAAAGAGTTTGCAGGGAAAATGGAATGAACAATTCAAATATCATAAGAATGTCAAATAAAGTAAAAACTGAAGAGCCTCCATTGAACTGGCCATAAGAAGCCTTTGGTCACCTACCAAAAGGAATTTTATTAAAATGGAGGGAGGGAAACCTAGACTTAACAGGAAGATGAAATATGAGCATACTTTTAGTTAAATCTTCCATAAAGCTTGCTAGAAAACAAAAGGAATAGGACCAGGCTGTAACTAACCCTTAAACTAATATACTGAAGACCAAGACAAATTTGCCTTGATCACCCTCGTCTCGAGCAATTCATGCACACTTGGCATAAAACAAGAAATAAATAAATATTATCTGAATGCAAACTACACAGAAAAAGTTTCTTATCTCAGAGACTTTTGAGAGCAAGATGTATGGCAGAGGGGTTTTATTTTTTTAGGATATATATTTATGCTACATATTTTTTCAGGTTTATTGTATTAGGCATATGGCTTTATGAGATTTGAAAAACATACACAATGAGTCACATATTAACCACAACAAAATTTTAAAGTTCCCTGTGTCCCCTGCTCTGCCTGCCAGTTTTTGGCAACCACTGATCTAATTTCTAACTCCATAAACTGACTTTTTCAGAATATCATGTAATAGACTCAAACAGGAGCTTTTCGGGGCTGGATTATTTCAGTTAGTATAATATAATGCTTTTGAGATTCATCTATGTTTTTGCATGTATTAGTAGTTTATTCCTTTTTATTGGTGAATAATAACCCATTTTATAAATGTATCACAATTTGTCCATTTATTTCTCAGTTGATGGATATAAGGTTATTCCAGTTTAAGGCATTTATAAATAGAATGCTATAAACATCTGTGTACAGATCTTCATGTGAACATATATTTCTGTTTATTTTGGTAAATTCTTGGGAGTGGGATTTCCAGGTATAAGTTTAACTATAAGAAACTGCCAAATTTTTCCAAAGTAGTGGCATCATTTTGCATAAATGCAACATATGAGAGGTCTTGTTGCTTTGCATCATCCCTAGCACTTCATATTGTCAGTTTTTAAAAGTTTTAAAATTTTTTAAATTTTGACATCTCATTTTGGTTTTAGTTTACATTTCCCATCACATTTGTATTCTGCTAGTTACACTGAGCATCTTTTCATATGTTAATTTGTCATCTATACCTCTTCTTTGGTGAAGTGCCTTTTCAAAACTTTTGCTAATTTTATTTTTTTGCAACTTTTATTGAGATATAACTGACATATAATATTGTGTAAATTTAAGGAACAACATGTTGATTTAATGCACTTCCATAATTTGAAAGGATTACCACCATAGTGTTAGCTGACACTTCGACCACCTCACATAATTACCATTTCTTTTTTGTGGTAAGAATATTTTAGATCGGGGGATCCCTGGGTGGCGCAGTGGTTTAGCGCCTGCCTTTGGCCCAGGGCGCGATCCTGGAGACCCGGGATCGAATCCCACGTCGGGCTCCCGGTGCATGGAGCCTGCTTCTCCCTCTGCCTGTGTCTCTGCCTCTCTCTCTCTGTGACTATCATAAATAAATAAAAATTAAAAAAAAAAAAAAGAATATTTTAGATCGGGCAGCTCGGGGTGCTCAGCAGTTTAGCGCCGTCTTCAGCCCAGGGCGTAATCCTGGAGACCCAGGATCGAGTCCCACGTCGGGCTCCCTGCATGGAGCCTGCTTCTCCCTCTGCCTGTGTCTCTGCCTCTCTCCTTTCTGTGTTTCTCATGAATAAATAAATTAAATCTTAAAAAAAAAAAAAAAGAGTATTTTAGATCTACTCCCTTAACAATTTTTAAGTATATATAATATAGTATTGTTAATGATAATCGCCATATTGTACGTTAGATCCCCAGAACTTGTTCATCTTGTAACAGAAGTTTGTACCCTTTGAACAATATCTCCTCATATCCTCTACTCCCCCAACCCCTGGTAACCACCATTCTACTCACTCATCCTATGACTTCTGCCCTTTTAGATTCTATACATATATGATAACATACATGTTTGTCTTTCTCCGATTTATTTCACTTATCATAATGCCCTCAAGGTTCATCCATGTTATTGCAAATGAAAAAATTTTCTTCTTTCTCACCGATGAATAATATCACATTGTTTGGGGATCCCTGGGTGGCGCAGCGGTTTGGCGCCTGCCTTTGGCCCAGGGCGCGATCCTGGAGACCCGGGATCGAGTCCCACGTCGGGCTCCCGGTGCATGGAGCCTGCTTCTCCCTCTGCCTGTGTCTCTGCCTCTCTCTCTCTCTCTCTCTGTGACTATCATAAATAAATAAAAATTAAAAAAAAAAATATCACATTGTTTATATATACCACATCTTCTTTATCCATTCATCCATTGATAGATACCTCAGTTGTTTCCATATCTTGGCTATTGTAAATAACATTACAATGAACATGGGAATGCAGATGTCCTTTTAGGATTCTGATTTCATTTCCTTTGTATATATATATACCCACAGATAAGACTGTAAGAATTATATGATAATTTAATTTTTAATTGTTTAAGGAGATTCTATATTGTTTTCCATAGTGGCTAAACCAATTTACATTCCCACCAATAGTGCACAAGTGTTACCTTTTCTCTGCATTCTCACCAACACTTGTTATCTCTTATCTTTTTGATAATATCCAGTATAACAGGTATGAGATAATGTATCATTGTGGTTTTGATTTGCCTTTTCCTGATGAATAGTAATGCTGAGCACCTTTTCATGTTCATCACAGCATTATTGTTTTCTTCATGTACCCATTGGCCATTTGTACACTCTCTTTGGAAAATCATCTAATTGTTTCCTCTGCCCATTTTTTAATTGGATTTTTTGGCTTTGTTTTTTGGTTTGGTTCAGTTGTTGTTTTTGTTTATTGTTGTTGTTGTCTGTTATTGAGTTGTATGAGTTCCTCTTATATGTATGTGATATTAACCCCTTATCAGATATATGATTTGAAAATATTTTTCCCATTCAGTAGGTTGCCTTTTCATTTTGTTAATTATTTATTTTGCTGTGCAGAAGGTTTTTAGTTTGAGGTAGTCTCATTTGTTAATTTTTGCTTTTGTTGCTTCTGCAAATTTTGGTGTCCTATCCAAAAAAATCATTGCCTAGACCAATGTCAAGGAGCTGTTCCCCTATGTTTTCTTGTAGAAGTTTTATGGCTTCAGGTTTTGTGTTTAAGTCTTAAATTCATTTTGAGTTAAGTTTTGTGAGTTGGGACTGCTGTTGGATTCAGTTTGCAGATATCTGTTGAGAATTTTTGCATTTATGTTCATCAGAGATATTGGCCTATAGTTTTCTTTTCTTGTAACATTTTGCTAATTTTAAAAATTAGGTTGCATGTTGGTTGTTTTTTTTTTTCCTTTGTGTTATGAAAGTATATGTTCTGGATTCAAATATGTTAACAGATATATGTTTTTCAAATATTTTTTCCAAATCTGTGGTTTGCCTTTTCATTTTCTTAAGTGTTTTTGAAAAGCAAAAGTTTTAGATTTTAACAAAGTCCTTATTTATCAACTTTTTCTTTTACGGTTCATGCTTTTGTTTCCTATCTAAGAAATCTTTTTCTAATTCAAAGTCTATGTTTTCTTTCAGAAAGTTTATAGTTTTGTATTTTGTAGTTAGGTCTATGATACACTTAGAGGAAGATTTTATGTCTGTGGAGAGGACAGAAGATTTAAACATATATATAACGAGGGAGAGGGAGTGGTGGGAGGTATGTAATATACCAGAAAGATGGCAAAGAGAGGTCAGAGATTAGAAAAAGGAGTTTACAATGTCAGAAATGAATCCATTCTCCCGCTAAAACAGAAAGGAAGAAAGTTAAAACAAAGTTTGTAAGTGAAAGCATGGGAAGTTGAGAAGTTGTCTACCTCTTAATTTCCATTTTCTTGGAGAAAGAGACAAGATCATCTGTTTAAAGGAGAGACATGGGGCTCCATAATAGGTTGGAGAAGAACAGCTAAGATCTGCAACATATGTTATGAAGAATGGAGAAGAGACCTAACCAGTGACAAATAAGAGAACCATTGTTAACAGGTTAAGAGTGCTGAAGGTCAGCACAAGGAAGGAATTGCAGAAGAAAGAGGAGGAATTCCCTGAGAAACTGATGAGAAGTTGGAGTTCTGGTTAGACAGAAAAGGAAATGAGTCCACCAGAGACTGATGGAATGAGACGAAAAGGAAAGGTTGCAGGAACTAGAGGTCTGCGTGAGGTTGAAGAGAAGACCTCAAACCCAATAATGATGTTGTGCTTTTTGTTTGTGGGATCAAATTACAATATCCTGTATATCAGTTATGATGCATCTTATTGTAAGTAAATCTGACCCAAATGAAAATTACTTGAATAATGGAAGTATAGATTCCTCCTCCCCTCCAATTTCTCACATAACAAGAAGCCTAAAGGTAGGAAGCTCTAGGAATGTTTAGGTAAGGGGCACAACAATATTAGAATTCCAGGGCGATAGTTCTGCCATGTCTTGGCTTACCCTCATGATTGCAAAATGACTACCAGAGCTCCAAGCATTGCATCTTTTCATGGCCACATTAAAAGGTTAAGAAGGAAGAAAAGTGTTTACCCTCACATGTCTCTCTCTTATCATGGAGGAAAATCCTTCCTAGACATTTTCCCCCTGCTAGATTTGCCTCAGTGCCCATTGGCCAGGCCTGAGTCATATACCATACTACATGTCAGGCTGGAAAGACAAGGACAGAGTTTCCAGTTTTGATAATAGGTGATGGTTTTGCCAACTAGGTTAAAGGTCTTTTGAGTATTAAACTAGTAGTGTCTGTCCTCTCGTGCTTCTAGAAAAGTACCTTAGGAGGACAAAAACCTACAGTCATGAAAAGGACCTCAGATACAGTTCCTAGCCTTCTGGAGAGGCTATACCTTAGTCACTTGCCATGTACATAGTTTCAATCATCTATTAATGGTTTCCAGGGGGAAAATTTTTCAAAGGTGAATAAAAAGCTGCCTGCTTTTAGGGAGCTTACAGTCTAGATAGGAACAGAAATTCATTATCACAATATACAGCATATGATAGAACTTAAAGGTGGCATATATAGGAGCAATGAAGGAGGCAACTAATTCCAGCTTGACATACTCATCAGAGGATATACGATTTGAGTTGACCCTTGGCAGATGATCAGAATTTCACCCAGGAAAAGAACATTCTAGACTAAGAAAACAGAAAGCAGAAAAAGTGAAGGTTCAGAAGTCATAAAGGACAGGATTTATTCTTGAAACATCTCCTTTTACATGTGGCAGTAGGGTTTTAGAGGCAAGTGTGAGGCAATAGAGTTGCAGAGGTGGGCAGGGAGCCTCATTGTAGAAGGCAGAATAAAACAGCAAGGAAGATGGACTTCATTCTGTACACAATGGAGAGCTATCATAGGTTCTTGAGGCAAGTGAATAATAAATCAGTTTTGAAAGAATCTGACTAGAGGCTATGGGTAGAGGGAAGAGTTTAGAGACAGGGATTAGTTAGAAGATTTTGCCATGGTGATGGCTAAAGAGTATGAACATCAGTATGGGTCGTGGCAGTATGCAGGGAAAAAAGAGGATGAACATAAGAGCCATTTCACAGAGCAGTGAAGGGAAAGGGCTTTGAAAATATTACTACCATAAAAGTCTTGACTTTGCAAAATATTACCCGTAAACCAGCCTTTGCAGAAGTAAATCATGGAGTAACTCCTGCTGTTATTGGTGTGATTTTTTCCCCAATGCCAATCAGAGTAGCCTTCTGCTATGGTCAGTCCATGATCATCAGAATTTACTATTATTCCTTAAAATATCCATCTAATAAAAAAAGCTACCATTTATTAAGTATCTGCTATGTGTCAGTCATTGTACTGGTGTTTTGTGTATTTTTCCTGCAGATATTCACACCAATCCAGTAAGGAATAATTTTCTTATTTGTCAGATGTGGAAAATGAAGCCCATTGGAGGGAAATGAATTGCCAGGCATCTCTCAAGACTTCCGAAGTCCAAGGCACCTAGCCCAATGGAGATTATGATGAAAATGCCCCAAATCCTTTGAACTTTTACTAATACCATTTGTCTTTTCAGAACAGTTAAATTTCTACTATATTTTCCCTTTATTTTAAAAAATATCTTCCTTCTATCTAATCTCTTGGCTTTTGTTTATTAATGCATATCCAAATACATTGGAAATATCCCTGAAAAAGTAATTTCAGCATTAGACCTTTCACTTGATTTCCCTGACTTCGCTCCACAGTTATATATTAGATGATGCCTCTAAATTGCCTCCACAATGTGAACCACAATCCTTTTATTTCAGGTTCATTGTTTTAAATGATTATTTGTGGTTAGTGCGGGGAGTTGGCTGGTAGGCAACAGATCTATTTCAAACACACTGCCATCTTTCTCTGCTTCAGTGTTTGGATAACACTTTTGAACATTTATTGCATTTTGTCTTTTTTTTATTTTAAAAAGTATTTTTAATAAATAAAATTTAAAAAATAAATTAATAAAATTCAATAAATAAAAAGTATTTTATTTAAAAAGTATAAAGTAAAAGTGTTACTAATAGGAATAATAAGCATTGGTCTTATAAACTTAATACAACCATAACTATGAGAATGGTTACAAATTTTCAGGTTCACCAAATGTGTTTTAGACTTCAATTGGTTAATTTTTATTTGGTAGTTATGGAAAAATACAAGATCAAGAATGTGAGTAAAATGCCAGAACCTCATTACCAAAGATTATATCTACGAAGTTATATATATAGGTATAAATATAAATTTTATGTCTCTCTATAGATAGAGACATAGATATAGTTATAGATATAGACACATAATTTAAATTTATACTCTGGAATAAAATTCTCTCTTCAAACATATAATTCTATTGTCTAGCTTTGACATATTTAATTTTAATTCACATTTCTACAAACTCATATGTAAAAAGGAGACTATTTACTTTCTTACATTCGAAGTTTTCCAATGTAGTGGTCTTATTTAAATAGCCTCACATTTCTTCCTAACACGTACCTTAAATCTTTTCAGTCTAAACAGAAATCTTTTTTTTTTATGTATATTTTTTTACTGGAGTTCGATTTGCCAACATATAGTATAACATCCAGTGCTCATCCCGTCAAGTGCCCCCCTCAGTGCCTGTCACCCAGTCACCCCATTCCCCCCACCCAACTCCCTTTCCAATACCCCTTGTTTGTTTTCCAGAGTTAGGAGTCTCTCATGTTTTGTCACCCTCTCTGATTTTTCCCACTCATTTTCCTCTCCTTTCTCTTATAATCCCTTTCACTATTTTTTATATTCCTCGTATTAGTGAAACCATATAATGATTGTCCTTGTCTGATTGACTTACTTCACTCAGCATAATACCCTCCAGTTCCATCCACATCGAAGCAAATGGTGGGTATTAGTCCTTTCTAATGGCTGAGTAATATCCCATTGTATATATAGACCACATCTTCTTTTTCCATTCATCTTTCGATGGACACCAAGACTCCTTCATATTTGTCTATTGAGGACATTGCTGCTATAAACATTGGGGGGCAGGTGTCTCGGCTTTTCACTGCATCTGTATCTTTGGGGTAAATGCAATTGCTGGGTTGTAGGGTAGCTCTATTTTTAACTCTTTGAGGAAATAACAAATGCTGGAGAGGATATGGAGAAAGGGGAACCCTCTTGCACTGTTGGTAGGAATGTGAACTGGTACAGCCAATCTAAACAGAAATCTAATGCTGTGTTGTTCTATGTTTATCTCTCACTTTCCTCTCTGTTCTGAACTGCAGCCCTCAGCCCTTCAGCACTTTCCCTCAGCTATCTCTGCTTACCTTTCTCCTAAAATGTTGCCTAAGTGTCTAGATCATTTTTGTTCCTCAAGTAATCCTGAATGTCTCTAAGCAAACAGATTAGGAATCAAGTCAATGCAGAGTAGTAAGGATTTGAAATAAAAATAACTCATGTGTTGGCAGGTGCCCCTCTTTTTCTTAGCATTTCATTACATGTGGGTTATTTCTTGCTCATACTCCGTAAACCATAAGAACTATTAAAATTCTTCTACTTGGCACAGTCCTGAGAAATCTGTGATAAGCACCAAATGTGATATTAACAAATACAATTTAGTGAATCATGAATACAGAGGACCTAAATTCCAATCTAATGTCTGCCTTTTGGATAATAATAAATGGAGCAATAGAGAGGAAAACAAATCTAAATCCACAAAAAGTCTGAATTAGATATTTTAAGAAGCTGCATCGTTATACTACTTTTGCATACCAAGAATGAATGATTTAAACAGCTAAGGAGGGTTTTCTAAGTTAGAAGCCCTGTTTGCCTACCTTAGTGATAATAACCCTTTGGGCAGTTAATAGGATCTATTTACATATAAATAGCAAATGCATGTATCTCCTTAAAAAAGATTTCTTCTTTTAAGTAGGCTAACATCCTAGCCACCAATACCACACAATCACAGTCTCATCTTGGAAACTGATCTGCTCCTTTAAATAGCATTGACAGTTATTGCAAGAATGGTTCCATTAGAGATTTACATTTTATTTTAGTTTCCATAATTAGGGTTATATCCCTGACAAAGTTAGAGAGAGTTAGAAAGGGATACACTAGTTTTACAATTAAAAGAGCATGTGTGATTTCAATTGGGAGGGACCCGTCTAACATTTTAGGCTGTGGCAACCTTCAATCCAACACTCTTAATTTAGCATGAATTATGAAGTGGTAGTTTTGTTATAATATAAAGTGTATGGGCTTTGGAATTTGAGAAACCAAAGGAGATTATACAGAGAAGTTTATATTAAGAATCTGCAGATTTGAAATAGTTAAGTGGTGCCCCTTCCCCCAAGTACTGTTAGGGATAAAGTAAAGGGAAGGCAAAATGCCATGCAAAATCCACAAGATTTAGAGTAAAAAGACTTTAGTGTTTATCTGGCGCATGGAACTTCTCTGACCCTGTTTTCCAGCTACAAAATGATACTACAGTACTAACCTCAGAACATTATTTTGAGTATTAAGTTCAATCACATGTAAAAAAATGTTTTGTAAACCATTCAATGCTCGATTAAAAATGGAAAAACATTTAATTTGCATTTTACTGCTTTTGAAATAGAACTGTTCCTGCCTTGGCCTGGGAGAAAAAATTCCTCTAACACTTGGCATCTTTTGAAAAGCTAATAATAAACTCTTCCACCAGTATTTGACTTGTAATTATTTTGTACATTTGTGAAGGGAAAGGAACATGATAAAAAAAAAAAGTAGTGATTTTAGACGAACTGTCAAAACATCCTTACACCAGTGACCACCTTTTGGTCAGGAAAGCATGCCCATGCAGATGCAATGTGGAGTGTAAAGCGGTTTTTCACTGAAACTCAGTAACAGCTCATAGCTATGTTAACAATGAAATATGCATTATATATAGTTTAACATGAACTAAGGTTTTCCAAAGATAGTTGAGTAGTAGGATTCTAGGAGATGATAAGAAAGAACTGAAGAGAACTGTCCTATTCCCCTCAAAATTTTTCTGATTTGTACATGAATGAAAATCAAGGTAATGACTATGGACTAATTCTAGATAGTGACAGGTAACACCGCCAACGATTTGTTATTGTTAGCAGGACTGAATCAGATGGTGTTGGCGATGAAGATGCAAGGTCATGAAGAGTCATTGCCAAAACAGGCAGCATGGCAACCCAAAGTCCTGAGCTAGGCAGTGTCAGGAGGGGAAAAAAAACTAAAATTCTACAGAAAAGCAGAATAGCTAGTTGGCAGAGAGGAAAATGGAAGATGTGAAACAAGGACAAAGAGAGAATAGGAAACCAAGCAGCTACTGGGAGAGAGGGAAAGTAAGAGACAGAATGGGAGAGAATCTGTCCAACCATGCATACTTTCTTCAGCTGGGTTCTGTATAATGTCTTAAAATAAATCTTCTTTCCTTTACTTGTGCTTGGCTCCAGTGTGTTTGGTTCCCCAGAACCAAAGGATATTTTAGTAAGACATTCACTGATTGGACTAGAGCCAAAAGTATAAAAGTAAACAAGAAAGACATCTGAACAAATTGCATTTCCAAAACATATACTAAAGCTCACGTGACACTAAAAGTCTTTCATTGCTTATTTAATTTTGTATAACAGCTTTATTGAGATGTAATTGACATACTGTAAAATTCACCCTTCTCTAATTGCCAGCTTACTTAAAAAAAATTTTTTTTCACTCCATCACACCTCCAGATCTAGTGTCCAAGTCTACAAGTAGCCTTAATAACAAAGACAGAATAGAATGGCTAGTACAAGCAAGCACGTTGTGGCAATAAAAAGTGACAGTTGACAGCCCAGCAGCATAGGAGAAACAGAAAAACTATAAATAGGAGAACAATAATTCCAAGGGGGAAAAAAGAGCAATCTGGGGCCATGTAGAGTGTTTTCCTTAGGCCCTTTTAGTTCCAAAGAACAGCTCAAGTTACAGCTAATATTAGGGGAAGGAGTTATAAGGAATGAAGAAAACAGGGATCTCAGCCCCACAGGGCCTCGTGGGAACCACGAAAGGCCAGATCACCAAGCCTCTGGAAAAACAGGCACTGTCACAGAGCCAAACCTCAGGAAGACTGGAACCAGGACATCATCAAGACTCCAAGGTTACCCCAGGACTTCAGCATCAGGAGCTCGCACATCATCACCTCAGTGATCAGTTATTTATGTGACTCAGCTGTCCCCTCGGGCTGCGGCTGGCCGTATCTAACTGACTTCCTCATCCTCTCTTTGGAATGTGCAAACGACCAGTTCTTGACCTATTTCAACCCACAGACTCAGTTTATTTGGCCAGCATGGTGCCTACACGTTGTTGAGAATTCCTTTGGGTGGGATGTGAACTTGGGAGTCGCTGGAACCTTACCCCTCCCCCTGACCTTCGCCACACCCTCTTCTCTCGCTCTGCTGGTGACACCTGCTCTGGTGACTCCCGCGCTGTCTTTTCTACCGCACAGTTTCAGCTTACCATCCTATCTGGTTCCTCATAACGTTTGCTCTTTCTCCCCCCATCGACTCTCTCTCATTCTCTCTCTCTATCCTTTTAGCTCTCTCTGCTAACTAGCAATTCCCAGTTCCAATTCCCAACAGGGGGGATGCCCAAGAGGCTCAGTGGTTGAGCAGCTACCTTTGGCTCAGGTCATGATCCCAGGGTCCTGGGATGGAGTCCTGCGCTGGGCTCACTGCAGGGAGCCTGCTTCTCCCTCTGCCTATGTCTCTGTGTTTCTCATGAATAAATAAATAAAATCTTAAAAAAAAAAAAAATACTCCTAAGGGAGAATCTGGACCACGTCACCTTTTTTTTTTTTTTTTAAGATTTTATTTATTTATTCATGAGAGACACACAGAGAGAGGCAGAGACACACAGGCAGAGGGAGAAGCAGGCCCCATGCAGGGAGCCCGATGTGGGACTCGATCCTGGGTCTCCAGGACCATGCCCTGGGCCGAAGACAGGTGCTAAACTGCTGAGCCACCCAGGGATCCCCATATGTCACCCATTTTTGGTTAGATTTTCCCCACTGGTCCATACTGTAGAATTCTGGCCAGCTTAGAGCATGGCTGCTTTAGGTCAGGTGTCCAACTCTAAGTCATCAGCTGTGGCTGAGGAGCTGCAAGGCCTTTGCAGAACAGAACACAGCCCTCTCTGGAGCTAATGCCTCAGCACGATCTGTAAGCAGTGTAACTAGTTACCTTTAGAAGGTACTGAGGGAAAAGGTGGCCATCGCAATTGTTCAGTGCAGTGGGTCGAAATGACCTGACTCTGTGAGCTTTAAAAAACCTGAGAGAAAAATTAAGCTCCATCTAGCCTCCCCCAAATAATTAAAGTCTATGATGCTAGCATGGAGTCTGTAAGAAAAGTTAAATTGTGCTCACTTTACTCTATTTAAGGAGCAATGATGTGTATTGTATACTTTGGAAGCATTTACAATGAAAATTAGAAGAGAAAAATAATGGAAGGTATTTAATACGTACTCAGATAATTGAGAAACTTTGAATATCAAAAAAAAAGCTCTCATTTTCCTTTGAAATAGAAATTAGTCTTAGAAAGCTGTTAGGAACAGAAGCCCTGAAAGTTTTCTAATCCCGACTCTGATACATATGAGCCAGAAAATTCTTTAGTAATTCAGTGCCTCAATTTCCTCATCTGTATGAGAATAATAATATCTGCCTCATAGGGTTGTCAGATTAATGAAATAATCCCCCCAAAAAAAACCCTTAGAACATGTAGTTGGTGCATAGAGAGTGCTAAAAAATGTTATCGTTGCTTTTGTTAGTATATAAATAAGCAGGCTGTGTACTAATACATTAATCAGATTTTTATAATAGTTGATAATGATTGAGATTTCCTCTTTGTACATATATATTCTCTTTTCTTTGATATTATATACTAGCTCTGTCACACAAATCATGTACTGCGTTTCCATATGAACCAAACTGCTTCCATCAGATTGCTGTACCATCTAACAATAGTGTTTTGTTTAGGGAGGGTCTGAGTTTATTTTAACCCTGGTCTATCCATTTGCTGCTTTTGGTGCCTGGACTGAAAGGCAACTGATACAAGGCAATCTTCAGAGCAGGTTCCAATGCAGACAGTTGTCAATTTGAAAGTAAACACCTTTGAAAAACAACAAAGGCTATAGCTGATGCCAGAGCATTTATCTAAAGACAGTCTCTTTGGAGTCTCTGGCCAGTTCTGGGATGACTTCCTGCCTGGAAACAAGACAGGAAAGTGCTGGAACGGGTGCATGCCAAAAGGGCTGGGGCCTGAAAGCAGTAGGGCTCAGTTAGTGAAACCATTAGAGTCAGCTAGGGAGCTTTAGAAAACACATCAGTGTTGTCCCGCCTTAGACCAATTAAATTCTAAACCTCTGAGCAGGGGGCAGGAGCAGGAAGAGAGCAAGCGGTTATATTTTTTAAAGCTCCCCAAATGCTTATAATATGTAGCTAGGGTTGACAACCCCATTCCAGGGCTTCCTCTAATTTGCTTCTGCCACTGGGCCGGGCCTCCTCGGAAGAAAGGCTTCCAGGAAAGAATAGGAGAAAGTGGAGGACATCGTCCATGAAACTGCTCCTCATAGCAGCCTCCTTGGGCATTGGCCAGGGCTTTTCCCCTGCTCAGCACTTTGCAGAAACCAAGTGGGAAGAAAAAAGAGGATTATGATTGGCGTTGCCTGCCCTTACAGCGCTCTCAAAACAGCTGGGGAGTCAATATTAGCCCATGAGGAATGACAGCAGAACTGTGCAACGTTATGCTGCAGCTGAGATGAAAAGGACATGCTCTGAGAGGTCCCCCAAGGTGGGCTAGGGGTCGACATGGAGGAGATGGCACTTCCTGAGGGTATGTAAGGCCTGGACACAACAGGAGCGTGAGGAAGGCAGTTATGAGAACAGTGCCCAGAAGGAGCAGAGTCCAGGAAAAGGCATGGGAGGGAGAGTGACACGACAATGCTAGGGTGCAGGATGTCTCTGGGGAGCAGCAGGAAGTCCACTTGGATAACTTAGAATAGAGCCAAATTATGGAGGGCTAATGTACTCATCTGAGTAATGTAAACATCATATAGTAGGGAGTAGGAAGATCTGTGGGGGTCTTGAGTAGTGATATTGCTTGCCAATAACCTAGTCTAGTGTTGGAGAAGACCAGAGGTAGCACGGCTGGGTAATACGGATTGTTACAACAATCCCAATGTGAAAGACAAATAAATAAATAAAGGCCTCTGTGGTCACTGTGGAAACATGAAGGAAACGAATAAATCCTAGAAATAGGTTTACATCCTTTTATGTGTGCTTATTTTGACTTTGATTTTTATTAGACTATACAATACGTGCATGTTATAAAATTTGAGAACAGAGAAGTAAAAAGGAGAACAATTTCATGCATAATCTCTCTAAACACAAGTAACCACTGCTTTGATATTTCTTCCCAGTTTTTCATGTATTTTAATGCAGTTGTTGTCTCATTGTCTAAGCAATGTCTAAGCATGTAATAGTGTGGGAATTTTCCCACTTCATTAATAGCTTTGAGCTTTAATTTTGTAGCTGTGTGGCCTTCACTGGTATGGGTACACACTGTGATTTACTTGTAGGACAACAACTTACGAATTGCTTTCTATTCTTCCTTGTGTTAAAATAGTGCTGGGTAGAAGTACATCTCAGGCATTAATCGTTGTCCATCTTGATGGTACATCTACCGAGTAAATTTCCAGATGAGCTATTTCTGAATAAAGAATTTTCAAAAATTTAAAGCTCTTTCTACTTACTGAGAATTTACTTTCCAAAAGTACTGAACTAATTTGCACTCCTGCCAACTGAGTATAGCAATGCTGGTTTCACTCTAATTATGTTTGCCAATTTGCTAAAGTAAAAAACAAAACAAATTTGGTTTTTTGTTGTTTTTTATGAGGATTTACTTTTTATGTGCTATCATTAGCCACTTGTACTTCCTCACTAATAAATGGTCTGCTCATTTTCCCCCATCACAGAATGTTAAGAAGAAACAGATTTTAAGACTTAGCAATATACAGAGGATGAAAAAGAGAAGATTAAAAGTTGTTAAAAGTTGTCATGTTCTTCGCAAAAATAAACATGACAAAGCAGAAAAAGAAACATATAAATGAAATGAAAGGTTAAATCTAGAAAAAAGTTGCAAGAATATGGAAGAAAAAGAGCTAGTTTCCATAAAATATAAGGTGCATATACCAATCAATAGGTCAAGAATCTAATAGAAAAATAGACAAAGAACATGAACAAATAGTTTCAGGAAAGGAAATACAAGTGAATACTAGCACAGATACTCAACCTCACAATAAAATATGTAAGTTAGAATGAAAATGAGATAGCATTTTCACTTAACAGATTTGCAAAGACCAAAATGTTTAATAATAGACTTTGTCAAAGAGAATGTTGGGAAAGGGCATTCATCCACTGTTGATAGACTTAATTTATGAGATCACTTTGAAAGATAAGTGAACAATAGATGTAAATATGGAAAATTAGACCTATCCTTTGACCCAACGATTCAACTTTGAGTAATTTATCGTACAGATAATTCACAATCTGAATAAAATAATAAATAACTCATTGCAAATTTGTTTGTAGGAGTATAATATTGGAAACAACATAAGGCATATCAATAGGGGATCATTTAAGTAATGTAGGCTGTCTCTATAGAGTTGAATATTATACATCTATTGAAAAGAACAGTATATCTTTGTAGGTACTCATATTGCATTTCTCCAGGTTACATTGTTCCTTTTGAATTCTGTATCATACATCTGCAATGGGAAACTCTAACTCAAGTGTATGATGATGACTTTTCTACATTGTGTGAAATCGGGGTTCAAAAGGGCAGCTGCTTGGATTCTCTCCCAGTTGTGATTTGGATACAGCTGCATCAGTTAGAGTTCTCCCCTGGATGGTCAGTGCAAGATGACAGGAGCTATGTACATTGACTTCCCTGTTGAATCACCAGCTTCTAGCCCAGATGGGAGGGGCTTAATAAGTATGTCTCAGATGACCTGACATATTCTAACCTAAAGAATAGAAAAATGGAAGGGCCATAGAGAGAAGCAGACTAATGTGAAAGGAAGACTCAGAGACATTTGAGTCTTCACAAATGCACTCGAAGCATTTAGGAGTGAAAAGAAGGTTCCCTGCAAAAATGTTGCAAGGGAATCAGCCTTCAGAAAGACTGGCACAGAGCCAGCTTGCCCCTCCTGCACCAGCACTGAGTATCTACAGCAGTGTCAAAGCCGGCTGGGAGAGATGCAGCTGGAGAGGCAGGCAGAACAGGTTGCCATGGGCCTCTAACACCACGTAAGGATGTAAGAACGAGAGAAGGAAAGGGAGAGCCCAAACATATTGTTCCGACTATTTTGGCTTCAAGGGACAGAGATGTAAACCAAAGAGGGAGTTTATTGGCTTGAGTAACTGGAAAGTCCAGAGATTTGACAATATCATCAGGATATTATTTCTCTTTTTCCACCTCCACATCTACTCTTCTGTGCTGGCTTCATTCTCTTGCAGACTCTTTCCACATGCTGGCTTCTGGCAACTCCAGTTTTACAATGAACAAAAAAGTGGTCCCAGCAGTTCCTAATAGTTCCAGTAAAAACCTTAGAATTGATTCTTACTGGACAGCTTAGGTCACATGCCCATCCCTGAATTAATCACTATCTGAAACACTAATAGGCCATACAAAGGTCATATGATCACCCCTAAGAATGGTGGTAGTTAACATCACTCTAATCTTATGACCCAAGAGTGAAGGGAGGGGGTGCTCATCCAAAGAAATTGGGATGCTATTTCAAAAAAAAAAAAAGATGCTGAACAGGTAAAAGCAATAATAGCACTCCACTCTAAGCAAAAACAAAAGATCAAATGAAGACTGTTCCCTTCTTTAAAAATAAAAATTGGAAAGGATTTTTTGAAGGAGAAAATGTTAAGATATAGATGAGGGGGGAAGATTACAGGAGCAAACTCTGGAAGAAATGGGAAGGAATGGTGTTCAAATGGAAAGACTGGTGGTGGAGAGTAATTATGAATTCCTAAGGCTAATACAGCCCCCCTTACTCCTCTTATGTGGCCTCCTCTGCCCATTCCACATACACAAAATTAGGATCCCTTAACAGGACCATTTGGATTCGATTTGAACATACTCAGTAACAGATAGTTCATGACTACGGAAAGTAGTTTTATCATCTGTCATACAGGCTTACCTCTCTAAAATGTCTGCTTGTCAGTGAGCTGAAACCTGATTCTCAGCCTTTCCTCTGGATTAACAAACCTTCAAACTTCTCCTCCCATCAGACAATCCTTGACGTGTTGGAGGACACATTCCTGCCTCAGTTTTTTCTCTTTTGGCCAAGCACAACCAGTTCTTTTGATCATATATCAGATGACATGGTTTCTAGATTTTTCTATGGCCTAATTGTCTCTCTCTGGATTCATGCTGCTTTCTATGTGTCTATCTGTAGAAGGTGCTTAGATAGAAGCCTCCAGAAGAAGCCTTACCACTGCTGAGTTCAATGGGACCATTGCTTCCCTTTAGCTGGACACTATATTTTGCTGATGCAATTGAAGATTTCATTGTTTTTTGTTTTTGTTTTTGTTTTTTGTTTTTGCAACGTTATATTACAACTCACTCATGTTGAGCTTGTTACCAACAAAATCCCCAGGTCTTTATTCTCGTGAATGGCTGTGAAGTTAGTTTTTTTGTAATTATGCAAGTGGTACTCTTTTGAGCCAACAAAATAGAACTTTATAATTTTTTTCTGTTACATTTTTTCTTGTTGTTTCCTTTAGGCTCCATCCTCTTACTTGCCCTGCCAAAATGTGACCTTTTATAACCAGGTGGTATAAGTCCTGTAGATCTTGCTGCAAAAGAAGGGAGCCCTCTGGTATTCCATTTACCCAACTGGTTCTTGGCTTTTGCATGGGCCAGTGCTCAGGCCTATTTCTGAATAATCCGGTTTCTGTTCCTTGCTAATGTCTTGGTCATATGTCATACTACTAATAACTAGGCAGCCTTCTAGACTATGGCTGTTGTGTATGTATGTGCACGTGTGTATCAGATGATAAGCTTTGACCTGTGGTTTCAGGTCAGTTACTGCCAAACTTTGCCCCTACTTTAGCCTCATGCCTGCTGTTCCAAATGAGCAGACACTGGTGCCAGTAAGCTGTTCCACCCCTCTCCCATGGCCAATGAAAGATCAGCCAGGACAGCTTCATAGGCATTTGGAATTGGTCAAATTTAGTCTGTGCTTTACAGCAGGGCTGTCAGAGCTCTAACTCTCACCATGTAGATAATGGTCTGATAAGCTTTTGACCCAAGTCCCAGATTCCAGATAACCCCCACCCCACATCCTTACTGGAACTAAAAAGCCTCCATACTTCAAGCCATGCCATCTAGGATCTTGATTCCCTTATGACTCCCTCATCTGGTTCACAGAAGACCCTTTTCATGGGGCTATTCATCTGCTTCCAGAATCTGGAAGGGGCTCTCTGATCTAAGATTTGCATACCCACTTACTATCTTAAGATGTTCATACCCAGAAGCTTCTACACATAGCCCTGGGCCCCTTGGACTAAATCCTTTGCATATAGACACACTACAAAGTGAGCTGAAATTTACTTTGTTGCTTTGACTTGATTTTAACTACTGATCTCTCCTGATAGGAACTAGCTCCTTTGCTTCAATTCATCTCCACTGCTTTCTCAGCCCCCAAGGCTGCTCTCCTATTAGCTTGAGGCTGCTTCTATACCAGGATGTCCTAGGTACTTGAGGCTCTGGGAAAGTGCCAATTATGATCACTAAAGAAAATGTGCAACTAGGATATGGAGGATGTGGTCAAAAGTGGAGCCTCTTCCCAGACCCAGAAAAGGAAGGTATGTTGTGCCAAGGGTAGATACCAACTGCCCTTGCATCCTGTCTCTTGTAATACGTGCACTCTTAAAGAAGGACTGGGATCTGAGATGCTCTCTATAGTGTAGGACTCATACCTCAAATATTTGAAGGGCCTACCTCTTTGGCAGGATTTATTTCTCAGTTTTCCCACAAATTTCTACAATAGCACACTGTCAGATTGTGTCAATAGCCATAAAAAGATAATATATTAGTGCTTCTTGCTCTACATATTCTGTATCCCTGAAGAAGAAATGCTGGCCTGAACAGCAATGTTGAAATAAAATCATCAATGATGTTCTCATCACCTTTCCAAACTTGTTTTGTGGGATGCCCTTTTTTAAAAATAGTATTTTAGGGGTGCCTGGGTGCTGGCTCAGTTGGTTAAGTGTCTGCCTTCAACTCAGGTCAGGATGTCAGGACCCCACATTGGGCTCCCTGCTGCATGGGGAGCCACCTTCTCCATCTCTCCCTCTCCCTGCCATTCCCCCTGTTTGTTCTCTCTCTCTCTCTCTCTCTGTCAAATAAATAAATGAAATATTTTTAAAATCCCACACAAATAAAGTCATATTTTAAAAAGAGAAGCCAGATATTTTCCTAAGGAGAAATCTTTGACACCCTCTCTCTGAAAAAATAAGGCATTGGAATTGAAAGACTGTACACTCAGGATTTTCCAGGTTATGATCACAGTAAAGTAGTGAGTGACATCACCTACAGGAGAGAGGTTTTCATGAATTGATGTAGTAAACAGTGTATGAGAAGTAATTACTAAATCTAACAGGAAATTTTTATATGAATTCCTAAATACTGAAATACTTTTCCTACGAATCCAAAATTAGTGGATAAGAAAGGGAAAATAATTTTTCTTGTATTTGTTAGCCAATCTAAGATTAAAAACTGAAAAACCAAGCCTATGTGGGTGGGGCTTTTTTTGTAGCAAAATAGAAAGTACCTGGAAGGCAATCCAAATAAAATCATTTAAAAAGAAGGGATCCTGACATATCTCCTGAGGAACTATTCATTAGAATGTTTAGACCAGATCCAAGAATGTTACTGGCTCCTATGTTGATTATCTTGGGACAGAACACAGATTTCAAGAAGAAAAAAACATAAGATAGCACTCAAAGAAACTGCCAATTCTGAATTTGAAGATATTAACAAATGTACTCAGCATTCCTTTCATCAGAGAAAATAAAAATATAGCTTTGTATTTAATACAGACTGTCTAAAGGATTTAATATAATATCATTTACTTCAGAATAAAAAGTATTAAAAACCATAAGGAGTAAGGTGTTGTAAGAGGGGAAAAGGGAATGAGTAAATAAGATTGGCTCTTCCTCTGAAATAAGAGGAAAGATAGAAACAAAGAAGCAGCAGACAGGGATGATATAGAGAAAGGGAAGACAAAGAGGTTGATGCCCCCCAAAGGACTGAAATGTTTCCAGCAAAGCAGAATGAATGGGTGGGAAGCTATCTTTGTTTCCCTCACTAAATGGATCTGTCAGGGCAGAGATTGGATCTGTTTTGTCTTCTACCTTACTGCCCATTGTCTAGCACAGCAGGTGGCATATTGTTGATTCTCAATTTGTATTTTTTGAATAAAATGAATGAGAGAGCAAGGACTTTAAGAACTTAGAAGGACAGGAAATTCTGGGAATAGCTATGTTAGAAATCAGTAAGAAATCAACAATGGGGTTGCAAATTTGAGGTTAGCTGGTATGCAGAGTTCAGTAGCAAGAATGGAAAAGCAGACAGATTGGAATTGGTGTGACCAAGAGAGTGGGATGGAAAAAGAATGAGAGGGTTCAATATGCATGCAAGAGTGATGGAAGCCAGGTTGGAAATGGGATCAGAGATGAAGACCTACTGGAAGCAGCAATAGACTGTCAAGGTCACATGATTACAAGCACTTCTGAGGGCTTTAGGCAGTGAGCCCTTGTAAAAAAAACAGTGTAGCATATAATTGTCACAGGCTAAGTAAGCATCCAACTCAAAGTTTTACTCTCACTTCTGTGAGTGTTTAGACATGGACTGTGTCTGATTTGTTTTCCCTCATCACCCAGTAAGGTGTTTTTTTTAAAAAAAATTTTATATAAATTCAATTTAATTAATATATAGTGTATTATTAGTTTCAGAGGTGGAATTTAGAGATTCATCAGTTGCATATAACACCCAGTGCTCATCCATCAAGTGTCCTCCTTAATGCCCATCACCTACTTAGCTAATCTCCTCACCATCACTCCTCCAGTGGCCCTCAGTTTGTTTCCCTATAGCTAAGAGTCTCTTATGGTTTGTTTCCCTCTCTGTCTTACTTTCTTTCCTTCTCTTCTCCTATCCTCATCAGTTTTGTTTCTTTTTTTTTTAAGATTTTATTTATTTATTCATGAGAGACACAGAGAAAGAGAGAGGCAGAGACACAGGCAGAGGGAGGAGAAGCAGGCTCCATGCAGGGAGGCTGACATGGGACTCGATTCTGGGTCTCCAGGATCATGTCCTGGGCTGAAAGCAGCACTAAACCGCTGAGCCACCCAGGCTGCCCATCAGTTTTGTTTCTTAAACTCCACATATGAGTGAAATCATATGATATTTGTCTTTTTCTGATTGACTTATTTCACTTTGCATAATATCCTCTAGTTCCATCCACACGTCATTGCAAATAGCAAGATTTCATTCTTTTGGATGGCTAAGTAATATTCCATTGTATTTATATATATGCCACATTTTCTTTATCTGTTCTTCTGGCAATGAATGTCTGTCACTCCATATGTTAATCACATGAACTAAAAAAGGGAGGAAAGAAGAAAGGAAATTAAAGACATGATTGACATGTGTCATGTCTATTAAAATTATGAGCTATTCTAGTCCTTCCTTGGGTGGCATGGAGAGCAGAGAGAGCTCCCTGAAGGCCTCGGGCACACACAAGGCATTGGGGAGCTGTCTGCCCACTCCAAATCCCACACTTTGACCCTCTATCGAATGCAAATCTTTGCACCTAATATTTTGTCATCACATCCTGCTTCTGGCACTTTGTGTCTCAGCTGATGAAGTCTTCAGGGGGAAATTGTCAACCTTGGACAGGGATTGGAGAAATCTCCCTTGTGAGTTAAGAAGGTCAGCATCCCGCTGCGCTATGACTCCCACAGGGACTCGTACAACACAGACTGGGAGCTGACCACTGCAGGCGCTGTCACCCAGTGCTGCTGAGATGTGTGCACTGGCACCACACTAGGCCCACTCAATCCAGATCATGAAAATGAAAGAGACTGCATCAGCAAGTGCTGCCTACCAGCAGTCAAGCAGTTCTAGGACTCCAAGATCAAGTTCTTGCTGCCTCACCAGGTCCTGCATCACCAGTACAAGCCAACATCACCACCAAAAGGTCCAATACCCTCTATTAGATGCAGAACCTCCCTGTCCCCAGGTCACCCCAAATAAAGCCTTGGGAAAACCAGGGTGCTCAGAAAAAAATTTTTAATTATGAGCTATCCTAACTTTTCTCTCTGTATCATTATATATATATATATATATATATATATATATATATATATATATATATATATAAACACTTGCATATGTGTATATAATACTCACAAATACACCATCATAAACAGCCACAGATATTTTCTGCGATATTGGGGTTGATCACAACAATTGGAAAAATCTGTCAGTTAGTTATGTTCTATCTTCTGTGCTGTAGGATGGAGACAAGATCTGGTAAACACTGGGCTTGGGGACCCCGGAGACAGGCTGGAGATTTGGAGCTGCTGAGGGCAGCAAAGTAGAACCAAATTCCTGGGTATAGGCATCTTGTCCAGAGGGTTACTGAAAGGAAATGGTCTAGAGATGACACATTTTGACCAGAATCAAAGACCATGGAACAGGCAGCCCTGGTGGCTTAGTGGTTTAGCGCTGCCTTCAGCCCAGGGCGTGATCCTGGAGACCCGGGATCGAGTCCCACGTCTGGTTCCCTGCATGGAGCTTGCTTCTCCCTCTGCCTGTGTCTCTGCCCCTCTCTCTCTCAGTCTCTCTCTCTCTCTCTAATAAATAAATAAAATCTTAAAAACAAAGCAAAACAAAACAAAAAAAACAAAACCATGGAACTTGTCAAGCAAACAGAGAGACAAATAAGCAAATAGCATATAGGAAATCAAAATCCAGAATGATTGTGTGTTTGCTTCTTTGGGAGACCTGAAAATCAAACCCACTGCTAAGACCCTCTAGTTTTAAGTTCTCTGTTTTGATAGCAAACATATTTTCTTTTCTAGGATTTTCCATTCAAAATATGAGTATTTTGAATTAGTTTTCTTATCACCTCTTTGAAATGTCATTTTACAAGGTTCTTTCTATTGTATTTGTTTAAAAATTTTTATGGCATTATGCAAATACATATATTCATATATTTAGGTTTCTCAGGTTGGAAATTCTTCACTTGTGAAAAATCAGTGCAAAGGTACATTAGAAGCCTAATTAAAGGAAAACAGTGCTCATGGTTAGATAGGAGTGACATGGGAGTGGGCCTGGAAGGACAAGAGAATGAAAGGAATGTCCTCTCTCCTCCAGACTTCCTGTGCAAGTCTTCTAAATGTAATATTTCAAGGGAATCCATTGTTCATTTTAAAGAAAAAGAAAAACTACACTTGTTTTCCTATTGGGTCTATAAATCAGTAAAATAGTAAGGTGGAAACAAAAGAAATACTTCTTGGCAACTGACCATCTACTTTAGTCATCTGTCCTTGAATTTGATTGTGCTGCAGATTTGTCCTTCTGAAAATAGAATGATGTCTCAAGTATTGTTTCTAAATCCTCAAATACTTACTCCCAAATTGTTTCTCTTCTATTCAACACTGAAATACAAAGATCATTTAAAAGAGTTCCTGTGATGTACAAAACCAGCATTGTACAAAATCTGGATTGGGCACTCTCGTATTCTTGGTAAAAAATCAATTATAATACAACTTTAGCATGTAGGGATCTTTATTTGAACAAAACCATCTCAAAATAACAGTATTGTAGTAATTATTCAGTTTTCCCCTTAAGTCCTTGAGATATATTGTTTAAAGGTTTAAATTTTATCACAGGATATAAAACCCCTAAAAACAATTTGAAATTGGAAAAAGATTACTAGCCCTGAGACTTCAGACATTTTCTCCCTTGCTTAGTTATTCAACTGTTTAAAAATCTTATTCTTTTTGATCACTGATAGGAATGTTGGCGTGGCACAGTCATTTTGGCTTCAAACTGTGGTGTGTTGTCTTATTTAAAAAAAAAAAAAAAAAAAAAAGCCAAAAAAACCACACAACTCCCAAGTATGAATTTCAGCAAGGTAACAAATTCTCCCCTCAGCCCCAAATATCAGTTGATGTATTCAAGGCACTACATGTCATCTCTTGTCCACCTTTTTACATCACACAGACTTCTAATTAGTCATTTTGGATTCTGACCACATTTGCCAGGAAATGACTGTTTAAATATGTCTTCTCACACATTTCTGATGGGATTCCCCTGGCAAAGGTAGATGAGATGTTTAAAATCAGAACCATACTATGAACAGATTTTGGTAATTGCTGATGAGTTTCCTGACTAGCATACATGGAGCTAAAGTGACAATACTATTGAACAGAATGGACAGCAAAAAAAGGGGAGGGAGTAGGATGGCACCTGCAAAAATAGGCTGTCCACTGCCAGCAGGGGTTAATTTGTGCCTACTTGCCTTTCCCACTGTTTTCTCCCTCCTTAAATGTTTTGTATCTTCTAACTTTTCAGTGAGAGGCTCTGCCAAAAATATTAAACACAACTTGACACACTTAAAGCCGCTGGATCCAATATCCACTCATCTTAAAATAACACTATTGATAATAGCTCATTTTACTGAGCTATTACTAAGTGCCAGGTGCTTATTTACTTTGTCTAAATCTCACAGAAACTCTAAGAAGGTGGCACTTTTATGACCCTCATTATGAAGATGAGGAGACAGGCATACAGGGACCTTGATTTATGGACGTTCATCTCTTTCTATTAGTAATTTTAGATCTTTTACTGGAATAGCTCTAAGAATCCAAATACACATGTGTATTTTTTTTTCACCCACTGAATACTAACACCTACAGGTATAATTAAAGGACAGCCACAAGACAAGTTCCAGTATTTCTCAAGTTTTAAACAAGTATCTTCAGCAATTCTGCTTCTAGGTATTTACTCTAGAGAAACTCTCCCATGTGTGCAAAAAGAGATATATATAAGAAAGCTCATTTATATGGCAGTTAAAATGAATAAACTAGATTTCCATGTATCAACATGGGTAGATCTTGACAACAATGCTGAGTAAAAAAGGAGGCTGCAGTAGAATGATACATTGGTACAGTATCATTTATGTAAAAATGTTGTTTAGTAAAAACTATGTTTAGAACACGAAACAACAAAATATGTTATTTGCAAATATGTACTTATATCATAAAAGGCTAAATATATGAACCAGAAGAGTAAAACTTTCAGTATAACAGTTACCTCGGGAGGAGAGAAATGGGACTGGGGAGTGGGAGGTACAAAGGAGGTTTCAACTCTATAATGCTTCATTTCTTTTGCTTTTAAAAATAATACAAATATGAAAAAATTGTTAACATTTGTTCTTTCAGGAGCTACAAGGGTTTGTTCCCTTATTTTCTGAAGGTTTTGTGTTTTAAGAAAGATAGATGGGTATATTCATGGTGATAAGGGGCAGAAACTGTTCATTCAGCATGATCTCCGTAAATTTAGGGTGACATTTTTTTGAAGCAGATTTAACTAGATGCCCAATTTATCCATAAAATAACTCAGTATACTTTCCATAGAATATCTAGTTTTGAGTCTCATAAGTCTCAGTGCAACCCCGCAAATAAACTAGTTGTACAATGTATTTCTCAGTAATTTCATTAAGGTGAATTTCTTCATGTGACTTTATGTTATCTGAAAACCACAGGGAGCTGGCCTTCCCCTCCCTTGACTCCTGCAATATCATTGAGGCCAACAGTAAGAATAATTGTCTGGAGACTGTTACAGGCCACATCTGGCCAAAGATGACTTCTCATGGGTCATCATTATTAACTAGACTGCACATTCTCAAATCTGATTCCCTGACCTGCCCCCTTCCTCTCCCTTTCATCATGTCCAACAGCATAGGATTTCATTACGAAGATAACGACCCCTGCATGCTATCTAATTAGGTTTCTGCAGTGAGTGTTCCTCATTCCATTATTTGGTATAAGGTTCTAGGTCATATTTAAAAATATTACAGCTTGAAAAATAATCTATGTTTGTTTGCTTGCTTTTGTTTGAATCTTTTCACTTTCTAGATAATGAGGTAGTTGAAGAATGCTAAATCCAGCATTACTTAAATGCTATTCATTTTGTTAGTACTATATTTTGAAGTGAGGAAATTATTCATTGTATACATTTTAAAATAATCCCTTTCAGTTACATAACTAGCAGTCAGTACCAGTTTGTTTGTGGGTATGTGTTCATACACATTTTTTTATACCTGCCTTGTTTCAAAAAGGTTAAGAGGCAAGTTACAGATAGATACACATAACATAGCACCAGAGAAATTAACTCTGAAGTTAGTGAAGAAATGGCAACAGTCACTCTTCACTTAAGTAGGTAAAGTGTATCCTGTTCAATCTTATATATAGGCCAGAAGGAGGCCACATATACAGCTCTAAACTTCCTCATAGCCAAGAGAAATACTGTCGGTTCCACAATTAGGTATCCAGAAGACAAAACAATTGAGGTTAATAAACAAGGGAAACAAGGAGAAAACAACTATACCAGGTGCTAAAACCAAAGAAAAACATTTTCCAGATACTGTCAGAGAGAGTAAATACAGCAACAATTTTCATGGTGCTTTCTTATAAAGCCCTTGATGTAAGTCCTAAGTATTACATCAAAATAAATTCATTAAGGAAATCTGAAAGGAAGGAGCTGTGGCATGGGATTGGAGACTGGGAGGGTAGGAAGGGGGTGGGCTGACACAGTCCAAGGGCTAAAGGGTTGAACTGTTGGTATTGATGTGAGGCTCATTACCAGGCTGATGATATACTGTGTCTAACCCAGGACCTTTTGAGAGTGAAAGGGGCGCTATTAATAAAGTCCCACAACACGTATAATCCAGGACTCCCCAAATTAGGACATATGGTCATTCTAAGTCCTTGCTTATCACCCACTGACATCCTGCTTCCAGTGCTACCCACAACTGTGGACCCTGTCAACCAAACCACCCTGTCCAATATGGAATGAGTCTAATCATCTCTAGTTTTAGGGGGCTTTGGGGATTTCTAGCCCAGGTAACCAACTCAGGGTAGGCTAACTCATGAATCAAATAGTGAAGGTAATTAAGAAAGACTAGAATAAGCAATGAGTAATGGTGACCTAAGATCCAGTCTCCATCAAGAGAAGGTTAAAGGAGATATCACTTCTGATAATGGGTGGGAGGGAGAATGAACAAGACTGTAGGTAATTGAATGGGTCTCATGAAGAGGAATGAGATGCCCTTCCTTCCTAAAGAGACTGATGAGAGATCCTGTGGAAGAAAACTGCTTAAAGTTGGGATATTATCATAATGGCTGAAGCACTTAAGCTGTAGGTCTCAAATGTGTGGTATGAATTACCTGGAGAGTTTGTTAAAAACTAGATTCCTGGACCCCAACCTCACAGATGATGATTCTGTAAGTCTGAGATGGAACCCAGGAATCTGTTTTAACAAGTGCTCCAGGTGATGCTGGCAATGATGGTTCCAGCCTACACTTTGAGAAATACCACCCTAAAGGCTGATTAATAGCTCTTTGAAGAGTCTAATCTTCCCACAAGAAAGAATACGTTGGGCTGGCTTTGGGGAGGATATGGTGCCATTTCACCCTGGTGGCAGGTGGTGAGTGAGAGAGCAGGAGAATAGGTGGATCAGAGCAACTCAGCTGTCAGCCACCTGAAGGATTTTTCTATTGAGGGGCCTAGGTTCTCAATTTGGAAGAGAAAAGTCTCCATATTCCTTATATGGTCCTAACAATGAAGAGAACCAGCAGGGACGTGGATGACCCCATTCTAAAAATCCTAGCTGGATTAACTCACACTCTAGCCAGCTTCCCTTTACCTAGTAATAGCAGCTGATGTTTATTGATAGTTTACTATATGCCAAGCCTAAGAGCTGTATCTGCTTTTACTCATTTAGTCCTGAGAACAGCCCAGTGGAGTAGGTACTATTTCCCCCCCTATTTTATGAGGGGTTCTGTGGAGGAGAGCATATCAATGGGACACCGTGCATAGTGTGGTCTATGTCGGTGGCACCCCTTGTGGTAATGCAGGGCAAAACCCTCAAGCCTTGCACACTGGGCCCAACACTGGGTGTCGTGGGAGTTCCGTAATTTTCCTAAGGTCCCACAGCTAGAACCCAAGCTCTGAAACCTCATACATAAGATAAAGGAGAGACGTGTATAAGAAGAAATGTCTATGACCCTGCCAGGTAGGGAACTGAAGCAACTTGAGATCAATACACTTATCCACAGGTAGAAATACAGGTAAAAGTGAGAAGTCAGGAAGTAGCATATTCCAGTGAATCAATTGTGGCAACTGAGAATCTCCCAAGTCTTCCTGGATGAGGTCCCAAGATTGCCTCACCAAGCCATAGTAAATGATGGTGAAGAATATAGCCCCCAAGCTCCCATTTTTGCTTTCATTTTTTTTCCAGTGAAACAACATTTAGGTCAAGTTTCTTGCCTCCAATGTCCTATTTTATAACATGTTGTTTCTATGACACCTTTGGCCTTTGTATTAGAATGATTTTTTATGTGTCTGTTTCCCTGTTAAATTTACAAGCTTCTTGCTAAGACAATGCTTTACCACATTTGTGTCTCTTAACGCCCAGAGAAGACCGCCAATCCCCCTTGCTCTCTCCCTTATGTGTTAGGCATTAAGCTACCTGCCTTCAAAATTTAGGAGGGGAAGACCTACAAATAATAATGAAGTGCTTTACATAAAAAAATTTGGAGGTAAGCACAGAGAAGATAAATTTGACATAGCCTGCAAGGGTCAGCATGTACAAAGAAAAGTAAATTCTCATGCTGTCTACTCTGCCTAGAATGCCCTCTTCCTTTCTCTGCCTGGATCAATCTAGCAACCTTCACTGATTCTTGCAAGGGGAGGGGGGTAGAAAAAGGAGAGAAAGGGAGAAAGGAGAAAGGAGAAAGGATTTTCGGTATTGTAGTTTAATGTGGCTGAAAGTTTCACTTTGTGACACCAATGGAGGGGGCTATGTTTGGGGTGTAAAAAAGCTATGAGCTGTATGGCCAGACTACTTTGCCTGATGGTCCAAATCCCAGCTCTGCCATTTACCAGCTATGTAACTTTGGGCAAATTACCCTCTCAAGCCTCAGATCCTAATTTGTTAATGGGGTAAAAACAGTACCTATCTTTTGGGACTCTTATAATAATTAAACGGCTTAATATCTATAAAGCATTTAGAGCAGTGCCTGTCAGGTAACATGTATTCAGTAAAGAGTAGCTGTTCTTGTAACCCCATTGTTCTCTTTCTCTCATTCCCTGTTTTTACTCCATTCCAAGCAAGTCTTACCAATTCTTCCTCTAAAGCAAATACCAAAACCATCCTCCTCTGTCTTCACCATAATGCAAAGAACTGATTCCTTTCCTAACTGATCTCCCTGCTTCCACTCTTACTCTGCCACAATCTGATCCCCAGAGCAACCAGAGTGATCCTTTCCAGAAGTTGTGTCACTCCACTTAAAATACTATTGTGTCTAACCGTATATTATACCAACCATTTAGAATTCTCCTTTTCATGACCTCAAAATGTCTTAAATAATCTGGCTTCCTTCCATCTCTCTACTCTCATGTGGTACTCTTACTATGCTTCAGCCTCTAGCTATCTTGAACGTGGCACGTTTGTCTTGTGAGGACCTTTGCATCTGCTGTTCCCTCTGCCTTGCCCACCTCTTGTTCGCCTCCTTCTTGTCCTGTAGAAACCAGCTCAAATGTCAGAGGAGTAGACTTTAGTTTGAGATACCAAACTAAAGTCACAGCCTCCTGGTTTCTGTATGTTACACAGGTAAATTTATTTCCTTTATTTCTTCATTGTTTTTTCTGCTTCCCCCAACTGTGCCACTTCACCCCTTTACTTGCTGTAAGCTCTATGAGATCAGATATAAGGGCTGTCTTTTTCATTGTTGTATTCGCAGTTTTTGGGAAACCCTCCCCCCCTACACACGCATACTAGCCCTCAATAAATTTTTATTGAATTAATTCTGAATGAATTAGAAGAGAATAGGGAAAGATGGGAGAATGCTGCCAAAAATCAAGGCACCTGGGGCCAATTATTATGCTTTTGCCGTAACCTGTGAGAAATGACGAGGCCCCAGTAGTGGTTTTCAACCATGGCTATGCATTGGAATCACCTGGAGAGTTCCTCTCTTTTTTTTTTTTTTTTTTTTTTTATGATAGGCACACAGTGAGAGAGAGAGGCAGAGACACAGGCAGAGGGAGAAGCAGGCTCCATGCACCGGGAGCCCGATGTGGGACTCGATCCCGGGTCTCCAGGATGGTGCTCTGGGCCAAAGGCAGGCGCTAAACTGCTGCACCACCCAGGGATCCCCGAGAGTTTCTTTTTTAAATCCTGATGCCAGAGTGCCATCCTCAGAGATTCTGACTTAATTGGTGGAGGCAGCCTGGACATCAGGATTTTTTTTTTAAAGCTCCTCAGGGAATTGTGATGCAAAGTGGAAATCACTGCCCCAAAGGCAGAAGGGGGATACAGAAGAGAATAAGGTTAATTATGAATTGGAAGTGACTGAACAAGGGGGTGGCTGGGAAGAATCCTACATATCTGGCTTGGGCCTGGGTGAATGAGAGACACAAGTTTTGAGGAAAAGAGAAGTTCAGTTTTGGAGAGGCTGAGTTGGAGGTACCCGTGGGGATCCAAGTGGAGCTGTTCAACAGATATTTGGCTTTTTTTTTTTTTTTTTTTTTTATAGATCAATATTGCCTTAGTGAAGAGTAGGAAATCCTTCCAGTTTTCAAGAAGACAAGCATCTCTGGAAAATATGACAATTATACAGAGTATAAGACCATTTCCACTTTGCAGAGCCTCTTTCCTCAAAACTTCTTTCCACACCAATACCCCATCTGTTCTGAAATGTTCAACATGTTGATATATTCTTAAGGATTATATTATGTATGAGTACTGTTCCATAAATCCATTTATACTATTCTTATACTACTTGTGCAAAGTATCCCATTGATTAAATTGTAGGCAGCCTTCAAATAGTACTTAAAGGAGTATATAACAGCTTTAAACTTCCAATAAATGAAAATGAACATACTCATCATTATTTCCTTTAAGATTTGTGGTAAAAAAAAACAAAAAACAAAAACAAACAAACAAAAAACCTTGGACCTAAACTGCTTAGCTTGTTTAGTTTTCTAATTGGTAAACATTTACTGGGTCACCAAAGATAGCAAGTACCGTCTGATAGGCCATGGCTCCTTGGTTTGTTTCTAATTTAAATTAGACACACTAAAACAAGGATTGATAGAGTGATATAGTCAAGTAACAGATGGTGAATGGACATTCTGTCCAGCGTCCACCACGTTGTTTCTCAGTATTCCAAAGAATACTCTAAAGACTCTAAATTTTGGGGATCCCTGTGTGGCGCAGCGGTTTAGCGCCTGCCTTTGGCCCAGGGCGCGATCCTGGAGACCCAGGATCAAATCCCACGTCAGGCTCCCGGTGTATGGAGCCTGCTTCTCCCTCTGCCTGTGTCTCTGCCTCTCTCTCTCTCTCTCACTGTTTGCCTATCATAAATAAAAAAAAAAAAAAAAAAAAGACTCTAAATTTTGAAATCAACTATGAAGGAAAGGACCAGGTCTGTAGTGAATGGTCTATTCAACTAAAAAGAACTGATACTAAGCCATATGCAGGTTTAAAAGAAAAAGAAAAATTCGAAGTGGGGTGTGTGCGCTGTGACTGGCATAAAGGCTAAGAGGAGATGGAACAGAAAAGGCCGGATGAAAATCATTCCGAATGTATCAGTAAGTACTGAAGTATGGATCCCGAATAGTCGAGTGACTGTGAAATTAAGAGATGTGGGAGCAGGCGAGGGGCGAGGGCAGGTGTCCTGGGCACCCGCACACGGGGTGCTTCGCGGTGGCTGTGGCCAAGCGCCGCCGCTCGCAGCCCCCGCGGAGGAGCCAAGGCGAGGGGGCGCCGCCCCGGCGGGGAGGACGTTTCCACGCGGAGGGCCGCAGAAACTCGCAGCAACGTCCCGGCCTTGCTCTCTCCTGGGGCTGCCCATCTAACAGGTGAACCGTGAGAGCACAGAGGAACGAATCCTGAGCTGCGTGCGGAACACCGGGGCCACGGCGCTCAAGCCCAGCATCCAGCAGCACGAGGGAACTCCAGCCACGCCACCCACCCCCAGAGGCGACGCCTGCGCCACAGCCCCGCCCGCTCGGGGCGAAGTGCCACGGCCGAGCGGCAGAGAGGGCGGCCGACCGGCCCTCGCCGGGGACTAGCGGGAAGGCCGCCCTCCCAGCCCCCCGGCCGCAGGTGGAACGCGTTAAGCCGGGCCCGGGCGAAAGCGCGCGAGCGGACCGCTGGGTCCCAGCGCCGCCTGCGGCTGGCCGGGTGGGCGTGACGCCATGACGCACGGCACGCGGGCGGGCGGCGGGGCGCGGCGCGGCGCGGCGGGGCGGGGCGGGGCGGGGCGGGCCGGGGCCGGAGGAAGCAGTGGGAGGAGGAGGCGGGGACAGCGGGGGCTGAAGGAGGGGGAGAATGGCAGTTGGGGCGCTGGTTCCCGGGAACAGCCGTCAAGACAGAACTGCGGAGGAGGAGTTCGGGAAAGCGGCCGTCGGGACCCCTCTTCTGCGTTCCCCCCGCCCCAGCTGAGAGGCGCCTCGGCGGCTCTGGGGAACCCTCCTCGGTGCCTCCTCCGGCCTCTGCCGCCGCCGCCGAGGGATGGGCCTGCTCACCCGCACTCTGGCGCCCGCCGCCGCCCCGAGGCGTTGAAGGTACTGGCGGCTCGGGAGGAGGTCGCGCCTGGGTGCGGGAGGGCCGGGGCGGCTCCCGTTTCCGACTCCAGGCGCTCCGGCACGACCGCTGCCCTCGCGCCCCTCCCCGGGACGGAAATGGATTCAGAAATCCCCCGGGAAGGCGCCCCCTCTCGGGCTCAGCCCCGGGAGTCGGGCCAGTCCTGGGGTCAGGCCGCGGGCTGGTTCCGCGTCCCCCGCGCGGCCGCGGCGCCGGCGCCCCCCTGGCGGCGCAGGCTGAGGCCGAGCGTGGGATCCGCCCCGCGCTCTGCGCGCCCGGCCCGGGCAGTCGGTCTGTGGAGTCGGCGCCGGACCGAGCCGTGCCGTGACGGGCGGAGGGCGCTCCCTGCGGTACCGCCCGGGCCGCCGCCGCCGCCGCCGCCGCCGCCGCCGGGGGAGGCCGCGGGGGAGGCCGCGGGGGAGGAGCGCATTCCTGACGGGTGAAATCGGCTGTAACGGGACCGATTTCCGGGCCTCGCTGCGAAGTCAGAGCTGGGGCGAGAGCCCCCGACCCCTGCTGCAGGAGGCTCCAGGGAGGGGTGCTTGTACCGGGAAGGTTCACCCCGCCGAACTGCCAACCCTTCCAAAGGCAGAAATTAAACATGTGGAAAAATGGTGTTTCCTTGGGGTTAAAGTATGTGTTAATAAGGGGTCTTCCGGGATTGTCGCCCGCTTACCAAACCTTCAGGGAGTACCCGGCGAGGGACGCCACTGTTTTTAATTTCTAGTTTTCTGTGTCATCTGGGTTTCCCTCTCGTTGCTCTTTCCCCCCATTTCCGTTAATGGGAAGAAGAAAAAGAAATTTAGGGTTCATTAACCCCGCGACAAGGGCAGTAAATAAAAGAGGAGAGAAAGGGGCTAAGGCTGTATACGGGAGAAAGAGAGGTCGTAAGTTTTCCCATTGGTCGTTAAAGGTGGAAATACGCGAACGATGCCTTATTCAGGTTAATATTTACTCAAAACGTTGCAGAATGTTCTGTCGGAAAGGACAGTGTTTCCGTGCTGCTGCGATTTTCAAACCCGGGTGTTGACTAGAAATGCTAGTTTTGAATGCTAGTAAATAAATAGTAGAGGCATAAAGCAGCCTTTCACCATGGTTGCCTTAGAATGTTTGCGATCTCTTCTTTCCGTTCCACCTTTTTTTTTCTTTCTTTTTATAAGAACATGGCTGTCTTACTCATTTTTTTAAAAAAATATTTTAACCTAGATTCCTTGACTCTTGGCTATATGAAGGATGACGGTATGCTTTATTTTCATTTTCAGTTTGCCAATTAACCATCTTAACAGGCAGCTTTCCACTTCTGTTTATAATTCAAGCTATTACCGTATTTGCCTTTTTGTGCTTCTTTAACACCCAACTGACTGAAATGAATTAAAACGTAAACACTTCTCTCTCTGTGGAAAATGGTGAGGATCTATTGTTAACTCTTACTTTCAAATGTTCTTCCCTCACTACTTGGAATTCCATGATAAAGATTTGGAATTAAGGCTTGGGACTTAATCAAATTATGTAATAACAGCAACAAACCTTTTTTCTTTAATATTCTTTCTTATTATTGTATACAATATAACTGAAGTTTAAATTTCATGCCTCCGTGGAAACTATTTTGATGTCATCACAAGGTGTCTTAGGGGGAAAAAATTACACTTGGCAACTAATGGTAAAGTGTTTTTTTCCAATATTGTTGACTTCCAGGAGGATTCCAGTAAGATTAACTTTTAAAACTGCAGCATGTTTTAGGAGTTGAAACACAACCCAAGTCTCCAGACAGTAGCTACTTAAAATTTTGTTTCATTTGGGGAAGGCCTGGATTGATCATTAATTAGTTTATATAAAGAAGAGTCCCTTTTACATATCATCTAACCAGTGTTAAATTTTCTTTTTAAAATTTTCATGGTGATTTGTAGAATTTGGGGTGCCTCTTTACTTGACTAAAAGAAACCATATATATGGTTTTTTCTATGTAATGTACGAGACTAAGATTAGTATCTTTTTAAAGACACTTTAGCATCTTAATGGAAAAGAAATGCATTGCATAAATTTGAAGTAGGAAAAGTAATATTTTTGCAGTTGTGAATGTAAGACACTGGGGCCATTCTCTTTAATGGGATCAGATTGAAAGATACTATTTGTTCTTTGTGGGGTTGGTAGATAGAATTAAATATAGGTGATTTGAAGCCAACTTTTTAAACATTTGAATCTCATGTATTTTGGCAGATTCCTATTTTATCTTAGACAATTTAGATTCATCACAGAAATTCTTTGGTTTGTAATCATCTCCCACCCTCCCAGCTTTGCATTGCTTTGCTTTTTTTATCTGAAGGGCACTGAGGATTGAAAAATGCAGCTCTCTGAGTTTATCAAGGGGGAGGAGGGAGAACAAATAATTGTGATAACGCGTTAAAGTTCCTAGTCTAGTGCTGGGCACAGAGTAAGCTGGGAATAAATTTTGTTATATTTACATCTGAATTGCCTCTTTATATTCTCTCTTTAGGTTAAAAAGGAGATTTTAAGAAATTGTTTTCCTGATGCTACTAACAAGTGACGATTGTAAAATGCAGACTGACTTTGCACTAAGCATTATGCTCTTTAATTGCTTGAGGCCCATATGAAAAATAGGCCATTTTGGGTTGAAGACCAAAGAAAAGTTGAATTATAAACTTAATACTTGATTTCATTGTATTGGGCTTGTTAGCACTAGTAGTTTAATGATTGAAAGGACTCATGATCATATAAGAAGTACTTTAGCTTGAAGATTTTGGTTTGACTCCTTTTTAGCAAAATGCTGATCTGATTACTTACAGAGAATAGCTATATTTTTGTTAGGCAAAAATGTTTTTTCCAGTCAGGAGTAGTTATTTTTTTCTGCCCTTTTTTTTTTTTTTTTATAACAATTTTTTGTTTGCTGGTAGATGTATAACATTGAAACAACTATGTTTATAACCACACCTGCACAGTTAAAGACTGAGGAATAATATTACTTTGCTAAACACATCTGTATTTCAGATGGTGGTAGACTTCAAAAAAGGCAATGAAATCATTTTGGGTGTTTAAAACTTGGGTACTTCATTTGTTTCTCAATAGCTATCGTATGTCAGTAATACTTGCTCTATGGGGTGGGGGGAAATTACCACCTTTCGATAAAGTAGTTTTGTTGGTATCACTTTCTTTGTAACTGTCCATAAAACCTGAACATTTAGTTTATTGGTAAGTTTTTTTTTTTTTTAAGATTTTATTTATTTATTCATAAGAGAGACAGAGAGTGAGGCAGAGACACAGGCAGAGGGAGAAGAAGCAGGCTCCATGCAGGGAGCCTGATGTGGGACTCTAACCCAGGACCCCAGGATCACGCCCTGGGCCGAAGGCAGGTGCCCAACTGCTGAGCCACCCAGGGATCCCCTATTGGTAAGTTTCTTGAAAGCAATCCCGTTAGCCTTAAAAACATATATTCTTGACCTATTGATGTTACCTAGTATTTTATTTTAAAAATCATTTGCTAAAGAAATACTACTAGCTAATTTGTTTTAGAAGTCCTATTTGGAATAGTTTTCTTATGTGAAAGCTTCAGTAGGACAAAACTGAGGCTTTGTTTTAGTTCTTAAGTTTGTACATTGAAGTATGAAGCAAAACCCTACAGAAATCACCAAGTTTAAGCCCAAAAGAAACTTCAAAACCTCAGTCTTGGGTCCAAAAATTGGAATTGGCTGCCTAATATTATATATACTTTACATTTTCAACCTCTTTCCTTCTTTGGAGACCCCTGAAAGTCTAAATAGCCCTGTTGTAATGTGAATAGCAGGCAAGTTGCCAGTTGAAGAGACAGTGTGGGAGAGGTGAGCCATAAAGAGGGAGCAAACTGGGATGCCTGGGGTAGCTCAGCGGTTGAGCATCTGCCTTTGGCTTAGGGCGTGATCCCAAAGTCCTGGGATCAAGTCCTGCAGCCGGCTTCCTGCATGGAGCCTACTTCTCCCTCTGCCTATGTCTCTGCCTTTCTCTGTCTCTCATGAATAAATAAATGAAATCTTAAAAAAAAGTGGGGGGGGGAGCAAACTAGTTAGAAGGAGGGAATCAAAAAACCAGGAAAAGCTATTGGGAATGTGATTAGGCTTCCAGATAAACACTATGTAGCATAATAATGTATCACAAAAATAGATACCAATTAATATTAGTTCTTTATATTTTATGATTTCTAAGTCAAGTATTGGCATTTGCTCCCCCAAACGATAAAGTATTCTAAAATTATCCTTATGCGTTACCATAAATGCGATAATATATGTGAAATGTGCATTAGAAGTGTAGGAGATAATTTAAATTACGATGATAGAGACCAATGTGTTCACTGTTAAGGTCTCAGCACTTAGTATAAAGCTTGACAGTAATAAGTCCTAACTGAATAAAGTATGTATACTGTAAGGTATCTATTTCATCACTTTCTCTACAACAATGCTGTCTGATAGAGTCTAATGTGAGTCATAAAAGTAGTTTGAGATTTTTTATTGGCTAAATTAAAGTGAAAAGAAACAGGTGAAACTAATTTCATAATACAACCCAGTGTATCCAAAATATTACCATTTTAACATGGGTTTTAATGAATGACTTTATATTCTTTTATTGATACTAAGTCTTTGATCCAGTGTGTGTTTACACTGGACAGTGTGACTCTAGGGGCATTTTGCATGAAATATATATTTCTTTAAACAGAAATTCTGTTAAATTAGATGCTTTAGATATTTAACTATAGATTCCTGGGAAACATCAACCTAAAGACCAGTTTGAAAAATCACTAATCAAGAGACAGATTGGGTCTCTTAAATTAATCACAGAGATAAAGAGTGAAATGACAAGGCTACAGATCTGGAACTGTTCGAGTCATGCTCAGGTACACCTGCTTGAATACCCATTTACTTTTCTCAGAATGTTGCAGTAACTTTATTTGGCTGTGGAACTTATCCTAGAGACACTAGTGTTCTAATTTAACCTCTGCATTTTATAAATGAGAAAACTATAGTCTGGAGCTACTCAGTCCAATGTATCATCACTAGCCATGTGAGGCTATTTAAGTTTAAATTAGTTAACATTTAAAAACATTCAAGTTTCAGTTCCTCAGTTGCACCAGTCACATTTCAGATGCTCTATAGCCATATGTGGCTACTGGCTACCGTACTGGACAGTGCAGGTCTAGAATATTTCCATCATTTCAGAAAGTGCTGTTGGATAGTGCTGGTCTAAAGACACAGCTAATGTGGTACAAAGTTTCAGACCACTTTCTCTTGTCTTCTCGGGCTGAAATTTCATTAATGACCTGGTTTCTGAATGATCATGTTATTCTTTTTGTTTACAAATCTCCATTTGCTTCCCACAGATAAATTTCAAATTTTCATGGCATTGAAAGCCTTCCACAATCTAACCTTTAGTGTCTCACCATTGTCCATACTAAGTCAGTTGATCTATTTAGTAAATACATTAAAAAAAACATCGATAGTTTTGCCCCCATGACTTTTCCTATGCCTTTGTCTCTGCCTGGAATACTCTTTTCCACTTTCTCTCCTTATCTAAGGTCCTCTATTCTTTCAAGACCTGACTCCTGTCTTATCTCCACAAATCATTCCAGGTTGGCGATTATAAATAAACTGCTAAAAATTTTTCTAAGTGAGATATTAACAAGTTCCAGACATTAGGATGGGAACGTATATTTTGAGGGCCACTATTCAACCTACAACATGATTCCAGAAAGTTTTGATAAGGACATTGGTAAAGTGTATTATGTTTATGTAAAAAGCCAAAGGATATTATTCATCCATAATAAGGTTCTTAAATTTTTTTTTTTTTTTTAATTAAAGGGTGTTCCTTGCTATATAGGGAGACGTCTTTTTGATTTGGCTATATTTGACTATGTTTAACCATTTATCAGGTAACCACTACCATGCTTGATTTGGATGAAAGAATTAGTCATTGTAGTATACATAATGTATCTTGTGATGATAGGCTTTTCTAATTGGTTGTTTTATTTTCCGCCTTTACACCCACTTATCAGTCCACAATTTTACAAATGCCTATTTAAGAAGTGTTGGTTGCTCATAAACATAAATTGAAGGGTAGATTAGTTCACACACTGTTTACGTAGGTCAGAGATTTAAAATCTGGTGCTGCAATGGAACTAGTCACTTTTCCAGACATTTTATATTACAAGAGCCTTTTGTATTGATTTTTTTTCATTGTAACTGATTCCAATGTGTGAGGTAACAGGACTTCCCTATGCAGTAGTCTCATGGGAAATTTTTTTTTTTTTTTTTTTTTTTTTTTATGATAGTCCCAGAGAGAGAGAGGCAGAGACATAGGCAGAGGCAGAAGCAGGCTCCATGCACCGGGAGCCCGATGTGGGATTCGATCCTGGGTCTCCAGGATTGCGCCCTGGGCCAAAGGCAGGCGCGAAACCGCTGTGCCACCCAGGGATCCCCAACTTTTGTTTTTATACTTAGACTTGCTATGACAAGTTACTAATAATGAAAAAAATTTCTTCTGTAACAATCTTGTCTGAGTTGTTCAGAGTGTTTCAAGACATACTTTAGTACTAATCCAATGAAACATTTATTTTATGGGCAGAGAAAAAGAGTGAAGCACAGTCATTCTGGGAGAATTGTAAAGCCAAGAGGTCTTATATCCTGACTTTCAGTTCAGCTTAGCAATTCCGGTTCAGTGACATATGTCTTCTGTATTTGGTCTCAAAAGACATGTCAATCAGTTAGGAGAAGACTATCCACTCATTCCACTGGATTTACTAAAACAAAAGAGTATACTAACATTTTAGAGAATTTGGAGCTATTTTTAAAACAAAAATTATTTATCTCAGAAAAATCTTAATTATCCACTTTTAACCCTAGAGTATGCTGTATATTAAAACTATGCAGTATATTTAAATTGTCGTCTTTTAGAACTAATGGACTTTTGACATTACCTGGTCCAGTCACTTCAACTTTCAGATGAGGAAATTGAAATTCAAAAAAGTAGGCAGACCTGGCTAAGATTTCAGACAAGGTTAGAATTTCCCTTCTATTACTCTGTAGCAATGAGTATTTTAACCAGTTCAAAAATCTTTTGACAACTAGATATCTTTTTTTTTTAATAACCTATTTTAAAACTTTTTTTTTTTTTTTTTAACTTTTTAATGCCTCTAAGCATTCCATCATGCCTGGCATTTTTAGTGTTTCTGGGCACTTCGTCCGGCCCAGGATATCCTAACTATTTCCTATTGGTTTGCCCTTCTGAACAAAGAGGGTCTGAAATAAGCCAGCTAAAATGTTTTAATTTTTTTTATTGGAAAAATAGAATGAATAGTACTTTTTCCTTGTGCAGCAGCTTGCTTTTTTTAATTGATTAATTAATATTATTTGTAATGAGTATTATTAAAACCACAAAGTACCTTTCCATTCTACCTCCTAAACAAGAATAGGCTTCAAAATAGGTAAATGTGGCAGGTGTATGTTTGTGAAGCTGTTTAAGAACTCTCTTTGGAGAGGCTTTGTGGAATGTGGGAACAGTTTACTCTGAACTTTCAGTTTCTTTTTCTGTGAAATTGTAGAAACTAATTAAAGGACAGAGCTTAGAGTAGCATAGTTGAGTCTTTCTAAAAAACTTGCTGAAAACTGAAACTTGCCTGTGCTAATAATCTGTTTGAATTACCCCCATTTATAAGTAGTTGAATCAAAATTATCTAATTTTTAATATTAGAACACTGAGGTAGGTTTGTAGCTGTATAAACATGAGACTAAAAACATTATTTATATTTACCTTAAAGAAATTAATGTACTATAATGATGTATTCCAAACTTCCGAATGGCTAACTTTTCTGATTATATTAGATGAGCCCTTTCTGAGCCAGCAGTTTATTTTTAACCTTAAAGTGTGACATTCCAAATTTTATTCTGTAGGTGGTTTAGTTACATTTGTGCCATCTAGATATTTATAATAGTTTGGCTAATATTTGTTAAGTGGTTAATATGTACCATAGCCTATGCTGCATTTTTTTGTATATGTTATTTCACTTAATCCTAATAATCTTGTGGACTGTAGATATTATTACTCCTATTTTATAGTTGAAGAAACTGTCTTAGTAATTTAACCCAATTATCACACAGCTAGACAATAAGTGTTAGAGGCTGAACTTGAACTCGGACTGTGATTCCAAAGTCCATACTTTACTCTCTGGATAAAAAGTTGCTGTCATTACCCCACATTTGTGTAGTATTTAAAAATCCCTGCCACCTCCACCCCAGGTATTCTAAATTTTTATTTCATTTCCCCCCACTAAGGTAGCTTAAAATAGTTGTTTCTGAAACAACCCCAAAATCTCAAGAGCACAATAAAAGTTTATTGCCCACTCACACAAAGAACCATGTGGATGACTCAACTCCGGTATGCACATTTCTTCTGTCTTGTAACTCAGCTGCCCCTATGGCCTACTTGGAGTTACCACTAGGATTACTACATTCATTAAGCCAGTGACGGATGATTTAGGGACCAGTTCTGGAAGGGGCATACATCATTGCATTGGTCAGGACAAGACACATGACTACTGTAACAGCAAGTGGAATGGAAAATGTGGTCCTCCTATGTGCTTGGGAGGAAAATGAAAATGAAACAGGTAAGTATATATTATCATCTCTGCTACAGTTATGTTTTTCCCTGTTTTACAGATGATACAAACGGGTTGTTACTGAACCAAAGCCACAAAACCACTTGGTAGCAATAAATAGAACCCAGATTTCCGTAGAGCTGCATATAATATGCTCATGTTTCTGAGGAGACATTCAAATAATTTAAAGGCATTTAGATTGTATTTCTAGCATCATTGCTGATTCTTTCTCAGTGGACATCAAATATTTTACCTCTTTGCCCATTACATTTTAAATAGAGATAGTCATTGACTTTTTGAAGAATGATAAAAACATTTTCCAGTGGTAATTGCCATTTTAGGTGAAGATGACATAATAGCATTAAAAATATCTTCAATATACATCTTTATAATCAGTTCTGTGCATATATAATATTGATTACCTTTATTTGTATTATTTTATTTTTTAAATGTGATTATTTTAGGCCATATACATACCTCATGTTTATTCTTGCATTATGAACCTGAGACATTTGTTTTAGGGATGAAAGTGATTTTTTAACCTTCCCCCCAACTTAACTCTTTGGGAAAGAACTGTAACTTCAGATCTTAATGGGGGATATAAGTGTGTTTTAACTGAGCTACCAATTAACACAGATACAAATAAAATACTAATATAAATTACTGAGGGCAGAAAATTTACAGAAACTGATGTTAACTTTTACTGGCAAATTATATTCCAATATCTCAGCAGTAGCTGTTAACCTTGTGTTATACTTTAGACTCCTTGGAGAATCTCTTGAAAGCTATGGTTTCTGTCCCTAGAACACTTATTCATGATTTAGGATACCATTTTAGAGATTTTTGTGGATTTCTGTGAAGTCTATCCATGTATTAGCTGTTATTTTTAAGCATTTTTATGCTACTCCAAAAATTTATTACTGTGGCTATTATATTTTTAACAGATTGTGTGGGGGATCCCTGGGTGGCTCAGCGGTTTGGCGCCTGCCTTTGGCCCAGGGCACAATCCTGGAGTTCTGGGATTGGGTCCCACGTTGGGCTCCTGGTATGGAGCCTGCTTCTCCCTACTCCTGTGTCTCTGCCTCTCTCTCTCTCTCTCTGTATGTGTCTATCACAAATAAATAAATAAATAAATCTTAAAAAAAAAAATTTACTAGTTCAGAGTTTTTATGAGTCTGTCTTACTATCATTTGGACAGTAAGAATTATGCCCAGAGCTTGCACTGCTATGATGGCTAAATTTGGCAGCTATATTGGGGGATAGATTTATTGAAGAAAATATAGTAATTTCAGATTTGAGGTTGGCAAAATGAATTATATAACTTAAAAACTTTAAACATTTAAATAATCTTTTCAATAACACCAAACCTTATTATAATAAACTTCAGTGATTTATCTCTGTTTAGAGAAAGCCATATATGAAAATCCAAAAAAATTAAATGCCTCAGAGTTCTCTTAATGAGATAATTCATGTTTACAAAAGCTCTATTTACTTTAGGCCAAAATTAGCTTATGTATGGACACATCATTTTTACTACATCACTTCTAGTTGTGGCCTGATGAAAAGATGGTTTATGATAATTCTAGTTTTTAGTAGTCAGTTACTACATTAAATTGTATCTAGCCATACTTAAATTTGATAGGCTATTGTTTGCAACTCTCTATATAGGAGATAGTATGGAAAGATAGATATTTCTTTTCTCACTGCCTTGGGAACCTTTTTTTTTTTTTTAAGTTATTTATTTATTTATTTATTTATTTATTTATTTATTTATTTATCAGAGAGCGCACACACACGCACAAGCAGGGAGAGGGAGAAGCAGGCTCCCTGCTGAGCAAGGAGCCTAACGTGGGGTTTGATCCCAGGACCCTGGGATCATGACCTGAGCGGAGGACAACGCTTAACCACTTGAGCCACCCACGTGTCCCGGAAACCTTTATTTAATATTGGAGGAAGTGCAGAGCTAAATTTACCCCATTGTTTATTTACCAGTATTGATTCCTAAAGTTATGCACAGTGACCCAAATGAATGTTCTCTATACGAGATTGTTTGGTCAGATAACCAGCGATTCCTTTTTGTATAACTTAAATTGTCAGCTATTCATGGTGTCAGAAAACCATTCTTACAATGAAAAACAGAGTTGCCATCAAGGGTATATATAGTCTTTTAAAAAGAAAGCTTTATTTTGGGGCAGCCCAGGTGGCTCAGTGGTTTAGCACCGCCTTCAGCCCCGGGCATGATCCTGGAGACCTGGATTGAGTCCCACATTGATAAAAATAAAGCTTTATTTATTTTTTTTAAGATTTTATTTTATTTATTCATGAGAGTCACAGAGAGAGAGGCAGAGACGTAGGCAGAGAGAGAAGCAGGCTCCATGCAGGGAGCCTGATGTGGGACTTGATCCTGGGACTCCAGGATCAAGCCCTGGGCCGGAGGCAGGCGCTAAACTCTGAGCCACCCAGGGATCCCCCTTTATTTTATTTTTAAAGATTTTATTTATTTATTCAAGAGACACAGAGAGAGGCAGAGACATAGGCAGAGAGAGAAGCAGGCTCAATGTAGGGAGCCTAATATGGGACTTGATCCTGGAACCCCAGGATCATGCCTGAGGCCAAAGGCAGGCACTCAGCCGCTGAGGCACCCAGGTGTGCCTAAAAAGAAAGCTTTAAAATGGATTTTGATTAGTATTCGTTTAGATTATGGAACTACCATATATACCCAAATATGAAATTAATTTTTCTTTAAAAATTATGCTTATGAAGAAAAGGGCATCACGTTATTATAATTTAGGTCCTTGCAAAGTCACCCATATCATTCTTTGGAAAGACATGGTCTAAAATGTCTTTGTTCAGTTTTTTAGATGTACTAGAATGAAGATTCCACAGAATAGGAGCCTTGCCTATTTCTTTTTTGGTACTATATATCTACCACCTAGTAGAATATCTGGCACCTGATACACAATGTTTATATTTATTGAAAGACTAAATGAATTAATACTTATACAAGTTACTTATAGTAAAAGACAAAAAGTTTAGCATATTTAGTTATTCCTAGAAGCCATTACAGTTCCAAGTATTGGATAATGCAAGAATACCTTTTAAAGATCAGTTTTTAAAAGCAGTACAGTAGCTCTATTTTAGAGATAATGTATACTTTATGTTAGGCTAAGCTTTCCTATGACAACATCACATGCAGATTCAAGGATACTATATCTCAGAACTTAGTTGAAGATATCCTTTTGAAAACTGCCAGATGTTTAAAAAAAATTTTTTATACAGCTTTCCTCTTGAGGAAAAGTCGATGCAGCACAAGGCAACTGGAAAGCAAGCAGAAAACCAGGGTCTTAATGGTTTGAGTTGTCAAGGAGTAGAGTTTGGGAGTGAGAATGGCTGGAAATTGATAAATTCCAGAAAGGAGGGAGTTACAGGATGATAGCCTTAAAATCTATGAAAAAACTCCCCATCCTCTCCCAAAATACCTAGATGACCCTTGAATTGTTGATGGAAGATACCGTAATAGCTGTAAGACTGAAGATGCTAACTACAAATGTTACAGGTATCTTTAGCAGGGGAGACTGAATTTGGTTTTTGATTCCTGCCAAATTAAAGGGGCTTAGTAAACAATTGGTTCTTCAAGACTCATTCTAAAAAAGTGTAACCAGGCCTCCAGAAGTCCAACTTAATTAGCCATTGATTTAACTGCCTGATATAATGCAAATCCTCACTCTTCTGGAGATAAGAGACTCTGAAAGTCTCTACAACATATATATCATCCACGATATCCAGTTTATAATAAGCAGTTACTAGAATCAGGAAAATATGACCTACTGTCAACACCATCTCCCTCAAATGGTAGCAGGCCTTAATATTAGCAGAATTCACAGACTTTAAAGCAACTATAATATTTTCAATGACTTAAAGGAAGAAGCATGATAATGACTCAACAAATGGATAATCTGTGGAGAAGTGGAAACTATAAAAAGGGATAGACATTCTAGAACTAAAAAGTCCAATATCTGAAGTGAAAATTTCACTGACTGGATTTAACAGATTGGGGATGATAGAGGTAGAAGTTGGTGAACTTGAAGACCAGTAAAAATTTGTCAGTCTAAAGAATGAAGAAGCTTTACAAAAAATGAACAGAGCCAATGGGAACAGTATTGAACTAACATATGAATGGAGAGAAGAAACGGTAAAAATTATTTGACGGAGTAATTGCTAGAAAATTTACTTATATAATTTAAATAAATTTCAAATCCAAGAAGTTAAGTGAATCCCAAGCAGGATAAATATAAGGAAAACCACATCTAGGCACATCTTAAACTGCTGAACATCAAAGGTAGAAAGCAAAAATGGAATGCAGCCAAAGGGGAAAAAAAAGACTCACAATGCAGAGGAATTAAAATATCAATGAAGGATGACTTATCAGAAATGATGGAGGTTAGGAAACAATAGAATGACCTATTTAAAGTTCCAAAAGGATAAAGCTGTCAACCTGGAATTTTAAATTCAGAAATATCCATAAAACATGAAGGTAATAAAAATGTTTTATCTGAACATTTTTCAGATAAAAATTAGAGAATTCATTGCAAGGAGACCTGCATACCAAGAAATGCTGTAGGATACTCTTCAGACTGAAGAGACCTCAGGTGAAATTTGGATCCTGAATTAAGAAGGAATGAATACCAAAATGGTAGATGTATTGATAAATAGATTTCGTCCTCTGAAAAGATTTTGTAAGCATTAAGAAAAGAATTTACAGAAGGCTTGGTAGATGGGACTAAATACAAATTTTCACCCTCTTCAAAATATTACAAAATTAGAGGGCAAATGTTAGTAAATATTGAATGTTTAAAATCAAAGAGGAACATTAGTGTTCTAGTGTGAAAATGGACCGAAAATATGAACAGATAAATAATTGAAGAAATAAAGAACAGTGTGAACAAATGTTTGATTTATTTACTAATCAAATAAATGGAAATTGAACTACTTACTGTTTTTTGCCACTCTGAAAAAGCTATTGAAATAATGTAGAATGTTGGTAAAGAATTCAGGGAAATAAGCACCTTTCTGACTGGTGGGAGTACAAATTGAAACAAAACGGTTTGGTAGTTTATTTCAAGAGCTTATTTTAGAAGTCCATACCATCTAGATAGTAAGAATTCATACACCAAAATGTAGCTTATTTAAATAGAGATTGTGGGTGAAAAAGAGATCATGATTCAACAACTGGTGTTGAGGTAACTGACTAGCTATTTAGATAACATCAAATTTTGATCTCACCTATTCCTAACATTAAAATGAATTGAAATGGATGAAAGATTTAAGCAAAAAGATAAACTATAGAAGTAACAGAAAGAAACATAAGAGAATTTTTAAAATATACTCTTGGAGTAAGCAAGATTCTTCCAAGACAGGTATAGAGCCCAAGACTCATAAAGAGAAAGATAAGTGATTTTGAACTCATTAAGAAAATTTGAAATACCTGTATTGGAAAATTGCCATACAATCAAGAACAATTTTTTAAAGTTTTGACACATAAAAGCAAGTGTTCTCTATATATAAATAAGTTTACACATCAGTAAGGAAAATACCAACAGTGGGATATGAGCATGTGGTTAGGCCACAGAAAGTGAAATACAAATGACTTGTAAACATGTGAGAAATACTAAAAATATCATTGCCACCAAAGCAAATATCCCTCTTTGTCTCCTGGTCTCACATATAATACCAAATATATAGCTATTTAAATTAAAAAGCTTTTTATTCCTTATTTTCTCCCAACTTTACAACCTAAATATATATTGCTACGAAGCAGCTTAATAGCCTGTTATGCTTTTTAATACAGAATACAATATTTAAAATAGAAAGTTTTGTTTATCTTCTTTGTTGACTCTTTCCCTTGAATGTAAGATAGCGCAGGCTTCGCTAGCAACCAAAATTAGTGACCACTAGATGGGGCTCTGTTTATTTCCTCCTCACTTAAAAACAAACAAAAAATGACTTTGTATTTGACTGTTCTTTTCAACAATGCTAGTCATGTTGTTCCGTGCTACTTTTATTACATGCAAGTTTTTAGAGATGCTGAACATCTGGGTGTCAGACATTGAAAAGAAAAAAATTGAAATTAGAAGTTGTAGATACTTTTTGCTCTTATACTTAATCTTTAGACCATCAACACAAAATCGTTGGATTTTCTCTATATTTTAACCTTCTGAGAAGTAACAGAAGAAACCTAATTTTAGCTGAATAACAGAGGCAAAAACAGATCAAGAGTATAATGCAATTTTCTCTTGGGAAGTGATTGTCTGTAAACTTTTTTTGCCCAGCCTTCTGCATTTCCAGAATACTCTCTCATTCATTTTAAATCATTTAGCATGTGGGTGACAGTTGGGTGCTATCGAAGTGTTTGCGGTTAGGAGATGTTTACAATTGGGAGAAATCTTAAATCTATAGTTCTTGAGGTGACATGGTGTCAAGATACTTAACATGTTTTTTTTTTTCTCCTATAGCACTCCTGGGATAAAGGTTCTTATCTTTTCACAGTGTAAAAAGCTGAATATAGTAAGATTGTATTCCTTAATAAGGATTGCACAGTGATAGCAAACCAAAAGTAAAAATATAAACAGAATCGTCTCAGTTCCTCATTTCCACTTATGTGTGTTCTACATCATAATTTAACCAGAGTTTATTGGGAATCTGCTATAAATTACACATTGTTAGGCACCAGGATACAAAGTTTGTCTTATATTTCATCTCAGCTAACATTTAATATAGTGCTGTTTTGTTAGGTATTTAGCACATGTCAGCTTCACTTTGTTCCCCTAATATCTGTCTGTATGGTATCATCCATATTTTGTAGTTAGAGATAAAGACTCAGTGATATTCTTTATACAGGGATTTTGTAACTTAATGTAGCTAAACCAGGTCTTGACTCCCAAATTCTCCTCTTTTTTTTTTTTTTTTTTTTACATCCAGTATTGGATTTCTTTTTTTATTTGCCCCTCCAGATCCTCTCTTACCCCTTCTCTGCCTTGCTCTGAGCCCCAGAGGTAGTTGACTTGAACTGCCTCATTTGGTCTCCTTTGTTGGACTTAAGCAGTGTGAGGCATTGGCAGGGTATTGGAGAGCGACAGAGAGAAGCTGGATGTTATTCTTCCAGTTGCTATTGCACAACTTCTCTTCAGTAATTGCTCCCTCCTGCCCCTTCATTCCAAAGGGTGGCAGTGGGTTCCTGAGTACTTTGCCATCCCTGTTTGGTTCCTTTAACCCTGCCCACACTTTTTAAAATGTGCCCCTCAGTTACCTCTTTGAGAATACTTTGGTTTTTGCCAGGACCCTGACTGACACATACCACTTTTCTTAAACAATAGATATAGTACTATTTGTATGGATTTGAGCTTTCTGACTGTTCTTGTCTATCCTGTGTTTATAAATTGAGTGTTTAAAATCTGGTACATATTTTCATTTAAAACAGTATTGTAATTGTTGATCAGATGCTTCAACTAGAATGCTCAATTTCTGTAATTTTTACAAAGTATTAAAAATAGTGTGTCAAATTAGATGTATTTAATGAGTCAGCACAAAGTTACCAGCACTTTTACTAAATTTTTAGTCTACAAAGTTTTGACACATGTTAGTAGAAATACCTTTGTTTTTGGCCATTCCTATTTCATAATTCCTTAAATATTCTCAAGAGGTAGAAAAAAGTAGGGGCACCTCAGTTAAGCAAGCATCCAACTCTTGATCTCGGCTCATGTCATGATGTCAAGGTTGTGAGATTGAGCCCCGTGGCTGGTACTGCACTGACTGCACTGGGTGTGAAGGCTGCTTTAAGATTCTCTTTCTCTCTCTCTTCCCCCCTTCCTCCCCCTCCTCCCCCCAAAAAAGGTAGAAAAAGGTAAGAACCAAGAGATCTTGATGTTAAGGGATATGAACACTGAACTGAAGGTTAACACTGAAGGTTAGATGAGCAGATGTGAGTCTGTCCTTCTCAATACTAGACTTAAGTGCTGTTCTTCAGTTGAAGTCCATTGAAGGTCAGGAATTGGGCTCCTTTGCCAGCAATAAAACTAATTTCCCTAACCATTTTCTTTAGGGGCATGAGTGTGTAGCAGCAATTTGCAGTCTTGGTTACTTGTTGGAGTTATGCTAGACTGAGAAAGAGGGAAAGGAGAGACCTTTCTCATAGCTTAATTAACAAGTGACTAGAATACGTTGTGACATTGGTGTGACAATGATTATGATTGTAGATACTTAGTTGAAAATACATACTTTAGGATCTACTTGTGTTTTATTCTTTTCTATTTCAGTAACTAAACTCTTCTAGTATCTCTAATTACATCCCTGCTTTTATTTTGGGCATTCCCACTAAACCAATGACCATAACATTATGGAGCCCAACTGTCTTTTCAACCCTCATTACTTTATATTATCAATGCATTACAGCCTGACAAATCCTTGTGCTAGGACATCAGTTTATTTTTTATTTTTTTAATAATAAATTTATTTTTTTATTGGTGTTCAATTTGCCAACATACAGAATAACACCAACACCCAGTGCTCATCCCGTCAAGTGCCCCCCTCAGTGCCCATCACCCATTGCCCTCCTCCCCTTCCACCACCCCTAGTTCGTTTCCCAGAGTTAGGAGTCTTTATGTTCTGTCTCCCTTTCTGATATTTCCCACACATTTCTTCTCCCTTCCCTTCTATTCTTATATTCCCCAAATGAATGAGAACATATAATGTTTGTCCTTCTCCAATTGACTTACTTCACTCAGCATAATACCCTTCAGTTCCATCCACGTTGAAGCAAATGGTGGGTATTTGTCATTTCTAATGGCTGAGTAATATTCCATTGTATACATAAACCACATCTTCTTTATCCATTCATCTTTCGATGGACACCGAGGCTCCTTCCACAGTTTGGCTATTGTGGACATTGCTGCTCTAAACATCGGGGTGCAAGTGTCCCGGCGTTTCATTGCATCTGTATCTTTGGGGTAAATCCCCAACAGTGCAATTGCTGGGTCGTAGGGCAGGTCTATTTTTAACTGTTTGAGGAACCTCCACACAGTTTTCCAGAGTGGCTGCACCAGTTCACATTCCCACCAACAGTGTAAGAGGGTTCCCTTTTCTCCGCATCCTCTCCAACATTTGTGGTTTCCTGCCTTGTTAATTTTCCCCAATCTCACTGGTGTGAGGTGGTATCTCATTGTGGTTTTGATTTGTATTTCCCTGATGGCAAGTGATGCAGAGCATTTTCTCATGTGCGTGTTGGCCATGTCTATGTCTTCCTCTGTGAGATTTCTCTTCATGTCTTTTGCCCATTTCATGATTGGATTGTTTGTTTCTATGGTGTTGAGTTTAATAAGTTCTTTATAGATCTTGGAAACTAGCCCTTTATCTGATAGGTCACTTGCAAATATCTTCTCCCATTCTGTAGGTTATCTTTTAGTTTTGTTGACTGTATCCTTTGCTGTGCAAAAGCTTCTTATCTTGATGAAGTCCCAATAGTTAATTTTTGCTTTTGTTTCTTTTGCCTTCATGGATGTATCTTGCAAGAAGTTACTGTGGCCGAGTTCAAAAAGGGTGTTGCCTATGTTCTCCTCTAGGATTTTGATGGAATCTTGTAGGACATCAGTTTAAAGAGCTTCCAAGATTGGGGATTATTAGAAATTGGAGATAATTCAAATTATGTCACTAGTACATTTACTGCCTTTTATCATCTCTTCCTTCTCTGAAATGGTGTGTACTATTCTATCATATAAATATCTAAGCTTTTGTGTATAATATCTTAATACAGTGGACTGATACTTCTCTTTGTTAACCTATTATGAACTAATTGGACCTTTAAAAAAATTGAAGGCAGCCCCCGTGGCGCAGCAGTTTGGTGGCGCAGCAGTTTGGCGCCGCTTGCAGCCTGGGATGTGATCCTGGAGACCCGGGATCGAGTCCCACATCGGGCTCCCTGCATGGAGCCTGCTTCTCCCTCTGCCTGTGTCTCTGCCTCTCTCGGTGTCTATGAATAAATAAATAAAATCTTTAAAAAATAAAAAAATAAAATAAAAATTGAGTACATATGTTCCTAGGAGGTATGACAGTGGAATAACAAGACTGATACTTTCTTGTGGCTAAGGAATAGTATCACTTCAGTAACAGTGTGTCATTTTAAGAAATACTCATTTGGCATTTGTTCATTATGTTTTATGTTCATGACACCATCTTGGCTCTATTGTATTAAATCACAAATATTCAAGTTCTACCTTAAAAACCTTATTTAAAAATTAAAGATAATTGGGAAAAAAGTGAACAAAATGAAGTTTCATCTGAGTTATAAAAGTTGAGTATAGTTTGGTTAGGAGGAGAGAAAAGGAGTGGCATTTCAGACAGGAGGAATGGCTGGAGTGAGATAATGGAGTTGAAGGATAGTTAAGACCAGCCCTAGATGATGTGCAAGATGTGATTGTCTTATTTTCTGAGATAATTTTTGAAATGTTGATAGTGACTAGAGAAGTTGTTTCATGAAGATAACTGTAGGCAGATGATGGTACTGAGGCTGAGGTATCAGAACACCTGAATTTGACTCCCAATCATTTACTAACCTCGCAATATTTACTCTCTCTGAACTTCAGCTTTCCTATCAAATAAGATTAATAATACCTATTTTAGAGTAGTGAGGTTTGAATTAAGGCACAGATAAAAAGGACTTCTAAACTCTAATATATAGTGGTATTATTATATGCAATATATTTTCCATTCTTTTTCCAACCTGTAGCCCAGACATTTATTTATTTTTATTTTTATTTTTTTCAGACATTTGTTTTAAAACTCAAATAGTAGGGGCAGCCCAGGTGGCTCAGCAGTTTAGTGCAGCCTTCAGCCCAGGGCCTGATCCTGGAGACCGGGAATCGAGTCCCCACATCAGGCTCCCTGTATGGAGCCTGCTTCTTCCTCTGCCTGTGTCTCTGCCTCTCTCTCTCTGTGTCTCTCATGAATAAATAAATAAAATCTTAAAAAAAAAAAAACCCTCAAATAATATTTTTATCTTAATGGTGTGAACATTTCTGAGGCAGAACATAATACAAATTCATATAGTTGATAATTGATAGTTTACTTCAAAAAAGTTGAGTTCAGAAAGAATAGTACTATATTAAATCATGCAAATAATAGATTTTTATTTTTCACTGGAGAATGAAGTCAACTTTTTCTAAAAATAAGTTCCTGAATCATTGAAAGTTTTTTTTTTTAATTTCACACGTTTTGTCATCTGTTCAAATTGGCAGAATTTCTGTAGTACTTTTTTTTTAAGCAGTTTAGGATGTAGTCTTAGAAATCCTAAGTTAGCCAAAGTTCCCTTGATTGAGACATTCCTAATACTCTTCAGTTACATGCCTTATAGATAGTTCCATGGATTATTTCTGCAGAAGGATAGTCATTAAATTATGTGGATTTTTAAGTCTTTCATCAAACCTATGCCATAGGTTATGAGATACCTCACCGTAATCCTTTTAGGTTGACAATGACTAATAAGCTGAGTTGTTTTTGTTGGAACTTTTATTTTTTGTACCTAGAGTAATGAAAAACAAGGAGCCTTGTTTCAGAGGCAAAGCCCATGTAGTTTTTTTAAGTGAGAGTGTTTTAAGTCTCCTTAGTATTAGTGGTTCTTAATCAGAGTCTGCCACTAAATGACTGACCTAAATATAAAACACACAAACTCTGGAACCCATCCTTATTTTGATTGGTTAGCTTTAGGGCAAAATATGTTTCTTGTTAATTGTGGGGTTCAATTAGTTTTTGTTTTTTTAACTCTAGTAGATGCTTATGATACAGTTTTAAACTCTGCAGAAGGCAGAAAGTCAATACTAGATTGTATTCCTCAAGGTAGCCATTGTCAATGATTTAACATTTTTCCTGAAATTGCATATGTATATGTAATCCTGAGTAGATATGTTTTTTTCCATAAATGCCTTCATACACACTATTTTGCAGTTATTTTCTCAGCATTATGTAGAGAGTGCTTTCCATATCATTACACATACATTGTGGTTGGTTTAATTATTTTTACCAGTCCCCTGTTAGACACTTAGTTATTTTCAGGTTGTGTGTGGGTTTTTTGGTCTTGTTTGTTTCCATCAACTAAGCTGTAGTGAATTTCCTTGCACATTGTCTTTGCACACCTGTGTCCTTATATTTTCTGAAGGATAAGTTTTACACGTAGAATTGCTGGCTAAAGAATATTTCCATTTTGGGGTACCTGGGTGGCTCAGTGGTTGACTGTCTGCCTTGGGCTTAGGTCGTGATCCTGGGGTCCTGGGATTGAGTCCTACATCAGGCTCCCCTCATGGAGCCTGCTTTTCTCTTAGCCTATGTGTCTGCCTCTCAGTGTTTCTCATGAATGAATAAATAAAATCATTAAAAAAATTTCCATTTTATATTTAATAGATAATGCCAAATTGGTTTCCCCAAATAATGCTGATTTATACTCCCAACAGTATATAAGATGTATATTTCGGTACACTCTCACCAACCCTTCACAATCTTTGCAATCTAATGTGCACAAAGAGGGTGTATAATGTTTGAATTTTCATTTCTTTAGTTGTGATTGTTGTTAAAAACTGTATCCCTGTTAAAAACTGTATCCTATCTTTCTCACTTTTGTAATTCTTTTCTCCATTGTCCTTGTATCTTATGTGTGAAAGCTGTTTGTATAGTAGGGAAATCTGTTCATTGTTATACATGTTTTTATAATTTATCATTGTCTTTCTGTGTTATAGGTTTGGTGGTTTTTTTTTTTTTTTTTTTTTTAAGATTTTATTTATTCATGAGAAACAGAGAGAGAGAGGCAGAGAGAGAAGCAGGCTTCTTGCAGGGATCCCGATGCAGGACTTGATCCCCTGAGATCATGTCCTGAACCAAAGGCAGACACTGAACCACTGATCCACCCAGGTGCCCCAGTGTGTTATTTTTTACAGTATAGAAATATTAAAGTTTTAGTTTTCAGATTTATCTTTACTTTGAGGCATATTTGTATATATGCACAATGTTTTAGGAGTATTTCCTAAATAGGATGTCACAGTTTGCCCATGTTATCCTACTTTAAGTATTAAGAGTACTTCTAGGGATCCCTGGGTGGCGCAGTGGTTTAGCGCCTGCCTTTGGCCCAGGGCACGATCCTGGAGACCCGGGATCAAATCCCATGTCGGGCTCCTGGTGCATGGAGCCTGCTTATGTCTCTGCCTCTCTCTCTCTCTCTCTCTCTCTCTCTCTCTGTGACTATCATAAATAAATAAAAATTAAAAAAAAAAAAAAAAGAGTACTTCTAGAGGAGCCTGGGTGGCTCAGTTGGTGGAGCATCTGACTCTTGATTTTGGCTCAGGTCATGGGAATCAAGCCCCATGTCAGGCGCTGTGCTCAGCTGGGAGTCTGCTTGAGATTCTTTCTCCCTTTCCTTCTGTCCCTCACCCCCACCTCTGGGCATGTGTGCATGATCTCTCTCTCTCTCTTTAATCCTTTTTTTTTTTTTTTTTTTTTAACGTACTTCACTCTCACAGGGTTCTCCTTTGGAGGAAAAAAAAATATATGGTGATCTTAAAGTGTGTAGTTTGAAAAATTTCCCAGGTGATACTGTCAAAGTACCATTGGTTTACTACTTTAAGTGACAAATTCTTTTTTTTTTTTAAAGATTTTATTTATTTATTTATGAGAGACACAGAAAGAGGCAGAGACATAGGCAGAGGGAGGAGAAGCAGGCTCCATGCAGGAGCCCGATGTGGGACTCGATACTGAGACTCTGGATCACGGCCTGAGCTGAAGGCAGACGCTCAACTGCTGAGCCACCCAGGTGTCCCGACAAATTCTTATGATAAGTTCCCCAAAATAGATTCCCTCTGTAGTTCCCGTCTATGATAAATATATTGCACTGTGGAGTAAAGAAGCTATTTTAAGTTGCAAGATAAAATAAAAACATGGAAGAAAATATGCAGAAAATTTTAGTAAAACCTACTGTTACACCCTATATTTTCCTCAGACTTAACAGACTGTTGCAAATAATGGGAAAATATAAACTGATGTTTACCTGAGTGAAATGTTTTCTAGATTTTGTTTGGGAAATCAATATGACTTTCTCAAGGATATGTGTAGATACCAGCTCAAGAAGCTTTTTTGTGTGTGTGTGTGTGTGTGATATAACAATCATTCAGTAAAGTGTATTAAACGTGAGTTTGTAGGTCAGCGATTTATCACAAAATGAACATACCTTTGTAACTACTACATATGTCCAAGTGCCCTTTGTGCATCCCCACAAAAGGTAGCTATACTTCTTACTTCTATCATCATAGATTAGTTCTGCCTGGTTTTAACTTTATTTAAATAGAGTTATACATACAGTGTGCCGTCTTCTGTGTGAGATTCATTCTTGTTTTGTGTGAAGCAGTATTTTGTTTATTTTCATTGATTTCTAGTATACTAGAATGTGAATTTATACAATTCTATTGTTGGAAGAGTGTGGGTTGCATCTAGTATTTTGGTTTGTTAGGCCTAATGCTGCTATTAATATTGTTATGTATCTCTTTTGGTGCATGTATGCATTCATTTCTCTTAGCAGTTACTTCTAGTAGTGTAATTGGGTGATGGAGTATCTATGTGTTCAAATTTGGTAAATACTGTTAAACAAAGTAGTCGTGTCATTTTATGCTCTGACCAGCAATCCATATCTTTGTTAATATCTAGAAATATCGGTCTGAATTTTAGGCATCCTGCTGGGTGTGTGTCTCAACAAGGCTTTAATGTATACCCCTCTGATGACAAATATTATTGAGCACTTTTTCATATCCTTTGTTAAGTGCCTGTTAAATCCTTTGCCCATTTTTCTTTTTGATTGTTTTGTCTTACTGATTTGTTAGTGTTCTTTCCGTATTCTGGGTACTTGGTCCTTTATTAGTTAGTAATATGTGGCAAATGTATTGTTCCACTCCCTTAATACTGTCTGGTGAGTTTATTATACTCCAATTTGTCAGTCTTTTCTTTTATGGTTAGTACTTTTGTATATTTAAGAAATCTTTCACAGAAATATTCTCTTCTTTTGACTTCTGGAAGCTTCATGATTTTATTTTTCATACATAAATCTGTGAACCAGTTGGAATTGATTTTTATGCATGAGGTGAGCAGCTTTAGGTTAAGTTCCTTTTCTCAGATGGTAACCAGTTAAATAATATTATGTTGTTTGTTTTGTTTTTGAAAAAGCCATTCTTCATGCTCAGTAATATCACCTTTGACCTAACTCAAGTATCTGCATATATGTGGGACTTTTTTCTGGACTGTATCCTGCTCCACGTCTTTGTATCCAGCCTTGTGATATATCATTATGTTGTATGAATTCCTGTAACTTGACAAGTCATCACATCTGTCAAAGTAAGAGCTCACACACACTTTGCTCTTACGATTGTATAAGCTATACTTAATAATCCTTCATATTTGCATGTATATTTTATTGTCAGTTAAAAAGAACTCTTAAAAGCAGCAGGGAATCATTGAGATCTCAGTGAAAATGATCAAAATTTTTTATGAGATTTTAATAAGGTCAGCTCAAATCTAGAGTTTTTTTAAATTAAGATTAAGGAATATCCTTGTTTTAGTGCTCACTGTATATATACTCTTACATTCTCATATAGACTAAGTAAATTGGTCTTATTAAAAAAAAACCACCTAATTAAAGAACATACTGGTTTGAAGTTGCATAGTAAGGTTTAAGTTTATTTTAAAAACATGCAGACTAAGAATACAATAAAATGATCTTGGTGTTGTGTTTTGTTTTTCAGACCATCTATGATAATAGTCTTCTGTGAGTCAAGCTTTTTCAAGAATTCTCTGAAAGAACCAAGTAGGATTCTCTTACATCATGGCTTAATCTGAATGCAAGAGCAAGAAATAGGTTTTACCTCTAAATATAATGAAGGGCTGTGTATAAACACGGATCCTGACTCCATTCTAATGAGCATTTTAGACATGAGTTTACATCGGCAAATGGGTTCAGATCGTGATCTTCAGTCTTCTGCTTCATCTGTAAGCTTGCCTTCAGTGAAAAAGGCACCCAAAAAAAGAAGAATTTCAATAGGCTCTCTGTTTCGGAGGAAAAAGGATAACAAACGTAAATCCAGGGAGCTAAATGGCGGGGTGGATGGAATTGCAAGCATTGAAAGTATACATTCTGAAATGTGTACTGATAAGAACTCCATTTTCTCTACAAATACCTCTTCTGACAATGGATTAACTTCTATCAGCAAACAAATTGGAGACTTTATAGAGTGCCCTTTGTGCCTTTTGCGGCATTCTAAAGACAGATTTCCTGAGATAATGACTTGTCATCATAGATCTTGTGTGGATTGCTTACGACAATATCTAAGGATAGAAATTTCTGAAAGTAGAGTTAATATCAGTTGCCCAGAATGTACTGAACGGTTTAATCCCCATGATATTCGCTTGATATTAAGTGATGATGTCTTGATGGAAAAATATGAAGAATTTATGCTTAGACGGTGGCTTGTTGCAGATCCTGATTGTAGGTGGTGTCCAGCTCCAGACTGTGGGTAAGATTTTGTTTGGTTTTTCTTGAGTTAATATTTTTTCTGTGGATAGAAAAAGAACTAGCTATTAGAAGAAAAATCTTAACGTGTCAGGTGATTCAGTCATCATTCATTCGGTAGACAAACATACATTGAGTGCATACTACATGCCAGGCACAGTGTTAGATACTAATGGCAAGAATATTATCTTATTCATTTCTATATTGTGTCTCATCACATACTCACTTAAGGACATTTTCGCAAGAAAAAGTAAGATGGTAGAGAACAGGATCTAGTTGTGGGCAAAACTGATTTTCCCTATTCATTTGGAAAATTGTTATTTTGGTGTAGCAGATGAAATGATTAGGGGTTTGTTTGGTTTTGGTTTTGAAGGGTTTTGGTTGTATAAACTCAGATGACCTTTTCAAAAGACCCCTTAATGTGTACCACACAGTATCATGTGTACATGTTGGTATGACCTAAGTATTGCTAAGTCTCCAGATTTAAAATAATTTTGCTTATGTATTTGATTATTATGTTAACAGCATCTTTTGTTTGTAGAGCATTTGCTGTGTAGGGTTGTCATAACTAGGAATAAACAGTCCTATGCTTTTCAAGAATAAGAAAAGCTGAATGTTATTTAGCATACTATTAGAGGCTATGTATAAATAAGACTTGGGGAAAACCCACAACTTCCAAGATTAACTGGATATAATCAGAAACAAGGATGGAATATGACGTAATTTCTCAGATGAAGTTTCAGGATTCATTGTCTGAATCAAATCTATTATTAAAAGCTTGTTGAGTAGCAAATTTTCAGATTGTATCTGGTTTATGTTCTTTAATTTTATGTGAGAAAATTAATAATATGTTTCCAGCCCTTGCAAATCCCAGTTTTCCCAGGTATAACTAGCACTTACCTATCCACCAAAGATTTCAGTGTAAATAAAGCATTTAAAAATATTAACTGATTATTTAACATTTTTATGAATTCATTAGTTGTGTGAAGGACTCAGAAATACTATTCATTATCACGTTTGAACTGTGTTCTCAATGCATGGAGCTTATACTAGAACATAAATAATAAAAAACTCTCAAGATGATGAGAAGAAAATGGGGATAATGAGCAATACCTTTAAATAACTTGAATAGGAGACAGTATTCTGTAAGAACAGCTTGGGTACAGTTGTATCACTCTTTGTCCCATGGACCCTTGTACATTTTCACTGGTGCAAGCGTACACACAGGAAATTTTATATTAACACTTCTTGCAAATCATTATAGCAAATATTCCTTTAGTGGGAGTTCAGATAGTGAGGAATATGCCTATATATTGTGTTTTGTCTGGAGAAAGAGTGTGGTTTTTTATCTTTATGGAACCCCAGGATAAAAAGTGCTTCACAAGTTCCTTCAAGCATTTAATAGTTTTGAAAAAAAGTTTGAAAATGATGGAATGAATTAAAAGGCTTAAGTGTCGTAACCTATGGCCCTGAAAATAAATAATGAGAAAATAAATCCTGGGCACAAATATTCTGGTCACTAAATATTTTCTTGAACTGTGTTGATTGCTCATGTGGTCCTAATGGGTATCAACTGTATCAGCCTAATAGAACACAGTAGCTGACACGGACTCTTGTTTGTATAAGAACTTGATTTTAGGGGAAATCTAATAAGCCAACTGGGAAAGGATTGATTTTTCAATGTACAGAATTGTGAACAGTAGTTATTGGAAGGGAAAAAAATTAGGTTTTCCTTACGCATAACACACCAAAACAAAACAGATTATAAAGGAAAGTTTTATAAATGGAAAAAACTAAACGAAAATAGATGTGTAAGATTAGCTCACCTACTGCCATATTCTTAAAATTGAATACACACTGCCCTGTAACTTAGAAGATCCACTCCTTGTGAAATACCTTGAAGAAACAAACTCTTGTGTGCCAGGAGACATCTAGTTAGGAGACAATGTTTAAGAATATTCATAATAGGGGCACCTAAGTGGCACATCCAACTCTTGGTTTCAGCTCATGTAGTGATCTCAGTGTCCTGCGATCAAGCCCTGGCTCTTCTCTGCTCTTAATGGGAAGTGTGCTTGAGATTGTCTCTCCCTCTCATGCTGCCCTTCCCGCTCATGCAGTCTCTCTCTCTAAAATAAATAAATGTTTTTTTTAAAAAAAGTTCATAATAGCAAACAAGGAAAAAATATTCATTAATAGTAAGATGGATGAATATATTTAGTTTCATGGTTACTTATTGAAAGGAGGATGTGAACTTGAAGGAGCAATCAAGGGGCTTCTAAAGCCACTGATAAATGAGGTAAAACCATAGGTTCTGACTTGCTGGAGATAGTTTCAGTTTATGCTTATGGTGCTGCTGTAATTTTTAATAGCTTTACCCTTCTCACGTGTTCCAGTTTAGGTTGTTAATTATATGATCACCTTACTGATACTTTTCTTAGTTTGTGTGGTAGATACAGGGGTATTTGTTCATAAATCTTTTTTGTATATGTGACATTTTTCAGTAAAATTTAAAAATGTTTCAGAAAGTCATACTTTGGGTTATTTTTGCCTATTTTCTTCTTATTGAGACTTTATTGTTAAAAAGTAAAATGGTTTAGGGCACCTGGGTGGCTTGATGGGTTAAGCATCTGACTTGATTTCTGCTAAGGTCATAATCTGAGGATCATGGGATTGAGCCCTGCACTGGGCTCTGTACTTGTATGGAGTCTGCTTGTCCCTCTCCCTCTGCTCCTCCCCTGGCGCGCGTGCTCGCTCGCTCTCTCTCTCTCAAAAAATAAAATCTTTAAAAAGAAAAAAGTGAAATGGCTTAATACTCTAAATATTTTGGAGACTATAACTTAAAGGTTAACTCAAGTATAAAATGTTATAATAGAAACACCTACAGATCCTGTTATTATTGAAAATAACCACTTGATTGTTTAACAAAGAATTAGCCTTGATTAATTTGACTATAAATTAACTGTTGGTTTGGTTTGCGGTTGTCAGTAGTCTTACCCACAAAGGACAAAACATGTTAACATACTTTTATTTATGTATTTGATTTATATTGTCTCTCTAGATTAAGAGCATCTTTTATATACTTGATTACATTGTAGGCTTTATGGTTGCATTATGTAGAAACCGTCATCCAGTAACGTAATTTTTTTTTTTTTTTAAGATTTTCTTTATTTATTTGACAGAGCGAGAGAGCTCTAGCACAAGCCTGGGGAGCGGCAGGCAGAGGGAGAGGGAGAAGCAGGCTCCCCGCTGAGCAGAGAGCTTGACATGGGGCTAAATTCCAGGACCCTGGGATCATGACCTGAGCCAAAGGCAGTCGCTTAACCAATTGAGCCACCAGGCAACCCAGTAATATAAAATTTATATGTGTATATGTGTACTTTGAAAATATGGAATACTACATATGCCTTCATTAAAGGTTTAAATTTTACTTAGCATGAGCACATACAGACCTGATTTTGAAACTCTGTCCTATCATTGTTATAAGGATTGGGATAGATCTAGTAATTTTATTACTAGCATAATTCCTAGCACACAGCAAATTTTTTACAACTCTCATTTATCATTCCTTGTGTCCATTTCTTAAGTTTCAATCAAATATTTAATGCACCTGTATGCCAGGTACTGGAAATTTAATGAGGAACAGAAGACAAAACTCTCTGCCCTCTTGGAACTTATTAAAATCTTTGGATCCATAGAAAGACATTTTTCATTTAGAATTCATTTATTATTTAAATCTGACATAAGTAATATTGGTAAATATCTGATTGTTTGGCAGTGGGTAATAAAAATACTTAGCCAGTTAGAATCATTGGCATGTATGTAGTATTTAAGCCGTTTTGTTGTACAACACACTTGGAAGGCTTTTTTCTAGAAATGCTGTATGTGAAATGAATTTTTTCTTTTGTATTTGATACTTATCAATATGACCATTTTCTGTGTCTGACACTAATTTTACTTAAACATGTAGTTTAATACACTTTGAGAAATGTTGCTCTTAGCTTAGAGTAGAAAGAAAAGGATTTCTGACTTAATATTCTTTCCACTCTCTTGAAGGCCACGACAAATTAAGCTTTTTTAAAAGGCAGTATGTTGAAAAAAAAAAAAAAAAAGGCAGTATGTTGGAAAAGTCCTCTTGAGAAGGAGCCCAACCTGTGTGCTATGATTTAACCAGGGTGAAGTTAACTAGACTGCTTCTAAAACATGCAGTTTACACAGGTTCAGAGAAGAATCTGGCTGTGGCTAGGGAGAAGTGTTGGAGTGAGAGACACATAGGAAGGAAAGTATAGAACCTGTCTTGAGTAAAAATACCTGATTACCTTCTACCCAGGAAGCCCACTTTATACATTGTAGGCAGATAGCAAAAAAGTGGGCATTTAATTTTTATCATCACTTGTTTCAATTGGCCAGGCCACCATTCTACCAGCACACATTATCCTTGTTATCTCATGTGAGTGTTTCTGACTTTGCTGGGGAGCTTTGAATATATAAAAACATTTATTATACAAGAATAATGTCTGTGAGCCTCTCAAGGGCAAAAAAGAAAAAAGTATTTGATTTTTCTTTGTAACTGCTGGTTAACCTCATGTTCAATAGAGTTGTTGAATGAATCAATCTGATTGTATGCCACTAACATAAGTCATATATCTTAGAAACTGTCAAGCCATTTTATTTTACTTTTTTTTCTCAGTACGCCATTTTAAAGTAATGTGATCTTTTTAAAGCAGTGTAATCAGGTTTGTATAGTGTCAAACTGGCTGACATTTAAGTGACTCTAATAATTTATTAAGGTGGAGGACACTATTCATAATGGATTTTTTAAAAAATGGGTCCATAGGCTTACAAACTAAATAATATATATTTTAAAAATATAGTTAATCTCTGTATAACTCTTATTTCCATCCTACAAAGAAGGGTTTTAGCCATAACTTGACCATCTATTGACATGCTGGAATGTTTTGTGTAGGCTGACCTTTTAGAAATTTTATATAGAAAACAGATCCAACCTTTGGTTTTCTCCAGAGGAAACAAATACATGTGACTTAGAAAACAGCAGGTTTTGTGTATAGGGAGCCATAAAGAGTAAACTGTGGGGCAGCCCAGGTGGCTCAGCGGTTTAGCGCCGCCTTCAGCCCAGGGCCTGATCCTGGAGTCCCGGGATCAAGTCCCACATCAGGCTCCCCTGTGTGGAGCCTGCTTCTCCCTCTGTCTGTGTCTCTGTCTCTCTCTCTCTCTTCTCTCTCTCTCTGTCTCTCATGAATAAATAAAATCTTTAAAAATAAGTATTTTTTAAAAAAGAGTAAACTGTGTTTCAGGGAATTTGCAATTCGTAACTAGTGATAAATTGTATTTGTTAGATATTCCTAAAAGTATTCTGAGAGTTTGAGTTTAGGGTTTGAAGATAGCTTGAGCTGAGAGTTTCTTCTTTGTAGTTTATTCTTCCTAACCATAAAATTGATCTAGATATATTTTAATGCTGTGTAATTTAGTATATACTGCTGTTACACCAGGCATTGTTAATTGATACTAAAATTTTTGGTAGTTTTAAGGGAATCAATAAAAATAACATTCCCTAAAACCCTCATTCAGAACCAGGTTGATATGACAAGAGACATGTCCGCTTTCTCTTACTGATTAGTTTACTAAAGAATGTGGCTTTAGATATGCAGGCAGAATGGCTTGCTGACACTGTCCCTAAATGAGACTGACTTCTCCAAATAGTCTAGGCAATTCTCGATAACTGTAGGCCTCACCTGTAGCATGTAGTGGAAAGCACTGAAGAAGGCATCCTCTGTAAGAAGCAGCTCCTGAAAGAGGGAACAGGAGGTGAGCCTCACATATCTAGACCTCCCAAACATTTTAAGCGAGTGAATCCTTTTCCATCAAATAATAGTAACTTCTAGCAAGTAGAAACATAAGCCTATTGATTTTGATACAAAATTTGACTTTCCTCCGTAACTGGATCAAATGGTTTGGGTATTTGTGATTATATTTTCTTTGTTCTCTAAAAGTTGTGTTAAAGCTTTACTTTTTGGGGGGAAAAAAGTAGCTTTGACTCCTGGGTAATCTTTCTTCATTCTTTTTTTCTCATTTTTTAATTAAAATTTTTATTGGGGAGTGGTATGTCTTTCTTAGGATTGGATTTCATGTTAGATATAGTTTGACCTTTTTACTTGTTCCTTCATAAGGAATTTGCTGTAGACCCTAGCTGGTATCTCTCCTTCCTCTGTTACCAGTAGTGTAATTTGTAGAACTTTACTACTATGAAACTCTCCCAGGAAATAGACGTTATGGTGAAATGAATTCTGAAAATAATGCATACTATAAAATGATCATTGGTATGTTAAAAATTCTTTTAGAAAATCCTATAATTAAAAAAAAATGAAAAAGTACTTTAGTTTTGCTTAGCATTCTTGTAACTTGACCATTGAGTACTTTCTTAGTATAGACATCCTTTTGGCAATCCAGTGAACAGAAAATATTTCTGGAAGGACTGCCTATTTCAGTCCTTATGTCTTATAAATCTTAACCACTTTCTTCCTGTCCCTCCACTCCACTAAATAGGTAGGTTTAAACAGTTTTAAGTAGATAGAAATGGAAAAATAGAGATGGAAAGTAAGACTTGAGTTAAATAATGGATCTTAAAAGGACGTGGAGCCATCTCTTAAACCAAGATTTTGTTACTGTTCAAGCCAAAAATGTTAGGTTAGCTAGTATTACTCAGTTATCTCTGACCTGCTGAGTGTTCTTTTCCCATATAACACTTAATGCACCAGCACAGAGAGACTCCTGAAATTTTTCTTTAGAGGGAGCATTTTATATTTAATTTAGTTTTACCATTTGCTTTCTATTTGACAGCTGTTTTCCAATGGAAAATGTTTGGCCCACACACAATGAAAATCATCTTCAAAAGGCCTAACATTCTGTTTTCAAAATACATGAATGCAAGTTAGTTATATTATAGAATAGAATATGCCTAGCAAAGTTATTAGGATTGAATGTTTATGAACATAAACATTTACATAGCACTCAATAACTGTTAGCATAAGGAAAAACTGATAGACAAACCCTCTTTCCCCTGCCTTTTTCTCTCTCCACAACATACACACACAGTTTTATTTAAATATCACAACTCTTTTTGTTGTTATATCCTAATTTCTGTGATGCATCAAACCTACATTTATTTTCAACAAATGCTAAATGACCAGATGTTAAATTAATATTCCTCTGAGGCCAAAGTCAAATATCACTAATTAAGGTGTGATGAACTTATAGGATACAAAAGTAATTGTAAAATATTATTCTAAGAAGTATTTTAAAAATAATTTTAAAAAAAATCAAATGTTAAATACTTGGTGTTGCCATGCAGGAATGCTAGTCTATATGTCAGCTTTTTAGTTTACTCCAAATAATTATACTGCATATTTTTAAAATTCCAAGTAAGTATTCCCTATTTATAAGTTATTCTCTACAAGCTTAAGTCCCTAGACTCAACTGTAAGGAATTTTTATCTTAAAGCAATAAGTGAAGCTCTTTTGAAGTTTGATTATTGAGAATAAAATATGTTTTGAGACCTCAGGTTTTTCTCCATACCCTTTCATCTTTTCATGGATATTGTACCAGGTTGTGGAAATTCTTTTGTCATGAGATTTTAAAATGGCAAAGTTGACATTTTGCTTTTCATTCTTGTCAAAATGTGAAGAATTTCCTAATAGGACTTTTTCTTAAAAGACTCACAGCTTAAAATCATTAATTAAAAATTAAGTCAATTCTAAGATGAAATCAGAGAGGGAGACAAACCATAAGAGACTTTTAATCATAGGAAACAACCCGAGGGTCGCTGGAAGGGCGGTGGATGGGGGGGGGGGGTAGAGTAACTGGGTGATGGCCTTAAGGAGGGCACGTGATGTAATGAGTGAGCACTGGTATTGTATAAGACTGATGAAGCACTGAGCTCTACCTCTGAAATTAATAATACATTATATGCTAATTGGCTGACTTTAAAAATTTTTTAAAAGGAAAAAATTAAGTCCTTTTTTAAGTTTTGTTTAGTGATATGGTAATATACTAAACAACCTTCTGTAAAGGTTAGAATCATGACATAATGTAATTTTTAAGGTTATTTCTACCTTGTATATTTTTATTAAATATGTATTCAGAAAATCTGTATTATTCTTAAATTTAGTTATAGCTCTCTCAATGTTCATAGTAAGTGTAAATCTATGTCCCTGTTGAATGTTTTGAAAGTTTGTATCTAAATTTGGCTTTCACAGTTCTCACTAATAATTGCTGCATTTTATTCTTCCAACACAGTGCACATTTATACTTCAGTTTTCCAGTAAAGTTTCACCATATAAAGCAGTAAGATATTTATTCTGTATCTAGAATGCCTACCAATGTTTATTTTTTTAAGATTTATTTCAGAGAGAGAGAGAGTGTGTCAAACAGACTCCACAGTGAGCCCAGAGCCCAGCAAACCCAATGCAGGGCTCTATCTCATGTCCCTGAAATGACCTGAGCCAAAACTGACAATCGGACACTTGACTGCTCCACTCAGGCACCCTCCATATGTTATTTATGTTGATATAGAAAGGATAGTAACTTTATGTCATATGGTCATATGACAGGTACAGGTACAGAGGTACTAGCACTGTTATTGAAATGATGAATTGCTTGTTTGGCATTCTAAAGATTAAGGCTAAAGCTGAAGCTGATTTTGGCTGAACACTAAGCCAAACTTTGTTGAATGCCTGTTTTATGTTTTGGGAAGACTTACTTGTAGGGAGATTATGCAATTTACATGAAACTATACAGAGAATAAGTGGTAGAAGTGGAATTTTGACCAGGTTGCCTAAACTTTTCTTCTGCCTTAATAAATTGTGACTGACCTTAAAAAATAGTTGATCTTAGCATCATTGTCCCCTGCACACAAACAGATTTCCCCTCTTCTTCCCTCCTTCCTTCCTTCAAGAAAAGCTAGGATAGAAAAGAGTTTTAGAAGATAGTATCATTTCCTTTTCAGTGAAATTACTATTTTAAAGACTGTTTAGGATTATAATTTGATAGAAAATGGAAGTGTAGAGTTTTTGAGGACTTTTTTTTTTTATTGATAACTGTAGTAAATAAGCCCTCAGGGAAAGTAAACGTTCCTAAATAACCCTTTGTTGATATATAATTTGCCTTTAATTTAATCATGCTTGAACATATTTGTGATAGCGGTGGTAATTGGAGAATTGGTCTATGAAAAATAAAATGGAATTAAAGATGTAAAATTTAAGTTTAAAAGATACTAAGGGAGCAACAGGGCTAAAAGTGGAGGAACTTCCTGACTTAAAATTTTATAATTTTACAGATTATCTTAAAATTTAATAAAAATATCAGTTACAGTTACTATTTAAATTTTATTGCCAATAACAAGAGGAACCCTGAAAGCTCACCTAAATTTCCAGGCAAAAGGAAATGTTTGATACTTATAAAAGCTTCTTGTACATAGATAAGACTTATTTGTGTCTCTTTCAAAGAAGATCAGGGCAGCCTGGGTGGCTCAGTGGTTTAGTGCTGCCTTCAGCCCAGGGCATTATCCTGGGGATAACGTGGGGAGCCCCACGTCGGGTTTCCTGCATGGAGCCTGCTTCTCCCTCTTCCTATGCCTCTACCACCCCCCTCCCCGCATGAATAAATAAATAAAATATTTTTTTTAAAAAAGGATCATAGTCCCCTAGACATTTATTAATTATAAGTTTTATTTATCACAAAATTTTATTAATTTATCACAAAAGTTATGAATTTTTTGCCGTTAACTAATAGGGGTAGTTGATTCACAGTGATATTTTTAAGTAGGTAATGTTTTAATCTTTGTGATTTTAAAAGTAATAGGTAATTATAAAAATCAGAAATGTATAAATATATAAAGAAGAGAATTAGAACTCTAGTACCAGCAAAAGTACTATTAAGATTTTTGGTGTAAATCCTTTCTAGTTTTTTCTGGCTGCACATAATACTAATTTAGTATATAAAATTGGGATTAGGTTATCTATACAGTTCGGCATCTTAGTTAAAAATTGAAAGTTAAAAGTTGAACATTGAACCTTGTTTAGCCATTTATGTGTCTTCATTTGTGAATTACTCATTTTTTCCCCATTTTTATATTGATGAGATAGTATTAGGGTTTATGACCATTTGCTCACGCATAAATAGAAAACTTTTTCAGGAATGCATTTAAGTTGGATAATTGTTTTACTTAATATCTTTTATGTACCATTTTAAATCATTTTTCTTATTCTTCGAAGATATGCTGTGATAGCATTTGGATGTGCTAGCTGTCCAAAATTAACTTGTGGGCGAGAAGGCTGTGGAACAGAGTTTTGCTACCATTGTAAACAGATTTGGCACCCCAATCAGACCTGTGATGCTGCTCGACAAGAGAGAGCCCAGAGTTTACGTCTGAGAACTATACGTTCTTCATCCATTAGTTATAGTCAGGAATCTGGAGCAGCAGGTATTTATGTCTAACTTTTTCTAATAAAATATTTGACATATACAGAGCACTATAGTTATCTTAATAAAAAAATGCAGTATTCACTTCCTGTTACTACCTTTTCTCCCTTTAGCTTTCAGAAGTGCTTAATGTGTTATTATTATTTCTGTCCCAAAAGTACTCGTCATTTACTATGGAAGAGAAAATGGTATTGAGGTTGGAAAGATTTTATTGTTTAAAAAAAAAAAAAGAAAAGAAAAGGGAAGTGCCATGGTGATTTATATAATTGATAGCTGAGGATAGTCTGAACTATTGTTCATAAAGGTATGTTATGCAAAGCGTAGCAAAGATTTTTAATAAAATCATCTTTTATTTACAGATGTCTCATCTAATTCCAGGATCAAGGATTTACAATCATATCTTAGAGGGACACTAAGAATTTTGTGTCTTTGGCTAGGAATTTTTAAATTACCTGAGGATCTATATGTGAACAATATATGCATCTCCTAAATGTCAAAAATTAAAAAGTTCTGAATCTCTTAATATTCTTTGAATAAAAATTGAAAAATGTTTCCTATTTATAGAATTTCATTGTTTATTGGGATTTCAGTCATTTTTAGAAAAATGCTTTTCTCACTGATTATAAAATGGAAAAACTTGAAAAATACAGAAATTTGTCAAGAAAATAATTTACATTCCTACACAGTATATTGAAATAGTCATGTACTTTATGCTATTAAGGTCTTATTCAATAGAATCAAATTTAAAATTAAATAAACTTCAACATTTAATACTTTATACAATGTACACAGATTTTCTTGCTTATTTGCTCATTGACTTGTTTCTGTTGCTTTTTCTGAAGAGTTGAGGTGGAACTGAAAAGTATTAATAATAATTTGTAAGTATGGGTCCAGAAGCAATTCAGAGGAGACCTGATATACCTAAACCCTGTAGAGTCAACTGTAGCCATGGAGTGGTCCACTTGGAAATGATATCCCTCTTCTCTGTGTGGGCATGGATATTTATTACCAGACATACGTAATGAGTAGGAGCCTGGACTCTGGAATCAGTCTGTCTGGATTTAAATCCTAGCTTTTCCACTAATTCTGTGTGAGCGAGTTGTCTTATCTGTAAAATGAAGATACTAATATGTTTCTGTAAGATTGAAACTTTTCTTGACACATAGTAGGTGTTCTGACTATTTGAGGTAAAGAAACTAGAAAAAAGTCACCTGCTAGAGATTTGCATTTATTAATTTTAAAATAAGCATCATAATGTAGTCATCAAATGAATGTTGATCTTTCTCACAATATTCACTGTGGGAGATGTTATGTTTATTTCAGCACTGCTAACTTGGAATGCTTTATTGGTCATAACCTTTAGATCCCAATACAGCTGCTTAGATTATCTTAATGTCAATTTGATTTCTGGAAATGACCAAAAGTTCTTTTGGAGCTAAGTCTAACAAGTAGAATATCATACCAAGTTGAATCACTGGTTTAGGGTGGATCCAAAGTAAGATGTCACTATATGATCGAGAGTGATTTTTTTTTTTTTATAATAAGTAGCTTTGAAAGCAGTTCTGAAAGAAGAACTTCTCAAATGATTTGAGCCAAATAGTAGAATTGTTGGAATAAATATAGCCTTCCAAGGTGATTATTTTAAAAACTTCATTTGGAATTTTTCCATGTTCAAAAATCTTTTAATTCTGAAAACTTAAAGTACATGCATTTTTATCTCCAATGCTCTAAAAATCAAAGCTCTCAGAACAAATGCTTGTATTAGAGTATTTTTTGATGTAATCTCTAAAAAACTTGAACTTGGCTACTCATTGACTTGTGGGGAAAAAAAAAACAAAAGGGAACTACCATCTAAAATGATTTTGTTTATTCCCCTTGTTCCAGATATCTTGGTATTTTTTGTCTCCTGCTATCACGATACAGTGAAAAATTGGCTGCACTTGTAATAATTGCTTGGCATGATAATAATTAATTGGCTCTTTCTTTCTGGTCAATCAGCTGAAGATAAAGAAATATGCTTAATCATCTGGTACATTAAATAATTTGTATTATGATGTAATTATCTTTAAACTGTGACAGTATTATATCTACATGAGACATTTTCTTATAGCTAGGAAGTTTATGCACTTGGAGTTAACATTTTAAATAAACTACATGTTTTTTATTTTTGTTACTATATTTTCCCCTTTATTAAAAATATGTGTAATTGGCTTTCCATCTTCATCTCTGACTCCTACTTCTAACAGCCCAAAAGATAACCAAACCACTGTTAACATTTTGTTATAAGTCCTTACAGGTAATATGGTTGGAGTGGGAAAGTTTTTAAACAGATTTTGAGAACTGTATGTTTTGTAATTTGTTGGGTTCCCCCCCCCCAACATGACAATAGCCCATACTTTAACAGTAAGTAAAAATATAATGATTTAAAAACAAAACAAAACAAAACAAAACCTTTGTCAAGCACACCCTAAATAGAAATGGGAAGCTTTTTCTTAATATGAGGTTGCTGTGGATTGATGCTCAGAGAAGGGGGCATCAATTGACCATCTAATCAGTAAAACAGCTCCTATTTTGGATTTTTGCATTTGAGAATATCTTGAGAGAAATATATAATTTCTAATTTGTTTTAAGAGGCAGACAAAACAGCCTTTTATAGATAAATAAGTACACAGTGGAAACATGCAGGTACGGATCTATAAAGAGACATCAAAAATACATTGCTTATGGTGTTCTTTTTTTCTTTAAAGATTTTATTTATTTATTCATGATAGTCACACAAAGAGAGAGAGGCAGAGACACAGGCAGAGGGAGAAGCAGGCTCCATGCAGGGAGCCTGACGTGGGATTCGATCCCGGGTCTCCAGGATCACGCCCTGGGCCAAAGGCAGGCGCCAAACCACTGCGCCACCCAGGGATCCCGGTGTTAGTTCTTTATATGTAATCTTAGCATATTAAAAGGCTGTTTTGTGGTTTAGAACCATAGAATGAATGGGGATGTTATCTTTCATTTTATTCTGAAGATTGCATGTATCAGAGCCAAAGTGGGGTCTCTTTACTCCCACCTCTAATTCAGATATTTACTACTTGAGGTATACTCTGGAATGAGGAAGTTTATTGATTAATATGCCACTTAAGCAGATAGTATTAGCATTTCTTAAATTTGAAGTACTAGACATTGTATCTGCTGTGAAAGCCAGCTTTTTTAAATTCATGCTTTAATTTATGCTGCGTTAAAAATGTTAAAAAATTTGTAATGCAGGGGATCCCTGGGTGGCTCAGCGGTTTAGTGCCTGCCTTCCGTCCAGGGCATGATCCTGGAGTCCTGGGATCGAGTCCCACCCACATCAGGCTCCTTGCATGGAGCCTGCTTCTCCCTCTGTGTCTCTGCCTCTCTCTCTCTCATGAATAAATAAATAAAATATTTTTTAAAAATTTTAATGCAGATTTTATGTTCTTTGGGTCATTTAAATCATGACTTATAAATATTTTTAATTTTTATATTCTAGTATTTATCATTTGTCTTGGTCTGGCTGCGTAGAGTTATCAGTTTGCTCAAAATTGTTTGAAATTGTTAAAATACTAATTGTGAGCTTTGACCAGTTCTTAAGTTAAAAAACAGCTTTGGCCCTAAAAGAAGCTCTAAAGAAACCCGAATTCACTGATAAAGCACGGGTGAAATTTGACTATAAAACTTTTAGAAAGGAAAATATAGTTTAATGCTTATCATGTAAGAAAATGGAACAAATACTTGAATTCAGCAGCTAATTGGAAAATATAACTGGCTACCAATAATAGTAAAATAATTTACTGTTTGCTATTAAATAGATGGCAAGGTTCAAAATAGTTGTAGAATTTGAGATAACTCTTATTCTATGTCGTGATTTTGAAACGTGCCATTTGATTTTAACGTGGCACCTGTGTGCATTGTAACCATATTATTATATACAAAAAGAGTACAGCAACAGCATTTGAATTAATTATTTTTTAAAAGACAAAGATAACTATTCTGCAGTATAAAGAATATCTAGATTTTAATAAAGTAGAGATGATTTGAAAAGTTGTAGAATACAAAGTGCCACTCAGAGAAGATAGCAATGGGATAGGAACAAAGAAACTTCACGTAGTTTGGAGTTCGCCTAGGGGCTGTCCTTGGTTCTCCTGTCTCTTTTTATTATTTTGTTACTGTTTGTTCTCATTGTTCCACTATTTTTGAAAATGTTTACAATTTGAAAATTTAATGTAAAACATGTTCCTTTTTCTGAGAAAAGAAGAAGAATACTTTTTTTAAAAAAAGTTATATAGATGTTCTTTGTAGCATTTCTTTTGGAAAAATATATGCTAAAAATAGTTGGCTTAAAGTTATCAGTTAACAAACTATGTAAAGATTTTTTGGCATTGCTACAATTGATTATCTACTAGACATTGTTATTTTTAGACCAGTTTTATGTAATAAACATCTCTTTATTTTCCTAATAGCTGATGATATAAAGCCATGTCCACGATGTGCGGCTTATATAATAAAGATGAACGATGGGAGCTGTAATCACATGACATGTGCTGTCTGTGGTTGTGAGTTTTGTTGGTTATGTATGAAAGAAATCTCAGATTTACATTATCTAAGGTAAGTATATAAAAGGAGCTATTTAGTCTGTGGTCATACCACCCTGAATGTGCCCTGTCTTGTCTGATACTGGAAGCTAAGCAGGGTTGGGCCTAGTTAGTACTTGGGGGGAAGGGAGAAAGAGCTCTTTATATCTAAATCTTTTATATATTTATTTTAGATAATTGGAAAGAATATTAAAGATTTTTAAACATGCTTATAAGATACTGAGAAGAATGTGTTTTATTCTAGTTACATAAATTTAAAAGGAACCAAATTATTGTGTTAGTCACTTGGGATTAATTAGTCAAAAATAGCAAACATAGATTTCTTCTTTTTTTGTTTGTTTTGTTAAACTTAGAAGCTAGTATTTTATACTCCTATGTAGCTTATACTAGGTCATAAATATTTCCATTTGATTGTCTTATATATAAATTCCCTCATTTAGTCCACAAAGAGAATTGTGTGCCTAAAAATAAGCATGTTTTGCATTAATTTATTCTTCAAAAGCTAACCTAACATTTTTAGGATAATAGAGGACTCAGGATAAATATTTAACTTGAATACTAGTTATCACTTTCTTTTTAAAATAACTGATGGCGGACAGCCTGGGTGTCTCAGCGGTTTAGCACTGCGCCTTCAGCCCAGGGCCTGATCCTGGAGACCTGGGATCAAGTCCCACATCAGGCTCCGTGCATAGAGCCTGCTTCTCCCTCTGCTTGTGTCTCTGCTTCTCTCTCTGTCTGTCATAAATAAATAAAAAATCTTTAAAAAATAAAATAACTGGTGGTAGTTCTTACATTGATATTTGGGGGGGGGGGTTTGTGGAGGGCTTTAATGAATTCAGAATTCAAGGAAAGGAAAAAATAAAACCTCACTCCTGAGTATGAGAATTCTTCTTTAGAATCATTGCTTTAATGTAATATAGTCATCGGTTATGTTTTAGAGCAGTTACAGTTATAATTTTTTCAATTAGTCCATCAGGATGTACTTTTTGGGGGAAGAAACCCTGGAGCAGAAAGAAGAAGATACTGTGGCAGCTGGGAACACTTGTTGGTGCTCCCGTAGGAATTGCTTTAATAGCTGGCATTGCTATCCCTGCAATGATTATTGGCATTCCTGTATATGTGGGCCGTAAGGTAAAATGCTTATTAATTCTTTATTAGTTTAAAATCTTCAGGTTTAAGATTGATATTGATGATTTTTGTTTTTTGTTTTGAAAGATCATTTTTATGATCATTTTTATACTGAAATATCTTCAGTATAAAACTATTTTTTCATAAGGTAATAAATTGTCAGTGTTTGGCAAACTTGTATGTATCCATAAAAAGTAGACTTGCTTTAAAATTACCTGAATCTGAAAACTTTAGTACATTTCCTTTCTAACTTTAAGTATTGAAGGACACACCTGCTATTTTTCTCATGGGTATATCCTTGTAAAGTTAGGTCTATAAAATGTTAATAGCTAAGTTACATATGCCCTCAAGGCAAAGAATAATTAGCCAGTTCCTGAATTATTTTGAACTTTAGTTCAAAGGTTTTATTTTCTTAGATTACTGCTATTAATATGCTGTTCTGTAGATTATAACAGTCTTGTGAAAGTCCAGATACCAATAATTGCCACTGGCCTATGAGTGATGAATTCTACTTCATTAGCTAAGCAATCTTTTTTGAAAGGTTAAAGGACCATTTATGAAGTGGCTAAGAATTCTGCTGTCTATGTTAATGGAATCTCAGAATTGAGAAGTAACTTTAGAAATTATCTGAGGGGATCCTGGATGGCTCAGTGGTTGAGCGTTTGCCTTCAGCTCAGGTCGTGATCCTGGGGTCCTGGGATTGATTGAGTCCCACATCAAGTTCCCTGCAAGGAGCCTGCTTCTCCCTCTGTCTGTGTCTCTGCCCCCCCCCCCCCCTCGTGAATAAATAAATAAAATCTTTTAAAAAACAAAACAAACTCCCTAAACTTATTTAAGGTCCCAAACATAGTAGCTGATTATAATAATCCTTCATGTAGTTACCCAAAACAAGGCTTTGCTAAAAGCAAGACTATTCAGATACTTGGAAATAGAAGTAGAAGGGAAGGAGAGACTGTTATACTGCACACATCTACAAATAATTCATAGAGGAGAGATCTCATTGTTCATGTCTTAGGTGCAGTTTTAAGTCCTCCTTTTTTCAAACGTATACTGAAAGGGTTGAAAGTTGTTGAATTAGTTTCCCATTGAAACAATGCTCTCTGTGCTATTTAGGGATATAAGTCAGCCCAGGAAAACTTGTTAGGTTGATAAAGTAGCTAAAAGCTTAGTCTTTATTTACAATAACAAATAGAAAATGTGGCACAAGAAAGTAAAACAAAAAATTAAGTTGAACCAGAGATAGAATAAAATATGATCACTGTGATTGAACATTGGTGCTTAAGGATGCAAAATTTTCTGGAAGATTCCTATCTACTCTGTCAGTTTTTAGCTTTGGCTTTTCTCTGCTTCATTGCTAAGTTTTTCAGGAATGGTAGTGGGGAGAGGAACAAGAATTAACTGCAGTACTGAAGGTTGATGAAAGATGCCTTGGGAGGGTCTGCCATTTCTGCGTGCATGGACTATTTAGGGAAGTATAGAGGCTCATTTCCTAGGAACTTAGTTAATGCTGGCAGGATTCTCACTAGGAAATGTGAATGCTTCTCGTCTCATGCATGCTTCATCCACCTTCCTGCCCCAGCTTTCTCACTGTTTCCTATCTCCTACAAGGCTCATTGTACTTTATAGCCTTCAAGACAACCACGTAATAGATTATTTTATTAAATCTCACCTGTAACATTGTGCATAAGTCAAGTATTTTAGAGACTACCCATACATTTTTGGGGGCTATTTTGAATCTCTTGAAACAGAGGAGAAATATACTTTATTAGCTTTAGCCCTTGCAAACCATGAAACCAAAGAGACTGAGCTGTTCTTGAAGTTCAGATATCTTACAGACCACTTTCAATGTGATACTAAATTCTATTTATTAATTCTATTTAAAATTGTTTATTATCTCACAAGCCACTTCTAATGTGATATTAAATTCTATTAATCTAAGTTCATATATCTCACAAGCCACTTTCAATGTGATATTAAATTCTATTTATTTTAATACAGTACCTATACTGTACAAAGATGCGAAGAGATCTAACTCCTGTCCTCTGGAAGCATTATTTATTCTTTTTTTCCTCTTTCTGCCTTTTACTTTGAACTATAAATGAGATCCCGGGATTCTGAGTCATTTGACATTTTTCTTTATAAAAAGGGATTCAAGAAAAAAATTGACTAATTTAGTGATATTTGCTTCTTAGTACTGCTTGTTAAGGTCCATTTAAAAAAAAGTGTGGCAGTCTCCCCTAGAAACCAACTTTTATCATTTAGGGATGCCTATTTAGAAAGAAACCCCATGGAATGCTAAATTTATTAGAAGTAATCTATTAGTCAAGCATCCAATTCATGACTATATTGAAGATCATATTCTTAATGCCTTTTTCTTTGCTCAAAACATGATTTTACTCTTCTTGAATAAGATTATACATTTACTCAAGACTGTTTAAAAGTAAACACAAAGTAAAATCTATTAAATCACTGTCTTATTTAAGCAAATTATTAATAAGGACTAAATTATACATAAGAATATGGTTTAAGAAAAATAGAACAATTTATCTTGAATTAAGACGCTTAAGTGAATGAAATTATGAAAGAAGTCACTTTAATTACTAGCAAATGTAGATCTATTTCATTTAAATTAAATATATAATGTGTTTTCTCTTTAAACCCCCACCCCATTTTTATTTTTAATTCAAGATTCACAATCGATATGAAGGCAAAGACGTTTCAAAGCACAAACGGAATTTGGCCATAACAGGTGGTGTAACATTGTCTGTAATAGTATCTCCAGTTGTAGCTGCAGTAACTGTAGGTAAGAAAATGCTTAAAAATACTGATTACCTCAAATTTTATAAAATTTAAGTTTTACAGAAGGATTTTTTCAAAGCAAAGCATTATATTGCAGAAGATTAAGAGAGTTTTTTTTTTTATTAAGGACAATATAAGCTGAGCCTGCAGAAAGCCTCTCATTGAGTGTATTGGTTAAAAGTATTATAGACTCAGAAACCTAGAGTTAGGATAATTGGCAAATTCTTATTGGCTCATACCCACCCTTACCACTTTCTCAAGCCTTGGCTCTGAAAAACAAAAAGGTTTACATCTTTTTTTCTCATGCGTGTCACCTAAGAGGTTAGAAGCTTTGAATTTGTCTCTTCACAGCTAGATAAATCCATTTTGGGCAAGGATTGGAAAACAGCAGCACTTTTCTCCTATACACTTTCTCTTGAAAAGGCTTTCTGAGAACTCATGTTTCTGTGATTATTTTTTAACTTACAATTACTAATTTAATTCCTCTCTAGGTATTGGTGTTCCTATTATGTTAGCCTATGTCTATGGTGTTGTTCCAATTTCTCTCTGTCGAAGTGGAGGTTGTGGAGTCTCTGCAGGCAATGGAAAAGGAGTCAGGATTGAATTTGATGATGAAAATGATATAAATGTTGGTGGAACTAACACAGCTGTAGGTAAGTCTTTTAAGCAAAGGAAGAGGATGTACTTATTAATAGTTTTAGTTGGGAGAATCGGTAACATGCAAATTAGAATTTCCATTGCCCTCCTTTCACTAGGCCTAATAGCGTTCATCCTGAAGTACATCAGTGAAATGAACTGCCTGGGAAAGGTGAATGGATGAAAGAGGTTGGAAGAGTCCTGGGTACCTAACCTATACTAGAAATGTAATGTTGTAGAAATTCTAGACTTTTAATCTTAAACTTTGCCTGAAATAATACAAATCGGTAAAACAGGATATGAAGAAAAAGGTAGTTCATAAAAGAAGTATAGATAGCTAGTGAAGAGAGAATATCTTTAACCCAATGTTATTCAAAGAAATATTAATTAGAACAATAACTGGAGAGTGAAAAGGCCCTCATAGACTGCTAGTAGGAGTAAATCTTAAGAAATGTGTGTGTTCTATCTTCTGGTAATTCTTATTATAGAAATTTGTCTTCAGGGAATAATCAGGCAGATGTGCAAAGATAATGTCCACTTTCTTACCTCCCATTCTCTATTGAACCCACTCCAATCAGATTTGGCCCCTACCACTCCATAGTTTTATCTTGACCACTCCACCAAAGCAGAGTCACGAATGACCTCTGTGTTACCAGATAAAATGGTCAACTCTTGGTTTTCATCTTAATATAACAATACACCTGACATGGTAGACCATGCCCTCCTTCTTGAAACATTTTCTTATCTTCAGAGAAACCATTTCTCATTTCATCATATCTCCTAATCATTCCTTCTTAGTCTTCATCTACACTCATTCCCTGAGTCATCTCACCTATGAAATAACATGTAGCCTGACCACTCATACATTTGTATCTAGGCTAGAACTCGCCTCTGAACTTCATGTTTGTATATCTAACTCTCCTCGTTAATCTAAATATCTAACAAGAATTTCAAGGTTAACTTGTCTGTAACCAAACTCTTCACTCTAAAACCTGTTCTCTCTAGTCATCATCCACTCCTCATTTGGTAGCCTCTCCATTCTTGCTGTTTGGACCAAAACCCCTCACTTAGAGTGATTCCTCCTGTTCCCTTCTTACCTTACATGTGATCTGACAGCAAAATCTGGTGCTCCCTTCAATATTTAGCCATAATCCAACCATTTCTCATCCTCTCCACTTTAGTCCAAGCTACTATCCTTTTTTTGGATTTTTCAGTCCAAGCTACCATCTCTATCCTTTTAATAGCCTATTATAATATAGCCTCTTTAGCTGATCCATCAGTTTCTCATCTTTCTGCTCACTATTTCACAGTGTGTCTTTCTTATGCTCAGAACTCTCCTAGTGCTTCCAACTGTCATGGAGAAAAAATCCCCAATCCTTATCTTGGACTATATGGCCCCACATGATCTGTCCTGGATTGCATCTCTGAACTCCTCTCTTGTCACTCTTCTATTTAATACCACCCCTTCCTTGATGTTTTTGAGGATGCCAAGTACACCGCCACTTGCAGGCTTTTAAATTGGCCCTTCTCTCTGCCTGGTATAGTCTTACCCCAGATAATTTTATGGAATATAGTGGTATCAGGTCTTGTAATAGCTTGTATACAATTCAATCTGTAGAACATACCAAGAAATCAGCTTGTGGTGCACTTTATTGACCTGGAGAATAATAAGCTCTTTAAATGAAACCCTTATTGAAAACACATATTTTCCTCCAACAGTCAGCTAAATTTTTCAACAGATTTTTTATAGAATTCCTAAATCTTCTGGATTTTTTAAAAGAAGTGGTGAGCTTTTTTTTTTTTTTTTTTTTTTTTTTTTTTAGGATTTCAAGCCAGTTTATTTTAGATTCAAGGTAAAAGTTTGATTCCTTAAAAGCACTTATTCACAGTCTGTAATAAGTTGTTTTTTGTTTACTTGGCTTCTTAGGGATGGGGGCTATACCTGTCTTCTTTGATATTGTATTTTTAGAACCTGGTGCTTGATTTCACCATCTTTATTTATTTCCATTATCATACAAAAATCCTAATATCTTTAATATTAACAAAAGGAGAAAGCCAGTTTTCTCCTCACATTTATTCTCCATCCTCATTTCCTTTTTCTTCTTTCTTAATATGAGTGTAGTTGACACAAACGTTACATTAATTTCAAGTGTACAACATAACGATTTAACAAGTTTCTACATAATGCTGTGCTCGCCACAAGTGTAGCTACCACCTATCATCATAGAAAGCTATTACAGTAAAAAAAGTGGTAACCATGTAATACTGAGAGTCAGTCCCTAATCCAGTTTTACACTCTGAGATAGCTCCCTGTCCTTTTACCCCATAGTTATGTGTTCCTGACTCCAGATGTTTTTCCTATTCCTGTGCATGTTGTATAATGAAAGGTCCTTTCTGAAATCATGGAGGAATTTAAGAAGAGGGAAATGAATAATCACACTTACGTAATTTCTTTAAAATATTTACATTTAGACACAACTTCAGTAGCAGAAGCAAGACACAACCCTAGCATAGGGGAGGGAAGTGTTGGTGGTCTGACTGGCAGTTTGAGTGCAAGTGGAAGCCACATGGATCGAATAGGAGCCATTCGAGACAACCTGAGTGAAACAGCTAGTACCATGGCCCTAGCTGGAGCCAGTATAACAGGGAGTCTGTCAGGAAGTGCCATGGTGAACTGTTTCAACAGGTAAGAAAAATGTCCTTTTTTTGTTTTGTTTTTTGTTTTTTGCTTTTGTTTTTACTTCTGTTATCTCAGGTGTGAATTAGATGAGAATTTTGAATGATTATGTAATTATGTAATCATTATGATTATTTGTAATCCTATGTCAGGGCTGAAAACAGCAATATTAAGAATGAAATTTAGTGGTAAACAGTAAAATTTTTACTTGTTTGAATTTTCTGTCTATATACCCGTGCTGTGATAAAAACCAAGTCTAAGGCATTTGTCAGATTAACTTTTAACTTTTTAACTTTTTCCCTGCATTATTAACTTTTTCCCTGCATTTGTCAGATTTGATATGAATCTGTGTTGGATCTGCTTTGGTGGACACAATAAAGGCAGTGCATAAGCCTGGACCTTACCTCTGGTGGTGGCAGCAGCTAGATGTTAGAAAAGGAAACACTGGCTGAGGCCTGGGGGGAGCAGGTGGAGTCAGGATGTGTGAGAATGTGTCAGCTGAGGCCAGGGTAGTCTAGTCCCCCGGAATCATTTTGTGTGTTAGTGCTTATTTTGTTCTCATCAAGTCTTTTAAAACAGCCATACATATAAGTAGGAAAAATTAAAGCATTTTTATCTTCCTTTGTTTTTCTCTAAGTCACTATTCTTGACTTCTGTTTATTAGCTTTGTTGTTTTTCTCTTAATGTAGGATAGTATACATGAATTAAAAAATAAATGGTCATATTTATCTTATTTTTGGGTAGCTTTTATTTTTTTTAGGTAGCTTGCTTTTATACTTTTAAACACAAACTTAAAAGTTATAGTAGTGTTTATTATGACTTTTTTTTAAAAGAATTGGGTATTAAATTTATAGGATCGTTTTTAATATATAGATGCTCCAGATGTTTTGATCCACTAATCTGTCATGTAGACTGGTTTTTAATGTATTCAGATATTGTTTCACACTCAAACATGGCAAATAGAGATTTAATTAAAATCCTTTATGTCCTTTCTATGTCACTCTGTTACTACCTTACTTGGCAGACAGCTAATTTTTCCTATTTTATTTCAATGGCTGGTACTGTTTATTTGCTGCAGTAGAATTTGAATAATCAAATAAAAGGAAACTAATAAAAAGTGTTGATAGTTGTTTCTAAAATAGTTTTTGTTACTAGGGTTCTTATCTGAATGATTTGAAGATACGATACATATTATAGTAGTCTGATATTATATGTTATTTCAGTTTTTATCTTCTCCCTGCTCTTTAAGGTTGGAAGTACAAGCAGATGTCCAGAAGGAACGGTACAGTCTAAGTGGAGAATCTGGCACAGTCAGCTTGGGGACAGTTAGTGATAATGCCAGCACCAAAGCAATGGCAGGATCTATTCTGAATTCCTACATCCCATTGGACAAGTAAGGAAAGAACTATTAAAGAGTTAAAGTAGTTTTCAGATTGTTTTTTGTTTCTTTATTAAAGATTTTATTTATTTTAGAGAGAACACGAGTAGGGAGAGGGGTGGAGGGAAGAGGGAGAGATCCCAAGCTGACTCTGCACTGAGCACAGAGGACAACTCCAGGCTCGATCCCACGACCCTGAGACCAGAGTCCAAATCCAGAGTTGGACACTAAACTGACTGAGCCACCCAGCCACCCCTTAAAATTAATTTTAAAAGAATTATTCCTATCAGACAAAATTATCATAAATAATGGTTACCAGCTATTAGGTTCTCCAGGAAGAGAAAATGATGAGATGTCCAGAGTAGGCAAATCCAGAAAGTAGATTAGTGGTTACCAGAGGCTGGGGGCAGGGAGGCATGGCAGCAGACTGCTAGTGGATAGAGGGTTTCTTTTGGGAATGATGAAAATGTTCTGAAGTTAGTTGGTGGTGATAGTTGCACAACTATGAATATACTAAATAAAAACCATTGAATTGTGCACGTTTAAACAGGTGAACTTTCAATTAGCAATAATCATGCCTTGGATAAATTTCATTGGCTATGATACTGCCACTGCGCAAAGCTAGGTGAGTTTTGTGACATGTAAATTATATCTCAGTAAAATTCTGGAAAAAATTGGAGAAGGTAACATAGTACCTGGAATAGCATAAGCAGTAAATGTAGCTACTTCTATTTTTTTTTAAATTGAAATATTATTATAAATACAGTCCTTTGGGTACCTGGGTGGCTCAGTCAGTTAAGCATCTGCCTTCAGATCAGGTCATGATCCCAGAGTCCTGGGATCAAGCCCCACGTTGGGCTCCCTGCTCAGTGGGGAGTCTGCCGCTCCCTCTCCCTCTGCTCCCCCCACCCCCGCTTGTGCAATGTCAAATAAAATCTTAAATAAATCAATGAATAAATACAATTCTCTTATTTCAAGTAATGTTTTAATAGAACATATCCTGCATTAATTTGTTCTGATAGTTTTATGAAGTCTTTGAATTTTTCACACAGAAACCTCTCTCCCTTTGCTATTTATTACCTGAAGAAAAATAAAAGGAAATTAGAAATTTATTTACATGTGTTACTCTTATGTTCCAGAGAAGGCAACAGTATGGAGGTACAAGTAGATATTGAATCAAAGCCATCCAAATTCAGGCACAACAGTGGAAGCAGTAGTGTGGAGGATGGCAGTGCCACCCGAAGTCATCCTGGTGGTTCATCCAGTGGCTTTCCTGAAGGTAAAGTCGGTGCCACCAAGTGGTCCAAAGAAGCAACAGCAGGGAAGAAAGCAAAAAGTGGTAAATTGAGGAAAAAGAGTAACATGAAGATAAATGAGACCAGAGAGGACATGGATGCACAGTTGTTAGAACAACAAAGCACGAACTCAAGTGAATTTGAGGCTCCATCCCTCAGTGACAGTATGCCATCTGTAGCAGATTCTCACTCTAGTCATTTTTCTGAATTTAGTTGTTCTGACCTAGAAAGCATGAAAACTTCTTGCAGTCATGGTTCCAATGATTATCATGCCCGCTTTGCTACTGTTAACATTCTTCCTGAGGTAGAAAACGATCGTCTGGAAAATTCCCCACATCAGTGTAGCATTTCTGTGCTTACCAAAACCGCTTCATGTTCAGAAGTTCCACAATTGAATCATATCGCTGAAGAACATGGTAACAATGGAATAAAACCCAATGTTGATTTATATTTTGGTGATGTACTAAAAGAAACAAATAACAACCACTCACATCAGACAATGGAATTAAAAGTTGCAATTCAGACTGAAATTTAGGCCTGTGAATGCTGCAAATTAATTACCATTGAACAACCTTGTTTGGAGCTGGTTGAACTACATGTGACTACTTTAAGTTTCAAGTTACTAGCAAATGCGGGGTTATATAATCTAATGCAGATACATTTTCTGTGTTCAGCAAAGCATTGTGTTTCATGTGGATCTTAATTACCAAACTTTGAAATGAAGGCTTTAAAAGTGCATTATTGTAAGGACAATAATTAAGTATGTTTTGTGTGTTTGCCACAAAACATTACTTGAAGCACATACTTGTGTATTTAGATAGAAATTTGGCTTAATTTATAATCAATATAAAATACTAATACAGTTAGAAACATTCTTACAAAGAAAACTTGAGGTTGGGAGATAAGTGGTTAGTGACATTTTATTGAAACCACTAAGGGATACTGTTTAAAGAACCTTGCAGGTTACTCTCAGTATATGATACTCTTTGTAACATTTCTATTCATAACTGGGCATAAATTTCTTTTTTTTTTTCATATGCAATGTGGATATATAAAGCTTAATGCAGCCCATTTGCTACCATTTGGATACTTAGACACTTTGAGCAAGATTGTGGCAGTATTTCTTTGAAATAGAAATATCTGGTACTCTATATATCTTGTGTATTGTTGATGCCATCTTAGAAGTAAAATGTAAAGGTAGGTTATTATGTATACTGATAGCACCAAATAAGATGTATAAAACTACAAAATAAAATTCCATTAGTTTGTAAGTATTACAAAAAAAGTCACGTGACCTTCTACCAAGAGGAAGTTTGCACCCCATTGATTCTTGGTGCCTTTGAAATAGGCTGGATCTTAAGGACCTAGTTGTTTGAGGAGTTTGCTCTGTTGTTTTCCATAATGCCCTCTCTAGACACCTTGGATTATGTACACAAATACAAGATAAATAAACATAAATATGATTAATAATAACAATGCTGAAAAAGTATTGGCCTACCAAAGACACACTCAGGCTTTAGTGAATACATAACCTCAGTTTTAAGACATGCGTATCTTCTCCAATCATGAAATCAAAGCACAGTGCAGAGTTTGTACCAAGTACTAAGGAGGGGTCTACGTATGGCTGGCTTTATTTTCTTTTGCTTTTGTTTATGGAAGGTGTTCAGCTGACATAAACAGAAGTTGGCCAAAATACTGCCTGTAATGTTAATTTCCTATATAATTTACTTAAATAAAACAGGTTAACCTCAATGATAGTAGTTGAAATGTTCCATCTTATGTGTTTCTGTTAAGTATTACCATTATGGTGCTACTGAGCATTTTCTTTTATAAAAAGAAAAATGCCATGGGCTGCAGTCTTCTTCCACCATTTTTTCTCACAAGGTCCATTAATATGCTTATAACACTAGTGCCAGTTATTTTAGTTGATAATGCTTATTATGATATTTGTATATTTGTTTGCATTCCAATTTTGTTCAATAGTGAGTGTGTAAACTGCATATATTAAATAAATGTAAATACTAATGTATTGTTGCCTTATGGTTTGTGTGCAGGTATTTTTATAAGAATAAGAATAGTCATTTGGCACATGACAATTATAAATATTTCAAGCTATTGAGATGATTCTATATATTGATCTCAGCCCAAAAGGAAGCATTTACTGAACTTCTCAACAAAGTGTTGACACACAAGGAATCCTTTCTTCATGTCTAATACCTGTCTTTCTTCTAGAAATAAGCTGTTTTATTATCAGCATATTTCATTTTTTAAAGTGAATTGGTTGGAAAATAAATAGATCTATCCTTAAATTGTGAAGAGAAGTATTGTAAGTCAGAAAAATAAAAAATCTTAGAAGACTGTTCTAAGAAATTCTACTCTGGCAACATTAGATCATGAAACCAGAGCCATTTGAATTGAAGGTAGTAATTGTAATCAAATGCTTTCTATCCTCATGCCTTTATATAATACATCAGTGATTTTTCTGATTTCCTGTTACATAGTTAATACTTAATGAAAATAATATGTATGAATTTGTTGATTACCTTGACATTTCTGTAAAAGGCTAAAGATTAAATGGAAAGCTAAACGACTCTTGGAGGAATACAACAAAAAGGGTGCCATATAGGAGGTCAGTTCCTCTTCTGTTTGTACCCTCAACCTGTACCACCCTGGTCTCATTTGAAAATAATTATATAAACCTTTCAGCTGGCTTCAGAAGTTCCTTCATCTCTCAGGAGTCATTCAAACTTGAATTTATTTAGTACTGAACCAAATTCCCCTGGAGCTCAACTCTAGGACTAGCCTAGATAGAACAAGAGAAGACTCCAGGGTTCAAGACCTTATTAACTCACCAAAATCTTTGAAAGACCCTTTGTACATTGCTTTCTTTAAGGTCTGGGGGGGGGGGGGGGGGACATCACATAGTAGTGGGAGATAATACAAAAATTATAATGGTATACCCTACTGTTAATTATATAGACTACATCTTAACTGGATTCTCTTAAATGTACAAATTCATAGCTTCAGAGCACTGAATTAGCTTTTTTTTTTTTTTTTTTTTTTTTTTTTTAATTTATGATAGTCACAGAGAGAGAGAGAGGCAGAGACACAGGCAGAGGGAGAAGCAGGCTCCATGCACCGGGAGCCCGACGTGGGATTCGATCCCAGGTCTCCAGGATCATGCCCTGGGCCCAAGGCAGGTGCTAAACCGCTGCGCCACCCAGGGATCCCTGAATTAGCTTTTATGTTAAATTCACACAATCCTCGGTCTTATTTTCGGCAAAAATTGGGTTAATTGTAAATATGTAATACTTTCTATAGCATATTATCTAGTTAAGTATAATTTTGATCACCAAAGGACTAAGTATATGTTAAAAACCATCATAGCTATTAATTCCTACATGAGCAAAATCCCTAAACTCCTGTTCCTCTGACCGTTTTGCCTTTCTAATCAGAGTCATCAGGATTTTAGGATTGTGTTTTATATGGTTCCTTTTTATGGGCTTATTTCATTTATTTACCTTAGAGTATGAGATATTGCTAAAAGCCAATGTTTACACACTGGTCAGTATTTATTTGTTTATTTTTAAAGATTTTATTTATTTATTCATGAGAGACACAGAGAGAGAGAGGCAGAGACATAGGCAGAGAGAGAAGCTGGCTTCTTGCAAGGAGCCCGATGTAGAATTTGATCTTCGGACCTGGGATCACGCCTTGAGCTGAACACAGTTGCTCAACTGCTGAGCCACCCACACATCCCCCACACTGGTCAGGTTTTTTTTTGTTTTGTTTTTTTTGTTTTTTTTCTCCACACTGGTCAGTTTTAAATGCTCAGAGTAGTATTCTAAATTTGAGAGAGTTACAGTGTTTTGGTAGCCAATATTTAATAGATGAATAGTGAAGAAGTTTGCAGTTTTTAAATTTAGTTCAGGGATCCCTGGGTGGCGCAGCGGTTTGGCGCCTGCCTTTGGCCCAGGGCGCGATCCTGGAGACCCAGGATCGAGTCCCACGTCGGGCTCCCGGTGTATGGAGCCTGCTTCTCCCTCTGCCTGTGTCTCTGCCTCTCTCTCTCTCTCTCTGTGACTATCATAAATAAATAAAAATTAAAAAAAAAATAAATTTAGTTCAAATTTAATCACCATACTTCATATGCCAGTTAGAATTTTTGTGATTTCTATCATAAATAAATAAAAAAAAAAATTTTTAAAAGGGATCCCTGTGTGGCACAGCGGTTTAGCGCCTGCCTTTGGCCCAGGGCGCGATCCTGGAGACCCAGGATCAAATCCCACGTCAGGCTCCCGGTGCATGGAGCCTGCTTCTCCCTCTGCCTGTGTCTCTGCCTCTCTCTCTCTCACTGTGTGCCTATCATAAATAAATAAAAAAAAAAAAAAATTAAAAAAAAAAAAGAATTTTTGTGATTTCTGCCAATTTATTCATTCAACAAGATAAACTATCTGGAGATAGAGCATTGTATCAAATAAACAGACACGGTGCCTTCAATTAGCTTATATTATACTTGGGAGAGAGTCATAAAAAAATATATATATATACACATAGTCTGGTGATGGGTGCTTTAAAAAAATACAGAATGTGGAATAAAGTGATTAGAGTATTGGATAGTGCTGTTTTATATAGAGCAAACCAGAAAGATCTCTTTTTAGATAACATTAGTTCAAAGATCTAAAAGAAGTGGAGGAGAAACGGGTAGATACACCAAATGGATGAGCATTACAGAAAGAGATCTCTCAGGTGAGTTAACATACTTGGGAGTTTGATATCTATCTGCCTCCTTGTTTTTCTTGGAGAGTGTCTTGACTGTTCTTGACCCTTTACATTTCATAACCATTTCGGAATAACCTTATTGAATTTACCAGCTTTAGTTGGAATTTTTTATTGAGTCTATAATTATCCCTGTAGAGATCTTTTGTGTCTTTTGTTAATTTTATTCACAAGTACTTGATACTTTTTGGATGCCATTTTCTGTTTGTTACTAACAGTATATAGAAATATAACTGATTTTCATGTAATGATTTTGTATCTGGGAAATATTACTCTCAATTCCAGTAGTTTAGTTTCTTTGAAATTTCTATATGCACAATCATCTTGGAATAATGTATTTTTTATTTAACACTTGTACAGTCCTTTGACAAGTCAAACACTTTCTGTGTACTTCTAAAATATTTTCAGAACAACTCTGTGAAGGAGGTATTCATTATCCCCATTTTATAGATGAAGAAAGAGAGACACAGAGTTAAGTACTTTGTCCAGGTTGCATGGCTGGTAAGTGGCAAAGCCAGGATTCAAACTGTTTTGTTTCTTCCTCTTTGATCTTTTCATCATGTATTTCTTTTTCTAGCCCATTTGCACTGGTTGGGACTTCAGTGTAAAGTGCTAAATAGCAGTGGCCGTGGGGGCATTGTTTACTTCTTAATCTCAAAGGAAAACCTTTCAGTGATATTAAGGTTTCAGTTAAGGGAAACCTTAATATCTGATATTTGTGCAGATATATTTGTAGGTGCCCTTTATAAAATTTATTGTCTTCTGACTCTTAGTTTGCCAAGACTTTTTACCCTGGGGAATATGTTGAATTTCATTGGCTACTTTTGGTGAGGGACATCTGTCTTATAATTGTGATTTATCCCTTTAATGTAATTATGTGTAATATAAATGTGATTTATCCCTTTAACCAGGATTAATATGGTTATGGTTAATGGTTATGGTTAATATGGTTAAAATATGAATTTGACTTTTCAAATATTAAACCAACCTCCTGGGATAAACTTCAGTATCAGAGCTCATAAGGTTAGAATTATGTCTTATATGAATGCTTTGGTAGAAATTGATGTTAAGGCTGTGTGGGCTTTGTGAATTGTCTTTTAATATTATGGTAAGCCAGGTTTTCAGGATTGAGAAGCAATTCTTCTTCATTGACTTAATACGACCTTACTGGAATAGCAGCCCCTCGCCTTTGTAAGAGTTTACTAATCCCATAGAATGTGTAAAAATCCCTGGCTTTATGGTGACACCATACATAGTTTTGCTTTTATTGTTTTTCTGTCCAGCATTTTGCCTAGTTATTGGAACACCTATTTCTGCTACCTTTTATCCAGCATGGAGAAGGCAAAACTTAGATATTTCATACCATGTGCACCAGGTGCCTCCGAAATCTGTATTCTGGGAAATTCAGGGGGATACTGGGAAAACAAATCTTAAAAAGAAAGAAACTATAGGTTCTTAAGGGCAAGGACCTTGTCTTTTCTTTTTTCTACACGTACTAGTAAGTATATATGAAGAAGAGATTGAGTTCACCCTTGCTATGATGGGACAGAGTAACTGAACAACAGGAATGGGAATGTTTGTGGACTTAGGCCTCAGAGTTGTGACCAGTCTCTTCATTGTACTATACACGAGAGCTGTTTGAAACAAGACAGTGCCTGAAAAAGCAGTAACTTTTAATAAGGTTTTATACCACGTGTGTTAGGTCATAAATATTGTAGGATGTGTGACAGCCACTGGAACATCATTTTTTCAGGGTTGATTTAGCCAAGGCATTTTAATTTTGGTTTTGGGAGGCTTTTTGTTGTATGTTCATTTTAAGGAATTGGATACTTTCAGCTAGTAAAGAAATCTGTTGCTTTAGAGAGGTAACGTGTTTTGGAGACAATTACTTTTGGGAGTTTATAAATAAAATAGAATATATACAGAAGAATTTACTTTTCCTTTCCCCCTTTTTTCCTTTCTTTCCCTTTTTTCTTTGCCCCACCTTTTCTCAGCCCCTCCTTCCAACATTACCTTCCCCCCAAACCAATGCAGATAAGCACATATGTATGTATGTATGTAAACATAGTTTTCTCCTTGTTATATAGTGAAGCACAGTACATATATACCTTGATCATTTTCTCAACATCTTAGAGAAATTAGTTCAAATCAAGTGGTATAGCTCCAACTTATTCTTAATTCCTGCATATGATGGGCATTCTCTTGGTGTCTCTTTTGTTTTTTTTTTCTCCTACTACAACACTGCAGGAAATCTCATATGTAAGTCCTTATTTTCTAGTAGTGTTAATTATAGGAGATAGTTTCATGGTAACAGATGGCTAGGTTGCAAAGTATATGTAGTTTTAAATTTAATAAGGTTATCAGATTGCCTTTTTTAAAAATATATTTTATTTAAATTCACTTTGCCAACATATAGTATAACACCCAGTGTTTATCTCATCATGTGCCCTCCTTAATGTCCGTCACTCAGATCAGGTTTCCTTTTAAAAGGGCTGTCAAGAAGCACCTGGGTGGCTCAGTGATTGAGCGTCTGCCTTTGGCTCAGGTTGTGATCCTAGGGTCCTGGGCTTGAGTCCCGCATCAGGCTCCCCACAGGGAGCCTGCTTCTCCCTCTGCCTGTCTCTGCCTCTCTCTCTCTGTGTCTCTCATGAATAAATAAATCTTTAAAAAAATATTAAATACCTTAGAAATCACTTTAACACTCTGCTGTAACTCATGATTAATTAATCTCTTTGCATACAACATAGCATCAGCCCATAGTACTTCTTCCTGAGAAGTCCTCTGGTGAAGAGTACATCCTTTCTAACAGGTCACAAATTGGTCACATGAAGGGAGTTTTCAACAAAATGCATTTCAGAAGTGGAAATGAAAACTTTCTTGACAAACATCAAATTTTCAATATATCCATCATCATGTTGCAGTGTCAACTTACAGAGCCCTTTGCATTCTGAGACCTTGCAGGAGGTACTCTCTGAAATTGCCTAGATACATCATTGAATGTTCTGAGCAATTCAGAACTAAAACAGCCAGTTTAGGTCCAGTCTTGGAGCTGTCCTCAAGGTTTTGCTGCTTTACCTTTCTTTTTTTTTTTCTAGCTTTACCTTTCAAACTTCATTTCCTTTGCTCACAATCTCAGCAAATGGGCAAAACCAGTATAGTCACAGTTTATTGGCATTTCTTACTGGGCAGTATTCTATTGTGTTCTCATTTGGGCTTCAATATGAATAAAAGTAAGTAGATTGAGATTAGATGATCTCTAAACAAATTTCTTCAGGCTACAGCATAACTCAATTCTATGACCAAGAAAAGGCTTCTGGCTTTGACCAAGGTTGTTGAGAGTAGTTTGAATACTGATAGGAACTAGAGGCCAAATTTCTTTTTCTTTTTTTTTTTTTAAGATTTTATTTATTCATGAGAGACACAGAGAGGCAGAGACACAGGCAGAGGGAGAAGCAGGCTCCATGCAGGGAGCCCGATGCGGGATGTGGGATTCGATCCCAGGACTCCAGGATCACGCCCTGAGCCCAAGGCAGGCGCCAAACCACTGAGCCACCCAGGGATCCCTGAGGCCAAATTTCTTAAAAAGAGAATGAGAGGTGGGAAAAATAGAAAAAGTTATCTATTTTTGAAAATATGGTATAGGAAAAGATGGAAACTTGGAGATTGAAAGAGACTTTAAATGAGGAAGAGTTGAATGGGTTTGTAGGTGGAGAGGAAGGCGGTAATTGAAAGGGACATATGCAGAAGATGGTATTATCGTTGGAGGAAAACCCTTGAAGAGGGTACGGGATGAGGGATCAACACTGAAGAGGAGGAAGAGGAAGAAATTACTTTTTTTAAAGATTTTATTTATTCATGAGAGATACAAAGAGAGGCAGAGACACAGGCAGAGGGAGACGCAGGCTCCCTGCAGGGAGCCTGACGTGGGACTCAATCCTGGGTCTCCAGGATCAGGCCCTAGGCTGAAGGTGGCACTAAACCACTGGGCCCACCAGGGTTGCCCGGAAATTACTTTCTAAAAGAGAAGAGGAGCAGGGAGAATGGTGATAAGTCAGAAGGAAGGGGGGCTGTTTGGAGCAGTTGTTAGGAGATAGCCAGTTGTCTCAGTTAAGGTCAGGAGCTGAGGGTGATCGCAGCTAGTGGGCCGACCACGGTCGTGGACCACAGGACAACATGGTAACAGCTGCAGAGACTAGACATTAACTGATGGGCCAGAGTTAATGTTCTATACACAGGGAGTTTTCATATTGTCCCCCAAAGAATCAGACTGATGCTGTTGTAGTTCTGGAACCCACTAACTGGAACATGATGCCTCCGCAGTCCCTGGAGCAAGGGAAAGGACCGTGGAGCACCTGCACTGGCTCTTGTACCCCAGGGCACAGAAGGGACACACCACTTCCACCTCTACCCTATCAGCAGGATTAGTCACATGACCCTAATCCATCACAGAAAGTTTGAAAGTTCCCATCTTGTGTATGACGAAGAGGGAAAGGAAACCATGTGTTGGTTAAGAGTGGCAATGCCTGACTCACAAAGGAACTACTTGTATAGCTAAAATTCTGGTATTTTGCACCACACAGCTTTCTCTCTGATCCAACTATCATTCCTTGAGGCTTAGCACACAGAAGTTATGCTCCTCTAATACTAAGAGTACATGTAGTTCCTTAAACATTCCCAGTTACTTCACACTTTGATTCAGCAGGCACCTTCAGTATGCATCGTGCTGCCTGCCTCTGTGTCTCCCATTTCCTCTGCCTGGCACATCCTTTTCTCATCCAGATGACAAACTCAAACTGCAATGTTACCTCCTTAACACCTATCTTAACCTCATAGGCAGTACTGCGCATTTCTCTTGCTCTGCATAATCACTATTACACCTCTATTAGTGTAAAAAGATTGGAATTTACATATTCATTGCCTCTACTAAACTGTGATGCTCAAAGGCCGGGGACTTTACTAATTAATTCCATTATTTTTAATATTTTCCATTGCACAGCAGGTGTTCAAAGACAGATTGCCCAGGTTTGAATATTGGATCAACCACTTGGAATATTTGTAATCCTTGTTAATATACAAGAATTTAAGTTTTCTCTATACTTTTTCTGTGCCATGGTTTCCTCACCTATAACAGAATTGTTGTAAGGATTAGACAGTGTGATAAACTGCACAGCGCCTAGCACAAAGTGAAGCTCAGAACCACCCATAACTTTTTTTTTATTGGAACATATTTGACATATGTAAATTTAAGGTGTACATACTGGTTTTGTACATATATGGCAATATGATTGTTAATATCGTGTATCTTCATCACCTCACATTATTTTTTTTGTGGCAGGACTAATTAGGATCGATCTCTTAGCAAGTTTGATGTTTATAATACAATATTATCTATAATCATGCTGTGCATTAGAGCTCTAGGATGTAGCTTATTTACTAGTTGCTAGTTTTTACACTTAAACATCTCTCCTATTCCCCCAACCTCCAGCACCCTGGTAACCATTTTACTATTTTTAGGAGTTTGGCTTTAAGATTCCACATATAATTGATAACTATATATAGTATTTGTCTCTAACTTATGTCACTTAGCTGCCCTCAAGGTCCATCCATGTTACAAATGGCAGATAGACTTCTTATGACTGAATATTGTATCGTGTGTGTGTGTATAATCTTTATCCATTCATCAGTTGATGGGAATACTTGTTTCCATGTCTTGGCTATTGTGAATAATGCTGCAATAAACATGGGATTGCATATATCTCTTTAATATCCTGTTTTCATTTCCTTTGGGGATATACCCGTAAGTGGAATTGCTGGATCATAGAGTAGTTCTCTTTTTATTTTGAGGAGCCTCCATACTGTTTTCCATAGTGGCTGTACCAATTTACACTCCCTCCTGTGTACAAGGGTTCCCTTTTCTCCACATCCTCACTAATGCTTATTTCTTGTCCTCTTGATGATAGTCATTCTAATAGGTGTGAGATGGTCTCATTGTGGGGGTTTTTGTTGTTTGCATTTCCCTGATGATTAGTGATGTTGAGCATCTTTTCATGTACCCATTGGCCATTTTGAGGTCTGCTTTGACAAAATGTCTAGTTCCTCTACCCATTTTTTAATTGGATTGGTTTTGTTGTTGAATAGTGTGAATTGGGTGTGGGGGGGGGTGTGTATTCAATAGATTTTAATTCACTTTATTTTTCTTGTATAAAGCTATATACTGGCTGGGGCCTGGGTCCTCTGCATGGAGACTCTGATGTGAGTCTTTACAAGATAGTTGAATTCCTGATAGGGAGACTTGAACACAATCTCTTTCCAGAGGTCAGCACTAGGTCTTGGAAATGGCATCACAAGTGGCCTTGGCAAAGCTGCCTTGGGTGGCCGTGCAGCCCCTGGCTGAGGCCATCATCAGTAGCTTCTTGGGCATAGGGGCTGAGACAAAGCCAGTGATGCTGGGAGCAGTGATGAGGCACACCAGCACAGAGCCACAGCAGCCAGTCACCTTGCATGGCATGATGTGGGGCTTGCTGATTTTATTCTACAGTAGCCTCTCCACACAGGGATGGAAAGCTTGGCCAGGAGATGGCCCCATGGATGACTGTTGCTACCTTGGAGCACTTAACCCAGAACAATGTGTATGTTGTCATCTCTGATGGCAACAAATATCTCGAGCCTGGTCTGCTGGCCAGCATGGGTTTGTTTTTGAACAGGCATAATGTTCAAAACCTCATCCTTGACAGATACCTCCAGGAAAGTCGATCTGAGATTCAGTGATGGGCAGGGACAAGAGATACTTTTACTCCAGGGACTTGATTTTCATGTCTTAACCAGGCAGCTCAGCTTGATCACAAGGACCTAGTTAGTTCTTGGCCTTGGCCCCAGCCTCATCAGGGCTGCAACCCCAGTCCTGCATGCCACTGCCAAACCTAAAGAAGCCACCACTGCCTCCCATCCCAAGTCCCCCCAAGCCCTCCAGACCTTCCTGCTGCACAAGTGCCATCTGCCATTTGGTGTTTACTTGGAGAACTGTTTATATATTTTGGATATTAACTTCTTATCTAGTATTTGCTTTGCAAATATTTCCTCCCATTCTGTACATTACCTTTCCATTATGTTGTTGCTTTTGCATTTTTTTTATTTTTATTTTTTATTTATTCATGACAGACACAGAGAGAGAGAGAGAGAGAGAGAGGCAGAGACAGAGGGAGAGGCAGGCTCCATGCAGGGAGCCCGACGCGATCCCGGGCCTCCACTGAGCCACCGGGGCTGCCCAATGTGCAAAAGCTTTTTGCTTTGCTCTAGTCCCACTTGTTAATTTTTGCTTTTGTTGCTTTTGCTTTTGGTGTCATACCCGTAAAATGTCATTGCCAACACCACCACGAAGGAACTTCTTTCCTGTTTTTTTTCTAGGAGTTTTTTGGTGTCAAGGCTTATATTTAAGTCGATCTGCTTCAAGTTAATTTTTGTGAGTGGTATAGGATTAGGGGCCCAGTTTCACTTTTCTGTGTTTATCCAGCTTTCCCAGCACAATTTGTTGAAATACTATCTTTTCTCCACTGGGTGTTCTTGGCTGCCTTGTTGAATATTAGTTGACCATATATGTAGAGGTTTAATTTGGGACTCTGTTCTGTTCTACTGGTCTGTGTGTCTTGTTTTTCTGCCAGTGCCATGTGGTTTTAATTACTAAAGCTTTATAGTTTAGTTTGAAATCAGGAAGTGTGATGCCTATAAGCTTTGTTCTTTGTTCTCATAACTGCTTTGGCTATATGGGATCTTTTCTGGTTCCATACAAATTTTAGGATTTTTTTTTTCTATGTGAAAAATGCCATTGGAACTTTGATAGGGATTGCAGTCAATCTATAGATGGCTTAGAGTAATAGGGACATTTTAACAATATTAATTCTTCCAATCCATAGGCATGGAACTCCTTTCCATTTGCCTAATTCATCTTTGGTTTCATTCAGTGAAGTCGTGTAGTTTTGGCTGTACAGATCTATTACTTCCTTGGTTAAATTTAGCTTGGGCATTTTGTTTTTGATGCTGCTATGAATGGGATAGTTTTTCAGATGTTTCATTGTTCTAGAAATGCAACTGATTTCTCTATCGATTTTATATACTGTGACTTTATTGATTTGATTAGTTCCAACAATTTTTTAATCAAATCTTTGGGATCTTCTCTATATAAAATATCAAATGCAAAAAAAATTTACTTCTTCGTATCTGATTTTTATGCCTTTTATTTATCTTGCCTATTTTAGATAGGCTCTCCAACACTTGTATTAAGAGTGGGCATCCTTGTCTTGTTCATAATCTTACAGGAAAAGCTTTTGTTTTTTCACTGTTGAGTATGTTCATTTTCACCAGAGATATGGGATGGGTATTTAGTTTTCTTGTAGGCTCTTGTCTGGCTTAATATCAGGGTTAATGTTGGCCTCATAGAATCATCCTAGAAGTGATCCCTCCTCAATTTTTTGGAAGAGTTTGAGGATTAACTCTTCTTCAAATGTTTGGTACAATCTGCTAGTGAAGCCATCTGGTCCTGGAGTTTTCTGTTTGGAGGTTTTTTGATTATGATTCAGTCTCTTACTGGTCTTCTCAGATTTTGTTTCTTCCTGATTCAGTCTTGTGAGTTCTGTGTTACTAAGCAATTCATCTATTCAAAGGAATCTAATTTGCTGGCGTGTAACTGTTCATGCCAAGCTCTTATGATCCTATGCATTTCTGTAATGTCTCCTCTTTCATTTCTGATTTTGAGTCTGTCTGGTGAAGCCTTGTCAATTTCATTTTTGAAAAAAGTTTAGTTTTGTTGATCTGTTGTTTTTTTCTGGTCTCTAGTTCTGCTCTGATCCCTATTTCCTTCCGTTTTTTTTGTTTTGTTTTGTTTTTTTAAGATTTTATTTATTATTCCTGAGAGACACAGAGAGAGAAAGAGGCAGAGACACAGGCAGAGGGAGAAGCAGGCTCCATGCAGGGAGCCCGACGTGGGACTCGATCCTGGGACTCCAGGATCACACCCTGGGCCAAAGGCAGGTGCTAAACCGCTGAGCCACCTGGGGATCCCCCCTTCCTTCTGTTAACTTTATTTTCATTTGATAAATTTTATTTCCCCTATTGATTTCTTCTTTGACCCATTGGTTATTCAGAAGTGTGTTGTTGAATTTCCAGCTTTCCTCTTGTAGTTTCATACCATTGTGGTCAGAACATATGGTTGGTATTTCTGTCTTCTTAAATTTGCTAAGCTTGTCTTGTGTTCTATCATATAATCTATCCTCGAGAATGTTCCTTGTGTACTTGGGAATAATAGATTGTTGGTAATGGATGGAATGTTCTGTCAGTTGGGTCCATTTGGTCCAAAGTATGGTTCAAACCCAATATTTCCTTGTTGATTTTGTCTGGATGATTTATTCATTGCTATTAAGGGTTAAAGCCCTCGACTGTTATTCTATGGTCTACTTCTCCATTCAGGTTTGTTAGTATTTGCTTCATCTGTTTAGGTGCTCCAATGTTGCGTGCATACACATTGTTCTGACTTCTTGCCGTATTGACCCCCTTTATCATTATTTAATGACCTTGTCTTGTTACCATTTTTGGCTTAAAGCTTTGTTTTGTCTCATGTTAAGTACAGCTATCTTTGCTCTTCTGATTTTCATCTGCATATAATTTCTTTTTCCTTCCCTTTACATTGAGCCTGTGTTCTTAAAGCTGAAGTGAGTCTCTTGTACACAGCATAGAATTGGGTCTTATTTATTTTTTCTCCAGCCACTTGATTGGTGAATTCAATTCATATTGAGTAATTATTGATATATTGGGTTTTACAACTGCCATCTTACTGATTTCCATTGTTCCTTTTTCCCCAGTTTTTCCCCCCTGTTCCTTTTTCCTTCTTGTTTCACCTTTGTAAATTGGTGATTTTCCATGGTGGGTATACTGTACCATGCGTATGTTTCCCTTTTTAAATCTTTCGTGAATCTAGATTTTTTGCTTTGTGGTTAACATGAGGCTTACAGAAAACATTTCATTCATGTAACAGTCCATTTTATGCTGATAGCAACTGATCTTCATTTGCCTAGGAAGGCTCTACTCTCCTATTTTTATCACCTTTTAACTCTTTATATATCTCTAACAGCATTTCTTGTAAAGCAGATCTAATGGTGATAAATTCCCACAGTTTGTTGGGCAAGTCTTTATTTCTCCATTGCTGAAGGAAACTCTGGCTGGCAATGTTTATCTTTGGACACTTTCGATATGTCATCCTACTCTCCTGGCCTATCAGGGTTTTTTGCCTAGAAATCAGATAGTCTAATGAGGGTTCCTTTGTAAGTTACACTTTTTACCCTTGGCTGCCTTTAGGATTCTCTGGTTTTTGATAGTTTCCTTGTAATGTGTCCGGGAGAAGGTATTCCCATTGAGATAATAGGGTAAACTTGAACCTTGAATTTGGATGTTCAAGTCTCTCCGCAGGTTTAGGGGAGCTATCGATTTCTAAAAAAATAAACTTTCTGCCCTCTTCTCCCTCTTATCTTCTAGAGTGTGGATTATTTCAAAATTCCTATCCTCTAAGTCATTTATTCTTGCTTGCATCTGCTCTATTCTACTAGAGGCTGTTATAGTCTTCATCTCATTTACTAAATTCAACTCCAGAATTTGGTTTTTATGATTTTTATCTTTTTGATAAAGAGTTCTTTGTTCGATTGAGCATCTGACTCTTGGTTTTGACTCAAGCCATGATCTCAGGATCCTGCGATCAGTGGTTGGCTTCCCCTTGCCCTCTGCCCACACTCTCACTCATGCATGGTCTCTAAAATAATTATTTTAAAACGTTATTTTGTTCATATATTTTCCTTCCTAATATCATTGTATTGTTTTCTTACAACTAGTTGTGTTCTTCAAAACAGTTGTTCTGAATTTATCAGCTAGATCACAATATTGTCTTTGAGCACAATTGTTGGAATTATCTTTTGGGGGTGAAATATTTTTTATTTTCATGTTTGTGTTTTTGCATTGCTGTTTTCACATTTGAAGTAGACTCAAAAAAAAAAAAAAATGAAGTAGACTCATCCTGAGTCTTTACTGGCTGCCTTCCCATGGAGGGCAGATCACTGGTGTTGCTACGTCAGTTTTCCTAGGCTTTTGAATGGGTCAAGCTGCTCCGCTCTTCTTGCTCCCTCTAGAGGCAGAATTCTTAAAATTTTCCCATCTTTTTTTTTTTTTTTTTTATGATAGAGAGAGAGAGAGAGAGAGACAGAGACACAGGCAGAGGGAGAAGCAGGCTCCATGCAGGGAGCCCGACGTGGGATTCGATCCCGGGTCTCCAGGATCGCGCCCTGGGCCAAAGGCAGGCGCCAAACCGCTGCGCCACCCAGGGATCCCCAAATTTTCCCATCTTTTCTTGTAACTCGCTAGACTGGCTGCTGGAAACCTTGCTTTTGTTTTCCAGAAGGTGGGGCTATTAGCTCCACAGCTCCAGTTTGTGATTTCTCCCTTGCCCAGAGATCATTTTTCTGAGACCACTCTTCACTGAATCTGTTCTCACTGCACAGGGATCTAGCCACATAGTGGGAGCTGATGTGAGTTCAGCACTTGGGGCTTTGAGGGTGCCACTGGACCCAGTGGGGGCAATCCAGTGGAAAGATTCTTGAGTGGGATACTCCCGAAGGTATGTGGGCAGGCATCCTGCTTAGGTTTTAAAGCAGTTACCAGGAACTCTATTCTTTTAATGGCCTTTGGTATTCATTCTTATTTGCCTCCTTCACCTCTCTTCATCCCCCTCAGTCATGGAGGTCCCACTAAAGTACCCTGGCTGCTGCTGGAGACAAACAGGTTTCAGCCATGACCCACACAACTGACATAGCTGGACACTCACTATATGTACAGCTTTCCCCTTCCTCTGAAGGAGAGGTCATTACTGCCAGATGGCTTAGCCCTCTTGCAGCTAGGTGCTGGGTATGTAACTGCCAACAAAAGAGAAGGTTTCCTTTTTAAGTCTCTACTGTAAAGTTTACTGACATTCAGAAGGAGAAGACTGGTTTGCTTGAAGATTACAGAGCCATAGATTTCCACTAATGAACGAAGGAAAAGAGAACAGTTAAAAAGAGATCTTCTAAAGAATAAAAGAATGTGCCAGAAAAAGAGAACTGACTCTAACAACTACAGGAATAAATGACAGTACATTGATACAGAGATACAGACCTGAATGTTTTATTTTAAGAAATACCTTGACTCTGACACAGTTAACATAGGAGCCTTCATTATAAGATTTCTTCACTTTCTCATTTCCATTAAGGAAATAAATATAGTCACGGTTAAAGGAGGGGGGAAAGGGACATTTAAACATTGGGGACAATGTGGAGGTGAAAAAAAGTAGGCTTAGTTTTTTATATGGTGGTAGTTTTATCATTTACATAAGCAATATATATGGGATGGGAACTTTAAGATTTTATTTATTTATTCATGAGAGACACACGCAGAGAGAGGCAGAGGGAGAAGTAGGTTCCATGCAGGGAGCCCGATACGGGACTCCAGGCCAAAGGCAGATGCTCAACTGCTGAGCCACCCAGGCGTCCCAAGGATGGGAACTTTAAGTAATAGAAATTTTTGCCAATTTTTGTTCTTAATTGTTAAGCAACGTTTCCATGTAAGAAAAAGTAAGTTCCTCTTATGGCTCTTAAATTAATCACAATTTATTTAATAATCACTTCATGTTGTAAGACTTAAGTGTTGCATTTCACCCTAGCAGACCGTAATCTACAAGTATAAAATGGGATTTATAGCAGGAAATAAAGGTGATATAATAATCAGTTAATGATTTTTCACTTTTAAAGAACTACATTTCTATCAAACTTTAGAGGAATCTTTCATAGCCCAAAAAATGTAATTTAACTCAAATTTTTAACAAGTTATTAAAACATAAATTAAAATGTACTTTAAACAAGTTCCAAATATTAAATATAAAGATGTTAGCTCTTGGTATGTAAGAAAATATTTACAACTAATAAAAAGTATATTGTAGAATATAATGTTCTATGTATAAAAATAAGTAAAATATTTTATAGCCCAGACCACAGGATCTTTTCTAAACCAGGTTTTATCCATGCAACTCTATTACAATACCATCCCATTAGCATTACTGGAACATGTGCATGCACGGAAGAAATCTAACAAGTCTTGACTTAAAGCTCATACTTCCTTTTTAGGGCATGTACATCTTCCAAAGTAAAATGTTTATTTGGTGTGTCTGAGAGATCATCAAAGAGCTGTTCAATTTGTTCCTTTTGGCTCTTGCTAATTAGGGTCAACATCATCTGGAAGAAAGAGAAAAACTGTATTAGCTTAATTTTTTTAAAAAAATGAACATTTTAAAGTTACAGAAACTCTAGGAGAAAATCCATCTCTATTATTTTTCCACTTACCATGAACCTTTCTGCTTTACTCAGATATAAAAGATGCTGATACACCAGTGAGGGATCTTTTCCAATAAGATTATTTTTCAGAGACTGAATGAGGAGGAAGAACGTATCCCCTTCAAGTTTGTTACTCAACAACACTGGCAAATCTTTTGGTTCAGTGATGGCTAAAAGGTGTGCACAGGCTTCTTTATCATTCCTCATACTAATAGCATTTATAATCTGACCAAATTCATAGGCATTGTTAGGCTTGGTAATCGGTAGTTCTTCATCGCATTCTGGTGGCCCATTAGTTGTGTCCCCATTCTCAGAGGCCATGCAGTGAGTGAAGAGCTCCTCCGAGGTCCTTTCAGGTTCTTCTTCCTGGCCTTCACTCACCTTCATGAGGCAAAAAACGATACTGTGATGGAACTGCCATTGCACACATCCCAAGCTACATTTATTAAAAATGGGAAGGAACTAGAAAACACTAGTAGGCTACATTTTAGTCAAATTCTAAGGAAGAGTAACAAATAGTAAAATCTACTTTTTTTTAGGAAGAAATTTAAATATCCATTCATGAAAATATTTTTAAATTTTTTTTATAGTTTTCCATGAAAGACCTACAGGGGCGCCTGGGTGGCTCAGCGGTTGAGCGTCTGCCTTCAGCTCAGGTTGTGATCTCGGGGTCCTAGGTTTGAGTCCCTCATCACACTCCCTGTAGGGAGCCTGCTCCCTCTGCCTTTGTATCTCTCTCTGTCTCTCATGAATAAATAAAATCCTAAAAAAAAAAAAAAAAAAAACCTGTAACAACTTTCTCTTTTTCATGATAAATTTTACACTTATTTCCTTATATTTAACAGAGACATGGCCTTAAGACACTTATTTTCTTCCCTCAGAGGAAAGATACTCCTGGTTTCTCTCACTTTTTGGCTTTTTACTCTATAATGGAAGTATAAGGTGATAAATGGGATGACATTAGCATTCATGAATACAGAAGAATTCAGCTTTTTTTTTGAGTGTGAGCAAGTGCACGCGTGTGTGTGTGTGCGCGCGCGCGCGCTCACGCTCACGAGCAGGGACTGGAGGGGGAGGGGCACAGAGAATCCTAAGGAGCCTCCACACTCAGCAGAGAGCCTTGACAGGAGGCTTGATCTCATAACCCTGAGATCATGGCCTGGGCTGAAATCAAGTCAGATGCTTAACCCACTAAGTCACCCAGGCACCCTATGAGTTGACATTCTTCACTGGAGGCGAAGGAAGAGCTAGAGCACAAGACACTGAATTTGATTCTGGGGGTAGTCCAAGAACTCTATTAGGGCAGTCTTGCTTCAGAGTGGTAAAAAGGCCTTAATCAATCTAAAAAATCCCATGGAGCATGGCAGGGCCACTGAAACTTGAATAAGTCCTATCAGGATTCTCCAGGTCTACCCTGAAACAAAGTTCGATGGCCACAGGCCCTCAGAGCACTATGGGGTGGAAACAAAGCAAACTGTAGGCCAGACTGAGGGCGGAGGCAGAGAAAGGAAGATCCACAGTAATGCAGAATCCCAATGCCCTCCAGGGACCCAACCTGGGGAATACAATGCCTAATTATGGCAAAGGAAAAGTTTTGTTGTTCTAACTGGTTAAGCATCTTTGTAGAACTCCTAGGAATCTGACTTTAGAATCCAATATAAAATCCCCCAAAGAGTATTTTCAAAGATAATCAAATACAAATTTACCTCTTGAATCTCAATTTTCCTTCTCTCTTTTTCTTTGTTGAATGATGCTATATTATCCTTCATGTTAAGGAATCTGGTTACCTCTTCCAGTTCCACCTTTGCCTCAACAATACTTGAATCTAGTAGGAGAACTTTATTGAGATCGTTTAAACTTTTCTGATAATCCTGAAAGTAGAAAGGCAGAAAAAAATAATCTTCATAAGCAAAAGAAGGGGCACAGATTAGCCCAAGTGGAAGTGAGAATGACGAGCTGAGTAGCACAGAACGTGTGCAGGGGTCCCCTTTTAGTACCCTGATGATAAAGGCAGACCCATAAAGTAGTCTTTAAACATAAAACATCCGCCAGGGGAAAAAAAAAAAAAGAGCACAGAATCTGGAGTTGGAAGACTCAAGTTCAATTCTGGATCACCACAACCTTCATAAGTCTAGTGTGGTAGGCATAGGTTGTCTGCTGAGTAGTAAGTGGAAGAAAGAACATCCTCATGTTGGCATCTGCTAATTAGGAAATGAACAAAATATTAATCTTTGAGTTTTGGTTTTCTCATCTTTAAGGTTAACAAAAGCTTCTCTACTCTGGTTCTCACACAGCATACCAAGTATAAATGAATTAATAATACTTTTTTAAAAAAGATTTTATTTATTCATGATAGACACAGAAATAGGCAGAGACACAGGCAGAGGGAGAAGCAGGCCTCCCACAAGGAGCCCGATACGGGACTTGATCCTGGATCCCGAAATCACGCTCCGAGCTGAAGGTAGATGCTCAACTGCTGAGCCACCCAGGCGTCCCGAAGAAATAATAATTTAACCTATATAAAGGGCTATCCAAATGTCAGCTGTCACAGATTATCCTGCACCATAAAACCCTTCAAAGTTGTATGCTGTTCAAATAGGCTAGCATCAGCATTTATTCTTCCACAGAGTCAAGATAATACATTGGGAGGGTTAGAGGGGAAAGAAAAGGAATCTGAGCTTAACAAAACAGCATAGAATGTGGTAGTAGAGTCAGATACCACAGAATCAGTCTGATGTGACAGGCCATTCTAGAACTACAGACCAGACCAATGTTTGGATTAAACAAAAATTCTGTGAGGAAGAAAAGAATTCCAATGATGTGTAACCTCCCTAAGTATTCACGACCTACCAATGACAGCATGCACTGAAGGCTGAGGCACAGGTAGACAGGCTAGTGGCTATGTGACGTTCCTGGGGGGCTAGCTGGGAAGCCATATCCCTTCCCCCTCCACCCAGGACAGTAGAGCAAAAGTGACTTGTTTAAACAGATAAATCTGCTCTAATTCATTAAAAGGTAAATTACTTACAATACACTATGTGTTAGTAACAAATCACATAGCACTGTGTCAGGACAGTGCAGCTGGAACCTGCTACAAAAACACAAGTGACACTATATTTCCATCCAAAGTGTTCATGCTGGGAACCATACTGAAAGGCAAGGAAGCAGGGGCAGCAGAGCAAGCTGAGGCAGTAATAACTGCTAACTCTTACCATTCTCAGCATTTTTAAAGCATTAGTTTACTCACAATAGCTTACTAACTTCTTTCCCCATTTTAAAGATAAGAAAACTGAGGCACAGAGATATAATCTTTGGGATGATCAAGGCAGCAATGCCCACAAGACAGAAGAATACAGTTGTGGACTCCCAGGGAGAAGCCTGAAAACGGATCTGTGAGCTACAGCCTTGAAAATGGAAGAAGTCCCACACAAGAAACAATACGTTTTTGTTTTATTTGTTTTTAAGAAAAATATGTACTTAAAGAGCAATCTGTCTGCCTGGAGAAGACCTAAGAAAACATGGAATAACACTTTGATAAGAGAAAACAAGAAAGCAGGAAGAGTGGACACGTGGAGGAGGAGCCAGTCAGCCAGCTCCTGAGCCCTGGCCCTCATGGGAGCTTCTGGCTTAGGAAGGGAAACACTAAAAAAAGTAAGGGAAACACCTTTTAAAAACTAAACAAGTGAGTAAGTATAAAGTATCACTAAGCAATGAGGAAAACCAAGGCTTTCTATGGATACTAACGGGGGGAAGGAGTCTCCTTTTGATAAATTTGTCAGAGAATACAAGACCTGAAGAAAAACAGCCATGCAGTGAAGGGAAGAGCAGAGCCTACACAGAGAGAAGTGTGGCTCCTGAGGAGGGCATTAGAAGGTGCTAATTACTTCAATAAGCCTCAAAAAAAAAAAAGCATAATCACATGTATTATGATAACCTATACTAATCGATGCACTTAACCTGTGAAAACAATTCTATTACTTTTTGAAATTTTTGGCTTTACAGCATACCCAATTAATTGGCTACAAATTCCTTAAGGCCATCACCATGTCTCTTCACCATGGCATTCCACAGTCTAGCATGTAAATGGCATTTAGTAAAAGAAATAAATTCTAACACAAATACATGATTTCACTCACATGTGAAACTCAAGAAACAAAACAAGTGAACGTTAAGGGGGAAAAGAAGAGAGGCAAACCAAGAAACAGACTCTTGGGAGGGTCCAGGTGGCTCAGCGGTTTAGCGCCACCTTCAGCCCAGGGCGTGATCTTGGAGACCCGGGATCGAGTCCCACATTGGGCTCCCTGCATGGAGCCTGCTTCTCCCTGTGCCTGTGCGCCTCAATCTCTCTCTCTCTCATGAATAAATAAATAAATAAAATCTTAAAAAAAAAAAAAGAAGCAGACTCTTAGAACTGATGGCAGGCGGGCGGTTAAACAGGTGATAGGGATTGAGGCGAGCACTTGTGATGAGCACAGGGTGTTGTACTGAAGCACTGAATCACTAAATTCTATACCCAAAACTAGTACTGCACTGTATGTTAACTGGAATTTAAATAAAAATGTGGGGGGGGGGGAATTCTAAATGAAAGCCCTGTAATTTTCAAAACTGGCGAGCGTGCACACACACAAAATTAAAATCCACTAGAAAAGCAAAAGATCTAAGAAAGCAGAGTGCTCAACTGAGGAGTACAGGCAGGGCACCTGCTACCCCCCGAGTCGGTGCCAATGCCTTATCAGACACCTAACAAAGTGGGTCCCTGCCTAAGTTCTGGTGCATTTTATAAGAAGTGTCCCCTCTGAAGATCTGGAAATTAAATTCGCTTGGCACATGACTCAAACTACAGAATAAATAAATGTAGCTACAAGAACTCAAACTAGAAATACAAACCGCCAGCCTCGTGATCCAATGGGGTGGGATTACTCAAATTTCGAATTATCTTCCGGCATAATACAATTTCTAGAATTCATTCTAAAGACGTATAAAAAGTCATTATTTTTTTACTTTGTCAGGAAAGCAAGTTTAAAGAATCAGGCAGCCAAGGATGCTTGGGTGGCTCAGTGGTTGAGCATCTCCCTTCAGCTCAGGAAGGAATGAAGGGAGGGAGGGAGGGAGGGAGGGAGGGAGGGAGGGAGGGGAGAAAGGGGAAAGAAAAGAAAAAAGAAAAGAAAAGAAAAAAGAAAGGAAAGAAAGAGAAAAAGAAAGAAAACGAACGAACACAGAATAGAGAGGCCAGAAATAAACCCATGCATCTATGGTCAACTCATTTATGACAAAAGAGCCAAGAGTTCTCCCTGGGGAAAGGACAGTCTCCAATAGTGTTGGGAAAACTGGACCACTATCTTATACTATACACAAATATCAACACAAAATGGATTAAATTTGAACATAAGGCTGGAAACCATAAAATTCCTAGAAGAAAACATAGGCAGTAAAGCTCCTTGACACTGGTCTTGGGTTTTGGATTTGACACCAAAAGCAAAGGTAACAAAAGCAACAACAAGTGGAACTACGGCAAACTAAAAAGCTTATGCACAGTAAAGGAAAACAACAAAATGAAGAATCACCAAGGAGGAGAAAATATTTGCAAAGCCTATACAGGTAAGTGGTTAATATCCAAAATATATAAACAACACATACAACTCAGTATCAAAAAACAAAATCTGATTAAAAAATGAGCAGAGGAGGGATGCCTGGATGGCTTAGGGGTTGAGCATCTGCCTTTGGCTCAGGGCATGACCCCGGGATCAAGTCCCGTATCGAACTCCCTATATGGAGCCTGCTTCTCCCTCTGCCTGTGTCTCTGCCTCGCTCTCTGGGTGTCTCTCATGAATAAATAAATAAAATCTTTAAAAAAAAATGAGCAGAGAACTGAACATTCTTCCAAAGAAGACATACCGATGGGCAACAGGTACATGAAAAAATGCTCAACATCACTCACCATCAGGAAAATACAAATCAAAGCTACAATGAGGTATCACCTCACACCAGTTAGAATGACAATCATCAAAAAGATGAGATTAAAAAAAAAAAGATGAGATAACAAGTGTTGGTGAAAATGTGAAGAAAGGGGAACCCTTGTTTACTAAAGGTGGGAATGTACATTGGTGCAGCTATTGCAGAAAACAGCATGGAGGTTCCTCAAAAAACTAAAAATACAACTACCGTATGATCCAGCAACTCCACCTCTGGAAGGAAATGAAAACACTAAATCTAAAAGACGTCTGAGCTCCCATGTTCACTGCAGCAATTTACCACAGCCAAGACAGGGAAACAACCTAAGTGTCTTTCAGTGACTAAAAGGATAAAGAAAATGTGGTATTTTTACCCAATGGAGTATTACTTAGTCAAGCCAAAGGAAATCCTGCCATTTACAACAACATGAATGGATCCTGAGGGCACAAGCTGAGGGAATTAAGTCAGAGAAAGGCAATTACCAGAGGACTTCACTTGTACGTGAAATCTAGAACAAAACGGAATTTCACAGATTCAGAGACCAAACTGTTGGCTGTCAGAGGCAGGGGGTAGGGGGAGTGAAAGGGGCAAAAGGTACAAACCTCCAATTAAAAAATATAAATAAATAAAGTCCTGGGGGCATATATAATGTACAGCATGGTGACCACAGGTAGTAACACTATACTGTATATTTCAAAGGTGCTACAAGAGTACATTTCTAAAAGTTCTCATTATAAGAAAAAAACTGTAATGTATGCTGATGGGCTAACTAGACTTACTGTGGGGATCATTTGGCAAATCAAATCATTATGCTGTATACCCAAAACCAATAATGTTTTATATATATCAATTACACCTCAATTCAAAAAATCTCTAAAGAGAAAAAAGCCAATGACCTGTAGGCTTACAATGTGTGAATTTCATTGTATTAGACCCTAAAACAAATTGGTTTTTAAGAAATATAATTTCAAGAAATGCCATCGCCCAGAATGTCATAATTTGTCCTTGTGATGTTACTTTCTACAAACATGAGCATTCATTCAAGTATTTCTACGCAGAAGAATCAGCATAAAGGAAAGTGTAATTACACAATACTTTTAATAGTGTGATTTTCTGGGGATCCCTGGGTGGCGCAGCGGTTTAGCGCCTGCCTTTGGCCCAGGGCGCGATCCTGGAGACCCGGGATCGAGTCCCACATCGGGCTCTCGGTGCATGGAGCCTGCTTCTCCCTCTGCCTGTGTCTCTGCCTCTCTCTCTGTGTGTGTGTGTGTGACTATCATAAATAAATAAAAATTGAAAAAAAAAAATAGTGTGATTTTCTAAGAGAAGAACACCACTCTACAGTTTCACACTGATGACCAGCCCATTTAAGGCCCAAATCACCATGAGCTTCCCAATCTGTGATGTCTCTACCAACTTCCTTTGGGTGACTCAATCTTCCATTCTGAAGCCTTCCTCCCACCCCAGACAACCCCAATCCTTTGGTGGAGGAATCCAGTGGCACCGCCGGTTGCCTTCAGTGATTCAATAAGAAACCTTCCTGGCCTTTAAGTGGGCCTACTGCAATTCATAAAATTCCTTAGAAAATCAGGAAATAAATCATTTTTGAGCTGGAAGGAATCTTACAAATTATCTAGCTCCATGTTCAAGGCAGTGGAAATCTGAGGCCTATTCCAAGTTTCGGGATTAGTTAGCACAGAACCAGGATCAAATCCCAGGATAATCTCACTCCTTTCCCATGATCCCAGGCTTTGTTTGTAAAAAACCAGTTTGTTTTCAGAGCTGTAATTTACATATTAAAATGCAGATTTCCTCACCTTAAGTCCTTTGTGAGCAAGGGCTCGTCGATAGCATGCTTTCACATTCCCGTTGTCTATCTGAAGGGCCCGATCGCAGTCCTGCTTTGCCTCTTCAAACTGGCACAGCTTCAAGTAACAGAGAGCTCTGATGTAAGTAAGTAGGAAGGTAATTACGTATCATGAAAAGCAAAGACAACATATCTGTGATTTCAGACAACTAATGAAAATCACAACATAGCTTAGTGTCTGTTTCTATAGCCGGGTATCTAACATTTTACTCCAATTACGGCATTTTCTTGCAATACATATAATTACAGCACTGATGATAGAACTGCACACAAAATACAGCCCAGGCCCCTCAAGGAGGCTATAATCTAGTAGAAAAGAGAGACAATTAAAATAAGCAAAAACAATAAACTCTGAACAGGATGCTCCGGGAACACCCTGCTGAGAAGTTCACTGATCTGGCGGGGCTGAGGCAAGGGCTGGAGTAGCCAGGGGAGGCTTCCCAGAAGTTACATTTAAGTTGAAGCCCAGAGTATGAGGTGAGAATTATCCAGTACAAAGGCACTGGGACGCGGGCAGCCCCAGTGGCGCAGCGGTTTAGCGCCGCCTGCAGCCCAGGGTGTGATCCTGGAGACCTGGGATCGAGTCCCACGTCAGGTTCCCTGCATGGAGCCTGCTTCTCCCTCTGCCTGTGTCTCTGCCTCTCTCTCTCTAGCTGTGTCTCTATGAATAACTAAATAAAATCTTTAAAAAAAAATTATATAAAAAAAAAAAAAAGGCACTGGGACGAGACTTAAGATGTAGGAGAGGAGAGTGGTGGCCAGGGGCCCAGCCAACAACAGTCTCAAGGTGACAGTGAGTGAGAGAGAGAAAGAGAGAGAGAGAGAGAGATCGCTCCGGAGAGAGCACGGTGCTCTTGGGGGTTAAGGAAAGGGCCACATGGCTGGGTGCAGGGACAAGGTAGACAGGAGGCCAGGCCAGGTGTTGCAGGGTTCTGTGAAGCATGGCAAGGAGGCTGAGCTTTCTCCCAGGTGCCCTGATGTCCATGATGGGTCTCTGACAGGCACTAACCTGTCTCCCGGGTCTGAGAGGGTGGCCTGAGCTGCAGTGTGCAGGGTGCCATGGAGGGTGCCCAAGCACCTAGGGGATGGTGGTGACCCAGGCCTGGGGTGCTGGCGAGGGCAGAGGGGAAGGCTCCCACCACCGAGAAGCCCAGCCCAGATGGTGGGTGTCAGGAATGCAGGAGAGTGGGGTGCTCGGGTGTGAGGCCTGAGGCGAACAACTGGAAGGCAGTGGGGGCCCCCCAAGGAGAGAAGATAGATCGGCTCAGTGATCTATCTGATCACTGAAGATAGGGAGCGTGCTCAGTGAAAACAGGGCAAGGGCCTCGAGCACTGAGAGCGGCAGGGGCAGGCAGCAGCTGTAGAGCCCTGTGGGCCTGCGGACAACAGATGCAGCGGGACAGTGGCCAGCTGAGGGAGACATGCACAAGAACACCGCAGTGAGAGGGGACAGTAAACAGAATTCATCTGAAATAGCTGGGGAAGCGGGTACAGAGCCCCTGCTCTGTAGGAACTGGACGCTCCCCTCCTCGCAGCGGTCTAGGACCACTGTGTGGTGAAGACTACCTCTCAGCAGCTTTCCAGAACAATCTGCCCATTCTTGCTACACACTGAAGGGTGCTGGTCCCTTCCTTTAGGATTCCAAGACAAAAAAGCCACTCAGGGAGTTCGAAAGGCAGCTGAGTCCTGCTCCTCCGGGGGGAGGGGGGGCGGGGGGGGGCAGTGTCGGGGCTTCCTGGGGGACTGACAACCCCCCTACACACATACACAGCATGCCCTTGATGCCTGCAATGCCTCTGGCTCCATCTCCTTGAAAAATACTCACTGAGGACAATATGCTATATAAATTTTCAAAACAACAGGGGGGAAAAAAAACAACCTTGGCAATTAATTTATCTATAATTTTTAATAGTAAAATTAACATAAGAAACACGTAAAGTTACAAAGAACTTGCCTGTTTGTATAAATGGCACATTCCTTGTTGTTAATCGTTAAGCATTCACTGTATTTACTAAGGGCATCTTTATAGTTTTTGTCCTTTACACATTGATTTCCTTCTTCTTTAAGGTTTTTAAACATTTTTTCATCTATGGGACACCCCCCAAGGGGGGCAGGGAAAAAGAGGAAGGATTCATATAAGCACCTCTACAAAATCTTTAGTACATCTGTAAGCAGATACTCTATTGCAAATTAACCTGGCCACACACCACGCAGAGCTGAAGTCTAACTGAACAAAACTTTGGAAACGAATTAAAAGGACAAACTGGCTCTAAGTAAAAAGATACATCTACAGTGTTTGGTTTAATGACTATTTCACGTAAAATGCACAAGCAAACCTGTTCAAGCCTGAGGTGGACATCCATCTACCACCCACTTCCTTGGAACACGCCGCCTCCCCTGCTCCGTCCTGTGGTTTAGGTAAAACCAACCCCACCCTGGCCTGACCTCCCAGAGTCATCTTCGTTGTACCGTCAGCACACTGGACATCTTGGCCACAATAATCAAAGCGGTCTGGGATGGGACTAGGAGAGCCACTAAGCTACAGTAAGATTTTTGTGGCGGCTTCTGGTAATTCCTGCTCTTTCTCCTGGAACACGAGGAGGAAAAGAGAAGCTATTCTGCCATCCGGTGACGGAACGGGAGAGTCTGCAGGTCTCAGAACAGGGTGAAAGGAGCAAGAAAGAGGCCAGAGAGCTAAAGAATCTCTGAGCTCTGAATCCAGCCATCCCTGCAGCTACTCTACCTGGGGACTCTTCCAGGAGAGGAGCCAATAAACAACCTTTTTCACTTAAGCCGTAAAAGGCTGGGTTTTCTGTTACCTGCAATGAGAGAGTCCCAACTCTTAACCATTACCTGTGTTACCTTGCAGTGATCATGGCCAACTCTGCTTAGGACCCGTTTCCCCTTCCTAAAGGGGCTTGACATTCACTCAGCTATCACCCCCTCCTATTGAACCCAGGTGTTCAGGGGAAGCTGACCCCACTGGATCAGGCCTAAGCCACCTGGGCCATGGCATTTCTTCATAACAGGGACTGGCTCTAGAATGAGCACATGACCCAAGAGAATAAGGACCACATGAGTCAAGAATGTGACAGAATAAAAAAGCTAGAGCTTTAGGTGTTAATATAGTTTCTCATTTTTTAATTAATGCCACCCAAAGCAATAGTGTCTCTCTCCCTTTGGACATTGGTATACATACCCATGAAGCCTAAAACCACCAGGCTTCTATTATTTTTAGTCAGGACCTGAGCCCTGATGAGCTGATGAGCTTACAGTTACATGACCCAAAATATTCCTTACAATTTAAGTCAGTAGATTTTCTGTTACTTACAACCAAAGTTTTCTACACATAAAGTATGAAAACCTGAAGTTTTAAATCTATGTAATAAATCTACCTCATGGAGTAACTAGATATAAAAACAATCCATAAATTAAAATTTAAAATATACCTTCCAATTTTGCAATCTAAAAATCATGATATGATAAACTTATAGTATAAACTTGGAATGTAAATAGTAATCTTATTTGTCCCCTGCACAATGGCATGAAAAAGTAACTTTCCACCTCTTATTTCAAATCACAGAATATTTCTAATGTTTCACATTTCAAAAGATCTCACACGATGGGGCCAAATGACATTCCCCATACATCCTGCCACATATGAGCCCTAAAACAGAGTATCACAGGGATTCCTCTCTGCCAATTTGCTGAAAAGCTTTCCTTAAGCTTTTCCTTCCCTGGTGTTTTTAAACCTTTGGTATCTATTCTAATAATCACATAAATATGAGCAGAAAGAGCCGATTATACTTGTACTTACAACTAGCTAACACAGATCTACAGTATAGTTAGTATGTGCTCTTTATTAATAAACAGCTACCCTTTACTGAGCGAATGAATGCTTTGTGCAAGACTCCAATAGTAGCAAACTCTAGAAAACCAGATATTTCCAAGATTTTCCAAGGAATGCTAAATAATCTTAAAGCCTTAGCAGATGTTCCCTGCATCTTCTTTCTAGTCAGTGAGGAGCCTGACTCCGGAATCACAGGGTGTCTACAAGATGAGACTCAGCCAGAAACACACATGGAGTTCCTAAGCAGGCAGGGGAAATGAGGCCTCAGCCTGCTTTTAGCAGAAAGCAAGAGTAAGTCCCATTTATTAAACACTCTGCACAAAGTAATGAGGTAGGTTCTATGGAGAAGCAGGTATGTTAACTATGATAGAAGGCAGAAAGAAATACCCGCTGGATACTTATGTTGTAGGGTTTTACTTTGTTCTATTATTTCAAACACACCAATCTTACTGCTTTAGCCCTGCCACATTACAGGTATAGTACAGAACTACGCGCTACTTCTTTTTCTTATGAATGATAATGCTAACTACACCTCTATTATTTTGTTTGCATCTCTCCATTATCACTGAGAACAACTCCATGAGACAGTTAGTTATTCATCTTCCCCCTTTCATACATGCTAGGACACTGGGTGTGTGAAGCAACTTCTTAAAACTGGTTAGAAAGAGGGAAAACAGGGTCCTTAACTTAAACCCGGGCCTGATGCTTGAGTTCATGCCCTGCCTTCCTATGAAAATATACACACAGCTCAAGATAACCTTCAAAAGAAAACAGTGTAGGCTTCCCCCACCTGTGATGCCAGGCTGTGGACGGCTGCAGGAATCTCCCACTTGGTTGGGTGGCGGCTCTACTGCCAGCTGCCAAGCTCGCAAATGCGCAGAGGTGGGCACGGCAGGAATGGGTGATAGCTTCTCCCGCCAGCTTGGCCCATCGAGATTCATCAAAATCCTTGTTATTCTAAAAAGAAAATGAGTTTTCTCTGTTAATCATGCCATTTGTTTTTTGTATCACTGAAGCTCAAATTAAGAGTAAGATTTACAACACCACATTTGTGTACTTCCCTATAGAAACACCGTCTTGAGCTATCTGCTGGCCACATAAATGGTCTTTAAAAGGACTTTTAAAAGTTGCTAATAACCATGTTAATTTTAGACCCATTTTGTATCAAAAGAGAAAAATGAAGGCATTTGTAATAGGTTTTTAAAAAATGTCTTTAATGTATATGCAATAAAAAGTGAAATATAAAGGTAAAATTCAGGAGGCCTAGAAGAAATGCATCACATAACATTTGATATAATTACTAAACTGATAATGCATTACTCTTGAGAAGAATCAAAAACATTGTAGAGTTTCTATGCTCAAACAATATGCGGAAGACAGGGGTACAAGACTGGCCACTCAAATAGATAAGGGCAAGCTGTTATGTGGAAAATGTTTCTCCTTAAAACATTTACATATGGCTAAGATACTCTTACCTTGAATTGGTTTTTTTGTCTTTAACATTGTCCACTTATTGTGTTTGCATAAGCATAAAGATGAAAGGACAGGATGCTGGAGTCTACTAGAAGGACCTTTGTACTACTGACATTTACTAATGGCCATCATAAAGTTCCAATTAATAGCTGATTACTACTCTGTCATCATTTTAAACATACAAAATATCGTATTTACATTTAAAAACAAAACTGAAGTATGTCTTAGAAATGAAACTGGTTTTAAAAAGGGTGTCCCAAGACTGAGAAGGTTTACAAGAAATTAGTACACTGCACTCAAGTCAGTTAACTCAGTAGTACTTTTTGTGTGAATAGTCTTTATATTTATATAGAGACAAATGCAATGCACATACTTTCCCCACAGTTTCTTAAACTGACATTTCAATAATGACCTTTGGTTATACTAACCAAACCTCATGTATTTTATTGTTAAAAAAAAGAAAGCTTTTTAAATTATGAAAACCACCCACAACTGCAGAAAAAAAATATTTAGAAAAGAGAATTTTCAAGCAAAACTTGTATTACCAGCAGAGAGGAAGGAAGAAGCAGCTGAAAAGAGATGATGTGTTGCCAGGGAGTTAATAAGTGTATGCAGGGAAATTTAACATATAAGATTCCTGGAGAGGAAGAGAGGAATATGGTTAATGGAAGACAGAAACGAAATAAACACAGATGTTTAAATTAAAAAAAAAAAAAAAAACAACTGTTGTTGCTCACATGGAAAAGCAAGTATAAATATGAGATTCATGAAAAGGAACAGTGAAATTTTTCAAATGGATATTTTATAAATATACATAGCCAAATCAGACAAAGCCTCATCTTCTTATAAAGTATCCGTAAGACACGTTCAATTAAAAAAAATGAATGAATCTTAAAAGTCAATCTGTATAATAGACCTTTCATGAGTACATGTAAAAAGTGTAACACAATCCTCAAAAAGCTAAACACAGAATTCCCATATGACCCAGCAATTCCACTACTAGGTGTACTCCAAGAGGAACTGAGAACAGGTGTGCAAACAGAAACTTGTACACGAACGTTCACAGCAGAAAATTCCCAATAGCCCAAAGATGGAAACAACCCAAGTGTCCACCAACTGACGAATGGATAAACAAAATGTGTCATGTCTATACGATGGAATGTGATTCAGCTTATAAAAAGAAACGAAGCACTCACATATCCTACAACATGGATGAAACCCTGAAAACCTCACGCTAGGTGAAAGAAGCCAAACACACAAGGTACATATTCTAGGATTCCATTTACAGGGACCATCCAGAACAGGTAAATCCACAGATGGAAAGCAGATGAGTGGCTGCTTAATGGGGACAGGGTTTCCTTTCGGGATGACGAATGTTTTGGAACCGGAGAGAGGTGGTGGTGGGCTGTACAAGTGCGGATGTACTAAAGGCCACTCACTCACACTTTAAAGTAATTTTATGTTCCGTGAATTTTACTTCAACTTTTAAAAAATATATAGTGCAGAAGGTTCAGAAATAGGAGTAATCACAGCTCCTCAGATAAATATTTCTCCCTTCAGACCTTCCAACCTACCACTATGAACTGGCCTTCCTAAAATACCTTCCAACAGGCTGCCCCTGTCAGCTACTTCAGCTGTCTTTCCACTTTGTTTCACTGTGAGAAGACCCTACTTTCCCAACTACCTTGGAGATGACCAGGCAGAGGAACACAGGAGTGAATTTTGCTTTCTGTTGGAGAATGAATTCGTTCAACATATTCTACCGAGGAGATCTATACCAGGTACTTCAACTACACAGGGAGATAAAACACAATTCCTGACCTCAAAGAACTTCCAGTAGAATGAGAGAAAAATAATTTTACAAGAAAGAGAAGGATAGAGAATTTACAAATAATATGGAAGCTGCATAATAATAGAAGGCACAGTGTTCCAGGGGCACTGGAAGGGAGCCTCGAGTACATACATGGATGGTGTACCGTGGGGTAGAGGTGAGTGTTGTCAGGGAAAGTGGAAGCTGGTCCTCTCCTAAAAGACAGGATGGAATTAACCAAAGAAGGGGAGTGTGGCTTCAGGCACATATGAGGTAGCCCCAGATGACATTTCAGCAAGGCAGCCGTGCCACAGGGCAAATGGCTTAGAGACCTCCTAGGTGACTGATTTTACAAGCTCAAGATCAGGGAGGCAGTGAATGCTCAAGGTTCCATCTAGCCTCACTCCAGGTCCAATTACCAATAAATTCCCTTTCTTCCAGCCAGGCCAGGATCAGACAGGTCCCACATGACCACAGAGTGGGCGTTCCAGGAAATGGCTGTTGGCTCTACCTACAGATCTTTCCAGCAGCCTTCTCCTAAGTGTGGTGGGACCACGTGGGGAGGTAAGGCATGATTTTATAAAATGAATCCAAAACATGCCGTTCTCATTTTGTACACTTTTGCTCATGATCTCCTCCTGTCCAATCAGTGCTCTTCAAAGACCACCCCAAGTACTTGCTCTTCAGTAACTGAAGTCTACGCAACAAAGTAGGCCTAGCCTCTCCGTGACCCTCCCCCGCCCCCCGCACCTTACTAACATATTTTCATAATCAGGGATAATCTGTCTTATGTTTCTTCCCCCCAGCTATATTCCAGTTTGCTTCAATACAGAGATTATGTTATTTTTCCCCTTTTTGCCTTTTTGCGGGGGGAGTGAGGCATGGTACACTAGACCAACAGAGGGCACAGTGTAACACACATAAGCAGTTATTCTCCAGACAAATGGGATAAAAAATAGTACACATAACCAGAAATATTATCCAACTAGTAATTTTTTAATTTCACCTGAAAGCAATTTATGAAGTCTGGAAATTCTTACCTTCCCATCCTCACTCAGGGGGTAAATGGGTCATAATACAAATTAGCTCCAAATTCTTTGCTATTTCACCATGATAAATTAATACTCATCCTAGATGAGTGTCTAATTTAAAGGGCATACAACACAAAAACTAGGAGGCTCATGAAGACATCCATTCTCCTGAGGAGAAAAAACAGCTATGTTTCCACTGACAGATGTGGTGCCAATGAACATGCGTAAACCCTGTAGGAGGAGAAGATTCAACATGGCAGTTTTCACTACATTTTCAGATCTTGTCCTATAATTAGTACTCATTTACAATATCACTGAAAACACCTCCCTAGTTCCACAGATATTTACAAAGATTAAATTTAAATTCTGTGCATTCTGAACTGCAAAGGTCTAGGCCCTGCACTTAAAAAAAAAAAAAAAAAGTTTTACTGAACAGAAATTAATGAACCAGGAAACAAATATAAAGGTGATAGAGGACAACTCAAAATGGATTACAGGACAGTTAGAAATTAAGTGTGAGAGAGAGAACTGTTTCATTCTGATGGGAGTAAAAGATGGTTATCATTCATGCAAAGTAAGTAATGGAGAACATGTCTATACTCTGATACTGTTCTTGAAGAGGAGGAGGAGAAATGTAATTCTGGCACAGAACAACTAGACATGAGCCACCACCTCGGTCTGGCTTACCTGTTAATACTGTCATTTGCCAGCTGGATTTTGCAGTCTATCTGCAACACTGTTTTGTAATCCACATAGGCCTTCTGATATTGCTCTAGAGTTTCATAGGCCATCGCTCGACGAAGAAGAGGTTTGACTGAGAATGGGTGAAGTTCCAGAGCCCTGAAAACAAAAACACTACGTGTCATTTGTTTTGAAAATTACTTGTTTAACTTCAACTAACTGAATATACACTATAGTACTGGACTTTCAAATACAGACGTATCTGGTATTTCATACTGGGGACCTACGAGCACACTAGCAAGGCAAACTCAGAGTAGAAGAGCAATCAAACTTAGGGTTACTTCATTTTATTTGCGGTGGGGGGTGGTGGGGGGAGGATGGGGTGGTGGGCAGAGGGAGGAGATAAAGAATCTTAAGCAGACCCTACACCCAGCCTGCGGCTCAATCTCAGGCCCTCAGGTCATGACCTGACCCGAAATCAAGAGTCGGAACTTTAATAACTGACTGAGCCACCCAGGCACTCCTACTTCCTTTAACTGAAACCAGTAGCAAAGTGTGTTAGCATTTACTCTGTCCCTCACTGAGACTGAGCTCCCTGGCAGCAGACAATGTGCCCCACCCTCTCCAAAGCCCCTAGACTCCTCTTTGCCCTAACAGAGCCCACCATGGCATGAGGTACAAAAGTAGGCTTTCAACAGATTCTTGTTATTTACTGATGGACTAAGAGGAAAATTTTTATTTGTACCTAGGAGTTTAACTGTTTAAATCTACTTTACTATATAATGGACTTCATTATATTCTGAAATAAGGCATGCAACAAGAGATAGTATTTATGAATCAAGACTATCCTACTCTCAGTTTTAACAAACTTAATAAAACTGTCAATTAGTATGGTGAGCAGAAACCCTAGGAAGGGCCTACATTCTACATTTCCCAGCAGGGAGTATCTGCTGCCCCTGACCATCCACACTGGGGATGGTAGGTCTGCTCTTCTGGTTAATTCTTCTGCTACATGCAGTTTACAGAGCGGATGCTTAACGTGCTTCAGGGAATGCATAAATGAGGGCTGCTTTACTTTTTCTCCAACCGTCTTGGGGATCCACTGTCTCTTCCCGTCTACAGTGATCTGGCAAGAAGAAAGCTCTGACGGACATATGCCATGTGCCAGTCACCATAGACATTCTTACTGAATTGCACAAGCCTGCAAGGTAAACAGTCATACGTTCATTCTGCAGGTGAGGAAATGGAGAGGAACTGAGCAATCTGCCCACAGGTCAGTTCTTTTGCATTTCAGCTTCAGGAAAGCAAAGGTACTGCCTGTCCTAAGTGCCACTACATTCCCAGTGCTGACATCAATACCTGGCCTGCGGGAGGCACTCAGCAAGCACCTCCTGAGTGAACCTACCCTCTGTGTACCACAAACATACAAGAACACTATAACTAAGGATCTTTGCTGGAGTCATTGCTATTGAGACTCCCCGACGATTCTCCACATTGTACAGATACTCAACTGCACATGCGGGTGTGCTCCAGGGCTCTGCACCATACAGGCTGTCATTAATGAGCTTCAGTTCTCTAAAAAAAAAATTACCAATTTTGTTCTCCTTTGTACTGTACTGTTTTTTGTTTGTTTGTTTGTTTTGTTTTGTTTTTTTTTATGATAGTCACACAGAGAGAGAGAGGAGAGAGAGGCAGAGATACACAGGCAGAGGGAGACGCAGGCTCCCTACACCGGGAGCCCGACGTGGGATTCGATCCCGGGTCTCCAGGATCACGCCCTGGGCCAAAGGCAGGCGCCAAACCGCTGCGCCACCCAGGGAACCCATGTACTGGGCTTTAAACTTTTTTCTGTAACATGTATGTACTGCTTTTATAACCAATAAAAGTTATTTTAAAAATAAAACTAAGATCAAGTAAAAACTCTTAAATGATAGAAAACAGATTTCTGAGCACCAGGATCTATCACTCTGATCATGGCCTTAAATTCAGCTTAGTTTTATGCTGAGGAGTTATTAGCAACATGAACTGAGATTATAAACACGTATGATACTTACACAACTACCCCATTTCACCACCACTACCCCATTTCACCACTGACTTCCAACACCCAAGGTGCTACTCAGCCACTAAAGCTGGATCCCAGGTAGGCATTTAATCAACACTGAGTGAGATGATGCATCTAATATTTAGCACTCCCAACCCAATAAGTGCAAAGTTTTTTCTCTTTAACCACAATCCTGAAAATGAGTATGAGCATATAAATGGAAATTCCACTAAGAAAAAAAAAAAAAAAAAGAAGGGCATTCATTCATAAAAACAGAGAGAACTTTTAAACCAGAGCTCCCAAAGGCTTAACTATTCAAGTTAACATAGTTAAGACCCTAGAGTCTTCTGAAACCTGGCAGAGAGCAGCAAAGAGGAGCAAAAGCAGAGAATTATCAGGTAACGTTCATTTTTAGTGAGTGTCAAAATATCCTCAATGGAAAATCACCGAAAGATTTTTTGATGTAGTTTAGATAACCCAAAAGGTTCTCTGGCACATGGGAAAACAGAGGATTTTTTTTTTTTTTTTTTTTTTTTTAGCTGATAATTCTGAGAACATAAAGCAATTTCTAGGATAATGGTTTTAAACTTTGGCTTAGGCATCATAATAACCCTGTTTCATGGTTCACCTCAAAGCCTAACAGAAACATGGAGATAGGTAAGGCCCATAGCCCCTTGAGCTCCTCAACACCCTTTACAGCGACCCTCACAGCATACTTCCGGGACACACCTCAGGGGAAATGCTTCAGAGCCAGCCCCAGAAGTTCAGACAAGTAAAATCAAACACTTTTCCCAAATACTTCATAAAAAGTTATTTTCAAAGGTCAATCTATGAAAGCTATTTCATAGGTTCCCTTAAAGTTTCCCCCATGGAAAAAAAAAAAAGTTTCTTTAGTATTTGACTCCTGCTACCACTTACCCTTATAATAAAGGCTCACAAAACAATTCTCCAAAGACCAGAGACAATTAAGTGAAAAAATAAAACATAGGCTTCCATTAAAAAGGGATCCCTGGGTGGCGCAGCAGTTTAGCGCCTGCCTTTGGCCCAGGGCGCGATCCTGGAGACCCGGGATCGAATCCCACGTCGGGCTCCCGGTGCATGGAGCCTGCTTCTCCCCCTGCCTGTGTCTCTGCCTCTCTCTCTCAATCTGCATCTCTATGAATAAATAAATAAAATCTTTAAAAATAAATAAATAAATAAATAAATGTATGTATGTATGTATGTAGTTTTGAGATTCACTGTTTTGGAGTAAAACCACCCCATGCCCCTTATGTTGGGACTCATATGCCAAGTATCAAGAAAACACATAAGTAGGTCAGTCTCCAAAGAGGTCAGTACTGACCAGCAAAGCAGGATTCCCCGGCCTAGAACAAGCTCTTATCTGAGGACTCTTAACTAAACCACCGCCCACCTCCTACTTGGAAGGCCATTGAAAATCTCCTAGAATCTACATTCTAGCCTCCTTAGACACCCATGGCTGGAATCCCGTCTTTGACTTCCTCCCAGATCTACACTGGAACACAACAAATTTTAGCCAGAAAATATCTGCTATCTTAAACTATCTCACTTAAGGATAAAGTGAGTCTACTGTTTTGCAGTAGCCCCAACTGTAGGGTTCCCAAGTTTTAACTGATGTCCTGAACTCGCTCACTGGAGGAAGACCTCAGCTAAATCTGAAGGTTAACACAGACATTTGAGCTCTAAGGTTCTTGGCTGCAAATCACAATGTGCTTGGTATTTCATAGATTCACATCGTCTTATTAGGTTAAGTACAGTGGTAAATGTTTAACAACTGGCCCCCCTGAGGAGAAAAACTCAGACTTGTGGTGTTTGCTAATTTTCATGGTGGTATTACTCCAACCAGGCAGATTTCAAACTACCAATATGACTTTAGGCAGCTCCTAAAAATGTAACAATTAGTGTGAGCTAGCACAACAGTGGATGGGGTCTACAGTCAGGCTCAAGTGAATATAAATAGTATTTATCTTAAATTTGAATATGTAAAATTGGCAAAAACAAAACAAGCCCCTCCACACCTTCTTTTTAAACTGTAGGCACAGGGATGCCTGGGTGGCTCAGGGGTTGGGTGCCTGCCTTTGGCTCATGTTGTGATCCTGGGATTGAGTCCCGCATCAGGCTTCCTGAGAGGAGCTTCCTTCTCCCTCTGCCTATGTCTCTCCCTCCCTCTCAGTCTGTGTCTCTCATGAATAAATAAATACTTAAAAATATACAAACTGCAGGCACAGATATTACCTGGTTTTTACCCATATCAATACACCGATACTACCACTGAAAAAAGAACTAAATTGTTCACCTTCTAATGAGGTTGTCCACAGAAGTTATTATTCAAACTAAGGCTGCTGAGTGAAAAAGGGTGATATAAATAATTTTACCAGACAAGAGGAGTAAACTAGGATTGTACCGGTCAAACCAGGACAGACAACTTATTTTTTAGATGCACTAAGAGTAGCTTCTTTCCAAAGGGCTTCTGAAGCAGGCTTACTACTTAGTGGTGGAAGAAAAAAGTACTTTTTATTCATGTAAATACATTCACCAATGTCAGTATGTAACTTGTTGAGTACCAGGCTGACTATAGTATTTGAGGGATGCAAACCTGTATAAAACCTGGTTCCTGACCTCACCCAGCTTAAAACCCAACGCAGTGGGTGACACAGGTACCCATGGGGGTGGGAGCGCCAGTTGCAAGGGTTAGAGCCATGCAGGAGGCAAAGAAGAGGGGCGAGTTGAGCAGGGATGTCGGAAGCAAAGATGTGCAGACAGCATTACAGGCGAGAGCAGAAAGCTTGTTTGGGGGCCAAGTGATAAAGCTTATAATGACTGGGACCTGGACCACACTGAGCCACCGAATGCCCGTGTAAAACACGAAAGAAAGAGCTGCTTCAGGAAAAGTTGCTTTGATGCTACAGTGGAGGAGCTGAAGGGCTGACAAGAAAAGAGCATGAATGAGCTGGTGGCTGTGAAAGTGAACAAAGTCTGCGGTCTTCTATTAACCGTCTTCGTGTACGTGGAGAAGAATTTATGATTTTTATGCATGATTCAATTAACACGTCCTTAAAGCGTCTAAAGAATTAGATTCATGGAGAAAATGTAGTAAGAAATCAAATACTGCATTCACCACAGTGAAATGTAACAATCTCTTGACAAACCTGAAAACGCACAGTTTACCTGTTACAATCTTGAATGCAGCCGCCGCAGTTTCCTTCCTTCAGGTAACACGCCGCTCTATTTGCATATAAGACACTTAGATCGTCTGCACTTCCACTCCCTAAAATCACATTTAATTGCACACGGTTAAAATCCCTTAGCGCGACCCGGGGCCCCGCCGGCCGGCCCCGCCCCCCGCAGGCCGGCGACGAAGGTCGCGCGGACGCGAGCGCCCGTCACCCCGGCGGCGGCCCCGGGCCCGAGAGCCCCGCTCGCCCCGCTCGCCCCGCTCGCCCCGCTCGCCCACCTGCAGGCTCCAGCCGCGCGATCGCCGCCGAGTACTTGAGGGCCGCCTCGGCGAACTGGCCGCTTTTGAACAGCTCGTTGCCCTGGCTCTTCAAGGCCGCGGGGCCGAGCGCGGCGGGGGCGGCGGGGGCGGCGGGGGCGGCGGGGGCGGCGGGGGCGGGGGGCGCAGGGTCCCCGGCGCCCCGCCCGCCGCCCGGGTGCCGGTAGGCACTGCCCGCCGCCTCGGCCTCCGCCGCCCGCGCTCGGCCCCGCTTGTCCGCGCCGGCCCCCGGCCCCCGGCCCCGCCGCGGCGCGCCCCTCTCCGGCCGCTTGCCGCCGCCCTCGCCCTCGCCCGTCAGCTTCTTCTGGATGTTGCCCATGGCGCTTGGCGCGGCGGGGCTCCCGGCTGCAGCCGGCTCGGCGGCCTCTGTGGGAAGTGGATGCGGGAAGCGAGTGTTTGCATCACCGGGAGGAACTACCTACCGCGGCGGCCGGGGGCGGAGTAACTCGCTGAACGCCGAGCGGCTCCGGGCCGCAGCACCGCTCCTCCAAGTCGCCGCGGGTCAAGGCGTCCGTGGCGAGGTGCCCCTCACAAAATACGTGCCCTCCTGGCACCGACCATTCACGAACGCACCGAGTTTCCAACCCTTGAATACAGTGATTGCACCCAAGGTACCCTGCTCTTACGTTCAAGAACCGGGAGAAAAAAGTTAATCTGAAGGTGAAATAGAACCCAACTAAGTCATTTTAAAATGAATTTAGCAAAGAAGTTACATAAAATACACGCTAGGTTTTTAAAGTGAGCCTTAATAAACAGTACATCTGCCATTACAATGCCTTGTTAAGCTTAAATTCCTTTCATCTTGATCGGAAGACTTCAGGCATTAATCATTGACTACTGAATCTATTTTTAACTATGAAAATGATGTATAAATATTTCTTTGATGGGTGTCTTATCAATATTTAGAGCTAAGCAATTAACTATTTCACGGCATTGTTAAAAAAAAAAAAAAAAACACCTACTTCCCAGGCTTCTGTTTTAACAAATTCTGGTTTGTTTGTTTTTTTTAGGTAGGGCTTGAACTCAGAACCTGGAGATCAAGAGTCATGTACTGCACCACTGAACCGGCCTGAGCCAGCGAGGCACCCTTCCAATCTGATTTTTAATGGATATATTTTCATGAACAGTAAAGCCAGGATTTGAACCACATGGACAGGGAGAATTAGAAAACCACAAGTATTTAAATGAAAATCAGTGGATGGTCACCTTAAGGCAAGCAGAGTATAAAAACACACTAATTAGTAAATATGGGTTTCTATACAGTGTAATAACCAAAAGAAGCTTCATTATAAAAACAATAAAAAGATCTTGTTATAGCAAGATCCCCAGATTGGACCCAGTAAGATTATTAGAGCAAGACTACAGTTGTCTTCATCTGATAGCTGTTGCTCAAGTCCCCAAGCCACATAAAAACAGATGAAAGCACAGATCAGTGTCAGCAGAAACAACAGACAATTTAGTATTATTCTCTATTCTCTCATAGGTTATCCCTTCATGTCTGACCAATACTATTCCTAAACAGCTGCAGCTTATTTAAAACTTAGTATGGGTCAAGCTCTTTACATATATCATTTTCCATTATCATTAATCCTCATACCTAGGATTATCATCTACACATTACAAACAAGGCAACAAAGACACAAAGAAAAGCTAGACTGTCCTAGAGCAAAGAGAGCTAGAAACCAGCATAACTGGTTTACGGAATTCAAATGAAATGAAACGAAATGAAATGAAATGAAAGCCATACCTCTCTCTCCTTAAGACTGCAATGTCCTTGAACAACTTTGATAGTCTCTACAAAGGTAAGCCTAGGCCTGATCCTGAAAGACCTGTGAGTCTTGGTGTGTACTGCACTACCTGTGGGACATTCCAGAGGAGTTATTTAGGAGGTGGCTCCAAATGTAGCTCAGAGGTGTGGCCTTATCTTGAGTCTTCAGATAAATCCCAATTGATTTGGATCATCGGAGTCTGGGTGTGAATGGCATTACTCAGGTCTTCCAAAGGATCCCTAGGAAATACTAATACTTAAAGGATGATAGTAAGAAAAATCTCCAGTGGAGATGGAGGAGTATATAGGAATGATAGAAGACTCAGGAGGGAGTACAGCCTCTGAAACCAAGGAGAAATTTAAGGGAGAAAGGAGCAACAGTAACAAATAACAAAGGAAGGGATGGCCAGTAGCATCAGCTGCTAAGACCTACAGAGAACCATTAGATCTAATGCCATGAGGACTTACTTCAGCAGCCTTCAGTAGTGGGGGTAGTTGGTAGATGCAAAAATCCTCAACAAAATACTAACAAACCGAATTCAACAGTGTGATACAAGGATTATATACCATGACCAAGTGGGATTTATCTCAGAAAGTAGTTCAACAGTATAAGATTAATATACAATGTGACACATTAGTGAATAAGGAGGAAAAAAAACGCATGATCACAACTAATACTGAATAGGCATCTGGTAAAAGCCAACACCCTTTCATGATAAAAAATAGAAAACTAGGAACAGAAGTGAAATTTCTCAACATGATAAAGTATACTTATGAAAAACTCAGTCAACATCATACTCAATAGTGAAACCCTGAAAACTTTCCCCTGAAGATCAGGAACAAGATAAGGATGCTGTCTTCACCACAGCTACTCAACACTGTACTGGAAGTTGTAGCCTGATCCATTAGGCAAGAAAAAAATAACAATAATAAGCATCCATATTGGAAAGGAAAAGTAAAACTATTTATTAACTGACATAATAATTTATATATTATGTATATATAATATATATATGTATATATTTGGAGGGTTTATACCTAAAGAATACATACACACACATTACTACTGCCAGGGCTAAAAAGCAAATTCAGCAGTTTCAGGGTGCAAGATACACTAGTAATGAACAATCTGAAAATTACAAAAACAATTCCATATAAGATAGCATCCAAGCAAGTAAAATATTTAGGAATACATTTAACCAAGGAGGTGAGAGACTCGTATACCAAAAACTACAAATCATTACTGGGAGAAAACCAAGGAAAGATCTCTTGATCATAGGTAGGAAGACTTAAAATACCCAAAGTGATCTACTGATCTGACATAATCGCTATCTGAATTCTACAGCCTGTTTTGCAGAAATGGAAAAGCCGATCCTCAAATCCATACGGAATTTCAAGGGGTCCAGGATAGTCAAAACAATCTCAGAAAAGAACAAAATCAAAGGACTTACACTTCTGATTTCAAGACTTACTAAAAGCTTTAGTAATCAAAACGGTGTGGTATGACAGAAGAGTAATTTAGGCCAATAGAATAGAACCAAGAGTCTATAAACCCATATATCCATGGCCAATTGATTCTTTACAAGGATGTCCAGTCAATTCAATGGGGAAAGAATAGTCTAACAAATAGGTGTTGGATTTTTACATGCTGAAAAAAAAAAAAAAAGCTATGAAATTGTGTAGCCACTTTGGAAAATAGTCTGGCAGTTCCTCAAGAAGTTAAACACACACACACACACACACACAGTTGAACACAGAGTTATCATATAATCCAGCATTCTTCTCCTAGTTATATACCCAATAAAGTTAAAAACATATGTACACACACAGAGCTTGTACATGAATTTCATAGCCACGCCATTCATAAGAGCCAAAAAAGTGGAAATAAGCCAAATGTCCATCAACAGATGGATAGAGAGTATGCGCGGTATGATCCATGCAATGGAATATTATTTGTCCATACAAAGGAATGAAGTGCTGATACATGCTGCAACATGGATAAACCTTGAAAATATTACACTAAGTGAAAGGAGCCAGACACAAAAGGCCACATACTGTATGACTGCATTTATAGGAGATACTCAGCACAGGCAAATCTATAGACATAGAAAGCAGATTAACGGTTGCCACGAGAGGGAGATAGAAGTGACTTTTAATGGGCATGAGGTTTCTTTTTGTGATGATAGAAATGTTCCAGGATTAGACAGTGGTGATGGTTGTACAACCTTGTGAATATATTAAAATCCCCTGAATTTGAAAAGGATGAATTTTATGATATATGGATATCTCAAAAAAAATGCTTATTTCATTTTACCCTTGACAACAAAGAATACTTTTTTTCCCCCTTTTTATCCACATCTTGGCCAATTTGATGGGAGAGAAAAAGAATCTATCTTTAATTTTCTTTTTTTGTTAGCCATACAAAATCTGTTGATCATCTGATTTCTTCATTAGTGATTTATTGTTCATATGGTACTGGGCTCTTTCAACATTTTCTTACTGTTTTGTAAAAGCTCTTCATATTAAGACGTTATCAACCCCTTGCCATTTTTCCTAGTTTGTCATTTACCTTTTAATTTTTTGATAGCATCTAACTGGTACAGGTTTTTCACTTTTACACAGTCAACATCATTCAGTCTTCTTTTCATGATTTTATCTATTGTTTTAACTCCTTGAAATCCCTACTGTTCCACCTTCCTGATCCCACCAATTCTAGGACAAGAGAAATAAGTGCATTTTATTCTTGTTTTGAGTTACTATTTAATTTTCTTACATTTTTTTTTTGAGATTTTATTTATTTATTCATGAGAGAGACAGAGAGACTGAGAGTGAGAGGAAGAGACACAGGCAGAGGGAGAAGCAGGCTCCATGCAGGGAGCCCGAGGTAGGACTCTATCCTGGGACTGCAGGATCACGCACTGGGCTGAAGGCGGCGCTAAACCGCTGGGCCACGGGGGCTGCCCATTATATTTCATTTTTAAGTGGGGAATAAGCAACAGCACAAGTGAGGCTAGATACTTACTTTCCTCCGATTACTTCTTACAGACTCTGTAAGAAGATAAAATTAATACCAAAGTCTCTGACAGCTAGTTTTATGATGATGGTCACATCTAAATGCTCTCAGTGAAGAGAAGAAAAACAAATAGATGGGTGTTCCCAAGAAAGCTCAGGAACTCAAGTCCTCAGATCTAATCAGCCTGGCAAATAGGTATTTCTTCATACTAGTCCTTAGAAGGGCAACTGTCAATTGTCTTGTCTCAGTACCTGATATAGAATAGGTGATCAATAATTGTCAGCTACTAAATTAAATCCACTGGCTAATGTTATACCTCAGTCAGGATGAAGTGTGCCTGGCCAACCCGAATGGCACTTACTGGAGAGCAGCATTATCAGCTGAGGTTACACAACATTAAAAGCTGCATTTTCCCATAGTCTTCAGGGCTCCCTGCATCATACCCCATAATGACTAAGAATTCTTCTTAGAATGTGGTGGGGTGGGGAAACACACGCAAGGATTCCATCCTGATAATCTTCCTCTGGACATTGTTATTTCCTAAAAGTAACTTGGATTTCTCCTGCCTTGCCAAGGCTCCAGGACCTCTTTTTTACATGTCCTCTAACAGTGGAACTTAGTAGAGGTGAGCATAAGATAGTCCTATTGACTTTATTTCATCTTAAAAGGACTACTTCTGGGCTTCAGGCCTTGATTCCACCTAATCTTGATTTGCTTTCCTGATAAAAGGGAATTAACTGGTCTTAAGATTTATATTCCTATCAAGACATTTTTGCTTTCTGAATCTCACATATTTTTATGTATTCCCTAATCTACAAAATAATTATCAAGGGGCACAAATGACAAGATCAGAAATGGTTCTCTTAGGGGCGCCTGGGTGGCTCAATTCTTTGAGCATCGACTCTTGATTTAGCTCAGGCCATGATCTCAGGGTTTGGAAATGGAGCCCTGTGTCAGGCTCTGCAATGGGGGTGGAGCTTGATTAAAATTCTCTCTCTCTCTTCCTCTGCCCCTCCCCCATCCTACGCCCCCCCACACAAGCCCCACCCTCCATAAAAAAGAAATTAAGAAAAAAAAGAGAAATGGTTCTCTTAAAGCTCTGGCTGCTTGGCGATCTGAATCAGAATATTGTTTCTCTGTGGTTCTGATGTTAGGGATAGCTACCTAACTTGGAGAGAAACATCAATCTACTAAATGACATTATACAACAATCCTGACTCACATTTCTAGCCCTTTCCTGTTTATCTCTATGTGAGAGGAGGGCCTTTTTAGTATCTTTCCCCCTCCAGCTTTATTGAGATATAATTGACATATAGTATTCTGTACATTTAAAGTGTACAATATGATTTTATATATTGCAAAATGATTACCACAGTAAGATTAACACATCGATCACCTCGCTAACCTTTTTTTATAACATTTAAGATCTTTTTTTTTAGCAACTTTCAAGTATTATCATATATTAACTGTAGCCACCATTATCATATATTATCATTATCATATATTAACTGTAGCTCCCACATTACCTCCCCAAAACTTATTCATAAGTGGAAGATTGTACTCTTTGACCAACTAATCCCCAAAACCTCTACTCTGGCAACCGCTGTTCTACTCTCTATTTCTACAGGTTAGGGTTTTTCCTAGATTCTACTCATAAGTGAGATCATACAGTATTTGTCTTTCTCTGACTCATTTCACTTAGGATAATGTCCTATAGGTCCACCTATGTTTTTGCAAATGGCAGATCTTCTTCTTCTTATAGCCTAATGTTATAGTGTATGCGAGTGTGTCTCACATTTTCTTTATCCATTTATCTGCTGAAGGACATTGTTACTGATGAAGGATAGGTGGAAGAAAGCCAGGTAGGGACAAGGGGCCCTGCCCTAAGAGGAAACCACCCTTAACAGGATTTTACACCACCCTGGAGGAGGCCCTCTACCCTTTCCTACCTGATAGATGACAAAAACCTAATTGGATGACAGACTTAGGGAGGGTTAATGATTAAAACAACAAGCCCATAAAAGCCTCTAGACTTAGAAACTCCTTCTCAGGTCCTCTCCTTCTTTGGGAACCTTTGTACTAGCACTCAATAAACCTTGCTTCACTGCCCACCACTGTCTGGTCTACCCTTCATTCTTTGAGTAGTATGACCATGGACACCAAAGGAAAAATCCTGTGACATTACCATGCCTTGGCTATTGAGAATGCTGCAATGAACATGGGGTGCCAATATCTCAAGATAGTGGTTTCATTTCTTTTGGACATACAAGAAATGGGATGACTGGACCATATGGTAGTTCTACTTTAATCTCTTGAGAAACCTCTATACTATTGTTTATAGTGACTGCATCAGTTTCCATTCCCACCAATTGTGCACAGGGTTCCCTTTTCTCTACATCTTCGCCAACACTTGTTAGCTCTTGTCTCTTTGGTGGCCATTCAAACACATTTGAGGCAATATCTTAGTGGTTTTTTTTGATTTGCATTTTCTTGATGATTAGTGATGTTGATTGAGCACCTTTTTCCTATGCCCAATGGCCATGTGAATGTGTTGTTCAGAAGAATGTCTATTCAGTTCCTATGCTCTTTTTTAATAAAAAATTATCACATTAGTCTTTAACTCACTTGCTCCTCAACATATGTTCAGCTCCAGGTAAGAGTTGGTACAATATCCATGAGCACAAAGAAGATAAATACCAAATTATGTCTGTTTCTTTGACAATGTAGCCTAGGGATGATCAGTTTGGATTTTATAGAACCTATACTTCCCTAGTTGGCATCCAGTAACCACTTTGATGAGACAGAATTTGGAGTCACACAGGTTTAGGGCCACATCCTAGCCATGTGATTTACAGCCCATACAAATATAACAACCTTTCTAGGCTTCCACTGCCTAATCTATAAAAGTGTGGGTTATAGTTTCCTTGAGGGTTAAATAATCTATGTAAAGCAATTTTCATAGTTCTTCGAATGTGCTAATCCTTCAAAAAATAGTACTGAGGAGGGCAGCTCTGTCAAGATGGAATAAACACATTCCACTCATCTCTCCCACTAAATATAACTAAAAACCTGAAACAGAATTGATGGAGCAGCCAAATAAGGACACCAAAAAGGAAATGGCAGTAGGCCAGCTGCAAAAAGGATCGAGAACCTGAAATACCACCAGACCAGCAGTGAGTTCCTCATTTTTCTTTCCTCTGTCATCTCTTAACCTGGTTCAAAGGCTGTCCAAAACCCAGAGCTGGTGTGCTGGGTATGGACAGAAACAGCTTCAGGAGAAGCCATCTATTATTTATCTAAAGCAACAAGACAGCAGATACCTATTGGAGAGAGATCCTGGTTTCTTTTTTGTTTTGTTTTTCCTTTCTGTCCAATGCCAGCCCCAAGCTATCCTACAACAGCTACAGTGGCGGCAGCAGCCAAGTAAGTACATAAAATTCAGAGGGAAAGGAATTCTTTTTCTCTCTCCTGAGAAACTGTGGAGTCCCCACAGTGTCCCCATTGCTGTTCTCTGTCCTCTTGCTGCTCAGTCCTGGAGGCACAGGATCATGGGAAGTGTGCAACAGAAAGGGGAAATTAAAAGCCTGGCTTTCTAGGTAGACGAATAGGAAGTAAAACCTTGGGGTGCTACAAAGAGTAGGGAAGAATCACAGAAAACAATTGTACATGAACTGGGCTAAGCTTCCAGGTGATCCATATCCATAAAGTGACCTTAAGCATCATACTTCAAGTTTTGAGAAGTGAATTACAGAGGAAGACCACTGCCCAGACCCTGGGTAGTAACAGAGTGGTATACAGGTAGGACAGATGCAAGTGGCATTGCAAAGGTTTTGAAACTGAACTGACTTTAGAACCATAGTGCACAGAAGTCATGTAGGAAAACTGCTACCCAAACCTAACCAAGTGATGAACTGCTGAAAAAATATTCTCCAGAAGATTTAAATAGGACTGAAAATCGCATACCATAATATTTGAAGTTGCTAGTATACAGTACAAAACAAGGAAGAAAGAAAACCTTAACATCTGGCAAGGGAAAAGATAATCAATACCAAACCTCAGGTAACACAGAGGTGAATTCTCAAAGACTTTAAGTGACTGTTATAACCATGCTCCAAGAAAGAAAGGCAAACACTACTGAAATGGATAGAAAGATTTAAAAACTTTGCATAGAAGTTGAAGATTAAAAAAAAAAAAAAAAGAAAAAGAAAGGTACCAAATAGAAATTTTAAAATGGAAAAACAGTAGATTTGGCATCAGAGAATGAAAAAAATCAGTGAACTTGAATATAGATCAATAGAAATTTTTCAACCTTCTGTTATTTCAGAAAGAATGAGAAAAAAAGAAGAAAGCCTCAAGGACTTGTGGGACAATACTAAGTGATCTAACAATTGTCAACAATTCCTGTGGGAGAGGAAAAACTGCGTTGCCACCCCAAACCCCCAAAATTTGAAGAATTTGTGACAGACAAATGGTTACCAAGGTTTGAAGTGAGAGAATCATTTGGCTAAAAGAAGAGCAAGGAGTCTTTGGTGTAATGAAATTGCTCTGTATCCTGTCACATGATTTTACACATGCTTGATAGAACCGCATACCAAAAAAGTCCACTTTTACTATGTAAATTTTTAAATAATAATTTACAAACAGGATCAACTGATCTAGTTTATACCGTATTTTGTTCAGTTAAGATTTTCAATTATTTTTTTTTGAAGATTTTATTCATTTATTAATGAGAGATACAGAAAGCAAGAGACAGAGACACAGGCAGAGGGAAAAGCAGGCTCCATGCAGGGAGCCCGAGGTGGGACTTGATTCCGGGACTGCGGGATCACACACTGGGTTGAAGGCAGCGCTAAACCGCTGAGACACCCGGGCTGCGCCAATGATTTCCTTTAATTTTAAGACACTTGGCTTGATACCTTAAGATAAACATAAGCCCTTAGAATAACATTTGCTGCCAGAATTTATGTAAAATCTGGCTGAAAGGTGAGTCTCAATCCTTGAAAAACTAATCACTTTAACTTCTTTTTTGTTCTTTTGATGCCCTGTCTTCCTTTACCATCTCTTTAGTGCTCTTACTCTCTTTTTCTCTCTTCCTCCCTTCTTTTCTGTCCTTTTGTCTTTACCCCGATTTTACTGATATTTTGTCAAGATGTGGATTTTATGTTATATTTGGCACTAAAAAAAACCTTCATTTTTTTAAGTTGAATGAACTGAACACTTTCTATTCTTCTCTCAAAATTAAACTATTCTGTTTTATTACTTACAAGTTGATTTTTGCCTATGAATGATTTTCAAAACTGTTACTTTCCCTTTGGTTGTTCAGGGGCTCTCAGGAAAGAGGTAAATTCATCCCTCCACTTCTTCAGGGAGTAGCGCATCTTTCCCCCTTAAAGGTGACGTAACTGTCATTGTCTTATATTATAAAGATGAAGCTTTATCTAGTCTAGATTCTTTTAAAAAAATTATACCAGAAGTAAAATTATACCTATTTCTTTTGCATATTTAAAAATATTTTTTGAGGGGCTCATACAGCAATTTCCCAGTAATGCATTCATTCATTTTTGTCCTGTACCCTCAGTGAAGGCAACATGTTTGGTTTACAACCAAGCAGATATATACAGAACAATCATCTAGGAGAGGGATTTAAGGTTAACTTGCAAATTATCAATTATGTCAATATACCACGATAATCAGGAATTGAACGTGAGAGAAAGGTGCCAAGTTAAAAAAGAAAAATGGGTTTGGAAGACTCTATTAAGAAAAACACGAAGTGGGATGCCTGGGTGGCTCAGCAGTTGGGCATCTGCCTTTGGCTCAGGGCGTGATCCCAGTCCCTGGATGGAGTCCCACATCAGGTTCCCTGCAAGGAGCCTGCTTCTCCCTCTGTTTGTGTCTCTGCCTCTCTCTCTCTCTGTGTGTCTCTCATGAATAAATAAATAAAATCTTAAAAAAAAAAAAAAAAAAAAGAAAAGAAAAAACTCGGAGCACCTGGGTGGCTCAGTGGGTTAAGCATCTGACTCTTGATTCCAGCTGATCTCATGACCCTGAGGTCATAACCCCATGACCCAATGATATCAAGCCCCATGTAGGGCTCCAGGATGGTCCTGATTCTCCTTCCCTCTCCCTTTGCCCCTCCCCCTGCCTCTTCCCCTCTCTAAACAAACAAACAAAAACTTGCTTGTGACTTCATATGGTGAAGCTAGAAAAAGTTTGATAGACTAAGAATTCTGGTAGTACTAGAAAATTTGAGCCAGCTCATCATATAAAAAGGGATGTTTTTGAAGAACCAAAAGAGAAGAGATGATTTACTCTTAACTCCACTGCCGTCTTTGTGTGTTCTTCCACTGTCCTTTCCACCTTCATCCTCTGAATTTTCTACTTCCTGGATAACCATCCTCGTCCCTTTGGTTTGAGTCTTAGATGCAGGTTCAGAATTTTTCATATCTCTCTCAACCTCCAACAAGGTCTTCTGCAACATAAACACCATGTTAAAGAAAACGTTTTCCTTTAATTAAAAATATAACCATTCTATCAGGTAGGAGTATGAAGATATTAAAAAGTGAATAAAGATACATAGGACAACACTTTTTATGGTGACTTTTGTTTTTTCAAACAACTTCATTGCTTTGTCTGATTATAATCATACATGTCTGTCGTCAAAAACTGAAAGCATTAATGAGCATGAAAAAAAAATCATCTGAAATCCTGCCACTCTGATAACAACATTCTGACATTCTTAGATGTTTTTACACATATGTACAGATAGTTTTATACAAATAAAATCATGACACGTTTTTAATGTTGAAAATTCTATGTTTTATGCCAACCAGAATGAAAAAAAAAATATATATATATATAGAAACATTTCCCTTTGCCCCATGCCCATTTTTAACAGCTTAGGAGGCATAGCTGACAAAAATCACATGCTTAAAATGCACATATTGATAGGTTTTGACATAATATTCATCATTCCCAGAAGTTTCTTCCCATTTCTTTGTAATATCTCCCATTTGCCTCTCCCTGCAACTGCTGTTCTTTCCCTCATGATAGGTTAGTTTGCATTTTCTAGGATTTTATATAAATAGAATCATCCTATGTACTCTTGTTTTGTCTTATTTCTCAGCATAATTATTTTGAAATTTATCCACATTGTGCATTTCTATCAGTTTATTTCTTTTTACTGCTGAGCAGTATTGTATAGTATAGACATAATACAATTTGTTTATCCATTCACTTACTGAAGGACATTTTAGGTTGTTTTTAATTTTGGTGATAACAAAGCCATTATGAATATTTGTGAATAAATCTTTGTATTGATATATACTTGCATTTTTCTTGGGTAAATAAGTATGATTGGAATGGTTAGATCATATGGTAGGTGCATGATTTTATGTTTAACTTCTTAAGCAACTGCTAACCTGTTTTCCAAAGTGGTAGTATCGTTTTATATTCCTAATACTGTCAGATCCTCCATATCCCCACCAACACTTGCTTGGTATGGTCACTCTTTGTAATTTGGGTTATTTTAACAAGTTTGCAATGGTATCTCTTGTGATTTTAATTTACATTTCTCTAGTGACTAATGATCTTGAGCATCTCTTCATATGCTTATTTTCCATTCACATATCTCTTTTGGTGAAGAGTCTGGCAGTCAAATATTTTGCTTATCTTTTTATTTGCCTGTTTGTTTTCTTATTATTGAGTTTTGAGAGTTCTTTGCAGTTCCTACAGATCTTCCTCAACTTACAATGGGGTTATGTGTTGATAACTCCATAACCCCGTTCTAAGTTGAAAATGCATTTACAAGACTCAAAATGGATGAAAGACCTCCTAAATATGAGACAGGAATCCATCAAAATCCTAGAGGAGAACACAGGCAGAAACCTCTCTGACCTCAGGCACAGCAACTTCTTGCTAGTCATGTCTCCAAAGGCAAGGAAAACAAAGGCAAGGATGAACTACTGGGACTTCATCAAGATAAAAAGCTTTTGCACAGCAAAGGAAACAGTCGACAAAAGCAAAAGGCAACCTACAGGAATGGGAGAAAATATTTGCAAATGATACATCAGATAAAGGGCTGGTATCCAAAATCTATAAAGAATTTATCAAACTGAACACCCAAAGAACACATAGTCCAATCAAGAAATGGGCAGAAGATATGAACAGACATTTCTCCAAAGAAGACATACAAATGGGCAATAGACACATGAAAAAATGCTCAACATTACTCGCCATCAGGGAAATACAAATCAAAACCACAATGAGATACTACCTCACACCAGTCAGAATGGCTAAAATTAACAAGACAGGAAACAACAAATGTTGGCAAGGATGTGGAGAAAGAGGAACTCTCTTACACTGTTGGTGGGAATGCGAACTGGTGCAGCCGCTCTGGAAGACAGTGTGGAGGTTCCTCAAAAAGTTGAAAATAGAGCTACTGTACAACCCACTGCACTACTGGTTATTTACCCTAAAGATACAAATGTAGTGATCTGAAGGGGCATCTGCACCCCAATGTTTATAACAGCAATGTCCATATTAGCCAAGTTATGGAAAGAGCCCAGATGTCCATCAACAGATGAATGAATAAAGAAATAAAGAAGTGGTATATATGTACAATGGAACACTATTCAGCCATCCAAAAAAAAAGAAAGAAAGAAATCTTGCCATTTGCAATGATGTGGAAGGAACTACAGGATGTTATGCTATGTGAAATAATTCAGAGAAAGACAATTATCATATGATCTCACTCATATGTGGAATTTAAGAAACAAAACAGGATCATGGGGAAAAGAAAAAAATAAAACGTGACGAAATCAGAAAGGTAGACAAACTGTAAGAGACTCAATTATAGGAAACAAACTGAGGATGGCTGGAGGGGAGGTGGGTAGGGGATAGGGATAAGTAGGTGATGAACATTAAGGAGGGCATATGATGTACTGAGCACTGGGAATTAAATAAGACTGATGAATCACTGACCTCTACTGACCTCTACTTCTGAAACCAATATACATTATATGATAATTAATTGAATTTAAATAAAATTTAAAGTTCCTTAATACAAAAATATTAAAAATTTTTAAAAAAGAAAATCCATTTATAACACCTAACCTACCAAACATCATAGCTTAGCCTAGCCTACCTTAATTGTGCTCAGAACACTTATATTAGCCTATGGTTGGGCAAAATCTTCTAATACAAAGCCGATTTTATAATATAGTGTTAAGTATCTCATGTAATTTATTGAATACTATACTGAAAGTAAAAAACACAATGGTTGCATGGACACAGAATGGTTTTGAGTGTATTGGTTTCCTCCTGTGATTACATGGCTGACTGGGATCTGTGGCTTACTACCCCTGCCCAGCATATTGCTAGCCTGGAAAAAAATGAAAATTCAAAGTGCAGTTTCTACTGAATATGTACCACTTTTGCACCATCATAAAGTCAAAAAATCATAAGTAAAGCTATTATAAGTTGAATATATGTATATATTCATGATGTCACAGTTCTTTGGTGGATACACAATTTGCAAATATTTCTTTCCAGTCTGTCTTTTTTTCTTCTTATAGTGTCTTTCAAAGAGCAAAACTTTTAAATTTCGATGAAGTCCAATTTACCAACTTTTTCTTTTGTGGATTGTGCCATTATATCATATCATACCTAATGAATATTTGTCTAATCCAAGGCCTTAATATTTTATCTTATATTTTCTCTAGAACTCTTATAGTCCAGGTTTTACACTGAGATACTCATTTTGAGTTAATCTTTGCATGTGGTTAAGATATAAATGGTTAAGTTCTGAAAGTTAATATGTAAACATGAAATCGCATTGGGTAGTGACATTGTTTTAAATATTTTTTAGAACATTGTCATGCTAACTTTTCAATAAATATACCACTACAAAATGAAAGTACTATGGGAAAAAGATGTGTTCTTCAGGGGGGCCCTAAACCTAATTCACTGAAATGCTAAATTGACAAATACACTAGGGACACTGGCTGCCACTGTGAGAGAGTGAGACAGATAACCTGACAGATGCATGTGGAAACAGTGACAACTTACTGCTGGACGATGGTTCTTCATGGGTTTCTCACATTTCTATGTTGTGAGCAGAGACATAAATAACATTTGTTCTGGACTATCTCTTTCAGGATGTCTGTTACTGAGAAGTCTTGGAAAACAGAGTATTTCTCTTCAGAGAAGAGAGTACGTTTGTTTGCTCTCTAGTAAATAAAGATGGTTCCCTCCTGAACAGAATTTTGGACAGGTTTACTTGTATCAAGTTATAAAAGACGGCACTTTCCTAAATTGTGATACAAACCCGATGAGTGTGCAGCTCTATGTGGGCTCTATGTGGGCCACTCTGCACCATCCCCATGGGACTTGGGGGCTCAGGGAGCTGACGCGAACTTGAAGTTCATAGTTTGCTGTTGTGTGAATAACACAGTCCTCTGTGTCTGACCCAGGAGCCTCATCTCTTCTGCTAGGCCACCTCGTTAATCTGCAAGTAGGGTAAAACCTCAGACTCTTGACAGTTCTCAACATTTACCTCTATTCTTTAGGCCTCAAAACAGCCCCCAGAGTGCATATGTGAGCCAGTCTGCTCAGTCAGGCAGTGAACACTGTCAGTGGTGCTAATGCTTACAATGTACTCTTCTAAGGCCACGGAATGCCTTAATCCTACCCAGGAATGTGCTTAATCCTACCTAGGAAACTTCTATAACACTCTACATAATAAATTGAGATCGGCTCAGTGAAAAGCATTGCCTACAACACTACAGGAAAGAGAAAAATCAAACATCCTTGTTGTGTGATATATCACTTGTATGTGAAATCCAAAAAAGCCAAACTCATAAAAACAGAAGGAATGGTTATTACCAAGAGCTAGGGAGGTATGGGCACTGGGGAGATGTTGCTTAAAGGCACAAACTTGCAATTAGTAGATAAATAAGTCCTGGAGAGCTAAGGCACAGAGTAGAGATTATAGTCAGCAATACTGTATTCTAAACTTCAAAGTTGCTAAGAAACTAAATCTTAATTGCTCTTACCCATAGAAAAAGAAATAATTATGTGATGTGACTGACAGGTGTTAGATAAAGCTAAGGTGCTGATCATATTACAATATATAAATGTACTAGATCAACACATGGACACCTTATAAACAACGTTCTGTGTCTAAATAAAATGCCCTTCAGAAGTAGGCTTACAGTTTTATATAGTTTAAGAGCCTACTTTCTTCCACTTTGAATAGATATTAATAATTTAGGGCATGAGGATATACCTAGTTGTGTTTTTTTTTCTTTTGTGATATATCTAGTTTTAAAGCTGGGAACTAATTCTCAATATCGATCATCCAGCAAGACCGAAGTCATTTTAACATAAATACAGAAATAATAACTAATAGAATCAGGTGAGGAATCCTTTCTGTACTTACTTTGGCCAATTCATTATCAGGTTCAACATTCAGTACTTTATTCAAATCTTCGAGAGCCTCCTGAAGCTTGTTTTGATGTTTATAGGTAGTGGCACGGCGAAGAAGAGCTGAAAATTCACCTCCAAAGGTTAATTTTTTAACATTTGGTTATCATGGTTAGAACTTATTTTTCAAGGGGAAGAATACAAATAGAATCATTTCGCCTGCAATCGTGCAAAGCTTACACCCATTTTCATATTGTTGTGCGTACATGTCCAGAAGATGGTGGTGGGATAAACAGAAGAGGCTGCCTTAGGCACCAGGCCCGGCGCAGCCCCAGGCCCTGCCCGCTCCAAGTGCTTGCCGACTCCAGACCTGCCGATGCCAGGCTGCACTGCAGTTCCGGGAAGCTTTTCATGGAATGTGAACACTTTCCTCCTAATAATCATCGTTAGCAGTACTTTGCCACTTGATAAAAATTGAGAAAATCCTTTCCTCAAATTTAGTATATTGCTGATCAGCAGATAGCTCAGAATACAAGCCGTTAATGAAGCCTTTATAGCAATCTCTAAAATGATTAGACGAAGGTATTTCACACAGGGAATGGACAGAACCCTGATGAGGAGGAGGTCAGCTCAGTTCGGAAACTGAGTACTTTGGTCATTTGCATCAGATCTGTATACTTCAAATAATTCGGCAGTTCTTTAATACTGATAATGAATGTCTTTAGAGTCCCATAATTTTCCATGTATAATGAGAGACCTTTGTATGGTAAGTCATTATTTTAAAAAGAATGAGGCTTGGAAATTGTGAAAAATGAGAAATTTATATCCGATATATTTTAATATGCTATTTTAAAACATACATTTGGCCAATTTGATTTTAGTGTTAGAGTGAGCCATGAAAATCTACAGGATAAATCATTTTGTCATAAACTTAATCAAAATCATTGCATTATACTTTAAATACATGGTTAGCTATTACCATTATTACTCAGAAGGGAACACCATAAAGAACATGATATGGCAGTTATAATTTTTTTAACTTTTTAGTTTTGAAATAATTTTAGATATATGAGAAAGTTGCAAAGATAATAGTTTTCATATATCTCCTTCCAGATTTCCCTGATGCTAACATCTTACATAAAAATGGAATATTTGCCAAAACTAAGAAATTAACATTGGCCTAATACTATAAACTACAGGCTTTACTTGGATTTCATCAATTTTCCCATAATGCCTTTTCCTGTTGCAGGATGAATCAAAATACCACACTGCACTTAGAACACTTATATTTTGAGTAAAACATAAAGTTTTGGAAAGGAAGTTATTCACTTAAGTAAAAAATAAGACTTCTTAATGTTTTATAGCCCTACTCATACTAGATTTGGCTCTACCCATTTTTTTTAAAAGATTTTATTTATTTACTCATGAGAGAGACAGAGAGAGGAAGAGACACAGGCAGAGGGAGAAGCCCGCTCCCTAAGGGCAGCCTGATGCAAAACACGATCCCCAGGGATCACGACCTGAGCCAAAAGCAGACACTCAACCACCAAGCCAGCAAGGTGCCCCTATCCAGTTCGTTTCTTAAATAGTGAAGATTCTAGTGCTTTTGAAATTACTCAAACAAGGGAAAATGGAAACGTAAAGTCACTCTGGTAGCAGAAGATGAACCTTATGGTTGAATGTGGGTTCTAGAGTCTGCTGCCCAGCGTTGAGTCCTGTCTCTGCCATTTGCTAGCTGTGTGACCATAGGTGAATTGCTTTATTTTTCCATGCCTCAGTTTCCACTTTCTGTAATGAGTGTACTAACAATAGCACCTGCACCTCTATCAGCTATTGTGAAATCAGTGAAGTTAATACACGTCAAGTAACTGGCCCAGGGCCTGGCACAGTGTTGGTATGGGCCCATCAGAAGATCACAAAACTTTTTGCCACCTCCTAAAACTGGGAGCCTTCCCATTCTCTGTGATAGAGACAAAATAAAGGCACAAGAGATTTTTGCCGGTGAAAGAAGGGCAATCCGTGGCAATGACAGTAAGGGCTGATGCTCTAGGGTTTCCCCTCAGCATACCCACAGCTTCTGCACACACATTTTCACAGGCACACAAGGGTACATTCCAAGTAGAAAAAATGAAGTGTTTATATCCATGACATTTAAAAAAACAGAGTTTAATATAAATTATGCTGCTGCCTTGTGGAGTGATTCTTTCTCAATAACAGAAATGGAGAGTGGAGTCTAATGTGTATAGTCAGACTCAGACAACAGCAAGGCTGTACAGCCACTGAGACAGGAAATCCAAACACAGAGTAGGTTTTGGTAAAAAACTATAGTTAGTTCTAGGCACATATCTATGAACATGTAGGCAGAAACGCCCACAAAGCCACTGGCAGAAGGTTCTAGAGCTTTGGCATGGGCTTATTATATTAACAAATGTCAGAAATTCTATATTAAATTATACTCAGATTTTTTTTTGATAAAAAGGTAGCTCAATAAAAAGTAACAAAAAGATAAATACTATATAATTCCACTTAGAGGAGATTCCTAGAATAGTAAAATCATATAGACAGAAGGTAGAGTAGTGGTTGCCAGAGGCTGAGGGGAGGGGAAAGAAGAGAGTTACCGTTTAGGGACAAAGAGTTTCAGTTATGTAGGACAAAAAACGTTCTGGAAATGGAGGATAGTGATGACCACACAACAATATGAATATATTAATACTACTGAATTGTACACTGAAAAATGATGAAGATGGTTTTATGTTATGTGTATTTTACCACAATAAAAAATTAAAAATAAAAAAAACACTATAGTACAAATGCAAGCTTGAGATATTTCTTTTAAAAGATACATATTTTATTCAATGTCCTGGGCTCATTAACCACTTCAATGCAAATAACCAGGAATTTCAATCCCAAGTTATGGGGCACCTGGGTGGCTCAGTGGTTGAGTGTCTGCCTTCAGCTCAGGTCATGATGTGGGGGTCCTGGGATCAAATCCCGTATCAGGCTCCCCATAGGGAGCCTGCTTCTCCCTCTGCCTATGTGTCTGCCCCTCTCTCTATGTCTCTCATGAATAAATAAATAAAATCTTAAAAAATAAATAAATTCCAAGTTGAAGTTAAAAAATAATTTTGGGACAGTGATAATAGAAATTAGAGCATATTTGAAATATTCTTAGTATAATTGCAGTGAATGTCTACAAATGGTCTAACAAAGTCTGATGTAAATTCAAAGCATTCTGTGAATATTTTTTACCTTTTATGTTTCCAGGTTCTAATTCCAAGACCTTTTCACAATCCCAAAAAGCACTGTTCCAGTTCTGTAGTTTGAGTTCTGCTTGAGCCCGATTGTTGTAGGCCACCACGGTGGGAAGCACTGATATACTCCTACAAAAGAGACATTTACTGGTTACACGTAGACCAGAGGAAAACGTAAGAAGATAGAGAAACTCAGCTAAAGTTATAAACAAAATAAGTATAGCCTGCGTTATGGGCAGAATTGTGTCCCCACCCCGTATTCACATGCTGAGGTCCTCACCTCCAGCAGCTCAGAATATAACTATATTTGGAGATAGTCTTTAAAGAAATGATTAGGTTAAAATGAGGTCATGAGGCTGTACCCTCATCCAATATGACTGGTGTCCTTATAGGAAGAGGACATTAGGGCACAGACACATGCTGAGGAAAGACCACTTGCAGTCACAGAAGATGGCCACCTACAAGCCAAGAAGAGGGGCCTCAGAAGATGCCAGCCCTGTGGACACCTTGATCTCAGATTTGCAAACTCCACAATGGTGAGAAAATAAATTTCTGTTGTGTAAGCCCCTCAGCCTGTGTCACTTTGTTATGGCAGCTCCAGCAAACTAATATAGCCTGCATTGTCAAGAATAAAAAAATGCAGTTCTACAGACATACTGAGTCAGTATTTAGGCAGATGCTGAAATATCCAGTTAAGCAGTTTGAAGTTGACTCTGGCTTTAGAAGTGACACAGTAACCTACATATCCACAGACCTCCTAAAAAAAAACAACAGTGTAGTTAACATCAAATATCAAATACATTTTTTTGACTCCTTGGGGACAATTTCCTAGTACCAAAAAAAAAAAAAAAATGAAGCAATCAACCACACCTAATATCCTTTATTAAGTTGTTATGGTGAGTTTACTTTATAATCTAAAAACAAGAGTTTTTAAAAAATAAAATAAAAACAAGAGTTTAGTTTGTAATCTAAAAGTAGATTTAACTCTAAGGAAATGATCATCATTTTTTCTTTCTTGGTGCAAAAAGGTGGTTTCATTAAAGCACAGGGACAGGACCTGTGAGCAGAATGAGCTCAATAATGATCATAATCAGAAAAAGCCAATTGAAGGAAACAGAACAGTAACAGTAACTGAGGAATACAGACTTTAAGAGAGCAAATTTTACTACATTAGGGATATGAAAGCAAAATAGCTGAAAGAAGGACTTAAAACCTACCCAGTTTTTGCTTAATAAGTTGATTTGGAGTGCTGTGAAATAATATATTCCTAGGTGTAGGGAAGACAAGGGTATTGGTGCACTGAATTTTCTGAAGAATAGAAGATAAAAGGGAAAAGATACAAAAAGTGGCAATTTCCTAAGATCACTAAAGATGAATATAAAGAAATCACATGGTTGGGTAGAGACCAAACATAGACAATACATGTAAGAATAACTAATATAAGAACCTGACAACTGAGCACCTCTCACACAAACACCAGCTCATTTAATCCTCACTATGATCCTGGAGGGAGCATTACTGCTCTTCCCATCTTATAGATGAGAAAAACCAGATGTAACAGAAAGGCTAAGTAACATGCCAGAAGCCACCAGTTAGTAAATGAGTCAGGACTCAAACCCAGTCTGTTTAATTTAATCCTCAAGGCAGCTCTGAAGTAGGCACTCTAACAATCTCATCACATGGAGGAAACTGAGGCAAGAGAGGTGAAGAATCTGCCCAATGTCAGAAAGTGGCAGTCTGAGTTCCCTTAACCATTATGCTATGCTGCTTTAATTTTTCCAGCTCTGTGATTTCTTAAAAGAAGAAAAAAGTTTTTTTTCCCTGTAACATACAAAGAGATTCTCCACTGGTGGAAATCCCTAAGAAGATAGAGAACAACATCACAGCTGACTTCTACCTGCCTGAAAGGGGAAGACTATACTGAACGAGAGATAGATCAAGGGCCTCTTTACCTTGGATGTTCACTTAAACAGTGGAGACAAACTTCTCTAGAGACACAACACTGAAAAAAAAAAAAAAAAAACTTCCATCCAAAGATGGAAAAGGATTGTAGAGAATTATTTATTTCTAAGATGGAGTAAGGGATTCTTTTTTTTTTTTTTTTTTTTATTTATGATAGTCACACACACACACACAGAGAGAGAGAGAGAGGGAGAGACACAAGCAGAGGGAGAAGCAGGCTCCATGCACCAGGAGCCCGACGTGGGATTCGATCCCGGGTCTCCAGGATCGGGCCCTGGGCCAAAGGCAGGCGCTAAACCGCTGCACCAACCAGGGATCCCGGAGTAAGGGATTCTATAAGCACAATTAGTTTATGATGCTATTTTAGGAAGTTAGTCTACTTTTGATCAACTACAAGAGCTTCAAAAGTTCATACAAGTATTTATTGAACATCTCCTATGAACCAGGTACTTTGTTGGGCATTGGGGATACGATGGTATAAAAAACTGACAAGGGCACTCTGCTCTGACAGAGCTGACAGTCTAGTTACTATCAAAACACACAAACTTAAATTGTACTCCAACAAGTACCATAAAGGAGAGGCAAGACTGCTATAAGATCCTATAAAGTGGGGAGTCAGGGATGGGGAGGAGTGGAGTAGGGTGCAGATTTAACCCTGTATGGGAGGTAAAGGAAAACTTCCCTAAAGAGGTGATGCATGGGATGAAATTTGAAGGTAAGTCTGAATTAACTAGATAATGAGAAGAGGAAAGAATATTCTACACCGAGGACCCAGCATATACAAAGGCCCTGCGGTAGGAAGTAGCATCATAAATACTAGGATTAGATCCAGGCAGTCTGACTACAGAACCTGAATTCTTAACCTCTAAGCTATGTGGACTTCCTGTCAAGTTCCATTCAGATGGCTTCATTTTCTCTCTAAAATAGGAAAGTTAGGATCTCTGTCAAACTAGGGGTGAAGAGCTTAAGGGGCTGAGAAAAGTATTGAAAAACAAGGGAAACAAGTGAATTTATGATAAATCTTAAGTACAGTATCTTGAGTGATTCCAACATAAGCTTTTTAGCTTATCAATATCATTTCAACAATTAATTGTAAACATTATCCTTGTTTTTTTAAAAAGATTTTATTTATTTATTCATGAGAGAGACAGAGAGAGGCAGAGACATAGGCAGAAGGAGAAGCAAGCTTTTCACAGGGAGCCTGATGTGGGACTTGATCTCAGGACCTCGGGATCACAACCTAAGCCAAAAGACACTCAACCACTGAGCCACTCAGGCATCCCTATCATTTTTTTTTTAATTTTTAATTTATTTATGATAGGCACACAGCGAGAGAGAGAGGCAGAGACACAGGCAGAGGGAGAAGCAGGCTCCATGCACCGGGACCCCGACGTGGGATTCGATCCTGGGTCTCCAGGATCGCGCCCTGGGCCAAAGGCAGGCACCAAACTGCTGCACCACCCAGGGATCCCCAATTTTTTTTTTTTTAATGGAAGTTTAAACTACAACAAGGAGCACCTGGCTGGCACAGTTGGTAGAACATGCAACCTTTTTTTTTTTTTAAGATTTTATTTATTTGAGAGAGAACATAAGCAGTGGAGAGGGACAGAGGGAGAAGCAGACTCCCCACTGAAAGGAGAGCCCAATGTGGGACTCCAAGCCATGACCCTGGGATCATGACCTGGCTGAAGGTAGGCACTTAACAACTGAACCACCCAGGCACACCTGAGCATCTAAATCTTGATCTCAGGGTCATGAGTTCAGGTTCCGTGTTGGGCATGGATGGAGCCTAGTTAAAAAAAAGAAAAAAAAAAGGCAACATAAACCACAACAAAAATCTGCTTACCTAGTATAATACATCACAGCCTCTTCATAGTCTCCTGAGTTGAAAGCTTCATTTCCTTTTTCCTTTTCACGAGTAGCAAGGCAAGTCTTTTCCTTCTCAGTTAGACCTAGAAATAAGTGTTATCTACTGTAAATAAAAATATAATTGAATACAATTTTTAATGCTTATTTTAACAGAAGCAGAACATTGTGAAGTAAATAAAAGAAAGTAAAGGATCGCCTATGTCTAGGAAATGTTTCTTTAAACGATTCACAATTTTTCAGGATTTAGATTTAGTATTGATTTTCTTTCACTTTAAAGGTGCTATAACACCAATGGACTTCAAGTAAAAACAAACTACTATATTTTCTGTTTTCAGAAAAAAACAAAAAAATTGAGGGATTGGAGAAAAAAGAGGATTTGAAAAAAGAATGGAAAACAAATTATAGAAAAAATAGGTTTATATTTTTGAGTCTTACTAAATTTAAGTAGTATAACTATGACTCATATAAAATTAGGTAGTTAAGGGATGAAACTGAATTTGTTAGAGGTGGTCAAGTCTAGGAGAAAATCCATAAATTTTTCATGGAAATCTGTAGCACTTAAAGAGAAGGTCTTCTAGTTCGATAGCTTTTATTATAATTTTGAAAATGCAAAGATGACAAAATATCCTTATTTTTCCCCAATTACCTGCTGTGCCTATTCTTGTCTCAATTTTAGACAAATATGACTTGTTGTTTACTACAGTTTTTTCTTTGTAATCTTCATCAATTTTTGAACATTCCTTTTCCACGTCAAATCTTAAATGAAAGGAAAAAAACTGAAAAAAATGTATAATTCAGGCAAGAAAATAAAATTTATTATTGATATTCTTATACTTGTACCACTGTGCCTTTAGAGACAATTCCAAAAACATATAATAGGTTTATATTACAAGTCATCTGTATTTGCTCTTGGAGACCAGGCAATTCAAGTGAGGACTTACATATTAATCAGACCTAAACTGTTCAGAATTGTGTAATTAAAATTGTGACTAATTTATCTCAATTTAAAGCTTTTGTCCTTTTTTTATTTTTGACGGGTATAGGAATTACCTGAATTATTTTTGGTTTCTTTTATAAAAAAAGGATGCTGTAGATATTTTTACTTAATGAAAAAATAAGATCAAAAGTGCTTAGACCATACTCTTAGTACTCTACTAAAGTCACTTGGTAGTTCTTGATATGTTCAGATTTATAATAATTAAGAAGTTATTATATTTTATGGTATTTTATGGAGAATTTTTCAGTGACAAATTTTGTATTATGAAATATAAAACATACTTATCCCATTCTGCATAATCCCTCGGAATTTTCTTTTTAGTTGGTCTACTATTAGAATATTTTTCCTGAAAGAATAAAATTGTATTTCATGAGACATATTTAATATAAGATTAGCAGGTTTTATGATAAATGTAACGTGAAGTATTGGATTAAGATATACTAATTGAATAGATAAGAAAAATAGGTATTCTTGAAGTTATAATTCAAGTATTGTAACTATTAATGTACAGCATGTTATAAAAGGATCTTATTTTATTTTATTTTTTTAAGATTTTATTTATTTATTCATGAGAGACACAGGGAGAGGGAGAAGCAGGCCCCACGCAAGGAGCCCGATGTGGGACTCGATGCGGGGACTTGATCCCAGACTCCAGGATCATGCCCTGAGCTAAAGGCAGACGCTCAACTGCTGAGCCACCCATGCCGTCTCAAAAAGGATTTTAAATTGGTAGTTAATTTTGGGAGCAATCTATAGGAATTTAAGTACATATCTAAGATTTTAAAACTTGCATACATGAAATGTGATTTTTAGCTATTATAATAATGACAGACAGATACCCAACTTGGACTAATCCTATTAAAATAAACTATTGGCTTAGGTAACCACAGTGATGAAAGGGCAGGGGTAATGCTAGATAAAGGATACATATACTCTTTCCCTCTTGCTCTCCTCCCAACCCCCCAACTCCCATCCCTAGTCTCTGCTTCTTTCTGTCCACTGATTTCATTTTCCCCAGCTGGCTACTTGCTTTTTGTGTAGAAGACACAGTGGCCACAAGCAGTGTGGGATTATAACCTAACAGGCCTCCCAATCAGAAAGGAGAGGGTCTCTTCTCTCCACTTTTAGTTAAGAGAAATCCCAGGGAAGGACTCAGCATTTGCTAGCTTGGGTCATGAGCCCATTCCCCACCAAGCACTAGCTTGGGGCTATTCCTTGGCCCAACCTGGGTGGTACCCCACTACAAGCACTAGAAGGAATGGGAGGAAAGCAAACAATAGCCGCTTTGCTCGCCAACAGTTTCCTACATGGTTTCTTAAAATTTTGTCACAATCTGAAACCAGTTTGAATGGGTCATTTACCCATGTACAATTTTGTAACATTGGACATCAGTCACTTGAGGCTACACAGATCTTGCAAATATTCCTACATTTCATTAAACACTTTAAAAATCCTATCTGTTAATTATCTTTATTGAGCTCATCAGAAAAGTCTTTAAGTATCCCCTTAAGGGAATTTTCTTTTTTTTGTCACAAGCAGGTATTTAAGAGCCATGTAAGAATATGAAATACTCTCAACTGCTCAGATTTTATCACTTGCAAAGTTGTTTTCCTTAAAGTGACAGACCCACTTCATTCATTTTCAATGTCAAAAACTCAAGCCTAAATAACAATAACAATAATTTGTCTGTCAATCACTCTTTCAAGTAAAACGTGTTCCAGGACAGAGTAGTGATGTAAGCTGGCAATTCAATCATATTAGTCTCGAAATAACCACAAGTCCTTTTTGAATACTACTTTTTTTGTCACAGAATATTAAAAAGATGTGATCTCAAGATTTAAGACTTATAATAAATAAATGTTATTGTTTCATCTAAGACATTTTTAAGTCAAACTGGATTTTTTTTTTTTTTTTTTTTTACTGTAAATGGGTAACTGTGGCAGAAACAGTGTGTACTAGCATAGTTTGGTGCCACTTATTCATTGCCTTGATTCATGCTACAGCACAGGCAGCTTTATTTTCAATACAAATGTCAACACAGTGAAAAAGACAAAGCAGTAGCATTATTTTTAAAAATAGCAATGACTCTCTGGACCCTCTGGAGGGATCTCTAGGAGAACCAGGGTCCATGGATAATACTTTGAGAATCACTGTACTACTTACTAGTCTATCTACCTCACAGAACTGTACCGTCCTGTTATATTTTCAGGGCACAGAGTTAGAAAAAAAATGGGTGCTCAATAAATACAAATTTATTTATTACAGATAGTGGCATCCTTACCATATTACGATGTAGTTGAGTTACATAAGTAGTTCTTAATAGGGAGTAAAAAGATACAGGAAGGTAAATTATTAGAGAGTAGTGTGATGAAGAGCTATGGATGTTTTTTTAAATAAAATTGAGCATTCAAGGAAGAAATGAGAATAAGAAGAATTAATTAACCCAGAATGAAGAGACAGGAGTAGCCAATCTTTCAGAAATGATAGGAATAAAAGAAAAGTGTATGGCAGAGGGAATGGAACGTGTGATCCGAGTGAAAGCCTAGAGACTCCGGATGCCCAGAAGACAATGGCTAGATTTTGTAGTATCTGGGTCAGGGGTATGCCCAGAGGCTCAGTTTTAACTTTGAAGTATAAATGGATCTGGAACTCCAATAGGCCCTTCTCTATGGAACCCATGAGTTAAAAAGATGTCTACATGACAAAATAGGGATCAACCACAGAGAAATCATTCTAAGGAGCTGTAAGAATAAGAAAAAAAATACAGTAAACAAGAGCAATAACATCTATAACTGCTTGAAAGTTTCTATTTAATACTTTAAATCCAGAGTTAATCATGTAATAAACTATTTTCTCTGTCTCCACTCCACAGATAAAGTTGTTCCCTGAAATTCTCCCACACTGAATTGGATCTTCTGTGCTCATCAAAACTGGTCAGAGTAGGGGCAACCCCGGTGGCGGAGCGGTTTAGCGCCGCCTACAGCCCAGGGCGTGATGCTGGAGACCTGGGATTGAGTCCTGTGTCGGGCTCCTTGCATGGAGCCTGCTTCTCTCTCTGCCTGTTTCTCTCTCTCTCTCTGAATGAAAAAAATAAACCTTAAAAAAAAAAAAAAAACTGGTCAGAGTAAAGCAGACAGTACAACAAAAGAAAAAATGAGAAAAGGCAGTAAGCCCAAGAAGCAAACCTTCAAAGGGATATGCTATTTCATTTTGATCGCCAAGTGATGAAACAGCCTTCACAAGAAGGCATGACATGTGGCCGGCTGAAAGATAATCCCCAACTCTCAGAGGCCATCACACTGCGGTTATTCTGATTAAATGCTGGCTCCCTTAATAAACAACAACCACCTTCTCCCCCCATCACCCACACCTCAAACCAGATCGGCCTACCTTACTAACATGAAGACGGCTGTTTGAACCACGAACTGGAGGCAAATTATCTTCCATTGCTGGAAATGTTTCAGTCTCATGGAAGTATACTTCATCTTCTTTTTTAATTTCTGATACCCAACTCTGAGAGGTGGGAGAAGAAAAGAAGATACACATACAGTTTGAAGTAATTAACCAGGTGTTAGAAAGGATTATATATCATCATAGTTTCTGCCGGGTCCATTTTTTGGGTGACTATTTGGTCATGCCATTCTATCTATAATGCCCTTCTACTATTCTTTTAAAACATGGTAAAATACAAAAAACTTATCATCTCAACCACTTTCGAGTGTACAGTCCGGTATTGTTATGCACATTCACATGGTGTTGCTATTCCTACTTTTCATATCTAACAAGCTTACTGACATCCATCCCTTCCATCAAGCTTTCCCTGAACTACCTAACTGGGCTAATGCTCCTTCCCCTGTTTTAATGCAGAGATTTAAAGTAATCCAGTTACTGCTCATCTCTCACACCTTCTGTAAGTTCCTTGAGGGCAGAACCTGTCTTAAGTCTCATCTTTGTGATTCAGGAAACTAGCATGGCATCTGGCACATAATAGGTTCCTAATAATGTTTATTAAACTGAATTGTCACAGGTTCTAGGAAGAATTGAGTTAGATTATAGAATGAAAAATAGAATACAATTCTATTATTAATATTATTCAGCAGCTATATAGGGAGGATCTAGTATTTGTCAGACGCTATATTAAATTAGGCACCATGATACAGCAATAAACTATATCGTCTGTCCTAACCGTGTAGGAGGCAGGAAAATAAAAAGGAGGCAGAGAGGTGAAACAGGAGAAGAAACAAAAAGACCGTAAAGGGAGAAAGGTAAAAGGGGGAGGCATTACAGAGGAGGTCAAAGAGTCAGAGAGAATAGGGGGAGAGGGAAAAGTGGCAGGGAAAAGCATGAAAGAAAAGGAGATAAGACGAATCAAGAGGTGACTGAAAAAGAACACGCAATTGGAAAAAAAAAATAAGTTTTGCAACTAAAACTAAGCTGTTATTCCCCGGACAATAGAGCCAAAGAACTCTGGATGTAAGCTGCTATTTTATTATTTTTTTAATGCATTCTCTGATTGGTTTGCAGAAGCTTTCTTTTTTCTTTTTTTAAAGATTTTATTTATTTATTCATGAGAACACACAGAGAGGAGAGAGAGAGAGAGACAGAGACACAGGCAGAAGGAGAAGCAGGCTCCATGCAGGGAGCCCGACATGGGACTCGATTCCGGGTCTCCAGGATCACGCCCCAGGCTGTAGGCAGCGCTAAACCGCTGAGCCACCGGGGCTGCCCTAAACTGCTATTTTAATGTGTAGATTAATTACCAGGTTTTTTATTTCAAGCCAATAAAATGACAAAATGAGAAACCTCAAAGTTTAAAAAACGTAGTATTCTGAGTTAGAGAATACATATTCCTTAAAATTGCCTTCCAGTGTATTATTCAACCCATAAAATATGCTGAAGAAAATCAAGTTAAAAAAAAAAAAGTTTCTCTGGAATCTGCTTTAAGAAGTTATTTCCTAAGCAAAATGAAACCACAAAGGAACTCTGAGAAAATGCAGGCAAACATGATTCTGGTGGAGAGGAAGCTTGCTCAAGTATAAAATCAATTAAAGATCATAAGGAATAAAACTAAAAGAAGTGATTACATAAATTTTTTTAATGAATAAACATGAAAAACATCATATACAAATATAAAAGCTTAATGATAAATTGAAGGAAAATTCATTAGAATATGTATGACAGAACTCTTACAAATAAGAAAACATCATCAGAAAAATCAATAAAGTGTTATCTCCTTCTGGCCGATGGAGTAACAGGGACTGGATCTGCCCTCCTGCTTACACTCTAGAATACTGGATAAGATATATGAAGCAGCAGTTTTCAGACCACTGGACAACAGATAGCAGAGAACAATGATCCTTGGAAGAAAGGAGCAAATGAGGGAAGCTGTGCATTTTACCCTAATCTACTCTTAGTTTCCAAGCTATAGCATAGGGAAAGGAAACCCTAACAGCCCTGTGGTCTCAATGAATTCAGTAGAACACAGTTCAGGCTTCAGAGAGGTAAAGATGGCAAAGATCCAGGGGTACAAAATACACAAGATGAGGGAGCTAGACAGAGAGAGAACTCTAAGGATAACCTGATAGCACTGTTTCTGTTAAAGAAATGTAATTCATAGTCAAAATTGTTCTTACAATGAAAACTTGAGACCTAGTAGGCATCAGTGGTGAATTCTGGAAAACATTAAAGGAAGAAATAATACCAATTACACACAAACCTTCCTAGAATATTCAGGAGAGAGAATACTTCCCAACTCATTCTATGAGGCCAGCATTACCCTGTTACCCAAACCAGACAACATTACAAGAAAACTACAGGCTAATATCTCTCATGACAGTAGGCCCAAAAATCCTTCATAAAATTTTAGCAAATTAAGTCCAGCAATATATAAAAAAGACACATCATGGGGATCCCTGGGTGGCTCAGCGGTTTGGTGCCTGCCTTCCGCCCAGGGTGTGATCCTGGAGTCTGGGGATCGAGTCCCACATTGGGCTCCTTGCATGGAGCCTGCTTCTCCCTCTGCCTGTGTCTCTGCCTCTCTCCCTCTGTGTGTGTGTCTCTCATGAATAAATAAAATCTTTAAAAAAATAGTGAATGGCTGAAGGATTTCCCCCTAGTATTAGGAACAAGACAAGGATATCTCCTCTTACCACTTCTATTCAACATTGTACCAGAAGTCCAAGCCTGTGCAATAAGGCAAGTAAGAAATGAAAGGCACCTATACTGGAAAAGAGGAAGTAAATCTTTCATTATTTGTGGGGATGACATGATCCTGCATATAAGAAAACCCAATGAATCTAAAAAAAAGCTACCAGAACTAATTTGTAAATTTAAGAAGACTGCAAGATACAAAGTCAATATAAAAAGATCAGTTAGATAACCATAAACTTGCAATGTACAAATAAAAATTGAAATTAAAATTCCACTGATATGAGGTATCAAGATTAGTCAAACTTATGAAACAGAAAATAGAATGGTGGTTGCCAGGAACTAAGGGAGGGGGAAATGGAGAACTGTTGTTTAATGGGTATAGAGTTTCAGTTCTATAAGACAAAATAGTTCTGGAGATTGGCTGCACAACAATATCAATATAACACTAATGAACTGCACACTTAAAAAATCTGTGAATATGAGACAGCCGGGTGGCTCAGTGGTTGAGCGCCTCCCTTAGGCCCAGGGCGTGATCCTGGAGTCCCAGGATTGAGTCCCACATTGGGCTCCCTGCATGGAGCCTGCTTCTCCTTCTGCCTGTGTCTCTGCCTCACTCTGTGTGTCTCTCATGAATAATAAAATCTTTAACAACAACAAAAAAAATCTCTGAACATAACAATGTAAATATAACACTAATGAACTGTATACTTAAAAATGGCTAAGATGGTCAATTCCGTGATATGTATTTTACCACACCAAAAATAAATACATACATAAAATTTCATACTAGGGTGACTTAGAATGAGCAAAATTGAGATTAAAAAATATTAACTTTTAAAATTGTAGAAAATAAATCTTAGGAATAAATATAACAAAATATGCAAGAACTACACACTGAAAATTATAAGACTCTGGCACAAAAAATTAAAGATTTAAATGAACAGAAAACATGATGCTCAAGATCAGAAATTTCACTATTGTCAATTATTACAAAATTGATCCATAAATTCAACATAATCCCAACCCAAAGACAAGCAAGTTATTTTGTAGCTAGCACCTGGCTAGCAAAGGACCTAGAATAGCCAAAACAACTATGAAAAAGGAGAACCAAGGGGAAGGATTTAGACTATCCGATTTTAAGACTTAATCATAATCAAGAGAATGAGATATTAAAGAGAGGAATTTTTTAAAAGATTTTATTTATTTATTCATGATAGACACAGAGAGAGAAAGGCAGAGACACAGAAAGAGGGAGAAGCAGGCTCCCTGCAGGGAGCCCGATGGAGGACTCGATCCCAGAACCCCAAGGATCATGCCCTGAGCTGAAGGCAGACACTCAACTGCTGAGCCACCCAGGTGTCCCTAAAGAGAGACATTTAGATTAATGAAAGAGAATAGAGTCCAGAGATAGACCCACACATACATGATCAATTAACTTTTGATGGTACCAAGAAGTTCCATGGGGAAAGGGTAATCTTTCATTAAGCTGCGCTTAAGGGAACCCTGGGTGGCGCAGCGGTTTAGCGCCTGCCTTTGGCCCAGGGTGCGATCCTGGAGACCCGGGATTGAGTCCCACGTCGGGCATGGAGCCTGCTTCTCCCTCTGCCTGTGTCTCTGCTTCTTTCTCTCTCTATCATAAATAAATTTTAAATTTTTTTTTAAAAATAAAAAAAAGCAGTGCTTAAAATCTTGGATATCTGTATTACGTGTGTGTATATTTATGATTTCTCCAAAATTAAAACAGATCTCAGACCTAAAATTAAAACTAGAAACTGGGACCCTGGGTGGCTCAGTAGTTGGGCAGCTGCCTTCGCTCAGGTTGTGATCCCAGGATCTGGGATGGAGTCCCGCATCCCGGTTCCCTGCAGGATATATAAACATATTTGCAGAAGATGTATCTGATGAAAGACGTGTATTTTACAACTCAATAAGAACACAAATAATCCAATTTTTTTTAATGGACAAAGTATTTAAAAGCTCTTCACAGAAGACACATGGATGTCAAATAAGCACAGGAAAAACCACTCAATAGGGCTAGTCATTAGAGAAACAAATTAAAACCACAGTGAGATATCACTGCATACCTAACAGAAAAGCTGAAATGGACAAAACTGTCAATACTAACTGCTAACCAGGATTCAGAGCAACAGGAGTTTTTATCCATCACCAGCAGGAATGTCACTTTGGAAAACATTTTGTTCATCAACTGATGAGTGGATAAACAAACTGTGAGATAGCCACACAATACTATGCAGCAATTAAAACAAACTATGGACATGCAACAACATAGATGCATCTCAAAAGCATGATGCTAAGTGAATGAAGACACAAAAAAACACACACTGTATGATTATATTTAGAAAATACAAATTCAAAAAAATAAAAAAGACAAATCCATAATGATAGAAAGCAGTTCAGTGGTTAGCAGGGACCAGGATGCAGGGTCAGTACTGACTGCACGGGGGCACAAGGAAACTTTTCAAAGTAATAGAAATGTTTTATAGCATAGACAGGTGTCAGAACTCAGTGAAATACAGACAATTAAATTTTTATTTAAATGTAAGTTATACCTCAATAGAGCTGATTAAAAGAAATCACTAAAGATATAGGCCATTAACAAAAGGAGAAATTCAACTGATGGACAAAAAAATTTACTGTTGCTAGTAATCAAACAAATACACGAATCTTTCAATTCTTTTTTTTTTTTTTTTAAAGATTTTATTTATTTATTCATGAGAGACACACAGAGAGAGAGAGAGAGAGAGGTAGAGGCACAGGCAGGGGGAGAAGCAGGCTCCATAGGGAGCCCGATGTGGGACTGGATCCCAGGACCCCAGGATCACGCCTTGGGCTGAAGGTGGTGCTAAACCACTGAGCCACCAGGGCTACCCGAATTTTTCAATTCTTTAATTGATTAAAAATGATTATAGGGGCACCTGGGTGGTTCGGCTCTTAGGGTCCTGGGATCCAGACCCACAGCCCAGCATTGGCTCCCTGCTCAGCAGGGCGCTGGCTTCTCCCTCTCACTCTGCCACTTCCCCCTGCTCCTGTGCACTCAGTCTCCCAAATAAATAAAATCTTCACAAAACAAACCAAAAAACCCAAAAGATATTACAAGCCAACATGTTTGTACAGCACTATTTATAGAAGCTGGTGAATTGTTTCTTTGATAGGACAGAATATTAATCACATAAAACACATGGGTGGGTGTACGAACACAACATACACATTCACAATATTCTCCTGGGTTTGAGAAGCAACCAATACTACCTAAGTGATTACCACTAAAAGCCCTTCACTGACAAAAAGAAAGAAACCTAGGATTTTAGAAAAGTGAAGTAGACACATATACAATGTGGCAATGTCACAAAAAACTTTATCACTGTATACCTTTATATCACTGTCAATATGTCTCCATTCTTCTGCTGTAAAACTGGATGCTGTTGCTGGAGGTTTATCTTTCCTCAAAGCTCTACTTTCAGGAGCCAAGCCTTTAAGGCGCTTTTCACAAAATTCCGTAAGTTCCGGATAATATCCTTCCTCACCAGACCTTTAAAAAAATTCAGAACTTTGGAGTTACCACTCTATTTAAGGATCATGTAGATTTGTAAACCAGGGTCCATGGAGCAGAGGGGTTCTGCGGAGAACTCCAGAGCCACCCCTGCACAGGGATGAAGGCTGGGCTGTGTGGGGGCTTCCCACTCACCTTACTCCATTTTTAGCTGTTAATCTGTGGAGTGATGCAGTGAAGGAAAAAAAAAAATGGAAGATATCAGCTTCCAAAACACAGTTTGCAAGTTAAATAAACAACGCTCTCTAATACATAAGGTAATTTTAACTTATAAATGGTAATTCAGTATTAAGAGACAAGTGGAAAGTGAGACTGGATTTCCTTCTCAAGGAGGAGTTTGTAACTCCTTTTTCCCCCTGCCAAAGAGGAAGAAAATGGCAGAGGAACAAGTTCAGAGTAACATGCCTCTAAATTCAAGCACTCAAGGAACAGAATTCATTCCCAGAGAGTGGTATGGAGAACTCTTGTTTTTGAAGGAAAACCAATCTTTTCCCCTTCTAAGTGATGGAAGAAAAATGTTCTCTTGAATGCTGATGAGGCTTATGTTCCTTGCTGGAAGTAGACCTAGCCAGAACCCTCTAAACTAACCACAAGATCAAAACAACTATTTTGGAACCTAAGGGACAGGGGCGGGGGGTGCTATCAACAATCTCAATATGTGAAAATTTCCTGCAACGTTTCTAAGAGTCTCAGCTTTCAGGCAACAATATAATTGGTATACTGAAACATAGAAGAATTTTTATTTTTTATTTTTATCTTTTTTATAAAAGAATTTTTAAATGCTTACCTGAGCACACAAAAAATTTTTTCCAAGTGTTTAACATCTGAACATTTTTCAATATACTTGAAATCCAAATGTTCAACAGGAATTTTAAACATTTTTGTTGTTCCAAAGCCCCAAAATGACGGATAATCTTTGGCAGTCATGGCTGAAATGTAGTATAGGAAAATAGTTATGAAGCAAATATATATAATAATACCATCTAGGTCTTTTTATAACATTTATTTTTCATTTCTATGGGAAAAGAAAGTGTTTTCTCTAAAGAGAAAGTAGACTTAAAATTCTCTCTGCTAACAGTCAACAGTCATGGAGCTAAATTAACTAAATTCCTAAATACATGGATTATCTCAATCCTCACTTAAGATAAAACACAAAGCACGTTTTAGTGCTATGGAGAAGAAAAAATCTTTTCCTCTACTCATTTAGGCTCAGTGCCTGAGACTCCAAAACCGATAAAAGATACATTAGCAGGAGAAAAGGTTTATTTTATACACACAAGGGGCAGGGCAGTGGCAAGGGCAGGGGGGTATTCATAGAAAAATGAAAACCCAAAGAAGTTGTTAGGCCTGGGAGGCTACATATCATTTTAACAAAGGGTGATAAGTTGTGGAGAAATAATTAGACAAAGAGAAAAGGAAGTTGGCTTCTAGGAAAAGGTAAATACATGGGAGAAACTAAAGAAGGATAATGGCTTCCTTAATAAGGTTTGTTTATGCAGACTCATCCTGGTGCTGCCCATCTACTATGAGGTTTGTTCTCCTTTACAAAGAGAAATTAATGCCCCGCTATTAGGCAGAAAGGGGGAGGGTGAGAGTTCTTTCTGTCCTTTGTTAACTGTTTTCAGTTTAAAATAATCTTTATGCCTAAGTGGCTTATTTGAGGATGGCATATTCTGGTCCCCTTAGGTGCTCAAACTGCTTTATAAGATAGCTTTTAATGGTGATTTCAATGACGACTTCTACTTCAGCTGTTTGTTCACGTTCCAACCATGCTTTGTGATTCAACACAAACATAATATTCTTAACCTCACCTTCTTTCCCATTCTCTGCCTCCTTACATTCCCTGCTGCCCACTCCCGTCAATGACCAGCTCCCACATCTGTGTTCTGACAGCATGGTGCCCAAAGCTTTCTCATAGCATATATTCTAATTATGTATTTTTGTCTTCCCTCTTAGATTGTGAGATCTCACTTTATTCATCATCATATATTCAGGACTAACCTAAGTAGTACCTCTACCCTTAAGAAACACTTGAACGAAACTGGGAATAATGGGGCCTTGGATGGTTTCACTTTAACGATACTGCTAATGATGACGATAATTAACACCAACAAATACTTACACAGTTCTTAACATGTGCTGTGCATCATCCTGAGAATTTTACATGTATTACCTCATTTAATCTTTCAACTACTATTATCAGGTAGGTTTTATTTCAAGTAGACAGTAGTAGTAACAGTTACGGCTATGGAGCTAAATTACTGTGTGCCATGGATTATTATCTAACATAATCTTCAAAACCACTTTCATGAAGAGTAGTAATAATTACTCCCATTTTACAGAAATGTTTGTGTTAAGTAACCGGCTCAAGATCATATATTAAGTAGCAACTGAGGATTTGAATCTCAGTAGGCGAATGCAGAACCCACATACCTAGCCTTCATACCCAGGCTTTTCAAATTGTAGGTGGCAACCCCTGAAATCAATTTAGTGAGCTGCAGTTACCATTGTTTAATAAGATATTCAGAACAGCAACAAAAAAGTCTGGCTACTTGACATACATACCGCTAAAGTGGAACACTGATTCGTAAAGATTTTTATTTCATGTCTATACAAATGACAACTGTGTGAATATAAATGCATGTGTTGTAAAATATATTTCCCATTGTGAGTCACTGACAAAGTGTTTTAAAAACTGGTACTGTAAAACATACTGAGCTGTAAATTTTAAAACAAGAAGTAGCAATGGGTCTAATTAACCCAAAGTATTTCCCTGAGCATGGCTGCCCTCCAGGATTGTCATACATCAGAGCTCTGCGGAGAGAGAAGGCTCTGTCAGCTTCTGCTGGCTTTGACTGGAGCACAGAACACACATCACCACCTCTGGGGTGAGATCCTGCTGAGAAATGAGACCGTGATTTTCGCACTATGCCGGCAGAACCTGGGATGATGAATGTATCCCATCACAAGGATAGCCTTAAGAGTAGAAGTTACTGTAAAGTAACATGAAGAACTTTTAAATTATCAATGCTGCCCAGAACAAAATGGTTTGCATTAGGAGAATTTTTCTAAAGAGTCGACAGGTCTTTGATGGGAGAAACTTAAGCATCCAAAAGGATTAAAATCTTAAATTTGTCTTGCAACCCCTGAGATTTTAGAATTTGAATAGTGAAGAAAATTTTAAGTGACAGAGCCATCTCTTATCAAATCAATTTCATTCTGCACACTGTTTTAACAGTTCTCTGAAAATCCTTTTTGAAAACTTCCGTTTTTTTTGGGGGGGGGGGTTCCCCCGCCCCAGGATGCACATCTCAAGACTACTCAAGTTCCAAAAAACAAGTCATACAAAGCTGTATTTGCTCTCGTTAGAACCCTCGCACATCCGCTTGTAATTTCTGTCATTAGTAAAATCCTTAGTTCTAGTTGCATTTAACCTCTTCTCCGCCATCTGACCCACACCCATTTCCCAGATTCCCGAATCAGCTGACAGGTGAGGAAGTAACACGCAACTCTTCCTCCCAGGCACGCTCTTTCCCGCGCCGACGGGGCCGAGCGCCCTCTGCAGGCGGAGGCCGGGAGGAAATGGCTTCCGTAGCCGTAGCAACGGCTTCTGTGTACGGCGCGGCCCGGGAGCCCGGAGCGCTACAGCCAACCCAACGGGCAGGGGCACTTCAGGCGCCTCTGAACCTGTTCTCCACTCCCCGGCTTTGGCCTCCAGGCCTGCCGCCGCCGGCCGACCCCGGCAACCCCGCCGTTGCGACTCTGCCCCAATATCCGCTACCGTCCGCCGCAGGAAACGAAGGCCCGTGTCTTCATCCCGTCACCCGCTCCCTCAGTAGAGTCCGCCTCTCCCACCAGCTCCCCGAGGGAACCGCGACGCCGAGACGCACTCACCTGGCTCCCGGACGCCGCGCCGCGAGGGCCCCGATGGGGGCGGGGCGCCCCGGGCCCAGGCCGAGGGCCGCCCCCCCCGCGCCGCACGCCCCGCCCCGCCCCGCCCCGCCCCGCCCGCAGAGGCCCTCGCGGGGAGGAAGGAGTCCTAGCCCCAGAGCTCCCTTTATCGTTTGCGTTTGTTTTCCATGGAGTAAAAATGCCTTTTGGTTCTGGATTGTTATACTACCCTCCAGATAAATTGATGACCTTCCTACGGAAATATAATTAAATTCCTACAGAATATAAATATATAAATTGCTACAGAGAACTATTCCTACAGAAATATAATTAAACCAGAGGATCTACAACGTAACCCAGACTTAGATCCTTCCCTTTACACAAAAGAGTAAATGAAAGATAAAGATTCTCTCTTCCTCTGTATGCATTCAACATCTTCTGGGCGCTGCTAAGGAGACGCTGTAATGGGCACTGGAACGTAAAGACAAGTAAGACATAATACAATTCAAATGAATAAAATAGTAGAGATAGTTGGATTTAGGAAATGGATTTAGGAAATGAATTTACTTTTATAATTTTAGGTTAGTGTCTGGCACGTAATAGGAATTCAATAATGCATTTCTCTCTCCCCTTGGCACCCAAATTAGATCTACAGTACTGTATCAGGAAAGGATAGTGGCAAAAATTCTGCTGAAAATATGACTATTTTTATTATTTCCATTGCCAGTGCTAGATAATGTTAACTTTGCACATTGATAGACACAGATTCGAACTTCAGAGTAATCCTTAAGTTTGCTTTATTAAATTGTCATGGCAAACAGCATCACATACGCAGTCCAGGTAAAGGCACTTCACACCTCATGGAATGAGCAAGCAAACTTCACTCAGAACTAGGTCTTAGGTTTAAAACACAGACTACTAGGATGCCTGTTAGTTACTGTCTGCCTTCAGCTCAGGTCATGATCCCAGAGTCCTAAGATACAGCCCCACATCAGGCTCCCTGCTCAGTGGAGCGAGACCCTGCTTCTCCCCCTGCTTGTGCTCTCTCTGGCAAATAAAATCTAAAATAAAAAAAAAAAAAATACCGACTACTGTAACTTGACAACATTTTACTTTCAGAATAGGAGGAAATTCTTTAAGTATATGGGGAAATGGTTGCAATTCCACATGGTCTGTAATTTTTTCATTTGCACTTAATACTTTATTCTGGTTATAATTATGTATATACATATACTTTATGCTGACTTAAAAAGGATAAAAAGCAGTATGAAGGGAATAGACCATGTAGGCAAATGAAAATTATCACTATCATCTTCACAGAGGTTAAAACATTGTACCCTAGAAACAAGGATATTTTAGTTTTTCTTTGAATGTGCACATTCCAATATACATTCAAATATACAAAGAAAAATTAGCCTGTAGAAATTAAAATTACACCAGAAATGAAAATCCCAATAGATGGGATTACAAAGTAAAATTAAAGGAATTTTTCAAAGAACAGGAAAAAAGGAAAGACAAGAAAGGTCAATAAACTCTAATATTTTATAAAAGATCTAAAGAAAAGAGAATATTGAGGGTAGGGAGTTATTAAACTGAAGAAGGGTCTCCTTCCTGGCTCAGTCGGTGAGTGTCCCCAACTCTTGGTTTCAGCACAGGTGGTGTCTCAAGGCTTGTGAGATCCTGCCCTGCATAGGGGCTCCATGCTCAGCCAGGAGTCTGCTTGAAGATTCTTTTTGCCCCTTCCCCCGAATGTGTACACGTGTACTCTTTCTCTCTCATATAAATAAATCTTAGAACAAAAAAACAATTCAAGAAAATTTCCCAGAACTGAAGAGCTTGACTTTCCAGACTGAAAATACCCACCAAGTGACCAGAATAGTGGAAAATAGCCGCATACCAAGGCACATACTTTACAATTTCAGTACAGTGGCAAAGAAAATTCTATGTTTCCAGGAAAAAAATGAAAAAGAATTAGGAGTAAGAAGGATTCTGGACTTCTCAACAATAATACTGAGGGGCACCTGGGTGGCTCAGTCAGTTAAACGTTTGCCTTTGGCTCAGGTCATTATCTCATGGTCCCTGCTCACCTGCACACTGGATGGAGTAGTCTGCTTCTCTCTCTCCCTCTGCCCTTCCCCCAACTCATGCACTCAAGTGCTCGCTCTCTCTCTCCCTCAAATAAATAAAATCTTAAAAGAAAATACTGGAAGCTAGAAAACTATACAACAATCCTTCCAAATTCTGGTGTTGGTTAAAAACAACACAAATGGTCATTTCAGGCAAAGAGAAAAGCATGAGAAAGGCACAGGTAAGAAAGAAATAAGGCATGTTACCTGCTTAAGGAACTGCAAACATCTTAGAATCAAGAGTGAGAGGTGGGTTGAAGTGAAGTGGTGACAGAGATAGAAAAGGAGTCAGAGGGATCCCTGGGTGGCGCAGTGGTTTGGCGCCTGCCTTTGGCCCAGGGCGCGATCCTGGAGACCCGGGATCGAGTCCCACGTTGGGCTCCCGGTGCATGGAGCTTCTCCCTCTGCCTGTGTCTCTGCCACTCTCTCTCTCTCTCTCTCTCTGTGACTATCATAAATTTAAAAAAAATTAAATTAAATTAAAAAAAAAAAAAAGGAGTCAGAGACTCCTGGGTGGCTCAGCAGTTGAGCCCTTGGCTCAGGGCAGGATCTCGGAGTCCCGGGATTGAGTCTCGCATTGGGCCTCCTGCATGGAGTCTGCTTCTCCCTCTGCCTGTGTCTCTGTCGCGCTCTCTCTCTCTCATGAATAAATAAATAAATAATCTTTTTAAAAAAAATACAGTAATGGTGATAATAATAAATATCTATTAGGCTAAGAGTCTTTATGGATTCATTTTATTTTCCAACTAACCTGTGAGATAGGCACTATTATTTCATGCCTACCTTACAAATGAGGAAAGTGAACTCTGGTGAAATCACATTGCCTGTTAACAAAGGACACAGGATATTTGAACCCAAAGCCTTTCACCAAAGTCCACACTGTTTACTGAGCTCTTAAGTACTAACCAATTCACCAATAAGTCCTATTAGCTCAACTCCAAAATGCTATCTTACAACCAGCCACTTCTTAGTTCCCCCAACTGCTACCACTCTGGCCTAGCCATCATTGTTATCCTGAACTACTACAGGTGGCCCTTAACCAGCTTCCCCATCCATCACCCATCCCTACATTGTCTATTCTCACTGAACAGCCCAAGTTATCTTGTAAGTCTTAAATCATGTTACTGTTTACTCCCATCATGAGACCATAAACAAGCAGGCCTCTGCCTACCTCAAAGTTTGAGTCACATGGGCTTCATTCTAAAGTGGGAACAAGGCAAACTACTTTCCACCCCTAAGACATTACACTGGCTGTTTCCTCAATTTCAGGAATGCTCCTTCCCCTGTCTTACAATGTTAGGTTCTTTCTCATCCTTCAGCCCTCTGGCTCAAATAACCACTCTTTCTTGATAATTTTCTACACAGAACTTACTCTAGGAGGGGTGGAGATGTCCATGTATTTGTATTATGTGAGGAGGAAACTTGTTTTTACATCTTCTCAGTTTACACTTTCTCACCTTATATAATTCAGTCTTCCTTAAGACTGGCCAACTTTTTAAAAAAGATTTTTATGTAGTCTCTACACCCAATGTGCAGCTTGAACTCACAACACCAAGATCAAGAGTTGCATGCTCTATGGACTGAGTCAGCCAGACCCCTTTAAGATTGGCTTTTTCTTTTTGAAAGAGACAGGCAGACAGAAACAGCAGGAGGTGAAGTGTGTACAGGGAGAGGGAGGAAGGGGAAGAGAGAGACTCGTAATCTCACAACTCTGAGATCATGACCTGAGCCAAAATCAAGGATCTGGCACTTAACCAACTGAGCCACGCAGGAGCCCCAAGACTGGCTATTTCTGATTTCACCTACTTAAGTTTCCACAACTTTAATCTCTGCTCTGAACATATCTTCAGAGTCTCAAAGCACTGTACTGACCATCATAAATTCCTCCACTTTGAAAATGAAGCTGAGATTAAAAGAAATGAGCTGGTCACTGAGCAGCAGGGGCTGAATCTGAACCAATTTCCATGCTTTTCTCATGGATATGCATGTCGTAGTTATTGGCAAGCAGTTTAAGCAGAGGACATGTTATATGTTAACTTTAAGCTCAGATTTGCTGATATTTATAGAGCACTATTTGAAACTGTCTTTAAGATTTATTTTTTAGAGAGTGAGTGTATGGAGGGGAGGAAGGGGGCAGAGGGAGAGAGTGAAAGAGTCCCAAGCGGACTCGAGACTGGGTGCAGAGCCTGACTCGGCCTCAATCCCACCACCCTGAGAGTATGACCTGAGCTGAAACCAAGAGTCAGATGCTTAACCAACTGTGCCACCAAGGCACCCCCAAAGCAATCTTTTAAAGCAATTTATTTCTATTTTACCTTTTTTAAAAAAACTGTCCCAGTGGGCAAGAGGTAAAGTTACTTCCATTTTATAGATGAAAGGGACACAAAGAGGTAACTGTTTGAAATGCTGCTCTTGAGTTCCAGTGGTAATACTATTTCCATTAAACCATGGTCTAGTTAACCAAATAATATTCAATTAAACCAAAGATAAGTAAAAAAACCTATGATAAAATCAAAACAGTTAAAGAGCAACATTATCTGAAGTGTTAGGGTTTGTTTAGGGGACGTCATAGCATATTTATTGGGACTCTCCTGCCTAAAAAAGACAAGGTCAAGGAGGAATATAGCTGAATTACAAAATTATGAAAGGTACGGCTAAAGGAGAACCTGGACTTAGGAAGCACTCTTTAAAAATCTGAGCATGGTAGCATTTTGTATAGCACATAAAAAAAATATAGAATTTGGTATTCAAGGATGCAGTAGAAATTCAGGTGTTTTAAAAAATGGCACAATTTTTTGAATATTCAGAGACACACATAGCTATTAGTGAAGGTAGAATATATCTAATCTTCGAAATGAATGTCAGATGGCATCCCAGAATGATGGAATCCTGGAGCAAATGGGAGTATCTTAGTTTCCATATCCCTAAGATTAATGTGAAAGTTTTAAACATTTATCCACAGGTCAATGTAAACCAGTCCCAATTTTTTTTTAATATCCTGAAAGCAGAATTTTTTACCAGAATTCTGATTACATCCCAGAAACTACACCTGCCTTAATAATCTGCTTCATGTACTTTACTTAGGGCTGATTTTGCTTTACAGATGCAACCATTAAAGTTTCTTTTCCCTCATCCAAAATTTACTTAAGATTTTATTTATTTATTCATGAGAGACACAAAAAGAGAGGCAAAGACATAGGCAGAGGGAGAAGCAGGTTCCATGCAGGGATCCTGATTTGGGACTCAATCCCAGGACTCCGGGATCACGCCCTGAGCCAAAGACAGACGCTCACTTGGTGAGCCACCTGGGCGTCCCACCCTCAGCCAATATTTAAAAACATAGTCAAGCATTGTATACAAATACAGAAGGCCTATATCAAGGAAAAATGAAAAATTTAACTCAAAATAATGCATTCATGCTAAGTACATTAGTATACACAGAACAAAATGATGCTGGAGAGTTTACAGACTTGGTGATGTAAAACAGTAGTTTCCAAGGAACTTACTTAATCAGATCTTCAAAGAGCCCTAGAAAACTTCATTTTTAACAAGGCCCCCACAAGATTCTAAGCCTTGATTAAAAGTGTGGTTTAAGGAAGCACTTTTTCACCCTGTGTCAGATTATATATACAATAAAAGTAAATTATTATCAATTATTGAACAAAAAGCTTTTCTTTATAGAAACTATTGATACCTAAATACAAGATGGATTTTAAAATGAAATCATGTGTATTTGTATTCATAAAGATATATACACTAATCAAAGGCTATACAACATTAACAGCAAATCCAGGTACAAACGAAGATAATCCTCTGAACTCCATGTTTCATCGAGCATCAAAAACCACCACTGTATTAAAATGAAATTAAGGACAAAAAGCATATTTAAAAATTGTACGAAGGATTTAACACTTCCAAGTCACTTTCTCTTTGCAATAGCTATTTAATCTAAAATGCAAAAAAGAATGAACTATTTACTATGGCAGTTGGAAATGAACTTAAAAAAATGTTTTTCAATTTTTACTAGTCCCCTTTCCATGATATGAAAGACCAATGCACCAAAAACCCCTAAAGTAATGTTAGCAAGATAACTTACTGGTTTAAAAAATATTGTAATTGTATATTAATAACCACATAACAATGTACTTTCAGTCTTTTAGCTAATTTGTAAGCCTCACTTTTTCCATTAGGTAGCATTCATTCACAATATTTGTATTTCTCCTTGTATAATTTAGTTTGTCCTTAAACTCAAGAAGGAGTATAAGTAAAATAAGTTAAATACAGATCCTGAAAAATGGACTTATGAGAACTAGTATTTAGATACTTAGTAGATGCCTCTACACAGGATTAATTTTTATTATGAAAATAAAAATAAAAGGATTATGAAAAATCCTAATCATGCCCCCCCTTTTTGGTAAGTAGTTCAAAGCACTGGAGCATTATTCTTCACTTCCACCCCCTTCATATGTAACAAGGTAAAAGGATACATCTTTTAGTCCTTTTCTTGTACATTATTCTATATCCACATTCTCTGCATCTGATTGGATCCCTGGATTTTATTTCGTTTTCTGTGTGACATTCTAAAAAAGAAAGCATGTTTATTCAATGTCTAAAGGGAAAATATGACAGACAAGCAAATTATCCTAACCATATTTTTTTTATTTAATTTTTTTTTCTAACCATATTTTCACCCAAAGCACTAAAATGTACTCAATCCCAAGAGTATGGTGCTATGACCACGTTAAGAAGAAAACCACAGGCTCCAAATGGCCTTACTTAGGTTAAGGTGCCACGTCGGTAGACCAAGACTTAACACATAACCTAACCGCAGTTTCAACCCTGCAGAAATGTAACCTCTGACCAGTTAACATGGTCCTTGTCCGCATTAGAAAATTTACTGTTTTTCCTTTCCTCTTAGAACAGCGACCTTACCTGAAACAATGAATCCTTTGCTAATAATTTTTTTTCCACTCCTCTCTACCTTTAATTTTCTGTAGCCCTTTGGAGCTCCCATCTACTTCCTAGACAGGATGCTGCCTGATTCATGAATCCATTAGTAAAGCCTATCACATCTTTAAAATTTACTCAGTTGAACTTTTATTATTTAACAACCAATATACTAAGGAGCAAAGGAAAAAAGTTGTGGGCAGTGCATTTTTTCTTGGAGAGAAAATGAACTCTTAGTGATAGCATTTTTTTTTTTTTTACAGTCGCTAGTATTCTGCTTTATAACTTTAAAGATTACTCACTGAAGTCAAAGTTAAGCGTAATTATTTCAAAACTCTTCCTACTTTACGTTAGTTCTACTCTTACCTCCGCAGATATATATCATTGGCTGCTGCTTTGGGGGTTGAACGTCCTTCTGGGTGTCCATGGATAGTCCCTGAAATCACAGACTCAAATACTGAATAACTCAAAGGGACTCCTCACAAATCCAACTTTCCCAAAATTCCCATTTTTCCGAGGGAAACCTAAAAAGGTCCCAATTCCTAACCTGTGCTTTTTCAAACCCAATGGGTAGAGCTAAAGGACGAAACAAAAACGCAACGTTTTGTGCACTTAGCCTCAAACTGGACACAGTAACAACATTTCACACATATTGTTTCATTATCACCTTTACGACAATCCTAGAAGTACTACCCTTACTTTACAGATGAAGAAACCCAGCCTTGTAGAAGTCAATCTGCGCAGGATTCTTCAGCTATGACGAGGCAGGGGGCACTGGAATCTGACGGCAAAGCTTGCGTCCCCATTGTAACGCAAGTCCTACATTTCCAAAACTTAGCAGAAGGCCAATTACATCCCTCAACAAAGGGCTATGCGAACCGAAAATAAAGGGAGAAAAACTCTCAAAAGCCAAACAGCTCAACTGAACGAAACGGAACAAAGGATTAACACCACCCACTCGAGCCCCAGCTCCTCCCAATTCTAACCTCATACTGACCCTTTCTAACCTTGAGGGTCTTACCAGTTTAAATCCAAATACCCACCTCCAAATCCTAACCAACCACTTCCCCGACCACGCAGCCCGGAGAAACCTCCTACTCTGAGCTTCGAAGCGGATTCCGGCTCGTCCCCGTGTCGCAGCCAACTTCCGGCGCCGGCAACTGTCGCATGGAGTCCCCGCCCCTTCCGCCCCTCCTTCCGCCTCCGGGCGTGGCCGAGGACCCGGGTGGTGCTCAGGCGGCGAGCCGGGGGCGTTCGTTTTGTTAGGCCGCGTGGAGAAGTGTTCGAGTTTTGTCCCAACTTAGTTCACTTTTCAGAAAAGCAAAGCATTTCAGTAGTTCCTCCGATGGAAGGAAGTCAGATATTCTGGCTAATGAAGTCAGTAGAAAGTAACACTTCTCCGGGAGGGCTGAGGGTTAGAAGAGAAAGCGAAGCGGCCGGTGCTCCCGGAGTCCTAGGCCAACCGTCTCTCTGAGGAACACAGAAGCAGCGACTCCATCGCACTTTTCAGATGGTTTTTGCAGTTGTTTGATACCTGTGCTGGGCCACTGGAGCAGCCACCCCCTATCCTTCACATGACTTCAGTTTTGCTTTGCGAAACTTTGGTCGGCTCCTGTCGTCCCTCTGTCCCATGCTTTTTACTCGTTTTAAAGCAAAGGCCGTATGAAGGCAGCTACATCAATTAATTCCACCTAAAACGGAGGGATATTGGTAGGGGTAACTATGCACTGACCTTCCTGCCGTCGCATGTATTCCTCCCTGGATGAAACAAAACCATCTGCGCAGCGGAGGTGTGTTTTCTGAAACATCAAAATCAGTGAGACTAATAGCTATTGGGGTCACGATATGTACATTTGTTTGCTGCTTTCACAGCAGGCTTTTACTTAGGAGGAAGAAGTAAATGAAGTAATCAAAATTTAGAAAGTCATCAGTTGTTAATAGCGATTATAGTTCAGCAGAGAAACAGGTTTCCTTCTCCCCGGCATCGGCAACGTCTTTGATTTCTTATTAAGCAGAATATATTGTTTGCCAGTCTCCCGTCCAGCCACCTGCGAACTTTGAGCTTCTTTTACTTCCAGAAGGAGTTCCAACTGATCTCACCTCTACAGATGGGGCTGGGAGATTTAACTTGATCTTTGCTTTCCAGTCTTCCTGGCTGTCAGTTATTTAATTTCCAGGGAAACATAATGGATTTTCTAGCTTCTTTCACAGAATGATGTACAGCATAAAAATTTTGACCATTACCTCTCTTACAAAGTACCTCACCTCTCAACCAAAGGGGGTAAATGCAATAGAACAGTCAAAATAGGCTTTCCTACAAGAGTTATTAGATAAAACTATTGTTAACATAAGAGAAAGATGATGGAGTGATCCAGAAAGTAATCATTGCAAAATTTACCAGATTCTAACTCTCCAGTTGTGGTATCAAGATGATTCTGGTACATAATTAGATGTCTATGGGGATCAGATTGGATCAGCACATGTAGAATGTAAATGGGTCTTGGCACCCTATGGAAGGGTAGGGTAATTACAAGTGTTATCAAGGAGATCCAGAATTTCAACAAGAGCCCATGTTGATGCTAGTTCTCAATCCAGCACCCTCTTTCCTATCAGGAGGAACCAACAGTCTTAGGATCACAATGAAGCATAGCCAATGTAAACTATTATCATTGCTAACAGCTTTTTAAAAAGATTTTATTTATTATACTCTGGCTTCTCTTCAGATTGAATAAATCTTTCACCTTTTACTAAAAAAAAAAAAAAGATTTTATTTATTCATAAGAGACACACACAGAGAGGGAGAAACAACCAGAGGGAGAAGCAGGCTGCACGCAGGGAACCGGATGTGGGACTCCAGGATCATGCCCTGGGTGTCCCTGACAGCTAGCTCTCTTGAGAACTTACCCTCTGCCAGATATCACTGCATTTCCCTCTCCTAATGAGGGCAGATGTCTTGTTATCTTGGACACTAGTGCTTTTAACTCCTTAAAATATGGTAATGAAGATGCAAGTTGCTATTTTCCTCTCTGAATCTCTGTTTTTCATTTTCCTTGATCTTATTCTGCATAGTCTGAATGTCATGGTGATTGGAAAAGTCTTTATGTTTTGCTGGATGGTCCCTGTAAGAAGAATTAGATCTTGTGGAAAACAGGTTTTAGAATTTTGAGGTTTAAGTAATGGGGTGACATCCAAACTAGAAAAGGAAGCAAAAAGGCCAAAGACCATGGTAGGTAAAGAATAGGAAAATATAGCTCAGTGACTTATATTTGGGGAATATGAGTAAAGCCAGGACAAGCTACATGTAACTAGGTTCCCTTTCGCCCTTTTAGTTGGGGGGGCGGGCAGTAAAAAATTATTCTTTAAATGATAGGGAGTTATGATACACTTTTTTGTTCTTCTGTCATAATAAAATACCTAAAGAAAAATTAACTAGAGAAAGAGAAAAGAGCAATGTTTAAATGGTATTTGGGATTGTGTGGATTTTAAACCATAGACAAGGGCAGCCCCCGTGGCGCAGTGGTTTAGCGCCGCCTGCAGCCCGGGGTTTGATCCTGGGGACCCTGGATCGAGTCCCATGTTGGGCTCCCTGCATGGAGCCTGCTTCTTCCTCTGCCTCTCTCTCTCTCTCTCTCTCTCTGTGTCTCTATGGATAAATAAATAAAATCTTTAAAAAAAAAAACCATAGGCAAAATTCCCTGCCCTATTTACATTATAGTGAGAGGGAGGATCAGACATTAAACAGGTAATACAACATTTTTAGGAGGTGATAAACTACACAGAGAAAATTCAGCAGAGAGGGAGGATTGCAAATGCTGTAGGGGAAAGGGCAAAATGGCCATAATAGAGATTTGTCTGAAGAGCTAGAGAGGGCATTACTCTACCTGGGTATGTGTGGGTGTCTTCAGAGAGGTGCTATCTTGAAGCATGTGTAATTCACCAATTCCTTACCTTAAGTCTTACAGGTGCCTGAAACTTAACGACCTCATACTAAGTTCATCTTATTTTCTTCCAAACCTGTCTTCTGTGCTTCCTCAATCCCTGCCCCATGCACCTGGTTCTGCTGAGTGTTGAGTCTAGCTTCTTCCCCACTGGCTTCCAGAGTCATGCAGTAGCTTCCTAAGTGGTCTCTTTGCCACCACCCTCAGCTCTTTTTCTTCTGTTCTCCATTCTGCCAGAGTGATCTTTCTAAAATTAAAATGCTCTACGATACCTAGAGGATCAACTTCAGACTCTTAGATGCATCCCAAATTCTTCATGATTCAGCTGCTTCCCCTTCTCAGAAATTTTCTTTGCCCTTTCCTCAAATCTGAGCTTCTAGCCATAACAAACTATTTAAAATCTGCCCAACTGTTTGAGGTTTCCTGCTCGTGCACATTTTGTTTTGAGATTGAAGTCACCTGTTGTCTGACTTTTACATTGCCATTTGTCCCTCGAAATCCACCACCTCAGGGCAGCCCGGGTGGCTCAGCGGTTTAGTGCCACCTTCAGCTCAGGGCGTGATCCTGGAGACCCCAAATCGAGTCTCATGTCAGGCTCCCTGCATGGAGCCTGCTATTCCCTCTGCCTGTGTCTCTGCATCTGTCATGAATTAATAAATAAAATCTTAAAAAAAAAAAAAATCCACCACCTCAAGTCATGGTCTTTATAAAGTTAGTTCCATCCGTCTTCTGTAGGGTTAGTTGATCCTCCTTCCTTTGTACTACTACTGTTCCTGTATTACAGCACTTATGAGCCCCTGACATCATAACTGTGCTGTACTTATCTTTTATTCCCAGTACCTAGCCCAGTGATTGGCACATAGAGCAGAACTTCATAAGTGTTAGTGTGTTTGATTTTAGATATATTCCATTTTGGATGACCAAAGGGCATTCAGATGAGAAATAAATGTCCAGTTGGAGGAGACTGGTGGTAGCTGCTATTATTGGCTTAGAAGTAATGAGTGAAGTTCTGCACAAGAATTATGTAAATACATAAAGTTAAAAAAAATGCTGAGATGGGACGTCTCATTTAGGGAAAAGGCAGAGAAGAAAGTCAGAAAAAGGAGACTAGGAGGAAGCTGCCAAGAGCAGGAGGATGGAGCCTGGCATAGAATAACCTATCCAGTGAATAGCAGAAAATATCTCATCCAGCATAATCAAGCACAATCCCGTGTAGAGATACTGTAACCAAGTTAGTCGTTCCTTTCAGAATTCATCCTGTGTACATCTGTATTACTCAAAGGCGTTATTCGGTTTGTAACCTGCTTTTTATACCTGGCAATCTCAGGAAACATTTTCAAGTGAATATTCACGGGCATTATTTTTAATAGTATCTCACTGTAGGACCAAGTGGCCCTTAAAATGCTCCCCAAGGTGAGAATGGGGAGAGGCAGAGCCCATGAAATTAGGAAGCCTGGCTGAGCCTTGGGCGGAAGGCTGGGAAAGGGCGGGCTGAGCTTTGGTGGGGTTGGGAAGGTGGGAAAGGAGGGCTGAGTTTGGGTAGGGGTGGAAGGGTAGGAAAGGCAGGACCAGACCTCCGGGAAGCCGGGCCGGGGCCTGCGGGTCGCAGGAGGGCCGGCGGGGGCGCGGCGGGGGCGCGGCGGAGCCAGAGGAAGGGGCGGGGCGGGGCGGGGCGGCGCGTAGCGGTTACGCGAGGCAGGCGGTTCAAACGGAAGGAGGGAAACGCGGCGGCCCCACGCGAACCTGCGCGGGGGTTGCCACGGCGCGGCATCCCTGGGGGCGAGGCGGTGGCTCCTGCCTGGAGCACCCAGCGGCTGCCAGTGTGCCGCACCCCCCACCCCCGCCCGGCCGTGGCCCGGTGTCCAGGTGGGCCCGAGTGTGCGGGCCTTTGCTTTCCAGGTGCAGGGACAGAGGCGCCCCGAAGGCGGGCTCTCTTGCCGGCTCGCTCCTCTCCGGGGGACGCCCCCGCCCCCCGCCTCTCGGTGGCGTTCTGGGCCCTGGGCCTTGGGAAGGTCCGAGAGGGACGCACGGGGCCAAAAGACGCCCTGCTGAGACCGTTAACCACCTGCCGGCTGGGAGCACCTCCGGGAGTAAATGACAGCGCTCCGGCTTACGCTGCATTTTCAGAAACCCGAATTTGGGAAGGTTCCTCAGTTCCAAGACTAGCTGGAGGGAACAAGGATATTGAAATTACTATTATCTGGAAAGCAGAAGGAAATTCAGAATGATTTAGGCCTTGTCATATGTTAGGAATAATCCCTGGAGTGTGTATTTTATGTACCTTTCTAATCTTAGCAGCCATCATGCTGTCGCACGTTTCAATGGTCCAAACTAAAGTCTTAAATTGGTAATACTTTGGCATGAGTTTTAAAAGCAAAGTGAACGATTTTCTTGTTTGGAAGCTCACATAACTGACATCTAAGAGCTCAAGATTTACTGATGGTAAGATTTTCCCCTTAAATGAAAATTTGGTTTTAATATAGTTAAATAGTATTTCATTCTCTAAAAAGTGTTTTTTTTAATTGAAATATAATTGACATACAATATTATATTCGTTTCAAGTGTACAACATAGCATGCTATATTTTTATACATTTCGAAATGATCGAAAACTTGATAGACCTACCAAGGTCTGTTATCTGTTATTATCTGTCACTATAAAAAGTTACTACAATGTTATTCACTGTATTCCCTAAGATGTATATTACAAACTCATGACTTAGTTCTTTTATAACTGGAGGTTTGTACCTCTTAATCCCTTTCACTTATTTTGACCACCCTTTTCCCCCATCCCCTCTGAAAACTTCAGATTGTTCTCTGTATCTGAGTCTGTTTTGTTTGTTTCTAAGATACCACAGTAAGTGAAATCATAAGGTATTTGGTTTTGTCTGACTTATTTCACTGAACATAATACCTTATGAATCCATGCTTGTAGTCACAAATGGCAAGATTTCATTCTTTTTTATGGCAGAGTAATATTTCATTGCATATATGTACCACATTTTTTATCAGTTGTCTATCAATGGACACTTAGGTTGCTTCCTATCTTGACTATTATGAATAATGCTTCAGTGAACATGGAGGTGCATATATCTTTTAAAATTAGTATTTTTATTTCTTTGGATAAATACCCAGAAGTGGAATTGCTGTATCGTAGTTCTATTTTTAATTCTTTTTAATTTTATTTATTTATTCATGAGACAGAGACAGAGAGAGAGAGAGGCAGAGACACAGGCAGAGGGAGAAGGAGGCTCCATGCAGGGAGCCCGACGTCGCACTCAATCCTGGGTCTCCAGGATCATGCCCTGGGCTAAAGGCGGCGCTAAACCGCTGAGCCAACCTGGCTGCCCTCTATTTTTAATTTTTAAGGAATTTCCATACTGCTTTCCACAATTGCTGCACCAATTCGCATTCCCACCAATGGTCTGTGAAATTTCCCTTTTCTCCACATCCTTGCCAATTTTTTCTTTTTTGAGAGCACATAGAGATAAGTATTCTCAACACCCAGGAGTCTGGTTTTAAAAAATGAGTATCAAGGAGTTTGATTAATCAGTGAACTGTTGAATCGGTAAAATTTATAAGCCAATGGGCATTTCATAATTTTGCATTAGTCTTTTTTAAATGATTTGAAAATTAAGTTTTGAAAAACCATGTTTTGTTTGAGACCAACATCTTGGAATAGTAGAAAAATGGACATGATGACAGCAGAGAAAATACGTTGGAGGCAACTTCAGTTGTGTAGATGAACAGAAAATAAGTAGACAGGTTTTTGTTTATGTATTTATATCAAGTGGCCTATGGGTGGTAGGGGAAGAGGATGATACTGCATCCCCATTTTGGTTTAACAGTTTGCCTCTGTTTCCCAAATTCTAGTACAATGAGACACCTAGTGGTGAGGTAGAACAGTTACATTTGCTCTAAGATTATGGAAGGGTTTCTTGACCTAATTTTAATTTACGTTACAGAATGATTCTCAGAGAGGGGGAAATATTCATGGGTGTAGGGGTAATTTGAAAGCTCATTATATGTCATTAACTTAATATTTTGAAAACAAAATTATTTCTAATTATAATACAAATTATAGAAAACAAAGTTCGATTATCTTGCCTGGTAAGCATGTACAGAAGAACAACCGAGATCTTAATGTATGAGATTTACCAAAATTGAATATAGATTCAAAAGGTTGAAAAACACTTAGATACTTTTCCCAGTGGTAATATTCCCATGATCATTTTACTGTAAAGAAACTTGTTTTGTGGTTGGAGTAGCAATTTGTTGTTTTTAAAATTCATTCACTTAGGTGAATGAGCCAAGGGGTCTTTGCAAAGTTATGAGTCTAAGAACTCAGACCTTGAGAATGGTCATGGGGGCTGTGACAAGCCTACATTACAAGTACGAATTACATTATCCTGGTGCTGCTTAGCCAAGTTGCAGTTGAATCTAGTGGCAGCACTCATTTGACACATTTCCAAAGACATGTTTAAAAATTGATATATAGTTTTTTAAGCAGCTTTACTAATATACCAGAACTTTGAAGGGAAATATCCAGCTGACTAGATATAGACCAGTACAAATAGGCTAGAATATTAATACTCTAATTATGTACTTTAGTGCTATTAAAATCTAAAGTAATAAAATCTAAAAAAGATGCTGCCAGATTTTTTTCCTCAGGTGTAGTTCAAGAAAATATTTGTGCATGGTGCTTAGACTATGCTTAGTCAAATAATCTGTAAATATGTATAACCCAAAAGTTTTGGGTTTTGTGATATTAAAAATTAGGTTAAGTAATATACACATAAGTATATATGAGTATATTTATTTTTTAAAGTAACTGTTTTTATTGCCATAACATTTTCTATTATTATCCATATTCATAGCAAGTAATGTGTTTTGGTGTAAGCTGCAAGGCTACTCATTTCAATGGAAGAATAAAATTTATTTTAATTTTGTGGAAACAGATTTTGAAGATGTCAGAGAGACATTCAAATCAAGCTTGCACTGGCGCAGAAAATGAGGTGGACTCTCCTACTGTCAATTTCAAATACTCCAGCTTCAGAGATTTTTGTTCCACATCTTCATTTCAAGATAGTGGCTATAATGAGTTGTTACAACCCTGCAACTTTGATAATACAGATAAAGAATTTTTTGGAAAGAAAGAAAAAGGCTTAACATTAACCCATGAACATCCTGAAACTCCAAATCTGGGTTTAACTCATCCTTTAGAATCACCAACTCAAAAAAAGAGACTTGTCTTTTCTAGGAAGGAACATGATAAAACCCCAGAACTCTGTGAAACCCCTAAAGTCAGTGGAAAAAAATTTTTGCTGCGCAGAAGGTTGGACATATCTTTCTCTCTTCTAAATGGGGACTTTGATTCACAAAACAGTTCTCTAGAAAGTAGTATAAACCAAGTTCTCAACTTAGAAAAAAATATTCCAAGTAGTGCTTCAAGTTTTCCAAGGCAAACGAGTTTTAGTCCTTTAGTTACTAGTACATTGAAAACAGAAGAAGCCACTTCCAGCAGTCAAATCTTGAGACTAAATTTTTCTCAACAGAAAACTTCCACAGTTGATGATTCTAAAGATGATTGTAGCCTGTTTGAAGTCGAATGTTTATCTCCGATTCAGGGCAATAGTTTTACTGGAGACTCTATCACATGTGACCTTAGTGGTAGCAGTCTATTTATTAACAATGAGAATACATATCCCAAACTTCTGGGCTCCTCTGCTAGAGGCACACATTGTGGAACAGATGAGAACATATGTGTGACTCCAGTAAGTAATCTTGTAGCAAACATTAAATTTAATGCAAGTCAAAGGCTCTCTCCTTCAACTGAAGTAAGGGGCAATATTTCAACACCTGAAGACAGTGGTTTTAACTCACTTTGTTTGGATAAATCAGAAGATTCCCTCTCTGACCAGGAAAGTTCTTTTCGAGAACTTCAGAAACATAGGGGAACTGTCAAAGTGGGGGACACCCTAAAAAAGTCGGGGCATCTTCGAAGGCTGAGAAGACTGTCCACCCTTCAAGAACAAAGCTCACAATCGGAGACAGAAAAGGACTCAGACTCTGAAGCAACACCAGAAGCTGCTTCAGATACCTTGGAGGATCAGCTGAGCAGTGACAATAAGATCTTAAGCTTTAAGAATTTATCAAAGACCCCAGCCTTGCAGCTAGTGCATGAGCTCTTCATGAGAAGCAAAAGAAAAAGATTCCAGCAAAATGTTGCACATGAATTCTTAGAAGACACGGATGGGGGCCAGATAGCTGTACTACAGTGTGTACTTGCAGGACTGATTGGCAAGAAAATGGGTATAGAAAAGGTGGACATCTTAACAGAATTAAAATACAGAAATTTAAAGCATATTCTTGCTATGGTTTTAGATTCATTGACTGCAGAAAGCCTATGCAGGTAAGAAATATATCGTCTTTTTTTTTTTTTTCTGAAATAAAACTTCCTTCCTAACACTTTTCTTTTTAACACTTTTTTTTTTAAGTTGGAAAGTTTTTCTGTGAGTTGAGTTGTCGTCCTGTTTTTTAATTTGTTTTGTTTTATTATCTCTATCTTTGATTGTTTTATACTTTATCAAAGGTGGTTTAGTGAACTTCCCAATAGAGCTTACTAATACAGTTCCTTCTGTTTAAAACCCTGTTTTAGGAGCGCCTGGGTGGCTCAGGTCGGTTGGGGGTCCAACTCTTGGTTTCTGCTGGGGTCCTGATCTCAGGGCTCATGGGGTCAAGTCCTGCCTCTGGCTAGGCTCCAGGCTCAGCCTGGAGTCTGCTTGGGAGTTCTCGCCCTGTGCCCCTTCCCCCTACTTGTGTGCATGTGCATTCTCGCAAATAAAAGAGACAGAGTAAGAGAGAGAGAGAGAGAGAGAGAGAGAGAACGTACAAGCTAGGGGAGAGGTATGAGAGGGGGAAGCAGGTTCCCTGCTGAGCAGGGAGCCCCACATGGGGCTTGGTCCAGGACCCTGCAATCATGACCTGAGCCGAAGGCAGATGCTTAACTGACTGAGCCACCCAGGTGCCCCCCAAAAAAAAATCTTAAAAAAAAAATCCTGTTTTAGAAGCATCAATATAGTCTTCTGGATAAAGTTCATGTTACTGCCATTTGAGAAGAGAGTTTCTAAATGTTGAACTTTAAATATTCAAGATAGCAAGCTATATTCCACAAGAGTTATTTAATGATTTAATAGTTCACATCCCACTGTCAGATTGCAAATTGTATTAAAGTTATGATACTTGGCCAGAAATAATGTAAAGTATTATGGTGACTAAGAAATGACAGCATACAAAGGATACCATTTAGTTATTTCATCTAAATTCTACAAAATGATGGTTAGCTTTCATTTTAGGGCTTAGTTTTTCCAGAGACCAAGGGAAGATGGATTAATTCATTTTTATTGCTAATAGGCAGTGGAATGTAATTACTTTTGGGAATTTCAAGAAAGTAGAAACTGAAGAATTTGTATTAATGGAGATTTCAGTGTATTGAATGCTGCTACATAATTAAAGAGAACCAGATATTTAGGAGTATTGACAGTGAGAGCTAGGGTTATAAATACTGTGTTCATACTAGCACTTTGGAGGAGTTGCAGAACTATCAGAAGACAAGACCCTTGGGAATGCCATACCAGGAAGGAGGGAACCCTTGTGAACAGGACTTCTGCAAGGTGACGGTTGGAGGAGGACATGCAGGAAAGTTTGTGAATTCGATTTTGATAGGGATATGTCAAGAGTTTGGTTCATAGAATCTTGCTGTTTTTATGGCTACTACTTCTGCTAAAGCCCTTCTTCACCTTTCTTCCACAAATTAATTGTAGGCTATTGTAGAGAATTGTAGGATTTCATAGCTGGAACTCTTTTGAGACATCTAGTCTAATCACATATTTTACAGATGAGAAAACTGTGCTCCAGAGAAGTTAAGTGAGCCAACAGCCTTTCAAAGAGATAGGAATATATCTAGGTCTATAATTGAGGCTCTGATGATGATGATAATGATGATGATGATGATTTTTGGAGAGGGAGAACTGGGGGTAGGGGCAGAGGGAGGGCAAGAATCTTAAGCAGTCTCCCATGGAGCCCAGTGCCAGGCTTGATTCCCACAACCCTGAGATCATGACCCGAGCTGAAATCAAGAGTCAGATGTTCAACTGACTGAGTCACCCAGGAGCCCTGAGCCCTCTGATTTCCAATCCAATGCTTTCCCACAAACTCATATTAAGATTTAAGGCCTTTCTAAATAAACGTGATTGGGAATGTACTTGGTGCAACCCATGTAGTATAATAAATAGTGTACCTGTATGTATGTGTCTTAAAAAAAATGTTCAATGAGATAAATTGTTTAAAAAAAATCCAGGAGATATGGCTGAAATACAGAATTTTATTTTTATATGCTGTAGTGTTTGGATAGAGACCAAGTGAAAAACTTGGGTGATACTTTTGGATGCTCACTTGTGGGAGCAGGTGATATTCAGTCATATTTTTGTAATTACCTCTTCTCCGCAGCCCTCCAAATGTATAGTATTTGTACTGCAGGATGTAAGTATAATGTTAGCAGTGTTTATTTTTGGTAACGTGAGAGACTATGGTCGGTTGAAATAACTGTGGCAAATACCCAGTTACATAGTTCATTTCTTCCCGATTAATGGGTGACTTTCTGCCTTTTCCTCTCCATCACTGATATAAGACACATGTATTGGTTTAGGGAGAGGCAAGGCAACTGAAGTGGCCATGGTAACTGGAAGAACAGTAGTGTTAACAACTCAAGTATTATCTCCATAACAACAAGTGACCTTTTTTTAATTGTCTGACCTTTTATTCCCTTGGAGTGATTTAAGTAATAAAAAAGACCAGAGAGGGATCCCTGGATGGCTCGGTGGTTTAGTGCCTGCCTTTGGCCTGGGGCATGATCCTGGAGTCCCAGGATCAAGTCCCACATCAGGTACCCTGCATGGAGCCTGCTTCTCCCTCTGCCTGTGTCTCTGCCTCTCTCTTTCTCTCATGCTCTCTCTGTGTCTCTCATGAATAAATAAATAAATAATCTTTAAAAAATACCAGAGAGATTATCTATTTTTAATAATCAGTAAAGCCAAAGTTACTGATAAATAGGCAATCACTGGATATAAATTGTATTTTTTCCTTTTGTTTAATTGGAGATAAATAGTTTTATTTTCAAAAACAAAAGTATAGTGATTCCAGGTAAGAGTGACTATTCTTTGAAATTTTTATTTTTTTAATATATATATTTTTTTATTGAAGTTTGATTTGCCAACATATAGTATAACACCCAATGCTCATCTCGTCAAGTGCCCTCTTCAGTGCCTGTCACCCAGTCATTCCATCCCCCCACCTGCCTCCCCTCCCACTACCCCTTGTTCATTTCCCAGATTAGGAGTCTCTCATGTTTTGTCACCCTCTCTAATTTTTCCCACTCATTTTCCCTCCTTTCCCCTATAATCCCTTTCACTCTTTCTTGTATTCCCCCACATGAGTGAAACCATATAATGATTGTCTTTCTCCAATTGACTTACTTCACTCAGCATAGTATGCTCCAGTTCAATCCACATTGAAGCAAATTCGTCCTTTCTAATGGCTGAGTAGTATTCCATTTTATATATAGAGCACATCTTCTTTATCCATTCATCTGTTGATGGACATCGAGGCTCCTTCCACAGTTTTGCTATTGTGGACACTGCTGCTATGAACATTGGGGTGCAGATGTCCTGGCATTTCACAGCATCTGTATCTTTGGGGTAAATCCCCAGTAGTGCACTTGCTGGATTGTAGGGTAGCTCTATTTTTAACTCTTTGAGAAACCTCCACACAGTTTTCCAGAGTGGCTGTACCAGTTTGCATTCCTACCAACAGTGCAAGAAGGTTCCCCTTTCTCCACATCCTCTCCAACATTTGTTGTTTCCTGTCTTGTTAATTTTCACCATTCTCACTGGTGTTGAGGTGGTATCTCATTGTGGTTTTGATTTGTATTTCCCTGATGGCAAGTGATGTGAAGCATTTTCATGTGCTTGTTGGCCATGTGTATATCTTCTTTGGTGAAATTTCTGTTCTTGTCTTTTGCCCATTTCATGATTGGATTGTTTGTTTCTTGGGTGTTGAGTTTAATAAGTTCTTTTTGGATCTTGGATACTAGCCTTTTATCTGATAGTCATTTGCAAATATCTTCTCCCATTTTGTGGGTTGTCTTTTAGTTTTGTTGACTGTTTCTTTTGCTGTGCAGAAGCTTCCTATCTTGATTAAGTCCCAATAGTTCATTTTTGCTTTTGTTTCCCTTACCTTTATAGATGTATCTTGAAAGAAGTTATTGTGCCCAAGTTCAAAAAGAGTGTCGCCTGTGTTCTTCTCTAGGATTTTGATTGATTCTTATCTCACATTTAGATCTTTCATCCATTTTGAGTGTATTTTTGTGTATGGTGTAAGAGAATGGTCTAGGTTCATTCTTCTGCACGTGGCTGTCCAATTTTCCCAGAACCATTTATTGAAGAGAGCGTCCTTTTTCCCATGGATATTCTTTCCTGCTTTGTTGAATATTAGTTGACCATACAGTTGAGGGCCCATTTCTGGGTTCTCTATTCTGTTCCATTGATCATTGTGTCTGTTTTTGTGCCAGTACCACACTGTCTTGATGATTTTTTTAAAAAAATATTTTATTTATTCATGAGAGACACAGAGAGATAGAGAGGCAGAGACATAGGCAGAGGGAGAAGCAGACTCCATGCAGGGAGCGCAATGTGGGACTTGACCCTGGAACTCTAGGATCATGCCCTGAGCTGAAGGCAGACGTTTAACCACTGAGTCATTCAGGCGTCCCTAAATTGGACTCTTTTTCTTTAACTTCTTCATTCTCATCAACTTTGGTTTATAAAATAGGAACTTTGTAGTGCTACCAATTAATGATTGTATTTAGCACTTAGTACATCCAATGAATTATTGATAGTTCTTATGTTTGTTTAATCAAAATGATAGACTTGTTAAGTACCTTAAATAGGAGGAATAGATAGAAACCTCTTGTGCTGTATAAATGATAATCGTTTTCTACATGTTGTGTTCCAGGTTTTTAATTTTAGTCTCACATTTGAAGTTAAAAATCCTCTTAGTCTCCCAGTGGACTCATATTACCTTAATAGGAAACTATGTTTTCCCCTTAATCATTTATAAGATAATCTATTGATATAATGCTGACATATATTTAGTATTTTAATGGGATAAAACAATATGAAATGATGTACATCAAGTCATACTTTTAATGTAAATTTTTAGGTTGAAATTTACTGTCCAAAATCTTTAAAGCAAGTTTTTCTTATTAATTGCCAAATGCAAAAAATGTTAATTTTGTGGAATGTATATAAAATGAAGACCAATTTTTTTATTATAGTGTTTGGAAAGTGAGCAGAAATTGGCGTGAAATTATTGTTCAAGATAAAAAAGCAAATCGGAGGAGGAAATTTTATATCTCACAACTGAAAACAGATTCTGAGGTAATGTATATAATACTTTCCTCAAATGGATTTATAAAAATAATAATCAAAAAAAATTTTAAAAATAAAATAAAAATGATAAAAATAATAATCTAATATTGTTGGACAACCTAATATGGTTTTCCTGCTATCTTTTGGCCCTTTTCACTTAGCAAACATTCACTCATGAATGTTTTACTTTTCCCAAACTCCATTTCCTTCCAGTCCATAAATGTAGACTACCTAGCATCAAGAGCGTCTTGAGGGGTTTTGTTGTTTAGGTGTGTGTGTTGTTAGCAGGGTTTTAATACCAGTGCTATGCTGGATCCTATTCGTAAGTAGATATCCTCATAACACTTTGTATCCAGTCTTTTGAGTGGATTATTATGTGCCACTTGCTCAGATTGCAATGGTGAGTCTTTCTGAAATGGTCCCTGTTCATGTCCTGGGGATGATATGAATAAACAGGTGATTACAATACAGATGTGTTGGGAAGCCCAGAGTTAGTTCTTTTGGAACATTTAAAAGGAGTATTTGATACTTGGGTATCAAGAGAAGGCTTTTCAGAAAAGTACAACTCAGCTGAGACTTGAAGGATGAGGGAGTGAGTGAGTGGCTAGCCAGGTGAAGACAGGGAGGAGTGTTTCAGCAGAGAGAATAGCATAGAGGAAGGCCTGGAAATGAGTGACTGTGGCAGATTAGTACTGGTAAAGCACCATTAGCTTGTATTTTCTTGAAGATTTGAGAACCAGATTTGAAGTTACAGGAAAAGTCCTGCAGAAGCTGATTAAGTCTTCCTAGGGATACTACTTTGTGTAATAGTCATCTGATGACTCTGGCATCCATATGTATGGTATATGCAATTTTTAGACCTTTCTTAGCAATCAATACCAAAAGAAATTCCATGAGAATTCTTGTTCTTGTTCTAGAGAAAAGCATTCAATAACAAGTAAATCTCTAATTTGACAATATAATAATTGAGATGAAACATGGTATAAATAAATATAAATACCTAGATAGATTGGTGGATTTCTCATTACAGTGAAATATTAGGGACTGTACTTAACTTAATGTTGACTTTCTGTTTTACTTTGAAAAAAAGTTTTACCTTCTCACCTATGATATTGCCTTACAACTTACTCACAGCTCCTGGCTACTTATTGCTGTTGCTTATAAGAGAGAAAATATTAATTGCCTTCTTAAATTCTTATGTTTTTAGAGTGCTGCTCTATATGCTAAGGACTTACTTAAAAAACAATTTTTAAGTAAGTATCTATTAATATTAAACCGTTAGCTCCATGTACATTGTACATCCTACAAGGAAAGAAACGTGGTTGTGTTTGGCAACACTTCAGGTAATTCTAGATAAAATATTCTGTCTTTGTATCCTGGCCACTGCTTTTTTTTTTTTTTTTTTTTTTCCAACTTTATTTCTTGAAGGACTATACATTCTCCCTTACTTGGATTTTTTTTCTTATTTTGGTTTCTTTTTTAGATTTTTTTGTTTCAGAGTAAAACAAATACATGGTTTAAAAAAGTTGGCTGGGATCCCTGGGTGGCGCAGCGGTTTAGCGCCTGCCTTTGGCCCAGGGCGTGATCCTGGGGACCCAGGATCAAATCCCACGTCAGGCTCCCGGTGCATGGAGCCTGCTTCTCCCTCTGCCTCTCTCTCTCTCTCTCTCTGTGTGTGCGACTATCATAAATAAATTAAAAAAAATTTTTTTTAAATAAATAAAAAGTCAAGTTGGACTATGAGGCGTATAACAAAACACATTCTCTTGCCTGTCCCTTTGTACTTTTGATTCTTGCTCCAAGTTAGTCACTTTCAACTCTTCAGTTCCTTCTGAGATTTACCTCCACATTTCTAACTAGCATGGCTTTACTGCTCTTTCTTGGCTTTTTTCTTTAGAGAGTTTGTTCTCTAAACTCTCACCACTACTACTTACTACCCCACCCTCCTGTCTCTCTGAACTCCTTTCTCCTTTTCTACTGCCTCACTGATGTAATCACACTACCATTTAGGCACAAATCAAAACTAGGAGCTGACATTATTAAGACCATATTGAGATTATGAGTTTTTGACAGCTGAAACATGCAGTTCTTTATGATTACACCTTTTTTCCTATATAACTTTTTTCCCCCCAGAGTTAATAATTGCCCAGTTTCTTTTGTTTTGCTTAGTGTTTCTCTGTACAGATCCCTGATTCATCTCCTATTATCCACCAGAACTGGAAATCTCCTCTGTGTAAGTGCAGACAAATCAGGTATTCTTCCTGTTTCTTCTTTTCCCCAGAGATACCCTTCCTGGTGCACTTTGCTGTCCCGTTATGATATGGACTGGTTGCTTTCCACTTGAACTTTCCTAATGTCTATCATTAACTCAATGGAAACATCATAAGACAAAGTTGTTTGAGGGTTTTCCTCACACTTGTGTAATTTCTCTGAAAACTCCTTACGTGTGAGAGTTAGAAGGCACACACCAGTTACATGTAATAGGATCTCAATTTTATCTGTTTGCTTTGCAGCCATGAGAAGCATTAGAATTGGGATATGCTTTTTCCATCAAATTTCTTAATTTACTGTATTCTTCACTGTTCTTTTATAATCGTGGAAATGAACAATCACATGGCGACTCCACTCTCACATTTACATATTTTCTGGTAACACGATGTGACTATGTTTGAAAAATTTTGGCCTTCACAAACATGTGCCTTGGTTGACTGCTTTGTCTCCTATCGTTCAGAGATGGTAGCACACATTTTAAAGTCTAGGAGGACTGGGATTAGACTGTTTTATTCACTTGGCACCTTTATGAGTTCTGTAAATATTTGTTAAATAAATGAATGTTTATTCTGTGGCTGAAATCTATTTCAACAATGTATCTCTATTCATTTTTTTGATTTATACACAATCACTGTGTTTACCAACTGCATTGAAATCCATCAAAATTTTGGTATGCTCTTGTGTCCTGTACTTGTGTCCTAGGCTGCAAATTATTTATACAGATGTACTATAAAGAAAATATTGAGTCCTTGAAAAAACTCAGTTGTATTCATTCTAATTTTGGAAAACTGATATCCATTACACATATGCATATGTTGTTAAACTGTTAATCATGGAATTTTTCATGACCAGCTAATCTTACTTCCTATACTCATCCTTCTACAATTTCTTATATTTTCTCTCTCCTCACTGTTAGGAGCCAATTGTGCCAAAGGGAGACTATCAAGGGAGAGGAAGCACAGTTTTAGTTAAACACATGAGAAAATTCACTCAGTAGATTTTATTTTGATAATTGATTAAGAACACCAATTTGTTAAAAAAAACAAACAAACAAAAAAAAAAAAACAACTATTTTTTCCCGTTATCAACTCCAACAAAATAGAAGGCTTATTGAAAATATTCACGGGGATGCCTAGGTTGGCTCAGCTGTTGAGCGTCTGCCTTTGGCTCAGGGCATGATCCCAGAGTCCCGGTATTGAGTCTCGCATCAGGCTCCCTCCAGGGAGCCTACTTCTCCCTTTGCCTATGTCTCTGACTTCTCTCTACTTCTCCCTTTGCCTATGTCTCTCTGTGTTTCTCATGAATAAATAAGTAAAATCTTAAAAAAAAAAAACGAAAAAAAATTTCTTGGCTAAATATTTAAGTAATATGGAAATCCAGTTCAGATAAGAGATACCTTTTTTTCTGCTTTTCAAACATCAAATCTTGTTTGTTAAAATGTAAGTGTAAAAATGATTCCAGTATTTGCGTGTATTGTAGAAACTAGCCAAACCAATTGGATTTCACGGTCTAGCCAGGCCCATTGTTCTTCTGACATGTGGCTAAGGTAAGAAACCTTCAAGGAATTCCATGATACCCCATAGCAAATTTTACAAAGATTCACTTCTTCTTAAACCTTGACTTAAAAAGGGGTTGGCAAACTCTAGCCTGTGGACCAAATCCTGTTCATTCCTTCTGTTTTGAAAGTAAGTCGTATTGGAACATAGTCTTGCTCTTTCATTTACATATCTCTACAGCTACTTTTGCTAAAATGGCATTTGAGTAGCTGTGACTATCTGGCCTGCAAAATGTAAAATATATGCTATCTGGCCATTTTCAGGAAAAGTTTGCTAACCCATGCCTTAAATGGAAAAAATAACAAATCATGCAAACTTAAAGCTAATATTTATTGTTTTAATTTTGTTCATTTATATTTCTTTGACATTTAAATGTTAGATGAGAGAAAAACATTTTTTTCTAAAAAGGAAAGCTTAGGGAGAAAATTCTAGTGAAATTCAGTGTGAAATCACTTTCAATATTTAAATACAAGTGTATCAGAAAACTGTTCCGGAACTTTTAATATTACAGTATTGACCCCTCTTATCTTTTACCGCAGGGGGCTATATTAAATGTTGAGGATGCTGCCACTCGGCTCCATCTTATAAATCGATCAGCTTTAAAATCTGTACAAGCTCAGGCTAGGATACCAGGTTTTCAGAAAGGAGAAGTTTCAACATTTTCTCCTTGGGGAGAAGTTTTGACACCTATAGCAAGCTCTTCTGTTACTCACTTAACTAGTAAACAGGAAGAATATGTTAAGGTAAGTATTTATCATAAGTTATTAGAATTAAATATTTAGAGTTTGAAATAAAATGATTCTCTGTATGAAACTGGAAGATTTAGTGTGTATGCTTTCACTGCAGGTTGCCAAAACACTATTTATTGATGAAGCATTAAAACCTTGCCCCAGGTGCCAATGCCCTGCTAAGTACCAGCCATTTAAGAAAAGGGGACTGTGTAGCCGCACAGCCTGTGGTTTTGACTTTTGTGTGTTATGTTTATGTGCTTATCATGGGTCTGAAGAATGTAATAGAGGAGCAGCAAAGCCAAGAAATAGAAAAGATGCTCTTCCAGGAAGTGCCCAGAGTAAGCAGAATTTAAGACGCCTTTAAAGAGACTTTCAATATAAAAGAAGCATTCCCCCTAAACAATATTTTGTCTGACTTAAAATTATGATTATTTTGAAAGCATGGAAAATTTCCCATTAATGACAGATGATGATTTATTTCCTATTTTGTATATATCATAATCTATGTCTGTATTCTTTAGTGATGAGTTTGAAAAAATTTTATTTTACTGTGTCACATTTTCCCATTTTAATAAGTGTTTTTAAATAAAGAATTTTTAATGTTACCATATATATGTATTTAAGTGTTTCATGTAACCTTTGAAAATTGTGCATTTCATCACTCTGTGTTGAAATGTCCTTCAAACACTTTTTAAAAATAGTTTTCCAAATAATATTACAAATTTTGAACTTGAGACAGATGGCCTTATAGCCTTAGAAGATGAATATTTGACTGAAATGAAATATAAATAAAATGTTTTCAGAAGTTCTATTGAATTTTCTTCTATAATTTCAATAGTTAAATATAGTGAGTGTCATATGTACACAAACTTCTGGTTAAATAAAATTTACTTAATATTGATTACTAAGAAGATATAGAAAGTAAATTATTAGACATATGTTGCTATTCACCATGAGAATCTTAGTTAATAAACCCTTATAAATCATGCATTTCATTTAAGCACTTTTTAAAATTCCAGAACCATAATCACAGATTCCATTTGTTTAATCTAGCCTGGGTATTAGTATTGTGACAAATTTGGACTAGTTAGAAAAGATTTTTTTAAAAACAAGTAGTTTTAGACTTATTTTTAAATAAGAAAATGTACTAAATTGTTTATAATGTACCTCTTTCCAAAAATGGTTTAAGGTAGCATGGTCCATTTATAGAATAGCAGCAAGAAAGAGGTAAGTTATATTATTGAACAAATTGCTAAGACCAGGGGAACATTTGAAGATGGTTTCATGTTTTTTTTTTGTCTTTAGGTAACTGATGTGTGTATGTATCTATGTACATCATGACCTGAGCCAAAATCAAGAGTCAGGCACTTAACCAACTGAGCCACCTAAGTGCCCCTAGATAAAGATATATTTGGAAAAAGCTGCCCTAAATTTAAAATTGTTGTTTAACTCATTAAACATTTTAACTACTACATATTAAATTTTATCTATATCCATTCTAATTCCACGAAGAATTTTTGGAGGCTAAATATAAATATAAAATTGTCAGTTGTTTTTAATAAGTTACACAGTCTATAAATTTTAAATCAAATTTTCTGATTTAGTTGATTCTAATCAAGTTTAGTTCTTAGTGTCTATTTAGTTTCCTGAGGTATCCTCTACATCAGGGTCAATATACTTAACATTGTTCCATTAACCTCTACCATTGATTTAATCTGACTACCTGTCCTTGACTTCTCTTTCTGTGGCTTAGATCAAATCATATCTTCTGTCATATGAACATTTTCACTATTTTATGTTCTTAGTTTCTGCCTGGCCTAAATGCCATTCCAGAAGTGACTTCATATATTGTAAAAATTGCAGATCCAGTTTCATGGTATGTTTTTGAAAAATGAAAGGCAAAATACTCTATTTTATAGAATTTAAAATCTTTATTTTCCAATATCCTATGGATTCTTATTATTCTATTACACAGAAAGTGAAAAAGGAAGAATAAGCATTTCTTTTGCTTCTTTATACTTGAAATTGTCAGCATTGCAATGTAAGAATCTGGAATCCTATTTCCTGTCCATTAGGAAGAACTTTGCAGCTGTCTTATGTGTTGCAATCACATTGCCCTCTCCCTGTGACCACCTTTGTGGTCTTGTGGCTACCCAGTCTATTAGAATGAGAGAAATTAAAAGAATTGGGGGATCCCTGGGTGGCACCGCGGTTTGGCTCCTGCCTTTGGCTCAGGACGCGATCCTGGAGACCGGGGATCGAATCCCACGTCGGGCTCCCGGTGCATGGAGCCTGCTTCTCCCTCTGCCCATGTCTCTGTCTCTCTCTCTCTCTCTCTCTCTCTGTGACTATCGTAAATAAAAAAAAAATAAAAAAATAAAAGAATTGATCACTGTTGAAACTCTGTTACACTAATCTGTACTGCTGCTCATTTGGCTAAATATGAATAGGATGAAACAAAATACCATTTGTGGGGATAATATATGATCTTAATGTCCTTAGCATTATGCTGAATGACACTATAAAGCCAACCTCCAATTTTCTTGTAAAAAGTGTCTGCTTGAAAAAAATTCAACCAATCATAAGTTGAATGTTTACTCTGTGTTGGCAGTGTTCTAAATCCCTTATATGTGTTAACTCATTTATTCCTCACATTAATTCTGTAAGGCAGTTATTACCCTATTCCTTTTATTTATCAGGAAGCCAAGAATCAGGTTAAATAATCTAAGACCACACAGTTAGCAAGTGGGGGATCCAAGATTTCACCAGAGGTAGTCTGCCATTTGTACATGACAAAACTCTGCAGAATCTCCCTTGATAAATTCAATATGCATATAATTACCATGTCTTAAATGGAAGATTGTTTTACCATTAAAGAAAAATCTATTGGTATGCTAGGGAAAAAATTCTAACTTAAAACAGTTCTTCCCTAAAGTAGTTCCTTAGCTTGTAGTTCCTCACAAATTTATAATTTGAAAAATAGTGGATTGCATGAATATACTATTATCTGAGAACTCAGTTCCAGAGAAAGGCTCCTGCTTCAGTGCCAAGGTCTTTGTAACTTAAAGACACAAGGCATGAAAACAAGAATAAGTATTAACACATTCTAGTAATCACTACATTCTTACAGATTTTGATTATTGAGTGACATAAAAAATCCACCAGTTATTGATAGATCTCCATGTTCCCAAGAAGATTCCAATACAATAGGGATGATTAAATTTGACACTTTATTTTTATATTTTTTCCCATTGTTTAATAAAGACATAAGAGAAAAAAAAATACATAAGAGAAAGAATGAGTGTTAAATACGGGGAAAACCAACAGTTTACCTTCTACTGATCTAGGATAAGAACCTTTCTATTTTTGATAGCCTTGCTAGTTAATGGATAGAAATATTCTTTCTTTTGACTTCTACTTGCCTCTAGGAAAGACAGGAATTTCTTATTTCTTATCCCCTAGTTTGGAAGATAAATGGTCAGAAATTTGTGATAAGTGATATAAAGAGAAACAATACTTTAAAAATTACCTGATCATTTTATACTAGCATTTTTCCAGACACAAATATAGACGTTTACAATTATTCCAGGTATTTAAATACTTAATGAAGTCTTAAGGATTTGTTAGCAATAATTTTAGGGTAGAAGTGCTATTGAGAAGATAGTTTTCATACTACTTAGCACTGTGTAAAGCTAAGTTTTTCCATTACCTTTGCTTAATTTATGATTCACGAAACAAAACTCATAAATTTATGACAAAAATTTGCCGAGCATTTTCAACATTTAGTCTCTGTTTCCTGTTTGAATTATTTATGTGGCCTTGTTTTAAATTATGTCTCTTAGAAGTAGTATAACATATACAAATAGTAGTTTAAACATCTTAAAAGATGGAAATAACCCATTACTGCTTCCGTGTGGAAGGTAAATATTTCAAAGCTCACACTAAACCTTCCACAAGGGGGCACTAAAGGCTCATTTATGGTGATTTTAGCTTTCCTTCAAAAAAGTTCTATTGTGCTGCAGAAGCGAGCACTCCTTCAAAAAAGTTAATTTAACTTTTATTAATTTGACATTGATGCACTGTGACATTGCCAGATAGGGGAAATGTTCCTTGACTTAATTTTAAAAATGCATACAGAATAAATTTAGGTAATAGTTATTACTAAGAGTTGCTAATTAAAGTATTTTAGCTGGCTTGCAAGATTGCTCTGTTTTCTGAGATGACTTTTAACTGAACACCTTGTTGGCGGCTGTCTGTGCCTTGGCCATCTGTATTTACTTGCCCAACAGCTCTGCCCTCCTGGCTCCCTCATCATGGACAGTGGAGCCAGAGTGGAAGGAGCAGTAGAACCATGGAGGTGAGTTCTGGTTTTGAACAGTGGTGGTGTGCTACCAATTATTTCCTTCTGGCATTCTCATTTCTGCAGAAAGGTGGTGCTTGCTTGGTTCAGGTCCTAATCACAGCTTGCCTAGATTCTGTAAATGCTTCCTAACAGGTCTCTTTGCTTTTACTTTCTCCCCATCTAAATCTGTCCTAAATAGCCACTGCCAGGTTATTTGTACTAAAATGTGGCTTCAATTATGTTGCTTCCTATTAAAAATGTAGCTGAATTTAGGATCTCCTAATGGTCTTAACTTTCTAGCAATCTCTCTCACCATTCCATGCTGTATACTTTGTTCCAGCCAAACTAGACTCCTGTTTCCTAAATTTCCCTTCTGCTTTTTCCCACTTCCCCTCTCTCTTTTGCTGTACTAAATCCCATCAAACCAAGCTAATCCTTAGTTTCTTTCCATGAATCGTTTTTGACTATCTCAGCAAAAGATGAAATTTTTACCTTCTTTGAATCTAGTGTTTATACTTTTCTTGTGCTGACTCTGGCATGTCTTATATTAAATTCTTGTAATCTTAAAAATAAATAAATAAATAAATTCTTGAAGTCTTTCACCATTAGTAAGTTCCTTAAGAGCAGAACTGTTTTACTTACCTCTCTAGCTCCTTTAGCAGAATGGCTTATCCATGACAGGTGATAGAGCAAATATTAATTGAATTGCTTAATTAATGATTGTCACATGATATGATAATGAACCATATGGTAATAATATGCTGAATGATAAGATATATAAGTATGTATATGTGTATATACACATTAGGTGTTTAGGGGCAGAGGATATTGGCCTTTAGACATGAAATATACATCACTTTAGAATTAAGTGGTAAAAAACTACATGCAGAAAGTAAACAAGATGACATTTGAATTTTTATGTGCAAGGACAGCAAAGATATTTTTGTGTTGGTATTCAAAAGAGGGAAATATATATTCAAGTCATTGCCCATATATTAAATTGAAGCCTTTTTTCCAGCTTGAGATATAATTGACAAAGAGCATTGTATACATTTAAGTTGTATACCATTGATTTGATACACTTCTATATTGCACAGTGATCATCACCACAGTATTAGCTAAAACCTCCACCCCATCACATAATTACCAGTTTTTCTGTGATTAGAACATTTAAGATCTACTTTCTTAGCAATTTTCAAATACAGTTGACCCTTTAACAATGGGTTTGAACTGGGTGGGTTCACTTATATGTGGATTTTTTTTTTTGATGCAGTATTGTCAGTGTATTTCTTTATGATTTTTTCAATATTTTCTTTTCCCTAGCTTAGGTCATTGTAAGAATATAGTATGTAATGCATATAACCTACAAAATATGTGTCATTTGACTGTTAATATTATTGGTAAGGTTCTGGTCAACAATAGGCTATTAGTAGTTAAGTTTTGGGGGAGTCAAAAGTTATCTGTGGATTTTCAACTGTGCAGGGGGTTGGTGCTCCAACCCCCATGTTGTTCAAGGGTCAATTGTATTCTCTGTTTGTAAAAACTGCAACATCCTAGAGCTAGCTATATCAGAGTTTTAAAACTTTAAGTAGGGAAGGGTTAAAAATTGAATTATCTCATCAGTTTGTGCAAGAAGAAAAGTAATGTAATGGAATATATTGACAATTATAATAAATCTAAACCAGCAGGTCCAGATGGTAGTTATCTTGGATAAGTTAAGAAATTGCCTAATGAATGTATTAAACTAATTATATTCCTTCTTCAAAAAATCATGAACTGTTAAGAAATAGAAAAAAATGTTTTCTAGTTAAATGTGATATGAATGTGTGTAGTTGTTATCTGATTTAGATATGTAATTTCATAAAAAGGAAAGATAATTATTATCAAAAAGAGAATGGAAGTAAACAACATATAAATTTTATAACTTGTGTTTCTTATCTCCTTGCCACAATGGCACTTACTGTAGGGACTGGAGTGGCAGTTGGTATACTACATTATTAGATGTTGAATTGCCATCCAGCTCCTAGGAAAAACATTGCACTGCATTGTTCTGTCATTCTGGTTCATTTGTGTGTAAAAATTAAAACTGCTTTAGCTATGTGGAAATAAAAGAACTCAAAGAGGAACAAGCAAAAGGTATTTATTCAGAGCTTGTTTAGCAAGGGAGTCAGCCACTATCATCTGCATTTGGTAGAGATTCAAAGGTAGGCAAGAGGGGAGGGGAGGCTGTATAGTGAATAAAGGGGAAGACTTCAGGTATGCTTCGATTGGAGGTTGTTGGTATGGGGGAGCAGGAAGCAGGCTAACTAGAATCTAGAGGGCATGCTATGTGATTGGTTTGGGAAGCATATTTGACTTTCTCTAGTTGGTCCTTAATTGGAAATAGGGGGAAAAAATAAGAAAACTGGCAGTTACTGACCAATTCTTGACCATTCTGGGGCTATGGCTGCAGAGATGGTGGTTCTGTTTCCAAGATGGGTTGCTGCAGAGAATTGAGTCAGAATTCTGTTGGCACATATGGTCTGGCCATTGTCCACTTGTATATTCAGACTCATGGCCATATGAAAAGTCTCATTACCATTAAAAATTAAAATCACAATGATATAAATTTCAGCTTTTCGTGCTATTCCTACTCATATTCAGAAAAGTTTAGAACTAGGCTTACATGGGACCCTACCACACCAAACTCAAGTAACGACTAGTACTTTTAAATCATTAAACAGGTAGGATGCCTGACATTTGCTTTTGAATGTTGACACACACACACACACACACACACACTCTCTCTCTCTCTCTCTCTAACACATCTCTCCAGCAATATTTGGGAGAATCATTGAATAAATTCTTGCAGCTTCACCTTCTGAACAGGCTACAGAGTAGCCCTAATACAAATTAATCTTTGTGGTTTAGGTCAGCCCTTGAAACATTTGGCTTAGGGTTCATATCTGAAACCTGATCATTTTTCTTTGTCCACAGCAGCTTAACATGATATCATTTCTATCCCATGGTTATGTTGGCTTCTCATTACAATTTTAGCTGTTTTGCAGGGAGCCTGAGATACTTTCCAGAGTTCCCCAAATTGAACCACAGTTATACTACAAAGTCTATTTTTAAGTAAGGTCATCTCAAACATATCTTTCAAATTTGCTAACAATATGTCCTGAACAGAGTAAACAAAGAAACTTAATTCCATTTATGCAGATATAACTCCCCTTATAAACTTTTGGTTCTGGACAGCATTAGTTTTCAACAATGATGCAGAGTAGTTGTAGAAAAAAAAAGTCATTTCTGGAAACACTAGCTAGTTTGGGGGTAAGAGACAGAATATTTTAAAAATAAATAAAATCTAGTCATCAGGGAAATGTGAATCAATCCCACCAGGAGATAATTATTTCATACCCAGTGGGATGGCTATAATAAAAAAGTTAGATAGTAACAAATGTTAGTAAGAATGTGATGAAACCAGAACTCTTAACCCACTGCTGGTAGTAATGTAAAATGGTTCAGCCAATATAGAAAACACTGTGACAGTTCCTCAAAAAGCTACAGAGAGTTGCCAAATGAACATAGGATTACCTTTTGATCCAGCAATTCCACTCCTAGGTATATATTCAAGAGAAATGAAGACATATATCCACACAAAAACTTGTACATGGATGTTCATAGAAGCCTTATTCATAATAGCCAAAAAGTCAAACAACCCAATGATGAACAAACTGTGATATATCCACACAATGGAATATTATTCAGCAATAAGAAGGAATGCAGTACTGATTCATGCCACAATATGGATGAAACTTAGAAACGTTATGCTGAGTGAAGGAAACCAGTCATGAAAGCCCAATGTATGATTTCAGTTGTGTGAAATGTCCAGAATAGGAAAATTCATAGAGGCAAAATGTAGGTTAGCAGGCAAGAGATGAATAGGGGAGAACAAAGGGTATGGGGTTTTTTGAGGTAATAAAAATGTTCTAAAATTGATTTTGGTGATAGTTGCACAACTTTGAATATATTAAAAATCATGGAAGTTATACTTTAGGTAGGTGATTCTTTCTTTCTTTTTTTTTTTTTTTTTTTTAAGAAAAGCACTTGTTAGCATTTAATGAACCTCACCCTATGTGGCTTCAAGCTACTAGAAGGCAGGTGCCCCCCACACCCTTTATCTTCTCCTCAGCTCTTTTACTGAAGAATTTGGCCTTCACGATGACAGGCTGTTTGGGGAGCTTTCCCTTTCCCAAAACTTTGTAGTAGCCTGATCGCACCACATCGATAATAGGAGCAGCTCCAGTCTTGTTTTTGGCAGCATTTACCCGTGTCTGCTCACTGACTAAGGTCCACAGTTTATCAAGGTTGACAGTTGGGCAGAAGCTCTGGTTCCTCTTTAAGTGGTAATGTCTCATACCGACTTTTCCAAAGTAACCTGGGTGATATTTGTCGAAGTTGATCCTGTGATGATGCATGCCACCAGCATTACCCCGGCCTCCTGGGTGCTTCCGGTGTTTGCCGATGCTGCCGTGGCCATGGCTCACGTGGCCCCGAAGTTTCCCGGTCTTCCTCAGTCTGGATGGCATGTTGGCGGCCCAGAGGAAAAAGGTAGGTAGGTGAATTGTATGATATATGAATTGCATTTCAATAAAGCTATTACAAAAAATAAAATTGCCAAAACATTTGAATAACTTATAACTTACAAATTTGGGTTCAAGTTACAGTCTTTGTGATTTTAGGGTTGTTTTTAAAATCTCATGAGATTATTTTTTAGAGGGAAAGCTTACATAGCATGGTTGTTAAAGCACAAAAGGCTTTGGAATTAGACCTGGATCAACTTGTGGCTTCAACTCTTTGAAGCTGTTTGTCTTTGAGCAAATTATCTCACCTCTGGAAGTCTCAGTTTCCTAGATTGTTGGGAATAATAATAACAATCTCTTAGGGGTATTGTTAGAGGCCCATAGTTAAGTACTCACTAAGTGTTAGCCACACTTGATGACAAAACAATTGACCTCTTATTGATGTGGTTATCTGAAACAAGGATAAACGAATCTTTTCTGTGAACAGGGCACAGTGAGGAATGATTGCAATGCAGAGAAGATATTTAAAAAAACATGCAAACGAACTAGGGGTGGTAGAAGGGGAGGAGGGCGGAGGGCGGGGGCGGGGGGGTGAATGGGTGACGGGCACTGGGGGTTATTCTGTATGTTGGTAAATTGAACACCAATAAAAAATAAATTTTAAAAAATAAAATAAAAAATATCTTTTGGAAAAAAAATGCACTGAGTGGCATGCACTCAGTAGGGGGTAGGAGGTAAATAAGACAGATCTCTTTCAATCCCCAGGAATTTACTATCTGCTAGGTAGCATTGAAGGTAGTGGGCATACCTCTCTGTACAGGTTATTTTTAATATTAATATGGTTTTAAGATAAGAATTTTTACCAAGTATACAGGAACAATAGGAGAGGCCAGTGAAAGGAATTAATAGGAAGGTACACTAGAGAAGATGACATTCAAGCTGAGTATTGACGAATGAGAAAATTTTGCTTGAAAAAGGGCAGAAGGGCTTCCCTGGCAACAGAAACCATGCAAGCAAATGAATGCCTAAAAAGCCCATTTATATGTCAGCTCTCAAATTTACATTTCCTAAATTCCAGGATTCTATATCAATTGCAAATTCAGAATCTTCACTTATAAGGCTCATAAACTTCTTAAACTCTCCCCACAACGTGGTCCACTCACAGCTTTCCCCATCTCCAATGATGGCAACTCCATCCTTCTGGTTGCTCATGCTCAGCTACTTTTTGTTTCATTCCCACAACCAACTTATCAGGAAAATACACTTGGTCCTACCCTTAAAATATATGCAGAATCTGAGTTCTTCTCAAACCTGTTACTGCTACCACCCTGGTCTGAGCCACTATCAGCTCTTGTCGGCTTCTACTTGCGCCATCTACGTCCTGTAGATAGCACCCAGAGTGATCTTTTTCAAATAACAATATGATCATAATACTTCTCTGCTCAAAACGTCTATGGTTTGCATTTCACTCAAAATGAAAGCTGGGTCTTTGCAAGGACCAACAAAATCCGTGATTTTTTGCCTCCCACCTCCCTTTCTTGCCTTTCTATTTGCTTCCACTACTCACCCTTGACTTCATTTGGCCCTCTGATTTTGTTTGGTCAAACAGTGGCTTACAGTTTCATTTTTGCTCTTTGCCTAGGTACTATTGAAAAGGCAATAGCTATAACTAGGCAGGTATTATGGTTCCTTGCTCTAGAAGCACCCATTGTCTGACTCCTTGCTTGCTTAAATTCACATACCTGCAGGACCCTGACAGGCCTCGGATGTCCCTCACAGTGTAGAAAGCAAATGTGGAGGCACCAAAGGTTTTAAGGAGGTCATATTGGTATTTAGAGAGTTTTGCTTTCAGCATGGGACGTGTATTTAAGGGAAACTCCAGTGGAAGCAAAGAGTGGAAAAGGGAGAAATCAGGAAACTTTTACAACATTCCACACGGGAGACAGTGCTAAGGCAATGGTATGGTAGTTCATGGGAGTGGGGAGAAGATTCCAGATTCCAGAAATACCTTCCTGTAGAATTGGCAAGACCTAGTGCTTGTTTAAATACAGCCTTTTTGGCTTGAGTCACCTAATAGATGAAGGTACCACTTAACATGGGATTTATGTAGATAGATGAAATTTGAAGATAAGGAATGGGGAAAATGTAGATTTCCTTTTGGATATTTTTATTTGGAAGCATCCAAGGAAGAGCCACCAGAGTGTAGGTACAGCAAGCAATTGGATTTAGGGTTCTTAGGCTCAGGGGGAGCCTGAGGTGGAAATGTGGTTGGGCTGGAGATTTGGGGTGACTATGACATTTCTAAAAATCACCTTCCCCCATCCCTTCCCCCTCCTGATTGGAAGTACCATTTTTCTTTTTTTTTTTTTTTCGAATTTCACTTTTTACTTCAATCCTAACTTTTCCTGGAACACACCCTATGGCCATCCTCCATGTATTCATTCTCTTCGTCAACAGCCTCCTCCTCGGGTAATTTCTATGGCTTAGATGGATGTTGAAAACGCAGCGGTCGTAGCCGACCGAAGCAAAACCGTGGGGGCAGGTCTGGCTCCTAAGGCACGCGAATGTTTTAAGTTTTGATGCGGGCATTTCCTAGGGCCGAGGAGACTCGCGAGGCCGGGGATTCCGTGCTCCCGCCCCGCCCGCCAGCCCGTCGGGCCCACTCCCCGCCCCCGCTCGCAGGCCGCGCTTTCCCGGTGCCCTGGACCGTGCGGCCCGGGTCTGGAGCGGCGGGAACAGGCCCGGAGCCGCGGGCAGCCGCGGGCACGAGGCCCCCTCGAGGCGAGGCGGGGCCTGTCTCCGGAGCGGCCCCAGCGCCGGGCGGGCAGGAGGGAGGAGCACCGGCGGCGGCGACCCAGCGCCCGCGCCCCGCGCCCCGCCCCCGCCCCCGCCCCCCGCGCGGCAGCCCCGGGCCTCCGGCGCGCGCGGGGCCCGCATTGTCTCGGCTCCATAGCAACGCGGCGGCGGCGGCGGCGGGGGCCGCGGGGCTGCGAGCGCTCGGGCTCCGGCTCCCGGGCGAGGGCGAGGGCGGCGGCGGCGGCGGCATGGCCGGGAAGCTGCTGGCGGCGGGTAGGTGCGGCGGCGGGGCCCGCGAGGCCGCCCGGGACCCGACCTCCCCCCCGCCCCCGCCCCCGCCCTCCACGACCGGCCTCCCCTGCGCTTGCGCAGCTCTGTGCTGCGAATTTCACCGCCTCGGTCCCCGGCCCCGGCCCCGGCCCCCGCCCCCGACCCGGCCCCCGGCCCCGACCCGCGTTTGCATTGCCTCGTTGGCACCGTCTTACTTTGTCTTGCTTAATTCTCCGTTTTGCAGCTGGAATAATGGAAGCCTACAAGGTTAACTCCAGGGTCACAGTGAATTAGTGACCAAGCTGGATTCCAGAGGCCTTTCCTCCCCACTTCCACCTTGAATTCCAACTTAAAATTCAATCCATGTGCAGAGAATGAACAGAGGGCCAAAATTTTAGCGAGCTTGCCCATGTGTAAAGCAGGGCTAGGTGCTGTCTCAAATTATTTCATTTACTTTAAAAGGAAATCAGATTTGAGTGAGATAATGTCATATTTTATCTTGTTTCAGAGCCACCAGATATTACAGAAGAAGGATTTGTAAGTACAATTTAGAGGGCTGGTTTTTAAAATCATAGATTGTAGAAAAAAGCTATCTATCTTGTTTTCTCCTTTTTGCCAAATGAATACGATGGGAGCTTTGGCTTGGTAACAGTGGTGTTGAGTACAAGGCATTTTTACAATCTTTAACAGGTCCAGTTTTAAGAAGAGGCCAATTGATTTTTATGGTGGATGCTATTTACTGTGAAAGCTCTTTTACATAAATGTCCTCATTTAATTTCTCTAAACTCTTTAATGACTCCATGTGAGAGGTAGGTTTTATCTCCCTGGTTTTACTGTGATATGGCTGTGCAGTTCCGGGGTGTGTATATACTGATGGCGTTGGTTGGTAACCAGTGGTCAATTTATAGTTATAATTACTTTCAAAATGTCTTAAATGTTTTCAGGTCACACATCTGGTGGGTTGAGTAGTAATAAGTACTTTGCCAAATACAGTATGTACTTCATCATTTAGGTGAGTGCTATCTTTAGGATGGATTCTATTTTGATTCCTGTTGTATATTTAAGGAACTTGCTCAAAGTTAAACAGCCAGTTAGGAGGTAGCAGAGCCTATTTCCTACTAAGGTCGGAGTTTGATTCAAAGAGCTCTAACCATACTAGGGTCCAAGGGCAGGCTGCCCCATGATGGGCTCTTTGGCATAAAGATTATTTTGAGTTAAAAAGCAGTTGAAACCCAGCAGATTCAGGAACAGCTCTTCACCTCTCCCATGACTGCCTAAAAAGAATTTAGGGAGAGGCCCTGCTCCAGGTAGAGAGCCGTCACCACAGGGAACTACATCATATGAACTAGGTATGATAGACGGGGAGGGACCTGGCAAGACCTGTTTGAACACAATCCTCCATGTCCCATTGTTTCCAATAGTTTACCAAACATTGACTCTTTCTTTTTCATGTTCTTGTGAATTGCACTCTTTCCCTTTGAAGTCCTAGATCCCTACTCCTTCTCCTCAGTACAGAATGACATGTATTCCTCATTTTGCCTTTTTATGGAATTTCCATGTTCTTGTGAATTCCCCATATGTACACTATTAAATCTGATCTCCAGTTAATCTGCCCCATGCCAATGTAATTCTTAGTCTAGCTGGAAGACTTGGGGGCCAGAGAAGAGTTTTACCTTCCCTTTACCATGTCTTTATGTTATTTGCCTCTGTCTTCCAGCACTTATTTCTCTTGTTGGCCAATTATCCTATGTGCTTTTGGTTTTTTTAGTCAACAAACACGAGTGCCTCTCTATCCACAGGCAGTACGAGATGCGATGTAGAAGATAAGACTCAAAAAGTTTACAGTCTAGCAGGGAGGGGCTGTGATAGGAGAGGGCTAGAGGCTGCATCTGCAAGCACCTTCCATTTTCACCCTTTTAGACCTTTGGTCCACTCCTGAGAGAGAAGGAGACAGACAGATAAACATCAAGATAGAGGCATAAATAGCTTGTCAGAAACTCCACCCATCTTCCTGTTGCCTTGGTGTAACCCCGGGTAGTGGCAGATTTCTTTAAATTGCTTCTGGAACTGTTCTTCATTCCCGAGGGAGGTGAGCATTTTCTGTACTTCTGTACTTTCTGTTTATGCTGGAATTGTACAGGTGAGCCGACCTTTCCTGTACAATTCCAGCATAAACTCTCTGAGGAGCACTTGGCAGCATTGCACTTAGCCTTGTGAGTAGCCTGCTAACCCCTTCAGGTCTTTGTGACTGGGAACCTGTAACAGCTCCAAGACTGTTAGCCACTCCTCTTTCTCTTGGTGCCTCCGGTATCAGGATCTCCCGGTTCTCCCATCTCTCCTGTTTATGTCCCCATGTTCCAACTTCTCTTTACCTCGGATAGTGTTGACCTTCTTCAGGACTCTGATCCGCAGGCTCTCTCTGGGGGAGCTCATTCTTCCACAGTTTAAGCTATGCTTATTTTGTAGGGCTTCCGGATATATCTGTATGTCTCCAGTCCAGAACTCTGTATTCGTTGGGTTATCGGGCACCTTCATCATCTGGATGCCCCTGCATCACCTCCACAATCACATTCCACCCTCTGTTTTTTTCAAGAGTGTGATCAGGTGAGCATATCTCTCTGCTCCCCTCAGTCCTGTGCTGTTTTTCTACCTCTTCTTCTTGCTTTGGTGAATGGTGCCACTGGCTATTCAGGTATGCAAGCCAGAACGTTCCTTCCCCTTTCTTTAACTCCTGTCTGCAATCCTTTACCAAGTTCCTTTCATAGCTGGGTCGTTTTTTTCTCCATCCTCACAGCTATTGTTTTATTTTAGGCCCTCATCCCTGGGCTTGGACATTGGCGGTAGTCTTAACCGATATTACTGCCTCCAGTATTACAACTCTGTCAACTCCAATTTTTCTTGGCTTAATGCTTCAAGTGCAAACTCCTGTGCATTGACTGCACTGGGTGATATTGCTTTGCTCTACTTTTAGATTTTCCTCCTCCTGTCACTCCTACCCGGGCTGTCAGATCGCTATGGACTCTTTAAAAAAAACTTACCACATTACTTGATTGCTCAACTCTTCTAATCAATCCTGCTACTTATTGAATGCTGACTTCATGCTAGTATTTAATCTCCAAACAACTCCATTAGGTGGTTATTATCACCCATGGTTCACAGATGAGGAAGTTGAAGTCCACAGTGTTAACCAGCTTGGCCCGAGGCTACACATGGAAGAACTGGCAGCGCCAGAATGTCAGACTCCTCCCTTCGGCATTCAAAATCCTTTCTAGAACTTTTTTTTTTTTTTTTTTTTTTTAGCATTTTTTAACCTTACCTCCCAATACTTTCCGTGTGATAGACAATGTTCCTACTGTTTTGGAATTATAGAGTACTTCCACATGCCTTCTGCTCCAGCCAAACTGCTCCTCTTGCCTTCTTGCCTTTGCTCTGGAGTCTTGTCTCAGTTGCGTCCCTGGCCCCCAGCTGTGTCTCTTCCAAGTCTTGCACACCCTTCCAGGCCCAACTCCCCTCCTCAATGAGAGCTGATCAACCTCATGTCATCTGGGCTGCCTCTGGACTCTGTGCAGCTTGCAGTAGAGACCAGCTTGTGACCAGCTCCTCAAATTCCTGTGCTCACCATGGATTGATTATCAGTAGATGAAATAATTCATGCCTCACACATATATTTACCTCTGTTTGTCAAAAGTATGAAAATTACTCTTTTTCTCATTAAGATTCCCAGAAAAACAATGTGGCAGAGCTCTCTGGTTCCCTCAGATCAATTCTCCCGTTTTCTGTAATAAGTGCTAGACACATTGCTTTGCAGAGGATACTACATTTTCTAGCCTTCCTTGCAGCTAGATGTGGTCATGTAACCAAATTGTGGTCAATGGGATATAAGCAGAAGTGTCTTGTCTTCTGGAAAGCTGATGTTTACAGAGATTATTAAAAAAAAAAAAAGATTTTATTTTATTTATTCATGAGAGACACACAGAGGCAGAGACATCGGCAGAGGGAGAAGCAGGCTCCATGCAGGGAGCCCGATGTGGGACTCGATCCCAGGACTCGGGGATCATGCCCTGAGCTGAAGACAGAGGCTCAACCACTGAGCCACCCAGACATCCCTACAGAGATTAAATAACCGACCCACTCCTATGTACACAGCCAGTACGTGGTCCAGCCACAATAAGAACCTGGGTCTAACTGACTAACACACAAAGGGAGAGAAAATGCCGTTTTCTCCTTCCTGCTGGCTGGAATGAGGATGTGATGCTGGAGCTGAAGCAGTCAATGGGATCGTGAGGTAGAAGTGGCATCTGGAGGATGGCAGACTCACAGGGTCAAAGGGGCCTGAGCTCCTGATGTTTGGGAAGCCACAAGGCTAGTCCTGAACTGCTTTTGATTATATAAGGGAAATAAACTTCTCTTATAAATAGTGCTATTTTGGTTTCCCATTATTCCTAGCAGAGTCATATACTGCTATAAAGTGCTCCTATATTCACAGGAATTTTTTAAGATTGTATTTTCTCTATCAGTGATCTAAAAAGTACAGTGCTAAAAATAAATAAATAAATAAATAAATAAATAAATAAATAAATAAATAAATAAATAAAAAGAAATAAATAAATAATACATTGCGGTTGTGGATATCCGTAAAATATTTTAACTTTTACGTGAGATCATCTTCTTCAAAGGGGAGAATAAGTCTTTTAGAATAAATCATTTGTTTTCAGGGACACATGGCCTTGTATATATTTTAACTTTTTATGTGTAAAATTTGCAATTTCTTTACAAAATTGTGAATTCCTATAGGGATTACTGTGGATCCCCTATAGGGATACTGTGTCTCAATACATCTTAATATTTGCTGTCGTGTGTAGCACAACATCCAGAATGTGCTATTAGATGATTAATAAATTTTGGCTGATGGATATTGTCATATATAATAATTAGTGTGATTTGCTTCATTTGTCTTTTGTTTTATTTTTAACAAATTTAGAATTGACACACAATGTTACATTAATTTCAGGTATACAACATAGTGAATCAACTTCTCTATATGTTATGCTGTTTCACTTATCTTTTTTTGCAAAGTTTCATTTGATACATATTCTTTGTTTCTTAAGCACCTCTCTCCTGGCATTCTTCTTTAGTGTCTTCATTAACTTTGTATTTGACTGGTTTTTGATAATTCTCTCTGAGGGAAAATGTACACAAAAATGTGTATGCATTCAATTTTCTCATTAGTTCCTCTGGGGGTATATTTTTAATTATAAAAGCCATGTATGAGTATTCTTATAAATAATTCAAATAATATAAGTAATAAAGTGAATGCTTCTTTTCATCACTTCTTTCTATCGAAGCCCCTTTCATTTTTGTATTCCATAAAAACCAAAATACAAATCTGTCACAGCAAGAAAAGTAGAGTTTAGACTGCTTTATGTTACGTTGGGATTTGATTATATATTAGGTACACACTGAGAAAAGTTTACAGTGAGAGTGATTGTTGAATTATTTTTAACTTTAAAATGGAAAATCATAATGAAGATTTAATTACTTGACTTTTAAATCTAAATCATATTTTTTTGTGTGCCTTAAAATTTTTTTCTAAGATTTTACTTATTTATTCATAAGAGACACACACACACACACACACACACACAGAGAGAGAGAGAGGCAGAGACACAACACAGGCAGAGGGAGAAGCAGGCTCCATGCAGGGAGCCCGACGTGGGACTCGAACCCGGGTGTCCAGGATCAGGCCCTGGGCTGAAGGTGGTGCTAAACCACTGAGCCACCTGGGCTGCCCTAAAATGTTTTTTAAAAGATTTATTTATTTATTTACTTTTGGGGGGGAGAGGGAGAGGAAGAGAATCTTTCAAGCAGACTGCCCACTGATCAAGGAGCCCAGTGTGAGACTCAGTACCACAAGCCATAAGATCATGACCTGAGCCAAAACCAAGAGTCAACATTTAACCAACTGAGTCACCCAGGTGCCCCTAAAAAATGTTTGAAACTATGCAGAAAGGTGTGTCAAGCCTCAGAAATAATCTTTGTAGAATAAAAATTTAGTAGTACAATTATTTCTTTTTTGGAAGATTGTCTGATATATGAAGACCTTGGGTTTATTAACTTTAAAAGTAGATGCCATCTAAAAAAGAAAAAAGTAAAAAAACAAAAAACAAAAAACAACCAAAAAACCCAGATCCCTTTATTTTTACCATTAAAACAGAGACTGTAGCTTCATGCCATATTTACTGTATTTTACTTGTTAAAAATGATACTCATTTTTAGCTAATCCTTAGCTTGTTCCAATTCATACTCTGAATGGAAGTATAATAAACACAGAGGTAGCATTATATGGAAATGGTGGCGGGCAGGAGCCTGTAGTAGGCACCATTCCTTCTTTTCCCCCAATTCCCTTTCTTGGGAAGGTGTGCCAGAAGTGTTTCCAGCAAGTCATTTGGAAACTGCGACAGGTCCTAGAGGTCTTTTTTTTTTAAAGGATATTGTCTGATAATCAGTTACGGTTTTTCAAGTTCTTTTTTTTTTTAAATTTTTATTTATTTATGATAGAGAGAGAGAGAGAGGCAGAGACATAGGCAGAGGGAGAAGCAGGCTCCATGCACTGGGAGCCTGACGTGGGATTTGATCCTGGGTCTCCAGGATCGCGCCCCGGGCCAAAGGCAGGCGCCAAACCGCTGCGCCACCCAGGGATCCCAAGTCCTAGAGGTCTTTTGGAAAGTGTTAGGTGGTTCCATCTCTGTGGAGTCCATTTCTCCGGTTGGAATCAAATTCCCAGATGCTTTCTGGAACTGCAGAAACAGCATTAGAAGTTCCATCAATAAGTTAGTAAACAACTATATTGTTAAACAACTACTTGCATGTATCGCTTTATCAGGCACTATTGGGGACACACATTGTTGGTCACTGTTCGTCAAAGTGGTATAGTTTCTGATTGGAGAGATGACCTTTCATGTGAAACAAGAAGAGGATATGCAGTTTATATTTAAAGTGTGGATTTTAGGGCAGCCCTGGTGGCTCAGTGGTTTAGCACCACCTTCAGCCCAGGGCCTGATCCTGGACACCCGGGATCGAGTCCCACGTCGGGCTCCCTGCGTCGAGCCTGCTTCTCCCTCTGCCTGTGTCTCTGCCTCTCTCTCTCTCTGTGTCCCTTATGAATAAATAAATAAAATCTTAAAAAAAAAAGTGTGGATTTTGAGATTTGAATCAAAAGTGCATTAGGATTTAGGGAAGCTGTTTACCTGTGTGCAGGGTATAAGATGGAAGAATAGGTGGTAAAGAGTGTGAGATACACTCTTTCTTTTAAATTAGAATATCAGGTTGTAAAGACCTTTGTTCAGGGAGAAAACCTTAGGGTATTTGGCCGAATGAACTGACTAAAGCCAAGTAGGTATGATTAGAGATAAAATTGAGTGAAAGGGAATTGAGAGTTTTCTTAACCTTCCCCAGGTCTTTGAGAATTTCTTCTAGTAGAAGGAGTGAGACTAGTAATCAAATAGAAGAGTATTGCTGAATAGGTGCTGATTGTAATTTGTGATGATAACTCTTGGGAATGAAAAGAGTCTATACTTCTGGTCTTCATTGCATGAACGACCCTTCCTGTCTCCCTCGTTCATAGATGATGTTCATTAATACAGTACAATTTTGTGAACCACTATTCACTATGAGCTCTTAAAATTCCCCAAATCTTTTGATGTAATCAAGGCACACTTTCAACAAGCCACTTTGTTTCCTCTTGTGTTCTCCTATTCTGACCTTTTTCGTCTTTTAGCAGTATTTTTTATTTTATTAATATTGTTTTATTAGAGTCATTATTAGGTTGTCAGTCTTTTCAGCTTTCATGTCCTTGGTGTAATCATACAAGCATTCATTCAACAAAAATGTTGTAATTATTTATTATCTAAAAGATAGATTTATTTATTTATTTTGAGACAGCGAGCAGAGAGAGGGGCAGAGTGAGAGAGAATCTCAAGAAGACTCCTTGTTGAGCATGGAGCCCAATGTGAGGCTCAATCCTAGGATCAGGGGCTCGATCCTAGAACCTCAAGACCATAACCAAAATTAAGAGTCAGCTGCTCAAAAAAAAAAAAAAAAAAAAAAAAAGGAGTGAGCTGCTCAAGCAGCTGAGCCACCCACCATTTAGGTGTCCCTAAATGCATTGGGAATTTCTTTTTTATTTTTATTTGTTTTAAAGATTGTATTTATTTATTCATGAAAGATACACACACACACACACACACACACACAGAGAGAGAGAGAGAGAGAGAGAGGCAGAGACACAGGCAGAGGGAAAAACAGGCTCCATGCAGGGAACCCGATGCAGGACTTGATCTCTGGCCTCCAGGATCATGCCCTGGGCCGAAGGCAGGTGCTAAACCGTTGTGCCACCCAGGAATTCCCTGCATTGGAAATTTAAAAAGTGAGTAAAAAAGTCTTTTTCTTCTAGAAGTTCACAATCCAGTGCTTGAGATGTGTAAACAGATAGTTTCAGTATAGAGTGTTAAAGATTGTGATGGGGGAACAGAGATGACTACTACTCTAGACTTTGGGGGGAAGAAAAAGGATAGGAGAATAAGGCAAGAAAAAAATCTTTCTAGGTAGAGTGACTAGCATGTGCAAAGGTGCAGAACTGTAAAAAAATTGCTGAGTTGGGGCTGGACAGCTGGGCAGTAGCCAAATTACATTCATCATAAACTCTTTTTGTGATAGAAAGGATTGGGGGACAGGCGGATCTCTTTGTATTAATTGAGATGTGGTTAGAAAGACTGATTCATAATGTTGTGTGGTTAAGGAGGGGAAGGGAAGATGAATTTTGGCATATTATGACCCAGGAGGGTGAAACAGAGGTGCTTAGTGGATGAGATCCCAAGGTAGTGGTCAGAAGATGATTAGCTGTCCAGAGGCTTATTCTAGAGGTGATAATAGTGATTTGGGTTCTGTCACTTAGTACACAGGAGACTAAGAAGGCTGTCCATAAGACTTGGATAGTGTTTTCTTGTACATAAATCTACCCTCCATTATATGACGAAGAAATTTATTTATTTATTTTTTTTTAAATTTTTTTATTTATTTATGATAGTTACAGAGAGAGAGAGAGAGGCAGAGACACAGGCAGAGGGAGAAGCAGGCTCCATGCACCGGGAGCCCGATGTGGGATTCGATCCCAGGTCTCCAGGATCGCGCCCTGGGCCAAAGGCAGGCGCCAAACCACTGCGCCACCCAGGGATCCCCCACTGCGCCACCCAGGGATCCCCCACTGCGCCACCCAGGGATCCCCCACTGCGCCACCCAGGGATCCCAAGAAATTTAAACATACAAGAAAGTGGAAAGAATTGTATAGTGAACACCTATATACCCACTGCCAAGATTTCACAATTATTAACATTATGCTGCATTTGTTTTTATGTGTTTCTATCTTGTCCACCATGCCATCTATCCATCAATCCACTTTTAAAATATGTTCCAAGATAGGTTGCAGGCATCCATAAGATACATCAACCCTAAACATTTCTCCCTTTCTCTCTCTCTCAGTGTCTTTTTTTTTTTAGAGAGGGAGAGAGAGTGCGTGCACGTGCACACACAGGGGTGTGGTGGTGGGGTAAGGCAGAAGAGAAGGAGAGAGAATAATTTCAAGCAGGCTCCATGATGCAGGGCTCAGTCTCACAACCCTGAGATCATGACCTGAGCCGAAATCAAGAGTCAGACACTAGCCCCACTGAGCCACCAAGGTGCCCCTCTGTATTCATTAGACAATAACTTCCCATTACTCCACCCAGGCTTCTGGTTACCATTATTCTTCTTGCTGTCTTTATAGGTTGTTTGACTATTCCATGGTACCTCATATAAGTGGAATCCTATAATATTTGTCTTTTTGTGTCTGGCTTATTTTATTTAGCATAAAATTTTCGAGGATCATCCATGTTGTTGCACGAATCAGAATTACATTCCTTTTAAGGCTGAATAATATTCCATGTATGCATGTACTATATCTTGTTTATCCTTTCATATGTCAACGGATGTTTGAGTTGTTTCTACCTTTTGGCTGTTATGAATAACACTGCTATGAACATGGATGCATAAAATTTTGTTTGAGTCTCTGCTTTCATTCTTTTGGGCAAATACTCAGAACTGGAATTGCTGAGTCACATGGTAATTATATATTTAGTTTTTTGAGGAATGCCATTCTGTGTTCCACAGCAGCTACACTACCTCACATTCCCACCAGCAGTGTACAAGGGTTCCAGTTTCTCCACATCCTCACCAATACTTATTTTCCTTTAAAAAAAAAATTGTAAAAAAAGATTGTAGCCAATGTAGTAGGCGTGAAGTGATATCTCGTTTTGGTTTTGATTTTCATTTCTCTTATTGCACATGATGTTGAGCATTTTTTCTTGGATTTGTTGACTATCTTTTTTGGAGAAATGTCTATTCAGGACCTTAGCCCATTTAAAAAATTTGGATTGTCTTTTTCTTGTTTATCAGATATATAATTTGCAAATTTTTCTCATATTCTGTAGGTTGTCTTTTCACTTTCTTAATAGAGGTCTTTGATGAACAAAATTTTAAAATTTTCATAAAATCAATTTATTTTTTCTTTTGTTGCTCATGCTTTGGTGTTATATCTAAGAATCCATTGGCAGGTAACAGGGTCATGAAGATTCATCTTATGTTTTTTTGTAAGTATTTTATAATTTTAATGTTTAGGTCTTTTATTCATTTTGAGTTCATTGTTGTGTATGGTATAAGGTAAGGGTCCAACTTCATTCTTTTGCATGTGGATATTAAGTTTTTATAGCACTGTTTGTTGAAAAATAGTGTCCTTTCCTCATTGAATGGTCTTAGAAACCTTGTTGAAAATCATTTGACCATGTATGAAGGGGTTTACTTTTGGATTCTATTCCAGTGGTCTGTAGGTCTGTTTTTTATGCCATAGTATTTTGATTACTATAGTTTTGTAGTAAGTTTTGAAATCAGGATATGTGAGTCCTTTCAAGATGGTTTTGGCTATATGGGGTTCCTTGAAATTCCAAATGAGTTTTACGATGAGTTTTTCCATTTCTGAAAAAATAATGTTATTGAGATTTTGGTGGAGATTATATTAAATCTGTAGATTGTTTTGGGTGGTGTTATCATCTTAACAATATTGTCTTCCAGTTCATAAACATGGTATGTCTTTCCATGTATGTATGTCTTCTCTAACTTTTTTTGCAGCAAATATCTTTGTAAATGGAATAATTTTCTTAATTTCCTTTTTGGATATAGGTAACTTTTTAATTTCAAGTTTTATGGTTGAAATGTCTGTATGCAGTTACTAATCAAGACTTTTTAATGATGATCTCTTAAAATTCTTGAATAGTCTCTGTTGGTAAGAACCCGTATCACCTAATAAGAGTTAAAAAAATTTTTAGACTATTTTTTGGTAACCATTCAAAATTGCAAGAGTTGATATTTAAAATTTAATTGTTCTTTTTCTCATGACAAATACAATGTCAAAATTTCTTAGGATAAACAAATTGATTTAGAAATCAATAAAATGTTTCATTTCAAATATTTCAAAATAATGATGAAACTATGTTGCAGTATATGCATACAGTTTTTGAGTGATCATCTTGTATCTAGCTTGGGTAACACTACAGGCATACATGAATTACCAATAGAAAGAAATATCTGATATATGTGAAGGCAGAGATTTGGGGCCATCATCTGTAGCCTTCCAGGATCTCCCTTCCCCCCTTCCTCGAAGCTGTCAGCACTTTTGGCGGTGCACTGTTTTCTTGGACATCTCAAACAAACTCTTCTGGCAGTTTCATGGAACAGTGATATGCTCTGCAGATAGCTAATAAATCTATGTCCAGGGGCTTGAGCAACTCCTTGGCTATGCTCAGTGTCTTACAGAGGAGCAGTGGGTGTGGGATATAACTCATCAATCACCTTCTCCAGGGGAGGAAGATGGACATGAGTCCTAAACAAGTTGCTCACAACCAGAGGTCACGATCCTGGGAGCTCCAGCCATCCTTGGCTGCGCCTGGTTGCCTTAAAGGCTGAAGAGGTCCACTTTGACTTGACCCACTAAATTCCGTTGTCTGTATAGCACAGTGTCATCACATCCTACAGGGAAGCTATGGTCTAGTTACTGGCTTATTTAGAAAAGAGGAAAAAAAAAAAAAAGACTATGTGTACTTTAGGAAGAAGCAGCAAAAAATAAGTGCATCCTGGTAGGTGTGATTTTGGAAATCTGGTCTATTTTATCCACCAATTGATAAGAGTATTCCTAATCTAAAGTGTATCAGTACAGGATTCCACATTGGAAATTAGATGAATGGCTTTGGTTTAATGTCTAAATGGCTTGCAAGGAAGTTTGAAACTTGGATTATTTTTCTACTTCTCCCATTAGCTAACCTTTACTATGTTTTGCTTTCCACCTTCCTTGCTCATGCATATTTCTCTGTACTCTGCATTATTGCCTCTCATATATGTATTTCTGATTATAGAATTTGACTTTATTTCAAATGCCATTTTCTCCACTGGAGTCTCTTTTGATTCCTTCTACCAGATAATATGTCTCCTTCCTTTGAGAGGAAACATTTAATATTGTAATTTTCTTTTGGTATGTATCATGTTCTTTTGTGGACTGTGGTTTATGTCTGTGTTTATCTTATTTCATCCTCCTTGTTTATAAGGTCTTCTTTGTATATCTTCCTCTTTTAGAGGGGTGAACTAATTGTAGTTCTTCTGATTTGAGGGTGCAGCAAAATAAATTTTTAAGCAAAAAAAAGCTTTTTGCCCACCATAATTAGCTAGCATATATAAACTATTTTGCTTAACCCTCTTTCAGGAAGAAACTTGAGAAGTTTGGACTAAAAACGGAAAAGCTGACTTCACTTTCACAGATGGCACACCTGTAGTACATGAAAAAAACAGGTTTCAAGTGTGTATTCAGTTCTGAAAAAATGTTCCTGCCTTCCATTGCATCATTCTGCAGAGAATCTGTGTTGCTAATTTTGCAGTCAGGTTCATGGAATGATGTAATGGAGGAATTGATTGTAATTCAGTGTTCTTCTTGATTGTACCATTAATAACGGTTACCAGTTTATTGGTTATTCAGAACATATTAATCTCAAATATGGTGACTTTGTTCATTTTAATACAGCCATGTGACTAGATTGTGGAGGCTTTACTGAGAGTAACTAGGCTGCTGCTTCAGATCAAGGCCTTAAATTTTTTTTTAAATAAAGAGTTTTGAGAATAAAGGGTTTATTAAGATCCTTAATAAATAAGGATAAATAAGTAATAAGTGAAGGATTGAATAAAGATTCTCATTATGACAAAATATCTGAACTCATTGGACTAGAAACTTTAGTAGGAAGATGTGCTCATTTATTTAGAGAAATGCAGGTCTTCCTGTGAAAGTGCAACAACAGGAGGATGGAGCACATTGCACTCAGAGACCATGCTTGCCTCTCTTGTAGAACTCCCCCTAATAGTAGCACAAGTGCTGATATTTCATATGGGGAGAAAGTACGACTCAACTTCAGAAAAGAAATACAGATTTTGATGTTTTTGAACACTTTGAGTTTCTGTGCTTGTGAATGTAAACCAAGGAAATGCCCTACAGTGTGGCTGGGTTTCGGGGGGACCTGAGGTTGCTGAGAGCAAACCACTCAACCAAGGTGTTGAGGCAGTGCTCCTTAATATGAAGGTTTGGGGACCAGACCTCATATTAAGGAGCACTGCCCCAACACCCTCCTTGTTGAGATGAGTTCAGAAATGGAAAGAAAACATTCAGAAACTATATGATATGGTGACAGTATGTTTGTATCTATTGAATTTAATAATAAGCAATTGGTCTTTTGTCTTATGTATATATCTTTTGTTTCCTAGTTCATTTGTCTTGCATTTTATAAGTTATTTGTTTGAAACTTAAGGATTAGGGAAAAAAACAAAAGACTTACTTCATCACATAGTTTAGAAATCATTGAGTTAGAGTCTCTGAGAAGGGTGAGGCATCAGGAAATGAAAATATGAATCCAAGGATTATCTAGAAGTTTCTGGCTATGTGTGGCTGGCCATATTCTAGGCAATATTTAGGTTCACTTGATTCTGTGAAGTATACCTTGTGCTTTATAGGTGAAATTTAAAAGTACAATGCTATTTTAGAAAAATTAACAAGGGACTGTACTCCACTACTGTTATTAATTAAAAATACTCATGCTTCCCATCTGAGGATTTTTGATCATGAGCCCAGAAGTGCAGTTTGGCCACCCTTCTTGTAGCACAGTGCCTTCCATCTGGGAGATCCTAAAAATATTTATTAAGTTCAGTTGATTTCTTTTAAGAGTTAGCAGAAAATAGGTAGTTCACCAAATAAAGTCCAGAAAAGTAAAGTAATTTTGAAAGGTAAAATTTGGAAGCCTTTTAGTTGTATACAGCCTCCACCAAATGTTATCTGCCTTGTTCTGCTTTACTGGATCTTTGTGAGTCAGAACTTTGAGAATATATTATTGAGGCACTGCTTTGAATGTAGAAGATTTATGAGATCCTAAGTTGTTTGTTGTTGTTTTAATCAGTTGAGATTTTTTTAGTAAACTGAATCCTTAATTTGTTTTTTGAAAGCTCACAGATTTTTAGTAAATTCCTTGATATAAATCCTATGTGGGTGGCTATTTATTTATTTAGAAAGATTTTATTTATTTATTCATGAGAGAGGCAGAGACACAGGCAGAGAGAGAAGCAGGCTTCATGCAGGGAGCCTAATGTGGGACTCGATCCTGGAACTCGAGATCACACCCTGAGCCACAGACAGACACTCAGCCACTGAGCCACCCAGCTGCCCCCTATGTGGTTATTTATAGCTCTATTCCAGTTGTACTACAAATACTTAAATTACTCTGGGAAAAAAATCTATTTTCCAAGTTAATATGCTACAGTATTTTCCTTATACTGCAACATTCTACTTCAACAAATTTTTTAAATTGGCCATATAAGAAGAAAATAATCAGCCATATGGAAATAATAGCATTGTGACATATTGTCAACTTTCATGTTAGATTTGCAAAATGGAAGTATAATTATGAATAACAAAATAAACACATGTTCTATATAACAGTATGCCATGATGTTCTTTTGACACAATGGAAACAATTGCTAATAAAATAAGGTGTTTTATTTGGAAGAGAGAATTTGTTCCTGGCAGTGGCTTTCCAATTTTGCCAATTTTAAAAGCGACTATGTTGGTGGGTGAGATAGTTACAGAAAAAATATATACAATCTTTGTGCTTAGAATAAATACATTATCAAAGTTTCTTCATGCAAAAGTGAAGCAACTCAAATTCCTAAAGCTATCTCATTCTGGGAGGAAACAGTAGAATATTTTCTTTCCTCAGTTTATCACTTCCACTAGCAATTGAAGAAATTTACATTCTGAATTTCATTTTAACTTCAAACTTCTGTCTTTATTGATTCTGGCATTATTTTTATGAAATATATATAATATAAATGTGAATAATATATATACACAAATGTATAAAGATAAGTCTGTGGGAAATTTCCCTTGTGCAGTGTTTTGTGTACTTCATTCCATTTAAGTGTCGTGCTATATTTTCTCTGTGTTTTGTTTTCGGCATATTAGCAAAATCTTTTATGAGTATACTCCATTCTATTTTCTTATTTCTTCCTTCCAGAGAGTGTAGCACTGTATTCTGTTTATAGTGAGGATTTGCTGTTGATAGACTGAAAAAGATCTGAAAATCTACCTTATAATCTCTTGATATACAGAATTAGAGAATAATATTGGCATGTTATAAAACATTTTAGTATAAGCATGATATCGTGTTTTATATTTTTGCAGGAAGATTCTTTGGCAACAGATGATTTCCTTGTGGACTACTTTAATGAATTCCTAAGCCTTCCAGTAAGTGTATTGTTATGTTCTATGGACTTTATTATCAAAGCAAAATGTTATAATCACTGGGTTATCTTGTAGTACAAATATATCAGGAATAATATTTTTTAAAACTATGAATTAAAGCATTTAGGTAAAGTTTATGTCTTTTTATGGAGTTAATCATTTGGGTTTGCATCATATTTAGGAATTATTGAAGAAAACTGAGTCAGTTGTACCACAATAAAAATGAATGAGTGAATGAATGAAAGAGAAAGCTGGAATTTCTCTAACCATTAAAAGTCTTCTGTACAAAAATTAAATAAATAATAATAAAAAATGAATGTGGATAAACTAGGAAAAAAAGTGTTCCATACAAAATCTGATGCTGTTGTATTTGGCATCATTTCAGGCTTTGAACAGAGGTGATAAGGACAAAATATCAAAAGAAAAATTAAGAAACTGTATTTCTTGCTTCCAGGCAATTATTGGCGTCCCCTTGGAGAGATATTAATGTGGAATTTGTGTTTAAGTCAACTAGAATTTTATATCAACAGTAAAGAAGACATAGGTGGGTGCCAGATAATAGATTTTTAGTCTTAGAGAGTGGTGCCTGATAGACTAGTATTGGGGGATGGTGGGAAAAGTGAAATGGGAGTGCATAAAAACACACTGCTTAGTAAATCAAGTTAATCAGGAATGTCAGATAAAAGATAAGAAAAGGTTTTCAGGGATCCCTGGGTGGTGCAGCGGTTTGGCGCCTACCTTTGGCCCAGGGCGCGATCCTGGAGACCCAGGATCGAATCCCACGTCGGGCTCCCAGTGCATGGAACCTGCTTCTCCCTCTGCCTGTGTCTCTGCCTCTCTCTCTCTGTGTGACATTCATAAATAAATAAAAATTAAAAAAAAATTTTTTTTAAAGAAAAGGTTTTCATTATTGGTTATGAAAATGCAAAAAACTTTTTTTTTAATTTTATTTATTTATTTGAGAGAGAGTATATGGGGGTGGGCAGAGAGTGAGGGAGAAGAAGACTCCCCACTGAGTGGGGAGCCTGACAGGGCTCAAACCCAGGACCCTGAGGTCATGACCTGAGCTGAAGATGCTTGACCAAGTGAGCCACTAGGCAACCCCCTCCACCCCCGCAAAAACACTTTTCGTTAACATATTTACCAGGGAAATTTTGGAATATAAATAAGTCACAAGTTATTTTGTTTTGTTTTGTTTTTATTTTTACTTTGTTTTTAAAGATTTATTCATTTATTTGAGAAAGAGAGAGAGCATGGGAGCAGGGGGAAGGGCAGAGAGAGAGAGAGAGAGAGACAAGTGTACTCCTGGCTGAGCAGAGAGCCTGGGCTTGATCCCAGGACCCAGAGACTATACCTGAGCTGAAATCAGGAGTTGGATGTTCAACCGACTAAGCCAGTTAGGCACCCCACAAGTAATTTTAAAGGGAGTGGGCCATGATAGCCTCTAAAGCCTAGCCACTCAAAATGTCTTTTGAAGGGAAAGTACTAGAGGCCTTTCCTTGCCTGGATTAGTTTTTGTATATATGTACGTATCTATGTACACGTGTTTGTTGTTTCATCTTATTTTCCTTTTTCTTTTCTTTTGTTTTTAAGATTTTATTTATTTATTTATTCATGAGAGAGGCAGAGACACAGGCAGAGGGAGAAGCAGGCTCCATGCAGGGACCCTGATGTGGGACTTAATCCTGGGACTCCAGGATCATACCCTGAGCCAAAGGGAGGCTCTCAGCCACTGAGCCACCCGGGCGTCCCTTGTTTTCTTTTTTCCAAAAGAATTTGTTTTCTCTCTTCCTTTTGGCCCACCTAGGCCTCTGGAGCCATTATGGGGGTTAGGTTGAGACATGAAACACACCTCTTCTTTTCCAGCAACAGTCCTGGGTGATATTATAGGATACCTGATGGGTTCTTGTTTGTCTGATTTTTCAACTTTCACCATCCAGTTGTATATTGGGAAAACCCCGGCAGCATCATGAAACTGTCAGAATTTTGCTCTTCCAGATTGTGCAGTCTTTCCTCTCGGCTCTGCATTCTCCATTCTTCCTCTAATTTTTGTGACATTTTAAAGGGAAAAATCTTTGCATTGGATCTGATTTCAGCTTCTTAAGATTTATATTTCATTAACTCAAGATTTGTGATTACCCTGACTTTTACTTGTTCCAAGACATAAATTCCCCTACCTAACTTTCTTTTTAAAAAAAATCTATTTTAAATTAGGGAAGTGACATAACAATACTAGATAAAATTTACCTTAAATGTAAGAAAAATTCGGCAACAGTCCAGCCATCCAGTGAGGATCAACATTATCATTTTTGTGTGATTCCTTTCAGTGTTTAGGTGAAATGGCAGAGTGCCTCTGTAGTCATGTGTTCATCCCACCCAGCAGACCTCTGTAGTTTCACCCTTTCAGTATGTCCCATGCAGCCCACCTGGGTCGCTCTTGCCCTATTTTCTGTTTCTCCAAATCCTTCCACTTTTACATTTTCTCTCTCTCCCCTCATTCTCTCTCTTTCATTCCATTGCATCTGCATATGGTACCATGCAATCTACCTATTAATTACCCATGCTTCATGCCACAAGATAGGAGAAGGGGAAATATGGTTATAGGTTTCCAATAAAGAATTTGGGGACAGAGAGAAGAAAGAATGATGGATTCTCAAACCAAGTTCTGGGCAAGATTCTAGAACAGATTAGTAATGTTTGGTTTATGGGCACTTAACTAAGAAGTAGAAGTCAGCATGAGTTTGCTGAGAATAAGTGTGATCTCTCTTTTTTGGAGTGCTTTCGACAGGCATTTTAGGGGAATTGCATAAATTTAACATATTTTGGTTTCAGGAAAGCATAATGATAATAATAACAGCCACAATAATAATACAAATAAATGGAACCCTGTTACTTCCTATTCAAAACACTCAAAAGTGGCTTCTCACTACACTACAAATAAAGTAGTATATGTGATCTGGTTCTTGCCACCTCTTGGTCTTTATTTCCTATGCCTCTTCCCCTTATTAGTTCTTTCCCAGCCTAACTGTCCCTGTTCGTATTTCTCAACCATGAAATATGCCAAGCATACTCAGAGGCCCCTCCAGGCTGGGGTGTTCTTCCCTGAGATACTCGTTATCACCTTTTCCCTGATTTAAGTCACTTCTGTCCAGGAAATCTTCCCTCCCATCTCTAGCTAAAATAATACATGCTCCACTTAGGCTCATTTATTTGTCTCCAAACCCCTTATCGTTATCTGTGAAATGCGTTTTCAAATATTTGAACGGATTCTCTAACTATAGCCAGTAGGGGTTGACTCTTAATAGCCTAACGAATCAAATCCACATTCCTGGCATGGAGTTTAAGATCTTTGCAATTTGGCCTCTATCTAACCTTCCTGGTTTTACCTGTAGCTCCATACTGCTTATGTCACCGTGTGGGATCTTTCCTGTCTTGGGCCACCCCTCCCCCCCCACACCTGTTCTTCCTGTGCTCATCCTGCAGTGTAATGGTTAGGAATGGGAGTGAGGCAGAACTGTTTGAGTCTAGCTTCTCAGCTTACTACCCATGTGATCTTAGACACATTATTTAATTACTTAATTCCTTGCTTTCCTTCCCTGTGAAAACAATGTGCCTATCTTATAAGGTTGTAATGAAACAAGGTAATGTATATTAAGTGCCTGGCACAGAAGTAGTGTTCTTTCTCTTTCTTTTTTCCCTTGACTAGCTAGACCATCTCATCTTCCATTCCTGAAACATGAGAGGCATTCACTCCATAATGAGACTGATGGATCATCATCAGTCTAGAGAATAATCTTCTGCACCACACAAATTTGTCATTGGTGTTGACTTTTCAGATTATTTTTATCAGGGTCTTGGATGCAAGTGAACTAGTGTTTTTCCAGCTTAAAGTCACTCAGCTAATAGATGACAGGGTCCACCCAGGTCCATATGGCTTAAAAACTTCTACTACATTGTACTGACTATAGAACTGACAGCAGTGGGATGAACTGAGAGTTTCAATAACAGAATCTGGTCTTGTTTTTCTTGTGGTAATCTGAAATGGTCTAAAACAAACCTAATGTGTCTTTAAGGTGCATTAACAGAAGTATAGTTAAAATCAAGAAAAATATTAGTCTGGAACATAAAAGGCACCCAATAAATGTTTTTTTGAATCATATTGAGTTGTCAGACCACATTTGGAATATTGTGTTCCATTCTTGGTGCCATGGGTTAAGAGTTGCTCTGCCAAACCGGGCTTGGGGAGACTGAACCAATGAACACTCTTGAAACCACGTCAGATGAGGAAGGGTTGAAAGAAGTGTGGATGTTGAACCTGGGTTGGGGAATGGGTAGAAGTGTTGAAATGGATCAGCTTTTTCCAATTTTTTTTTTCTTTTTCCAAATATTTCAAGGTCTGTTTGAGGAAGAGGAGTTAACTTGTTCCATGAAGCTAAAGGCAGAACCAGGGCCAGCGTTTATGAGGATATTTTTTCCTAGAAGAAAGATGGTTTGAAGTTTGCTTCCTAGCAGTAGAACAGAACAATAGGGCTAGCATTGGTCACAGGAGTCAACTTTCTGTCATTGAAGGTATTCAGATAGATTGTTTTATGGGGATATATGTATCAGGTAGGAAATTAGATTTTTCCAGTGAAAGAAAATTTGATTGATAGTCTCTATTTATTTTTATCTCAGGAGCTTCATTGTAAATTTCCTGGGGCCAAGGATAGGTCCCTTTCTCCTCTATCTCCCAAAGCTTCTTGAGGATGATTCTGTTTTTTATTTGCAAACCTTCAAAAAAAATCTTAAAGATTTTTTTTTGAAATAAATAAACCTTCTAATCTTCTGCCTCCCCTCCTCTACCATCTCCACCTCCATCCCAAAGCCCCAATAATATAGGCCTGAGATAGAAAGATGTCAATATAGATGATAATATTCTCAATCTAAAAGTCCTTCAGTTATCTAGATTTCTGAGACTTGTCCATCTTCTTACACATCTGTAGTGACATGGTGGCAGACCTGGATTGTGGCAGCAGTGGTTCTAGGAATCAGGCTTTCTGGCTCCCCCCACCTCCTTCTTTCCATTACCCCATTATACCCGTGGGTTACACTGTAAGATCCAGAAATTGATGGCTGGTAGCCAGCCTCCATGTTATTTTGATGAGGGGAATCCAGGACAGTTGCTGCTTTTATAAATGATTATGGCACTTTCCAAATCCTAGCTTTCATAACTTCATTCTGTTTATTCTGGTGCCAGGTTCATATTCAGATATTGTTTTCATTTGGTGTCTGAGAGAGTTTTTTTTTTGTTTTGTTTTGCTGTCAACTCTTTATGGGTGTTTGCTTATTAAGTTTTCTTCTGTGCTATAGTGTGAAACCTTTTTTTTTTTCCTTTTGGTTTTGTTTTGTGTGTTTTATGCTCAGTGACTGTTGTGGGATTGGGTAGATGAGCCCACATACAGATTTAGGTTGGTCCTCTGTGGGTGGTTTAGAATGTTTGTGACATTTATGGTTTGCAGAAGCTGAAGGGTGGCCTGTTCTATACCCTCCTTGCAAGGATAGGTATGTCATGTGTTTGCCAGACCATGCTTAGCTATGTGCTTTTGGAATTTTACCATAACTTCTTTTTTGGGACTGATTCTCCACACTTTTTTCTTTAATCTGTAAACTATTATAATTTCTTGCAGCTTTATGAAAGATTTATATGTTGGATGGATTGTTGGGTAAAGGGAAAGAGAGAGAAAGAAAGAGAGTAGAGATTTAGGGAATCTGTGGCATGAAGGGGGATGAAGGGCTTGGGGCTTCCACTGCCAAAATTTAAATACTCGGAGATTAATATTTAAGGGTGTTGATGGAGTCTAGGTAGTACTGCTTAGTACACTGTTTATGCCTTTGGGTGTTTTTTTTTTTTTTTAAGATTTTATTCATCCATTCAGGAGAGACAGAGAGAGAGAGAGAGAGAGAGGCAGAGACACAGGCAGAGGGAGAAGCAGGCTCCATGCAGGGAGCCCAATGTGGGACTCAATCCCAGGTTTCCAGGATCACGCCCTGGGCCGAAGGCGGCACCAAACCGCTGAGCCACCGGGGCTGCCCTCCTTTGGATGTTTTGACAAGCCTTGTAGCTCTAACGTAAAGCACTCAGATTATCTAGTTAACTCATTTTATTAACTTAGGATATTTTCTATGCATTTTATGTAGCACACTATTCCTTTCATACCATTGGTAAATATGTCCAGTAAATAGTTTATAGTTAAACATCTAAAATGACAATAAAGGGTGGCCCAGGTGGCTCAGCGGTTTAGCGCCACCTTTGGTCCGGCGCCTGACCCTGGAGACCTGGGATCGAGTCCCACGTTGGGCTCCTTGCATGGATCCTGCTTCTTCCTTTGCCTATGTCTCTGCCTCTGTGTGTGTGTGTGTGTCTCTCATGAATAAATAAATAAAATCTTAAAAAAAAAATAAAATGACAATAAAGCTTAGATTGACAGAAGACATTGGTAACTGACTTGTTATAGTCAAGTAGTCACATGTTTTTCATTCGCCGACTAGGATGCATGTTTAAAATACAGCTTTGGAGCTCAATTAGTAGAGACAGAGTTGGAGCAGAGATGAACATGTATTAAATTAACCTAGTCATTAGTTTTTAATTTAAATAGTGTTCAGCTAAATAATTTGGCACCCGGTAAGTTTCAGTGGTGCTCTGCTGGCAGTTTAAGCACATCACTAATTATTCACAGGTTTTTTTTTCCCCCTCTTCTTCTCAGAGAAATGTGGAACCAGCAATTTATTGTGGTAAAAATACTTTCATGCACTTGCTTTTTCTGTGAAAATATTTTTCACACATGGATGACTGGTACTACAAAGTTAGCTTTCATCACCTTCAGGTCAATTCATTTTAGAACATTGGGAAAATGATACCTTTGAAATAAGAAAATTAAGTAAGGGAAAGAGCAGTCTGCAACAGCTTGTGGAGAATTGGGTTTGAGGCTCAAACTGAAGATTTTTCCTGTCATATGATTTAAAAGCTGAGCATTCTCTAAATCAGCTGAGTCAGCTTTTTGGGGAGAACGACTGACTTTCTACATCATTCATTTCTGTCTCCCCCACCTTACATGTGTTTTATTGTCACATGCTAAACTAACTGTAGGAGTTTTGTGGATAGGCTGAGAAATAGTGAAAACAAAGAGCTTGTTGCATGAGAGAAAAAAAATTTTTAAGCAGACAACAGGACTTTGCATAATAAAGACCAGGGTTCGTTCTTCTGTGTACAGAACATAGATGGCCAGCCCCTCCACTTACATGAATACACAGGTAAGTCTACATGAAGTAGTGGATAGAGGTGGGCCTTGAAATTTGTCTTAACCTGGCTCCCCATCATCCTAAGGCAATGATTCTCAAACTTGAACATGCATTAGAATCACCTGAGGGTTAAAAAAAAAAAAAATCACCTGAGGGCTTGTTAACACAGAATGCTGGGCCCCACTCTCAGAGTTTTTGATTAGATAGAGGGATGGGCCTGAGAATCTGCATTTCTAGCAGGGTCCCAGAGGATGCTGATGTTCCTGGTCCAGGCACCACACTCAGAGAACCAGAATTCAAGAGAATAAGTTGAGAGTTATGCATATAATAGAAAATCCTAGATGAACTCATCCTTTGCCTTTCTCTCCAGGCTTATATTCTATTATTCCCCTCTTAAATAGTAAGTTTTAGCAATGTCAGACCACTTGCAGTTGATCAATAATACGTGTGTTATTACTCAAAATGAATGATTTGTGTTCAGTAGAGAGAGTGATGGTGATTTCAAGAGTGAGGATGATTTTGTCTGTTGTACTAATCCATAAACACACATATACCAGTCCATGAGCATCCTGACAGGGTGTGAGGTGGGGATGAGGATCTGCTGTTCCTTCAGGGGTCTCTTCCTGCTGCCTCTCCCAGTGTAGTCAGCTGATCATGCTGAGGGAGATTACATGCATCTCTCTGTATAACATGAGCTTTAAATACAAGCCCTCCATTTCATATGATTCCTAACTGAAGAATCCATGACCAATTTCAATACCAGAGGAAAAACTCTGAACAGCTTCTTGAGAGGTAGGACAACATTGTAATTTATGGGTATTTTCAAGGATTTCAAGGGATAATTTTGACTAAACATGATTTCACTTTATGTGCCCACTGTAGAGCTCATTGCCTTGCAGGAGGAGTCTTTCTGTCTCTGTGTATTTACATATCTTTCTTCTCTTGGATCAGCATGACCTGAGGACAGATCTGTGTCTTATTCATTTGGGGCTTTGTAGAGAATGCTCTGGATTGGCTCACTCAATGTAGCAGTATATCATCTATCATGATATCTCATTTAACAAGGATTCAATAAATACTTATGGAATAAATGAGTAGAATAACAAAGGAGTGGAATTGGATGATCTTATTAGAAAGCAGAAGATACTCATTTTTTTCCTGAGAGACCATCATAGTCCAATGGAGTATCAAATATGGAAGGCACCTTGGGATTGTTTAATTAAAATCCCTTTTATGATTAAAAAAATCTTAGAAAAACAAAGTAATTTTACTCAATATTGCTTCCATTTAATAATTCTACGTATCCTTTTCTGGATAGATTCTAGTTTAGCCAAATCCCTTTTAAAGTACAATAACTAAACTAGATAAAATACTCTAGTATTACTACCATAGTCTCTGTGGACAGATTTCCTCTTCAGCATTTGCATGTTATACAAATTCAAAGTATTTCATTTTTTGTTGAATCTCTTCATCATAGAGAAAAATGAATGACCATGTATTGTTCCTGCAAGGGCAGAAACAGTGTTTTATTCAACTTATATCCTCTTTGCTTGGGACACCAATTGGCACTAGGGCATTCAAATGTTTTGTTTTTGCTGAAATAAGTGAACTAGGGGAAACTTTGAATCAGTTATTTGCCCATTTTATAAACCTGGAATCACTGTGGTGTTAAGGACCTCTAGAGATCCACTGGAAATCATGGCTTTTGAAGAAGGAAAACACTTTTTTCGCCATGGCAAAGGCTCTATCACATTTCAGTTCCACTGAGATAAATTCTTAAGTTTAAAATTGTAAATATTTTAGCTACATCTCTTTTTAAAAAAGTAAATAGGGTCATGTCATTTAATCATGAACACAATTAATTATAGCTTTCCTTCTGTTGTCTTTGTTTTGTTTTGTTAAAATACTTCTGTGCAATGTGGAAAGATCTTCACTTTCATCTGCTTATGCCCTGACTTTTCCTTCCTCAGGATGGACAGATCCTGCCTCTTTCCTCACTTGACTTGCTTCAGAATTCAAGTATTTCGTGCATAAGAGTAGCAGGATCTAAATCACATATGAAACCAGAACTGTAAAGGATCTGGGTGATATAGTTTTTAGTCGTCCAGATTCTGCATTTCAGGAAGTTGGAACAGATCCCAAGTGAGCTAATCCACAGCGTCTGCTGACACCTACTGAAATTCTGCATCAGCCCTGGGTTTAAAGCAGTTTGTAGTCATGAACCCAGAATTCTACAGTGAGCTCACTAGAGGACTTGCTGTAAATCCATGAAGAGATCCCCTAACCTTTTTCACCTTCAGTTTTGCTTTGTTAGTTGAAAATGAAAGTAATTGCTAACTACCTGTCTTAAAACCTGCCCCTAGCCCCTGTGAATGCTGGGGACAGTAACCCACCCAAGAGAGTTAATAATTACCACACCAAACCTGGCTATGATGGCAGTAGCACTGAGGTAATGGCCAGCCTCCCCCGAGCATGGTGATGGCTCTGCTTATGGATGTAAGCATACTACCTCACCAACCCAAGAGCCAGCAAAACTCCAGACTGCTACAGGGAGATTCTTCCTAAAGCCCAAATAAGATTATATTACTAATTTAGGATTTTCCTACTCCACCCTATTTCCCAAAGGATCAAGATAAGCCTATGCTTCTTAAAATGGCATGCAAAGCCTTCCATGATCTGGTCTTATCCACCTCGTCTACCTCAAGTCTTTCCTCTGTTCCTTTAACTATTTCAACTATGACTATTCTAGTTATATTCTAACTGCATGGAACTGCTTAAAATTACCCACATGCACCATGCCGCTTCATGCCTCTGTGTCTTTACTGGTAAAACACCTTCGTTTGAATCCCAGTTCCACTAACTTTTGTGGGCTTATTGCTTAGCACAGTGCCTGACTTAGAGAAGGTGGTTAGTACATGCTAGTTTTATCATATGTGAGGCAAGATGATAGTAAAGAAGGGGAAATATGTTGTCTTTGGGACCAGATAGACTTGTTTCGATGGCCCTGATGCAGCACTTTACAGTTCTGAATCCATGGCCCATCATATAACCATCCTAAGTGTCCACTTACTATAAAAAGTGATCACAGGAATGTGGAAGGATTCAGATAGTGCATTTAAAGTGTCTGTCACACTCCTGGCACATGGTAGATGTCCAGTAAACAGTGGTTCTTGTTACTGTTATTATTTATACCAACTGTACAGTAACCATTTCCTACTGAGTAGGTAACATTGGCTACTGAGGGGCTCAGTGTCACATGTCCTATTTATTTATTTATTTACTTATTTTATTGGAGCCTTTTTTTTAAACTTGTGTAGCAGGAGCTATTTTATTTCTTCATAGAACTAACTAATTGGCATCCTTTGCTTTGGATTATCACAGTTTTGTGTTCCTCTGTCTACCAGGTGTGAGGGTAGGAGACAGAAAAAAGGAAAACAAATAAAGGCCAAACCTGCTCTATTTTTCCTTGGATCCTCAGTACTAGAAGAAATCTTTTCCAGATGGTCTTCTGCAATCTACGGCACCACTTCCCCCTCCCCATAAATACATAATAACATAAATTAATGTTTTATGTCTGTTCTCTCCCAAGTTTAATTCAGTTCCTTTCTCCTACCAGTTGAATCTTGTCTCTGATATCAGCAGACTCATTTATCTGTTTAATCTAGTGATAGTGTAATTCAGAGATAGTATTTGACATTCAGGTAAGTGATGCCTGTTTGAATCTCATGTTTGAAAGACAGATGCAATTAAGTGTATTTATTGAAGAAACCTTATACACAATTTATTGGTAATTGTTGGTATTTGTCCATTGAGCTATATTTGTCATTTTTGAAGGGAAATCTTAGTCCTGAGGCCTGCAGGCCTGTAGACTGACATTCATATTGAACTCTATTGTTCGTGCACTTTAATTTTTTTTTTTTTTTTTTTTTTTGTTCGTGCACTTTAAATTCCTTAGGAGGGGAGACCATCAGACTTTAGAGATGTGATGTTATCTGACATTAGAAGAATATATATATATACATATATATATATATACACAGATATGAATATTTATACATATGCACATATATATTTCTAACTCCAATTTTATGACATCCTGCCATTATTAAATTTTAATTATAGTATGTCTAGTTATCTCTTAGTAAAATTTGAAAGAATTGATGCTCTCCCTAGGATGGTTATTGATCCAAGGGGAAGGGCTGGATATCTTCTACTACCTGGCTAAAAATATATAAACTAATCTACATGAATACATGGTTCACTAAAGGTATTCTAAAATAAGTTCATATTCTGAAAAAAGAAACCTGATTCTAGATTTGGAGGACAAAATGGGAAAAGACAGACAGCCAATCCATTATTTATATGTTATGGAGATGGAGGCCCCAAACATGTTTAATGATTTACTCAGAGTCGCAGAGCTACTTAATGGCAAGCTGTCATTCAAGCTCAAGACTCCTGACTATTGTATATTAACTGACTGACTTTAAATAAAAGTTGGCAGCATTTAGTAATTACTGAGAAAAGCTCAGAAATGTTATTGCCTTCAACTCTCTCTCTCTCTCTCTTTTTTTTTTTTTTTCCACAGTGAAAGGAATGGTGTTGAAATGGTCTTAAATGAAGAACACATTGTATTTAATTTTATCCTTTTGAGCAGGGGAGACTTTAGCTTTCATGGCTCCTGGGGATGAAAGAGATAACGGGAGTGTTATTTCTTCTTCCTTTACTCTTTCTTCCCTAGTAATCCACCCCCTCCTAAGAGTAACATTGCTTCATAGAGACCAGGTGTGTATTTCTTTCCAGTTCCAAAGAAACACAAGGGTAAGATGTTTATGCAAAGGGACTTTCTGCCATAATACATCCTTAGTTCTTGCCATAAGTACATTGGAAAGGAAGGATAAAATGGGTTCCCTTATCTGTAGTCAAGAGATTTCCAAGCTCCTAGAAGAGAAGAGCTAATGATTAAGTACACAAAAGTTTGTGTATGTATATATGCTTATATTAACTGTCAAGTTGTCTTGGAGACAGTGAGTTTCTGCTTTATAAAAATTTAAGATTTCCACAAATTTGTTTTGCAGACCTTTTCAGAGGCAGTTAGATTTAATGTGGATTATGGAGTTTTTGAAATAGTTAACAATGCTCCACAACTTCTAGAAAAGCAACTGAAAAAAATTCTTCGAAACCAGCAACCTCGAAATCCCATCTATGATGTTGTAAGGAAAGGAAAGAATGATATTAAACCTGTTCAGATGAATGCCCCCTATGAAGATGAGGCCATTAACGTCAACTACAATATTATGGTAAGAAAGTATATTTGAGTTTGTATCTTCCTAGGTAGATAAAGCATTAAATAAGACTAACATGAAGTCTCTTGGGCTTGGCCTTCTGAAATGTAACTATATTTATTAAGTTTTATTGTACTTTTACATCATCATATTTGTTAGTTACTGTATCATTCATGTCAAATGGCCAATTTAATCTAGCAGTTTGATTTTCAGTATGAGAAGATTCATATAATTTCCTTTGAATATTTAGGATATCAGGTTCATTTGGAGCAGTAGAAATTTGAGTATCCTTTATAGTTTGTATGCATTCTAGAAAATGTGGGTATACAGTGAATTTATCTGATTTGGATTCTATCCTGACAAAGCAGCTGGGAATTATGACTTCTGACCCTCAAGTTACACTATGTAACTCTGACCTCCCTGGCCTTATTTCTGCTCTCAGATTTTGGATTTTGTCTCCTTAGCATGAGATTAACAACAACAACCCTTGGTTCTAACCTTGGCACTTTAACTTATTAGCTGTGTTCTTGAACAAGTCATTTTGATGAACCTTATTTTCATCACCTGTCAAATGATGCCTTTGCTACCTACTACTTAGGTTTGTTATGTGGCTCAATTGAAAATAAAATGAATGTTTAATATTTTCCATGATTTGAAGTGTCTGATGGAACTAGGCTAAAATATATTCAAAAATTACAACATAGCTCTTTTCCAGCCTGAAAGTTCTTCAATGTGTCTTTTACTGAATTCCAGTTTATTTGTTTTTCTTGTTTACTTTCATCAAATTAAGTACATTAATGATAATAGTATTTAAGATACTTTTATAAATACTAAAAATAAAAAACTATGTTATAGCCTTGTTTTGAAGTTTAAACAAGAAAATATATTCTGGGGGCAGCCCCGGTGGCGCAGTGGTTTAGCGCCACCTGCAGATCCGGGATCGAGTCCCACATTGGGCTCCCTGCATGGAGCCTGCTTCTCCCTCTGCCTTTGTCTCTGCTTTTCTCTCTCTCTCTGAATAAATAAATAAATAAATAAATAAATAAATAAATAAATAAATAATATTTTTTAAAAAAGAAAATATTCTGAACTATAAAGCACCATATAAATTGTTAACATTCATTCATGATAAAAACTTAACAAAGTAGTTTTAGAGGGAACATACCTCAACATAATAAAAACCATATGTGAAAAACCAACAGCTAACATCATCCCCAATGGGGAAAAATTGAGAGCTTTACCTCTAGGATTAGGAATAAGACAAGGATATCCCCTCTCACCACTTTTATTCAACATGGTACTGGAAGTCCTAGCCACAGTAATCAGGCAAGACAAAGAAATAAAAGGCATCTAGATTGGTAAGGAAGAAGTATAACTTTGAATATCTGCAGATGACCCCACCAAAAGACTACTAGAACTGATGAATAAATTCAGTAAAGTTGTAGGATACAAAATTAGTAAACAAATCTGTTGCATTTCACACAACTCACACCTAATAAAAACTCATTAAAAAATAAATTGCTTAAACTTGTTAAAGGCTATCCAAAACCAATAATAAACACTGTACATGGAAATACTGTAACCATTTCCATTAGATCATAAGAAAAGAAAGAGTATATCTTTAAGCTAATTCAAAATTATTTTAGATTTCCTCGACAGAGTTTAAACACAATGAATGTAATTACTATCAATTTGCAAGAGTAAACTAAATTGTCTTTATTTGCGAATTAATAAATAACTTAAATGGTTTTTTAAACTGGAGTATTACAACAAAATCCAGGAAAATTTTAATGTAAACTTAGCATGTGAGTCACCCCCCCACCCCCATGAAGTTAAAGGACTCCAGAGTCCTCAAAATAATCAAAAAACAAACCTGGACACCAAAATTATTTCACATGTTAGAAAATGATACTAAGTTAAAAACCAATGATTTAGAAAAAAAGTTTTGCAAGTATGAGGAAAAGTATTTTACTTAATTTCTTACCAATCTTATCCAAGAAAAAGACAAGTAGTCCAATAAAATAATTGAAGTAATTCAACAAACTATTTATAAGAGTGGAATTAAAATAGAAAATGAGCAGATAAAAATATATTTAATCACACAAATTATCATAAATTGTAAATTTAACAAATTGCAAATTGTAAGTACAGCCAGATACCATTTTTTAAGATGTTAAACTGGCATATAATTTTTTAAAATTCAATTAGCCAACATATAACATCATTAGTTTCAGATGTAGAATTCAATAATTCATCAGTTGCATTTAACACGCAGTGCTCATCATATGTGAAATTGGCCTACAACTTTAAAAAATAATAACATCTAGTGTTGGTAGAATATTAATTGCTACAATCTTTGGGGATTAATCTGACAAAATTGATAAAACTTAAAAATACTGTGACTTATGCCTGGAAAGCCACTTTGGGATTTTTATTCCATACAAATAAATGTGTATATATAGGAGCTGATTGCAGCATTGACCAGTAGTATAAATATATTATATGTTTATCAATAGAAGAACTATGGAATATTATATGACTATTAGAAAGAATGTGTTTGAACTGTATCTATTGTCCTGATGAGATAGATGCACATGTTGTATTGTTCAAAGGAAAAATCAAGTTGTAAATTAAAGTATATAATATGGTTCAGTTTTTATATAAAATAAATTCTACACAAGAGTTCCAAAAAATCTGTTGCATTTCTATACACTAAAAATGAAGTAGCAGAAGAAAACAATACCATTTACAATTGCACCAAAATAATAAAATACCTAGGAATAAACCTAAGCAAGGAGGTGAAAGACCTATACTCTGAAAACTATAAAACACTGATGAAAGAAATTGAAGAAGATACAAATGGCAAGATATTTTATGCTCATGAATTGGAAGAACCAATATTGTTAAAATGCCCGTATTATCCAAAGCAGGCTACAGATTTAATGCAGTCCCTCTCAGAATACCAACTATGTTTTTCACAGAACTAGAACAAATAATACAAAAATTTGTATGGAGCCACCAGAGACCCTGCATAGCCAAAGCAATCTCAAGAAAGAACAAACCTGGGCAGCCCCGGTGGCGCAGCGGTTTAGCGCCGCCTGCAGCCCAGGGCGTGTTCCTGGAGACCCTGGATCGAGTCCCACATCGGGCTCCCTGCATGGAGCCTGCTTCTCCCTCTGCCTGTATCTCTGCCTCTCTCTGTGTGTGTGTGTGTGTCTCTATGAATAAAAAAAAATATATATATATATATATATATATATATAAAAGAACAAACCTGGAGGTATCAAAATCCCATATTTCAAGATATATTACAAAGCTGTAGTAATCAAAACACTATTGGTAGTGTGTGGAGGCGAGGAAAAATTAAGGCCATCCCACCTAAAGTTTAGCATTAGCACAAGTACAGCCATCTTAGGCCCCTGTGAATGAAAAAAAAACTGCAGAATGTCCTCAATGTCCTCGGCAGAGAATCCCATATCAGAAAGACAACAGAGCCTATGCCCGTGGTAGAAAATCCCATATTAGAGTGAGAACAGAGCTCAATGCCCTTGAAAGCCCCATATCAGAATGTAAACAGAACTTGAGAAATTCCTCCACCCCTTCTGAAAAATCCCCTAGACCAGCCTATAAAAAACCCAGCTGTAACCCACTTCGGGGTCCAAGTCCCTGCTCCGCTGTGTCGGGTGTACTTGGACCCAAGCTCGAGCTTGCTAATAAACCCTCGTGCGCTTGCATCGGTGTCAGCTCCTTGGTGGTTTCTCGCATTCGCAATCTTGGGCACAACATGGGAAGAATGTATCCCTTAAAATTATTATTTTTGTATCCTTTGGATAAATACCTAGTAGTACAATTGCTAGATCATAGGGTAGTTCTATTTCTTTCTTTCTTTCTTTTTTTTTTTTGGTAGTTCTATTTCTAAGTCTTTGAAGAACTTCCATACTATTTTCCAGAGTCCTCTGCCTATTTTTTTTAAGAATTTTTTTTTTTTTTTTAAATTCATGAAAGACACACGCAGAGAGGCAGAGACACAGGCAGAGGGAGAAGCAGGCTCCATGCAGGGAGCCTGAGGTGGGACTCAATCCCGGGACTCCAGGATCACACCCTGGCCCGAAGGCAGGCGCTAAACCGCTGAGCCACCCAGGGATTCCCTTTCTATTTTTTAATTGGATTGTTTATTCGATGTTGTTGTATAAATTCTTTATATATTCTGGATATTAAGCCCTCACTGGATATACTATTTGCAAGTATCTCCTCCCATTCAGTAGGTGCCTTTTTGTTTTATTGATGGTTTTCTTTGCTGTGCAAAAGCTTTTTATTTTGGTGTAATCTTAGTATTTTAATTTGCTTTTGTTTCCCTTGCCTGAGGCGGTATCCCTAGAAAAAAGTTTCCATGGCCAATGTCAAAGAAATTACTACCTATGTTTTTCTTCTAGGAGTTTTATGGTTTCAGTTTTCACATTTAAATCCATTTTGAGTTTATTTTTGTGTCTGGTGTAAGAAAGTAGTCCAGTTTCATGCTTTTGCATGCTGCTGTCCAGCTTTCACAGCACCATTTATTGAAGAGACTGTCTTTTCTCCATTGTATATTCTTGCCTCATTTATCAAAGATTACCTGACCATACAAAGGAGAGTTTCTGAGCTATTATATAGTCCACTGATCTATGTGTCTATTTCTGTGCCACTTGTGCCCAAGATTACGAATGCGAGAAACCACCAAGGAGCTGACACCGATGCAAGCGCACGAGGGTTTATTAGCAAGCTCGAGCTTGGGTCCAAGTACACCCGACACAGCGGAGCAGGGACTTGGACCCCGAAGTGGGTTACAGCTGGGTTTTTTATAGGCTGGTCTAGGGGATTTTCAGAAGGGGTGGAGGAATTTCTCAAGTTCTGTTTACATTCTGATATGGGGCTTTCAAGGGCATTGAGCTCTGTTCTCACTCTAATATGGGATTTTCTACCACAGGCGTGGGCTGTTGTCTTTCTGATATGGGATTCTCTGCCGAGGACATTGAGGACATTCTGCAGTTTTTCCCATAAAGTTCAGCTCTTATTCACAGGGGCCTAAGATGGCTGTACTTGTGCTAATGCTAAACTTTAGGTGGGATGGCCTTAATTTTTCTCGTTTTCTGACTACGGGATCCAAGTGTCCTTCACATCTCACTCATAAGTAATAAGACCATCAACAAGATGCTACTGTTCAGGTGCTGCCTGCTTCCAAAGTTTCTTCTGTTTTTTGTTTGTTTTTCTCATTACCCGGAAGATAATCTTTGGGGAGGGCAAATAGGTATTTTGGGCTGAACAGAAGGAAACCATTGTTCCCTCAGTTTTCCATCCTTGGGGAGCCTAATGACTTCATGCCATCTGCAAGCAGTGTTGAGCACAGGTGCATGCTCAAGAACATCAGCTTGTCAGATGTTGGCAGCACTACTCTGTGGGCCTTTAATTTCCTCTCTGGAGTTCACAGTGGTCTGTGTTGACTGATGTTAATATCACAGCCCAACTGTTGCTTGAACAGATAATCAATGGAAGTCACATAAATGCAGACACACTTGCCTCAGACTTGCGCTTCACTGGTTGTTTCACTTATCCAGTAGCATTTGTGGAGTGGGCAAAGTATGGACGTTCTTTAGAATTCTGGGGAAAAAGTGAATATAAGACAAAAGAGAATTGATAGTGAGGAAATATAGAATGAACAGCAGCTCAGGAACTCTTAAGCTGGCTCTCACAACCTCCACACAAAATCTAAACTCCTTAATGTCATCTAAAGGATAATTCATAATTAGGCCTGCCAGCTTCTCCAGCTTGCTTCCCTCCTTTCCTGAGATCTCACCCTGCGATCTAGTCATACTAAAATTATCTTTGCTTCCTCTCCTGATCTCCTCTTTACCAAGCTAATCATGTGTCAGGTCAAAGATTGAGTGGCATGTTCTTTGAGAAACCTTTGCTAGGTTTAGTGCCTGAGGGCCCTTCCATAGAAGCCCAAACTTGCTGCACTCACTGCTCTCTACTACTATTGCTTATTGAATTACCTGTAAACTCATTAAAGGTGGGACCTTATCTTTCTTATTAACCTTAGTGTCCCCAGGAGAGTGACCCGGGATGTTAAACATTTAACAATTTTCTAAAATTGGAAGGGCAGGGGCCTGTAGAGAGTGACCATAGTGGCCTTACCAAGTGTCTTTTTTTGGTTTGTGATTACTTTTAACCCATTTTGTGACTGTGAAAAAACCGAGCATGACTTTTTTCCTCATACGTCTCCCTCAATAAGTTACTTGACTCCTCTGGATTCAGTTTGTTAATCTGTAAAATGGGGTTAATCATTGACGCAGGGCTGTTGAGAGAATAATGCCAGAAGGTAAGCAGTGGCTTCAAATGTGTGACTCAGAGGTTCTGCTTTCTCTCGTGCACACAGAAGATAGAGGCAGGGGCTCCTGGTAATAGCTAGAGGTCATTATTGCTCTAGTGCTCTTAATTGTTTGGAAAGGTGATTTTCTTTGACTCGTTTCCTTTTTCACCTGCTCTCTAATAGTGTCTCAGTCGTGAAGAAGGTATTGAGTGGATCAAAAAAGAAAGACTTCCAGCATTTCTGGAAAGTGATTGTTACTTTGAATACAGGTACTGTAGCCCCATCAGCAAGCCTATTTTTTAATTGCCTGGGTTTTTTTTTTTTTCACCAATAATCATTTTTCTGTACGTTCTTAATAAAACTGTATACTTTAAAACCCACTAGCATTGGGCAGCCCGGGTGGCTCAGCGGTTTAAGCGCCGCCTTCAGCCCAGGGTGTGATCCTGGAGACCCGGGATCGAGTCCCACGTCAGGCTCCCTACATGGAGCCTGCTTCTCCCTCTACCTGTGTTTCTGCCTCTCTCTCTCTCTCTCTCTCTCTCTCTCTCTCTCTGTGTCTCTCATGAATAAATAAATAAAATCTTTAAAAAAAAAAAACCCACTAGCGTTTGTATCTCACCTGCTATGGTTTCTGAATGACAGAGCATTTGTAAAAATCACTTCACTTTTCCAAAGAGTTCTCACAGAAATAGTACCTAATAAATGTACCTCAGTTGTGCTTCTTGATCATTATGGTTTTAAAATTATCTACTTGTGATAATGGTATTTATGTGCAGGCTGTTAAAAAAACAAATATAAGTATGTCATGAAAAAATATTGTAAGTGGGCCAAGTTTTTCTTTTATGTTCTCTGACTTTTAATGTGTAAGTACCTAAATATTCTGAAATTTTACTAAAATTTGACATATACTTAGAACCACCATTTAAAAAAAACAGTAAAATAAATTAGAACAGAATAGTTATTAATTAATAGTTCTGTGAATAAGCCATTAATTTTAGCAGATCCTAAGAGAATCGTGCAGAGGGAGGAGATTGACTTGAAAAAAGAAAATTTTAGGTTTTCTTTTCTGAATTCTCTATATTTGAAACTTACTTCAAATTTGTATGATTTCTAAAATGCAGATTAGCCAAATTGGTCTCACAAGTAAGATGGAGTGGATCCGGCATGAACATCACAGTCAATACAGAATTTTCTCCCTGGGTCCTGAGAAAACCACCCAGTCCACCACCACCTGTTGTTGAAGAAGACAATGTTATAATTATGAAAAAGTTCTACATTTCTCTTGGCGAGGTAAAAGTATGAGTATATCTTCATGACTTGGCACTTCAAAAGACTTCTCATTTTAGGGGGAGGAATTTCATTTGTACCACTTGAACAGGGGAAATGACTTCAAGTACTTTTAAGGCAGATTTAGCAAAACTTTTTGTGGGTTTATGCTGACTCCTTTGCTCTGTACTCTTTCACCTGAAATGTAATTGGTATTATTTTCCTCGTGTGTACAGAGGAACAAATGCAAGACTGAAGAACATGCTCGGTGTCACCTGGAAAGCAAGAAAGGATACCTTGAATTATATCCATGGTTTCATTGTTCACTTTTAAAATTTTCACTATTTGGAGTCTACAATTTTTTGTACCAAATGATGGCAAATTGGGTCTTCTCCTCCCTGTTGTCAAGATTATTCCTCAGTAGTAAAAATGCATTACTGTTTAACCATTATCAGATAAATTCTGATAATGGTTATCAGATAATCATTTCTGATAATGGTTATCTGATAATCATTTCTCCTCCATGGAGAAATGTTGGGTTGTCAGTGTGCATTTAAAGAGATCTAACCTAGAATCAAATGTCCTTTTGGATAGTCATGGTGTAATAAAAAACATTGTTTGATCTCTGAATTCTAATTGTCAGGTCTTCTTTCTGGGAACACATTTCCTATATACAATCTGTACAAAACCAGGAATTGCAAATATGTGGCCCATGTGTTGCTCTTCTCTTAGTTTCCATTCATGACAGACATTGCTAATCAATCATGGCAATTTTCCTGCTGAGCTAGGACTTGGTTCCAAATTCTTTTCAACACAGCCCTCTAGGCAAGCACTTCCAATTGATCAAAGATGTCGTACAAAAGGAAAACTATTTGCCATCTCTGTTGGAATAGATAGACTTAATCTATCTTACCTGAGCACTTTTTTTTCATGTATAGTTTCTGTTTAATTTTGTAGTTTGGCATTTCTATCTGTAATATTTGGGAAAAATGTTTGAAATTTTGCCACTTGCATTATTTCCAATGAGCTAATGCTAGGGATGTACTAAAAGCATGTTTTACTTCTCTCTTATACTTATTTTTAAGTATTTTTTTTCTGTTAACCTATGTATTATAGAAATATCAAGAATGTCATAAAAACATGTACTGGTAGTACAGGTCAGTAAACATACAATGGGAAGAATCAATTTAGGGAAACAAGATCTGATTCCTTACATGTAAATTAAGTTGAATATAAGAGAGTAAAACTTAAACTAGTTTACTTTTGCTATTTTCTATGATGAAAAAACTCATTTCTGTCCACTTGAGTAATACGTTAACTATTTAATATCTTTTTTAAAAAGATTTATTTATTTGTTTGTTTATTTATTTATTTATTTTAAAGAGAGACAGTGAGTGAGGGGAAGGGGAGAGGAGGAGGGAGAGGAACAAGCATACTCCTAGCTGAGCATGGAACCTGACATGAGGCTTGATCTCACCACCCTGAGCCAAAATCAAGTGGTGGATGTTCAACCCACTGAGCCACCCAGTTGCCCCACTAATGTCTTCTTAATAGCTTTTGAATTTTGAGGATTCAAAATTCTTTGAGCCTTTCAATCATTTAAATCATGACTGTAGACAAAGATTAATTTTTGTGATGACAGTTGGTAATATTTCTGTGAGTCTTCATTATACCATCTAAACACAAGCAATTGATTCATCTCTTAAGCACATTAGGTGGACTAGTTACCTATGTTTATGTCTGATTACTTGCTACTTCTAATTTTTAATCTGCAATCTTTTTCGTGCACTTGAAATAGCAAGGACTTTTGTTTATTGGCCTCTCTCAGTTCCCTGATAGTTCTTCATTATTTGGGTCTTCTCTCAGTGCTTAGGATACTGCTTGGAATAGAGTAGTCACTCAATAAATACATGTTGAATGAATCTGTAATTAATAATAAATGGCTTGGAAAAAATAAATAATAAATGACTTGGTTTTAAAGGAGGAAAAAAGGGACCAAAAGGAAATTAGAGTCTTTAAAAGTTTTTATCCACACAGGAAACCTTTCTTCTAAGAGGGGCAGTAACAATCTATATGTGACACTTTTCATTTCTCTCTCTTGCTTTTTGGTCTCATTGTGTGGCCTGACCTGCCCTGCTTAATTCTGTATCATAGTCAGAGAACAACATCTATTCCATTTGAGCCCTGCCTCTTTTGTGAGTCTTTCTGAGGCTAAGGGTCACCCAGCTGACTCAGTTGGAGAAAGGAGAAACGAGACACTCCTTTCTCTGCTTTTGTTGAACAGTTTGGATTATCTTAGAAAGATCATGAGGATGTTACTGAGAGAGGCAGGCAGAGCAATTTTCTCAGGAAAGCTGAGAAGAGGGCTTCTCAGGACTGGGGTTCTGAAAGCTGAGGGTCAGCTTGGGAATTGGGTCAGCTGGCTCAGAGGTACAGGAAAAATTGAAGGCTACATGCAGGGGCAGATGGAGTCAGGAATCAGTCTTCAGGAAGCATAGAATCCAAGCAAAGCTGTGAAAACTGAAATCTAAGGCAAAGGGGCAGTTGAGCGTGGGGAGGTCTTTAGTGCCCCTGAGAGTAAGTCTGTCATGTTAGGGAGGTGTTGTAAAAAACACAGAGTCAGATTGGACAGAATTAGGGGGAGGAAATAATTTGGAAGTTGTAAATGGGAATAGTTTGCAGAAGAGGCAGCCAATGACGGATGAGCTATGGGACTGCCAAGATACAGTTAGATGTCTTGAACCTGTAACGGAATCATGAGGTAGGTGCATGCTTCTGGTGGAAGAGTGAAGGATTTGATGTGTATGGGCTCATTTTTACCTTCGTCATTTTATATCCAAATAATCTGAGTTGAAATTTCCTTCCCATTATTCTCAGTTAATGAATTTTTCTGTGTACAACATTCTTTTCTTTCATGGCATGATTTTCCCTTTCATAGTGTACTATGCAAATGTAATGTTATAATGATGTGTTGAGATTCCTGATTGGGAGAACACTGCTAATCTTACATTAAACAAAGGTGCTCCTTTCTTCCTAGGGCTCCTATACTCAAACAAAAGATTGGTTTGCATTAGCAAAACAGAGTTTGCAAACAGTACCAACATTTTCATTACCATCTTGTGTACTCCACAGCAAACCTGAACCACCGGTTGTTTCATCCATTTCTGGTAAGCAGAAAGGACAAGAATGATTTTAGAACTCCTCTTTAAATCTTTTGTAACTGGTGTTCTAATCTTACAGTACAATACGTTGTGGTTGGGGGGAAAAAATAATCTGCATCCCTACCCCACCCCCACTTCACTTTCTACTGTTTTTATTTTTAAAGATTTATTTATTTATTTGAGAGAGAGAGGGAGAGAGAAAGAGAAAGCAGAGGGAGGGGAGAGGGAGAGAGAGAATCTCAAGCAGACTCCCTGCTGAGTGTAGAGTGCAATATGGGGCTCCATCTCACAATCCTCACGTCATGACTTGAGCCAAAATCAAGAATCAGATGCTTAACTGACTGAGCCACTAAGGTGCCCCTCTACTGTTTTTTGAGAGGCAACTTGACATAGGAAAAAGAGTGTGGGTTTAGATGGGTTAATACTTGTTAGCTAGCTGTGTGACTTTTTAAAGTTATTTCACTTGATAGCCTTGCTTTTTTCATCTGTAAGATTAGAATAACGATACATACTAAATATACAGTAAAGGCCTGGCCCAGCACCTGGAGCCTCATGGGCAGTCAGTAAATGTTTGTCTTGTCTCTACTTCCTATGACAGTTTACAAATTATTATTCAGTATTTGAATTTAAGTGGGTGCAACTGTCCTCTCCTCTTAAAAGCATATTCATACAACTTGAGTTTTTCTTCTAAGTTAGACTGTTTTTCTCCTTAGAAAGCAGATATATTTCTACCATGGGGAACTTTTGTGGATGATATCAACTTTTCATAGATATATATAGAAGAAAACTTCCAGAAATGGGTGTCATTAACTTAGCAATGCACTACGTTCTTACCTAATTCTTTTGAAAAGTGTAAGCAACCTCTGAGGACAATAAATCTGGATTCTCTAGAATCTAAATCTAGGAATAGAGAATAACAGTCTCCTTAATTGAAAATAGGTGAATTTATAGGTTTCTCGCTGTTTCCCCCAAATAGTAAAGTAGAAAATCAGAGAGCCAAGATAGTGAAGATTGTAAACAGGAAAAGAACGGGTAGCAGGAAGGTGGTGAACAGAAATGTTAGCTTTTCTCTCTCCCTCCACTTCTGTGGGGTTGGGTGTATACCCAGTATCTTTTCGTAGGTTTACAGAAGTCTAGCCTTTTAATATAGGGGGAACTCCTTATCTTCATTTTCAATAAAAATTATAATAAAATATTTCCAGCTCATTGGGATTTGAAATCTATTACTGAGAAAATGGCTATTGAAGAGGGATACAGATAACAACTGTTTTCCTGCCCTATGGCATTTCAAGGGTTAGATTTGCCATGTGAGATAAAGCACATCAGATATTTTACTGATTTCTAAAGGAGAAAACAGGAGCTAAAGACTATGTCTTTAGAAAAAGTAGAAAACAATCTGTTTGTATTTGTGAGCCTTCATGAGTACCTTATGCCATTTTGATGGTAGATTGTAAGTATGATAGTAATTGAATCTTTCTTATAAAGTAGTGAATTTTTTTAAATTACTGATATGACTCCAGTTCTGATCTGTTTACTGATTGTCTAACTTTACTTATTTATTTTTAAGATTTTTAAACGTTTATTTGAGAGAGAGAAAGCAAGTGTGAGAGGGAGCGTGAGAGAGAGCTCTCATGAGCACGGGGCAGCGTGAGAGAGACCACTCATGAGCACGGGGCAGGGGTAGAGGGAGCAGCAGACTCCCTGCTGAGCAGGGCACCCCCACATGGGACTCAGTCTCAGGATCGGATCAGGACCTGAGTGAAAGGCAGACACTTAGCTGACTGATCCGCCCAGGTGCCCTGTCTAATTTTATTTTATCTTACAGGTTGAAATATTAGAATACATACAATTGTTTAATGTGTATATTCTAATTATTTAATAGATTTGGCCTTTACATATTGACATTCTATGTCAGCCTAAATCATTACATTTTAGAAGTGTATGATGCCTTTTTGAAGATCCTCTGTATTAAGGATGTCAAATATTTAGTTTATCTGCCACTATTACCACCTTATCTGGCCAATCCTGCTGGCAGTTTTTTCTCTACTGGTACCACCTGTGGCTTCAGAACTCCTCCTTAAGCTACCTGAAGTCACTACCTGTGACAAATCCACTTACCATGCTGGCTCTGCAACATCTGGTTAATACTAAAAATAACTTTGTATTCATATCTGATCTAATAGCCTTTTATGATTTATTACAGAAAGCTTTATCTTTGATGATAGAATTCACCCAAGGACAAAAAGGGACTCATCTGAAACCATTAGATTAACTTCTCATTTTGAAGAAGAAGAAGATGGGTCTGTATCTGTACAAGACACTCCTTCTCAAGCCCTTCTAAGAATATACCTTGAGAGGCAACAGGATGCTGATGAAAGCCTTCCATTGCATTTCACAACATGTGAAGAATTTTTAAGATCTTATATAGATTTTATTTTGAGAGTAGCAATTCATCAAATTTTTGAAGAGCCACTTACAGAAAGTCCAGATTATATAAATTTCAACAAAGTAGCAGAAGTGGTGCTCGAGGAGGGTTTTGAGCCTCTCCATGGCAGGAATGTTTTAAGTGAAACATTTCAAACCACAAATGAAAAGTCAAAAGAGATGTTAGAACGAGCAAATTCAAAGAGTGAGAGCATTGGACCAGAAAGCAGGGCTTATTGGTGTATGTCTCACAAAGCTTATGATATTGGCAATAGAAAGGAGTTTGAAAGATTTAAGAAATTTATAAAAGGTACTTTAGGAGAGAGATATTGGTCATTATGGATGGATATTGAGAGGTTAAAAGTTCTTAAGGACCGCGGAAGACATCAAAGGTATGCCTAGTTTTTACTTTCAATAGTTTTTTTTTTTTTTTTAATTACGGAATATTAGTTTGGGTCATTTAAGCACAGGCAGAAAGCCTGAAATAAAAATGAAAATGTAACTTCTACTTTTAGAGGAATGAATAATAACATTTATTTTATTATAGTAATAGTGATTTCACTAGTTCTTTGATTTTATAATTTTCAGATACAAATAGTGGCAATTGTTTGGGTTCATAAAATGTTTCTTCCCATAGATTCTAAACCTGCTTTCAAATCAATCATTCTATTTTATTTTTATAACATTGTAGTGTTATATTTTTTTATAGTGTTATATTTTTATATAATTTTTTTTCAGTTATATAACCACACTGAATTCAGATATCTTATATAAAAGGTCTTATGCCATGGTAAGAGATCACTGTTCCTAGCAGCCTGCTCAGTTAACAAATCCCATGATCTTTGTTTGGATGCCACTTAGATATTCATATCTGAATAACATATCTCCTAGATATCTTATATCCTCTAGAGAGCCTCCTGGATGTCTCATGGGTCCAGGTCCTTGTTTGGCTACCCTATATTTTTCAGATTACTGTGTAAGTCTTAAGAACCTTAAGAGGGAGGATCCATGGATGGCTCAGTGGTTTAGTGCCTGCCTTCGGCCCAGGGTGTGGTCCTGGAGTCCCGGGATCGAATCCCAGGATCGAGTCCCACATTAGGCTCCCTACATGGAGCCTGCTTCTCCCTCTGCCTGTGTCTCTGCCTCTCTCTCTCTCTGTATGTCTCTCATGAATGAATAAATAAAATCTTAGAAAAAAAGAACCTTAAGAGGACCCTGCTTTAGGAAAGTTTTTATCCTATGTTCTCCTTTCTGCTCTGAAGCAGACCAACTACAGTAGAATGCAATTCCCAGTAAGGGTTTGACTGAGTATAGACTAGTAACTGGGTTATTCCAATTATTTCCATGGCATTCAGATCATAGACCTCATTGTTGTACGTACTTATAGGATCAGGAGTTACCAGATGGCTGATTGTGAAGCTATGGCTTGATTGATCATGAAGTTGAAAGCCACTACCACTTTTCAAGATATATATAAGCAACCTATATAAGTTCTTCAGGATCAATACTGTATTAGTTTGTATTATTGCTGTAGTAGATTGCTACAAATGTAATGGTTTTTAAAGCAACACAAATTTATTCTGTTACATTTTGGAGATAGGAAGTCTAAAACAGGTGGGCAGGGCTACATTTTCTCTGGAGGCTCTAGGGGAGAATCCATTTCCTTGCTTTTTTCAGCTTCCAGAGGTCATCCATCTGCTTTCTTTGGTTTATGGCCTTTCCTCCATCTTCAAGCCAGCAATATAGCATCTTCTCTTTGACCTCTGCTTCTATCCTCACATCTTTTCTCAATGACTGACTCTCCTGACTCCCTCTTAGAAGGACTCTTGTAATTACAGTAGGGTCATCTAGATAATCTAGGATAATCTTCTTAAAATCATAATCACATCTCCAGAATGCCTTCGATCATGTAAGGTAACAAACATTCAGAGGTTCTGAGGATTAGGACATGGACATCTTTGGAAAGCCATTGTTCAACCTACCAAAAACACTTTTCCTGTTCCCATAATTGTAAGAAATATTTTTATCTCCACATTGGTACTTCTGTAACTCATTGTTGGTTTGAGATAGTCATTGCTTGTCTGAAACATTTTAGAAGTGAAAACATTTGACATGTTGAATGTTGTAGCAATGTGTGTGATGTGTTTTGTTTTAGACATCTTGAGAAGATGAAAAAATTCTATCTAGTGAGCAATGGAGATTGCTATCTTTCTACAGAAATATTATCAAAATTTAAACTGCTAGATGCATCTCAGTGGAATGAAGAACACTTAAGAAATATTCAGACAGAGGTTGTAAAACCATTACTTCTATATTGGTAAGATAAACAATGTAGATCAAATATATTTGCTTTTACTTTTCCTAGATGAGTTACAAGTTATACTTTTTTGTCTTACTGATTTATAATTTGTGGAAATTTAAAATCACAAGATAACTATATCTTTCACCTTCCTTAAAGGATTTACCCTTTAGATAATTTGGAGATTTGGGGGACTTTAAATCTGTAATAAGGCTGGACAGTATATAAGTTCCATTTTAACTTATGAGCACATCCTTCTCCACCTGACCTTTTTACAGTCAGTATCTCAGTTGGTGTGTTTGTGTGTGTGTGTGTGTATGTGTGTGTTTACATCTTGATACAGTTATGGATTTTTCATCTCAATAAATATATTTTAAGTACTTATGATAGGCCACGTGCTTGTACTAAGGATAAATGGTAAACTATAGCTAATTCTAGTGTTTACAGTCTATAAGAGGAACACACTTGGGAAATGAATATAATAAAAGAAAGTGTGGTGAACACATACAATACAGAGGAGAGGCAATTTTTTACTTGGGACTTGAAGGACTCTAAGGAAAAGAGAGGGGACATAGTGGAGAAAATCTATGCCATTTGAGGATAATTGAGCTGCTTTGAGGCTGTGATGGAAGTGATTATGTCACTTTTCTGCTTGAAATCTTTTCCACAGCTTTCAGTGTAGCATTCAAATGCCTTAAGTTAGCAAGTAAGGTCATCATAATTTGCCCCTCACCCACTTCTTCGGCATCATCTCCCATCTGGGTATTCCAGATTACTTAGATGCTTTGCACTTTTCTATAGATAGATAGATAGATAGATAGATAGATAGATAGATAGATAGATAGAATGTTGTTTTTCTCTTTCTTTCTTTAAAAACTTAAATATGTCCACTTTCACCACTGATATTTAACCTAGCCTCAACTGGAAGGCCTGGCCTCAGTGATCAGACAACAAAAAGAAATGAAAGGCATCTAAATCAACAAAGAAGTAGTAAAACTTTCACTGTTGGCAGATTACATGATACTCTATATAGAAAACCTGAAAGACTCCACTAAAAATTTGCTAGAACTGATACACAAATTTGATAAAGTTACAGGATATAAGATCAATGTCCAGAAATCTGTTGCATTTCTATACACCAATAATGAAACAGCAGAAAGATAAATTAAAGAATCAGTCCCATTTACAATTGCACCCAAAACCATTAAATACCTAATCATTAAATACCTAAACCTAATCAAAGAGGAGAAAGACTTATACTCTGAGAACTATAAAATACTAATGAAAGAAATTGAAGAGGACATAAAGAAATGGAATAACATTCTATGCCCATGGATTGGAAGAAGAAATATTGTTAAAATGTCTATACTAGGGGCACCTGGATGGCGCAGTGGTTGAGCGTCTGCCTTCAGCCCAGGGCGTGATCCTGGAGTCCTGGGATTAAGTCCCACATCAGGCTCCCTGCATGGAGCCTGCTTCTCCCTCTGCCTGTGTCTCTGCCTCTCTCTCTCTCTCTCTCTCTGTGTGTGTCTCTCATGAATAAATAAATAAAATCTTTAAAAAAAATGTCTATACTACCCAAAGCACTCTACACATTTAATGCAATCCCTATCAAAATACCATGAGCACTTTTTGCAAAGCTAGAACAAACAATCCTAAAATGTGTATGGAACCATGAAAGACCCCAAATAGCCAAAGCAAACTTGAAAAAGAAAAACAAAGGTGGAGGCATCACAATTCCAGACTTCAGGTTATATTATCTGTAGTGATCAAGACAGCATGATACTGGCATGAAAATAGACACATAGAATAGAAAATCCAGAAATGAACCCATAACTACATGGTCAATTCATCTTTGACAAATCAGGAAAGAATATCCAATGGAAAAAAGACAGTCTCTTCAACAAATGATGTTGGGAAAACTGGGCAGTAACATGCAGAAGAGTGAAACTGGACCACTTTCTTACACCAGACACGAAGATAAACTCAAAATGGACAAAAGATCTAAATGTGAGGGGCACCTGAGGGGCTGTGTCATTTAAACATTTGCCTTCAACTCAGGTTGCTGGGATCAAGCCCCATGTCAGGTTGCTGGGATCAAGCTGCTTTTTCCTCTCCCTCTATCCCTCTCCCTGCACTCATGTTCTCTCTTTCTCAAATGAATAAATAAAATCTTTTTTTAAAATGTAAAAAAATCAAATAAATGTGAGACAAGAAACCATCAAAATCCTAGAGGAGAACACAGGCAGCAACCTTTTTGACATCAGCTATGGCAACTTCCTTCTAGAAATGTCTCATGAGGCTAGGGAAACAAGAGCAAAAATAAACTGTTGGGACTTCATCAAAATAAAAAGCTTCTGCACAGCAAAGGAAACAATAAAATTAAAAGGCCACCTATGGAATGGGAAAAGATATTTGCAAATGACATATCTTAAAAAGGGTTCATACCCAAAATATATATAAATAACTTAAAAAAAACCCAATACCCTCAAAATGAATAATCCAATAAAAAAAATGGGCAGAAGACATGAATAGACAGTTTTCCTAAGAAAACATCAGATGGCCAACAGATACATGATAAGATGCTCAACATCTCTCATCGTCAGGGAAATGCAAATCAAAAATACAATGAGATATTCACCTCACACCTGTCAGAACGTGAATCCCTTGAGAATCCATCCAAGTTGATGTGCATATCAATACTTTTTTTTTTTTTTGCATCGCTAAGTAGTACTCTGTTGTATGGATGTTACACATCCATTCACCCACTGAAGGACATTAGGGATGTTTCCACTCTTTCACTATTAGTAAGTAGCTATGAGCACTCACGGACAGGTTTCTGAATGAACATAAGTTTTCATTTCGCTGGGGTAAATGTCTAAGAGTGAGGTTAGTGGGTCACATAGTCCATTTTTAGTTTTAAAAGAAACTGCCAAACTATTTTCCAAAGTTGATGTACCATTTTACATTCCCACCAGCAATGCAAGAATGATCCAGTTTCTGTGCATCCTTGTCATTGTTTGGTGGTGTCACAATTTTCTATTTTTAGCCATTCTAATATGTGTGCAGTGATAGTCTTTTGCAGTTCTCCAGTGATTAATGATGCTGAACATCTTTTCAAGTGCTCATTTGCCATTTGTATATCCTCTTCGGTGAAATATCTGTTCAAGTCTTTTGTCTATTTTCTTTTTTTTTTTTTTTTTTTTTTTTTTTTTTATTTATGATAGTCACAGAGAGAGAGAGAGAGAGGCAGAGACACAGGCAGAGGGAGAAGCAGGCTCCATGCACCGGGAGCCCGATGTGGGATTCGATCCCGGGTCTCCAGGATCGCGCCCTGGGCCAAAGGCAGGCGCCAAACCGCTGCGCCACCCAGGGATCCCTTTTGTCTATTTTCTAATTGGATTGTTTTCTTTCTTATTACTGAGTTTTAAAGTTATTTTTGTGTTCTAGATACTAGTCATTAGCCAGACATGTAGTCTGCAAATATTTTCTCCCAGACTTTAGCTTGCCTTTTTAAAGACAAGCTTTCCAAACACTTCTTAAAAGGGTCTTTCAGAACTTCCTGTTTGGTGAACATGTGGAGATTTGGGAAGAGTAGTGTGCTTACAGAGCACAGAAGCTTTGTGCTCCTTCCCGCATACTATATTCTATGCATCTTTTCCATCTGGCTGTTCTTGAGTTCTATATTCCTATTTTAAAAATCTAGATTAAGCAAAACAGTAAAAATAATGTAGATAATGGGAACCAGAATTGTCATTGATTTGGAAAAGAGTTATAAATAGGAGAGAACAGAGTGAATCCTCTGGTGATGGCCTGGAATTGGAGATGCAAATGGAAAATGCAATTTTCACAAACCAAGTTACCATACTCAGTTATGAAGACCACAAATAACTGAAAAAACGGGACAAACCAAGGAGGACAAGCAACAGATGATCATGAAGACAAGAAAGGAAATAACTTGAAAGAGAAATTCATCATCTGTCAGATTTCCTCTGGGAGGGTGGTGTATTGGGGGACTGTTTCTAAATGAAGGGTTCCAGGTAAGTTTCACTCCAAACATTTCATCAGGGTAGAGGCAAAAAGGTCTTGAGGCAAGTTTATTCAACTAAAACGAATGTTCCTACAGAAAATGTTGCTGCCTGCGCTAACTATTAAGAACAAATATAACTATCCAGGGGTGCCTGGGTGGCTCAGTCAGTTAAGCATCTGACTCTTGATTTTGGCTTGAGTTAGGATCTTGGGGTCCTGGGCTCAAGCCCTCCCTACCATCGGGCTCCATGCTCAGCATGGAGTCTGCTTGAGATTCTCTCCCTCGCTCTCCTCCTTCTCCCCCTGCTTTCTCTCTCTCATATACATAAATAAATAAATATTTTTCCAAAAAGAATAGATATAACTATCTGAAAGAATAAAAAGGCAGGGAATTTTTCACAGAACAATTTTTTAAAAAAAGATTTTATTTATTTGAGGATGAGAGCAAGAGAGAGAGAGCACGAGCAGGGCAGAGAGAGAAACAGACTCCCCACTCAGCTGGGAGCCTGATGTGGGGTTTAATCCCAGAACCCTGGAATCATGACCTAAGCCAAAAGCAGACACTTAACTGACTGCCACTCAGGGGGCTCCCCCAGAGCAAAATTTTACAGTTTTGATGAGGTCCAATTTTTTAACTCATCCCTCTGTGGATTATGCCTTTGGTTTCAAACCAAAGAACTCTTTGCCTAGTTCTAGATCCTAAAGATTTTCTTTTATTTTTGTAAAACCTTTGTAACTTTATGTTTTTCGATTAAGTCTGTGGTCCATTTGGAGTTAGTTTTTGTATAAGATTTTAGGTTTAGGACCAGGTTTAGTTGCTTTGTTTTCTTTTTTTGGGTTTTTTTTTTTTTTCGGTTTTGCTATGGATATCCAATTGTTCGTCTTCACTTATTACAAAAGCTTTCCCTCCTATTTCCTTCTTTTCTATGTTTTACATTAACATCCAGGACATCAAATTGTAAAGATTCATATAACCACCATGACATTCAAGTCACAATCTGTCACCCCCAAAACTCTCACACCACCCTTTTGTTGTTACATTTTTTTCTCTACTCCTAACCCCTGGCAACCACTGATCTATTCCTTGTTACTAAACTTTTGTCTTTTTGAGAATGTCATGTAAATAAAGTCATACAGTATGTAACCTTTTGAGTCTGATCTCTGCTGGTCAGCGTAATGCCATCAAGACATAATGCATCCACGTTGTTGCATGCATCATAGTTCATATTTTTAAATGTAGTTTTCCAGTTAATTGTTGGTCCATAGAAATATGATTGAATTTTGTGTGTAGTCAACAGTCAGCTGTTGATCCCAAATGGACCTGCTCTGCTTTTCCTGCTGTTTTGGTGCTCTTCCCTTTTCAGGTCTGGCAGACACTTCCTTCCACCTACATATCAACACCATGCAGGTCTTGTGGCTGACAGTAGTCTGTCCCTGCTACTTGTATTTTGGTATTTGTGGGGATATCTTGTCTTATCAACAGTCTGTCCTAAATGTAATCCATGAGTTTTCAGTTTTGCTATCTAGTTATACTGTTTTTATGGAGGGATTCTGAGAGGTAGAAAAATCAATATTGGCCACATTGTCATTTTCCCAGAATCCTTGGATTTTTTTTTTAATCTAGCTAAAAATCCTGTGTATTCTTTAAATTTCAAACTAAAACAGTTTAATGAATATCGTGAAGCAAATACTTACATGACCACCACGTGGGCTGGGAAAGAAAACATTGCCAAGACCCCTAAAGGTGCCTTGTTGATCCAACATCCTCATTCCCCCTTGGAGGTAACCACTATCCTGACTTTTATGATTATAATCCTCTTTTCTTTATAGTTTTACCAACCATGTATGCAAATAAATCCCTAAACATATACTTTTGTCTGCCTGTTCTACAACTTTATATAAATGGTGTCATGTTGTATGCATTCTTTTGTATCTTCTATCAGCATTACCTATAAGAATGGTCTATAACTGTGTTTAATAGTTCTACTGATTTTCGTTGATGTATATTGGTATTTCACTGCATGATTACCATAATTACTATTTTTTTGACATTTGGCTTATTTCCTACCTTTTACAATTAAAGGCAGTGCTGTTGTGTATATTCTTGTACACACAGCCACTTTTCTACAGCAGGTGTACCCATTTATGCACTCTCAACAGAATATGAGAGTACCCATCGCTGTAAATCCATGGTAGCACTTAATATTGTCAGACTTCTAAATTTTTGCCCATGTATTTAGTGTGTCATTGGTGTCCTGTGATTATAATCAGCATTTCCATGAGTACTAGTGAGGCTGATAATCTTTTCAATGGTTGATTGATCATTTGGTCATTTGGATTTCAGTTTTCATGAATTGCTTATTTATCTCATTTGCCTATTTTTCTATTGGGGTCTATATACACATAAGTACATACAAACATATACATATACACACACATACACACATCATACTGACACAGTTCCTTTGATAGTATTATGTGGCAGGTATCTTCTCCCACTCTCTAGAGTTTGAGAATTAAGATATTTGCAGTGTACATAAGAACTTATATGATGGAAGCATGAAAAATAATACACCAGTTTAAGATTGTGAGATTTTTTCCACAATATTTGATGAATTTACATAGTGGCTAATGAAAAATTAATGCTATGAATGAAACTAATGTAAGTTTAAAATGGTAGGGACAGTAGAGACTTATGGGGTCCATATGAGTATAGTATAACGATGGAAATCAGAAAATTGAGACACCTAGATTTTCTGGTCAGCACATGTATGCTTTATTAGATAAGGATCTTATAGATTCCTACTTACTGGTTGCCATGAGAATAAGAGATCATTTTTGATATTTCCAAGTCTGCAAGTAAAGGTTCTGAAATATAGTTAGGATGACCACCCAGATCTCTATACAGTGTTCTTTCTGAATCTAAACTAATTATGAACTTTGGATTTTCTTTCACTCCCAACCTGTGTTCCCATTAGGGGAATATCTACTTTCTTCCTATTTTAAAGGGAGGTAATTTCTTTTACCAGGACCTGAAATATGGAGTGAGAATTTGTCTGTAGGCTGTGGCATTGGGTAGTGGTGGGGAGAAACCCGTCCAAGCAGCAATTAGCATCAGGCCTGACAGCTGGGGTTAACTCTGTAACCAATAGAGTTAGACCACAGACTAAACAAGGATATCCAGTCCAATTAAGCGTGGCCTTGACATTGTGCCAAACATTCTTTTTCCTGGGTTTCTGGACATAGTGTTGGTCTGTCATTTATATAAATTGTTGTAAAACTAATTCTTATCTTCAACAAATTTAAGGCTTGAAAATAAAGCATATGAATAATAACCTACTTTAGTAGTTAATTAAACATAATTAAAAATGTTTATACATTTTAAAATGTGAATTTCATCTACCACTTTTTATTTGGTATATTTTTTAGTATTTATTTAGATAAATACCAAACTGCTTTAAAATGAACACAGGTGCATTTTATGTTCTTATTATTAGAAACTGTAAGTTATTTTTTAAAATCCCTTCATCAACAGATATATAGATTTATTATCAAGCAGATCATAATTTGAATGTAAATTTATTATTTTTTTCCTAATGTATATTGCCTCTTATGTGAGTGAATGTAATTCCAGGTAGTTGATAAGTCATAGAAAAACTTTTTTTTTAAAAGGTTAGGCAGCAGAAAAAAGTGGGAATTTTTAGAAAAAATATTTGGTAAGACATAATGGTAAGCACTGGCATTCTAGATTTTGCAGGCTTTTGATTTTTGAGGCTTATTGTCCAGCCTAATATTGAATTTGTTTTTCCTTTGACTAGGGCACCAAGATTCTGTGTTACTCATTCATCCTCAGCTAAACATGCTAGCGCTGAACTGAAATTCTGGCATCTCCGTCAAGAGAAACCAAGGAAGGACGTTGACCCTTTTCCACAAATGGCAACCCTCTTGCCATTAAGACCTAAATCTTGCATTCCACAGATATCTGATATGCAGGTAGGGTAGACATTTATACTTTGATTTCTTTATGAAGTTTATGGTAAAATATCCATGCTTGGGTTTTGTGCACCAATACTTAAGTTTTATCATAAGCTTTTTTTTTGGGGGGGGGATTGTTGTTAATGTGCATGCTGCAACAATGGGAAATTAAGAAAACCTATGGTTTGCTCTCCACTAAGCAGCCAAAGTGAGCCTTTAAAAATATTTGATCGGGTCACTCTCCTGATCTTGTCACATTTTGGAACCTACATTTTAATAGGATTCCTTGGTGACTGGTATTCAAAGCACTGCCTGTTGGTTCTGAAACTTCAGCATACACACATAAGAGTCACCCAAAGAGCTTGTTAAAATAGATTCCTGGGCTTCACTTGGATATCTAAAGTCAGGAGATCTAGTGTGGGGCCCATGGGTTTACATTTCCAACAAGCTTCCTCCCAGGCGATGATGCTCTTGCTGCTGGTTTGAGGACCACACTTTGAATTAGTGTCACTTTTGTGCGCTAATGGTTTCTTATCCATTTTTTATCCTTTCCTGACCTCCTTTGCCTGCGTGGCTTTTTTTGTGTGTGACTTCACGGATAAATCTAATCTTCCACCATTCGCCCATGTGACTAGTTAATATGCATCTTACAGGTGTAGTGTAGAGAGCACGTATTCTGATAATATGTAAATATCTGTACAAATCACATTTGAGATGTACAACATTTGAGAGGTAAGTGGCAAGATAGAGTAAGTGGTGTGGTTCCTGAAAAGGAACTTGAAGGAGAGCAGTGCTGGACGAGTATGGAAAGATTGATCTCAGCTTAGGTCTTCATCCTAGGGTTGTGAGTCCAAGCACCAGGTTGGGCTCACATTGGTTGTGGAGCCTACTTAAAAAGTTAAGATGTGATTTGTATACAGTAAAGTTTACCTTTACTAGTGTACAGTCTTATGAATTTTGACAGACATGTTCATTGTGTAACTGCCATCACAGTCACAATATAGAACCTTTATCTACCTCCCTAACCCCCAATCTATAGGGTCCTTTTGTTAGTTTTTTTCTCCATTAGTGATTTTCTGGATACTCTTCTAGTTTTCATCCAAGCCAGAAAGGCCTAAAATTTTAACTTAGGCTTTTCTCTGTACAATACACTTAATTTTTTTTTAAGAATACTTGCTTCATTGTGGTAAAAAAAAAAAAAAAAAAAAAAAAACATAAAATCTACCATCTTAACCATTTTCAATTGTACACTTCAGTAATAAGTATATTTGCATTATTGTGAAACATATCTCACGAAGTTTATCTTGGAGGTTTAAAACCATGTACCCATTAAACAGCTCCTCTCACTGGCCCTGGTGACCACTATTCTACATTCTGTTTTTATGAATTTGACTACTTTGTATGATACTTTTAATAAGCTCAGCCCCCCTGCGGTACCACTCATTTAACTGAGTATGGCTTAATGTGATGCTGTGTTCTGAATGAATAAAACAGATGTGAGCCCTGATACTTAGGAAGTTATGCATACACCATACTTAAGTAATTAATTTTGTTTATGGAATTCTTAAAAGAAATATTAGTAGTTGTTTGGCACCTAGAGTGTATGTAAGATTTTATTATTTATTCTGGATAATAAAACATCACAATTATATTCCTTGCTCTCTGGCAACATATATTACATTCCAGTAGAAGTTGACATATAAGAAAAATTGACATTTGCTTTCAAATTATGGAAATAACTAACCTGTAAATTTGGAAACAATACAAATCACTTCTGTTCTCGCCTACTTGTAGACAACTAGTATTATTTTCTCTTAGTCTTGTGAATTTTTCATTTTAATGCACTTATACTTTTGTATTCTATTATTTCTTTTAACATCGTCATCACATTTTCCCATGTATATCATAACTTCATAATCCTTTTAAGTGTTATATAATGTTACATTTATGTACATACCATTCTCAGATCATTGTTTCTTTCTCCTATATTTGGACATTTAACTGTTTGTGTTTTTTTGATTTGTGCATGTAGCTTTTACCAAATAGTTAACTTTTACCATAAATAACATTTAATAATGGAAATAATAGCCACAAAAATAAAATGTCCAAAAATAGAAGAATATATATTTGTTAAGATACAGGTTTTTATTATGGCCCAGTGATATCCTTGCTTCTGTTCTCTGCCCTGCCACCCCAGTTCCCCATTGCCTATCCCCCTAGTTCCATCCCCCAAATTTACTTAAACCTATCTGATTATAGAATAAAGAAAAGTTTTTGTGAAGTTCTCCCTCTAGGAAAGAGTCTTCTTACACAATGCTGTGAGTAAGGATATACAAGCCTTTGCCTTTCTTCTCTTACACTCTAAAGAGTTGTAGGGATATCAGCCATCTGGTTGTATAAGAGTGGGAGTTTGGGAAGCAGGACATTTTTATTCTACTGGGAAGCATTGGGAGGTGGTAGACTGAGAGAAGAAATCTTCTAGTGATCAAAACAAATTTAAGGTAGATGGGCAGAGCTTTCTATGCTTTATTCTCTGGCCTTTTGTTCCCCTTTAAATTGCTCATTTTTCACTTTTTAAAAATTATTTTACCACTTTTTTAGAAAGAAGAATCCAACTTATTACAATGTCCTAAATCTCCCAAGAAACCACCTAGAGTAAAAACAGCAGGTCAAAAACCTTGGAAGAGCAAGTCTTTGTACCTAATTTCTTCGAAGGATGATGCAATTGAGAAAGGGTAGGTGCACCTTTTATGTGCCAAGTGTTATTCTGCAGGGGTAAGGTTTTTGAAGAATTGAAAAATTAAATAGAAAATAGAAATTGAAAACTAAATATGCTGATTTTTTTGTATGAGTTTCTTATATTTCAGTGATAGGTATTAGAGTCATGCATACTCTGAATTAAGAGCAGAACTCCTGAGATTAGTAATCTGAAATAGATGATGCCTCTAACCTCCAGCCTCTGATGAGCTGTACAGTCAGAAGACTTCTGAGAAGACTGCACTCCAATTCTTACTAGGGCACTGATCAGTAGTTCAGTATTTCTCAAACTTGTGAATTTGTAAGACTCAAGAATTTTTTCGTTATTTAACATAGCATACATATTACCTTATTCATTTAGATTTGCCCACATATGTACTCTTCTCATTGTTCTTTATTTCAAATGGGATTATTTTCCTTCAACCTAAAAAAACCACACTTTGGTGTTAACTTTGGTGTAGGATTTGCTGGGGAATAATTTTTTTGTTTACTAGTTTATTACTTCACTTTAATTCTTTTTTTCCTTTGAGATAAAATTCACATAACATGAAATTCACCATTTTAAATTGATTTTTGATGTTTTTATTATTGTAGATTGTGCCAAGCATCAGCCTGAGGTCAAATTTAGAGTCTTCTCAGGTCTTCTCTAGTATGTGCCTTTTCCTGGACATACATAGTCACATTCTAACTTTTCTCTGCATATGTATTTTGCTTTTGAGTGTCTTAGTCTTTCATGTCTGGCTTCTCAAAGGAGGAAAAAAGAGAGAAATGAAAATTGGGGAAGAAAAGGGCAATGTCTCTTTAAATTTCCTGGAAGTCACTTCAGCTTGTATGATGTAAAAAAGTGGTCCAGTTTCATTCTTTTGCATGTAGCAGTCCAGTTTTCCCAACACCATTTATTGAAGAGAATGTCTTTTTCCTATTGCATATTCTTGCCTCTTTTGTCAAAGATAATTGACCATGTAATTGTGGGTTTATTTCTGTTGCCCCAAAATTCTTAACTACATTGTTAGCGCTCTGATTTCTTCTAGCAGACTAATTTTTGTATTTCTTTCAGTTTATCTAGTTTGTCTTCAAAGGGAGAGTTGGTCTAAATCACTCTGTCTGCCATTTCCAAAAATAGCAGTTAGTGAGCTTTGTTGTAGATACTTTGCTTGCATTATATCAGTTCTTACTGCCTCCCCATGAAGGAGGCATTATCTTGATTTTTCAAGTGATAAAACAAGTAAAAAGACATATAAGTATGAATTGAGAGAAAAGTTTAATTTTGAGAACTATGCATTGTTTTTATGTTTATGTTGTGGCTAGAGTATAGAGTATTACAGCAAAAGGCAAGATACAAGCTAATGCAATGAGGTTCAGATAGTGAAATTTTTTTATATCACATTAAGAAATCTGGAGATTGTTTTCTATTCAGTGGAAAACATCTAGAGAGTTCTTTTGTGTCATTTATTAAAATTACATTATTTATTTTCAATATTGGAAGTATATGCATAGTTCAAAAATGGCAGCATGCTATCCACTTATTCTATACCTTTGTTTTTACTGAATTTATTGGAGAAGGTATTTCTTTTTTTTTTTTTTTTTTTGGAGAAGGTATTTCATAGCAGTAAATACTATCCATTACTACAGTAATAGACTATAATCTATCTTTTTTCCATTGTTTCTTGTTCTTGTAATCTTATCTCTCCTTATGTCTGATTATCTTTCATTTTATGTCAAATGTTGTATTTGTACTCTATTGAGGGACATGGACATTATTTCCAATATTTTTCATTACTAAAAACAATGTTACAATGGATGTTCTTGTACATTTGCTGTATTTCATGTATATACGTGTCTGCAGGATAAATTTCTAAAAGTAGAGTTTCGAAATCAAAGTTAATGTGATTTAAAGGTTTTTTTTTTAGATATTACCAAATTGTATTTCTTTTTTTTTTTTTAATTTTTATTTATTTATGATAGTCACAGAGAGAGAGAGAGGCAGAGACATAGGCAGAGGGAGAAGCAGGCTCCATGCACCGAGAGCCCGACGTGGGATTCGATCCCGGGTCTCCAGGATCGCGCCCTGGGCCAAAGGCAGGCGCCAAACCACTGCGCCACCCAGGGATCCCCCAAATTGTATTTCATAAGAGTTGTAACAATATACTCCTTTTAGCATGTATGAGAGCATTCAAGCCACTCTGTGTCTTTTTTTAAGATTTTATTTATTCGTGAGAGAGAGAGAGAGAGAGAGAGAGAGAGAGAGGCAGAGACATAGGCAGAGGGAGAAGCAGGCTTCATGCAGGGAGCCTGACATGGGACCCTGGTCTCCAGGATTACGCCCCAGGCTGAAGGTGGCGCTAAACCGCTAAGCCACCGGGGCTGCCCAACTCTGTGTCTTAATTGGAGAGTTAAGTCCATTTACATTAAAAATAATTATTGATAGGTATGGACTTATTGTCATTTTATTAATTGTTTTCTGGCTATCTTGTAATCCCTTTGTTACTTTTTTTTCCCTCCTTTTGTGATTCGATGATTTTCTGTAGTAGGAAGCAATATTTTTAAGGCAGTGGAGATTTGAGCCTCTTTATATGCCTAGAGTAGTAAGTATCTAGTGGAAAGGGAGAAGTTAAAGATCCACGAGAAAGAAGAAGGTCTATGTTTTCAAAGGAGAACAGAAGGAAAGATTCAAGGACAAAGTCCATGAGATTAACCTTGGACAGAAGATAGGAAACTTTTTCCTGAAACAGGATGGAAGGAAATAAAGATAGGTATAGGTGAATATATTTGTAATTTAAGAGTTTTCAGTCGTGAATAACAGAAAAGTTGGCTAACAATGGCTTAGACAAATTTATTTTTTCTCACAGAACAAGGAATCTGAGGGTAGGCAACTGCCAGTATTGATTCCTTGGATTGGAAGTGTTAGGGCTTGAATTTTTGTAATGTTCTTGGCCATTCTTTAATAATCATTGGTGTTACAGCTCCTGACATCAGGCTTTCAAATCATAAAGAAGAAAGGGCAGTTTTCATGAATCCTTTCCTTTTGTCAGGAAAGCAAGCTTCTTAGAAGCTCCCCAGCAGTCTTTGTTTTGTATCTCAGTAGTCATAACTGTGTCACATGACTGTTTCTGGAACTTGGTCTTAGAAACTTAGTATTTAGCTTTTTCAGTATCTCAGCGGTGCTACTTATGGAGGCATGTCACTGGCAATAAGTGTTGAGTTAGCCAGTCAGTCTGCTACATCAAGGGAGAGGAAATGGAAGCATGTTGTACCTACCTTTTTGTCTGAGAAGAACATGCAAAGCAATCTGCTGGTGGATTGGAGTGCAGCTATCTTGGTGAAGTGGATGGGTATGTTTTATGGAGCTGGAAAATAAGGTTTAGAATAATTGCAGTGAGGGAGAGAGAGCTAGATAAGAAAATATAAAAAGATAATACCTACAGTCATTGGTCTAGCTCCACAGTCTTTCATGATCTCACCCCACACTGCCACATATAAATCCTTAAGAATCACACCTGTTGTGAGGGTTAAATATGATAATGTGAATTGTATTTAGCACAGTGTTTAGTATGTGTTATGTAGTGTTTACTTAAGTGGTAGTGTCCTCTTACCCTAAACAAATTAATTAACTTACTGCCTTTTAAACAAGGCTTTCCCTACTTACTTTCACATATTGCTCACTATTCTCCCCTCTAAAGAACCCCTCTAAACACACACACGTACACGCACACACACAATACATCTCCTACCCATTTTTCAGGGAAAATCTTATTTTATTCATGAGGGACACACAGAGAGAAGCAGAGATATAGGCAGAGGGAGAAGCAGGCTCCCTGATTCCGGGACCCCAGGATCACAACCTGAGTCGAAGGCAGACACTCAACCACTGAGCCACCCAGGTTCCCCTCTTAACCACTTCTTAATGGCTGGACCTGAGACTTGTACTTTTCCCCCCTTATTCTCTCATAGTGCTCAGATGCACACCTAAGATTTGGTGTCGCATGTACCAAAGGTGCTCAATATATGTTAATCAATGAGTTCTTATCCTTATAATTTAGGTTGAGGCACAGGTCAGAAAGCAACAAAGTTATTCGCTTAACATCTTTTACTGACATTTCTGAATGTCTGAAGCCCCAGCTGGATAGAAGATACACTTACACAGAAGAACCTTCGGTAAGTATTTTGAGAACTGATTTATCTGATTCTTCATTTGACTGATGTCCCCTGATTTTAGGGAATTTTTATTGATCTACCATAGTAATTTTTCTTTACTAAACAACACATTTTATTTTTTCCTTCCAAAAAGATTTTTATATAAAAATTTTCCTGTTTCTTTTTATAGGACCATGTTGCTATATACTCCATTGATTACTACTTTTAAAAACAGCTGTCTTCTGGTTTTGATGTGATAACACCTAAGATACAAAATAAGACTGTCTTTTAGTTTTATTAAATTGTTAACATTTGATAAAAAATAGTATTTGATGTTATGTTTTGGAAACTTAAGATTTTTATAAAGCAGAATATTTCCAGTGTATGGCTCCCTTAATCATGTGGATTTGCTACATCAGCTACATGACAATTTTATATTCCCTAGGGATTATACTTTAGGTAGAAACTTTTGTAGTTCCCATATTGTCTGAACAATTAGAATTTTGTATAACTTTTTATTTTATTCTAAGCAAACAATTCTCCTTTTCTTCCAACTAGGTTTTTTTTCTTGCCTACCAAAATAATGGTATTTTTGGTTTTTAGAAGGCCAACAGTTAAACATCATAACATTATATTCTCACTTGAGAATATGTTTAGTAGAGGGATAAAGAGAGAGGCAGAGAGATACTATAACAATGCCTTAAATTGTTCATGCCACAGTTATCTGAAGATTACAAAGAATTCTGAGTTCCATGCAGCAAATACCAGAGTTCCTATGAACAGTACATGCCTTTTCATATTCTAAAGTCACTCTTAAAAAAAATAAAAAATAAAAAAAATAGTCATTCTTAGGTTTGGGGACATAGCCAGCTCTCTGTGTTTCAAGAATGGTATTAGGGTTGCCAGCATTGTTGGCCTCCAAATAAGAGTGTTATATGTGAACTTACATTACCATTTACATTCTGAAGGCCATGACCTGTACAGGGTGAGACTGTCCAGGGAGGAATCCCCTGAGGACAGTTAATGAGCAGCACTGAGAGACCTTGAAGATGGTTCTTTTTATAACTTTCTTGTAGCCATTATAGCATCACCTCAAGGCTAAAATAACTGTAAATATGTAGGGATGAGGCCACCAATAGAGATTTGGAAGAATCCTAAAATGGTATTGCTGTGCCTGAAACATGAAAATAACAGAGGTTGAAAAGTCGCTCTAACATTAAGTTTGAAATCGGTTTGGTTTATAATAGAATAAAGTCTGCTGCTGTAGTTGGCTCCATAAATGACTCTTAAATGACAGTCAGATGCAAACATACTGCATTAATTACTTATATGGTACAAAAATTAAGTAAGTCCAGAGGGAAAATGACAGCCTGGCGGAATTTAGGAAACCCTGTTGTACAGTGTCATAAAAAATCACCATGTTTCTGGGTGGGTCATGGACTTCTGTTTTGTTATCTAGGTTAAAACCATGACAGATGGTGCCTTGGGAGGATTTGACATGGAAAATTTGTTGCAATCTTTGTATGTAGAAAATAGAGCTGGATTCTTCTTTACTAAATTCTGTGAGCATTCAGGAAACAAGGTAGACAATAATGATTTTAAATCTAATTTTATGCCTTTACCTCATTTTAAAGTAGGAGAAGTTGAAGTAATTCAGTGCTCAAATAATTACATTTGATGTTAAACTTCCCATTTTCTCTGGAAAGAAATATGCTAAATATTTAGTGAAAATGTAAACATCTTGATCATAATTCTCTTGGTTCACTATCCTACTAGAATTACAAAGAAAAGGAAAGGATTAACTTGCATTATTTTAAAAAAAGATTTACAGAGAGTGAGAGAAAGAGCACACAAGTGGGGGGAGGGGCAGAAGGAGAGGTGAAGCAGACTCCCTGCTGAGCATGGTGCCAGATACAGGGGTTGATCCCAGGACCCTGAGATCATGACCTGAGCTGCAATCTTAACTGATTGAACAGCCCAAGTGCCCCTTGACTTGGATTATTAACAATAATTTATTCTTCTGTAATTTTGTTTCAATATAATATAAAATTCAGAGTTGATTTCTATTCTCTAATTTTCATTTTTAATAACTCTAACAATTAGAAATTGCAATGGATAGTGGAAGATTCATTGCCAGTTTTGTTTTGTTTTATTTTGCTCAAATATAAAGTATTTTACTGGCTCAATTATTAAGGTAGTGTTTGGTTTTAGTATGATATACATTTGCCCATATTTATCAAAATACCTCAAGATTTTGATTTCATACCAAAATATGTGATTACTCTTTAATTGTTAACTAGCATGTGCCTTATTTTAATGGCCAATTATGTAAGAGGCATCCATGCAAAAATATAATATTTTAGTGACAATAGCAAATTAATATTTTTGTATGTTGCTAATTTGTAATCAAAAATAAGACATCTTAAATTAAACCTGATTTATGGTAACACCAAGGAGCTAAACAATTATTTATATTTGTAATTAGAGCTTTGTAAAGCTTTAATAACTGGGTGATAATGATTTGTATTTTTTCTATTTACAGTTGTGGAAGAACAGTGTGTACTTTTGGTTTGACCTACAGGCTTATCATCAGCTTTTCTACCAAGAAACACTTCACCCTTTTAAAGTATGCAAACAAGCCCAAGTAAGTAATAAATAATGGTTCAATGTGCAGGTCTAAGTACACAAAGAAATGAAAAAGTTGTGTTCTGCCCCAAACAAGAGAAATCTGGGAGTACAGGCAAAAAGGCAACAGTTAAATTGTTGCCATGAGATTACTTCATTTAAATGTCAGTAGAATATTGTTTTATAATCTGATTTGTGGGTTTCCAGTTTTATCTATTTTATTTGGTTTGCTTTACTTTCTCTTTGCTGGCAATTATTTGTTCTTCCAATAAAGGACATCCCATATTTTTTGTAATTTATGCCTTTTTGGTTTGGTTGTGAGTGATTTAAGAGAACCCTGAAGAAAGGACTTGTCATTAATCATTGAAGTGATGGGGAGCAGAGGCATTGGCCAGAGCTGTTCTCTGAGCTTTCTGCAGAAATCAGCTGTTGGACATACTCAGGCTGGTGACCTTCTAGAGGGCAGGAAAGGATGTTGACTATGTAGTATAGGATCCATGTCATCACCTGTGCTTCTGTACTACTCACCATGTAAGACAAAGACTGAGAGGTGAAGAAAAGAATATCTCAAGACCACCCTGAAGCAAAATAGAGGAGGAAGAACAGAGGATTCTCTGCAAAGGGAAACAGAGAGTGGCCTCTTTTGAGGAGGGAGAAGGAAAGAGAATAGAATTATGACTGTAGCTGACTTAATCTTTTAATTTTTTTATTCCTAGGATCTTATGATCTTTTTTCCCCCAAAGATTTTATTTATTTTAGAAAGAGAACATGAGCAGGGGTGTGAGCAGAGGGAGAGGTAGAAGCACACTTTCTGGAAGCTAGACACAGGGCCAGGACCCTGAGACCATGAACTAAGCCAAAGGCAGATGCTTAACCAACTGAGCCACCCAGATGCCCCAGGATCTTATGATCTTTTTGTAAAGAGAAGTCTTCAAGCCTAGGAAACTGCTAATCACTTCTGTATCTGTTGACCACCTAAGTGTCTCTTTTAGCTGGGATAACCGCATTCCAGAGAACCTCTCCCCAAATGATGCAGGGATTAGCTTTGTCTATTTATTACCTTGTACTCTTATTCAGGATGTCAGAGAGTATTGCTGCTGGATGTTTGTTGTTACTTCTACCACCTAGACTCTCGCATTAATAAGTATGCTTTGTAAATCAGCTGACAGAGCTTTGTACTTTTTACATGAGAACAAGGGCTTCAGCTGCTACCTAGCCTGGATCTGACTCAGTGCCATCATGAAATTGTATCTCTAATTTGCCAGTACCATTTTTTGAGACTACACAGTAGGCTCTTTTGCTTGTTCATCCTTTTGTAAAATTTTTTTTTTTAATTTATTTTTTTGGTTTTTTTTTTTTTTTTTTTTTTTGCTTGTTCATCCTTAACCTGTGAGTCTCTACTTTTCCTCCTCTCCCTGGCCTATTCTTCCTGCCTGCTACTGTTATTTATTATGTTTTCACTACTGAAAAGCCTGCTCCTCCTGAAATCTTAAGCTGCTCCATCAAGTGGGTTCTTTGTTGTATTAGTCACCATACTTCCATGCACTTGTAAAAGTGGAAATTCTATTTGTTTGGTAGACTTGCTAATTTTTAGTAATGATATTATTCTACCTGCTAAAGAAGTGTTGAGAAACCAGATACAGCCAAATTTTGGTTATTCTGAGATGGATTATTCTATTTGGGAATTATCAAGGTCTGTAAGCTTTTTATCCTTCTCTAGATTATCTTCTAAAACTTTTTTTAAAAAATAGAAGTAGAATTAGCATACAATGTTATATTCATTTCAAGTGTACAACAAAGTGATTCAGCAATTTAGTGCATTACTCAGCTCTCATCATTGTAAGTGTAGACACATCTACCACCAAACAAGGTTATTACAATATTATTGACTGTATTCCCCTATGCTTGCTTTTCATCTTCGTGACTTATTTTATAACTGGTAGTTTGTATCTCTTATTTGCCTTTGTCTATTTTATTCATCTCTGTACTCACCTCCCCTTTGGCAACCACCAATTTGTTTTTGTATTTAAGAATCTGGTTTTTGTTTTTGTTTTTTCATTTATTTTGCTTTTTAGATTCCACATATAAGGATGGACCTAGAGGTTATTATGCTAAGTGAAATAAGTCAGACAGAGAAAGATAAATACCATATGAATGAACTTATTTTTCTGTAGGTTACTTTTTGGGGAGTCACAGCAGGTGAGGGGAGGGAAACAATGGAGAAAATTGCCTTCAGGTGAATTGGGGGAAATTGAAGGAGCAAGTCATGTGATTTTTTTTTTTTTTTTTTTTGGCTTGTTTGCTTTTTACATCTATGGTTACTTTATTTTTTGGTTAATGGAGCAATTGTCTAGGTTGGTTTAGGTTTTAGTTATCCAAGATCTCTGTGCTTCCAGATATGAGAATTGCTTCTAATCCCATAATCCTATAGATTTGTTTCACAGTATGAAATAACACTCATTTCTTTATAATAGAAATGCTGTATGGCTTTCTTCAAGAGTATATCTACAATAGAGATAATTGGATCAATAATGCCAATGGCAGAATGCAATCAGCTGGCACTATGGTAAAGTCACTATGAACTTGATTTTATACTGTTTTTATAGATCTGACAAACTATATGATAGGAGACCAAGAGCTGGTTCCAAGAGACATACTTTTCTGTATGATAGTAAGCAAATTACATACCTTGAAGTTTTATTGCCTCATAAAATATTGCAGAAGTATCTGTAGGCAGACTAGATGAGGAATCAGTGACAGTAATTTAGCATGAGTAATTGTCCAAGAGTTTGAACTGCAGTCTTGGACACATCCTGAAGATTTTACTGCATGGCTTTAAGATAGAGTAGTGTAATTAGAAGCCAGTTGAAATGATCTTGGCAAGGAGAAAAGGAACCACTTACTATAGTGCAGAGGTGAAGTCTTTGACTCTAGCAACAGCTTGCCAGGGGGCTGTCTATCACTGCTAAGATTAGGAGCCTAGATTGTTGCCACAGATAGTACTACTGCTTTTTTTGATACTAAATACTTCGATGATAGAGTACTGCAATAGAACGAAGCCGATCTGGGTACCACTATCTTTTATAATGTCTTCCATCTTTGTAGAAATCTTTCAAAGTGCATTCCAGTAAAAACTATGCATTTAAAAATTACAACTCTCTACAGCATATACTTTGAGAATTTTTTTGAAATTAGCAAACAAGTATGATCATAAATATTATACATGTTTACACTAGAGTCTGACTTCTACAACATCCAATAATTCTATGGTTTGTAGTTCTTGAAAGAACTAATTTTGCTATTATTTTTGCCAACATGTTGGATTCCTTCTTGCATGTACTGTAATTTTGAATTATGAGCTCTTTACTGAGATTTTTACCTATGGTGCTTATGCTAGGCACATTTTTATTTATTTTTTAATTTTTTAAATTTTTATTTATTTATTTATTTTTGTTTTGTTTTGTTTTGCTAGGCACATTTTTAGTGCTGACTTCTCACCTTGGAGTTTCCTTATTTGCCAACTGTAATCTTGAAAATCAAACACATAAGATGGTAAATTCACAATTATGAATCCTTGGGAGATATTCTTCTTTTGTTTTGCATAGAGTCTAGGCCAGGGCAAGCAAGCTTCTGTTTTGTTTCCTAGATTTGGTCAATGTAGATATAGGTAGTGACAGAGATAGAGATAGAGATATATACATGCATACATTTCTTTTTCCCATTCTGCATTTCACATTGTGTATGCCCCTTCAAGAACCTTGGTGTATGTATGGCTCCCAACATAACTTTTCCACCTAGTGAGGGTCCAAGGCCTTGTCTTCGGTACTCAGTGGCTCTTATAATGCACACTCTTGCTTTGCCCCATGGTAGTCCCATTGTCAGCTCATGCTTATCACCCCGATCTTTAGTATATTCCTTAATTTGGGCTCCTGGTAGTTTTTCTTACTATCTCAGCCATATGTTTAAGAGAATGTTCGTTATACTTTATCCAGTATTTCTAGAGATTTTATAGAGAGGGGATTTTCAAGTAACCAGTCTATCAACATACTAGAAAAAGGAAGCAGCCTTATATTTTCTAATTTTATACCCACAGTAAGCATATGAGGTATTTTTATACTACTTTTTAATAGGTCAAAAGAAACTACATCTCTGAAATGTTAACCTTGCTGAAGTTGCATAGCTGGGAACAAAGTTGAGCTCAAACTTGAGATGTATAACCTATTTCAATGCTGTACTTTGCCTCCTTTACCCTATAAAAGTTCTTATATCTGCTTCACAGGACTTCTGTAAGGATTGCATAAGATAATGTAGGTGAGAATATGTTGTAGTAGAGACCTACCTTGGAGAAACTGTAGGTTTGGTCCAGACCCCTGCAATAACGCAAATATCACAATAAGGTGGGTTAAATGAGGTGGGTGGCTTAGTCGGGTAAGCGACTGTCTCTTGATTCTGGCTCAGGTCATGATATCAGGGTTGTGAGCTGAAGCCTCGCATCAGAGCTCTGTGCTAGGTGTGAAGACTGCTTAAGGTTCTATCTCTCTCCCTCTCCCTCTCCCCCTCCTCTCCCATTTGCACACTATTTTTCTCTTAAAAAATACAATACAATACAGTACAGTACAATAAACTGAGTCCAATGAATTTTTTTGGCTTCCCAGTACGTATAAAAGTTCTATTTACACTGTGGTCTATTAAGTGTGCAATAGTCTTATGTCTACAAAACAATGTATATTCCTTAATTAAAAAATATTTTACTGCTAACAAGTGCTAACCCTCATCTGAGATTTAAGTGAGTCATGATCTTTTTGCTGGTAGAGGGTCTTGCATCGACACTGATGGCTGCTCACCGGTCCTAGAGTGGGGGTTGCTGAAGGTTGGGGCAACTGTGGCAATTTCTTAAAACAACAATGAAGTTTGCTGCATGGATTGACTCTTCCTTTTACTTAACACTCAGAGGCCATTGCAGAGTTAATTGACCTGATTTCAATTGTTGTGTCTCAGGGAATGGGGAAGCCCAGGAACAGAGAGAGAGAGATGGGAGTGGTTGGGTGGTGAAGCAGTCAGAACACACACATTTATCAATTAAGTTCATCATCTTATATGGTTTGTGTCATCCCCAAATAATTACAATAACATCAGAGGTCACTGGTAACAAATAAAATAATAATGAAAAAGCCTTTAAATATTGTGAGAATTACCAAAATGTGACACAGAGACACAAAATGAGCAAATGCTGTTGGAAAAAATAGTGCCAATAGACTTGCTCAGTGCAGGGTTGCAGTTTGTAAAAAAATACAGTATCTGCAAAGCACAGTAAAGTGAAGTACAATAAAATAAATTTAGCCTGTATAATGTAGAGCACTCTATGGAATAAGTAAACATTGTTATCATTATTAGAGTCAATACTTCAGCTTTTTCAACTACGGATATTGGGGAAGGAAAAGAGGAGTTTGAAGATACTGAAGCAAATAAGATGGAAGAACAGCACCTCCTAAGTTTGCAGTTATTCATTCAAGCAATACTAGAATTTACTGAGTTTCACATTACAGCTTAAGTCAAAATATACTTCATAGAATCACAACCTTTAAAAAGTATCTTTTACAATATTGTTACTTATTAATTGACACTCACTGAGAGCTGCTATGTGCCAACCAATGTTCTGTGAATACAAAGATGATTAAGACAAAGTTCTTAGCCTAAAGAGCTCACCTTCTAGTGGAGGAGAGAGATAATGAAATAGTTCAATTATATTTAAAATAAAACCAAATTAGTACCTTCTTAACTGGAGATTAAGTTAGTTCTTTCTTCACTAGCAGGTTAATAGTTGGTCATTGTTTTTTTTTCTCTTTTTTTTTTTAATAATTGAGGTATAACTTACATTGCTATTTTTGTTTCGTGTACAACATAGAGATTTGACGATCCTATACATTACTCAGTACTCACCATGATAAGTATAGTCACCATATAAAGTTATTATATTATTGACTATATTCCCTATGCTGTACTTTCCATCTCTGTGAGTTACTTAATTTACAGCTGGAAGTTTGTAGTTGTGTTTTTTTCTTTTAAAGGTTTTATTTTTTTATTCATAAGTGACACAGAGAGAGGCAGAGACATAGGTAGAGGGAGAAGCAGGCTCCATGCAGGGAGCCCGATGTGGGACTTGATCCCGGGACTCCAGGATCATGCCCTGAGCGGAAGGCAGATGCTAAGCCACTGAACCAGCCAGGTGCCCCAATTTTGTAGTTGTTAACTTTTTTTTTTAATCTATTTCACCCATCCCCTCACCCATCTCCCCTCTGGCAACCATCAGTTCTCTGTATTTAAGAGTCTGTTTATTTATTGTTTGATCATTTGTTTTTTAAGATTCCACCTATAAGTGAAACCATATGGGAGTTGTCTTTATCTGACTTACTTTACTCAGCATAGTACCCCCCAGCTCCGTCCATGTTGTTGGAAAAGGGCAAGCTTTCATTCTTTTTATGGCTGAGTAATATTCCATTATACACACACACACACACTCACGTACCACATCTTCTTTATCCATTCATATATCAATGGACATTTCGGTTGCTTCCATATCTTGGCTACTGTAAATAATGCTGCAGTAAATATAGGGGTGCATATGTCGAGGTGCCCTGGCCTGGCCGCGGCTTCAGGCAGGACCACCCGGACGGGGGCTCGGAATCGGGGAACTTCGCCGACGTTTCCAGGCGCTGGGTTCAGTTAAGGCCCCGGTGGCGACAGCAGAGAGGCCCCTCCTGGAGCGAGGCCTTAATCTCCTCCCGGGTTTCGGCAGCAAATGTAAAGTTGCTCCCGCCCGCGGTGGTAAGGAAGAGGCTACAAGGCAAGTGGATCCGAGAGATGAGCTTTCTTGCAAGCACCCTCGGGCGAGGTCCCACGACTCACGAGGGAGAAGAGAGCGAGAGAGTGTGTGAGTCGTGCAGGTCGCGCTGGGAGGGAGTCGGCAGGGTCCTTTTATCGGGTTGAGGCAGGACATAGGCTTGTGTCCGTATTAGGTAAGGTATGGAGGTCATGGGGTGGGAGAAGCCCGTGATGGACAGTTCCCAATTGGGAAGTTCCTGGGTGGAAAACTTCAGTTTCCTGGTGGTGACCTGGAGGCCGCAGTGAAAGTGGCGGGAAAGTCCGCCATCTTGGAGAGCGTCGGCGGGGTGATCCGCCATCTTGGAGCCCCGGCTTCCCCGCCGGCCCATCATTTGTGGTTATTATTTTTTTTATTTTTTTAAATAATCATCAGCTTCTTTTCAAATACCTGTAGGAAGAAGAGAACTGTTTCCTTTTTCTTTTTCTCATTTTTGAACCCAAAACTTTCATCCTTTGGTCTTACTATCACCCTGTGAAGCAGTATAAAATTAATCTCCCTCTTATAGGTGACAGCACTTCAAACAAAAAATTATAATGTCATGTTTTATTCAGAGTAACTTTAGACTAAATCTCAAATCTTTTCAGTATCTTTTATAATAGCTAGATGAAATCTTGACGTTTTGAAATCCCTCTGCTGACATCTCCTCTCAGGAATTTGATAGCTTGGAAATATTCTGGTCTAATGTTCTAGTGAGAGACTCTGTTGATTCTATGCATGCACCTTCCCACAAAGAAATCATTGATGGGTCCAATAGCAAATAAGACAGTCTAAGTGACTACTTCTATCTACTCAGACTCTGTAGCACTGTCACTGGTTTACTCTTGGGTTTGCAAAATTTCACGAGAGAAAACATAGAAGCTGAGTCAATAAATGTCATCAGACCTGTATAAGGCACTGGTATTTTTAGGGAAGCTGTGAGTTATGATGTGGTCATTGAAAAATGCAGAATTCATTAATATATTCATGCAACAATTTATTGCTATCCTTCTCATTCTCTCTCGGCCCAAATCACTGTAGTTTCCCCTTAGTTGATCTTACACATCACATTACAACATCTGGTGTATACTAGACTGACGGAACATTTTGGGGAACCAAGTACCCACAGGTGTTCCCACTCAAGTGCTATCAAGGCTCAAGAAGGTACTTTTCTTTTGCCTATTTTTCCAGAAAATCCTAGGAAGATTGAGAAAGAGACTACATAGCTTTTTCCCCATAAAATTTGCTTTGTCCTGACAGTTTCTCCATGTAGTTTGAGCTAATTTTGGGTAATGGAAACCTTGGGTGTTACCATAATTCCTTTGAAAAAACTTCTTTTAGCATAAGAGAGGCAGTGTGAAATTCTTTTCTGATCATCAGCTTAGTTTTGTTTTTGTTTTTGTTTTGTTTTGTTTTCTTTGCTTGCTGTCATCCATTACCTTAATTGTTTAGCTCTTCCCCTTACTTGGCATTTACAGGACTTAAATACTTCAGGGTGGTCCTGACATTTTCATTAAAGTGCTATGAGCTAAGTGCTCCCTTTCTAGGCTGATGGTGTATTTTCAGGTGCACTAACAGAGCTCATTATTTCTTTATACAGCAGCAGCAGCATTAAGAATCAAGCTGTGTTTCCTGAAAAATGAATGGGCATGGGTGAGGGGTGAGGTTGGGGTGGTGATTCCACATGGAAAATCATGTGCCTCTTCATAGCTTTATGGTAAGTTGCAGTTGTCTTTATAATTAGGCGACTTCTTGAGTGCTAAGCAATTACTATTGGGGCTTTATTACATTATTTGTTTTTGTTACCAGAGAGATGATGTCCCAAGTCGTAGTCAGGCTTGGAATCCTGAGCACTATGAATCACAGAGCACAGAATCAGTGGGGTTCTCATCTTGCATCTCGTTTTACTGTGCTTGCTAGTGAAGTAAATTCAGGAAGAACACATAGCAGCCAGCTTTCTGACTTACAGTTATTCATTCATTTCTCCTATTCCTGAGTATTTTTTTTAAGATTTTATTTTTTGAGATAGAGAGAGAGAATGTGTGTGTGTGTGTGTGTGTGTGTGTGTGTGTATGTGAGAGAGAGAGTACACGAACAGGGAGAGTGGCAGGCAGACAGAGGGAGAGGGGGAAGCCGACTCCCTGTGGAGCAGGGAGCCTGACCTGGGGCTCCATCCCAGGACTTAACCCACTGAGCCATCCAAGTGCCCCCTGATGTTTATACTAGCTATCTACATTCAATCTTAGGATTTTGAATATATAGGATTATGAACCAAAGAAGGATCTTCAAATATCCTCTTTTAATCCTCTTGTTTCCAAAGGAGTCAGCATATGGAGTTCTCTAAACCATAATTATCATTATACCTGACATTTATGTAATGTTTACTAACAGGTTCTTTGGTGGTCACTTTAAATGGGTCATTTAATTTAATTCTTCACGATTTTAAAAGGCAGATATTGGTATTCTCATTTTACAGATTAGGAAACTGACATTTAGAGAAATAGAATAATTTCTTAAGGCCATCCATTCAGCAATTAGTGGGTGGCTTGGAATTAGACCCAATATGTGGACTCTAAACTTAACTTCTAAAGTCTTGGCTTTCTTATTGTCTCTAGAAAAAGGAGTATCTGTTTATCATCTTGTTTAATCTTTCACTGTAATATTTAAAATATCTTTAGAGGCATCAAATACCAAAATACCAAATTTTACCCTTAACATTTTCCTCCACTGGACTATAAGCTCCATCAAGCCTGCTTTGTTTACCCTGTGTGTTTAAAACTGGAGCTGGCATATAAAAGATGCTCTAATAATATTTATTGAATGACTGAATAAACTCATTGGCATGTTTATATCCTTAGCAACATATTATAAACCTAATTATAGACAGTCATTACTTTTTTAAAGATTTTATTTATTTATTTATGAGAGACAGAGAGAGAGGCAGAGACAGAGGCAGAGGGAGAAGCAGGCTCCATGCAGGGAGCCCGATGTGGGGCTTGATCCCCGGTCCCCAGGATCACACCCTGGGCTGAAGGTGGCACTAAACTGCTGAGCCGCCCAGGCTGCCCAGTCAATGATTATTTATATATGACTGCCAGCCAGATGTTTTTATTTTAAAATATAAAAAAAAATAGTTTAACGAGCCAACATATACCATCCCCCAGCTTCTGCTGTGATCAGCATTCTTTCTAGGCATGCTGTGTGTATAGTCCAAGTTTGCTTTTTAAAAAGAGCTCTTGGGGCACCTGGTGGCTTAGTTGGTTAAGTGTCAGACTCTTGGTTTTGCCTCAGGTCATGATCTCATGGTTGTTTATAGGATCGAGCCTAACCTCAGGCTCCATGCTCAGTGCAGAGTCTGCTTTGGATTCTTTCTCCCTCCTCCAATGCCCCTCCTTGCACGCTCTCTCTCTCTCAAATAAATAAATAAAATCTTAAAAAAAAAAAAAAAAGAGAGAGAGAGAGCTCTTAAGGAATTTCATTGGAGCAACAGTGAAGTCTCCCTGTCCCTTTCCACCTTACCCAAAATACTTAAAAATAAGTTGCTTATTTTAAAAATATTTTAAAAAATTGCTTCCTGAATCTGAAACTGTGAAATCATTCTGTCAAACAATGTGTAAATATAACAGAGCAGTTGTGTAGAGAATGGTTTCACAAGCCTGCAAGACTTAAAATGAATTTAAAGAAAGAATGTTTCTGGTCAAAGGAAGGCATTAGTCAGTAGTGCATCCAGAAAGGGAATTGTTGGCAGTCCGGGTGGCTCAGTGGTTTAGCGCCGCCTTCAGCCCAGGGCGTGATCCTGGAGACCCAGGATCGAGTCCCACGTCAGGCCCTGCATGGAGCCTGCTTCTCCCTCTGCCTGTGCCTCTTTCTCTCTGTCTCTCTGTCTCTCTCTCTCATGAATAAATAAATAAATCTTAAAAAAAAAAAAAAAAAAAGGGAATTGTTGCAGAGGCTGACCTTGACCTTGACACCCTAAGCTGACAGTCTACTCCTGTGAGTACCCGATTAGCCTAATAGATCCCATAGAGAGAACATTCACGGGGCTCATAGTTAACTTCCCTGATTTGACTGTAAGCAACCTTTACATGTAAGCTTGCTTTCTAAGGTGATGGACTAACATAAACATCCAACCTGTTTGATGGTTGATTTTCTCATTGTTAAGTAATCCCTCAGTGATCTCGTTTCATGGTCAGTTTCTCTTGCTTTGTTAGTGTGGATTTAGCTTCCTTGTGACACAGGTTTTGTTTTGTTTTGTTTTGTTTTTTTAAGCCAAAAGAGTTAATATACTTTATGCTTTCCTCATTGAATTATTCTTTGTTCACTGACTTTTAAGAAATTATTTTTATTGGAGGTTAAATGATTCCATTAGTTTAAATACATATTTTGTTTTTGTCAGTTAAAAGGTTTGTTTTTCAGTGAATCCAAAAATTACCAAAATAAAATACTTATTTATTTTATTATTACATAGAGGTAACTCTTTTTTGTATGTCATTGTTTATTTTATTCCATTCTGTATTAATCAGTTTTTGTTTAAAATACCTGAAGCAATGGCCCAAGTTATTCTTAAGTCTAATGTATTTTGTCCCTTGATTTGTGGTTTGTTTTTGGCTTTATTTAACTGTTCTGTTTTCCCTTCTGATTTTTCATTCTGTCTAAAATGATTCAAGTTTGTTTTATTCTTTTATCCTACCAGCATTTTTTTTTTTTTAGGTTCTCTTTTGCACTGAGTTCTTCTTAATAGAGTCTGAGTAATTGCCAGAAATTTTCAGTTTGATTGTCATCACATTATCCTTTTTTGTGCAACTCCATTTTGTGTAGATCTCTGCAGTAATTTAACTCTCAGTATCAGGATGTTGCAATCTCTAGGAATCTTGAAGATTCCTAATTGAAAAACCCCAAGGTCCTTCACATGAAAACCCATTTGTGAAAAGCTCCATCTGCAATTTATTCCCTCTCGGCATAGCTCCTCAGTAATGTTTTTGAGTTCAGAGTGGGATATAAGAGGTCATTAAAAATCATCATTTTTTCCTCTTTTTGCAGAAAAAAACAACACTGGATTGCCTGAGCGTGCTCATTATTTTCTTTTTCTGCCTCACATGAACTCAGATAATGATGTTCTATGCCTGGTAGAGCTGTGAATGGTTATGAAAACAGACCTCACTTTTTGCTGAAGTAAATATTTTGTGATTTCTGAAAGAGTCCCGTATCAGAGCATTTATATTCCTTTTATAAAGCCCCTTGGGGACCCTCTGCCTCTAGCTCTTTGGAATAGTTTCATCTTATTGTTCCATATAAATTCGGAGGATAGACTTACTGAGCCCAGTTAAGAAGATCCCACATTGCTTATTGCTTGCTGTCCAGCACAGCAGTCTGTTCTGTTGTTGTTCCGGCACAGCTGACATCTGTTCTGTTCTTTTTGAGGTGATTTGGGTCTTTTTGGGGACCCAGACACTGTATCCAGATCCACTAATACTAGTTTTATTTCTCAACGATGCTTCACATTTTCTCCTCATAGCTGCTCCTTAGATTCTCTCAGGAGGACAAGTTAACAAGCTTTACCCCCCCTAAACATTTACCTCCTCTGATTTACTGATCAGACCGAAGTGAAATTGAACGTGGAGGCTCCACTCTGCCCTTTTATAAATAAGGACTATTCAGGATGTAAAGTTGCAAAGAAAAGCTTGTTTACTTTCTTCTTTATAGCTCAGCTTTACTCCAGTTGAACTATTAAAAAGAACTTTACCATATCCCTATTTTTAAAAAATGGGTGTCAGTTAAACACTATTTGAGTAAACTGTTACAAATTGTCATATTCTGGTATGTGACTTTGCCTCCAGGGAATATTTGAATTAATTGGTGTCATTTGCCTTTTTTCCAACTTTATTTCTCCTTCTTTCCTTTTTTAAAAAAGATTTATCTATTCTAGAAAGAGAGGGTGAGGGAGAGCCGGGGGGGTGGGGTGGGGAGAGGGACAAGCAGGCTCCTTGCTGAGCACAGAGCCCCACTTGGGGCTTGATCCCACCACCCTGAAATCACGACCAGAGCCAAAATCAAGAGTCAGATGCTCAACTGACTGCTCCACCCATGTGCCTCAATTCCTCTTTCTTTAGTGATCATGATAGGAAAAGAGAAGTATATTTGCCTTATAAGCAGTGACATGATGGTAAATACTTAACAACCCTCTCTCCAGGGGGAAAGAGCCCTGATTTGTAGATCTGCACATCTCTGGGTGTAAATACTCTCACCATGGATGATTTCAAGCTCCCAACATGACATCACTGAATACAGAGTTGGGAAGAGATGTGTAGTAGGACATGCATATATTTCCACCATTCAGATACAATTAGAGGCGAATAATATCAAGAGTATGGATGATAGCAAAACAGTAAAATCATTAGGAAGTGATGAATTTTGAGTATTCATTATTTTTGTTTTCAGCATAATTTAATTGTAGGTTTATATAATTTAGTTTTTAATAATAACTACATTCAAAAACCTGCTCACATGATCCCTGAAAATTCATGAATTGTTGAGCTGGTATGAGGCAGTTCCCATGTACCATTCCTTAAGACAGAGGAAAAGAGATGACAAGAAAACTTTCACTTTGATCCTCTCCCTTTTAAGTTTCTCTAATATTACAGCTGCAGACAACTGACCCTCCACCTTTATTTTTCTCCCATCCTTTAGAGTCTGCTTATGAACTCTTTGCTTATACCTACCAAAAAAGGCACACATCACCTTTGCTTCAGAATCTCCAGGTCCTGGACAGTTTGTTTATTATGAACTGAAAGAAGGAGCTTACCAAAAGAAAAACAAAAACAAAAACAAAAACAAAACCACCTTTCAGTATATTTCAGTAGTCAAAAATTATTTTCTTCTTTTGTGCTTAGGATGTTTGAAATAGTGTCATGGTTTTTATGGGGATATGTCTTCTTCCCAGGGAGCCAGCTAGGTCTTTGTTGATACCACCCTGTCAACCCATCTGGCACAACCCTAATGCTGCCTCCCAATAAGCAAAAGGCAATAGCAGCAGACAGCTTTATATTTCCTGTACTCTCAGTGGGTATCTTGGACACTTAACTAGAAGAATCTGAAAGATACACATCTTCCTACAGCCTTACTAGTTAAATGATTAGAATCCCTTCTTTCACCATTGCAGTAAGGGGTAGAGGGTCTTAAGAAAAATAGACTTGCTGATAACAAACACCAAATGCTGAAGCATAAACGTTTTCTCCTATTATCTAGCATATTTTAATAAGTTATATTGAAAATGCAGTTTTAAATGTCCCCAATTTTAGTTAACCTGTTGATATATGCTACTAGATGTCCTATAATTTAGTATTAGAATCTTACAGCGTATAAGTTCTGACATCTCATGTCCCTGTTGTACTGAGGGACTCATTTTTAAGTCGTTCAGTTCTGAACTTGAAGCTTTGCATTTATTTTCCTAATTCCAGTCCTGGCCTGGTGGTGACAGCAGAACATCATGCAATCCGTGTTACCAGGCAGTCACAGAAAGATACATACACATGATCATTAAAATAAATACATCAAAACCAAGTATGTGAAATTGTTCCATTAACATAACTAATAGCTGATATGTAACATAACAAATCAACACATGTGCTACAGCATTTAGTATTATTTCTTGACTTTGCCTTTTAAGGCTACACAGAAATTGTTCTTGTTTTCGTTGGAACGCAGATGAGTGTCAAACCAAAGCTCATTAAAGGACCCCTGCTATGAAAAGATGCTTTCCCAAAGACTATGCTCACCTTTGGCACAGCAAGAATACTTTGCTGGGTACTTCTGCAGCATAATAATTGGAATCCAACCCCATAGCTGTCATCATTTTGTCTTTGGTACAATGAGAAAGCCAAATAGCACAGACAGTTGTGGAAATTATTTTATTTTTTGCTTTTGACATTGTTAAAAAGTATAAATTCAATAAATTCACAGTTCTCCTTCCTCAGGTATGTTTTGCTAGGCTTTATGATGCAGTAAAAAAAAATCAATACATTCCAGGGTCTATGAGAATTAATAAATGTGGAGAAACTAAACCTGGAATGCATTAGGATATATTTTAAAGGAGATTGGGGTCCACTTCCATCCAAGAATACACTTATCATATAAACTTAACATAATAGTTTCTTTTTTAAGATTTTATTTTTTTTATTTATTAGAGAGAAAGAGAGAGAGAGAGAGGCAGGCAGAGGGAGAAGCAGGCTCTATGCAGGGGGCCCGACGTGGGACTTGATCCCGGGTCCCCAGGATCCCACCCTGGGCCAAAGGCTGCGCTAAACTACTGGGCCACCCGGGCTGCCCTAACATAATAGTTTTAAAATGATTTTGAAAACTATTAAGCGGCAGTGCTGAAATCTTACAGGCAAAATTACCTTAACGTTGAAAAAATATATCGCAATGGGAAATGTGATTTATTTTAATTTGAGCCATCTCCTATGTAATGTGATACACCTGTCATATATAAGATATTGGCTCTAATTAATGAAGCATCATTTTTATGTTTTTTTCCTTGTAATGGCAACAAAATAATGTGTATTAAAAATAATTTAGATGAAATGTTGTTCATCATTTTGCCATCCTTTTAGAAAGCAAAACAAAATGTTTGTCGAAGTGTTGTTTCTTTCTCTCTTCTGTCTTCATTTCTCCCAGTCTGTTTCTCCATTCCACTATCCAGTTCAGTTCTTCCTCCTGTCTCCATGGTACCTATCCCACATCTTTTTCTCTTGATGGTCTTGTTAACTATCCTATGGTCATGGGAGTGCAGTTAAACAAGAAAATTAATTCCCAGAATTTCAAGACTGTAAGAGATTTCTTAAGGGGGAGGCATTGCTTTTTTTTTTCTCTCCCCTATGTGATACAGAGGCCAAGAAAGTGAGTCACAGGCACAGGTGTAGAGCTGCCTGGGCAAGCTGCCTATTGTGCATTTCCTGATTACATAACCTTTGAGTATCTCCAGGAGAGATGGGGTTTAGAGCTGTGCTGTGTGCAGTGCCAGGCAGTCTGATCACAGACAGGCAGTGCTTGTGTCCCTTCTCAAAAACTTTCCTGTTGGGTTGTTAAAGCATCATAGGTTAATGTTTAAATTGGAATCATGTTGGCCACAGCTGTGCGTGAGTGAATCTCTGCATTAATGTGAATCAGAGTAGCTGACTGGGGTATGAAGGGAGCATTTTCTTCTCCAACATTAGCTACATTGTTATTTACTCAATGGTTAGAAAGGAATAACTTGGGTGGCCAATAAAAAAGCAAATGACCCAGGACACTTAAGCAATGTTTGTAAACCATAATTAGACTATATTATTTAGCTATCACATATCATAATCTTTATATTCCTTCTTAAAGTAAGTTCACATCAACTTAAAAATAATCTTCATCACCTTTATACAGATTTTACAGATGTCCTATAGCCTTTTAATTTTGTTTCCTATATCTGATTATATCCCTTGTTTTTGGTTTATGTAGTCAGTTGTCAGTCCTCTTCTACATCGTCCCTGGATTATTAGAAGCACATACTAGAAAGACACTGTCAGATTTTAAATGCATAATTCAGTTGAATGTATATAAATTTACAGAGTGGCCCAATAAAGAATTGACAATCAAATCCATTTTTTCCTTCTTATCTCCTTACCCACTTTTATCCCTACCACCCTAGGATACAGAGCCCAGAGCTGAGCCTCAAAAGACAGTAAATGTGCATAATGTGGTCTTGGACACTCTGGAAAGATGACCTTTCAAACCCCTTTCTAATGTTTCCAGTTCTGTAATTTTGTAATAAGACTGGTAAAGAACAGAAAAGTAGGGGAAGTATGCCCTCTTAAGGATTATGCTGGTTATCATAGTGGGGGTTGATATTTGAACAAAGAGAAATTACTTAGGTGATAATGAGCAATGTTCAATAAACAGACAGTGAGGAAGCTCCCCCCCCCCAAAAAAAGTGAGAAGACAGATATCTAAATTTAGGTGCAACAGAAAGAGGAAAGATTTTTACATTTCTGTTAAGATTTTCATTTAATGCATTCATCTTGAAAAAAATATTGGGGGGCTGCACCTGGGTGGCTGAGTGGTTGAGTGTCTGCCTTTGGCTTAGGTCATGATCCCGGGGTCCTGAGATTGAGTTCCACATCAGGCTCCCTTCTGGGAGCCAATGTCTGTGCCTCTCTGTGTCTCTCATGAATAAATAAAATCTTTAAAAAAAATTTTTTTAAGTAACCTCCACACCCAAAGTGAGGCTTAAACTCAAAACCCCAAGGACAAGAGTCACATGCTCTTCTGACTGAGTCAGTCAGGTATCCCTAATGCATTTAGTTGTAACAGAAGTCTGTGAAGTTGAATCCAAGTTCTAAGTAAAATATTTGGGATTTTGGCTTTGATAACAGCTATTAAATTCATATGACTGCAGTTAGACAAATGTGTGTTTCTTAGCAGGGAATATTTTTTTGCCTTCTTTTCCTTTATTTTCAGCTCTAAATATGTGTTGAGCACTTTTGGATTCTCGTTTTAGAGAAATTTTATAGTTTTATCTACCTGGTGTCAATTAAATATAGGAAGAACATATAATTTATTATCTAAATCGGGACTCTTTTTAAAGTGAAGGGGAAAGTGTTAATAATTATGCCAGGACAGTAGGCTTAAGCCAGAATGAGGTCACATAGCTGCCCTAATTATAGCTTCTTGAGACTTTGGGAATATGCAGTTAAATAATATGAAAACCCAAACTCACCAAAAAGAGATCAAATTTGTGGTTACTAAAGGTAGGGGTTGGGTGAAGGGGAAGTTTAAATGAAGGTGATCAGAAGGTACAAATTTCCAGTTATAAACAAGTACTGGGGATGTAACTAACATACAACATGATGACTGTAGTTAACATTGCAGTATGGTATATACAAAAGTTGTATACAAAAGTTGTTTAGAGCAGATACTCTACTTCTCTCTTCACAAGGAGAAAAACTTTTTCTTTTTTTTTGTATTTATATAAAATGATGGATGATTAAACTTATAATTATTTCACAATATATGTAAGTCATATTATGCTGTATACTTTAAGCTTGTACAGTGCTGTATGCCAGTTATTTCTCAGTAAGATTGGACAAACATAGTTGAACAACAACAAACATATGCATGGACCTCTGTGGCTTCATAGAGGGAAGTCAAAGTGTGAGGTCAGGAAGGAAGGTGGTAGACAGTAGCCTGCAAAGAGTCTCACTGAGCTTGGCTAAATATCTGAATTTTATTTTGTCTTTTGTTGGAATGGAACTACTGCCTCTTATTTCCTCCCCATATTTTTATGCTTGTTCTCATCAGTTTTTCCTTGTTTCAGTGTAGAGAGTTAAATTCCTAGAACTTCCACTGAGGAAGAAAGTGAGGAAAGTGGTAAAGAGTCAAAGGTTATGCTGTGAATGATATGTTATTAATGAAAACTAGAAATACAGAGGGAAGGGAGAGGCTTGGAGGCTCTGAAACAATTTGTTATATTATTGAGTCAGTGAGTTTGGTCTGTAGGCTATCCATGTAGCAATAACAAGTTAGCAACTAGAAGCCACAGTTTGTTTTGTTTTTTTTTAAAGATTTTATTTATTTACTCATGAGAGACACAGAAAGAGAGGCAGAGACACGGGCAGAGGGAGAAGCAGGCTCCTTGCAGGGAGCCCGATGTGGGACTCAATCCCAGGTCTCCAGGGTCACGCCCTGGGCTGAGGCAGCGCTAAACCGCTGAGCCACCCAGGCTGCCCCACAATTTTAGTTCAGGAAAGAAATCAGGTCTAAAGTGGATATTGGGGTTTCTTCTACGTATAGTTAACTGTTAAATTTTGGGGAATGGACAAAGTCTTTCATTCATGTGTTCATTATTCCTAAATTTAGCATTATGCTAGATACTAGGGATATAGTATTTAGACCCAATCTGTCCTCATAGACCCTGTGGTCCAGTGGGAGAAACATACAAGTGCAGAGCCCCACAGGAGCATGGAAGAATGATACCGAAGGGGCACCTGGGTGTCTCAGTTGGTTAAGCATCTGCCTTCGGCTCAGGCCATGATCTCAGGGTCCTGGGATTGACCCCCGTGTCTGGTCTCCCTGCTCAACAGGGAATCTGCTCTCCCTCTCCCTTTGCCTTTCCCCCCATTCATGCTTCATTCTCTCTCTCTCTCAAATAAGTAAACAAAATCTTTTAAAAAATAATAATACTGAGGACAGAGTTCAGGGGTCAAGGAAGACTGACTCCTTTAGAATGAATAGAAACCCAGCAAAAGGCAGGAAGAGGATAAGACTGGAGTGCTTAGAAGACTAGAGTACATAGTGCAAAAGCCCTGTGAGAGGGTGCTTAGCATGTGTGAGAAACTGAAAGAATGTGAACTGAGAAGAAAATACAGTTGAACATAGAATTTTAATGAATACTTTCTTTTAAGGGGAGATAGAGGAAAAGGAATTATCAAAGGAGTCTAAGCATGGAAATAGGTAGAGAATTAGAAGACAGTGATGAAGGCACAGGAAAGAGTCAAGGAGAGAGGGTAATCAACAATGTTAAAGCTGTAAAAGGAGTCAAATACAGTGAAGATTAAGAAGAGAAGCTATTGAATTGGTGTTTGTATGGTTGTTAGTGATCTTAGATCAGTTTCATTGGCTTGAAAACCAGATTGCAGGGAAGCCTGGGTGGCTCAGTGGTTGAGCATCTATGCCTTTGGCTCAGGGCATGATCCTGGAGACCCAGGATCGAGTCCCATGTCAGGCTCCCTGCATGTAGACTGCTTCTCGCTTTGCCTGTGTCTCTGCCTCTCTTTCTCTGCATCTCTCATGAATAAATAAATAAAATCTTAAAAAAAAAAAAAAAGAAAGAAAACCAGATTGCAGTAGACTAAGGAGTGGGTGAAAAGGGAATGTGAAGATTTGTAGAGATGGGAAAAAGAGAAGAGTGATAGTTTGTGGACAAAACAGTCAAGAACTTATTTTACAATGGAGAGAGACACCTCGTTTGAACAGCTTGGTTGCATAAGGAAGAAGGTAGAATCAACAGCAAAGTAAATTAAGTACATTAGTGCTAAGGAACTAATCAATGTTGCAAGGTTCTGGGGGGAAATGGAGTCAAGACCACACATAAGTGGTTTAGTCTTGGAGAGGAGTCTTCCTTTGAAACATTAGAGGAAGAAAAATATTCAGAAGGGTCTTGAGAAGAAAGTTGAGGACATTCATGCCAGTTTTTTCCCCGTTTAAGTGGGACATAAATCTTTTGAAAGTGAAGAAGCATAAGGAACAGTTGGGTTCTTTATGAGAATGGCAAAGTTTAGAAATGGGGAGATAAGATTTGATTAGAAATACCCAAAAACTTACCATGCTTTGTGATCACAACTGAGGCTCCTTTTTTTTTTTTTTTTTTTTTTTTTTTAAATCTATGTATAACGGAGCCAGGTGTCACAACTTTTTTTGGGAGCTTGAAGATAGAGTTGGAAAAACGAATGAATGATTCAGCTGACTTAGAATTGGGCAGAAGATCAAGGTGGTAGGAATTAAGGATGTTTTAGGAGTGTAGTTGAAATGATGGGCAATCTTTAGACCCATCTTACTAGGAAAGTAATAAAAACTAGGTGGTGCACCATTTATTTGGAGGACAGGAAGAAGCCACAGATTGTGCTGAAGGTAAAAAGCTTGGTGAGAGGTATAAAAGGATGAAAAATAATGATCAGAAAGAGTAAGTTGTGCTATTAATATAGTATTGGTAAAGTGAAGTGACGCTCATTCTGAAGAAAATCGTAAAGCAGAATTTCAGAAGGTAAAAGCCCAAGCCAAGTGGATATAGTCACATATAGTAACCTGGCTTTACAATAGCATCATGAAATGTCCACGAAGGTATAATGATAGACAATATAAATAGCATTGAGAGTCTTTCATCAGACTGAAGATAGCAGCAGATCTTAAAAGACGTACAGAGTGGAGGCAAGACTGGGAAAGAAAGGGAAAAGAAGAGATTTGAGCAGCCACCAGAAGCTGTCATTTGTATCACCGTTATTCTAGTACTTTACCCTCTTCGCTGTTAATTATGTGTTTAAATCAAAGAAATCATCCTGATTTCTACACAAAGAGTTTGATATGTGGCATGTCAAGTTCTTATTTATTTATTTACTTATTTATCGATCTTATTTATTCATGTGAGACAGAGAGAGAGGCAGAGACACAGGCAGAGGGAGAGGCAGGCTCCTCTCAAGGAGTCTAATCAGGACTTGATCCCAGGACACTGAGATTATGTCCTGAGTCTAAGGCAGACGCTCAACCACTGAGCCACCCAGGTGTCCTTCAAGTTTTTATTTAGACTATACTTTCAATGTAACTGACACAATGACTAAGTAGTTGTGTTTTTCCATTAGAAGTTTTTTAACCCCAAATAAAACCTGACCACTGATTTTTAACTGAAATTATTTGGGGAGTCAAATTTACTCTCCTGTGAGGTAAATTTGAAATTATTGAAGCCAATTCTAGAGACATTTTTAATGTTGTTAATTTGGTCATTTTATTTAGTCTTTAGTTTCTTAATTTATCTTTTTATGACATTCTTTTAATTCATGCACTTTTAAAACTTCCAACTTAGAAAATATTTAAGAATAGATTTCAATCTGACACAAACCTAAGGTATTAGACTAGATAAATTTACAGGTCATTTTTCTACATTTTCTACAGCTTAGTGTCCATCAACTGATGAATGGATAAAGCAGTTGTGGTATATGTATATATGTACACGTACACACACACACACACACACACACACAATGAAATAGTACTCAGCCATAAAAAAGAATGAAATCTTGCCATCTGCAAAAACATGAGTGGAGCTAGGGAGTATTATACTAACCAAAACAAGTCAGTCAGAGAAAGACAAATACCATATGATTTCACTCATATGTGAAATTTAAAAAACAAAACAAATAAGCAAAGGGGAAAAAAAAGAGAAAGAGAAGGGAAAACCAAGAAATAGACTCTTAACTATAGAGAACAAACTGATGGTCACTAGAGGGGAGGTGGGTGGGGAGATGGGTGAAATTGGTGATGGGGATTAAGGAGGGCACTTGTGATGAGCACCGAGTGTTGTATGGAAATGTTGAATCACTATACTGTATACCTAAAACTATTACACCATTTGTTAACTAACTAGAATTTAAATTAAAAGTTAAAAAAAATTAACTCCCAAGGTTAGAAAAAATTGTATGTGTATTTGAAGCAAATTTCATTTTATTTTCTTATTTTTTAAAGATTTATTTATTTATTCATGAGAGACACACAGAGAGAGGCAGACACATAGGCAGAGGGAGAAGCAGGCTCCCCGCAGGGGGCCCAATGTGGGACTCGATCCTGGATCCTGGGATCACGCCCTGAGCTGAAGGCGGACGCTCAACCGCTGAGCCACCCAGGCATCCTGCAAATTTCATTTTAGATATTAAATAATCATTCGGGGCCGCACGTGCCTGCAGCGTGATGCCCACATCCAAGCACGACAAGAAAGTTTCCTTAACCAAAACTGCCAAGAAAGGCTTAGAACTGAAACAGAACCTGATAGAAGAGCTTCGGAAATGTGTGGACACATACAAGTACCTTTTCATCTTCTCCGTGGCCAACATGAGGAACAGCGAGCTGAAGGACATCCGGAACCCCTGGAAGCACAGCCGGGTGTTCTTTGACAAAAACAAGGTGATGATGGTGGCCTTGGGTCGAAGCCCAGCTGACGAGTACAAAGACAACCTGCATCAGGTCAGCAAGAAGTTGAAGGGTGAGGTCGGCCTGCTTTTCACCAACCGCACCAAGGAGGAAGCCAATGAGTGGTTTACAAAATACACGGAAATGGACTTCGCTCCAGCAGGAAACAGAGCAACTTTCACCGTGACCCTGCACCCGGGGCCCCTGGAGCAGTTTCCCCACTCCATGGAGCCACAGCTGAGGCAGCTGGGCCTGCCCACTGCCCTCAAGAGAGGTGTGGTGACCCTGCCGTCCGACCACCAGGTGTGCAAGGTGATGTGCTGACCCCAGAGCAGAACCGCTGCTGAAGCTTTTCAGGTATGAGATGGCTGAATTCAAAGTTACCATCAGATACATGTGGGATGCACAGTCTGGAAGGTTCCAGCAGATGGGAGAGGACTTGCCCGAGAGTGCCTCAGAGTCCGCAGAGGAAGAATCAGAAGGGGAGGACGACGGCTGACAGGCCCTGGACCAGGACTGAGGGGCGCCACCCACTGGGCAAACAGCAGGGAGGGCGAGGGACGGACTGTGTTTCTGTAAGGAATAAAGCTGTCTGCAGGGTGGCTCCCATGGACAGCAAATAGGACTTTTCCTAGAAAAAAATAAAAATATAAATAAATAAATAAATAAATAAATAAATAAATAAATAATCATTCGGCAAGAGTATGGTTCAATTTGTACTATTTTGCACAATGAACTATGTACCTTTGTTTTAGTGAAGGAAGTTTCCAGCCCATAGATTGCCTAATTAAATAGAACATCCAAAATATCTTTTAGGTATGCCCCTTTTCTCATGTTTCACAACGTTTAGGAATAGAGAGGTTCTCTGCTGCTGTTCAAGACTCAACTTTTAATACTTCAAAAATTTTAAGTAGCTCCATCTACTAATTTCCCCTATCCTAAGTCTCATTAATGCTGTCAAAAGACCTTTTAAGTTCTCTTTATATTTCTAGGAAGTTTCAATGCATGACTCATGAAATTTCTCTCTACTTTTTTTTTTTTTATCATATGAAGCTTTTTCAACATCCACCTATATAACTCTTTTTTTAAAGATTTATTTATTTATGATAGACACACACACACACAGAGAGAGGCAGAGACACAGGCAGAGGGAGAAGCAGGCTCCATGCCAGGATCACGCCCTGGGCCAAAGGCAGGCGCCAAACTGCTGAGCCACCCAGGGATCCCCCCAGCTAAATAACTCAAAACATATATGCTATAGTATTTTTTAACTCACTCAATTCCAGTGTCTTTTATCTCCTTTTTCCCTACATTACTATGGGGATAGCCATATATTGGAATCCATCATAATTTAGAATTACTTCAGCTTTAAATTTTTGAACTCTGAAATTACCCCATTCCGACCATCATTTCACTTTAGAATGCTAGTCTTCCATTCATCCATTTAACAAATATTTATCAAGTGCCTCATGATGTACTGAATTTTATACTACTCCCTTTTACCTGTTCTACATGTCCTTCTCCCTTATCTTCACTCTTTTTTTTTTTTTTTTTTTTTTTTATCCGGTAAGCACTATGCTCAACATGGGGCTTGAACTCATGACCCTGGAGGCAACACATAAGAGACTATTAACTACATAGAGAACAAACTGAGAGGTGCTGGAGGAGAAGTGGGTGGAGGATGAGCTGAATTGGTGATGGGTATTAAGGAGGGCACTTGTGGTGAGCACTGGGTGGTGTATGTAAGTGATGAACCACTAAATTCTACTCCTGAAACCAGTATTACACTATATGTCAACTAATTAGAATTTAAATAACTTGAAACAAAACAAAACAAAAAGAGTCGCATGCTCTACTGACTGAACCACCAGGTGCTCCATTCACTCTCATTCTTTGAAACTCCTCTCTACATATTGTATTATTACTATCCTGACTCTAACGTTATTTGCTTTCCTTCCTATAGTAGGGTTCGTGGTAGATCATTTCAATTGCACCTTAATCTGCCCCTTCAATCTCAACTTCTCTTTCTTAGGCTCTTTTACTATTTCCTCTGAAATTATTCATTATTAGTATGTTTTACAATCAGTATTTATCCATACTTCCTACATATTTATGCATTCTATTGTTCTCTATTTCATCCTGCTCTTTTGTTTGTTTTATGTACATAGTGCAGTCTGCTGGTGATGAATTGTTTACTTGTGTTTGTTGATTTATTACATCTTTGTTTTCTTTTCATTTTATAAGGGTATTTTTGCTGAGTACAGAAATACAGGTTAGCAATTATTTTGTTTTTGCACTTTAAAGATTCAAGGCTAAAGCCTATACCTGGTCCAGCTCTGCTGTTAGGGTGTTTTGAGACCCTAGAGTATTTACAGAGGCATCCCCCCCGACAGGTCCTGAACTATAACTCTTGTCCCCTCAGTATTGAGAAACTTCCAAAAATCCCAGTTATAGGTAGTCATAAGGACTTTGGCTGTTACTGTATGTGAGAGGAGAAGTCACTGAATAGTTGAGAAGCAGAGTGTTAACAAAAGGATTTCTCTGTTCGCTGTGGTAAGAAAAGACTGTCAGAAAGCAAAGAGGAAAAATAATATGGACCTTCCTCAAAAAAAAGGACCTTCCTCAACTTCCTCAAAAAGTTGGAAATAGATCTATCCTTTAACCCAGCAATTGCACTACTAGAGATTTATCCCAAAGATACAAATGTAGTGATCCATAGGGGCACCTGCACCCCAATGTTTATAGCAGCAATGTCCACGATAGCCAAACTATGGAAAAAGTCCAGATGTCTGTCAATAGATGAATGGATAAAGAAAATATGGTATGTATTTATATTTGGTGTATATATATAATAGAATATTTTATATATGTATATATATGAAATGGAATATTACTGAGCCATCAAAAATTGAAATCTTGCCATTTGCAATGATGTGGATGGAACTAGAGGGTATTATGCAAAACAAAATAAGTCAATTAGGGAAAGACAAATACCATATGATCTCACTTATGTGGAATTTAAGAAACAAAACAGAAGAACATAGGGGAAGAGAGGAAAAATAAAACAAGACGAAATCACAAAGGGAGGCAAACCATAAGAGACTCTTAATCATAGGAAATGAATTGAGAATGCTGGAGGAGAGGGGGGGTAAGAGTGGGACAACTGGATGATGGGCATTAAGGGGGGCATGTGATGTAATGAGCACTGGGTGTTATATAAGACAGTTGAGTCACCTCTACCTCTGAAACCAATAATACATTGTATGTTAATTAATTGAATTTAAGTAAAAAATGAAAATAAAAAATTAATTAAGAAAATAGAGGACTAAAAATAAAATAAAAAATAGAGGACTTAGAATGATGAGAAAGATATATTTGGGAAACTTGGGAGTTAGTGCTGGCAAGAACAGAGATGGAATAAATCAACCTGAATAGGAAGTATTTCCCTCAAATATAAGATATTCTGATATAAATGCCTTTAAAAATCTAAAGCACTGAGGGCACAGCTTTGATATTTATGCAGTTACTATGGAAAGCAATAAGAATTAGTCAAGATATTAAGTTGTAGTTTTACCCACTAGCTTTTAAAGGTGCAAGAATCTGCTCTAAATAAAAGCTTGCTTGGGACACCTGAGTGGTTCAGTGGTTCAGTGTCTGTCTGCCTTTGGCTCAGGTCATGATTCTGGGTTCCTGGATTCAAGTCCCACTTCGGGCTTCCTGCAGGGAGCCTGCTTCTCCCTCTGCCTGTGTCTCTTGCCTTTCTGTCTCTGTGTATCGTGAATAAATAAAATCTTTAAAAAAAATAAAAGCTTGCTTAAAAATAATAAAAATAAAAATAATTTTAAAAAAAAGAAAGCAAAGAGGAACCTTAGAGGACCAGTTAAGAGGCTGTTGCAAAAACAGGCAAGAGGGGAAGATGGCGTATAATTTCTTACCTAGCTATTGAAATAACTTCCAAACTACCTCAAATCTTGACCTACTCAAACTGTTTCTTTTCCCTGACAGTGATTTATTTTTAAGATTCATATCCAATGATGTCATTCCTCAGAGAGCTTATGTAACTTTAGGTAAAAAATTCAAATTCCTGACCAGTGGATAAAAGGTCATATTCATGTTCTTCTGGCTTCTGCCTCCCTTTATAACATCCTCTCTTATTGTATCTCTTTCCTTTAGCCAGTGTATCTATTTGGAGCCTAGAATCTCTCCATAGGTCATAAAACTTCCCTAAGCCTTTATGCCACACCCCATATTTTCCTTCTTCTTAAACCATCTTTCTCATCAACTCCCTTTTCTTGCCTCATTGACTCCAACTCATCTTTAAAGATTCAGCTGAAGGATTAAGGATAAGAGAAGCTTATCTTCTCTTGGAAAAGTTTCTGAATCTTTTCCTTTCCCATTCCAAGACATAAATGAGTCTTTTCTGTGGATTTTGTACAGTTCAATAAACATTTATGGCATCTACTCTCTGCCAAGAACAGTTTTAGGAACTGGAGAATGACAATAACTCGCAGTATTTGCCCTCAAGGACCTCATTCTAGAAGAGAAGATACATAATACATAACTACATTATAGTGTGGTAGGTATAACAGTAGAAAACGACCTTGGGAGGAGGGTGTGAGTGAAGGCTTCCTGGAGAAGGAAAAATTGTGTTGGTTTTTATTTATTTTTTTTTGTGTGTGTTGGTTTTTAAAGAATAAATTGGAGTTTAACAAGCAGACAAGGTACATGAGATAAGGTGAATATCCAAGATTGAAGGTATGGAATGGCAAAACAGCAAGGTTTAGGAAAACAACAGAAAAATTGGTATTTGAGTGTAAAATTTAAAAGATGATTAATGAGATGTGAGTTTAAAAATAATGGACGGGCAATCATTGATGATCTTATTTGCAATGCATACTTCTGTTTTAGTATTTATCATACTATATTGCAATGACTGACTTTCATCTCCATGTCACCATGAGTGGGTTCCTTCAGAATAAGTATTGGATCTTAATCATTAATCTTTGCATATATAGTACCTATCCAAGTGTTTATAAATACTCAATAAATGCTTATGTCATTAATGTGGACCCTTTAAAACTTTTAAAAGATTATTTCACATAAGACTATTATTTGGTATTAGGTACACATTTCTATCTATCTATCTATCTATCTATCTATCTAATACCTACCTACCTACCTATCACCTGGGTTGAATCGACATTATCAGGTCCAAAACTAAGTAAAATATTTTAAAATTAAAATTAAATGTATTTAATTAGAGATTGTTAGTAAAACTACATTTAAGTCTGATACACAGGAGCACCTGGGTGGCTGGCTCAGTGGTTGAGTGTTGCCTTTGGCTCAGGTTGTGATCCCAGGGTCCTGGGATCGAGTCCTCACAGGGAGCCTGCTTCTCCCTCTGCCTCCGTCTCTGCCTCTCTCTCTCTCTGTCTCTTATGGATAAATAAATAAAACCTTTAAAAAATTTGATATATATATATATATATATATATATACACACACACATACATATTGATATTGAGTATGTAATATTTTTAAAATAAATGCTATTAAATTACTTCTCAGATGTAAATAGCTGTTATTTTGAGAAAAGACAAATGAATAGAATGGAATAGACATTTATGCAGCTTTTTCTTGGAAGCTAGAAATTCCATGTGTATCTTTCCATTCATTCTTACTTCCTTCTCATACCTCTTCCACAGCATTGGACACCAGATGGAGATATTTTTACAGCAGAAAGGGATAATTAGTAACAGTCTTAAGAACTCTGCAACTCATTTGGGTAGGGCAAGTAATCTGTTGGGTCTCTATACTAGAAGACCAATAGCTCACTTTTCAGCCTAGTGTATTGCCTTTTGTTTCTAAAAGGGTATTTAAGACCATTTTGGAAAGTACCACTAATGTGTTAGAAATATCGTGAACATAAGGGGAAAAGGAAACCTATAACCTGGAATCCATTATAATTATACATAGAAGTAATCTGATAAAAACTTGAATATCCAAATGATAGACTCTTGTGTGTAAGACCCACTGGCAAGTTAACTAAGTACCGATGAAGAAATAGGAAAAGGAAAGAGAAGCCTTTTGAATAAACACACTGCTTTGACTTGAGTAGTTTTTATGCATCTTTTCAAGAAAAAAAAAATCACTTGAGCTTGTTTCCTTCTCTTAACCTTTTTAAAATGCCTTTACTGAGGAACCCACTAACAATTATCGTTTCTCCCAACATCCTCTCCTTTCTGTCTCCCCCCTTCTCTGTTAGTATCTTTTTGCCACATACATTGCTCCTTCGGCTACTCTTGACATCGGACTCCAACAGGAAAAGAAAAAAGAAATTTATATGAAAATACAGCCACCATTTGAAGACCTTTTTGACACAGCAGAAGAATATATCCTTCTCCTCCTCCTTGAGCCGTGGGCAAAGATGGTAAAATTAGACCAAGTTGCTTTTGGAAAGGTATTGTGGCACTCAGAAATGGTGTGTGACCATTCAAGTTTACTACAAAACTGGTGATAAACAGCATTATTAACTCACAAGAGAAAAATTAAAGGTCTCCTAGGGGCCAGGGGCTCAGAGTTAAGATTTGGCAGGCTCAAAATTGGAGCAAGGAAAGTAGTTACTAACTTCATTTTTTGCCAGTTTCTCTATTGTTTGTTTCTCTAAAATCTTTGTCATTTTTCGTTCTCTGTACAAATATTTCTCTCGGCAGAGAGAAATCTGAGTTTTGGTTTCCTGTGAACCACCAAAATATGCCATGGTAATGTACTAGCTTTGTCCCTTCTTGCCATTTCTCAGCAGTGGCCTTAATTCTGATTAATGGAAAAAGCCCACTTGATTTAATACTAGATGTGTTATGGTAAATATTACACTTCTGGAAAATAGAAATGTTTCATATGTATTGTGGGAAACTTTTTCTCTGACTTCAGTGCTGCTATTTTAAGGCACCCCCAGATGTTCCTCAGGTCAGACTGCTTGATTGGATTAAAGTTTCAACACATCTTTTTTAATTCCAAAAGAGGTCATTTTAAGTCATTTTAAGTCTCCATTCTTGAATATTTTCACTGTTCTTATTAATTTGTGGAGGAGATTTCTTTAAATACTAATTCTGCATCACAGATTAGAACCATTCATGGGCATTTTGTATATAAAGTTAATACATATATCCTGTAATGAGGTCACTTCCAATGGAACTCTGCTGTTTTCATATTGCTATTCTTTGTTCTTATCTCCTCAACAACTTCTTAGTCATGCCTTCTACCAGAAAGAATATTTTGGGTAAATTAAGATATAATTCATACTACAACACCCCAGATAGAATTACCTTATTGGATTGTGACTCTTATAGCTCACTGAATTCAGTGATCAAAATTAAAAGTTTCCTTCCTGATTTCTCTTTATCCTGAAAAAGTAGCATTATATCTTTTCTACTACAAAAATACTTCTATTACACTAGAAAAGTTAGGCTATTGTATAAAATTAAAAAAAAACCTCCCCCAGTCATTATTTAAATTTAATTTTTTAATTGAAGTTTGATTTGCCAACATATAGTATAACACCCAGTGCTCATCCCATCAAGTGCCCTCCTCAGTGCCCATCTCCCATTTATTTACCCCATCTCCCCACCCACCTCCCCTTCCACTACCCTTTGTTCATTTCCCAGGGTTAAGAGTATCTCATGGTTTGTTTCCCTCTCTGATTTTTCCCACTCAGTTTCCCTCCTTTCCCTTATAATCCCTTTCACTATTTCTAATATTCTACATCTGAGTCAAACCATATGATGATGATTGTCCTCCTCCGATTGACTTACTTCACTCAGCATAATACCCTTCAGTTCTATCCACGTCAAAGCAAATGGTGGGTATTTGTCCTTTCTGATGGCTGAGTAATATTCCATTGTATACATAGACCACATCTTCTTTATCCATTCATCTGTTGATGGACACCGAGGCTCCTTCCACAGTTTGGCTTTGTGGACATTGCTGCTATGAACAGTGGGGTGCAGGTGTCCTGGCGTTTCACTGCATCTGTATCTTTGGGGTAAAACCCCAGTAGTGCACTTGCTGGATTACAGGGTAGCTCTATTTTTAACTCTTTGAGGAACCTCCACACTTTTCCAGAATGGCCGCACCAGTTTGCATTCCCACCAACAGTGCAAAAGGGTCCCAGTCATTATTTAAATGCAATGTATGGCAGAAGAGGAAAATGGACTTGAGATAGAATGTTTAAAAAAAGACTTAGAATTATAACTGACAAAAAGTTTTGGCATTGGTGATGATTCTTAAAAAAATGTATGGGAAAGTTATATACTCTTTTTAAAAATTTTTATTTATTTATTCATGAGAGGCAGAGAGAGAGAGAGAGAGAGAGAGAGAGAGAGAGGCAGAGACATAGGCAGAGGGAGAAACAGGCTCCATGCAGGGAGCCCAATTTGGGACTCGATCCCGGTACCCCAGGATCATGACCTCGGCCGAAGGCAGACAGTCAACGGCTGAGCCATCCAAGCATACCTACACTCTTTTTAAATAAGAAACTAGAAGCATCCTTAAATTCAGCCGAGACAACTTCTCTAAAAGTCCAGTTGACTGGGTTATATAGACTCTTTCCCAAAAAGAATAATGAAAGAAAGAGACTACCAAAGCTAGCCATTAAATGTAGAAAGTTGTCAGTCTGCCAAACTGATTTTCCATGGAATAAAGAAATGGAGAATGAACTTGTTCTCCTGACTGATTAATACAGTGCAATACCTACTCTGCAGGCTGAGACCAGCTGTGAGGTTAACCTGATGAATGACACTCTCCTCTCTTGCTACAGCAACAAAACCTTAGCCTACAGATTAATAACAATGGAGTGTGGTCATTTCTTCTTCTACTGTGGATTATTTTGTTCCTAAAGCTAGGAATGCCCGCCTTCATGACTATTATCCTGTTATAGAACATAGAAATAGAAATAGAAAATGCAAATGTGACCTGACATGGGTGCATTGTTAGTTCATGTGGGGTGTCCACAAAGGAGGGATGGTCTCTGGTGTCACTGTATCATTATGTAGAAATATTATATCGCATGCATGGGAAGTCTGAATTCGCTGTAGTTAATTTTTTTATGTTGGTCTTCCCACTTTTGCCTCCGAACCAATTTAACTTTATTGGCAAGTGCATTCATTTTTGAGCCCACTGTTATTGGCAAATTGTGCATTTTCCCCACTTTTTCATAATGCACATTCTATTGATGTTACGAGCTTTATTATTATTTTATTAGGTGGAGCTGGTGGAAGACACTCGACAGCTAGACTCCACATACTTCAGAAAGCTACAGGCTTTGCATAAAGAGACCTTTTCCAAGAAAGCTGAGGTAAGACAGCTCTCTACTTCTAAAAACAAACTTTTTATCCTGGAGGGGATTACCACTGTATATATTGGCAGGAAGCAGGGGCCAGGAGAGGGGATTTATATATTGAGAAGATCATGGACTGATAAAATAGGGGACAGACTGTTTCATTTTTCTGCTATTTTTTTTTGCTTATTATGCTGCCTTTGACAGGTACCGCTTTCCACTGACACATCTAATGACAAAGCCAGAAGGAAGCAGATGAGATAGTGTAGGGAGCCCAGCTACGTGCATTCTTTAGTTAAAAGCCCTCAAGCTAAAGTATTCCTTTGAACATTTCTGGTTATTTTCTGTATGGCAGCAGCTCGATTTGTTGTCAGTTCACAAAAAGAGTTAAATTGAGTTTTCCAAACAGAAAAGAAACTGTTGTGTGACAGCAGTAGGCAAAACAATAAAGGGAAAAAATATGAATAGGATTTGGAGGAGTCAGTAAAAAGATCATAGGATTGACCAAGATATTAAAGTGTTATTTTGATTTATAAATCTGCAACTTTTGGATTAGCTACATAAAGCATGATAGATCCCAAAAGCCATAAAATTAAAAGTGTGTATGTACATAAAAGTGACAGTTCATATTCATATTTATCAACATGGAAAATGCCCAAGACATGTTAACATATAAAAAATGTAGGGAACAAAAAACACTGGGATCATATAATCCTATTTATGTAAAATTATATACATAATTCTACGTGTATATATACATGCAAAAAGAGATATCTGGAAAGATGTTCACCAAAATAAAGACAATCAGCTCCAAGTGGTAAGGTTTCAGGTGATACATATTTTTTTTTCAGGTGATCTTTTTACTTTCTCTTTTGTGCCTATCTGAAATTTTTGCTCTTTTATGATAAAATTTTACATAAACAGTAAAATTGTTTTTTAAGTGTAACCTTCATGATAGTCGCCTTTTTAACACAAATTCTGTATTTGAGAAATTACTGATTAAAATCTTGGAAAGGTTACATAAAAATCCAAAAAGGCATTTTGTTGTATTTTAAAACCTTAATGAATGAAAATGTTTACAACATTGTATTTTAAGTTTGTATTTTAAACCTTATGAACTGAAATGTGGCATTTTAGTTGTATTTTAAGTTGCATTTTAAACTTTATGAACAAAAATGTATAATACTTCCCATAATCCTTCTCCTTATTGGAAATTGATTTTTAAAATATTGGTAGTTTTCTCTTATGGTCTGGTGCTTTTCAAAAACAAATAGATGGATGAATTAATTATATAAGGAATTCCATAAAGAGAGGAAAGGTTTTTAAAAAAATAAGCTCTGCCCTTATATAGAGCTTGTAAACTACAAAACATAATGTCTTTAAAATGCCTAAAAATTAACTCTTATACAAAGAAGGTTACATTTTAAAAATGTATTATTAGAAAAGTATTTTGTTACTCTATAACTTTCAAAATTGTTATAAATAAAAAACATTTTATGTTCATAATACATTAAGAAAAAGAACCAAGTTACAAAATCATACATAGTTGTACAGTCCTGTCTTAGTTTTTAATAAACTATGTGTGTGTGCAAAAAAGACTAAAATATTTGTATTTAAAAATGTTAGCTGTGGTATCTCTGAATGGGGTAGTAAGATGTATGCTTTTTGTTTTCTTATTATAAAAGATGTATTACTCCCATACTAACAAAAATAAAATATTTTATAAGCAAATATATAGTAAATGTTTATTGAATGTTCCTGAACAGAAGGGAATGGAACAGCAAGGAACAGAACAGAGTTTGATAGGAATTAGAGCCAGATTCTAGATTCTAAATTCTTTACTTACTTCTACCTAGCATTGTTAGATGATGTTGGCCTAATCATTTTTATTTGTTTCTCTTTTTAAATTTGGAAAATAATTTGCTGAATTTTTTCTTCTTTTTTTATTTTTTATTTTTTCTGGTAAAGATTTTATTTATTTATTCACAAGAGACACACAGAAAGAGGCAGAGACATACATAAGCAAAGTTCAGAGAAGCAGGCTCCTTGCAGGGAGCCTGATGTTGGACTCGATCCCAGGACCCCAGGATCATGCTCTGAGCGGAAGGCAGACACTCAACCACTGAGCCACTCAGGCGTCCCTGAATTTTTTTTCTTTAAATAGAATTGACACTTTCACTCTTGTATTTTTTTATTTTTATTTTTTTACAATTTTACTTATTTATTTGAGAAGGAGGGAGGGAAAGAGCAAGAGAGAACACAAATGGGGACAGTGGCAGAGGGAGAAGCAGAGTCCTTGATAAACAGGAAGCCCAACTCAGAGCTCGATTCCAGAACCCAAAGATCATGACCTCAACCAAAGGCAGACACCCAACTGACTGAGCCACCCAGGTACCCTTAATTTGCTTAAGAGATTTTTTTATCAAAAGTATTATTTCACTAGGACACTACTTGTGAAATTGGAACCGGTATTTCACGGCTTCCTGAGGTCTCTAAAAAAACAGAATACTGGAGTAATGTTCCTGAAGAATATAGGCACTTTAATTTTAATGACCTGCTTAACAACAAACTGGAGTTTGAACATTTCCGTCAGTTTCTTGAGGCTCATTCTTCAAGGTAGGGAACATAACCATTTTAAAATGTATTTCTAAAAAAAAAAAAATTAAAATTAAATGTATTTCTCTTAAAGCATCATTTTTCTAAGTTTTTTTTTTTTTAAGCTACTTACTTTGTTTGAAGATAGTATGAAAGTGATTTGGTGCTAGATTTCACCCATGACAGTAAAAAGTAATGAGCATACCTATCTGAAATCTGTATGGGTAACTTTTCATTGGGGAGTGCATTTTGATAATAATAACTTCCCAAATGGTATTTTAAGTAGTCAAACAAGATTTGTTAATAGTTTTAGCATTGGTTAAATTAAAACATCAGCATGTTTTATTCTTTTGCTTTTCTGCTGTTTCTTTTGTTTTCATTTTTCTCCACATGTGCTTTAATTAGCACCTCTGAAAAGTATCTCCTTTATATTTTTCTAAGCTATTGAAATTATTACTATACTACTTTGTAATTTTTTTAATACTTTGTAATTTTTATTAGCTAATACATAAATGAAACATTGTAGCTTTACACAGAATCTTGGAACCTTATATTTATCTAACATAAACTGAAATATCGATCATATTTTTTCCGATAATTTTCTCCTAAGTTAACAGAAAAGTTTTAGACCTGGGAGCCAAATTTCACATATATAGTTTCCCTTATTATTGATGATAATTGTTCTAAATTTAGCATGTTGCCAAATAGACATGCAGTAGATGGAAATTTTCCCAGGTTTGATATCAACAATACGAGTCCATTATTAATGGAGGAACTCCTAGTTTTATTTATTTACTTTATTATTATTATTATTTAAAAAGATTTTTTTATTTAAATTCAGTTTGCCAACAGGAACTCTAAGACCCTACCAATAACAGTGATAGATTCTTGTCTGATCCCAGTACTCCTGAGTATATTCATATATTTAGCCAAGATGAGACATATTATTGAACTCATTAGTTTCATGATCTAATCAGTTCTGTTAACTAGTCAAGACAGCAACTTGTTTGGTGGTTAGTAGAATTGAGAGAAAAAAAGTAAGGAGGACTGTACTTAGTTTTTGTTTTCATTTTAGTTTGGACCTTATGTGCTGGACAGACATTGAACAGTTCCGAAGAATCATTTATGGAGACCGAAAGCAGAGGGAAGCAAAATCTATATATATTAAAAACAAATACCTTAATAAAAAATATTTCTTTGGCCCCCAAAGTCCAGCTTCTCAATATCAGCAGGACCAGGTATCAATATGTAAACATACTTTCTTTATTGAAATTTGAAAACCAGTTATTTATTTCTTTTTGCCAACAATTGAAATTCTTTTTTTTTTTTTTTTTGCTTTTGCTTTTATGGTTTGTAATGTTAGACACTTTGGATATCTTTTTTAAAAAGTTTTAAAGGATCTACAAATTAAATGCCTTTAAAATTCATACCAACTGTACTATAAAAACAGTTATTTAAAAAAGTAATTTATACAATAAAAATAGCTTTTATTCATCTAATCATCCATTCACCCAGCAAATATAAGTGCCCGTGACATATAATGTCATTATTTACTATATTATTATTGTCATCATTATTACTATATATCATTATTATACCATATGGTGTCATTATTTATGGCAAAAAGGTCAGTTTGGGATTCGGCAGTGGGACTGAGCATTCATGTAACACTCGGATCACATGAAATATTGCTCAGTTTTATGCTTTTGAAATAAAAGAATTAAGTGTTATAATTAACTTGAAGTTTGCTAGTACCACTTACTACCTGGAAATCAAATGTGTAATGTTTGATATCTTTATTTTAGTAGTTTAAAAGGATGCATATCCTAATGGTGTACATTTTTAAAGACAAATCTCAGATTAATACTAAATTCAGTAAATTAAAGAAAAATTCAGAAATGTTCATCAGTAGAGCATACCAAATTAAAAAGCTAGATCTTCCAGGAGTAAAATAAGCAAAAGGTTTTGGGAATAAGAAGGAGAAGGAATTCTGAAATTAAGCAATCTTGACAAAATGCCTTGCCATTTTGTTCCCTGAGATACAAATCTGGGATGTATTAGCAAAAGTGTTGGGTATCTCAATAAGCACAAGTATGAAATAAACTCATGGGAGGCATTTGTTTTTTGTTTGGCTTGGGCTACATTGTATGAGGTTTCATGGTATCTAATGCTACTGTGTGAACCCTCCATAGTGGAACATGCTGAGAATTTAAAAAAATTCTCAGTGGAAAAGTTATCCATTGCTGTCATAGCAAATGATTGTGTTTACTACAGAAGAGTTTCCCCAACGACCTTTCTTCCTCCTCTCTGGCTTTACTTTTATTTTTGTTTACGTTTTTATATTTAAGGATATCCATTATCATATTATGTTCTGTATTGATTTTGCTAGTTCTAAATTCAGTTGGGTGAACAGGCTTTTCTCTGCTTAGCCAAGCAGCCTCTTCTCTTTTTTCTTTTTTCTTCTTTTTTTTTATATAAAAAAATCAGCGTTATTAACAGATGGCTAAGAGGGCTTCTCTTTTGTTTTGACGTAAAACAATTATTTTATTAGTAGGATTTGATTGCTTTTATTAATCAAAGGGGAATTAAGAAGAAGGTAATTTCTCCAGTGAGAGGTCCAGAAGTTTCAAGTGGTGTATACACAGAAACACGTAGAGAACAGAATGATTTAGAGGAGGAAATAGCCATTCATAGGTTGTTGAAGCCAATACTTACACAAAAGGAAGATCTGGGCCGCAGAGAAATTGTGTTTCGTAAAAGGTGCCACTTGTACAGATCAGAGACTGTTGTCTGTATAACCTGGTCATTCTCTACTTCCTGCTGCTTCTGTTTTCTTCTTTGAAGTTGTTGGGGCAGCCCTGCATTGCTAGCACCACCATCATCTCACCATCTCCCCCCACAGTGTATTTAAAATATGTGATTCAAGGTTGTCTCCTAATTTGTGCCCCATTTTCCTCATACACAAAAGAAAATGCTACCTTAAACTAGTCAATCTGACCAGAATCACAGATTTGTAGAATATTAGACCTGGAAGAGTGCTTAGAAAAATCACAGACTAGTAATCACCTTCATTCCATAGTTGAAGATGCTGAGGCCATGGAGAAAACATGGCATTGCTTGTGAGCACACAAGATGAAAATCCCACTCCTGGGTTCTCTGAAATATATCACAAGCAAAATCATACATCTAAAACAACCATCACATAAACCACAATTGTCTGTTTGATGTTAGGGGAGTTCTGTATCTTTCCTATACACATATAGTCAGGAGATAGCTTTCAGAAAATGAAAATTGTGTTACCTCGAGCATGCTTGGCACATGGTTTGGGGGTGAATTGGATAAATTAATAATGACTGTTAGTGTTTCTTCACTAAAACAGAAGTTTTCAGTTTCTGTTTCATTTTTATTTTCTTAGATAATGAATTTAAGTGGTGGCTGGGGACAGATGCTCCATGAGCAGCTTGATGCACCTGTTCTAATTGAAGTTCAGAAGCATGTTCTCAATAAGCTAGAAAATGTGTGGTTGCCATTGTTTCTTGCAAGCGAACAGTTTGTAGCACGTCAAAAGATAAAGGTATATTAGTTATGTAATCTTTGAATAGCAATCGACAGTACCTCCTAAAACATCACATATGTGTACCCATTGACCTAGCCGTTGCACTTCTATGGCACAGTAGTTAAGAGCATGGAGTCAGCCTTCCCAAAGTTTTGCCTCAACCCTGCCACATGTTACTTGTACAACTTCAAGGTTTTTTTTTTTTTTTTTAAGTATATTTATTTATTTTAAATTTTTTTTTTAACTTTAAGCAATCTCTGCACCCAGCATGGGGCTCTGATTCATGACCCCAAGATCAACAGTCACACACTCTTCTGACTGAGCCAGCTAGGCTCTGCTACAACTTCAAGTTTTATAACCTTTCCTCATTTGAAAAATAACTGGGGTTAATAAGAGTAATTGCTTCATAAGATAGTTGTAAAGATGAAATAATGTATGCTTAGTTTCTTAGCATGGCACCTGGCACATGGCCAATGTTCAAATATTGCTTATTAATGTAGTTGTTATTTTTTATATTGTTATTAAGTCCTCATAAACGGGCAAGGGTGTACAATGGAGAATAGTTAAATGATTTATAATTCTGTACTATGAAGATTTCCATATAAAATGGGGTTATAAAATGAGATTAAAATATAAAAATGAGATTTCCACATGTACTAATGTATGAAAGACAGTATTCCTTGAGTGAAACAAGTAGGATGCAGAACAATACACAGAAGAGGTAATCCCATTACATGTTCTTTTTTTTAAAATTTTTTTTAACTTTATTTATGATAGGCACACAGTGAGAGAGAGAGAGAGAGAGAGGCAGAGACACAGGCAGAGGGAGAAGCAGGCTCCATGCACCGGGAGCCTGACGTGGGATTCGATCCCGGATATCCAGGACCGCGCCCTGGGCCAAAGGCAGGCGCCAAACCGCTGTGCCACCCAGGGATCCCCATTACATGTTCTTAAATCTTTATATCTACTTATATATTTCTTTTACCATCTATCTATATTTGTGTTTGTGAAAAAAGTCTAAAAGGTTCTGCCGCCTGGGGAGTAAGAAGGATTTTTACTTTTTACTTTGTGAAGTGGGATGTGTTCTTTTATTTTTGTTTGCTTGTTGCTTTGCTTGTTCTTTATAAAAAGCAGGTGTTACTTCAGTAACTCAAAATGTTATTATCACACCTAAAACAGGCAAACCTGATCAAATATTTCACCAGGGGCAGATGGTATAATTTTGGACTTTAGTATGCAAAGCACATGCTGTTAGTGTCAGTCAGGAAGAATCTAAACAACCTGCCCTCTGCATTCAGTTAATCAGACACTTGGAGTCTTACTTGTGTGGAAAGATCCCTAGTCTTCTGGGCACCTTACGTTATGGAAAACTCAATAAAGCTGTGAAAATAGAATTTATGGTAGGAAGAAGAGCTGACTTGTTTTAGGCAAAAGTTCCTGGAAATAAGCTTTTGCAGCAACTCACATTTCCTCATTTCCTTTCTTCAGGCTTTGGCTTATTAATATTATTTACCACATTTTCTTGCTATGTTTACCACAACAACTTTATTGTGACTTATAGCCATTTCCTGACCTTAGGCTTCTTTGGGTGGCTGATGATGTAAATTGATTCTGGCAATCTTAAGCCAAATACAAAAGATAAAGGCGAGAATTTATGACAGAATGGTGCGGTAACATCTCACACACTGAGGGGAAGAGTTATCACCCAAGCTCTAGAAAGGCCAAGGGCTGGGACAGCCCTGAAACCCAGCGAAAAGTCCTGGATACTTTCTCAGTTGTGACTATCAAAAAGCAGCATCTGTGATCCAATACTGGTCCCTCTAGGTTAGTGCCCCGATCTACCTGCTGTAGACAGGGAGGTAGATTCACGTAGCACACATCTGGCAGGTATGGTTGCCTAGGGAAAATATTGTGAATAAGCAATAACCTCAAAAAATATCTACTGTATATCCTCCCTGTGTTGAATAACTTTTGTACTCTTCTTAAATTACTTGTGGCTAGAAAGCGACACAGAAAGCTGGGAAGTCCTAATTATCTCTCCAGCTTCAATTTTCATGTGACCCAATGTAAAACTATTATCCACATTTGGGACAATACACTTAGGTATTATTATCTTCACTTTGTAGATGGGAAAACTGTTCAGAGAATTTGAGTGACTTGCCCAGGCACTTAGGAAGGGCTTCCATTTCTAAGTTCTGATCCTTTTTCTCCTAAACTGTACTCTTATCCATGCTGACCTTTACCTCATTTTATTTATTTATTTATTTATTTATTTATTTATTTATTTATTTTTAAAGATTTTGTTTATTTATTCATAGAGACACAGAGAGAGAGGCAGAGACACAGGCAGAGGGAGAAGCAGGCTCCACACAGGAAGCGTGACGTGGGACTCGATCCCGGGTCTCCAGGGTCACACCCCAGGCTGCACCGGGGCTGCCCTTTTACCTCATTTTTAAAAACTATGAAATTAGGGGCACCTGGCTGGTGCAATTGATTGAGCGACCAACTCTTGGTGTCAGCTCAGGTCATGATCTCAGGGTCGTGGAGTCGAGCCCCATGTCGGGCTCTGTGGTCTGCATAGAGTTTGCTTGGGATTCTCTCTCTCTCCCTTTGCCCCTCACCCCACTCATGCTCACTCTCTCTTTATAAAACAAATAAATCTTTTTGGAAAAAAAAAAGCTATTAAGTTAGTAAATGATGTCAAAAATGTAGACATTCGAATAATTGGGATAAAGTTATTGGTTTTGCTTTTAGATACAGATGAGAGACATAGCTGAAGAGCTCTTATTACAGAAGCATGAGAGGAAAATCGGGGTTTGGAAGGCAAGTAGTGTTTGTTATATTCTTCCTCTTGCAACTTCCACTCTGTCAAAGTATTATTTTTCCTCCCCTACTTGTTCAAAGACTCTCATTGAGCACACTGCTTTCTAAGCTACCAGTTGACCACTGAGACTGTTTAATTGGCTGATGGAATCTGGGGAAGAGTATTATTCTACGAGAGCCACCTTCTTAACGCCTTCCTGACCTGCTAAGCCCGAGAAGTGTGCTTTAAATTTTGGACCTTATATATGTATTTTTGTTTATTTTGCTTGTGATGGATTTATTGAGACAAGCTGTTCATTTCAGCCTATGGTAGTTTATTACTGAGAGTGGATGACTTTACAAAAAGAATGAGAAATATGTAACAGAACCAGCAAGTTAAATTATCTTACATTATACTCTGTTGAGATTTACATTTTGGCTTGAAAAGAATTAAAACTATCATTTTGGTGATTACTGAAGTCACTATAATAGAATACCTTACTGGAAATGGCCTGTTTTGCTTCTTAACAATCACAATAAACACAGCCTTCTTGTTGAGCCTACATATTTATATGAATTCATCCTTCTACAGATCTTGGTGGAATGTCAGACTAGACCTGGGTGACCCTTTACAAACTAACAAACGTAAAATTTTATTTGACTATTAGAGGATTACATGTATCTGTTAGGATGCTCTTTTTTCTGTGTTTTCCTCTTGAAAGGAAATAAACCATTCTTATGTTTGTCTTTTACTATTTTTTGTTGAAATTCTAAGTAGGATGGGCTTTTATTTCATATTATTGTGCATTACGTATTATGTTATTTTCTGTTTAATTAAATTACAGGTTTTAGTTAAATTACTAAGTTTTAGTATCTTAAGAAGTAGGTCTTAAAACATTATTTGCTAAGTGAGTTTAAAATAAACATCCCAGTCTAATGCGTAAGTGTTCCTATTTATAGGGTTGTAATTTTAATATGGAACATATGGTGGGGGTCTTAACTTTTTGACCAGAGTGCAAGACATGTACCTCACTAAAATGATGTTAGACATTCAGTCACTTCATCTGGGTGAAAACACTGCTATTCACCTAGACTGCCTGGTGTTGGCTTCATTTTTCAATTTCCAATTCATCCTCAAGGTCCTTCTGCAAAGCTTTTGCTCCTTCAGGCAGAATTAGTTAGTTACTCCTTTTGTGTTCCCATACTGCTTTTTTACATAACTCTCTTTGACGTTTACATGGATAATCACATAGGATTTGTTTCGAGAAACTCATTTTATGCATCATCAGTAATGGATATTTATCATGTCTTTTGGCTGATGTTACTACAATTCTTAAATTCTTTCAAACTTTGCCTTTGGAATGGTGCTTCTTTGCATGACTGTACACTAAACTCAAATTTGGGGAGCTTCGATAACATTTATCCAGTAAAAAAATTTCTATTCAGTAAATTCAATAAAATCTGTCTTACTTTTTTTTTTTTTTAAGATTTTGTTTATTTATTTTATTTATTCATGAGAGACACAGAGAGGCAGAGACATAGGCAGAGGGAGAAACAGGCTCCATGCAGGGAGCCCGACGTGGGACTCAATCCCGGGTCTCCAGGATTACACCCTGGGCTGAAGGTGGCACTAAACCGCTGAGCCACCCCGGCTGCCCTGTCTTACATTTTTTAATATGAGAGGCTAACAAGGGATGCATATATGATATAAAATGGTCAGAATTTTAAAAATAGACATCTTGTATTTCAAAATTGTGAAGACAGAAATTAAGCATTACTACAGTACCATGGGTCCTCCTAGCTTTTTTGGTATGTAAAGTAAATCCTCAGTCAGAAGAAGTTTATTATTAAAAATAACATATATATATATTTTAAATAACATATTAATGATTTTTCTTCTTGTTATAAATATTAATAACAATTTTTACTAAAATAACATAAAGATGTCTTGCCTAAAAACATGATTTTTTTCTAGTTAGAAGCTGCATAGAAAATTTACTGTTTAACAGGATTCATTGGTAAATTTTTTTAAGATTTTGAAAAAATATCTTAAATGTTCTAGTGCTCCTACTTTTTATTTTTTTATTTTTTTAAAAGATTTTATCTATTTATTCATGAGAGACACACAGAGAGAGGCAGAGACACATGCAGAGGGAGAAGCAGGCTCCCTGCAGGGAGCCCATTACGGGACTCTATCCCAGGGCCCCGGGATCACGGCCTGAGCCAAAGGCAGACACTCAACCCCTGAGCCACCCAGGTGTCCCTAGTGCTCTTACTTTTGAAAAGGCAAGAGAGTTATATTTAATACATAACATGACACATATATAATATATATAGTTATACATATAATGTAACAATATACAATCACAACATATGATTATGTTTTTCTGTTTAAGCACAGAACTCATGCAATGCATAAAATGTAGTTTTTCACCAAAGTCCCAAACTGCTATGATTCTTAACATTCTTAAACAATGTAGTTGTATGTTCTGAATCATCCAGTCATTTCTTATTCTCTCTACCTCATAAAAAAAATGATGCCATAAAAATATAAAGGAGACAAAAGAGAGAAGAACAGAGAGGTAGAAGTTGCCAAATTCTGTTGTATCCATGCCATAAATTTCAACAGCCCAAAGTAAAGGATGTTGAAGTTGGTAATTTTTAGCCTAATAAATGACTTTATTGTTATTTTTTAGAACACAGCTAATTTTCTGTATTTTCTGCTTTGGACAGCCTGTGGAGAGTAAATGGATATCTTCATCTTGTGAAATCATTGCTTTTCGTAAAGCATTATTGAATCCAGTTACCGTAAGACAATTTCAACGGTTTGTGGCTCTAAAAGGAGATTTATTGGAAAATGATGTACTCTTTTGGCAAGAAGTACAAAAATATAAGGTATTATATTGGAAGCTGGAGAAAACCACCTCTTTTTGTGGTGGAAATGCATTAACACATCAGATTCTTAACTGTAACTTTATAGACAAGATTTGTATGATAGCCCAATTTTGTCATCTTCATACCAATATGTAAATATTGAGGTATTTATTGTTTTGTGTTAGATATATTTCTTTTTATACAGTGAAGAGTAAGAGTGAGCCCTGAAATGATAGAATTAGCTTTTCAAGGTATTCACATATATTATGATTTAATAAGAACCTTACTGAAAAGAGTTTTAAATGCATTTTTTGCGTATCACTTCTCCATAAATGTACCATATGCACATTTTCCTGAAGATATCCATACTCTCAGTACTTTAACCAAGACTTCTTTACCAGAATTCCTCCCAACTGTATTGCCAGCATGGTCATCAAAGATAGAGGATTATAGGTAAGTTAACCAGCAGAGATGAGCTTTTCTAATAGAAAGAATGGCCAAATTTTTAACGAAACAAATGAGTAAAAGAACAATTGGCAGTTTATTTTTACGTTTAAGTGTTTATTGAAATCATATTGAATCTTTGCATTGAGGAAAGGGAAGGACTTTCTATGTATTTTAAGCAAGCCTTGAATAAGGGAACATTGTCTAGAAATACCCAAGAGTAGGCATCCAGACTGCTTCAATGCTCCCACAGGAAGCAGATTCATTTCTGGGCAAGTAGCCTATTTTATTCCATTATAAATGGAATAAAAATAAAAATAAAAATAAATTTTATTATTAAATAATTAATATTTAATTGCATAACTGCAATTAAATAATTGCATATTAATAATGGAATAAAAATAAAATTGGGGTTTAAAAGGATGGTACTTTCAATTGGTCTGGAATCTAAGTATGAATTATGCAATGCTAATATTCTGCAGCATTTATATTCATACAGTTAGTAATTGCTCAATAAAATCTATTTCCAAACTTTCTCCAACTTTCTTTTTTTTTTCTCCAACTTTCCATGAAGATGTCTTCTACCTTTTTTTTTTTGTTATAAACAGAACTATTGTTCTATTTACACCTTAGAAATTTTCTCAGGAAAAAATGTTTTGAGATAATTTTTTTCAAAATCTGTCACAGGGTAAGCAATATTAAAATAATTTTTTTTAAGAATTAGAAAGGAGGTAAAGTCTGTTTTCCAAAATAGGCAGTTATTATGAATGGGCAGGATTATTTTTAAGCTAATATGAATATGAGTAGGCCCAGGCCCACTCTGACAGGAGGAATGCAATAAATACAAGAAAAGCATTTTAAAAAGCATACTCATACAAAGTCAACCCTTAGTTGTGTGACTGTTTTTCTTTCAAGACTGTTTTTCTTTCAAGTCTTAATTTAAATATATTTCCTGTGGTATAGAGTGGAGGACGTATAATTCTAGGTGACGTATAATTCTAGCATAATTTACATAATGATGCAGAGAAGGTTGTAGGTCAGGGAAGTCTCGGCAGAGATAATATTTGAATTGGACCTTGAGAAAGTTTGCTAGGTGGGAAGTATTCCACCTGGCATGGCAAAATCTTATTGAGCTCCTACTCTTATTAAATGTTCACTATCTGCCAGATATCGTCTTAATTCTTTTCATATAACAGCTAATTTATTCTTAACAAGAATCCTATTAGATCAATGCTGTTATTCTTGTTATTTTACAAGTATAGAAGCTAAGGCGCACACACACACACACACACACACACACACACACACAAAGCTAAGGCACAGAAGAGCTAAGAAACTCCTAATATCATGTAGCTAATTAAGTGGCAGAGCTGGAATTTGAACCAAGGCATTCTGTTGCTAAAGCTCATGCTCCTAATCACTAAGTTATGTCCCCTCCCCATCCAAGCAGTGGTTGTGGTAATATGCTAAGAAATTGAGATCTGGGCTCTTCCCATTGTTCTGAATTGTGAAAATTTGGGTAGAACCCAGCTGTTCAGGTACAGGACGTTAGTTACTTAATTATTTATACATCTATACAATAGACTACTCTGCAACCATTTAAAATCATGCTGTTGGAGAATAATCAATGATAAGCAAAGATATTCATAGGGGATCCCTGGGTGGCTCAGAGGTTTAGTACCTGCCTTTGGCCCAGGGCGTGATCCTGGGGTCCCGGTATCGAGACCCACATCAGGCTCCCTGCATGGAAACTGCTTCTCCCTCTGCCTCCGTCTCTGCTTCTCATAAATAAATAGATAAAATCTTTTTTAAAAAAGAAATATATTCATCTTATTGATTTTTTAAAAACCTAGCTACTACTGGAAAACAGTACAATTTAATCTGAAGTGTGTGTGTGTGTGTGTGTGTGTGTGTGTCCATAGAAAAAGAGACTGGAAGGACATATTCCTCCAGCAAATACTTTTTGAGCACCTACCAAGACCCATGCTAAATCCTGAGAACACAATGATGATCAGAATAGTCTTCCCTCTTACAGTGTCATGGGAGGGACAGACAAGTGATAGACAAGACAGCTGTAGGACCGTGATTAGAGCACTGCTGATGGAAGCACGGGGCACAATGGAAGTATCTACAATGGGCATCTCCTCTGAACTGAGGGAGTCACCAAAAGCCTTTTAGAGGAAAGTCTGTTTAAACTGAGACTTTAATGATAAGTAATGCTTCATTAAGCTAGGTACAGTAGGACAGAACAATTAGAAAAAAAATCAGTTCTGATTTTTGTCTCTTCACCCTCAAAATGAAAACTCCAAAAATTTTGTTTTTGTTTCACAAGCCTTACATTCCATAATTATAAATCAAGCTCACCAAATAATGATATATGATCATCTTACTAGTAATGGAAAAAATATACTTTTGGTAACATATGAAACATATGTGCTACAAATAGGCATTTTCTGAGGGGGATGGTAAATTGAGTTAAAAATGCTAACTTTTGTCTTAATGTAACATTCATATCAAGCTTTTTTCATATATAATTTATGCCAAATTTTCTATAAGGTTTTATATGGCCAGTGCTCAAATTTTCCTTGCTTTAATAGTGTCTGTAACATAATATTTACAATGAGTACCATCATGCAGTGAGTACTTAGTAAGTGCTGGCTCATTTCTGGCCCAGAATTACAAGTTTCCAAATTTATTTGCTTCCTAGTGGTTTAGAGAATCAATGTTCTTGACAGAGAAGTGCCATAATTCAAACCAAGCTCCTTCTTTATTTTAGAAAAATGATAGCCCTACACCTGTAACATGAAACTGGGTCTTTTTAATGTATGATCACTAATTTGAAGAAGGATAATTTAATAGGCTAACTGTAAAAGTGTAAATACTAAGAGATACATAGTGACACACTTGTCACCGCCAGCATCCTGCTTTTGTTGCCTTTCTGAGCCTAAGTCACCTTGGTGTAGAAGCAGTTCTGGTCGGAAAAGCTTTTGCATCCACTTGTAAGTTGTGTTAGGTACCTGCTTTCAGTGCTCTCCTAGGGCCCTGTGTACACCTGTCCTGTAGCACTTACCAGCTATCTCAGATCGAAGTGATGTGTTCTCTTGTTTCTCCCCCAGTGAGACTGAGTCTTTAAAGAGCAGGAACTGTCATGGGGCTCAGCTGGTATATAGCAGGCACCCAATACAAACTCGTTAAATGAGTCAAAGTAGACATTGAAGCTGGTCTTTTGGTTAGGAGTAGAAGCACTTGAGATTAAATGAAGCATGTTTATTTAAGGTATATGCATCAAAGTGTGGGTTCCTCAAACCCGAGAGAAATGGAAGATATTTTTTAAGATGGCTTTCACATGTTCTAGTGCCCTCTTGATCTGAAGTTAAGAGGTATATATTACTGAAAGACATATTGGCACAATTCTTTCAAGTATTCTAGGAATACATTAATCATGTATTGCTCTATCTTTCCTCCTTCCTCAGGACTTGTGCCATTCTCATTGTGAAGAGTCCATCATCCATAAGAAGATCATGACTATCATCAACTGCTTTATTAATTCTAGTATTCCACCAGCTTTACAAATTGACATTCCAGTAGAGCAAGCCCAAAAAATTATTGAACACAGGAAGGAGTTAGGACCATATGTGTTTAGAGAGGCACAGGTAAGAGATCAGGGCATGGAGCTAAGGGTGTTTTATATTTTATGTTATTTTGCAGCTAAGCGTATTTTTAAATAGATGAACAATTAGATATTCTTTTAAGGCTTTTGCATTATTCATATTTGATAAGGTTCCAACCTTCCTAATACTGGGATTTATTCTATTTAATTAAAAACTTTTGCAGGGATGCCTGGGTTACTCAGTTAAGCATCCAGCTCTGGATTTCAGCTCAGGTTATGATCTCAGGGTCCTGGGATTGAGCCTTGCATACAGCCCATTTCAGACTCTGTGCTCAGCAGAGAGTCTGCTTGAGATTCATTCTCTCTCTCTGCCCCTCTCCTCTGCTCACTCTCTCTCTTTCTCCCTCCAATGGATAAATAAATCTTTAAAAATTTTTGCATATTCCAATATAAGAAACTAGCAGTATACTATTTTATTGATAATATATAGCAAATACAATCATGTAAATAACTATCTTTGACTCTCCATGGTTATCATTTGTTTCTTACTTATAATACTCCAGCCAATTCCTCCTTTCTTTCCCACCATTTCTATTTCCTTTAGAAAATCTGCTACCACAAATATGTGGTAAAATACGTGTGTTCCAAGATCTGTATATTTTTAAAGATTGGAATATTCACATAGCTCATAAAGTAAGTGAGAGGAGATGTAAGTACCCAACCAACATAAAATACACAAGCTCATGAAAGGAAAATCATGCCTGTTAACCTGCTCAAGTTACTTCTTTTTAAGATAAATAATAGAAAACAGTGATTTGGTGAACATAATTTATTTGCATTTTTAAAAGCCTTTTAGTAATGTTCCTGAAAAATGATTAAGAAAAATAAATTATAATAGGGGTAATAGGGAAGGCCATGTCATGATTTAAGTGATATGAAACAGAGATTTTAGGATATGATTGCCCTTGAGCATGGAAAAAAGGCCATTATTCCTTTAACATTCATTTGTGAGCCAGCTGTGTTCTAAGTCTTCTAAGGAACTGAAAATGGACTCAGAATCCAAATTACGCATTAAAATGGGTGAAAATATAGAGAAACGACTGAGGATGTGCTAGAGAGAAATAGAGAAAACATGGTGCCAGAATTACAGTATCTGTTAGTGAAAAGATCTTAGAGATCACTTAGCCTAGCCTAGGTCTCTGGATAACCAGGCCAGGGCTTGCCCACCTAGATCAAAGACCTCAAGTCTGCAAGTGCATGTCTGGAACTGCTTACATTGGTTAGTTCTGCCATACTGTCTAGAGATTGAAGCCAGTAAAAGCTATGGGAGTACTCTAGGTTATGCCTTCTACTTGGTTTCCTAAAATGGAATCCCAGACGTGTCTTAAATACAGAATTTGGAGTGTCAGAAAATAAGACAATTTTTAAATAGAGTCCTCACTCCACCTGATTATTCCTCCTGTGTTTCCTAAGGAAGCGTAGAGAATAGCATCACCTTCTATCCAGGTGTGCAAGCCAGAGGTCTGGTTGCCATCTTTATGTCTTTCCTTTCCTTCATTCTCTTACACTTGTATCTTCAGTCCCTAAAGTGTATCCATTGGTCTCCTTGTTATCTGTCATCCTGTCTACTTTTCTCTGACTCCATGCTATCACCTGAGTTCATATCTTATCAATACTTTACAGTAATTGCCAGATGTGCCTCTGGGTTCTCTCAAAACTATTTAACTCACTGTAGACAGAGCCATCTTTTTCAAAATGTTTATCTGGTCATGTCACTTCTCTGCTTTCAATTTCAGTTACTCCCCACTGTCCTCAGAATGAAGACTATACTCTTTTTTTTTTTTTTAAGATTTTATTTATTTATTCATGAGAGACACAGAAAGAGAGAGGCAGAGGCGCAGGCAGAGAGAGAAGTAGACTCCCCGCCAGGAGCCAAATGCAGGACTTAATCCCAGATCCCGGGATCAAGACCTGAGCCAAAGGCAGATGCTCAACTGCTGGGCCACCCAGGCTTCTCGAAGACTGGACTCCTATACCTCACTAGGCATACCTCTTCCCACTCCCTGCTACCCACCCGCCAGTCTTCCTGAAATATCTGTTGTTCCACAAAGGAGCCTTACTCTCTTCACTCCTGAGTTTTTTGCATTATCATCTTCTCTTCCTTGTGGTTTTATGTCTCTTTATCACACAAAACTGAAAGTGCCTATTTTCATGCTGACTTTCCCACTAGATTATAAGGTGTTTGAGGGCCGGGAGTGTTTCTTATTTACCTTTGTGGCCCAAATGCCTGGCACAGAATAGGCATTCAATAACATTTTTTGAACACATAGATGACTGACAATGAGAAGTGATCTATTGTGACTCAAAGGAGTAAGATCAAATGGGAAATGAGAACAAAGTTGAGTGAAAGGGCTGCATAGGAGGTAAAAAACAAAAAAGCCTATTGCCTGTTCTAGCATTGTTATCAGTCTAGCCTCTGCCTTATGCCCCACCTGCACCCCTAATAGTTTTAAAGTTTTCTTCACTTAGCCAAATTTACACTGGCCCTTTTTACTCATACTGAAGCCATTGCCTATCTCTTGCCAGTGAGCAAAGTAGTTCTATAATTATTAAAACATTTTTCTTACCTACAGTTTGGTTTCTTTTAAGGTTCTGGAGGCACAGGGTAATTTTCATGACTAACACATATATCATTAACCTAAAATCTTAATTGCAGCTTTTAGGAATAGAGCAGTTTTAGGTCTCCCACTGAAAAACTTGTGTTTTATCCTGGTTACTTTTACTGGAAGAGTTTCCAGATGGAGATAAATGTATTTGAGAGCTAGGAATGACTCCAATTTGGGAGAGGTAATGAGAGGTAGAATAAATAGTTGGTAAATAGAGGAGGAAAAGGGGAGTATTTAAATTTAAGAAGTTCATATAAAAACCACCATGATCCCTTGACATTGGAGCAGGGGATTACTTAAATAAAGACATGGCAGGTAAATGTAAATGAATTTTTTTTTAAAAGCCTACATTTCATCAAATAAAATATCTCTAGTTATCATGTTCAAAATGCCAAGAGGCTACAGAATTCAATGATAAAACTGTATTTTAAAAGGAATAAAAAAATAAAAGGAATAAATAATTTTAGAATTACTAACAATATTCATGCACAGAAAAGAGGAGCAATCAAATATACGAACCATTGGAGGACTCTGTTGATCACAGCAGTGCTTGCTTTTTAAAAATTCCTCTTTTCCCTGAAGAGTTTGCTTGGAGCCTGATGGGATGGTTCATTTTTCTCCAAGGCATTAGGTAAAGGTCATTTCTAGCAATGAGATGTTGGACTTGACCTGATGTGGCAAGTCCTACCTTCTTGGAAGTAATGTATGCCTCTGGAACTAATGGAAATACTTGGCATGGGAATTTGAGCAACAATTCTTATCTCTATTAATATCACAATTAATCATTTAATGTAGAGTATCCTCTTAGAAAGCATTTGTCCAGGATTCCACCCTCCTTTTTAAATGTTACTTTTCTTGTGCTCAGATAAAAGAGATTATATCATTTAAAAGTTACTCAAGATTTATTCTTAGATCTCCAGCTTTAAGTGCTTTTCCAGAGGTATTTCCTTTCTCTAAAGGGAAGAAAAGGGGGGCAGAGAGTTCCTCCTGATGGACTGAATATTTGGAATACTTGCATAAAACAGCAGTGTGTGTGGCAGATCAACTAGTGTATGTTTTAAAAGAAGATATAAATTTCTCATTTGAAAAGACCTAATGGATTCTTTATTAATATGATCAATTGGTTAAGGAAACATAAAGAAAAAGTAACTTTTACGTGTTTTTTTTTTTTTTTTTTTTTTTAAAGAAAGACTTCTCATTGGTAGTAAAAAACCTTGATCATAAGCATGTGCTGAACTAAACTATACCAATATGTCTGGAGACAATAACTTGGAGGAAACATGCTGTATATTAAAGATAGAATAGTTAATCCATTATTATGGTGAATTAGAGCTTAAATCAGTACATTTGTATGAAATTGTAACCAGAGGCATTGTTTTTTATACAGATGACAATTTTTGGGGTTCTGTTTAAATTTTGGCCTCAGTTTTGTGAGTTTAGGAAGAACTTAACTGATGAAAAAATTATGAGTGTTTTAGAGAGAAGACAAGAATATAATAAGCAGAAAAAAAAATTGGCAGTCATAGAAGACGAAAATTTTGCAAAGGTAAGACAAAACTCATTTTGAGTTGAATCATACTTTTAAAAGGTATGGGATGTGTGTGAATTTATAGAAGAATTTGGGCTGGGGAACAAATACAGAAACATTATAGAATACAGATTTTAGTAGCTGTTAAGACTTTAGTCAGAGGTTTCAGACTTCATTTCGAATTTCTCAGAATTCACCTCAAATGTCACCTCTTCCATGTGAAAACTTCCTTTACCCTACTAGGCAACACAATCAGCTCTCATCCACTGTGGTAACATTCCGACCTCTCTTGGAGAGTGCTTTATATTGTCTCATGAATAAATTTTTGCATCTGTCATCCTCACTGGACTAAGATTCCCAAAGATAGTATCTGTCTTGTGCATCTGTGCATCATAGCACATAGACCAGTGTCCGGCATGTGCTCAATTATTAATCAATGTTAACTGAGTAATGTTAACTGAGTAAATCAGGAATAAAAGAATGAATGAAAAGATGTTATGTACTCACAAGAAAGCATTTTCAGCCTTAACAATTACAGAATGATACACTGAATGTGAAATTTATAGATATGAATCATAAATTGCCCAGCCTGCCTGTTTGTTAGTCTGTCCACTTATTCATCCATCCATCCATCCATCCATCTATCTCTATATCTATTTTCTTTGAATTGAAAAAAAGGTAACTGCTCCCAACTAATGTATTTTATTTATTTGTAAGCTTATGCTTATTCTATGTAAACATTGAAAGGTGCAAAAGTAATATAATGAACATTCATATGTACACAGGTCAAAATAAACACTGTTAACATTTTGCTGCATTTGTTTTTATCCCCTCCTTAAAATATTGCAGAAAGAGCAAACTCTCTTACTGCCAGCTCCGAGTTCTATTATCTTCCCTCTCCGCAAGAGCAACCACTAAGCTTGGGGTATATTCATCAGCTGTTTTTAAAGATAGTGTTTTATGGAGCCTGGGTGGCTCAGTTGGTTAAGTGTCTGCCTTTAGCTTGGCCTTGATCTCAGGGTCCTGGGATTGGGCCCCACATGGGGCTCCCTGCTCAGTGGGGAGCCTACTTCTCCCTCTCTCTCTGCCCCTACCTGTTTGCTCTTTCTCTCCTTTATAAATAAATTTAAAAATGTTTTAAAAAGAAAGATAGTGTTTTATACATATATGTATATGATTTCATAGCCATGTAGAGAACAGATGGAGATTCTCAAAAACCTGCCAGACTTCTCCAAAGCTGCAGAACCAGCTTGCTCTGTTTTGGTGTTTGCATGATATATCTTTTTCTATTCATTTACTACCTGTATCATTATATTTCAATTAAGTTTCTTATAAACAGCATATAGTTGGGTCATGGTGGGGTTTTTTAAAATCTATTTTGCCAATCTCTCTTAATTAGTGTAGTCTCTTTATCTTTAGTGTATTTTATATTAAGTCTGCCATTTTATTTCTTGTTTTGAGTGTTCCCTCTGTTTTTCATTTTACTCTGCATCCTTTGTCTGTATTCCTGTGGATTACTTATATATTTCTTAGAATTTTATTTTGGTATATCTTTAGATATTACCTTATAGATGCATGACTTTTCCCAGTGTATTGGTGTTGATATTTTACCAGTTTGAGTAGAGCTAAAAATTACCTTCTCCCTTTAAGTCTTTTTCCCTCACCTGTTTATACTTATTTTAAATATTCCCTCAACATATACTGAGAACCACATCAAACCCCATCCCTATTATTGGTGGTTGAGGAAAATAGAAGACATTTCAAAAGGAGCAGAAAATGGCAGATGCTAACCATATAAAGCCATCATAAGAATAAAACAGGAAATGGAAACTAACTCCAACATTTTATAATTTTTGCTTCAACCCTCAAACATAAATTAGGAAATTCAAGGAGAGAAGAAAAGTCTATTAACCCATACTTTTGCTCTTTCAGTTTTTCTTCCTTCCTGATGTTCCAAGATTTATTTTTTTTATTCTTTCTTTTCCCTATAGGCAAGGTATTGTTTCTCATTACTACTTTCAAGATTTTTTCTTTTTCTTTAGAGTTTTCAGAATTTGATTATGATACGTCGTGTGCGGATTTCTTTGGATTTATTCTGTCTGATTGCTCAGGTTCTTGAATCTGTAGGTTTATGTCTTTTGCTAAGCTTTTTGGGGGGATTTATATACATATTATATATGTGTGTGCATATATAAAGTTTTTGATCCAGATATATGATTTATGTTCATATTATGTATCATTTATATATGTATATGGATCAGAATGAAAGTATATATACATAATATGTGTATAAATTCCCTATCTATTCAATCAAATTTCTCCTCTCTTGAGTACCTTGTAGCTTCATTTTTGAGAGATTTTTGTCTTTTTCTTCAGTCTTTTTTTAAATTGTCATTTTTACATTTCCTTTTTGTATTTTTGGTCTAATTCTGGCCTGAGTTTCTGTATTTGTGATTTGGAGTATTATTTAATATATGCAAATATTTATATAGGAATATTTAATTACTTTGTGTTATAGTTTTCCTCTGATTCATGACTGAATTTCTTGGACAGTACTGTCATCAACTAAAATATGTACACAGCATCATTTATAATAGTAAAATGTTTTTAATGATTTAAGTTTCTAATAATAGACATTGATTAAATTATCTGTGATGCATGCCTTTACTAGATTATTATTCACCTGTTGAAGTGATTATATAGTTTATTTTTTTATCATTCAGGATTTGAGTGCATAGGACAGTTCATCCATTGGAAATGATGCTGTATTCATTTCACCATCCAAAACTTCGGGTGTATGTTGTATGGAAGGCATATTGATGAATGATACAAAGACCTTCCCCTTTAAATTCCCATTCTATATTTATTTACATAGAAACATTTTCACGATACTTAACATGAAAAGAATATTTTAAAGAGCATATGTAGTGTGATTCCATTTGGTTGAGATTTATGTAATAAAATATAAATTTTAAAATTACAGATTATATCTGTGTCTTTCTCTGGTGAGAAGTTTGGGTAGATGTTTATGAAAATGTTTACAATGGTTTTTCTTACATGCCAGAATTTGAGAGTGATTTTTATGCTCTTTATAGTTTATCATTTACTTTAAAATATTTTTATAGGGATCCCTGGGTGGCTCAGCGGTTTGGCACCTGCCTTTGGCCCAGGGCGTGATCCTGGAGTCCCGGGATCGAGTTCCGTGTCGGGCTCCTGACATGGAGCCTGCTTCTCCCTCTGCCTGTGTCTCTGCCTCTCTCTCTCTCTCTCTATCATAAATAAATAAATAAATCTTTAAAAAAACAAAAAAATATTTTTATATTAGTATAAAAGAAAATTAAAGAGTTCACTAATTATATTGCATTAGTAATATTGACTTGATGAAATCGCAGGTGTGGTACTTGCCACAAAATATTTTTTCATCTAATTTATTACTTGTTTACTGTAAGTTTATGCTAATACAGTTTTATTCCTTTTTTGGAATAATTTAATATAATTACAGGATGGAATCAAACAATATCCAAGTTCTTCAGGATCTGCAATCAAAACAGCTGCTTTAGCCACTGACCCAGTTTTAGGCCTACAAGCATATGGCCGGCAGGTAAGCAGTAAAGGTGTCACTGATGCCACTTCTTCTTTAGATCTTTGGATAATAGAAATGCAGTTACTCAGTTATTTTACAATAGTAGAGGTGTGCTTGTTTGAAAATGAAGGTAAAATTAGAAGAGATTAGAAGTGAATTTCCCTGAGCCTTCAGAGAACATTAAAATTTCAGTTGATCTTGGACAATATAACCAATGAAAATACTTTTTGATACATTTGATGATTTAAGAGGTAGCAGTTGAAATGACTATCTTATTGGAAAAGAGAGTAAGGCAGATAGAGTATAAGAATACACTTGATTAATACATTCTTGGGTTAAAAAAGAAAGAAAAACTTCAAAGGCTTAGTCTCAATTTTTTAATTCTTTGAAGCAGTCATAAAATTGTCCAATACACGACCATCAACATTTACAGTTTTTATGTTTATATTTACATTTATAACTTGTACATTAAGATCACATCTATGAAATTTCATAAGTTTAGTTTATGTCCATTTTTAATATCTTGTATCAAAAGTGTTTCTGTCTTAGGATTACACTAGCTCAAGAAACAATCGTTTTGGCATTTAGGAATGTCAAATAAATTCAGCCACTCAGCTGAGGTAACTGATAGACTATAAAGTTGTTATTAAGAGAAGAGAAACGTCCAATTTTGTGATGCCATGTATTGAGAAAGGTAGTATCTAAAAGTATGTGATACGTAATAATGCCATTTGGGAGAAGATTCATTAGCAGATGAGTAGCATTAAATTTCAGAAACACAGTGTAAAAATAAAGAGGGGAATGTGGAATTAGAGATAGCAGGCTTCTAATTTTCACTGTCATTTGCAAGTCAGTATTACCTGGAAGCCTGAAAAAAAAATCACTAAATTTGCTTTGAGCCTGTTTCCCTGTCTGTTAAAAGGAGAAAGAGAGAGGAAAAGGAATGATGATGATGATGGTGATGATCTCTTGTAATACATGTCAAGGGTTTTGTAAGAAACTAAAAAGCTTTTGGGAGCCAAAGGCATTTCATAAATGAAAATTATTATTGTTGAGATTGAAGGAACACATATGAATTATTCCAGCAATTGGTAGAGTAATAATAACTGCACCATTTGGCAAGTGTGGATGTTCCATATGTGCGTTTGTTTCAGATATATTTCACACATTTAACAATTGGAATTAATCCAAGTGCAAAATACACACCCCCAAAAAACCTTGGATGTCTCTTAAGCATCTAAATTCATAATCAAATTAAATATATATAGGTGCCTGAATTGCTGTCAAGAAATCTATAAAGCCTTTGAGCATTGATTCACTGAGAAATAGTTATAGTACATATAGTTATAGCACATCATTGAATAGTTATATTCAGTGATCTGTTATTGAGGTTTGTTATATTTTAATAAAAAGTGTAAATGAACAGGTTTGAATAAGCCATCTTACTTACCTTCAGTTTATTTCCTGAGGCAAACATTTCCAAAATTAACTTTGAAAATGGTCTTTCTAGCCAACCTGGTGCTACTCCAAGTACATAGAAGCCTTAGAGCAAGAAAGGATTCTTCTTAAAATTCAAGAGGAGCTGGAAAAAAAGTTATTTACAGGTAATTCTTGCTTTTTTTGGCCTCCAGAATTGCTTTGTTACCTTCTACCATGGATTAATTCTAGAGGACTTTGATGATAATTACTTCACTGTTTTCCTTATTTCTCTTATTTTTGTGCAGCCACACCATCTTTTACAAACTTCAAGTCTACTGCTTCCACTATGTCTTTGAAAAAGACCGTATCTTCCCACAACATCCAGAGTAAGTTCTCAGTGATAGCCTATCTGCAGTTCTTTCTCCCTCAGCCTCTCAGGTGGCCAACAACAGAGAGCAGGCAGGAAGGGATGAAGATTGACTCCCTCCCACCTGCCTTAACCCACAAGTTAGGAGAATTTCTGTATACCTGTGTGTGTGTGTGTGTGTGTGTGTGTGTGTGTATGTGCATGTGTGTATGTGCATGTGTTCTGTCTCTCTGTTTTTTCTTCTCTGCTGAGAACCTAACACTCCATTCCATATTCTAAGTGACAGCACTCACATGGGTATATAACTTGCTGTTGCTAGATGCAAGGTAAGTTCCAAATTAACAGTTGTTCAGTACCATCCATGTCCCTCTAATGCACACACTGTTGCACATACACAGCTGCACGCATGCATACACACAAAACGTGCAGATAATATACACACACATACACACACACAAATTGATGGGTAGGAGTGAGCACTGTGCCTCTCTTCTAAGTGGCACAGTGCCCTGAAAAGGAAAGCTTCTGGGGAATGATTATTTATTGCTTCTATTTACTCCTTACCATTTTTTTTCTTCCACAACGAACAACACAAGAGTAGGCTCTAACTTAGTTTCCCAAGTTTTCCCAAGCAAAGGTTTTCCAAGCTCCCATTTCCCCAAGTTGGGAATGTAAAGAAGTAAAAATCAAGCCAGGTCCTTCTTTCCTGCAGACACTGATGGGATGATACAGTTTTGATTGGCTACTGATGTTAGACTTTAAGAAGCCTTTACAAAGTAGCATAGTAATATAACATCGTCTGTGTGTGACTCATGGACCTAGTACTTGAATAACCCAGTAAAAGACCTGTTTCTCTTATCTTCTCCCTTACTAATCAGCATTTTATGGATTTTGGTTTTCTGTTTCTTGGGAGGGTTTGATGAGCAGGCCTCTGTGTTCTGAGCCCAGGCATCTTTTTTCTCTTTTGGTTTATCCTAATGAATACACCCTTCTGCCACTTCCCTAGCCCCTTCCACTACCCTTACGGTACCTCAATGCATAGGATTTGCTGACATATCTATTCATTTCTTTTGGATCCTTATTATAACTCTTTGTAAGTTTTTTGTTTGTTTTAGATTTACATTTTCCATAGCTGCTTATGTTTTCAACCATTTATTTTTCTTTTGCAGGAATTTCTTAAACAATATTTAACTGATATGGAAGCCCAAGTGATTTTTTTTTTTTTTGATGGCCTGCATTAGAGCAAGCCTATCATCTAAATAAAGTTTGGTAAATAAATAAAGAAAGAAAGAAAGAAAGAAAGAAAGTTTGGCATGTTGTACTTTCATAGTTTTAAAATGATAGCTATTCTGTACTCATGACATATAAGGCCATAAAATTTTTAAAACTTAATTTAGAATGAAATGACTTCTATCTAGGTTAGAAGAATCAAAATGTTTTGCTAAGCATAGAACTTAATAGGGTGTTATGCTTCTCAGGTAATCTTTCAATAAATACTCAATATTTGAGCATTTACTATATTTCCTTAGCAGATATATTCAGCAGGTGGTTAGGGGCAAATTCTCCTAGCAGTATATTGACTCCAAACATAAGGAGAAATGACTTTTAACCTCATCCCTTTCCCCAGCTCTAAAGGAACTATATTTTAAAGCAGTGGTTCTCAAATGCAGACTTCCGTGTGTGTAAGAGTTCCTTGTGACATTTGCCAGCAGTGCAGATTCCTGGGCTCACTCTCTGGGAGTCTGATTCAGTAGCTCTTGGGCAAAACCCATGAATCTCCCTCTAACTATATGGGTAGGATATGATATAGTTATATCATCCTAGGTGATTCTGATATGGAAATTCCACATCACTCTTTTGCAACTGTTAGGGTAAATGAGAAGAACTTGAAAAGGTAAAACCCCCTTATTAACTGGAGCTAAAGAGAGAGAGACCAGACATACACCCTCTTCTCCTCTTTCCCAGAGAGAAAGGAGAAAGTGTCAGAAATGACCTGGGAGAGGATCCCTGGGTGGCGCAGCGGTTTGGCCCCTGCCTTTGGCCCAGGGCGCGATCCCGGAGACCCAGGATCGAATCCCACATCGGGCTCCCGGTGCATGGAGCCTGCTTCTCCCTCTGCCTGTGTCTCTGCCTCTCTCTCTCTCTCTCTCTCTCTCTGTGACTATCATAAATAAATTTTAAAAAATTAAAAAAAATTAAAAAAAAAAAAGAAATGACCTGGGAGAATGAAACTTCACCAGCTATAGACCTCGGGACACAGAAGCTCTAAAGACTATGACCTGGATAACTGGATTGGAAGCCACGGACTTCCACTCTCTCAGAATCCCAGAAAGTATTTTCAAAGTAGAACTTGCTATTTCTGATTCTCTGAAGAGTGACACATTTTAAAGGGGGAAAGCATCAGGAGGCACACTTCAGAGATTGTTTTTCTTCTACAGAAGTGATTTGGACACTCGTTACAGCTTTGGGACCATGGTTTCTTGCTGCTCCACATCCCACAATGGGCTGTGGAGTGCATAACAAGCATATGCTTTGCATATGCTTTGTTTCTTTCTTTTCTTTCCTTTTCTACTTTCTTTCTTCTTCTTTTTTTAAAATTTTATTCATTCATGAGAGACACAGAGAGGCAGAGATATCGGCAGAGGGAGAAGCAGGCTCCCTTGGGGAGCCCAATGTGGAACTCTGTTCCAGGACCCCTGCCCCCCATCATGCTTTGAGCTGAAGGCAGACGCTCAACCACTGAGCCACCCAGGCATCCCTCCTCCTCCTCCTTCTCCTCCTCCTCCTCCTCCTCTTCTTCTCTTTCTACTCTTTTTCTGCCTTCTTTTGGTTTTAATTGAGCATTTTATAAGATTCAGTTTTCTCTCCTCTCTTAGCATGTCGGTTATATGTCTTTCTTAACGAAGTTGCTCCAGAGTTTGCAATATACATTTGCAACTAATAAAAGCCTGCTTTCAAATAATACTGTCCCGCTTCATGGGTGGTGCAGGTGCCTTATAACACAGCATGTCTACTTCCTCCCTCCTGTCCCTCATCACTTTGCTGTCAGTTCATTTCACTTGTCCATAAGCTATATTATCACCGAATACATTCTTGCTATTGTTATTTTAAACTGTTTTCTGAAAAAAAAAAAATAAATAAACTGTTTTCTGTTAGGTCAATTAAAAATAAGAAAAATAAAACATTCTCTTCTTTTATTCCTTCTCTAATGCTCTTCCCTTCTTTATGTAGATCCAGGTTTCTGACCTATTATTATTCTCATTCTCTCTGAAGAACTTCTTTTATCATTTCTTGTAAGGCAGGTCTACTGGAGATAAATTCCCTCCATTTTTGTATGCCTTACCAAGTCTTTATTTCCCCTTCACTTTTGAAGGATAACCTCACTGTATACAGAATTTTAGGTTAGTGGTTTTATTCTTTTATTCTTTTATTCTTTTTCATATATTTCACTCCATTCTCTTCTTGCTTGTATATTTCCAGAAAAGAAATAAAATGTAATTCTTATCTCATTTCCCAGGCTTCTTTCAAGATTCTCTTTGTGACTTTGTGCAATTCAAATATAGTATGTCTAGGTGTAGAGTGTATGGTACCTACCCTGCTTGTGTTCTCTGAGTTTTCTAGATCAGTGGTTTGGTGTCTGTCATTCATTTGGAAAATTCTCAGTCAATATGACCAGATATTGCTTCTGTTCCTTTATCTTTCTTCTCCTCGTATTTCCATTACATATGTGTCGCACCTTTTGAAACTGTCCCACAGTTCTTGGATATTCTGTTCTTTTCCACTGTTTTCTTTTTCTCTTTGCATTTCAGTTGTAGAATTTTCTACTGACCTTTCTTCAGGCTCACAAATTCTTTCCTTAGCTGTGTCTAATCTTTTGGGAAACCCATCAGAGGCATTCTTCCTTTCTGTTAAAATGTTTTCATTTTCTAGCATTTCATTTAGGTTTTTTCTTAGAACTTCCATCTCTCTGCTTATATGACCCATCTAGTCTGACATGTTATCCACTTTTTAATTTATATCTCTTAGCATATTAACCATTTTACATTTCTGGTCTGATAGTTCCTAAGTCTCTGCCATATCTGAGTCTGGATAGGACACTTGCTTTATCTTTTCAGACTGGCTTTTTTTTCCCTTTCCTTTTAGCATGCTTTGTAATGTTTTGTTGAAAGCAAGACGTGATAAAAGGAACTGAGATTACCTGGGCCTTTAGTGTGAGGTTTTATGTTTATTTGGCTACGAATTAGACTGTATTTACTGTTTACTGTGGTTGTGGTGCTACAGGCTGAAATTTCCTGTTTGTCCTTGTTTTTGTCTCCTCTGTTGTTTTGGGTTTTCCTGGAGATTCTTTTTAAATTATTTTTTAAATTTTTATTTATTTATGATAGTCATAGAGAGAGAGGCGCAGAGACACAGGCAGAGGGAGAAGCAGGCTCCATGCACCGGGAGCCCGATGTGGGACTCGATCCCGGGTCTCCAGGATCGCGCCCTGGGCCAAAGGCAGGCGCCAAACCGCTGCGCCACCCAGGGATCCCTCCTGGAGATTCTTTAATAGGATCTGAAGCTTACAGTTCTTTTAGCTGCAGTTATTACATCAGAACCCTGTTGATGTGGTAAAGTGTAGGAAGAGGGGAAGCCTTTTACATTCTGATGGTTATATGTCAGTATTTTAGAGAGACTGAGTGGTGTATTTCCCTTCCCCCAGGTCATTTAGACTTTAGTAAAACCCCAGTCCATTAGGCTCTGGTAAAATAGTTTCCCTTGAGGGCAGGCCTTGTTAGGAAGAAAAGAACTCTGGGTGTATTCCAAAATGTTTACCACTCCCCCTACCAGAGGCAGGAGGGGATTTTTCTCTGATTTTTTACAGTGAGAACCTGGTAGAGCTACTGGAAGTAAAACCTAAGAATGTGGACCCCACCCCCCAAGCAGGGCCCCCTTGCAGTTTTTAACTCTCAGGCTGGTCTGCCCTGAGCCCAGAGCAAGTCATCAATAACAACTTAAAGAATTTCTACTAAAATTAACTGCAGCTGCTGGCTCCTACTCCTGGGAAGCTGTGATTCTCTGTATCTGCCTGTCTTTCCAGTTTTAGGGGCAAAACTGCAGTTTTAGGCCCTGTTACCACAGTGCTTTGAAGAATCCAGGGAGAGTTGTTGATTTTCCATTTGTTTAGCCTTTATCTTGTTGAAGACAGTAGTGATGACCTTTAATATATTGAGTGGGATCCTCAAGTTTGACACCAGTATTTTATTTTATTTTATTTTATTTTATTTTATTTTATTTTATTTGTTAACACCAGTATTTTAAAGTATTCTGTAGTCAGTTTTATTTTTAAGATTAAATTAAGTTAAATTATTTGGTTTTATTGTATTTTATATCTACATCAAATTGATGGCAATTTTTATATTATAAATATTTACATGTTCACTTTGGCCTACTTTAGCATTCCCCAGCACGGACTAGTCTCAACTTCTTTGCTCTAGCGACAGTTTTCTTATATCAACATGCTCAGGAAGTATCTTCTTACTGTGGTTCTGCTGATTCTTCTTAACATCTCTTCATTCGGGATCCCTGAGTGGCGCAGCGGTTTAGCGCCTGCCTTTGGCCCAGGGCGCGATCCTGGAGACTCGGATCAAATCCCACGTCGGGCTCCCAGTGCATGGAGCCTGCTTCTCCCTCTGCCTGTGTCTCTGCCTCTCTCTCTCTCTCTCTGTGTGACTATCATAAATAAATAAAAATTAAAAACAACAACAAAAAAAACATCTCTTCATTCATCTCCTCCTTCTCCCAACCCCACTGGATGACTGCCTTGTTCCAGAGTCTTATCACCTTGAATCTGAGTCCTAATTATATCTCTCTCTTCTGCCTGGCCATTCTCCAGCTGTGCTCAGTGATTTCTATAAAATCATAACTTCTTATGATATTACCTTGCCTGAATCCTTTTCATTAAGATGATCATCAGGGCACCTGGGTGATTCAGTCAGTTAAGTGTCCCACTCTTGATTTTGGTTCAGATCATGATCTCAGGCTTTGTGCTTGGTGGGGAGTCTGCTTGAGATTCTCTCTCTCCCTTTCCCTATGTCTATCCCCCTGCTGTCTTTCTCTCTCTCAAATAAGTACATAAATAAAAATATTTTTTAAAAAGATGATTGGTAAGCCTGTTACTGATAAAAAGAAGTGTTTAGAAGTGTTTTTTTTTTTTTTTGAAAGAGAAAGAGACAATGTGTGCATGAGCAGGGGAGAGGGGCAGAAGGAGAGGGAGAGAGGGAATCTGAAGCAGATCATGATCTGAGCCAAAATCAAGAGTCGGATGCTTAAGCAACTGAGCCACCCAGGTATCCCAAGAAATTCTTTATGTAGCATGACATGCATATAGGTCCCTCCTGTCTTCTGATATAAATATTCAGATCAAGCATTTGTTTTTCTGGGAAGCTGTCTTTAATATTCTTCTCTTACCCTAACCCCCCCCTCAACAACTACAGGAATCATCACTCCCTCTTCTGTCTTACCATACTGTGGCTTATTTATTCCTCTATAATAACCCTTGTCATATGAATTATAATTTTTGTTCACATGTCTGTTTCTCTAATGAAGCTGTTATTTGAACTTTCAGTCCAGCACCTTATATAGAATATCTAGAAATCGATGTTCATTAAATATTTCTTGAAAAAAATGAAGGAAATGTTTTCACTGTAAAAAATCCAAGAAAGGGATGCCTGGGTGGCTCAGTGGTTGAGCGTCTGCCTTTGGCTCAGGGTGTGATCCCAGGGTCCTGGGATCAAGTCTATATCAGGTGTCCCACAGGGAGCCTGCTTCTCCCTCTGCCTGTGTCTCTGCCTCTCTTTCTGTGTCTCTCCTGGATAAATAAATAAAATCTTTAAAAAAAAATCACAAGAAGATAAAAATCACTGTATGTGTAAGAAAGGTCAGTATAACTCCATTCACAAAAATTTGCCACCATTAGTATTTTTAGTTAAAATACACAGTAATGTCACAATTTCATGTAAAGTATATAATCTTTGTTGTATCTACATCATTTTTCATATTTATGAAGATACACCATCATGTCTTTCAGAGAAAAAATTAGTGCTCATTAAATCACTTAAATTACTTCAGGCATGGGTTTCTCAACCTTGGCATTATTGATATTTTTAGCCAGCTAATTCTTTGTTGTAGAGGGCTGTCCTATGCAGTGTTGGGTGTTTCACAATATCTCTGGCCTCTACCCACTGTCTGGCCAGTAGCATCTCCCTAGTTGTGACAACCTAAGATATTTCCAGACATTGCCAAATCATACCTAGTTGAGAACCACTGCTTTAAGACTTTGGAACATTTTTGTGTTTAACACAAAAAAATTTTGTATTTTGAGATCTTGACTTACAATGGAACATTTAAACTCTAGTTCCCCAGCATATCCTTTTAAAAAAGTATCAGAGTACCTGGCCCCATAACGCTACCAATAGTGCCTTCTAACTGGTGACTTACTTGTTTTAGTGAATATCTATATTACATCCATTTGAATAATTTCTCTGCTTTCACATCATCATTGGTAGTATAATGCCTAAAGGATATGCTCAGCTAATATTTGTTGAATTAATAAAACTTACAATAAATTCCTTATTTACTTTTAATGTAACATATATGTTAGTTAGGTAATCTTAAAAGTGCCCTTAAATCTGATTTGGGTTTGTACAAATAAATAAACTCTAAATGTGCGTTACATCTGATGTGTTTCTTGATTTTATGAGTTGAGTTGGTTTCTCATAAACAAAAGACAACTTACTTTTGGAAGAGACTTAGGTTTTAAAACATACAAATTACCATGTATACTTTGTCAAGTTATACCCTTCAAAACATGGGAAAATTGACCTCATACTTTGTTTACATTATTATCTGGGGTGGATAAATATGTTTTGAAATAATAATAGTGAAATAAAAGTAACTTGGCCAATTGGGGCAGATTTTAGCTTGCATATTATTTTCTGAGAAACAAATTAGTATTAAAAGTATAATCTAAAAAAAATAATAAAAAAATAAAAGTATAATCTAATTCATGTTATATTTCTTAAAATGCGAGTCTTTATCATTTGTCATATAATTGAAAATTATAGTACATTAACCATGAATAATTATTTTTTTTAATTGGCACACTGTTTTAAAAATTACAGTGAAATTTCTGCTTCAAAGAATTTCTCAGTTGGTATATATCCAATGAGACAGTAGAATTTGATTCTAATCTTGGATCTGTAACTGCCTTTTCTCATGTAGGGCCGTTTGTTTTACCTCTTTGAGTCTTCATTTACTTATGTATATAGGGCAAAGTCTCCTTTTTTTTTTAGGTTTAGCTCTAATATTACGTGATTTTATGAGTTTATAAAACTGGAGCTTTTTATTTTTTTAAAGATTTTTTATTTATTCATGAGAGACAGAGAGAGAGGCAGAGGCATAGTATAGGTAGAGGGAGAAGCAGACTCCCTAAGGGGAGCCCGATGGGGGACTTGATCCCAGGACCTCAGGATCATGACCTGAGCCAAAAAGCAGTTACTCAGCCACTGAGCCACCCAGGTGCCCCCAATACAGCTTTTTAACGTGTAACTGTCTAAAGAATTTTGGTGTATTTCTCAATGAGCAATTGTCTCTATGTTTGTTTTGTTTTGTTTTGTTTTGTTTTGTTTTTTGTCTCTATGTTTGAAGTATGTTTGGATACAAAGATGAAAAAATTCTGCTCTGTACTGTTTCCTTTTCCAAAGTCAAATATTTAGGGTGTAGGTCTAGCCTGAAATAGTTACTATTTCAGAAACCTCTTCTTTTTTGCAATCATTATAAAATTAATACATGTACCTAGGAAAAAAGAAAAAATTCAATGGTACATGTTTATATTGAACCTCTTTACCCCCATTGTGACAGAGACTGTTTCCTAGCATCTGTCCAGCTCTTACTCCTTTTAGTAAAGGAATCCCCAAGTTTTAGCTGTGTCCATGAATACCTAACTGGAGTTAACTGTTCTTTCCCAGTCTACCCCGCAGGTAGATGTTACCATGTGGACAATGTCAGGTCAAGGGGATGTGAGCAGAAGTGTGAAATACCCATTCAAGTCTTTTCTTAAAATGAAAATATTTGCCAACCATTTTTCTTTTTCCTCTTCCTGTAGGCTGGATCACAGTTGTGGTGCTAGCTGATAATATCCCACCACAAAGATGGGACACCTCCTAAGGAATTATGTAGCCTGGGTCTCTGGATGACCTCAGGAAGGAGAGATGTCTCACTCTGAACTGTTACAAGAGAGAAAAATCCCTGTCTTGTTTGAGTCACTTAATTTTTTGTGCCTTTTTAAAATAGCAGCTTATTCTCGATGTTAAATAATATAAAAATTGCTACTAGTAGGGTACTGCCATAACAAAAACCTAAAATGTGAAGTCCATTAAGCTATCAGTCATTGGGCACAAGGAAAGATAACTGAAGGTAAGACAGCCAGTGACTTTTGTAATATCATAGTGAAATATTTGGTGAGGCTGTAACTTTTTTTTTAACATTTTATTTATTTGAAAGACAGCACTCGTGAGCAGGTGAGCACACAAGCAGCAGGGAGGGGCAGAAGCAGTCCCCCCTCCCACCCCAGCTGAACAGGGAGCCCAGTGCTGGGATCAGTCCCAGGACAACCCAGCGAAAGGCAGGCACTCAGCTGAGCCACCCAGTGCCCCACCCCAAGCTGTTACTTCTGGTAACTTGGAAGGCAGATCATGTGCCTGCTGTGCCATAGATTTCTAAAATAAGTGGTCCAGAAAGGGAAAAGGGGTGGGTAGGTAGGAAGAATTTCAGTGTGTTTATGCATTGTTGGTCCTTGTTGCTTTTAGCTAGGTACCATGAGAGATCTATCAGGCAAGAATTAACTTGTGTACAAATAGAAATGGAAGTTAAGGGCATTACATTCTCTGACTGTGGCTTGCAATAAAAATTAAATATAAAATCTGATAATTTGGACCCTCAGAGTTGTGAAAGTTAACTGCAACTATGCTCCACCAAGCAGTGCTTTGGTCAGTGCCCTTTCAAAAGTTTCTCTTTAAGATGATTCATCTGGATAGTAATGGCCCTGTAACAAAGGTCAAAGTAGAGGAATTGCTTTCCTAATCTAGCCTATAGTTTTATATAATCTTACAATAGCCACCATTAAAATAACAGGGAAATGTGCTATGTATAGAAGTGAAAAAATAAAATAAGAGACTTGGCAGGCTTAAGAACTTACACCAGAAGAGATTTTGACATGGAACCAACTGGTAGTAAATAGACTGAAAGCTTACTAAATTTTGATGGAATTGAATTCTCAACAAAACCACAAGCCTGGCCTGAAAATGCCTGTAAGTTTTCAATCTCTAAAACAACCACCAGGCCCCCAGACTTGCATCATCAGAAAGCAGGCTGTGAAGTTTGTACAACCTCCAAAGAGGCCCACTTTCCAAAGCCAACTTCAGATGTGGCCTAGAGGATAATAGATAAGGAAAATTTATTTCAGAAGGCAAAGCCAGGACCCCAGAGGACTAGAGGAAAGGATTTTTCTCCCATGGAGTAGAATCAAGATCCAATAAAGTATCTTAGTTCAGGCTGCTATAACAGAATACCTTAGACTGGGTGGCTTATAAACAACAGAAATTTATTTCTCACAGTTCTGGAGGCTGGAAGTCCAAGATCAGGAAGCCCCAGCAGTTTTTAGTGTCTGGTGAGAACCCTCTTCTTGGTTCATAGATGGCTATTTTCTTGTTGTGTACTCACATGGCAGAAAGGAGAAGACAGCACTTTGCATTATCTTTCATAAGAACACTACTCTCCCTCATTAGGGCTCTATTCTCGTGGCCAAAGCCCTATCTCCTATACAACCACATCAACAGACGAATTTGGGAGAGGACTTAAAACTTCAGTCCATTACACAAGGTGTTTTCACAGTTGCTGCCAAGATGAATTATGACTTCTGTGTGTTGTCCATTCTTCCCTTTTCAAGTATCATAACTCTAGTGTCTGTTCTCAGTTTTGGTTTATCTCTCAACATGACCCCATCAGCTTTCTACTTGTCGGAATTTCTGGTCCACTGACAAGTGGAAATTCCTTTTCCATCCTCAATACTGTTAAACTTTCATTCTCTTTGGGCTCTTTATTATTATATACGTGGGATTTTTAGAAAGGTGTTATAAAGCATATACTTGGTTTTGACATATCAATTTTGGTGCCTTTAGCAACTTTAAAAAAACTACTGAATTGCTAAATATGGTGGGACTTCTAGAATGGCAAAGTGAGAAGTTCAGCAAATCATTTCACCAAAAAGAAGCAGTAAAGCGAAACATTTTCAAAACAACCATTTGGGAATTCTAGAAATTGAAAAAAAGATATACAATAAGTAGTATTTCCTCAAGAAAAACTACTCAACTTTAGTAGGAACAACTGGGATGCCCTAACTTTCAGAGCCTGGTTTAGGGTTGTTTTCATTCTCTCCATCCTGTTCCATGATATAGTAGTTCTACCAAAGTGTGGTAGACCAAAGGACCAGCAGCCTTGCTGCTAGAGGGAGCTGATTTGATTTTTGGAATATGGGAAAACTCATGCTGAAGAGTTTTTTCAAAACAGTAGGAAAGTCCAGGAACAATAGCAAACATCCAGGAAGGCCAGGCAGTGCTGCCCACTGGTTGGTGCAAGCAACATACTAACAGACCAGCTAGAAACATATGGCCATCTGGGATGCAGGAGGCATAGTGGTCCTTGGAAATCTCATACATATCCCTAGTGGTTTGGCAGCTAGTAGGCTTGCTTAAGGCTACACACATGTTCAAAAGAAATCAGAGAGAACCCTGTCTACTCATAGCTTGTTTAATTAATATGAGGCCTGTTTAATCAGAAGGTAAAAGTTGGGGCTCTCTTACAGACTGTATAAACTTCGAATGCAGTCCCTAAACTATATATCAAAACACCAGCTAAGAACAAAAAACTCCAAGTATTTAAGTGCAATTCCTGTCCAGTCACTGGCTGACCATTAAGTTGTATTAATCCACAGGTGATTCCCAGGAAGCTGGCTTAAAAGCTAAAACAAGAATATATTTTTTTAAAACAACAGAGACATAAGCAGCTGCATACTATAGAGGAATCTCCTCTATAAAATTTGTCCAGGCAAGTCACTAAACAAATAACAAACAAACGTAACAACACCCCCTGAGATGGGTAGTGAATCCAGAATAGAGAGGTGCTATGATATATTATCTAAAATGTCAATTTTTCTTTTTATTTTTTTTTATTGGAGTTCAATTTGCCAACATATAGCATAACACCCAGTGCTCATCCCGTCAAGTGCCCACCTCAGTGCCCATCACCCAGTCACCCCAACCTTCCTCCCACCTCCCTTTCCACCACCCCTTGTTCGTTTCCCAGAGTTAGGTGTGTCTCATGTTCTGTCACCCTCACTGATATTTTCACTCATTTTCTCTCCTTTCCCCTTTATTCCCTTTCACTATTTTTTATATTCGCCAAATGAATGAGACCATATAGTGTTTGTCCTTCTCCAATTGACTTACTTCACTCAGCATAATACACTCCAGTTCCTAAAATGTCAAATTTTCAACAACAAAATAAAGACATGTAAAGAAATAGGGAAGTAGAGCCCATGCACAGGAAGAAAAGTGGTCCACAGAAACTGTGTGAGGGCCCACATGGTAGACCTTGCAGACAAAGACTTCAGATAATATAAACATGCTTAAATAAAAAGGAAACTTTAAATAAAGAATGCTTACAATAATTAAATAGAGACTATCCATTACAAAATTTTAAACAGGGATGCCTGGGTTGCTCAGCGGTTTAGCCCCTGCCTTCAGCTCAGGGCATGATCCTGGAGTCCTGGGATTGAGTCCCATCAGGTTTCCTGCATGGAGCCTGCTTCTCCCTCTGCCTCTCTCTCTCTCTCTCTCTGTCTCATGAATGAATAAATAAAATTTTTAAAAAATCTTTTTAAACAAATGGAAATTCTGGAGTTGAAAACTATAATAACTGAGATTTAAAAATTTACCAGCAAGTTTAACAGCAGCTCTGAGCTGGCAGAAGAAAGAATCAGTGAGCTAGGAGATAGATCAATAGATGTTAGCCAATCTAAAGAATAAAGGAAAAATGAAAATAAATGAGCCTTAGGGAATGGTGAAACACTATCAAGCTCACAAGATATGCATTAAAGAGCCACAGGAATAATGGAGAGCAAGGTACAGTAAAAAAATTAATAATTGGGGATCCCTGGGTGGCGCAGTGGTTTGGCACCTGCCTTTGGCCCAGGGCGCGATCCTGGAGACCCGGGATCGAATCCCACGTCGGGCTCCCGGTGCATGGAGCCTGCTTCTCCCTCTGCCTATGTCTCTGCCTCTCTCTCTCTCTCTCTCTGTGTGACTATCATAAATAAATTTTTTAAAAAATCTAAAAAAATATTAATAATTGCCAAAAACATCCCTAAACTAATAGAAAACACTAATCTACACATCGAAGGATTTCAAAAGCAAATTAGACATAAAGTTGGTTTAAAATCCAAAACTCATTTACTATAATACACTTTATTAAAAAAGGATAAAACCTCATGATCATTTCAATAGACAAGCACTTGACAAGACCCAACACCCACTTTAATAAAAACTCTTAACAAATTGGGAACAAAAAGGAAACCAATAGAGATCATCTACAAAAAACTTACAGGTAACATTTTATTTAATAGTGAAAGACTAAAAGTTTTTCCCCTAATATTGGAACCAAGGCAAGGACATCCATTCCTGTTACTTCTTTTTATCATTGTAGTTGAGAGTCTAGCCATTACAATCAGGCAAGAAAAAGAAAATGTATTTGGATTGGAAAAGAAAAAGTAAAACTGTATTTGCAGATGCCATGATTCTATGTGTAGAACATTCTAAGGAATCCATAAAAACTAGAAGCAATCCACAAGTTCATTATAGAATTCATGATCAATATACAAAATCAATTGTATTTTCTTGTACTAGCAACAAACAAACCAAAACAGGCAAACACATTTTATTTGTGGTAACAACATGATGAATTAAAGACTTACGAATAATATCAACAAAGGAAGTGTAAGACTCACACGTTGAAAACTGTACAACACTGCTGGGAGAAATTAAAGATCTAAGTAAATGGATATGTGGAGTTAAGATAGTGAAGTAGTAGGGGAACCCTATGCTTGCCTCATCTCTTAAACACAGCTAGGTAAATATCAAATTATTCTGAACACCCAAGAAATCTGAGGACTGAGAGAGCAAACTGCACAGGTAGAGGTAGACAAGAGGCCACGTTGTGGAAGGTAAGAGTTACAGAGACATGATTTGGGGGAGTAATGAGTTGTGAGTGTTGCAGAGGGGAGGGAGCCCTGATCACAGAGAGGGAGGAGAAGAGAGGGGGAGAGAGTGTGAGCGGGTGAGGAATTGTACAAGAAAAACACTTCTCCAACATCGTTGACTGGGAGAATGCGAGGGGCTGATTATCATGAGTTTTTACAAGCCATGGAGCTCAAAGACAAGTTTTAGACATTTGCACCATGGTAGGTATGGAGCCTAATGGTTGTAGCTGTGCTCCTGTGGAGAAGGAGGGGAGAGGCTCAGGAGCAGATAGCATAGTCTGAGGATCCCCTGGGTTGCACTGGGAGAAATAGTTCCTCTTCTTGGAGTGCATTTGGGAGAGGTGGCATTGGCTTTTAGGGGACAAAAGAGCCAGTATTGTGCTGCCCTGTTGATTAGAATAGGGGCAGAAATACCTGCTGAGGGCAGCTAACCTGGATGCCGGCTTTTTGCTGTGTTTTACTACAAACTCCAAGCCTCTGCAAGTTCATGCGACTGCCCTTCCAGGACAAGCTGGTACCAGCCACAGTGTGGTATGACCCTCCCCCCAAGGATCAGTGCAGACCTGTGCCACATCAGGTCCCTAAAATGTGGAGTTTTGAAACTCAGCTGGTGCACCTGATATAAAACACAGGATAAAACATCTTTTGCCACTGGGCAGACAGCTCGGACACAGAATGAGGGAGCTGAGAGATGCCTGGACATATGAGGGGAGAGTGTTTGCTCTTCTCAGAGGGCTTCCTGGACAGTGATGGATGGGAACTCCCCTCTCCAGGAACAAGAGAGCCAGCTGATGCCATTTTTCCCTTGCCCATCAGCACAGACAGACTTCAGTGAGCAGCATGCCACCCACTTAACCCCAAGCCTCGCCCCCTTCCACTCTGCAGGTACTTTTTTACTAGGGTAAGTGTGCCTGAGAGCCAGAGCAGCAGTGGGCCCCTTTCCCAGAAGACCAGCACAAACCTCCCTGCATGCGCTAAGTCTACTAACCATAGAGTGTTGCAGTTTCAACTCTACTGGAAATAGGATCTGGTCTCTTTTAACTAGCAGACCAAAGCACATAGAGTGAAACTCACCAAACAATGGAAAAAGTCCAAACACTACTCATTGCAGGCAAGGAGAAACTGCAGAGGACTGACCTGAGAGAAAGAACAGCCAAAACACAACAGAGTACACATTGCATATACCAGAAACATGTCCTGAAGCCTAGATCCTGGACAGTATATGACCTCTTCTTAATAAAATGAAATGTAAAGGCATTCCTAACACAGAGAAGAAGACAGAGACCTAGATAAAATGCCAAGACAGAGGAATTCATCTCAAAAGAACAAGAAAAGGTCACAGCCAGGGATCTAATCAAAACAGATATAATATGCCTGATCCAGAATTAAAAACAAACAGACAAACATAAGGATACTAGCTGGGCTTGAGAAAAGCATAGAAGACACCAGAAGGTCCCTTACCACAGAGATAAAAGACATAAAAACTAGTTAGGCCAAAATAAAAAATGCTATAACTGAGGTACAAGACTGGATGTAATGACCACAATGATGGAAGAAGCAGAGGAACAAATAAGTGTTATAGAAGATAAAATTATGGAAAATAATGAAGCTGAAAAGAGGGAAAGAAATATATTGGATCACAAAGGTAGGCCTAGGGAACTCAGTGACTCCATAAAGCATAACATTGGTATCATTGGAATCTCAGAAAGAGGAGGGGGGAAAAGGGACAGAAGGTTTATTGGAGCAAATTATAGCTGAAAACTTCCCTAATCTGTGTAAAGAAACAGACATCCAAATCCAGGATGCACAAAGAACTCCCATCATGATCAAAAAAAGCAGTTCAAAACCAAGACATAGCATAGTAAAGTTTGCAAAATACAGAGATAAGGGAAAAATCCTAAAAGTAGCAAGAGAAAAGAAATCCCAAACTTAAAAGGAAAGACAAATAAGGTTAGCAGCAGATCTCTCCACAGAAATCTGGCAGGCCAGAAGAAAGTGGCATGAGAGGGAGGGGCAAGACGGCGGAAGAGTAGGGTCCCCAAGTCACCTGTCCCCACCAAATTACCTAGATAACCTTCAAATCATCCTGAACATCAACGAATTCGGCCTGAGATTTAAAGAGAGAACAGCTGGAACACTACAGTGAGAAGAGTTCGTGCTTCTATCAAGGTAGGAAGACGGGGAAAAAGAAATAAAGAAACAAAAGGCCTCCAAGGGGGAGGGGCCCCACGAGGAGCCGAGCTGAGGCCGGGGCGAGTGTCCCCAGGACAGGAGAGCCCCGTCCTGGAGGAGCAGGAGCTGCACCAACCTTCCTGGACAGAAAAGGGCTCGCAGGGAATTAGAGCAAGACCCCAGGAGGGCGAGGATGCCCTCGGGCTCCCTGGGACACTGGCAGAGCAACTGCGCCACAGGGAGAGTGCGCCGTACCCCGCAGCCGAGCTCCCTAAAAGACTGCAGCGTGCACGGCTGGACCCTGGACCTGGAGCAGCTCGGAGGGGCTCGGGGGCGGCTCCACGGAGGGGGCTGCGGGGCAGGAGCACGAACCCAACAGCGCAGGCCCTGGAGTACAGGGCGCCGGGACACAGCCCAGGATCTGGCCTCCGCCCGGGACAGGCAGAGGCCGGGAGGGCCCAGGACAGCAAGGACGCTCCTGCCCCGAGCTGAGCAGATCAGCGGCCCCGCCCCGGAGCCTCCAGGCCCTGCAGACGGAGAGCTCCGTGGTGACTGCGGGAGCTGACTCCAGGGCTCCAGAGCTGCCTCCGCCACTGGGGCTGTTCCTCCTGGGGCCTCACGGGGTAAACAACCCCCACTGAGCCCTGCACCAGGCAGGGGGCAGAGTAGCTCCCCCAAGTGCTAAACCTGAAAATCAGCACAACAGGCCCCTCCCCCAGAAGACCAGCTAGATGGACAAGTTCCAGGGGAAGTCAAGGGACTTAAAGGACACAGAAGCAGAAGATACTCCCCGTGTGGTTTTTTTTTTCTTTTTGATTTCTGTTTGCTTCTCCCACCCCTTTTCTCCCCTTTCTTTCTCTTTCTCTTTTTTTTCTTCCTTTTTTCTTTTTTCTTTTTTGGCCACTCTGCACTGAGCAAAATGACTAGAAGGAAAACCTCACCTCAAAAGAAAGAATCAGAAACAGTCCTTTCTCCCACAGAGTTACAAAATCTGGATTACAATTCAATGTCAGAAAGCCAATTCAGAAGCACTATTATACAGCTACTGGTGGCTCTAGAAAAAACCACAAAGGACTCAAGAGACTTCATGACTGCAGAATTTAGAGCTAATCAGGCAGAAATTAAAAATCAATTGAATGAGATGCAAACCAAACTAGAAGTCCTAACTACGAGGATTAACGAGGTGGAAGAACAAGTGAGTGACATAGAAGACAAGTTGATGGCAAAGAGGGAAACTGAGGAAAAAAGAGACAAACAATTAAAAGACCATGAAGATAGGTTAAGGGAAATAAACGACAGCCTGAGGAAGAAAAACCTACGTTTAATTGGGGTTCCCGAGGGCGCTGAAAGGGCCAGAGGGCCAGAATATGTAGAACAAATCAAAGCTGAAAACTTTCCTAATCTGGGAAGGGAACCAGGCATCCAGATCCAGGAAATAGAGAGATCCCTGCCTAAAATCAATAAAAACCATTCAACACCTCAACATTTTATAGTTAAGCTTGCAAATTCCAAAGATAAAGAGAAGATCCTTAAAACAGCAAGAGACAAGAAATCCCTGACTTTTATGGGAAGGAGTATTAGGGTAACAGCAGACCTCTCCACAGAGACCTGGCAGGCCAGAAAGGGCTGGCAGGATATATTCAGGGTCCTAAATGAGAAGAACATGCAACCAAGAATACTTTATCCAGCAAGGCTCTCATTCAAAATGGAAGGAGAGATAAAGAGCTTCCAGGACAGGCAGGAACTGAAAGAATATGTGACCTCCAAACCAGCTCTGCAAGAAATTTTAAGGGGAACTCTTAAAATTCCCCTTTAAGAAGAAGTTCAGCGGAACAATCCACAAAAACAAGGACTGAATAGATATCATGATGACACTAAACTCATATCTGTCGATAGTAACTCTGAACGTGAACGGGCTTAATGACCCCATCAAAAGGCGCAGGGTTTCAGACTGGATAAAAAAGCAGGACCCATCTATTTGCTGTCTACAAGAGACTCATTTTAGACTGAAGGACACCTACAGCCTGAAAATAAAAGGTTGGAGAAACATTTACCATTCAAATGGTCCTCAAAAGAAAGCAGGGGTAGCCATTCTCATATCAGATAAACTAAAATTTACCCCAAAGACTGTAGTGAGAGATGAAGAGGGACACTATATCATACTTAAAGGATCTATCCAACAAGAGGACTTAACAATCCTCAATAAATATGTCCCGAATGTGGGAGCTGCCAAATATATAAATCAATTCATAACCAAAGTGAAGAAATACTTAGATAATAATACACTTATACTTGGTGACTTCAATCTAGCTCTCTCTACCCTCGATAGGTCTTCTAAGCACAACATCTCCAAAGAAACGAGAGCTTTAAATGATACACTGGACCAGATGGATTTCACAGATATCTACAGAACTTTACATCCAAACTCAACTGAATACACATTCTTCTCAAGTGCACATGGAACTTTCTCCAGAATAGACCACATACTGGGTCACAAATTATGTCTGAACCAATACTAAAAGATTGGGATCGTCCCCTGCATATTCTCAGACCATAATGCCTTGAAATTAGAACTAAATCACAACAAGAAGTTTGGAAGGACCTCAAACACGTGGAGGTTAAGGACCATCCTGCTAAAAGATGAAAGGGTCAACCAGGAAATTAAGGAAGAAATAAAAAGATTCATGGAAACTAATGAGAATGAAGATACAACCGTTCAAAATCTTTGGGATGCAGCAAAAGCAGTCCTAAGGGGGAAATATATCACAATACAAGCATCCATTCAAAAACTGGAAAGAACTCAAATACAAAAGCTAACCTTACACATAAAGGAGCTAGAGAAAAAAAAACAGCAAATAGATCCAACACCCAGCAGAAGAAGAGAGTTAATAAAGATTCGAGCAGAACTCAACAAAATCGGGATCAGAAGAACTGTGGAACAGATCAACAAAACCAGGAGTTGGTTCTTTGAAAGAATTAATAAGATAGATAAACCATTAGCCAGCCTTATTAAAAAGAAGAGAGAGGAGACTCAAATTAATAAAATCATGAATGAGAAAGGAGAGATCACTACCAACACCAAGGAAATACAAACGATTTTAAAAACATATTATGAACAGCTATACGCCAATAAATTAGGCAATCTAGAAGAAATGGACGCATTCCTGGAAAGCCACAAACTACCAAAACTGGAACAGGAAGAAATAGAAAACCTGAACAGGCCAATAACCAGGGAGGAAATTGAAGCAGTCATCAAAAACCTCCCAAGACACAAGAGTCCAGGGCCAGATGGCTTCCCAGGGGAATTCTATCAAATGTTTAAAGAAGAAACCATACTTATTCTACTAAAGCTGTTCGGAAAGATAGAAAGAGATGGAGTACTTCCAAAATTGTTCTATGAGGCCAGCATCACCTTAATTCCAAAACCAGACAAAGACCCCACCAAAAAGGAGAATTACAGACCAATATCCCTGATGAACATGGATGCAAAAATTCTCAACAAGATACTAGTCAATAGGATCCAACAATACATTAAGAAAATTATTCACCATGACCAAGTAGGATTTATCCCCGGGACACAAGGCTGGTTCAACACCCGTAAAACAATCAATGTGATTCATCATATCAGCAAGAGAAAAATCAAGAACCATATGATCCTCTCATTAGATGCAGAGAAAGCATTTGACAAAATACAGCATCCATTCCTGATCAAAACTCTTCAGAGTGTAGGGATAGAGGGAACATTCCTCGACATCTTAAAAGCCATCTATGAAAAGCCCACAGCAAATATCATTCTTAATGGGGAAGCACTGGGAGCCTTTCCCCTAAGATCAGAAACAAGACAGGGATGTCCACTCTCACCACTGCTATTCAACATAGTACTGGAAGTCCTAGCCTCAGCAATCAGACAACAAAAAGACATTAAAGGCATTAAAATTGGCAAAGAAGAAGTCAAACTCTCCCTCTTTGTCGATGACATGATACTCTACATAGAAAACCCAAAAGCCTCCACCCCAAGATTGCTAGAACTCATACAGCAATTTGGTAGCGTGGCAGGATACAAAATCAATGCCCAGAAGTCCATGGCATTTCTATACACTAACAATGAGACTGAAGAAAGAGAAATTAAGGAGTCAATCCCATTTACAATTGCACCCAAAAGCATAAGATACCTAGGAATAAGCCTAACCAAAGAGGTAAAGGATCTATACCCTAAAAACTATAGAACACTTCTGAAAGAAATTGAGGAAGACACAAAGAGATGGAAAAATATTCCATGCTCATGGATTGGCAGAATTAATATTGTGAAAATGTCAATGTGACCCAGGGCAATGTACACGTTTAATGCAATCCTTATCAAAATACCATGGACTTTCTTCAGAGAGTTAGAACAAATTATTTTAAGATTTGTGTGGAATCAGAAAAGACCCCGAATAGCCAGGGGAATTTTAAAAAAGAAAACCATATCTGGGGGCATCACAATGCCAGATTTCAGGTTGTACTACAAAGCTGTGGTTATCAAGACAGTGTGGTACTGGCACAAAAACAGACACATAGATCAATGGAACAGAATAGAGAACCCAGAAGTGGACCCTGAACTTTATGGTCAACTAATATTTGATAAAGGGGGAAAGACTATCCACTGGAAGAAAGACAGTCTCTTCAATAAATGGTGCTGGGAAAATTGGACATCCACATGCAGAAGAATGAAACTAGACCACTCTCTTTCACCATACACAAAGATAAACTCAAAATGGATGAAAGATCTAAATGTGAGACAAGAGTCCATCAAAATCCTAGAGGAGAACACAGGCAACCCCCTTTTTGAACTCGGCCACAGTAACTTCTTGCAAGATACATCCACGAAGGCAAAAGAAACAAAAGCAAAAATGAATTATTGGGACTTCATCAAGATAAGAAGCTTTTGCACAGCAAAGGATACAGTCAACAAAACTAAAAGACCACCTACAGAATGGGAGAAGATATTTGCAAATGACGTATCAGATAAAGGGCTAGTTTCCAAGATCTATAAAGAACTTATTAAACTCAACAGCAAAGAAACAAACAACCCACAATCATGAAATGGGCAAAAGACATGAACAGAAATCTCACAGAGGAAGACATAGACATGGCCAACACGCACATGAGAAAATGCTCTGCATCACTTGCCATCAGGGAAATACAAATCAAAACCACAATGAGATACCACCTCACACCAGTGAGAATGGGGAAAGTTAACAAGGCAGGAAACCACAAATGTTGGAGAGGATGCGGAGAAAAGGGAACCCTCTTACACTGTTGGTGGGAACGTGAACTGGTGCAGCCACTCTGGAAAACTGTGTGGAGGTTCCTCAAACAGTTAAAAATAGACCTGCCCTACAACCCAGCAATTGCACTGTTGGGGATTTACCCCAAAGATACAGATGCAATGAAACGCCGGGACACTTGCACCCCGATGTTTAGAGCAGCAATGTCCACAATAGCCACACTGTGGAAGGAGCCTCGGTGTCCATCGAAAGATGAATGGATAAAGAAGATGTGGTTTATGTATACAATGGAATATTCCTCAGCCATTAGAAACGACAAATACCCACCATTTGCTTCAAAGTGGATGGAACTGGAGGGTATTATGCTGAGTGAAGTAAGTCAGTCGGAGAAGGACAAACATTATATGTTCTCATTCATTTGGGGAATATAAATAATAGTGAAAGGGAATATAAGGGAAGGGAGAAGAAATGTGTGGGAATATCAGAAAGGGAGACAGAACATAAAGACTCCTAACTCTGGGAAACGAACTAGGGGTGGTGGAAGGGGAGGAGGGCGGGGGGTGGGGGTGAATGGGTGACGGGCACTGAAGGGGGCACTTGACGGGATGAGCACTGGGTGTTATTCTGTATGTTGGTAAATTGAACACCAATAAAAAATAAATTTATTATAAAAAAAATAAAGAAAGTGGCATGATATATTCAATGTGCTGAATGGGAAAAATATGCAGCCAAGAATACTTTATCCAGCAAGGCTATCATTCAGAATAGAAGGAAAGATAAAGAGTTTCCCAGGAAAACAAAAACTAAAGGAGTTCATGACCACTAAACTAGCCCTGCAAGAAATATTAAAGGGGACTTTTTGAGTGAGAAAGAAAAATCAAAAGCAATTTAGAAAGGAACAGAGAAAATCTCCAGAAATAATGACTTAACAAGTAATACAATAGGACTAAATTCATATCTATCAATAATTGCTCTGAATGTAAATGCACTAAATGCTCCAATCAAAAGACAGAAAATACAAAATGGATTAAAAAAAAAAAAAAACAGACCAAAAAAAAAAAAACCAGACCTATCTATATGCTGCCTGTAAGAGACTCATTTTAGACCTAAAGCACCTGCAGGCTAAAAGTAAAGGAATGGAGAACCATCTATCATGCTAATGGACGTTAAAAAAAAATATATATATATATATCAGAGTAGCCATACTTATATCAGAAAAACTAGATTTTAAACCAAAGACAGTAACAAGAGATGAACAATGTCACTATATAATAAAAGAGTCTATCCAACAAGAATATCTAAAAATTGTAAATATTTATGCCCTCAACTTGGGAGTAGCCAAATATATAAATCAATTAATGAAAAACATAAACTCATCAACAATAATACAACAATAGTAGGGCCCTTTAACGACTCATTCACAGCAATGGACAGATCATCTAAGCAAAAACCAACAGGAAAACAATGAGTTTGAATGACACACTGGACCAAATGGACTTAACATATTTAGGACATTTCATTCTAAAGCAGCAGAATACACATTCCTTTCAAGTGCACGTGAAACACTCTACAGAATAGATCACACACTAGATCACAAATCATGCCTCAACCAATATAAAAAGATTGAGATCATACCATGCATATTTTCAGACCACAATGCTATGAAACTTGAAGGTAACCACAAGAAAAAATTTGGAAAGATCATAAATATATGGAGGTTAAAAAGCATCCTACTAAAGAATGAGTGGGTTCACCTGGAAATTAAGAAGAAATAAAAATATTCATGGAGACAAATGAAAATGAAAACACAATAGTCCAAAACCTTTGGGTTTCAGCAGAGGCAATACTAAGAGGGAAGTGTATTGTAATATGGGCCAACTTCAAAAAGCAAGAAAAATCTCCAGCAACCTAACCCTACACCTAAAGGCGCTAAAAGAAAGCCTAAAGAAACAAAAACCAGTAGAACAGATCAATAAAACTAGGAACTGGTTCTTTGAAAGAATAAAATTGATAACCCCCCAGCCAGACTTGTCAAAAAGAAAAGAGAAAGATCCAAATAAATAATCATGAATGAGAAAGGAGAGATCTCAACCAATACCACAGAAATACAAACAATAATAAGAGAATATTATGAAAACTATATGCCAACAAGTTGGGCAATCTAGAAAAAAATGGACAAATTCCTAGAAACATATAGACTACCAAAACTGAAACAGGAAGAAATAGAAAATTTGAACAGACCCATAACCAGCAAAGAAACTGAATCAATAATAAAAAATCTCCCAATAAACAAAAGTCTGGAGCCAGATGGCTTCCCAAGAGAACTCTACCAAACATTTAAAGAAGAGTTTATACCTATTCTTCTCATACTGCTTGTTCCAAAAAGTAGAAAAGGAAGGAAAACATCCAACTCATTATGTGAGGCCAACATTACCTTGATTCCAAAACCAAAGAGCCCACTAAAAAGGAGAATTACAGACCAATATCCCTGATGAACATGGATACAAAAATTTTCAACAAGATACTACCAAATCAAATCCAACAGTATATTAAAAGAATTATTCCCACAACCAAGTGGGATTTATTTCTTGACTGCAAAACTGGTTCAATATTCACAAATCAATCAACATGATATACCACATTAATAAAAGAAAGGATAAGAACCATATGATCTACTCAATAGATGCAGAAAAAGCAATTGACAAAGTACAGCATCCATTCTTGATAAAAACCCTCAACAAAATAGGGTTAGAGGGGACACACCTCAACATCATAAAGGCCATATATGAAAGACCCACAGCAAATATTATTCTCAATGGGGAAAAACTTAGAGCTTTTCCTTTAAGGTCAGGAACAAGACAGGGATGTCCATTCTCACCACTGTCATTTAATATAGTACTGGAAGTCCTGGCCTCAGCAATCAGAAAACAAAAAGAAATAAAAGGCACCTATATCAACAAGGAAATGTCAAATGTTCAGTATTTGCAGATGTTATGGTACCCTTTGTAGGAAACTCAAAAGACTCCACCAAAATATTTCTAGAACTGTTATACAAATTCAACAAAGTCACAGGATACAAAATCAATGTACAGAAATCTGTTGCATTTCTATACACCAATAATGAAGTGGTAGAAAGAGAAATTAAGCAATTGATCTCATTTACAGTTGCACCAAAAACTATAAGATACCTAGGAATAAACCTAAACAAAGAGTTAAACAATCTGTATTCTGAAAACTATAGAACACTTATGAAAGAAACTGAAGATGACCCAAAGAAATGGAAAAACATTCTATGGTCATGGATTGGAAAAACAAATACGGTTGAAACATCTAAATACCCAAAGCAATCTACACATTTAATGCAATCCTTATCAAAATACCACCAGCATTTTTCACAGAGTTAGAACAAACAATCCTAAAATTTGTATGGAACCATGAAATAGCAAGAGTAATCTTGAAAAAGAAAAGGAAAGTTGAAGCATCACAATTCTGGACTTCAAGCTGTATTACAAAGCTGTAGTCATCAAGACAGTATACGGTACTGGCACAAAAACAGACATATAGATCAATGGAGCAGAATAGAAAACTTAGAAATGAGCCCACAACTCAATAGTCAAGAAATCTTTGACAAAGCAGGAAAGAATATCCAATTTAAAAAAGACAATCTCTTCAACAAATGGTGTTGGGAAAAACTGGACAACCACATGCAGAAGAATGAAACTGGACATTTTCTTACACCATAGACACAAATTCAAAGTAGATGAAAGACCTAAATATGAGCCAGGAAACTATCAAAATCCTAGAGAAATAAACACATAGCAACCTTTTGGATGTCAGCCATAGCAACTTCTTACTAGACACATCTCTGGAGGCAAGAGAAACAAGGAAAAATGAACCATTGAGATTCCATCAGGATAAAAAGCTTGTGCATGGTAAAGGAATCAACAGAACTGAAAGGCAGCCTATGGAATGGGAGAAGATATTTGCAAGTGACATATCTGAAAAATAGTATGTAAAATACATAAAGAACTTACCAAACTGAGTACCCTAAAAACAAATAATCTAGTTAAGAAATGGCAGAAGACATGAATAGACATTTTTCCAAAGAAGATATACAAATGGCCAACAGACGCATGAAAAATGCTCACCATCACTCATCATCAGGGAAATACAAACCAAAACTATGATGAGATACCACCTCATTATCTACCAGAATGGTTAAAATTAACAACACAGGAAACAACAGATATGGGTGAGGATGTGGAGAAATGGGAAACTTCTTACCCTGTTGGTGGAAATGCAAACTGGTGCAGCTACTCTGGAAAGCAGTATGGAGGTTCCTCAAAAAGTTAAAAATAGAACAATGGTTAAAATTAACAACACAGGAAACAACCGATATTGGTGAGGATGTGGAGAACTTCTTACCCTGTTGGTGGAAATGCAAACTGGTGCAACTACTTTGGAAAGCAGCATGGAGGTTCCTCAAAAAGTTAAAAATAGAACTACTCTATGATCCAGCAATTGCCCTACTAGGTATTTATCCAAAGGAAACAAAAATACTGATTAGAAGGGGCACCTGCACTCTGATGTTTATAGCAGCATATCAACAGCAGCCAAATTATGGAAAGAGCTCAAATATCCATCAACTGATGAATGGGTAAAGAAGATGTGGTATGTGTGTATATATATATATATATATATATATATATATATATATATATATATATATATTACTCAGCCATCAAAAAGAATAAAATCTTGCCATTTGCAATGACATGAATGAAGTAGAATGTATTATGCTAAGCAAAATAAGCCAGTCAGAGAAAGACAAATATGATATTATTTCACTCAGTGGAATTTAAGAAACAAAATGGATAAGCGTAAGGGAAGGAAGGAAAAAAAAAAAAAAAGAGGGAGGCAACCCATAAAGCACTATTAACTATAGAGAACAGACTGAAGATTGCTCAGAGGGGAGGTCGGTGAGGGATGGACCAAATGGATGATGGGTATTAAGGAGGGCACTTATTGTGATGAGCACTGGGTGTTATATATAAGTGATAAATCGCCAAATTCTATGCCTGAAACCAATCTTACACTATATGTTAATTAACCAGAAGTTAAATAAAAAATTGAAACAAACGGAATAAATAAATGAAGGTGCATTACACATTCATAGTATTGAAGATTCAATATTGTCAAGAGACTAATTCTCCTAGAATATACAAAGTTCAACATAATCCCTATCAAAATTCTTCAGGTGTTTTTATAGAAATTAACAAGCCGATCATAAAATTTATATGGAAATTCAAAATATCCATGCCAAAATAAATTTGATAAGAGCAAAGTTAGAGAACTCACAATTTCCAGCAAAATGTGCTGTACAGCTACAGTAATGAAGTTAGCATGGTATTGGCATCAATATAGACATAGAGATCAATGTGACAGAATTGAAAGTCCAGAAATAGATCCTTATATTTATCATCAGTTAATTTTCAATGAAGTTTCCAAGTGAGAAACTATCTCATATGCAAAATCTTTTTCAAAGTTGATGATAGATCTAAATGTAAGCAATAAAACTGAAACTTTTGGGATCCCTGGGTGGCGCAGCGGTTTGGCTCCTGCCTTTGGCCCAGGGCACGATCCTGGAGACCCGGGATCGAATCCCACGTCGGGCTCCCGGTGCATGGAGCCTGCTTCTCCCTCTGCCTATGTCTCTGCCTCTCTCTCTCTCTCTCTCTGTGTGACTATCATAAATAAACTGAAACTTTTGAAAGAAAACAGGAAAAAATCTTCAAGACCTTGGGTTGGGCAAATAATTCCTCAATATAAAATCAACTACATAATAGATTCACAAATGAAAAAAATAAATAGCACTTCATAAAATTATAAAACTTTTGTACTTCAAAAGATCCCATTAGGATGGGCAGCCCAGGTGGCTCAGAGGTTTAGCGCCACCTGCAGCCCGGGGTGTGATCCTGGAGATCCAGGATCGAGTCCCCCGTCGGGTTCCCTGCATGGGCCTGCTTCTCCCTCTGCCTATGTCTCTCCTCTAGCTCTGTGTCTCTCATGAATAAATAAATAAAATCCTAAAAAAAAAAAAAAAAAAAGATAGGAAAATGAAAAAACAGACCAAGGAACCAAGGACTAGAAGGAAATGTTTGCAGATCATGTATCTGCCAAAGGACTGATGTCTAGAATATATAAATAATTCTTACAATTCAGTGAGAAGACCACCCTGTGACTCTAAAGAAATCTGTCAGTTCCTTAAAAAGTTGAATATATACTTACTATACCCCTTAGCAATTTGACTCCTAGGAATCTACCCAAGAGAAACAAAAACATTTCCACACAAAAATTTGCATGCTTAAAAAAATTTGCATGCTTCAATTCATAGCATTATTCATAATAGCCAGACTGTTAATAACTACACAAAAATCAGTCAACTAGTGAACAGATAGTGAAATGCTGCCCATGTATACAATGAAATACTACCCAGCAACAAAAAGAACAAACTACTGATACATGCTGCAACATACATGAACCTCAAAAACATTATGCTAAGTGAAAGAAGACAGACCAATAGCACTTGTTATATTATTCCATTCATGAAAAATTTCCAGAAAAGGCAAATTTGTAGAGACAGAAATTAGATTAGTGGTTGCTTGGGGCTGAGGACGGAAACAGGGATTAACCGTGTATAAATGGGCATAAGTTATCTCTCTGGGGAGGCGGAAATGTTCTAAAAGTGGACTGTGGTGATGATTGCAATATTCAATAGAATTATTATGAAATCATTGTATCTTAAAATGAGTGAATATTATGGTATATAAATTATACCTTCATAAAGTGATGTACAAAAAATTACTGCATTACTCAATTGCACACATCAAAGAAATGAATGTATGCGTATTTTCATTTATATTTAAAGTGTTTGCTGGTATCATCAAAGGACTATTAAGATGATTCCCTTTCTTTTTTTTTAATATTTTATTTATTTATTCATGAGAGACACAGAGGAGGAGGCAGAGACATAGGCAGAGAGAGAAGCAGTCTTCCTGAGGGGATCCTGCTGCAGGACTCAATCCCAGGACCCTGGGATCATGACCTGAGCTGAAGGCAGACGCTCAACCACTGAGCCACCCAGGTGCCCAATGATTCCCTTTCCTATAGGAAAAAGACCATAGGCCTTAGCATCAAGTACAGGTCTCTCTATTATTTCCTTATCATGTCTATCGTCTCTCCTTGCATGCAGTAAAACCAGAGAATCTGCACATTTTTGGTCTCAAGTCCCTTTTATACTCCTAAAAATATTAAGGACCCCAGAGATCTTTTGATTATGTGGTCTGTGTCTTTTGATATTTACTGAATTATAAATTAAAACAGAACTTTCAAAAATTTATCAAACATCTTATTTAGATTTATTAAATCATAATAGCATCAATTACACATTTTTATTTTTAAAAACTGTACTTTTGAAACAATACAATTTAAAGAATGGCATTGTTTTACATTTTGGCAAGTCTTTTCCATGTCTGGCTTAATAAATGAATGAATGCTTATAGCTGCTTCTCTTTTTATCTCTTGTATTATGTTGTTTTGGTCAAACTATATAAAGAAAATCTGGCCTGACACAAATATGTAGTTGGAAAAGGGAGGGGTATTTTAATAGTCCTCTCAAATAATTATGGGTATTCTTTTTTTTTTTTTAGGATTTTATTTATCTATTTATTTATTCATGAGAGACACACACACACACAGAAAGGCAGAGACACAGGCAGAGGGAGAGCAGACTTCATGCAGGGAGCCTGGCGTGGGACTCGATCCCGGGTCTCCAGGATCAGGCCCTGGGCTGAAGGTGGAGCTAAACTGCTGAGCCACCCAGGCTGACCCTATGGGTCTTCTTTATACCATAGCAACACTTGAGAAACTGGTAGTCTTAAAGGTTAGTTGCCATATAGAATCTGAAATCATATCAATACTTTCAGTATTTGGCTACATGAAAATCCATTGGTCTGTGTTGCTCTTTGAGTGGATCTTTATTCATGTATAATTTTGTAACCTCATGCACTTGTCTCTGGGAAAAAAAAAAACGAGTTATACAGATGATCCAAATGTTGACATTTTGTTGTACAATATCAAAAATCACCCATCTCAGCAGAAAAATCTTTAAGCATCATAAAGCTGTCAAACAAGGGTAGAATATTTCAGGAATTCAAATTTCCATTTATAGGTTTGTAATTTATTATCAGAAAAAATATCGCCTGTTGTTTTTCCTGAAGTAACAGTTTTTCTTTGTACATTTTTTAGAGAATACCTGCCAAATGAATATAATTTGTTATGTTAGTTTTTTCAAATGAAAATGAGGTTCCAAGAAAAAGTGGCTAGGTCAGCTGGCAACTCAAACAACTGCACAAGTTCTTTTTCTGGAGATAAACTTTATATACTTTGGTATGCAGCAGGCATGCTTTTTGTTTACTTCCCTATTTCATCAATTAGAATATTTAAAAGATGTGTGCTGGAGGGTCAACATTTAGTGAAGTTAATACTTTTGGACATTTTTTTCCCAAGATTTTAAATTTTTTTTAAAGATTTTATTTATTTATTCATGAGACACACACACACACAGAGAGAGAGAGAGAGAGAGAGAGAGTGGCAGAGACACAGGCAGAGGGAGAAGCACACTCCATGTGGGGAGCCTGACGTGGAACTCAATCCTGGATCTCCAGGATCACGCCCTGGGCTGAAGGCGGTGCTAAACCACTGAGCCACCCTAGCTGCCCAAAATTTTTAAATTTATTTGAGAGAGAGAGAGCATGGAAGCAGGGGGAGGGGCAAAGGTGAGGGAGAGAATCTCAAGCAGACTCCCTGCTGAACACAGGGCTCAATCTCACCACCTTGAGGTCATGACCACCAAAATCAAGAGTTGGTTGCATAACTAACTGAATCACCCAGGTGCCCAATTTTGGACACTCCTAAGTAAAACTTATTTTTCCTTTAAATGTGAAAAATGTCATCATTTTGGTGCTACCTCCTTGATACATAGAAAAAGGTCAGCAGTCTCACCCACTATTGAATTAGCATCTTCAGTATAAATATTAACACAGTTTAAAAGGCACATAACATCTTAGTATTATTATGAAAATGTGTTTGACTTCATGGACCCCTTGAAAGAGGAGTCTACAGACACACTTTGAAAACCACTGAACATATTACTTAAAACTCACAAATAGGTCATGGCAGTTTCATACTTGTTCTGTCTGCCTGGGAATACCTTCCCTTTCCCACCTGCAAAACACTACTCATTTAAAAAAATTTTTAATTTAAATTAAATTTAGTTAACCTATAGTGCATTATTAGTTTCAGGGGGTAGAATTTAGTGATTTATCCATTGCAAATAACACCCAGTGCTCATCACATCAAGTGCCCTCCTTAATGCCCATCATCCACTTACCCCATCCCCTACTTACTTCCCCTCCAGCAACCCTCAGTTTGTTCTCTATGTTAAGAGTCTCTTATGATTTGCTTTCCTCTCTATTTTTATATTATTTTATTTTTCCTTCTCTTCCTCTATGTTTATTTGTATTGTTTCTTAAATTCTACATATGAGTGAAATCATATGGCATTTGTCTTTCTCTGGCTGACATATTTTGCATAAAACTCTAGTTCAATCCATGTCTTTGCAAATGGCAAGATTTCATTCTTTATGATGGCTGAATAATTTTCCATTGATATACACCACTTCTTCTTTATCCATTCATCTGTTGATGGACATCTGGGCTCTTTCCATAGTTGTCTATCGTGGACATTGCTGCTGTAAACCTTGGGGTGCATGTGACCCTTTGAATCACTATTTATGTATCCTTTGGATAAATATCTAGTAGTGTAATTGAATAATTTACTAGTGTAAATATCTAGTAGTGTATCTAGTGAATCATGGGCCTACTCACTTTTCAAAGGCCCAATTCAAACATTAAAGCTTTCTCTGACCCTGTCCCTCCCCCACACACAACTCAACTGAGTTGATCTTTTTATTTTTTGTTTTGTGTATATTGTGCATATCTTTCTATGGTACTTATCAATTGTGTTGCACTTTTTGTTTTCATGTCATATGCATATTCTTAGAACTTACTAGGCAGTCATAACTGAGGCTGAAATTTTGTAATTGCCTACCAGAAATCAAGGTTATGGCTTTCTTTTTACTCTTGTGGGTTATTTTCTACTGTCTAAATACAATAGCACTGCCATCACGTTACTCTGCACTTGCATGTGTGGCACACCCTATTCTTATATAATTGTGGTTCTTGGTTAGGTGTCCTTATTTGTTAATTATTCACATACACATTCTGTAAATAAACATAAACCCACCTATTCAATTCCTATCACGAGTATTGCAAGCACATATATTTTTAATCAAATTTGTTATCTTCAATACCCTTTTTAAAAAAGATTTTATTTATTTGTTCATGAAAGACACAGAGAGAGAGGGGTAGAGACATAGGCAGAGGGAGAAGCGGGCTCCCTGCAAGGAGCCCGATGCGGAACTCAGGACTCGATCCTGGATCCTGGGATCACGCCCTGAGCCGAAGGCAGATGCTCAACCACTGAGCCACCTAGGCATCCCAATTACCCTTCTTTTTAAGTCAAATTAACATATAATGAATCAAACCTTTCCATTTATCATCAAAAGAAAATAGCTCAAATTTCTTTCAAAGAATAAAAAATAATAATTATGAAAAACTTTTCATAATATAGTGATAACTTATTCCATCTAAGAATTTTAAATTCTTATGTTACCATGTTACCAGATGTTACCAAAAACTCTGTGCATTTTTCAATTTGTGTGCTATTCATTTTAAAGGCTTGTCAGCAGACAAGAAGAATACACTTAATGGATTATGATTCTAATGGAAGAATTTTTTTGTCTATTAGGATTATTACAGGCATGGTCTTCTATGCCCTATGTGTTTGAAGTTCTTATCCTGCCAGAAATATTTTATGTTCAAATCAAGAGAATTATATCTTCTCAGAAAAATATTCTTGCACACAGAAGAGCAATCATCTCATTAACTAGAATGTGAAATGAGACAAATGACAGGACAAAGAAGGAACAAACACATTGTCATACAGGAAGAATGTGCTGGCGTGCAAGAGCTTATGCTGTTAAGACTAATATGTGATATATCAGCAAAATGTAACATACTGTGTAAAAGTTTTTATAAGTGTGCATGTGGGGGGGGAGGTGAATGTGTTTGGAGGATGGCTATTCTTGTTCATAAGTATTCATTATATTTCAGCCTAAGGAGAGTGACGGTTTTAATTCAGATGTAATTCAGCAAAGACCACTGTGTAATCATTATAGCCATCAACAAACTGATTCATGTGCAGTTGGTCCAAAAGTTACAAAAGCTGTTTCTGAGTTCTTGTTTGTACCCACCATTTTAAGATTACATCAGAATTAAAGCATCCAAGACTTGAACTGACTTCAAAGACTAAACTAAGACTTCTAGCTAGTTTAGCTTTTCTCTTTTATTGATTCATGTTTTCCATTTGGCTTCCATATCCTGTTCTAGCTTGATGCCCCTTCTAGAATTTCATTTACAATCTTAACAGCCTTGGTTGGTGAAACACACTAATTAATGTTGTGGTGGAGGCTGAGGATTTTAGCAATCTCATGCCTCCTGCTTGGAAAAATATCTGCTCTTTTTCCACCCATGTCTAGTACCATATTGAACATAGCAAAATGCATCTTAAGTGGAACTCTAAATGTATTTAATCAAAATACATTTAAGGACTGTTTACTCTATTTGCTGCCAATACTATTAATCATGAAGCTCAAACCGTTCAATGCAACAGAAATATGAGATCTACTATTTTTGTAAATAGATCTTTTCTAGAAAAAAGCAAACTAAAAACAGGTCATTTTATGATATTTTTTAAAAGTCCTAAATAATGCTTAAGCCAACAACATTCCAGCTTCATAAAGTGGACAATTCCATGGCTTTGTAAATCCCCTATAAATGTATTAAGCAATACTAATTTTAGGGACAGATTCTAGTTCCACAGGTCTTTGGCCTGCCTGTGAATCCTATACAGATAACCAAGCTCAAATATGCAGCTGTATGCTTGAAGAACTTGAACTGTGATCAATTTTTAAAGGTTTTGGTTAGTACTATTCATCATATTTTAATTGAATAAACCTAAAATTAGTTGTATTAATTTGCCTACCAAGATTTTAGCAGACGGGCGCCTGGGTGGATTAATTGATTAAGCAGCTGCCTCTTTTTTTCTTTTTTTAAGATTTTATTTATTCATTGATGAGAGACACACACAGAGAGAGGCAGAGACATAGGCAAAGAGAGAGGCAGGCTCCATGCAGGGAGCCCGATGTGGGACTCGATTCCGGGACTCCAGGATCATGCCCCAGGCCGAAGGTAGGCGCCAAACCGCTGAGACACTCAGGGATCCCCATGCTGCTGCCTCTTAATTTTGGCTCAGGTTATGATCTCGCGTCCTGAACCAAGCCCTGTGCAGAGTTCCACACTAGACAGGGAGTCTGGTGAGGATTCTCTGTTTCTCCCTCTTTTTCTGTGCCTCCCTGTGCTCTCTCTCTCTCTCTCACTCTAAAATAACAAATCTTAAAAAAAAAAAAAAAAAAAAAAAGCAACGATGTTAGCAGATCCAGAAGGTATCATATATTTTTGGTTGGTTCTAAGGTGATGTTATCTACATGATGTCTTGTGGTGGTGCTGGAACATGTCAATTCAGTGTTGTGTGTTTTTGTTTTTTTTTTTTGTTTGTTTGTTTTGTTTTTTGTTGTTATTGTTGTTTAGCAGCATGTAAAGTGAGCCTTTTGGTAGGTTTATTTTTTTTTAATTTTTTAAGACTTTTTTTTTAAATTTATGATAGTCACACAGAGAGAGAGAGAGAGAGAGAGAGAGAGAGGCAGAGACACAGGCAGAGGGAGAAGCAGGCTCCATGCACCGGGAGCCCGACGTGGGATTCGATCCCAGGTCTCCAGGATCGCGCCCTGGGCCAAAGGCAGGCGCTAAACCGCTGCGCCACCCAGGGATCCCCTTTTGGTAGGTTTAAAGCCTTTGAAGAAATAATTGGGTGGTTTTATAACCATTGTACTTTGTAGCTCCTGAGGTTACAGTTAAATTTTCAAATCTTGGATTTCTCTAATCCTAGGTAACTGATGACGAGGAAAAATAAGTTTGGAAGGCCAAACTCAGTGAGCCTGGAACATAACACCCTTATTTAGTGGGCTGACTTGGCCATGTAAATTGGCTGCCTGTAAACCAAGAGAGATGGCAAGGATACTTTGTGAATCTGTGCTGTAGATGTAGCAAGCTACACTGCCAAGTTCAAAGCTCTATTTGCCAGGTTACCTTATTCAAATCCTCACATATTTGAAAGCTTTATGTGTCCCTTGAGACCTTCTGATGACTGTGATTCCACGTACTTCCAAGAACCTGGGTATCCAGGATTAACTAATGAAAAGATAATTTATAATGCGTTTACCTTGAGGTTGGTTGGCTATGTTTGTGTTAATATAACCCCTGTGTTTTATCTAATGTGTGTGGTGTGCAGACACAAAGGAATGACAGGTTGGTTCCAAAACAGTTTTAAAAGTATGAGAAAAAAACCTGTATGTGGCTTGCTTAAGGCTGATTTCCTCACAATTTAAAAGTATCTTTCCAAGATAGTATGCTCCGATTTTTCTAACATTTAATTGAAAGTTTATTTTGAAACCTAGAGAAACTTAGTTCAGAAATATATTCCTTGATTTCTACTTTTAAGACACCTATCACAATTCTCAGGTGTTTAACATGTATACCATTTATAGTGATACTTGTGTTTAGATTACTAAAGGAGGAAGAAAGATCCAAAATGATATTGCTTACATTCCTTTTGTAAGGAATATGGCATTCTCATATGAGGTGGATGACAGAGTTGTGATCAGTACTCATAACATCTGAATTCCCTTACTGGAGTGATGATGATATTGGCCATGATGATGATTGCAACATTAAATTGTTATTATGTACCAGCTTCTTCTACATTCCTCACAAGAACTAGAACCATCAGCAAAAATCATTTTAATATAACTGGCATACAAAGAGGCTAAGTCATGCACAGTTACCTGCCAACAGCTTATATCATGAAATCATGAGGACTTCCAGCATGAGGACTTTTTTAGCCTATCTAAGACCAACTCAGATTTGCATCATTATAACATCTAGCCTCAGTGTCAAGGGAGAATCTGAATCCAAGCCTGATAGTAAAAAAATGAGTCTTCTCATTGTCCTTAATAACAGTGTTTATTTCCTAGAAATGGAATATACAATCAAGTAGTAAGTACAAATTTCATACCTCTGTGGCAGGTGGAGTAATCTCTTTAGAAGTATTTGATTTTTCTAAAGTTTGATGTTTGGCTTTGGTTTAGATTCCAATATTTGGCCTAAAGACACTAATTTTAAAGACAATAGTTTCTTTCTCTTCTGTTACAAAATACATTGATAATATAGGGCCTGTGAGTATAACCCGTATTTTTGGTTCATGTAAGACCTGATTAGCCATTTGAACTCCCAAAGTATGAAGTAAGAAAGTCAATCCTTTTTAAATATGGAAGTTATTTTTCAAATGATCTCTGAGATCTACTATAATGGCATGGCAACTTAAATATGTGTGTATATGTGCACATGTGTGTGAGTTTTCATCTAAATACTAATATACAGTATACACTTACGGTATTTTTCATGGGTGATGACCATATGCATGCCACCTAGCTCCTTTTTACTTGTTAAAATGATCCTATTACGTGCTTTCAGGCTAGGCTAGGCTATACTATTGTAATAAAGCCTGAAATCTCAGTGGCTTAAAATCAGAAAATTTGTTGTTGTTGTTGTTGTTGTTATTGTTGTTGTTTGCTTGTTTACCAATCTCAGTCTCAGTGGGGCAGTCAGCCTTCCTTCAGAGCTCTCCTTCAAGTACTGACTCTGATTTCTAAGCTCCTTCCATCTTGCAATGTGGTCATCTTAAAAGTGTAACCTCCAGGGCAGCTGTGAAAGGGGAAGAGAGATTGAGGCTTTTACAGACATCATAGTTAAGCTGCTGAGAACCAATGGCAATGGGAAAACCTTAAAAGCACCCAGAGAAAAAAACATGATACATTTAGAAGTAAACAGTAGGGGATCCCTGGGTGGCTCAGCGGTTTAGCATCTGCCTTCAGGCCAGGGCATGATCCTGGAGACCTGGGATCAAGTCCCACATCGGGCTCCCTGCGTGGAGCCTGCTTCTCCCTCTGCCTGTGTCTCTGCCTCTTTCTGTCTCTCATGAATAAATAAATAAATAAATAAATAAATTAATTAATTAATTAATATTTTTTAAAAAAGAAGTACAACAGTAAAAATGATGGCTGACTTTTTTAAAAATTAAATTCAATTTGCCAACATATAGTGCTCATGAACACCCAGTGCTCATCCCATCAAATAGATGGCTGACTTTTTCTCAGAAACAATGGAAGCCAGTTGGAATGACATCTTTTAAAGTGATGAAGAATAAAATAATTTGTCATCCTGAAATTTTGAACACAGTGAAAATATCCTCCAAAATTCAAGGCCTTCATTTCACTTTTATCGCAGGCAAGAATTCAACTAGCATGTCAGTGAGGCCAGGGTCAAGGATCTAGCCAGCATGGTTGGTGAAAGCAGAGTTAGGAGATGGCCAATATGGTTGACAGATTGATTACATACAAGGAAACTGACAAATAATATAATGAGGATAATGATCATCATATTTTCAATGTTAATAAAGAAGTAACATACATGGTAACTATAAGATACTTATTTCTTATTTACTTTACAGTGGAGAAACATGGCATGTGCCATCTTTTTAATTGTAAAATCTACATAATATAAAATTTACATTTTAAGTGTACAGTTCAGTGGCATTAAGTATATTCACACTGTTGTGCGACTATAACTACTATCTCTAGAGACTTTTCATCTTCCCAAAGTAAAACTATGCACCCATCAAAGAATAAAATCCCATTCCCTGCTTCCCACAGCCCCTAGCAACCATCATTCTACTTTCTATCTTTATGAATATGATGATTCTAGTTACTTCATATGAATGAAATCATACACTGGCTTATTTCTCTTAGCATAATGTCTTCAAGGTTCATTCCTGTAGTAGCCTGTATCAGAATTTCCTTTTTCTTCTTAAGGTTGAATAATATTCAATTATATATAGATGCCACATTTTGTTTATCCATTTATCCATCAATGGACACTTGGGTTGCTTCCATGTTTTATCTATTGTAACTAATTCTGTTATGAATATGTGTACAAATATCTTTTCAAGACCCTTCTTTCAGATCTTTTGGGTATGTACCCAGAAGTAGAATTGCTATATCATATGCTAATTCCATATTTAGTTTTTTGAGGAACTATCACACTCTATAGGGGCTGCACCATTGTATATTCCCACCAGCAGGACACAAGGATTCCAGTTTTTTTCACATCCTCTCCAACACTTGTTATTTTCTGATTTTTGGTTTTGATTTTTGTTTTTACTTTTTGATAATAGCCATCCTAATGGGTATAAAATGGTGTTTTATTGTGGTTTTGATTTGCATTTCCCATTGATTAGTGACACTGAGCATCTTTTCATGTGCCTGTTGGCCATCTGGATATCTTAGAGAAGTATCTATTCACATCCTTTGCCCATTTTTGAATTGGGCTTTTTGCTGTTGTTGCTGTTGTTGAGTTGTAGGAGTTCATTATATATTCTGGATATTAACCTCTTATGAAATAGAGGATTTGCATACTCCTTTATTCTGTTGGTTGCCTCTTTACCCTGTTAATTATATCCTTTAATACAAAATTTTTAAATTTTGATGTACTAATTTATCTAATTTTTGTTGTTGTTTCTTTTGGTGTCATAGCTATGATCCAATGTTATGAAGATTCTCTTATGTTCTCTTCTGAGAGATTTATAGTTTTAGCTCTTACCTTTGGATCTTTTATCCATTTTGAATTCATTTTGAGTATAATATAATGGAAGGATCCAACTTCTTTCTTTTCATGTAAATATCCAATTTCCCAAGAGCATTTGTTGAAAAGACTATCCTTTTCCCATTGAATATTCTTGATATCTTTGTGGAAAATCATTTGACTGTATATGTAAGGGTTTATTTGAGGGCTCTTCATTCTATTGCATTGGTCTACATGTCTGTCCTTATGCCAGTACCATACTGTTCTGATAGGGTAGCTTTGTAACTGAGAAGAGTGAGGCCTCTGACTTTTTCTTCCTTTTTTTTTTTTAAAAAAAGATTTTATTTATTTATTCATGAGAGACACACACGGAGAGAAGCAGAGACACAGGCAGAGGGAGAAGCAGGCTCCACGCAGGGAGCCCAATGTGGAACTTGATCCCAGGACCCGGGATCCATGCCCTGAACTGAAGGCAGATGCTCAAGCGCTGGGCTACCCAGGCATCCCACTTTTTCTTTTTCTTTTTCAAGATTGTTTTGGCTATTTTGGAACACACACCATCGTAACTAAGTAGTAAAACTTAACATTATCAGTAATGTGGACAACTGACATTGTGTGCCCTCTGATAGAGAAAGAAAGGCACAATATCTTTTCTGTTATTCCTACCAAACACACAAGAAAACCTCTCTTGAATAATGAAGATATACCGGACAATCCCCAACTGAATGATTTTCTGCAAAATAAGTGGCATAGATTCTTCAAAAATATCAAGGTCATGAAAAAAAAAACCAGAAATAATCTTCCAGATTAAAGGAAATTAAAGAAACGTGATAATTAAATGCAGTATATGATCCTAGATGAGACTATAGATTTTTAAAGAATATTATCAGGACAATTAGCAAAATGTGAGTGGGATCTATGGATTAGGTGATGATATTTTTCCTGTATTAATTCCCTAAATTTGAGTTCTTACATCCACAACTTACTTTCTTTTTTTTTCACAACTAACTTTCAAATGGGTTAAAACGTTATGCTAGTATGCATATTATGCAAAATTATGTTATGTGTAATATCAAAAATTGTAATATATATAAAGCATATACAGAAACAGAGACACATAAAATGATTAAGCAAATGTAGCAAAATGTTAACAATTAAATGTTAGCAGTTAAAAATAATTCTTGGGAGTTCTTTGTACTATTTTTGCAATTTTCTGTAAGCTTAAAATTAATTCAAAGTAAAAATATTTTTAAAATAGAAAAGTGATGGCCAAATCTAGGCATTTTCAGAAAAACAAAATCTGGGACAATTTGTTGGCACTAGACCTGCACTGCAGGAAATACTTAGGAAGTTCCCAGGGCTGAAAAGAAATGATCCCAGATGGGAGCCTGCATCAGCAGGAAGGAGAACAGTGGAAATGGCAAGATTTCTGAACTGCACTTGCAGACTTGTCATTCAATATGGTGGGTTAAGCATGTATTTAGCTCCTCTTCCTCCAACCCCTAAAGATTACTGTAAAAGATAAAGTTATGAACTCACAAAAATAAATAGAATGCATCTGTTGATCAGAGGTTACAAGGAATTTTTGGAGACCAAAGTGCTTAATAGAGTAAGTATTGATTGAGGCAGGGAGGAGGAACCCCCACTTAAAGGAATGCATGGTAGTTGTAGTAATTGAGGAGACTATACAGACACCCCTTAGAAGCTTGGAGGGCTTAGAACTCAGAAGTGTCAGGTCTGTAGAGATAGCAGAATATGGGGCTGAAAACAAAGGAGTTACTGGAAAGTCTGTAGGTAAGATATTCAACACGTACGCATCTCTGCAGAGAATGCCTTGCTCAGTCCAAGCAGTGAAAGAGAGACAGAGAAAGAAAGAGTGAGAGGAAGACATTGATGGGTTAATTCATTGATTCAGTTTCAAAAGAAATGGAAAGATACCCTCCCTTTTTTTTTTTTTTTTTTGCATGTGTTGGGAGAACACTTAAGGTCTAACCTCTTAGCAAATTTCAAGAATATAATACAATACTAATAACCATAGTCACCATACTGTACATTAAATCCCCAGAACTTAGTTATCTCATAACTGAAAGTTTGTACCCTTTAACCAACATCTCCCCATTTCTTCTCACTCACCCTGGCAACCACCATTCTTCTCTCTGTTTCTGTGAGTTTGACCTTTTTAGATACCACATGTAAGTGAGATCATACACTAGCTGTTTTTGTGTGTCTGGCTTATTTCACTTAACATAATGCTGTGTCCTTTCTTATGGCTGTATAATATTCCATTGTCTATAATTTCACAATGTACACATACATTAAATCAACACATTGTATATCCTTAAAAGACCAAAAAAAATCATTGAACAACCTAAATAAAGACAATTTTTATTTTTCAATAATACCTTAATAAAGTTGGGGGGGACGATTTAAGCAAATTCATAAAACAAAACAAACAAAAGAACCAAAAAAGTAAAGAAATGGAAAAATTATCTCATGAGAGATTGGGCAGTGAGCATGTGAATTAGTGCCTCAGCACACAGCCCTTTCTTGTTCCATTTTATGAGGCCCAAAGCTGAATGGCTGCCCCGTATCTATTTACCTAAAATGATGTCTGCCAGTTGACAAGCCCTGCCACAGACACATAGCTAGCTGATGGTGAACTTTTATATTGCCCCACCCCATTGTTAAGTATGGAGGGGAAACCAAAGTCTTCAGAGACAGAACTATGTAATATTAAACAAAACAAAACAAAAACTAATCCCTAGGAGTTGACTTCATGGAAGAAATATTAAAAATTATAATTAGTGTCCTCATATATATTTTTTGAGAGAAATCAAGAGAGGAGAAAAAGAGAGAGAAGGGAATGGAGGGGAGGGGAGGGAAGGGGAAGGGAGGAGAGGGGAGGGGAGGAGAGGGGAGAGACAGGAGAAAGAGTTTTTAGAAAACAAAAGAAGTACAAGCAATGTCTCAAACTGGTATCTATACATTAATGTTCATAGCAGCATTGTTCAGCATTTTTTTATCAAAAAAAGATAAAGTTTCGGAAATTGCATAACAATATGAATATACTTAACACTTTTGAACTGTATATTTAAAATGGCTAAGATGGTCAGTTTTATGTTCGTGTATTTTACCATAATTTTAAAATTTTAAAAAATTTTAAAAATTTAAAAACCAATACTTTAAAAAAACCCTTGAGAGCAGAATCAACCCCCACCCCAAAGTACAGATTATAGGACTCATTATAGGACTCAGATTATAGGTGGCTCAATGGTTGAGCATATGTCTTTTGCTCTGGTCGTGATCCTGGGATCCCAGGATCAAGTCCCATATTGGGGTCCCTGCACGGAGCCTGCTTCTCCCTCTTTCTATGTCTGGGCCTCTCTCTGTGTGTCTCATTAATAAATAAATAAAATTATTTAAAAATTAAATTAAATTTAAAACTTAAAAAACAACAACAACAAAGTACAGATTATAACATTTGGGAGACAGAAAATAAAACAAAGGTTTTTGAACCCTATTTGAAAAAAGCTATGGGGCACCTGGGTGACTCAGTGGTTGAGTGATTCTGGGGTCCCAGGATCAAGTCTCACATCAGGCTCGCTGCAAGAAGCCTGCTTCTCCCTCTGCCTGTGTCTCTGTCTCTGTCTCTCTCTCTATCTCTCATGAATAAATAAATAAAATCTTAAAAAAGGAAAAAGAAAAAAGCTTCAACACAGACATGGAATCATGTGTTACACCTTTCAAAAAACAGTGATGTCAATTCAAGAATTAACATAAAGGCCCAATTTCTTGAATAAGATGACCAACAATAACTGCAAACTTACAGGGATCAGGGTTACATTTCATAGGCCATGACCTTTATTTATTTATTTTTAAGATTTTATCCATTCACCCATAAGAGACACACAGAGAGAGAGAGAGAGAGAGAGAGAGAGAGAGAGAGAGAGAGAGAGAGAGAGAGACAGGCAGAGGGAAGGGGAGAAGCACGCTCCATGCAGGGAGCCCGACTTGGGACCTGATCCCGGGTCTCCAGGATCACACTAGGCAGCAGGCGGCGCTAAACCGCTGCGCCACCGGGGCTGCCCAGTGAACTTTAAAGTCCACAGTTCTTATTGTACTTTTTGTATCAATAATTTAAAGGGAGAGTTTTAGTAATGGAAACAATAGTATTATTTGTTTTCCACAGCTTCCTGCATTGAAGAAAGGAAGATGGGCCCTTTGGAGACTTTTGCCAGGTCACCACCAGGGAAGAGCTCACTGTATGAGGAGTGAGGTTTCTGCTTTTCTCCAGCATCTGGGGAAGGGGCAGGATACATTGACATTGAGCACTTGGGTCCCAGCAAGATCAGTGATAGCCCGATCTGCTTAATCAGGCTGTTGTTCCTGGTCATATAATGCCCTTATCTAGCATGACTGGGATGCCTTATCCTAAATAGTGTTAATATTTCCTCTTGGAAGAAGAAACTTTTTTATTTTATCTTTTAGATTTCTTTCACCAGCAATTTCAAGAGCAAACACTTGGAATATCCTTGGTTACCACTAATGGGTAAGAAGCTAAACTTGAGAAGCTAAAGTCATACAATATGGAGAAGGGGGCGGATAAGAGCATTTAACTCATGAGTTGAGACATGTATTTTTCATATCTATTAGTAACCAGTACTGGTAGCTGAAAAGGTGTTATCGGGAGATGCAGGGGAAGGGTAGTAAGTAGATATAAGTGAGCTCAATGCTCTTCTATTAAAGGAGGAATAGATAATAACTTATATCAGAATTTTGATAGCATGTTATTTATGCTTTCACATGATAGCATATGATTGCATGATGGCGTATTTTCATAAATGTGAAGATAATCAACTGAAGAGATGGGTAAAAGTAGTTGCTTCTGAAGACTGGGTTGACAGTGGGGGCATATCAAGAGAGGACTGCAGCTTTTCATCATAAACCCACCTGCAGTATTTTATTTCATAACCATGAGCATGGATTAGTTTCATTATAATTAAGTGGCTCTGGGCGAGAAACTGGAAAGCCAGACGAGCAGACTAGAACCTGCTCTTTCACTTCTAAGAGCTTGAGCTTGATCTGCAGGCTATGAGATGGCATTGGCAAACTTAATATGAGGACGAAGTGATCAGTTGTGTAGGAGTCAGTGATGAGGGCTCCCTCAGACAAGGAGGAGGACCCTATAACCCTGTAACTCTTCCTTCTCCCCATTTCTCCCTATCTTCCCTCCTTTCCCTTCCTTTCCTTCAATAATTATGAGTGCCTCCTCATAATTGCCAGAAACTTTAGTGCCTTACAATTATTGATCAGAGTCAGTATTCCCTGAGGTGTGGGGCAACTTCACTGCAAGATTATTTTAATGGGTATTTGGTCATTGTATTAGTAAACAGAACAAAAAGCATACCTTATCTTGTAGACATATATAAAATGAGATATTTGCAGATAAAATTATGTGATATAGGGAATTTTCTCCAGAGTAATCAATGAGGGGAGGGGATAGGGGATGAGATGAAACAAAGGGGTGTCCTGAGTTGACCACTGTTGAAGGTAGGTGATAGCATCTTTCATTGTACTATCCTGTCAACTTCATATATATTTGAAGTTTTCTTTTTTTTTAATTTCTTTATTTATTTATGATAGTCACAGAGAGAGACACAGAGAGAGAGAGAGGCAGAGACACAGGCAGAGGGAGAAGCAGGCTCCATGCACCGGGAGCCCGACATGGGATTCGATCCCAGGTCTCCAGGATCGCGCTCTGGGCCAAAGGCAGGCACCAAACCGCTGCGCCACCCAGGGATCCCCTATTTGAAGTTTTCTGCATTGAAAGTCTTAAAACATATTGAATCATACCATGGAGAAATCAATCCCTTTTCAATACTCCTTCAATTCATCTGATTAGTCAAAGAGAAAGTCTCTAATCCTTTGTACAGTCAGATTCAGAGCCTTCAATCAGACAACAATGAAATGATTTGGTTCTCAAGTTATCCTGGCTTATGTTCTGTGGTGATATTAAATTTATATAGAATTTACTTAAAAATCATAATATAAAAAATATATATAAAAAATCATAATATATAATTTATAATATAAAAATTTTAAATAAGCATCTCAGCAGGTATGAATTTTACACACAGTGCTCTCGTATGTGGAAGTTTCATTTTATCTCCCTATGATTGAAATCACATTAGCCTTGGGCTCTGTTTTTCCCTCAGCAACAGAAAGGATGTCAGTTAACCCCAATTTAAAACTCAATCTTTTTGGGGTCAGTACTCTTTTCCTTCTCCCTGGAGTGACTTCTATTCTGGCATCAGGGATGAACTGGGTGCCTGGTCTGCTCTGTTCACCAGGGTGCAATACTGTCTCATTAAGTCTTGGCACTGCCTGGCACCAGGTCCTGAGGCCTATTTTTTATCCTTCTCACCCATCTTCTGGTTCCTTGGGGCCCAGAGCTCAATCTCAGAACAAATCCTCCCCTTGAGTCCATAGGAACTGTTAGGATATTTTCTACAGCATTGTTAATTGGAATGTAGTCTGTGGGTCAGCAACATCCATATCATCTGAAAGTTTGCTGGAAATGCAATGGCCCCAGATCCACTGAATCCAACCCTGCCCGCACATTAAAGTTTAAGAAATGCTGCTTTATAGCACCTGCTAGAATTATCCTGAACCCCCTCTATGCCACTCATGAAGTATCAAGCTCCAGTTATGTCTTCCTTATTCTCCTACTCTCATCTCATTTTATTTCCCTTTGAGAATCCTGCATATTTTGGACTTAATTGCTTAAAATCCACTCTCTTAATATCCTTCTTCCTATTGGACTTTGTTGTTGATTCTTTAAAATTTTCGTTTCCCCTAGAAAGCTCACACTAATCAAAAGCTGTGGCTTTTAGGACTAGCCTGGGAGGTTTAAAATAACCTCAGCTAGTTGATGGCCCTGAGGACAGTGTGGATAAAAAGGTCTTTCTTCCAGGTGAATGGAGGAGGTGTGGACAATGGGAAAGTCCAAGCTAGCATTTCCAAATATTAATGGCTGTATCTATTTTTAAAAAGGAGCCAATTTAAAAAACATTAAGTAATAGTGTTGGAGTGTGCAGATAGTCAAAACTTGGGAAGCTGTCTTAGGCTTCAGGCACATTAAAATCTTCTTTCTGGGGATCCCTGGGTGGTGCAGCGGTTTGGCGCCTGCCTTTGGCCCAGGGCGCGATCCTGGAGACCCGGGATCGAGTCCCACGTTGGGCTCCCGGTGCATGGAGCCTGCTTCTCCCTCTGCCTGTATCTCTGCCTCTCTCTCTCTCTCTCTCTCTCTCTCTCTGTGACTATCATAAATAAATAAAAATTTTTAAAAATACAATAAAATAAAATCTTCTTTCCTGGAGCTGCACCCATCTTTACTTCTCCTGAGTCAGTCTTTCCAGAGGGCAGAAGGAAAAGCACAGACAATTGATATACTGAACTTAAAGCTACTAATAATGAGAATAGCCATTCTCATTAAAGAGATAGAAAGCTTAGAGGACAGTGTTTTGGTGTTGAGGGTGGGAAATTCTGGGAGTTCCCCAAATTTGGGACCAAGTCAAATTTATCTTTGCTTCCACAGATACTGCCACAAAGTCTGGCCCATAGTAGCCTCAGTAAATATTTGTGGAATGAGCACCTTAGACTGAGAGAAGCAATTTTTATATTTTAAGGTTATTTAGATAAATGTGGGGTGTGGCCTGATTCCACTTAACATGGAAAAGCCTAGCAGGAATGAGAGGACCAAAAAGTGAAAAATAAAAGAAAGCAAACATTTTAAAATAAAAAATATATGTAGGAATAAGCTCAACATGGCAGAGAGTAGGGAGGCCAAAATGAAATCAGTTTGGTTGTTCAGAGGGCCCTCAGGTGAGTTTGGTGTTTCAAAGCCAATATACAAAAGGAGAAATGAAACGTATGTGATCCAAGTCACATGAAAGAGGAACACTCACCTGAAAGAATAGTGCTGAGAAGACTGATGAGTGTCTGAAGCTTTTGAATAATGCTATAAAGACATTAAGTTGTTTTAAATATCGTATTATAGAAAATATTAAACAATGCTAAAGTAAAAAAAAAAACAATGCTAAAGTAGACAGAGTAATATAATGGACTCCCATGTAACCATGATCCAGCTACAATAATAATCATTTCTACTAGGAGTTACCAAAGGCCAAGTCCAAACCTCTCCCGGTTTTTATAAAGTTGTATTGGAATACAGTTATATTCATTCTTTATATTTTGTCTGTGGCTGCTTTAACAATGACAGAATTGAGTAGTGGCAACAAAGACCTTGACCCACAGCCATGATCTGGCCCTTTATAGAAACAGTTTGCTGATTCCTGATTTATTTCCCTATCTATCAATACCCCCCACTCCCATCCACTTGTCTGCCAAGTCCACTTGTATAATTTTGAAACAAATACTAATCATCGTCTCATTTGATTGGGAAATATTTCAGTATGTATTTCTAAACCATAATGCCATTACCACTCTTAAAAAGATTCCACAATAATTCCTTAACATCATAAATAGCCTATTAATGTTCAAATTTCCAATTACCTCCAGGTCATAAATATTTTCATCTTTTCTCTTTACAGTTTGTTTGTGTCTGGATCCAAAAAGTTCCACACATTGTGATTGGTTGACATGTCCCTGAAGTCCCTTATACTCTACAGGTTTTCCCTGCATTTCTCACTGTGTACCTTTTTTTGCTCCTTGCAATTAATTTTTTTGAAGAAACCAGTTCTGTAGAGATTCCTACAGTCTGGATTCTGCCAATTACATCCTCATGGTAGTGTTTAACAAGTTCCTTTGTCCCTTGTGTTTCCAAAAATTGGTAATTCAATTTAGAGGATTTTTTTTTTAGGTTATTTAGAGAAAACAAAGATTTTATTTGTTTATTCATGAGAGACACAGAGAGAGGCAGAGACACAAGCAGAGGGAGAAGCAGGCCCCCTGCATGGAGCCTGATGTGGGACTCGATCCCAGGACCCTGGGATCAGGACCTGAGCTGAAGGCAGATGCTCAATCACCGAGCCACCCAGGCATTCCTCAAAGGGGTTTTAAAGCTCTTCAATGAGGTAAGACCAGAGGTAAGCCACTGCTTACAGAAGGTAGTATGAAGACAGGATTATTCACTCTTATTTTGCTCTGTTTATCATCATTTTGAGAAGGGTTTTAAAAAGTACAAGCAATTAAAACCCAACATAGGGGCGCCTGGGTGGCTCAGTTGGTTAAGCATCTGCCTTTGGCTCAGGTCATGATCTCAGGGTCCTGGGATTGAGCCCCACGTCCAGCTCCCTGCTTCTTCCTCTCCCTCGACATCTCCCCCTGCTTGTGCTCTCTCTCTGTCAAATAAATAAATGAAATCTTTTAAAAAATAAAATAAAACCCAAAATAGTGGGAGCAAATGATAAGGGAGCAAATGATGTGAGCAAGTAGAGGTGTTATAAAAAGTGTTAACTGGAGTCCCCAAATGTAAGCCCTACAGACATGTAGGAAATGTAACTCTAATTCTCTGTACTTTTCTCTAATTAAACTAATTTTAAGCCCTTATGGCACCAGGCGGTAGAAATTTAACTAATCAGCTGGAACATTCTCCCTATCTGCATAGGCTGACAAGCAAATCCAATTTCAAATCTCAACTTTTGAGTGAAGTCCCCTGGGCCAGGTTAGACATCTCTTCTGTGCTTATTCAGCTCTGGTCCCATAAGCCTGTTTGTTGTTCTGGAACAAACCAACATCATGTCAAATCACTTGCTGTTCTCTTTACAGAGAACACTCTTCTCCCAGATCTTTATGGGGCTCACTTCCTCACATCAGTAGGGATTCTCCTCAAAGGTCACCTCCTCAGAGATGGTGTTCCTGGCCTCCCCCTACAAAGGCAGCACGCCAGCGCGCTGTTTTGTTCTCCACAGCACTTTCCACTGTCAGAGGTTATAGCACGTGTTTGTTTACTGGTGTGCTCTCCATGTCCCATGCAGCAACGTAAACTCCACGAGAGCAAGAATGTTGTTTTTTTTCATGTTGTATCTCTAGTATGTAGAACAGTGCTTGGCACAGAGTTCATGTTTGGTAAATATTTGTTGAATGAATGAATGGTCAGCTTCACACTGGTTTTCCCTCTTCCAAACTTTCTTCTGCATTAACTATTTCTATCTCGTTTTGGTCTGAACTTTATTCCCTTATATAGGGTTTCATTAATCTTCTCCTTAATGAAATTATCAGCTGCTAGAGTACAGAGGCTGGGTTTTACAGTTCCTTACCATCTTCCATAATGGCTGGCACAGGTTGGGGAACATAGTAAGTGCTACATAAATACTTTCTGAATTATAGTGGAAGGATTTAATTTAGTTTATCTTCAAAATGAAGCTTAAAATGTCACATATTGATTAGTTTATCCTTCATATGCAGTAATTTGAATTTTGGGTTTTAAATTCAGGCTTTTTCTAACCCAGAGAAGGTTTAAGGTAAATGTGAGGGGGTGGTGTGCAAATGGGGCCAGGTCTATCCATTTTTCAGGCAGTCATGGGTGAGATGGCCTTTCTGAAAGGTCTGCATGGGCCCCCTGATTTTAAATGTGGCCCAATGTCAGGATGACCATTCAATCCTCCCATGGCTGTGTGCTGTTAGCACAGAGTGACTATCTCCCCAGAGGAGCATCTGGTTGCTAGAGACATCTATGTTTATTGAATCTGATTAGTTCAACACATCCATAAATTAATATCAGCACAAGTTCAAAGTGGGATCCCAAAATAACTACTAAGATACGCTCTTTTTCAAATGAATTAAAATGTTTGGCTTTGCTGTGTTCTCTTAGAAGTTAAAATATGGTATTTCTACCTTCTCTTGATTTGTTTGTTTTTTCTTTCCTGTTCAGTAAACTTTGATTTTCTTTTGCCCTCTCTGTATTCTTTTTTTAAAGTTTATTTATTTAGTGTTAGGGGGTACAGGGGTAGAGGGAGAGAGAGTCAAGCAGACTCTACACAAAGCACAGTGCCAACACACAGGACTAGATCTCACAACCCTGAGATTACAACCTGAGCCCAAACCAAGAGTCCAATGCTTAAACGACTACACCACCCAGGTTCCTCATTCACTCTCTATAGTCTTAATGCAGTTGAGCTTCACATGACTCTTTCACTTAATAGCTTCATTTCATAGAGGGCTTGGTCAGGCCAGAATATCTCTGTGTACAGCATCTGTGATTGATGCCAGCTCAATTCTGGGAAAATTGTTTTTAGTTACTGTTAGCTCTGAAATGGCCAGAAAAGCATCAATACCTGGTACTTAGTTATTGCACAGACCTCATTACTATTAGTCTGAATTATTTTTTTGTTTCCACTGCATTTATTACTAATATAAAAAAATGTTAAAAAGAAAAAAAAATTCATTCTCAGTTCTCTAACGGCTCTCATCCTTCCCTCTTGCCCACACAACTCCTTACCCATTTGCAAAACCAAACCTGTTCACTGCCATTTTCACAGAAAACGACCAGTGCCAGGGATGTAGGGAAGAAGGTTAGAGGAGGGCAATACTACTGTCCAGGCTCCACCCAAGGGTAGGCCAGGTGGAGATTCACAGAATTCAGACGAAGGGGCTGGTGGCCTCATAATGACGTACTCTAACTAAAGTGGGCTGGAGAGGAGATAGGATAGCCCAGAAGAGGCTTTAGAGGACATCTCATGGGCTTGTGTCAAACCCCGAAAAACTGACACCGGGAGAATGGGGAGATCAGGGAGGCAGTCTTGTGGAAAGTTTCACAATTCTCCCATGTTGGGAGGTGTGGAAAGTCTAGAGGGCATCAAGAGCCTCACTTATTTTGGCAGAAAAACTTACTCTAGTGTTGGGAAGTCACAATGATGCGACGGACACTGAGAAAGACTATGTACGAGGCGATGCACAGTTTCACAAAGCACAATGATCACAGACCAGAGCGGCGGGGATCATGCTACTGACACAGGGTCTACAAAATCCAAAACCAGGGAGTAACTCTGCACCAGTCATCCGTACTTGACCCCAGGTCAACCTTGTGAGTTTCACAGAGCAACTGGCAACTTTGGGGATAGGGTTTGTCACATAAAAAGGACTGAAAGGGCAGCCCTGGTGGCTCGGTGGTTTAGCGCCGCCTTCGGCGCAGGGCCTGATCCTGGAGACCCGGGATTGAGTCCCACGTCAAGCTCCCTGCATGGAGCCTGCTTCTCCCTCTGCCTGTGTCTCTGCCTCTCTCTCTCTCTCTCTCTCTCTCTCTCACTCTGTCTCTCATGAATAAATAAAATCTTAAAAAAAAAAAGGACTTAAAACAAGCAGCTAGAAGAAGGGAATGGTAGGAAACTGCTCCAGGGCTCTTAGGAATTGAGGGCAGTACCAAGGGCTGGGTGGACAGATGCACAAGAAACAGCACCAAAGAGGCTTCCTGTTCAGCAGTCAATTGGCGAAGGGGAAGAGGATCCAGGAGGCAGTGGAAGAGAGCAAAGGTGGGGTCCTGAAGGCGAGTCTCTGGAGGCTGGAGAAGAAAGCCCACACGCTGGGCACCAGTGATGAAACACCACTCTGGACCTCAAATGGGGGAGGTGGCAGATGGGGGTGGGTGTCACTGACTGAAGGTGGTGGGTGGAACAGCCTCACAGTAGCCGTCACAGGGCCACAGGGAAGATATGGCCACTAGGTCAGAGGGCTCCTTCCAGCCTGAATAGGAAGGCACAGTGTCACAGAGGAGGTCCATTGACGCCTGGGTGGTAGAAGGCACAGAGGTCCTCATATCAACAGTGGCCCTTTTTGGCAAAGTGTTGGCAGACAGGGAGGTTGGATTTGTCTTCCATAACTTGGGGGCCATCCTTGGGCGGGCAGGTGTATATGATAAGAGACCAACTTTTGAGCCTTCAGGGTTTCTCTGTTCTTTGTGAAAGCCTCCTCTGGAAGGACCCTCATGGCCTGGTCCAGGAAAAAGAGGTTCAGTATTGGCCCCCCACCAGCCACAACCATATTGGCGGGCCGCACCTGGGGCCCAAGACTCCCCGAATTGGGCCTCTGCCCCTGGGAGGAGGTGGGAGGCTCAGCAGTGGTGGAATCATTGGTCCTCTTGATCCTGGAGGACCTCTGTGAAGAGAGTCTGCATTCTTTTCTGTCTGGCTCCTTTCACTCAACACCGTTTGTGAGATTCATCCAGGTTGCCTGTAGCAGGAGTTCGTTAATTTTCATTGCAGTGTAGTATCCCATTGCATGCACGCACAACTTATTTATCCATTCTACTGATGGTGGACATGTGGGTGGATTCCAGTTTGGGGCTGACTTGGGGTCACCAGGCTTTCCATTGGCCAGGGGGGGAGGCCCAGAAAGCTGGATGATCCGATGGGACTCTTATCCTCTTCATCTCCCATCTCCTCCCGCTCTGGCAGTGGGGGCTGTTGTGGTGGCGGTGGCTGCTGCTGATTCTGCTTCTTTCGTTTGGGCATCGTGGCTGTGGCAATGGCTGCAGTGGGATTTGGAGGTCAGCGAGGAAGGGCCTATTAGTTTGAATTAATAGCTTCTTAGGTTTTCTCAGTGGGACCTAGGAGGCTGTATCTATTCAACTAACGAGAAATGAGTGGTTATGAAATAATCTGATTTGAGGAGTATCCTCTGTGGCTTCTTGGGACTATACTCTCAGCCATTAGGGATAGCAACACAGAGCACATAATAGGTGCTCAATAAATCATCACAGACTCATGAGTGGTGTCCACTGAGGTAGATTTGTTCTTCTGGAGGTACTCTTCACAACTCTGTTATGAGAGGAATCTCACTAGATTCTATTCTCAGTTCTGCTATTTTTCTACCGCTGAACCTTCAGTGTCTTTATCTAAAATACAAGAATACCTGCTCATCTTATGGGATTATTGAGAGGACAAAATGAAAACACAAAATTGAACACGTTTTGCAAACTATTGGGTGCTACATAGAGTTTATGACACAGTGAGGCAGCAACTTGGCCTTGAGGTGGCCCGAAAACATGTCCCTGATCCACATGCACACTTCAGGGGGTCCAGAGTCCCTTAGGATACAGTGTCTTATCAGCCTAAGAAGACTTGAGATGCTGATGCCTCAGGGGGAAAACCTTCTTGAGGGCTCCACATATCCAGAGTTCCCTTGGGCCAACAGCTGGAGAGCTCTTGAGCAACAGATGGGGTTTTATTGTAAAACTCAGGGTTTCTCTGGGAACCTCTGAAGAGCTCAGGGGTGGGCCCAGGGATGCCTCTAACATGGATAAACCATTTTGTTTTCAATTTAGGAGAAGGTGTGGTGATGCACATATCTTATTTACCATTAAGTGCCAGCTTAATGTCCCCCTTTCCTCTTCACACTCCATGGTCTCTATTACTTACCTGTCTCAGCATTTACATACCCACATCCCTAACTAAAACAGACACATTTCTTAACTTCTTCTACCAATCAGGAAAAGCAAAGTTCGTCTATCGGACCAAACAACCCCTGAATCTCAGTGGATCACAGCTACCATACCATGTATTTCTCACTCATTGAGTCTGGCCAGTGCAAGATAGTAGGAAGGCTCTGTTTATCTTGATCTCTCCCAGATCCAGCTGACATAGGTGCTATCTCACTCAATACTTCCCTTATAACAAAGGCAGGGCAAAGAGAACATGGCAAACCACATGCTGTATTGTAAAGCTTCTACCCTGAGGCTTCCACACATCACTTCTACACATCACTTCCAGTTATCTTGCATTGGACAAAGCAAGTCATATCCTAACTTTAAAGGCATCAGGGATGCATGGCCCTACCATATGCCTGAGAAAAGAATAGAAATATTTTTTAGACATTACAAATCATGACCATGCCTTTTGTGGTGGTAGAATAATGACCCTTCCAAGCTATTCATGCCCATTCAGGTTCTATTCATGTGTCACCTTGAATTATTATGATTGGCCCTGTGCTTCTCTACCCATCCAGTGTTCTTAAACCACTGCTCAGCACTCCATGCTGGCTAAGCTCTGCTCCCTCAGTGTGTCTGTCTTTGCTACATTCTTCTGACCAATTTTGTCTCTTAGATTTCTCCACTTCTCCAGCTCTCTCTAATAGATTGAGGCTCAGCTCCATTTCCATCTCTTCCATGACTTCCCTGAAGCTTTCCCTAATTGTTCAATACGCAACAAACCCTATGAATTCTAAAATTTACTGCTTGCTCTCGGGGCCAGTTTTGGGAGTGGGGATAAAAAGAAAATGGGAACACATTACCACCTGGGCAAATCCCATGTAAAGATTTTTAGCTGGGTAGATCATTGATAAAGAGTCTGGAAAGATTGTTACTGAGGTACAAACCCACTCTGACCCTCAATTAGCACCTTTTCTGTGTGGCCAAAAGGTTTCACAAAATGACAGTGTCCATTGGGAACTAAGACTCCCTGACAAGCATGTTACCTCCTTGAAGATTTGTCCTTCTATATAGCAGAACCTGGGTACTTAGTAAATGCTTGATCAATATATGATGAATTTATACCGTGTGTAGTTTATACCCTAATGTATCTTCCACAGTGCTTGCTGAATTGACTTAAACAACACTATAAATCCGGGTTATTTCAATAAAAACCAAGCCTGACACCCCTACAGCACAAGAGCCTTACCCTTACACACCACTTTTCATAAACTTCCAGTTGCCTTCCTTTAAGACACTTTTTACTAAAAACCCCAAACAAATACTTCTACCGGAACTTGTGCAGCTCTGCCAGACAGGTAATTGCTCCTACTGTGGCTAGGTCATGTCTCTGCGGAAGCGCCCATCACTTGGGATTATTGATCTGTTTATGTCAGTTTTATTGGCTAAGCTCTGAGCTCCTAGAACTTGGCTGTCTTATTCACCTTTACCCAAACCACATGATTATTCACATAGGGGCAGTTAATGAAAATGACGGATTGCACACGTTTCCGGCCCAGCATGGGCCCAGGACGATTTGTACTGTATTTGTGAGGTACGTTTAAAAATGTTACATATTAGGGGCACCAGGCTGGGGCAGTGGTTCAGCGTCTGCCTTTGGCTCAGGTCGTGACCCTGGAGACCCGGGATCGAGTCCCACGTCGGGCTCCCTGCGAGGAGCCTGCTTCTCCCTCTGCCTGGGCCTCTGCCTCCCTCTCTCTTTGGTGAGTAAATAAAATCTGTAAAATCTCTCTCTCCCTCTCTCTCTCCATATGAAATATCTTTGTATTCTCTAATAAGTCATATCAACTCTGTATATCAGTAAGATTAATAGCTCCAATTTACTAAAGAAACCGACTCAGAAGGTCAAGCTTTTAGTTCAAGATATTACAGGAAAAAGCTAACACACTCGTGAACTTCAGCCGTGAAAGCCGGAGGCGCGCCAGAGGCCTTTTGGACTCTTCAGGCCACCGTCGCTGGGTCCTCCCCGCCGCTGGGACTTCTGCGCCTGCGCACTGCTCGGGCGCCGTCCATTTCTGTTAGGAAGGACGTCAGGTTTGAGGTAGGTGTGAAGGTGAGTCGTGTTGCTCTCGTGTCCCACTTCAGGGTTCGTGTGGCTGCTGCGTCCTGTTGCCTGCTCTCGCTCTGTCCTGGAGTTGAGTTGTGCCCGCATCTGCGGCCGGGCAGCCTCGAACCTCTCCAGGGGTCGACCCCTGCACGCCCCCGCCGCGGCTTCCGGAGGCCGACGGCCCGGCGGGGCTGCGGGGGCGTGAGGGGCCGCGGGACTGGGGCGGCCGGCGGGGGCCTGGGCTCGGCTGTGTACTTGCCTCCCTTCAGCGTGACCTTGGAGGGGTCATTTGACTCGTCCAGCCCCAGGGTTTTCACTTTTTCCCGCAGCCGGTCGGCATCCTAAGGGGCAACGTAGGGGAAGGAGCAGTGTCTGCGCGCGGTCCGTGCTGTGTGGCAGCTGGAAAAGGGTCCCTGTGCCTCGGGGGGCGTCTTGCGGCCTCCCAGCGCGCCACCCGGCCCAGGCGGCCGAGGGTCTGCGGGGCCGCGCCTCGGTCCGGTCCCTGGGTGGAGGCCCCTGCTGGGCTCCTGCCAGAGTTAAAATAGCTTCTCCCGTAACCTTGGAAAAATTACGCGTCATCTCCGTGTGCCCTAGTTTTCTCGTCAATGAAATGGGAATAATGAGCCGATGGTAGATTGGTAGAAGAGTAACAGGGCTGTAAATCCGTTTGCACTTGTCAGGCTAGAGCCACCGCTTATCTTAACTGTGGTTGGGAGATACTTGTTTCCTAATTTTTGCTCCCCGGCTACTATTACTTATTACAGTGACCTTGCTTATTTAGGGTAGTCATTCAGCCTGCTGGAGGGAAACAACCCAAAACCCTGAAGCAGGCTAAGCCTTTAAACACCTCAGGCTTTGTGGGAGGAGTCATGCCTGTGCCCCTCTGAAGTGCATTGTGTCTTAAGAGTTCTGCAGATATCTTACTGTGTTCTCAGTTGTTTTTATTATTTTACTATCAAGGAGAAGAACTACCATGACTTCAAGTGCTTTAACGAAACCTCAGATGCGAGGCCTTCTGGCCAAGCGTCTGCGATTTCATATCGTTGGAGCCTTCGCTGTATCCCTGGGGGTTGCAGCTTTTTATAAGGTAACGTATGTTTGATTTTTTACTTTGGTCCATTTTTGGTTCAAAAATGTGTGTTTTACGAACTAGGGGTGGTAGAAGGGGAGGAGGGCGGGGGGTGGGAGTGAATGGGTGACGGGCACTGGGTGTTATTCTGTATGTTAGTAAATTGAACACCAATTAAAAAAAAAAATAAAAAAAAATAAAACTGGAGCTTCTGCAAAAAAAAAAAAAAAAAAAACAAAAAAAACAAAAATGTGTGTTTTAAATATGAAAATGTATTTTCATAAGTAGCCCTGAGTCTTTGAAAGAAGCTCCCTCTTTAATGTGCTCCCTTCTCCTTCCTCCGCTCTCTCCGTGTCAGGAAAATACCTCCTATTCCCTAGATAGCTTGTCCTCCATTTCTAAAAGCTGCTGTATTAATTTGCTAGGTCTGCCAAAGTGCAACAAACTGGGTGGCTTAAACAACTTTTATTTATTGTTCTGGAGGCTAGAAATCCAAGATCAATGTGGCTGCAAGGTTGATTTCTCTTGAAGCCTCTCCTTGGCTTGTAGATGGGTTTCTCCCTTTGTCTTCACATTGGTCTCTGTGCTAACATGGGTTTTTTTTTTTTTTTTTTAATCTCCTGGTGTAAAGATGCTAAGCATATTGGATTAGAACTCACCGTACAAATTTCATTTTAATTTGCCTCTTTAAAGACCTATCTCCAAATAGTGTTAAATTCTGAGGTGCTAGGGGTTTAAGACTTTAGCATATGAATTTTGGAAAACAAATCAGTCCATAACAAAAGGGTATAATTTTACTAAAGCAGAGGGATGAGGAAGGCAGTGTTTGGCAGCTTGAAGCATTTGTTGCTACAGAACTGCATTTTAATGCTGTACCTTTTGTGGGTTCTAACACATGACCTTTGGTGTTTGTTGTTTTTAAGATTTTATTTATTTATTCATGAGAGACAGAGAGAGCGAGGCAGAGACACAGGCAGAGGGAGAAGCAGGCTCCATGCAGGGAGCCTGACATGGGACTCAATCCCGGGTCTCCAGGCGCTAAACCGCTGAGCCACCTGGCTGCCCACTTTGGTGGGTTTTTTTTTTTTTTTTTGGTGGTTTTTTAATAAATGTTTTGTATTATGGTAAAATACACATAAAATTTAGCCATTTTTAAGTGTACACTTCGGTGGTATTAAATACATTTATAATGTTGTGTGGCCATCACCATAGTCCATCTCCATAACTCTTTCATCTTGTAAAACCTGAAACTATATCCATTAAACAACAAACCCATCTCTTTTCTACTCCCAGTCCATAAAACTAATATTTCGGTATCTTACTTTGACTACTCTAGGTACCTCATATAAATGGAATCCTACATTATTTTGTCTTTTTGTAACTGGCTTATTTCGGTTAGCACAATGACCCCAGGGTTCATCCATGTAGTAGTGTATGTCAGAATTTCCTTCCTTTTTAAGACTGAATAACATTCCATTGTATGTCTGTACTACATTTTGCTTATTCACTCACCTTTGATGGACACTTAGGTTGCTTCCATGTTTTAGCTATTGTGAGTAATGCTCCTATGAACATGGGTTAATTTTTTCAGTATATATTCAGAGGTGGAATGATAGATCATATGGTAATTCTATGTTTAACTTTTCAAGCAACCACCATACTGTTTTCTGTAGTACTGTCATACATTTTATATCCAATTTTGCTGAATTTATTTATTGATTCTAACAGGTTTTTTCTGTGTGGAATATTTAGGGTTTTCTCTACATACATCATCTATAAACAGATGATTTTGCTTCTTCCTTTCCCATTTAAATGCCTTTTATTTCTCTTTCTTGCAAAACTGCTCTGGCTAGAACTGTGTTGAATGGCAGTGACAAAAGTGGACATCCCATGGATTATGTTGAGATAGTTTCATTCTATTCTTAGAGTGTTTTTATCATGACAGGATATTGAATTTGTCAAGTGCTTTTTCTGCATTGAGATTATTGTGGTTTTTATTTTCACTTATTCTGTTAATGTATATTACATTGATGGATTTCTTTATGTTGAACCATTGTGTATTGAACCATCCATGCATTCCAGGAATATACCTCCCGTGGTAATGGTGTACAGTTCTTTTAATATGCTGCTGAATTCAATTTGCTAGTTTTTGTTAAAGATTTTTTGTGTGTGTCAGTGTTCATAGGGAATATTGGTCTGTAGTTTTCTTGTAGTGTTTGTCTAGCTTTGGTATCAGGGTAATGCTGGCCTCATAAAATGAGTTAGTGTTTCCACTTCAGTTGCTTGGAAAGATTTCAGAAGGATTGATAATTTTTTGTAGAATTGACCAGTGAAGTCATCAGATCCAGGGCTTTTCTTTATTAGGAATTATTTTGATTACTGGTTCAATGTCCTTACTAGTTATAGCTCAGATTTTCTCTTTCTTTGTGATTTAGTCTTGGTAGGTTTTGTGTTTGTGGGAATTTATCCATTTCCTCTAAGTTATCCAGTTTGTTGGTATATAGTTGTTATACTACCCTCTTAGAATCTGTAGTAATGTCTCCACTTTCATTCCTGATTTTAGTAATTTAAATCTTTTCCCCTTGCTTCTTAGCCCATCTTGCTAAAGGGCTGTCAATTATGTTGATGTTTTTGAAGAACCAGTTTTTGGCCTTGTTGATTTCTTTCATTTTCCCCAGAGTCTCTGTTTTGTTGATCTCTGCTCTATCTAATCTTTATTGTTTCCTTCCTTCTAGCTTTTGGTTTATTTTGTTCTTTTTCTGGTTTCTTAAGTTGTAATGTTAGGTTGTTGATTTGAGATCTCTCTCTTTTTTAAGATTTTAGTTATTAGAGAGAGAGGCAGAGGCATATGCAGAGGTGAAGCAGGCTTCCAGTTGGAGAGCCCAATGCAGGACTCTATTCCAGGACCCAGGATTAGGAACTGAGCCAAAGGCAGATGCTTAACCACTGAGCCACCTAGGTGCCCCTCTCTTGTTTTTTTGTTTTGTTTTAAAGATTTTTATTTCTTTATTCATGAGAGACACAGAGAGAGAGAGACAGAGACACAGGCAGAGGGGGAAGCAGGCCTCATGCAGGGAGCCTGATGTGGGACTTGATCCTGGATCTCCAGGATCACGCCCTGGGTGGAAGGCGGCGCTAAACCGCTAAACCACCCAGGCTGCCCCCCTCTCTCGTTTTTTTTTTTTTTTTTTTTAAGATTTATTTATTTATTTATGATAGGCATAGAGAGAGAGAGGCAGAGACACAGGCAGAGGGAGAAGCAGGCTCCATGCAGGGAGCCTGACATGGGACTCGATCCCGGGACTCCAGGATTGCGCCCTGGGCCAAAGGCAGGCACTAAACTGCTGAGCCACCCAGGGATCCCCTCTCGTTTTTTAATGTATGTATTTATACTTAATTCCCCCCCTTAGCACTATTGTCACTGAATCCTGTAAGTTTTGGTGTGTCCTGTTTTTTCATTTGTCTCTAAATATTTTCTAATTTCATTCCTAATTTCTCTTTGATTCATTGGTTGTTTAAAAGTTTGTTGCTTAATCTCCATAGTTTTGTGAATTTTGTAGTTTTCCTTTTGTTATTGATTTCTAATCTCATGCCATTATGATCAGAGAACATACTTTGTAAAAAAAAAAACATACTTTGTATGATATCTGCCTTTACATCTGTTGAGACTTAATTTATGGCCTAATATGTGGTCTGTCGTGGAAAATATCCCATGTGCAATTGAGAAGCATGTGTATTCTGGGGGCATCTGGGTGGTTCAGTTGGTTCAGCTTCTGCCTTCAGCTTAGGTCATGATCCCAGAGTTCTGGGATCTAGGCCTGCACGGGACTCTCTGCTCAGCAGGGGAGTCTGTTTCTCCTTCTCCCTCCTCCTGCTATGCATGTAAGTGCTCTCTCTTGTAAATAAATAAATCACTGTTTTAAAAAAAAAATGTGTATTCTGTTGTTGGGGTGGAATGCTCTTTGTATATGTGTTAGATCTGATTGGTTTAATGAGTTAAGTCCTCTGTTTCCTTACTTAGATCTGGTCTGGTTTTATCTGTTACTGAGATTGTAGTATTGAAGTCTTCAGCTGTAGAACTATTTTTCTCTTCAATTCTGTCAGTTTTTGATTTATATATTTTGCTGGTGTTACTGCTGAGTAAATTTTTCTAAGTGTTATAAGGTCGTATCCTATTGAAGCTTTTATGATTATATAAAATCCTTTGTCTCCTGTAATCGTTTTTTGATTTAAAGTCTGTTTTGTCTGCTATTAGTAAAGCTCTCTTGCTCCTTTGGTTACTGTTTGCATAGAACATCTTTTTTCCACTCTTTCCCTTTCAATCTGTTTTTGTCTTTGGATCTGGAATGAGTGTTGCAGACAGCAACAGTTGGGTCAGTTCTCAGTTGGGTCATTCTTTAGTCCATTCTGTAATCTGTGGGGATTGTGTGTATAGATACCTTTGGCTCCCAAAAGGAGAAAAAAGGGAGGGGGAAAAAGATTCTCTATTCTTTTAAGTCCCCTGGAAGTAGCTCACCTGGTGAAAAAGAACAGTAGAAGGAGTGCCAAAAACAGTGGCCCCCAACCTGTTTGCGCCTCTGTGAACAAAAACAATCTACTATCAGAGTACAGATCCCTGGTATATGGAGGAGAGGGTCCTTCTTGCCCATCTTCATTCCAGAAAAGCTATGTGTAAGCTGCTCCAGGAACACATGCACAGCTGCCTGCCTTGGGCCTGGGGAAAATGGGTAGCTGTTAGGTTGCTAAAAGCTGAAAGTGAATGAAATTAACTTGACCACAATTTACAGTTTAAGCCTTCCTCTGGAAATTGCATTCTTTCAGGAGATCCAAAGTTTCACAGATTGTGCTAATACAGTTGTTGTGAAGGTGGGGAGAGATTCCTGGTGTTCCTATGCCACCTTTTTCCCAGAATACTCCTATGTGCTTTGTGTTTCTCAAAGTCTCCATGCTATATTTACAAGTTTTCTCTATAAAAATGTTTATGATCATACATGTTATTTATGTCATAATGGCCTATGAGGGAATTAGAGCCTTCCAGTGCTTTGTATTTAATATTTTTGGTTTAGTTCTTATTTTTTTAGTAGACTGAGACTCATTAGGGCATGGTGCCTTTTTTGTTTGCAGGGGCACCCCATCGTCAGTTGCCTGACAAATAGATGCTTAAAAGTATCTGTTGAATAAAATGTAGTGTCTGAAATTGAGTACAGTGGTAGGTGCTATAGAGTCCGTGCTTTCGAGTATACTAAGTGTATATACATCTAAATTTGTGTCTTTAAGGAAGTTAGGGTCATATTAGGGGAGGTAAAAAATAATTATTGCAAGATAGAATATAAACGAAAGGACATTTCATTTCTCAGAGCTGTTTCTAGAACAGCTTATACACAGTTTGCAAGAATAGAGTTGGAGATGGGCAAGGAGGACTCTGTCCTCCATGTAATAGGTGAACTGTACAATCAGCAATAGTTGATTGCCGCTTTTGTGTGTTTCTTCCAGTGGGTGAGGGGTATATTGTGAGTCATAGCTCTTTGATAGAGAAGGTAGAATTTGTGCCTTGGAAGTTAGAGTGAATTTGAAGTGCTAAGAGGAGGGAAAACAACTTGAGCAAAAGCACTAAGGGGTCTGTGCTGTAGGACCCTTTGAGGAGACAGGCATAAATAAACCCTTTACTTGCTCTTTGAGATCTTTGCTACGTGGCATGTAGTGGGTATGAAATAAATGTGGGAAAAGGATGGATGGATGAGTAAATGAAGTGGGAGTAAGAGAAATTTTGGGAACTCATTTCTTCACTCTGGTTGTCCTCATTGTCTCTGTCAAACATCAGATCAGGCCTTTGTAACCTGTGTACATTCTTGCCACATTCAGCTTCTAGAATAGATTTGTTTATGGTATGGAGTCCTGCATGCCCAGTGTGCAGTGGCTTTCAGACTTTTTACTTACAGTAAGAAATACATTAACGACTGGTTGCAATCATCTGAATTGGTTTCATCACTTATTAAAGGGTCATGGGTGATTTGCTGAAACTTAGTTTTGATTTTAAGATACTTTCTCATTAGCCCCTTTTGCCTTTCTCTTTTTGCCTTTCCATTGTCTTCCCAGCAGTCCAATATACTCAGCCCTCCAGCCCTTCATAACTATTTGCTGTTACAAAATTCTGCTTTCTCCCATGGGTTTGTACACAGCAGGAATGTCTTTCATCTCCTTGTGTGGCAAGTTCCAGTTTATCCTCAAGGCTCACTCAAATGTTTCCTTTTTGGAGTTGCAGCCTATTCCTCCAGATGGGTTGGTTGTGCTTTGCTAGGTTCTTAATCACTTTGTACCAGACTGTACAGTATTGGGCACATTGTATTTTAAGTAATACTTGCTTCAGGGTGTGTCTCTTCTACTAAATTAAGAGCTAGGACCATGCCAGACCCATAGTCTGTTCTGAATGAAAAGGTTTAAAATTGGCTTGGTAGATTAGTCAGTGTTTGTGTATAGTTCATTAGTGTTTGAATCGAAGGAAGGTTCCCAAAGCACTGAGGAATCCAGATTCTTCCTAAAGAATAAAGCAGGTGTAAACTTTTTTTTTTTAAATAAAGGTTTTATTTATTTATTCATGAGAGACAGAGAGAGAGAGGCAGAGACACAGGCAGAGGGAGAAGTGGGCTTCATGCAGGGAGCTCGACATGGGACTGGATCCTGGGTATCCTGGGTCTCCAGGGTCTCCAGGGTCTCCAGGGTCTCCAGGATCACTCCCCGGGCTGAAGGCGGCACTAAACCATTAAGCCATCAGGGCTGCCCTAAACTTGGTTCTCTTAGTAGATGCTCACTTCTTCATTTCCCCTATCCAGTTAGTATTGAGTGCTTTGAAAGATTTGGCCTTTATTTTGTTCTTAGTTTTGATTGATTTTCACAATTTTCATCAGTTTCTGTGCTTTTTTTACATGAAGTTACCATCCATTAAATAATTTTTGATTAAGTGAATCTGCCACGCCTAAATTCATTAATATAGGTTAGATTTTGAGGCAATGACCAGTGATTATCCTGAATGGATTTTTCCCATATGTAGAGCAATTACTGTTACGCAAATTAGGCTTGTCCTAAATCTTCAGGTATTTGCTTATCCAGATAGGCCTTATATAGATTTTATGGGTTTCAACTAACTTATGGTGTAGTGGATCTAAATTGATAGCTTATATTCTTTTTGTTGCCCAAGTCCAGATTTTTCAGACTTAAAAAAGTCTATTTAAAATGTAACAGAAAACAATTTAGGTGGGGTTCTTTTTTTTTTTTTTTAATTTTTATTTATTTATGATAGTCACACAGAAAGAGAGAGAGAGAGGCAGAGACTTAGGCAGAGAGAGAAGCAGGCTCCATGCACCGGGAGCCCGACGTGGGATTCGATCCTGGGTCAAAGGCAGGTGCCAAACCGCTGCGCCACACAGGGATCCCCTTTAGGTGGGGTTCTAACATCCATTTGCTTTTATTTTTGGGTTCACTGAGTCTTTTACTTTATTTTTGCTACTTTATTAGTTTACCATATTATTGAAAGGGAAAAAAATATTTTTTTAACAAGAAATCCCCAGTTGCCTTCTGGGTAATGGGCTGGCCTCAATTCAGAGGATTACATTAGGACTCCTGCCTCTTGGTCTTACTGAAGAAGTTGAGAATTTAGATAGGAGGTGAGGTAGTAAAACTGGTCAAGTAAAGTCTCTTACTGTATAAGTACCAGGTGTCATTCTTGTATTTTTGCATTAACCTAATGGAGGTAGATGGGCACATGAAGAATTTTTTACTGGTTTAATATGCAGGATGGAATTTGATTTTGGATTATAACCTGTACACTGAAATCTATCAGGTAGTGTTTTGTGGAAAATACAACCTTTGCCAAATGATAGACCTGGGTTTGAATCCTGGTTGAACCACCTACCACTTAGTGCTTCTTCCTAGACCTTAATCAGGTCAGTTAAATTCTGAGTCCCCTTTCCTGGTGTGCAAAACAGGTCAATGTGTATTCTAAGGGCTTAAATGATGTTGAGGTGTAAATCACCCAGAACTGTTCTTGCCAGATAGAAAACTCCCTGTGTCTTTCAGAGGCAGTTGGGTACTGAATTGATCTCACTCCTTTGAAGTTAATATACTTCAAATTGAGCCAGAATATTTTAATTTTAGCATGTCTCAGCTGTGGAATATTTAGGTTTTGCTGGAGGGAAGGCTGTCTGTCCTTTGCTAAAACCTTTTAGCTTTCTAGGTATCTTCCTTTGGCTTTTATCATTCTGCACACCCACACCCAGCAAAAGGAATAATCTGTCCCCAGGCAAGGAAGGCTCTTCTTGCTGAGTAGTTTCCAAGAGGCTGCTTTATCTTCCCTTGCATCTGTGTCAGTGCCTCCAACCTTTTCTTAGGAAATACAGAGTTCCAAGTTAAAGGTGAACATAAATACTATGATTTATGTTGTTTTTGGATATTATTTCTAATGGTTAAAAAATAAGCTCTAATGGGATGTGTTATTTTCTAGTTTGCTGTGGCTGAACCAAGAAAGAAGGCATATGCAGATTTCTACAGAAATTATGATTCTATGAAAGATTTTGAGGAGATGAAGAAGGCTGGTATCTTTCAGAGTGCAAAGTGAATTTGGAATATAAAGGTAATGTGGCTGTTTAAAAAATTGTTTTTAATTGTAAAATACACAGATTGTTAAGTATATTCATGTTATTGTACAACCAATCTCCAGAACTCTTTTTATCTTCCAAAACTATCCATTGAATTATTCTCCATTCTCCTCCATGCCCTGGCAACCACCATTCTTAGTGTCTCTGAATTTGATTACTTGTAAGTACTTCATTTAAGTGAAATCATATAGTATTTGAATGGCTATAGTATTTGGCTAATTTTATTTAATATAATGTCCTCAGAATTTACCCATTACAGTATGTGTCAGAATTTCCTTCTTCTTTAAGGCTAAGTAACATTTTGTGGTGTACGTATACCACATTTTGCTTATTCATTCACCTTTGGTGGACATTTGGATTGCTTCCACCTTTTGACTATTGTAAATAATGTTGCTATGTTAGGGGTGCCTGGATGGCTCAGTTGGTTAAGCATTTGACTCTTGATTTTGGCTTAGGTCATGATCTCAGGGTTGTGAGATTGAGCGGGGTATGAAGCCTGCCTCTGCCCCTCCCCCCCAATGAAGTTGCTATGATATTTGCAAATATCTCTTTTAAAACCTCTTCTTTTAAAAAAAAAAAAAATAAAAAAAATAAAACCTCTTCTTTTAATACTTTTGAGTATGTACCCAGAAGTGGAATGGCTTGGATCATATAGTAATTCTATTATCAACGTTGAAAGGAAATACTATACTGTTTAACATAGTGGCTGCACCATTTTCCAGTTTTACTACTTGTTTGTCAATACTTAGTTTTTTTCATAGTACCCACCTAATAGGTGTGAGGTGGTACTGGATTTTGATTTGTATTTCCTAATGGTTAAGGTTGTGGATCATCTTTCCTCATGCTTGCCGACCATTTATTATCCTCTTTGGAGAAATGTCTAATCAAATTCTTCACCCATTTTAATCGGATTGGGGTTTTTTCGTTATTGAGTTGTTCTTCAGACTTCTTATCAGATATGATTTACAAATATTTTCTCCCATTTTGTAGGTTACCTTTTCACTCTGTTAATTGTATCTTTTGCACAGACATTTAAAATTTTGATGGAGTCTAATTTATGTAATTTCTGTTGTTACCTGTGTTTTTGGTACCCTATCCAAGAAATCATTGCCAAATCCAATGTCATGAAGGTTCTCTTAAGTTTTCTTGTAAGTTTTTATAGTTTTAGCTCTCCCCTTTAGGTGTTTGATCCATTTGTGTTAATTTTTGGATATGAAGTAAGAAAAGGATACTTCTCCTTTTTTTGTGAATATCGAGTTTCCCAGCAGTATTTGTTGAAAACCTTGTCCTTTCTCCAGTGGATGGTCTTGGCACCTTTGTTGGTAATTTTTTGACTGGATATGTGAGTGTTTATTTGGACTGTTCTATTGCATTGGTTTATATTTCTGCTTTTATATCATACCACACTATTTTGATTACTGTGGCTTTATAGTAAGTTTTGGAATTAGGAAGTGTTAGTCCTTCAACTTTTTTTTTCAAGACTGTTTAGGCTATTCAGGGTCCCTTGATAGTTTATATGAATTTTAGGATGGATTTTTCTACCTCTGCAAAAATGCTTTTGGGATTTTGATAGGGATTGCATTGTATATATAGCTCACTTTGGGTGATATGGACATCTTAGCAATTACAAGTATTCCATGAACACGAGATTTCCATTTGTTTGTGTGTCTTTAATTTTTTTCAGCCGTGTTTTGTAGTTTCAATATATAGGTCTTTTGCATTCTTGGTTAAATATTCCTGTGTATTTTGTTCTTTTTGATGCTATCATACTTGGAACTGTTTTCTTATTTTTTTTTCTGATTATTCATTGTTAGTGGATAGAAACACAACTGGTTTTTTGTGTTGATTTTGTATCTTGTAATTTTGCTCAGTTAGTTTATTCTAACAGGTTTTTTTGAGAAAGAGAGTGTGCACAAGCTGAGGGAAGGGAGGGAGGAGGAGAGAGAGAATCTTAAGCAGGCCCCATGCTCAGCACAGAGCCTGACCCAGGGCTCGATCTCACAACCCTGAGATTATGACCTGAGACCAAATCAAGGGTGAGACACTTAAGCAACTGAGCCACCCACGCACCCCTATCCTAACAATTTTTTGGTGGAATCTTTATTGTTTTTTACGTGTAGGGTTTTTACATATAAGACCAGGTCACCTGCAAACAGAGATAGTCTTACCTTTTCTTTCCCAATTTGTATGTCTTATTTCTCTTGCTTAATTGTTCTGGCTTGGACTTCCAGTTCTTTATTGAATTGAAGTGGTAAGAGTGGACATCCTTATCTTTTTCTTGATCTTAGAGAAAAAGCTTCTAGGCTTTGACCAGTGAGTATGTTATTAACTGTGGACTTTTCATATATGGCTTATATTATGTTGCTACGTTTTGCATCTGTTTCTAATTTAATATTTTTTCTCCCTCTATTGTACTTTTCATTTCCATGACTTATTTTATAACTGGAAGTTTGTAACTCTTAAAACTTTTCACCTCTTTTACCCATCCTCCCCTCCTCTTCCCTTCTGCACCCAGTTCTCTGTATTTATGAGTCTGTTTCCTGACTTGCTTCACTTAGCATAATATCCTATAGATTTATCCATGTTTTGGCAAATGGCAAGATCTCATTCTTTTTTATGGCTGAGTAATATTTCAGTGTGTGCATGTGCGCATACGTATGTGTATCCAGTAGTGGAATTAATTGGGTTGTATGGTAATTTTATCTTTAACTTTGAGGAACCTCTGTACTGTTTTCCACAGTGGTTGCACCAGTTTACATTCCCACCAACAGTGCATCAGGGTTCTCTTTTCTCCATATCCTCACCAACACTTGTTATCTGTTGTCTTTTTTTTTCTTTTCCTATTTTTGATACTAGCATTCTGACTGGTTTGAGGTGATGTCTCATTCTGGTTTTGATTTGCATTTCCCTAATGATTAATGATACTGAACATCTTTTTATGTGTCTGTTGGCCATGTGTGTTGTTGAGTTCTTTACATTCTTTACATTTAAGATAGTTACTTGATAAGGAAAGATTTAATTTGCCATTTTGTTGCTGTGTATCCTTCATATCCTCTCTTAATACCTTTTAATTTTTTTATAGTGACATGTTTTGATCCCCTTTTCATTTCCTTTTGTGTGTATTCTGTGGATATTTTCTTTGTGGTTACCTTTGGTATTGCATAGGATATGAAAAAATTACAACAGTCTACTTCAGAATGTGATATTTTCAATCACAAAACTATCACTCTTTAATTGCTCTGCTCCCCTGCTTTATTGTCACAAATTATATGTAGTGTACCCATTAACATAGTTTTTAAAATTATTTTTGTGTTTTAAATCCTACAAAATTAAAAATGGAGTTATGAAACAATTCTAGTAATGCTGGTTTATATTTTTCCATATATTTGCCTTTACCAGGGAACTTTATATTTTCACATGGCTTTGAGTTAATGTTTGGTGTACTTTTGTTTCAGCTTGAAGAACTCCCATTGCAAGTCTAGTGGCGAGGAACTCCTGATCTTTAGCTTTTGTTTATCTTTCTTTGTCATTTTTGAAGGTCAGTTTTGCTAGATGCTGTATTTTTGGTTGTTATTTTGTGACCACTTTAGATATATCATCTGACAGCATTCCTACGTGCAAGGTTTCTGCTGAAAAATCCCCATATAGTCCTACGGAGGTGACGTAGGTGATCACATAAAGTTTCTCGCTGCTTTCAAGATCCATTGTCTTTGTTTTTTTGTTTGTTTTTTAAGATTTTACTTATTCATGAGCGAGACAGAGAGAGAGAGAGGCAGAGACCTAGGCAGAGGGAGATGCAGGCTCCCTCTGGGGAGCCTGATGTGTGGGACATGATCCCAGGATCCCCAGATCCCGCCCTGAGCTGAAGGCTGATGCTCAACCAAGGCATTCCTGTCTTTGGTTCTTGACAGAGTGGTTATATCTTGGTATGGGTTTCTTTGAGTTTATTCTACTTCCAAGTAACTTCTTGTATTTGCATTTGTATATTCACTTCTTTCCTCAAATTTAAGAACTTTTCAGCTATTATTTCTTCAAATAAGCCTTCTGCTCTTTGCTTTCCTGGGATTTCCATAAGTGTGTATGGGTCTTTTTGATGATGTCCCATAGGTCTCTTAAGTTCTATTGTTCATTCTTTTTTCTTTTTGCTTCTCAGACTCAATAATTCAAATGAACTGTTCCAAGTTTGCTGATTCTTTTGTGTGAGTCTGCTGTTGAACCCCTCTAGAGATTTATTTTTTCAGTTCAGTTACTTTATTTTTCTGCACCATAGTTTTGATTTTGATTTTTTTTTAAGTTTTTGTGTATTTTCTTGATTTCATTTAGTTGTCTGTCCAAGTTCTCTTTTGGCTCATTAAGCAATATTTAAGGCTGTTGTTTTAAAGTCTTTGTTTAGTTAGAGGCTTGTGTCTCTTCAGTGTGAGTTTTTGGAAATTTTGTTGCTTTGAGTGGACCATATTTTCCTTTTTCTTTGTATGGCTTTTGCTGTAGTTAGGGCATTTGAGTAACAGCCACCCCTCCCCTTTGTGGATTACCTCCTTGCAGGGGAAGATCTTCACTAAAGGCTCAGGATTATCTGAAACTTCTTCTGGAGATACATCTTTTCCCTGTGTGCATTTGTTCCAGTTCTTGTGTATACTTTATTCCTTTTAAGTGTTAATTTCTGAGAGTCTCATCCCTGCTTCCTCTAGGAGCATTCACTGTTCCTTGCATTCCTCCGCCCACAGTCTTGCCCATAGGTGGTACCTGTGAGTCTGCAGGCCCTCTGTAGCTCTTGTGTCATGGGACCCCCACTGCTTTCAGCTGCTTGCACTCTTATATCTCAAGTATGCCATTCCAGAGATAGGCAAGATAGAAAATGGTCCTTTGGGAAGATCTCAAACAGGTCAGAATGTTGCAAGCAATTTTTATTTTTTACTTTCTATCCTGAGAGAGGAGCCAGGAATTGGTCAGTTTCCTCTGGACCACACTGTGCTGCACCAAGGAGGGGGGGGTGAGGCAAGAGTGAGCAAGAATTCCATGAAATTTCTTGCCCTTTTGTGTTTTTGTTTTATTAGTGTTTGGTTGCTACAGCTCCTTAACTGGTTTCTAGAGTTCTCACAACTCTTGCTTTTTATATTCAGAATCATTTCAGATGTTCTGCTATTGCTTGCTAGATGGGCATTAGGAAACTCTTTTAGAAGTAAAGAATTTTTTACTCCTTTTATAGTTTAGTTGGGTGTCCATAAGTGACTTGGCCCTCCAGAGATCCTGACTTGGTTTATTATATCCACAAAGTCCTTATGCCTCATAGATAAGGTTCTGTTGACTATGAAGGAAGTGACTTGTGTGCTGATGAAAGGTCATCTACTAAATTTGAAAGCATGTGAAACTATACTTTGGAATTTCATCATTCATGTATTTAACTTTATTCAGGCTTAACGAGAAAAGCAATTAGAACAATTTAAGATTCTATCCACCACTCCTGAGTTTGATGTGACAAGGGGAATGTCAGTCTGCTTTTTAGGCAGAATGTACCAGAATAAGCATTCCAGCTGTAGTGTTCATGGTGTGTGTGTGTGTATGAATGATCTTTCCTGGGTGTATGAGACTTGCTGCAGTGGATTCTAGTTTTTTAAAAGACTCAAGGATAATTTTGAATATAAGTAACTTTTGCCTAACAGAAGATTAAAATCTATAATGTTCATTTCTGTAGTTGTTTATCTTAAAGGAAATAATCTGAAATGCACATAGATGCATGAACGAAGTATCTACTGCATTATTTAGAAAAAGTAGGAAGAACTTTGTTTCCAGTGGTTGGAAAATTAATACAGAATCATGACTGTTTCATACCACAGATTATTACATTATGTCCATTAGAAATGATATTCAAAGTAACATGAGATTATTATATAAATAGAAAATGTGTATAAAGGGTGGTCTGTGTTTAATAAAAATTGCACAGAAAAAAAGATTGAAGGTAAAAAAAAAAAAAAATCAAAATATTAATGGCCTGTATGGAATCTTAACATTGCTGCTTTCTTGTAACTTTGACATTTTCACAATTTCCACAGTGGGTATGTGCATTTCATAATCAGATGTTAACAGGCTAATGTGTAATACTTGTTAGGTTACCTTTTTTTTTTTTTTTTTTAATGTGTTTAAAAATCAGTAAGAAAAACAGATTTGGAGACAGGAATAGACATACTATTTAGAACAGATGAGCTGCTGCTTTTAAGAACAGTATGGAGGTATGAGAAGGGAATGGAGGAGAATGGATTTGAGAGGGAAGAATAGGCAAAATTTGGTCTGAAAAACAATAAATCAGAGTAAGGTGTAATATGCCCAGAACTGGTCAGGATGGTCAGAGACCTTGGCAGAGAATGGACCTGGAGCTCAGGTAGCCTGAAATGGTCTGACTCGGCTCCACTAGTGGGAGTAGACCTCATGTGATTTTAAGCATGGTGAGGTATTAAGAGAGAATGCTTGTTATTAACTTAAGCCACTGTGTTTTTTTCCACAGAATTTCTTTGGGTTGTGTTTCATTGAAGCTTGACTGTCCTGTGTTCCTGAGCTATGAAACACGAACACTGGGTTATGGAATAGTTTCTCTTAATAAACAACTAAAAAATGTTTTGGACTAAGTCTTTAATTATTCCCGATAATTCAGAGTTGGAGATTTTAACTGTATGTACGAACCTAGGAAGATAACTGGATTTTAAGATTTCTTAAAAGTTTCACTGTTAAAGGATATTTTTTATTGCTTTGGTGTTCATTTCACTGAAATACTTGTAGGTGTACCTTCTTGGTCATGGATTTAAGGGGGTCTCCATGAACCTCTACGACTACTATACTGTTTGCTCTTAGAAGGGACAGAATTATTTATTTTTATTTTCAATAAAATAATGTTCTTGGGGGGATCCCTGGGTGGCTCAGCGGTTTCGTGCCTGCCTTTGGCCCAGGGATCGAGTCCCGCGTCAGGCTCCCGGCATGGAGCCTGCTTCTCCCTCTGCCTGTGTCTCTGCCTCTCTTTCTCTCTCTCTCTCTCTCGGTCTATCATAAATAAATAAAAATAAATCTTAAAAAAAAAATAATGTTCTTGGGCTTCATCATCACGTCACTGTTTAGTAGTTGCTCTGCTGGATCAACCACCAGATATAATAGATAATTAAATAACAGTATTGCTTTATTGAAGAGCTAACAGTATGTGTACATAAGTTGGCATATATATCTAGTTAAGAAAAAGTTATTAGTGTCTGCTAATGATTGAGAGTGTGGGAACTTATTTTGGGGGAAGTCTTAGGATGACGTTTCTCCCCTATATTAATCCTTTTTGGTGATCAGAGTGATAGTACAGAGAGTTTTATTTTTTTTTTTTATTTTTTTTATTTTTTTGAGAGTTTTAAAAATTAAGTGTATTTAGCCTGAACTAAGTTTATCACTGATTGGCACTTTGTTTGGTAACAGAAACTGTTTCTTAGCCTTTTTAACTCCTACGAAATTCTTGGGTCCTAATAATGTGAGCTGTATTAAACCCAGGAATTGGTGAAAGCTTGCATTTGAAAAACACCTGGTAACAATACACATTTGTATGTGGTCAGTAATTCAAGGATTCCTTTTATTTTCAATTTATATAACAATTCTTAGAAGTAGTATGCAAAATGACAAAGCTACAATAATACATATATACATTCTTAAAAATAGTTACTTTAGAGGTTGACAAAGCAGTCACTTTCCTAAACGAGTGTGACACAACAGACTAATGGGAGAATCAGTTTTTCATGTTTAATCTGAATTCAGTCTTGCTTTCCAGAAACAATTATGCAGTGACTTCCATGCCTGATGACATGTGAGACTGAATGCAAAAATAGTATCAGACATTGGGAATATTTTCATGTTTGATCCATTCAAAATAAACTGGCTCATTGTTAAGGTTAACACTAGGGTTCTTGACCTTCCCTCCAGTACCCCAGGACAGTATGAATATTCTTCTGCTAAACCTCTAACATGAGAGTGTGTCACAGGGAATTCCTAATAGTGTGTTTTCTTTATGGAACTAGAGAAACTCACCTGAGCCCTTTGGGTCTGTTTTCATTGGTAGACACATAGGCTTGCTTGCTAAAACATAAATTGATGAAACTTTTTTTTTCTACAGTGTACTTGGACAGTCATGAGAAGGTCTTGTAAATTTCAGTAACCTGTAGCCTTTAAAGTGGAAATATACATAGCAGGTTTCGCTTAAAGAGGAGCATCACTTTAATAAATTTAACAACTTAAATAAAATCCTTTAAAGATTCCAAATGTTTGTAGAGGAGGATATTGGGCAAAAACAGTGTTTCAGCGTAGAAACAGATGCAGTTGGGGATGAAGTTTTAACCAGTCTCTCCATTCTAAGGCCTGACCACATTTTGTGTTAGAGCAGCGAGTTAACAGATCTTAATTATAGTAAACATTTTATCAAATACCATTAGCAAAAGGTAGAATACATGTGTAATGAAATGACAACACAGAGATTCTTTTAATCACCATCTCCAAATGGGAAAGGAACAAGGTTGTTTTTTTGTTTTGTTTTGTTTTTTATCATTGCATTTTAATGATAGTTTTAGGGAGAAGAATCAATTAATTTTAGAATTTTTGGAAAATTACCTATAATTGTAAAAGTATTGGCCTGTGTCCATATTAGATGTTATTAGAGCTAGTTCAGTTTCTTTTTCAAGAATAAATTGCACATGCAGGGATCAACACCTCAAGAGAGGACTCAAGGGAACCCTTTCCTCAGGGCTTTATTTTTTACCATGGTAAATTTACTAATGAAGACTTGAGCAAAATGTGGATCAACCATATAGTGATATGTTTTCACAGTGGACGGGAGAGGTTCCACAGCCACCACTGGGCATGGGGTCTGCATAGAAGAGCAGCTGGGGGCCAGGTGACAAGATGTCTTTGTGATGTAGTCCACAAGTCTGTTGTACTGTTGTTCTGACAGTCTCTCTCGGGCTCCATCCACCTGGGATCCAAAAAAAGTTTTCAGTTGCCAAACCCTCATAATGGGTCTTCCAAGACAAAATTATGCCTTTTGCTTTTGCCTTGATACATCTGAGTATTATGCCTTTAGGTCTTCTGATAAAGTCATTTTATGCAAAACCCGTGCTTTTTATTTTTTTTCTGAGCTGTGGCAATAACCACACTTTGAGGAGCACAACAGAAGCTCTGCATGAGACTGTTAAGAAGACCTTTGAATAAGCATCTGGTGTGTAAAATTCCCATGTTTGAAGTTGACGATTTGGTAACATTTTAACTCATTAAACATCTAGCACTGCTCTTTACCAACCAGCTCAGGAACAAGGAAGAAAAGTGTTTCTACTTAAATCAACATTAGACTCACACCCTGAAATAAAAGTTGTTTGCCTGTCTCCTTGAATCTCTTCAGTTTGACAGAAAAAAATTGTGGAGAAGAGCACCTCTTTTCAAACCAGTGGCTTTGGACAGAGCATTAAAAAAATAAATACCTTTTGAACTGTAACATTTTCTGTTTTTATAAACACTAGGATTTAAAGCCAGAGAAAATAGAAAAACTGGGCAGAGGAAGGAAATTTTTATGGAAAAAAGGGGAGGATGCAAAGTACATTTATGGTTCATAAAAGTCTGGCTCATCTTCAGTGGAACTCAAACAGGAGAACTTGAGATATACTACCTCAGTTCTTAAGTGCGATTTTCTAAGAAAGCACCCATCAAAGGCAGTTGGAGCTATAAATTCTTCCCACCCTGAAATTCTGTAGCTATCTAGTGTGTAGATCACGTGGATGGGGAAGTTTCCAGTGTAAGCCACTGATCCGTGGGAATCAGGTAGCCACTGACCTTTCCAGTGGTCTATACCTACCAAATGTTGGCAGGACCACTCTGAAGAAGTAAAAATATTTTAACGAGGGCTTTTGGGCTCTCAAAGTAGTAATGTAAGAATTTATGTGTTTCTATGTAGGGTACGGAGATAGCCAAGGGTGTTTTAAAAGCTGCAGAAAGCCAGTGGGATGGTAGGGAGTAAAGGGGCTGCCCTAGAGAAAGGGAATCAGATCCCATATTTTTAAGCTTGGGAAAGAAAAGAAAGGCCCCCAAAGTTTTGCTGACTGAAAGCTGTGTACCAGCAGGCAGAAGCCAGAGCTCTGATGATATCATTTGATGGGGTCAGAATTTAGCTGGAAAGCTTTGAATACACAGAAAGTCTTAATTGCTCCTCCTGAACAGCAGCACAGGAAAACCCGTGCTGTGAAAGGAACCTGGCCAAGGAATAAACTGACCTTCTGACTCATTCTGAGCCTCTCATAAGGGATTTCAATAATGTGCCAGGCATATTAAGCAATTACCCCCCTAAAAATGGCTGCATTTAACCAAGAAAAGCAAATGCTGATTTAAAAAATCTGAATCCTGCCACATTTCAGTATACCGAATGATGTCATCTACAAATTAATTCCTTCCAAAATTCAAAGGAGCTGTGTTCCCTAGTATCTAAAGCAAAAAACCAGAAGAGCCACTTTATACAAGATCTTAGAATACTCTTCGTTTTCCCTGGAAGACGGTGGGTAGGCTTCCTAGCCCAGCTTCCATCTGTGCGTTAGATTGGTATGTGACGCGTACTGACTGGACGCACGGCAGCTGAGGAAAATTCACTGTGCCCAGGGCACTGCTGAGTGAACTCCCCACCCCCGGTTTGCAAATACATTGGATTAGGGCCCTTGTAAGGAAGGGTGTACTGTCACGGGAAAGAAATGAGCATCTTGTTCTACCGTATGGTGAGTGGGGGAAGGGTCAGGGTTCGGACGCGGGATTTGGGAGGAGTTGAGGGGAGAGGGGGGAAAGATTCGGAGAAAGCAGAATCTGGGGGCTGAAGGCATACTGGATACCTACTTTTGCTGTCCTGTGCCAGGTGCTGCCTGGCAAACCCAGCAGCTGCCCTGCAGTATTCTTGCGCACAGTCCTCTTTTCCTGCCTCTCTGCTGGAGCCATCCCCAATGATGGGCCCTCCCACCTCACCCTTCCCCAACCCCCTTAGCCCTGAGTGCCAATGGAAGACCAGTGTTGAGCACCGTGTCCAGTGTGTCAGTGCTTCTGCTTCTAACTCCATGATTCCATGGTCTCAATTAACCTTGGCAACTTGTAGGAGTGGTGACTCCAGCTATCATCTCATTAAACCCCTAGAGAAGCAGGTCTGTTCCTTTCCAGCTATGCTAATTCCCCACAGACCCTCCTCCAGCAGAAAAGCCAGAGAGAAGGATCACAGTTGGTGATGGTAGAGACAGTTTAATAGCAAAGGCTGAATCTCCAGTCTCAGCTTAAGATATGAAATATTTCCCAAGCAGCTAAGAAATAACGATGGTCCTAGATATTCCTTAGGGCCTTGGAAGTTTCTCGTTAAGGACCAAGGACTTGAAGATAATGATACTATCCCCTGCCAAATCCTGTAGCCAGATCACTGCTGCTTTATTGTCAATTGGATCAGAAGATTTTGGCAGATCTAAAGTCAGCCTGGACATCTGACCTCTGTTTATTCCCAGAAAGTCATCAGCTCGAAGCAGCAATGTACATCTAGTGCCAAGCCCCAGCTTAAAGTCTGACTGATTAGGATCCAAGAAGCTAGAGAAATCTCAGAGTTGTTGTGGTTGGCCGCCTTCCATCTTCTCAGATGATTTTACCCAAACGGTGCAAGGGAGACAGGCTCCCATACCAGGAAGAGAATAAGGAGTTGGGCAGGACCTGCTAGAGGAAGGTTTGTTGTCCTTTCCTGGGGCCACTCAGGTCCTAGGTTAGGACCAACAGGCTCCAGCTTGCCACTGATTTAACTCTCGTCTTGCTTGTGGACAAAGATGTCTGTTTCTTAGGTCAGCTCAGGCAGTCAGCAGGGAGGCAGGAACAACAGTTTTCCAAACGGGTGTACCTGTTCACCTGACGCTGGACTGCAGGAAGCTGGTGCCATTCTTGTCAGGGTTCACCCTGACCCCCACTACACCCTGCTTGAGCATCTGCTCCATATCATCTTATGTGTAGCCAGGAGCCAGCACCCAGCACAGAAGCTATGTGGCCAGGGAGCTGCCCCAAGATCCTAAGGAGTGTCCCCAGGAGGTACCCCACAGTACATAGGAGATGGGAATCTCTTCTGTGGGGAAGGGAACACAGAATACAGAGCAGTACAAGCAAAGAGCTTTATGCACAAAATTTTGACCCCTGAAGTCCTGGGGTGGAAATGGGGAGGAAGTGAATTAGACTTCCTGGTCTGTGAGCTTGAGAAGGTCTGGCCTACTGGCTGCATCTTGTTTCATGGTATCCCCACTTCTGTGGCTGTCCTCCCCTGTCTCCAGACTGCTGCAGCACATCTGAGCCTGCTCCATGGAGTAGCAGCATGGGATTGCTGCCTTGACCCTAGCCATCTGGTAAGGACCTGCTGGGTCTGGAGCTCTGCTGTCCCGTCTACCCCAGCACCCCCACCTGCTGATAACCAAGCCCTGTTCAGTTCATACAGTGGCTTAACCCCAGGCCTCGAGTTCACCTGGCCTGTTGCTGGGCTCCCCCATGACAGGCTCCAATACACACCTTCCCACTTGCTTCTGCACTGGCCCCTGGGCCCTCTATGCTGCTTCCTCTGACAGCCCTGCTGGTCTCCAGCAGCCACTCCAGAGGCTGCAAGCTCAGAAGTGCCTGCTTAACAGCAGTCAGCGACAATCACCCTGTTTTCTGAAACGTACCTCCACATCACAGGCCACTCTTGGCTGCCTCAGCTGCACAGTGAACAGGTTGCTTTGCTTGCTGTCCTGTGCACAGTCAATCTCCGTGATGGGGAAGGCCTGCTGCTGCGTGTCCTCGCTGACACTCACCACAAAGAGCACTTCTGATGTCAGCAGCAAGCACCCTTCGTGTTCCTGGCCTGAGCCCCTCACCATAACCACCTCCAGGGCCATGTGGACTTCTGGTCGGCCCAGAGACTGCAGCATTTTCCTGTTTCAAAGGAAAAAAGTGAGGCGAGAAGCCAGTTTGGAAAAGATGGTCGTGTATTTGCACTCACTTTACCAAGGGCTGGGGTGTTCTCACATAAGGTTCCCCAAAGGCAAAGGGCTCTCACCAATCTATTAATTTTAGCTTGAAATGTAATTGTCACTTCAATTCTCAGACTGACTCTGGTCACCATAATCTAGCTCCTCCCGGGGACAAAGATTTCCCTCGGCTCCTTTTCTTCCCAATAGAAAAGGTCACCTCTGTTAGAATGTGGGCTTTACAGGGAATCCCAGGTCCCCTCAGCAGTTCTGGGCTTCTTTGTCAATAGGCAGCCCCCCCACCCGCCCCCTGGGGTGTGTGTGTGTGAGAGGCAGGGAGTACTGCGGCCAGCCCCCCACATCTGGGGATAGCAGCCTCTCCGTGGCTCCAACATGCTCTTGTGCTGCCTTAGATGCTGCAAGCAGTCTTGGATTTCCCCTGAAAGCAGGGCCCATGAGCTTGAGAGCAGAGCAGGCCCTCTTAACATACATGTGCAGTTGAACAAGTGTCTAGATCATTTTACCAGACATATTTGACGTGGCTATTTGGAGCCTGGTCAGCATGTAGATCACTTGGCTGGTAGCGCTGTTTGGGAAGCTGAGAAAGTCCAGCTCCATGTAAAATACCTGTGGTAAGAGAAGTAAGAGAGTTTTACTAGTTGTTTTCTGGAAACCAGTTCCATGCTGTAGTGATGTCATCTGTTTACAGCCATCCATAAAATGCTACAGGATCCAAAATGATGTCAAATCTTTGGAAGCAAGTGTACAGATAATCATTAAACACTGCAATGCTCTTAACTCTGGTTAGCTACAAACTGAACAATGAATGAACCACAGTCCAAGCATCGACAGGACTGGCAATTAATGGAAGCATAGCATCCTGGGAGTAATCGTCCTGAGCAATAGCTCACACACCATTACAATTTATGTGATAAAAAAGTCACGATTGTTAGCGGACTTCCTTGCTTAATGTTATAATACTTCTGTATCTGTGGTGTGGCTGGGCAAATAAAACACCACACACACACACAGTTGCACACAAAAGCACACGGTTTGCCTAGATACAGCATTTAAGTGACTTAATCCAGCTGTTAAACATGAATCCATATACATTTATGAGCACTCTTAGGGCCTCTGGTTTATGACCCACTCGCCCTGGTGCCAGTACCAAATGAGGGCACCCAGCAGCAGCCATGCAGGCCTCTAAGGAGACTCTCCAGAACCAAAGATGGTACAGCATGTGTGCTTTCTGAGGGCTTGTAAATGTTTATAAATGAGGCAGTCATTAGACTAAGAGTTAGTGGTTTGTAAAACCTTCAGTGCAGTAATAAAAGTTTTACAAGAATGATGGAAAGCAACAAGGCCATGTGAAGCTCTGTTCGGAGATGCTCTTACATAAGGGAGAGCTCCTCAGCCCTGGCAAACTCACAGAGAGGAGCAATGGCATTTTCAACACCAAGGGCATTTACGAAGTAGGAGTTGACTGCACCTCGCTGGGGTCTACGGCCACAGGAGTACTGTTTTTATTAATGCGCAAGTATTCGAGAAGGTGGAATTTAACTGGGCCCGGTTAGAGGTGGCAGCAGTTCTGTTTGTCCGTTTTCCTGTGAGTGAAAACATCATTCACAGGAGAGAAAGACAGAAATGGTTGGGGGGGAGGCGGTGAGGGGAGGAGCGAAGAGGAACACATGTTTGCATCTGTGTGGTCTCTTAAAGGAACCCTCTGGATGGTTGCCTGAGTGTGGGCATTCGTCTCCCACTCGCTTCCTTCCAGACACTTTTTATGCCTGATCTGGCCGCCTCCTGTCAGATCTGCGGAGGTGCAGGACGCCTGTGGTGAAGTGTGCCCCTCAGACTGGCCGGCCAGATGCAGGGCCCTCTCCCAGCCTGTGACGGCAGCCAGACAGCCTGCTTCATGACCAAAGTGATGACACTGATCGTAGGTAAAAAGGTAACAACGATTCTAGTCACCAGTTTATTAAGTCACTTGAGTGTCCTTTACCAAGAATGTAGAGAGCAAGCACGGGAGGAGGTGTTTCTTTTCACACGCACCTGTTACTCCTGTGTGCACACACAAGCGTGGGAAAGGCCTGGCATGCCACCTCCAAGTGCCGGTGGTGCCCTAGGCCCACGATCTACTCAGCTGTCTGCTTGGGGGAAGGGTTTGGTTGTAGATTGTGTGCCTCTCCTGTCCATGGCCAGGAACTCGGCGCAGGGTCTGCAGCAGTTTGTAAACCAAGGCCCTGTGGGCATGGGCGTGCACACCCTCCTCTTTCTCCTTCTCCTGATGTACATCTGTCACAGATACCTTCCTGCCTTGTAACCTATTTTCCAGTTGGTCACCAGAAAACGCAGTGATTCTATATTCTCTGCTTCAATATTTTCAATATTTTCTCTCAATTGCCCTCAATCTCTTACTGGTTACTTCACATTAAAGTCTATTTTACACTTGATCTTAGCCAAAAAGCCGAGAAGTGGTCATTAAAGTCCATTTTATTAGATGTACTGTAAAAAGATTCTGTGAGACAGACCTAATGAAATTGCTAATTGATTTCTTGGGTCTATAATTATTATAATTTGTTATTTATAGTACAATTCTACTCTTTCCATAAATAAGCATAAGGAGGTGAGAAGGACAGCTGCTTATCTCTTTATAGATTTATGTTTTATTTTTCACTGTTTTGCCATGTGAAGGCCTAGACTTTCTCGGAGTTCTTGGAATAAGAATGCAAGTTAGTCAGTGAGGTCTGAGCTGGCCTGATAGGCACTTCATGACGTACCGTAGCCGGTCTGTGACACGAGCTCAGCAGCTCCTCCGATGGGCTTTGTGAACACCCCCATGATTCCTTTCCCCACGCCCGAGATGACGCCCTTGGCCTTGTGCCCTGCAGAAGCATGAGCCTCAGTTGTTCTCTGGAAGTTCTGCATAGGCTGATCGACTATGCCAGCAATTGCACCTGAAAAACAGCAAAAGTCCCTAGTGAGGACTAGGGCTTCAAATCCTGAGAAAGTGACAACCTTCCATCCAGAAAACGGTTTTATTTGGATTGAAAACGAAAACCCACCTTTGTTATAAAGTTCTTTATTATACATTTACTTATCAATTATGTAAGTTCACTGGTTACTAAGACACTTATGATCTTCATCAAAACATGGTGTTCAGACTGGGTTTGGTCCATCACAGTGAGGATCTGTGAAGTTCAGTTCAGAATTTAATAACGGGTCAGACTATTCCAAAGTGACACTCGTGAAACCAGGCAACACAGTGTAGGGAGGAGAATCGCTCATGAGAGAGCAAGCCTGCTCAGCCTCATCACTTACACCGCATCAGGAGCGTGAAGAAAGTGGAGGAGGCCATCCCCTGTCCCTGTTCTCCCCAAAAGTAATGATAAGAGCAGTTCTTTAATAATATTCATATATGAACATGTAAGAGTAATGGTTGGTATTGCAGCTATTTCTGTAATAACTCCTCTGTGGTGAGTCTTCCTATGTGCTGGGGACTTTATCCTATGAGGTCATTAATCCTAGGGGGCCAACATGGCCTTTGTCCTCAGCTCCTAGGTAAGGCCGCAGCACACAGACAGGTTATGTATGGAGGTTTGTCCCCAGGTCACATAGCTGTCATGTGCTTGAACCGGGCTTCCAGCCTGGAGGGGCAGAGCCACAGCCCAGCCCTCAACCACCAGGTTCCTCCTTTTGCCAGTCTTAGAAACACTTCCTTCCTTTCCACTTCAGCTGAGGTCTGGCCACTTACTCTTTGCTTCAGAACAGCTGCAGAACAATGTTCTCACTGCCCTGCTCTGCTGGTTCTCCTGGAGGGCAGCCAGGTCAGGAACCGAGGTGGTGGGGGAGTCCCTCAGCCTCTTGTGGGTTCTTTGGCCCCCTTACTCTGAGGGGCCTGTGACGAGATCTAATAAAGGCCTCACCAGTACCCCCCCCCACACACCTTTTCTTTCAGTGATGGAGTGGAAGGGTTCTCTAGCTCAGTAAGAGGTAAAAATTTCATTACAGTTCTTGACAGAATTTTCTGTTTTTAACTGAAACCTGCTAGGATTAATGGAAAATGCATAGTCCCCCTGGTAGAAATTTTAGTACATGTCAAACTCCATTATTCCAAATGCCACTAATTCAAAGTCTCTTGGGTAAATGGAGATTTCCAGGTCTCTGTTAATGACCTGCTAATTTCAAGTAATGTTCTCCTGAACAAAATCCAGTAAAACAAAGGCCAGTCCCTTCAGGTCAGTTGTAAAGGGAATGTTCTTCATAGGTTCCATTCCTCTAAATTTGGACAGAGCCATTTAAATTTATGTATTGACAGACTAAGCATGACGTGAGGTGACAGGTCTGTTTCTCAGTGTTGGTCAGCCTGGACCAATGCTTCCTAAACCTTCTAAGGAACTGACTGGGGAGGTGGAGGAAGCCACTCACAGCTGGCCACCGCTGCCGTAGCTGCAGAGGGCTGAGGGGTCACCGCGACAGGACCCTGGATACGCCCTGGCCTGGCACTTGGGCTGGGGGGCGCAGAGGCCTCCACTGCTCTGCTGTCCACCCACAAGTCAGGAGTCAGAGTGGCTGGGAAGTGTTACTGGGGGTGGTGGCTGCCGTCGGTGCACAGCAGAGGCAAGCACAGAAAAATCCTCTCACAGAAGACAGGTCAAAGTGAACAGCATCACATCAGGGAATGTGGCTTTCGTGACGTCACGATCTAATGTCTCTGAAAGGTCTCCATGCTTCAGTTAGTAGGAACACTGAGGTAAAAAACTCACCAACAGATTAAATTATCTAAGAAATGCCTTTTCCCAAGTGCAGATTTCCATACAGACTATTAAAATTGAGTGGGAGGGCAGGTGGTTACCTCCTGAGACTCCCCGACTTCCCTTGAATGGGCCAGGCCTACCCTGGGCAAGGAATGCGGAGCCTCGATGGCCATGAGACCGGCACTGAGCTCTGACTTCTAACTTCCCTCTAAGTGCAAACAGGTATCGCAGTGACACTCCCCTTTGATCCCCCACTTTCTCTAGACACTGGCCACACTGAAGGCTCAGTCACCGTGGCTTTGATAGATAAACTATTTGGGCGGCCCAGAGAGTGGAAAATCTGAGCCTCCTGACAAGGTGTTAGATTCTGAGAGGTAGAGAAGGAGCCATCAGATCACATGCCCTTGCCTGGCTCCAGACCCTGGACGGGGAGCCTGTCACACACACCAACACCTCACTGGTCACCAGGTGTGAGCCGGAGACGCGAGAGGCCGGGAGAGACCAGCAGCCACTTCATGGTGTCTGCAGCCGTGCCCTGAGAGAGGCAGCTCCTCGCAGGGTTTCAGAAGGCTCTGTTATTAAGTATGATCCAGCTAAGTCCCACAACTGGTAAATTATTTACTGTCATCTACTCCAACTCTGCTCTGAGGCTCTAAGTGGTGGAAAGTGATCCTCAAACTTGTTTGTTGGCATCAGGCCCACAGGGTGGGCGGCCACATGGAGACAGCTGTGATGTGATGAACGGAGATGAGGAAGGAAGCGCGCCTTGGGGCTTGGGGGTAGTTTCCGAGGACTCAGCCCGGTGTGCTGGGTGAGGCAGAGATGGGGGGGTGTTTCCTGTGCTCCCCTCAAGTTGGAGGAGGAAGGCTTCATTAGGCAAGGCCCCAAAGGGCCCTCCCTTACCTCTTCCATGGCTAGCTCCCCAGCCTTAGGCAGAAAACACTGGCTTACTGATCTTTTGGTGCTGCCCTCACCACATGGTGTGATTTTATTTTGGATACTTTTAAAAATACTCAGGACAGAAGAGGCACAGGCCTAAGCTGTGACACTATAGCTCAACACTGCAGACAGATGAGACCTACACACAGAGGATATTAAGTATTCCAGCTTGAGGTGGGCCTGCTGTAAACAGAACACATTAGTTCACTGAGGAGGAAGCACCTCTTTGTCCCTAAATTCCCCACTAGCTGCAGTCAGTTAGCTAATGGCTGATCGCGGCCGCAGAGGAACTGCTCAAAAATGCCGTGTGCTGGTGCACGGCTCACTTGCTCGCCCAATCTCTCCCCCCATCCAGGGAAACTGTCCTGATTCACCAATACAGGCCCACCATGTTGGGATCCCACATGGCACACCCCCAGTGGTGCTGGCAACCCCAGAGTGCTTCACACGTCAGGCAGCGGCCCAAGAGAAGGGGATCAGAGAGGCAAGCTCTGGCGTCCTGCCTTTGGTATTCATGAGAGAGAAGTCACGTCTGGGAGGAAACATGGCGTATGACGGGGACACAGAGCTCACATCTCTCAGCACAGACTCTACGCTGCAGTAGGAAAGGGGGTGTTTGGGGAACGGACCTGGTAAGTGTGGGAAAGCCTGATGAGGCTTTCAATTCCACAGGCTAAACAGAGTCTTCCCCAAGGCCACTGCTTTCTCCAAACCGTGGTAGAGCTCTTCCAAGAGCCTCAGCGGCACCTCAAGCTGACACTTCCTCACCAACCTGGGGTGATGAGGCTGGGCACGACAGCTAAAGGCTCCCTTTGATTTTTCAAGTACCTTGTAACACTCCACAGTGTCCCCACAAGGGCAAAACAGAGGCAAGAAGGCCCACCAAACCCATAAACGTTTGGGAAAATGTATTTTTCCTACCCTGGAACATTCAATTGTTCAGTCTTCCAACATCCTGAGTGTTTCCAGGGGTGGAACCCTCCAGGGTGGGTGACATGTGGAAAAGCCCAGGCTCTTGTCCTGGTAGAGGTGTGACCTGGGCAAGTCACTTCATACCTATGCCTAGGGTTTGTAGATAGACCAAATAAGATGACACACATGAAAATGCTTTGTCAACTCTGAAGTGGTCTTTAAAAACAGTTTTACTAACTGGGTTGTTAAGGTTTCTTCTAGAGGAAGAAACCGAGAAACTAATATTGTGACTTCACTAAGCTCGAGTTTCAAACAATATGATAATAGCTCTAACTTCAATCAGGAACTTAACTGCATTTAGCAGTTTTGAACATCATTTCTGGGGATAAATGAAATGGTGATAAATCTAGACTTTCCCAGGGGAGGGGACTTGATTGGTGCTATTCCTCCTCTCGTCTTCCTGTCACACATCAGGTGGTCCTAGGACTAGACGTTCTGAGATGACCCAGTAATTAACTGGGACACAGAGCATTCTTGAACTCTGAGAGGGAAGGAAACTGGCTTGAGCCAACTCTGAGATGCCCACCGGGAACTAAAATGTCTGAGGAGCGCAGACTTGGGCATGCTGCTCAGTGTGCTGAGGGAGGTCCAGGTCAGGCCAGTGGTTGCAGCGGCAGTCAGTGCACACCCAGGAGGGATTTAGGACATCCACAGAACTCCTGAGCTTTTGGAAATTACCAGAGATGCGGAAAGACAGCGAACCCACTGAGGTTTTATAGACAGACTAAATGATCCCCTTACATGGATGAAGATGTGTAAGACGTGACAATGGCAAAGACCCAAGTTTTAGGACTTTCTAGCCTGGTTAACAATGGGAGCCACATTAAAAAATGTGACACCACAAAGGGAGGACCATGGATCCTCATGTTACGGATTTCTACCACTAGGCACAATTTTATACAGTGGCAACTGGGTAGTGGGTGTGGGCATCTCTGTGTGGGAACGGAACAGACTAGTTGGAAGGGACATAGCCACAGGCCAGCCAGCTCAGGTCTCCTCTGCTGAGCACTTATAAGCTCCAAAACGAGCTTGCATGGAGGAAAGGGAGCTCTCTGCCCACAGTAGATGGCATGGAAGCCCACAACTCTTAGCAAAAAGAGGTCTCACAGCCCCCAAACAATGACCTGAGGCGCTCCCCACCCCCATAACCCTCACCACTTCCTGTGGTTATAGCAACTGAATCTCTTGAGCTAAAACTAAAGCAAAAAATGTTCCTGCTGTTGCTCACTTGTCTCTCTTTGGTGGCTCATTCTTTGAAACGAGGCAACTATTATTGTTCCTTTGCAACCATAACATAACAATAAGCGCGCGTGACGCTGTTTACCAAGCACAGGCCCTAGGCCTGGCCCATGATGGACCACTATTATTACCTCTAATAATGTTATTACCAGCCCCAACTTAGCAGTGAGCAGCCTGGGTTTAGAGAAGGTAAGAATGTGCCTGAGGTCACAAAGGAAGGACCTGGACATCCCAGCCCGGGTCTGCTCGCTCCTCTGGAGTGTGGAACTCCCGTGCCTTGCCCTGGCAATTCTAGAATACTCCTTTACCCAGCAGTTCCAGCTGGAGCTGGAACTGGAGTCCCAAGCTCCCAGTTTCCACACGTCATCACAGACTGTTAGGACTTCGACAATTTCTAGTAACTTAACCTGAGCTTGTAACATCTTCCTACTTCCTCCCTGAGCCTTGGCTGAGCCGGGAGTTGAGGGTGGTGGGTAGAGCCACATACTGGAGAGAGGACGGATCCTTTCCAGCTCATCTTTTCTGACCTCTGCTCTCCCGGCCTCCGGGCATTTTGATCTCTGAGAGATGCACACTTCTTCAGACCGCAGCAGGCAGGCTGCCAAGCAATACAGTTTTAAATTCCTTTGCAAACAAATAAACAAAAGATACCCTTGAAAATCCTGCTCTGTGAAATTTCAGCTCTGAAACTTCCTTTTTATAGAGTTTTCCAAAGCAACTTATTTTTCGAACACTTGTAGTATTTGGAAATATCCACAGCAATCTTTGCCTCTAACTGTACCATCTGGCTGCTTGACAAACTGGTAATTGCCGAGTCAGGCTGGGCCGCACACTTGAAAAAACAAAAGGAGACAGTGGGCTCCTCAATGAAGTTTACAGGACATCTCTGCACGTTGCTCGGGTGCTTCTCGAGCAAAGGCGGGCGGCTGCAGGGCCTGAGCCTCACGAGGCGCCCCCTGCTCACTGTGGAGCACGAACAGCCCCGGCTGCCGTCCTGGTACGGGGCGCCCCCAGGGAGTGGGGCTCCTGTGCCCCGGCTCCGGGTCAGGCTCCGGGTCGGGCAGGAGGCCCCGGAGGTCCCAGTGTCCTGGGCATGCGGGCAGGAAACAGAGTGGGTGCCTCCGCCTCCCCGGGCCTCAGCAACGGCTGCAGGAAGGAGGGGTTCACAAGCAGCCCTGGCCCCTCACCCCCTTACCGAGCAGGCTGATGCCCAGCCGGGACAGGCCCTGTCGGAGCCCCTCGCCCAGGCTCTCAGGGAGCTGCCGCCGCCACTCCTCCTGCCGGTTGTAGTGCTCCTCATCTAGCGAAAGGCGGTCCATGTTCCGGGCCAGGCTCGTGGCCAGGTTGGTGATGGAGGTGAGGGTACCTGAGGGTACAAGAGCACACGAGTTGGCCTTCTGGTCACAGGGAGAGGGGCGGAAACACACCTGGGCCCCTGACCTGCCCCGGGGGGTGAGTGACGGTGGCTTCCTTTGTGCAGCTTGAAGCAAGGGCCTTAAGACAATGAGGGGAGGGGGCAACCTGGTTAGCTTGGTCAGTGGTGCCAGTGGCTCTTGATCTTGGAGTTGTGAGTTTGAGCCCCATGTTGGGTGTAGAGGTAGCTTAGAAATAAAATATTTAAAAAAAACGAGGTGGAGATTAACGTTTGCTTATAAGGGTGATGACACACCTCAAAAGGGGTAGAATGAGAATCTCTGTTGCCAAAGAAACACAGAGTTTCCCGTGAAACTACCATCCACCATCTTGAGGTGGTCAAGGCTTGGATAACACGGTAGTTTGGAAGTCTTCCTGGAGGCCCAGTATTGAAGGTTAAACTCTGCTCTCATTTTAAAGGTTCAGGTTCCATGGCTGAATCTTACACAGACTGTAAAGAAACATTTTTACTCAGGAATGGAACTTATTCCCTGCTTAGACAAAGCAAAGGGAGACAGTAAACTATCATTTGATGTTCTGAGGAACATTATGAGGAATGTGCCAGAGACAACATGTGCAATTCTGATTCTCAGGATGTTGCCTGAAGAAAGCAGGACACTAAAGGGAGTAAGTCATGTGAAAGCCACGATTTTGTCCGGTTTTCCTAAGAAAGGGATCTCAGCATCTTGCTCAGAATACTACCCAGCCCTCTAGCCAGTGTGCAGAGATCTCAGTGAAGCAAGACTGAAAGACATCAATGGACAGATCCTGAAGCTGACCAGTGAATTCATCCCATGGTGGATGCCCAGTTCAAGAAAAAAATGGAAGATGTCATTTTTGCAGCTGCGTCTTTACCAACAACCTAAAAAGAAAACTTCCCTGTGTACACACAGACATCAAAAACCAAAAGAGATTTTGTTAAGGGGGGGTGGGGGGGGGTGGAGAACAAGTGTAAAAAACATTCAATGAGTCAGTAGGCTAAAATTACCATTCAGCAGGTGTCGGGTGTCTTATTTGAAAATAAAAACAACAGAACCACAAAGATTCAAGTGTCGGGAGTGAGAAATCCACCAGTGACTCATCCGTGAGTCCCTCTGGCCCTCGGCTCACAGGCCTCCCGGACGGCTGGGGCCCAGGGGCATGGGCCTGTCCCCATCGACACGCCTCCATTTATTGCTCTTGCCATTCTCCTGCCAGCAGCCACCAGCCCCCCGACCTCCGGATGATGGGTGCTCATGTTTCAAGCTCCTCTTCATCCGAGCCTTCCAGAGACTTCCATAACCTGCCCACTCATCACAGACTTGCAGCACTGTTGACATTAAAAAGTCTTTATGGGAGAGAAGCCCTCTGCCCTGTTTTCCCTGCCTCCTGCTGAGAAGAAAAGAGGACTCAGATGGCCCTTGTTAGTTCCCGAGTCGCTGCCAACCTGACCAAAATATCAAGCACATACGGGGAAAACGAAAACACGCCCCTTCACGTGGGCCCGGCGCAGTTTGGCCTCCGTGCCGGCCGAGCCGCGCGCCACCAGATGGCACTGTTGACGTGGCATGCCGGCGGGAGGCTGGGACGGTTTCCGCGGCCAAATGTACGTCCAAGTGTGTCCATATCCTTCCCAAAGTTATGACAACTGTATCTACATGAAAAAAAATGATGAGGCAACACAGTGTAGGGTTTCTGATGTTTAGCAGAAGTCCTGAACACCTTTAATATTTCTTTATTTATCACATGGAATAACAGTTGAGCCAATCCTCATTTTCCCAGTGGGAGGTTTAAAATTCTGAAGTTCTGAAAACATTTTCACACAATGCAGGCAAGTAGTGATCTGTTTAAAACATAAGACATCCTCTGTGAGCTTTGTGACAAGTCCAACATTTCACTGCGACCTGACAGGCCAAACAAAGGTAGAGGCACGGTTCATGCACTGCAAACTTGAACGTGTTCTTTAAAAGCAAAACATAAGGCAAGGAATGAAAATGAGACATTAGGAAAAGAAACCAAAATAGCTACCTTTGGAAATGTGCTTTACAAAGGATGTTGTTCCTCTGGAAACTCCACTCACAAAGGCTCCGGGGCCCCTGGTCAGCCCCTCGTATGGAAGCCTGAAGAAGTCGGCGATCCCGTTCCCGATGCTTCGCACCAAACTCGCTGGGCTGCCGAGGATTTCCAGAGATCCAACCACCCAGCCTGTGAGGGACCAAAGGGAAGGGGTTACCAAAACCTTAAATACAGCACTTTCAAAATTTGGGAAAAGTGACCATTTTCCCTGCAATTCATTTTTCACACTGGAATTGAGAATGTAATAAGCTCCTCTGGAGCAAAATATGGGAAATAACTCATTCACTGTGAATTCATAAATGGCAAACTTTCATACTTTATAAATCAAAGTGATCCTTTTGGCAGCCTAGCAAATAGCTTTACTCTGACTTCCTTGCCCGAGCCTCCCATATTCCCGCTAAAAGGGACCCGCGGGCAAGGGGATACACACTCCCAGCCACCCGAGAAAGGGGCGGCCTCTTAGGGTGCAGGTGTTTGCAGTCTGCGGAGTTATCTTTAAAACCACCCCAGGGCAGCGGAGACATGGGGGTGGAGGTAGGAGGAGAGGCCTGGTGGGGGTGGGGGAGGAGGCCAGATGCTGAACGGGGTGTTGCAAAGGAGATGCAAAGTTCTGACAAGGACAGAGGAGTTATTTTTAATCTTTCCCAATCCTACCAAGCTGAGTGCTTCCCTTTGGAGCAGAGCTGGAGCCAGACACATGTCTCCCCCTCAACCCAGCTTCAGTTGTGTAAACATCGGTGACATGGACATACTGATTAGGTTAGCGAGAGGGGAGTGTTCCCTTCCCGTGTCCCGGGAGGGGAGCTTTGGATCTGGTTTCCTAGTGGAGCCGGGGGCTTGCCAGGGGCTGGCCTGCTGGCCTGGTTGTGGTGCAGGCCGCCTCGTGGGAATGTGGCTGTGGTGAGAACTCGGAGGGAGGGGCTTGGTCTCTACAACACCCCCCCCAACCCCCCAGCACTGGAGGTACAGGCAAGGCCAAGGGCTAAGCACAGGCTCCTGGACAGACCCGTCCCCTAGCCTGGGGTTCACAGTGCTCTCCTGCGGGAGCCAGTCCTGCCTCACCAGCAGATTCTTGGAGGACAAATCTGGGACAGACCCTCGGACAAGCTGCTGATCCCAGAGGGTCAGGAAAGTGTGGCTGCTGCAAGAAGCAAGCCAGAGCCTTGCCGGTTAATTTCTAGGCCAGCTTTATAGAGACAGCGACATTCTTAAATTTCTAGCCCACTCCTCTTCTCTGGAACATTAGGAGGAAAACACTAGGGTTTAGGTTAAAAGAAGGAATCATTTCAAGAGACAAAGACTATAAATGGGCTGGCCTAGGGGTACTGGACCTCAGCTTATGTACTGCTCACAGCAGTTGTGCAAGTGAAGTACTTTTAGCCCCTTTGCATAAATTCAGATGAGCTAATGACTGAGACTCTCCCTGGGGTCAGCGGGAGCAGGCATGGGGACAGAGGTGAATCTGAGATGGTGTTACCCTGTCTCTACCTCCACTTCTTCCAGGCAGGATGAGGAGGCAAGTGTGGCTCAACTGTTCACAGTCTCTGTAGGTAAAGAAACAGCGGATTCCCTTTAACCGGGAATAGTTATAAGGTTCCACCTGCAGGCAGCAAATTGGTCTGCAAACATATTAATTCTCCATAGACTTCACAACCCAGATAAAGAAAGGAGAGTAAGCTACTGCCAAGCAAAGACCATCTACAATGGGCCCATCTGAGCCAGTGCAGAAGGGCCCAGCGTGAAGGGGTGCCACCCAGGCTCACCGTCTGGCTCCCCCTGCGCCTGGCCCCACCACCAGAAGGCAGGGTGTGGTCTCCTGGATCAGAACCACTGCCTGACAGAAGCACTACGTGTGGACCAGAGCTACTTCTCGGTGGCATCTGAGCTAGCCGGAAAAGGGCAGTGAGTATCCGAGGGCACTCCTTTATTTTCCTCCAAAAGCAAATATATTTTTTGCTTATTTGTTTGGAAATTGTTGAAAAAGAATGTCCATCTGACTTTCCATCAAATCGAGACTTGGTTGTAGAGGGGCCCGAGGAAATTAGAAAGCCTACATGCTTTCCTTCAAATAGGGCCATTCATTTTTAATTACTGTTTATTTTTTAAAACCTCTTCAAGGTGAATCCACAAACTTCCCTAGAAATGAAGTCAGGGTATTTCGACCATCCTGGTCAAGAACCTTCTAGTCAAATTCATGGGTGGATCCCGCCCCACGGGCCATACAGATGCAACCTGTTCACCGCCAGGCCAACCTCCCTACCCCTTCCTCTACAAGAACGCTAACACATTCTCTGCGGAGTCTCCTACCTGGGTGCTGGTAACCTTCTAGCATCTTCCCATTCTGTCTGGGGCTCTAAGATCTTGGCCCTCTATATTAGAATTTCTTGTCCCACAGTATAAGGAGGTTGGGACAACAGCTTAGAGAATTTTTAGGTGGATTACAAAAAATCCAAACAGAATGTTCTTGTGAAACCTCATCAAGAACAAAAAACAAAACAAAGAGAGCATTTTTCGCACACGGGCCACTGGGATGTGGCTCCTTAGTGCCACAGCTGGGTCCCTCATTACCCACATGGGTGCCCCCCACACCTTGGCACTACGTGGTGGCCTGGCGGGAGGCTTTGTCCTGCTGGGCCCCAGAGCAGAGCCTGGTAACTTACAGGCCTGCTTCGCATGCTAAAAGCAAAAACTGCTTGAGAGGTTAAGTTTCTGGAATTGTTTATAAATATACCCATCTATTAAATTTGAAATGTTAACTGCTTATTTTTGAATGATTTCTTAGCAAGAGGGAAACATTCTCTTCATTGTTGTGCAAGCTATCAAAACAATGGTCCCAGCCGGGCCCTCCCCTGATCTTGTCATTTTCACTTAAGACGCGCGTGGGTAACCTTACTAACTCTGTGAATGTCACTGTGGGGATAATGCAATCTCACCAGTCTGGCCACAGCAGGGGCCATTTACTATCACATCAAACTTGTATGGGAATGCTTTCACCAAGTACAGGGTCATCGACCTTCTTTCCTCTGTTCCTCTCGGGAAGGAAGACTACCATGTTCTTTGCTAAGAAAGGACCCACAAGGCCAACTCCGGTTGGTGTTTGTTGCTTGAATTCATGGGAACATGAGGGGCTGGATAATCAAACTGAAATCATGTGGGAGAGTGAATTCGGTGAGGAACGTGTGTTTTGATGCCAGCTACCACAGAGTATTCGGAGACCACTCTGTCCCCTGCACGGAACCTTCAGCGCATAGTACTTACCATATGACATTTTGTACGCACACTCAAGCCACCCCCGCCCTCTGCAGCAGACTTTTCCATCTCGGGGTGGGGGTGGTGGGCGCTGAAAGTGGTCGGACACACCAGCCACTTTCTTTTTGCTATCTGTCTAGATAGGCAGGGCCACACTCGATAGGTAGAAAGCTCTTTATGCATCTTACGAGCACACAAATCCTCTGAATTTTGCACCTACAGCTATTCATTCACTGTAATGTAGGAAGCTAACATCCTACAACTGGATTTCTTTTAGGCCCAGGGGCTGAGGCCTGGGGTTAGTTTTCCTAATTGCACAAATACACTAATCCAGAGCTTTGGACCTGCAGGGAGCTGCTAAAGTATCTGCTACATGGGATTAAAAGTCGAAGTTGCATTACAGTGTTTATTATGTGCCAAGGGCTTTTATTCTATCCTCTTGGAAATATTAAAACCCATTTTATAGATGAGGAAACCGAGACTCGGGGAGATAATCTGCCCAAGGCCTTGCCTGTGGCAGAGCGTGGATTTCAACCTACTGCGGGCTAACTGCAAATCCCAGGCCCTCCCCTCCCACTGCCTCGCTTCCCTAGGTCTTGAGGGCGATAAGGCACCCTGGAAGCAGTTCCCTCTGGCCCGAGCTCTAGCTCATTGGCCTGTGACCTCACCTGCTCTGAAAAGGGCCCCCGAGGCATAGTGCATCGCCAGGGCATGGACGAGCTGCCTGGCCGTGGTGAAGACCGGGCCTCTTTCGAACACCGAGAAGGACAGTGGCGTGTGGTCGGAGGCGATGTACAGCTTGAGGGAAGCATGGATGCTGACGAGGAGACTCACTGGCTGTATCACCAGTTTCCGTAACTTCACAGGATTCACCAAGGCCCTGGCGTGCTGTCTGACCTGTGTGGGCAACACCTGCTCCCCGCCGGAGGGGCCCGCAGGGCAGCCGGCCAGGTCGCCGCTGGGCAGGTAGGTCTCGAAGAGTGTTCGAATGTAATACACGAACGTGTCTTCCACGTAGAACCGGGCGGGCTTCAGCTCAAAGCGCAACTCATTAATGTCATCCAAGCGGCAGCTCCTGCCCTCGCTCAGCGTGAGGCAAAGCTTGATGAAACAATCTTTCTTGTACTCTTCCAGGTCTCTGCCGGATGCCAGCAGGCTGTGCACTTTAGCCCGCTGCACGGGTCCTGCGTTTTCCCCCTGGCACACCAGGACAGCAAAGTGGAAGTTGGACTTGCTGTACAGCTGGTTGTCCAACTGCAGGTCCCCACAGTAGAGCTCCACGGCGTGGAGCCGCAGGGGCGCGGCGACGGCCTCTTCCCCGGGCAGGGGACCAGCCACGGGGGCCACTTGGAGAAAAACATGGTCCAGTGTGAGTCTCAGGAGCTCAGATGATGCTTTGTGGTGGCTGAGGTCATCAAACACCACCAGGCTCAACTGCGTGATGAACAGTTTAAGTGTCACCATCTTCTCCAGAGTTCTAAAGGAGAGACGGAAGAACATCAGTCTCACCCTTGCTCTTTTTTCTTTCTTTTACTTCTCCCCTCCTTCCTCCCTCCCTGCTCCCCCTCAGTAGTGCCATATTACACACCTCCTGATAGTCCATCAGATTCTCATGAGGAACAAATATTCAACTTTCAGTTCATGGTGTCCAGACAGAGCCGGTCACACTCCCAACAGTACTGGGAAAAATGCTGTCTACGGGACTTTACAAGCTCTCACTGCGTTCTGTACGAGCTTGCTCATCAACATCAGATTTTTACCCTAAGATTCTTCTAGTCTTTGCACACCAAATCTCTATCAAGATCATCTCAAGGCAGAAAGGTAAAATCAAATAATCCAAACTCCTCACTGTGAAGTAAAGTGAACAGAAGAAAAGTCGCCAAGGGCCCAGGTCCCCGGCCCACCTTGCATGTCTCGGCCTCAGGCCAGCCCCTCTGTGGTGCACGAAAGCCTTCTGCTGCCACCTGCTCCAGGCATCACTCCAGCCACCCACCCCCTCCTATGTCCTCATTTTTTCCTTCATTACTAGCAGCCTCTAACCATGAGGTTATTTCCTGTCTTGATAATCACTCTTGTAACTCCACTTCCTCCTCTGGCTACTGCTCTGTTTTCTACTCTCCCTCACATATAAACGTCTCCACTGTCTGCTGCAGGCTTCCATCATCTCTTTGCAGTGCTCCAAGCAGGCTTCTGCCCCACAGTCTACCCAAACAACTCTTACCCAGTGACTTCTGTGCTACTGGGCCTTTTGGTCTGTGGCTCACCTGACCTGTAATTGCATTTTACCTTGTCAATAAGTCCTTCTGTCTGGAAACACTCCCTTTATAGGTCTTCTCTTGGCTCTTCTACATCCTCACTCATCCTGTGACCCCCCTCTTCTCCCTGACCACTGAAAATTAAGGTGCCCGAGGTTTGGCCCTTGCCATCCCCTTGGAGATCATGGCTTGATACGCAGTCCCTGTGCAGATGACTCTTCTGTCACAACATCAGCTTAGAACTACCCGACTGCCAGTCTACAATATCTAACTGCCTCTCCACATAGATGCTTGTCTCAACTTGTCATGTCTGCAATCAAACTCTCAATCTTACCCTCCACCCCCAACCTATAAATGGTCTTTCCTATCTCAGTTAATGGCAACCACATCCTACCACTTGCTTAGAGCACAAATTTGGGAGTTATCCTTGATACTTCTATTTTCAACCCTTACTTAGTGCATCAGGGAAATCTCATTGGTTTTTTTCTTAGAAAGCACGTCCAGAATCTGACCTTTTCTTCCCATTTCCACTGATCTCATCATAGTCTAAGCCATCGGCATCTCTAGTGTGAGTAACTGTAACAATCTCTTAACTAGTCTCCCTGCTTCCACCTTTACCTCTCTCCAGTCTACTTCAATGAAGCAGCCAATGATTTTCTAAAAATTTAGGTCAGATCAGATCATGTCACTTCTTTACTCAAAATGCTCCAAGGATTGCTCCATTTCATTCAAAATCAAAGCTAGGCCCTACACAAGTCCCCCTGGTCCAGCTCTTACTTCTCTGACCTCAGATACTATTACTTTCACTTTCACCCACTCTATTGGGCCCACATTGGCTCCTCTCGCGCTCCTCCAATATACCAGATACACTACTTCAGACCTCTGAAACAGCTGTGCCCACTGTCTGGAAAGCTTTCCCACCAGATAGCCACGTTATTATCTCCCTTGCAGCTTTTGAGTCTTTACTCAAATGTCAACTTCATGGTGAGGCTTACCTACACCGGTTTTTAAAAATTTTTCTCTCTCTGTTCCTATGCCCTGGCATTCCTGGTCTTTCTCACCCATCTATTTTTATCCCTGCAGAAAGCCAACCTTCTACTGTATCATAAAATTTCCTTTTTTATTATGTTTATTCTCTTCCATTCTATACCTATGAGTGTAGAAAAAGCAGCGATTTTGGTCTTTTTGGTCACTGCTGTGTTCCCATCTCTAGAATAGCACCTGGCATCCAGCAAGCCAAAAAATATTTGAATAAATGAATTAAGGCAATACTAGTAAATATTTGTGTTTTTTGAAAAATAGAAACTTCCTATTTCTACCACTAAACGTATAATTTGTTGCTACTCTGATCAATTATGCACTATTAATGCCCTAGACAAATGTTTCTGAAATTGTTGTACAGGCTTGAAATTTTGTGTTATGTAATTTTATATTAAGCCTCCAATTTTGTTATGCTGCTCATTTTTTACAAGCAAAAACATTCTACCCAATGTTGTCTGAGATATTGTAAGTTCAAATTAATAACGAGTTGGCAGGTCCTAATTAATAAATTCTTAACTATATATGAAAAGCAAGGGACTTTTAAAAAAATGTATGGAAGTTGATATTATTATTTTACATTTTAAATAGAAATTTAATAATAAACTTCTGATGCTAAAATAAATTCTTCTTGTAGAAAATTAAATTGCAGAAAATTACTAGATAATCATTTATAAGCACTGTATCTATTGAAAATTTGGTTCCTTCTTTTGAATCTTAGTTCTAGAAATGTTTTCTGATGTTGCTCAAGTGCCTTCCAGGAAATGGCAACAGTTTACATTTCCACTTGAACTGTATATGATGACAAATCATTGTTACTTAGGTAAGTAATATCTTACTTAAATTTGCATTTTTTTGATTACTCACATTTCCTCTTTCACAATTTCCTTTTTTTTTTTTTTTTTAGCTTCCTACAATTTCCTGGTCATGCATGTGCCTTTACTTTTAGGAGGAGCTAGCTTCATACCATTTCTATTGGATTATAGCAATTCTCTTAAATTGAGTATATTAACTCTTTGGTTCATGTTTGTAAAATCTGATGGCAACACTCTAAGAGGTGAATTTATTGTTGATGGAGCTCTAATTGCTAAGTCAGATTACTAATTACTAGGTGGTCAAGCGGATACAGAAGTATTAATGTACATTTCATGCTGATGCTAATATGTAATTCGAAGATGCATATTTTAGTTTGTAAATCATTTTGTTAAACTTACCAATGGAAGGGGTACCAAAGAAGATAAAGAACTGCTTTTTATAGGTACAACTTAATGCTAATGACCATATCCTTATGGATTACACAATAATTCACCAAAACCTTTAATGTATATATAGAGATGATCATGAATGGTAAGTAGCAGGCTTATGACTTTATAACAGGAAAGCTTACCATACTGCTAATGGGATAATAACTAATCCTACCTGTTGCTGGTGGTTAAAATAGGTTCCACTTTTCCTTCTGGGGCCACAGTGATGAAGACTGTGCCACACTGAAGGATGATGTCCACATATACATAGCCAAAGCCAGTCAGGAACACAACCTGCAAAAAGAATATTCAAAATCTGATTAAAAAGAAGTAAGAAACACTATCTGCATGGCTGCCTTCAAAGGTCTTAAGTTCTGGCTCAACAGCTAGTTCTATTTCTTTATATCGATGTGTACAGGCTATTCAGCTGAATTTATTGATTGCTTGATTGATTTTATTTATTTATTCATGAGAGACAGAGAGAGAGAGAGAGAGAGAGAGAGAGGCAGAGACACAGGCAGAGGGAGAACCAGGCTCCATGTAGGGAGCCCGATGTGGGACTTGATCCCGGGACTCCAGGATCACACCCTGGGCTGAAGGCGGTGTTAAACCGCTGAGCCACCCAGGCTGCCCTATTCAGCTGACTCAAAAAAAAAAGAAAGAAAGAAAGATCAAATCCAGATTTTTCAATATCCAGTTGTAAGGTTCATTGCAAAAAACAATGATGGATGACAGGACATGAGTGTCTTCATTCTCTGCTTCTTTGCTTTTGGCAAATAGCTCTGTGTGGCCTAGAGCCCAGCTACAGGTCAGCTTTATGTGGGCATACGAATCTCTGGTGGGAAAAAAAAAAAAACCCTGAAACTCAGGACTTGAAATGCAACATACAAACAACTTTTAAACTCTTGAGTGTTGAGTTACTACCACGAGGATGCCCTTCTATCCTTGGACATAGAAGCATACCAGAAAACTTACCAATGAGAAACGCCATAATACCCCAAGGTCCCTTGGTCCCTCACATAACTTGTAACACTACTGTTAAATAACTTCATTTGCTTGGAGTCAAAATTAATTTTTCTTCCATGGGAAGGTGGACTAAGACCCCAAAAAAGTTCTACCTCAGAAGCCAGGTACCAGGCTGGAGAACAGATGTCCTTTCAGCATCGAATACCAAGGTTGCTAAAATGGATAAATATTTGAAAACAGAACTACTTGAAAAACAACTCCAAGAACATCATGTTCACAGCCAGCATTACCTAAGAGTAGGAGCAAGAACCTCCTATGTTCGGGAACGCTAATTTTGATAATTTGCAGTATCAATTCAGTCCAAGTCTGGGCCCTTTATTACTGTTAGGACAGTAAATAAAAGGTTGAAAATTCCCGGATGAAGGAACAAAGCAAGGTGCCTGCCTGACATGTAATGAACAGACTCTAATGCTGACCATATGATGAGTACCGGAAAATATGTACACAGAACCACAGGAGAGAGTCACAGACTCAGACCACTGAAGTGACTTCAATGACACTGGGCTTCTTTCTTGCATAATGGCTCCTCCTTCAGAGATCCTGACCATATGCAGCACTCAGGGCACCTGGACAACCACCTCTCCCTCCTCTGCTCATCTCCTGCAGCATAGCGCTCATCAGATGCTCCAGTCCTGCTCATCCTCTACGAGTGCCTTCTCTTCCATCCTATGGCCACACTATAGCTTAGCCCCATAGCTTAGCCCTTGTCTGTCACTCAGCAGACCCTGTGCCCAGAAGACACCCTCCCCCACATTGGTCCTTTCCAAATCCTATGTATGGTCACAAATCCGTACTGTTTGCAGTACAGTCACTCAACTGCTAGACTGTCAGTTTCTTGAGGCAAGGAGAGGAGTCCATCTGTTCTTTATGGACATGTTTCCCAAATGGATTGTTTTGCAAAAATATGTGTTTCAAAAGACCTTGTATCCTGAATTTGCCTTATCTGTTCTAAGGTAAAAATTGAACTTGACTAGGACAAAATCTGGAATGCAGCCAACTTAAAAACTGGCTCAGCTCACGAATCTAAAACAAAACAGGTATTATTTCAGAAACATTGACATTTATTATTTTGTATGATATACAAAGTCACCTTTTTTTAAAAAAAAAAGTTTACTTGAGACAGAGAATGCATGCATGTAAGGGGGGAGGGGCAGAGGAAGAGGGAGAGAAGCAGGCTCCTCATTGGGCGTGGAGCCCAACATAGGGCTTGACATGGAGCTTGATCCTGTGCCCCCCTAGATCATGACCTGCTCAGAAATCAAGAGCGGGATGCTCAACTGACTGAGCCACCCAGGTGACCCAAGTCAACTGCTTTTTTACTATGCTTATGATGTGAGAGAATTCGTTTGGCACAAACCTTTCTAAGGCCCTGTGCCCCCACCTATATTTTTCTCTCAGTGACTGTAACTTCAGTGCATGTCTCAGGGTTTTAGGATAGAACTGTCAACACTCAAAAGAGGGAAGGAAAGGATAAAAAAGGGGAATATTTATTGTTCTGCTCATTTTCAAAGTCATCTGTAGGCACTGTGAAATGAGGATCCTGGTTCCTTCTAAGATAGTAAAGACAAGGCAAACTGATGGTTTTTGTTAACTGCCCAAGGGACTTTGTTTCAATTTTAGTATATGTGCTGCTGAAGCGAGCACTGCCCAAGGGACTTTGAAGCAAGTAAATGGACCTAATCCTTTAAGGTACCTCTCCTGGTCGAAAATCTGGACTTGAGAAAAATTTTGCTATGTTTTCCTTTCACCCACCACTAGAATGGAAGAGACATGGACTTTAGTTCATGTTGTTTTTCACAGGCAGAGAAACAGCTCACAATGTCAAGCATTTTGTCCAGTGGCAGCTCTACGGAGTAGGGAGGTAGGTATCTCACTGCTAGGGAAATTAGGCACCTGTACCTAGGTTCTCTCAGAAGTCTTTTTTTTTTTTTTAAGGGGTGAGAGTGGGACACATTTTTTTTTTAAAGATTTTATTTATTTATTCATGAAAGACACAGAAAGAGAGGCAGAGACACAGGCAGAGGGAGAAGCAAGCTCCATGCAGGGAGCTTGACGTGGGACTCTATCCCAGGTCTCCAGGATCGCAACCTGAGCTGAAGGGGGCGCTAAACTGCTGAGCTACCCAGGCTGCCCTCTCTCGGAAGTCTTAAAATAAATCCTTGTTTTGGTCTGATGGTCTGGTTGTTAATCATTCAGCCAATTATTGGATACTTAGAGTGCACCTACGAAGAGCATGGCACTATATTAGTGATGGAGAAGATTTCTTTTTTTGTTTTTTAAAGATTTATTTATTTTAGAGCAAGAGCGTGAGCACATAAGCCGGGGGTGGGGATGGGGGAGATGAAGAGGGATAGAGAAGCAGACTCCCCACTGACCAAGGAGCCTGATGTGGGGCTCCATCTCCCGACTCTGAGATCATGACCTGAGCCAAAATCAGGGACTGGATGCTTAACTGACTGAGCTACCCAGGCACCTAAGGAACCAAGAAGATCTAATCACACCCTCCAATTGCTCTCAGCTTAGCTAGTAAAAAAAGCCAAGGACACAAATGATGAGATAATAACTAATATTTCCAGGGCAGAGATGTATAGCATGCTTCTCCCTCTTAGTGTATTAATCATCATGATCTCTGTATAAGCTCATGAGGGCAATGGCTGTGTGTCCATTTTCTTCAGTATTTATAACCAGTACTTGGTATGCAATCAAGATCTGATTGGGCATCATGATATCATCTCAGTGTGGCTCCTGTGGTAGAGACTTCTAGTGTCCACCCATACCTAGCTCCTTCTAGGCACAGAATAGGATTATACTCCTCACTCCCTTGTGGTTAGGTATGGCCATGTGACTAAGTGCTGGTCAATGAGCTAAAATAAAGATAGAATTGATATTGTTACTTCTGAGTCAAAGCATAAAAGAGCCAGTCTTCTTCCCCTGCTACAGAGACTGAATAAAGGCTTTATGTTCTAGATCAGTGGTAGGATAAATCCAATCCATGGCCTGTTAAATGTAAATAAAATTGGGGGGGGGGAGGGAATATAGCTATGCTCATTATATATATATATATATATATATATATATATATATATATATATATATATATATATATTGTCTCTAATAGCAAAGTTGAAAAACTGAGGGATTATATGGCCTGCAAAGCCTAAAATATTTACTGAAGAAGAAGAAACTTTTTGAAGAAGCAGCTTGTTGACTCCTGGTTTAGCTGGTTGTGGCAGATTATTACACAGTCAAGGAGCTGCACATCCAGCTTCCAGGCCCTTCATTCAGTCCCTTTTCCTACTGACACAGAGCTCAGCTATGTGCCTGCCATCGACTGATGGGACATCAGCAAACATGAGACAAGAAGTCTGTCAAAGCTTGCTTGCTGGGGTTTGCCCTCCTGCCAACCATGTAAGGAAGTCTGGTTTAGCCTCCCTAGACAGGAAAGACCACATGGTGAGAGAGATGCCCAGACTTTCCAGCTGAACTCATCCCTCTGCCAACCTCCAATAGAATGTGGCTGCATGAGTGATCCCAGGCTCATTCTGCAGAAAAATCATCCAGACAAACCTTCAGACTCATGAGACATTAGTCATTTTCAGGCCTCTAGGTTTTGGGGGTGGTTTGTTACATTGGGGCAGACAGAAGGTAATGGAATCTCCATCACCTGCATCCCTGAGTGACCATGTAGAACAGAGCTGCCTGGGCACAAAGCATGAGCAAGATGTAAATGCTAGGATTCTGATAGGCAGCAAAACCTAGCCTATACTAACTAATACAGTATAGTTATTGGTGATAGAAGTAAGGCTCCAGCAGAAATCTAAAATATGAGTCCTTGGCTTAGTGGTCAGGCAGCAGAAATTGATATTTGAAGATACTACAGTGGCAATTCATGTTATGAAGTAGCAAGACATTTCATAAGACTGTTGTCTGAGATTACCTGGGAAGCAGATTATAAACCTAATCCATTGGTACCTCCAAAAGATGAAGTTCAGAAACAAACATTAGTAGCATGTGTTGTTGCTGTTGGCTGTCTCTGGCGATATATTCTGTAGAAGACATGAGCTCAGAAAAGAATTGGCCAGTTTGCAAATAAAAATGAAAGGGAATAGAGAGAGAGAGCAGGAGATCAAAGTTCAGTCTTTGGATATGAAGGCAGATTAATACTCTGCCTTAACCTCTTAACTGTTTAAGTGACTCAGAAGACAGTTTACATTAAAAGTATAAGTTTGCCATAGAAGCTCTCTTAAATCTAGAGAGAGGTAAAGAAGACAGACATACCTTGGAAAGGACCATGGACGTGGTTATCAGTATTACAATCCTCTGAAATCAACTAATTTTTGAGAAATGACTACTGCCCAGTAAACCCATGAGCCTAGACTAAAGGAGGCTATGATTGCTTGAGAATTACCACAGCTTCAGATGTAATTGGGGAAGATCTCTGAGGGATGATTCAGGGACTAGAAGAAAAATACTGAGAGCAGTTCCAAGAGTAGAAACAGGGCTCAAAGACTAGCTCTTGCTCCAGGGTATAAACCCCACAATTATGAGCTCAGAAAATTTTTATAATTGTCACAGATGCGGGGCTGCCATTACAACTCATTCTTCCCCTTTCCATTTTTTTTTTAAAGATTTTACTTATTTATTCATGAGAGACACACAAAGAGAGAGAGAGAGAGAGGCAGAGACACAGGCAAAGGGAGAAGCAGGTTCCATGCAGGGAGCCCAACGTGGGACTCGATCCTGGGTCTCTAGGATCACGCCCTGAGGGGCTGAAGGTGGCACTAAACCCATGAGCCACCAGGGCTGCCTTTCCCCTTTCCATTTTAGAGGGGTTACCATGGTTATCCTAGCTTGTAAAATGGGGGGAAGGGCAGAAGGACAGGAACTCACAACTCCAAAAGAAGGCAGTCATGTCCAGACCTAAGCATCACTCAGAAGTACTGGATTTCCAGTGGGATGCTCTCACTGGACAGAACCCTGGGGAGGCTGTTTGTTTGTTCCACGTGTGGGAAAATGGACAATTAGATAACAGATGGCTGAGGGGATTCCTGCTGCTGAGTTATTCGTTACTGCAGCATAAGCCAGTCAGTCCTGATGGGCACCATCACTTTGGTGTTTTTTCTTTCTTCACCTCATACTGGTAGAGTGTGGGTGTGTGCATGTCTGGGGAGGCTAGTGGCAACATGTAGCAGGAGCTGTGCGTCTCTAACCACTGCACACTTGGAGGACACTCTGTGTTTACCCTTTATGTGCTGGAGCACTTTGATCAGTGAGATTCTCTCCCACGAGTGTGGGTGTAAGAATGCCATCCCAGCCCCATGTCCTGCCCTCTACTTACTACATTGTCTTTTACTATGATTACAAATAGGAAACACTTTATTTATTTATTTATTTATTTTTTATTTTTTATTTTTTATTTTTTATTATTTATTTATTTATTATAGTCACACACAGAGAGAGAGAGGCAGAGACATAGGCAGAGGGAGAAGCAGGCTCCATGCACCGGAAGCCTGGCGTGGGATTCGATCCCGGGTCTCCAGGATCGCGCCCTGGGCCAAAGGCAGGCGCTAAACCACTGCGCCACCCAGGGATCCCAGGAAACACTTTAATATAAACTTGTGCTTTTCTATATATCGTTATCTTTATTAAAATGATGGCTTATTAGATTCATGTCCAATGAACAATATTTTTAAAAATTATACTAATTTAATATTACTAAGTTAATAAGTTACAAGGGGACACAGGAAATAAAAGGATGAATTCTTGAAAGTCTCTCTTTCCGTGTCCCTCTCTCTTTTTCCCTGTTGGCTGCATGTGGCAGTCTAGGGATAATCAGGAGGGAGATATAAAACATCCCAGCACTGCAACTGAGGTAGACTTAAATCATAGGTAGAACTGTTAGTAAAACTCCTTCTGCACTCTCCTCACCTCCTCTTGTATTTTACTGATTTCTTTCTCAACTGGGCTACAACAGCCACGGGGTATACCTTGCTGGGCCTCCGTCCTTTACACCTCACTCATGCTGCTCCCGCCTCAGACTTTTACCTCCTTTTGTGATGAGTAATGAGTAAACCTGACTGGCCAAGTGAAGCATTATTTCTGGATGTGTCTGTGAGGATGTTTCTGGAAGGGATTAGCATCAGTAGACTCAGTGTACTGCTTTCCCCAGTGTGGGGTGGGTGGGTCTGTAGAGGGTCTGAAAAGAATAAAAGGTGGAGGAGGAATAATTTGCTCCCTCTCCCCTGCCTCACTGTTGAACTAAGATGTCTTATTTCATCTTCTGGTAAATTCATACCATCAGCTCCCTTGGTTCTCAGGTCTTTGGGCCCAGACTAAATTACACTATGGTTTTCCTGGTCTCCAGCTTACAGATGGCAGATACTCAATCTCCATAAATAGATCTGCAGGTAAGTCAGCCATTTTATTTGTTCTGACCTTTGCCTAAAATTCATTTTTCATAAAAACTTTTACTCCCTGTTTTGGAAAGGAATAGATTGAAAAGGTACTACTTCTATCTCCAGCTCAAGTGGCTTGTAAGAAAATATCTTAAGGAAAACCATGATATGCAAGAAGTCAAGACGTAGGCTTTGAAGGGAAGAAGAAATTTGCAGGTGTGCTATGGGACTGACCCTTAACCTGTAGAGGGAATAAAGGAGTAAGATGTCTCAGGTGGTGGTCTAAGTAGTCTAGTGGACTGGAAAGCCTCCTCTGGGCTGGACTCTGTATTTTACTAATCATTTGGGTGGTATCTGTGGATATAGAGTTGAAGGTGATGAGGCTGACAACAGAGACCTTCTGAGGGGCTACTGCCAAACTCTGGGAGAGGGATGATGGGAAAAAGCCTGAAGTAGACCATGGTCCCAGAGAGAAGGGGTGGATCCAGAGACATTTCTGAGGAATTTCTGCCAGAACCAGGTGACTTACTGGATGTGTGGGGGTAAAGAGGGAAAGGGAAGACACTGGGGTTCAGTAGGAAAACTATAGGCTTAGATGCTTGGCAGTCAGAGTCTGGATCCCAGGTTCACTTGCTTTGTGCAAGGTGACTTCTCGGGTTTCGGGTAGCATCTACCTTTATGGGATGTGGCAGGGACTAATGATAATATTTACAGAGTGCTTGACATAGAGCAATAAGTCAATACAAATTTACATACATAGTATTTAAGGTTTTTATACTGGGGAGTTGTGACTCTAAGAGAAGCTGGCCTGGGAAATGGCATATGATCACTCGGGTTTCAGGCATGCTGGGTTTGAGGTGCTCCTCAGTTTCAGGTGGAGATGTCTGGTGGGTGGCTAAGAACACAGACATGGAGCTTAGGAGAGATGCAGGGGCCAGGGATAGATCTGAGAGTGACCGGCTGGCTGATAGTTGTAGCTAAAGCAATGAGATGAGATATCCCAGAGAGGAAAATAAGGGAGATGAATTTCTAAAATGAGAAAAGGCTAGATAAAGATGAAAACAAAATAGTGATATTCTAGAATTAGAATTCTATTCTAATTCTTCCCTCTGTATAGTTGCTGAAAAAATATTTAGGGAAATCCCTACTCCCAAGTATCTTTAAAAGCAGGTGTGACTCAACCGGGACAAAGTATAAACATATAGAAGACTCTAGACTAGGGCACTTGGCAGATGTTCAGAAGTGGGTGCCAACTTGGTGATATCTGTGTGGCCCCGATACGGGGTGGAGGAGGAAGGTGAGTGACGTGAGCAAGAAGGCAAAATATCTCTATGGCACATTTTCTAAATCAGATCCTCATTTGATTTGATAGCTTTTTTTCTACGTAAACATTCTTGGATGGAGGCTAAAGGTGTCGGAATCTGACTACATGATCTTTAGCATTAGTGCTTGTGGGCCTTTTGGTCTGCTCTGCATCAAGTGCACTGATTACATGTCTGAGTGCCGGTTCATCAGCACAGAGCCTCTTGATAATCTTGTAAACAAGATAAGACACATCTTAGGTAGTACGGTTTAAAAAATGCTTTGAGATGACTTTTCTTATTTTAAGAAATGTGGACTAGATGATCGTGCAGTTTGAGGTGTCAGTGGCTGACCGAAACCACGTGTTAGGGAGGTATCCAGTGACCCTCCATAGCCATGAAGACCTTGGATTTGTCCTGTTCGACGCATTTATTAATGACTTGGATGAACACGTAGAATGTGTGCTTACCACATCTATAGATGACATAAAGCTACTAAGGATACTTAATATGTTGGATGACAGCATCACGATTTTTTTAAAAGTGATTTCAACAAGCTGGACCAGGCCAATAGCAACAAGATTTAATTTATTGGGGATAAATGCAAAGTTCTGTCACTGGGTTCAAAAAGTCAACTGTACAGCAAGTCATATGATAAAGACCTGGGGGATGTGGTTGACCACAAGTTCAATAATAACAAACAGTCTGAACTTGTTAATAAAAAGCTAACTCAATCTTCTACTTTATTAATGGAAGCACAGGGAGGTAATAGCTGGTTAGACCACATTTGGAATACTATGTATAATTCTGACTGCCAGATTTTTAAAAGGGAACATAACACACTAGTGTATTCAGACAAGGGTAACTGTGGTGATCAGTCTGGAAATCACATTTACTGAAGGAATGATTCAAGGAACCAGAAATGTTTGGCCTGGATAAGGGAACACTTAGAGAAGATGTTGAAGCTGCCTTCAAATAATTGTAGTGTTGCTATATTAGAGGGGAAGCAAACAATCTGTGATGCCCCAGAGGTTAAAACAAGGATGAATGAGTGGGTGCCACAGAGGGAGAATTTTCAGCTTGATACAGGCAGAAACTTTCCTATAGTCACTGCTGGAATAAGCCACGGCTAGGACACTGAGGGGAGACGTCACGGGAGGGACCCTTGCCCTAGATAAAGCGAAAGTAGAAAACTTCTAATCCGTGCTCTCATGAACCTTCAGGTAGCAATATCTGTAGCTGGGGCTGGACTTCAAAGGTCAGACGGTGACCTCAGTTTGGTGCAGAAAAAGCAAGACTGGGCCACATGTGGGCAGATCCCAGTTCCAGCCTGATCCTGCTTAGTTATAAACCACCTAGCTGATTACTCTTTAAGCCTCAATCTTCTCATCAGGAAAATAAACAAAAATTATTGCCCTAACAATCTGAGAATTATTGCAGTGATCAAAGGCTCTGTCTTAGGACATATTCCACTTGACTGTATTTATTTACTTACGCTCAGGTCCTTCGAGCAGGAGTAATGCCTTATTCAGGGAAGAGGTTTGGCCCTGGATGGTTCCTCAATATAAGCTTGCTGAATAAATGAACAAAAGAATAGACACTACGGATGTGAAAGCACTTCGTGAATGGTGAGAGCTACAGAAACACGAAGGACTGTCATTCCCCATCTTCCACACAGATGGAGAAGAAAACCCCAGGGACACTGACTCCACTAAACACTTCCACTAAACATGAAAGATCATGAGAACTTACTGGATCTTTTTTGAAGAAAACTCATCTGCAAACCTTCTAGGGTTCAAACTGCTTCTCCTCCTTTGCTATTTCAATAGCTCAAGGATTGCTTTTCAGAAAAAAATTCAGACTTCCCATGGTTCTTAAGGTATAAACCCAATTCCTTGGTTGCAGATCCAGAATCCTGCCAGGTGTGACCCTGAATCGCCTCACCAGCCCCCTTCTGCCCCTTTTTCCTTCATCTGCCACTCTGGCCACACTGGCACATAGATCCCAGACCAGAAAGGACCAGGCTCCCTCCCTGAGCACCAAAGCTTCAAACGTGTTCTTTCTGCTGAGAAAAATCTCCCACTTTCCTGTCTACTTAAAGCCTGTTCAACTCAAAGGCAGAGACACGAGGTCTCTTACCCGACGGACACTCCTTGGCCTCTCAACCTAGTCTGCTGTCCATCCCAACAGGACAGCTGACCTCCCCTTGCAGTTTTCCCAGAGTTCACACAACCCAACAGCCTCAGGGATCACTTGTTTGTTATTGGTTTCCTCCATGTGGCATCTCCTTGAGGGCAAGGGTAGTGTTCCCTCTTGTTCACTGTGTTTCACATGGTCCTAGTACCTGGTTAGAGCGTCTGGCACATTCTAGAAATTCAGCACATATTTGATGATCAGTGACTGAAGTGCACTTCTCAGTGTTGATGTTAGTAAAATGGTAGCTGCGTTTTCTTTGTACCTTTTTATCCAAAAAAATATCACCTAACACTGATGAAAATGAGGTCTCTGATCCTCAGACACTACAACCCCATTACCTATTCTGGGTTCTAAACTGTTTTCCTGATAGGATCAAAACTGGCTTAAAATGGCCAATGTAAAGCTCATTTTTTATGTCTTCAACTTATTTATTAGGAAAATAACAAGGATTTCCTTGGAGTCAGGCCACCAACCACTGTAAAGTCATGGTTAAGAGCACCAGTTGTTGCTTCGGGGCCTCTGGTGAGAAGCCCTGAGATGTCTTCTAGCCAGGTGTGAGCCAGGAACACAAACCTGGAAAACCCACACCGAGTACAGTCAGAATTTTAGGGTCTACATGCTACCAGGTCTTCCCAATAACTCCTGATCCAAAGAATCCTTCTTTGTGTGATTATAAACTTATTTTCTGCATGTTCCCTGTCATATTCCATTTCAAAATTGTACAACCTGACACTGTCCTATTTCCAAAGTTGAGGTGAGGGGCCTGTCTCTGGTACAAGCTAGAGGAGTTGTCTTCCTTGGGGCAGATTGGGGGTTTTATGGTGTTTTAATCCTCATTTTAAGGTCAGCTTTGAAATTCGCATCATGGGCTTCAGACCAAGGGCTGAGGAAAGGCTCCTGGAAGACGAATTCACTCCTATAGAAGGGCTGCTTCCTTTCATCAGAGGACACAGCTCCCTTCGCTCCCCAGTGATTTATATGCCCTGGTGTATTACTGAGGGGATGTCGGTGAGGGTCTGAAACAAATCTTCCTGCAGAGTAGGAAGTGAACCACGGTCTGCAGGACATATGGCACACAGCTCCTCAAAGATTAATGGGAACGTGGGCCTTTGCTGGGTCCTCAGACCAGGGATGAGAAGGGTGTTGGAAAGAGCACCTCCTCCTAGTTTTGAAGTATCTGTGACTACAAAGGTTTGAGGAAATTTAGAGTGAATGGGAATCCTTGAAATAAGGTTTGGCAGGCAGAAAGTCTATTGTAAAGAACACCCTACACATAGAGAAGCAAGCAAGGTTTGAAGAATCTCCAAAGTGACGCAGAGTTCAGGAAGCCTTGGGAAGCCTGCAGTCTTTATTTTGTACCTTAATGAGACCAAGAATGTCTCCTGAGGCTGCACAGGTCTAGATTTTCCCTGTGCAGCCAATGAGCGCTGCTGATAGGAACCACCCCCTTGTGTGTGGGGCCAGTACAAACACAGGTCTGCAGGTAGTGTGGCCCCCGGGGCCACTTGGCTCTTTGAGCACCTGGCCTGGGCCCCATCCTTCCCCTGTTTCCACAGCAACCTCTTTCTCCAGGCCGCCAGCCCTTTCAGCAGATGATTTCCTCCATACCTCACAATAAACTCATCCTGGTGCCTCAGTTCACTCAGTTTTCTGGTCCCTCCCTCCAAATAGCTCTCCCTAACCTATGCCCCTCCCCACCTCTTTTCTGATGTCTTGTGGGCAAGTAGAATTCCACCCCTGGGCCTTGCACTGGGCTCTCCAGACAGGTCCTCACTGACTTTCCCCAGCTTCTCCTTGATTGACTCTGCCCCTACTGCATAGACACGGCTTCCTCCTCTCTGACCTCCTCTGCTTCGTGGTCTCCTGGTCTTTTCACGTATTCCTCTACTCTCTCCCTTCCACTTACAATTGTCATTTCCAATTGCTACCATGCTTCCCTCTCCCCACCATTTTATAGCCTATAAATTTGTCCTTCCGGGGCCTTCCGTCTCTCCCCAGCCCAGTTCTCCTCCTGCCGCTCTGCTTGTTTCCTCTCAGTCTCTGTGGCTGCTCTGCACTGACACACTGGCCTTTCCCAAGGTCAGACCTGGGGCTCTCTTTCCTTCCTTTACACAATCTTTCTCACCTAATCTCATCTTCTCATTCATTCATTCATTCAGTTGTTCATTTACTGATTTGATATTTATTCTTACTATGCTGACAGGCACTCTGCCTCAGGCTAAGGATCAATATACCAGGTATCTGACTCCCAGAAATTCCAACTTGGTAGGAAACAAATTTAGAGAAATAAATGTAGGAGAGCCTCGGTGGCTCAGTCAGTTGGGGGTCTGCCTTCGGCTCAGGTCATGATCCTGGGGTCCTGGGATCGGCCCCCCCATGTTGGGTTCCCTGCTCAGTGGGGAGTCTCCTTCTCCATCTCCCTTTGCCCCTCCCCCTGCTCGGTTCTCTCTCTCTCTCTCTCAAGTAAACAGATACAATCTTAAAAAGAAGAGAAAGAGATGCAATTGTTATAAATGTTATATGAACACCGAGAGGGGCTGGTGGTGGGGAGGAGATTTTAGTTGGGGGGGAGGAGAGAGAATCTAGATAGATGAGAAAGAACATGCCGGCTGGGGAAGAGGGAAGCTCAGGAATGCCGGGCAGGGAAGTAGGGATCATGGCATAGCGGTATGGAGCAGTGCTGTGGAGTCAGGCAGGTCTGGATCAGATCCCAGGCCCTTCTCTTGTAACACATGGGAATTAGGTCACCTTACTCCTGGAGGGCTCAGTTTTCACTTCTGTCACATGCAGCCCATCGCCCTGTCTTGTACAGGTACTGTAAGGGTTAGAGAGGAATGAATGCCAAGTGCTTAGCACAATGCCTAGCATATAGTAGGCGATTATTAAATGATAATCATTATTATGGCAAATATATTTATAACTTTAATAGGTGTCTTGTGACCATTATAGTAGATGGGACCTACAAATGAATTCATAGGTGTAACAAAGTATAGTGCGACATTACTCAGCCATAAAGTGGAATGAAGTGCTGACACACACAGGAACGAGCCTTGAAGATCCTATGCTAAGTGGACTGAGCCAGGCACAGCAGGACAAGTATGGTAAGATTCCACTTACATGAGGTGCCGTGAACTGGACACATTCAGAGATGCCAGGTACAGAAGTGGTTACCAGGGGCTAAGGGCTGAGTGGAGGGAGAGTGGGGAATCACTGCCTAAATGTACAGTGTCTGGGATGATGGAACAGAGTGGTGGTGGTTGTACCAGAGAGGGAGTGTTTTCAATTATACACCTAAAATGGTAAAATTAAAGTACAGCAGAAATGAACTGCTAGGTTCATATGCCATTTTCAACAAAAATAAAACACCATCCACCCCTGAGAGTAAGAGAGAGACCAATTGGGACATTTACCTGTTCAGAATTTGTAACTTGGTACTTATATTTGCTAAGTGTTATGTACATTTTAAAAATATGTTTTTTTTTTTTTTTTTTTTTTTTTTTTTTATGATAGTCACAGTGAGAGAGAGAGAGAGAGAGAGGCAGAGACACAGGCAGAGGGAGAAGCAGGCTCCATGCACCAGGAGCCCGATGTGGGATTCAATCCCGGGTCCCCAGGATCGCGCCCTGGGCCAAAGGCAGGCGCCAAACCACTGCGCCACCCAGGGATCCCAAAAATATGTATATTTTTAAATTAAGTTTTAAAACTTAGAAAAAATGGGATGAATCTAGGGTTGGCATTATGATTTTCCTAAATTCTGGACAGGAGGGCTATCCTCTACGTAGAGAAGTCTAACAATTTTATTTTGTTTTTGACCTTGGATTAGACCCAATGGGGGCTGGCCTTTACCAAATACTCCTCTCTGGTAAATAGCTGGATAGTACGCTTTGGAGACACATACTTGTATTTGAGAATTTATAACTGAATGATGACATATAAAAATGGATTCACAGGTGTCCTCATACAGAGAACAAGAAGTTCAGCATTTGGAAAACTGTTTAAAAACAGACAAGCATGGAACCTTAGAAAAGGGAATCTGTCTTTGGGCCTTGGGAGGAACATGCATGGCTCACTGACCTGTGTCCCCTGATTGTTGATGTCGACGGCGTCGCTCCACTCGGCTGTTACATCCTCCAGAGATTCTGCTCTCAAGAAGAGGCTGGGAAGTAAGTCTTTGGTCTTGCAGTCTGGATAACTGGAAATCTGATGATACAGTTCATGATGAATTGAGCATTCAGAAGGAATTCTTCGGCAATAAACCTCAAACTCTGGAATATCTAAAAACAAACAAACAAAAAAACAAAAAAACACATGTGCAGACTTAGGCCTTGAGGACAAAGACCAAGGGATAGTAAACATAATGCGGCAGGAGAAACTTCTTGAAAAGGGAGGGATGAATGATACTCTTATTTAAACATTCTTCACAGCAATCATGGGTAGCTGCTAGATAAAAACCTCCAGAAAGAATATAGGTTTTATATTATTTAAATTCAATGCTATAAAACATACCTTTGATATTTTCCTTTATAAGGATTGTTACTGGACATCTGTTGTGGAAAATTATTCGAGGACTAGGGTCTTCTGAGAGGGTCAAGTAAATCACTCCAAGGTGTTCTTGGTATGTCAGTGCTACTGCCCTAGAATTGAAATCAAATCAAATGACAGAAGTGGTTTAGAAAAAAAATGAATGCTTGGTACCTGTTTATTTAGATTTGTAGTATTCACAACTCCAGAACACCTTCTCTTTGATCCCTCAGAGGAAATGTTTCCAGAGAAAGGAGACCATCCTCTCATCTACTGCCTGTCATACACTAATTATAGCTTCACTGATTTTTTCACAACATTGTTAACATGTGATTATCAGAAAATATTCAAAGATGTACAAAAATTATTTAAAAGAATAAATAACTTATACCACTTAGAATTATAGCTAACCTTGCACTAACCCTGACTTGACTCTACTTTCCCCTGGCCAAATGTGCCTTAAACCCTTCACACAGAGTGTCTTCTTTCTCAACGATGCTTAGGAAGTTTTGGCATAAGAGGAGCTGACGTGCTTTTAGAAGCACTGCTGGAGAATCTGGGTACTTGTTCTTTTTATATTCTAAAGGTAGGCTCGTAATGACAGCTGTCAATTTTCACAGTATTATCATACTTTACACGATCTTCACTTTGACTACCAAGAGCGAAGCTGTCTTCGTTGGCAGTGGAAAAACTGCTGTGTGGGCATAGGCTGCCCTCTGCAATGGGGAGACAGAAATTTTCCAGTGTATACCACAGACTACCTAACAATATTTCATATCAAAACAGGGAAAAAGGGCAGCCCCGGTGGCACAGCGGTTTAGCGCCGCCTGCAGCCAGGGCGTGATCCTGGAGACCCTGGATCGAGTCCCACATCAGGCTCTCTGTATGATGCCTGCTTCTCCCTCTGTCTGTGTCTCTGCCTCTCTCTGTCTCTATGAATAAATTAAAAAAAAAAAAAAACAGGGAAAAAAAACCCCTCTCTGAAGTTTAAATTGCATGGACTGACCAAATTAACCGAAGAAATCAGACATTTGCCAAACATCGCCCTCAGTTTACAGTGATAAAAAGGGGTTGATAATGCACTGAAGAATTTATTTGCCATTTATCCTGTTCACTAGTGTGAGTCCTTCCCAAAGACAGTATTTGTCTGAAATGCCAAAAACAAACTGTCCATTGGCATTCAGGGAATCACATTAGTAACACCATCAAATGTGCACCATAGGAGTGAGGCGAGTAGAAGGAGAGGAGGAGATGGGGCTGTAGGAAGTGAATTTACTTGCAGAGTACAGTCCTTGGATACATACCAAAGTTCTTTTCCCAGCCTAATTTTGAAAGATCTGGGGCAAGCCAACCTCAGAGAATTTCTTCTTGCTAGCCAAGAAAGCTGAGGGCCAGGACTAACATATGGTATTTTCAATCTAATATCTAGTTTAGTATTCATAGATAAGATTAAATTATATTAATAAAATCATGTCTTACAATTCTTAGAACTTTAAACAGCATTTCCAAGTGAAATTTTATTTAGGATTCTTTCAGTTTATTTATTTTTTTTGAAAAGATTTTATTTATTTATTCATGAGAGAGACAGAAAGAAAGGCAGAGACACAGGCAGAGTGAGAAGCAGGCTTCCCACAGGGAGCTGGACATGGGACTCGATCCTGGGACTCCAAGATCATGCCCTAAACCGAAGGCAGATGTGCTTAACCGCTGAGCCATCTAGGCTCCAGGTCTTTCAGTTTTAAAAATAAATTTTGTTTTCTCGACATAGGTTCACATCACTTTCCAAAATACTTCCTTAAACTTGCCACGCTTAACTTCTCCAGATAGAACATAAATATAACCACTCTTCTCCAGGATCAGGGATGAAAAGTGTTTATAAAATCAGGGATGTTTCTGAATGTTGTGAAAGAAGAAGGGATGTGTGTAGGGAACAGGGCCTTACTGTCATGGGTAACACGAGTTAGGAAGTTATCTTTTAAAATACAACTGCTAGAAATCTCTGTAGACATCAAAAAGTTAGGAGAGCTGAAGTCTTAAAGTCTATAAATTCATGAGAATAAGGTACCTCTGGTAAGATCGCAGTAGGTTTTCTTTTGTACTTTTTAATGTATGCCATAAATAAGTCATTCCTGACAGCTCCAGAAAGGACGTATTGCATGCAAAACAACCGCAAAATAAAAGTCCAGTATGAACAAACCATTACATGTCTCCGGCTTGATTCTGTGGTTGTTATTTGCATAATTGGTAATTGGTAATTGGAGGAACTTGCGTGCAGGAACAACCACAGAACAGAGTCTTCTGTGACTTGTGTTTATCTAAGTTATCTCTCTTAATGACTTTTAAAGAAGAATTCCATTTTGAAGTAGACGTAAAATATGGGAAAGGAAAAAAGTTTTCCAACTTGACTCCCTCATATTTTAACCCTTGACAGAGGCTAAGGAGTAATCGTGGAAGGCGATCTTTTTACTATGATGTATTGCTGCCATTCTATGGGACAAACACCACCATTTCCCCCCAGTATAAGCTGCATCAGTAGTAGGAAAACAAATCTCACCAGTAGTACACTGGGGCCACCCAGGTACGAGCACATTTGCGCACAATGCCTAGACACTGTTAAAAATAAAAGTCGAACCTGGTTTTACATATGGGGAGCACTGCAGCTACTCTTTTGTCTCTCCTGGCACCTGAATGAAGAGCTGTAGCAACAAGCAAAGAAGGGCATGCACATGTATGTAAAATACCTGGTGCAGAATCCATTTTCCCCACGGTTTCCAAAGGGCACTGCTACACTCTGTCTGGGAAACTCTTGTCTCACTATGGCCGGCAGGCTCCAGCACTGGGAGCTGCCGGCACCTGCGGCAGGAGAGAAGGCCAGCAGGATCTGTTTCTGAAGCAGGGATGTGTCCAGCGGTGACTGACTCATGTCAGGCATCAGGTCCCAGCAAGGAAGGGAGCTGGGCTTCACAGCAGCCTGCTCTCCCCCCGGGCAAATGCTGAAAGTTGCACTGTCTGGAATGTGAAAATACTAAAAAAAGAAAAGACAAGGCTAAGAGAGCACAGTGACTACACCGATGGAGAGAAATTAAGCTTCTTAAAGTAGAGTTTCTAAGAAACCATAACCACGTATCCTCAGGAGGTAGCCAGGTGGGGGATGTGGGCATGTTAGGATCCCATTCCCATGAGAAAGCCCTAAGGAGACAATTAGAAGCCATGGGAGCGGGGTCTGCTTTTCTAGGCATAATGAAACACGGTAAGGCTGGGGTGATTTAGAAGGTGATGCAAAGTTCTTAATGTCTCCCATGTTCTGCAAAAATCCAGATGTCGTAAGGGGAGACAGGCCACATGCTGGAGAAGGGGTCCTCTTGGGCAGGGATGGAAGAACTGAAAGGGTGGGCCCTGAGGGGCCTTGGGTAGGAGAGAGCTGAATGAGATGCAGAACAGCGGACTGGGAGCTCAGAAGACAATTTTTGTTTAAGGTTTATCCTGAGGAGGGAGGAAGCTCTGATCCCAACCCTCACTTGAAATTCCACAGGGTTTCTGGCATAGTAGAGTCTCAGGATTTCAGACTTCAAAAGGACCATCAGAGATACTTTATTTAAAACTCCTGAAGAAGCTGCTTTCCAGAGAGGTGGTGATTTGTCCAGCATCACAGAGACGGTGAATGGCAGAGCCCAGCCGGGGCCAGGCTTCCTGCTTCCTATCTGCTGGTTTCCCCACTGTCCCACATGGTCTCCCTGAGGGGCTAGGGATTATCATGTCTTTAAAAAAAATTCCCACACCTGCCTGAAGCAGGTACGGGTGAAAAAGGGGACACTCTTCAGCTGTCTGGAAGAAAGTGGGCCTTCCCCTTGCCTCCAGGAAGCTGAGGCGAACCAGGAGTTTGCTGCAACACTGCTGTTGTGATTGCTGCTGGCTACTACTGTTTCCTGCGTGCCTCGCTTTTTTACTCATAATACCTCATTTAATTGCCACCAAAGACCTGCAAGGAATGTGACGTTACACCTGTTTTCAGATGAGGAAATGTCAGTGTGGGAAGCCCTGACCCGGTATCTCAGAAAGCCCTAGGGTGGGGAGGAACAGGAGAATTATCTGCACACATGCTGACTGTCTTTCCAGATCCTCACCTAGAATGAGAACATCCTCGCCCAGCTGAGTACTTCTGGTCACATAGTTATTCTACCAATGCTTCAATGAACCAAGATGAAATTCTATTATGCTGACATTTCTGAAATACTATAATGCACTCTAAGCTCAGAAGAGTAAGACTTTCATCCTATTTTACTGCTCTAATGTAATTTTTAGGAGCTGAAACGGATAAAAATAAATGCAGAGGTAAAGAAAGAAAATACATTCCTCTATGATAGTTTCAACAGCATAAAACAACAGCAGACCACTTAGTATATTATGTGTTTAAGTCCTTTTATTTTTATTTATTTTTTTGTTTTGTTTTGTTTTTTTGTTTAAGTCCTTTTAAAAGGTCTCCTTACTCTTTCAAAATACAAGTGTTCATTTTAATTGTATGAAGAAGTGAATAAAAAATCCTTCTTGTATTTACTTTCTGCCAGTGAAATGTTCATATAAATAAGCTGGTACATTTTCACATTTACTCTCTTCATGGGCAGAGAACTCCCAAGTGCTCCCAAGTCTGTGGCTTTGTTGGGGTTGAGCCTTCTGCCCGCATGGCTCCTGTTGGCTCTGCAGCCTGGGAGGCAGATGTTTTTTTCCATGAGACCCAGGAGCCGGTCCTCAGGCCCACTTCCCTGCTGGTGGAGCTCCGGGTTGGTGAGCGAGCATGCTAGAAATGTGTGCTGCAGCCTCTGAGCAGGTGGGGTGCAGGCGGCAGTGACCCTGGCACTGTGTCAGGACTTGCTGCCTTGTTGGATTTCTGCTCATTAACTACCTTGGAAGTGCTGACCCTGACATCCATGGTTTTAGTTCAATAAAAAATAAATTGCTCTTTACCTAGATTCAGTGTTAAGTTTATTATTCTTTTCTAGGCTAAAAAATTAATCTTAATTATTGCTAATTTATCAAAACATCAGACAAATCAATCATGTTATGAACTGCTTACCTCTTTTCCAGAGTGGGGTTTGGAGACAGATAACTGTGGTTTATAGAATATTTGATATGGCATATTATTGATTATTATAGTCTTGTCTTCAATCTGAATAATTTGTATACCCTGCTGTACCATGGAGGAAATGCAGAATTGACATAACTGCAAGACAATTGAGGAAAGAATTTTTAAAATATCATAAGGCCAAAAAAATGTTATAAGGCATATAACACTTTCTTATTTTTATTATTTTTAAAGGTTTTATTTATTTATTCATGAGAGACACACAGAGAGAGGCAGAGACACAGGCAGAGGGAGAAGCAGGCTCCCTGAGGGGAACCTGATGTGGGACTCGATCTCAGGACTCTGGGATCATGCCCTGAGCCGAAGGCAGATGCTTAACCATTGAGCCACCCAGGCATCCCAACAATTCCTTATTTTTAAAAGCTCATTTCATCTGTTGGTTTGTCCAGGATAGTACCAATTTTAACTTGTGTTCCAGAGTATTTACTGGAGGCCCCTCTCAGCCTCAAAAATGTCCCAGCCCCTAAAAGGGGCTACTATTTACAACAGGGTATTCTAGAAAACCAGTTATTTCTGGTGCTATGGCATAGTGAGAGAGACTTGTTTTCAAATTATTTAACCCATTCTCTCACAAAATATTTAATTATAAACTCTTCTATGTAAACAGATGCCGTTCATCTTTTCAACATAAAAAATTCAGTTAGGCATTCCTCCTCATCTTCCTCATGCTCATCACGGCAGCAACCTTGCCTAAGGTCTAGTAGGGACCACCAGGTGTTTTGAGAACTTTACCAGTGATGATGATAAAAAACAATGGTTGGCCCTCAGAAATTGGTTTCTTGTGCTCTGCTTGTCATAAGTATTTATGCATGTTAAGTCACAGAATCCTCACATAACCCACACGAAGCAGCTATTATTATCCCCATTTTATAGAAGAGGGAAATGAGGCTCAAACCAGTGAAGTTACTTGCCCACGGTCATAAGGACAGATGGGCTAGCTGGGATTAGAAACCATGCAGTCTGACTCTACAGTACTGCTCTTAACCTCCACAAGGTTCCCTTACCAAGCTTTATGAGGGTCAAGTGCTCAGAGGAGAATTAGTTGTCTAAAGATACCCACTTAGTAAGTGGGAATGTCAGGACAGCAGTTCTCCAAGTATGGCCTGGGACTCGTGTGTGTATGTGTGTGTGTGTGTGTGTGTGTGTGTGTGTGTGTGTATGCGCACATGCATGGGGTTTGAGATCCTTTCAGGGGGTCCAAGGGTCAAAACTATTTTTATAATAATACGAAGATGCTATTGTCTTTTCCATTCTAATTGTCTCATGAATGTACAGTGGAGTTTTCCAGAGGTTATATGACCTATGATGTCACAACTGTCATGGCTAACATAATGTATGTGTGTTCTTGCATTCTAAAGTCTTTGTATTAATTTCTTGTTCGATGGATGTCAGTAGTTATAACCCACATACACAAAAGGATTTTGGAGGCCTATAAGGATTTTTAAGAGAGTAAGGGGGTCTTGCGATTAAAAAGAATCACTAGCAAAGAATAATGAGATATAAATATATATTATTATGTAATAAATAGTAAATATACTATTTCCAACAGTCCATTCATTCACATTCATTCAGCACTTGTTGTGGCCACTTTGTGAGGTGCTGGAGGTATTGGACTGTATATCATGACATTTTTTCCAGGTTTTGATGGTCGTTCTCAACTTACAACTATTCAGCTTTGGGTGATTCACGCTTACAGCTCTTTGCCATTTACACCCATGTTACAGTATTTTGGCTGGCAGCACATAAACATGTGTTGCCCAGACAACTCTGAGGAAATGGATAACAGCCCTGAATACTGAAGAGAAACCAACGTCTTTGTATCAGAGAAATTTTATTTTAAAAAGTCACCAATAACACTAACTTTTTGCAATAGGCTCTTCAAAATACCTGTCAAAATCTAACTTCTCCCCAGAGAAAGGTCATTCTGAATCATGCTACTCTGATGAGGTAGCCTATCTTCTGATTTGGGGGTGTGTGTGCTAAAATTGCGAAGATATTATTCAGTACAGCATGAGACCGCAACATGGTATGCTATGATGTTGTGCTGCCATCCATTGAGGATAATGTGATTTGTTACTATATCATTCAACTTAATTGGTTTTCATAGACTTTAGAAAAGATTGATGCTGAAAATGACACACCGTTTGTATTTAGTTAAATAACTGATGAAATAGGTTTTCTGTATTCATATCATCACGAGTATCAGTTCTCTGTTTAGGAATAGAAGTCCCTCATAACATTAGGTTCTATGGGAAGATCAGAATCGATTCTGCTCAGGATGCCCTTTCCAGAAACTTAACATTTGCTATGGGAGGTTTGTCCTTTCACTCGGTGCTCAGAATGTTAGCAACTCTACTTCTTGCTCTAAGAAAAGGAGGCCAAGTATAATTTGTGGATATTTCGGAATAAGTTCATTTTTCCCCCACATACGATCAATCAAGTGACTGCTGAGTGTTCTGAAATAGAGCAGTTATTGGATAAATTATGTGACATGGCTTTTATCACTGGTAAAGGAAAAAAATAAAAAACAAACCCTGTGAAACTGAGAGGTCTAAGAAATCGCATGTCTCACTGTTATACATTGTCTAGAGCATGTAATACTAAAAAGGGACTAGAAAGAAAAGGGTAGACTCATCTTAAACAGCTTGAGGGGATGGCATGCTATTTCCCCGGAGCCACACAGACTTTGATCCTACCTTCTGATGTCCTGGGAAAGCACCAAGCCTTATTTCAGCATCAACAAACCCTTCTTCATCCAATGACACAACTTCACCATTACCTCCATCTTTCCACTTTGGAGATGTCAGATTATGGACCAGTTTAATTGCTACTGACTTGTGCACAGTGTTTGTATTTGCCCAGTATATTCCAATTTGAAAAGCCTCCTGGAAAAACAATGCCTCAATTATAAAGTATTTATCTTAACTTGGATTTTTTTTACCTCAATTCACAGGAATTTTTTATATTATATAATAGGTCTACTTAGGCAACCAAATCCCGTTATGAGTTTTGTTTTTGTTTTTGTAATGGCAACATACATTTTCTTTTAGTTCTCAATGTTTTCTTTGATTCACAATGGGATTCATATTTATGGAAGGGGGGAAAACCCCTTCACACAAAGACTTAAAAATGGAGGGTTTCATTTCATTTGAGTAAAGAATAATATGCAACCTTAGGTACATGTAGGTTAACATTCCAATTCCATAAGGTAATATCATCTGATTATTTAAAAGAAAAAAAAACACACAGGAAAAATGCAATTGAATAAAGATGTTCATGAACTACAGCTCAAAAAAGAAGACTCTCCAATTGTTCCCCACCAGGAAAACATTTTGTTTAGTAATTCCTTGTATTCTGTTTTCTTAAAGATATATGTGCTTTCTTGAAATGGGTTAGCCTTATCAAGAAAGTTCTCTTGTGATGGAATATAGTCTGGCTGTGAAATTCTGTTTTACATTAGGGTTCCACCCCCTCCCCACCCTGTGTTAGTAATGACTCCACATTGTTATTATCAACAACTGGGTGGACATCCATGATTATGGATATCCAGGTCCACTTATAAGGGAAAAGGGGCTCTGACAAAAACAGTTGCTCAGAAATCTTCAATTCTCTCCCATCTTGTAGATCTCTGAGAATTTTTGTAAGAACTGCAAGTTTATCTAGGCAGTGGGGTTAGCACAGAATATGGCTCTATATCCTTAACATACTCTGAGGAGGCCAACCCTAATGCTTGTCAAATATCCTGTACACAATGAAAATGAAAATGTAACTAGTACAAGTTATCAAATTTAATGATAATTCAAGCGTGAATACTGCTGATGGGGGAAAAAAAAGGCATCTGAAATGTCTTTGAATATCAAAGAACATTCCATACCCTTTACATATGCATCTAAGAAGACAGTTTTCTACAACTGATTCTGTTAAGAATATAAATGCAAGCTCAGAATAAAAGCTAGCTGTTGAAAGAAAAGAATTCATATTAGCTAAAAAAAAGTTACAGTACCTGAAAATTAGGAGGGATAATAATTTTGCCAGCAGGAACCTGTAGAACAATCTTCTCTCCTTCAAACAGCCAGAGGTCCCACTTGGATTGATTGATAAGCAGGGCCCAGGGTAGAAGCTCTATCAACAAGGTTTTAACATATGGCTTCCAGACTGACAGCTTCACTCGCATTGGGCTATCCCACTGACTCAGCTGTTCATTCCTGTTCCAAATACCACATCCAAGAGACTCAATGAAATATGATGACTTCAGTATTCATGAAATATGTTTAAGGATTCCAGACACACAATGCTCTTGTATGACACCTCTTCACACTAGAATCATCCAATGCTGAATTTGCATTCACAAGAAACTTTTCATGCAATTATGTTCTAAATTATGAGTAAAGCAGTCCATAAAATATATCTACCCAGATGATAAAAGGTCAGGATCTGATAGATGCATGCAAATATCTTCTTTTTAAGAACACCATTTGGGGTGCCTGGGTGGCTCAGTCAGGTGGCTGGCTCTTAATTTCAGCTCAGGTCATGATCTCAGGGTTCTAGAATCGAGCCCTGTGTCAGACACTACAGTCAGTGGGGAGTCTGCCTGAGATTCTCCCTCACCCTCTTCCTTTGCTTCTCCCCTCGCCCTCTGTCACTTTTTGTCTCTAAAATAAGTCAATCAATCTTTAAAAACACCTCTTATGGTATCTAACATTTTGGTGAATGGTCATTTATTTATTAATATTGAGAAATGTTTGTAGAAAAGGACTGCTAGAGAGCATTACCTGTCAGAATCCTTTTTATTATAGGGCCACATGGGTTGAAGGGACTTTTCTGGCCCATAGAATTCATCAAGGATCTGATTAACTGTGCCTCCAGGGTGTATCTTAGTGGCTATTTGCTTAATGAGGGATGTTGAGATGGGAACAGCACAGTGGGAAGGATCATCTTCTTCTCTAAGAAATGGAAAAGAAAAAAACAGGAGTAAAATATCAGGTTTCTAAAGTGGTCTATAATTTATTTAAAAAAATCAAACTATAGATGTATTATATAGACCAATACCTTTTGGGACATTGGGCTAATTTTTGTTGATTTAGGGACCGGTGACACTGTTTTTGGATGACCTGGGCCCTGCCCCTTCTCCCTGTCCCCGTCCCCCACATGCTTGGGTAAGAGTTCTATTCATCTCTTTTTCCATGAGAGAAATTATGTGTCAATTAAATTTTCCAATCCCTCTTGCTTTTAAATCTAAGTTTAATTACAGAAGCTTAATTTTATTCAAAACTATTGAAGAGGATAATAAAACACTAGGCAGGGCAATTTAAAATAACATTCTCATAAGACATCATACAAAAAAATATCCTCAACGGTACAAGGTTGCTTTTCTACTAAATCTCTGTTAAGAAAATGTGAGGACTTTTCCAGTACCTTGCTTGAAATGTTAGGTGATGCACAAGGTCAGGTTCTATGTTTTGCAGTGGTTTTTCTCGTCCTTTTCCTGGAATAATTTGTGTTTCACTCAATCCCAGACTCCTTTTCTCCAAGTGTATGATAATGGGGTCTGGAAGATGACTCCTCATGATAAAAAGAGGGCTGAACACAATCTATAAAAATAAAAGGACAGAATCACTTTCATATTTGCTTTGTTGCAGTATTCCAGCTGTTTGATGCTGAAACAAACTTGTAATAAATCTCTTCCCTGGGTCACTCTGACCTTAATTTATTTCAGAACAGGAAAGGTCAGAGTCATATACCATATTTTAGAATTGGGAAGCACTCACCATTCGTTGTTGCACTTGAGAGTTGGGTTCTAATGTCAAAACTGTGCACCAGACATAAAAGATGGAGCTGTTTGAAGATGGTACCTGCACATGAGGTAGAAAAGGCTTCTATGAAACACTAAACAGTTTCCTAACTAATTCAGAACAAGGAACAGATATAATGTCAGTTTGGAGGATTAAAAACATTTAAAGTTATAGAAAAAAAGCCATTAAAAACAGAGAATAAGCAAAACCAGGCTTCATTATGGCATATAGTGAATGTACAGTGAGTCAATGAGGCCAATGTTTTCTTAAAGACAAAGGGGTTTGTGTGAGGAGAGGTTGATAGAGACCAGGTGGGAGAATGGTGGGGAGGATCTGTCTGTCGTGGGAAGGAAAATGATGGTGGCAGAGCATGAGAAGAGATGAAAAAGGAACAGACCATTGCAAAAATTCTCAAGAGGTAAGGACACCACTCTCTATCATGTCCCCTTGCACCTCCACCCCAAGCCCTGGCACATAAGGATCTTTCTCAAGATAGAACCTGCCTCCACCTGAGAGGGGTAGCATCTTGACTCTAAAAACTACTGGGACTGATACAACAGCCGTATTGTCGTGGGATGGGAGGAAACCACTCGAGAAGAAATATTAAAAGTCTTTTTATCTTATTTCAGATGTCCCCTTTTGTACAGGTCATTTTTTAAATATAGCACCATACTGAATAATGGGCATAATGAGAAATTTTTAATTTTAAAGCTGCTCAATTCCCAAATCTACTACTTCTCATACCTGAATGACAATGCTGTACTCGGGGGACTTAGATTCCAAGCACACGTCTCTTGACCAATCTTCATTTCCTTTGGCTTTCACACATAACTCCGTCAGTTCACTGTTTTCTAGTATGTATGAAGGCAATTTCTGTTTGGCTGTGAGGCAGTCAAAATGTTCTCGAATCACAGCTTGTCCATCTTGACTGATGTAATGCTGAACGACTTTGAGTTCTATGCTTTGAGACAAGTAACTACAAATGATCTGTCTTCCACAGATGATAATCTAAAAGATGATAAATAGATAAAGTTTCATCAATTCAGGTTTCATGAACTCAAAGGACAGGCACATGGTAGGGTCCAGCCAGCTGGAAATACTGGTTGTGTGCCTGAGGGGGAGGTGGGCTGGAGATTAAAGACCAATGGAATGAAAGCCTTGTAAATGTGCACAGAGTGAAAATAGTTGACCAGGAAAAGAAGTGGAGGCTTCAACCAGCAACTGACCAACAGTTTAGGGGCAGATTTAGGGGCACAGAAGCTGTGGAATGGGCAGAGAAGAAGAGGCAAAGGAGTATGGAGGTAAACCAGGGGAAGCTGAAGCCCCAAGAGAACAGACCCACCAGAAGGTGGCAGTCAGTGATGTCACAGGATGTGGCAAAAAGGATAGGGATTGAGAACAAGACTTCAGCTCTGGTGGTTGACAGGCCAATTGTGATTTATCCATTTCCAAGGCTGGTTTCTAGGAGTTTCTCACAGTCTTATGCAATAAGAGATCACTTTATAAACTGATAATACAGACAACTTTTAAGTCGGATACCTAATTATAGTTTATTTCATTCTGGTTTTCCCAAGAGAGTAGAAGCCCCTGTCTTTGTAAAACACACAGAATGATCTACTAAACCCATGGGTCACCCAATTTTTCATCCAGCTAAGAGTACAGTTCACAGTAGGCATTAAGAAATGTCTCTTAAATTGGTTGAAATTGAAAAGATAATGCACAATTTATTCCTATGCAGTGTATTTTTCTGTAATACAAATATTCACCATGACTGGAAAACAGAGGACTTTCACAGAGAGTGGGTTTTCTTATTTGTAATATTTTCCCCCAGATTATAAAAATAGTAATCACATACACACCTTGATATATATGTATTTTACTTACAGGTCTAAGCATGTGATGGTTAATTTTATGTGTCGACTTGAAAGGGCCACAGGCTGTACAGATCCTATGGTCAAGCATTTTTCTGGGTGTGTCTGTGAAGGTGCCTCTAGATGAAGCTAACATCTGAATTGGTAAACTGAGTAAAGCAGAGTGCCCTTCCTAATGTGAGTGGGCCTCATCCTGTCAGCTGAAGACTTGACAAGAACAATGAGCCTATTCAAGAAGGTTTCTTCCTCCCTGACTGAACTGAGATTTTGGTCTTTCCTGGCCTTTGGACATAGACTAAAAAACATCAGCTCCTCTTGGGTCTTTAGACTGCTAGCTTTCAGGCTGGAACCCACAGTAGCTTTTCTGGATTTCAGCTTCCACAATCATGTGAGGCAATTTAAAATAAATCTCTCCCTCTTTTTCTCTGCATACATATGTATGTACATGTACATGTAGGAGTATACACATACACATCCCAATACAAAGCACTTTTACAAATTAACTTTCATCCTCACAGCAACCATATAAAATAGGTGCTATTATGACTTGTCAACTTAACAAGGAAAAAACAGAGGCATGGAGATGTTTGATAACTTGCCTGATGTTACCCAGACTCTCTGGGCCAGAGTCTGTGTTGATAATCACTCTGAAGGTCTGTTTTTCATGAAATTATTATCTACTAATTAAGAAAATCTAGAAACTATAAAAAATAGAATAAAGACTGCCCATCATAATGTAAATGTAGTGGCAGATGCCACCGGTTCCATTCCAAAGAGGTGATTCCTCTTCCTCCTCAGTTATTAATAGGGAGATTTGTTTTAGGTCTCAAAAAGCAGCAAAGTATTCAGGAAAGGTGGCCATCTCTATGGCCTCCAGAGTCTGTGTCATAATTGGTACAAACCAATCCTTGTAATTCCATTCTCATTTTGCCAATGATCACTTTAGGGGTGAACATGGGGGTGCTTGCTCTTTGATATGAAAAGACTGCTAAACGGCTCTGAGAAAGATTTTACTTCTTGATAAGGGAGACAATTTGAGAAAAGAAAGTCCTGCTTCTTGTCTGTCATGGAAGATGTTATGAGAGAATATATATATATATATATATATATATATATATATATATATATAATAAATGTTATATAGTAACAATAAGAGTATCTGCCTCATTGACTTACTATGAAGATTAAAAAGCTTATTTTTTTACTTCAACCTGAAAACACCCATTAGGTGTTTTCCATTTATTCCATTAGGATAAGTTTTCCTATGTGATATTAAGAGTACTTTGTAAATATTATTGTAAGTAACCTATTATTTAAACAAATAAATATGATTATTTATGAACTATTTATCCCAAACAAACCCGCTAGATTGATAGACCAAAAATTGTTATTGTTGTTTCAACCCTTTAGTTGAACAGTGAAGTTTAGCACTTTTTTTTTTAAAAAAAGATTTTATTTATTTATTCATGATAGTCACACAGAGAGAGACAGAGAGGCAGAGACACAGGCAGAGGGAGAAGCAGGCTCCATGCACCGGGAGCCCGACGTGGGATTCGATCCCGGGTCTCCAGGATCACGCCCCGGGCCAAAGGCAGGCGCCAAACCGCTGTGCCACCCAGGGATCCCACTTTTTTATTATTTTCCAACTATCTATTCCTTTGAATTTTCTTTAGAGAAGCACATCTGTAAAAACCAAGCTGTGGTTAACTGCTACCTTACTCCTAGGCACTCTGACCATTATAATCTTTTAAAACAATGTTTTCTCAATAACAAACACAGAAGACAACTGAACCATGAGTCCTAAGTTAGCAGGCAAGCTCTTCTTTAGCCTATGTTGGAGGTTACTAGGCCTCTTAAGAGGCCTTAGCATCGCCTAACTTTAAATGAACATGGGAAAGCTCTGAGGCAGTATTTAATTCTGTTCTTCCTCTTGATGTTCCCAGGCCTGGCAATGTGTGCACACTACTTTTGCTTCAGAACCTTTGGGCCCCATGAGATTTAGGAGAGAATTTTGCTGTCTCTCAGAGAAACCACAGAATCTCTGCAACCATCTGGGACTCACTTTGTCTAAAGACAAGGATTCTCTTGGTGGGTTTTTATAGTTTCATTTTCAACTATAAAGCCTGTTAAATAGGCTTTCAAATTTGATAAAAAAGAAAACCCTTAAAAGTGGCCAGGGAGGGAAGGCTACTTAGATGAAGGAAAATCCAAAATGGCTCCTCCTCGGAATGGTGCTCCCACGCAGGGTTCAGTGAGAGCCATGTCTGCTTTTCTTCAAAGTGGCAACACCTACAATGCTTTTATTTTGGAAATTACGGTTAGAACTTCAAGGTTAATTTATCAGTTGAAGACAGCTACTTAATTTTTTTTAATGTAGGGTTTCTCTTTAATACACATTTCCAGGTTTCACACTAATTCTCCTCTTTCCCCAAAGCCACAAAGATGTGTATTGAAGATTTCCACATATGATTTTACTTAGCAGGTTTCAGAACTCTTATTAGATCAGTGCCAAGAAGAATAGTGATATTAAAGAATAGCTCCAGAGCACCAGATGCACTGGAAAATGATATCTTAGCCCTGATTAAAAGTGTATGTATAAAGATACAGATATATATACATACATACATATGTACATTTAAGTTTTTAGAGTGGTAGAGCTTTCCTCAATGAGGGGATGGGAGATGTGGAAGTCAATGTGTGCACATGGGTAGCTGTGTAATGTACAAAGTTCTTGAAAAATTTTGTATGAAAATTCAGTGAGAAATTTTCACTGAATTGGGGAAACAACAGGGGTAGAGCAAAGGCAGGGCACCAGATAACCAAACCTCACTGTGCAGGAGCATATTAACCAGTTCTCCGTTACCCCAGGGTGTGTTAATGCAGTTAAGGTACCATAAGGGGGCTGCACACACTCACCTCCCCAAATGGGCCTTGGAAATTAGGCAGCTGTGGTTTATTGCAAATTTCCCAGCCCAGGTGGGGTAGAAGAAAAGGAGCCAAGATGTGAGAGAGGCAGGAATCCATGAAGCTCTTCTGAAACCGTGATTCCTATCTTCCATCCCAAACTGACTAATTGAGGAAATCCTGTGTCTCTGATGCACTTTAACTGGAGCTAATCTGAATTTGAGTTAATCTACCCTGACAATAAAAAAATTAAATCCAACTGAAAGACGAGAAAGGTTTTTCACAACTTTGATATATGCAGCAGTTGTTTTGAAGCTGGTGGTCTGCTGAACCTTTCAGTATTACCTGGGTTCAGTACAAACCATTTTCCATTTGCTTCCTTCTAGGTTAACATGAATTACCGTTTCTGTGTTCCACTTTTCACTATTCTGCTAAGTTTTTAAAATGGCTCTAATTTAGAGCCCAATCTCATTTGGCTATGACAATAAATGCTAAAACTCAAAGTATAAATATTGTGTGTATGTGTGTATGTGTCTTCCATGGCAATAGGAATGGAAAATGGATTTTGCTAGTTCTTGTGGGAGATGCCACTTCTTTCAAAAAAAGTAAATGCAATGGGAGGGTGGCTTATGTTTCCATTATTGCTTTCTGAAAAGTCCTTTCTTGTTTGGCTGCATTCTACTTTTTTTTATAAGAACATTTATTATAATAGGATACAAGCAGAGACAAGTGTGAAAGGGAGTTCCCTATAGAAAAGAACTTTTCAACATTCAATGGTACAAATAACATTTGGAAATCCTGAAATGCAATTTGGTACCAGAGGCCTTAATATCTGTGTGTGTATTGTATATGTATGTGTATATATATGAATTTTAGATTTTATTTATTTATTCATGAGAGAGAGAGAGAGAGAGAGAGAGAGTCAGAGACATAGGCAGAGGGAGAAGCAGGCAATTCAGAAAGTCAGTAGATGATTCGGACAAAAATATATATTTAGTTATTTAAAGGATTAATGTAGCCGTAACAGGAATCTGGTGACACAAAACCATGAATTTTGGTAAAATAATTAACTACATCTTTTTAGTTTCAGGAGATATATCAAGCACCATAAAAAGATTCACATCTTTGCTCAGCTAATTGAATTTGTTTTTAAGATTTTATTTTTATTTATTCATGAGAGACACAGAGAGACACAGGCAGAGGGAGAAGCAGGATCCATGCAGGGAGCCTGATATGGGACTCGATCCCGGGTCTCCAGGATCACACCCTGGGCTGGAGGCAGCGCTAAACCGCTGTGCCACCAGGGCTGCCCAGGTAATTGAATTTTACAGCAAATTACTTTAGGACATATATAGACATTTGGATATACATATGTATTCACAAAGATATTTACTTAAAGATGTATTATGGCAACAAATTGGAAATTACCTAAAAGTGCAGCAAGAAGGGGATGTCTAAATGTGTTTCAGAATACCATATGGCAAATTATTATGCAACTATTAAAAAAGATAGTTCAGGAATTGTAGATAACATGAGAAGGTAATCATCATATAATGTTAAATGAAAAAAAGAAGTTGAAAAACTAATTATAACCAGATTTCACGTTGTTTAAAAAATATCTACACAGAAAAAAAGAGTAGAAAAAATATACCAAAGTAGTAACAGTATTTATCTTTGGGTGGGAGAAATAGGGTGATTTTCTTTTCTACTTTAGACTTTCCTCTGTTCTCAGAAATATTTTAGAATAGTTTTTTTTTTTTATTTTTTTTTAAGTTTTTATTTATTTATGATAGTCACAGAGAGAGAGAGAGAGAGAGACAGAGACACAGGCAGAGGGAGAAGCAGGCTCCATGCACCGGGAGCCTGATGTGGGATTCGATCCCGGGTCTCCAGGATCGTGCCCTGGGCCAAAGGCAGGCGCCAAACCGCTGCGCCACCCAGGGATCCCTATTTTAGAATAGTTAACATAAAAATAACAGTGAACTAATATTTACTGGGTGGTTTCTTTTGTAAAAGGAATATGAGGCACAGAAAGGTTAACAAATTTGCCGAAGATATTATTAGGTAATAAATCTTAGACCTGGGAAATCTCTTATAGTCAAGGGGAAAAAAAGGTTAGTAACATTCTGTGAGAATTTTTTTTTTCAAAGACTCTATTTATTCATGACAGACAGAGAGAGAGAGAGAGAGGCAGAGATACAGGCAGAGGGAGAAGCAGGCCCCATGCAGGGAGCCGGATGTGGGACTCCATCCCAGGTCTCCAGGATCACACCCTGGGCTGAAGGTGGCGCTAAACCACTAGGCCATCTGGGCTGCCCTCTGTGAGAATTTTTATTTTTATTTTTATTTATTTATTTTTTCTTATACATTTATTTATTTATTTTTTTTATAAATTTATTTTTTATTGGTGTTCAATTTGCCAACATATAGCATAACACCCAGTGCTCATCCCGTCAAGTGCCCACCTCAGTGCCCGTCTCCCAGTCACCCCCACCCTCTGCCCACCTCCCCTTCCACCACCCCTAGTTCGTTTCCCAGAGTTAGGAGTCTTTCATGTTCTGTCTCCCTTTCTGATATTTCCCACTCATTTTTTCTCCTTTCCCCTTTATTCCCTTTCACTATTTTTTATATTCCCCAAATGAATGAGACCATATAATGTTTGTCCTTCTCCGATTGACTTATTTCACTCAGCATAATACCTCTGTGAGAATTTTTAATCAAGACATGAAAAGTGGCCAACTTTTCTGATGTATGGTATACTGTTGCAATGTGTAATATCTGCTTAGGAGCAAGGTATATACTGATGTATCCCTGAAATTCAATATTATTCCTTGAAGATACATAGTATCTATGCAAGAAGGAGGCACTATTTTTTTTTTTTTTAAGATTTTATTTATTTAGTTGAGAGAAGGAGAGAGAGCATGGGCAAGTGCACTTGTTGGGGGAGGGGCAGAAGGAGAAGGGAAGGGAGGTAGACTCCCCTCTGAGCATGAAGCCAGAGGCAGGGCTGATCCCAGGACCTTGAGATCATGACCTGAGCCAAAGTCAGATGCTTAACTGACAGCCATGAGCCTCAGGAGGTACTACTGTAACAACAAAGTCCAACCAATGTTACGTAGCCCTGGGAATATTTCATTATTGTACTTATAGTTTATTGAGTTATGACAGTGGGCCCAGGCACTATTGTTAAGCACTTCACATATACAAACTCATTTAAATCTCACACTAACTTTGTGACAAAGGCACTATTACTATCCCCATTTCACAGATCAGGAAATTGATTCACAAAGAGGTTGAATAACTTGAAGATCACACAGCTAGCAAGGAAATACGCAGCTAGATTGGCTATGATCTTAACCACCAAGGTATACCATGAAAATCCTTTATCCATAGAGTGATCTCCTGCCATTCTATTAATTGGTAACTATTCTAGCAACCATATGCAAAGGAGCTGAATGAATTGGGAAAGTTTAGACCAGAGACATGGTGGTCAAAGTGTGACCCCTGGACCAGTAGCATCAGTATCACCTTGAGAATTTGTAAGAAATGCAAATTATCATGTCACACCCAAAATCTACTGAATCTGAAACTCTGAGGGTGGGTCCTAACAATCTGTTTTAACAAGCCTCTTCAGGTGATTCTCATGTACATGCAAATTTGAGAACCACTGGCCTAAGGAAAAGGAAGCTAAGGGGAAGCACCCTAGCTTCCCTTGTGTTTTTGAAGGGTTGTAATTACAGAGGAGAGATAACTTAGTTTCCACCACAAGGGAATGTGATGTATGTCTTGTTGCATACATCTCACAAGTTCTGATGAGTGGTAAAAACTGACTGAATGGTGAGAGATTTGTGTTCAAAATTAGGAAAGAGCTTCATTTATAGCTGGAAATGACTAATTATAGAAAAGGCTGTCATGTGAGGAAATAAGCCTCATCATCTGGAGTATTCAAACGGATGCTGAATGACCATTTCTTAGGAATGCTGGTAAGTGGGAAGGTGGATAAGGCATTGTTGAAAGACCATGAGTGTCAGAATCAGAAAACCAGAATGTATTAATTGGGCAGATATTTATTGAGAAGATACCCAGTTAAGACAGTTCTGCAGGGAGATTAAAGTCAGTGGCACGTCTTGTTCTTATGACTTTGTAGCTCAACACTCACACTAGCTAGGCTGCTCCCATCATGAGTCCCAGTAAGACCCATTTGTCCCATATTCCTATCTTTATATTACACTGCCTACCTGGAATGTACTCTCATAATTCAAATTCTACATGTTTTCCAAAGCCCAAATTGAGTCATATCTTCTTAGCAAAACCTCTAAATTCCTTTCACACTTGCTGTCAGTTGTATTTACTGCTGGGTTTATATAAATTTGCAATTTAAGAGCAAAGACTGTGTCACATAGTATCTTTCATTTTACTCTGTTCTACTGCAGGCACTCAATAAATACTTAAGGGTAGTCAGTTCATTGGGAAGACTCTTCTGCTATATTCTTTTTACCTCTGTTGCCCACAATAATGAGAACATGAAGTCCAGCTCCCTGATTAGGTGCAGACCAAGAACGTATATGGTACAGGTCCTACTGTTTACCTCACCAGTTGCTTCCTGTTCGCCCCTTGGCACACAGCAATGGACTAGCCCATGCTACTTGATAAGAAAAGCTCCCCTTTTCCTTTTCCAGGGACTGAGGGCTGTTTCTATCATGTCCTTAGTTCACATAAGCTCTGGGTAGACTGTTACAATCCAGATGCAGATGTATATGTTAAAACTCTTATGACAAAACCAGTTATTATGTGTACAGTGAAGCCAGTTTTCAGATTTTAATGCTTCCTTTTTTTCTTTCTACTCTTGTCATATGCGCCATGCTTGAAAAACATCTTTTAAAAACCACATTTTCACATCTTAAGAACACAAAAAAGTGTCAGATACTTTTTTCCCCTTTTGCAGTCTTAGAACTTCAAAAACAGCCAAAAGGAAGTTTTATAAAATACGTAAAAATATGTGCTGAGAGCTGAGGTTTTATATGCCAAGAGTTAGACTGTAGTGAATTTTTACTGCAGTTAATATTAACTCCTAGGAAAAGAAAGCTTGCTGGAGACCCAGGCCCACTCTGTCATGGGAGGTATCACAACACTTTCTGGAAGATTATTCTTACATGTATGAGAACCAACTTATCCACTGTTGGGTTATCCAGAGTCCCCAACACCCTGTGCTTCTTTTCCTTCTTAATAAAGGCCTTTTGGCTATTTCACAGCTCATTAGCACCTCTACCAGAAGGTAGGTGGTGACAGGGAGGAGAGGTGAAACTAAAATCAGTAAATTTTACTGCTCGTTAGCAGCTGTTGTAAAAGATGTGGGACAAAGGGTTTGAAGCCATCATCATCCTCAGGATTATCAACAAGCACTTCTGAAGTGCTCCCGTGCAAGGTAGTAGTAAGCGTACATAGGCATATCACTGTTTTTCTAATTATTAAATCACATGGTTTTTCTAATTATTAATATTTCATTTCTCTAAGTTTTGCTTAATTATGTGAAATAATTAAAAGCTGTGTGGGGCATGAACACAAGGAACTCACCTGTTTTTGCACTCCACTGAGTTGCTGAACCTTGATGACGAGTGAAGCAGTCCGACCCTTGTACTGGATAGTCCTAATAAATGTCCCTGCATGGTCCACGCTGAAGGGCTCTGACCAGCGCCAATTGCCCCAACCTTCAATACAGATGTGTAACAGCTGGAGAGAAAAACAATAATCGTCATAATGCCAAAAGTGCCAACAAAAATCTAGTCCTAAAATGAAAGTCTCATTGCTGGAAAACCTTCCTATTTGTAATATTTAGCATCTGTTTTCTTTCTAACCTGCATTATTCATCCACTTCCAGCTTATTCAACCAAGCTAAGAATAGCAAATATGTCACAGAGAGTCAATGTGGTTTTCCAGATCACATTTTAAACCTTCTTAAAAATAATTGTCCTATCAAATGGTAAAAGGCCTGCTGAACATTTGAGAAAAGACCATTTCATTCATCTGGAGGACAAGAAGGTTGAAATGTGAGATCAAAGAACATTGGTCTTGGCTGATAGTTTAATCCTTCTTATGGTGAGTCAGTAATTAAAGCAAAATTTCATTTGTGGCATTATTTTTGACCCTAAATTGCCATTCCTTATTTTTTCTGTTGATAATGAACGAAATAGCCCTTTGAGGATGCAGTTCATTCAATATATTCTCTTTATGAGATCACATATATCATATATATATCATATATTAGATATATATTATCATATATCATATATTAGAACTACCTTCAACATTTTGAATGTATGAGAAAATGTCTTTGTTCTATCTTTTGCTAGCAGGAGCATGTATTTAACATTTACCAAATGAGCCTCCTGACTCCTGATTCACATTCATGTTTATTCACACAGTATTGCCACTTTTGGTAATATTCAGATTTCTTTCATGATCATCAAATGTTTTCTCTTTCTACTCCTACTTATGAAATGCAGCTAAGAAAATCAGTTTAACTGAACAAGTATTCCAAAACAACATAATAATTCCTGCTTATTTAGGATAGATGTTTAAATGAAAATAAATAGTATTCTATACAATTAGTAAGAATAAGAAAATAAAACTGACATTTTAGGAAAAATATTTATATAATATACAAAATCACCATTTTCCTTGATATCATATATAATTTTTTAAAAGAATTAACCAAAGGCTAATCATATGAAACATTTTTCCCAATTAACAGAAACTATAAAAACACTGTACACAAGAGCTATCATAATAGGCCCTTAAAATAAATACATTAAGAATATACATGGGAATTATCATAATAAAAAAAGCCTTTTGATGGAAAGATCATTTTTCAGGTTTAGCATTAGAAAGAGCCTTTAGAAAGTGCCTAAATTAAAACATTTCACTAGTCATCACAATATGATTTTGATGGAAAGTTAAGGGTTTTTTTTGTTTTGTTTTAAAATACCTTATCAAAATTTTTTTTAAAACCTCCTTAAAAACAACAACAACAACAAAAAAAACAACAAACCAAAAAACCTCCTAACTCATCTTCCTGCTTTTCATATGGCCCCATTCTAGTTCTTCCTCCATGCAATTGCCAGTGACCCTGTGAAATCAAAAAGCTACCATTCAGATGATTTCTAGAAAAGAAAGCTAATAGCTAAAAAAAAAATAAAAAATAAAAAATAAATAAAAGGAAAATAATTCTGGACAGCAAATACCTTTAGGGAAAATTTGGTATTATATATGCTCCACAACATAAAAGTACCAGAGTTATCTTTGATCTTTAAATATTAGTTACAGAGAAAAATAAAAAGAAAAGTAATAGTGGTGTTTGGAACCATTTCAGTTTTTTTGTAGCAGCAACTGGGAATAAAGCTCAGGGCACACACAAAACTAAAAGAAACAAGAAAATTGTTTTCTTTGGAGAGACTAGTAGCTGGAAATGACAAAAAAATAATGAGGCAAGGTACTTAAGGTCAAGCTTGGCTATACTTTTCCTGAAAGTTCCACAGCTTCTAAAGAAAGGTTTAATGTACACAATGTAATTTTAATTGAGGAGCGTTCACATTTGCATATGAGCTCAGTTTTAGGTAGCTGCTCACTCTGTGTACACAGCTTTAACTGACAATGTCACCAAAGAATATGCTGTCAGGTTTCACTTGGCAGCTATTTGTTCTCAAAGTGTTGGCATAGATATTTTCTTTGAATTATGAAAATCCAGATACATCTGGATTTAGTTCACACAGAAAAGTTGGGTGGGAGAAAAACATTACACTTCTTCCCCATATGCATCACCAGTAGAATATCTGTAATGTTCGGCTACTGTTCAAAGCATCTAAATAGCAATTTTTAAATATATATATATATACATATATATATATAAATAAATGTATATACATACATATATGGGAAAAATTTATTAGGAAAGGAATTGCATTCCTAAGAGAGAAAATCTACAGACTGGAACTGAGATGGTCCAGCACTGCTTCGCTCCTCCTTCCCACAGCATGACTGACTCAGGTACCAGACACTAGCGCCGATACTCATGGACCGCAACTGAGTATGAGAGTTCTATTCTGTTGAACCAAATGATAAAATTTCACTGCTACACGTACCAAACAGTCCCCATTTAAAAACAAATGCTCCTATATGTATTTTTATTTCTATACTGAAGGAACTATAAGATCAGGCATAACAATTTGAAATTCATGTCATACTACTTGATCCTCATGCAATTTCTTTCTGTTATTCATCCATATAATTTTTTTTCATCCATATAATTTTTCACTCAGTTACTATAAGGGAGCTGATATGCTAGCCACTATGGGGGAAGGGAGGAGGAAGAGCTGTGTTTTCTGTCTTGCAAGGAGCTTATTATCTTACAGGGATGCACCAATAAATAACAAGAGGGCTAGGAGGGGTGCAACATGGCACAGGAGTCTAGAGAAAGGAGGGCTAGCTAGGCTGCTATGATTGGGACAGCTTCATGAAAGCAGCTGGGGCTTAGAGGTACCGCAGGATTTCCTCTGGCAAAGAGGACGTTTCCTTTCTGGGCTTATGGGGACAATGGACAACATGAGATGTGAAAGCCAGAAGGTATGCCGAAGGCAAAGTTAATAGTCTTGAATGGCTGGAGAAAAGGGAACAGGACAAACCAGAGTGAGGGATAAAGTCAGACAGAGAGACCTAGACTGTGGCTGGCTCTGATTTACTAAGTGAGAAATTTGTGCTTGAAGAATCAGCAGGTGGCCACTGAAGCCCTCTGTATAGGACAGCAATGTGTGGAAAGGAGGGGAAGGGTGGAGTGTGGAGGTAGCAGGGCAACTGCAACAGTCTGGAGGAGACGCAAGGTGGGCCAGAAACTTGAGGACATAGGAGAGATGAAGCAATGGCCTCAGCCAAAAAATTGCTCTTCTGTGTTGCCTGGAGCCCATGGTATTTTTATGTTCTCTTATCAACTTGGAGATATTCTTGCCCCTTTTACCTATTAATTTCCCCTTACTGACTTACTTCCTCTATCATCTTTTCTATTCAGGCATTTCATTCTTTATGGCCTACTTTGTTAAGTGTCTAATACTTTCCACTGGGGGAAAGAGTCAAAATAGGAACCACTCGTGTTTGAACTTCTCAATGGGAACTGAAACTAAGCAATAAGGCAAGTTGCATAGCAGCCACACTTGTTGGAAGGTCTCAAGGGGCTACAGATTCTTTTTTTCCAGCAGCCCCACTAGTGCTATGCCGGCAGCCAGACTAAATTCACAGTTTTTCCACTGAAGATCTCAAATGGGAGCATATAAAGCTCTCATTTTTTTTTCAATACAAAATAAAAGTTAAAACTGAATTATGGATCAAGGGGCTGGGGTCAGCTCTCAGGACCACCCACAGTCACCTCCAAAGGGAGAATTCCTGAATCAGTTATGGAAGAAAGAAAAACAAGATGAAATCTAGGGAAACAGGGTACACCAAGGAAGAGAAAGAAAAGAGGATGGCCAAGTTTTTAAAATTGTATTTTAAATATGAATGAAGGTACCAGATACTTGTCTGTGAACTTTATTTTACTACTCATTTTAAAACTGTTATCAGGATGATTTCTAGCGGTAACTTGGACTTCTTGATGCAGGGTATTTTGGAAGAAAAAAGAGAAAGGGAAGGAAAGCTTTCCAAACCAATCACCCTGGAGGTGGTATAATAATAGAGGCCCCTCTGTCATCACACAAGTGCTGGGGGTAGTTTGCTCTTCCTCAAAATGGGTGTAGGAAGAGGTTTGTAGGTTTTCCCTCATGACTAAATTCAATGAAGGCCACAAATACTGTGCAATCAGCCTAAAACAATCCTTTATGAAAAAGGGAACCCTGGCACACTCACAAAACGTCTGTTAGAATGAAAATTGTAGCTGGAGGCTAGTCCTTGTCAAAAATCTGTTTTAGACATTGACTCATCAATCCTACACAGGAATTTATCATAAGGCAATAATTATACATATGTGTAAGTTTTACCTAGATGTAAGCTTATTCCAGCATCATCATAATAATAAAAATTAGGCACTGCTAGGAAATTGATCTGATAAAATACTGTAAAAACAATAAAAGGTATCATTTGTTAGACACCTACTATGTGCTGAGCGCTAGTCTAAGTGCTTTTTATAGATTTTATCACTGATTCCTTAAAATGTTCTTAGGAAGTAAGTACTTTTGTTCCATTTTACAGATGAAAAAGCAAACTGAGTCACAGAGAGGCCAGGCGAGCTTCTCAGGGCCACAGTGATGGGAAGACAAGGGATAAGATTTGAACTTCAGTATGCTTACAGAGAGTAAGTGGTGCTGACTCAGGTGTGCCTAACCATACTGACATTGTAGAATCCTCTCAAGCTATTGAAAAAAACAATCACAGCATGAAAAAACATTAAGAATATTACTTAGCAATAGATTAATGGCAAAAAAAAAGCACATTACCAAAAGATAACATGCAGTACACATTCCATTTTTGTAAAATGAAGAAAAAGTATATAGGGGAGAAAAATGGCTAGAAATATGCTAGAATGTTAAGAGTTTTTATCTTGGGGTGTTGGGGTTGTATGTTTTAAGTATTCCTTTGTGTATATGTTTTGTGTGCTTTTATGTAATTTCCAAATTTCATACCATAAATATGTATTATTTTGCAATCAGATAAACATTACTATTATTAAAAAGAAAAATATCTAATAGAAAGCATACAGAGTCTGCATTTTAAGGGAAAAGAAATGACACATTTCTATTTTAATAACTCAAATTCAGCTTCCTGAATGAAGCCTCCCTATCTTTCCTAGTCGGTATCACAGTTTTCCCATTTGCACCTGCTGGCACTTTGCTAAAAGGTGACATGATGGTCCATTCATTGCTGCAGCATCCAAGCTTCTCTCAGAGGGTCTGGTTTGCTCTGTTACTTATTCACATGATCCTTGGAGAAGTTTAATTTAATTATTTGAGCTTTTTTCCCTAGAGCAATACATTTTTTTTTCCAATTTAGCAAATATTTTTAGGATCTACAGCTATTAAATATTTACTATAAGCCAACAGCCTATGCTACACATGGTTGCTATAGAGATGAACAAGACACATGACTGGCACTGAAAATTCTCACAATAGAGTGGAAGAAACAGATATTTAACAAGAAAAATTATGCTCTAATATTTTATGAGAGGAAGGAAAAAAAATTGTTATAGGACCCCAGACGTATTCTGCTTGGGGAATTAAAAGACTGTCCAGAGAACATATTTAGAACCCAAAGAAATAACATGAAAAAAAAAACATGCTGAAATAAGAGTAAATAAAATATATATATTACTGTTGTTTCTGATAAACACAAGCAGGTGACAGCCTAACTTGGAGTGGTTCTTTCTGCACAAAATTAATGTCTACAAAGCACACTGACTGCATTACAAACAAGGACAAGTCCTAAAAGTAGCAAGCTATAGCTTCAAATAATTTGTGCAAACAACTTCTTGTCTTATTTCTTGTTAATGTGATTTGGAAAATAACTTTATAGTATGAACTCAGCAGCTTACATTCCTCTAATAGCTTTGATCCCAACCCAAATGGAGCCACTGAATTTTGATCCGTGAAAGGAAAGAGTCATAAAAATCATTGTTTTAGGAGGCCAGATCTCCCTCTTGCACAGTCAGAGACATGTGTAGGTTATTGGGGATGAGACATGAGGGCTGGGAAGAGGACTTGCCCACAAGAGAATGGTATGGAAAAGGATGCTAAAGAGGCAGTGAACTCTTAGCAGCTGCTACTTCCCCTTAGGGCATCAGTCATCAGTAAACACCCAGGATTGAAGCATTGCAGGCAGAGAGAGAAAGTAACTGAGCTTCATAGACTGTTTGACGTCCTGCTCTTCACTATCTCCCTGGTCTTTCTACATCTGTACAGAGAGAGTAACTCCCAGGGAAAAACCGAATGTGGCAGTACTCTGCTGTATTTTATCAGAGGTCATCACAAGACAAACATTACAGAGGAAGAGTCAGGAACAACAAAACCAGCTGTGAACAAGGGGAACTGCAGTTTTTCATAAATTGTGATAATTTAGGGTATCAGAGATGCGGGAAAAGATGGAGGAGAAGCTGTCCCCTCTGTACAGTTGAGAAAGATTAGGACATGCCAGCTAGAAAATGGAAAGTGAGCCAGGAATTGACTGTCATTCTGCCACAGGGCAGGATGAGAGCAACAGTCTTTTTTTTTTTTTTTTTTTTTTTTAATTTTTATTTATTTATGATAGTCACACAGAGAGAGAGAGAGAGAGGCAGAGACACAGGCAGAGGGAGAAACAGGCTCCATGCACCGGGAGCCCGACGTGGGATTCGATCCAGGGTCTCCCGGATCGCGCCCTGGGCCAAAGGCAGGCGCCAAACCGCTGCGCCACCCAGGGATCCCGAGAGCAACAGTCTAATCATTCCTCAAGTGGTAACAGGGTTTAACCAAGGACAGTCCATATACTCTAATCACTAATAAACTAAAATAAGCCATGTGACCTCTGAAAAAATACTATAAAGCAAAGGGAAGAGAATATCATCTCAAAAAGTGAGGGGAAGAGACCAGTTCTCATGAATACTCTCTTGCAGAATTCAGGAAAAGAATAACAGGAAAGTTTTGGTTTTCTTTAAACTGAGCAAAAATACATGACTTCTGTAAAACTGTAGAAAACCATTGAGAAGAAAGAACAGTCTGGCATAAATAGAAAACAGCCTGAGGTTAAAATAAATACGTGATGTAAAAAGGTAATTAGATAAAACAATAAGTGCAGGAAAAACTAAAAAATGCATTTGCAGAATACTGATTTACACTGACGGAAGTAGCTCAAGTATGAATAACTGCTATAGAAAAAAATTGAAAGTCTTTAAAGTTAAAGACAAATATATAAAGAAATAGGACATGGGATGCCTGGGTGGCTCAGGGGTTAAGCGTCTGCCTTTGGCTCAGGGTGTGATCCTGGAGTCCTGGGATCGAGTCCCACATTGGGCTCCCTGCATGGAGCTTGTTTCTCCCTCTGTCTATGTTTCTGCCTCTTTCTCTGTGTCTCTCATAAGTAAATAGATAAAATCTTAAAAAGAAAAAAAAATAGGACAAAAAGTGTCACAGGTATGAGAGAAAAACAAGATATACACAATTAATATAAAAAATGATTCTATATATCTTCTATGTATAAGGCTCTACAGCTTTAAAACAGTGCATTGTGTCCTTCCATCTATAGTCTTCAGTAAATTATTTGAATTTCCATGGGTAAATGTCACACATTTCTAGCAAACATTAAGGCTGAATCTGTTTCAACATATCTATAATCAAATCACAGAATCTTTCTAAAATTAGAAAAGATTTATATTTTATAAGTAATTAAACAGAAATCCAAATTCAAAAATTTATTTATGGTTTTTCCCTGTTTGGGCATCAATCTCTGTTTAAAAATTATATATGTAGAGAAAAAGAAGTTAAAAAAGAAGTGAGAGTAGAATGAATAATTGTGGTACTTCTGACTTATATACTGTCTACAAAACAATAAGATTCTTAATGTGTATTCTTTGCTAAAAAATTATCTAAATCTGGGACGCCTGGGTGACTCAGTAGTCAAGCGTCCACCTTCGGCTCAGGGTGTGATCCAGGTCTGGAAATCAAGCCCCATATCACCATTAGCTCTTTGAGGAGTCTGCTTCTCCCTCTGCCTGTGTATGTGCCTCTCTCTCTGTGTCTCACATGAATAAATAAAATCTTTTAAAAAATTATCTCAATCTAAATTATCTAAATTAGTGAAAAATAATACACTTCAAAAAATTTTTGCAAGAAGATATGAGCAAATTCCCTCATATTTTAAAAACATAATTTTATGCATAATTTTTGGGACATATTAATCATAAAATCAGATATAAAGGCACATAGTAAAAACAGTATAAAATGACATACCGATTTTGAAAAGATCATTTTAGCATTACACACATACATTGTTTTCATGTTTCTAAAGGGTGTAGACTTCCCTCTATTTAAATGATAGGTGACTGAGAAAACATGATACTGCCTTAAGTCCAGAATTGTGTGAGTCTTTGAGATGGTTCACCCTGATAACTGCCACAAAGGGTTAAAAAGTAAAAATTCAGAAAAATGTATATGTATATGTATGTGTGAGTACAGAAAAGTATGGTTTGTCCATAAAATATGAAATAATCCGTATTTTCTTTTAAGCTAATTAAATAAAATAATAATTTCAATTGCTTAATTGAGTTGCAGTCAGAGCCAGGAGATTTTGGTGCTGTGTAGACACATTATTTTGACAGAATGATAGCTGATGGTTGCCACATTCTTAGTTGGACCCAGCTCTTCAGTGGGAGAGAAAAGAGCATGTTGGATAGAAATAATAAAGACGAATTTAGGGGAGCTGAAAAATGGAAACCAATAAGATAAGACACTAGAGATACTGTTTAATAGTCACTCAGGTTTGGGAAAATATTTTGAGTTTGTGAGCCAAACTGTTTTGTTTGTTTGAAAATCAATTTTGACTAAGTACAAATATAAATAATAGAGAAACCCAACCTAAAAAAACTTTCTTTCAAATTGTTCTCAAATGTAACATTCACCACTCAGCAAAATTCACTTTTTAAAAAAATTTTTTTCTCAAAATTCACTTTAATGTAAAATAGAAGACATTCAAACACGTGTCCTAAGAGAGGATAAAACAGCTTTAAGCAATCTTTGTTTTTAGTCATCATGGCAATTTAGACAATTATAATTGTTATCTCTAATTTTTAATTAGAAAAAAAGAAGTCAACAGATGGATATAAAAGAAATCCAAAATTTTTATAGTTATTTATTTTCATTTAACTAAACTGCCTTGCCATACTAAGAAAACATTTTTGTAAAGGTTAAATAAAGTATTTCATGGCAACCGCTGCTTCTCAGTGCCTGTATAACAAGAAACATGAGCCAAAGTTGTGCAAGTTGGTTTTCTTTCCCAGTAAGGGAATGTGGTATCTAAGACCTTGTCCTAACTCATTTTATCCCCAAGTGTAAGTCAAGCAAGTCAAATATGAACTAATGCCTGAAGGGAAGTCCCTGACTCCAAAAGTATGGATTATTTCACATTTATCTTAAAATCTGCTCTCAGAGTTCTTAAAATTCACTAACTTGGCAAGTCAGGAATTATCATGAGAAATGAAATAATTTCATAACTATGAAGTCATCCAACATTCCATGCATCTGACACTCATTGGGCTTGGCCATGTCTTGGGCATTATTCTGACCTTTAGATAATAAGCTCTTCAATATCCTGTTCAGTATGGAAATAATTAAAAAGTGCCACAGTATAATAGGTATGCCATTGTCTTTAACAGAGTTAATGCTTTTGTTACAGATTCGTGCTAATAGATTATGATTAGAGACAATTACATTATGTATACTGAAATCTTTATAACATTCTTAATCAGTATTTCCCATTACTTAAAAATGGCAAAATACCACGCTTTAATGGTCCAGCTGCATTCCCTTTCTTCAAGTACTCTGTATGAAAACTCATATTTAAAACTAGTTTAGTAAAGGACCTTTATGTTTAGACATCAAGAATTCACATTTCCAGAGCATAGGATTGTGAAAAGCCTTAGAGTGTCTTGTAAAAAGCTTAAGGAATCTTCGGTACGTTTTTCTCCAAAGCTGTATTTCAATATCTAAAATTTATTGCTAGAGGAGGGACAGAGATACCATTAGCAGCACCAGCAGTCATTCCTCTGGGTGCTTCACAGCTGAAATAATCCTCAGTTGTTCTTTTTCATGCAGGCTTGTAGAAAGCTCCAGAAATCCACTCTGGGACTGAATAAAGTGCCCTATCATGGTCCCATCTTTGCCATTTCTGGTGAAAGACTTTAAAAGTCTTAACTATATCATACTGGAAATCATTTTTAAAAAGAAACTTTGAAAAATACAGGAAAAAGAAAACTTAGCCCCAAACCTCTGCCTCTCATTTAGAATGAATGTATTTCCCCACAGAAAATGAAGAAATTCCAAATATGCTCTAGCTACTAGATACTTAATGACCAAAATTTGGGATTAAAATCCTTGCTAGATGGTCCCAAGAAGTGTTTACCTCACTGTTGATTTTAGCTTTCTTAATGTCAGCAATAGTAAAGAGAAGCTTGTTACTGCCACTGGGGAGCAAAAGCATACAATCCTTCCTCCCCACATGGAATTGCTGGTTGCAGACAGCTGTGCCCTTCACAACAAAGGTGATATTGGACTTTCATGGTTAGAGAAAGAAATACTGGGTGGCAAAGTTAACTTGAAATGATTTACTTTAAATCGGTAATATTTGGTAACTATACAATGTACTTTTAGTTTATGACAAACAAGAATTTTTCACAGTTAAATTGGGAAGAGTTGGGGTGCCTAGCTGGCTCAGTCGGTAAAGCATGCAACTCTTCATCTCAGGGTCATGAGTTCGAGCCCTATGTGTAGTGTAGAGCTTACTTAAACAAAAAATTAAAAAAGAATAAATTGGGTAGAGTTAGAAATGCATGTGGACCTGAAAGAAGCTCTCATTTGGAGAATACTGTGAATCCCCTCTGCAGTGATCTCCTAGTTTTGTCAAAGTTTTCATGAGAGGCCACTGGGAGGTTACAGCGGAGGGGTTGTAGGATACGGGGAGCTACTCTTAATTAAAAGCCCAAGTTCACTGGCAGTATACAGAAGCACACATTTTGAGATTAGAGGACCTCTTTTTGTGTGTCTGTACACTACACACAAAATATCCAATTGGATGTAAAAAAAGTTTATGATTTTCATATCGTTAAAATAACTAAGCTTTTAAGTCTATGTTCCTGAGAGATGTCAGAAGCGTTATGAGTAAGTAATGAAACATTTATTTCTTTAGTGAACATTTACCAAATGCCTAATATGAGCAGGCTACAGGATTAGATATTGTGGAAAATTCCTTTTTTGAAAAGCCTCCTGCTCTTTTTTCTTTCTTTTTACTTTCAGCAAATATCCACTACTACCTCATCTCCATTCATATTCATCCCCATTCTCTCTCTCCAATCTCAAAATCAGAGGAGGCTTTTGTGAGAAGTTGCAAATGGCCACAAGTTCTCTCAGCAAGAGGTAATACCTGGCCTACCCCTGTCACTTGCTCTGCCTAACAGAACGTGGCGGAAGATGCTGTGTGAGCTCTGAACTTGGGCTCAACAGGCTGTGCAATTTCTGCTTGCTTTCCTGTCTGGGCTTGTCTGCTGCGCCGGTCACATGAAGAGAAGCAAGAGTACCTTGGCTGACAGCCGGCCAAATACCACATGTGCAAGTGAGGCCATCTTGGACCACAAGTGAGCCACACAGACACTGGCAGAAGAACCTCCTGGGGTCATCTAGGTTTCTGACCAACAGATTCATGAGCTAATACACCTTTTTAAACTCCTAAGTTTTGGGGTGCTCTGCTAAACAGCAATAGATATCTGACATAAGCCTCCTCCAGTCCAGGGTCAATCCTTCTACCTATGATCTGGAGTCCTTCCTCTTCCCATCTTCTAAGACTTTATGCCATTAATCATTTTTCTTCTCTTCTGCATATCAGCCTCTGCTATTTATTTCTTCCACACAGGACATGCCTAAGTTTCCTCCACTTAAAACCCTTTCTTGATCCTGCAGCTTTCTCTAGTTAACACATAGTCAAGATTAAAAAAAAAATCATGCTGATTCCCTCACCTTCTGTTCATTTTCAACCCACTTCAATTTGGCTTCTATCCATATTTGAACCATTAATGACCTCTCAACTGCCTAGTACTCTCTTCAGTTCTTGTCTCAATCTCCCTGCTGCATCTGATAATTCTGTTCCACTAGAGACTCTTTTCTTGGTTTTTAGAACACTGTATGTCCTAATTTTTCTCATACCTTTTATCCCCTTTTCAATAGATCCCATTCCTCAGCCTAACCTCTAAATTCTACTATTATTCCTTATCACTGCCAAGATCGTTCCAGTGATCCTTGTTTTCTGCTATTTGTGCCTTTCTGTAGGCCTCTCCCACGCTGAATAGGGCTAGTCTGTGTAACCACTGGGATATATCACGGAAATGACAATGAATGACTTCTGAGCTTAGGTCATAAAAGACCCTACGGCTTCTGTCTTGTTCTATTTTGGGTCACTCGATCTGGGGGAAGCCAGTGGCTATGTCATGAGAATACTCCACCAACTCTATGGAGAGATCCTTGTAGCAAAGAGCCAAGGCCTTCAGCCAACAGCCATGTGAGTGAGCCATTTTGGAAATGGATCCTCCAGCCCAGTCAAGCCTTTAGATGACTACAGTTCCAGTTGATGTCTTGACTGCGACCTTCTAGGAGATTCTGAACCACAACAACCCAGTTCAACCACTCCCAAAATTCTTGGCTAATGAAATGGAGATTTAAAAAAAAATTGTTTGTTGTTTTATCTGCTCAGGCTTTCGGGTGATTTATTAAGCAGCAATATGTAACTAATAAAGATTTTGTTATCTCTAAGTGGGGTGCTATTATAACAAAAGCCTAAAAATGCAAGGGGCTTTGGAGCAGGCAAGTGGGCAGAATCCAGAGGCCTTGAGAAGAGTGTTGGGTACCTAAGGTGTTTCAAAGATATTTTTAATAGTTATTTGATGGCCTTAGAGGAGGCTGTCAGTTACGATGTGAGGAAAATGTTGCTGGACGATGGAGGAAAGGGGATCCTTGCTATGTAGTGGCAGGATTTAGCAACACCACAAGCTAGAGTGATATGGAAAGTAGAAACGTGCCTAATTAACTCTGTGATCTAGCTAAGGAGATTTCCGGGCAGTGTTGAGGGACCTCCTGGCTTCTATCTGCTGCTTATATTAAAGTCTGAGAGGGGTTGGCAGAAACTTAAGGAAGAACTGTCAAAGAGGAGCCAGGATTTGCTAGTTTTGAACATTTCTAGCCTTCCAGATGGCAAATGATGCTAAAACCAAGAAATGGTTTCTAGGTAAAGATCAAATCCAGGACACAGCCAGGAAAGCTGGTTTAGGGATGAAGCTGGTTTAGGGATGTGGCTGTAAAATCCTTTGTTCGGATCTCAGAGAGATCTAAACTGGTGTCTTAGCAAACTGTGCAAACCACGGGGCTTCTAACACTCTCAGCAGTGTCAGCAAACCCCAATGCAGAGAAGGAATTATCCTGAAGAGATGAGTGATTTTGTCTATTGTAGCAAACCTCAATAAGATTGACAAGAGCCCCACAAAGTTGTTTAAAGAATTATATCAGCAGAAACACTGCCAATTTAGACTGAAGGAGACGAAGACAGTACAAAGTGGTAAAGAGGCCTGTGATCCTTCACAATTCTACTGACAGAAAGCAGGCTGAGAAAACTATGAAGTGCAAACAAAGGACACTTTTCATGAAAAAGGATGGATGACTCAGAGGCTTGAGCCGAGAATCCAAAGCAAGGAGCCATGGACAATTATTCCTGAGCAGCAGTATGGATGATTACTAATAGAGAAACTTCTGACATTTATCTGGTTGGATATAAACTTTTCATGGACCAGTAACTCTGACAGGTCTCCCTTTCTCTCCTTTTATGAGTGGAGTGTCTATAGTAGTCATCCTCTGCTTATACCACTGCTGTACATTGTTCTACTGCAATAGGTAACCAAAAAAGTCCTCTTTTCTTTGGACTGCCTCTTTGGGCATTCTGATTTAGTCCCACTGCTCCCAAGGCACTGATGATAGACCCAATTTTTACCTCTTAGGCCAGACTATTTCTTTTGATATTCTGACACTTTCATTCAACTTGCCTACATACAAGTTGCCTGCACTTGGCATGGGCACTTAGATGTCTAGTTAAGAAAGGGAAAAGGGAAGGAAAGGAACCTTTGGTTACAGAGAGCCGAGTTCCTCACTAGCCTTTCATAAATGTTATCGCAGGGGACAGTCACAAAAATCTCTTGATTTAAAAAAAACAAAAAACAAACTTGATTTTGCAGAAGACAAAGCTGATGCTCCAAGGAATTAAAACACTTTTCCAATCTTACATAGCCAACAAACCTTAGGAGTGAAATCCAGGCATTTATGGCTTCAAATCTGTGTGTTTTTTCTAATATAACATTCTTTCTGTCCTCCCAAGAAACCCAAAACTCAATGTGCCCAAACCAGATTTTACAATCACCCTGTTGTGCTCTCATATCCTACTCCATCCTCTGTTCCCGAAACATTGTCTTTTTACCCGTTCCCTGTCTTGGACCAACAGCAGCACTGCCAACTCATCCCTGAGTCTGAAACCCCAGAGACAAACTAGGCCCTTCTCCTTCATGACCAGTAACCAAATCCTGGTGATTGTAACCCCCAGATAGCTTCTAGACAGATCACTTTCAGTGTAAACCTTCTCTTAGCACTTTAAAGATTTTGCTCCATTGACTTCTAGCTTCCCTGATATCCAAAGAGAAGTTCATAGTTATTCAAATGGTTTCCCCTACAGTTTTCCCTCCAGTTAATCCTGAAGATTTTCTCTTTCTCTTTGGTTTGAGTAGTTTCATCTTGAGGTGCCTGAGTGTGAGTTTCTTTGAGATGTCTGTTTGGAGTTTTCTGAGCTTCCTTCCTGGGTCTGTAAATTTCTATCTTTTTACAAAACTTGGGAAGTTTTTTTGAGCTTATTTAATGTTTTTGGCCCCATTTTCTCATTCTCTTCTCATTCTTGGATTGCAATTACTCATATATTAGACCTTTTGAAATTGTCCCACAGGTCCCTGCAGTTCAATTCATTTTATTGAGTCTTTTTTTTTCTCTCTCTCTCCTTCAGACTGGATGATTTCTATGATCTATCTTCAAGTTTACTGGCTTTTTTTCTTCTGTCATGTTGTATTATATTTCTATCATGGAATGACAAATTGCCACAAATTTAGCAGCTTAAAGGAGTACAGGTTTACCATCACTCTGTCTGTGGGTCATGAGTCCAAACAGGGAAGAATCCACTTCCAAGCGCACTCAGTTTGTGGGCAGAATTTTTTCCCCTGTGACTATAGGATGAGGGCTCTCTCTGACTGACTAGTGACTGGGACTGGCAGCCACCTGCAGGTCCTGGAGGCTTCCCACAGCTCTCTGCCCCATGGTCTTCTTTGCAGGCAGTCACAATAAGATAGTTTGCTTCTTCACAGTCAGCAGGAGCATATGTATCTCTCTCCTCACAAAAGGGTCCAGTCCCTCTTTTAGGGCTTTAATCTGACTCAATTAGGTCCACAAAATATTCTCCCTTTTGATTAATTAAAAATCAACTAATTTGAGACCTTAATTACATCTGTAAAGTGCCTTTCCCTTTGTTATAGTTGCTTTAAAGGCTATGCCTGGTCATTCTAACCTCTAGGTCATTTTAGCATTGGCATCTGTTAATTATCTTTCTCTTGAAATTGAACTACTTTTTTTTTGAGATTCTTGAGATTTGTTGAATAATTTTGGTTTATATTATGGGCACTGTAAATGTTTTGCTGTGGAGACTGGATTTTCTTATAATTGCTCTGGAGTGTTAATGTTTTTGATTTAATAAGTAATCAATTTGTTTAGACTCAAACTGAAAACTCTCACACATCTGAGTGGCGGCTCAGATTAGTTCAGATCTTAAAGCCCTGGGTACAGGCTGCATCCGGTTTTCCACACACACATATGGTTCTGTAGTCAGTAGACAGTTGGGCCAAATTATTTTCACATTTTCTGGTTTCCCCATGTCCAACGTTTTCTCCTCACTTTCTAGCAGCCTTGGTGACCAGAGCTCTTTCCCCTGGCACCTTAGGCCAGGAAAACAATGGGCTACCCCAGCACTGAAACAACTGCAATTACCATCAAGGCACAGCCACGAAAAATGGGGAATTCTCTCTGCAGATCACTTGCTCAAAGTTCTGATTCCCCTCCAAAATCTGCCTGCCCTTTGTTCAGTCTCCAGAAGTAGTTCGTTTGTGTTTTGTTCAGAATTTATAGCTGTTATTCACAGAAGGATGAGTTTGCTAGGCATTTACACCAAGCGATGACTTCTCCTCTGTCTTGGCCCAGGGACTATCACCTCTGTCACTCCTGGGCTCTGCAGCACAGTCCACACTACTCCCTGTTTGCATTCTCGATCTCCCACAGACTGTCTTTTCAACTACACCACAGAGATCTTTCCAGGACGCAACTGTGATCCTGTGACCCCTCTACTTAAAGCCATTCCACAGGTAAAAGTATGCCCGTCACATACAGGTGTATCTCCCCAAATGGGCTGCCAGGCTCTATAGAACATACTTCCTCTTAATAGTGATGTGCTGGAGCTGGCTCATACTCATTCCTGAACATTCAGGAATTTTGTGAGCTGGTTGTTTGAGATCGCTGGTAGCTTGAGATCAGCCATGATGAGAGTATTCACACCATTGAAATTTGCCAGCCCGACATATCAGGGCTTCTTTGTCACCAGCAAAGAGCCAGTTTACCAACACACATCTTTTCAGCAGGACACACAATTTTTATGCCTGAGTTATTCTGAACAAAATCTGAATTCCCTTGAACATGACATGCTATATATATCTCCAAATCCCTGGTTCTGCCTCATGGGCTTCCTCCACTACTGTTCCCTGGACCAACCTCTATTTATCCTTCAAACCTAGCCTCTGTGGAAAGCCAGCTTTGACCTCTTCAAGTATGCAGTTTATCCTGCCTTGGTGTTACCAGTGGCTCAAGACAGCATTACAGCTGCTTCACACAGCACACAAGAGGTATCACTTACTTTCCCATCTTGGAGTTTCCCACATGTACTCTGTACTGCAGTCAAATGGGTCAAGTTGTCCTACCATGCCATGTTGTGTCATGCCTCTGCAGCTCTCATACATGTTGGTTCCTTTGTCTGGAACACCACCACCAGCAGCCTCACTTCACTGGTCTAACTCTTATTTAAATACTCATATGTAGAATATAAGAAATAGTGAAAGGGACTATAAGGAAAAGGAGGGAAACTGAGTGGGGAAAAATTGGAGGAAGACAAATCATGAGACACTCCTGATGCTGGGAAACAAACAAAGGGTTATGGAAGGGGAAGAGAGCGGGGGGATGGGGTAACTGGGTGACCGGCATTGAGGAGGGCACTTGATGGGCACTGTTATACTATATGTTGGCAAACTGAATTTAAATAAAAAATAAGAAGAATGAAATACAATTCAATACAAATATCCCTTCTACCAGCAAGCCTTGGCAGATTCTCATTCTCATGCTAGATCTGGAAACATTTTCTTTGAGTGCCCATCAAGACCTCATCCACATCCAGAAGCAGCGGACTGTACTTCCTGATTTTCTCACTTTTCTTTCTTATGGTTAGTATTTTAATTCAGTTACCTGTCATTTCCCCCTGTATTGAATTACTGCAATAATGTCCTGATAGATACTGATCATGTCTATGAAAATCTGTTTACTTTTCTGACCCCCTTATTAGATAGTAAGTTCTTTACAAAAAATGAATATATTTAATTACACACAAGAGGTCACAATAAATTAACATTTATGGATTAAAACTGAATGGGAGGTTGGGAGACTAAATTGGCTAGAGGGAAATAATGGCAGACAGGTGGGCTTGTGAGTGACCTAGTCAGGCCTTGGGTGCCAGATGATTTGGATATTTAATAGATGATGGGGAGGCTATAAAGATTTTTGGACAGGAAATTGTAATAATTAAGACATTATTCAGGGAAGTTACTTGAGGTATAGTCTTCAAGATAGACTAGAGTGGGGCAAAGCTGAAACTAAGAATATTTAAGAGAAAACTTGCAATTGTCATGAGAAGATAACCATGTCAAGATAACCATTACTGATAAATCACTGCACTTGTCACTCTTCTGGTCAGTGTTTGAATTCCTTTTAGTCTGTGTATACATTTTTTCGGGGTTTTTACTTAATTTCTTTCTGCTTTAATAATCTATATGCCATATTTTAAAGAGTTGAGATCTATATAAAAACATAATGAAGTGGAAAAATATCACCTTAACCTACCACTCAAATGCAACCACTGGCAACATTCTGACATATCTCCTTCCAGCATTTTCTATGCATTTGTTCTTATATTGCTAAGGTCATATTATATATGTAGAATTTTATATTCTGTTTTCTGACCAATAGGATATGGTAGCACTTCCTCTTTCTATGTCAAAATGGAAGGTCTGATAATTGTTTATTATTCAGCTGTGTTAGATTTTACTCACCTATAGCTTTAAAAGTGAACATTTTGGTTTTTGATTTTTGATACTATAAATAAAATTGTGATAAATATTTTTAACATATACACTTTTGCTTTAACTTGGAATTCCTCCTGAGAGCTTACTAGTAGAGGATTTACTGAGTCAAAGGCTTTGACCATTTTAATAGCTTCTATGCTTCTTATGAAATTGTTTTCTAGAAAGGAAGTATTAATTCCATTTGCATCTTCTAAACAAACTTTAATATGCATGCCATGTGCCACATAATAGCAGAGGCAAACACCTGAAAAATTAATCACTTTAAACAGTTTTGCCAACATAGAATATTTCCTTGTCTCCCTAAGTCTTTTAAATTTTTAAAACTGTGTGACAATAAGGAATGTGTTCTTTATGATATGTATATATATTATATAAATGGATATAGAAAGAGTGAAGTGAATGAGAATTACAGTTTAGTTAATGAAATTAACTACTGGCTGGACTTACTATAAGATAGGTAGATACTCAAAACCTTTTATGTCCCTTTAGACAAGGGGAAGATGATCAGATCTCACTTTAAAATATTTCTATATACAGTGAAATGGGGAATTTTCTATCTATACAGGCCCAGAAAATGTAAAATAAATGTATTTTACTGTTACGTGGTGAGTACAGGTTGATTATATGTGATAGATTTAAACTATTAACCTGTCACTTCTTAATTTCTGAAACATTTTGCCAACTTTTCAAGTGACAAAAATACTACTTAGGTCACAGCAAAACAACTGAATATCAAGCCTTTAGTCTATTGAGTTTTGTCAACCCAGGGGCTTAAAACACGACACGGCAAACTATAGTTTGTGGGCCAAATGTGGTGCATGGCCTATTTTTGTACAGCCTGTGAGCTAAAAATAGTTTTTACATTTTAAAATGGTCAAAAAAAAATAGAAGAAAAGGATTTCGTGATGTGTGAAAATTACTGAAATTCAAATTCCATAGTCTATAAATAAAGTTTTATTGGAACACAGCCACACTTTCATAAGCTGCTTTTGTGCAGAGAGGAATAGCTAGGAGAGAGACAGAAAGGCCCTGAAAGCCTAAAATATTGACTATGTGGCACTACAAAGTTTGCCAACCTCTGCCTTGGAGTAATATATGATTTTCTATTTTCTTCACTAAATCTGACTACTTTAATAATGAGTATGTCCCAGATGCTCTGCTGCTCTTCAAAATTCTTACCTTGTTTCATTTTGCATTTTAAAATACTTGTCATTTTTCATGAGCTTATGAAACTTTCTATTATGTCTATTTTGGAGTAATATTTTATTATTTTCTATAGCTCTGTCCAGAGCCCATTTTCACCTTGCTAGATGGTTTGATTACTGAAGTTAAGTCACTGGTAGTTGGAATTCTGCAATTCTAAAAAATGTATAATCTATAAATTGTGCATGTTTTGAGCATAAAGGTGAATGTAATTCCTTACATACAAGGTAGAGACATTCCTATGTCAAGTTTCATTAGCCAACAGTATTCTGTATTAACCAATAGACGAAGTCAACTTGATCAACCTCAACACAAATCCTACTAGTTGATGGAAGTGTCCTTATATTCAGTTTGGCTTCATTAAACAAAATCTTCCTTGACTCCACGCTGCACATACTGCCCGTATTCTGGGGAAAGATTCCATAAACTTACACTTACGGTCCTTAGATTCAACTTCATGCAATGAGAAGCATTTTTTGAAGACCAGTCTCTTGCTGGTTATTGTTCTTGCCCAATTTGATTTGAAGTCTACTGAACTGGGATATTTAACGGTCCTTGGTGGTGGCATATATGATTGTGCAGCTGAATATGTTAAACTATTCCCTAGGAATTCGTTTTGTTCTTCCTTTGTTTGTTTAGGCAAGCAAGTCTTGTGGGATATCCAGCATTTTAAGTGCTTCTGCCTCAGAGCATGTGTTAGGAACTATAAGGAGAGTTTACAACTTTTCAATTTTAAAATCAGCTTTGGATTTCTGGAATTGGTTGTATCCATGTTTCTTCCCATCCTGTTGGGACTTACTGTTGTTAGCAACCTCCTGTGTGTTCTAAGATATGCTGACCTCTTTGAAACCTTTCCAGCTGTCATTGCTACTTTCTTGATCTCTGCAATATAAGCTACATTGTTTAGTGGAGTTAAGTTCTATGAACTCTAGAAATCCTCCCTGAGACTATGAATTGAGTAACACCCAAGGTAGCATAAACATGCAGACACAAATGTTCCTAAAACCAAGCCTGCTGGGCAACCCAGGATATGAGTGGAGTCTGGAAAAAGCAACAGTTTGCTCACTTGCAAGTCTATGACTACCTCCAGGTGCAGTTTGAAGCTAAGTGGCTAGTTTTCCTGATCCTCGGATGTAAACCTTTCATTAGAACACAACAGAATTTGCCATTGTGGATGTAAAGATTCCATGAAGGCCCTCTGGGCCCATTAAGGCTTCTGGCTTCAGAGGGCCCTAAAACATACTTCCTTCAACCTATGGAGTTTTGTAAAGAGACATCAATTCCTTTTTTTTTTTTTTTTTAAACAAAGTTGATCTAAGTTTTAGCCTGAAGATTATTATGACTACAGCTCATTAAAATTTGTATTCAGAGAATACAATTTTCCTCTTTAAGAGGAAAAGTTTTAATAGATATCTGTCTTGTGTCCAGTTTGTCATAAAAAGGTTATTATTTTTGGTAATAACATTAAGACTTTGCAAGGGATTTACTTGGACTAAGAATCCCACATTGGTCTAGCTTTATTTTTTTATTTTTTTATTTTTTATTGGTCTAGCTTTAAATGTGGAGTGTTAGACTAGTGATTCTCAGCCTATGCCTTGCAATTTCACAGCTTGGTTATTCTAATTCTATATTTACTTTATAATACCCATGAATTATGTGGCTCAAACCTAGAAGAGCTGTAGAAATAACACTCTATCGAGAAGAAAAGATACAGGATTCGGTCTCAACTCTATGACCATCTCAGCTTAACATTTCCATTTGTCTCCTGATTTATAACATGCCTAACAAGTAACACAAACCACACATAGATAATGTGAAAACAAAACTAGTAACAAATACAAGATATTGAAAACATGCGAAAAATAAAATATGAAGGTGTAGTGCTGGCAGTGGTCAACTGTGGTTCTTTCCTGTTTCTTTCCTTCCCACCCAGACACCGCATGCCCGTAACATGAAGACTCTAGGTCCTCCCCAGCCCTGAACCAGCTGCTCTGTGATCACCCTTCTCTTCCTGGCTCCAGTGTCTGGGAATCTTGGGGGTGACCAAGGGCCATGTGGGTCTGTGCATCTTAGAGTGACTGGAAGGGGAGCTAAGCCTCTTGTATTTTGCTTTCTGTGGGGGAAGGCCTGAGCCTGTGCAGGTGTGGGTGTGGGGGCTGCAGGCGCAGGTCAGGGCGACCTGTGGCTGTGCCTTCAGAGAGGTTTCTCCTGTTAGTAGCAGCTCACTGCTGACCATGAAAACTTTTGAACACTGAAAAGGCTATACAACAATATTAACACGGGTTGTCTCTGAGTGGTGGCGATTATGGGAGTTCTGTTTTTAAAAATTTTTTGTCACATGTCTGTATGTTTTCACTTCTGCAATTAATAAGAAAACAAATCCTAAAGAGATTTTGAAAAAAACAAACTGGCCTTTAACTATGTTACGAGGGGCAAACAACTAAGCCACTTAAGAACGTGGAGATTTCTCGAGAGAGACATTAGAAAACAAGGGAATGTCATTCTCTCTAAAAAGATGAGTACAAAATTATTTCATCTGAGAAATTTTTCTAAAAAGTTTCATTAAGAAAGGATTTATGTGGTTTTAATGTCCTATCAGGTTAACTAGAATTAAATAAATATTCTTAAATAAGGATGTACTGTGTCTACCTTTTCAAATTTTATACTGGCAGCGTGGCAGTATGATGAAAAAGCAAGCCAGAACTCAGAATCTAGCCGGGGGGTGGGGGGTGGGGTGGGGGTGGGTGGGTGGGGGCAGGGGAAGCAAGAGGGACCCTGAGGGCATAGCATATTCTGAAGCTGGTCTATAGACCAGATGGGAAAACTTGCTCTCTAATCTAATGGCTTTCTTTTAATCACAAGCAGTAGTTTCCTTATTACTCAGAGTTTTAAAAATACATTATTCCTGAGATGACTTCCTAGGATTTCTTTTACTCATTTAAGACCACATCTTTGTATTTAATTCATCCTCATATTATCCCTACAGGGCACATCCCTCTAATTATTCCCATCTAAAGTGACAGGAAAATGGAATTATACTACTTGGAAAACAGACATCCTTTGGTATGCCTTTTCTCAGTGACTCCTTGGTCACGGATTGTGAGCTGTCCTTGGAGGGCAAGGACTGTGACTTCCCTGTCTTTGCATGTCAGGACCTAGGACATGCCAGGTGCACAGTATGTACACAATAAAAATCTGAACGAATGTATAAATAATAATAGCCAACACATAATGCTTATAGTACTTCGAGCACTATTCTAGTGCCATCATACATAGTAACTCAGTTAGAACCTATAAAATGGGTCCTATCATTATCCCTGTTTTACAGATGTGAGAACTGAAGCCAGAGAGCAAAGGAGGGTTATAGAGACAGGATCAAAGCCTATGAACCTTGGCTCTACAGTCCAGCCTCATAATCACCACACCGTGCTGCCTCCTCAGCACCTGTGCTAAACAGGAGACTGCTCCCTTCCAAGAGAGCATGATTGCCCTATGCTCCCATCTCTAAATGTTTCTGGGTTTCTGTCAGAGGCAGCTATGCTGTGTGGTTCCCTGGGAGACTTAAAAAGGGAAATTAGACACAGGCACACAAATGCAGAATAAATGAATCCCCAACCTTAACAATTGCTGTGTTTGTAAGGCTGTTTCTCAAATACCTGTGGGGATTTGTGAGAGCGCCAGCTGTACTGGTGACTATGGAGACTCGCCAGTAGAATATTTTCATCAGTGTCCACCTGGCCAAACCGCAGTGTCTCCTGTGTGTCATTACAGATCACAAAATGGCTGAAGACCAACTCCTCTACTTCAGGGCATTTGTTCTGAAAGAAAAAGAATACGAAAGCCAACGTGCATCAGATTAATTGCAAGATGTTTGGCAGCTGTCTGCCCAGTGGCGATTGTTACAACACAGAAACACTAAAAGATCGGTTGTCATTAGCTCTGGTATACAAAGTATTCTATACTTCCAGGATAAGCACAAAAAATACCTTAAAGAGATCTTAAATGTTCCAAAAATATGTTTTGATTTATACTCCTGCAAAATAAATCATACACACAGAAGAGTGAAAAAACAATGAGATCCCTCAAACTTTTAACATTTTAAAACGAATTAACATGCTACAAAGAATGCTGTACTGAGTAGTGCACGTTTTTTGAGCAGAGTACTGGAGGCTAGAATTACCATGTTCCTGGCCTTCTAAACTCGACAATCAAGACCAATTACCAAAGCCACAGTTTGTACCCTACAGAAAGTAAGGACCATTTAGGTAATACATCCCCAGATCCCTTAAGGGGGAGGGTGGATATGTGTGTGTGTGTAAATCTGTTCAGGGAGAGATGTAAATAAAACCATAACTTTCCTCTATTGTTAAGAGGCCGAACACACAAAACAGACTAGCTCTGGAGTCCATGTAAGCTAAGTCGCAATTTTCAAGAGAGATAATGTTAGTTGAAAAACGGTTGTTAGTGTCTGTGTCAGCTAACAGTCATCAATCAGCTCGTGTCTTCTATTAATCTGCTGAGCTTCAACAAGGTAGTACATGTTCCTGTGTTGAGAGATCCCTTCTCAACTGTGTGGTGTCTCCTTTGGTTGCTGTTATATCAAACACTGGCAAAGTGATAGAGCATTTCTGTGCTTCCTCTTCCACCACTCTGCTTAGCTTACAGCTTAAAAAATAAACATACTTTAGGTAAATGAAAAGGAGAGTTAAATAGATGCTCAAGTTGAGAATACAAGAAAAAAAAATCTTAATTAGCCAATTGGTTTGCAGACATGGGAGGTAACAGCAACTCCGACTTCTCCAGGAGGCCTCCAGTTCCTGGTCAGGGAGCTAAATGTCACAATGCCACTCAGTCACTTGCCATTTTCCCAAGGGGAAGGAGAATAAAAGGGGACATGTTACTCACAAGCATAGTGATTTAATAAGAGGCCTGAAGCCAAGGAGTCTAGGGATGAAAGTCCCTGGAATCCAGGCCAGACCAAGACCCGACCTGGAATCTCATCCAGAACAGGTGTCTTCGGGGACAGAATCCATTGCCAGTCAGGCACAAAGTCCCTTAAGTGGGTGGGCAGTGCCTTCTGGCTGCAGTTGATGGAGAGGCCCCGAAACACCTCATTCTCCCAGATCCCCTTGGGGACTTCGCACTCTGTCACCCATCCATTCCCACCAACTTCCCTATTCTCATGGAGCGGAACCTTTCCTGACCGCCAAACTAATCACAAGAGAAGAAAGAGTCTTGGGTTAAAGAGAGACCAAAGCGATTCTAACCAACAGTGATCTGTTGTCTACCGTACTCTATGCTGTGGCTTTTAATCATGAGCTATGATTTCAAATCTTGACTGCCAGTGGGGTGTAAGTGCCCTTGATCTGACCCCTGTGCAGCCTGTGAGCCACTGTCCTTTGCCTGCTACGCCCCAGCTCGGTGAGCTCTTGCCTGCTCCTCCAACACCACACGGGCCCCCTTTCAAGTCATTCAACACATCAAACTCCTTCCTGCCTCAGTGCCTTTTCCTGGCTTGGATCTCTTTTCCTTCACACTTGACTGATTAGCTTCTTCCTTCTTCTGTGTGGCCTTCTGGGAGCACCCCCCAGACCAAGTCGTGTCTCTCTGTTTTATGCTCACATCACACTCCACAATTTCACTTTCCCCACTGGGACTAAGGAATTATTTGTTTGATTCTGGGCTCACTCTTGTCTCCATCATTAGAGTCCCCCTGCTCAAGGGGGGACTGTGTTATTTACAGCTTTATCTCCAGTACTCAGCATAGTGCCTGACACAGAGGGACTTGATAAACACTTAGGAAACAAATATATGAGTAAATGTAAATTTTTAAAATTATAAATGAATACATGTTCAAAGTAGAAACATTAGGAAATATAGAAAGTATGGATTTCTTTTAAGTTTCTCATTTTATACTCAAATAACTGCTATTGATGTTTTGGTGGATTTTCTTCTAGCAACATTTCTCTTCAGAGTGTCCTGTCTGTTACATTTCCAGCTTATTCTATCTAATCCTATCTTATATGTCTTACATTTAAAGGGTTATAAACCTTTAATCAAACTGGAGTCCCAGTGTATAATTATTTTGATGAGATTTTTCCATTTAGCATTATATAATCAACATAAAACTACTCTTCTTAGAAACATTTTTCTCTCCTTTAGGTCCAAGAGTACAAACATGAAGAAAGGGATATGATTCTAAACTCCCACTTAGTTAGATGTCTTGGGATTGAAATTCAGTTTTCACAATGAACTGGGATCACTCTTCTGGTAACACAGAGGTTAAGTTACCAGATGAGGCTTGAGTAGGACAAGAAAATCATATTCCTTTCCTCATCTCAAAAAACTGACCTTTAATAAATGATGAGTGTTTTAGAAAAATATAAATGAAAGAACACAAGGGGGTTGTTTACATTCTTCTAAAGAATACTCAAAGTCCTCAGGGAACTGTTTCTCTATTGTTCCTTCATCTGCGTAGTTCATTATAACTGTAATAAGTATAAGCATTTCTTGGAGTATCTTAAATTCTGGTATATTATAAAACGCTTCATTCGCATCTTATACGACATCATATAGTCTAAGTCTCAGGATGCTTACTCAGATTTGAAATTAAAAGATCGCTTATTTGCATTTAAGATCTGTGCTGGAGTGTTGTACGTAAAGACAAACATCGTTCTGGTGTAAGATAAGACACATGAGCATAACCTTCATTTTTAAGTAAAAATCCACTTTAAATGTTACTTTGTTCAAATGTGGGAATATGGCATTGAAATATAAAGCAAATTGCAAGTGGCATTTTGGGTCCTTAATCTGGCTTCACAAAACATTAATCATTTGCAAAAGAGAAAAAAAATCTACAGCCAGAGAAATGAGACACTGATGAAGGCTTCTGTTAATCTTGAACTTGTGACCTAAAGGGGAAAGGCCAAATTGTTTCATGCTTCAACTGTCTGGTCCATCCACACTGGATACAAATGACTTGCCTTAGATATGAATCCAAAAAAAGTATGCTGAGAACGCGAATGACTTATCTTGCTTATTAAGTTCATATTTCTCACTGGCAATAATTAGACTGTATATGAGCACTGTATACATAATAGACTCCAAGCTCGGGAAACTAACCTTTCCCACTAAGGGAATAAACCACATTCAGAACATCTTAGAAACAATGAACTTAATAACCCTCTATAAACCCATTTCAATGTCAAATGTCCTGTAATTTCAAAGTAGTGCAATTTTGTATTTACTTTAGAATGCATAGGGTTAGATGCCTACCACATTAAAACTTGGTGGCAAGTACCCTTGACATGGGAGGAAACAAGAAAATTACAGCAACAATTACACAAGTGTATCCTCTTGTGGCTCATGTTAACATTGCCAAATCCCTGTATAAATCAGAATCAACTATTCATAGAATGTACCTGTCAGCAATATGCTACGTGACATATGGCTCTACTTAATCAAATATACAATTCCATTTTTAAAAAAACTCAGAATATTCCTTCAAGGCACTGTGTTAGCCAGTCAGTCATTTGCACTCTGATGTGGTTTAAAACATTTAAATATTTATGCACCATACTTTATTTATATGTATAGCTGAGTCTAAGAGAATATTTTTACCCTGGGAGGAAACTTATTTCTGAAGGCCATTTTGCAGTAGTTGCTACACATGAGTCCTCTTATAATGGCCTCGATACCAAGACAAAAATATCCTGGGTTTAAATGCTCTATCAATGACTCTTTTATAAATTTTCTAGGTTTGTTTTTTATTAAATGCATTGTTCAAAATATGACAAAAAACAGAAATTGGAGCCATGGAGGTTTTTTTTCACATCACTATTTGAACCAGCTGCAAAGATTTAGATCACACTAGCTCTTATTTTACGCATGTCCTTTGCAACAAGAAAACCATGGAATGCCCTTAAAAAAGAATTTTAAAATACAAAACAGATGTGTTATCTTCTTTCCCTTTGCTATTGTAGTGCCATGTTAGGTAATTAATTCCTTAGTCTTATATAGGTCTTCATGCATATAAAGAAAAGAGTTTATTCCCATAAACATTCTTAAGTTCGAGGACTCACAGCTCCCCTTACCCCCCCTGCCCCGTCTTCACTTGAGGTCAGTGCAGGATGAAGGACCATTTCTCCTGGGAAGTCAGCTCCGCACAAACGCAAGTAGCATACACAGAATGTGGGGAAATATCCCAGCTTAAATAGCAACACAAACTTTACAGAGATACAATATTCTACTGAAAATCAGTAAGGAAGCAGAAGTGATCTGTTCTTGAATTGCTAAGCATGTTATTATCCAAACATTCTGTGAAATCATTTTCATGTTAGCGGCATGGACAGGTTCCTTGTTTTAAATATGCCTTTCAGCAGAGACTTATAATTCATCCCCTTTTTATGATATAGCTAATTCTGGCAAGAGATAAAAGTAAAAAAAATATTGATTTAACTGATTAAAAATGGCAGAATGATAATAGGAGAAAGACCAGAAGACTATTGGGGCTTGCATATTTCTTCTTACTGCTTTTTCCCTTTGAAAAGATAAAATGCTTATTATCAGTAAGGCTCACACAGGTCCTAGATTTCTGCAATGGATGCTTAGACAATTTGATACATAACTGAGTTGAAGCTTTGGCAAAGCCAAGCCATAATACTTGGAAAACATTTCTGGGAATATGTTACTTTCCACACAGATGTGGTACATTAGTCACAAAAATGTGGGCATGATCTCCTATGCATGTGTAGAGAACCCATTTCTCCAAAGCTTTTAAAAATAACATGCATCACTTTGCCAAACAGAGAAAACCCCAAATATTATGGTGCCCATCAAACTCTTCATTCTCTCATATTTTTGTTTATGCTTAACTTACTATTAGAAGTGATAATACAGAGTGCCTAGTAAAGATCACATGCAGACAAGCTGTAAACTGTTCTAGGATGCACATACCTGTTGCCAAGCTTGTACTGCAGTGTTTAGAGAGTGAACCACATGCTGCCCGAAGTTTACAAAGATAGAGTCCACTATGATGATGCAGTCAAGCAGCTTTTCTACTGCCTCACGGGAAATGGCAATCTGCCCGAAGATGCTGAAGGATTTCACCATGCTTTGCATCGTAACATTTCTGCATTCAAGAAGTTTACAGTCAGCTTGAGATGAGAATCGGATCTCCTGACAGACAGGACTATTGTTCCACTGTCGAAGATATAAGTGAGGTGCTTTGAAGGAAATAATCATGTATTCTAGTTCAGATGGTACATTTTTATCAGAAATAAATGGCTTTAAGTATTGCGGTGGAGCTGTTGGGAAAACAAATAGGAAAAGCAGCAATTGAGGTGAGCCAATATTTTATGGAAATAAAGACATGATGTTTATTTACCTTTCGGTTACTGAATTCACTTTCTGCCATTTAATAAATCCTAACACTCTCTTGAAGGCATTACGATATTTGAATTACCATTTGATATTTTCCAACGAAGCTGTTTTGTTCAACTGGCACATCTCAAACATATTTTGTCAAAGTTCACGTTCACTTTCACAGACAAAAGTTTGATCACAGAAGACAACAGATAAAATGAAGAGGGGGTGAATATCTGAGGAGAGTTTTATGAAATGCTCTGTTATCTACCAACCAAATCTCAAAAACAAAAATATGACTCGAAGAGTTAGAAAAAGCAGGTTGAATTCCTTTTTCTTTTCTTTTCTTTTTTTTGCTGAAAAAGCAAGATGCTTAACAGCAGCTGTGTTTAGTTTTAATCTGATTTTTTAAATCTGATTTTTTTTTCCATTACATGTTAGGTTGAAAACCCAAATCAAAATGTACTAACTAGGGACCGTCTGGTATAGACTTTTAGGAATAATTATTCATGTGCAATTGGCAAATTTTTAAATTTTTTTTTTAATTTTTATTTATTTATGATAGTCACAGAGAGACAGAGAGAGAGAGGCAGAGACATAGGCAGAGGGAGAAGCAGGCTCCATGCACCGGGAGCCTGATGTGGGATTCGATCCCGGGTCTCCAGGATCGCGCCCTGGGCCAAAGGCAGGCGCCAAACCGCTGCGCCACCCAGGGATCCCCAAATTTTTAAAAGACCACTTTCAGTGGGTGGGAAAATTTAATCTTCCACCTTACCAACTTGTAAAAATGATGGTCCTTCAAATTTCTGCCTATCCTTTGTAGAATGTATTCATGCTTTTGAAATCAGGTAATATTGGATACTTTTGGAATATATCCATCATTAATGTAGTGGCTCAGGACATAGAATAGAAACAGATGTATTTCTTTCAAAAAGATCCTAATCGGAATAACACTAAAACCTGAATTTTTGTAACTTCCTTGAAAATTCTTACTAGGAAGCATGAAAAATCATGTCAGTTTAATAATTACTACTGGTAATCTATATAATAGGTCCATATGATGGTTTAAAAGGGGTACATCTGTTATATGAAGTCAACTTCAGAATAATTTTGCCAGTGCTCATTGTTAGAGGAAATGAATGCCTCTTCTAAAAATTTCCACCACCACATCGGTGGTAGTCAGTAGGGAAGGAGCTTTGGGTGGTAGAACTGATCAACAATCACAGCACTTTGAAACATCAATACTGCAATATACAGAATGAAAATCCTTCCACATCTTTTTACTAGTTGAAAGTAAAATAAATTATCTGGGCAGAAATTGATGAATTGGGTTTTGAGAACACTCAAGAAAAACAGTAAGTATTAAGTGCGTGCTATTCTGATGCTAAAGTAAAGGGTACCTGTGCCTAGTTGATCAAGGTGATGACAAAGATGGAACTCCAGGTGAGCAAATTGGAAGGAAATGCTAAGAGATGGGACAAACCATGGGGTAAAACAGGAGTCGACTCTGGTACATGCAGCCAGGGCTGTTGGAGTTACAAGTTGGTCACAAGTGCTTTGAGAACCAGATTCACTTGCAGAGCTATGGGAAGTAAGTAATAAAAGAGTATCAGTAACCTAGATTTTCCAATACATATAAGTAAAATGTCTTTCTATATGGGGTTTTTAAGTTAGCAGCCATAATCCTATAATTAATCTATTATCATCAAATCTTCTGTATTTACTTGCATAAACTAGTTGTTTTTAAAAACTAAGTTCATGTTGATTATTGCCTATAGATTATTAGCAGAAAAATTTCACAGGATTCCTCAAATGCCAGGTCATATTGACCTACCTCCAACCCAATTTTTTCCATCCACATATCACACAACTTATGGACAACTTGTTCACCTATTAGTTCAAGGCCAACACAATTTTTTTAAAAAAGATTTTATTTATTTATTCATGAGAGACAGAGAGAGAGAGAGAGAGAGAGAGAGAGGCAGAGACATAGGCAGAGGGAGAAGCAGGTTCCCTGCTGGGAGTCCAATGCAGGACTCGATCCCAGGACCCGAGGATCACGCCCTAGACCAAAGGCAGACACTCAACCACTGAGCCACCCAGGCTTTCACATGTTCTAATGTTGTGAGAAATTACTATGTAAAATGCGCAACAAACCACAAAGAATTGGCAGAGGTAAACAGAGTTGAGCATAAGCAATTGGTAATAAAGTTAACTGGACAACTTTGATATATATATATCAAGGTCTGCACAGTTATTTGTGTTACCTGTAATTGTGAGACTGTAATTTGTGAGACTTTAACATAGTCACATACTTCTGTATTAGTCATTTGTATCATTTGGAGTGAGGGTATGAGGGGGAAACAAATTAGATAGTTGTTCTGGTCCATCAGAAGACACAGAATTGATTCCAAACCCAGGGAACATAGCAGAGTGACCCAAAACCTGAGAATGTGGCCCACTCCTCTTGTTTCCCTTATTTTTCTTCATAGGGTCAGTTACTGGGTAAGAAACTGTAAATTCCAATTAGAGTGTGTAGTTGCTGGCTACCTTCTGTTTGCTCGCTAGATCCACACTTTCTACCCTTCCCCATCTTCTTCTCTGCCATTGGACTGTATTAACAAGCTGCTTTGTCCTCTGGTTCAGCTAGCAAGAGGTGCCTATGGGAGATCAGAAGGCAAGAGGAGAGTAGAGTAAGGGTATGTACTCCTCTGGCTTCTTCAGGCCTAAGAAGGGGATGGGTCCCCAGGATTCCTAGCCCTACCGTACATACCATCCCTTAAATCCTGTCCACACTTTTATAAGTAGTCCTTTCATTGAACTCTCCTCAATCTTTAAGTTTGAGTGCACCTTCTATTTCTTGTCAGGACCTGATAAAGGGGGTTTATTTAGGCTTAAGCAATGGGTATGTGCAAATACAGAACATGATTAGATTAAAGATAAATAGCTGAAATGGCTATCTTGATCAGGGCTTCAAGGTTGTATCTCTTGTCTCTGGTCCAGTACACAGCAAATAGAAGTCCCCTACAAGGTCAATACTATTGTGGAAACTAAGCTTGAAGTTACTCTACTTCAAACGCCATCTTCAAAAAAGTGTAATTGCTACCAATCGTTTATTTTCATATGATTGAGGAAGAAACCATTGTTTAAAGATGGTGGAATGTACAAATATACAGGCATTGAATTAAAGATAATATACCTGTATGGGATAAACAGAGTAAAGTTTAAGAGATTGGCTCTTTTTTCTCCAGTCCTTTGTAATGACGACTACCTGCCCCCTTTGGGCCAGTTAGCTCCTATTCATTCCTTAAGGCCCCAGCTTAGAAATCAGTTTCTCAAAGTTGGGGATGGAGCCAGGACTTTAATCCAGGTCTTCTAACTTGGAATTCTTTATTAAATACTGCTCCTATATACATATATACAGTGATGCCATTAACACTGAGCAACCCTACACTGTTGCAACTTTATGCCAACTGTGGACAAGATGCTCTTTGCTTTTTAAGATTAAGCTTCATGGGATTTATTTTTATGAACTTTCTTCCTGGAACGTACAACAGTCTGATGCATATCCTTTTTCAACCACTGAGAATATTACTTATAAGATAATCTCTAATCATAAAAGCATCAGGTTTTTGTCTAGTTCTAAATGTCTTGTGACAGAATATACTGAAGCTAACTGTAGTTTTCTTTCTGCATGAAAGGCTGACGTATTATCAGAGCATTAATGTTTTCTTTCTAGAATTGGATAGAATTTATTTACTGTCCCTTTTGAAAAGTGTCTTAGTAGGGTCTTATGATGTTGACTTTTAAACCAACTCTTTAATTTCATTAATATCAAATTCTATCTGAAAATGGTTAATGTCAAACAAAGCAAGATCAATTGTGAAGTATTAGGTAACTTGAAAAATCCCAGGTGAGGACAAAAGATCTGTGATTATAATGTCAAAAGCCTGGTGAAAAATTGCCTGAATTTGATTGTCTGCATAAATTCCATTCCCTAAAGGTTCCACATTTCTGTAATGCTAAGCTTACCACAAAAGTAATTGTTATGAATGTTTCAGATGCAGAGGAATTAACCTTGTCTAAAATGCTTCTTTCAATGCTGAAAATGCATTCTTTCATAATTAGAATCAAGAAATGATTTCCAATTTGATACTTGTATTAATGAAACTCAGATTAAACAATTTTTTTGTTGGGCACCTGGGTGACTCAGTGAGTTAAGCATCTGCCTTCAGCTGAGGTCATGATCTCAGAGTCCTGGGATTGAGACCTTCAGTTTCCTGGCTCAACTGGGGGTCTGTTTCTGTTTCTCTCTCTGCCATTCTCCCCTGCTTGTGATCTCTCTCTCTCTCAACTCACTCTTAAATAAAATCTTTTTTAAAAAAGTTACTAATTTTTTTTTTGTTGTTGTTGTTACTTAGAGCTCTTTTTCTGAGACTTTCTGGTTTCTGACTAGGTAAACTGTACTTAGAATATGTAATCTTCTATGTAACTGCTGACTCCTCACAGGGTGGGTGTTTACTCATTGCTGCATTACACATACAAGTGAAATTAAGATCCCACTCCTCTAACATATTTTTACTAGTTGTAATCAACTAAGTAATATAATAGGAAGGCAATTTTTCCCAAAGAGCCCAAATAACCTAGAAATAGAATATATAAAGTATAAAACATATTATTATTAAGCACAGAAGGTAATCACTGGAAAAGACTGTGAGGCTACTGTAAAAAGGTTAACAGAGGTTATCATTGTGATATGACCATGCCTGGTGGCATTCTCTTTATTTCCCAAATGCTCTTTAATGAACATATAGTGTTATTAATTTCAAAAAAAGAGAAAGAACCCACAACTCATTATAATATAAAGTAGGAATCATAATACAAAATTATATGCTATATATGCTATAAATTATATGCTATAATTGTAACTATAAAGGCATATAGTCATGGACAAAAAAAAAGGTAAAAGAGAAAGAGAAAACAGGTGATTTGCAGGATGTTACAAATGATGGATGTTTTTTCTCATGTTAGTGCCAGAACGTTGCTTGGGGGAAAAAAGAAAGGGATTATACAGAAGGAGGAAGATAATGCTAAAGCCAGTTCTTCAGAAGGACCAGGAGGTAGGTCATGGAGAGTGATGGACAGTAAGGTGGGCCTGGGCCCATGGTACATGCATTCTCATATGATCCCTCCTGTTCCACTCACTGTGATTTAGTATCTTTTTCTTGTCTTTTGTGGGAGCGTCAACAGAAATGCTTACCTCATAGGGCCACATAAATGAGAAGATGTGGTAAAAATAGGTTATTGAAGCCAATCTTTTTTCTACTCTAAGTTAGCGGATTGTCAAGCAGGCGAATACTGAAAACAAGGACAGTCTTGGCTTGTTTTGCCACAAACCAGATATCCTATAGGAGACGTGTAACAGGAAGTTATGGGGACATGACACATAACACCTGAGGTCTACAGCTCTAGAGATTCATTATAGCCAAACAGAATCTAGAACTATTAAGAAATCCTTTGTATAGGAATCATTTTAGTTAGCCAAGTTTTTCTAATGTCTAGAGATCTTTTAAAGGTTTTTTTTTTTTTTTTTAAAACACATCTTAAGAAAGAAGTATTCCCAAAATGTATCTTTTTAGAAGTAGGCAATACAATTTATTTAACCTTTCTCTTAATGCCCCAGGGTTATCACTACACATACATACTGTTTACTGTGTCATTAAGAGTCTGCTGAGGAATTAATGGCTTTTTATATTTTTAGTTCAGAATGGTTCAGGTTTTTTTTTTTTTTTTTGGTAGTTTGTTTTTTGCCCTTTTTGTTTTTATACTTAAGGAACAGGTTCTTATTGTGAGGGCTCACAGGGCTATACTATGAATACAATGCAGGATTTTTAGTACGCAAACTTTGCTATATCAACATCTGTCTTGTGTCCTAGTTCTCATCTGTAGATCACACGGATGCAGCTGCTAGCCAGCCAAGATACCGCTAAGTGAGGGGTCACTAGATACAATGATATGATGACTGTTTCCTAGTATAATTCACTATTTCATTTTTCATTGAGTTACCTTTGGTCATCAGCACCATTTTGACTGCTGTTCAAGACAATTCTCCAAAGATCCGAGGATACTAGTTTCTTCTGGTCACTCACAAGATTGATATCCGGCAACTGTAGCTCACAGACTTTGCTTTCAGACAGACTAAATTCTTGAAATGCAACAAAAACCTTCTGGAGTTCATCCCAGTATTCCAAACTACAAGGAATCTATAATAAAATAAAGATTTTAGAAGTTGCAAATAGAAACTATGATACAGTTCTGTATTTGTTGAAATGCATATTAAACTATAAAAGTTATAACATGAATAAGACTTTTAAGAAGGTATAAGTCTGTAAAAGACAGTAGTTTCAAATTTCTTTTCATGGTTATACTCACTTTGTTTACCTACTTTGTCTTAAAGGACCCATTCAGGAATAATATATGAAAACAGCCAAGAAAGTTTTTAAATGAAAGAAAAAATGAAGAACAAATTCTATCAGGTGTTAAGTGTACTATCAGACTGTAACAGTTAAAAGATAAGGTTTGAGTAGTGACCTACAAATAGATTAGAAGAAATAGGAAAAACAGTATAAGATGTAAGTACAGATACATTTTACTATGTAAGGAAGATACCATTTTTTGGGGGGGTTAATTTACTTATTTTTAAATTTTTTAAATTTAAATTCAATTTGTCAACATATAGTATAACACCCAGTGCGCATCCCTTCAAGTACCCTCCTTTTTTTTTTTTTTCAAGTGCCCTCCTTAAAGCCTGTCACCCAGTCGCCCCATCACCCTCCATCCACCTCCCTTTCTGCAGCCCTTTGTTTGTTTCCCAGAGTTAGGAGTCTCTTTTTGTCTCCCTCTCTAATTTTTCCCCACTCATTTCAAACAAGTAGGAGAAAGACAGGAAATGAAGTTGCAAGCACTATCTAGCCATTTGGTAAAATCAAAGAGGGTCCCTACAGCACTCTAACATAAAAGTAGATTCCAAAAGGATCAAAATGTTAAAGGCCAAAACTGAAAGCATAAGAGAAAAAAATCAGTTAATATTTTTATCATGATAGGGCAGCTTTTTATAGGTATGGCATGAAACCCATTGAAGAAAAAAAAAAACCCCACAAAACCACAGGGTATATGATCAAATTAAAAAAAAGCAAATAGGGTAAAATACATGATATTTAATGATAGATCTAGGAATGACTGTTGTGATAGCACAGAGTGCTTACAAATCAATGTGGAAGTGATAAATAAGCATATAGAAAAATAAAAAAGGGAAGATGTTGGAAAAGGCAATCAGCCATTGACCCTGAACTTCCCTGCATGTTATTGCTAGGTATGAATAGGATGCAAGGCCCTGAAAGCTATTAACTGGGGCTGGTTCTTAGGTTGTATTTACAGAGAACAACTTTGAGGGATGTGGTAAAGTCTCTCTCCAGGTCAAAGAGCAGACTCACTCTAAAGAGGGTGGATCTGTTGCGCTCATGTTCTTGGCTGTGCCATCTACCTACCACATGCATCCAACCCCTGAGGGCCCTTCTGCATTGCCCTTGTGGAACCCAGGGCAGGGTTGGGGGAGCAGGCAAGAGGAACCAATGCCTGTATGATACTCATGTTGCTTGTCGTGCCTGGAGCAATAATGTTCTTTGTTTCTGACCCATGAGTCTTATGTCTTCTGTCAGCAGCAATGGAACACTAACTGGCTGATTTATTAGCTTGCATATGGTAAAATCACAGACTCTGACAGTAATTAGTTCACAGAAAAAAAATAACTGGCCAGTAAACATGAAAAGATACTCAACTTCACTAATACTTACAGAAATTCAAATTCAAATTAATAACACAATATTCTTATTTATTATTCTGGCAGTTTAAAAAGACAGTTCCAATTTCTTTTTCTTTTTCTTTTTCTTTTTCTTTTCTTTTCTTTTTCCTTTCCTTTCCTTTCTTTCTTTTTCTTTCTTTTTTTTTTTTTTTTTAAAGATTTATCTATTTATTCATGAAAGACACAGAGAGAGAGGCAGAGACATAGGCAGAAGGGGAAGCAGGCTCTTTGCAGGAGCCTGATGCAGAACTTGATCCCGGATCTCGGGAACACGACCTGAGCCTAAGGCAGCCGCTCAACCACTTAGCCACCCAGGTGTCCCTACAGTTCCAATTTCTGCACAGGTGTGGGAATTAGCATTTCCACTCTATTTCTGGAAGGTAATTTGGCAATATCTATTAAATGCTTCAAAGTATATGTCTAAGATTTTGTTTACAGAGATTCCAATGCAAGTGTGTATTTATTTCAGCACTGGGTGTATAGTAAGAAATTAGAAGCAAGTCAGATATCCATTAACAGGGGATTAGTTAAATATAACATGCAGATCTATAGAATGGATTACTACACGATCATTAAAATGAATATCTATATATACTAACACAAAAGACATCCAAGATATATCACAAAAATTTTTTTAAAGATTTTATTTATTTATTCATAGACACAGAGAGAGAGGCAGTGACACAGACAGAGGGAGAAGCAGGCTCCATGCAGGGAGCCCGATGTGGGACTTAATCCCGGGTCTCCAGGATCACACCCCAGGCTGCAAGCTGTGCCAAACCGCTGTGCCACCAGGGCTGCCCCTCTCACAAAATCTTTAAAAAATTTTAATATAGGACATGTTAGTTAATTCCATTTTTAAAAAAAAATTTAAATAAGGACTGCGCTCAGACATGTCTTTCTTTTGGAAGCATTCCCTAATTATCATTCTCAGAGCTGACTGCTGCCTCTCTGTGTCTCTCCTCTATCATAAAACTTATTACACTTCGCAATTCCCTTTTTAAAGTTTATCTCCTTTAGTTGACTGAGATCCTTGCGTAAAAAAATGACATGTTATTTAAAAAAATATTCTTAGCATCTAACAGTTTTTGGGATACAATAGGATCTTAACAAAAGCTTTCTGAATGAATAGATTTTCCTTACCCTTTCTTTTCTAAATAAGTGATTCTTAATTTTTCAATGGGAATATATTTTACCTCCACCTATAACAGATTCTTTCCTTTAGAGAAGGACTTGAGTTTCTGTGTATGGAGAGGTGCTTAGTGGGAAACAAAAACAGATATGCATAAGTGGCTGACAGTGGAATAGAAAGAGATGTATATGTTCTGTTTAGTGATGAGGACAAGTAATACATTCATAGTAATTCACTCTTACCCACCATTTCTTGAAATTCTCTCCCTTTTTGCTTTCCATGACATACTTTTTCTACTTTTCTCCTCTCTGGGTCTTTGTTCCAATATTCTATCTCAGCCTAAAAATACCTGTACACCTCTTCATTTCTCATTGTCTCATATTTAAATCCTTCCCATCTATCAAGGTCCAAATCAAATACCACCTTTCTTTGAGCCTTTTTACCTCCCCAGATGGAGAAATACTCTCCCTTTTCCCTTTTCTAACTCCAATAGTTTTTTTTTTTTTAAAGGGAATCTGTTTCTTAGCTCTTATCACTGTATACCTCACGTTATAGTTATTTCTATACGTGACATCTTCCTGGTAGGCACATTCCTTGAGGGAATGATTTCCATTTGGCTAAGCTTTGGATTTTCATAGCACCTGGCAAAGTGTATATACAGTGAATGTTCAAAAAGAAAGTTGCTGAATGAATGAATGAATAATTCACGAATGAATGAATGAATATACACATACTGGGTGATTCAGTCCATCACTGGCACATAAATATTCTCCACAAATAAGTACAGAAGGTGAAAGCATGAACTTTGAAGTCAGTTTTCAATTCTTAGCTCCATTAGCTACGAGTGCTTGGGCAAATTAATTTCTTCAACATGGATTCTTATTTCTAAAAAGGAGATAGTAACAGAACTGTCTCAGGAATTTTGAGAGTCAAAAGAGACAAGGCATCTCATATAATGCCACATAGTAAAAGCTTCAAAAATGTTAGTTATGAATTATTTATCTTTCTCATACTCAAAGAACACTTCTGAAGCTTGAGTGTCATTACCAGAATTGGAGAGGTTGTGATTAAGAGTCTTACTTGCTAGATTTAACGATGGGTTGGGCTTGTGAAAAGAAAATAATAAACCTTGGACCTGGATATTCAGGAACACTGTAATCATAGTTTAATATAGTTTTCTGCTGCACATCTATTAAAACGTGGCCCTCCATGTTGACTATGAGAGATAAAGGAGTATCTCTTCTCTGGACTGCCAGTGACTGTGAAGGAGTTAGTTCTTTGGTTTAGGACAGTCATAACCAGAGGTGGATAAGATGTGGGAAGGCAGTAAGATGTGGAAGAGGGCAAATGAGCTTAGAAAGAGCATATTTAATATGCCTATTGTTTTTTGTAATGCAAATCATAGAATATAAATTCAAAATTACAAAATTTTGTGATTCAAAGTTCAAAATTATCTTCTTGGTAGAGAGGTTACACAGAAAATCAAGTGAAAAGAGACATGTTTCTGGTATTGTCTCCAGAAGTTCTCCATTAAAATTAATATATAATAGCTTATGAAAATTGGCTGTCACATTGGAAAGCAGAGTAGGGCTTTAAAGAAAAAAATCTAGTAAGTTTTGATGTGCAAGGCAAGGTTGGAATAAGGCCATAATATAAGGCAATCCAAGCTGGGAACCATTGCGGGAAGCATGAGGCAGTTAAGGGCAATGAAAGTGGACTCCACCAACACTGGCACTTAGAGGAGGAGGAGTTATGAAGAGTTCAAAAAGAGAGATTTGGAAGAAAGCCAAAGACAAACTTTATTTAGTTTACAACTTTGTGTGAGGCTGGCTCTGTGGTTACATACTTCAATTTGAACATTACAGACAACTCTGAAAATTCAGAAAACAATAGAAAACTACTATAGAAGCAAATCCCCAAATATGTCGGCTATGTTTGTCAGGATTTTCCTTTGTAGGCCTTCTATTCCTTGGTTAACAAAGGGGTATTAATACATTTACTCCAAATAAACTTCTGCTGAAAAAATTTTACATTGTAGTTCTGTAAGTACATTTGCAAAAGCACATTTAATCCCTTCCCTTATTATAAGAATGTATTTGTCTTCAAAACTTCTGATGAAAAGCTAATAGTGAGTATAACTAGTATTTTAAAGGTAATTTTAGTTAATTGTCCATTCAGATACACACTGTGCCATAAATTTATAAACCTCAGCATGATGCTCCCATAGGATAAAATCCTTAGGTCACTGCTCTACAACTTGAGCAACTTATCTAATGACTCTGAGCCTCAGTTCTCTCATTATAAAATGCAGGTAATAAAAACTATTGTTTTTAGGCCATGTTAAGGATTTTTTACTTTACCTTCATATCAATGGGGTATCTTTGAAGGGTTTTAAGCAAAGAAGTAATGTAGTCAAATGTATGTTTATTTTAAAAGCTCTGGATCCTGTGTAGGCAACAGATTAAAAAGTACAGCAGTCAATATCTAGAGTATGGTTGGTGGAAATAGAGTGATGTGTGGAAAATTCTTGGGACATAAAAATGTGTCGACTAATTAGATAGAAGGAGAGGGAGGTGTCAAGGATGACTCCCAGGTTTCTGGCCCAAGCAACTGTGTGGATGCTGAGGTCATTTACTGAGTTGGATAAGACTGATCCATCCCACTTGGGTGTAGGTTTGTGGTATATGTAGGGTAGAGGAGGGGAGATCATGAGTTCATTTTAGGCAAGCTGAGTTAGAAGTGGCAATGAGCTATTCAAGTGGAAACCTGGAGTAAGGAGTTGGCTATTCTGAAGAGTGGAAGAGGGAGTAATGTGTTGATACACAGCTATAGGTTTGTCCAGCCTTAGCCTTTTGTTAGGAGAGTGTAATGAAAAGACAGATAAACAAATGAGGCTATTTATTTGCAGAGGGTGTTTTAAATGATGAATTAAGACTATGAACTAGTTAAAGGGGGATGAGAAAACAGAGTGAGCTGATGGACAGGGAGAAAGCAGGGGTAGGTTTATACATAGTTTATACAAGTTTATATATAGTTTTAACGAATGACTATAGTGGAGCTTGTTGAGTGAGCAGGCTGGAGAGACAGAATGCTAGTAAGATGAGATGGTGGATGAGTGCTTTAGGAGGCAGAACAGTTTGGAATGATGACAAGGTCCTGGGCTTATGTGTGACAGTGAGTAGTTAGGTGTTGTGAATGTCACTTGAGTGAGAAGATCAAGCTGGAGTTCTGGCTGGGTCATATGCAAGGATATTGATGGCAGTGAAGGGTGGGGGATGGGTTAAACGGATGATGGGTATTGAGGAGGACACTTCTAATGAGCACTGGATGTTCTATGTAAGTGATGAATCACTAAATTCCATTCCCGAAACTAATATTACACTACATGTTAACTAACAGAATTTGAATAAAAACTTGAAAAAAGGAAAAAAAAAAGCCATATGGGCCAGAGACAGAAGTTCTGAGAATTAGGGAAAGTGACCAAAGAGTGAGTAGATGACAACAATGGAGGGGTAGGGGAGGATAGATAATTAGATGGAATGAGTCTCAAAGGAGCAAGGAGATTTAACAGGAGGGTCGAAGTGAAAAGGCAAGTGGCATTGGTGAGCAAGAATATCTTATCTTCTGAGGAAGGAAAAAGATGTGAGAGAATGAACAGTCTCCACCTCAGTGGGTTACAATGGTGCACAGACTCCCAGGGGACAGCAAGATTTTTATCTAAGGTAAAGGGGCTGGGGAAATGCCTGAAAAGAGATTGAGGTTTAGGGGAGTTCACTTATCATAGATCAAGGGCTATGTGCAAAGGTTTGGGAAGTAGAAGAGAGGAGAAAAAAAGTGATGCAAACCAGTGTCTATATAAGAGAGTATAAATCCCTGGGGCCTGGGTGGCTCAGTCGGTTAAGAGTCTGACTTCTCTTCAGGTCATGATCTCGGGGTTCTGTGATCGCCCCCACATTAGGCTTTGCACTCAGCCTGGAGTCTGTATCTCCCCCTACTTGTGCTCTCTCTTACTTTGTCTCTGAAGAGGGGATAAATCTCCTACTGTGGATAATGACTAGGAGAGAGGGCAGAGAGGCATGTGTTGGAACTGAGTCCTGATTTAGGAGGGTTAGGGACAATGGCTGTGGTTTTAAAAGTTAGCCTACTGCTTCTTCCTGAGGGCTGGTTTGCATTATGTGTGTTCTCTGAGAAGGATTCTTTTTTTTTTTTTTTTTTTAAGATTTTATTTATTCATTCATGAGAGACACACAGAGAGAGAGAGAAAGAGGGAGAGAGAGGCAGAGACACAGGCAGAGGGAGAAGCAGGCTCCATGCAGGGAGCCTGATGCAGGACCAGATCCCTGGACTCCAGGATCATGCCCCAGGCCAAAGGCTGCACTAAACTGCAAAGCCACGGGGGCTGCCCTCTGAGAAGGATTCTTAAAGAACTACAACTATTTCAAATTCATAGCACAAAGTCTGATAAATGGCATACACTTAATAAAATTTTTAAATTAATGAGTGAAGATAGGTGCTGTATAAAGTTAGCACTTTTACCTTCCTAAACAGTCTTCTATTCTACAAAGATCTTGTTTTATGTACTGAGCTCTTCCATTTTATTCTGCAATCACACCCACTTTTAACAAGCTTTTCATTAGCTCACTAATCTTCCTTGGTCTTTCAGTTAGGAATTGACATTGCTCACCTATTCTCTAGGTGAGTAGTAACACAATTAAACTAAAAATCAAATGCAATCATACTGTGCTTCATATGGTAGCAATTAATTATTCTCAAGGAGTAAATCTGGGCTCTGTTTGGTATGATCTATTTAAATAATTTTATTATGTGCTTTTAGGTTTGAAAGAGATGATGTGAATGATCTTTAGTTACATATCTATAACTGAGGATTTATTATTAATGCCTGCACTGAATAACTTCAACGAAAGAGGACTATTCCAAGGAAGTCTAGTTGCCAAAACATAGTTCAGAAAGCTTGAATATCTAATACTGAGTCATGGGAAGTGGGAACAAGTAAATTGGTTTCACTGGAAAACATTCCACATGTAACACATGGTACATTTCAAATGACTGTCAAGATTATATATTTTTTATAACATTTTGTTTTCCTATCCATTATTTGAAAAAATCTAAAAAATTAGCCAGCCATACATAATAAACTGTACTCTAAGCATATGTGGTCTTTGCATATGAATATATTTTAGGTTGTATATCTGCCAGTTGGTAACAGCACATGTATTTTTGCATTTAAAATGTTATTCCACAATTTGTTTCCATTTGATGGCTAATTTGGGAAGATCTGCATATGTGTTGGCTATTTAAAAATGTTTCTGGTACAAAGAATATTTTGGCACTTAATTTGTTTTTATTATTTAATAGTACTGCCAAGACTATTAGCAAGGTTGCAAATGCCCATCTGTCCTCATAGATAAACAGCTCTGAATGCTGTGTGCAGGGGCTGCTGAAGCTGGGCCACTGCCCCTTGGCCTACTCAGTCACACTAAGCAACCTAGGAAAAGGATACAGAGAAAGGGTCTTCCCTGTATTTACGTGGATAATAAAGAGCTGGTGGAGAGGAGATCTAGCAAGTGATGTATTCTATCAGTTTTGCTTCAATTGATTGTCCTTTAGTTTGTATTAGGTGAAATAGAGGTAGAGTAGCTGTGTAAGGCTGGTTAGGGAGCACAAAGCTGGAACCTCCATTCAGGACTAAGTTATTAAAGCCCGATTGTAGCAGAGAATGCTATCTTTATTACTCCTTCCCCCGCATTTCCAGATTTCTCAGGATGCCAAGTCAATAGGTGATTACAGTAGGAGGAAGAACAGCTACTTTTTTACCATCACCCATGTTTTTTGTTATAATAATACTGATGTGGTATTATTATTACAGCTGTGGCAGAAGAAACTGCCTTGTGAATAATCCTGTATAATTTACAAAGATTTTCCTTGTACACTGTCTTAGTGAGAAAAATATTATTCCCATTTTGCAGATAAGTTGACTACAGCTCAGAGAAGTTAAGTATTGTGTTCAAGAACACATGTTTAATAAGACAGACCTATTGGCTATAAATCCTATGCTCTTCAGCTCATTGCCTTTAAAGAAGAAAAACACACCTCATAATGTGTCATTTACAATTTCCATGTTCTCATTTTTTTAATGTGGATTCTTAAGAAGAAGAAATCTGAATGTGGAATCTATTTTGATCTTTATCAAATATCCCAGTCTTTTTAGTTACTTAATTTGGCAAATGTTTTCTCTTTAGTAGGTTTTTTCCTTTTAGCACTTTGAGTATGTTATTTCTCTGCCTCTGGACTGCATGGCTGCTGATGAGAAATCAGTTGTTAATCTTGTTGATTATCCCATATATTTATGATGAGTCAGTTTGACAGTTTGGGTTTCGTGTGGAAATCTTTGGGTTTATTCTACTTGAAGTTCACTGAGCTCTTGGATGTGTACACTAAAGTTTTTCATCAAATTTGGGAAGTGTTCAGTCATTATTTCTTCAAATATTCTCTCTCTCTTTCCTTTCCTTCTAGAATTCCCATCATGCATATCTTGATACACTTAATGATATTCCACAGGTCTCTGAGGATCTGTTCATTTGTCTTTTTTCTTTCTGTTCTTCACTCAATAATCTCAATCTAAATCATATATTTAAACTTATTAATTCTTTCTTCCCTACTCAAATCTGTTGTCAAGCCCCCTAGTAAATTTTTCATTTCAGTTACTATGTTTTTTTTTTTTTTTTTAATTCTGGGATTTTTAGTTGATTCTTTTTTCTTTATAATATCTATCTCTTTATTGCTATATTTGGTGTAAAGTCATTCTCATATTTCCCTTTAGTTCTTGAGATATGGCTTTCTTTAGATTCATAGAACATATTTAAAATAGGTGGCTAAAGTCTTTGTCTAGCAAAGTCAATATCTGGGTTTCTGAGGGACAGATTCTATTGATTGCTTTTCCCATATAGGGGCCATACTTTGTTGTTGTTGTTGTTTTTTTTTTTTGCATATCACATACTTTTTGTTGTTGTTGAAAATTAGACAACTTAAATGATATAAAATGTTATTATGTTAATGGATATTAATTCTTATTATTATTATATTGTTAATAAATAGTGGCAACTATTTATTGGAATCAGATTGTCTGATTTAGTGGAAATCAGATTGTCTCTCCTGCCCAAGGCTTATCATTACTATTTGTTGTAACTATTATTTGTGTACATCTATGAACCAATTCTAAAAAGTATGTATTCTTTGTTGTATCGACATTGAAGTCTCTACTTGATGAGCTGAAGGGTCAGTCAATGATTAGAGATGTCCTTAATAGTCTGGAATCAATAAGCCCCCATGTCTTTACTGAGGTGCTCTGTGCCTGTTGAGACGTACTTTCAACTCTGCCTTAGCTTTCCCCTCCTGCTTGCACAGTCTTAAGGTTAACCAAAGGTAAAAGAGTGTAGGGCCTTCTTGGGTCAGCGTTGTGCATGTGCAGAGCCTGGGGCAGGTGTACAGCCCTAAGCATGTGTATGCTGTTTTGGTTTCCCAGGAATCTGTTGGGAGTTTTTCAAAGCCTCTGTAACATCTTATTCTGCAGCTTTTCCTTTTAAACTTTTTGGTTAGTTGAAAGGTTTATCTGTTAGCCACTGCCTTAAGCAGCCTTAAAATTAATCAATCGCCTTACATGCTTTCTGATATACACCCTTGCAGTGGGGTGGAGCAGAGACTTTTCATACTGGAATGTTCCTAGTTGATAACTTTTGAAAGAGTAATTGTGAAACTCTTATTTTGTGATAGACAGTTTTTTTTTACCTCACTAAACAAAAATATATACTGCATTTATAACAACATCCAAGTGGTATTAAAACCAAATATATTCCCCAGGGGGAATGCACTGGAAAGATTAGAGATAGATAGGTTATGGAGTTTTTAATTGATGACTGGAAGAGAGTAGGTGAGCGAAGAGTTAAAATATAGAAAGGTCTGATCATGAAATGTGGACTGAGGGGTGATTGGAAGAGAAAACATCTATGTAGAAATGGGGATAAATGAACAACAACATAATCATTAAAACCTGATAAGTTAAAAAAAAAAACAAACCCAAAACCCACCATTGCCTTTATACAATACAGATGAGGTTTCTATTTATAATTACGACTTAACTGTCCTTCTAAATATGAAGAACATTTCTTATAATCAGCTATTTAGAATAACAACAGGAGAAACATTCATTACATAGACCAAATACAATTGAGTAGAGATACTTTTCAATAGTAATTAAAAACATGTATTCTGATAATGATATTTGCTGATTTTCTGGTTTCTACTTCAAAGTATATATCTACCATTTAATTATGACATATAATACAAATGTTTGTAATCTCAAAAGTTTTTAGTTTATAATATTTCTTTTTATATGTATTTGCTTTTTAGTTGATTTTGAAGAAGGAAAAGAAAAGCTTCTATACATCTTCAACTAATAGAAGTCATATAAAAAAAAAAACTTAAAATACTGGAACCAGTTGAGAAACCACAAGTATTCAAATGCAGGAAATCATGATTTTATAACATTTGAATGTGATCTACTCTTGGGAAACAAAGCTAACCAAACCCTATTTCTGTACAGGAAATATTCCAGCATATAGTTGTAATACATTGTGGTGAAGGGGTACAGCTGCAGAGTTTTCACCTGTAATGCCCCACTGGTATTGTGGCTTACTGCATTGCATCAAGGCTGCCTTCCTGTCTGGAAAACCCTCTAAGTACAAACAAGACTCTAAGTCCAGATTTTATTTTCCCTTGGTATCAAAATATGGTAATTTAAGAGCCCTGAGAAATACTTTTTAGCCTTTAAAAGGAAATATGTAACATTCTTTTATTAGGATCTATGTTTGGGTTGGTTTTTCAAAAAACTTAACATATGACCCAGTTATCTTATCAATTTATCAAGCTACCAAGTTTCAAGCAAATGCAGGTGTGTAATATGACATCTTTCAAGATAATATTTTTCCTTAAAGAGAAATAACAAAAATATATTAGGAATTTCTGAGTCAAAACTAATTTAAAGCAGGGGAAACTTTATTATTTTATGGTTTCTCTGAATAAGAATACAAGTCCTAAATTCAGTATTGTGTCCTAGTCTCATCTCTAACTGTTCAAGTATTTTACTCACTTGCATGAAACAATGAAATGTACATGGTATACTGTAAAGAACACTAATTGGGTATACTGTAAATAATACTAATTGACAATCTTAGTTGCTAACTGGTTTTGTCACCTTGAATTGAAGTCACGTAACTAATCTGAGCCTCCATTTTCTTATCTATAAAAAAATTAGGAGAATGGGAAAGATTATTCTAGCTCTTCCCAACTCTATAGTAATATATAAATGCATAAAGTAATATATAGAAATAGATATAATAATATATATAGACATATATAGTAATACATAAACATAAATGCACAAATACAGGATTTGCTTCTTAAAGTTTATATTTTAGGAATAGAGTTCCTATTTTAAGGTACACACTGTATACCAAAATTTACATGATTTTATTCTAATCCTAGTGGTAATTCTGTAAGTTAGTTAAGGGTATATCCATTTTATAGATGAGGGCAAGAAAGTTCCAAAGAGTTACACAACTTGCCACGGGTCTCAGTGATAATAAGTTATAGGGCCTGGAATGTTGGATTCTAGAATTCAGGAAGCTTATTCACTTCATTATACTGATTACCATATTTTAGGTACCTGATTGTATAGGATTTTAAAACTGCAACCTGATAAGGAAGCTCATAAACCAAATACTTATAATGCAATAGTTTGCTATGATTGTTCTTAAAATTAAAAAGTTAAAAATACAATAATCATTGATAATCACTCTTAAAAACGTTTTCTAATGAGAAAGAGAACTATAGTACAGATAGTACAACCCTTAATAATTAGTAAGAAGTCAATAGGGATTACAGAATAACTTTTAAAAATGTGAAAATATGGGATCCCTGGGTGGCGCAGCGGTTTAGCGCCTGCCTTTGGCCCAGGGCGTGATCCTGGAGACCCGGGATCGAATCCCACATCAGGCTCCCGGTGCATGGAGCCTGCTTCTCTCTCTGCCTGTGTCTCTGCCTCTGTGCCTCTCTCTCTCTCTCTCTCTCTCTCTCTCTGTGTGACTATCATAAATAAATAAAGATTTAAAAAAAATGTGAAAATATTTTAGAACAAAAAGCAAGCTTAGCATATTTTATAAAGGCTTGTCACAAATGTTTATCCTGGAATAGAGGTCAACAAACTTTTTCTGGGGAAGACTAGATATCAAAAACGTGAGGTATATACATATATAAAATATAAGGATATGTACATACACACATACAAATAATGTGCTGTTTCAACTATATGACCCTGCCTATTGTAGCATGTAGATAATACCTCAATGAGTATATACCTGTGTTCTAATGAAATTTTACTTATAAGAACAGATGATGGGCTATATTTGGCCTTCAGGCCATGCAGTTTCCTGATTCCTCAATCAGATAGAATAGTGTTGTCCTTACAGAGGTTCTTTAGAGTATATCTGTTCAGAAATAATTCCCCATGAATCTATCATGTTTCTTCCACACATCTGAGAGGTAAAGGCATTGTTTTTGTTCCAGGCTATTTTTTCAAGGATATATGTAGAGCAAATAGCTATGGAGACAGAGATAATGTCTCCTTACAAGGAAAAGGACAGGAATGCTTACTGCCCATTATAAAAGATTCAGATTCTCTACATTCAGGGTTCCTTTCCTGTACTATAACTCACTGTGTGTGCAAGTATCATCTGGCTCTTTTCATCTTGCCCTAAGGAAACGCGGTAGCACGTATGCACTCTGTTGTAGTTAATAAGGTGTCATTCATCTCTGATCCAGCACTTGTTTTCTATCAGTACCCATGGGAATGCGGCAAGCTAAACCGTTAGACTAGAAATGAGGTAAAACTCAGACTATTCACAATTTTTGACAGTATTTGTATTTAATATATATTTTATATGTATCATATATATCACACACATATCACATACATGTATGTATAAGAATGAGATTAATTAGCCTCTCAATTATACTTAATTTATTCACTGAATATTGTTTCTATGAATTCTTACCTTTGGCAAGCTGCTAATAAGCAGGCAAGAGTGACCTAAGATTGTGACTCTGCTGGAGGTATGATAAGAATTATTTGCAGGCAGGAAAAAGAAAAAATAATAAAAAATTAAAGATAACAGGCCTGCCTAATTAGCTCCCAAGTAAGATGTAGTTTTCTTTGTTTTTAAAGATTATTTATTTATTTATTTATTTAAGACAGAGCGAGGCAGAGTGTGCACGCATGTGCATATGCATGAATGGGAGGAGGAACAGATAGACAAGCACAAGCAGATTCCATGCTGAGCACAGAGCCTCATGCTAGGTTTGATCTCACAACCCTGAAATCATGACCTAAACTGAAATCAAGAGTTATATGCCTAACTGACTGAGCCACCCAGGTGGCCCTGTGTAGTTTTCAAAATAGTAACCTCTGATTTTCTGAATAAGTGTCCTAGAAGAGTAAATCTCAGTGTAGTAAAAATGATATTGTATGCAAATTCCATTAACATTCCTAAGGAATTATGCCCAAATTCTGGCCCCTCTCTATCTTCCTAGACTAACCTCCTACTTCTATACTACAAAGGCCTTTAGCTACTATCAATTTGTCTACATCAATGCTTCCTGAAATGTCATACATCTTTCAAAACTATTTTCTTCACCCCCTCCCAAGAAAAAACAAAACAAAAAAATACCCCTTTCTTATCATCCAAATTAGAGGTGATTTCTCTTCTGAACTCCCAAAACATACATAGCATTAAGTTTTCTTATGGCATTTAGTAATACTATTTTGTGTTGTAGTTATCTATGCATATTTATATATATGGAACTTCAGCTTGGATACTGTTGTAACTTCTTGCCTCTCCTCAATGGAACCCTGTGTAGAATAAGCACACAATCCTAGCTGCTACTCTTCTTTGTTCAAAACTTTTACCGGAAATATTGCAAAGGTCTACTTGTCCTCTGCCTGTTCATTCAGGAGGCTTCACAGATCTACTAGACAGATCATGACAATAGCATGTAAAGTCCAGACTATAACGAATACTCAGGCAGTAATTACCTTGGCAATTACTTTGAGGAGACAGTCTTAATGCATTAAACTAATCTTATTTTATTTTAGACTTTCTCAGTCACAGTCAATACACACTTAGTACTATGACAGGCATTGGAGATCAAAGATAAATATCATACAAACTGCCCTCAAGAAGCCCAAACTAAAGTTAAGAATCAGCAGTACAAATAGGCCCAGGGTAATATGGGTGTTCTAAAGAGGGGCAATGTTCCCAGCCTGCATGGAGAGAATATCAGGGAAGGCTTCCTCAAAGAAGAATCAAGGAATGGACATAGGAAAATAACAAATTCATACATGTACAAAATATGTCTTATCTTTTCAAGATGCAACTTAAGGCATTCCCTGCCTGGAAGTATTATAAATGAATACAAAAATTCATACCATTAAATTAAATGTGAACTGTCGTATTTCAGATATACATAAATCCAGCTGATAAGAAATGACAATGTAATTGGCACAAACCGTTGGGGAGTATCTATTTAAAAAGTGGATAAAATGTACTTGATTATAAATTTCAAAATCAGGAAGCATTAATTTTTTGTTATTACATATATAATTAAATTTTGTTCACAACACATAAAACTACTTAGAATTTGAAAACATATGTTCAAATCTGATTAAGTAAACTTGAGTAGACTGTATAGTTTCCTAAAACAATCATATTCCCAAATGACCATCCCAACACTATAACCCCAAAGTGGAATGCAAAATAAAAGGAATCAGGCATATCTATAATATATACCCTTACAAGAAAACGTGAATGCCTTTGACACTGATTATGATTCTTTTCCTATATTTGTCATGTCAAATTTGCCCAAAATAATGACTTATAGTAGTTTAGTGCCAATCACTCTTAGCCTTATACTTCTCTGATTTACCATTAAGAACAGCCCCAGGGTGTTAGAAAATATGTGTATTTACATACCAACCAAACATATCAGACCACAGCTCTGTTCATTTGGTTTGTTTTCAGGCTTCAGGTGGCCAAGGGAACAAAGAAGGCTCTCATAGATACCTATAATTTTCTAAGTCTTGCAAAAGCATCTCTTAGAATATTTACAAAGAGGCAAATTTCCTGGGCTAGAATGACTGGCTCTTTCTTCATAAATTTGCAGATAGAATTTCTGGCTGTACTGACCACCATTATTTGGGGGTGACCTATGTCCTGTTAAGCAAATCATCATGTAGAAAGAATGTAATGTGGAAAAGATGAGTTTTGGGAATGCTTTTTAAGACAATTTGGTTAAATTCATAACACATCATAGACTAGAATAAAAGCCACAGACGCCTAATCTGCTGTTAGGGGTACATCACAGGCTTTACGTGGCAAATTTTTCTCTAAGATTCATGGAGAGAGAAAAAAGCAACAGAAAACTAACAAATAGTATGACAGGAGTTAAAAAAAACCCAAAAAGATGCAACAAATAGTTGTGCCCATAGGTCAATTTTTATATTCACAGATAATGATCAGCACCTTCGTGGGTGTTCCTCATTATGATTTCTTCCCCTAACCCTGCTGCCCAAGGGAAAAAAAGTATTCTTGGAACATGTCACTCTTAAAAAAGTAAAAAAAAAAACCCACAAAAAACAAATTCTTTTATATTTCCTAATATAAGCAGTTCATAAAATTTTAGTAAACCATTAAAATAGACGGAATTAATTTTATAGAGTTTTCCATAAAAAAAAAGACAATGGCCGGCAGCCTGGGTGGCTCAGCGGTTTAACCCCGCCTTCAGCCCAGGATGTGATCCTGGGGACCCAGGATCGAGTCCCACATCAGGCTCCCTGCTTGGAGCCTGCTTCTCCCTCTGCCTGTGTCTCTGACTCTCTCTGTGTCTCTCATGAATAAATAAATAAAATCTAAAAAAAAGAAAAAAAAAAAAGACAACAGCTTATTTTTAGGGTTAAAAAAAGTATAAAGGTTTTTTTTTTTTTTTGCCATTTCTTACATGATTATACAATATTTAAAGGCTTTGGTTTTCATTTAGAATTCTTGATATGCAAAATCTGACCATTCCAAAGAGCATCAAGATGGTTCTGCCCCTGAAAGAAAAATATAGGATTACAGGTTCTCTAAAAGGTACAATCTGGCACAGGTCTGAGGAACTGAGGGTTGGTCTGAGTTTCCTTGAATATAATGAATTATGATTTTTTTTCAACTATATATCCTCAACCCCAGGGCTTTATTATATCTTAACTGAATATTATAGCTTAATAGTTTGATCTAAGTATTTAAAAAAATCCTTTGGCTAAAAGCCAAATTCAAAGCACTTTTTTTTTCCTTTGGGTACGAAAACATATCTATTTCTAACTTCTGGCCTGCTTCTCCCTTTGGACCTCATCCCCGACAGACATCTGTATTTTGTAACTTTTCCTACATTCTGGCTCTGAAGATACTCTGAGTTTTGGCCTAATAATCCTTTCCTGTTTGAATCCATCAGTGTGAGAATTGCAGGATTGCAAAGGACTTTGGGAGGTCATATAGACATCAACTTGCTGCTCTGGACAGCCCAAAACCACGAAGACAAATGACATTTAAAGACATGTAGAAAAAATTTCAAGATTTCTCTCATCAACACTGGAGTGCCTCACTATTAGAAAATGCTTTACGATATAGTTTTCATTTTACAAAAATGTTATTTTGCAGACATCATTGCTTTCCATAAAATGAGCTACCATATAGCTTATATACTTAGTCCACTAAAGGGATATTTAAGACTGAGATAAATTATTTGCTGGGCTCCAATGGTACTGAACTGGGGCACGGGAAGTACTTAGCTTATATGACATTAACATCACTTTATTGATAGTAATGCAAATGCTGTAGATATTGTCATTCTCATTAAGTTTGGTCTTCAGCTTTAATTTTAATCTATTTGATCTACTTTAACATATAAATGAGAATTACTATCTTCTAGGTTTATTTTTAATAAAAACAGCTAAAAGTAGCATAACTGGTTCACTTACTAGCTTGAGTAAATTCTATTTGTAGTTTCTTTACCTATTAAACTATAATGAAAATATGGAATACCTAAGATTTTGGGAAGAGTTAATAAAAGAATATAGGTAAACTGCCCAGCAAAATTTCTGGCACACAGAAATTGTCCAATAAATGCAAGCTGCCTCTTCCCTCTTAGTGAGTAATCAATCAGTGATTTAATTTCTATGAGCTGGAGAAACTATGCTGACAAACTATGGAACAATCAATGTATGAAATGTTGACAGAGGACTTGATAATGATGGATAAGATGGATACCATCTGATCAATTTTAACATCACCAGAAGAAATGAAATAAGCAGACACCATGCACCCTTGCTTGTGATGCAACAGAAGGAATATGGTGTCAACTGGGAGGTATTCTTTAAAAAAAAAAAAAAAAAATACAACTCAAGGCGCCTGGATGGCTCAGTTGGGTAACATCTGACTCTTGACTTTGGCTCAGGTTGTGATCTCAAGGTCATGAGATCAAGCCCTTTGTTAGGCTCCACACTCAGTGCAGAGTCTGCTTGAGATTCTCTCTCCCCCTTGCCCCTCTGCTGCTCCCCTTGCTCATGCTCTCTCTTATATAAATAAATAAATAAACAAACAAATAAATAAATAAATAAATAAATCTTTGAAAAAAATACAACTGACATATAATCAAGCCACCATAACAACTATTTAGATTACAGAAAATACACAGAGAACAAGAAAATATTAAATAGTAGTATAAATTGTGAGTCAAAATCCAAAATTTAGAAAATTCTATAGGTCAAATAATCCAATTTCTTCAACAAATAAATGACATAGGGGACAAAAAACGAAGAGAAGGAACTGATGATATATATGTAAGAACCATATCAATTGAAGGTGATGTGTGGACCTCAGTGGGATTTTTTAAAAATTTATTTATTAATGAGAGACACAGAGAGAGAGGCAGAGACACAGGCAGAGGGAGAAGCAGGCTCCATGCAGGGAACCCGACGTGGGACTCAATCCTGGGTCTCTAGGATCGGCCCTGGGCTGGAGCAGCGCTAAACTGCTGAGCCACCAGGACTACCCAGGATCTTGATTTAAACCAACCAACTGTAAAAAATACTTTTGAAACAAGAGAGGAGAATTTAATGTAGGCAATTATATGATAACAAGGAATTACTATTAGTTTTGCTGGCTATGATAAAAAATAGTTAAGTTATATTTAAATATATTTACCTGTTACCAATTCTTACTGCAGTCTTTATGGGTGAATGATAAATGGTACTTTAAGAAAAATACTCCAGAGAACATTATCAACATCAACAAAAGACAATAGGATATTGACAATTCCTAAAGATGTGTGAAAGACCTACAGTTTATTACAGTATTTCCTCCACTTTGTATATTTGAAATTTTTCATAACAGAAACTCAGAATTTTTTTCAAAGGGCATCATTAGATTTTTTTCTCAACTAAAACTGATCGAATGATAGATTTCTTTTTTAGGAATAATATAACAAGCATATCAATTAAAAAACTTTTAGAAAATTTCTTGAAGCTTTCTTCATAATCAGTTTAGGAGTCATGTTAGAAGATGGAGTTCATATAACAGAAATAACTGATGAAACCATGCAAATATCTTGGAAAAGGTCATATTTGTATTGAATCAAAAAACAAGAAGTAAAGGAAGAAGGAGAAAAAATGAGAGCTAAAAAAAAAAAAACTACAATCATGGGAGAAAATACTTGCAAATCAAATATCCAGTAAGGGGTTAAAATCTAAAATCTATAAAGAATTCATATAAAGTCACCAAAAAAAAAATGCCAAGCAATGCAATTAAAAAATGGGCAGAAGATCTGAATAGACATTTTCCCAAAGAAGACATACAGACGGGCAAAAGGGAGATGAAAAGATACTTGACATCACTCATCATCAGGGAAATGCAAATCAAAACCTCATACCTGTTAGAATGTCTATTATCAGAAACACAAGAAATTACAAGTGTTGAGGATGTGGAAGAAAGGGAACCCTTGTGCACTATTGGTGAGAATATAAATATATGCAGCCACTATGGAAAACAGCATGGAGGTTCCTCAAAGAATTAAAAATAGAATTACCATATGATCTAGTATTTCCAATACTGGGTATATATGAAGAAAATGAAAACACTAACTTGAAAAGATATATGCACCCCTATATTCACTGCAGCATTATTTACAATGGCCGAGATACGGAAACAACCTAAGTGTCCATCGATGGATGAACAAAGAAAATGTGATATACATACACGATGGAAAAATACTCAGCCATAGAAGAGAATGAAATCTTGAGCCACTTGCAACAACAAAGATGTACTTTGAGGGCATTATGCTAAGTCAAATAAGTCAGACAGAGAAAGACAAATGCTGTATGACTTTATTTATATATAGAATGTAAAAACAAAAAAACCATAAAACCAAGTTCACAGAATAGACTGGTGGTTGTCAGAGGCAAGGGTGGGGTGAAAGGGGTTAAAAGGTACCAATTTCCAGTTATAAAATCAGCATGTCATGGGGATGTAATGTGCAGCATGGTGACTAGAGTTAATACTGTGTTGCATATTCAAAAGTTGCCAAGACAGTAGATCTTAAAAGTTTTCATCACATACATTGAAAAAATTTTTGAATTATGTACATATGCTAACTAGATTTAATGGTCATTTAGCAATATACACAACTATCCAATCATTGTGTTATATGCCTGAAACTAATATAATGTGTTAGTTATACCTCAATTCAAAAAGTGCCATCAGAGATACTATCAGCTGATACATTTTAATATACTCACAATAGTATTTGAATAATTGCTTGACAGACTGAGCTTCTTTACTACCACCAGATGAGAGCACTGGGATTTGGGATTTAGTTATTTTATTAGTCTGTGTTGACTATATTAATATGATTGTATTTATGCATGTCTATTTTATGGTCATGATAAAACAACTACTTAAGAGTTTCAAAACTGTGTATTAATTTTAAAGAGATCAATGTATTGCTTGGGAATAAATGTAGGGTTGTGTATCTAGAAGGAGTCTAATTTATAACAGGATAAGCTATTGGAGAGTTGATTCTTCAAGACCATTTTTTATTCTGAATATGCTAAACACACTACAACAATCACTAGCGGTACCTTACATCAAAGTTTAGCTTTGAATTTTCTTAATGTTCTTAATATAGTGTTTTAAAAAAAATCACTAATTTGAGTACTCATTTTTTTAAGATAAACTTTTAATGAAATAGGGAGCAATTCTGAAAGCTTGCTATTTCACACAGATATCCTGTGAATTAGCTAAAGAGAAAAAGCTACTGGTCAGTGTTTGGAATCGATCTCTCTTCACAGAGAAAAAAAAGATGTCATGATAAAGGGTAACATTAATGGAATTATTGTCTATTTTCAAAGAATGGTTCAAAGTTGGCTTATGTAGCAAATATTTTTCTAAGGCTAAATATTTTTCAATTGGCAAACATAAAATTGAATGCACATTATGTACATCACAAGATCACTGTGATCTATCTATCTATCACTATGAAGTTTGAAAGTTGTGTTAAAGAAGCTGGTTGTGGTGAAAACGAGTCCTTTGAGAATCCTGGTTCAGCTTATATATGTGATACCCACAAAAGCAAAGAATCACATCAGTTATCTCTCTTCATTGAAAATGCCCTTTGATGAGTATTATTTCCTTGAGATAGTTCAAAGAGGCTGTCTTCTATACTGCAGGTGGGCAAACCATTCCAGTCCAAAATACAAGAGAACTTTTAACAAGAAAACACACTTACCAAATTCCTTCTAATAGTAATCTAAAACCAACATATTATTTGGCTGCTTTTGGCAGCATTCTGAGCATCTCATTCAGTGATTCACCACTATGTGGCTGATAAAGCAGTGAAACGATGGTTGCCATCTGCAGTTACTTATTTACATAAGTCTAGGCTTTCAAAATGTTGTGACTGACACCAAGATAGTGAAACTGTCTGACACCCTCTGGCTTAGGTCAGCTTTATAAAACACAAGAGGGTCTCTCCCATTAATGAATAGTGTAGGTAATGACATAGAGAGAATACTCTTTTATAATAGTAAAACTAATAAAAATGCATCACAGAGTTGAATATAGAATCTGAATGGAAAACAAGAGGTGTTTTTCAAAAAGTCTGTGTTTGGAAGAAGCTGCTGCTTTAGACCATTCCACAGATAGGCAACACTTAAGAAACACTGATCATATGTGTAAGTGTATTTTACGAAGGACATCTTCAAGAGGACCCCTTGAAGTACCTCCAAATCAATACAATGTAAGAAATATTTCTTACATCAATCTACAAGTATATCTTCATCCCTGTAGTTAAGAATGTAGATTCTAGAATCAAAAAGCCTGAGGTAAATTAAAAAAAAGGGGGGGGGGGCAGCCCCGGTGGCGCAGTGGTTTAGCGCCGCCTGCAGTCCGGGGTGTGATCCTGGGGTCCTGGGATCGAGTCCCACATCGGCTCCCTTCAGGGAGCCTGCTTCTCCCTCTTCCTGTGTCTCTGCCTCTCTCTCTCTCTCTCTCTCTGAATAAAAAAAAAAAAAAAAAAAGCCTGAGGAAGGACCCTACCTTTGCTATTCAGTAGTGGTATGCCCTTGGAGAACTTTCTCATCTGTAAAATGGGAGTGATAACAGTTTTTTATAACATTGTGAGAGTTAAGCGAGATTATGATATGATGCTTTTAGCACTATGGATGACACTAAATAGGAACACAATGGGAGGAGTAAAAAACATTACCTCTTCTCATCCTGAAACCATAGGGTCTTTTTCCAACTTTATTTTTTTGTTGTTCTTGTTGTTCTTGGCATGCTAATGCTTATCAAAGTTTGTTGGCTGGTATATGACAGCATATGATGATACAGACCAAAATTTAGGCCTTGTCATTTGTTATCTCATGACCTTTCTTAAAGAATTGACCTCTTGTCTCTAATATCTTCTATTCTCTAAAGAATGAATCTTATCACTCAACTCTCTAATTAGAAGATCTACCAAAAACTTCCTCCATAGACTCAGGCATAAACTAAATTAATAACTTCTTTTCTAATTCCTTCTCTCTATCCTTCAATTCCTTCTCCACAAATACTGAGCATCTACTACCGCCCATTCTCTAGGTGACTGGGAAACAATGATGAATGAGGAATAGGGCCCTGTTCTCAGGGAGCTTACTGTGTAATCAGAGTGTCAAATAGTTAAACCCAATGTGACTCCAGCAAAGAACCCAAGGAAATGGGCTATTGTAGGGAAATGGCTCTGCCACGGAGCCTTGACTAAAACTTCTAAGTCAACAGTGACCTCAAGCTGTGAAATTCACAGCTTTTTTCCCAGTCTACCATGTGCTCCGTTGGTACTCATGGTACTGCTGAGTCTCCCAGGCTTCTTAAACTTTACACTATGCCTAGATTTGCTGACATTGTGTTGTTTCTGTTGGGCTGGCGAGACTGGGGACCTCAAAACGGCCGGCCCCAGGCCAGCAACCTCCCAATAAGGCCGCCTTGCCGCCCTACCCTAACTTAGTTTACAAAGACCTGTAATCCTTGCCCTAGTCGGAATGCCGCCCCGCCCCCACCTTCCCGCTGAAAACTTTTTTAAAAAGATTTTATTTATTCAGAGAGAGAGAGAGAGAGAGATAGAGAGAGAGAGGCAGAGACATAGGCAGAGGGAGAAGCAGGCTCCATGCCGGGAGCCCGACGTGGGACTCGATCCCGGGTCCCAGGATCACACCCCAGGCTGCAGGCGGCCCTAAACTGCTGCGCCACCGGGGCCGCCCTGAAAACTCTTTATAGACCACTCCTGCTCCGGTTTGCCCTGGGGGCTACTTCCCTCCCTCCGAGTCACGGAACCCCGCCCCGGAGCGCTTCCCATTAAACATGCTTGAATTTACTGCCTGGCTTTTTAATTTCTCTGCCGTTCATTTGGGAAAAACCTAACAGTTTCCAAGGCCTTTCTCTCTGACCACTTCTTTGTTGATTCCTGTATGAGTTTCCTAAAGCTTCCACATCAAATTACCACAAACTTTCTGGTCTAAAACAACAGAGATTTGGGGCATCTGGGTGGTTCAGTCCATTAAGCTACCAACTCCTGAGTTTGGCTCAGGTCATGTTGGGTGGGTGGTGGTGGTGATGTTGTATCTCCACATGCTTCTCTCCCTCTGCCCCTCCCCTTGTTTGTGTGCTTTCTCTAAAACAAAAATAAACTTTAAACAAACAAGCAAACTGGAATTTATTCTCACAGTTCTAGAGGCTAGAAGTCCAAAATCAAGGTGTCAGCAGGGCCCTGGTCCACTGAAGGCTCTAGGGAAGAACCCTTTATGCCTTTTCTCAGTTTCTGGTGGCCCCTGTAAATCCTTGGTATTCATTGGCATGTGGTTATATCACCTCAACCTCTGCCTGTGTCTTCACACGGCCTTTCCCCCTGTATTTGTCTCTTTCCAAACTTCCCTCTACTTATAAGGATACCAATCACTGGATTATGGCCCACCCTAATCTAGTATGACTTGCTGTAACTTAATTACAGTTGCAAAAACCCTATTTCCAAATAAAGTCACATTCTGAAGTTCTCGGTAGAAATGGGGGTGGGAGGGAAACACTATTCAAGCCACCACAATTCCTAACCTACTATTTATTTACTGGACACAGTGAGCTTTCTCATGGTTCTATTTTCAGTTCTCTTATCTGTAAGCTCTTCACCCAGAGTCTCAGTGTGACTTTTCCCTATTTCACTTTCATGGCTTCAATTTTTACTTTTATGGAGATGACTTGACAACTCATTTCTTAAATAACCCAACCCGTTCCTGAATTGGCTTCCTACACTCCCAAACTTGTGGTAAGCATTACATACCTAATTAGTCCTCTAAAACCTTAATTTATAAACACATTTTAAGTGTTGAATATAGAGCTTAGGATCTCTTCCACAATCTTAGACTAGCTCATTTCTTCTCTGACATTTGCAGTCCCAACTAATAGTATTCCATATACCCAGTCACTCAGACTAGAGTCATTTAATTTTCCCCTCCTATAATTGTTGCAAAGAGACATTGAAATCTATTTATTCTACCTCCAGATGTCTCTCTCTTACATGCATTTCCTCTTTCCCATTCCAACCATCATTTCATTATTGCTGAGTGATTATACTCTGAATAGGCCTCTAGGCAGCCCGACCTCTAATCTCTAATTCATCTTTCCTGCCATAATCAGCCATGGTTGTCACTCAGCTCCATACCCTTAATGATTACTCTCACAGAATAAATGGCTTATGGAATAAAGCCCAAATGTCTCAGCATAGCACTTAAAATGCTCCACTCTCTGGCTTGAAGCCTACTTTTCAAGCTCATCAACTATGTTAACCTCTTTCTCTGCACTTTCATTAACACTTACTATACAATGCTCAGTGATAGCTGCTGATGTATTTGTTTCATTAATTTTGGACTGTAAGCTCTTTGAAAGAATGCTTCTAAGAACACCTTGTAAATATTATTAGTCATCATCATCACCTTTGGTCCAAGTTTGTAGGACAAAACAGAGGCTAGATAAAACAGATAGGGATTCACAAAATGTTAACATTCAAATGTCCTCAACTGAAGCATAGTAAGATGTGGTATATCCATACAATGGAATATTATTTGACATCAAAAATGAATGCAATACTGATCATGATGCAACATGGGTGAGCTGCAAAAACATTATGCTAAATGACAGACCCCAATTACAAAAGACCACAAATTATATGATTCCATTCATATGAAATGTCCCGAATAGATAAATATGTAGATACAGAAAGTAAATTAGTGGTTGTTTAGGGCTGGACATTGGGTCACTGGAGGGTGATAGCTAAAGGGCATTAGGTTTCTTTTTGAGATGGTGAAAATGTTTTGAAATTGATTATGATGATGATTACACAAGTCTGTGAAGAGACTAAGACCCAGTGAATGATACCTTGTAAGTGGATGATCTGTCTGGTATGTGAATTGTATCTTAGTAAAGCTGCTAAGAAAAAGTGCTCACAGCATAAGAGAACCAAGATTCTTAATTTTGATGTGGTATTTAAAGACATTACTATAAAACATGTAAGGTTCTCAAGTTTAATTCCTTTTTTCCTAACTGGGAATTGAGTAAAAAAATGGAAGGCATGCATGGTTGAAAATGTATGACAAAAAATGAGTTTTCCAGGCCAATGCCTTTATGAAAAGGATGGGTATAGGGATAAAGAATTTATAGTTTGTAATAAAAATTCAATTTTTCTCCAACATTCAAAATCTAGGGCAGAACAAGAGGCAAATTGGCACCTGGAGTTGGTAAGTCCTTAGAGGAAAGTAATAACTGCTAACGTTTATAAAGCGCTATGTGTGAGATACTGTTCTAAGTGCTTTTTACACCTAGCAACATTTATTCATCCTAGCAACTCAAAGAGTATGAACTATTATCATGCCTAACTTATACAGAAGGAAGCTGAGGCACAGGAAAGTTAAGTATCTTGCCCAAAGTATTTGGATCTGGACCCAGATACTTTAGTTTCAGAATCTTTGTTCTTAACAAATGAGCTATGTTACCTCTCTGTACTTTCCTCCTTCTGTGTTTCACGTTTCTCTCCAACAATGTAGCTTTCAAGAAATAATTGACATTTGTGAATAATGAGTTTTACCGTGACTTCCACAGGGCAAAAAATACTTCTATTGAGGGAGAATAATTCATAAAAAGTTGATCACAGACCATCCCATCCATTCATACTTACTATCCTTTCTTTCTTTCTTTCTTTTTTTTTTTTTTATATCCCAAACATTTTTTATGCTGAGCAGTAAACATCAAACACGTTGACTGCTAGGCACAAGTTTTTGTTGTCAGAATGAAATGTTTCCCTTCACTTTTAATGCAGCAGTATTTAATGGGAAAAGAGAAACAAATACAATTTCTACTACCAAATAAAGTAATAGGACAAAAATGGCTTCACTATTCTTCTAGTTTGCAAATGTTTTTCATTTATTTTACAAGCCTGTCTCACTGACAGATTCCTTCCCTGTCATTTTTTGAAGGACAAGGAATCCTAGCATTTCAAACCATCTATCCATCCATCCATCCATCCATCCATCCAAAATCTCATTTGCTTTTTCAGTTTTCTCTACAAATTCTGCTTCAGCAAAGAGTTCACTAGTGAATTAGAACTCTCACTGCCTCATAGACAGAACAATGACTTTCCCCAGCAGGCCAGGAACAGAAGTGGGCCCCAGAGCCAGCCAGTACAGCAGAGGGGACCCACAGGAGTCACCCTGCTGGTGATGCCAGCAGGGACTGCTTGGTGAGTCTCACTAGCTCTCCTTCCCTTCTTCCTCAGCAAAAGAGTCCCAATTTCTGGTGCTAGGAGTGGCCAGGTGACATAGTTCTGGACTTTGGGATGTTGGTAGTACAGTGTGGAGAGTGTGGGTTCCAAAAAATATCCTTAAAGGCAGAAGGCACGCTCTTTCTTGGTCCCTTCCTCTTCTTGTGGCTGGAATGGGGACAAGATGCTTAAAGCTTGTGCAGCCATGCTGGACCATGAAGGAAAAGCAAGTATATGGGGACAATGGGGACAGCAGGAGGCAAGAAGATGGCTGGATCCTCATGACTTTACTGTAGAGATTCAGACAGTCCTTGTCCTTCTACCTTCAGACTGTTTTCACATGTGACAGGAAAAGAAACATCAGTTTTCTTTCAGTTACTGTCATTTGGTATTTCCTGTCTCTCAAAGCTGAACCTAATCCTAACTGATGCAGATCTCAGTAGCTCTGACAGTTTGTCCTGTGTGGTTGGGATTCCTCCTCAAGGACTCATAAAAACTCTATGGGAATCTATAATCTATAAAGTATCCCAAAATTTTACGTTAAATCTAGTTCATTCACATACTTTTCAGGGAGAAGAGGTCCATGGCAACTCATTTAATTTTTCAGATTCTCAGCTTTCTTGCCTGTATAAGGGGAGAACAGGGTCTTCATTTCTAAAATTTTCTAAGTAGTCCCACATCACACTGCCTATTGATCTGAAATCTAGCAGTCATCTATGACTTCTCTTACTCCCTCTCATTAAACTACCCTATTAGTTGTCAAGAGCACGGATTCTTTCTCTACAGTGTCTCCTCCATTTGCTTCTTTTCCCTCACACCTCCGCCCCTCAACCCTGTTCCAGCTTATAGCCTCTGTTGTCTCCTCTCTGAAACCCCTGACAGGTCTTCTCACATTTGGTCTCTTCATGCTACATTCTACTCTTTACCAGACTTTTAAATCAATTTACATAAAGGCCTGCACTGCCAATGGCTCCCCAATGCCTATGGGATCAAATACAATTCCATTTAAGAGGAGTCAGGGTAGCACAACACAGAAAAAAAAAAAAATCATATAAACCCAGCCTCAAGTCCTGGTTTTAGTTCCTTACTTGCTTTCGGAAAATTATATGACTTCTCAGAACCTGAGTCATGTTAGCTGTAAAGTAGAGATAATAGTACCTACTTAGGCAGCATCATCATGTAGGTCATAGGGATAGGACCTATAAAAGGACAAGTTTGGTGCCTGGCACATACTAGGTTCACAAAAAATTCGTTGCCTTCCTCTTTCCCTCAATGGAAAGGACGTGAACTAAAAAACTAAGTCTGCAGCCCACCACCCTTCCACTAATCCCTTATTTGTATAACCCATGCTGGCCAAACCAGATTATTTGCCACCTCCCAGATATAAGTTATATCTTCTCTTATTCAATTCTGAAGTTGTGCTCAGACTGATTTTTTTCCCCTTCATATCCCCTCTCCCTTCATTTTTTTAAAAATAGATTTTACTTATTTATTCATGAGAGACAGACAGACACACACACACACACACACACACACACACACACACACACAGAGAGGCAGAGACACAGGCAGAGGGAGAAGCAGGCTCCATGCAGGGAGTCTGATGGGTCTCGATCTTGGGTCCCCAGGATTAGGTCCTGGGCCAAAGAAAGGCAGGCAGTAAACCGCTGAGCCACCCAGGTGTCCCTCTCCCTTCATTTTACGTTGATATCCTACTCAGCCTTCAGGAAGTCCTTCAATTGCCATCTCCTTTATGAAGCCTTTTCCTGATGTTTAAAAAGGCACATTCTCTGTGGCACTTCATGGTTCTACTTTGCCTTATTTTGTGTACTTATCACTCTTCCTGAAAGCCTAGAGATGCCTTGGGTGCAGAACTAGAGCCCTGTCGACCTTTGTACCTCATGGCCCTAAGCCAGGTCCTTTTATCTGTATTTACTAAGTTAACCTCAAATTTTTCAAGCAGAGCTCTTTACAATATATTCCTAGATCCCTTTTTCCCCCTGTACTTTTACAATACCACAAAGACAGAATGATTAAAAGTGTATTTAGGGAATACTCTATTTTAGGTTCCTCCCTCATTGTCTAAAAAAGGAGGCAACGCTTCTGGATGTAAACCACTTAGCACTGTGACCCATCATTCAGAACCATTTAGTACTGTGTCCATTGGGTACACAAGACTTTTTCTTTTCCTTTATTTCCTAAGAGTCTGGCTCTGCCTCTTATTTCCTGAAAGCCCCCAAGACTTTTTTTTTCCTTTCTGCATTTCAACAACAATGAATCTCATATCTGGGCTTTGAGCACCACTCCTAAAGATGATGGATAGGAGCAAAGCCTTCTGGGACACATTAGTACAGCTGCCAGTGGGCAGGAGGTGCTTATAAAATAAAAAGGCTCAGGATTCTGGGAACATATTTTCAGTTATAAGTGAACCACCCAACACAGCTGAAAAGAAACACCCAAGAGTACTTCCTTTTATTCTTTTTATGCTGTGCATGGAAGAGGCAAGGCACATCATATTAGATTGCAAGTAACTCTCGAAAGGATTCTTTTTATGTAGTGTCACCAGGTGCTAATATCATAACCTTTGCCTATCAGGTATATGTAATTTAGAATTACAGGAAGCTTGTAAAAGCAAGTTTAAAGCAGCAAAATTCTAGTTTTTAATTTATTGGATAATATTGAGTATCACTGTCTGACTTGAAACATTTTCCATAGAATTATGAAAAAGAATAATACCCACACAACTATAAGGTTTAATGAAACTTTAGTTCCACCTGTGGATAAGTATGTAAGATAAAATATTATCAGAAAACTAAACACAATTAAATCATCACTAAGCTACGGACATAAAGTGTCACAATATAAACTCAAATTCAAACATAGAAATTGGTTTTATACGTAAAGCTCTCACACATCATTAGAATTGGGACAGAAAAGAAATTGTGAAGCTGTTAATGTGCTACATAGTCACTGCATTTAAAGGAAGGACTAAGAAAGGTATGGATTTTAAGCATTTAGGGGATAAGAGACTATCTCCTATGTGTCAGTAAGACATAGGAGCTTGCCGAATCTATATTTTGGGAGGAAGCTAGGAGAGGACAATGAGAAGATTTAAGAAGTGATGTGAGGCTTTTCTCCAGATGCAGACAGCCTTTGACGAACAGAAAGAAACAGTTTTGTCAGATATTTGCAAAGGGAAAAAGCTGGAAAAGCCATAGCAAAAAGGAGTAAAGTTTTTTTTTTTAGCGAGGTAGTCTTTCTAGAGACCCTCGGCCAGCAGTGACTCTTCTATAAAACCACAGACCATATATAAAAGGTTTCCCTCTTAGAAGAGCAGGGAAAATGCTGTGTAGACCTTCAGAGTCAGCCAGACTGGAAAGAAGCAGCTGACAGTGTGAGGCCAGTACTGACCATGAGTTTGGTGAAAAATGAGAACCAGAAGAGAGATCCAACAAGAAACGGTCCCTTTTGGGGGTGTGTATCTGCCAAGCTCACAATGACCCCTAATTCATAGCCATGTTGGTGAATGTGACCCTATCTCATGGCCATGGATGAATGAAGTAAGAGCACTTGACGTGCCATTAGGTGGGTCAGGAACGGGGAACTGAACTGGAAGTTGGACTTGCAAATGTGATTCTGGGAATTGCGGGGAGACTATCAGGTGGCCTGAGAAGCAGGAGAAAAGCTAGTTTGTTGAAAAGGAAGAATGAAGCAAACATGGGGAAAGAAACAAAGAAAAGTGATGTTGTGTAAACAGTCCCTTGGGTTCCTATCTTCCATTCCTGGTCTTGTCGTCCTTGGCCTCTAGGGCTCCTCACTGTATCTTGACACTAGATCCCTCCATTTTTCTTTAAGCCAGCTTCAGTGGGATTTCTGCTACCTGCAGCCTGGAGAACTGTACCTGACATACCTCCTTGGAGGCCCTGATCATGGAGCTTTGGGAAGGTAGTGCCTCTTATTGCAACCAGTCTTAGCCAGTGAAAGTGTGCTATTAATCACAGGCACAGCCAGCATCCCTAACAAATGTTATGACATTAACAGGCTATACATACAAAAAAGTCTTTCTCAGAAAAAGGGCTTTCTTGGTCTAATGCAGTTGGGTCCAGCTTCTTTGATCAATTGATACAATGATGATGATGATGATAATGACAAAACTGGTAGCAGTTACCCTTTACCGTGTGTTGTAATGATTTACTAAGCCCTGAACTATGTAAGGCTAGGTGCTTTACAAACATCACACCTACTTCTCACAACTCTTAATTGTAGCGAGAGTAGAATTTTGTTTGGAAAGGTCTGTGACATAAGGCACAACAGAGATGTCATTTGGGAAGGACCAGCATGCTAGGAAGGCAGGTAGCCACAAGAGGGTACTTAGCAATGATGGATTTATCATGATTCAAGATCTGGCCATTGGCTTGCAGTCTCAGAAAATTTCCATGGTGTCCTAGCACTGACTAGACTTACAAATGCTGAGTCATGCAACAAAGTTCACTAGAGACTGATACATAAACCAGATGCCAAGTTATTAATTTACCATGCGATATATAACTGCCAAGCAGCCTGGATACTGATGCTGGCCTGAGTAACGTATGATACTCTCTCTGTAGACAGATTGTATTGGGGGCCAAAGTTTTAGAAAGTTGTTTGGGTGGTAGATGATTTGAATGTTAGACACAGAGATTTGACAGCTGCTATATTCATCTCCATAAAGGAGATTTAGCTACCAGGTGAACCAGACACTTGGGCACCATTTCTTTGGATGCTGCCAGGAGAGCTTCTGCCAACAAATGCTTCCAAGACCTTCCCAGGCTTCTAGAGCTGACCAGTTTTCCTTCTGAAGGAAATATTCTTTCTTTAGATATCTTTTTGTTTTGTTTTGTTTTTAAAGATTTTATTTATTTATTTATTCATGAGAGACAGAGAGAGGCAGAGAGGTAGGCAGAGGGAGAAGCAGGCTCTATGCCAAGAGCCCAACGTGGGACTCGATCCCGGGTCTCCAGGATCACGCCCTGGGCTGAAGGCGGCACTAAACCGCTGAACCACCCAGGGATCCCTCTTTCTTTAGATATCTTAATATCCAATCCATCTTGTGTGTCTGGGAGTCCTTTTATTTATTTAAAGTTATTTTGCATATTTTGGGTCAGATTCATGATTTCATGCTTTAATAGTCTGAAGTAAAAGAATAATTTTATTTCCCTTCTTTCCACATCTCAACAGAGTAGCTCTCTATCACCCAAATGTATCATTATGATTATTATTATTCCAAAGTTTTACAAATAGGGTAAAAAACATCGTTTTTAGAGTCAGAAAGACCTGGGATAAAATTCTGGCTCTCCCATTTTTAAGTTTTATAATTCAAGATGACTTAATTTCTCTTGGCCTTAGTTTCCTCACTGATAAAGTGGAGATAATGTGCACTTCACAGAATAAAATGAGATTTACTCAAGTTATTATGCAAAGCATCTAGCACAGTTCTGGGTATAAAACACAGAGATGATCATAACATATTGGAGCAAAAATAACCTAGATCTCAACCTTTTAGATTCTCCTTGGTTTCCAAGTATGCAATTTTTTCTTCATTATCCTTCCAATGTGGTTTCACTTTGATTTTTATAATCATATTGATGTTACTTTAAAAACTAATTTCCCTAACTTTTGAACTGAATAAACAAAAGCGAACTGGACATGACTGCACTGATTTTTTTGGCTTACTGTTCTCCTTCTCCACCAGAAATAAACAAATGACACAGCTTGCTTTTGTCTTTTTTCTTCCTGTTATCCTTGTGAAGATATCGTTTATGGACTCTAGTCATGTTTTTTTCATGTAAGAATTCTGCACTAAATTCTGAAGCTTGAAAATGCCTTTTTAACTGAGAAAGGGCCATGAAATCATACAACTTCTGTAATAAATTATTCTTTCTGTTCCCAATTCAATTTACTTTACAGATGTCAGAATTCTCCCAATTACATGATTCTTCTGTAAAAATGTGTGGGTCTATCTTTATATTTAGTTATTCTATCTTATGAGTTTGCATATGCAACTATGCCCTCTATTTTCAAGTAAATTATAAACCTCGTAAGAGTAGGGACAGATCAATCTCTTTATATCCTCACTGTCTATACATTGTACTATCCTACACTATACTGAGAAGATATCAAATAATTCTTTGTCAGAGAGAAATGCTATGAAGTGGAAATAAAAATGACAGAGATTTTTATCTCATTTGTTAGTTATATTCACATTTTCTGAAGGTATAGATCTGAATCTAAGTATCTATTTAATTCTTTTGGTGTAAACTTTTGTGAACCTGTGTTAATTTTCCTCAAGTTACTTAAATGTTTTCTTTCCTTCTCCTGTAACATTAACACTGAGAATTTTATGTACACCCTAGATGTTTCTTACATTTGGAGGAATTCCTGACTTTGGCTTTTACATCTTTCCCCTTAATCCACATTACATGTTATCAATGCCAAACTCATCTTCCAATTTACCTCTTTACTTTTACCTCTTATCTTTTTAAATTGCTTCAGTGACTCCAGTCCCTTCGTGTTTGTCTTGAATGCTCAAGCTTTATACTCTTAATATCCTTGAGGAAAAATGATATTTAGTTTGGCCTATTCCCATATACCAAATGATATCTAAAAATTCAGTACAACACATAAATGAAAATAAAAAGGAAACAAGAATAATACAGTATTGAGAGAATCAGAATAAGTAACATGACAGATCTGTGCAAGAATTAAAATATCCATTATTAACTTTACCCCAAAAATGGATTAAAATTTCACAATCTGGGTACATGCCTATTTCTAAAATTGAGTCCTGAGTAGGCAGCGTACACAACAGGATGAGGAAATGAAAACTCAGAATGTGCCAGACACAGTGCCAGTAATTCTAATGTGTAAATTCATTTAAAATGATACAACATTCCTTCTAGGTTGACGACATTATTCTACCCTACAAGTAGTAATTTTATTGATACCTAAGTATACTGCTAATACTTAAAATTTAACATGATAAAATTATAAACTGACCTAAAATAAGCTCCTTTTGCTTTCTGTGAATATTAATTTCAGGGTCCTTATTCAGAACCTATGGTTAATTTAATATTCTAAACATGTTTTCCACATCTTTCATTACAATTGTCAAATAAATTCCATAAACTCATATGGGAAGCCTGTTTATAAATGCCATTATCAATCATGGAAAGGTATATATACAGACAAATCTGAGGGTTCTGTACATAAGTGACCTCTAAAAGGTTGTTTTTTTTTTATGAACTAAATGGTCCTCAAGAAAAAAGTGAACCAAACTTAATTCTGTTTTTAGGACTAAAACCAGAGAGATTAACTTATCTTTGTATTTAAGAACTAGCCTCTGTCTAGGGGGCAGTGGGCTTGGCAGTACATTCAATGATCTCACCAAAAGTCTATGTAATGTAATGACATTAGACTGTGTGTTTATGGTAGATAATACCAGTGAAGCATAACACAATGCATCTTGACATAATTCAGTTTGCAAAACCGAAGCTCATTCAACAGCCTCATAAAATTATGACAAACAGCGTAATACTTTTGAATAATACAAAATAGAAACATGGACATTCATTCATACATTCATCCATCCATTTGATATATGGAGCATATCCGGTGCAGTGGTAATAGTAATACGGGACCATAATGACAGATTTGATACAATCATTGCCTTCCAAACTACAATCTAGGAGACAAGATATGAACACACACACAGTTGAAATGTGAGGAATGAGTAAGAAATAGCATAAAAGTGGTGCTATGGAGGACTACAGAAGAAGGAAGTACTATGTTTGGAGATAGCATCCAGGTAAGGCTTCATGGAGTAGAGGGCATATGGGCTGTTTGGAACTGTGGGTAGGATTTCAGCAGAGAAAGAAGAGATTCAAATGAAGAGGGAGTATGGAAGTGGGCTGTCATTGGCAGGTTTGGTAAATGCTGAATAGGCAGGTTTGACTATAAGGTAGATCATCTGTAATGGAGTGAGAAGTAAAGCTGGGTGAGGGGGTGGGGAGGTCAGTCAAGGTCCTTGAGAGAGGCCCTCAAGGTCAGTCTACCGGTCTGCCAGAATCATTGAAAACTTTTCTCAAGGAATTGATACAATCCAACTGTTCCTTTAAGAACTTAGGATAGTTTAAAGGAAGAGAGATGAAGGCTGGAATTTTACTTAGACGGTTCTTTTAGTGGTCCAGACATTTGCTTGTTAAGGAGGAGTGGAGGGAAAGAAATGAACATTTATTGAAAGCTCACTATGTGTAAGGCATTTATTTGTTTTAGCCATAACGTTTCATTCAATTATTGTAACATCTCTGAGAGGTAAATAACATTAACTCCAGTGTTCAGTTGAGGGGCTGAATCCCCAGAAGCCCAAGATCTGGGGCTGCAAGTGCTCAAGGAAAAAGCTGTCATACTGAATCAAAGCTGTGATTCACACAACATGTTTTCTGTTCTCAACAGAAGCTCCAAGGAAACAAAATAGTTTGTATAGTTCTAAGATTGCAACCCAGAGAGTTATTTCTGCAAATGAGGCTTACCCCAACCCTTGGGTCAAACTCTGCTCTTAGTCAGAGGAACATAAGGATTAGCCCAGGAGCTCAGCAGCCTGGCAACCTCCTGCCAGTCCTGCTTTATTCTCCATTCCAGTTGTTGATTCTGGGTGTTCTTACCGCTGGGATCAAGCTCTCCCTTTCAACTTACAGGAGGCTAATTCCCTCTTGCTTCTTAGACCAGCATCCCTGTCCTTGAACTCTGCCCACATCTCAGTTCCTATCTCTCCAACAAGATGTGAAACCTTTCTAATACCAACTGTTTGCTGTTGCAACCTGTCAGGCTTCCTTCATCAGTGCTTTGCTTATATGTGACAAATCCACTGTCTAGACCCTGGGACTGTCCCAGATGTCATGGGCTACACTGGCTGGTCTGGGAAATCAGCAGCCTCCATTCTCTCTCTCTCTCTCTCTCTCTCTCTCTCTCTCTCTCTCTCTCTCTCTCATTTTTTAAAAGATTTTATTTATTTATTCATGAGAAACACAGAGAGGAGAGAGAGAGAGGCAGAGACACAGGCAGAGGGAGAAGCAGGCTCCATGCAGGGAGCCTGATGTGGGACTCGATCCCAGGTCTCCAGGATCACGCCCTGGGCTGAAGGTGGCACTAAACCGCTGAGCCACCCGGGCTGCCCAGCAGCTTCCATTCTCTCTGGTCTAGCCTATACTTCTATTTGATGAAAAGACTTTTGAAAATACAAAATAATACATGTCACCACAGTAGTACTCATACTTAAATATTAAATAGTGCATGCTGTGTGCCAGGCATTGTTTGTATTTGTATTTGTCTTTCAAACATTAATTCCTATAATCATCACATTATTAATAGCCTCATTTTAGTGATAAAAAACAAAAGCAAAACAAAAACCTGAGACTGAGAGAATAAGATGTCTTATAGATGTCTTATAGATGTCTAAGGTAACATCTAGCACTCTGGCTAGTGTTTATCTTCTTAACCAGAATGTTCTTCTGCCTCTCCAATATCAGTGAAAAGATAAAGAACATGTCTACAGTGAATGTACTTACTATCTCAAATGCCTTATTTAATACCACTAATAGTTATCAGACTTCTATTAATAAATGTGTTAACATTTAGTTATAAATAAGAACCCACAAAAGCAGTTAGAAAGAAGCCCTTATACTTACATGATGCTGAAAATTTGAAATATAAGTATTGTCATTTTGGCTGAAAATACTAAAGATGTTCTGCATTTGGGCAAGTCTAGTAAGACCGCAGTCTTCAAAGATATTGTTATTTTACTTAGCAAAAATAATCTAAGAATGCTGGTAGAGAAGATAATTATGAATATAATCTTAATAGGAGGAGAAACAAATTTAAAGAATCAAAGTAAAATTGCTAAGAGAGTAGATCTTAAAAATTTTCATCACAAGAAAAAAATTAAATTAAGGACTACTGAGATCTTGGCAAATTATAGTTCTGCACATTCAAGTTCACTTGACAAAATGATGAGAAATTTTATTGCTATCAATTCAGAAGGTGAATATCTGACTAAATATAATCAGAAACTTAAACAAGAATAAAATAAGAATATATTAATGTTAATATGCTAATACGTTACTATGAATCTTGGATTCCTCTGATTTAAGTACAGAGCACTCAATGGGGGCCCTGGGCAGTAGAGTTGGTTGGGAAACTGACTCTTGGATTCTGTTTGGGTTGTGATCTTGGGTCATGGGATTGGGCCTTGCATCTGGCTCCACACTCAGTGTAGAGTTTGCTTAAGACTCTCTTTCCCTCTGCCCCTCTCCCTCATGCTTTCTCTTTCTCTCTCTAAAATAAGAAAGTCTTTAAAAAGTAAGTACAGAGCACTCATTAAAAAAAGTTTGGGGGCATCTGGGTGGCTCAGTCGGTTAAGCAACTGACTCTTGATTTTGTTCAGGTCATGATCTCAGAGTTGTGAGATGAAGCCCCATATCAGGCTCCCCGCTGGGCATGGAATCTGCTTAAAGAGAGAGGGCATGTGTTGGGGGAGGGACAGAGGGGGAGAGAGAGAGAGAATCCAAGCAGACTTCCCACTGAGCATGGAGCCTAATGAGGGGCTTGATCCCTGGACCCTGAGATCATGACCTGAGCTGGAATTAAGAGTTGGATACTTAAGTGACTGAGCCACCCAGGTGCCCTTAAGGAACTTATTTTCTAATCATAGAAAAAGACCATGAGCAGTTAAATAAATAAATGCATATAATAATTCTAAAAGGCAATTAACACCTATAAAGAAAGTAAAACAAGGTAATTTGGTTTAGAATAAAGAAGTAGGAAAAAAAAAAAGAAGTGGTAGTGAACCAGCTGTGACAAGACATTTGAGCTGGTACCAAACTGACAAAGTTGGGGGGTGGAACAGAGCAAGGGAAATGACTCTCAAGTAGTATGTTCAAAGGGAAAAAAGGCCAGTACATTTGGAGCATAGTAAGGAATGGAAAGAGGCATGAGACTAAGTCAGTGAGATAGGCAGGGCAAACCTCATAGGTCCTTATAGGCAATAGCAAGATGGTTGTTTTTTGTTCCAAGAAGTAGTAGAAGGCACCATCAGATTCTAAGAGGAGTGATGTGACTTGATCTACATTTTTAAAAGATCACATTAGCTGCTGTTTGGAACATGCGTTACAAGGAGTCAAGGATGGAATCATTTAGACCAATTAGGAAGCAGAGAATAGGAAGTGGCAGCCTGGACTCCAGTTGTACCAATAAAAAGAGAGAAGTAGATGGAATAGGGACATATTTTAGAGGCAGAAATGATAGGACTTGTTGATGAATTGGATGTGAGGGGTCAGGGAAAGACAGCAATCTCACTGTTCTGAGTAGATGGTTGTGTGATCTAGTGATAGGTGGCAAACTAGAGGAAAAATTTTGTAGAAATTTAGGTCTACAGAATAAGTAGATAAGTAGAATGATAATGTGGTGATATCAGTAATACATTTACATAAAGTCAGGGAAATGACAAGCAATAAACTTTAATAAAATCATACAGAATATGATCACTGGTTAGCTAGTTTTCCTATTAGCTATCTTAAGCCTAAGACCATTCTCAGTGCTGGAAATGAACATGAAAACTGAGTCCTCCATTCTGGCCTTATGTGGACATATTTTATTTCATAGAACAGTTCTAGAAATGCTGAAGAGTGTCAGCACATGGTGGGTACTCGAAAAATGTGCAGTGAACTGAATAACAATTACAATTAGAGAATATGTAACATAACCTACCTACAAAAGGGCTAAGAGTAGAATTGAGAACTCTCAAAATCGTCATGTATCAGGAATCTGAATTACACTACTCCCTATTTTAAAATTTGTTTTGTGGGTATGTAAACTTATGTATACATACATATGTATACTTGTGTGTATTTCTCTCATACTATTTATGGGAAAAATGGGTATGATCTAATCTTTTTTCCTAGTATATAATCAGCACTTTTCCACAAAGCTTTTATTTAAAAACGAATAGTCATTACCTACCTGTAGCATATCACCAAGGTCTGCTGTGCTAATATCTGGATCCTCTGTGGTGTTGAAGGGCACAGGGGTTATCCGTACAAGGGTGAGCACTCTAGGTTCTGGATATCTCCATAACATCATCCCTGAGCTGTCTTCAGTTTCATTGTAAAACACGACTTCATAGACACCAGGCATTTTCAAAGGTTCTGTTAAATGAAAAAATAATTAATTGTATGCTTTTGAACGGGAGCATGTTGATTTATTACAGAAAAAGAACATTATAAGCATGAAGGATAAGAATATAAAGAAGCTGGCTGGTCACTTTTATATAATTTGAGACAGGAATATATTAAGAATTTCCCCTTAAGAGAGACTGAAGGGTAATGTCCTATTTTTGTACTGCAGGTATTAATGTAGTTTAAGTGATTTTGATGTGTTATTTTGTGAATGTACGGTCAAAATTCTCTCTCATACTGAAGCTGTTGTTACTTACCAGCATCTCTTATATACTGGAATAGGCCTGTCCGTAGGTCATCTGAACTTTGTTCGCTTTTAAAAATCTGGTTCATTTCTATAGGAGATGGCATTTGTGGCACTGCTTCAGGAACTTGCACTTCAAAATTTCCCTTCTCGTTAAGGTATCCACTGAGTAATTCATGTAGAAGAACTAAACAATTCAAATGCTCTTGACCCCAGAAAACCTTTAAGAATCATATGAAAAATTTTAGTGTCTTTTAAATACAAATGAATACTTCATAAGGATAATTAGCCACAATCACACTAGAATTAATGCAAGACCATAATTATGTTCAATTTAATTATTGACAACTATAATTTCTAAGTAATTGACCTATGGGATGAAATTCTATTACTTAAATAAACACATAAAAACAAGAAAATCAATTACATTATATATTGTGTGAATAACCATGAGTTTTCAATGCTGAATTGACAATGAAATTATGTGAATGTGAGGTTATGTTTATGAGTTAACTTAGCTAAGTGAGAAAACAACACCTATTACAGTCTGAGAGAAGGCAATGAAGATCCTCTAGGTCAAAATGTTAACAAAAGAATAATAATAACTTTGTGGAATAGCTTTCTACTTTTTGTCATGAGATTAAATACATCTTAATTATAAGGTTCCTTTCTTTGCACTTATATTTTTTAGAAAAGAAGAGAGGGAAGATGCTTAATGAACTTGAACTCAGATGGCTCCCAACTTCCATGTTCAGTGAGAATGTGCCAACATCCAGTATTCCAGAGCCCCTGAGAATCAATCATACAGGGGATTCAGCAGAGTTTCAGAACAAAGGCCTTGGTATTTTCTCTGATAAAGAGGATTAGATTCTCTTTCTCTACATGTGAAATGTATTAGTCCAGAACAAAAGTATGACCAGTGGGCAATAATGATTAATGTCAGAGGATTCAAAATGTCAATAATTTACATTTTCTTGAATATATTGGATAAAGGCAATACAAACATTATTTCTAAGAGAACCAGATTAACACAGAAGAGAGAAAAAATATAAAGAAGTGAAAAAAAATAATCCTATACCTGTGGTTAAATTTTAAACCTAAGTTTGGGTCCCGTTCTCTGGAATTAAGGCAACAGAAATAAAGATAAGAAATATGATACTAAGTCTACTGTTCTCATCAGTCTTATTTTTATTGGATCCTGAAAAATAGAGATAGGTGAAAAGTCAAGCTAGGGAGTTGAATGCTATACTCTAGGCTTTATTTTTTATTTTTTATTTTGTTTTATTATTATTTTTTAAATTTATGATAGTCACAGAGAGAGAGAGAGAGAGAGAGAGAGAGAGAGAGGCAGAGACATAGGCAGAGGGAGAAGCAGGCTCCATGCACTGGGAGCCCGACATGGGATTCAATCCAGGGTCTCCAGGATCGTGCCCTGGGCCAAAGGCAGGCGCCAAACCGCTGCGCCACCCAGGGATCCCTACTCTAGGCTTTAAATTGTCAAGAGACAGCAACTTTATAACATAGAGATGACATACTATGTTTTTGTCTTAATATTGATTTTAATGAGGAGTTGCTTTGCTGTCTTGGGAAAATGGTAATACAGTTAATATTGTTGATAAAATAACATGAAATCACATGAAGGTTTCTGATAGATGGTGAACATCTCCTAAGCAATACAAAGCAGTTATGAATCCTTCCACATCTAGCTCCATGTCAGTAAGAAAACTGGTGAAAAGTCAAGACAAAACAATTTTTAGATAAAAACAAGAATTTCATATATACCTCCATTATTAACAAATTAGCCATTTCCATATTCTGTAATTGTGAATTTCTCAAGATTTTTGGATTTATGTCAAACTTGGAGGACATCAAATCACATAAAGAATATATTCAAGTCCATCCAAATAGGAAGTTACCTTATTTCTTGATAACTCAGTAAAGAAATAAGTTGCATATCCTCACATAGTCCATATATGGCTATAAATCAAATGCATTAAAAGGCTACAACTGATTATATGTCAAGCGTTAATCATCAATGGCAGGTGCCAAGGAACCTGCCATTGGCAAATGGTTTTTATATATTGCTGATGACACTGTGCTTGAGACAAGTTGACTACTTTGTAATTAGAGAAGTCCATAATTAGAAAAAAGCTTAATGACCCAGCAATTCTACTCCTAGTCACATATCCAAGAGAAATGAAGACATGTCTGCACAAAAGCTTGTATACAAATGTTCCTAGCAGCTCCAATCATAATAGACCAAAGTGGAAAGAACCTAAATGTCTAAATATTGATAAAAGGATAAATTTGGTATGGCCATACATTGGAATATTATTTGGCCCATAAAAAGGAACAAAGTTTTGGCACCTGGTACAACATGGATGAATCTTGAAAAAACTATGCTAGGTGAAAGAAGCCAGTCACAAAAGACCACTGATTATATGATTCCATTTACATGAAATGTCTAGAACAAATATGTAGAGTGAGAAAATGGATTAGTAGTTGCCCAGCCCTAGAGAGAGGATTAGAGTATAATGGGGAATGAATGCTAATGGGTACAGGGTTTTGAGGGGTGTGTGTGTATGTGAAAATGTTCTAAAATGGATTGTAGTAATGAGGACACTTTATGAATATACTAAAAAACCCACTGAATTGTACACTTTATTTAGGTGAATTATATGATAGGTGGCCATATCTCAATAAAACTGTTAAGAAAAAGCTTAAGAAGGGACACCTGGGTGGCTCAGTGGTTAAGCATTTGCCTTTGGCTCAGGGCGTGATCCTGGAGTCCCTGGATCGAGTCCCACATTGGGCTCCCTATTGGGAGCCTGCTTCTCCCTCTGTCTGGGTCTCTGTCTCTGTCTCTCTCTCTCTGTGTGTCTCTCATGAATAAATAAATAAAATCTTAAAAAAAAAAGGCTTAATAAAAGATCAATCTGATAATACTCTTTCTCACCATATCAAGATTTAGTGAAACAGTTCAAAAAAAGAACAAAGGCTAGTTGAAGACTTATGGTAAAAATGTGGCCAATCCCCACAGACCTGTAGCAGACCTCCTTGTAAATCAATGGATATTTTTGGTATGGATTGTTCTGGGCCTGGATTGCCACTGTGTTTACACCATTTAGCTTCCAGATTGGCATTAGCACAGCACGGTCCTATCAGAATCCGATTTCTTTCTTTGAGACTTGTTTTAAGTAGAAAATCATTAATGTTAAGTAGAAATGATGACCCAAGAATTACACCTGAAAAAAAAAAAAAAAAAAAAACAAGGAGAGGGCATATATATTATAATTATTCCTTATCAAAAAAGTATGTTTGAGCAAGAATTATCTGTATTTCTTAAGAGCATTAATTCATCCTTTGTCAGAGTCTTTTTCAGTTGGCTTTCTCCCACAGTTGTATGCCACTTACAGAGAATTCTAGTTATAAAGCAGGTAGGCTTCATTCACATTTCTAACAAAGAAATATTTGCCAAAACATTATGACTTTTTCCATGTGTGAGCATTTTAAGTTTTATGAGTAGAGGCATTTTCATTAAATTGTGCAAGTTTTTCAAACAACTACATTAAGAGTAGGAACAGCTGCTTCATTTATCTATTGTCACATGATGGGAAAGGGTAATTTTCTGTGATTTCTTATAGTAACAGAGTATAGTGTATTACTCTGCTAGACACTCAAGTTTTTGACCGGCCCATGCTAAAATTCAAAACAATCAAAATATATAACATGTGTTTTCTAAAAATTGTAGTTTAATCCAAACTTCACACATCATAACCACTTGAAGTTTACAAAGCCTTAAAAACAGATAGTGGCAGGTTAGATTTACGAGAAAAACTATATGCTATAGTTCAAAGTAAATATACCCAGAAAAGGAATACACTTTAAAATGTAGGTTTTCTTTTGAACTTAAACTAGAAGTGTAGATCAAAACCTCTTCATAAAACTAACAGCACACTTGAAGATATTTGGATGCAAAGTTAAGAGTGGTGGGTTAACTTTCCCCCAAGGAGCTCATATTCTGAATTGTCATTGTGAATATTGAATTTCACTAGACCACGTTTGTAATGCCCATGGCTTATTTTTCTAATGATATTTGATCTTTAAAAGAGATGAAAGATTAAAAAACACCTTAGGCCCATAGTATACACGTTTCAAAGTATAGTACCCACACTGACTTTTCAATTCTGTGGAGACTTAAAAACTTCATACAGGTTGTATGCTCCTACTGCAGAAATAAGATACATAACTTCTAATCTTCCATGGAAGACACTGCACTCATGTAAGTTGGGGCTAAGACTTTTGTTAATAATTAGGACAGTAGGAACCAGTTTCATAAATTCTTTCAACCATATTATGGCACTAAGATTTCCATTTCATTTACACAACTTTCTTTATTCACAACTTTCTCACTTAAAGAAAAAAATAATACCACAGAAAGTTAAAAAAAAAAAAAAAAAGAACCAGGCTCCCAAATACCCAAGAATCAGAAATCATCTTCATTAATGTAGTTTAGAACTCAAGTCATAACTTCCTGACTTAACTGCATTACATTGCCTGAAATATTTACTTTTTAACAGTAAATATCAGCTAAATGAAACATACCAATTTAGCATTCAGAAATTTCTTATAATGGGATTATATGAAAGTACAGGCTTGATTCAGTACAGCTATCCAGCAAATGAGTATTAAGGGAATGTTAGAATTACATTTCCCAATACATGCATTTTCACTCTGCCCTACTACCCAATTACCTGATAGTAATCTTAAAGTGAATATTCTTTTGGCTCCTTGTACACAAAATATTTTATAGCAAAGGCCTTCTAGGTTGCTTATTTGATGTTTATCACTACCTCACCAGACACTCAGATTTAAAAAATCTCGGGGGCCCACTTTGGGGGCTCTTGTTCTCTTAGTCCAAGACTTAATTTCCAGATCATTCTATCCATCTCCATTATTATAAAACAATCATGGGAGACTTTGGTAAGCTAAATGACTGAAAGGGTAGAACACATAATTTTCAAGCTTTAGTAGACTGACCATCTTACTCAGTATAGTACTGAGCACAACAGTAGCTCTTCAGGATATATCCCACCAAACTGAATTGCCAGTGTAAAATCTGACCCTACTTTCATCTGTGTCAACATATTTCTTAACTGACAAACAAAAGATAAAAGTGCTTAAATCTTTGCCATTCTTCATTTTGCATCACTCTGTCATAGAATAATAAGGTTGGATGGAACAGACCTTAGAAACCATCCATTCCAAGTCCCCCTCCTCTAAAAGAAATCACACAAAATCCTTTCTATTTTGAAATGATGCTAGAATCACCTAAAAGTTGCAAAAATATACAGAGTTCCCATATACCTCTCTACCAGAAACACTGAAATCAACATTGATATCCTGCTATTAAGTGATCTACAGATCTTATGTAAATTTTGCCTCCCCCCCCCCCCCCCCCCCACTAATGTCCTTTTTATGGTCCAGGATCCAAACTAGGATCCCTACTGAACTTAGCTGTCAGGTCTCCTTAGTCTCCTTTAATCTGTGACAGATCCTCTAGCTTTGTGTTTAGTGACTTTGATGCTCTTGAACAGTCCAGGCCAATTATTTTGCAGGATGTCTCTCCATTTGAGTTTATCTGATGTTTTCTCATTAGAATGAAGTTATACATTTTTGGCAAGAATCCCAGAAAATTGATGCCCTTCTCAGTGTATCAATATTAGGGTCTGTGATATTGATGTTTTACAACTGGCAATATTAACTCTGATCACATGGCTAAAATGGTGTCTGCCAGGTTTTGCCACTGTAAAATTGCTATTTTTTCATATGAAAATAAAAATATCTTGTGGGGGGAGATATATGAAAATCATGCAAGTATCTATCCTTTTTTATACTAAACTTTTACCCACAAATGTTTCTGCATCCATCTATGGTTCTTGCCTGCAATTATTACTGTGGTATGTGACAATGTTTTTTCCCAGTGTTCTTACTCTCCTACACTTAACTAGCATTCTGTGGTAAAATGGACTGTCCTTTCTACCCCATCTATTAGTTCAATTATGTATTTGTATTACTATGGACTCACAGGTACTTATTTTATTTTATGGGTTATAATCTATCATTTACTTTGTTGCTTCAATTGAACCAACTCTGGGAACTGAGAATCCCTTCAAGTTGGGTCCTGTGTCCTTTTGATATACCACCATCATTTTTGGAGAACTTCTTTACTTTCTGGCCATCAAAGATGTTTTAGGCTTATCTTGTATTCTTCCCATCTCATCTATGGCATCAGCCATTTGTCCAAAGAGCCTGGGTTTCTTTTGCTAAAGAATGGTACCTCGAAAACAAAATCTGGGCAGTGGGTATGCTCATTGCTACTAGGGTGTCACTGCTTCTAGGCTGTCTCAGCAGAGAGGGCTAAGAAAGAAGTCTATGTATATATACTACCCATGTTTATACACACACATTTGTATTTCTGTACCTATCGATCAGACCATATATTAAAAATCATGAATTCACACTGATACTTCTGGTTCTATACAGTACCACAGAGTGGTTTCTAGCCTTCTGCTTTTCTTTATTTATACCTCTCCCTATGACAGTGAGAAACCTGCCGAATGCTCCCTCTAATGTGCTGATTTCTAATCATCCCTAAAATATCACTTTGAAGTGGTGAAAATTAAAGCAGAAGAACGAAGACAGACATAAAGGACAACTTCATGGGAGCAAAGGTAATTATCAAAGAAAAGAAAAGAAAGGGCTTATATTTATCTGCAGAAGTCTTGTTAAGAATGGGCTTGACAACATTTTGTCTGGAACATACAGATGAAGGCGATTACCTTTCTTACTCTATAACAGCTTTCATTTATACAAAGATGTTTGTAAGCATATGATAACATCTTTATAGTAGTAGCCTAATACATACAGAACTTGGATCTTACTAGATATTTCTACTATGTGGGAGCTACTCATAATACTGATACTGTACTAAGTTAGTTTCTGAGGTTTTACTTAAAAATTAGTACTAGAATGACAAAATTTACATACTTATATCTTACGTATATTCCTCAGAAAGTGCTTCTCTTTTCACAAAGTAGAACTTAAGTAGGGTTGATGGAAAGCTTTTCTTAATTCTCCAAAGTTATACAATTAGTATTTACTGTCTGGGGTAAGGAAAGATATGAAAAAAATCTAAACTTGAATCATTACAAACAAATATAGGAATATTGATGGCTTTTGTGTTACTACATACATCTGTAAACACATGAACCACTTCACTGTTATCATACAAATCCTATTTTTTTGCTTGGGTAGAGAGAATGAGATACCTAGAATTCTTAGGAGAATAAAGATAAAGGTAGGGACTGTAACCTCAGGAAAATGGCCCATAAGCAGGAAGCCAATGATCAGGTCAACACTTGGGAGCCGGCAACAAGAATCAGAAAGCCAGCCAGACTCAGGTAAACTGTGAGGAGGACGGGAGAAGGCACACTCTACCTGAGATACAGAGATCTTACACCTGAAGCAGGCACTGTTACAGCCATAGCTTTATTTCAACACTAAGTGAATCTAAGGACTGCTTTGCCAGAAAGTAGGCTAGCAGGGCTGGAAACTTGCCAGACTTTTTGATTTTCATGTTTGATACTCTCCGGAGTTTGATTTGGCTTAGGGATGAGCATGAGAGTCAATGAAAACCAATCAAGTGCAGTAATACTTTTGGGCAAGTGACCTTTCTTGCTCTCTGCTTTGAAGTTAAGAAAATGAAGGCGCTGCAGTTGCTGGCAGCCACCATGTGGGGTGTGAGGCTGAAGCTGTGTAACACAGAAGGGAGATGTAATGGATTCCACCATGTCCAAGGACACCACTGGTTCCAAGCTTTTCACCTACATGAGACTGCTTAAATCAGCTTAGGTCCGATTTTCTGTCATGTATAAGCTAAAGCATCCCAACCGATATACAGTCTCCAAGTAAAGGGATTGCCAAGGGTAACCCACAGTTTCTATTCTTTTCCCTCATGTCCAATCTCTTATTCCAGTGAATTTCTCTACCTCATGGCTTTAAGGACAATTTATTATAACAGTATTCATAATCATGCTTCATTTCTTAACATGCTAAGTGCTACTCCCATGTTTCTATCTGAGAGGCTTCTGGATATCTGGGATCACCTCTACCTTGATATTTACACGTGAATGCATTTATTATTCAACCAATGTTTATTGGTCATCAGCTATATATATATATACACTGGGTTACAAAGGTAAAATAAGTAATTTACAAGTTTCTCTCATGTCAGATTTTTCCTTGGCAGTTTATCAGCCTCATGTTCCGAGATCTCATGAAGTACTAGAGGGGAAAAAACAACCAACGTGTGTAATATGGAATCTGTTAAACAAGTGAACTCTTAAAAAACATAGACACTTCCCTAATATCAAACAAATCTGTTTTTTTTTTTTGCTTTGTATTCTCTTTTGTGCTGTTAATTTTTTCTAATAAGTATTTGTGTACGTATATGTACATTGTCTTCATTTTTTTTCTTTTTTCCCTAACAGTCTACTCCTCACTCTCTTCTTAAACCTTTGTAATCCTTTTACAGTTTGGACTTGCTTCTATTTCAGGTCGACCAGCACTGATCATGGACTTGTTTAAACACATAGAGAATTTAAGATGCTCATGTTGGCAGTAAGGACACAGAACAGGCACTGTCTAAAAGCATTAAGAAAACACATGACTGGGATGCCTGGGTAGCTCAGTGGTTGAGCAACTGCCTTTGGCTCAGGTTGTGATCCCAGAGTCCTGGGATCGAGTCCTGAATCGAGCTCCCCGCAGGGAGTCTGCTTCTCCCTCTGCCTACGTCTCTGCCTCTCTGTGTCTCTCATGAATGAATGAATGAATGAATAAATAAATGAAAAAGAAAAAAAAACACCTGTAGACATAAATGTGCCCTGTTTGGTCCCTTCTGTCCCCTTCTCTGTTCTTTTGTGCCATACACTTACAAGGAAGTGAGGTGTGGTTCACTTTTAAGGCTTATGCAACTGATTTAACTCATCCCCACATGCCCATTTGCTGCACTACTCTGACTACATACACCAGTTGACGGTGGCTTTGCTCCTAGATAAGAGGTTCAGGTCGTCTGTGCCACCAGGTTCACCCACAAATACCAGCTTTAAGTTTAAAATAGAGTCTGTTTCCTTTTGGACATTTCCTGCTACATTTTTAAAAAGCTACAACACAATAATAGAAAAACATGTTAGTTTAAGTGGTTTTAATCTTGGTGGGTATAAATAACCAGTAATAAGGGATTATGATGATTGCTTAATAATAAAGAGTGGTGATGAATTTCACAAAGCGTCATTTAGAAATGGTAAACCAAACTTCACACTTTTACCACAAAATATGAAAATAATCCCTGGGACTCATGACAGGGCTATTAATTTTCTTTTTCCCTTTCTTTCACTCTGTGAGAAGCCAGCCTATGAGGACATCATCCCCCTTTTTTTTTTGTTTGTTCTTTTTTTTTTTTTAAATCAGGAAACATGCTAAATACCTTCCTTGGGATAAAATGAATCTTATTTTATGTATCACCACACACATAATAAACCCAGGGCCACAGAGAATAATCACAGTTCATGTAAACTGGGCACTTCTACATTTCAAATCTGGTATAAATGGCAACAGAAAGTGAATTAAGGAATGTGTGAGTCTCCTTCCTAGTGGACTATAAGCACTGTTGGATAAAATGACCAAATTTAAGAACTAGAAGGAGCTATCTTCTTAGCACTGGAAAAGGTTGAACAATTTCATGGTATTTTACCTCTGTGCACATACTGCAAATATGACAATATGTTTACATTTGTTCTAGCTGGTGAATGTATAGGTGTTTGATGTGCTATCCTTTACATTTTCTGAACTGTTAATTTCCCCCTTAAAATCCCAAAAAATAATATGGGAAGAAGAAAAAAAATAAAGGCATATGCCATGGAAGTGTAAGATTTTAAATGGTCACTTAAAGCATGAATATTACCAGAGTTACTCAAACACTTACCAGGTTGTTTTTTAAATCTTTTAACTTTGAAACAATTTTAGTCTTTTAGAGCAAAGTTGATATCCTTCAGTCAGCTTCCCTTAAAGTTAACAACTTATGTGAGCTATAGCATGATTCTCAAAAGCCAGTAAATCAACTGTAGTACTACTAACTAATTTATATACTTTATTTGAATTTCACATCGCTCCCCTTATGTCTCTTTCCTGTTCTAGGATCCAATCCAGGACCCCACACTGCATTTAGCAATTGTGTGATCAGGTCATTTTAACCGAGTACAGAACCTCTTCTACTCCCTTCCATTTAACAGAATGCTTTTTGCCTGATTTTTCCATTGGTGTCTTTCAAAAATATGTGTTTATATTTTTAATTTCAGCCCTAGCAAACTAATGGCAGATATTTAATTAAACTAAATGAGGTGTCACAATATTGAGAAGTAATTTCAGAAACAATTGGAATGATAAACAGAAATCACCTTGCTTGGTTTGCATACTGACATACTTTTCATTGAGTATAAAAATTTAGTTCAAGGAACAAGTAGTTCCATGACCTTTAAAATACTCCTTCAGGAGACTAATAAATGCAAACCACTTGTTTTAGAGAATGTTTACAAAATGCTGCCAGCTCAGTCTCCACTAGACACTTGGTAAGGCTCCTATTCTCTACATGCTGACTGTGCAAAATGCAATCTGAATCAGTGCTTCTGTATGTCATGAGAAAGAGCACTCAGTGATGACATGTGCTAGCAAAACACATCCAGGTATTTTTTTATACAGCTGGAAATAATCTAAGGCTACTAGAAAATCATCAAGATTGGGTCAGATACATCTCTAGGTCAATTTGCATAACAGTGAAGCATCAGGGTGCCTCAAAAAGTGAGGAAGAAAAAAAATTTTTTTTAAGATTTTTTAAAGATTTTTTTTAAAGATTTATTTTAAAAATAACAAGTAACAGGAATAGGACTTTTTTTCTTTCACATAAAGGGAGAATTAATCATCAAATTTACTTTTTAAAGATTTTATTTATTTATTTGAGAGAGTGACAGAGCAAGCATGAACAAGGTGGTAGGGGGATGGGCAGAGGGAGAGGGAGAAGCAGACTCCCCTCTGAGCAGAGAGCTGATGCAGGGCTTGATCCCAGGACCCTGGGATCATGACCTGCGTCAAAGGCAGACGCTTAACCACCTTAGCCACCCAGGTGCCCAGAAAAAAATTTTTAATAAAGATCTATGAAGAGATGATCCATAAAAAGATGACCATAAATAACCAGATGACCAAAAAAAAAAAAAATTTATAAGTATAGTTCATAAAGAAATGATTAGAACTATTCTCATTTGTAGTTCCTCTAACTAATTATGTTAAAGTTCATTAAAAAATGGCATTTGAGTATTTTAACAATGGGAAAAACAAACCAACCTTTTTCCTCCCCTGATCTTGATCAGAATACGTAAGTTAATCAGATAGTATTGAATTACATTCCATTTTATAACATGCCTATATATTTGTACCTATTAGTATAGTACACTAAAATATAGTATAAGGTTAATATATGGAACAGAACACAAAAAAGCTGTCAGAGAACTACATGGATATTGATGTTTATGTTGAAAGGGATGCTGGTGCTTTTGAACAAATTTGCTTTTTAAAAAAAGTCTAGCTGTCAAAATGAGAGCCCAACTGGATGGTCCCCTTGCTAATTGTATCCCAACATGTATCTGATGATTTCTCATGGATGGGATTTCCAATCCCCATGTACTCTCACCTAGTTCTCACTAGTGAGTAAAAGCAATCCCCTCCCCCCACCTCCCAACCCACACCTTTTCTTCTGGCCATAATAAAATAACAAGTAACAGGAATAGGACTTTTTTTCTTTCACATAAAGGGAGAATTAATCATCAAAGATGAAAATGTCTACTGAGTTGGCTATTTTTACTTGGCCTCTGTCTGGGAGAGGTACTTTTTGAGAAATGTTTTAGAACTCTCAGATTCTAGAAAAACTAAACTAAAAATACCAAAGGGTAATGGAGGATAAGCTTTGCCTCTTTCTTCCTCTCCGACCTGTCACCATGCTGTTTTCACAGTTGTCAGTTTATTAGAAAAATAAAACTTGATTGGTCCATGTGGCTTTTTTTTTTTTAAGCAAACTGGCAGATCTGTCTGTGCGTATTGGAAAGTGTATGGCAATCTTCTTAGGGAGGAAAGAACAACAGTAAATACATACTTCAAAAATTTCTTAGAGGAATACAGTAGCTAGTTAATTACATGAGGAAACCACTGTGAATCAATTTTTAAAGAAAGTTACATGGATGGAAGAATTGGTATAAACTTAAAAAGTGTTGAAAGCAAAATGACTTGCTTAATAATTTACTACAATGGCTTAGAAATTGGTCTTGATCTGTATATTCCAGGTGTTTCGAGATGGTATAACAGACCAGGAGATGTGTTATAGCCCTCACTCCATCTCAGAATATCCCTGGGCAAATCGCTTTATCTTTCACCCTTAACTCAAGGGTAGGGTGTGCTGGGGAAGGTGGGGCGGGGGGCCGGGGGGGTGGGGGGGGTTAGAATTAGCTCAGTGGGCCTCAACCCAGGGTTCTTTGACCTTGAAGGAATTCCACATAGTAATGGTGGTTCATGAGGTATTTTCAATATTTCAAAGAGCCCGAAAGAAATCATGAATCTATCTGAAACAGGCTTGGAGGCGCACTAAACTTTTCTTTTTGGTTATAGTTATATAGAGTTGGTGTAGTTATATCAGCTATCCCATCCTAAATGCCATGTGTTTGGATAATAAGATCTATGAGAGAAAAAGATTTATTTTTAAAAAATTTTTTAATTTATTTATGATAGTCACAGAGAGAGAGAGAGAGAGAGAGAGAGAGAGAGAGAGAGAGGCAGAGACACAGAGGGAGAAACAGGCTCCATGCAACGGGAGCTCGATGTGGGATTCGATCCCGGGTCTCCAGGATCGCGCCCTGGGCCAAAGGCAGGCGCTAAACTGCTGCGCCACCCAGGGATCCCGAGAAAAAGATTTAAAAAAGGATTCTTGGTAAAGAAAAGGATGATCTTTACAATAACTTTGATTTCAACAACTTAATGATCAATGATTTGGGCAGTCCTGTGGTGTTGGGAGAGGGATGAGGAGGAAGATACAAAAAAGACCATTATTTATTGAGGAATTTAATAAATTTGTGCCAGAATGTGTAGGGTACCCTGAGTACATTATCTCACCTAATCCTTTCAACAGGCCTGTGAATTAGGTATTTTTGCCTTCATTTTGGAAATGAGCTGTGTTGTAACTTTTACCATCATCAAAGGCCAGTAAGTAGCAGGGCTAGGGCTCAGATTCTGTCTGCCTACTTCCAGCACCAGGTTGCTCTATAAAAACTATTGCTATTAGTTTGTTCTTAGTAATTTCATTTTTCCAACTGGCAACCGGGTTGTGGATAAATGCTTTTTCCTGTCTCCAGCTGTCTTGCATGGCCTCGGTATGTTATGCCAACATAGCCTACAGGTCCAGAGGCCCAGCCAGAGAGTAAAAGAACATCTCAGATGTGTCCTCAGTCACTCATCACTGACGAGGTTGCTTTGCCAGAAACTTTCCTAGCAAATAGCCTACTCATGACTTATGTGGATGAGAGGGCAATTTGCTGTGACCACAGACAAAACTAAATGCTGCCACAAATTTGGTAGAGTGGGGGAGAAAGATTTATTCCAGATCTTCTCTTTATTCACAGTCCCAGCACCGAAGGCTACAATAATTCTTGTCCATTGCATCTAATACTAACCTGTAAGGTGCTACAATTAAGATGCAGAGAAGCTATTAAGATCTCCACTACTTAATTATCAGGGCTGGAAACTTTCTTCTCTTATGGCACTTTGCAGTAAGGTATCTTTATGTCAACTGATTGCATTTTTGTGGTCTCAAAGGCCCATTTTCCTCCCATCCATGGAACATTGTTTTAAATAGGTATATATATAGGAAATTTTTAACAGTTGCCCTTTCCCCTTCCCAAATGTATCTAAAACTAGAGAAATTATTCTTTATCATACCTTTGTTAAAAGTAGGAGAAGAAATAAAAAGCATTTCTTTTTCTATAGAACTTAAGATATACAAAATCCACTGCAACGGGACATGATTCTAAAATATCTAACCTAAGGCCAACAGTTTCTAGTAGTCTAGATTAAGTTCACAATTTGGTAACTAAAAACAATAGGAAGAAATAGACCAAGTTAGCTAGATACAAGATTGAAGGTGGATATACTTGGAAGACTATAATTGTACTGGATTTCTCATTAGCGGGGAGCAGAGTCCTATGAAGACTTCACATTCCCCAAGAGAACCGTATTTACACAATTAACAATTCTTTTGTTGGAAAAAAAAGCTTTCGTTATTGCATGTGGACACATGTGGGCTGTGTAAAAATATAAAAGATGTATAACACACGGTAAACAGAAAGTAATGATCTTAAACAGGCCAAATCCTTGAACTCGTCATTAATAAATGTCTCTCCTGCATTCAGCTACCCAGGCTGCTGGGAGCCTGTTTTCTTCAAGTACTTCAAACACTGAAATCCAGGAACATTTATTATTTTAATCCATTACAGGCAGTGCTTGATTTAACTTTATTGGTTGTGGTGGTGGTAGTGGTTATAAGTGGGGGTACAGCAATGTTCTTTTACACATCATTTCAAAAGGGCTTAATTATATTTTATAGTTTGGGCCAGGAATTCTGCTTGTTTTTTGTCTAACAAGGTTCAAATGGAGTTCAGGTCGATGATGAATCAGAAGAAAAAGTCAGAGATGGTTATCTCTCTGAGATGAGATCATCTCCCTCTACGAAAGGCTGGGCAGGTACATCATGTTCGCTACACCAGAGCACATGATAGTGCTCGACATCCGAAGTTAGCTGCTTATTAGGTGACTTTTAACACATTAGAAATTCAACCCAGGGGTTATCTTCTTAATTTCTAAAGTTAATATCCTATGTATTTTAAAAATTTCCCACTGGAATCCAAAGCAGCTATAGTAACATAATAGCACTAAAACAAAAAACATATATGAAGAACAATAATTGCCTAACAGACATTTAAAAAGATGCACACACCTTTTAAAACAAAAATTTAAGTATCCCAAATGAAAGATGTGGAAGACTGCATTAATATAATTTGGTTAAACAAAAGAGTAAGTAACTGTATAAACATGTCTGAACAGCATTTATCTCCCAGTGTTTCTTTTTTTTTTAAAGACATCAAACATTCTTAATTTGTTACCTCTCTTTCTAAGGGTGTGAAAAAAGATCTAAGATAATAGTATTGGTATTGCTTACTATTACCCAAAATTCCAGCTAATCTAATATTATTGTATGTAACAAATACAAAAAGGAGAATAAAATTTGTATGGTGGGATTTCTTTTCCACTGCATGTGATTTCTAAGAGGACAAGAGAATTACTCCCCAGAAAGCATCTTATACATTTATGGTTTTTATTTCCCACTGTATTAGAGAAATAATATGAAACATTATTTTGAAAAAAAATCACGGTAATTTTACTTTTTCTACTTATTTCCCATTTAATCTTTAGAACTTTCTATTCTACTTCTTTTGAATGTCTCAAAACAAGAGGTACATGCCAGTTCATCAGTAGCAACTTTGAACCTTGTTATAAAGTAATAAGAGGGAATCTGACCAGGATTAATAGTGGTACTCAGTTCTGAGGTGAGGGGTGTCATGTTTCACGGACTCTAGGCCATCTGTTCTGCCTGTCTACGTTTTACTTCTGTAAAACTATAAACGCACCTCTACCTCAGGGACCATAGAAAGGCATTAGAATTCTTCTGCTTTTCATTATCACAAGATTCAGTAACTCATTTCATTGTCAAGATAATCCCCTTTTACTCTTTCTTTTGCGCTTGCGGGGTATGCCAAAATGACAAATAAAATCCCAGATGTTACAGACCCAATGAGGTCTCCACCTTTCCTTGAGTGTTGGGTTTAAGCTACTTGGGACACAGTGTCAAAACTGACAGGACCCTGATGCCCACACCCAATATTCATTAAGGTGTGTCAGTGATTTGTATAGCTGTCTACACGCTTTACTCCCACTTCAATCCTCAATGGCGGCCTGAAAGTTAGGTCTGTCCTCTGGTTTTCACTGTCAAATAATTCATTTCCTATTGTTCAGGCACTGGAAAGAGGAGCGGTTTCTTTCTAAAAGAAACAAAAGTCTTTGGGGTGTTGTAAATAGCTCACTATTGCAACATATTATTTTAGGTAGTCATATCTAATTTAATGTTTGATTTCCCCTTAGGCTTACTTGCATTTCTGCAGCATCCAACAACTATGACAACGCCTTAAGAGATTTTCCTCAGGAGATCCAGTTAACTCTGGTATGAGAAGCTGGAGCTCCACTTTGTATCAATTAATGACTGGGTTTCACTTTTCAGTACATGAAAAGGAACTTGAGGTTCTTAATGGTTTATTGGTCTCAAATTCCGTGAACATGAGAAGAGGCATTTGTATACGTGAAAAATAATGTGGTTACACTTTTTTTTCTCTCTACTTTTGTTTATAAGCAAACATAAGTGCATCTGGATGACAGAGGCTGGGGTAGTGAAAGTTATTTAAGTAGCAGCCCTTTGACCAGAAGGAGTTCAACTCATTGTTTTCTGCCTCAGATGGCAAGTCTCTTAAGTGCCTGTGGATAAGGGATCCTTGCAACTTTTCCCCAATTCTGACAAAAACGCGAGCCAAGATGGCCTCACTTAGACTCTGCCCCCAACCTTCTGTGCGACTGAACTTGTTCATATCCTATTTCCCTTCTCCTTATCGTGGAGGTTGCTAATCTAAGTGTCCCTGAACAAAAGCAAGGCAGCCTAAAGTACAGCCATTTTGCAGCCTGAATCGTGTACCCTCATTTGCCAAAATCCAAGGAGTGACGCCCTAATAGAGCCATAATTTACTCTTGACAAGGGGAGCTAAAGTCTGCAGCTCACTCCCCACCCTGCCTGTGCAAAGTGCTACACTGTGTTCACAATTTACAGCTATATACTTATGGCTTCTCCAAAAGGACATACTTCAAATGGCAAAAAAAAGATTGTGTTATGTGTGTAGGTAGAGGGAAGGGGGTTGTTTTTAGAAAGAACATACTAGGGAATGGGATGGATTTAACAGATAGCAAAGAAACACTACCAGCCTTAAAATGTTTCAGAAAGTAAGATACAATCTCTAAATGAGATTCATTTGGGTTTTTTTTTCAATATTATATACCAACTGAAAAAAAATCTAAGCATTACATCTACCAAAGTCAGAACTTTAGAGCCATTTTACCAAAGACATATGGGAGAACATAAAGTATTCCAGCAGAAATACAAATTAGGTTATTATAAGTCACTGTTACACTAGCATCTGCAGAGTAGAACTAGGAAAAAATCAAGTCCTTTGAAACTCATAGTTTAGGGTCACAAGACAGTACAGAAAGCTAAGAAGAACTTGCGGCTTTCCTTTTTTTTTTTTTTTTAATATTTTATTTATTTATGACAGATACAGAGAGAGAGAGGCAGAGACACAGGCAGAGGGAGAAGCAGGCTCCATGCACCGGGAGCCTGATGTGGGATTCGATCCCGGGTCTCCAGGATCACGCCCTGGGCCAAAGGCAGGCGCCAAACCGCTGCGCCACCCAGGGATCCCGTGGCTTTCCTTTTTTAAGTTAAAAATATTTAACCATTTCATTTTATTTCAAATTGAGAAAACATTTTGGTGAATACTTTGTATATGTTTTGTTGTAAAAACCCAGTAAATGAATATGAAAATGTCCTAGATTTAAATGTATCGTCAATGTCTCAGTGAGAAGATTAACTGTTCCCCTTCCTGCTTTTATTATTCTCTTTCCCATACTCTTCCCATAAGCTTATGACAGTTGAGATGATAAAAAAAACACAATTATTAGACGAACTCAAATATTTTTTGTACCTTGCAGAAGTGAGGAAACATGCCTACAACACGTTCCCCCCTTGTGTTTCTCTAAATATTACTCAGAATGTAAGATTCTTCTGGCATTACAAATCTATTTCAGCTCCTAAATTAAAACTCATCTGGAAAGGACTGTTTTTACCCTGTTTATGTAACATTGTCACATAAAGAGTGTTAAAAAAAATTTTGACTAAAAATAGCTTGCGTAAGCTAGGGATTAGAGTAGTTTCTGCTGCTATAATTGTTCCTTTGTAGTTTTTTCCATGATATTTTTGACTGTGTTTATTAAAATCAGCACATCAAAAAGGATCAAAGAGAAAGTGAGTGAGAACCGAAGAAACCCCAAGTGTGTTGTCTCATTGGGGAGTTATGCAGATTCGCATAAACAAGTGCAAATTGTTGAGGTTTTAATGAAATTTTTCTACAATTATTTTATCTTAAGTCATTCTATACAATAACATCTGTACAACAGATGGCTATACTGTACGAAGGCAATGCTCCTTTTCCTTTCTCTGTTTAAGAGTACATCTGAGATGACTACTTTTGTCACTGTGCTCAATTTGGTTCAGCAAATAATTTGAAAAGTGCAGCTGCTGCAGATGGTCACAATAGTTATATAAACTGTAAAATCAAAGACACAGTTAAGTATTTCTGTATTAGGTTCAAACTGTAAAAATCTGACATTAACTCTGTTGAGCTCAAAGATATACCACAAAAAAGTTTAGTTTAATGCAGAGTGATGTCACTTGCAGAACACAAAAAGAAATATAACTACTGGTGGGAGGTTTTTTTTTGGGGGGGGGGCGGTGAGGTATACTTTTTACCACTCATCAAAAATGTACCTTGCATATATATTTGAGTATAATTCATTCAGGTTGCAAAGCATGACTTTTTAAGATAATCAACTATATAATGAAATTAATGTCCGAAGTTTAAAAATTATGTATACTTTTAAAAAGTTTTGCTTAGATAAAAGTCAGTTTTTGAAAAGTAGGTAATAATCTCTCAACTATAATTTCCCAGAAATCAGCCATCAGTAATAACTTGAATTTAACACAATCTCATTTTACTTAATTATAATTATTATTTTGCTAACTTTGTTATCTTCTTAAACTGTTTGAGCATGCCACCATATTAAGGAGAAATGTAGAGAAAACAGAGTTGGCATTATGTTCTCATAATAAAATTGTTCCTGTTAAATAGCTCATTTCAATTTGATTTGATTAATTGACACAAGTAACTACTTGAGAACGTCTGTTGGACACTACATATTAGACTTGTATAAAGTATGTCTTTGTAGGAGCTATAGTTTCTATTTCTGTGTTTAACTAGATTGAAGGGCATAATTGTAAAAGGGATAGGGCATGTAGTTTTTCTAGTGTGAAGGGGGAAAAAAACGAATTACAAAAGCAGAATGCGTTCACTATCTTGTAGAGCTCAGCAAGAGGATTTTAATGACATTATAGAGATGTTTTTTTGAGGACAGACACCATTAAGAGTGGGTAAAATATGAGTAGCAAATGAATAAAACAAGACAGAAAAGGACCTAGAATTGAATAGAATCCATTTAAATTATTTTCCTCTGTTTGCATCCTAACCTTTCCCTGCTATGATTAAGGTACCACTGGAAAGGCATGGGAAAGGGCCAGTGCTGTGTGGGTTGCAATTTGTGGATAAATCAGACATTGTAGCCTCCAGTGTTTCATGGTCTTTCATGTCCCATGGAACTTACATTTTTCATTTCTAACTTTTAAGACAATAAAAAAAAAAGTGCTTTTAGCTGGCTTGGTCACAAATATTTCTGGTGAGAAAGAAATAAATCATTTACTTTTTGGACTAAAATTCATACTCTTCAACCATAAAGCTTTTCCTTTATCTCTTAAACTACTGTGCCCAAACTGGCTATAAGGAACTAAGTTCCAGTGAGTCTCCAGCTGCTACTTAACTACTTCTTAGTAAGCAACGAAGTTGCATATAGTTTCAGGATTTACTTTATCCCCTGCACTGTCCCTCTAACCCCAATTCTTTCCTGCAAATTAAAGTGGAAAAAAATGTTTCCTTTTTGGTGTTTTTACTTTTCAAAGTAAAATTTCTGGCATTGTGCCCCGAACTACAACAGTAGCAGGTTCTGTGATTGAAAACTGCTACTTCCCACCTGTACCTTGTCTTTTTTTTCTCTTCCTCTCCTCCCATTCCTTCTGCTTACCCTGTTTGATTCAGTGTGAAAAAGCACTAACATTTTAGTCATGGTAACCAAAGAGAACAATGTAGACGTCATTGCCTGTTAATTTTTCACCTCTCCCCTCATCAGCGCCATCCAGTTTGCAGGGTCCACACCACTCTTTGCTAGGCTGGGTACTGAAGCATAGCCTTTCTCTGCCAGGTACTGTTGGCACGATCAATGGCATTGTCCTTGCAAAGTTGAGCGTTGGTTTCTACTACACTTTGTGTAAGCACACCTGCCACCAGAACAATTTCTTTCTTTTTAATAAATTGTTACCAGTGACTTAATATAGTGCATCAGAATCACCTATAGAGCTTTGGGAACACAGATTTCTGGGCCCCATGTCCAGAGCTTTTTAATTCAGTAGGTCAGGGGCAGGGTCTGAAATGTGGCATTTCTAATAAGTTCCTAGGCGATGCTAATGCTGTTCTAAGCAAGGTTCTGAGACCATGCTTTGAGATCCACTGCTCTAAGGATTCACAAAACTTGATGCTTCACGGTTCCACTACAGTTATTTCAGGTAAAAAGGAATTTAGAAGTGGACAATTTTACAGACATTTGTAGGAACATGCCTGAAGAAATGGATACAAACACTTTAGTTTACCGTGTTAAAATATTTAGGTTCAAAGGATTTGTTATAAAATTCTCTTCAAATAAGGTCACAAACCAGAAATGTCCCCGTCTGTAATGGTCCTTAAAACTTTTAACCTCTACATATTATTAATCTTTAAAATTACACATTTTCAGATGTTAACAAATCATGTATCATCTCCCTCTCCCCCTTTCTGTGACTTACCAGGTACTTTTTGTGCTGTTTTGACATTAAGGCTTCCACTGAGGTTTGATAAAGATGCTAACAGGCATGGTTTATCAGGATGGGGAACAGTTTCCATGGAGACCACTATCTGAGTGGTATGGACAGAAATTTTTTGAAAGCAAGAAACAGTTCTCCACATGTTTTCTTGAAATGGAATCTTTTGTGCTCCATCACCATGAACTTTAGGTTTAGACAACTTTCCACAGAAACATTTTGAGGTTGGAAACTCATCCTTATTCAGCATGGTGTCCAATGGGGCTGAAGTCTCTTTGCTGTGTGTATTTCTTATCCTCTTTAATAAATTCTTTATCTGATCCAACTTGGTAAAGCTCAGGTTTGCTTTCAAAGGCTTTGATATATCCAAGTTGATGTCTGCTATAGGATTGAAAAAGAAAATTATTGAAGCTCTGTCATTGAATGTAAGCCCTTCCTTCCCTGTCAAGGAATTTGACAGGAATTTTTTCTAATTTAATTTTCCCTACAGTTGTACAGTGGACTCCTTAGGATGCCAGATGTTATAATCCATTTACTTATCACCTACCTATTCTTTCCACGCAGTTACTTGAAGGAACTATGTCCATGGACTACTTACATGCCTACCTTCCTGTGTCAATCCATGTGACTGTTCCTGATAGAGCAAAGGCCAAGCATGGACATCTATTTCTGCCCTCTCACTCTGAGGCAAAATTAAGCAGCTATTTTAGTTTGTTACTGGAGCTGGTATTCTTTCTTCCAAGGTAAAAGGACTTCCTCTAGGATCTAGCACAATGTTTGACAGAAATACTGGTGTTACTATCTGTCCAATGGACAAACTGAAGTAACCTTCCTTACCATTCTCTGATCAAGTATATGCAGAAAAAGTTTGTTTCCCCTTCATGCCCTGCTGAAAACCAGTAGTCCCTTACAATCTTTCCCTACATTCTACATTCTAAAAAATGTAAACACCCCATCCAATGCAACATGTGTAGACTGAGACTTTTTTTTTTTTTTAAAGATTTATTTATCCATGGGAGAGAGAGAGAGAGAGAGAGACAGGCAGAAGGAGAAGCAGGTTCCCTGCTGTGAGCCTGATGTGGAACTCGATCCCAGGACCCTAGGCTCACAACCTGAACTGAAGGCAGATGCTCAACCACTGAGCCACCTAGGCGTCCCTAGACTGTAATCTCTTAAAACCTATAGTCCATTTTATATGTGCCATATACCAGATGTTGTCCTTTTTTGCTACTTAGTCATCTGACATGAAAACTAACTCACTTTAATTTTCTATTTTTGCCTTATTTCTGTTTTCATTATGGATAAGACATAAGACCATAAGAGCTGTGGAGGCAGAGCATGCCATACATCTTCATATCCAGTGCTTGGGACACTGTGTCTCGCCCATGTTTGAGCTTAACTGAACCTAAGGAGTCTTTTTCACTGAAGCCTGAGTATACAAAACATAATCCCAGACGAAGTTAATGGCAAGGTTATTAAGCAGATAAGGTTAATTTCTAGACCTTTGTTCATCAGGAGGACCTCTTCTCATCTTCTTCAGATGTCAGCACCTTACAGCTTTCTCCTGGTCACCCCTGTTCCCTCAGGGTGCTGTTCTTTTGAAGTGGGCCTTCCCAGGGGTTTCTTTAATCAGGCCCAGCAACACTGAGAGTCCTGCTTCTAGCTCATTGGTCACCAGAAAGTATCAGACATCTGAGTCACTCTTTGCAATACTAAAATGTTCCCTGCTCCCCATATTTTTTAAACAGAAAAAACACCCTAACTTAAAGGAATTATTATTATTATTTTTTTTTTTTTGCAAATTTTATAGTTTTACCTCTTACATTTAGGTCTGTGATTGTTCTTGAATTAACTTTTGAGTACTGTGTGAGGTAGGGGCCCAACTTCATTCTTTTTCGTGGGAGTATCCAGTTATTCCATTGTTGAAAGGCATTATTTTTGATTTTGAAGATTTTGGAGTACTGAAAGAAGCTGGTGGGCAAAATATTTTAGGAAAACTGGATGGTTCAAATGACCCATACATTTATTTTCATGTGGGCTTCGAAATTCCTCCTTACAGAAAATAATATTACCTTTACCACAATGAGAAAAAGGACAATCTTCACAGATGATGGGAACAACAAAGTTATAGCAAATGGAAGACTCAAATCTGCTTTTGTTTGGTTTCATCATATGCAGGCTTAAACTAAAGGTCTGAAGTGAAGTTGCCCAAATATCCACTTAAGCCAACTGCTAAACCTAAGGGATCCATTTCTGCTTAACTGTAGACTGTCAAAGCCCCTGTGGAATGGTTTATGTATCTAACTATCATATCTACCAAGGAGTGCTGACTATGACACCTTGATATGGAGCCTATCTCCAGGTATCTCTGTGGTCCCAGTGACACAGAAAAACACTGTTTATGCCTCTGGTTATTCGTCTAACTCATCCTTTCAGACTGAGTCCTTGAGTTGCTTCCCCCAGGAAATCTTTCTTGACCCCGTGGCCAAGGAAGATGCTGCTCATCTGTTGCATTCAAAATACCCTGTACAGTGTGCCTCCTCAGGCACATATTTATATTATTTTATAGTTATCTTATGTATCTGTCACATTCCAGTGAGCTGTGAGCTCCTGGGCAGTGAGAGCTGACCTAATCTTTTTTTTTTTTTTTTAATTTTTATTTATTTATGATAGTCACAGAGAGAGAGAGAGGCAGAGACATAGGCAGAGGGAGAAGCAGGCTCCATGCACCGGGAGCCTGATGTGGGATTCGATCCTGGGTCTCCAGGATCGCGCCCTGGGCCAAAGGCAGGCGCCAAACCACTGCGCCACCCAGGGATCCCGAGAGCTGACCTAATCTTAATATTCTGAGTGCCCACACTACTGTCTGGTCCACAGTGACTGCTAAATAGGTATTTAATGATGTAATGAAGGAAAAAAAGTGAATGATTTTTTCCTTTCCTTTTCTATTACATATCAAATCATTTTATCTAAAATAATCCACTAGCTCTCTTGGACATGTTATATTCCCTGTCTTGGTCAGTGGGTCTATAATCCATCAAGTGGCTTAAATCAGAAATCTGGCTTTTTGACCCATTTCATGTCCTCTTTTCCTGGTTCAAATCCACAAAAAGATTAAGTTCTGTCAATTTTATTTCCAAAACATTGCTTGAATTCAATCTCCTCCTCTTCAGCATTCTAGTCATTCCCCATTTTTTCCCTCCATGGCTTTGATATTGTTCAGCCTCCCAAATGATTTCTCTGTCTAGACCAATTCCCACTAGTCTAGTCTCCAGAGTAATTTCCAAATTGATTTGTTTCAAATGTAATTTTGATTGGCTTACTCTTATTTAAAACTCTTTACTGGCTCTTCTTTACCTATGATATAAAAGACCAAGCTCCTTAGAATGGAGCCTTTCTGTATCTGCAACCATTGCCTGTCACACAATAAAGTTGCAAAAAATACCACAAAGTTTATAGAGCCCTCTTTCCCCAACTCCTGCTATGTCATACCACTAGGTCTTTGCTCATGTTGCCCTTTCTTTGCCTAATGCCTAATCTTCAGGATACTGCTCAGTGTTGTCTGTAAAAAGTTGATCCACAAAGCTGGCCTTGCACAAATATCTTTTTGTGAGATTATATTTACCAGTCTAGAAGTTCCTTGAATGCATATTTTTCATCATTAATATGCAGTACTGGGCCTCCAACTCAGTACAAAGTACATATTTTGGACACTTCATGTTGGACTAGCCCAAAACATTCTAATCTGCAGGATTCTAAAGATGACTCCCCTACCCAAGATTCCTCTTTCTTGGTTATTAAATCAAACCCACTACTTTAGATACTGCTGTGCTGTGAAGGGGTTTTATAGTTGTGATAAAAAGCCTAGGTCAGGGATGTCTGGGTGGCTCAGTGGTTGGGCTGAAGTCATCATCCTGGGGTCTTGTGATTAAGTCCTGCATCAGACTCCCTGCAAGGAGCCTGCTTCTCCCTCTGCCTAGATTTCTGCTTCTCTCTCTGTGTCTTTCATGAATAAATAAATAAAATCTTAAAAAAAAAAAAAAAGCTTAATTAGGTCAGTTGAATTTAAGACACAGAAATTGGGGATCCCTGGGTGGCTCAGCGGTTTAGCAACTGGCCTTTAGCCCAGGGTGCGATCCTGGAGTCCCGGGATTGAGTCCCATGTCGGGCTCCCAGCATGGAGCCTGCTTCTCCCTCCTCCTGTGTCTCTGCCTCTCTCTCTCTCTCTCTCTCTCTATGTCTATCATAAACAAACAAACAAACAAATAAATAAATAAATCTTAAAAAAAAGACACAGAAATTATTTGGTAGGCCTAAATATATAAGCCTTTTAAAGGCAGATGAAGGAGGAAAGAAGGGAAGTCAGAGAGATTTGACCTATGAGGAGGGCTCCATTGTATGTCATTGCTGCTTTGAGGATGATTGGGATCATATGAGAAAGAATGAGTGGCCTTAGAACCGAGGGAAACTGGCCAACAGCTCACAAGGAATTAGGGACCTCAATCCTACAACCACAAGAAACTGTATTGTGCAAACAACTAGAATGAATTGTTTCTCTGGAGCCTCCAGATTAGAGCCCAGCCCAACTGACATCTTGATTTTGGCCTTGTGAGATTCTAAGTGGAGAATCCAGCTGAACCCACCTGGACTTCTGACCTACAGGATGGTGAGATAATAAATTTATGTTGCTGCACTACACTGTATTTGTGGTTAATTTGTTACGTATCAATAGAAAACTAACACAAATTCCAGAGGCATGTTTACTCACATGACATTCTAGGTTTCCAATGTGAATATAAATGAGTTTCCAGGTATAGGAATGTTTGTCTCAGTTTCTTTTACCTTTTCTCCTAAAACAAAAATATCTAACATACCTTGCTCTTTGTTAGTTGCCAGTTCCTTTTTTAAAAAAAAAAATATTTAAGGATTCCAGGGGTGCCTGGGTAGCTCAGTCATTTAAGTATCTGACTCTTGATTTCTACTCAGGTCATGCTCTCAGGATTATTAGATGGAGCCCTGTGTCAGTCTCTGCTCTGGGCATAGTGCGTCTTAGGATTCTCTCTCCCTCTCCTCCCATCCCTGGCTCATGCACACTAGCTTAAAAAAATTATTTAAGGATTCCAGGGAAGATAGAATCCTGTCCCTCCCACTCTAAGCAGATCCAAAAGCTGGAGAGAATGAAATTATAAAACCTACACAGGGTAGCTATTTGAGGACGCTGAAAAGTAAATGGTGACAGAAGACTGGAGAAGATAACTAGACTGCAAAATACCACTAAAATGGAGGTGAGTTGTCATTTTTCCTCTTGTATCCCCTAGCATGTGCTAAAGGCAGTCCAAAACCTAAAAGCTGGTGTGAGGCGTGAAGAGAGGGGGTAGTAGGAGAAACTCTGTATTTCTGGCTTCAGGATGTGGGAAGTGAATTTCTAGTGCTCACAAAAGGGACTATGAAAATCTCTCTTTGCCTTCTTTTCTTCATTTTCTTGTGCCACAGAAAATAGGAGAGAATACTACTCAATTGATACCAAAACTAGACAAAGTAAAACTACAGACCTTAAGAGCAGAGACATAAAAATTCTTTAAAAAAAGTTAGAAATCAACTCAGAAACATATAAAACTAATAATATACCATGACCAATAGGGGTTTATGCTAGGAGTACAAGATTGACTCAATATTAGAAAATCAAAGTAATGATGTTAACAGTTTAAAAAACAAAAAGATCATACCAGTTGATGCAGAAAAAGTTTTGAAAAATTCAGTATCCATTTATGATAAAAACTCTTAAGAAACTATCAATAAAAGGGAACTTCCTTAATCTAATGAAGTTCATAGATGCAAACCTATAGCTAACAGTATACCTAATCATGAAGGATCAAATGCTTTCCCCCTAAGATCAGAAATAAGGCAAGGATATGCATTCTTACTACTCATACTCAGTATTAGACATCTTACCCAGACTTGTAGAATTGAAAGAATTCCAATCAAAATCCCAGTAGTATTTATTCAGATATGGAAAAGCTGATTTTAAGATTTATACAGGAATGTAAAGTAACTAGAATACCTAAAACATTTCTGAAAGAGAAGAGTAACACTGGAGGACTTACAAGATTTTAAAACTTAGCATGAAGCTACCATGATCAAGACAGTATAGTCTTGGAGAAGGGATATACACTTAAGTAGAACAAAACAGAGAGTACAGAAACACAGTTCAAAAGATTTAAATGATTTTTGGAAAAGGTGCAAAGGCAATTCAATGAAGAAAGGATGTTTACATGCAAAAAAAAAAAAGGTGCCTGAACCCAACTTTATACCTTTCATAAAATTACCTCAAAATGGATCATGGATCATGGATCTAATAAATACAAAATGTAAATTACAACATGTTTTTAGATAAAAACACAGGAAAAAGTCTTCAAGTCTTAGAGTTAAGGTTCTTACATACAGTACTAAAAAGCCAAGATTCAATAAAAAAAATTTCTAAATTGGACTTCATAACTGAAAACTTTGCTCTGTAAAAAGTAGTGTTAAGAGAATGAAAAGAACAAGCTCTGTACTGGGAGAAATTATTTGCAAATCGTATCTCTGACAAAAGATTTCTATCTAGAATCTTTCAACATTCAGTAATAAGGAACAAACAGCCTAATTTTACAATGGCCAAAAGACCTGAATAAACACTTCAACAAAGAAGATATATGCATGGAGGATAAGCACACACAGAGATGTCCAACATTGTTCATCATTAGAAAAGTGTAAATTAAAATGACAATGAGACATCTATTAGAACGACTAAAATAAAAAATACAATATTTTAGCAATTTCATATATGATTTATATGACCCACCAATCCCACATGTAGGCCTTTATCATAAAGAAATGAAAACTTAGGGGATCCCTGGGTGGCTTAGCGGTTTAGCGGTTTAGCGCCTGCCTTCGGCCCAGGGCATGATCCTGGAGACCTGGGATCGAGTCCTACATTGGGCTCCCTGCATGGAGCCTGCTTCTGCCTCTGCCTGCGTCCCTGCCTCTCTCTCTCTCTCTGTCTCTCATGAATAAATAAAATCTTAAAAAAAAAAAAAAAAGAAAAAAGAAATGAAACCTTAGATTCACACAACTTACATACAAATACTTGAGGTAGCTCCATTCATAAGCATCAAAATTGTTTCCAATTTAGATGCCCTTCAATGGGTGTACTGTTAAACTGTAGTACATCCACATAATGGAATACTACTCAGCAACAAAAAGGAATATATTACTGATACATACAACACCTTAGGTGAATCTCAAGGGCAGTATGTAAACAAAAGCAGCCAGTATGAAAAGGTTAAACGCTACAGGATTCCATTTGTATAACATTTTCAAAAAAGCAAAATAAACAAACAAAACCCCATAAGGTGATGGAGAGCAGTAATCACAGTTTAGGGTTTGGGGTGGGTGTGATTACAAAGAAATACTGTGAGAGTTGGTTTTTCTGGATGATGGAACTGTTCTATATCTTGACTGTGGTAGTAGTTACACAAATCTATATATGTATTAAAATTCACAGGACTGTACACCAAAAAAGGATAATTTTATAGCATATTTATTTAAAAAACAAAAAACAATGTATTTCAATGACTGTGATATGCATGATAGTTTTTTTTTCATGCCTTTTCATTAGTTTTTAGTCTACATGTGTCTCTCAAAAGGCCAAACAGCTTGAATGCGTCCATGGCTCTTATATGTAGGCGAAACCCACTTTAGGCCTCCTATGTGTTAATCAAATGTGTAGTAGGTTAGTTTTTGAGGTTTGCTTTCCACTCTCCATGGCCCCTCCAAGTTAGCAGAACACTGTTGGTGGCCTTCTACAACACTGTTGTAGAAGGTGAAAAAGATGGAATGCTACTCCTAAATGTTAGGGAAGCCACAGGACACATCATGATCTTACTGACATCAAATATAGCATATTAAAGTTAGGGGCTTTGACAACTATACTAGAGTCAGTTAAGCTGGTAAAAGTCAAAAGAATAGGTCAGTTTGGTACTATATAAATTAGTTTAATTCACAAGAGGATATATTCCATCATAGGACTTGGCTTGTATTATAAAATACATCTTAAAATAAAGTTTCTTTTTGTCAGTAGAGTTCAAATAATCCAGAAAAAGAAATGTGTACTAAAATCTAATTATATTGGTGAATTTCAACTATGACTCTGTTTGAGTCACTTTATTGACCTTATTTTATCAAATATAACTCTTTTTAATATTCTGAAATCAGAAAGATCCATTTCCCAAGCAACACTGAGGACAGCTCATAATATTTATTCAGTATAAGTCTAACAGCTTGAAATGGTGATGGCAAGTACATAATTAATTATAGGTGCCTGTCCTGTCCGATCTTTAAGAGTCATGAATCTCTATTAGGTTGCTAGTTTATATATAACAATTGATCAGGACTTAAACAAATTTTAGGAAAAAGATCCTGAAGTAGTACCTTGAATTTCCCCCTCTCAGTTTGTCCCAAGAGTGTCAGTGTGATTTTAAACTTTAGTAACTCCAAAAGTATAAGTGCTATAGATTTTAAAAATATTTTGAAAGTTCAATTATTTATAATAGAAGAAACCATATTTTTCTTGGTTTCATGAATTTGCAATGTAAATTTTTAATGTTAATTTTTTTGTGGTGCTGGTTTCTAGACAACCTTTTCTCAGACCAGTGGATTGATCAAGGAGGGCTTCTTATTTGGAAACTTTGGTCACTTGATTTATATGCTTCCTAAGGGGGTTTTGTCACACTGTTATGTATATATCAAAACTTCATTTATTGGATTCTCTTAAACCTAGGAGTACAATCTCTCAGTCACTGAACAGCAGCTGATGAAAATTTTCATAAAGTTGAAAACTCAAGTAGAGCCATATATACATAGCACAAGACAACTGTTGTTAACTTTTTATAAAAAACAAATTGATATTTAAAAATTTTAAATAATTCACCTTCAAAAATTTTTTGTATGTTTGTTTGCATACAGTGCAGCATCTATGTATGGTTCCCTCCAGTGGAACAGAGTCCCTCATCCCTGACCCCCCCACAGCTCGTTCTATGTGCAAACAGAGAGGCTGGACATTCCCATTTGGTCAAGCTGGATACTGCTATAAAGCCAAGAGCCCCATAAAACAGAGCTGACATGAGGCTATTCTGTAATACCAAGTATTCCTTTCAAAAGTACCAGTTCCACCAAGAGACAGGAAGCATGTACCTAAATGAAAAGCAGTGCAAATGCAATAATGCCCATTACTGTTGCATAAAGTCCATCAGCATGCATGAACCTTTCAACTCTGATCATGAAGTCACCATCATATCTGAAAGTTTAACAAATCCGTATTGTTACATTTATTACCCTCCCAGTGCCTCTGAAGCTTTCACAACCTTGAGCAAGTAATCACTATTTTTGGTAAAAAAAATTAGGGCCTTTTTAGTAAGTATTTTTAGTATCATAATGACACGTTTTACAAATGGGAAAATTATGCAACAAAAATCTGGCATTTTTAAACATTAAAAATTGAATAATATGTTTTCTGCTATCTATGCTTAAAATTGATAAAAAACATTAATTTCATTATTTAGATTAAAACATTAATAAAAATGTACTAGAAAGGTTTTCTTTAACAGAGACACAGTAGGAGCTATACAGAATGATGTCATACAAGACCTGGAAATATACCTGGATAAAGAACTAGGCACAGATTGTCAATGTGGATTCTCTTCCAATTATTATCAGGTTGTTTTAAAAGGCTTAGAATTTTTTCATAATTCTCATCAAATTTTAATAAATGGATTATGTTCAAGGTTTTAAGAATAAACAGTAATAGAGAATCTCCCAGCTGAGTCACTTATTTTTTTGCCAGATATAATTTTTCAGCATCCCCAGAACACATTCTGTATCTTTAAGTTACCAAGTAAACCCATGCCTGTCAATTATCAGATTCTAATTACCCTTCAAAACTTTCTGAAAAGCTACCAGGAAACAGAATGATGAGATGACTAGTGAGTTAAAAGGAGATTAGACAAATAGAAATAAATTACACTAATTTTACGCTTCCATCACCCTAGGAGATGACTTAATAGTGAAAGGAAAAGAATTATATTGTAGTAATGAAATCAGAGAACGAATTCAAGCCCCAGAGGTGATTCCCCTAAGTTCATGTTAATACACACCTTGTGGGGGACCAAACATCAACTGGAAAAGTTTCCTGAAAACTGTTCCAGATATTTTCTCATTTAAAATGTTCCAACTTTACTTGACCCATTAGTCATCATATTACTTACATTTATGATGTATTTTGAAATCTATTACCAAAAACCCAATGGATTCAATATGGCTTGTTATACTCAAATCATAACATTCATGAAAGAAAACTTCTTTGTTAAGTGTTTCTTCCTTTGGAATTCTATTTGTAAAAGGCACTTTTTTTTTTTTTTTTTTAAAGACAAGCAAGGTTGCTAGGAAAACAGTCAGTGCATACGTGGTGGTGGCTATGTATAGGCACACGAATGATGGTGCCTCCTCCCCACCAGTCCCTACCTGGCCATGTTAGAGAGGTAAATGCAAAACACAGAAAAAAATCTGTAATTTTGTTCTGTAAATATGAAATTTAACTTCATAAAGTAAACAAACTTGACTTTATGAATTATAGCATCTCTAATAAAAATATTTTTTATTATTAGGTCACAGAACATTTTTTCTTATTCAGCAATTCAAATTCAGATTTTTGTGACAGTGTTCAAGTAAACATACTCCTTTTTTTTTTTTTTTGTAAACATACTCTTGATGATAGTGGACAGTGAAGACTCAGTATTCACAGGTATGAGAACTAGAAAACCTGGAAAGTTGCCCATGCCAATGAGATCAATGTGTTCTTACTGAAGGTGTGAAGTGTAAAGAACTCAATGGTGGCAGGTTCGTGAGTGCTTCAATTAACAATGGTTTACCAAGTGGAATTGGGAATAAGCTGTTCCACGTCTGTTGAGGAGGCTCAGTGACATGGGCTGACACATCTCTTGCCAGGGTCAGCCAGCAGCAGTTCATGGTGCATACAACTGGGATGTGGGCATCATCACCACCAGCATTACTCTCATACACATACTTTTCTGACGAAGCACAGACTCTTGACTATAGTATACTCCTCCTCCCAAAATCACAACACAAATGCTCTGATTATAGGGTAATTGAACTGGTTTTCTAAAATGAGAGTAGTAAACTGAACTTATCTAAATGAATTTCTTTCTAAATAGTCATTAAAAGGAGCTAAAGCATATTCCATTGTTCCAATAATTTTGGCAGCTCTTTTGTCCTTTTCTTTTCTTTTACTTTTTTTTTTTTTTTTTGCTTTTCTCAGTGATGGCATGTACTCATCCTTGGTTGGAGACAGTAGAGCTACTTTTTGGGAACAGTCACATTTTACTTTGAGATAAGGGAATAAGGATTCCACAGTGAGGGAAGATTAAAAATATGAAGAAGCCAATTTCTGAAGCTCCTACTTCCAAAGATGAGATAATTTGAGTAGCATTAAAAATAATGACGTAATGGGCAGCCCCAGTGGCTCAGCGGTTTAGCACTGCCTTCAGCCGGGGGTGTGATCCTGGAGACCTGGGATTGACTCCCACGTCGGGCTCCCTGCATGGAGCCTGCTTCTCCCTCTGCCTGTGTCTCTGCCTCTCTCTCTCTCTCTGTATTTGTTATGAATAAATAAAATCTTTAAAAAAAATGACTTAAGAATAATACCAAGTAACAACTAGTTGGCCACTGTTGGAATATGCTAGGAAAATAATTCAATTTCCCCCAGCTTTATTAAGGTACAAATGACAAATGCAATTTAAAAATATTTAAAGTATACACTGTGATTTGATATATGCATACATTGTAAAAAAAATTCCTCTCACTTAGAAAATCATTTTTAAAAATGGGTAAGGAACAGAATTCAGCATTTATCCTACCTTCCTTAGATGTACAATATTACTGAGTAATCAAGTAGTAGATGAGGGAAGAAACCATACGGTCCATAGCCGAACAGGAGGTTCTATATGCTATTCAGTAAACTTTTGTATATATTTGAAAATTTCCATGATATAAAAGTTGAAAAAGGCATGAGATGAGAATGTGCATGAAATATGAAAAAGTCATGTTGGAAGATGATGTTAAACCATTTTGCTGCCAAATCATCAAACCCTTCTCCTCCCTCTTCAATGTCAGTAGGTGATCCTACTTCTAGCTTTTGGAGAAAGTTAAAGCCATTACATTTCTATCAATTTCTTGCTACCAAACTAAAAACCTACCTGCATACCTGCATATGCCCCTTTCCTTCTTTTCCTTAGTTTGTTATGTAAAATAGGGAATCTGTTGCACCTCTAATTTAAAACTGGTTCTTTCAAATATGTATTCAATTCTTCTTCTTCCCTTTTTCTTAGGCACCCACCTTGATCTTTTCTCTTTTATATATTTAAGAGATAAACGGCGTGCCACATAGCAGGGGGAGCAGCAGAGGGCGAGGGAGAAGCAGGCTCCTTATTGAGCAGGGAGCCCCAGGTGAGACTCAATCCCAGGACCCTGGGATCATGACCTGAGTAAGCAGACGCTTACTGACTGAGCCACTCAGATACCCCTATTGTTAGGTTTGAGAATAGTATTGTGGTCATGTTTTTAAAAATTCTTCTATTGTAGCGATACATAATGCTGAAATATTATACATGATATAATGCATGGGATTTGCTTCAAAATAATACAGAAGGTGAGGAAATAGCAGGGGTCTTTTGTTTCCCCAATTCTTTTCTCAACTGGATTCGTCTTGTGAATATTTAAATATGATAAAACCCAAGTTTCTTATGTCATAAAAAAAAACACAATAATATCTGCAAGATAGAAAGAGGGCTTCACCAGAAACCATTCATCATGGCCCCCTGATCTCAGCACTCCAGCATCTAAAACTGTGGGAAAATAAATTTCTGTTGTTTAAGCTACCAGGCTATGATATTTTGTTATGGCAGCCCAAGCTAAGACAGTAGTTAATCCTGATTACTGAGATGAAAACACTTAAAGAGAACCACACTGTTTTTGCTGTTGTTTTCATTTGTGAGAGCATGGAGAGATCATGAGTTTTGTCTTGGATATGTTTTATTTGTGACAATTATTCGTATAGGTCTGGAGCTCACGAGATCAAGACCAGTGATAAGGGATTGGTTGTTTTAGAGTCTTTGGGATATAGATTCTAATTCAAGCTATCGGCATGAATGAGAGATTACTCAAGGAAAGAAAGAGAGAAAGTAGAGGAGAGAGCCTAAGACTGCGTCTTGAAGAAGTCCAATCAGTATCCTACTGGCAGGAGGAAATTGTGGGCTAAGAGGAGAATTTGAAAAGTATAAAGTCAGAGAAGCCAAGTCAGTAGCACTTTGAGACATGGAAAGATGTGAAATTGAAAATATCTAGTAGATTTATAGACACTGTGACTACAAGTGTCTCTCCTCAGCATTGGGTTAGTTAACCTGGATAGAAACTAGTGTAGAATGCATTGAGGTAGACAGGAGGGGAAAAAAAAAAAAAAAAAAAGAAGCAGAGAGTATAAATAACTCCTTCAAGAAGTTTGTAAAGAATAATAATAAAGGGTAGTGTATGAAGCAGTACCCAGGATCATGGTTTGGGGATTTTTTTTTTTTTCCAAACTGTGATAGGGGTACCTGGGGTGGCTTAGTTGGTTATGGGTTTGACCGTTGTTTTTGGCTAAGGTAATGATGATCTTGGGTCGTGAGATGGAGCCCTCCACCCCTACCCCACATGTGGAGCTGGGAGCCTGCTTGGGATTCTCTCTTTCTCCCTCTTCCCCATCCCTGCTTGTGCTTACTCTCTCTCTCAACTGAATAAATACAATCTTAAAAAAAAAAAAAAGAACCAAACTGTGGTAAACTCTCCAAATAAAAGATCTGGTTTCTTCAACATATAAATTACCAGAGATAAAAAATGATACAGTAGAAAACTTAACTATCAAAAGAAACTAGAAAAACATATCAACCAGTACTGATATGTAGAATATATATGGCTTCTGGTTAAGATAAATCCAAGAAATATATGTGCAAATAAATACACATCCACACATTTTTCCCCCTCCTCCCTGTCCACATATATTATGAAATAAGTGGAAATTTGAACCCTAACTACATATTTGATAACACTAAAGAATGATTATTTTCAGGTTTTGTAAAAAAGATTTTCTTCCCAGTATCTATCAATTCTTTCACTTCTCCCTATTTCTATTGCCAATCCAACTTACAATTACCTCTCACCAGCACTACTGCCATATTCTCCTAATTGCTCCTTTCTATCTACTCTAGCCCGTTAGTGTTCTCCACCCTGAAACTAGAGGTATCTTTTCAAAATGCAGATATAACCATATCAACACACACACCTCCTCCCTCCCCCACTACATACATGTCCTGCTGACACCTCTTCAATGGTTCTTCACCACTTTTTTTTTTTTTAAGATTTTATTTATTACTCGAGATAGAGTGAGCACAGTAGCAGGGGGAGGGGCAGAGGGAAAAGGAGAAGCACTCTGCTGAGCAGGGAACCTGTTGTGGGGCTTGATCCCAAGACCCTGGGATCATGACCTGAAAGCCGAAGGCAGATGTTTAACCTACTGAGCCACCCAGGTGCCCCAGTTCCTTATCACTCTTTTTTTTTTTTAAAAGATTTTATTTATTTATTCATCACACACACACACACACACACACACACACACACACACACACAGAGGCAGAGACACAGGCAGAGGGAGAAGCAGGCTCCATGCAGGGAGCCTGACAGGGGACTCGATCCTGGGTCTCTAGGATTAGGCCCTGGGCTGAAGGCTGCATTAAACCTCTGAGCCACCTGGGCTGCCCTCCTTATCACTCTTAAGAGAAAAATCTAAAATCCCTGATGTGGCCAGCAAGGCCTGGTCTCTGATCCCTTTACAGCCTCACCCCATAGCACTGGTTCCCTCACTCTTCCCTGTTTTCACTTCCTGTAATCTGACATGATAACTCTCTCCATACTGTCTTTTGCACATACTCTCCCGGAAATCCCTTCTCCCCTCTGCAGTCCTTGGTCAACTCCCTTGTATCCTGTGCAAGTCTGCTGCAGTGTCAGTTACTCCAAGAAGCTTCCCCAAATCTCCACTCTTGTGAATCCATAGAACTTCATGACATGTGTATTAGCTTATTATTGTATATCACTTTGTGTGAAAATTTGGTCAACAAATTCTGCCTTTTCTGCCAGATTACGTGAATTTTTTGAGAGAAGGGACTATCTTTTGCTCACCATTGTATTTTCAATGCTTAGAACAACGCTTGGCATATTGCAATTGCTCATCATACCTGGTGTGAAAATAAATGAAGAGTTCCATTAGGGATTAAAGCCATCAATTTAAAACTTGCAGGAATCTTAAAACAGCCCTCTTATGTCATACAAGAAAATACTGAGGCTCAAAGAAGTAAAATAATCACCTGCTTAGTAGCAGCTAAGCCAGATGACAAACAGATTAGAGAGAGCCTTGAGGGCTGAGGAGAACTTTGACCAGATGAACTCAGGGAGTTGGGTAGTCAACATCATAGGAGTTTGGCAGGGGAGGCAATTTAGCAAGGGCACAGGAGATAACAGGATTAGTGAGTAAAAGGAGAACGTGAAGTGAAGGCTGCTGATAAACAGACTGAGGAAGTAATCAGGGCATAAACCTAAACTAGGGACGTAGGAGGCATAAGGGTGGACCATTTCCAAGGAAAATGAAAAGGACTTGGAGTAAAAAAAAAAAAAAAGGATGAATCAAAAGTGATAGTAAAATTGTGAGAAAACATGACTGGAATAACATTGCTATCACTAGCCCATGTAAAGAATTTGAAGACTATACTAAGGGCAGAAATGAAAAAAGAGAGGAGAAAAAAATGGTTTAATTTAAATGGAACATATAGAATTTTAAATAACTAAACATAACTAATAGGCAGATGGAGAAATAGTTCTGGAGTTGGATAAGTCAAAATCAGAGCAAGGCATTTAGGAGTTGTCAGCATAAAAGAGACAGCTGAGGTTACTGTCTATACAGAGAGATGGACAGAAGGCCCCACACTGTGTCTGTGAGAAGGCACCAGTCAGAGAGGCAGGGGAAGACCTGCATGCAAGCACAGAGTTGGAAAGTTACAGGCAGAAGAAGCCAAATAATGTTCTTTTTCTCTCGCCTTAGTCTGCTTCATGATCCTAGAAAGATAACCCCTCATTACCCTCATTCTCTTCTGTAGAGGAAATCTGACAGAATTAGACCACATGAAGAAATAAAGAATCTAAATAATTGCCATACCACTGACTTCCCTGCAGGAGACCTTGCGCTGCTTCTTACCATCTCTCCACACCCACAAATAGCTTCTGTGACCTCTCTGGGTCCTATTGCTTAGCCAAGTGTAGTCCCCTGGAGGCACTACGGTCAGCCCGACTTTCAGAGAAGATTTAAAGTCCTTTTACTCTACAGTGTTGGTAAGAAATTAGTATGGCTTACTCAATCTACAGTGAAAAATCTGGTATTAAAATCAGGTTGTTATATGAATAGGAGAAAAAAGTTTATAAAAGCAGAAGTCACCAAGAAAAGTAAAAACATTTCAAAAATGCTCATCTGGAGATAAACAACTTAAAGTCTCTAATGTCTATTTACATAAACCTATGGTGTGCTACTATATCTAAGAAGTGCTTTAAAGTAATATTTTACATTATTTAATAAGTATATATTAAAAAAATAGGTATATATTTAAAAAAACAAGTAAAAAAAACTTTCCAAAAAAGTTTATGGAAATAGGATTATACTAAAATGTTTAGAAATTTTTTAAAAGTAAAAATTAAGATCACTGCAATCTATAAAACATAAGTTAATCCATAAAATGTTCAAAATAGGATCACAACCAATTAAAAACTGAATGGGGGAAAAATTAGAGAGGAAGACAAACCATGAGAGACTCCTAATTCTGGGAAACACACAAAGGGTTGCAGAAGTGGAAGAGGGTGGGGGGATAGGGTAACTGGGTCATGGGCATCAAGGAGGGCACTTGATGAGATGAGCACTGGGTGTTACACTATATGTTGGCAAACTGAATTTAACTAAAAAAATTTTTTTTTAAAGTCAAAATTTTAAAACAGAAGTCAAAACCAGAGCTGAAACCAATTCAGAGTCAGAATGAAAAAAAAAAAAAAACATGAAAACTATATAGGGAAATTAATGAACAGGTTAAACAGGGAGACACTAAAGAAGTGATTTTATTAAAGGAAAAAAATTTCAGTGGTTATGTGTTTCATCTAGAGACACCAGGTATACTGTATCCTAAAGTAAATGTGAAATTGCAGTCATAACTGTTTGATACAGCCATGTTACTTAATTATATGAAGACTGTAGTATGCTAATTTATAACAAAACATAAATAATGTGGTAATGTTCTCTCAATTTGGCACAAATATTTCTTTGTTGTCATTTAAATGTCATTTCATTAAATGTCATTACAGTGACAGTGTTCAAAAATGTCTGCAAAGGAACAACAAACAAAATACCAGGGAGCTCAAATGTTTTTACAAATGACCCTGAGTTAATTAGAAAAATATGCACCCTTCCCAGTTCTTCTTCTCACGTGTCAGCTCTCATTAAATTAAAAAAAAAAAATTCTCATTTCAAAGTTAAGAATACTATGGCTAACAAAACTTTTAAACTGGGATCAAGTGGGCACATTCCTATGTTTCTGTATGATGTCATACCAAGCAGTTCACAGCTGAATTTGAATTTGCAAGAACTATGAATGATTTTTCAATATAAGAAGTATCTGATCTAATGCTATTTTTTTTCTCTATAGGCTAACTGTGCTGGGAACAGGTGGCCCTGCTTTCAATTATGGAGGGCTAGCATGCCAGTGTGAGGCCTGGATTAGTTCACCTTCTCATGGGGAATTCTCCTCGGTTGAGAATGGATTTATTATGGCTTCACACATGGAATAGAGCTCACGTCAGCTGAGGGCAGTGACACATCATATGATTCAAATTAACCTGCTGTAGACTGTTCCGCAGGGCTTAGATTGTGTATTAAAATGACGACATTTTAAAAACAGCTTGAAAGAAACCAGGATTGCTGAACTGCAATGGTTCCAATTTGTTCCAACTAATCTATCACCTGCTGGAGATATCATTCTAGCTGGTTTCTGGTAGCTGCTGTTTTCCAGGTTTCTCCAAGCCACTGACCTTGCTAATGGGTACAACTGTTCCCTCTGAAGAAAGGAGATGGGGGTGAGAGAGCTTTGAAGGGCTCTTTGATGTAGAAGTTGGGACCTACTATTTGCTCTAAGGTACAATTAAGTGAACAGAGGAAATAATGGAAGACTCAAGAACTTTGAATTATTTTTCCAAAAACAAGAGTCCTAAAGAGCAGCATTTGTATCACATTGTTTAGATAAATAATCCCTGCAAAAGAAATCTGTAAGGCTGAATTCAAAAGCTGGCAAGTTTGCACCTTAAGAAGAAAACTTAAGGTTAGGTAGTTATAATCAGTATTTCCTGTATTCTTTGGCGTCATAACTTTTAGGGCCCCTGGAATGTTCATTCAGGAGCAAGAAAAGAATAAGTGGAAATATACCATTTTACAGCTATAGCGTAAAACTCTACTTAAATAGGATGTGCATCTAGATTAAAAAACGGTAGCAGAAGATTATTAATAATAACACCATATAGAAGTCAAAGTACTTTAAAAAAATTTTTTTTAAGGAAAGGAATGACCTTGGGGAGTACACAAAGCTGAAGCTTCTTCCCATATTCTCAGCCTAAATAATATTCCTATTAGTATACTATTGTCTAAAATCTGGAAAAAAAGATAATTTTCTTGAGTTACCAAAAATCTATAAAATAATACATTTCTATGGTAAGAAGTACTTTATGTATCCTGTATTTCTATTGATCCCTAAATTAATATACAGAGGCAATTTGGTTGTGTAGTAAGAGAATATAATTAGCCTATGGACTAACATCTACTTCTATTCTTTACATGACAAATTATTTACAGTAAGGAAATTTTGGTCTAAGATAGTAAATTCTGGAGTAGTTCAGACAGGTTAGGTTACTATTTAGTGAAATCCCACACAATGGATATAGCATTCAAACTAATCTTCCCTCAAATAATTTACGAAGGGAAACTTCTCTCGGTAAAATGTTTTAGACTTTGAAGTAAGAACTTAAACCATTAATCAGACACTGTATTTGATTTTTCATAATAAAAGTACCATTCAAAAAACCACTCATCACTCTTTCCATCATTCCTCTCTCCTGTGCCCCCAAATATCTGCAGTTTAGCCCTCACTAGCCATTTGTGTGTGTATGTGTATATTCATCCATTCATCTATGATTCATATAAGAACTTGTTACTTTTCATTCCCACCTTCTAGAACTACTAAACCATTTGCATTTTAACAAGCTCACCAGAGATGCTTCGAATGTACACTCAAATCTAAGAAGCGCTACTATAAAATAGTGCTTTCAATCCATTTGTTTACAAGTTTGAATATCCAGCTAGATTATCACTTACCTAATAAGCATAAAATAAAGAATGGCATATATATATAATTTTCAACTTAAAGAAGTGTACGAAACACAAAAGTAAAAACTATTTTAAAAACCACATTTCTACTATATAGTCACATTAAATGCTAGAATTATAAACATAATATTCATTCATTGATGTTTCTCTTGAAATTCAACTTGGTTGCTGTGAAAATATGGTACAGAACTATGGATTTGCAGATCCCATTCTTTTTTTTTATTTTTTTAAAGATTTTATTTATTTCATGAGAGAGAGAGAAAGAGAGAGAGAGAGGCAGAGACACAGGCAGAGGGAGAAGCAGGGAGCCCGACGTGGGACTCGATCCTGGGTCTCCAGGATCAGGCCCTGGGCTGAAGATGTCGCTAAACTGCTAAGCCACCCGGGCTGCCCAACAGATCCCACTCTTTAACAAGTCAACCAAATATAACCTAGAAGCGAATCTTCTAGCTAAAGTGAGTCAAAGACTAGATCTAAAAGAAAAAAAAAATCTGAAACTAAAAAAGAGGATAGGGAAATCCAAGTTTCTTTCTCACTTCTCCATGAACTAACCATATGTTTTTACCTAATTTCATTCATTCTAACATTTTAGTCTTTTACATGTGAACAATTCTGAAGTCAGGAAGTGCCTTGAAATGGATATAATAAGAAAGCATTGTATCATAGTTTAAATAGCAGATTTTTTTTTTCTTGGTACATAAAATGTTTTTTCCTATAATTGATGATGGCTTGGAATCAATGAAATATGGTATTTCACACTCACTAGCCAAGTACTAGGACTCCTATTACTCTCAATCTATCCATTACCTCACCCCATAGGCTTCTTCCAACTTTAATGACTCTCTTAGCCTTCATCATCAGCTTCTTGCTTTCCTTTGAGTCTTTAAAACCATGTCTAGATACTTATAATGATTAGAAACAGTTCTTCATACTTCTACACCTTTTAAATCTCAGCACTGAGGAAGAATTGGGCCCCAAAGGGCCAGTGTAGGTGGCTTTAAGCTCTCTTTACTCCAGACATGATGACAAGTGGCCTTCTTCAATCTATAGCCATGGATCATAAGTACATTGGTGTGCTGTGACACACACTGAACCAGGTCCACACAGGGATATTTTTCACTCAGCAAAATGCATGCCTTGCAGAGTATTGCTAGAGATCTTAAGACCGTTTAACGCCATTGTTTTAAATACTTAATGAAGAAACTGATATTCCTTTGATGACTAATATGTTTTGAAGCACTGTAAGTATAAAATAAGATGAAAATTGAAATGTGATTTTTGTTAAATATAGGTAAGATCTCACTGAAGTGAGGGAAGAATAATACAAAGAAGAGGAACATGAGATGAAGTAAGAAGAAAATAGAGCAGAAAAGAAAGAGGAGAAGGAGAAGAGAGGAAAAATCTGTGGTTATGATAAAATTAGTGTAGGGTTGAGTGATCTAAGTCTTTGGAGTCATAAAGACCTGGGTTTGAATGGCTCCTCTGCCATTAAGACCTTGGGCATTTTACTTCACTTTTCTAAGTCTTAACCTCCTAATTTATAAAACAGGGATAATATATAGGGCCTCCTCCTTGGGTCTTTCTGAGAACATAAAGCACTTAGTACCTGGGACTAATAAGGACTCAATATATTTTGATAACTATATCTATCTATCTATCTATCTATCTATCTATCTATCTATCTATCTATCATCTATCTATCTATCTATCTATCTATCTATCTAAAACTGAGTGTTAATGTCTCAAGTACTTTGCTAAGTATTTGAAATACATACACTTATCTAATTGAATATATCTATCTATACTATCTTATGTGTATCATTTATCCCATCCAATCCATCTCTCCATTTTATTCCTTTTTGTTACAGTAAGGAAACTGAGGCATAGAAGATTAGATCAACTGCCTAACATTACATAATTAGCAGAAAAGGTAGAAATAAAGTCTGGGGTCTTTGGCTTATAGTCAATTATTCTTTAATTGATAACTGCTTTTTTTGTCAGACCAAAGGTAATTTTTAAAAAAAGATTTTATTTATTAGAGAGAGTGAGAGGGAGAGAGAAAAAAAAAAATGAGTTGGGGGGAGGGGCAAAAGGAAAGGGAGAAGCAGGTTCCCTGCTAAGCAGGGAGCCTGATGCAGGACTTGATCCCAGGACCCTGAGATCATGACCTGAGCCAAAGGCAGATGCTTAACTGACTGAACCACCCAGGGGCCCCAGACCAAAGGTAATTTTGAATGCATATTAATATTTGCCTATTATTAATCTCTAGCTTGAGAAGAATACACTTCTGGAAAACAAATGAACTATTTATTTTTGGCAAGGAATGCCACAATCACTAACAGACCCTAAGTATATGTCAATATACTCACATGAAAATAATGTATACACATTTGAATTATGACTTTCTTACCTGGTCCATTAAGAAAGTCTTTAATTTGTAGCGTTACCAGGGAAGGTGGAATACCACTTTTGCTGTCTATTTCTCCAGGCACTGTCTGCAGCCAAACTGTGCAGTAATCAAGGGCTTCAGGCAGAGTCTTCCCAGGATCTGAAGTGACAAAATTGAAATTAAAAATGTCAATCAAAAAAAAAATGTCAATCACATCACAGAAGAAAAAATGGTTAAATTAACTTCTGTACCTCCACTGATTCATTTGGTTGTACAAATCCTTGCATGTTCTTGTATGTACTCATGTGGAGAAAGAGAAGCTCTCTGTATATTGGAATGATGAAACCATGTTTTCCAGAACCAAGCCAAAAAGGAAAGGACATTTCAAATCTTAACTCATATTATCTTTGAATGAAGGTAAAGTTTCTGTACTCTGAGCTACTGTTAATAGTTGTAGAGTTGGATTTCTTTTCTTCTTTTTTTTAAACAGGATGTTGGAAACAAAGGAAAAAAGGGTAAGCTTTTCTACTTAAAAAAACGCAAATATATGTTCAAAGATGCAGTGGATTATTACTACTTAGGGTCTATTTGATCTGTTTCAGAGTTTTACTGACATTACAATCACTTTTTACTGCTAGGCTTTTGAAGTTAACTTCAGTAGCTTTCCCATAACCTTTTTTAATGATAAAAATTGGTCAATCTTTTATTTAGTCCCAATTATGACTAAATTTTGACTTTTTTCTGTTTCGACTTTTGCTGTCACTGTGTATTTCTTACTTTTCCTGGTTTATATACTTTATTCTTTAAAAAGTGTTTTTTAGCTATTGGTGAATACAAACTGAACTTACTTTTTACTGCTTGGCAATCCAGTTTTTATTGAAATAGCTCTTTAAATAAAAACGACTGCTGTATCTTGGCATACAATGTAGTAGGCTTAAAAAAAAACCTATATAGTCACAGTTTTTCTTTAGTTCAAGATTGTTTTATTCTCTGTGTTTTAATAGCCTCTGCATGTCAATTTTATAGGGATGTCCTTGCCATAGAGTCCATCTATTCCATTTTCAGTCGATTTGAAATGTGTTATTAAAGTGTTATTTATTTTAAGTTTTATTGATTGGATTGCTTTCAAGAATAGCATTTACATACAGTGTATTATATTCAACATATGGTTATATCGTATTACTGTCATATGTGAATTGGGCATATAAATTTTGCCTTGGAATTTGTATTTCTTGACCTTATCATGTGATTATTATGAAATTTGGCACATATGAACCTTTATATGATTTCAAAGAAAATACTGAAACCAATTGATCATGACGTTAGATCTATGTGGTAAAGATCAAACACTAAGCTAGTGCATTCTTCTCTTTTCATATGATCAGTGAATTTAAAGCAATGAGAATATACATAGTAGATCCATTACAATAGTAACATTATAGTATTCTCTCTTTCAAAGAGAATGGTCAAGTGTTGTGAAACAATAGCAAAAGTCTATTTCTGGTTGGATCGATTATCAATTTGTAGGAGCTATGTAACCTGACAGGACCCAAGTGTCTACTTCTATGGTCAGTAGAACCATACTATGGTCTACTTCTATGCTCTACTTCTATGGGACTTCTATGGTCCCAACTGTGTAGCCATCATCAAGAAGTTATTATCAAGTAAATGGTACTGTGCTAGACCTGTATGAAGAGGCTTAATTCTTTTTTTTTTAAAGATTTTTTATTTATTCATGAGAGAGAGAGAGAGAGAGAGAGAGAGAGGCAGAGACATAGGCAGAGGGAGAAGCAGGCTCCATGCGGGGAGCCTGACATGGGACTCGATCCCGGGACTCCAGGATCACGTCCTGGGCTGATGGCAGGCGCTAAACCACTGAGCCACCAGGCATCACAAGAGGCATAATTCTTCATTTCAAAGAGAATACAATCTAGACAGAGGATAATGATCTAACAGAGAAAATAGACATAAGTGATGTAACTAAATAGATAATGGACAGAAACGAATGTAGAAATATTAGTATGATGTGTAAAAGATTGGCAAGTAAAACAGGATAAATGAAACAAGTTATAGGAATCATATATTCAAACTCATGATAGAAAAGGGTTATTATTAATCTAAAAAGTTCATATAGTCAATATAGACATTATAGAGAAAAATAGGTAGAGGAAAGAATAAGCAATTATTAAATGAAGAAATTAATAAAGAGGCAAATAACAGATGATCCTGGAGACCTGGAATCGAGTCTCACGTCGGGCTTCCTGCACAGAGCCTGCTTCTCCCTCTGCCTGTGTCTCTGCCTCTCTCTCTCTCTCTCTCTGTCATGAATAAATAAATAAAATCTTAAAAAAATATAAAGATTATGAGATAATAAATCTTAGTAATAAAGAAAACATTTTTTAAATAAGTAGAATTTTTCACTAATCAGGCCAAGACCAAAAACTAATGCCTGTGTAGTTCACCTGCACGTACGTGCGTGCGCACGCACACACAGTGTAGAATTGCTAATCGTAGCAAATAATAGAAAACAACCTACGTGTTCATCAACAGATTAATGCTTAAACAAACAATAGTAATTCATACAATTGTTTAGAAGAATCAAGAAGATCTATATGTGCTGACATAAGAGCTATTTATATTGTCAATAGTAAACAAAGTGGAATAAGCATCTTTTCATATGCTGGCCATTTGATTCCTTTTCTACAAAGTATTTTACACTCTTTTTTTATTAGTTAATGAGTGTTAATGCTTGTTTGTTATATATAGCAAATATTTCCTCTTGGTACAGTAGCTATCCTCAAAATAAATTCTGATATTTTTTGCGTGCATACTTTTTTATAGACGTGAATAAAAATCTATTAACTTTTATTTAGTGATTTATCCCTAGGTGATTATATATTTTTCTAAAGTTTCTTTTTTTTTTTTTAAAGATTTTATTTATTTATTCATGAGAGACACACAGAGAGAGAAGCAGAGACACAGGCAGAGGGAGAAACAGGTTTCATGCAGGAAGCCTGACGTGGGACCCGATCCCGGGTCTCCAGGATCAGACCCTGGACTGAAGGTGGCGCTAAACAGCTGAGCCACCTGTGCTGCCCTTTTCTAAAGTTTCTTGAAGCATTTTTAACATTTTGGTTTTGCCTTTAGCTCTTTAATCCTTCTAGAGAGCACTGTTTTATGAAAAACAGGAAAACGCTCAGCCTGATAACCATACACTAGTTAAAACAAGAAGTAGTTTTTTAATTCATCAGGTTAGCATAAATGAGAAAGACTGATAATATCTTGTGTGGAGGAGAAGGAGGAGAAATGGATCTTCCCATGCATGGCTGATAAGAGTGTAAATACAGAATATCCACATGAGTAGGGGAGAGGGTTGAAAATGAGTGTCTACCAAAATCCTAAATATCCATGCCCTTGTAATCAGAAAGACCACAAAAAGAACTCTATCTTAAAGAAATAAACCTACCTCCATGCATAGGTACATACGTACATACTGGAGAATGGTCATCTTTAGGATGATCCTAAGCCTATAACGATATCTGGATCTATATTCACAGCTGAAGCAAAAATAGGATGACACATCAAAGCATCTAAACAAACTGAAGTGAAGGGGAGCGAAGAAAGCACAGGATATTTTGACATTCTGTCTTTGTAACATTATAGACAGAGGGAAGAACCAAATTCTGGTATAATCTGAGTGAGGGTTTTCTAAGTAGGGGAGATAGGTTTTGTGCAGATTGCTTCTCTTTTCATAGAAGTTAGAGGGCCTCGCCATCTGGCACCCAGCCTTGGAGTCTGCACTGAGGCAATTACAGGGGGATACGACTTAACAGAGATGAAATAAACAAACTGGCAATAGTAGGAAACAGGATTGGGAATTAGGAATTTAAAAAAAAAATGTAAAAGTCGAGGAAATGTATCTAAAGAAGCCAAACTTTCAATGACTATTTCCCCCTAAAACTACTGGTTTAATAGATATTATTGGTTTAATATGGCTACACAGCTGATGTGAAAGTACAGCTGTATTTATAGAGCTAACAGAACAGCATAACTGAAATTAGGAAAATCCAAGTTGCATGGTTGATGAATATTGAATGTACGGCAGTGGCTACTCTCCCAGTTTTAGCTGAAATCTCTACTTTGGATATGCCTCTAATCACAGTAGTTAGAAGCAGCAGTGGTAGTAGCAGAAGGGTCTGTCAGAAGCCCACAGACATAGCTCATTCAGGTCTGCAAGTCATGATTTTGTCCCTTACGCTCTAATGGCTAGATGATGAGGGGTATGATTTTTAGACTTCCTGTAATGTCTTCGATTTAACTTCTCCTTAATTCCATCATCAAGTCTAGAAAATAGGATTCATATTACACATTCCTCAGGGTCAATGTAGATAGGAAAGTACCAGATAAACTAAGATTAAAGGAGCTCGTGAATACAATATAAATAGAATGACAAAGAAGTATGACTACTTCATACTGGAAAGCTCCTTCAGACTTTGATAGTTTTCTTCTCCATACTTAACACCTACTTATTTGAGAACAGGAAGCTCTCAGAAAGAGTAAGCTCCTGCTGATGTAGGATTTATGCGGTTGTCCCTAAGCCTAAGAAACAGGAGACAGTAGTATCTTATTAGGAGTTGCAGAGTGGGGGGAATAGGTCAGAAGAAATGACAAATTGCTCATAGCCATAAATCTTGTTCAAAGTCAGTGAGAATTCACTTCAATAAGACATTGGTATTGACAAAGTTATACTATTTGTTTTTCTTCTGGGTTGACCTGGCCTCCAAAAGAAAATACTTCATCATATCATGTCACAAAGAACACCCAAAGAGAAGATTCAGGTGGTCTCCAGTCCATTCACAGATGGATCAAGATATTATTGGCGTTCACAGAGGCTTGTTTCATATTGTATTCTTTGTGTTTGTAGATTACTTTGCTCTTCTTCACAAACCTTCACTTAGCTGCTTGGGAGGTCCTCCTCTGAATCTGATAAAAGTGGTCTTTGCACTGCTGCTCATTATTAGTTTTTAACCCTTAGCAAATAGTCACACAGGTAAGTACGTTTTTGAGTAACATTTGAATTATATAAAATCTAACATGATTCAGTGTGACCAACTCTCATTTTCTTTGCAATCTTCTACTTAACAAAAAGTTTGTTTTCCAAGCTCCTATAGAACAGCTGAATGTTACAGATTTTGTAAACTTTATTCTTACACTTGATAACATTCTACTTTATTCTACTCTGCTTTGTTCTACTATATGGCAGGAAATTCTTTTCATAATTAAGCTGAATTTTTTTTAAATTTTTATTTATTTATGATAGTCACATAGAGAGAGAGAGAGAGAGGCGCAGAGACATAGGCAGAGGGAGAAGCAGGCTCCATGCACCAGGAGCCCGATATGGGATTTGATCCCGGGTCTCCAGGATCGCGCCCTGGACCAAAGGCAGGCGCTAAACCGCTGCGCCACCCAGGGATCCCTTAAGCTGAATTTTTACTAAGGTCCAAATAAGACATTTCTCCACGTCAGTGATAATTTCCCCATTTTAAAGATTGACATAACACTGAATGAAGTCCAGCTACTCTAACACCAGATACTTCTAAGTGTTCGCCATTGTGGAGACAATGTTTTCATTTCTTTTGCCATGTGAATAATGAACTTTGATTTTTAAAAATCCCAGGGCCATCAGAACTTATTTGAAAGCTAAATATCTCTTATCTTTTTCCTCACTCTCCCCCCTTCCCTAACAGTTACTTTTTTCAACTTCAGATTTCCAAAACAGTTGATCATCTGTGCCTCTTTCTGCTTTCCCTTGGCCACTTTTGTGTTCAAGAACATCTCTGTAAGTAGGTTGATTAAGGAAGGCAGAATAGAAAGTAGTTAGTGCAATGGTGATTTCCCCTGGCAGTTCCAGGCCAAGATATTGTTGTGGAAAATGCAATTAACTACAGTCACAATAATGGTTTTGCCTCTTTGAATCAATTTCCTGATACCTTCGTCTTTTTTCATTTTTGTGGAAAATTAGTGCTAAAGAAAATATGGAGCAATATCAAGGATACAAAATTTTCCTTTGGTGGAAAGTTCTTGTAAACTTGTATTCCTGGAAAAAATTTTATTAATTGAAATTTTGAATATATTTTTCAGTGAGTGCTGAAAAATATAAACTTTTAGTTGATTGGGTTTTGGTGTACCTCATTTTAACCATGTTTTGTCCAAAGCAAACACTTGTCATCTTACTCCTGGTACTGCTTCTTGTTGTATTAATCTGATCCTGCTACTGCTTGCAATCCTGAGTAACAAAATCCTGCTCAATACTATCAACAACATTTGAAATTACATCATGCTTTAATTTCTAATCATATTGATGCTTATGTTATCATCCCCAAATCATTATGATTAAAATTAATGTGTTCCCTAAACTACTACTGCAGATTTAAATTTCAGTAACTCTTTGCTTTGATGTCATATTGCACTGAGTTTTCTGACAGCAGTACACGATTAAAATATCACAAATTCCTCAGAAGTGTAAAATAAATGCTTCTTTGATGTAGCACAGCCAATAGCCTCAAGATTTACTTCCGTCTTCATTTTACTAGTTCCACAAAGTCCAGAAGGATCTACTGTTTGCTTTTTTAAATGAAAGAAGACTAGATTTTATTCACTTTTTGCAAAGTCTTCAATGACCTGTTATAGGGTACAAGCGTGCTGCAGTATGCCATGGTTAATGAGCCCTGGCCAAAGTGGCATCTCAGGGAAACTGGTTCTCTTTGGCCTGTATACAGAGGATTGTTACATTTATGAAATAACATTTAAGTGACTTTTGATGAGCTCGAGAGACAACTGGCAGGTGGTAGGATGCTGTCATATAGAAGTGGTTTATGAGGGGCAGCCCCGGTGGCGCAGCGGTTTGGCGCAGCCTTCAGCCCAGGGCATGATCCTAGAGACCCGGGATCGAGTCCCACGTCGGGCTCCCTGCATGGAGCCTGCTTCTCTCTCTGCCTCTCTCTCTCTCTCTGAATGAACAAATAAATCTTTTTTTTAAAAGTGGTTTATGAAATATGACTGCCATTGACCTAGAACTTCCTGAACACTGACAGCCCTACTGTCAAAGATCTTTTTCACATTTTGTTCTATAGGACAGTTTATGTCAGTTTATAACACAGTAGAAAATTCAGGATAATGAAAAGAATATGAACTTTGGAGGCAGAAAGATTTGGGTTTGGGGCACCTGGGTGGCTCAGCGGTTGAACGTCTGCCTTTAGCTCAGGTCGTGATCCTGGGCTCCTGGGATCGGGTCCCACGTCAGGCTCCCTGCATGGAGCCTGCTCCTCCCTCTGCCTGTGTCTCTGCCTCTCTATGTGTCTCCCACGAATAAATAAATAAAAATCTTTTTTTTTTTTTTTTTAAAGAAAGATTTTGGGTTTAAGTCCTGACTCCTTAAACTGAGTAAACTACTTAACTTCATGGAGTCCTAGTTTCTATAGTCTCCAAAATGGGGTAAGACACTAGATTGTGGATTGTTGAGAATATTGTATCAGCTACTATGTGTAACATGATTTGTGTAGGACATGTCATGGTAAAAGTTCAATGAACAGTCACTATTTTGTTTCTAAAACATAATCTTTAAAGAAAATAGGAGTATATGTGTACAGTGTGTTTCAAGTGTCTACTCCCAGTTTTTGTTTTTGCTTTGTAATTCTGAAAAATCTTTTTTATCACTGGTTGAAATAAGAGGAATTTAATAGGTAAAAAAGAAAACACTGTTTATTAGTGGTAATTATACTCAATTTTGATCTTAAAAATAGAGTAAGCTTATTTATATTTAATTCTTAAAATAATAACTACTTAGGTTTAAAATACTAGTCAACGTATTTTACTTCTCTATTAAATACTCCTGCCTGAGGAGAAATCATTGATCTGACAATTTTCCTGGACTTTGGTTCTGATAATTATCAAAATTATATTCTTACCTTCTTTTCCATCCCTTATAAGTATCTGGCCTATGTATGAATCAGGGAAGTAAATCATCTGTAAGCCAAAATAGACTCCTTTCCAATTTTTAAACTGGAAGTTCAAGACTACTTTTTATAAGGTCCCTGGGTGTATCAACTTTTATACAAAGAAAAGATTGAAATGACCCCTTAAAATAATTTTAAGTGTCCAATAACATGGTGAGTGCATCAGAATTTCAATTTCACAAAGCTTTCTTTTGTTAAAGAAGATCAAGCAGAGTTCACAGCTAGCCAGAGTAGAAGGAAAATACCTGAAAAAGAATCAGGGTAGTAGGGTATTTTCTGCAGACCTATTCATTAGAGAGATTCCCCTTTCTATCTTCTTCTCTCCCAGTTCACTGACAAGATGTTCCTAGATGGTTTGTTAGCTTAATCCTTTTGTGCCAAGAATACACGAAGGTGTTTCTTAATAGAAAAGTATCTTTGGAGGATCTAGATCTGTTTACCTCTACCTAGGAAATGTGTATTGTTAAAGCTCCAAAGAAGCCTCTTTCAGAAGCCATGGTTGTGCTTGGTTTGGCTGTACCCAATGGCTGGAACTGTTCACTGCCTGAAGGAGAGGTCACAATCAGAACAGTCACCTTTTTTTTTTTTTTTAATATTTTATTTATTCATGAGAGACACAGAGAGAAAGAAAGGCAGAGGGAAAAGCAGGCTCTATGCAGGGAGCCTGATGTGGGACTCGATCCCAGGACCCCAGGATCACGCCCTGGGCTGAAGGCAGGCGCTAAACCGCTGAGCCACCCAGGGATTCCCAACAGTCACCTTTTGACCACCGTATATAAAACAAAGGCAAAGCTACAAACAGGCTTACTGGGTTTCTCATATTTTCTATATGTCTTCTATGGTCTTTAGCTTAAATTGCTATGTTTTTCTTTTCTTTTCTTTTCTTTTTTTTTTTTTTTAAATGTAGCCACAGAAGCAAATGTGGTCCAAAAAAACCTAAAATGCCTAAAAATTATATTGTGAAGGAACCTAGATCTTTAAAACACAGAAGCAATTCAATGTCAGAGCAGCAAAATCAACCAAGAAACCAATTCTAAATTGCTATGGATGCAAGGTAAGTGCCACCACCATCTTCCTGTTGATACCCAGGCATTCGGCTAACTCCATAAACCCTTTTTTCCCATGCATTGTATCTTGTATTCCATAAGATGTGATGGGAAGAGGAAGAGGAGGTTTCTTGGTTTGAAATCCCAAGCTTGCAGCCCAGAAGAAGAAGAAGAGGAAGGATTAAAATGGCTGCTGTGATGTGTGATTATCAGTGCCAATTGGCTCTTACTTTTAGAACCAAGTCTTCCATATCTTGCTAAAAGGAGATACATTGTTTATATTTGATGATACTAACCAGCAAATAATATCTGAAATATCATTCAATGAATTCCTGTTAACTTATTTTCTACGCTGCTTTGTGGTATTATTGACCCCTTTCCTATCTGGTTGTTTTCATGTTAAATTCTAATGTGGGTTTCAGATGTTTTACAGGACATTTAATTAAAATTCAGTGCAAGTAAAACCAGGGTGCTGTTCAGTTAAAAAAGTGTAGTCATACAAGGAAGATCAACTAATCCTAATTGTAAGCCTCTTGTCTATTCTGAGCAAAGTCCGAGTTATTTCACATTGAAAGTCAACTAACTCCTTGTCTTCAAATGATTCCTCCCATGTCCCATTCATTTTAAGTAAATGCTGATGATTGATATGGATGCCAAAAGGGCCAGGATACTAGTTTTTTTCTCATGTTCAGAAAGGAAGGTCCATTTAACTCTTCCTTCTACTGCTAATAACTACGTAAGTCCCCACTTACAGTTGAGTATTTCACAGTTCCAAGACTTTTCATAAATATCTCATTAGAGCTGAGATTAAGCTATGAAACTACAAAGACCAGATGTTATTATACCCATTTTAGAGATAAGGAAATTATGGCACCAAGAAATTTAGTTATTTGCATCAAAGAATCTTGGTATTGGAGCCAAGACTACAAGTCAGAATTTCTGATTTCCATTCCAATATCCTTCCCCATATGTTAATTCCCCCTGCTGGCTGGATCAACTTATTTAACATTCTCCCCACAACTCTCCCTTAGTGATACACTAGAGTTCCTTTTATGAGACCTACTTACTTGCTGATTTCTGTCAAAGTAATAATTTCATTTCATATTACTGGCCGGCAAGAAATGTTCCCAGCAGCTAAATTTTCAGATAAATGTTCAAGTTGTGATCATTATGACACTAAAGTCACAGGTTAATTCTAAACCTTTCCAGAAACATTAGGAAAACCTTTAATTCTAAAAAGACATGTAATTCGATCCTTCTCTTAAAGTCACAATAACTAAATGAAATCAAGATATGATTTATGAGGTGTAAGAAGGCAGTTTATGATTTTCCAACCGTTGGTTTACTCAGATGTCTTTGGCACATTTTCTGCAGACCTATTCATGAAAGGGTAAAGAAGCCAATTACTGCAACTGAAAAATTTCAAACTACACAACAGCTATAAATTGCACTAAAATGATGTGAATTTTTTTGGCCAATTACAACCACTATTTTAAACTCAACTTAAAGATATTAACAATGATGATAAAAGCAACAACAATATTAACATTTCTGGAGCCCCGTGCTACACACTTAGTTGAGAGTTCCATACACATCACTTAATTCTCACATCAGCTCTGGGAGGTTGCTACCAGTGTTCTCCACATATTCTAGATAAGGAGCCGAGCCTTAGGAAGATGAAATAACTTGTCTGAGGTCACATGGTTGTTATGCAGCAGGGCTGGGATTAGAACTCAGGACTGGGTCCCACTCTCTCTATTCCATGTTTGCCTCTCAATTAGACCTGAAGTCATATAGGTAATATTTATAAAACTTTAAAATGTGGCAAGTATCCCATCCTACAGATAGCATGTTGTGGATATTTCTGTCACACATGTAAATGTGTTATTACCTGATCTTTCAGTATAAATTGTATTTGAGTTTAATTTCTATATTTTAGTCTAGCCAATGTTTGAAAAATTCCAGTAAGGTAAAGAAGCTACAGGATGGTGGAAGTAGCTGTCTTCCAACTGGTTAGTCCTGTCACACACTGAGTACTAAGCCACTGGACTACCTGACTGCTGAGGAACTAAGGGGGTTCATCGGATTCCCATGGAATGGCTCATCTCTTTCCCAACTGACCAGATGGCACAGTCATTTCTTCAAAAACAAACAAAAAGCCCCAAACAAACAAGAAGAAAAATGACTTTTTAAGTCTGCCCTGGGCCGCATAGTCAAGATATGAAGCAATTTCAAATCTGGACTCCATTACCTTAAACAAAATAAATACCAAATTTTAAGTATTTATAAACACAACTAATAAGATTAGGTTAAAAACAACTATACACCACCTTTATTTAAATGAGAACCGCCATTATTACAGCTGCTACATATAAAGGTGCTGGCAGAAGATCTCATTTCTGTCAGAGGTTGCTCCAGGTAAGGGCACGGGAAAGCCACTGTCACATTATTGTAATATTTTAAGAAGAAACGTATTGGCTCACAGATATATTATCTACCTGGACCACATGGAAGATCATGTATAGGTTATTAATATTAACAGTCATAAGAATTCAAGTTGATAATTTAGGCTTTAGATAAACTGCCATTTTTTAAATTACGGAGGGTAAAACAAACCACCCTATATACTTACAGGTATAGCTGGTATAATTTAAGATCACTAAATTATGAGGATTAGGGATATTTTATTAACATTTCAAAATTTAAACAGTTGTCTTGGGCAGCCCAGGTAGCTCAGCAGTTTAGCGCCACCTTCAGCTGAGGGTGTGGCCCTGGAGACCCAGGATCGAGTCCCATGTCGGGCTCCCTGCATGAAGCCTGCTTCTCCCTCTGCCTGTGTCTCTGCCCCTCTCTCTCTCTCTCTGTGTCTCTGATGAATAAATAAAAATCTTAAAAAAAAAAAACAGTTGTCTTCACTTCTGTTTTATTTTAGGTTTCCAAAAAAAAAAAAAAAAAAAAGGATGTAGGTACAGGTACAAATATAGATTTCATTTATCATCTATTCTGGGTAGCCTCTAATAGAATTTAGGTTTTTTAAAATAGGTATGTGCATAAATGGCATATATAATATACACACATATGTATCAGTCACATGTGCTGAGAAGAAGGCCGATTGACGTGATGGACAATGAATTTCACAGCATTTCTAACTTCTAACTTGATTTAAAAATCTATGAAAGGATATCCCTCAGGAACTCAGAGAAAGAACAAAATTACCACCCTTTACATCTATGAGCACAGATCAGTTAATATACTATAATGAATGAGCTGCTCCTGGGGAGTTGTCAGCATTAACTTGATTCTGCCCATGTCACCATTAAGCAAAGATCATGTTCAGATACTCAAAGTATCACTTTTGGAGGAAATCCTGTGTTAAGTTTCTCAGAAGACCATGTCTTGGCTAATAGACTACAAAATAATTTTATTGTTTTAAAACTGCAGGACTTCTGGTGCCAGCCAAAATTGTAATAAGTTCAATGCAATCTAACTCTCATGCTGCTTACAATCAAAAACTTGAGAGAAAATACAAAACACAAATGCCTGAGGACTCTAAAAAGTAAACAAGAGCAAAGCAGATTGGGGAGGGGAGTCAGACTTGAGGATGTGACACCTACAATGGTGGGTTTCCCATTTTCTTTTCTTTTTTCTCTTTTCTCTTCCAATGTTGACTGAGAGGGAGTCTTAGGTTGTGGTCACAATGATGGCAAGAACAGCCAAAGTCCTTATGTCTGGGAAATAAGGCCCCTGATGTTTCAGAGGTGCAGGAAACTCTGCTGCCTTTTATATTTCTTTTTTCTCCCCTGGTTTTGCCCCAAGAGTGGGCACAGTGTATGGGGATGGGGGCACAGAGTGCAATGGCTGTGCTATGGCAGCAGTGACACAGCATTTAAGACTGTAGCAGGTATTATAAATATGCTTCATGAGGTGAGGTAAACATGCTTGAAATGAGTGGAAATGTAGAAGTTCTCAGAAGAGAAATGGAAACTACAGAAAAGAACCAAACATTTTAGAACTGGAATATTCCATAGAAATTATCTAATATGAAGAATAGAGAAGAAGAAAGATAATAGGAAAAAAGAAAAAAAATAGTCTCAGGGATCTCTGTAATAATTTTAAAAAGTTTAACATTGGTATCCCTCAAAAAGAGGAGAAGGATTAGTGCAGAAAAATACTTAAGGAATTTTAAGTAGAATTTTAAGCAGACACATTATAATCAACCTCTAGAAAACAAATATAGAGAAAAAAAGTCTTGAAAGCCACTAGAGAAAATCAACACATTACATATATGGAAATAATGATTGTGATTACCATGGATTTCATCAGAAACCACACAGGAAAGAAGACAGGGGAATAATATCTAAAGACTCCACTAAAATACTGTTAGAAGTAATAAATGAAGTCAGTAAAGTTGTAGGCTAAAAAAATTAATATATAAAAATAGGTGTGTGTTATGTTTCTATACACTAATAATGAAAGTAACAGAAGGAGAAATCAAGGAAAAAATTCCATTTACAATTACATAAAAAAGAATAAATACATAGGAATAAATTTAACTAAGGATGTAAAAGACCTGTAAACTGCAAACTTTAGACACTGATGAAAGAAACTGATGATGATGCAAATAAATAGAAAGATATTCCATGCTCATAGACTGAAAGAATTAATATTATTAAAATGTCTATGCCACCAAAGCAATCTCCAAATTCAATGCAATTCCTATCAAAATTCCAATAGCATCTTTCACACAACTAGAACAAATAATCCTAAAAGACCATGAATAGCCAAAGCAATCCTAAGAAAGAACAAAGCCAGAGATATCAAGCTCCCAGATTTTAAAGTATACTACAAAACTACACTAATCAAAACAGTATGCCATTGACATAAAAACACACATAGATCAATGGGATAAAATAGGAAGCCCAAAAATAAACCCACACATATATATTCAATTAATGTTCAACAAAGAAAGCAAGAATATACAATTGGGAAAGGATGGTCTCTTCAGTAAATGGTGTTGGGAAAACTGGACAGCTATGTGCAAAAAGAATGAAAAACTAGACATTATCTTATACTATCTATAAAAATCACCTCAAAATGGATTAAAGACTTCAATGTAAGACCTCAGACCATAAAATTACTAGAAGAAAACATAGGCAGCAATTCCTTCATATCAGTCTTAGTGATATCTTTTTAGATCTGACTCCAGAACAAAGGAAATATAAGCAAAACTAATCAAAGGACTACAACAAACTAGAAAGTTTCTGCACAGTGAAGGAAACCACGGACAAACTGAAGACAGCCTACTAAATGGGAAGAGACATTTGTAAATGACATATCTAATAAGGGGTTAATATCCAAAATACATAAAAATTCATATAATTTAACTAAAAAGTGAACAATCTGAGTAAGATATGGGTAGAGGATCTGAATAGACATATTTCCTAAGAAGACATACAGATGGCCAACAGGTATCTGAAAAAATGCTCAATGTCACTAATCATCAGGGAAATGCAAATCAAAACCACAATGAGATATCACCTCACACCTGCAGGAATGGTTATTTCCAAAAAGGGAGGAAATAAAAAGTGTTGGTGAGGATGTAGAGAAAAGGAAATGCTTGAACACTGTTAGTGGGAATGTAAATTAGTGCAGCCACTATGGAAAATAGCATGAAGGTTCCTCAGAAAGTTAAAGCTACCATGTGTATACATCATACACACACACACACACACACACACACACACACACACACACACTGGAAAACTACTAAGCCATTAAAATAAATGAAATCTTGCTACTTTTGACAACATGGATGGACCTTGAGGGTATTATGCTAAGTGAAATAAGTCAAATAGAGAAAGACAAATACCATATAATTTTATTTAATATATGGGATCTAAACAAAACAAAACAAAACCCAGACTCACAGATACCCAAAACAGACTGGCAGTTGCCAAAGGGGAGGCCCTAAAGGGTGAAGGAAATTAAGATGTACAAACCTCCGGGTATAAAATATGTTAAGTCTTGGGGATAAAAATACAGCATGGGGGATACAGTCAACAACACTGTATTAACTTTATGAAGTGACAGATGTTAACTGGACTTACTGTGGTGACCATTTCGCAACATATACAAACGTTGAATCACTAGGTTGTATACCTGAAACTAATATAATACTGTATTATATCTCAATAAATAAATAATAAGAATATAAATACTGCAGAAAGATATAATATGTCACCTCTTTCATTATTAACTTATGAAGTTTTTCTGGACCTTTCTTACAAAGTTAGCTTCATGGTGATACCCCTCTTTATCCCTCCAATTAAGACACTGTAGTGACTGTTTCACTTTAGAATCCAGAAATGAAACCAGCCACCTCTACTTTACTGCTTCTACTCCCCTTGAATATTAATATTATAGGCATTCATATTTTTCTGTTTTCTCGCCCACATGATCACAGGGCTTCAAAAGAACCCTGGACGTGTAACAGTCTTTCCTTCAGGATGGAAAAGTGCTATGTGAAATGTTTCTGATTAACTAAATTGGTAATGGGACTTGGATTGTTCACTAAAGTGGACCAATTTAAGACAGAAATTTCCCCAGATCAGTTTTTAAAAAATAACTTAACATTTAATAAAATTTATGTATTTAAAATATTGAATAAATGAGTTTGTGTTCCACTAGAATGTCAAAAGAAAATTTCCATATTTAAAACAAGTTAAAATAATTTTTATTCTGATAGGGTACTCACTTACAGATGTCAACTCCCTGAGGCTGAAGCAGTATAGTTAAAATATTTTTAGGAAGGTGAATATGGGGAGATGAATTCCAAGTTACAGAATACTGGAACTTTAGAACTGGAATGGACTTATAACTATCACATATAACAGATAAGGAAATAGAACCTCAAGAGAGTGAACTACCTGGTTGAGATCATCCTGTATTTCCTGGCAAGGCCAATATTAAATTCTAGGCTTTTGCTTCATAATTGTTCTGCTATATAATAATAATAATAGCTAAAGCAGTAACAGCAAACATTTATGAAGGCCTACTATTTTGCTTGACTGAATGCTAAGTATTTTCATGAATTACCTATTTTCAGTTTCATAACTGCCCCATGTGTTAGGAATGCATCTTGAAAATAACAGAGTTAGAGGTTAAACTCAGGTCTGTCATATTACCAAGAGAGACTGTACTGTGTAGTCATATCACAACACATTTAACATACAAAAATTCACCAGTTACAATGTTACAGACAGAACCATTTGCATGTTCTGGTGTGGACAACAAAGGCTCACAGAGAACTGCAGATTCACATTTCTTTTCCACTCCTGGGATGCATATGGGTCGAGAGACCAGACTCAGGAGTCCAACCAATTTTTTCTTTTTGGATCTGTGCAAATACTGAGTCCAAGAAATCTTGTTTTGAATTTTAGTTCTGTCTATTGCTAGGTTTGTAATGTTGGACAAGTACTTCTACAAACTTTAGTTTCCTCTTTTCTAAGATGGGATAATACATAACATTTCCCATAGAGTTGTTAAAAGGTTTAAACGAGATAACACATTTGAAGAAGTTAGTACAATGTTTGGCACAAAATAAGTAGTCAGTATGTGCTAGGTGCTTTTTCAATTAGCATTGTATTTTAACTACTGACTTTCTGATAAATGTTTCCAAATAATGAAATTAATTTTTAAGAAATATGATATTTATACTGATAACTTTTTTTTAAAGATTTTATTTATTCATGAGACACACACACACACACACACACACACAGGCAGAGACACAGGCAGAGAGAGAAGGAGGCTCCATGCAAGGAACCCGATGCAGGACTCGATTCTGGGTCTCCAGGATCACACCCTGGGCTGAAGGTGGCGCTAAACAGCTGAGCCGCCAGGGCTGCCCTTATACGGATAACTCTTTTTGGATAATGTAAATGTCCAAGAAGATACATTTTGTGTAAGAAAGGTAATTTTATTTTTAAGTAATCTTTATACCCAACATGGGGCTCAAACTCCCAACCCTGAGATCAAGAGTTGCATGCTCCCTGACTGAGCCAGCCAGGTGCCCCCAAGGATTTTTTTTTTTAAACAGAAAGCACTTTATATTTCAACCTAAGAACTAATTGTAATTCAAATGTACATCTTTGATATGCACCCTGTAATCTTTTAAGATTTTATTTATTTATTCATGAGACACACAGAGAGAGGCAGAGACATAGGCAGAGGGAGAGAAGCAGGCTCCATGCAGGGAGCCTGACCTGGGACTCGATCCTGGGACTCCAGGATCATGCTCTGGGCCAAAGGCAGGCACCAAACCGCCGAGCCACCCAGGCGCCCCAGGTTGCTCTTCCTTAGCAACTGGCTAGTTATCCTTTTCTAAAGTGGGGGACTTGTACTACACTTCAGCAAGAGCCAAGGGATCCTCCGACCTTGGGCTGAAATGAATCCTGATCCCCACACCAGCCATCTAATCTCCAGAAGCCTGCGGTGAAAAATGGTTCTCCTCAATGCCAAGAATGAATCAGCCTGACTTCCAGATTGGACAAATTCTCCAAATGCCTCACTGCTGGCTTCCATCTGCTAGATGAGACCACCTGATAGCAATAAAATGCCTGATTTATACCTGAGCTTGCTAGGACCGTCTTCTGATACCAAATCTTAGATGGCCAGGATACCCTTCCCTGTCCAGTTTTCCAGCCAATTCTCTAATTCTACATTAATTCAAGGAAAAGGTCTCTCTATACCCTGTTTGACCCTGTTTCCATTAGCCCTTACCATTTAATAGCCAATATGTTTTAAATCTGAACGCCTGATCACCTTCTTACTCTTAAAAGGTAACAAGCTTCAGAAGTTCAATATAATTATTATAATATAGGATTCTCTCTGGTTATAAGAAAGGTATGGATGGAGAAATAAAAGCCAGTTGGCCAATACTACTAATAAATGTGTTTGTTATACATGTATAAACATCTTCAAACCATCTTATCTTATAATAAACCTTCTCAAATACATTTAATATAATGCTGTTACAGCAAGATGATTAGATCAAAAGAATACCAAACAATAAACTTCATTTTCTAAAGTTTTTTTTTTCAACCTGAACAGCTACATTAATATGAAAAGCATACCTATAGGCTATTACTATGAAAAAAAGCTTTACTTCCCAATCACTGGAAATTCTTAAGCATTTCTACAGGCCAGAGAGAACCCCTGTTTCATTCAGCTCTTGAAAAAAAAAAAAAAAAGAATATTCAGAGGCACGGTAAGAACGCTGAGGCTAAACCTTGATACAGTTCAAACATTTACTTACACATGATTCAGCTGTGGGACATGAACTTTACATATTTACATATTCTACAGAGAAAAGTCTTGTCTGGTCTGCCAGCTGTTTTCTGTTTGATCGATCTTGATACAATGGGAATAAAACTTAGTGTGTAGTAGTTATTAGCATTCCAGTAAATTCGAAGGCTCTTACCTGTACATTTGTAATCAGAGGCTACCCCTTTAAGGACAGCATCAAAAATGGATATTTCCACTCGCTGCTTTCTGTGGTGACAGCTTAGAAGCAAAGAAGGCTGGGACACAATAAAGTATAAAAAAGGTTCCAGCTGCAAGTCACCAGTTCCTCTTCGTCCAGGCTGCCGAACAATAGTTATACCAAGTGCCTGTCTAGCAGATGACCTTGTGGATGCATGAAGACTTTCAAGAGAGATGACCCCTATTTTTTTCCCTGAAGGAAAAGATACTCTACTGCTCAAGAGATCCTCTGCTGTTACGGTAGAAATACATGCCTGGCTGGGCTTAGCAACATCTGAGTCAACTTCTGGGAGATTTAATGAACTCTTGCCTGTTTTTTCATTATCCTTATGTACTTGCGATTTTGATTTGGGTATGGCCGAGCAGGAATAAGTCATTAGTGAGATTCTACTCGCAGTAATAAATATGTCAAAGGGAATAAAATTGAGATTTTTTACAATTGATGACTGGCGTGAGGGACGGGCAATGCGATGCTGACTGGTACCGCTGTGCTGTTCTATTTGTACTATTCTGATTTTAACACTGTCACTGCCAATTCCACTATCCTGGGCACCACTGTACCGAGATGAGGTTTCAGCCATGCTTCCATCAAATGTATCCATTTTTTTTTGTTCTTGTTTAGAGATCTGTAAGGAAAAAGAAAATATTTTAAACTAGTTACATTCCAAGTGTTACTATATAAAGGATGTAATAAAGAGGTTAAAATGGTTCTAGCAGTGTAACTTGTATCAGAGTGATCATAGAAACAAAATGACTGTTCAAAAAACTATTCATATTAAAATGTCAAGGAAATACTTAAGAAAGCATCAAATGTGCATTTCTATTATTTAAATAGACATCTAACTCTTATTTTGAGTTAGACTTCCTTTCTTTGGACTAACAGTAGTATGCATTTTAAAATGTCTCTTTAAAGAATTATATTAGTATTCTTCAGATTGATTTTTCAAATAGTGCAATAAACTGATTTCCAAAGCATGATTACTATTGGTTGAAATTATATTTTAGGCAGATGTAGTTTATATTGTTTACTCTTGTCGTTACAGAATTAATTTGTAAGGTTTGGGTAGGAAGGAAGGAGAGAAAAGTCAGCAGTCTTAAAAATTATGAAGGACAAAGAAAAGTAAACTAAAATAGAATTATTTTATTCAAGATGAAGTTTATTTTTCTCTACAGTAGGGCTTGAAACAAGAGTAAACGTAAGTGATGAAGCAAAATGTAAGTAATTAAAGTCCTCAAAGGTGGATTTTTCCTTTGTGCCCTAAAGGCTATTCATTCTCAAAATTTTCCATCAACCACTCCCTACATGGTGAACAAAGAACAACTTGGTGGCAGCGCTGAGCACTGAGATCTCTGCTTTGCTTCTCTGGTTTCCCTTTCTTAAGTCTCTCCAAGCACCCAGTTTGTGATATGCTATTGGAGACACAGATGTTTCACTTGCTTTTTCATCCGAGTAACAGATTCATTGAAATCATGGACAATCTGAGAAAAAAACAAAATCCTCCGAACTGCCATCTTATCACCAAACATAACCAGTGGTAATATCTTGGTGCACTTCCTGTCAGTATTTTTTCCCCACCTGTGCAAAGGTGCCCCCTCCGGCCCCTATTTGGTTATGATCATACCAGAGTGCCAAACTGTACCCCAATCTGGCAAATGCTAATATACTCCTCATAGCTGTTTTAAAAAGCTGCATAATACTTCATTAGTGTTAGGAACATCTGTTTAACCATTTTCATATAATTGGATATTCCAGTTTTTAATCTTTGCCAACAAACCTCTGTGAAAAATATTTAATAATCTTTCTTTAGAACAGGCTCCTAGAGGTGGAATTACTAGGTAAATGGTACAAGAAAGTTTAAGGTTAGTTACTGATACTGTCAACACCCTTCCAAAAAAGGCTACATTAATTTATATTAGCACCAGCAATGGAAAAGCATTTCCCTGAGTATTGCTTATCATTTCTTAGGCTTTTCTTTAATTTGATTGATAAATATAGTATCATTTTTCCACATGGTACAAATTATTATGAGTTGCTTATGAAAATGTTAAAGGCTGTTAACTAATTCAAGACAATAATGTAACAATCATTAACATTTTAAAAATATTTCTTGACTATTGATTTTAAAGTGGTTGGAGATACATAGTTATACAAGTCCAACATGAAATACTTGAAGCAAAAGCAACTTAGTCCTGTTCTTTGAGGACTATGTCCTTTTAAACCATTCTTTCTGTATGGTGGTGCTACTTCCCTGCCTGGAGTGCCCTTCTGAGCTTGCTGTAGCTGGCAGATCTAATAAGGCTCAGAACAAGTGACACTTGTCGGAGAATTGTTCTCATTCTTTTCCTGCCTGGTGATCCTAGCACTTCACACATAGTTCACTTTTCTCCTACAGCGTTCTGTAGTGGCATTATTAGGTAGTGTTAAAACATTTATAGGCTTTAGAGGCAGATGGATGTGGGATCAAGTGCATTATTTTCTGACTATGATTTTAGACAAATTACAAACCTAAGGCTATGTAACCTCATCCGTAAAATAGGGATTTAAATTTGATCTCAAGAGTATAAGGATTAAATGAGCTAATTTGTCCAAAGAGGTCAGCATAGTGCCTGGTCTACTGTAAATACTGAATAATGGGCAGCTGCCATAGTCCTGTCTCTTTTACCAGCTGAAGGACTGTCAGAGATACTGGGCCATATCACTTGGCTTCTAAGGAGTACTGTAGAGCCTGGCACGCTGAAGAGAGGATCCATAAATGGATATGTTAGTTTCTGATAGAATATTAAATTAAAAAAATTGCTCTGCAGACATGATTGTTCATATATAAATACATGTGGACACAGACCTGCCCATATGCTGTCCTCGTTAAGGTCTTTCCAGATATATTCATGGGCCCTTTCCTGACCTGTACTCTCCATCTTGTGGGCTGACCACACTTCTGCTTGCTTATCCTCATAGTCCCTGCTGGGTTCTCAACCTCACACACACTGAGGACATTAACACTCAACCCACAAAGTTGCTTCAGCATTAAATGAGATAATATGTTGAACATACACAGTAGCATGCAATAAAGGGTAAGTTAAAAAAAAATCACCTTCTTTGTGAAGACTTCCTCAACCCTTCCAGATATGCTAGTCTTTCCAGCTTTTACACTTTCATAACAAACTAATATTAGCACTTTTCATTGCTGTTCTGTCTCAGAACAATTCAAATATAAGCAATTGAAGATTAAAAAAAATAGAATACCACTGAGTATGTTTGTTATTTGCCAAATGTTGTTAGCACATACCTACCTTTTCTATTTTAAGTGTTACAACCCTTTGAAGGGGGTAGTTTTAGCCCCATTTCACAGGTGAGGAAAGTGAGGCTTAGAGAGGTTAATCAATAGGTCCAAAGTCAATCAGATATTAGGCTATGGGTAAAAGGGAACCCCTTTAGTGTTCCTAGCACACACCATACTCTCTGTAACATAGCAGAGCTTAAAAACTATGTGCTGACTGAATAAACAAGTGAACATATTTAACTTAAAGATTCAGTAAAATAAAGAATAAGGCAATTATCAAAAAATTATTTTTTAAAGCTTTTAGTTATTCCTATTATACAAATTTCAAATATACCTCAAAATCCATCACCCACTAGGAATTCTCAAATCATATGTGAAAAAAACTAGTCTAGGATTTACTGTCCAGGTTATGAGGCATTACAAACTATCTGTATACAATGTAATAAAGAAATAATGAAGAATTCCTTTAGGTTGAATTCTGTGGCAAACTGAAATCCAGAACTCAACTATTTTTATTCTATCAGGAAAGGCGACCACTCTTAACTCTGTAAGACTACTTTCTATGCATAGAGAACTACATTTTCCTCCTGATAGTAATTTAAGTGTTCCTTAATGGTGTTAACATGACAAAACAAACCACCTGTAGGTGAAGATATGTAGTGTCTAGCCCTTACATATTGAGATTGCCACATTAAGCTCTAGTGAATGTCGAGTAGCCTGATCTTGAGATATAAATAACCAGCAAGGGCAGGATGGCAACTATCAGCTTGGGTCATGCAGGTTACTGAACAGAAGTCAGATGGTAACTAATTCTAGTCACTACTGAGCAGAATGGAATTTGAACCAGTGACCCAGAGATGGAAGCTCTGACTTTCATTGAAACAACAACAACAAAAAAGTACAACTTTCTCAGTACTGGGAAACTAAATTCTTAAAACTGGGTTAAAAGCCAAGATTTCCTTCATTTTTCTGTTTCCACACTATTTGTAGCACTGAAATAAATAAGCTGATGATTTTTGAGACATATTTAAAAATCCATTGGTTTGTCACCAGTTCACTGCAGATTTATCTATGATACTAAAGACTATCTGGCCTGCTCTTGAAAAAAGTTTTATAATTAATTATGTGTGCTAAGCCCTAAACTTGGGCATCAATTTACTACTCCTTTGTGGAAAAAGAAAAGTTCACAGTGTAGTAACTCTGAAAATAACTTTTGCTTTATTATTGTCTGAGGGGACTAATAATTCAAGTTGTCAAATAAGAGCAGTATCTGCTTGCTGTGAGTGAGGGCAGCAGGAACATGCATCTCTGGGCAGCGCTGTTACATCAGCTCTCCCACTCTTTACCTCACTCATTTAAAATGAACAATAAAAGTTTTCTTTAATTAGCTACTGGTGTGCATTAACATGATCATGATTAAACCATAAAAACCAACTGTACATTACTCTGGTCCCCTCTTCCATATGTTTTGAATTATTCTGTTTGAAAATGTACTTTGCGTCCCTTTTAAAAGTTCGACCTTCTGCTTTCAGAGAATTAAATGCATATTACTGCAGTGAAGAAGATAATGTTTCAGACCTCCAGGCATATATTAAACACACTGGCAGCACTTGAGACAAAATGCTTTACTTATTAGATACTTCCTATTCTAAACAGTGTCATCAAAGGCTAAAAACAAAATCCATATAAAAGCTGCACAATGCTTCCACACAGAACCCGTGCCAAAATCCCTGTACTTTCCAACTAATGAGGAAAGGATGTGTACTCTTAACATATGAATGTAAGATTTTCCAAGCATTCACTTTAGGAAACTGGGCTATTGATTCCATATGGGTTATGTTAAATGAAACTGTATTGGTAAAATAACCTTTAAGATATCTGGCATGATAACTATAATTAAACAATATTTAAAAGACTAAAACAAAAGGGAATTTGGTTCCACAATGGCTAATTAAAATAAAATGAAAAAACACAGCATGCCATCTATCAAGATAAATTGTTATTGCTTAAGAACTATTTAAATACTGTTAAAATATACTTTTAGATAAAATCTGAAAGAGCTGGAAAAATATTTGTGGCTTAAAAATGGATAGTTTGGTGAAGAAAAAAATATAGGACTCTTGAAATTTTATGCGAAGATAACAGCTTTAAAGCCTTGAGCACAACCAGATGGTACTTAAAACAGAGGAATTCTGCAGTTTCACTATCAATGGGTTTCAATATGAGAAGATTTTTCAATAGCTAGGAAAACATGTCAAGCTGATAGTTTACTTCTTCGATCATTTCAGCGCATTTTCCCATCCTTTCACAGCTATACATGGCACAGATACTAGCCACCATGGAAGAGGTGCTGAAAGCTGTACTAGTAGCTGGGGAGCTGTAGCTAATTCCTCCTCTTAATATATGGAGATAGGTAAGTTTACCAGCTCGCTCTGGAGTCTGGCAAGAGCCATAGTATCTCAGGAATGGTGGCTAAAACCAAACTTAGGTATGTGATAATACCAAAGACTGCATTAAAATAATTTCAAATGAAATTAATTAGATGTTCTTCAGTGTCATTTGGGAGCACAGAATGAGAAGCTTGACTGACTGAAGCTTCTGGTTTGGCCATATCAACATTTTTAACGAGCACATTCAAAAGACAGCCTCATTAATAAAAATGCTGCAAATAAACGGATAATTTTTCAAAGAAAAATATGTAGAAACCAACCTCTTGAGAATTAACAAGTTCTAAAACAAATATAATTTTTCCTTGATGGAGGACAAAAAAGGGCAATTCAGCATCTATTCCAAAGTTTTAACTCACTTTACTTGCTTTAATTTATCATTTAAGCAAACCTTAACTACACACTGAACATAGATATAACTACATATTTTTCCACCATCCTATTATAATTACGGTTCTATTAACAGCAACACTGAAGTAATATTTCGACCATGCAACAGTCATACTTTAACCATCATTAAAATATCTTTTGCCAATCACGGGATCATTTCTCATGTCTTATAAATTATGAAAAAATCAAGTGTGAAACCACAAAATCAAAGTGACAATCACATCTGTATATCACTGTGACACTCTAATTTTACTGCCCTTGCTAAAATGTAGTAGTGTTTTCAAAGAAGAAGAGATCTTACAAAATCAAATACAAAAAAAAAAAAAAATCAGTTACAGTATTTTAATGGCATCACATACTGGAATCACAAAGAATTTTGACAGACTTGAAAAAATTATGTGTCTCATTGTTTAAACATTTGCAAACATACTCTTCTAGCTGTATCTTTTAGAAGTTTGCTTTTTGGGATGGGGTAGGGTGATGCTGGTGGGAGAGGTTCATTGTATATGACTTTAACACGGAGACAACCTACTCTGGAAGCTTTACACAAAGAGCAAATTGTCATAACACTCCGCAAGACTTAATTCAACTTGATGAATTAATTTAATCAAGTAAACAACAAAGCATAAGTCTCAAATTTTCATTGGTGTCAGCCATGCACTTGATGAATATGTGATTTTATACATGAATTACCATCACAGCTCAATGATATGCTAGGTAAAATGTGCCTAAGCCACATTAACTAAAAATTCATAAGGAATAAACTGCCTTCTACAGGAAACATGTTTATGTTATTTTCTACTTAAAAACCAAACTTGAACAAGTACTGTGTGCACTGGGGCTTTACAGATACAGAGGGCTTAGAAAAGAAGGGCTTTTTATATTTATTTCTCTAAGCCACATGTTCCACCAGATCCCACATGATATAATTGCTCCCAGTTGATGGCAAAAAAGGTTTTCACAATACTGCAGTAATTATGCAAAAGAGCAGAACTAATGATACCCATCACTGCTTAACAAACAGAATGGTAGAGTACTACAGTTTCAAGTTTTCCCTTTCATGAAGTTACTTTTCCGGCTCTTTGAAGTAACACTATGAGGCCACTACAGCTTGCTAAGTATCAGTTCAAATATTCACATTTCAAGACCAGAGCTAAATGCAATAAAAGCAGCATGGAGATAGTTCAGGCAAGGTTGTGCTTTACTATAGCCCATGTTTGGTCTATTGTTCTAATTAAGGTTGTAAATTACAAAAAGGGACCAGTTCTAGTGCTAAACAGACTATAATACCTTGACCATTATCAGGGTGTTTCAGCATAAGCCAAACAAACAAACAAAAAAGTATACATACCAAACTACCCACACAAGTTTACATCCTACTTGAGATTTTATCTGCAGTGCTGACCTTTAAACTTTTGTGTCTGTCTGTCCTTTTATACATATATGATTTCATAGGATAAGCTCATTTTCAGGAGCTTCTAAATTCATGGAAAAAAAATTAGTTCCAGGTGAAACTGCATGGAAGGTCTTAACTCAGAAAACAGTTTTCATCCTTTCTCCCTCTCTTTCTCTATGTCACACATAAAATTGGAATAGGTTGTTTTTTTTTTTTTTTTCATTCAAGGAGACTGGATCTACTTGATTTATACTAACTTCTGAATTTAAGTTTGACTTGTTTGCTTTTTGTTATGAATTCAGTTTTTAAAAAATAAAATGACACATTCTGGGGACTTGGATCTTAATCAAAATAGATGCCTTTATATCAGAAACAACAACCTGCTTTGAAATGACTCCGGATGTTAATTCCTAAAAAGTGGCTACTGTGTGTACAAGGTAACTATTCTTCATACTGATGAAATCCAAGGTTCACTCCACTGATGTCAATGTGGAAACCATTTTGTCTCATGGCTGCTTAAAGATTTTCAATAGGATTAAATCAGCGGCAAGTCCTTATTATATCAGGGTTTACAATAGTGTCTGAGTTGGAGTCTGTTTCTCATAGAATTTTACTGAGAGACTGACTTAGATTGGCTCCTTAGAGCTAGTCTGATTTTACTAGAAACAACTGTATCACATCAGCCACTCTCATAAACTTGCCTTAAGATTGAATCAGCCCTGACCCTGAAGCAGATGAAAGTTTACCGAGCCTATGCATTCTCCGTTAAGAGTCATAGAAAAGTTTGCATTTAGTTTTTGCAGCAGGGCAGAAGTAGAAAATGCTTATTAACCACTCTAGCCTTTGCCTTGCAACTATGAACCTGATTTTCTGATAAGAAAACTACAGTTGAACTTAGAGAACGTTCTACTGATAAAAATACATACAAACTCTTATTTGATTATTTTATCCTTCAAATCACACATACTCCTTTACGGAAACAATGTAGGGTTTATGGAAATGAAGCAAGAGCATGCTCCTACAACTCATTTCCCCCTAGTTTTCAGTACAAGTTAAAAATAACGAAAGTGGTTTAGGTATATTCATAATTAACTTTATCCAGTAGCTGGTTTGCACTGTCAAACAGAACATAGTTATTTAACATAAATACGAAGCTGATTTTCATTATTATTTATTTACTAAATTCAAACAAACCTGGTTCAGTTAACTGTAGATTCTCCTCAAAATAAACCTGAATCTCAGTATTCTCTACTATGTAGTTGATTTTAGTGAAGCCCATCAAGAAAGACATTGAATAGAGGGTCACATACAAACTTTTTTATTGGCTACCCTTTAGCTTCATGATAGCAGATCAAATCCAAACTGAACTAAAGCTACATATTGATTCTCTGTGTGTTCTCATATGTTATCAATACCTTAATGATGCATGCAATGGACTTGAAATGCAAAATAGCCAAGATGTTAGAGAAAAACATTTGCTTATACCTTGCAGTCAATTCTTTTCCATTAGAAGAACTTTGTTCTGTGCTGCTACTCCATAAAAACCATTACTAGGCCAAAATGATCTTCCGCACAAACTGCTTTGATCATAGACTCTCCCTTTAATCCTAAGAAATCTGAAGTATTCTCTAATCAGGTAAATATTCCTTTTTTTTTTTTTTAATCAGGTAAATATTCCTAACAACAGTTGAGGTCAGCTAGCCCTACACCATCAGTTAATTTTCTTTTCTTTATATATATATATTTTTAAAAGATTCTATTTATTTATTTATGAGAGAGAGAGAGACAGACAGACAGACAGACAGAGAGAGACAGAGAGGCAGAGGGAGAAGCAGGCTCCATGCAGGGAGCCTCATGTGTGACTCCATCCCCAGACTCCAGGATCACGCCCTGAGCCGAAGGCAGGTGCTAAACCGCTGAGCCACCTAGGCGTCCCAATCAGTTAATTTTCATATGCTGATACGTCCTAAATAATTCCTGCTGTTCTGAGAAAACAACTTTCTATATATTAATGAAGGTAATACAACTTATATCTTAAGGATATTCTTGATTATGTAGAATTGCTTGAATAAAAGTTCAGAAGTTAAAAAGAAAATGTAGATTGACTCCCAAATATCAAGCATTATCTCTACAAACTTTAAAGCAGTAAGCCTGGAAATTTCCGAGAAAAATTTTTCAAAAAAATTTAAAATAAATTTTTAATATATTTTAACCATAGCTGTTACATGATTCTAGATGGTTTTATCAGAATGTCTCATTAACATTAAATTTCAGAAGATCATATTCACAACAGCTTACCAATTAGCATTATTAAAGAGGAGTGTTCTTAATATTTAAAGTTTACATCTCTCTAAGCTATTTAAAGAATAAAGGTTCTTTTCTTTAAATGATATTTTAAATGTAACATTATTCAGTCAAGTATGCTTAATATTTGGACTTTAGCTATAACAATTTTATCAATATTAAATACTTCCTAAACTTCTTGAAGATACAATGGCAAATTAATCAAAATGTGTAAAAAATATTTCATATTATTCATTCATTCAACAAATTCTTATTGAGCATATACTATGTTCCAGGAACATAGCTAAGGATACAACAGAAACAAAGATCTTGCCTTCATGGAATTTACAATATAGTTGGGAAGTCAGATCATAAATTTCATGTCTTTCTCTCTCTCTCTTACACACACACACACACATCCCTGTATTTGCTGATGGATTAGACTGTTGGAATATTATGAGAGGAAGATAAGACAAAAATGATTTGAATTTTTTGCCTGAGCAATTAGAAGAATGGAGAAAGAAGGGCAGTCCAGGTGGCTCAGAGGTTTAGCACTGCCTTCAGCCCAGGGTATGGTCCTGGAGACCCAGGATCGAGTCCCATGTCGGGCTCCCTGCATGAAGCCTGCTTCTCCCTCTTTCCCCCACCCCATCTCTCATGAATAAATAAATAAAATCTTAAAAAAAAAAAAAAAAAAAAGAAAGAGGACTTCCCAGGTTATGTAAGCAGCTTCTATGTGTTGTTATACCAATGCTTTAATAATCCACCTTTCAAACTTTGCCTATTTTCCTAAGAATCATAAATGACCGCAGTAGTCTTTGTGCAGGGAGATGATGACACATCACTATACCGAAATTCCCCAAGAATTCTCTAGTTTAATTATGAGGTCTTCCTACTTCTTCTAACAAACAAAACCCCCAATCAGCTAAGAACCATTCAAAGGAGAACTATAATTAGAAATGGTTTTCCGGGGTTGGGTCTAGACCTCATTCTGCACAAATACTTGGAGGACAGAATAGTGGGCCAAGACATGGAATCATGCCACATCACCAGAAAATCAAAATGAGATGTAGAGTATTTCCTGGGAGGATTTTGGCTCTGGAACAGTTAAGATTGACAGAATATTAGTGAGTTGAGTTGGAGAAAGGGAGAAGAGAGGCCTGCACTCTTACAAGACCTTACTATCTCTAATTGTCTTTGAACATTTCTACTAAGATGTCCCGTTATCAATATCATGTATCTAAAAGATCACCAGAGGTCCAAGTTGAAAATGGCAGTGACAGGTGGGTACTGGATTTCTGGGCTGCTAGCATGGTCCAGAGCACAGCTGGGACCTTCCAAGTCAACAGTGATACCCACAGCAAGGAGGTCTCAGCTCGCACATAGACAGCCTTCTCCTACTTCTTGGCATTCTCCAGTGCAGGAGTGAGCATGCTGAAAGTCTTTCTGAATTGGCATCACAGAAAGCATGATAGACCCAAGTTTGTCCCCCCATCTCCACATTAGGTCCAAGCTCTTTCTGTGGAGAGATCTTAATCATATTCTATACCATAATTCTCATGTGAATCCACTTCCAACTGGCCACAAAGATGAATAAAGAGAACCTGGACCACTACTCAAGGTGGACCACAGCACTGGTTTGGACCAGGACTCTTTATGTGGACATGGGACCTTAAGCTCACCTTTCTTACTTGTATCAAATGTTGACTAGTACACTGATCTTCCGTCTCCTGCTCAAGGCAGGAGAGGGCTTGAATAACTTACATTGGTCAAAAAATAAATTAAAGAAAAAAATCACGATAACATCTAAAATATCTTTTCCCAAAAATATCACCTTTACAACTTCTTATTTGTTTCCTTCCCCAGAGGCTCAAACATTAAATATGCCTTCCTGGTCCCTACCAAGTACTGCTGGTCATTACTTCACTGCTTTAGTTATTCTTGATGTTTCCTTTGTATTTATTATTCTCGTCAGCCCTTTTCATTCTCCACTGGGTAATTACAAATATTTCCTTTTTTTTTTTTTTTTTTTTTTTTACAAATATTTCTTAATTGGTGTCTCTGGTCTCTCCCTTTCCTAACCTATCCCATATAGCACTGCCAGGTTATTTTCCTCAAAACATTTAAAATATTTACTTACAAACATTTGTCTCACTAGAATGTAAGGTCCATGAAAACAGGATTTTTTGTGCTTATTTTTCTACTTTATCACCCGCACCCAGAACATGTGCTTGGTACACAGTAGGTACCCCGTAAATATTTAATGAAAGAATTAAGAAAAAACTGACATGAATCATTTCCAAGGTGCTTATTTAGGTCCCTGGGTGAAAAAGTAGACACAAGGATCCGTTAAACTTGAAGCCTACCGGGCAGCCCCCGTGGTGCAGCGGTTTAGCGCCTCCTGCAGCCCAGGGCGTGATCCTGGAGACCCTGGATCGAGTCCCACGTCAGGCTCCCTGCATGGAGCCTGCTTCTCCCTCTGCCTGTGTCTCTGCCTCTCTCTCTCTCTCTCTCTCTCTCTCTCTGTCTCTATGAATAAATAAATAAAATCTTAAAAAAAAAAAACTTGAAGCCTACCTTCTACGTTAGAGATACTTAAGATGCTTTCAGAACACGTGTTCCAAGATTGAAAGAAATAAGGATTTGGACTTGTTGCAGTAACAGTAAGAACACAGGCTGAAGGAATCACATAAATGAAGAGACAAAGACAGAAAAGAACATGAATGAATGTATGGCAAAAGCAATGCCCCATTTGACTCAAACAAAAGAGGTATTAATACTGGAGGATGAGGCTGCGAACGCAGGATAAAGCAAGACTCTAGGTGGTAGGTTAAAAAAATGGCATTCTTTGGGTGTGTATACACACACCACATCTTCTTTATCCATTCATTTTTCGATGGACACCAAGGCTTCTTCCACAGTTTGGCTCTTGTGGACACTGCTGCTATAGACTAAGTCACAGAGAAGGACCAACATTATATGGTTTCACTCATATGGGGAATATAAAAAATAGTGAAATGAATTGTAGGGGAAAGGAGAGAAAATGAGTGGGAAAAATCGGAGAGGGAGACAAACCATGAGACTCCTAACTCTGGGAAATGAACAATCTGGGATGGGGTGACTGGGTGATGGTACTGAGAGGGCACTGGATGGGATGAGCACTGGGTGTTATACTATATGTTGGCAAATCGAACTCCAATAAAAAAAATACAAAAAAAAAAAAGAAAGAAAATAGAATTCTTAGCTTTTTTTGCCAGTCATCTTTAAAGTAGAGCCTTTTGACCATCTAAATCAAAATAATCTAAGGCACCTGTTAAAACAGAGATTCTCAGGCCACGCCAAAAGTATCTTACCTGAAGGTGACACCTGGTGACCTGCCTTATAACAAGCTCCCAGTAATTTATATGCACACTAATATTTGAAAACATTGCTATATATAATGGAATGCTAAAAGAACTTTCTAAGCAAATAAATGATAAATGGTGCTTGAGAAAAATTAGTGTGATCAAATGTGCAGTTGGGAGTAGGGAATGGGGGGCAGAGACTGCAGGTAGCACCACCAGTTAGAAAGCAATTGGCCAGATGACTAACATGGGAATGTGAAATTAAGTAATACATGGCATAGTGGGCATTTCCTCTATGAAGCCTTTCCTTTATGAGCCCACAATAACTCCTTTCTCTTCTACAGTCCTGGAGGACATACTATCTTCATCATTTATCTGATACTTAGCATATGCTACCTTCTTTTTTTTTTTTTTTTTTCATATGCTACCTTCTATTGCTATTTTCTTTTAAGCCTTTTGCTCTATCTCTTAATTAGATTGTAGAACTCAAGTCCAGAAACATGCTATGCTCATTTTTGTCAATCCTGTGCACGAAGCATGTACACGAGGTAAGATAAGTATTTTGGAGGACAGTGATGATGGTGATTAGGTTGGCAACACAGATTACCTAACGAGTTGATTCCCTGATATTCTCTAAAGCAATACCAAAGCACAGATAGCACTTATTGCATGCTTAGAATGTGCCTAATACTTTTCTGTGTGCACTTGGTAAATGTTAGGCACTATTCTGTATCAACTCATTTAATCCTCAGAACTCTCTAAAATGAGGACTAGTATTAAACCCATTTTAAGATAAAGAAACTAAGGCCCAGATAAGTAACTTGCTCAAAAATCACACAAATGATTGTTAAATGGTGCAGTTGGGATTTGAATATTGGGAATATGATTCCAGAGCTCATTTTAATATCATAATCTACACAGTCTCTATTTCAGAACCTTATTTATTCCTATCATAGCCCTTATCACAGTTGAAATTTTTAAACCTTGTTGTTGTTTTTGTTACTGTCTCCCTACTAGATGGCAAGATCCATAATTGTAGGGATTAGTTAATTTCATTTACTATTACATATCTTGTGTTGGGCACATAGTAGATACTCCACAAATATATGCCTTATAAATAAATGAGTGAATAAAAAAGTAAAAAGAAGTAGGAGAAAAGAGTAGAGGAATGAAGCAACAGATATCATTTAAGTACCTAAGGGACTAGTAAGGCTTTTATTACTGCAGATTTCAGACAGATGGCTTCTCAGAGAAAGCCTTCATCAATACATGAATGTATTTTGAAATGCTGAAAGGAAAAATCCATTTGCAAGGTGCTGGGACCAGGTGTGTCTGTTTCAGCATATCACTGTATTCAAGAACAGGAAACAGAGCTTGGAGATAGAGCACTGCACTGGGGAACTGAAGACCTGGCTGAGTTCCACTGTTTCCACTAAGTCACACCTGTGTGCAGCTATGTGGGAAAAAACTGTCTTTGTTCACAGCTTTCCTTTTGTTGACATGGAATTAAAATAGAGTAATCTAGGCCAAATTCAAATTCTCAGTTCAATGCATCTGAATCATGCTTCTTAGAGCTGGAACAGGTTCTGGGGCTCATTGTTTCCAGAGATTTTCAAACTATTTTTTAGCCATAATACTCTCTCTTCAAAGAAAATCTTATGGGGTGATGGAGTAGTCGGTGAGGGACAGGTAGGCATTATGCACAATATGGAAAACAGACAAAAGTAAAGTTGCTCCAGGATGGTTTTATTATAAATGTTATATGCATATGGATTTGAGGGCCACAAAACTCAAATCTGCTACTGGTCAACCACTCCTTGATATAATTTTTAAAAAGTCTTTTTAAATATCAGTTAACGTACAGTGTAATATTAGCTTCAGGTGTACAATATAGTGATCCAATGCTTCCATACAACACCCAGTAATCACCATACCGAGTGCACTCCTTAATCTCCATCACCTATTTTACCCATTTTCCTCTGCACTTGGTTCTGGTAACCATCAGTGTGTTTGTTCTCGGTAGTTAAGAGTATGTTTCTTGGTTTGCTTCTTTCTTTTTCCCTTTGCTCATTTGTTTTGTTTCTTAAATTCCACATATGAATGAAATCATATGGTGCTTGTTTTTCTCTCACTTATTTTGCTTAGCATAGTGTTCTCTAGCTCCATCCTTGTCATTGCAAATGGCAAGACTTCATTCCTTTTCCTAGCTAATATTCATTGTATATCTATGCCACATCTTCTTTATCCATTCAACAGTCAATGGACATTTGGACTGTTTCCATAATTTGGCTATTCTAAATAATGCCGCTATAAACATTGGTGTGCATGTATCCCTATGAATTAGTATTTCTGTATTCTTTGGGTAAATACCTAGTAGTGTAATTGCTGGATCATAGGGTAGTTCTATTTTTAACTTTTTGAGGAACTTCTATACTATTTTCCAGAGTGGCTGCACCAGTTTGAGTTCTCCATGGTGGCAGAGGCTTTTCCTATATCCTCATCAACACCGGTTGTTTCTTGTGTTGTTGATTTTAGCCATTCTCAGAGGTATGAGGTGATACCTCACCGTAGTTTGATTTGCATTTCCCTGATGATGAGGGATACTGAGCATCTTTTCATGTGTCCGTTGGCCATCTGGATGTCTTCTTTGGAAAAATATCAATTCGTGTCTTTTGTTCACTTTTAAATTGGGTTATCCACTTTTTGGGTGTTGAGCTGTATAAGTTATATATTTTGGATACTACCCCTTTATCATGTATGCCATTTGCAAATATCTTCTCCTATTCTGTAGGCTGCCTTTTAGTTTTGTTGGTTGTTTCCTTGCTGTGCAGAAGCTTTTTATTTTGATGAATTCCCAATAGTTTATTTTGCTTCTGTTTTCCTTGCCTACAGAGACATATCTAGAAAGAAGCTGATAAAGGCTGATGTCAAAGAAGTTACTGCTTGTGTTCTCTTCGAGGATTTTTATGGTTTCCAGTCTCACATTTAGGTCTTTAATCCATTTGGAATTTATGTTTGTGTATGTTGTAAGGAAGGGGTCCAGTTTCATTTCTCTGCATGTTGCTGTCCAGTTTTCCCAACACTATTTGTTGAAGAGACTGTCTTTTTCACATTGGATACTCTTTTCTGCTTTGTCATAGATTAATTGACCATACAGTTGTGGGTTCATTTCTGGGTTTTCTATTCTATTCCACTTATCTATGTGTCTCTTTTTGCGCCAGTATCATACTGCTTTGATCACTACAACTTTGTAATATAGCTTGAAGTCCAGAATTGTGATGCCTACCCCTTTGCTTTGCTTTGCTTTTCCAAGGAGGTTTCTTTAGCTATTTGGGGTCTTTTGTGGTTCCATACAAATTCCACATTCAGCGGAATTTATTTCTGGGTTGCAAGGATGGTTCAATATTTGGAAATCAATCACTGTGATACACATTATTAAAAGAAAGGATAAGAATCATGCGATCCTCTATAAGATGCAGAAAAAGCATTTGACAAAGTAAAACGTTCATTCATGATAAAAACCCTCAACAAAATAGGTCTGGAGGGAACATACCTCAATGTAATAAACCCACTGCAAATATCCTAAATGGGGAAATACTGAGACCTTTTTCTCTATGGTCAGGGACAAGACAGGGATGTCCACTTTCACCACTGTTATTTAACACAGCACTGGAAGTTCTAACCACAGTTATCAGACAACAAAAAGAAATAAAGATATCTAAATTGGAAGAAGTAAAACTTTTACTATTTGCAGATAACACGATAATATATATAGAAAACCTGAATGACTCAACCAAAAAACTAGAACTTATAAACTAATTCAATAATGTCACAGGATACAAAATCAATGTACAGAAGTCTGTTGCATTTCTACACACCAATAATGAAGCAGCAAAAAGAGAAATGAAGGAATCAATCCCATTTACAATTGTACCAAAAACAAGACAATACCCAGGAATAACCTTAACTAAAGAGGTGAAAGACCTGTACTCCGAAAACTGTAAAACACTGATGAAAGAAATCAAAGAGAACAAAAAGAAGTGGAAAGACCTTCTATGCTCATGGATCAGAAGAACAAATATTGTTAAAATGTCCATACTACCCGAAGCAAACTACACATTCAACACAATTCCTATCAAGATATCAATAACATCTTTCACATAACTAGAATGAACAAATCCTAAAATTTGTATAGAACCACAAAAGATGCTTGATATAGTTTTAATGTTAAGCTTTATTGAGATAATTCACAAGCTATACAATGTAAAGTATACAAATCAATGTTTTTTTTTTCTTCCAAGTTTTTATTTAAATTCCAGTTAACATACAGTGTAATATTAGTTTCAGGTATACAATATAGTAACTTAATACTTCCATACAACATCCGGTGCTCATTCCAAGTGCCTTCCTTAATCCCCATCATCTATTTATTATTTAAAAAAAATTTTTTTATTGGAGTTCAATTTGCCAACATTTAGCATAATACCCAGTGATCATCCCGCCAAGTGCCCCCCTCAGTCCTCATCACCCAGTCACCCCAACCCTCGCCCACCTCCCTTTCCACTACCCCTAGTTCATTTCCCAGAGTTAGGTGTCTCTCATGTTTTGTCACCCTCACTGATATTTTCATTCATTTTCTCGCCTTCCCTTTATTCCCTTTCACTAATTTTTATATTCCCCAAATGAATGAGACCATATAATATTTGTCCTTTTCTGATTGACTTATTTCACTCAGCATAATACCCTCCAGTTCCATCCACGTCAAAGCAAATGGTGGGTATTTGTCGTTTCTAATGGCTGAGGAATATTCCATTGTATACATAAACCACATCTTCTTTATCCATTCATCTTTCGATGGACACCGAGGCTCCTTCCACAGTTTGGCTATTGTGGACATTGCGCTATAAATATCAGGGTGCAGGTGTCCCGGCGTTTCACTGCATCTATTTAACCCATCCCTCTACCCATCTCTCCTCTGGTAACCATCAGTTTATCCTCTAGAATTAAGAGTCTGTATCTTGGTTTTCCTCTCTTCACCCTCTCCATGTTATTTGTTTTGTTTCTTAAATTCCATATATGAGTGAAATTGTATGGTATTTGTCTTTCTCTGACTGACCAATTTCACTTAGCAGAATAATCTCTAGCTCCATCCAGGTCATTGCAAATTCTGTTTTTTGTTTTATTTTGTTTTATGGCTGAATAATATTCCATTTTATGGACACACTACAGTTTATTTATTCATTCATTAGTTGATGGACACTTGGGTTACTTCCACTTTTTTATTATGAATAATGCTACTATAAATGTTCAGGTACAAGTGCTTGGGTGGACATATGTTTTCATTTCTCTTGGTTACATATGTAAGAGTGGAATCATTAGAAGATATAGTTATATAAACATATAAAAAAAATATATATATATATATATATAGTTTGAGGAACTGTCAGGCCATTTCCCAAAAGAGCTACAGCATTTTACATTTTCACCAAGTGTGCAAAGGTTCTAATTTTTCCACATCTTTACCAACACTTGCTATTATTTGTCTTTATGATTATAGCCATCCTAGTGGGTATAAGGCAGTATCTCGTAGTGGTGCTGATTTGCATTTCCCTGATGGCTGATGGTATTAATAATTTCTTCATGTATATATTGGCCATCTGTATATTTTCTTTGGAGAAATGTCTATTTCATAATTGGGTTATCTTTTTATTATTTACATGTAAGGATTCTTTATATATTCTGGATACTAATCTCTTACTAGGTAGATGATTTAAAAATATCTTCACCCTTCATGTGGGTTGTCTTTACATTTTCTTAACTTTGATGAAGTTCTATTAACTAATTAGGATGCTTGTGCTTTTTGTGTTACATATTTAAAAAATTATCACCTAAACCATAGGTCACAAAAATTTACTCTTCTGTTTTCTTCTAAGTTTCATAGTTTTAGCTTTTGCATACAGGTCTTGATCCATTTTGTGTTAACTTTGTACATGGTGCTTGTGTGTGTGTGTGTGTGTGTGTGTGTGTGTTTTAAGATTTTATTCATTTATTTGGGAGCGGGAGGGAGAGAGCACGAGCAGGGTGAGGAGCAGAGGGAGAAGCAGACTCCCTGCTGAGCAGGGAGCCCGATGGAGGGCTCAATCCTAGGACTCCAGGATCATGACCTGAGCTGAAGGCAGATACCTAACCAACTGAGCCACCCAGGTGCCCCAAGGTGCTTGTGTTTTTTATTTCCATGAAGCTGATATTAATATCCTCTTTTATTCCAGATCTTAGTAATCTGAGTCTTCTTTTTCTTGGTAGGTGTAGCTAAGAGTTTGTCGCTTTTGCTGATCTTAGAAAGAACTGATTTTTGATTCTGCTAATTTTCTCTATTGTTTTTCTATGCCCCCTTGACATTTTATAGAAGCCTTAGAGAAAGTAAAGAGTTTGGGTCTAAGGTAGTAGGAGTTTCCTACCCATCCTTTCGTTCAAATGACCACATCGTCTAGGATGGTCCACACCAGTCCTTTTTCATACCTGTTGTTTTATTAATAGAGTGCAGTATTATTTCTCAAATTTTCCTGTTCAGATGATAAATTATATGGTCACATACCAAGAGCCCTGGCTTCAAATGGGTCCTTCTGTAGGTGCTATCCAGCTTCTTCCCCGTCCCTTCTTTTTGAGTATTTTTTTATGGTTCTGGCCTTAGGTGTAAAGTAAAAAAGTGAAATAAGGATGATACAAACCTTGAAGAGATACACTTGCTGTGAGATTGGTGGAGAAAAAGTTTTTGAGAATGCCTACGAACTAACCAAAAGAGTAAAAGAATTAGTCTTCATTTGTGTGTCTCTCTCACTGTTCTTTTTATTCTTTTATAAACAAGTATAAACTGTGGTTGAAGCTGTAGACAAATATTCTCAAGAACTGCTGTGGATGAGGCAGCCTCTGTTTATGGGTTCCTGACTTTCCCATGGGGCAGGGTCCTATATTCTATTCTCTAACTATACCTGTGCACATATTCTTCTATCATGAAGACAGCATTCCTTAGTACAATGCCACCCTTTTGAAAGAGAAGACCTTACTCTTGAAAGAGAGGTTACAGGTCTAAGGGCTTAAGAAAAAACAGGGATTGCACTACTCCCTTTTGCCACTTGCTTCCCACACTTAATCAACATATCCAAATCTATGACTGCCAATAATTCACTTTCTATTCTATTTGTCTTTTTCACACTCTGCTCTAGACTCACTCTCCAAGGAGAAGATGGTTTTGTGATTCTATCTACTATAGCACTTCTAGTTTTCCTAACACAGCTGAAGGCACACGTGCAAACAAATGAACACACTTTTATCAATTACTGCAGTATATTTCAGTCACAATAGGAACTAGGAAATTATACAATCAGTATTGCTGGAAAAACTCTCCACTAATCAAGGAGCACTGAATATATATTAATGTACTTTATTTGAATCCTAAAATCTTTGATTTGTACCTTATTAGTCTAGAAATCTGATCTGTTGTGTTGGCTTGATTATTGCCAGGTACTCACAAGACTTCATTTTATTTTAACTGAATATGTTAATTTTTTTTCCTACTATATTGATCTTTAGACTTTATTTAAGATGGGGTATTTTAGGAACTGAAGTTTTAAAATATTTTACAAGAACTTGTTTGTTAACAAGAATTTGCTTGATGTCAAAGTTAAATCACAATGAAAAATCTGGGATGTTCAAGGTTTTCACTGGAAAATGCTCATGGAAAAATATTACTGCTATTTTTGGCAATAAAACACAATGATGAAACAAAGCTTCCTTAACAATGTAAAGACAGTCAGATTGTGATTCAAGGCACTGGCAGATATTTTATTTTGATACTTAATGTAGTTCACAGAATACCAGTTGACTTTATTCTTAGGAACACATTTAAAAAATGGCAGTGATGGATTTTCAGGCCTGGTTACACCTACCAGGAAAATGACGCAACCATTATTCACCTCTCCCAACCATGGTTTTTACTGGCATCTTCTATGCATTACACTTTGGCACTCTTCTAAACATCATCAGGCCACAAGCTCAGGCTAAATCAAATATTTTTACAAACTAAACAATCTAGTACTAAAAACTACCCAAGTTACAAAGACCTAATGCTGTTTCCATTCCAAAGAATGGGCTATTTTATAGGGGAAAAGTGCTTACTATATTAAAAGGGAAATGGTGCTTTAACTCCAAAAAACTAGGCTGTCAAGAGCATTAAAAAAAACAGGATCAAACCAGCACTGGCCACACCAAGTGACAGACATAATCTGCTAATGACCTTTTCTAATCTCTATATCTTATGAGCCCATATAATAAATTGTTCAGGCAAGTTAGTTCATCTAGTTAGTACTGGGTCAATTAAGTTAGATTCATACAAAAAAAATTCTGTTCATAGACATAGCCTACATTCCTAATTCTGGATAACACTCTTGCAAATATGAGCCACTATTCACATTATTATTGCAAAAGAACCAGTCCAAGTATATGTCCTTTTTTTTTTTTTTTTCAAGTATATGTCCTATTGATGATAGGTGAGTAACATTATCTCTGCATGTGCAGAGTAGCTGATTTTCAAAAGGCTGAGGGAATGCAGACAAGCAATGCTGGGAAGCCAAACTAACAAACCAGTGAAACTTCCATTTTTCTACATTAAATACAGACATACCAAAGCACATTCTTTGTAGTTATTGCAAGTATTAATTTGAACTTAGTTATACAGTGTCTGGTACATCTGAGGCATGTTGGAAAATACTTGAGTGAATGAATGAATGAATGCAAAATATCTGGTTTCCATATAAATCTGGGAAAGCTGTATCATGTCAAGTGCTACATAAGTAATATTTCAGAAGCCATAGCAATTATATCATACATTCTCCTTTCCCTTGAAAAACAAAGACTATCAGTCTTTACCTGAGAAGTTTTGTAACTGGACTAACTTCAGCTTTACTGATCTGTCTCTCTCTTTTTATCTCTCTCACTCTATCATCTCTATTGATGTTTTATCACATAGGCATTGTACTGGTCAGCTGCTGTCAGAACCAGCATTGGAGTACCTCCTCAACAACTGTAAAATCTTTGCTTAGAGAGAGTGTCATTAAATACTTCTATCATTTATTGACTTAAGAAATTGGTACTGAGCTCCTGCTATGTGTGCCCAGTAATTTTAGATACAGGATGTTATCAGTGAACAAAAAAACAAATTGAAACAAACCCCCAAAACCTGTTCTTGTGGAATCTATACTCTAAGAAACTAGAAGTAATAAATATAATCAGTAAATCATATAGTATATCTAGTAAATCATAGGTAGTGTGAGGAAAATAAGAGCAGGCTGGGGACACCAGGATTTCTAAGGAAGGAGAGCAGTTTTCAAAAGGGTGCTCATGGTAGGCCTCATTAAGAAGGAGAGACATTTGAGCAAGCAGCTGCTGGGAAAGGTCCCCACAGAGGCTGGTGGTAAGAACTGTGCCAGATATGCTCCAGAAATAGCCAAGGGGCCACTGTGGCTGGAACAGAGTAAGCAAGCAATGAGGAACATAATAGGAGAGAAGGTCAGAGACTAATGGAGGGGGGCCATATCACACAGGGCCTGGAAAGCCATTATTGTAAAGGTTTTAATTTTTCTCTGAAACAGGAGTGAGTAAAGAAAACTTTTGAGGGGACAACAGAATCATTTAGCTTAGGTTTTAAAAGGATCTCTGGCTGCTGTTTTAAGAATATGAGGGAGGGAGAAGAGAGTACAAAAAGGAGAGGAGTCATGAAGCTACCTACGGAGTAATCTAGGTGAGATATGATGGCTTGGCAAAACAGTGAAGGTGATGAGGAACTGAATTGTGGGTATATTTTAAAGGTAGAACCAACAGGATTTCCTGACACATTAGATAGGATGTATAATAGAAAAAGAGGTGAGTATGACTTCATGAATTTTGGCTTTAGCAGCTGGAAAATGACTGATATGAAAAAAGACACTGGGTAGAGTAGGTCTAAAGGAAGAGAAAAATCAGGAGTTCCATTCTGAACATGTTAACCTCATACAGTAAAATGCCAGAATCCTCACATTACCACCCCAGTTCATTCTCATTATATTTATTTGTAGATTAAAAATAAATCTATGGCCTTTATATTTCTAGGCATTCTAACTAGAGTTGTACTGGTAAACTTACATATCTTTTCTTCATTAGAACCAACATCTCTTTCACTGCAGTAGCTGGAAATTCTAGTCTACCAATCAGAAATGAAAAGAAGTTCCTGCTTCCTTTTCACTCACCAAAAACAAATGTGTTTATAACTTGTCTCCTAGATTCAAGAACAACTTGGGCAAGATGAAATGGCTCTGAAATTAGAATCAGAGGGTCTATAAGTTAAACTCTGGTTCTTCCACTTACCTGTGATGGGACCTTAACATCTTTGGATCTCACTGATGACAACATAAAATAAATAAAACAACTACTTTATAAGGATGGTGTGAGATTAAATTCTGTAGGTGAAAAAATTCTATACATTGTAAAGAATTATATCAATGTTAGAAGCTATTAATATTACTGTCTGTATCTTGCTAAGGACTTTACATAAGACTTTTCCATTGTTTTTGCTCATTCATTCATGCATCCCACATGATGGAATAAATGCAGATGGAAGGAATAAATGCAGGAATAAAAGAAAGAATAAATGCAGATGGAAGGTCTCAGAATAATCTCTTAACAAACTAGTAAAAGATAGAAGTCTTTTGGGGGTTTTCTTCACCCTTTTCACCCTATGTCTTTCTAAGAGCTGCTTAGATAATAGTTACTTTAATGATTTATCATATGTAGGATTGATTGCTTTACAATGAATTCTGCAACCACACATCAACACTAAAATGAAAGGACAAAAAAGTCCTGGTAAAATAAGAACAAGCAGCCTGATAAAATAGAAACAGCAATGAACAGTGGGCCATTTCTACATTACTGGAAGAGTCACAGGACTAATTCCAAGGTGTTGGGGTTAGAACAAAGCTAACTCTTAAGACAGGATCTGTGAGAGATGAGGACGATGATATATGGCAGCAGAGGAAAGAGTGGGGTTAATGTCAAGGTCTTGGCCTTGATTCTTGTCATTTTATTTTCTAAGAACTTTGGCCTGCCCTTGATGGCCTTTCATTCTTGTTTATGGAGAAAAGAGAGTATGCAAGTAATCTTACTCAACCATATGATTATAGGCAGAGAGACTGGGAATTCTGCTGACAAGAGAGGGTAGGTGCCCAGGTTGGGGAGCAGAAGGTTTCTCATGAATCTTAGTGAGTTAGCAACAGAACAGATTCTTGTGTTCTGAAACCAACAAAATTGTGGTAAATAATCTCAAGCTTTAACAGCTTTAATTGGTGAAGGAGTCTGTGATGAGGATCCTTTAGTAAATCTTTCTGTACTATATTCTCAGACACAATCTTATTATGGTATTTCTTTTTTTTTATTATGGTATTTCTTATTTAGTTACTGATGGGGATATATTCTGACATAAGGTGTGAGAGTATGCAAGTAATCTTAATCATATGATCATAGGCAGAGAGATTTTCAAGGTTGGGAAGCTATTATAGTCATGCTTATAACCACAGAGCCCCTGGAACATATACAATAGAGTCGATTAAAGTCACTTTCCTCATTTTCCTTCTATTCTCCCATTCCATTATTTCTGAAAGGCTAACTCCAGAGCTCTTGTTGTGAGATCTCATATATACTTCATTATCCCTTTGTGTCATGGGCTGCTCACACAAAGTGGTTCATGAATGCCAACCAATTTCAAGCCAGAAAAGCGAGAATTTCAGACCCTACATTTCCTTATAAAGATATGAAATGCTTGGGATGCCTGGGTAGCTCAGTGGTTGAGCATCTGCCTCTGTTTGGCTCAGATCATGATCCCAGGATTCTGGGATCAAGTCCCACATTGGGCTCTCCACAGGGAGCTTGTTTCTCCCTCTGCCTTTGTCTCTGCCTATCTCTGTGTGTCTCTCATGAATAAATAAATAAAATCTTTAAAATAAAAAAAGAAATGAAATGCTTGACACAGAAGGGGACAGTCATTTCTGCAATTAACCTGACTGTCATTTGGATTACACTTTGCTGTCTTGGGAAGAGGAATTTTGGTTTCGTATTTCTGAGTCACCCTCTGTTTATTTTTTTTGTTTTGTTTGTTTTTTTTATTTTTATTGCAACATTGTAATTCTTGTAAAATCATTATTCTCAACATGTCATCTCAACATATTCAAACAGGCAAAGAGATGAAATAATTTTATTTTTTTTGATGAAATAATTTTATAGTAAGCATCTGTATACTGACAACCTAGATTCTCTAAAGAACATTTTTTTGTTGTTTACTTGTTTTAATAACTATCTAGGAATGGAATGGGTCTCAGGAAAAAAAAAGGCACTTTCATAAACTGTTTATAATTTTAAGAATCAACAAAGATTTTAATAACTATATGCTTATTGAGTTATGTGTTAAGTCTTTAACCTGTATTATTTTTAATCCTTACAAAATTCCTACTGAGAAGCTGAGGCTTACAGAGTTAAGGATCCTGGCTAAGTGCCGTAACAGCTCTCTAAAAGCTAGACTTAAACCCAAACTCACACTCTTTAATATTCCATGCTGATCCTAAAAGCCGAAAGAGGAAAAAAACAAACAAAACCAAACAATTGAAGCAGGCATTATTGGTTTTACCTGGCCATCATCCCATTTTAATTTCCCCTATTCTAAGAGAAATCTGTTTTCATCCCTGGACTCCCAACCCAATCCCGTGTCTCTGGGAAAATTAACTCCACCACTAGAATTCAGGGTGCAACAAGTCCCTTTCCTGTGATTGGTTTGAAAATACAGGCCTAAGCTCTTCAGATAGAGAACTCTCTAAATCACAGGGCTTTGTTCAGGAATGGGCATGTGACCCAGTTTGGTGTAATAATTCATGGGAAGAAGTTTCCTTAGGGCTTCTGGGAAAAAGCTTCCTCACCCCCATAGAGAGCTTTAGGAAACAAGCAGATTGCAGAAAGTACAGACACATAGCCAGGAGCAATTATAGCTACAGTGTAACTATGAGGACAATAGTCTAATGATGAAGCCAAGAGGAGTGTATCAGAGGAAATCAAGAGAAAGGAAACTGTATTAGACTGAGATAACTTTCAAATGTGCTCTAGGTCTGGAATCCAAGTTATGAAACCCAATAAATCTTCTTACTGTATAATATTTTTGGGTTTTCTGTTATTTGTAGCCATAGACATCATAGTTGATTGGGAAAACCAGTCAAAAGAATGATACTTTTAAAACAAAATTAATAACTAAAAAAATATTAAATAGCTAAAGAGAACACAGTTAAGGATTATATTAACAGGGCTGTATGAAGGGTCCGCTGACTTGAGGAGGCTGTGGTTAGTAGGTATTTTGTGGAACTTCATTCTGGGGTTGGAGTTGGCAACAGCAGCAGCAGTTCCTGAAGGCAGTTCATGCACAGAACTCCTAGGCCTTCATTAAAGAACAGTCCTTATATGTCTACAAAGATTATAAAGGAATGAATTCTAGTCAGGCTTTCAAAAGCCTGGATGAGTTCTTGCCAGTAGTCCCCCACATGCAGACTACCACTTTGTTACCTACTCCCAATACTTTCCCTTCTAGTCTCAAGAATTTAAATAAACTAGAAGTCAGCTGACCTAGGTTCTAGTATTAGCCCTATCCGATTACTTTTGACATTTGCCTTTCTAGGATTCAATTTCCAAGCCTGAAATCCCTGAGATTGCTCTATGTAGTAAAGGACTGAATATTCATGAAATACTCATGTAAGAAATAATTAAGGGAAAAAAAAAAGAAATAATCAAGGAAATACAGTATGTTTGCAAATATAATTGGTATGAGTTTTTTTAAATTAGTCCCTATTAAATAATAAACAATGCCAAAATAATTGCCAAAATATCAGAGTGGATATAATATTAATATTAAAGCTAATATTTATTACGTTAGAAAGCAAAGTGAAGCTTACTGAGATGCCTCCTTTTTTGGAGAAACAAAGTATCAGAAAATAATAATGCAATAGCTCAGAAATCATGGATCAACTGCCAGGGCTGGATATAAAGTTGGTAGCCAAAAAAGTGGGAGAAGAGAGGAAATGGACAACACATTTCTTCTGCTTAACAATTTTGCCTGAGCGGGGGCTGGTACTATTTATTCACTTTGCCTTCTTAAAACAACAAAGTCTAGAAATGAGGGTAGAAAAGTTGTTTATAAATCTTTCAATGTGATGGATGCCTAAGTACAGACCTATGTTGTACTCTTGTTTCTTATAAGAGTTACACCCAACTCTATCCAAAGCAAGCTATGTATGAATAAAGAATTTAGGTTTTACTACTTCAAAGCATCATCATCCTTCATTTTTAATCTTACAGTAGATCAAACAAATATGTGAGGAATTATTTTTGAAATATGGGAGATAAAATTCTTAGCTCCAAATTATTTGCCCATTTGAGTTTTAAATCTGATGAATCTTTTTTTTCTTTAAGGCTTTATTTATTTATTCATGAGAGACACACAGAGAGGGAGACAGAGTCAGAGACCCAGGCAGAGGGAGAAGCAGGCTCCATGCAGGGAGCCCGACGTGGGACTCGATCCCGGGACTCCAGGATCATGCCCTGGGCTGAGGGCAGGCGCCAAACTGCTGAGCCACCCACGTATCCCCAAATCTTATGAACCTTCAATTGCTTTTTGTATCTGTTGAATTATTTTAAAAAATTAATTTATCATAAGTTATATTAAAGTAATATTATACCACTTTGCTCCTAGTCTGAGAACCTTACAAACCTACACTTTGATTTCTCCTCTGTCAGCTTTTGTACTTTGTACAAAATGTAACAATCAACTGTGTAATGTACTGTATAAAATGTAATGTATTATCACTTCCATATATGTTACAAACCCCCTATTACATTGTTATTATTTTAGCTTCAGTCAGTTGCCTTTGAAAATGACTTCTAAAGTGAGGGGAAAATAAAGGGAGGAATAGACAGCAATACAATAATAGTAGGGGACTTTGACACTGACTTCCATCAATGGATATATCTTCCACTTAGAAAATCAATAAGGGAACAGTGGCTTTTTTGTTTGTTTTTGGTTTTGTTTTGTAACAGTGGTTTTGAACAACACATAGAGCAGACGAACCTAACAGATATATACAGAACATTCCATCAAAAACATTAGGATAGGGGCATCTGGGTGGCTCAGTAGGTTAAGTGTCTGACTTGATTTTTGGCTCAGGCCATGATATCAGGGTTGTGAGATTGAGCCTGGCATTGGGCTCTGTGCTGGAGGTGGAGCTTGCTTAAGATTCTCTCTCTCCCTCTCCCTCTGCCCTCACTACATGCTCTAAAAAACCAAACACCAAAAAACAAAAAAAAACCCGCTTAGGATATACACATTATTTTCCAATGCACATAGACCATTTCCAGGAGAGATCACATGTTAGGTCACAACATAAGTCTCAATAAATTTAAGAAGACAGAAATTATATCAAGCATCTTTTCTGACCACAATGGTATGCAACTAGAAATCAGTTACAAGAAAAAAAGTGAAAGAAACAAACAAGTGGAGGCTAAACAACATGCTACTAACCCACAAATAGGCCAAAGAAGAAATCAAAGACGAAATCTGAAAACAACCCAGAGACAAATGAAAATGAAATAGTTCAAAATCTTTGGGATGCAGCAAAAGTAGTTCTAAGAGGGAAGTTTACAGTCACCTGAAGAAACAAGAAAAATCTCAAATATACAATCTGACCTTACACCTAAAGAAGCCAAAAAAATAAGAACAAAGTTAGGAGAAGGAAGAGAATAATAAAGGTCAGAGCAGAAATAAATGATAGAGACCAAAAAGACAACAGAAAAGATCAGTGAAAGTAACAGCTGGTTCTTTGAAAAGATAAATAAAAATGGTAAAACTTTAGCCAGACTTATCAAGAAAAAAAGAGAGAAGACTCAAATAAAACCAGAATTGAAAAGTTACAACCAATCCCACAGAAATACAGAGGATTATAAGAGAACTACTACAGAAAATTACATGTCAACAATTGGACAATCTAGAAGAAATGGATAAATTCCTAGAAATATATAATCTTCCAAGATTGAATCAGGAAGAAATAGAAAATCTAAACTAATTGATTACTAGTAATGTCATAGAACTGGTAATAGAAAAACTCCAAACAAACAACAACAACAACAACAATAATAATAATAATAAAAAAGAAAAACTCCAAACAAACAAAAGTCCAGGACTAGAGGGCTTCACAGGTAAATCCTACCAAACATTTAAAGATCTAATCCCTAGCTTTTTCAAACCATTCCAAAAAACTGAAGACAAATGAATTTTTCCAAATTCATTGTGAGGTCAGCAGTGCCCTGATACCAAAGCCAGACTACAAACAAAAACAAAAACCCACAAAAAAAGAAAATTACAGACCAATATCCCTGATTTCTTCAACAAAATATCAGTAAGCCAAATTCAACAATGTATTAAAAGGATCATCCACCAGGATCAAGTGGAATTTATTCCAGGGATGCAAGGATGGTTTAATATCTGAAAATCAATCAAGTGATATTAAGAAAATGAAGGATAAAAATCATATAATCATCTCAGCAGATGTAGAAAAAGCATTTGACAAAATCTAACATCTGTTCATGATAAAAACTTTCAACAATGTGAGTTTAGAAGGAACATATCTCATCATAATCAAGGCCACATATGAAAAATCCCACAGCTAAAAATATACTCAATGGTGAAAAGCTAAAAGGTCTTCCTTTAAGATCAAGAAGACAAAGATATCTACTCCTGTCACTTTTATTCAATACAGTACTGGAAGTTTAATTAGACCCCAAAAAAGGGAGTAACTGCCCTGGGTGTTATGTGTAACTAATGAATCACTAAATCCTACCCTTAAAACTAACATATGTTAACGACTTGAATTTAGATAAAATCTAAAAGTAAAACAGAATAAAATAATAGATACTGTAAGGTATCCAATGTGGAAGAAGTAAAACTGCCACTATTTGCAAATGATGTGATACTATATATTAAGAAAAAACCCTAAACACACACACACAAAAAAACTGTTAGAACTAATAAATGAGTGCAGTAAAGTTGCAGGATACATATTTAATATACAGAAATTGGTTGCATTTCTATATACTAAAAACAAGGTAGCAGAAATGGAAATTAAGAAAAGAATGCCATTTACAATCGAATTAAAAAGAATAAAATACCTAAGGATAAACTTAACCAAGGAAGTGAAAGACTTGTACTCTGAAAATTATAGGAAATTAATGAAAGAAACTGAACACAATGCAAATAAATAGAAACACGTATTCATACCCAAGGACTGGAAAAATTACTATTATTAAAATGTCCATGCTACCTGAAACGATCTATAGAGATTCAATGCAATCCCTAACAAAGTATCAATGGCACTTTTTGCAGAACTGGAACAAATAATCCTAAAATTTGTGGAACCACAAAGCTCCTAAGTAGTCAAAGCAATCTTGAGAAAGAAAAAAACTGACAGTATTACAATCTCAGGTTTCAAACTATACTACAAGTCTACAGTAATCAAAACAATATGGAACAAGCACAAAATGAAACAAACAGATCAATGTAACAGAATAGAGCGCCCAAAAATAAACCCATACTTATGTGGCTAATTAATCTATGACAATGAAAGCAAGAATATACAATGGGGAGGAACATAGTCTCTTCATTCAATGGTATTAGAAGGGTAGCTACATGCAGAAGAATGAAATGGGACCACTTTCTTATACCATACACAAAAATAAACTCAAAATGGATTAAATATAAGACCTGAAGCCATGAAACTCCTAAAAGAAAACACAGTCATATCTTGGACATTAGCCTTAGCAATATTTTTCTGAATCTGTCTCCTTTGACAAGAGAAACACAAGCAAAATAAGCAAATGGCACTACATCAAACAAAATAGTTTTTGCACAGTGAAGGAAACTGTCAATAAGCCAAAAAGGCAACTTACCAATTGGGAGATAATACTGCAAATCATACATCTGGTAAGGGGTTAATATCCCCCCCCCCCCAATAAACTCATTCAAGTCAACAGCAAAAATCCCATAAACAATCCAGTTAAGTAATGGGTCGAGGAAATGAATAAACATTTTTCCAAAGCATACAGATGACCAGGAGACACTTGAAAAGGTATTCAAAATCACTAATCATCAGGGAAATGCAAATCATAATCACAGTGAAATATCACCTCACAAAGTTAGAATGGCTAGTATCAAAAAAAGAAATAACAAGTGTTGGCAAGGATTTGGAGAAAACGGAACCTTTGTGCACTGTTGGTGGGAATGTAAATTGGTGCAGCCCCTGTGAACCAATTCACAGGTTCCCTGAAAAAGACAAATACCATGAGACCAGTAATTCCACTTCTCAGTATTTCCTGGATGAAAACAAAAACACTAATTTGAAGACATATATGCACTCCTATATTTACTGCAGCATTATTTACAATAGCCAAGACAGGAAAGCAAACTTAAGTGTCCATTGATAAATGAATAGATATAGAAAATGTGGTATATATAACATAATGAAATATTACTCAGCCACAGGAAGAATGAAATCTTACATTTGTGATAACATGGATGGATCTAAAGTGAAAGAAGTCAGACGGAAAAAGACAAATACCATATATTTCACTTACAGGTGGAATCTAAAGAACAAAACAAACGAACAAACATAACAGAAATAGACTAAAATACAGAGAACAAACTGGTCACTGCCAGAGGGGAGAAGGGTGTGGGGATGGGTGAAATAGGTGAAGGGGTTTAAGAGGTATAAAATTCCAGTTATAAAATAAGTCAAGGATTAAAAGTACATCATAAGATAGTCAAAAACACTGTAAAAAAACCTTGGTGAGACATTATAACTACACTTTCATGGTGAGCATTTTGCCATATGTGTAAGTGTCGAAACACTGAAAATAACATAATATTGTATGTCAGTCATACTTCAATTTTAATACAGTGAAAGGAAAAAGTCTTTTACATTTACTCACATAATTATCATTTCCAATGATTTCATTCTTTGGTGCAGAGGCAGATATCTGCCTGGAATCATTTTCCATTTGTCTTAAAAGAAGTTCCCTGACATCCCTTGTGTAGGTCACCTGGTCATGAATTATTTCAGCTTTCGTATTTCTGAGAGAAATTATGATTTTGTCTCAGGTTTTTAAATGATATTTTAGCTGATACAGAATTCTAGGTTGACATGTTTTATTTTCCTGTACTTCAAAGATGCTATTCTTTGGTCTTTTGGTTTCCAATTCCAACAAGTTTGCTGGCATTATCATTTTTATAACTTTTTTCCTTCTTGATACTGCAAAGATTTTTTCTTTATCATGGTCGGGTTTTTTTCCCCCAAGTTTTTATTTACATTCTAGCTAGTTAACATGTAGTGTAATACTAGTTTTAAGTGTAGAATTTTGTGATTCATCATGTACATATACTATCCAGTACTCATCACAAGTGCCCTCCTTGATACTCATCAATCCGTTTATCCCATCCTCTGCCCACCTACCCTCCAGCAATCCTGTGTGTTCTCTATAGTTAAGAGCCTCTTACGGTTTGCCTCTTTTTTTCCTCCCTTCCCCTATGTTGATCTGTTTTGTTTCTTAAATTCCACATAAGAGTGAGATCACATGGTATTCGTCTTTCTCTGACTTGTCATAGTAAAACGTAGGTTATTTATTTTTTAAAGATTTTATTTATTTATTCACGAGAGACACACAGAGAGAGGCAGAGACATAAGCAGAGGGAGAAGCAGGCTCCCTGCGGGGAACCTGAAGCTGGGCTCAATCCCAGGATTCCGGGATCATGCCTGGAGCCAAAGGCAGACACTCAACCACTGAGCCAATCAGGCATCCTACATAGTTTAAACATATGTTTAAAACATGGGTTTTAAACAATTTGATGATAATATAGTTTTCTTCATATTTCTGATGCTTAGGATTCATAAACTTTTTGGATCTTCCACGTTTATAGTTTTTATAAAATCTGGAAAATATTCAGCCATTATTTAGATAAATTTTTTTTCTTTCTCTGCCTCTGTCTCCTCTCTTTGGGTATCACCATTATCTATCAACTAGGCTGAAGTTTTTCACAGCTTGTTGATGTTCTATTGCTTTTTCTCCCGGTCTGTGTGTGTGTGTGTGTTTTATTTTGGATAGTTTGTATTGCTATGTCTTAAAGATCACTAGTATTTTACTGTGTAGTGTCTAATCAGCTGTAATTTCTATTCACTTTAGTTAGTTTTTTTTTTTTTTAAGATTTTATTTATTTGAGAGAGAGTGAGAGCACATGAGTAGGGGGAGGGGCAGAGTGAGAGGGAGAAGGAGACTCCCTGCTAAGTGGGGCGCCTGATACAGCGCTCAATCCCAGGATCCTACGATCATGACCTGAGCTGAAAGACACTTAACCAACTGAGCCAAAAAGGTGCCACACAGTTTAGTTTTTAATCTCAGATATTGTACTTTTCATCTCAAGAAGTTCAATTTTTAAAATATCTTTCATGATTTTCTTCTGTATGTTCATGCTTTCCTCTACCATCTTCTACAGATGGCCTAAGTTATAGTAACTGTTTTAAAGTCCTTGTCTAATTCTGTCATCTTTGTCATTTTGAGGTCTGTTTGTACTGATTGATTTTTCTCTTTTTTATGGGTTATATTTTCTTGCTTCTCATTTCATATTTTTTAATGGATATGGAACATTATGAATTTAACATCACAGCAAGGGATTTCTGTACTCTAAAGCTGTATTTCTTTAAACATTCCTTTAAATATTTGTTCTGAGATGCACCAAAATTACTTGGAAACACTTTGATTCTTTAGTTCTTGCTTTTAAGCATTGGTTTTTGAATGAGATTAGAGCCATGTTCAGTCTGTGGCTAAGTTTTCTCTACTACTGAGGGACACCCCTGATACTCCATATATTATGAGATTTTCAACTGTGTCTTCTCCTTTGTCATCACTCCTCAAACAACAACAAACAAATAATAAATACTGCTGTATGTGTCTCAAAAAAACTCCCCTTTATATGCGGGCAGAGTGAACTTTAGAAAACACACATTCCTCTTCATCCCTTCCATCACACTCTCCTCAGAATGAAGTCCAATCTATTTAGCATTATAGTAATAGCCTCTTCTACTCTGTAGGCTACTTTTTTCCAGCTTATCTCTCCTGTTCCATCTACCAGATTGCTCAAAGTTGTCCAACCGTATCTGGCATTCTTACACTTTCTTGTTCACATTGTTTTTTCTTGTAATACCCCTTCCCGTATTTTCTGCTGGGGAGATAACTACTTAGCTTTCAAAGTCCTCTACCCCTATAGGCAAAACTGATTACTTCCTTCTCTCCGCTCATCACTTTGTTTTTCTCCACACACCTATTATTTACTAACCTGACATTAAAAAAAAAAAAAAAAGAAATCCTTCAACTTGCTAATACATTTCTTTTTTATCTGGCACTGTAAAAGCCCCCAAAATTTGTTGAATAAAGTAAATGTCCACAGACTGGTGGATCGCAGCATTCAAATGCAGCATATTGACTCTTTCTCTCGCCAAAAGAGAGCAGAAAATTCCAACTCAGGTTTTAGAATAAAATAAGGTAAAAGATCACAGCAGTTTAAACTTGGTTGCTAAGAATCACCTGTGACACTTATTAAACTACTAATTCCTGTAACCCTCTCTAAATGTACTGATTTAGAATTTCTAGAATTTCTTAAATGATTTTCATGAGTACCCTTGGTGATTATCATCATCATGTGTAAAAAACACCCATTTATACATATATGTATGTATATGTTACATATTATGTAACATGTTAACATCAATAAAAAACCTGAATAACAAACTGAAAAGTTGGACCTTTAGAATGAATCAGAATAATAGTATTCCAAAAATAATCACTGAATTATAGAACTGAAAGAGGCTTTAAGTTCATTTACTGCAACTCCCTTGCCCTCTCTCATTTTACACTGAAGGAAATTGAAGCCCACAATGCATAAATGACTTGACCGAGATCCTACCATTAGTGGCAAAGCAAGTTTTATAGCAATTTCTCCGATGCCTGGTTCAGATTTATTTCCATAGTATCGTAGGGTGTAAGTTCCAATTTAGTTTGGATTTTCAGAAAAATCCAAAAGCAATTTAGAAAATTATCAATTATAAATTGTTAAAAGACATTTAAGTATGCAGTTTATTAAAGGAATGAACTCTTTCAGAAAACTTGTAGATTAACCCATGATACCAAATTCTAGCAGTCATAACTAATACACCATCTGAGGGTTATCTATTAAGAGCTGAACCTAATTTTGTAATCACATGTCATCTAGGTTTCATAATATTAAGAATTAAACACTCCTATTCCAAATTTACAGATGAGGAAAGAGGCTCAGAGAAATAAAAAGTCAGCCTATCTTTCAAAGACATTAAAAGTGGTTGTGCTAGGATTTGAACCCAGCTTTTCTGACCAGTCTATGCTTTTTGTTCTATGCCATATCACTTCATTGAGAAGATGACTAACAATAAACAGTTACTAATATAATGATTAACTATTGGGTTGAGACAAAGTCAAATTTCAATAGATTTAAAAAATGTCCCAACAATGATCTTGGCAGTAAAATTTTACAATGAAACTTGGTAAAAGGCATCTGCCTTTTTCTCTAGATTATCACTTTAGTATGCTATAAAATAAAATAAATTCATATTTAATTCAAATAATGAAAACATAAAATTCTGTTTTATTTTTTTTTTAAATATTTTATTTATTTATTCATGAGAGAGAGAGGCAGAGACATAAGCAGAGGGAGAAGCAGGCTACATGCAGGGAGCCCAATAGGGACTCAATCCAGGGACCCCAGGATCACGCCCTGAGCCAAAGGCAGACAGACGCTTAACCACTGAGCCACCCAGGCATCCCTAAAATTCTGTTTTAAATAACCAAATAATGTAGAGTTATTTTTAAATTATTGGGATCAAGTCCAAATCCCCAAGTAACACTCAGGTTAAAATCATCATAGTCCATGAAGCTTCCTTCTCATACTGAAACACTTTGAAAAGGGTAGCAATTTAAAAGATTTTTCATGCAGGTATTTTTCTCTAGTGAAATCATATCAGTCTATGCAGACTTCAAGTAATCTCCTTAGTATAAATCTACCCCTAAACTTGTCAATTTTTTGTTGTTTATTTGACTGAGAAGGAGTAGAAATTAAGTAAGTACTAAGAAGTTCCCACTCCCATAAGGAAAAGCCAATACTTTTTTGGGGTCTCTTTATCTAGGATTAAAAAATGGTTTGTACAGAGTATCTATACTTTTTCCTTTCCTTTTTTTTTTTTTTTTTTTTTTTTTTACTTTTTTCCTATAGGATGCAAACATGTTAAAATAAACTGTATCTGTCCAACTTTACATTAATGTAACCTATTGTGCAGGTTCGGAGATGCTTTGACATCTATGATTCGTTACCACCGAATAGTATGAAGGCATGAAGATGTATACACTTTTTACTTATGCTCCAGGCTACCAACCAGTCCATATTAATAAGACATATTAAGTACTTGGTACATAAAAAGAATTATGCTGTCTACTGCTTGGTATGTAGAGTGAAGTAAGGATGCTGCTTCTAATAGCATTTTCAGTCCTATTGAATGAAGCAGGTGATGAGTGAGTGGCTAGGTGAATAAGAATGTAAACAAGTAAACAAAAAATAAATACTGCTGTATGTGTCTCAAAAAACTTCCAGTCAAAGGACATCTGGGTGGCTCAGCATTTTAGCGCCACCTTCAACCTAGGGCTTGATCCTGGAGACCTGGGATCGAGTCCCGCGTCGGGCTCCCTGCATGAAGCCTGTGTCTCTGCCTCTCTCTCTCACTCTGTGTCTCTCATGAATAAATAAATAAAATCCCTGCATGAAGCCTGTGTCTCTGCCTCTCTCTCTCACTCTGTGTCTCTCATGAATAAATAAATAAAATCTTTAAAAAAAAAAAAAGACAACTTCCAGTCTATTAAGATGAAAACATTGATTTAGAAAACATGAATTTATCACCTCTTATTGGCCTGGCACTATGTGAGGCACCAGCAATGCTGATGAGCTAAATGAGGTCATGTCTATTACCAAAAAATTTAAGATTCGGTCTCTATCCTTCAGAAATAAAGGCAAGGTGTAACACACAGTGCTGTACATTTTGGGACATTCAAAGATGAATCAGACTCTGAGTCTTCCTTCAAAAAAGATAGCAGGGGAGTAAATGCCTTCTTCACTAAAAATAATTACCAACAGGTATAAAGAGTAAAGATTTAAGAAGTAAACATTAAAAAAGTCTAAGAGTGGTTCAAGTAGAAACTGGAGGAATCTGGGAGTATAAGTCATATTTAAGCTTGGCCTTGAAGTCTAGATAAGATGGCAAAAGCCACGGGTTCAGGGGAATGGTAGAAAAATTCAAATAGCAGGACAAAGGAAAGATGACAGGAAAATCATGCATATGTTCAGGGAGCAGGAAGTACAACAAATGCAGACTGTGGATCCTCAGTAACCTTGACAACCTAAAGTCTTTCCAAACAACTGTATCCCCACCCAGATGAAAACTACGCAGATTTCTGTGTAGGAACGATAAAACAGGAGAGATAAGTTAGAGCCTTTAGTTTTAGACTGAGGTCTTACTTAATTCAACAGGCAAAGGGAAAGAACTGAAGGTTTTTGAAGAAAGGAGTGCTATGACCCTAGATAAACTTTCGGATAATTATTCCTGGCTGCTTTGCATATTGGACTGGCTAAAATGAGACAGAAGGAGTCAAGAGGATATTTAATAATATGGCACAGTGGTAAGGGATCATGTGGCAGTAAGAGACTTCATGGAGAAAGCAAAGTGCTCAGCAAAATTTTTTACACACAAAAGTGCTCAGTGAATGACAATGTCTATAGCAATAATAATAATGAAATAAAGTTTCTTACCATTATAGGCATTATCATTTACAGACCACTTCTGTGTGCAAAGAATTTTGCTGAGCACTTTGCTTTCTCATTTATCCTCAAAGCTCCCCAAAGACTCAAAACATTTTGTGACCCTCAAAAACTTATGAAAAGCTAAGAACTCCTACTCAGATTGAAGAAGTTAAGAAACAGGCCCTAAAGTCAGCATCAGGAATTCAGATTGTTAGCCCAGTGGCAAAGGTAGCAAGTACTTTAGACATATAATTTGGGTTGGAATCCTGGCTTCATCACTCACCAATTATATAGTCTTGGGAAAATTAACTGAGATAATGCTCATACAGTACTTATCATACTTAGCTAATAATATACAAAAATGACTGTCATCATTATCACTATCTTTACCATTTTGAGTCTTCAGATATAGACTTCTACAATTCTTACACATCACATGTTATTTCTTCTCCATCCATATTTGTTTTTTGGAAAAATTAAATCATATCCATTCTATGAGAACATTATTTCTAGAAAAAAATTTTTTTTAGTTTATAGAAACTTTCCAGTTCATTTTACTAGTGTTAAAATAGAAACTAAAGTCAGATTATGCTAAAGAACAGATTTAAAAAATAAAAGGCAAAACATCTACCACAAAATAATTCCTGCTCTTAAAAAGAGTACTCCTTAAAAGTCCACTTAGAGTGAAAAAGCTGTTTTAAGGTAGTGAATTCACCCTGTGACAAGTAAATCTATGCCAGCAATTACCAAACCCAAAGCTGTGGAGTTTTTTGTTTATTTATACTTAGTACTATCTGTATCTAACCAACATAGCTATCTGAGAACTAAATGAGATAATGCATACTACCTAATTGCTCTCATCATCATCATCATCATCATCACCACTGCTGATAACATGTGAATTTTAGGACACATAAATCTGTACTTTGAAAGTCTTTCCAATAGTATCATTTCTGCCAAAAACTACATCACAAAAAAAGCACTGACAAAAATAATAAAAATAAAATAAAAATTATAAATTTTTATATAACTAATTAATTCAGCTTATTGCAAAAGTCATGTATATTTACAGCAATAAGAAGTTTTATAAGTAATGATATCTCATTTTTTAAAATTAAAAATTGTTTTTATTGAACTATAGTAGACATACAATGTTATTTACTTTCAGATGAACGACTTAGTGACTGAGCAACTTTTTATATTATGCTATTGCCACAAGTGTAACTACCATTTGTCACCATACAACACTATTAGAATTAAAACTGTCATTATTTGCAGATGACATGATACTATATATAGAAAACCCTAGAGACTCCACCAAAAATATTATTAGACCTAATAAATGAATTTGGTAAAGTTGCAGGGCACAAAATTAATATAAAGAAATCCATTGTGTTTCTACACACTAATGACAAAGTAGCAGAAAAAGAAATTAAGAAAACAATCCCATTGCAATTGCATCAAAAGAATAAAATACCTAGGAATAAACTTAACCAAGGAGCTAAAAGACCTGTACTCTGATGAAAGAAACTGAATACAACACAAACACACGGAAAGATATACCATGCTCATGGATCAGAAGAAGTTATATTATTAAAATGTTCACACTACCCAAAGCAACCTAGAGATTCAATGTAAAATTGAATCTATCAAAATACTATCAGTATTTTATTTAGAATAAATAAACCTAAAATTTGGAACCACAAAAGACCCCAAATAGCCAAAGCAATCTTGAAAAAAAAGAACAAAACTGGAAATATTACAATCCCATATTTCAAGCTACATAACAAAGCTACAGTAATCAAAACAGTATAGTATTGGCACAAAAACAGACACATAGATCAATGGAACAGAATAGAGAGCCCAGGAATAAATCCACACTTATATTTCATTCTTACATATTTCTTTAACCTGCTTTAAATCAACTCATTTCCTATAGAACACTGCTTAGAGGAATTTAGCTTGAGAATGTTAGGATATCAGCATGATTCGTATCTAATTTCTAATCTAAGAATATTCTTCCAGCTTTCTTAAACTATAACTGACAACAGTGTAAGTTTAAGGTGTACAATATGATGATTTGATACAAATATATATTGTGAAAAGATTACCACAATAAGGTTAGTTAGGAAATCTATCACCTCATACAGTCATCATTATTTTTGTGTATAGTGAGAACATTTAAGATCTACTCTCCTAGCAACTTTCAAGTATACAATATTGTTAACTATAGTTCATCATACTGTACATGAGATATCTAGAACTTATTCATCTGATAACTAAAAATTGGTACCCTTTGACCACCATCACCTATTTTCCCCAGTCCACTTCTAGGAGTATTAATATGATCACCTTTAAAGCCTGAAAGATGATTATATGAAGATTATTCAATAAGACAAATGAGGCCATTTAAGCCTATACTTCATGATGTTTTACATAGATCTTCTAGTAAAGTAGAAAAAAGCTAAAGCACTGGAGTTATGAATGAGAATGTCTGAGTTTCAACTTAAAATGTACAGCATGCTAACTGGCCAACCTTAGACAAATAAATAAAAAGTGATTTTCAATGTTATCTCATTTTAAAATGAGAGTGGAGATTATTTACTTTCTGAATTGTTTAGATTAGGGAACTGTTGAGTGTAGTTTTGATAGAAAAAGAAAAAGATAGCATATTCCAAAATATCAAAAATTTGTTTCTACTCAAAATGACATATGACTTTTCATTAATCTTAACATTTCTGGAAATTTTTTTTTGAGAATGAGAAACAGAGACAAAAAGTTCAATGTTTCAGCAGCAGTTCTCAAAGTGTGGTTTACAGACTCTTCGAGGTTCCTGAAACCCTATCAAAGAATCCATAAAGTCAAAACTAATTTTGTAATAACATTAAGACACAGTATCTTTTCTGCTATGTTGACATAGTACAAAAGCAATGGTGAGTGCCTTACCAAGAACAGAGGCAGCAGTAGCAAAATGAACTAGTTCTCCACTATACAATTATAGTACAAAATGAACTGAATAACAGTTTCATGTAAAAATGTTCTTGATTAAACAGCAAAAATTATTTATTAAGTTCTAACCAATGAATAGATTTGTTTTTAGTATTCACTGGGATGAAATGGGAAGTATGCATAACGTGCTGCTGCTACATACCAAAGGACAGCTGTCTTGAGGGAAAGCAGATGTGCAACTGAACGGCAAGCTCTATTAGCTGATTTATGAAAACACCTTTTTATTTGAAACTGATTGACAAAACTATAGTTTTTTTTATCATTGCCAATAAATACTATCTATTGTATTCACTTTAGCGAAAATATTTGTGAAATATCAAATTCTGACTATTTAAACTATCAAGCAAAAATTAGTATTATGGAAAACTTGTATCTGCTAGCATGAACCTGAGTTTCCTGGTATTTAGACATTTCTAATGAGATAACTGGTAATATCAACAAATGTGAATTTTGAGGTCATGTAATAAACTGTGTTAACTTTTGGAAGATCTGCATAACTAACTAAACAAGTTTTTCCAAATGAATAATGTTACCCAATCATGCATGGAAGTCACTAGAAATCAATTACAAGTCCATTGTTATGGTTTCACATTTCATATGTAGCTAATCTTTTAAGAAACTGCCACAATTAAACAGAGTTACAATATGATCCAGCAATTCCACTTACAGGTATATTCTCAAGACAAATGAAAATACATATATATATATAAGATATGCTTGTGAATGTTTATAGCAGCAATATTAATAGCCAAAAAAGGAAATTTACCAAAGGTCTGTCGATTGAATAATGGACTAAAAAATGTGGTATACATCTATACAATGAAATATTATCTAGCAATAAAAAGAAATGAAGCATCTAATAAAAAGAAAACATTGATACCGACATTGTGTGAAATAAAAGGAGCTAGTCATAAAAAATCACATATAATATGATTCTATGTATATGAAATGTCCAAAATTGATAAATGCATGAGAAAGAAAGTAGATTAGTGGTTGCCTGGGCTGGAGAGGGTGAGAGAGTTGGATCATGGTTAAGGGATGCAGGGTTTCATTTTGGGGGTGACTAAAATGTTCTAAAATTGTGGTGATGGCAGCACAACTCTGAATATATTAAGAACCATAGAACTGCACACTTACAATGGGTTAATTGTATGGTATGTGGATTATATCTAAAAAAAAAAAACTGTTAAAAAATAGAAAGTCAATAAAGTAGGTAAAAAGAGAGACTACCATATCTCAAGTTTTATTGTAATAACAATAAAGAAAAAAAAAGAAAAAAAGCAATAAAGAAGATACACAATGATCCTAAAGGTTACTAAAATACTCCCTGTCTGACTCCGTATCTGTGTGAGGCTGGATTTTTCTTCCTACATTTTAATCAAAATAACATAACAGATTGAATACAGAAACAGATAGAAGAATCTACCAGTCTTTCATTAAGGCAAACATTAAAGAGATTTCTAAAAAATCAAGACAATCATTTTTTTTGGACAATATAATTTCCTAAAAACTGTTATTTTAAGTCAGGGACAAATTGCTACAATAGCAAAACACTAACTTTCAAATTCAAATTGGATACACAGTAAACAATTTCTAACACTTTTCTCTGTATCATGTCATCTCCCAACAGATACATTTACGCTTTATGTTGTGTTGTCTGACTCTGGAGATGCCTAGATTTGTCTGAGTTTGGTAGCTCATTGCTGGCTTTTTGAGTCAGTAAGATTAAGTTGCTGGTCATTACTATCAAGTGAAAAGAAGACAGAAATCCTAACCTCATGTAGTATGTTATGCAGAAAACTATTCTCCTGAGGATGTCCACATATTAGTTCCCAGAACCTGTGAACATGTTAGCTTACGTGGCAAAAGGGACTTTGAGCCTGATCTAATCACAAGTCCTAAAAAGCTAAGAACGTGTTTGCTATGGTTAGAGAGAGATGCAAGACAAAAGGTCACAAAGATCCCATCTAAAAAGGACTTGACCTGCCATTGCCCTGAAGATGGAAGGAGAGCAAGAGCCATGGAATGCAAGAGACTTCTACACAGGCAGCAATAAAAAACTGGTACAGTGGTAATGTCAATTTTCACTCAAGACTGTGTGAGGGAGATTTACCATAGACTTAATATGAAATTTCAGCTTCAAGGCCTCTTGGCTTGCAAGGACATTTTACAAGACCCTGAGCCTTGGTTATTTTATATATATAGTTTGTATTTTTAAAAAGGACCAATTTCAGATCCCAGAAAACATATATCCACTCCTGGAAAATGCTAACAATATTAGAGGAATTTCCCCCATAGGGATACACCCCACTTCCAAAGATTCTCAAATATCTTCTGATACTATTGGGGGGGGAGATACCTCAGAATTTATATGAGTATGGTCCCATGAGGAGAGAAACCTCAGGAAAAAATGAGAAAAATGAGAAGTCAACATCAGAAAAAAAAATATATTTTTAAAGATTTTATTTATTCATGAGAGATACAGAGAGAGAGAGAGAGAGAGAGAGACAGAGACAGAGACACAGGCAGAGGTAGAAGCAGGCTCCATGCAGGGAGCCTGATGTGGGACTCGATCTGGGGACTCCAGGATCACGCCTTGGGCCAGAGGCAGGTGCTAAACCACTGAGCCACCCAGGGATCCCCTCAACATCAGAAAATATTTTTTTTTTCAGAAAATATTTTAAGAGTACTAACAACATCTACTAAATTACTGGGAGTAAATCATCTAAGTATAAGAGACATTTATGGAATGATTATATCCAGAATTAGAGTTATGTATACAATGATGAGAGTTTTCATTTCTCCCCAAATGGTTCAAATTTCAGAACAGAAAAAAGATATTTTTGGTCATTTCTAGAAAGAAATTTCTCTAGTCATATTATCGAGAAATTGAAATTTGTCATTAACTATCAATAAATAAATAAATTAGAAACTGACTTGCTGTAAGGGTTACTTTTTCTTAACTACCTGGTTGTGTCAACTTATCTCAAGGCAACAAACAAGTATTTATTTCTTGGAGCAGCACAGATTACCACTGGAGGTCAGTCTTGGGCTTTCCCTCAGGTCATCAAACATACCAGTGAAAGGAAGGTGAAAGCCAACTAGCACAGTCCAAATCTTAACCTCTCATTGTGTAGATGAAGATACTAGAGCTCTGAGGGACTAAGGAAATGGCTGGCATATAAGGGATTAACTGTAATTGTAATTTATACTATTTATACTATTGTAAATAGTATACTATTTATACTATTAATTGATACTATTAATATCAATTAATACAACTATTATATGGGAAAGGCACATTTATTATATTTATAATACATATCCTATATTCTAAATGAAGAATAGAAAACTCTTGTATAGAACAATTCCAAGTGATTTATGTTGATACTACCCCTTCCCCAGGATCAGACAAATTCGAATTAAATGAAATTCTAAATATACCTGACCAGTACTCCTCAAAACTGTTAAGGTAATCAAAAGCAAGGAAAATATGAGAAAGTGTCATAGTCTAGAGGAGCCTATGAAGATATAACAATAAGTGTAACATGGTATCATTAATGGGATCCTCAAACAGAAAACGTTCATAAAATTTTCTTAGAAAACTGAGGAAATCTGAACAAAGCACAAACTTTAGTTAATAGTTATATCAACATTAGTTCGTTAGTTGTGACAAATGTACCATACATACAAATTTAAGATGTTAATAACAGGGAAAATGGATGCAGGGTATTTAAGAACTCTCCATACTATTTTTACAACTTCTCTGTAAATCTAAAACTATTCTAAAATAAGAAATGCATTTTATTTTGTTTTAAAGATTTTATTTACTTATTCATGAGAAACACAGAGAGAGGCAGAGACACACACAGAAGAAGAAGCAGGCTCCCCATAGGGAGCCCAATGTGGGACTTGATCCCTGGGCCCCTGGATCATGACCTGAGCCAAAGGCAGACGCTCAACCGCTGAGCCACCCAGGAGTCCCAAGAAATGTGTCTTAAAATGACGTATACATTCTAAAAATCAGAAACCTTTAAATAAATTTATTAGTATCTGAGTCTTCATTTTCTTTTGTCTGCCAGGAAGTCAACAGTCAAATCTGAGATTCAGGCCTTGTGGCCTGAAATTACGCTGTGTTGTTGTTCCTCTGGTCTTAATTTTTAGCAATCTTTAAATTTTACCAATATTTGTATGCATCTATATAGATTTCAATCTATATTTACTAGGTAAAAAAAAAATTAAATAAAATAAGCAGATTCCTGCCTTCCATCTCTAAGCCCCGTACCATTTCTTAATAGGTATCTTACATCTTATTTCTGGAGTAAAGAATAATCAAATAGGCACTGCTTCAACTTCCTACTACTAAACTGTTGAATTTATTTATATCTACTTACATCTGAGACCATGCTCTCTTTCTCTCCTTTTGTTCTATTAGAAGAAGTATACTTCTTCCTAACATCAACCCCTCTTGCTTTTATTTTTAGGAAATTATTTTCTCATTATTTTAGGAATGGTACACTGTTGCTTTTTCCTTCTCATCTCAATATATTTCAACCTCCCTTCCAACCGAATCCTGACCATTGACATTTAAACATCCTTGTCTTTTCCGTATTTAGAAATAAAACCAATAAACAACTAAATAATAACCATTTCTTGAGTCTTTAAAAGGAGACAATAGTTCACTGCAACTTTTTTTTTTTGGAGGCATCAATGAAATACAGAGCTGGTCAAGAATTCAAGAAGTGCAAGAGAATATAAAGTGCAAGAGAATCCCCATCTGTGGCCTCTGAATTTAGGACTAACTGATACCTATAAGCAAACATGTAGCTGAAGAGTCATTGCCCTTTGTTATCTAACTGAGAACAGCTGGAGAAAGAATGACCTAGAGCACCATCTTTCCATTAACACATGTACTGAGATTAATCAGTTCATTTATTCTATTTTTACTCAGGGAAGATAATAATGAATTACTTATGACCTTTCTTCCTAGGGCTTTCCTCCTTATATACACCTTTTCAAGCAAATGCAGAGAATGCCCATTCCTGTTTTTTTTCCCTCTTCTTCCCTAAATCAGTGCTCAATTCAGCCTCTCGTCATCTGGATTACTACTATGGCTTCCAGTGATCTCCCTATCTAATCCATCTATCACTATTCCAAATGTGAACTTGATAATGTCATGCTGCTTTAGATCCTTCAATAGCTTACCATGCAATACAATAAAATGTAAATTTTATATAAGAACAGTTAAAGTCGTCTATAAACTAGACTTTGCTTAATTCTTTAAAAACACCCACATAAAAATCAGTTAAGACACTGAATGACCTCTAACAGCACCTCTAACCAATACATTCTCAGAGTAGGGAGTGGGGCAAATACCTGGGCTTGGATACTTATTCAGCTATATAACCTTGGGCAAATGATGTGACTTTTGTTTTAATGTAAATTCAACTAATTAACATAAAATGTATTATTAGTTTCAGAGGTAGAGGTCAGTGATTCATCATCTTATATAATACCAAGTACTCATTACATCACATGCCCTCCTTAATGTCCATCATCCAGTTACCCCACTCTCCCACCTCCTCTCCCTCCAGCAACCCTTGGTTTGTTTCCTATGATTAAGAGTCTCTTATGGTTTATCTCCCTTTCTGATTTTGTCTCGTTTTATTTTTTCCTCTTTTCTTTTATGACCCTCTATTTTGTTTCTTAAATTTCACATATGAGTGAGATCATATGATAACTGTTTTCCTCTGATTGACCTATTTCACTAAACATAGTATCTTCTAGTTCCATCCACGTCATTGCAAATGGCAAGATTTCTTTCTTTTCTTTTTCTTTTTATGTCTGAGTAGTATTCTGAGATGTGACTTCTTTGAGACTCAGTTTCCATATCTGTACAATCTGAGACAAAGCCTCAATTCAGGGGGTTATTGTTAGGACTAAAGGAGTTAAGCTATATAAACTACTGAGACCATCTGGCACATAATCAGTATCTAATAAGTGTTAGCTGGTACTATGGATTCTGGGTAGCCACCTCAGTAACATTCTGACATTAATGGAAATCACTGTTAATAGTGGACTTTATGTTTTCCAAATGGGCGAAACTTTTTTTAAAAGCCAGGTTTAGGGATCCCTGGGTGGCGCAGCGGTTTAGCACCTGCCTTTGGCCCAAGGCGCGATCCTGGAGACCCGGGATCGAATCCCGCGTCGGGCTCCCGGTGCATGGAGCCTGCTTCTCCCTCTGCCTGTGTCTCTGCCTCTCTCTCTCTCTCTTTGTGACTATCATAAATAAATAAAAATTAAAAAAAAGAAAGCCAGGTTTACCAGAGTGTAATTTGTAAATAATAAAATTTACTCGTTAGAAACATATAGGGGGGATGGTCTTTAACTAATGCATACAGTTGTGTAACCACCACAATCAAAATATAGAATATTCCATGTCCTAAGTATCCTTTTGTGTCTTCCAAATGTGTATTACTGAATGGACCAATTTGTAGAAAGAAAGATGGGACATAGCACATTTGCTGAAGTCTAGGAATCTTAAAAAATATAGAAGAAAGATTATTGGGTTTGGGCTTTGGTGTTTATTTTATATACCTCTATACTCTGTGAGAGGATTTTTAGTCATTTGCTACAGAAAACCTTTGATGAAGAGCCAAAGTTTTAGAAATAAGCAATTTAAAAATGTATGAAATCTCAGATGAGAGTTATATACATTCCCATGGCTCTGATGTTAATATTTTTAAAAAGTTGGTTCTTTTATGTAATAGTAACTGAAATCCCAGAAGTTTGCTTATTAGAACTGTCATATAGAAAACCCAGAAAACCATGGACCTTCAGTTATTTTGAACAGCTAGCTCATTTATCATATTTTTGTTCAGAAAGGTAATAATGAATCAGTTACGAACTATTTTACTACAGTGTTTCTAGACTGTTCCTACTGATATTCAAGTATTTTTGTAGGTCATGAGGAATAAGGCATTAAAAAAAAGCACTGGAAATTTTTTTAAAATCTGAGAAATGAGCAGTTATTAAAGAGATAAGATTCAAGGTCAAAGAAAAGACCTAGAACTTAGTACAGACAGGAAAAAACATGAACATAAAAGAATAGATGAGAAGGACTAGCATTCTAATTGAGGATGAAGATATAGCTCAGGGGGTTTTACCTGTTCTGATCAGCTTGACCGTAACACTATTTTTTTGTAATGTAATTTTATCATGCTTCATAGACAGATATGGTGCTTTATGTAGTTGTTTATTCTTTAGATAGTTGTAGACAAGCCAAGTACAATAAATAATAAAGAGTCTGGAGAAATAGAAACTTTACTTTAGTGGAAATATTTATTACTTTAGAAATATCGAAGACACACTAAGTTCTGTGTATTTTCAGATGGCTAAATTAAATTTCTTTTTGTAAATGAGATTTTCCTTGAAGAACATAATTTTTAGCTACCAAAGAGAGTGTCAGAGCAGGTACCAAGCATGCACAGGATGGATTACCAAGTAAGTCATTACCAGAGACTAAAAGGAAAGGAGATCTAAGGAAGTGGCTAAAACCAAGTGGTTAAGTGGAGGAGGAAGGAGAGAGGGCAAAGGAAGAAATGCTCAATTAGTGTTATAATTGTCTACATTATTCTTCAGGATATGGAGTGTATGGATCAAAGAACCCCACCTTCAGATCCCCAGTGATGTGGTTCTATTCTTTACCCCTAAAAATATGGTTTTTATTTTGTCATAAAAAATTTTATTTACTCTAAAACACTGATTTGAAAATGAGCATGTGTTACTCCTTTTATATACTATTTCTGTAAGTAGGCTTAATAAGATGATTACTTGCTAGCTAGGAGTAACAGAGTAATCACTGCAGCCAAACCCAGGGCAATCTTAGCCTTCTCATCCTTCTGTTTTATCAGTTTTTAAAGTGTGCGCATTGTTTTCTTTTTTAAGAATAACTGTAGCTCCTGGAAACAATGGGTCCAATATATAACCCATATAATATATGTTACAGCTGTTTCAAATCCTAACCGAAATATAGATACTGATACTGTATTAGAATACATTATATTATAGTAGAATCCAGAAAGATGTAGCTATGGTTATGTATGTTTGAACTACCTATATGTGAGGAAAACCTGAGAGGTTCAGTCTAAAATGGATCTGAGCTTAGAAGCACATCTGTTTAAGTTATTATATACTTCAACTAACTTCAACTCCTCTCTATTGCTTACCTACTTAAAACATTTCAGTCCAGTATACGGAGCCCTCCACAATATGTATGTACCCAACCTGTCTCCATTAAGCATTCAGTGAATCACCAATATTTTCCAGTTCTTTTGATGTGTATATTGCATACATCTATCTTTTCTCTATGAACAGAAATAGGAATTCCTAGGAATTAAGGAATCCATTTGCCAACTCATTGCTAACATTTTTCAGCAAATTGTACTGTGTGCTCAGCACTTTGTCTGGGCTTTATTATCTCTATCTTAGAATTACTGAAACAGTGTATCAGTGAAGCTTTTGTTTGTCCTTATGTAATAAAAAAACAAATATTACTGGATTAATTTATGTTTATTTTCTTCACATTAAATCTTAAAGTCCAGTGCTGGTGGTAGTGGCTTCATGATGTCACATGCATCTCAGGATCATTTTCTATCTATTTTGCTATCCTTAGTATGTGGTTTTTGTCATCATGTTTGTCACCATGTTTTGCCTAATGGTCACAAGTAGCTGGTCACTTCCATTGTCGTTATTCCAAGAAGGTGAAAAGTAAGAAGCTAAAGACTTTCCCAGAAATCTCTTGGACACTTCTCTTTGTATCTCATTGGCTAAACTGTGTCAAAGGATGTCAGATGATGTCAAAGACTTTTTCTCTCCATCTTTCAGCTTCCCTGGTTTCTGTGAATTCAACTCCTTTCATTTTTAAAAACACAGGTTTTCTTCATATGATAGTGGTGAAGGAGAATAGAGAAGCATGGTCAAACAAAGCTCCAATATACTTGATAACATCCGGACTTAATCCATAGGAAAAAGAGTTTATCCTTCTCAGTGTATTCACAGAAAACACTCTCCTGGTCTAAATAGTGTGTCCATATCTGGGCTAATGACTGACAGGGGGATGGAGTACAATGATTGACCAGGCCTGTGTCTCATATCTACTCTGGAATGAGAATCCCTATCAAAACCACATAGGAGAATGTTGTTTAGCTAAAAGAAAGGAAGTTCTACCATCAGGTAAAGAGCGTTAGAGAAGCTGGGCAAAGACAATACTTGTCACTATAGCAGCACTGAGCAATTAGTAAGCCAACATTGTTTTTGCCATTTTATGATAACTTTAGGCTTTAGTGGAGATTAAGTTCAAAGTATTGAAGAGAAAACTGCTTTCTGAGGAATATTCTAGCTCTGGCTACCAGGTAACCCTGAAATCTCCGTGGCCAAGGCTATCAGTTATATCCCAATATTCATCATCCCCTTCTTTCATAGTTAAATAATTTTAAGCATGGCACATGGTCATGTGGTAGAAGGATTACATTTCTCAGCCTCTCTTGCAGCTAAATGCAACCACATGACTAATTTTGGGCTGATGGAAAGTGAACGTATCTGACATATGCAACGAGCTAAGTGTGTATGTGTGTATATATATAACCATATATCTTGATCTAGCTCTAATTATTTATCATTGCTTATCTTCCTCATGAAATATATAAGCACTAGAACACCAAAGCAGAAACTTTATATCTTTTGTTTAACGCTGTCACCGTAATATCCATTGTAGTGTTTGATATTTAGAAAAGATTCAATATTTATTGAATAAACAAATAGGTCATTCTTTTCTGCCTATTCAATTCCAACTTCTCTGTGAAGCTAGATCTCTGACCACCTGGCCTAATCTCCTGTTCTGAATCACTCCTATAATACTAATTTTCCATAGAGCACATTTAATACTTTTCATTGACTGCTTTGAGTTCTTAGTTATAAATTCATTTATCTATGTTTTGTTTCCCAACCAGATTATAAAATCCTACAGGGCAGGGATCACAGTGTACTTATTTTTCATACCTTTTTTCAGTCTGTAGCCAGTATATTTGGTATATGGTAAGCCCTCAATGAATACTCCTAAATATGACCAGGAAAGACAGTTTAAGAGAGCCTTAGGAAAACAATGCATTCATTGGATTTCTGGTCAAGAAATATGTATGAGATAAACATAAGCATGGTTAGAAAATTAAAAACATTATGGTTTTTCTTGATGTTTAGTATGTACCCTGAAGCAATGATGCATTTCTAAGCATAAGCTTGTTTATCAGGAGACAATGAGGATATTTTTAATATCTACAAGGCCTAAGTAAAATTGAGACAGGTGTGATAGTTCAATATACCTAAGAAGTCCTTCTCTTGGAGAGGATAGGTAATAAAATACTTAATAACTTTTCCAGGTCTAGATTTTAAGAAATTTAGAGTATTTCCTCCAAGGCTTTCTTGTCCATTTAAGGCTCTGCTTGAATCCATATTTTATTGGTACCTGTGTTTATTGCTTGGTTACAAGTAGTCGATCCAGGTGCCTCTGAAGGGAAACAAATACTCAGCATAGCAACACCAATGGGAAGTCACCACATGCACAACATTCAAAATTCCGATCTCCTTTTTTAATGCAGAAATATATGACCTCTGAGATGGGCTTTCCCACTCATGCCTACAGCAAGACAGAACACTAACATCTTCTCCCACACCAGTCTCAGTTTTCACTTTCAAAACCCAACTCCACTCACCTGTGTTCTCAGGGTATACTTTGCCTCTATTTCCCTCATCTTGCCTAATGTTCTACTCCAAAAAACCTGTCACTACACCACCACTTAAAGTCGCTTCTCCTTTTCTTTACTCTTAAGTTCCTAGTTCTAATTATTCCTAGCAATCCTCAAGTTGGTCAAGTATACCTTGCAAGAGTTTTTCACCATTGACTAAAAAAACAAGAATTTTAATTCCTAAATGAAGAATGACTCCAAAGATTATTTCCACGCTCAAATAGTAATAATACCATCAAAAAAACAACTTCCACCACTATTCCATAGGGCATTTAGTCAATCACAGTTCGTAGCAAAAAAGTCCAACATTTTATATTGTCTTATAGCAAACTGTAAAAGCACACAAGCAAACTATGTTAGCCATATATCATATCCTATTATAATATTTTCTGTACTAATATGTTTCTATATATGAATTCAAATACTTAGTATTTTGGAAGAGTGGGATAAAAATATTGGCAATTTTACTAATTTATATTCATATAAAAATTAGTTACTTGATACTCTATAGTTTCTCTAAACTTTACATTAACTCAAAATCACAATCTTCTCTCATCTGACTCTTTTGTGTTAAGTGGCAGTAGGTTTAGAGAACTACTAGTCCAGAACGGAGAAGGAAGGAAGAACTTAGGAAAAATCATTCTGATGGGGTGAGGGGGTGACATTTTTTTGTAAGTTGCAAAGCATGAAAAATTAAATTGCTGGCACTCAGTAGAGTCACTGGTGGGAGCTGGGGTTCGGATGGAGAAAAGAGGCAGAGATTTTTTTAAAAACCTGAGCAAATAAAGAATGTGGCAATGATCAACTTTAGGAAAAACAATCACAGGAACTATGACAATAATGTACTACTTTGCTAAGCAATGAACAATATTTACATAGACTTTATAAGAAAAATAATTTGTATTGACTTTAAAAATATGCTGTTAGAATATTGAGAAGATGGAAGAGTGGAAAGAAGTTTAAGAGATGGAATCTTCATCTAAAAGAAAATAACAAGTGAATAGGTAAAACATGAATGAGTAAATCAAGAGATGGTAGTCTTTCATTATATACAGAAATATGGGGATAAATACCAGAAGAGTTAAAGTAGTTAAAAAGGTTGAGGTGGGGTTATTAAGAAACTCATACTATTTTGATATGTTTAGTTTAGCAACAGTTGTTCATGTATTACTTTGATAAAAATAAAACTGCATTATAAAAAATAAACCATTTCAAGTTAACAGACTATTTTTAGTATCTTATCTATACTGCTTATGGTTTCACATATTTCAGATAGGCTACTCAGCTTTCATCTCAGTTTAAAGCAGTCTAACATAAAAGTTGATGCGAATTTTCTACATGCTGTATTTTTTGTGTGATAGCAACTGAAATAAAATGATATAAAGGTAGGGTTTCTTGTTTGTTTTGTTTTTTAACAACTTCTTATAATGTCCTATATACTAACAGCTTTAGGAAAACTTATGATTTAGTTTTCTTTTATCATATAAAAAAGGCCTGTATTATTCTTCCATAGATAGACTTGGATAAATTAAAATTTTTTAGTTTTCTGTTTATTCACATTCACTTTCAAAACTTTCCTGATATTTACTGGTTCGTGTTACTGAACTCTCTCTCTTGTTAATTCTTATTGCATGAAAGTTATGATTATATTACTAATAACCATTTTTATACAATTGGGCCTTTATGAGACTAAGATGGTCTTGCAAGAAAGCAAAGAGTTTTTAAAGGGTAAATCAATTGTGTAAATCACCAAAGCTCTACCAGAAATCAAGGATGAGTAGTGGAGCTTTATTTCCAGAGAAAAGTTAGAATTGCACATTTGGATTTGACTCTGAAATTGTCTAGGAGGTTGGCTCTGACCTCAAGTAAATGGCAGGGAACTAGGATGTAAGAAACCCCAAAACATTACTGACTGTTATTCTACTGTCATAGAATCAATTGTTGTCATAGAGATGAATTACAGAACAGAGTATGAAAGGACATGTAATTTGTAAATAGGAGATGCACTTTGGCTTTTTGAATATTAAATGTTTATTTCTCTTATGTTCTTTCTCGGACTGTCATAATATATATAGAGAAACAAGAACGGTTAGTTTAAAAAAGAAATATCCTGGGAGCCAGCAGTCATGAAAGGCATAGCACTCGAAGGGGAAAAATGAAAATCAAAGAATACAAAAATAGAGTGATTGATTCAGTGGCCCCACCTCTTCTAGAGTACATTTTTCAGAGCAAAAACATTAGAAAAGTTTTGATCAACATGAAAGACAATTTGCCTAAACTATCATGTGGTCATTTTATTGCCTGAAGTGCTTGCTTCTCTTTTAGCTATGTACTCTTTAGTTTGTGTGTTAGCTGTCCAAACAATCAAGATTAATATTATATACTGGTTTTAGCAATAATCCTTAGATTATTCCACTGTTTCTCACTTCTATTTTCAAAGGTTTGTCCATCTTTGTTCCCCTTTGTTTAGAGAGTACATGTTTCCCCTACTAACAAAAATCATCCACCACATTCTTGAATAACTTTTAAAATTAATCTTTAAATTAAGCCTGTCAAAGATTGTCTGGAAATATTATCACTATTCAAAGCAAGAAGTAAAGAAATAATAAGAATTAGAGCAAAAATCAATAAAAGCCTCTAGTTAGGCTAACTAAAAAAAAGGGGAGGAAGGAATCAAATTACTAATATCAGTAATGAAAGAGGGGACATCACTATAGATCCTATGGAAATAAAAAGAATAATAAAGGAATATTATAAACAAGTCCATGCCCACACACATCTGATAACCATTTCAAGAAAATGGACCAATTTCTTGAAAAACAATCAGATAAAACTCACACAAGAAGAAACCGAGGATCTGAATAGGCCTATATCTATTAGAGAAACTGAAGCAACAATTAATTAATAACCTTTCAAAAAAGAAAGCATCAAAAAAAAAAAAAAAGAAAAGAAAAAAAGAAAGCATCAGGCCTAGATGGGTTTAATGATGATTTCTAGCAACCTTTAAGAAGAGATTATACCACTTCTCTACAATCTCTTTCAGAGGACACAAGCAGAAGAAATATTTCCTAACTCAATCTATGGGTTAGCATTGCCTAATAGCCAAACCAGAAAAAGACATAAGAAAAGGAAACTATAGACCAGTATCTCTCATGAACAAAGACACAAAAATCTTCAACAAAATACTAGCAAATATAATCCAACAATGTGTAAAAAGAATCTTATAGGGATCCTTGGGTGGCTCAGTGGTTTAGTGCCTGCCTTCGGCTCAGGGCATGATCCTGGAGTCCCAGGATCGGGTCCCACATCGGGCTCCCTGCAAGGAGCCTGCTTCTCCTCTGCCTATGTCTCTGCCTCTCTCTTTCTCTGTGGAAAGAAAAAAAAAAAAAGAAAAAGAAAAAGAAAAAGAGAAAAAGAGAAAAGAAGAAAAGAAAGGAAAGAAAGAAAGAAAAAGAAAGAAAAAGAAAGAAAAAAGAAAGAAAAAGAAAGAGAAAAAGAAAGAAGAAAGAAAGAAAGAAGAAAGAAAGAAAGAAAGAAAGAAAGAAAGAAAGAAAGAAAGAAAGAAAGAAAGAATTATATACTACCCTAAGTAGGATTTATCCCAAGTATTGCAAGGCTTGTTTAACATTTAAAATTCAATTAGGGCACCTGGGTGGCTCAGTCATTAAGCATCTGCCTTTGGCTCAGTTCATGATCTCCGAGTCTTAGTATCAGCCCAATATCTGGCTCCCTGCTTAGTGGGGAGGCTGCTTCTCTCTCTTCTTCTGCTACTCTGCCCTACTGTGCTCTCTCTTTCTCACCCTCAAATAAATATGTAAAATCTTAAAGAAACCCTCAATTAATGTAATCCATATCACATCAACACACTTAAAATGAGAAATCATATGAATGGATATATAAAGAGCATTTGACAAAATCTAAACCCATTCATGATAAAAACTCTCAGTAAACTAGGAATAGACAGAAGTGACCTCAAGTTGATAAACATTATCTACAAAAAACTCGCAGTGAGAAACCTGAAATTTTCCCACTAAGATCAGACAGAAGGCAAGGATGTCCTTTCTCATCACTATTTTTCAAGACAGGAAGTCCTTGCTAGTACAATAAGGCAAGAAAAGGAAATAAAATTATTACAGTTTGGAACAGAAGATCTGTCCCTGTTTACAGATGGCAGGGCTGTCTATAATAGAAAATCTGAAAAAATCAACATAAAAACCCTTCAAATGAATAAGTGATAACACAAAAGTCAATTATATTACATTTCTATATATTAACAATGAACAAGTAGAATTTGAAATTAAAAACACAATAGCATTTATATTAACATACCAAAAAATGAAATTCTTAGATATAAATCTAACAAAATATATACAAGATCTATATAAGAAAAACTGTAAAACTCAGACGAACAGAATCAAGGAGCTAAGTAAGTGGAGAGATATTCCGTGTTCACAGATAAGAAAAATCAATATTGTCAAGATGTCATCTCTCAGCTTGATCTATAGATTCAATGTATCCCAATGAAAATTCCAGTAATTTGGGCAGCTTGGGTGGCTCAGCGGTTTAGCACCGCCTTCAGTCCAAGGTGTGGTCCTGGGGACCCGGGATCGAGTCCCACGTCAGGCTCCCTGCATGGAATGGAGCCTGCTTCTCCCTCTGCCTGTGTCTGTGCCTCTCTCTTTCTCTCTCTCTGTCTCATGAATAAATAAATAAAATCTTAAAAACACACACACAACACACACACACACACACACACACACACACACACACACACACAGACATCCAGTAATTTATTTAATGGCTATTGGCAAACTGATTCTAAAGGTTTACAGAGGCAAAAGAGCCATAACAGCTTATATAATAATGAAGAGAAGAACAAAGTTGGTGGACTAACACTACCCTACCTTTAGACTTACTATGAAATTAAAGTAATCAAGACAGTGTGGTATTGGTGAAAGAATGGACAAATAGGTCAATAGAACACAATAAACAGCCCAGAAATAGACCCTCATGAATTTAGTCAAATGATCTTTGACAAAGAAGCAAAGGGAATACGTGGAGCAAAGACAATCTCTTCAACAAATGGAGCTGGAATAACTAGACATTCCCATGCAAAATAATGAATTTACATACAGACCAAACCCCCTTCAGAAAAATGAACTCAAAATGGACATTAGACTTAAATGTAAAACACACACTATAAAACTTTTAGAAGAGAACATAAGAGAAAACCTAGATGATCTTGGGTATGGTGATGCCTGTTAGATAAAACACCAAAGACATGATCCATGAAAGAAATAATTAAAATTAGAAACTTCTGTTCTGTGAAAGATAGCATCAAGTATTCAAGGATAGAAAACAATCCATAAACTAGGAGAAAATATTTGCAAAAGTCACATCTGATAAAGGACTGTTATACAAAATATACAAAGAAACTCTTAAAACTCAGCAGTAAGAAAACAAACCAATTAAAAAATGAGCCAAAGACTTTTACAGACACCTCACCAAAGAAGATTTGCAGATGGAAGATAAGCATATGCATAGGAAAAGATGTTCCATTTCATATATGATCAGGGAGATGCATATTAAAACAATAAGAGATACCATTACACACCTAATAAAATGCCCAAAATCTAGACCACTGAAAACACCAAATGCTGCTAAGATCGTGCAGCAACAGGAACTGTCTCGTTCAGTGCTGGTGGGAGCGCAAAATGGTACAAACTACTTTGGAAGACAGTTTGGTGGTTTCTTACATAACTAAACATATTCTGACCATATGATCCAGGAATTACACTCCTTTGCATTTACCCAAAGGAACTGAAAACTTACATCCACACAAAAGTCTGCAAATGAATGTTTATAGAAGCTTTATTTATAATTGCCAAAAGTAGGTAAAGAGTTAACAAATTCGGTAAGTTGTATATATTCCTAAAACACATCAGAAACCTATGAATTAGATTTCACTGATGTAAGAGATTTATACACTTGGCACAAACAATATAGGAATGTAAAATATTGTTTCCAACCCAATTTGCTTTAAGGACTTCATCAAAAATGCCACAGGGAAATATTTTTTGCTTTATTTATTTTCAGGTCTTATAATTACATCCTTATGGATCCAATAATGTGTATTAGAAAAAATTGATATTTTAGAAACTGCATAGCTCTACAGCCTTTTTAAAAAAAGATACAGCAAAGGACACCTGGATGGCTCAGTTGGTTAAGCATCCAACTCTAGATTTCAGCTCAGGTCATGATCTCAGGGTTGTGAGATCAAACCCTGAGTAGGGCTCTGTGCTGGGTGTGGAGTCTGCTTAAAATTCTCTCTCTCCCCATCTTCCTCAGCCCCTCCCCCCACTCTCTCTTGCTTTCTCTCAATTAAAAAAACAAGAAAAAAGAGATACTGAGCAAATAGAGGTCATGAGTGGTAAAAGATGGTCTAGTATCTTCAGATATAAAAGGTAAAAGCTTTATCATTTTAAAATAATTTTTAAAAAATAAAGATGATTAAGAGACTAATATAATAGTTATAATCCACAAACTGTGGTAGAATGGAAAGAGCACTGACTTGAAAGACTTAAATTAAAATTTCAGTTCCACTGTTTTTAAGTTATGTATGAGTGACTTCAGGCAGGTCACTTACCATCTCTGAGCCCCAAGACCCTAAAACATAAAATGTTAAAAATGTCCATATCAACCTCACAAGGTGGTTGTGATAATATGCTGAGAGATACAATGAATGAACTTACATGAAAATGCGTGGCACATTGCCTAGCATCAAGTAGCTCTCAGCAAATACTGAGAACTATAAATAGAACTTAGTCTTCTGTATAACTCTTGACTAAAATAAAACCAATTTCCTTTTCACAGATAAACTGTTTCTTCACTTGAGTTTTTATAGGAGATATACTTTAAGTACAGATATGATTATAGAAGTATGGAAACAAAAAGCAAAGAAAACATATCTTGAGAAGCATCTAATAAGCAGCGTCCTTTGTTTCATGCTGACATGCTTTGTGGTTACAATGCCGGGTCCAATGAACACCGGATCAAAATTAAAATTCTAGGCAGGCATTCAACTTTTATGATTGTGTCTGTTCTTCACTGAGCATGGAAAATGAATACTTTAGAAGTTATTTACTGAAGATATTCCCATAGTGCTATTGCATGTTCACTTCCAAAAGAGTCCTGAACCCTGTAATGTATGTAAGTGAAAGCTATACCATGTTTCTTGTGTTGTACTTTAAAAATTGCAGCAGGATACCAAAACCATATTTTTAATAGAGGCTTTTCTGAGGGTAGGCCACAGACATTTTGCAAAAGTATATGATACGAAAAGAGACCAAATTTCAAAAATAAAGAACACCAATTCAAAATAATATATGATCATATTTTGAATAAAATTAAATATAGAATAATTAGCAGAAAACATTTAATTCTAGTTTTCCTATTATGAATGTCAAGTTGGCACAAATGCAGTAAGACTAATCAAAATCAGGTAACAGTTACCTCTTTGGCCTTGCTTGATGGTTCTAGTCCAATCATATTTGCTACTATTAACTGATGTAAGAGTTGAACTTGAGCCACACTTAGGAAGAAGTCCAGATCTGTGGTTATATTCACTTCCAAGGAATGGCCACACACTAAAATCTCCTGGAGGAGAAAAAAAAGTTGAATATACATAAAGATACATGATAGCCATTAGATGATAATTTGTCATTCTTACTTATTTGACCTTTACTATGTTGATGAATTCTCCTGGGACTCAAGTTCATACGTTAATGAGAATAGCAGAGATGGAGAGCACAACCACTCAACATAGTTTAATGGATTAATTTAATAAACATTTATGAGGTCCTGCTGTGCACTGGGCCATGCACTAGTTACAGGGAAACAAACAACACAAACATTAATTTTTTTTTTTTACCATTTCATATACATCTGGCATTTTATACTTCAAACTACTAACATCATTTCCATATGTAAGTGATGATGTAATTCTTTAGCCAAATCCTGTTCATTCATTCACACTAACAAATATTTACTGAGCATCTCCTAAGTAACATGCAGTATACTCAGCTGCTAGGGATAGCAGAAAGAATAGGTTGGCTTTGAATGGAAACCTGCTCTTGGGGAGATCACAATTTAGTTGGGCAGACAGATGTAAACTGGCAATTGTAGGCAAGCAATTACAATCACAAGTGGTATGGTTTGAGTATTCTCCAAAGCATACACTCCAAATGATTTATAACAAAATAGTGCTGAAGCCAAAGACAGCTAGACTAATTAATTTCACTTCTTCAAGCTGCTAAAATCTTGGCTGCTTTAGGTAGATGTCCACTACTTAACTGGTGGGGTTCTGCATAACTTAAATCATTCCAACATTCATCATTAGAAAACCATTCAGAGAAGGAAAAAAGAAGAAAAAAAAAAACCCCAAAGTTTCACTTACTAAAGCAGAAGTTCTGTCTCCTGTCATGAAGTGAATGTGGACAAAGTTCGAATGCTTGGAAATGCCCAATGAACCTTCTCCTTACTAGTGTCATTTAAAGGAATGGATTTAAGGAGACTTATGAGGGGCCCAAATGCAAAGTACATGGCTTAGAGTAGATTTTAATACAGCCATAAAGAATAGCATGTTAGAAATGAATATTCCTTTTCCTTTTGTGATTAAATAACCTTTTCCCCCACAAGTTCCCTGTATTTACTTATTAGAGTTAGAATTCATTTATTCCTCAAGTAATGATGAAAAGAAATATATTCATGTTACTAAATTGCTATAAGATAGTAGTACACCTATTTAATTTTTATACATCTTGGTGGATATAAGATACTATGCTTAACCTAATTTTTGCTATAGGGCAATTATAAACATTAAATAAATAAAATATACAAAACATTATTTTTATAAGTGAATGAAGTTTAACCAGCTTAGAGTAATATTTAATCTTATTTTTTCTGAACTTTTCATAATAACTGCCTGTAACTGTGAATGACCAAAAAGTTTACAAAGTTTTTAGCATAATATAAATTTATTTTTCTTTGAAGATTTATTTGAGAGAGAGAGAGACAGAGAGTAAGAGACAGCACATGAGCAGGTAGGAGGAGCAGAGGGAGAGGAAGAGGCAGACTCCTCTGCTGAGCAGGGAGCCAGATGCATGGCTCGATCCCAGGACCTTGGGATCATGACCTGAGCCGAAGGCAGACGCTTAACTGCCTCAGCCACACAGATTCCCTAGCAAAATATAAATTTCTAAGAAGAATACTTTTAAAATTATGATGGATCACATTATTATTACATTTCTATTCTAAGCATGGAGGCAGTACACCATAGTGATCAGTCTTGAAACCTGGATCCACCAGTAACTGGCTAGTAACATTGGTTGAGTTACCTAACCTCTTTAGATCTCAGTTTTCAGATCTATAAAACATGGATACTAATAGTATTGCTTTCTTATTTTTTTTAAAGGTTTATTTATTTATTTATGATAGACACAGAGAGAGAGAGAGAGGCAGAGACACAGGCAGAGGGAGAATCAGGCTCCATGCCAGGAGCCGGACGTGGGACTCGATCCCGGGACTCCAGGATTGTGCCCTGGGCCCAAAGCAGGTGCCAAACCGCTGAGCCACCCAGGGATCCCCTAGTATTGCTTTCACAAGGATGTTGTGAGGACTAAGTCAGGTAATCCATGTAAAATTCTCTATATACTAAATAAAGTCATCCAGATCAGAAATGAGTTCTCTCTCAGTGTTGTTGCTTTCATTAGAAAGAGGTTAAGTAAGAGTGCAGGGTCTGGAGCCAGACCAGCCTGGGTTCAAACCATGCTTTGCCACTTACTACTTGTGAAAATATGGACAAGTTATTGAGTTAGCTTCTCTAAGCTTCAGTTTCTTCATCTATAAAAGGATAGTGGGGCACCTGGGTGGCTCAGTCAGTTGAGTGGCAGACTCTTCATTTTGGCTCAAGTTATGATCTCATGGCTCATGGGATGGAGCCCTGTGTCTGGCTCCATGGAGCTCAGCAGGCAGTCTGCTTGAAGAGTCTCTCCCACTGCCTGTCCCCCCATGCATTTGCATGCTCACTCTTTCCCTCTCTCCAAAATAAATAAATAAATCTTTTAAAAAAATACTGAATGACTCAAGGTATCTACTTTTAACTTTTTTTTATATGTTTTTTTATTCATTCAGTAAATATCTCAGAAGGGCCAGCAATTGCACTATTGGTATTTACCTAAGGAATACAAACATATGACTTGAGAGGGGGACATGCACCCCAATGTTTATAGCAGCATTATAGCCAAATTATGGAAAGAGTCCAAAAGTTCATCAACTAATGAAAGGATAGACAAGATGTGGTATATATATACAGTGGAATATTACTCAGCCATGAAATAGAATGAAATCTTGCCATTTGCAATGATATGGATGGAGCTTGAGTATATTATACTAACTGAAATAAGTCAGTCAGAAAAAGACAAATACCTTATGATATGATTTTGTTCATAGGTGGAATTTAAGAAACAAACAGATGTTCATCTGTTTCACAGGGGATGTGAAAAAAAAAAAAGAGGAGAGAAAGAGGCAAACCATAAGAAACTCTTAACTTTAGAGAACAAATGGAGAGTGGTGATTGGAGGGGAGGAAAGTGGGTGATGAGCTAAATGGGTGATGGGTATTAAGGAGGGCACTTGTGATGAACACTAGATGTTGTATGTAAGTGATGAATCATTGAATTCTACTTCTGAAATCAATATTACACTGTATGTTAACTAGAATGTAAATAAAAAATTGATACAAAAAATTTTAAAAATTATAGCAAAAATATATTTTAAAATAAAAGCAACAAAATTGAACATTTCACAGTAAAAAAAATAAAAATGAGGATAGAAGAAGTTAATAGGAGTGTTATAAGGATTAAATGAGTTACTACATAAAAAGCAATAACAAAAGAAAAAAATAACAAATATATTAATTTAAATGCAAAAAAATCTATATTTTAAAGAGTTTAAAGAAAGCAATAACAAAACAGTGCTAGAAGGTATTAATTTTTAGTTACATACAATAATAACTTATTAATAATAAGCAATTTGACATTCTGTGCGCACTAAAACTAAGAACCCCTAATTTACAAAGAGAAGATACTCCATTACATAGCCTAAAATGAAACCTAAATTAAGTTCTCACCTCAGTGTGCATATTTTCTGGAGAAATTATTTTAGTAAAAATGATAGCAGGTGCTCCAGTTATTCGGACAGAAAAATCTGTTAAAATGGGAGTCAAAATTGCTCTTCTTTCTTGATGTCGCCGTATGCTAAAAGATAGAGTGAAAAATTATTAGCCATTTCATTTTTTTTCATTAAATTTGTACAAGTTTTTGCACCACAAACATGTATGACAGTTATATTTGTACATTTTATAATCACAGTTTTACAACTTCAATTCTTAACCTCAGATCAATAAAAGAAAAAATTACTGAGAAATTCAGATGCAATTTATTTCATAGTCACATCTTTTCAACAAATTACTGTTTTTAATTCCTTTTGTTCTTATAAATAGTTTAGTACCTTTTTCTACCAATAATAATAACCTTCCTCTTGTGTGATCATTTTTTCCTATTCTTAACATTTTTGACCTTCTAGTTGACAACTGCCATCTTTCCAACCTCATTAGGTTCACAAGTATATCCTCTTAATCTTGGACGACCTCCTTTTTTTAAGCTCTAAGAACCATCAGAGTTCACAGATTATTATTGCATATACGGTTCATGAAATAGCTTTTGTGACTTTGATACTGAATGCTTCTTCACAACAACCATGCATGTTAAGTGAAATCCATTACTAGCCCCATATTACCTACAAGGAAATAAAGATCAGGGGCAAGGGTAAGGCCACCTAGTAGGAACAAAGGTTCCACTGTTGGGCCTAATAGCAAAATAGTATTTGGACTCTATTTTAATTCTACTTTATACATTCTCATCTTTGATCGGTTATTCAGCACAGTATCTCTACTTTATATTCAAAATTACCAAATGCTAATAATTTCAAAGGAAGTACTGCATACATGGTAGGTGATGAAACTGGAAAACATTACTGAGGAACTAACACTTGTGCTAGGAGAGTTCTTCTAGTCTACTATCCATATCCTAACTTTTCACTTAATGAAATAATATAGTTCTATGTTTTACTAGCAAGCTGTACCTCAATAGTTCCTTGGAACTATTAACTTAATATTCCTTATAAATATGTCTCTACTATTCACTTATAAAGTGATAAAAGTTGAAATGAGGGAACTGGCATAAATTATCTCATGAAAAAGCTCAGATAAAAACTCAAGTCTTTCTACATCCTTTTCTACCAGAGTAGTCTAGAAAATAGAAAGTACTAGTATATTTTGTTCAAATTTGCAATGGGCAGAGCTTTACATGGTGTCTGCCAAAAAAGCAAATTGGATCATCTGGTTCTGTGACACATAGGTATTGGATTTCATGAAAGTCAATTTTAAAGAATTAAGAGATCTGGTGAATGGAGGGTAACAGGAAGAAGTATTAAAATCTGTGAATACAGAGGAAAGGTTGTGATCCTGAGAGACACCGTAATTATAGCTGAATAGCTTGAGTTCCATAAAATGGAACATGTAACATCTGATGTGCTCTCACAAGGGAATGTTAAAATATATGATGTATTAAAAATACCTTAAAATGGAAAAGATGGCAGGAAACCAAATAAGAGCAAATAAATACTCTTTTCCTCCCAAATAAAGAATATTTATACATATCATATTTTTCTCTATTATGTGATGAATTAAATCAGTAACACAACATATGAAAGACTTATGGCTTTGGAAATTTAAAAAAATTTTAAGTCAATGGTCCTATAAAACTTTAACTTTTATGGTACATAATGTTAACTCTTCTTTTGTGTTATTTCTTGTAAGTCTTGGAGGTAATCGTATATAATTTTAAATCATTAAAAATTTTTATAGATTGAAATACTTCAAAAGAAATACTGAAAAAATCATGACAAGAATTAAATTCTGCCAATATTTTACTAGATAAGAGCATAGGATTCAAAATTAAAATTTTTTCGAGAAATGGAAAATAAATAAAATACATAACAGGTGGGTAAATAGCATTTTACATATAGCTCAAGAAAAAATCAATAAACTAGAATATACATTTGAGAAAATTCTCTAAACAAAGCAAAACAAGAAGAAATAAACAAAAATTACCCCAAACTAATGAACCAAAACTATGGTTATATACTTGTGATGGAGATCACAAGTATTATATTTAGTTCAGTCTCTAAAAGAAGTCTTATGAGCATAGCTATATTGAAATGTCAACTTAATTCAATTTTATGGAGATATTCAATTGTTAATAGCTCTGGTTATAGTTTTGAGTTGTTTATACCTATAGTCTGAAACTCCTGCATCTAATTCTACTTGATAGCTCTTTTTTCAAAGAAAAAGTTCAAAATAAAACTTTGTGGAGGAGGGAGAAGTCAGGGGACTGCTGAATGTTTCTCACAGAAAAGGACATTACAAATTGAGGGTATGAATGGGAATCTACCAAGGGAAAAATGGTCAGAGGATTTATGTTATTTTATTTTATTTTTTTTTTAAATTTTTTTAAATTTTTATTTATTTATGATAGTCACACAGAGAGAGAGAGAGGCATAGACACAGGCAGAGGGAGAAGCAGGCTCCACGCACCGGGAGCCCGACGTGGGATTCGATCCCGGGTCTCCAGGATCGCGCCCTGGGCCAAAGGCAGGCGCCAAACCGCTGTGCCACCCAGGGTTCCCTGTTATTTTATTTTATATTTAAAGCTTTAATAACATGTATTGATATACCAAGTGCAGTGCTCACAGAATAATGCTGCATAATATATAAAAGTTATGTGTTGTACATATAGTTTTAAGCAAATGTTGATATAATCTTGTTTGGATCCTTCTCTTAAAAGCAAAATGCTGAAGGAGGGAAACCTGCCTATTTAGGGCTTTGGATCAATTAAGGCATTATTATCTATATTTATATGATGTTAGTGGCTGTAAGAACTACAAATTCATTGACACTACAGGAAGTTTTAAAATTTTATGATATACTATTGTGATTATATTCAATTTAAACAATTTCTGATTTAAGTATCAACAGAATGTAGATAAGTAAGTAACTTTGCTAAGAAACAAGACTGGCCAAGACAGATCTATCCTTTTATCTCTATGCTACCCTTTCAGCTGCCAAGGACACCCTTAGTTGATATGTAAGGAAGAAAATCCACTACCTACTCCCCCTCACACACCTCAAAGCACAAATTACCATGTAAAACTGCAACACTGACTAGATGTGTAACCTGCATATGGCAGACATCAGTACAGGTTATTTTAATTCTCAGTACTTCATTTCCTCAGGTTATAAAATAAACTAAGACATAGTAAAAATGGTTGCTAAGAGAAAAAGAAAAAAAAAGTGATTAACTAACAATGAACTTTCACCTAAGTGTAAGGGGTCAGAACACGGAGTATAAGAAAAGTAGTTGAATGAGGGGAAGCAAATCATTAGCTCTACTTTTAAGTGACATTGCACAAGGTAAGGAACCTCTCCAAACTTAGTTTCTTATGGTGGTTTTGTTCTGTAACAACTTGCTAAGAATAAGAATGGTTCAGAGTTTAGAGAGAAAATTGCATGAGATTTGGAAATATAAGGGAAATAAATACTTGCCAGTATTCTCTTGAAGTCATGCTTTGTAAAACAGTGAAATTCCACTCAGCAGTGCTAGCAGATTCCAACTTGTCTTCCCTCTTTTAGGTTCTGTGACCAGTTCTTTTTCCTGACCCGTTTGCAGGCTCACCCCCTCCAAAGAGGCAAAAGCCTTCCAGGGGCTGCTCTATCAGCCTCCGGTGGTCCTTCCTTCCAGTGGCTGGGCATGCCTGTGACCTGTCCCTGATTCACAGTCCCCTTTAGATCCTTAACTCACAGGTTCTGCCACAATTAAGCAAGGTCTTATTCCTAAAATAAATCCCTAATGCTATAATACAATGGTTCTGCTGACCTGACTGAATCCTAATGTATTTTCTCAACTGAAAAACTGAGGTTTTAGGAGAAGATCTACAAATCTTAAAATGTGGTAATTTTTATGCTTAACTTCCTTACTCCCTTCTCCCCAACATACACACAGAAACACATTTTGATTAAAGACAAAAGCTGAGTAATATATGTAGGAGGAATGAAGGAAAACCTTAAAAAGGCTATTATTTCAAATTAGTTAAGGGAGGAAACAAAGATATTCTTCACTGAATATTCTTTTTGTATCTTGAATTTTACCTATGCCAATTGAAAAACAAAAGTATAATCATATTAAGATTCTATTTATTTATTTATTTATTTATTTTTTTTTTTTTGGGTAAGTATTTTTTATTGGTGTTCAATTTACTAACATACAGAATAACACCCAGTGCCCGTCACCCATTCACTCCCACCCCCCGCCCTCCTCCCCTTCTACCACCCCTAGTTCGTTTCCCAGAGTTAGCAGTCTTTACGTTCTGTCTCCCTTTCTGATATTTCCCACCCATTTCTTCTCCCTTCCCTTATTTTCCCTTTCACTATTATTTATATTCCCCAAATGAATGAGAACATATAATGTTTGTCCTTCTCCGACTGACTTACTTCACTCAGCATAATACCCTCCAGTTCCATCCACGTTGAAGCAAATGGTGGGTATTTGTCTTTATTTATATTTCTATCAAGATTGTCACTACTAAACTACATCAGATTTAAGATCTCTTATCTTCATTTGAATCAGTATCTCTTAGAAACATTCAGTCACTTGATCTACTAGTTCTACTTAATTGTTTAATCATTCAACCTTTCATCAATTCACTCAACTCTTTATTAAGTACCTATTATGTGCCAAGCTTAATATTCTGTACTGAGTATTCAGAAGTGTGTAAAACATGCCACATTTTCATACTTCTAGCCCTTGGATCTACTGCTTTCTTATAAGGTTCAAAGTGCCCCCTCATCTCTCCTGCCACTCATACTCTATGGAAACAAATTCAGAAGCTGTGTATTCCATGAGAGCTTCCCTGAAAACCCATCTATAGAGTTATTCATTAATTTCTTTCCTCAATATTTCTATTTTTTTACCTATGTCAATTTTAGATTTATTGTATTATGTTTCTGTCATATCTCTTAGATTGAGATGTCCCATGTACATGGAATACATTTATTCTGATTGTAATGTGGCTCTTCTGTAATCCTAAACATCCTATATTTATGTCTACCATAGTACTTTACTCCCTGCACTCTAACAGGTAATTAACTATTAATTCTTTGACTGGACACTGAGCTCTGTAAGGGACAGGAGCATACCAGAAATCATTTCATTTTGTTTCTCCAGTGTAAAAGACATCCTATGGCATTTAATTGATGTTCAAAAGTCTTAATTTTATAAAGCATGCCAAGGCCATTCAACAGGGGAAGGAATGGTCTCCTCAACAAACAGTATTGGGACAATCGTATATCCACATGCAAAAAAAGGAAGTTAGACTTTTACCTCATACCATATATAAAAAGAAACAAACAAAAACTCCTCAAAAATGGAGCAACAATCTATTTATAAGAGCTTAATCCATAATACTCTTAGAATAAAACATAGACCTTAGTCATCAAAAAGAATAAAATACCTGGGAATATAAACCTAAACAATGAGGTAAAAGATCTGTACTCTGAAAACTATAAAATATTTATTAAAGAAACTGAAGCTACAAACAAATGAAAATATAGTCCAGGTTCACGGATTATAAGGATTAATACTGTTAAAATATCCATACCACCCAAACCAATCTATGGATTCAATGCAATCCCTATCAAAGTATCAACAGCATTTTTCACAGAACTATAACAAATAATAATAATAAAATTTGTATGGAACCACAAAAGACCTGCACCACTCAAAGTAATCTTGAGAAAAAAAGAACAGCTGGAGGGATCACAATTCCAGATTTCAAGATAGACCACAAAGCTGTAGTAATCAAAACAGTAGGTGCTAGCACAAAAACAGACAATAGATCAATGGAACAGAAAAGACAGCCCAGAAAATAGACCCATGCTTACATGTTCAATTAATCTATGACAAAGAAGACAAGAAAATGGGGTAAAGGCAGTCTTTTCAATAAATGGTGCAAGGAAAACCGAACAACAAAAGAATGACACTGGACTACCTTCTTATACCATACACAAAAATAAACTCAGAATGGATTAAGGACCTAAATAAGAGACCTAAAATCATAAAAAATCCTAGAAGAGAATACAAGCAATAATATATTCAATATTGACCACAGAAACATTTTTTAGATATGTCTCCTAAGGCATGGGAAACAAAAGCAAAATTAAACTACTGGGACAACAGTTAAGCGTCCAACTCTTGATTTTGGCTCAGGTCATGACCTCAGGGTTGTAAGATTAAGTCTTGCACTGGAGCATGGAGTCTGCTTGAGATTCTCTCTCTCCCTTAGCCCCTCCCCCCAACTTGTGCTTGAATGTGAGCTTTCTCTCTCTCAAATAATAAATAAAAAATTTAAAAACAACAAACTATTAGGACTACAAAAAAATAAAACGCTTTTACACAATGAAAGACACCATCGACAAAACAAAAAGGCAACCTATTGAATGGGAGAAGATATCTGCAAATAAAACACCTAATAAGGAGTAAATACCCAAAATATATAAAGAACTTATATAACTCACCACCAAAAAAACAAAAATCAAAAAACCCAAACCCAAACAATCTAATTAATAAACAGGCAGAGTACTTGAAGACACGTCTCCAAAGAAGACATACAGATGGCCAACAGAAACTTGAAAAATGCTCAAAATCAGGAAACGGAAATCAAAACTATGAAATACCACCTCACACTTGTCAGAATGGTTAAAATAAAAAAACACAAGGAATAACAAGTACTGGCAAGGATGCAGAGAAAAAGGAACCCTTGTACACTGTTGGTGGGAATGTAAATTAGCACAGCCACTGTGGAAAATAGTGTGGAGGTTCCTCAAAAAATTAAAAATAGGAATGTCATATGATCCACTACTTCCACTACATTGAATTTGACAATTGAGTCTTAGATTAATTATAAACACTTGTGCAAAGATTATTTTCAAGAAATGAAAAGATCATTTATAAATTATATATCAGGTAAGGGTATAGCACTTAGAATAAAGAAAGAACAACAACTCATCATCAACAACAACAACAACAAAAAACAATTTAAAAATAGGGAAAAGGCTTGAGTAAAAATTTTTCCAAAGAAATAAGATATTTTTGGCCATATGGAAATACAAATTGAAACAACACCCAATAGGATGGTTAAAGTTAAAAAAAAAAAATGGAAAAGAAGTGTTGCTATGAATGTGGGGAGATTAGAACCCTTGAGTATTGCTGGTGGGAATGTCAAATGGTTCAGTCACTGTGGAAAATAGTTTGGCAGCTCCTCAAAGCTAAATACAGAATTACCATTTGACTGTGAAATCCTACTCTTAGACATTCATTCTTAATACCTGAAAACAAGTACTGAAACAGGTATCTGTACAAGTACAGGTACTTGTACACTTGTACAAATGTCCACAAGTAATATCCACAGCAATATTATTCATAATAGCTAAAAGGTAAAAATATCTCAAATGTCCATCAATAGATAAATGCATAAACAAACTAGTATTTATTTATATACAGTGGAATATTATCCAACAATAACTAAGAATGAAGTACTGACACATGCTATAATGTTGTAAAATCTCCAAAACATTGTGTTAAGTGAAGAATCCAGCCACAAAAGGTCACATATGGTATGATTCCTTTTATATGAAATGTCTAGAATAGCTAAATCAACAGAAACAAAGCAGATGGCATTTGCCAGGGGCTCTGAGGAGGGAGAAGGATGTAGAAAAAAGTGCTTAATGGGTAAGTGATTTTACTTTGGGGTGTAGAAAATGTTTTAAAATGAGACAGAGGTGATGGTTATAGATAGAAGTGGTGGTTATACAATATTGTGAATGTTCAAAATGCCAGTGAATTGTTCACCTTAAACGGTTAATTTTGTGTAATGTCAATTTCAACTCAGTTAGTAAAACACACACACACAGATAAACTGTTTATTTAAATGAATTAAAGTATAAATAAGAGAGATCTAGTTAAGGCTAGATGATCATAAAATTTCCTAGGAAATAAGGCCCACTTTCTTTGTTGATAGAATTTGTGGTTCTTTTTTTTTTTTAAGATCTATTTATTTATTCATGAGAGACATGGAGAGAGTGGCAGAGACACAGGCAGAGGGAGAAGCAGGCTCCCCGTGGGGAACCCGATGTGGGACTGGATCCCAGACCCTGGGATCACGCCATGAGCCTAAGGCAGACGTTTAACTGCTGAGCCACCCAGGCATCCCTGAATTTGTTGTTCTTAAGATGAACTATAGATTATGTAAGCTAGAACTTCCTGAACGTGAAAACTGAGTGTGGAGGAAAGACAGAAGTTGACCCTGACTCATATATCATGTGATGTTTACAGATCAGGACTGGTATAGTGCATGTAAGGTGTGTACCAGAGTTGTCTGCATCCCTCTCCTGAAATGTACCTGGCCAAAAGTGGGAAAATTTTCACCCAAATTTGCATTCCTACTCAGGGGGCACATTCAATCACTTATCAATGAAAGGCTGTAACAACACTATTTTTTTTTTTTTTTTTTTTTGAGAGAGAGAGGGAGAAGAGGATGGGTAGAGAAAGAAGGAGAGAGAGAACCTCTTAAAGACTCCTTGCTGATCCCAGAGCCTGAAAAAGGTATCAATTCCATGACTCGGAGATCAGGACTGGACCTGGGCTGAAACCAAGAGTCAGATGCTTTAACAAACTAGGTTACCCAGGTGCCCTGTAATAATACTTTTATACTATGAAAGTGCTTTGTGCCAGGGATAAATCAATGGACTGGATGAAGTTCTATCCTTGGGACCCAGACAAAGTACATAGATAATTAGAATTAAATATTCCAAGTGATATGTTAAGAGCACACAGAAGGGGAACTCAACTCCTCTCCGAAAGGCTCAGGGGAAGACTTCCTGAGGCTTGATGAATGGATGGGAGTTAGGCCAGTGAATAGGGTGGGTTAAGATAGTTCCAGGCAGAGATCACATATCAAGGCCTAGCAGTATGTAACACACCATATTTTCAGGAGGCTGAAAGAAGCTCATTATGAATAGTTACAAGGAAATTAGAAAAGAGTACAGGTATCTAAAGAAGCAGCTTATATAGAGTATAGACTACCATCTGGTACTTGGTTTTAGGCACATTATTTAACCTGGTTATGCCTCAGTTTCCTCATATAGAATTAGGGAAAATAGTTCTTACCTCATAGCATTACTACAATAATTAATTTAAGGAAGTTAGGTAAAGCGATGTCTTTTATAATCTCTTATTAAAGTTGTTGCTATTATTAATGTCAAGACATAAATACAGTTTTGGGGGGCAAAAGGGCAGAACTCCAAAACAATCAGCACTGTAAAAGTCAGACAATAAAGTCTACATACACACAATGTTTTAAAGAGATTCAGTCAAATAAACTGCTATGGTGTGTTATAAGCAACAGAAGTTAGTAAATCTTACAAGCAAAAAAAAAAAAAAAAAAAGAAGAGGGCAGCCCCGGTGGTGCAGCGGTTTAGTGCTGCCTGCAACCCAGGGCATGATCCTGGAGACCCTGGATCGAGTCCCACGTCAGGCTCTCTACATGGTGCTTGCTTCTCCCTCTGCCTGTGTTTCTCCCTCTCTCTCTCTCTCTGTGTCTCTATGAATAAATAAAAAATCTTAAAAAAAGAAGAAGAAAGAAAGAAAAATGAAAAAACAGCACTTTTTAAAACCATAACGACCTCCAGGTTAACAATATCAAAAGTATTTTTAATGCCTAGTGTCTTTGTTCTAGGAAACAATTCTACCTAACTGATGAGAAACCACAAGTAGACTGGGTGAAATGGCAACGGCTCTCTACAAATCTTATAGGCTCACATTCAGGGCTAATTCCTTCAAAAATGTTCTCTGTGAACATAGGTGGACTAAAAAATTAAAGCAACCTACAGCTTTTGTTACTTTTCTCCTTTTATCATCATCAATAGAAAGGAGAGACTTAAAAAAAAAAAATCTGACCTTCCTTGAATACAATGGATTGCAAGAGAAAATGTGAATGTATCCTTAGCCTGAAGTAGAACCTTTCATCAAATAGCAAGCTTTATCTTTTTATTTTTATTTTTATTTTTTTTAAATAGCAAGCTTTAAAAAAAGTGCTGACAGGTGGTGTCTGGGTGACTCAATTCGTTAAGTATCTGCCTTCTGCTCATGTCCTGATCCCAGAGCCCTGGGATCAAGTCCTGGGATCGAGCCTCATATCTGGCTCCCTCCTCAGTGGGGATCTGCTTTTCCCTCTCCTTCGGCCCCTCCCCTCATTCATGCTTGCACATGTTCTCTCTTGCTCACTCCTTGTCAAATAAATAAATGAAATATTTTTTTTTAAATGCTGACACAATCTTAAACTTGTAATAATTACAGTTTAACAATGCTAGCAGATTTCCAAGCAAAATCATTAACTATACTTACCAAAATATATTTTACATCAGTCCTGAAATGCAAAAGTGGTACCCAAACACTTAGGTTGGGTATGCTGAAGATTGTATCACCAACTGTTCTTCTGGCAATGAAATATTAGAAAGTGCAGAACATTTCCCACTAATTTCCTACCTGCTGGCCATATTCCATTCAAGGGCTGGATTTTGAGAATTTCTTTCACTCTCTGTTAGCACTCCTCCTGTGCCACTTTCCTTCTCTGGTTTTAGTTGATCCCACTGTGCAGTACCTATATTGATGGAATGCAGGTCTATTTGGTATTGTCTATCTTCAATTTCTGATCCAGGGTCTCGAAGAATTCCCAAGTTCAAAGCTCTCCTATAAAGGCAATGAAAAAATGTAAATAAATAAAATAATCTATTTATTTTATTCACTAACAGCATCATTACCATTTTATCCCCCTTTGGATTCCTGATGGATTCACTGTGCTGATCAAATTTCTGACGCAGGTATTAGGAAGTAACCACATTGGATGACTTGAAAACGTACCCCAAACTTATCATGTACAGTAATCTACCCTACAATGATTTTTTATAGTTTCCAGCATTGTACAGTTTTCCTAAGTACTTTCATATACATGATTCCAGTCCTTGATATGCTGGGAAGGCTCTATTTTTATCTCCATTTTTACTAAAGAGAAAATAATTCAGAGAGATTGAAAGACTCAGACAAAGGTAGTAAGGTAGTTTGTGGCAAAACCACAACTTAAACCCAGGTTTTCTGACTCAATACCCAGTCTTCTTTCCAATGCTAATCACCTACCTTCCTTAGGCCTTTCAAGTCCTGAGAGGAAAGGGGATAGAGCTTTGTCAATCTCTTGCACTTCCCCACCCCTAGCCCTCCATTCTTTTAATAACTGAGGTGTCATATAGACTGCACTGTTTGCTGATGGTGACACACAGTAAGGATTACTTGCCCATACACAGTTGAAACTTTGATCTTACTGGACCGAATGCTAAGCAAATGACTAAAAATATCAGTAGCATATAGCTAAATTAGAAGAAGTGAATTGTTAAATTTTTTGTGAGGGTTTTAGAATGAGAATAGCAAGGCAATATGGTAGGAAGAAAAGAACTGGGTTCAGGGTTCAGAGACCAGATAAACCTAAGTGTGTGTAAATTTGGGAACTTTTTAGTTTTGTTGGGTCACAGATGCTTTAAAGTGAGTCATCAAAAGGAAAATAACACTAGGCCTTTATAAAAGTTTCAAGGAACACAAAAATTTAAATAATATAGAGACTAAAAGTGATTTTATTAGTACAAATATTAAAAAAATCTACAACTGCAGCTATTAGAAAAAAATACAATTACATCAACCGAACATGAATGAAATGAATTAGGGGAGTAGGGGTGGAGTGGGGAGGTGGCAGGTGAGGAGAAGGAAGCATAGGTCCTGGTGTGAAAACTACAGAAAAGTGGGTATGAGTCTGATAAAGACTAAGCCATGGCAAATGAGCACTGTGGGTGAGACTATGCCCAGAGGTTGGTCAAATACCGACAGAAGGTGGGTAACTGCTGCAACTCAAAATGGCAGGTATCTGGGCCAGTTGTTCAGGAATGGAGACAGCATCAACTGGGCCAGGCAAGGTGAGGCTGAGACTAATGAATTCAAGTGAAGAGAGGAGCACAGGAAGAACTGGAATTGAATGAGCAGGCTGTTCAGGTAGACAGGTATCAGAGGGAGTTACAATAAGGAACAGGGAAACAAATAGATACTGGTCTAGAAACCACAGCAGGAGCCAGAGAAAGATGAATGAATTCTCATTCTTAAGGTAAAGTTCAACCTATTGTTGTTTCTCCTTCCCTACTCTTTTCTAACTCAGAAGAAATGCATTCTAGGAATGGGCAGGCAAAGAAAAATAGCCTAAAATTTTACTTGAATGAAATAATTATATTAGAAATAGAGCCTATAAAAGGGAACATGAGCCTTTTCAATTTGTCCTAATGAGAGCAAAAAAAAAAAAAAAAAAGAATTCATGATGGTGGAGATGGGAGCAAGTAACACTTAGATTATCCCCATTTTGGTAGAATGCTCTCCATTCATTTGAATATTGGTATAATTCTGCTTAAAGGTCCATCTCAGACTTTACGTTCTATGAAGACTTTCGTGAACAACCTTTCTCCAAACTCATCTCTCCCAAATATATGCTATCAGTAAATACTGTTTTAATCACGGACTTGAATGGACGCAAATGTGGACAAATACAAAATGATTCTCCATAGCAGTAAGAGCACAGTTTTTAAATAGCAAACTTTTGATTTGGATGCACATAAGTTTAGACATACAGCAAATCTCTTGGGCAGCTAGTGGCCTAGCCTGTTTCTTAGATTATAAAAGTTACATTTCTTTACATTTTAAACTAGCCAATACTTTTTACATTTTAAATAAATTCCCTAAATATATTTTTAAGGTGAACTAAAGTACTTTAAGAATCCTTGAAGAAAAAGTATGTCAGGAAGTACAATCAGTGCTATGTTAAAAGACAAAGTAACTCAGCCCAGCATTAACATCAGTCTATTTTCCCTGGCACATGGACACTGTGTAATCACAAGATTGCAACCACTAAACACTGGATTTCATCACAGTTTTTCATATAGGCTTGAAATTCCCCATATTTTTTCTTGGTTTTAGATTGAGCTTTAGGTCTCCCATCTATCTGTGGAAAACATGACTTCTCCCAGGTTCTTCTTCCCTATGCAAATGGTTTTTATAATGAGCGATACCCAGATAGGTCTGAACATGCTAAACTTTAAAATTCTAAACTTGTTAAGAATCAGGGTTGGAGATTTTATATTCTCTCCTTTTGTGTGAAATTAAATAATCTGTCATTTTAACCTGATTTGAAAGTTCAGTGAAATGTATAATATTTGGGTATATTAAGTCCAACTTAAAAGTTAATTGCAAAGCATTTAAATCTGAGTTATAGAAAATAGGTTAAGTGAAAGATTCACATGAGATTTATCCTTAGACTTTCCAATGATCATGAGCATAGAGCAATTACTTAACTTCTCTGTGCTTAGTTATTTCAATAACTAAATACAGAGATAAATAAAATATATGACGAAGTTAAACTATAAAGAGGCCCATTATAAATTTTATGACCATTTCTGAATAGAATCCTAAATGATTCTGAAAGAATAGTATATCTAATCATCAACTAATCATAAATGCATAGGCACCAAGAATAAAACAAAGTCTACTCTTCTAATTATGAAAAACCATAATGAAAACTATAAAGATAAATGATCTTTAGTATTTCCAGGGTCACCTGTTTCTAAAATATGGTGTTATTAGAGACCCTGAATGAACCTTCAGACTCAAACAACTAGTATGCTTGAAAAAAATTTAAAGTATCTTTTTAAACACATCTCAGAGCTGGCACCAGCAAACAAAACCTTAAAGTCCCCCTTCCACTCCCCAACACCCACCACTCCCAACAAAACCAGGAAAACTAATAAATAAGCACCTGCCAAAGCCAGCTTTTGCTCTTAAGGTTTCTGCTGAATCCTGAAAACACTGATTTTCTGCTCTGCTAACTTCACAGGACATAAGCTCAAGGCCCACCCAAGATGATAAATCAACTTAATTACAAATCCTACATATAAAGCTGGGGTCACAAAGGGTTACATAAGCAGTGAAAGTGTGAATTAAAAATAGCCCTTCTAGGGAGCCTCTTGGTGAAAGAACAGTTTTGTATCTTGATTGCATTGGTGGTTACAAGAATCTACATGTGTAATAAAATTGCACAGAACTATGCATATATAAACACAAAGGAGTACACCTAGAACTGCAGAATCTGAATACAGCTGTGGATTACAATGGTGTCAATTTCCTGGTTTTGAATTGAGCTATAGTTATGCAGGAGTTATGAAGACTTGAAAACTACAAAACCCCTAGAAGAAAACAGAGGAGGTAAGCTCCTTGGCATCTGTCTTGGAAATGATTTCTTTGGTTTGACTCCAAAAGCAAAAGGCAACAAATGCAAAAATAAATAAGTGGGAGTACACCAAACTAAAAAGCTTCTGCTCAGCAAAGAAAAATATCAACAAAATGAAAAGACAACCACTGAAATAGGAGAAAATTTTGCAAATCATGTATCTGGCAAGGAGTTTTGTCAGTTTTGTCATGCATGGTACTCAAACAACTAAATAGCAAAAATAAAATAACCAATATAAAAATGGGCAAAGATCTGAAATAAACATTTTTCCTAAGACATATAAATGGCCAATAGGTAGATGAAAAGGTACTCAGTTTGGGGCAGTGAAAATACTCTGTATGATACTGTGATTGTGGATAACGTGTCTTGTATTATTCATCTGTCCAAAACTATAGAATGTATAACACCAAGAGTGAATCCTAAACATAAACCATGGACTTTGGGTGATTATGATGTGTCAGTGTAGGTTCATCAATTTTAACTATGTACAACTCTGGTGGGTGGGGGATGTTGGTAAGGCTCAAAATTAATGAGCTAAACTTAAAAAGACAGAATAAACTAAAAAAAAAAAATAGAGGAAAGGAAATAAGAACAGAAATTAATGAAATAAAAAAGAGAAGGTTCAACAATGCCTAAAATATATAAACCTCTAGAATTCAAGGAAAAAAGAAAGAGCTAAAGATAGAAAGCCTAATAAGTTTATATTTGTAATAAAAAAAAAACTATGATGCTATAGAGATTAAAAAGATAAGGGGATATTAGAAAGGTTTCTAGGAACAAAGATTTTACAACTGATTATGGAAAAAAAATCTCTCCTCTAACTTATTGCTGTCCCTGAAGATATAAAGCTTGTGCCCTCTCATTCCTTCCACCAAACATAATGCTACTTCTCCTTTTGCAAGCTCTTTTTCTATGTAAAAATGACTACTTTAAAACTATATCTTGACAGTTAAAATTGCTGCTAATGTCGTAACTAGTGAAAAGCAACCAAGTTCTTCCTTATTCTGTGCCTTACTCAAGACTGTCAAAACTCTATCTTCCCGTCTAAATGACCAATAAGCAAACTTGCATTCATTCATTCAAAGAATATTTATTTAGTGAGCTGCATGCTAGTTTCCATGACAGGCCACAGAGAAACTGGCTTCCTCTGTGGACCCTGCCCTAATACAGCTTATAGTCTAGTTGGGAATCCACAGGCTATTGCAAAGACTTTAATGCTAGAAAAGGTGAGGTATAGAATGCAAATGGGACCCCTGACCCAAAACTAGGGGGCTCAGAAAAGAAGCAGCATTGTTTAAAGGAGTTCAGAAAAGCCCAATATTATTTCATATAATGAAAAAAGTTAAAAATTATTGCAGGCAGAGGAAACACAACAGGTTCAAAGGCTCACAGATATGAGAGAGCAGCAAATGCAGAAAACCTGAAGATGTTCTGAATGGTTGGAGAGAAGTATGGAAGGAAGGGAAACCATAGGCTAGTGAGTCATAGACAGGCCCTTCCATCACAAAGTGTCTGAGAACTGCAGGAGGCCCAGCCTTTGTGGGTGATGGGGTGCAGTGCACAGGTCAGGATTGCCTAGCAAATTAGTATTTTCTCCTCCACCAAAAAGGTTACAGAAACTTTGTAGTAGCACAGTAGTCAAGAGTAGAGAAAGAGAGGCGCCTGGGTGGCTCAGTTGGTTAAGCATCTGCCTTTGGCCCAGGTCATGATCCCAGGGTCCTGGAATCGAACGCCATGCCGGGCTCCTCACTCAGCGGGGAGCCTGCTTCTCTCTCTCCTTCTGCTTGTTCTCTGCTAAATAAATAAATAAAATCTTAAAAAAAAAAGAGTAGAGAAAGATCTGAATTTGTCTTATAAAATTATAAGAATTAAGTGAGATAAGAAGCCTAGCACAGAACTTGCCACAACATAAAATCCTCAGTAACTGTTAGGAAAAAAAAAAATCATTCTACTTTGATTCTAAGATTCTGTAGAAAATATTAAATAATAGTGAAATGATTAGAAAGTGAGAAGAAAAAGATTTACCTGGATAAAGCATACATTCAGATTATGAAAAAAACAAAAGCCCAAGCAAACAGCACCACTGACCTTCCATTTAATTAGTCAAACTGAGTGAATTCTACCCAAATTTTCTAATTTGATCGGTTTCATTAATCTAAAAACATTTTAGTAGCATGCCAGGTTAGTTTTAATAAACCCCCTACTTTCTAAGACAAGAAACAGTTTGTTGTAAGAGAATTTAGGCCAATTAAAAATACAGTTGCATCTTTGAGAAACACATTTTCTTCAATTTTTTAGCCTCTTGAGATAACAGATCCAGGAAACAACATATTCCTGTGTGTTTTCCCAAGTATATTTAAATTACTCTTAACAAAAACTATAGGTAGGCTATTTGGCTCATTAGGTTAATAGGTCAAATATACTTTAAAGAATTAGTTCATATTCACAAACTTTACAAGTTTGGTTTGGTTTTCCTCTGACAAAAATGAATACCGGGTAAGTTTTTTTTAGACTTAGATAATAAAATCTATTTTTTCTTTCAAATTACCTGATCCCTATGACTTATTTTCAATTCTTTAAAGTCCGAAAACATACAGTGGCACATTGATTTACTTCATTTTCTACAAAATACTTGATTTTATTTCTCAACTTGAAATATTCACTAATCTTTATTTTTTAAAGTATAAGATACCCATTTGTTTCATGGATACTTAAAGCCTATTCCAGTCATTATAGAACACTGAAAGTACTTTATTTTTCAATATTAAATTTAAAAAACAAAAAAAATAAAAAAATAAAAAAAATAAAAAAACATTCAAAATATTTTTTCTGTAATACCACATATTACCTCGTATTAGCACTGCGAGCAAGATGTCTTATAAAAGATGTATTTAACTAGGTCTTTTTTAAAGGTATAAATACATACAGCCAATTTGATAATTTATTTTCATTTTTTCAAATGCTGGAAGTAATTTTACAACTTTTAAAATGTGATTTTCCCTAAGTAAATGACTTTATAACTTAATAGCCTGTTAGAAGTAAAAAATAATTTGATTTCAAACCAAAAGTAAAAAATACATTTTAATTAAGAAAGCTTTGATTGAGCGCACTATATTTTCACAGCATAACAACTGCAAAATCTTTAGAGCAAAGAATTCTACTAAAATGATACTTTGCTACATAACTCATCATAGGAAAAGAACTTTGTGGCTTTAGTGAGGACCAGGATGCCTAATATTAATAATGTCTACCTTACAAAATATAATGAACAACCTAAGTAATCAATGGATGAATGGAAAAAGACGTGATATACATATACAAGCGGTGGAACACATTATTCAATCATAAACATACATACACATACACACACATACACACACAAAGAAATCATTTGTGACAACATGGATTGACCTTGAAGGCATTATGCTAAGTAAAATAAGTCAGAAAAATAAATATTGTCTGATTTCATTTATATGTACAATCAAAAATAACAAAGATGGAGAAAGAAATCACACTTAGTTATCAGGGGAAAGGCGCAGGGAAAAGTGGGAATTGGAGAAACATGGTTAAAGGGAACAAACTTCCAGGTCTAGCACATAACAGTGCTAGAGGATGTAATTAATGTATATGATGACTACAGTTAACATTGCTGTATGATCTATAGGAAAGTTGTAAGAGAATAAATCCTAAGAGTTCTCATCTCATTCCCCCTTTATTCTTTAGCTTTTTTCTTTTCTTTTTATTGCATCTATATGAAAAGATGGATATTAGCTGAACCTATTGTCTTACTCATTTCACACTATATGTAAAATCAAACCATCATACTGTACATCTTACTGGTATTTCTCAATAAAACTGGGAAAACCAAATACATACAAACTTATAAGTAGTTTTGGGGATCTAGTATACAGCATAGTGATGATAGTTAACAGTATACAGATCTTAAGAATTCTCATAAAAAAGATAACTATAAAATGATGGATGTGTTAATTAGCTTGACTGTGGTAATAGTTTCAAAATATACACCTACATTAAATTATTACTTTGTAGACCTTAAACATATACAATTTTTATTTCTCAATTTATCTTAATAAAGCTGGGAGAAAATACATGAAAATATCTTAATAAGAAAAGCTTAAATTGTTTCACTTCCTATTTTTTTCCTAGAAATGTTTGATATCATAAATAGAATCAAATTTTCTTGTCTCAAACTCACATACCTCTAAAAGCTCTATGAACTTTACTCTTTCTCCTTATTACAGTCTTTAAGACCTTTTAGCAATTCAAATCAGGAAGGGTGTGGGTCAAGATGCCCATAACTTCCTTGCCTTTAACACAAAAAGCTGCTTTATTGGCTAAAATGTAGGAGTTATAATTGTAATTGCTTTGCCCTTCCGAAACTCATCTCCCATACCATTTGAACCATTCAGCAGGTGGTGTAGGAGGCTAAACTAAAGTCTGCAATAGTCAATAATATAATCATAAGGAACCAAAGAAGACTTTAAGTATATAACAGGAAACATAGCTTTAATGTTTTCCTTTTTAAATTGATTTAGTCTGGGTCAGGCCTTTTGTATGTTTACATAAGGAACAGCTCATGTTGAACCATTTAGACTGCTCACTGCTGAACAGGCATATCTTGGGAGTTCACTGTAAAGAAATAAAATTCATTACTTACAGCTCAGTTGAGATCTACAAAACATTAAACAAGCCAGAAAATAGGAATGTAAAAAGAAGTAAAATTTATATACGTTGATCAAATGTCTCCATTTTTATCACCAAGTATCTATAATGACAGTAATTTTGACAGTATACTGGGCAGGGGATGTAAAAGTTGACCATCAGGTCTGAGGACTACTGCTGATTTCCATGACCAATGACTTAGGGCCAGGGTTCTCATCCTTAGAGCGCAGAAGAATCACCTGGGAGCTTGTTAAAAATGTTCTCACCTACAGAAAATTCTGATTCAGCAGGTCTGGACTGAGGCTGAGGAATATGCCTTCTCCCTTGTTTGTTTTAATGTAAACTAGCATTTTTATTGATTTTAATACCAAATTCTAATACTGGGAGTCACTTCTTTGACCTGGAACATCATGTCTCTGGTATCTGAAGTGAAAGGAGCAAGAACCAGTAAATCCAAGGCTATTTTATAAAACAAAGAAATGAACACTTGTACTGCTTCTGTCACAGAATTGTATAGAGGAAGCACCTCTTCTCTTCAAGGCCAAGATCTTTGTTAATTTACTCCACCCTTGAAAGCTGGGTCAGTGTCTATTTTCTCACTTCCATGTATGTAGCCATAGGCCTTTACACATAGTAGACTTCTAATATATGAAGTTGAATATAAAAAATACTCTTCTTTGTTCCTTTCATTTCCCTCAGGGACTGTAAAGCAATCATTCTTTTTCTTTTTCTTCCCTGTATATTTTTCTTCTCTTCAGACAAAACTATGTTGAGTTAGTCTCCTTATGAGAGAGAGAGGCTCTCCCTAAGACCCTGCATCCTCTCTAGGTATCCCCTCTTTTCTCTCACATTCCCTTTTAGCCAGAAACTTATTTTTCTCTCAGTATTTCAATTTCCTCACAATTTATTTTCTCTTAACCATAAACAATCAAGTGTCACCACTCCTTCTCTAAAATTTTCCTGGAAAAGATGCCCAACTGATTTTCTAATTATCAGATCGAGTGGACGACTTTTAGCCATTAACTCACCTAACCTTTCTCGGTATTTGACAATTCAAAGTGGCAGTCTAGCATCCACAGACTTAGCCTGCCTGGATGGATAATTCTAGCTCTGCCACCTACCATTGGGTGTCTCTCAGCAAATTAAAGTGTCTGTGCTTCATTTTATTCAATTTTATTCATCTGAAAAGTGAATTCACTGAAGGAAGTCAAATAAATTACTCCATGCAAAGTAATACCTGACACAGAGTAAATGATTTATATCGGAAGCTCTTATTATAACAATTTTTCCTCATCATTAAAATGTTCTTCCATGATATGGTGTACTTCCACATTCCCTCAAATATTCTTCTTTAATCTCCTTTATTGGATTCTCTTCTATTTGCCCTTCCAATATTAGTGACTAAGGCTTCATCTTCAGATTTTATGTTTTATATACATTCAGTAGCAGGATTGATTCACATATGCCAGTATATGTACTTCTCTATTAAATCTCCAGTGAAAGAGATAGGTTTCCCAGGATCCTCTTACATTTTCTGGCCCAGCCCACTCTATGATGAATGGCATATGTTTAAAAGACAGTTGGCTACCATTATAGTTCTATGGTCAAAGAAAGTACAGTATAATTAAACTATATTAACATAAATTTTATTAAGATTTTATTTTTAAATAATCTCTACACCCATTGTAGGCTTCAAACTTACAACCCCCAAGAATCAAGAGTCACATGTTCTACTGATTAATATCAGCCAGGCACCACAAGAGCATGAATTTTAATGTCACAATTATATTCAAATTCTGGTTCTACCGTACAAGATAGATTTCCTTGGAGAAGTCAGCTAGCTTAGTCAATATCAGTTTCCTCTTTAAGGGGATAATGGTACCAGTTACATAAGATTACTTTAGTTGATTAAATCGGTAATTTTAATTAACATGTTTACTAACTATACATGACACTTGGTTATTGTTATTACTATAATGGATATGAAATAAGCTATTGGTCTGCTTTCAAACTGAATCCACTGCTCTCACTTACTCTGTATTATAAAATCCATAAGTACACTGAGGATACAGAGACTTCAGTTTGAACAAATATACCCTACAATAATTCCTTGAGTATAAACAGAACATTATGTAAGAAAATGATTCCTCTAGATTTCTAGTCCAAGTGATAAAATGCACACTAAAATATGAATCATGAATTTCACATTCTCAAAAGAAAGAGAGGTTTATGAAGATAAAGGAGCAAGAATAGATTTATCCAATAAATAAATTATTTTCTAAGAATTTCAGATCTTTCGGAAACTAAAATTCATTTTCAATTAGTACAAACCTTAATAAATAAGAAATTTTACATTAACAAGTGGTTTTATGATGGGGCAGTAACAAAACTCACCTTATTTCAGTTATACAAATATTAAATGATCATGTGCACAAATGCACAAAATAGGAGTATAATGTAATAATATGAAAGTAGTATTTACCAATTCTTTTTTTTTCCATGGCTAAATTATAGAGAATTTAATTGGTATATAGAATATTTCTTTTTGTTTAAAATTTCTCAGAGTATTCTCACTGGTTAAGACAGTAAGAGGCTAGATTTTTACATTCTATCTTAAGGAAAATGTGAACTTTGAAGTTTTTTTGTTTTTTTCTCCAGGAAACGGTCAGATTTGAGGTGGTAAGTCCTCTTTGGCTCACAAATGCTATACATGGGATATACGTTAGCAAAATGATTTAAGAAGATATAGGTATACGATGTATAGTCAATGTGAAAAGTATAACAAACTATCCCAAACAACTCTCATCACATTAGAAATACATTCTAAAGAAATGAATTAACTGAATATGCACTGCATTGAAAAATTTGTTGGAGGGATCCCTGGGTGGCGCAGCGGTTTGGTGCCTGCCTTTGGCCCAGGGCGCGATCCTGGAGACCCGGAATCGAATCCCACGTCGGGCTCCTGGTGCATGGAGCCTGCTTCTCCCTCTGCCTATGTCTCTGCCTCTCTCTCTCTCTCTCTGTGACTATCATAAATAAATAAAAATTAAAAAAAAAAAGGAAAAATTTGTTGGTGATCAAAGAATCCATATATGATCTCAGAGAAATTACTGAGAGACATACTAGAATATAGAGAAATATGAATGCTACTTCAATTTTGTAAACAAATTATGTTACTGATCTGTTTTTAAAGATTTATTTGTTTTAGAGAAAGAGAGCAAGTGAGTACAGGGGGAAGAGCAGAGAGAGAAGGAGACAAACTGAAGCCGACTTCCCACTGAGCATGGAACCCAACACGGGGCTCAATTTCATGATTCTGAGATTATGACCTTAGCTGAAATCAAGAGTTGGATGCTTAACTGACTGAGCCACCCAGGCACCCCTATGTCACTGATCTTTAACAACACTGATTGTTCATTCGTCAGGTTTTTGAGCACTTAAGAATAGAAAGTGATACATATTAAGAGTCGTATGAATTAACTATTAAATCAAGCCAAACTGACTCCTTTTTTTGGTTATATTGTCATGATAACACTGAGAAAGCAACATCACTATTATAAAGCATAATGTTATAAAGCTGTGCAAATGACTAGGTTTAATACTTTTTAAAATACATTGGAGAAATACAGAAATACAGACTTGACAAAAACATAGTAAAAATGGATTTAGAACTGGCTTAATACCAAATCCAAATAATAACTATTTGGAGTCAAGTTCCTAATAATATGACAGAGGATTTGGCTCAATTCAATAGTTTTTATCATTAATTTTAATGAATTCATATAAATCAGTCTTATCAAATTTTCAAGTGACAAAGTTATATATATGACATATATAATATCTCAAAATATTGGAACAGAGTCAAAACTAAGAAGATGAAATTTAAGAACAAATACAAAATTCCATACAGAGGTTCAAATAGCCAACTCTACAAGTACTGGATGTGAAAAAGATTGCTTGACAACACTTCATAAGAAAAAGACCAACAACAAAAGAAAGCCTAGAAAAGTTGGGCTGTCTTATGAGAAAGAAAAAAAAAATCAAAACCATTGCCAAATGTCATTGTAGCCTTTTAATTTTTAAATAGCATACCACACACCACACACATACTGCAAAGGGTCACAGGATTAGTCAAGCTCTTCTATTACACTAGTAAAGTAGTGCAATTCTTAAATATTATTCTTTCGTTAACTTTTAAACATTTAATTTTAGAATGAATTTTATTTGCATAGTTTCAATTCAAATAATAATATGCCATAATTCCTTGACAACATGAGATCAAAGAGAATTTTTTTAGAATGTTATGATATTATATTATAGGTATGTTTACATAAAATCTGCACAGATTTCCAAAACATGCAAGTACCTGGTATAAAAGTTAACTTCATTTATATATTAGAATCCAGAATGGTCTTACTTAGCAGTATATTTTGCTATAATTCCCACATACATGACTTAGAAAAACAAATTGTAAATTTAGTAAAATCCTGCATTCTTTAGGTTTATTTAAATTTTGTTTCTCTATGCTTCTAAAGATGGTAATATAGATGGAATTTATATCATGTCCTTGTTAAAGAGACAGACCTCCTACTTGCTTCTAATGTTTCTACAACATATCTCTGCAACATTTCTGATTTATGATTCTTCTATAAAATCTACCATGGCTTAAAAAAATAAAAATCTACCATGGCTGAAAATCAACTCCTATTACATAAATCATGAACCATCCAGACTTCAGTTCCAACTGTGTTAACATCCTTCTTTATTCAGATATTCTTCAAATCTTTATTTATTTATTTTTCATTCTGTTTACTCAAAAATAATTGGTCTTAGTAGTTAATGGGCTGGCCATTTTCAAATCCAATTTGAGTATTCTATTTGAAACTTTCTATAAAATTCGCCTACCATTTTAACATTGTCTTTTAAAAAAAATTCCATCATTATCCATTATCTCTTAAAATTATGTTTATAAAAAAACAATCATAATTCCTTCCTTTCAAAAATCACCATTCAAATCAGGATTCAGAATTGGCTCCCCTTTATTCAATATCTCCACTAAAGACTTTCAGCAATAACAACACTATTTGTTATTATTTATACCGGTAAATAATTAAAACTGAAGTTTGAAAAGACTGTTCCATGACACAGAGAAATAATCATAGTGCACTATTAAATAGGAAAGGCAAGTTCTTACTACCTTTATAAATATCCTCTATAATAAGAAAAAAATTTTTAGCCTTGTAAAAATATTTATAAAAAAAGCAAACTATAGCTGAATTAGTTAGACCACATGTAGCATAGTCCTCATATTAAGTTGCTTGGGAAATTTTTGATATGATTTCTAACAAAGCCATCTCATTTATCCCTTACTAAATTTATCTTTATTAGTATGCCTAATTCTAGCACTTAAACCTTTTTCTCTTTAATTACTTTATTCCACATCATTCTAGAGCCATATCTTTTGACTATAAATATAAACATAAATGCCATACCTTTTGACTATAAATTTGGGCTTTTATACACTTAACAATAGGAGAACTGGTTGTCAAAATAAAATGTAAGATTATACTTTATTATAAATATATAGATGGGTGAAAAACTGAGAGATTTCAGATTAAGTTAAATAAAGACAATATCAAAAAATAAAGACAACATTTCTAAGAATATAGACGAGAGCAGATTTACAATAAGACATTTGACAGGGGAGGGAGCCTTTAAGCTGGTATATAACAAATCAACTTTTGTTTTTTAAACATTGCCATATTATTTTATGCAGTTTATAACATGTTATGTGAGTTGCTTCAGACCAACAAATATTACAAAATTGGGGCTAAGAAGTCAAGATTCCCAAATTTACATAAAATAAACATTAAGCAACACTCTAGTTGTGAAGGAAAACAGTAGTTTTAAAAAATGCATCAATAGTTTGGGAAATCTCTTAATACGTAATCTTAAAAATATGAATATTTTAACATGTAAAATAATCAGAATAAAGATGGTTTAAGGAAAGGTACTAGTCAATAATCTTCCAGTCAGTAATCAGTACACAGTCTGACATTTTATTTAAAAGTCTGGTATATTCTCCCTATCGTATTGTAGAGTACTACCCTTCTGTCACCATGCATTAGAAGACACAAACCTACACGTCTAATCATAATGAGCATTACAGCATTGAAGTATTGCCTCTAGTTGCACGAGCCAGTATTTTTACCTAAGGGTCTTCCACTCACTTCTAGTCCTAAGACAATCTTTTTTGCAGTGCCTAATATAACAGTAGTAATAAAGACAAAACAAAAAAATCAGTATTAATGCTAAGTGTTGAACAAAATGTAGAGCAATGGCAACTCTCACATTGAGTTACTGGAAAGGTGAACCTGATACAATCACTTTGAAGAACAATTTGGTGATACTTAGCAGCACTGAGGTTATGCCAAACCTATGACTTAGCAATTCCACTGCTTGATCTATACCCTAGAGCCCCTGCTGTAACAATACAAATGCCACTCGCTGCATGTGTCTATTGAAAATTAAGTCAATTAAAATTCAACACAATTTTTAAAATTTAGTTCCTCAGTTGTAGCCATTACAGTGTAAGTGTTCAAGTCACATTCAGCTAATGGCTACTGTATAAGAGCAGATACAGAACATTCCCGTGATCACAAGAAGTTCTTTTGTAAAGCACCACTCTAGAGAGACTATTATATGTGTATTCAAGAAGAATACTGAAGAATATTCATCCCTCTATGTAATAGAGAAAAACTGAGAACTTAAATGCCTGTTATTAGAAGAAAAGAAAAACATCTGACATACTGATGCAACGGATAATTAAAAAGAAGTAAAAATCCATGAATGATGTTAGGAATATCCGAGTGATGGTTACGGTAGGGTTGAAAAAAAAAAATAAATAAAAAGCAAGTTGCAGAACAGAGGTAGGTAGTGGGTATAAAATGTACTTTCTTATTTTGTATATTGTTTTGACACAGTTGCTTCAATGAACACTATTTTAATTATTACAGTTTTGCAGTATATCTTGAAATCTAAGATTATACCTCTGGCTCTGTTCTTAAGATTGCTTTGGCTATTAGGGACTTTTGTGGTTACATACAAATTTTAGGACTGTTTGTTCTAGTTCTGTGAAAATGCTTTGGTATTTTTTTTGACAGGGATCGCATTAAATCCATAGGTTGAAAAAAAAAATCTATAGGTTGCTTTGGGTGGATATTTTAACAATATTGGTTCTCCCAATCCATGAACATGGAATAGATTTCTGTTTTTGTTATCTTCCAATTTCTTTCATCAGTGTTTTATAGTTTTTGTCTTTCATCTCAAATTTATTTCTAGGTATTTTATTCTTTTGGTGCAATTACAAATGGGGCGGTTTTCTTAATTTTTCTTTTTTTTTTTAAAGAATTTATTTATTTGAGAGAGAGAGAGCATGGTGTGGCAAGGTGCAGAAGGAGAAGCAAATTCCCCTCTGAGTAGGGAGCCCAACACAGTGCTTGATCCCACGACCCCGGAATCATGACCTGAGCCAAAGGCAGACACTTAACCGCTGAGCCACACAGGCGCCCCTTAATTTTCTTTCTGCTTGTTCGTTATGATATATACAAATGTAAGACACTTCTATGTAATAATTTTGTAACCTGCAACTTTACTAAATATATTTATCAGTTGTAGGCATTTTTTGGTGGAGTCTTTAGGGTTTTCTATATACAGTGTCAGGTCATCTGCAAATTGTGACAGTTATACTTCTTATCAATTTGGATGCCTTCTCTGCCTTCCTTATCTGACTGCTGTGGCTAGGACTTCCAATACGATGTTAGATAAAGTGGTGAGTGGCATCCTTTGTCTTGTTGCTGATCTTAGAGGAAAAAGTCTCAATTTTCCACCACTGGGTACAATGTTAGCTCTGGGTTTTCCATATATGGCCTTTATTATACTGAGGTATGTTTCCTTTAAACCTACTTTGTTGAGAGTTTTTCTCATGAATGGATGTTGTACTTTGTCAAATGTTTTGCATCTATTGAGATGATCATGTGTTTTTTATCCTTTCTCTTGTTAATGTGATTTATCATGTTGCCTGATTTGTAAATATTAAACCACTTCTGCATCTCTGTAACAAATCCTACCTGACTGTGGTTAATGATTGTGTGTGTGTGTGTGTGTGTGTATTGTTGGATTTGGTTTGCTAATTTTTTGTTGAGGATTTTTGCGTCTATGTTAATCTGAGATACTGGCCTGTAGTTTTCTCTTTTTTTTTTTTTTTTTTAAGATTTTATTTATTTATTCATGAGAGACACAGAAAGAGAGAGAGGCAGAGACACAGGCAGAGGGAGAAGCAGGCTCCATGCAGGGAGCCTGACTTAGGACTTAATCCCAGGTCTCCAGGATCATGCCCCAGGCCAAAGGCAGGTGCTAAACCGCTGAGCCACCCAGGGATCCCCCAGTTTTCTTTTTTTGTAGTGTCTTTATCTGATTTTGGTATCAGGGCAATGCTGGTCTTGTAGAATGAATTCAGAAGCTTTTCTTTGTTTTCTATTTTTTGGAATAGTTTGAAGAGAATAGGTATTAACTCTTCTTTAAATGATTAAATGTAAAAGCAAAATTAAATTGTGGGACTACATCAAAATAAAAAACTTTTATACAGCAAGATATATCATGAACAAAACAGAAAGGCAACCTACTGAATGAGGGAAGGTATTTACAAATGATATATATCTGATAAAAGGTTAATATCCAAAATATACAAAGAACTTATACAACTCAATACCCCAAAAAACAAATAAACAAATTTTAAAAATGGGCAGAGGATCTGCATAGACATATTTCCAAAAAAGACAGAGATGGCCAACAAACACATGAAAAGATGCTCAACATCACTATCAGGGAAATGCAAATCAAAACCACAATGACATATCACCTGATACCTGTCAGAATGATTAAAAGGAAAATACAAGAAGTAACAAGTGTTGGCAAGGGTGTGGAGAAAGGAGAACCTTCTTGCACTATTGGTAAGAATGCAAACTGGTGCAGTCACCGTGGAAAACAGTACAGAGGTTTCTCAAAAAATTAAGAATAGAATTACCATATGATCCAGTAATTCCCCTACTGGGTATTTACCACCCAAAGAATACAAAAATACTAATTTGAAAAGATATATGCATCCCTATTGCAGTATTATTTACAACAGCCAAGATAGTGAAGCAATTGAAATATCCACTGGTAGATGAAGGGGTAAAGAAGATGTGGTTTACATAAGCAAAAGAATATTCCCCAGTCATAAAAAAAAATGAAATCTTGCCATTTGCAGCAACATGGGTAGACCCAAAGGCTATACTGCTAAGTGAAGTCAGTCAGTCAGAGAAAGACAAATACCATATGATTTTACTTATCTGTGGAAATTAAGAAATAAAAAAAAAGAGAGAGAAATAAAAACCAGATACTTAAATATAGAGAACAAACTGGTATTTGCCAGAGGGGAGCTGGGTGAGGGGATGGGCAAAACAGGTGAATGGGATTAAGGAGTTCACTTACAGTGACGAGCGCTAAGTAATGTATAGAATGTGAATCATTATATTGTACAACTGAAACATAATACTGCGTTAATTAACCTTGAATAAAAAAAGGTGGGGGAGGGGCCAGCAGAATTACAATGTAGTGGTTAAGAGCTCAAGTTAGCTGTATGATCTTGGGCAACCATGAGTTTCGTTTTTTCTACTGTGAAATGTGAATAACAGTACCAAGGAATGCCTAGGGTTGAACAGAAAGTCAAAGGATATAAATGTGTAAAAGTACATTGTAAACTATAAAATACTATGAAATGTTAGGATTAAATATTTAGGGCCTAAACTACAAACTGGAAATTATCTGGGAGTTTTAAAGTAATACAAACCATTTGAGTACACTGAATAAGAGAGGACTTTTGTGTGTGTGTGGTACAAAACAAAATTTCCTAGTTTGTCAGTGATATTTTACTTACCTTTGCATAAGGACTAAAGGTGCAATCCTTTCCCCAATTTAACCAATATAGAACAGCCAGATTAAGTAATCATTTTAAAAATGTTCATTGTAATAATTACAACAGCTTATAAAAATAAGTACTCAGTAAATATTTCTGAATACTTACTATGTGCCAGATTCTGATGCTTTACATGTACTAATTTACTTAATCCTCATAACAATCCTGTGAAGTAGGTAGTATTATGTCTGCATTGCAGATTAGGAATTTTAGGCAGTTAAGCATCTTGCTTTGATCAAGGACATTCAACCAGTTGAGTGAAAACCTGAAACTCGAATCTGGGGAATCTGGTATCTGTATCTGCTCTCTTCAAACACCTATCACATGCTTAGCATTGTGTTTAATCCTCCAAAAATAGTGCAAACCTGGTCAGAAGTACCCAGTTAAAGAAGCACAAATTCCTTAACCAGGAATTCAATGCTTCTACAATCTGATCACCATCACTTTTCCTTACCCTTCTCTCATTACACCCCTATAACCAAGCCTCTGATTAACAAGACTGCTCATTCTCTAAATGGGTGTCAACTAGTTCTAAGTCTTCCATGGAGAATTCCTCTGCTTACCATGCCCAAAAGACTTCTCTGTAAAAAAAAAACAAAAAACAAAAAACAAAAAAGCCCTATGTAACATCTATAATCAACATGTGACTAATTACATGGATATAAAATAGGACTCTCTGTGATTCTAAATGGCAATGTTGCAACAATGACATTCTAAGGATATTTCTGTCAATAATAAATGTACACAGTGTCAAGACATGTGCTACCTCTTTTCCAAGGCTTGGTAGTAGAATTTTCTTCTTTTGGAAGCTTTTCACTATAAAAACTTAATCTCGTGGGGATCCCTGGGTGGCTCAGCGGTTTAGTGCCTGCCTTCGGCCCAGCGCATGATCCTGGAGTCCCAGGATCAAGTCCCACATTGGGCTCCCTGCATGGAGCCTGCTTCTCCCTCTGCCTGTGTCTCTGCCTCTCTCTCTCTCTCTCTCTCTGTATCTCTCATGAATAAATAAAATCTTAAAAAAAAAAAAAAAAAAGAAATTCAATCTCGTAAAATGAGATTCTAGAAAGATCTCAAAACTAGAACTGAACACTATTCAGATTTCCAGAAATTAAGAAGTTTAAATTATTATATATTACTATAGATAGGAATTCCAAATACAGTATTTTATCCATGAACTAGGAATTAATAAAGCTTAAAATAAATCACTACCTATTTTATTCAGGAAGTAAAACACTATCATGTCATTCTTAAAATGAAAGTATTTTTTCTTCTTTTGGAAAATAACATAAAAATCTTTTCCTCTATTTTATTCTCTCAAACATAAAGATATTTTTATTTACTTTGGGCATCAATGTTCTAACATGGCAAGAAATCTAAAAATATAGAGATAATAAATGTGATAGGCCTATTCCTAATAGTATACAAAGAGTTAAGTATGCCATAATAAGACAATGTTGACTTTAGTCAGCAAAATATGAACTATTTAACCAAAATATTTGTTATACTATTTATTCTGCTAATAAATTTTATATAAGCTTTAAATGATACCAGGGAACAGTAATCTTTTATAATCATAAAATCAGATAAGTAGTATTAATATACAGTATAGTTTCTAAGTACATTACCCCTGGACATTTTCCAAGCTATAATTAAAACAGAAAAGAAAAAGGGAGAGTTAGGCAACATATAAACAACCTAACAATGTAAATTTAGCAGTTTTTATAAACAATGACGACAAAAAATATTTAACCTTCAGTATTTGTGCTTCTATACTGTGACATTTTAAGAAAATAACCTTGAAATACACAATGTTGAACGACAGCATAGCTCAAAACAGAGACTTGAGACTAAACCAGAGAACAATTATGTAGTTTTTAGATATTGGTTACAAAATAAGTATCAAGACAAAAAAGTTTTTCTCTTTTAAACGGAGTAAAAAAGAAACTGATTTAGTGGAGATGACATGTTATTTTACCAAATAAGTCTTCAAATGCAAAAACTTATTTCTGAAAAAATACATGGTCCAAAGTGATGGAAGAGATACAAAATATTTTACCAATAAAATTGAGACATAAAAGTGTGGAAAAAAGATTTTTTTTTTCACACCTTAGTATGTGTGCTGAGGCAAAAGCATCCAAAATAAAATTTATGAACTGAGAAATAATGAGGTTGAACAGCTGTTAAAGAGATGCTACAGAGTGACTCCCAATTTAACTGGTAATGATTTTCAAATCTCTTCCTTCTGCGAATACCATAAAGTACTCCTTAAAAATATAACTGTTTATAGAAAGGAAGATGTGTTTTCTGCTTTAAGGTACCAAAAAAGAAGAAACAGAAGATTCCTTCACTAAGAGTGGCTGCTTCCACTGAGAGGGCAATATTAAAGTGGCTTATAAGCAACTTTCCTATCACCAGTTTCTCTAACAATTATGCACATTTACTCATTATATCAGTTTTATTACTTTAAAATCAAGAATTTTCAAACAACATTAACATGCTTTTAAATTATATATGCTGTATATCTCTATCTTAACACATTTGGAAAGAATGTGCAGAAACTAATTGCACCTTTTTTATAAGGCCAATAATTGTTCACAAATTACTGAAAGGTCTTAGTTATTAAAAAAATTTTAAATAAAAATCTGTAAAATTGTTTTTTTACTTTGTACACTATTATGCTGACAAAATAAGCATGATTATTTTGATCCTAAATATTAACATAATAAGCCATAATCTGAAACTGATTTAAACTATGGTGCCAATAACTTTCATCTATAAAACTAGTGAATTATTTTCTTACAAGATGAAATGAATACAGATGCTACATTAATATACTTCATATGTAAAAATTCAATGAGTTCTTTTAAATTTTAAATGTACCACATATTTCTTTACCTAGAAAAATTGTTTAAAAAATCTATTAGTAGGGACGCCTGAGTAGCTCAGCGGTTGAGTGCCTGCCTTCGGCCCAGGGCGTGATCCTGGAGTCCTGGGATCGAGTCCTGCATCGGGTTCCCTGCATGGAGCCTGTTCCTTTCTCTACCTATGTCTCTGCCTCTCTCGCTGTGTCTCTCATGAATAAATAAATAAAATCTTAAAAAAAATCAATTAGTATATTTTAAGCATAATTATAAAGATGACTAAATTATGTTCCACAAAAGTGAAGATTGTGACAATTTTTATTACATTTTTTAGATGCAATATACGTATTCCTACATCTAGCAAACAGCTGGTAAATGGTAAGCATTCACAAATATTTTTGAAGAAATGAGTAAATGATATAGTAAAACTGATTATGTAAGAAAGACAGCTTAGTATTTCAGTATTACAGAAAAAACTTGTTTGGCAGCTAGTACATGCCTATCATCTTAGTAAAACTAATGTAATCCTCAACACACACACACACACACACACACACACGTGCGCATGCCTGGAATAGAATATGTATTTCCTTAGAACCACCACTGTTGAGTGCTGAATAACTAATGATGGGTGATCTAATGATATTATACTGAGTATAAAAAGATCCAAAAAAAAGCAAATATAAATGCCTCAAAAAATATAAATATGAAAGAATAAAGAACATATTTTCATATATTTTACACTAAGGAGACAAAAAATCCCCCAAATTTAAAACATTATCTGAACACCTGAAGATATAATAGATATAAAACATTTTTTTTCTACTTTTTAAAGCTACAATTAGAGGATTTGGTCTAAAAAAATATAGAAAATATACAAAAATAAAGACAAGGAAAACAACTTCTCATAGACTAATGATCATAGGTAACTATTTTTGACAACCTGGTGTGTAACAATCTAGGCTATTTACCATTAACTCACAAACATGTATGTAGGTAAGATCATACTATACATGCAGTTTTTAAAACCCTTATGTTCACTTACCATATACCTAAATTATGTTTCATGCTAGTAAATAGGCACACATACTGTCCTTTGTGATGATGGTTGTTTAGAATTTCACGCATGGATATATCATTTATATATATATATATTTTATTTTTTATATCATTAATATATTAACATATCCTCTACAGCTCAGCATTTAGATTGTTATCAAATCTTTGCCAAAGATATTATCAGCCACTGTTCCTCATTTATGAAAAAAAAAAAAAAAAAAAAAAAGCCTAAAACTACAGTGGTTTAACACATCACTGCTTTAGAAAATATGATCCTAGAAGAGTAAAGAACACCTGTAATAGTCAATTTTGTTTCATTAAAGATATATAATATTGCTGATAGCAATTTTGTCAATACTTATTCTTACTGCCTGAAAGATACACACACCCACGAAAACTACATCCTAAAGCTAGTTTCCTTCTTGAACTTTACTGTGAGAAGAAAATGCTGATTTAAAAACCAGGTACAATGCAAAGTGAGGAATCATAGAGATGTATCCATAGTGATGTTAGTACTGGCAGTCTTCAATACTGACTCATCTCTTCCATGGGAATCAGTCCCTAGGAGGATTATCCAATTATGAAAAATAAATACTTTAATGAAAATGAGAGGTGGTTATTTAAAAGAAAACAGTATCCTTAATTATAATAATGCTGCTAGGTATAGTTAATGACCCTATACATTAAGGAATGTAGAACTTTAATGACCTGGACCACACCAGGGTCACAATTGGTAGCAGAACATTGATCAACATATAAAAGCCACTGAACACATGAAAGGAATTACAGTACATCACACATCAAACATTTTGGCCTGATGCTTCCTTCCTCTAATCCTACTGGCAGGAAATGCTCTACATATCCCTTTGAGGTGACCAGACACATTTAAAAGTAGTCCCTACTTAAAAAAGCTCTTTGGAGACTGCAGTTTTATCCAAAGAGGAGAGCACCTTCTGCTCAGCACTGCTGCGCTCCATTTGTCCTTGCAGCATGGCAAGGGAGCTCCACTGATGAGGTACTGTAACTGCATCATGCTATTTCTTCTTTGTGGGGTTAAAAAAGAAAACAAACCTAAAAAAATGTTTCCACATTTTTATGATGTAATCTCAGACAAATTCATTCATAAATATTACTGATTTAACTATTTTATTTTGAAAGATGTAAATAAAGTGAAATATTATGTAAGTAAACATGTTTTGACCTACATCATCTTGTACGTTAACTTTTCATTAGAATATATTTATGGTGCTAAGAATAAATTTAAAAATTTTCTTTTTAATATGCCCATATTTAACATGGAAACTGAACAAATCAATCTGGCATACTATGTAGAATGAAGGCTGCTAAATTTCTAAGGTGAACACTTTGCAATAAATTAAGTTGGAAAAATACAGTGACAGATCCATGAAAGGATAACTTGCCCCAAGAGATATCTGTTCTGGCATTAACTAAGATTTTTAAAAAAATACTTGACTTCATTGTTTTATTCTACAGTATAAATATGTTTTCAGGATAATTTGATACTGTTTAACAGAATGAATTAAGGAATTACTGTATATTTCATTACTATTACTTTGTCACCACACTGAAACAATGGCATTGAAATTCTTTAATTCTATGCATATTATTGTTTCCTAGTTATTGCATAATTCTTCAAGTTTTGTGGTACTATACCTCAGTTTTATCAGGTGTTCTTTAAAATCACCTGGAAATACTGAGGTTGTGTTTCACTGAACATGAGCTTCATGACTTCTATTCAGAACCTAAATGACTGGGAATGTGTTTAATGCCAAAGACCTGCTGTCCACAGTGTGTTTGATAAGCTGACATGGGACAGGGATTCTTTTCACTGTTGTGTCAGTTTATCAAACCCATACCTGGATGACACTCAATTCAGCTAGAGGACAATGGAGTCCTGGAATACAAAGTGACATTTCCTTTTGAGAAGCTATAAACTCTATGATGTACAAAAGTCATATTATGTGTATGATAAGTTATACTAAATAACTGTAGCAATAAATAAAATCCATAGAAATTGTTCAAAAGCTTCCCTTTTAACCATAGCTATTAAAGTGTATCCTAGGAATCTACCTAATGAATAGAGATGTTTACTAATAAAAACTTTTAATCTTCATATATGGAGTTTTTATGTTTTCCTTACATTCATTAATGATTCATATGGAAACTATCAGAGTGAATGAATATGCAATTTGATATTAAGGATGACCAACTGAAATTAAAAGTTGTACTTTAATTCTAATCATTTTTTTTCAATTGCATGATTTGATATTAGGTCAGAAACTATGTTGATTTACACATAAGCTCTGGAGAAAAAGAAGTTTTCACAACTTAAAATCCATTTTAACATTTAGTTATGTCAAAAATAATCTATGATTACAGAGGTCCAAATAATGATTATCTTTGGAGTGGAGGGGACTGGGTGGGATGGGAATGAGGAAAAGTTTCTGGAGTGTTGGGTGGTGTTACCATGGCTATATACATATGTAAAAGTTCATTAAGCTTATACAAATAATTAATGCACTCCCCTGAATTTAAGTTATAACTCAAGATAAAATAAAGATATGAAAATATTACAAGACAGAATAAAATTAGCTATTTTCTAATTTGTGTCTATTTTGAGATCACATTTGCATTTTTTATTACCTTTATCAATGTGGAATAATTTGCAGGTATCTAGTTTTCACTCAAAGCTCAATGTTAAAAATGATGGGTAAGAAAAGTATTTCAGATTGAGAAAATATCTGTCTTCAGACAGAGGGCACAGTTCTTCAGAAGATAAGAATTTCTAGCACACAAAATAGGTACAATTGGACTGTTTACTTTGGGACAATGATCTCAGTGAATACAGACTAATATAAGAAATTAAGATAATTGTATTTAATAGCTGTTGTTTAACTTGGTACTTTAGGACATGAAAACTTACTTTCATGCAAAAAAAAAACCACCAAGTATTTCTGGGGTAGTAGCATCTTATTTGGGGTTAGCAAGTCTTCTTACACAATGTGAAGAGGTAATTTATTATTAATCATACATACTAAAGTACTGCACAGATGCTTTCTAATTAGTTACTATATAGAGAGGATAAAAAGGGGTTGGTTGAAAATAGACACACAGAAGTCAACACAGAGTAAAAGGGGGTCTTCCTCAAATTTTAATTACAAAACAAACACTATAGCTCACATTTACAAGTAGTTTCTTTAACTCAAAGCTAGTAAAGGGTTGTTTTTAAGCAAGCTTAAGGCACAACATGGGGCTCAAACTCATGGCACTGAGATAAAAAATCTGCATGTTCTACCAACTGAGCCAACTAGGCACCTCCAGATTTTTAAAAATCTATTTACTTATCCATCTATCTTCTAGCCTCTGTGTCTCCTCTTTAATCCTTTCAGGGTAATGAATAGGGTACATTCTATGGATAACTATGAGAATAAACATGAGGGTTACTTTTCAGTAATAATATTCAACCTTTGTTTTTAATACGAAAAAATGTAATTAATTCTTCCTTTACATCAGACACTTAGAGAATAGCAATTTTTACTATTCTTTAAAGAATGGTCTTGAAAGTCAAGGGTTCTGTTAAACAGTCATCATAATTCATAAATTCTGGAAATGTATCTTAAAGGTAAACTATGCTTTCCTCACTTGTCTCTCAGCCCAGAAGTGTTGAGATAATAATTTCACATGATAACATTAGTGCCTCAATGAAAATACACAATCAGAAATGCATATATTACATATCCAGCACACTTTATATAACCAAAATGTATCTGAAAGAAATAGGAAATAGATTTTCCAAGTTTATAATAAAACACTCTTATAATGTGAAACTAAACATATTCTATTATTCTATAGCTCTTTTCCAACATGAATTTCTAGTGGAAAGCAACAAAAACATCAATAAAAAAGGGCTAAATACATTCCAAAGTCTATGACAGTAAAACTTAGAGTCATTTCAACACGGTTTTGAGGTAGCTTTTGGCAACAAAGAGAAATACATTGATGGAAACCTACATCCTGCTACAGGAAGCCACAGAAAACACAGTTACTTTAGTGAAGCCCAAATATAAATCCAAGGCCTTCATACTAGATCAGCTGAAGAACAGGACAGGGACTAAAGTCTGCCAATAGTAATTTTGAACAAAGCTTTTAGGCAAGTTACTCTAAATACCTACTATCCCAAATCTCTGTGATTTGCTAAAAGAGAGTTATCTGAAACCAACACTAAGCATTACAGGATTAGGGACATAATGTTACTAGATATGAAACATACCTTGCATGAAACCAAAACAATGGTTATTTTGAGAACATTCATATAGAAAGAAAATTAGAAATAAATTAAAGGCTGGGAGGGGAGGGGTACAGTTTTGTAAAGATTTGTAAAATTTAATCTTTACTATGTATTTGGAAAGTACAGCTCTGAGTTAATAAAGAAAGTAACCTAGGTTTTAAGTGAAACCGTAAAAAGATATAGAGGAGAAACACCACAGCTTAAGCTGCATACTCATTAGGAATAAAGAAAGCTGTTAATATTTCCAGAAAAAGAAAATTTGTGCATAATTTTTAAAAGCATACATGTACAATTTTCCATGATGATAAGCTCATCCTTGAAAGGATGTTAATCTCATCTATGAATTTCTATTGATGATATGTTTCAATTAGCAATTACTTGGGCCTATATATATTGTTGAAATATACACATAAAACAAGAATAAAACATTGAGTTAATCTCAACCATGAATTTCATTGGTTACATCAAATTAATGCTATTTCATATTGGTAACGTTAACCTTTTGGGAAATCAGAATAACCATTAGAAGATTAAAAGAGTACAAAAAGACATTGCCAAGGTTTTAGAGTAGGTGAAATAATTCTGTTGCAGGCAAATGTCTACATCTTGGATTGCATCAAGGTCTATTTATTTAAAATCTTTTTTTTTTTTTTTTAAGATTTCATTTATTTACTCATGAAAGACACAGAAAGAGAGAGGCAGAGACACAGGCAGAGAGAAAAGCAGGTTCCACACAAAGAGCCCGATGTGGGACTTGATCCTGGGACTCTAGGATCACGCCCTGGACCAAAGGCAGGTGCTCAACCACTGAGTCACTCAGGTATCCCTACTTATTTAAAATCTTAAATACTTGATTCTTGAATTTTAGTAAACTATGATTCAAAAAATATTTATGTGATTGTACACTAAAGTCAATAAAAAATTAAGACATTTTTACAGTAGTTAAAAAAAATTCTGCTTTAACAAGCTTCTGGTAAAGCTTCCATTTAGAAAATGCATTTCTTTGTGTGTGTTGAACATTTATGCTACCAAAATTTAGTCATAAAATGAATTTTTGTAATGAAAGTTAAGTTTTCTCATCAACTATATAAGAACAAAGCATGTTTTCACACTCTTAACTGTATTGGTAGTAGCGCATCAGGCTCACAGTGAAAAATGGACAGCAACCACTAATACAAAAGTTGTCCATAAGAAAGCAATAAACAGAAAATAATTTCTGTATATAAGGCTGGAGGAGTACTACTAATGCAAGTCTTCTAAGAGTGAAAATGAATCAGCTCCCCCAACTTTTATAATTCTTTAAAAGTAAAATTCCAAAAATGAAACTGCTACAGATAGGATAGACCTGTCAACAACCTCATTTATGAAAGATGTCTTTACAAAGTTAGCTGAAATTACCAGGAAGGTTTCATATACTGCTTGTAGACAATTTTTAAGAGAATTAAATTCTCTATGGAGAAAAACTGAAACCCAATACTAGATTCAAGTCTATTAAGTACTGAATGCACCAAAAAGGATTAACAAATGTCTGCAAAGAAGAAATGGGTGAAAAATTTACCAACCGACAAAGTTTTTAAAAAGCTATGGGATAAATTAGTCACAGATAAAATCCCAGAAGGGACATCAGAAGACCCACAAATATTTATGGCATGAACCAAAAGTTGTATGCAGAAGTTCACAAATGTAAAATTATAAGAATAATATAGTTCTCTTAAGTACAAGATGAACATTAAGAAAGTTTGTAATTAAAAATCTGTTTGAATAATTTAAAATACTTTTACCAAAATGTTTTGGAAAAAAGTATGAAGTAAATTCTATTGTTATAAAAATATACTTACTCAACTTGATATAATTTTGGCCTATGAAAAATACATGTGAACAAATAGCACATAGTTATTTTTTTATTTGTTTTGTACATAGTTATTTTATTTTTTTTGTACATAGTTATTTTAAAATAAGAAAAGCAATAGTTTCTTCTACACAATTCAGAGAAAAGTTATGACTTGTGTGAATATTCTGGAAGAAGAGAAATACAACAAAGAAAAACAAGTTTTAATTTTTTTCCATCTCTTTCATAATTCTGAGACAGAACTAGGGAAATAATTAAATTATACTAACATAAAGAGAATGATTTATGTTTTAGAATGATTTAAAATCTCTTATGAAATAAAAATTACATAAATAGAGCTTATTAATCAGCAAATCAACATTAATACTCAAAATATCTGGTCATGACTCATTTTGGAGCTAATAGATGTACTAGAAAGCTCGATAACAATCAAAATTATTAGATTGGCATGTTAAAGGGGAGTCATTTTCTGTAGATTCAATGTAGTATGAAGTAGATAGAGCCTAATGAAAATTATTTTAAAATAGATTAAATCATCTAACATAGATTGTATGTTCAGGTACTCCCAGAGACCAAAGAACTCAAACTCTAGTGTTATAGGAGTTTTCATTGTAAATTATAGTTCTAATGTCTGTAACATTTTTTTTCTAATACTTATAATATTAAGTGTATTCTAGAATGGAATATTTTAGGGAAGCTAAGGAAAATGCACTAAAACTGTTGCCTATTAGTTTATGCAATTTACTCGCTGTTAACAAGAATGTTGTCAGAAGGAAAAAACACCTAAAATATAAACAGTGACAAAATTTAATGAAATGTGAATGCAAAACTTCAAAAAAATTAAGATCAAACTTAGAGTCATACTCTGGTTAAGTTAAACTGTAATCAACTGTAAATTAAATTGAAGCTAGTGTCTTACAAAAAACTCAGTTATGCAGCAAAATGCAGTGGCAAAGAGCATGGGCAATGAGATCACGTTCTAACATTTTATGTGTGACCCAGGAGTGATTAATTACTTCATGGTGGGTCAGGCATGGATATAGAAGGCCAAAGAAAGAAGACATTCTAATAAAATGATTATGGAAGTTTTCAAAAAAGAGAAGGATTTAAGTGAGACATTAAAAGACAGAAAGGATTTGGGGGAATTTTTTTGTATTAACAGTGTTGAACACCAAATAAGATTTTTAAAGTATTGGTCACAGTATGTTCTACAAAAGCTATCACACAAAGCTTTCTGATAATGGAGAACATTTTGTTGGTTAGAGTCAAAAAGGTAGTCTTTTTTTTTTTTTTAAGATTTATTTATTCATGAGAGGCACAGAGAGAGAGAGAGAGAGAGACTGAGAGAGAGAGAGAGAGAGACTGTCTCTACTTAAATAATAGCGTCTGTGTAATGTCCTGCAGTTTGAATTTGTTTTAACTCAATAATATATTGTGGGTATCCTTCAGTGTCATCATATTTAGAAATGCTTGCCTGTTTTTGAACTGTTTTAGATGTAGATCAAAGTACTATTTAAAAACTACTTTTTGGCAGCCCGGGTGGCTCAGCGGTTTAGCACCGCCTTCAGCCCAGGGCGTGACCACGTTGGGCTCCCTCCATGGAGCCTGCTTCTCCCTCTGCCTGCGTCTCTGCCTCTCTCTCTCTCTCTCTCTCTCTCTTACACACAGAAATGGTCTAAAAAAGCGTCAGCTTAACTATTAACAGAATAAGGAAGTGGTCAGCAATCAGAATAAGCACCAGAACTCTCTTTTCTATGCACATAATTCAGTATTATTTAACTAAAAGAATGAACACTAGGGTACTTTTATTTTAAAAACCTTAAGATAGGTTTAAAGGTATCATTCTAATAATTTGTGTTATTTTTAAAAATCTTATTTTAACTTTTCATATTTTAATTTGATAACAAGATTACTGAATAATGATAAACTAAATTGCAAACAATTTTTAAAATTTGGAATATAAAAAGAAAATACACCATTAAAATGTCCTGAAAAAGTAATATATTTACTTAGACTCATGAATAACTGTTAATCTTTCTATCCTTACTTCTACTTTAAAAAAAAAAATCATTGAATGGAAATGAAGAACTTTTCTCTATTCCTTACTGTGAAAACTACAAATCTGGATGGAACTTCTGGAATTGTTCTTTCCTCATATAATAATTTTCAGAAGATGTAAGACATGATGCTGTAAGGACACTGACAATAAAAATGAGACCATGAAAAAGTTTAGGGTACAAGTTCATAACTTCTGATTTTCCTTATTTCATTAATCAAGGCACTGTGGGAGGTGTTGTAGACAGTGTGAATTATTATGCTATTGAATCTATCAGAGCTTCATAATGTAGTTTCATTTACTCAAATGATGTGGTTGAGGTCTTGAGTTCAATGAAGAGAGGTACCATTAAGTTCTAGTCAAAAACATGTATCGTTGGTGTCAAGCACATTGTAGGCACTCAGATTTCTGAGTAACGGAGATAATCAATGAATATTTAATAAATGAACTAATGCATGCATGCATACATACATGCATTGTGACAGCAGGAGTGTCTCAACAATTGATACTGTTCTAATGACTGATATAGAGCTATTTATTTTTCTTATTTAAAAAAATTACTTAAAATTATTTAAAAACAATGAAAATCAAGTCAAATTACTTGTAGACTGAATTCGGATCACAATCAATGAAATTTTTAAAAAAGTCCTAGGAGGTAAAAAATAATGTAAATCCAATTTAATTTTACTATAACAATTATTCTATAGAATGGTGTAAGGTCTTGATTGATATGTATTTCATTTCCAATAGAAATAATCATAAACACTACAGTTAATAAGCTGCAGATGATATACTAGCATTTGAAGAACGTTGAGTTTCTAAAAATATATGTAACCATTTAGATAAGAAAAGAGTAAACAATTTTATTATTATTAGTAATGTGCTTTAGTTGCAAACACATTTAAAACATTTTACTTCATCATAATCCTTATTTCAGCCTATGAAGGAACACTTTTCAGCACAGGTAATTTCTTTAAAAATCTGCCCTTATAACCTTTTATCCTTAAGTGTTTCTGTGCTGCTCTTTTAGCAAAGTCAAGAACCTCGACATCTCTCAGGGAATGATATGAAAGAGAGAGGAAAATCTAACTGGCCAGACTGTACATACGGCAGGGAAAAAATAGTTGAACACATTATAGCAGAATCTCAGAATGAGGTGAAAGGAAACTGGAAGATGATCTTGTCCAGGAATTAGCAGCTGGAAGATAGGAAGATCAGTAGGAAAGGAAGAAGTAGGTCAAGAGGGAAGAGGGTCAAAAGAGGAACTCATGACAAAATAGAGCTGGGTATGAAACTGAGTAAGTAACAAGTATATATGTTCTATTGTCTTCTAGTGGATCAGATCTTTGAGAGTAATAAAGTGCAAATTCATATAAGGTATTAGTAATTACATACAAGTTTTATTTTACATTTTCTGAATCATAGATTCCAAAATTAACAACTACTATCAACTGCAATTCTGTAAAAATTTTGAACTTAAAAAAAAAAAAAAAAAAGACTCCACTGAGGGGGTTCTTGCTAGGGAGCAGGCAAGTGTGGAGATGGAGGATACTTACTTGCTGTCATAGAACTTTTCACAATATTTGATTTTTCGGCATTAAAAACTGTTAGCATTTATTAAAACATATTTTTAAAAAATCTTTGTTTGAAAGACTTGGAAACCATTAATCTAATCTGATAAACAAGGTATGGCCCTTGAAGCAGCACATCGGCATCACCCAGTATTAGTGTCCTACTTCATCACTTGGGAGCTTGGTGGAAATGTGCAATTTCAGGCCCAATTCCAGACCTCCCAAGTCAAAACCTGCATTTGAACACATCCCCAGGTGATTTGTATGCATATTAACCCCTCTAAGCCTTTTACACGGCTGATCAGCTTCCATGACATCAGTAGTGGGGAGGCTCAGTACCTTCTAAGATAATCAACATTTTAAAAACTAAATGCCTGATCTCCACCTGCCAAACCCCAAACTAAATCCTCCCGCAGTTTTCCTTCCCTCAGTTAATTTCATCCTTCCAGTTGCTTAGGCCATACAACTGAATTATCCTTAGCTCCTTCATCAAAAATCCTATGTGTAATCAACCTGCAGTTTCTCCTGGCTCTACCTCTAACCTATCTCCAGAATCTGACCAGTTCTCATCACCTCCATAGCCATTACCATCAGCCAAACCACCATCATTGCCTGCCAACATTAGTGCAACAGTCACAGACCCTTGCATTTCCCTGCCTGCAGTCTATTCTTCATATGTTGCCTTGGATTATCTGCTTAAATATAAGTTGGATCCTGCCACTCCTCCAGCTAACCCCCTGAGGGCTTCTTATCTGATGAAAAAAATCAACCCTTCAAAAATCAGAAAGGTTTCATTCATATCCCATATTCAGTCAATACAAATAACAGAAATAATCTTTAACATGACTCCATTAGGGATCAATATCAAACTCCCAGTTGTTCTTTGGCACTGTGACTCTCTTTACTTTAAAGGCATATTTCACCTCTTTTCAAATGTACATTTTTAGTCCCTGCTGGTGATGCCTTCATTTCTTTTTGCAAGTAGATATCTGGTAAACAACAAAACCATTACTTAAAAATTTTATATGTGTGGATGACTTTCCCCCATAACCACATCACACTCAAAATCATAGCCAAACTCTTCACAATGGCCTAGAGGCTCCTCCAAGTCTCTTACTGTAGGCTACCACACTGCCTCAGGTAGATATTGCTTCAGCTGTCACTGGCTTTTTCACCCTCCTGCTATAGGATTATTGTGCTATCTCAGTGAGGTATCCTCTCTTAGGCTATGATGTCCATCTCTAACCCCCATTTCCTATCTTCTTCCCATGTTTTATAATATATGAAAACATTCATTCATTAATTTGTAACTGTTTCTCTCTCCCCCATTAAAATTCCATGAGAACAGGGATTTTCTTTGTCTTGACATATACCCAATACCTAGAAAAGTGCCTAATGCACAGTAAGCTCATAAAAAAACAATGAACAATGATGAACAATGAACAAATAGCCCCACTTAGACTTTTATAACTAAAAGATCTTCATTCTATTGAGCTGCCATTAGTGTCACTGTGATATCCACTAATTTAATATTGATCTGTTCTCAGCTTCAGGATGAAGAAAACTATTCACTGTGACATATGATAGGCCAAGTATTTAAAGGAATGGTCCTGGGCAGCCCAGGTGGCTCAGTGGCTTAGCACCGCCTTCAGTCCAGGGTGTGATCCTGGAGACCCAGGATGGAGGCCCGCATCCGGCTCCCCGAATGGAGCCTGCTTCTCCCTCTGTCTTTGCCTCTGTCTCTGTCTCTCTGTGTGTCTCTCATGAGTAAATAAATAAAATATTAAAAAAAAAATTAAGGAATGGTCCTACGTCCCTTAGTTTCTCATCTTTAAGTTTAGCAGCAGGGGCAGGGAGCAGAGGGAGAAGAATCCCAAGCAGGCTACGGACCCAGCATAGACCCTAATAACGGGCCTCGATCTCATGACCCTGAGATCATGACCTGAGCCAAAATCAAGAGTTAGGTGCCTAACTGAGTCACCCTGGTGCCTATATATATAAAATATTCAACCTTATTAAAGATAAAAGCATCTCCTCTCTCCCAAGTACTGTCTTAGGCCTTGAAAGCTGTATTGGGTGAGGTAGGTGTTGTATTCTCTCTCATTCTCCCTTAGCCTATCAAGGAGAGGAGTCTCTTTATCTTTGATTTTCAGGAATTTGACCATATTCTGCCTAGATGTAGTTTTCCTTACACTTGTTTTGTTTATATTGAGGATAGGGTACTGGGTTCCTAGGGTCTACTGGTTAATGACTACTCCTAATTTTAGAAAACTCTCAAGAGTTATCCCTTTAAGTTATGCCTTTTGTTCCATTCTTTCTTCTACTTACACATACATTAGACCATTTGACAATGACCTACATGTTTTTCAGTTTGTTCTCTTTCTTCTTCCTTTCTTTTCTTTTCCTCTTTCCTCTTCTCTGTGTTTCAGTTTGGGTAGTTTCTATTTAGCTATGTCTAAGTTTACTAATCCTATCTTCTGCTTTGTCCATTTGCTGTTATAGCTATCCAGTGAGTCCTTAATTTTAGATATTAATAGTTTTAGAATGTTAAATAGATGTCATTTCTATGAAATCTCCATCTTTTCAACATTTTTCTTTAAAATACTAGTAACAGTTAATTCAGATTTCTGTCTACTAATTTCAACATCTCAGTCATATGCAGGTCTTTTACTACTTGATAAATCTTCTCCTGGTAATGGGTCTATTTTCTTTGCCTGTTTAATATCTTATAATTTTGGATTATATATTAGATATCATGTTTAAAAAGACTATAACAAGTTAATGCTATTTTCTCCCAGAGAAGGTACACTTTTTCCTGCCAGGAATAGTGGGTAAGCAGGGAATAATTTCAATTCAATCATTAACTTAGCTAGGCAGGGGTTGGTTTGCAATTTTAGCTAAAAATGCACCTCGTTTCAAAGGTCCTAAGGCAAGACTTGTCCTGTATTTGTTGTAGGCCTCTCCCAACAGAATTACACTATTTGATAAAAAATAATGCAAACCAAACTGTGAGTCCCTTATGTAAATAAAATTTTCCAGTAGCACATTGAAAAAAGTTTCAAAAAAAAAAAAACCTGGAAAATAGTTGTAATAATGTAAATAACTCTATATATCAAAAATATTATATAAAATAATATAAAGATTATTAGTGAGATATTTTATTTTCTTAATTCTTCAAAATCTTGTGTATATTTTATAGTTACAGAACATCTCAGTTTGGACTAACCACATTTCAGACGCAGAAGAGTTACACATAGCTAGTGACTACCTTATTGAATAGTGCACCTTTAATAGGACTTTATCTAAGGAATGTGAAACTTTGAGAAACTCAATTTCTTCTTATCAGCTTCCTTTCCCCACCCAATACTCAAAAAAGGCACTGTGGATGCCTCTGAGTTTGGGGTTACTCCAGACTCTAACATGTCACTCTAGACCGTATGTCCAATTAAATGTCCCTTTCCCACAACAAAAATCCCTCTGCCACCATCAGATAAGGCAAATAATTTCAAAGGTAAAAAGAGCATCCAGTCTCTATGCACCTAGGAAAGGTATTTCTCTCCCAGGAATTTAATTCCTCTGGATCTCTTTATGATATCAATCTTTGATTTAGATAAATCAGCTTTATTGTGATATAATTTGCATTCCATAAAATAAATCTTTTTGAGGTGTATGATTCAGTTTTTTGCATATTCTCATTATACTAACTATACCTCATTCATTTTTTTTGAAGTTGAATTTTTCAAAACAAGTTTTGTTAGAAAAGTAAAGGAGCATACAAATATTTGAATTCATAAAAAAAAGTATAGTATTTGTCATACATAAAATCAAATATCAAAGCCCTGAGATCCGATAAATCTAGACATGGTCTGGTCGTTCTTTTCCTTCAACGGTTCTTACAAGTACTCACTGTACAAATCACTGCACATCACTACTATCTACTTCCAGACAATTATTATGATCCCAAAGAGAAATTATCCCATTAGCAGTCATTCTTCTCTCCTGTCTTAACAACCACTCTTCTATATGGTCTTGAGGGATTTGTCTATTCTGGTCATTTCGTATAAATAGGATCTATAATATGTGGTATAATATGTGGATTTTTTGTGTCTGGTTTCCTTCACTTTGCCTGTTTTCAAGATGGATCCATGTTATAACATATACTTTATTTCTCTCTATGGCAGACTAATATTCTCTTGTATGGGTATACCACATTTTGTTTAGCCATTCATCAGCTGATGACCGCTGGGTGTTTTTTTACTTTTGGCTTTTAGGTCTCCAATCCAGATTGGGTAATTTTTGTGTAAGGTGTAAGGTAAACGTCGAAATCCATTTGATTATCGAGTAGTCTGAACACCATTTGTTCAAAAGACTATTCTTTACCATTGAATTATCTTGGCTTCTTTATTAAAAACCAATGGATAGTGAATGTGATGGTTTTATTTGTAGAATCTTAATTCTATTAATGGACTTATATATCTATCTTCATGCCAGTACTCCATCGTCTTGATTTCTATTGTTTTATCATAAGTTTTGAAGTTAGGATGTGTGAGCCTTCCAACTTTGTTTTTCTTTTCTAATACTGTGTTAGCTATTCTGGGTCCCTCAAATTCCCATATGAATAATTTCCATATGAATTTTAGGATCAGCCTGTCAATTTCTGCAAAGAAATTAGCTAAAATTTTGATGTGGATTGTGCTGAATGCAAATTATTTGCAGGAGTACTGCCGTCTAACACTAGTGAGTCTTCTGATCTATGGAAATGGGATATAATTTCATATAGTTAGATCTTTTAAAATTTCTCTGTACATGAGATATAATTTCATGTATTTTAGATCTTCTTTAATTTCTTTCAACCATGTTTTATAGTTTTCTAAACTATAAAACTATATAGTTTTCTATAGTTTTCTAAACTATAGTTTTATAGTTTTCTAAACTATAAAACTATATAGTTTTCTATAGTTTTCTAGTTTAGTTATAAAAACTAAACTATAGTTTATAGTTTTTATAAAACTATAGTTTTATAGTTTTATACTATAAAATTTATAGTATAAATTTTATACTTCTTTTGGTAAATTTATTTATAAGTATTTGATTCTTTTTGATGAGATTATAAATGGAATTATTTTCTTAATAATGATAACACTGCTTAGTGCAAGTATGAGCTGATTTTTATATATTTTGTATCCACAACCTTGCTGGACTAATTTGCCTAACAGTTTTTCAGTAGATTCCTTAGAATTTTCCATATACAAGATTAAGTTACCTGCAAAAAGAGTTTTATTTCTTCCTTAAAACCTGGATGACTTTTATTTCATTTTTCTTGCTTAACTGCCCTAGCTAGAACCTTTAGTTTAATGCTAAATAGATGCAGTGAGAGCAGATATTCTGATCTTAGGTGGGGAAGCATCCAGTTTTTCACCATCAACTTATGTTAGTTATGGTTTTTTTTTTTTTTTTATAGATGATGTTTATCAGGTTGAAGAAGTTAAAATAACCAAGACAGAAAGAAAAACACACAGAGCAGATTAAAAGAAAGAGGAAGTAAATCATATGGGAAGAGAGCAGGAGAATGCAATGATCTAAATGTATACTCAGGGAGAGGACTAAGTGATAGAAATACAAATTTAAAAATAACTCTGAAAGGAATTCATACAAAATTGATTCTGAAATGCTCAGCCATTAGTTAAGTATATGTTTTTTAGCAAAATGTGTAAAAATTCTGTGCATGTCGGTTTGCCAATTATAAAAAAAATTGGGGCATTTATTCTATGAAGTACCTTTACTGTACTTTGTATAATTGGTACATATTTTTATATATTTTGCCATGAGTCAGGATGTGAGGCACTGAGGGTCTAAAGAGGAAATATATATTTATTTATACACTTAGTTTACTTTTTCACATTATATTTCCATGTTCTACAAAAAAATTCAGTAGTGAAACAGAAAATGAGATAAGGAAAGAAAGCAGAAAGTAACAAAAAGAAATATAGAAAAGGAGGTGGTAAAGAATAAAGATACATAAAGAGAAGGAAAGAATGAGAAGAAAACACGTATGAAGAAAACATGACAAGTAAAGGAGAATGACTAAGAAAAACAGTTCAAGGACCATGGGAAGAGTGTAGTGACAAACAAACATAGGAAAGCCACATCTCCACAAAATGACTGCTGAGAAGCCAGCAAGTGGAGAGGGTAGAGGAAGAAAGTATCTTAGGGGTTCACTTTATTTATTTTTATTATTTTTTAAAGATTTTATTTACTTATTTGAGAGAGAGAGAGAGAGAGAGCACAGGCGTGGCGGGGGGGGGGGGGAAATGGGGGGAACAGAGGGAGAGGGAGGAGAAGCAGACTCCTTGCTTAATTAGCAAGGAGCCCGATGTGGTGCTTGATCCCAGGAGCCCAGGATCATGAGCTGAGCTGAAGGCAGACGCTTAACTAACTGAGCCATCCAGGCGCCGCAGGGATTCCTCTTATTGATGGTGATAGGATGTTTTAAGATAAGTCATATTTCTTTCACCAAAAGTAAAGCAGGACCCTCTTTGAGGACCACTTACTTCTGAAGTGGTAGACAAATGAGGTAGAAAAGACAAATATATCTGAAATAATTTTCAAATGTTGGAAAATTAAATTATTTTCACCCAGAAAGAATTCTACTGTAATCTTTTCTCTAGATCCTAAAGAGAGTAAAAAGGTATGATTTGTGGTCTTGTCTCTATTCATTACTTGACTAGAGACAACTATTCTTCTGGATCCTCACTTTCCTAATATATAAAAGAAGGCAGTGGGATTAGAAAATTCCTAAGGCTTCCTTCAGTTCTCACATCCTGAGACTCTACATAAACTAGCAAAAAAAAAAAAAAAACCTTACTTAAAGGATGAATACTATTAACTACCAACAAAAATACAGGAAAGAGAACATGATATATGATTCAAAAGAAAAAATAATCAATTTTTCAAAAATAGAAAAATCAAATAATAGAAAAATTTGAGAAAATAAAATCCCTAGGACCTCTCTTAAAGTAATAATTCAATTCAAATAATAGAAAAATTTGAGAAAATAAAATCCCTAGGACCCCTCTTAAAATAAAAATAGCTGTCAACCTCTAGGTGGTAAGTACATTACAAAAATCAGAATCTTTCCTAACAGTAACATTTATCAGAGAACAGTAGGAATTTATTTTTCAAAGAATGACACTACCTCATCTGAGAAGCAGACCAGCAGGATGCATAAGACACTAGTACATCAGTATTTCTGTGATTTTTCGCTCTTGGTATTATTTGCAACTGTACTTTTATGTCTGGCAGCAGTGCCAACTTCAGTACGAATGATGTATTATTTTTATCATGTTGATTACATATGTTCACTAGTTTAGTTGTCCATATATGCTTGGTGTGGTTTGCAAATACTCAGTGACAAAATCCAGAGCATGGCATTTTCACAGAAAGTGTTTACTGTGAAATTTCTCCCTAGAAGTTTGCTTTTCTTTACAGCTTTGATCCATATGGACATCCACAGTCCTACATTTTAAATAATGGCTTATAGTTAAATTAAGAAATTTGATTCAACATGACTACAGCAGGATATGGTAGCTCAAGAGAGAACCTCATTTTCTTATGTGATTAGAGATTTGGTCAAATTTAAAGTCTGCTAAAATTTTCCAAACTGCGCTTCTTCAGTTTTATGGTCACTCGGTACTTACATTCTGTTATTCATCAACACTTCACAGAAATACTTGATTTGTCTGAATGAATTTAAAAACCCACAACTGAAGGAAATCAGAAAAACCTGGTTTTAAATATCAAAAGATCCCGAATGAAAAGTATTTCTACAGGCCACACTAAGCAAGTTTTATTGATCAGTGTACTTCTTTACAGGATGAAATTGTTGCAAGATTGAATGTAAGAAAATAAACTTACTGGTAAATGTCTTTCCTGAGGACAGATCTGCCAAGAGGATTGTCCGCTTGGGGAGCCATAGCAACAGAGCCAATCTTCAAAACCATGGTGTCTTCTTTTACTGTCTGATTAACTGTGACAAAAGAAATAGACTCATGAAGTATATAGTGGGTCTGTGTGTAACTTACTGTATAAGGAGAAATCTTTGAATAATGGATAGATACTCATTAAAATGAAAACCAACACATGAGGACAAGGAAAAAATGTTAAAAATAAAAATATTTGATGTGTTTTAAAACTATTTCCTTTATATCCCATTAAACAGTTTTCTGTTACCCACAAATGGAAACTAGAAAAAAAACTCCACCCCAACATTAAAACACATGAATTAAATATATATAATGCTAAAGTAGTCATATTTATCAAATTTCATAATCTTAGACTACTATATTTTTCTCCCAAGTGACTGTCAGCTCTGGGATTTTTAATGCTGCATTGCTGTGTACAAATATATTACGTTTACAGATATATTAAATATTACCACAAAGTCAGGAATAGATTCTCAAAGCCATTTAAATTTACATAATAGATAATAAATATAATATATACATACACATGCGCACACACAGTAACATCACTTTAAGCTATAACGTGTCAGAAGACCCAAAGGAAACATAATGGCTGTTTGTGAAGAAAGAAAAAGCCAAGGAATCATTTACTATACATGTACATTTCAACTTGCTTTCTAGGCATTTTTTAATTTTAGTAATTTCTACTGTGAAATTGCTTGAGAAATAATAATTTCACAGCTATGTAAAAGTTCTACCTCCTAATGGAATCTATCACTAAGGTAAGTAATCTCAAAAATAGTAAAAAGTTAAAATATATATATATATATTTATGATATATATATAAATTCTGATCCTTTGTATGTACTGAGTAAAGGCCTATTTTAACATGTTCTTATCTTATAAAGTTCACCAATTTTTCTACAAATCACTGGCCAATTTAATGTCTCTTCTAAGAACTATTTGAAATGGATAGGGGTTCTTCATGGCCCCATTAATTTATACTGAATTCTACTTCCTCTTCTTCAACAGATGATCTCACTGTAGTAGCTGTTTAAAAACTGTTTAAAATTTTAAAAAAAATGTTTAAGATTGCTAACAATACACAACTTTCTAGATTTTGAAGAAAACACATACTTTTATGAGAAAACTCATAATTTCTCTCAAGAAACTATCATCCACCACAAATGGAACAGAAAAGGACTGGATACAAGATCTTCGGAATATCCTGAAGAGAACATGCCTACAAAGGCATACAATCCATATTTCGCAAACTGTGGTGCCCAAAGAATGCAAAAGCTAAGAGATTATTTCCATCTGCTTCAGCAGTATACTCAATATGGTCTGATTTAGATTAGTCTAAAAAAGAAAGTCAAAATTAAGAAAATCAGAAAAAGTTAGAAGAAAGATACTGAGGAAACGAAGGAACCAGAATAAGATGTACATAAAGGGAGTGGCAAAACAGCTGGGATGTGGGGGGTCAGAAGGACAGAAGGAGGAGGAAAAAAGAGATGAGTTACCATAATAAATATTAGTAAGTGGATGCTACAATAAAGATAGTACTTTTAAATATCCACAGCAAAAAAAAAAAGATCAAATAGAAATTACTTCTCATGCAGCTGTACTATTTTCACATGACTAGAGGTCTGGCTTGATTATAGGTCCTTATACTATGAACACTGTTTACATTTCACAGATCTTGCATTTTATGCCAAGCTTATCAAACAGTTCCATGTGGGTAAAACCTCTGATTAAGCAGCAGGCATCAATTAAATCAATAAATAGTAAGCCTGGAGAATGGACCATACCACAAAAGTGCAATTAGTGTACTTGCTAACTGTTCTTCCAGGCTACAGATACTACCCACCATATGAAAGTCTAAAATGTAATAGAAACACTGCAGTAAATGAGGTACATATGGAAGAAAAATGACGTACTTGGTGTTACATACAAAGCCTGATCCAAGAACAGAATTCTGTTTCTGTTAGAGCCAAAAGTGTTCTCACTAGATTATACTGACTATAAAGTTATAATAATAAAAAAGCACTTAATGCAGATAATTCACAAACTAACTAAAAATAACCAATTTTATTATAGAAAGTATTTAGCTTATCAAAATCTATCATTAAGATATAAGAAAAAATAAAATATGTATATATACCAAAAAATGCCTTTATTCAATTTTTTACTTACCTTATAATTAGAAAAAAATGAGTTTCCCTTTTTTGGTTTATTTCACTTGCATTCAATAGTTGGACTATATGAGGAAATGTTCCCTCTAGATGCATTTTCAACATGAAAATGAATGCCTTCCTTCTTTGCTTAAAAATTTAGACAAATTTTTTTTGCCTCATGCAGAACTACTTACTCTAGAAGACTCATACTAGATCCAAAAAACGGTCCTCTATTCTGAAATAAATAGCTTAAACTGGAAGTCAGACACCTGTAGATTCAGGATCTTGATAATGATTACATACAATGCATACAATATTCAATTTGAAAACCAGACTTTCAAAATTATTTAAATACAATATTAGAATGTTAAATATATTTTTCTTATTATTAACTGATTTTACACATGAACTATTAAAAAAAGCTTTTACATTTAATGTAATGTGAAATGTAAATCCAAAAAATTTTATCTTTTCTTGGGGCAAGAGAGTGTTATTGAAAATGAAAATGTTATGAACAAATCTGAAATCATGAGCTTAAGTAAAAACCAAAAAGCTTAGAACCAAATTTTCCTGCAATTATCAGATAACATTAGATTGTTGCTTATAATTTTCTTAACTTCAACAAGAAATAAAATGACACAGTAAAACATCTAAAGTCTTAAGAGTATTTGAACTTGTCACTGTGCAATGTTATACTTTTAGAAAGTCATAACTGTAGTGACAACCTTACACAAAGCTATCAATAAAAGGTTTTAGCAGTTACTGCCATATTTGCAATTGAAGACAGAAAGAAGGTTAAAAAAAGTGTAACTTTGTGACTGTCCTGCTTATTAGTGGGAAATATACTTGCATCTATTTTGCTGATTAACTCTGATCTCCAGGAACATACTGCTTGGAGATATCATTTATAACATAGCTTTGCTGAGAAGGATAGACTTAGGAGCATTAGCTATGCTATCACACTTATTAAAACATATTTATACACATACTTCAATCTGATACAAATATTATTCAAGTAACACCTTTCTGGAGTAAAATGAATATGCTCTTGACTGTTACTAGATTTTACTGGAGTCATGTTAAGTAATCATATTATTTCTAATGTAATTGCTGCTTCAATCATGTTTTCCTTAATCAGATTATATCTTTTATTTTTTTAAAGATTTTATTTATTAATTTGAGAGAGAGAGCACCAGCAGAGGGAGAGGGAGAAGCAGGCTCCCAGCTGAGCTAGGAGCCAAATGTGGGTCTCAATCCCAGGAGCCAGGATCATGACCTAAGCCGAAGGCTGACACTTAACCAGCTGAGCCACCCACGTGCCCCCACACTATATCTTTTAAAATGTATTAAATGAAAACATTCAATCTTCCAAATAAAATATACATTTAAAAGTTTGTCTATACTTAAAATGACTAAATGGTGAATTTTATGTTATGTGCATTTTACTGCATTGAAAATTTTTTCTTGGGTGAATTATGATCATTTGAATTAAGAGTAGGAACTCTGAAAGATAAAGTGTCAAAAAAATCTAATAGAATGTGCCAAAATCTTTGAACTTTTGGCATCCGTTTTTAAAACTGTATTTTACAGACAGGCACATGTTCTGGAAATTCATTACTTTTCCAGAGATAGCATAGATATATAAATAAGTACAGCTGACCCTTGCACAACATGCATTTGAACTGCTGGGTCCATTTATATGTAGATTTTTAAAAAGTAAATATACTGGAAAAAATTGGAGATTTGTAACAATTTGGAACAAACTGTACAACCTAGAAATACTGAAAAACAGTAAAGAGAAAGATATTACTCTAAGAATACTGCATATAATACATATACAAAATATGAGTTAACTCACTGTTTATGTTATTGGTAATTACTAAGCAATTAGTAGTTAAAAGTTTTTGGGAAGTCACACATTATACATGGATTTTCAACTGTGAGTGTGGGAGGGTTAGTGCCCCCAACCTCTACATTATTCAAGGGTTAACTATAGAGGTACAAGTAAAGATATATACATGTAGATATAAATATAGATATACCTATAGACATAGATACAGAAACTGAGGGGAAAAAAAAGGAACAAAAGAAAAACAAAAAGAAAACGGATGTATGCAATGCAATGTAGGCCAGACAAAAGATAATACACAAAGAGCTCTTATTAAGTGATACAGAAAAGATGAGAAACTATTTAGAAAAAGAGTGTACTTTTCATTAATGAGCCTGACAAAAACCTGAAAACTCTGTTAGGATGAGACTAAGGAAACAGGAAACTAGTGCAGCTATTTAGAAGGGCAACTTGACATTTCACATCCCTTAACTAATTTTAAAGGTACATGCCTTTTGATCCTTTTGCTAGAAATTTATTTATATACATTCTCACCGGTCATGAAAAAATGCCACTAAAAAGGTGTTTATTGCAAAAAGTGTATATAAGCAGAGAATTAAAATTACCACAAGTTCACAGAGAAAAGTGGCTCTCTTTTCCAAAATGGCCATAACAACATGCACCCTCTTCTGTATGCTCTTATTCAAGGTTATTGCTTAGGAACTACTTAGTCATCTGAATTTTGAAATTATACCTTAAAAATCCCACCACAAGCACCACCAAAAAAAAGAGAGAAATATAAAAATAAGCAGAAGTCTGGAAATATTTTTGCAATTACAATCAATTGGGGGATTTTTCTAGTTACGGCAGCTGAATGGCAAATTTCAAACTTTTAATTTAACACACGAAGCCAAAAAAACACCACACAAACAGGACAAAAGTGCAAAAAGTGCAAAAGAAATAAAGCTGTTTTCTCTCCCTTTTCTCAGATAGCCAGGTTTTTAGTCCTTCTGACATGTGCACAAATCAGTGAAGCAGAGAATCTGTTTCTATGAACCACTGCTGTGTATGACAGAAACATGAAGCTAGTGTTAACTACTGAGCTTCTGATCTCTGCCTCACTGCACAGGTGCTCAGGTACTCAGTGTTCACATGCTCCCATCCTTACTAAGAGTGAGCCCTCTTAGTGGCTCAGTTATGCCTGCACATTATTGTTCCAAAAATACCACAAACACTGCCTTAGTCAAAAAGGTGTCCAAATAGACTAGAGGTTTCTTAAAAACAAAGAATTCTAATACAGAATTACCATATGATCCAGCAATTCCATTCCTATGTACATATCTACAAGAAGTGAAAATGGGTTCCAACAAATACTTGTGTTCATGGCAGCATTACCCATTAATAGCCAACTCGAAGATGGAAACAACCCAGGCATGCGATAGATATAAATTAATAAAAAGTGGCACATCCATAAAATGTATATTATCCAGCTGTAAAGATGAAGTTTTGATACATTCAACAATATGGATAGACCTCAGAAACATCATGCTAAATGAAATAAGCCAAATATTTATGATTCCACTTACATGAAATACCCAGAACAGGCAAATTCATAGAGACAGAGAGTAAATCGGAGGTTACCAAGGGTTGGGAGAGTTATTGCTCAATGGAAACAGAGTTTATTTGCGATGATGAAAACATTTTGGAAATAGTGGTTATGGTTGTAAAACACTGTCAATGTACCACAATAAAAAAAAAAAAACCTTTCTAATTCAATGATCAAGATAATTTACATTTTACAGGTAACAGCTGTCTTAAGAAGAAACATTTAACACTATAAATAAAATCCTCCTAGTGATGACCACTTAAGGGCCGTGACACTGACATGGATGATGAAATGAAGTTTGTCATGTAAATTTCTCTCACATACATTGTTAACAAAATTTTTATTCAAAGGAGCTCTAGAATGTACATCTAACTGAAATAAAAGAACAATTCATTGTGAAAATGTTCCCTGTATTAACAAGTAGCAATCAAAGACATCCCAGATCATTCAGTACATCAAACAGATATTTTACCACGAATAATCAAAAGTTGAATGCAAATCAAATGTGCACATTGAGGAACAGCTATGTCTGATTCTGGAAGATTTACCATTATAAACACTATTGAACATCTATTTAAAAAGTCTTAGCCAACTGCCATATCTTGAGAAAGCAGCATACTGCTACTGCTTTTTATTCTAGGCCCAGTTTCAAAACTTAAATTGGAGATGAAACATATGCATTTTGTTTATTTTCTTTTTATCTGTGATCAATATTGATATTTTATGATTTGAAATTTAAGGTGTGAAACCTTAAATTAAAATAACATTAGGGATATTAGAGGAAAAAGGATTCAACTTCGGATTAGTTAACATGCAGTTACTATTTGGAGAGCAGTTTGGTCCTATAATTGGAGAGTCATTTGTAATTTCTGAACACTTATACATCAGTACTAAAGCATCACAGTCACATAGGCTGCTCTGCTTCCTCATCTGTGCATGACCTTTCCCAATGTTTTTACATAAGCCCTCCTTCTGTATTTCTCTCCATCTCTTCCTAACTTTTCATTTCCTATAAAACTATTTTGCTTAGCTTTCAATAAAGTTTTGGTCTTACCAACTGTTTACATTCCAATGAAAATAATTAGAAAGTTATTGAATGGAAACATTAAATATACAATACAAAGAGCTTTCAGGACATCACAAAAGCTTACTAACATATCTTGTTTTAAGTGAAGTTACAGAAACTCACTCTGGCTAGGAAAATCAATGCTTTTTTTAAGATTTTATTTATTTATTCATGATAGACACAGAGAGAGAGAGAGAGAGAGAGAGAGGCAGAGACACAGGCAGAGGGAGAAGCAGGCTCCACAGAGAGAGAGAGAGAGAGAGAGAGAGAGAAAGAGGCAGAGATACAGGCAGAAGGAGAATCAGGCTCCACACAGGGAGCCCGATGTGGGACTCGATCCCGGGTCTCCAGGATCACGCCCCGAGCCAAAGGCAGATACTCAACCACTGAGCCACCCAGGCGTCCCAATAAATGGTTTTATACTAACCAAAAGGATATCTGTAGAAAAAAGTCCTTAATTGTTTTTTTTAAAGTCCTTAATTGTTAAAAAAAATTTAGAACTTATTTTTATATTGATACAAATTTTCTGCCATTTTATTTTAATGGAATAAGTTATAGATACCGTAATATGATATTTTGGAGTTGTAATGGACTACCTTGAATTCTTCTACCAAAATAATCATGTTTCCTCTAATAATGAAGCCAAACTACTTCTGCTTCCATAGTGTTTTCCCCTACTCTCAGCTGAAAAGTCAAAAAGATGGTTTGAAAATCTCCATGACCTTTTATGTTTGTTCTCTTCTTGTACAGTTATGAGAAAATGTCATTATGACACTCAAACTAGTTCTCAGAGAGCTATATTGTTTAAAAACGCAGGTTTCATTTTGGAGCTCCTGGGTGGCTCAGTTGGTTAAGCATCGACTCTTGGTTTTGGCTCAGGTCAAGATCTTAGGGGTTGTGGGATGGAGCCCTGAGTCAGGCTCCACACTCAGCAGAGAGACTGCTTGAGATTCTGTCTCTCCCTCTGCCCCTCCACCCACAGGTATGTGCACTCTCCTGCTCTCTCAAATAAATAAGTAAATCTTTTTTAAAAATGTAGTTTTTTTTAACCTATGTAACTTTAATATAAATTGTATTATCTAGGAATTCATTAGATACTCACATAATAAAGGAAATAATAAGGAAAAAAAGTATAGAGGTCAGTGTCTCTGTAATGAATATGCAGCTTTTCTGGTTAGCGGTTTCCTCTTAGATCACTTATAATTTAATTGCTCAGCGAAGACTAAGTCAAGACTTTATTCTTTACATTTCATGTGTTTCTACAAACTACCTGAACAAATGAAAACAACTCTATAGTGCTGTCAGAATGTAGTGATGCAGAGAGTACTAATTTATCTCAAAGCAATCAATTTTATGATAGTTCTTAGCAAAAATCAGAAGGAAAAAATAGGAACTAGTATATTAAAATCCATTAGGGTATAATACACTGATTTTATCTCTAGATGTCTTGGCAATTAAGAACTATAAAGCTCTACAGATACATTTTTTATCTATAGAAGAAAAATTTTTTAAAAGAACCATTACTTTGAATAAGACTTAATTATTTATAATGTTAGGCAGAGTAACTTCTCTAAGATTTGGGTTTAGGAAACAGAACAAGAGACAGACTAGACTCCAAGAAGAGAATGAAACTAGGTGCTTTTCTTTATTTACTATCACTGATCATTCAAGTTCTTCCTCCTTCTCATCATAACTAAAAGGAAAAAAATCTCTACTGTTTTCATGTGGCAGAGGCTATTACTTATCCCTCAAATACTATTCTCTCTTCTTTCTCAACATCACAAGGCCTTAATTTATGAGCAGAGCACCTACCACTCAGGGAAATACTGTTTCTCAGCCTCTCCCGCAATAGGGTATAGCCACATGACTACATTTTGGCAGTAGTGAAATGTGGGACTTCCAGGTATTCTACTTTGAAGGCAAGGGCATACCTTCTGATTCAACTCTCATGTACTGAGAGCTTGCTATGCAAGTGACACTATTTGTGGAGTCATTGTTGAAAAGTAAGCTATCAGTAAGGTCTACTATCAAGTTAACCACTATTAATATTTTATACATAGGAACTCAGATTAACTTGCTCAAGAGTTTGTACTTCATAAATAGTAAATCTAGGATTTGAACTCAGGTCTCTCTAACTCCAAGGTTCATACCATGTGAACCATTCTACTGTAATTTCACTCAAATTCCATAAAGTTCTATATATGTTTTATAGCATGGAGGAAACTAAAATTTTAAAAGTTCTTCTCATGGGTGGGAGCAGTGGAATTATAAATTCACTTTATTTTAAAACCTAAAATAATCTGCACTAAGAAGCCTAGAAGAAGCCACAGGAGGCTAGGGGTGTTGGCTATTTTTTTTTAAACTAATTGCTAGTTGTCTTAGGTATAGAACCTAACATCTGAGTTTAATAAAACAAATGACAGTAAGCATAAACTTTACTAGCAAAAGCCCTGACAAAAAAATCTATTTCTTATTCTAGTAATTGAGTCAGAAACATACCCAATATTCTGACTTATATCCTAAAGATTTAGTTGTAGAATGACTATAACATATTTACTTTTTTTGAAACACACCAAAGTGCAAACTACAACCACCAATCAACCAATCATATTAAAAAAATACAAAATTAAACTCCCTAAGGGGAAGTTATGTAAAATCAGTCCAAAAAAAAAATCTGAAGACAATACCTTCAATACTTGGCTGCATTTCTTCTGTTTTCGGAACAAAAATTCTAATTACACTTGTGTTGATATAAATCAAAGGTAAACTGCGTGAAGTCAATGTATGGCTTCTCATAGGTTGACCAGGAGATTTTCTTTTCTCTTTTTGGGTCCTTGGTAGTTTTGCTTGAAATATACTTGCAATGGCATTAAGCAAAGGAAAACAAAGGACAATATCAAAAGCTTGTGCTGAAAGAAGAATTTCATGAAGAAAATGAGGGGAACCATCCGTTAAACCTTCAGATAACTTATGCAAACTTCTTCGCTCATTTCTTGATGTTAACTTGTGGCGGACATTTTTTGTTACAGCTTTTGTATATGTCAAAGAAAGAAATCCATGCTGCTGATGAGAGCCATCTAGAAGTTTTGCTGTTGTCTGTTCCAGAAAAAGGAAATCACAATACATACTTCATTAAAAAAGAAAAAAAAATATTTGAAAGCAGCAAATAATCTCAGTTGGTATTATAACCTTTTATTATGTCTACATCCCTTGATGAGCACGTTACCGATCAATTCCACAGATGGGAAAAAACCATCTAAGACTTAGAATGACTAAACTGAAAATTAGGAATCCTGAATTCTAGTTCTAGATCTTGAGAGGCAATTACACTTTGTTGTGTTTGCGTCTATGATTTCTACTGGTACTTTCAGTGAAGAATTATCAAGAAGTACCAGTATGCTGTTATAACATGGGTCACAGAGAGGTTGTTTTTGCAGATGAAACTGAAATAACTGTGTTACCTATTTCCATTTGTAATCAATAACCTGAAGAGAAAACATAATTGACTTCCCTTAACCTAACATTTATGAGAACAGTTTTTCATTAATCTAGCTAATTTATATGATGACTGAGCCCATAAAAAGAGCCCCATTGATACCATGCTTTGAGAACTAAACCAATCATTTAATGCATGTTTAAGGGAACAGTAACATAACACAAAAATAAAACATGTATTTTAGAACCTGCTTATTTTCACTGGCTATTATATTTACAAAACCTCACTATCAATTCTCATAGAACTCAAATTCATATTCCTTGGATTTAATGCTATATTAATATGCAGAGAACATTTGACAGTAAAAATTATAACATTAATATTTGACAAGACTTGTCCAATTTATATTCAAATTATACACTATAAAGAAATTATAGTAAAACAGCATACTTTTAAGAGGGAAGTAAAATGTATACTTTGTATTTGTCAAAAATGAAAAGGACAGCTCTTGAAAAAAGTTTTCCTGAACCAATTAATGTACATAAAATCCTATTTTACAAATTACTCAACATAAAGTTAAAGTTGTTATACTCCACATTTTCAACCTCTCGTCCCACGTCCTGATAAAGTTTTTAAGTTATTAGGGTTCAATGTGTGATGTCAAGAGAGGAAGTAAACTGAGGAAGAAGAACAACAGTAAAAAAAGTGAGACTTAGTAAAGCAGCAATGTGCTCGGGCCCGTGTTATCTCAGCACTAGTGAAGCTGGTGTTCAGTCTAGTATTCATCTTCTACTTGGTCAATGACAGGCATACAGCCTTGTCCAGTTTCAAGAGGTCGCCAAGTAAGGTACTTTGAATTAGTTGTGAGAAGGAAATGGCATAATAGAAAAGGGGAAGAAAAGCAATCTAAGTAAGAATCATAAAGGAAATGACAAGGCAATTTGGTCAACTCTTGATCATTCAAAACATGCACAATTTAAAAAACATTATATACTTAAAGTCCTACACTTTCCTTTTGCTGATGGTAAAATTAGGCTGTAATTATGAATCCAGAATGAAAAGGATATGTAAGTAACCCAGAAACAAATTAGATTGTAGTGGAAAATAGCCTATGATTTAAAAGTACAGTAGAGTTCATTGACAAAGTAGATGATACAGAGGAAGATGAAAATCAAGAGTTGACACTATGGATAGTTCCAATTCCTTCTCTGGATTCCTGTTAGTGGGAGTTCTGTAGCATAATTTTAAAATGATTTCTTACAGAAGGAAAGAAGCCAGAGCAATTACTGAAAGGGTCCTGCTTGCTGATGGGTCGAACCAACAAGGTGCGTCTGTTCAGCTTGTCAGTACAGGAAAGGAAGACACCTCCACATTGCCCCAGAGACCAACACTCTTCCCCAAAGCTTGAGGTGATGGACAGGAGCAAAGAAGGTGAAAAGACAAAAAGCAATAAAAGCCATAAGCAAAAATATCTGGATAGTTTTAATTTTGCTCAAGTTTGCATAGGTTTAGGTTTGAGCCACTACTAGGTATGGCCTGTCTGGACCATCTTCTGCAAAAGCATTGTTAATGGAAGTGAATGAAAAATAATTGCTTTTAGTGTAAAGTTACTACTTTTAGTCTATGATAAAGGATAATCCAACATGAATTCATTTATGAATAAAAAGAACTTCTAAGAAGTCAACACAATAATACATTCATGATAAAATATTTTAATAAAAGCAATCCTACCTTTGCTGTTTGAAAAATTTGCTAATACCTATAATAGGAAAATGGTTATAAAACACAAGCAGCTTAAAGGAATAGTTTTATTTTATAATGTAATGAAAGAACAAGTCAAAAAGAATTTACTCTGAGCTCTAATTCTTGTAAGCATTAGTCCTATTGCATGACAGAACAAAGATAAACAGTTTATGATATATTTTCAAAAAATCATAATTACTAAATGAGTCTCACCACAGGTTTTTCTTTGCACTGTAGAAATACTCCTTCAAAATGTCCTGACTGCCAACCTTCCCCTGGCCTGGAAAACATAAGTTCACCTTATCTGTTCTCTTCCATTTTTCTGAGTTAAAAAATTGAGCATTTATAACTATTTCAAAAGGTTATTATGTAAACAACACTACACTGAACTATAATAAAACATGGATCTGACAATGTAATCAAACTATTTATATTAGCACCACATCCTGATAGTTCTGCACAGAAGCATTTGTCTTCATGGTAAACTGTATACTTATTGATTGGTTATTTATTTCTATTTTACCCATGAGACTAGCAGGCCCATAAGGGCATGATTTTTGTCTATTTTTCTCAAACACTATATCCTCAGTGCTTAGCATAGTATACATAATACACACTCAATAAATATTTTGACTTAAGTGAATGAACAAATATTTAAAACTGAGATAAATTTAGTAGTAAAGTCACTGATGATCTAGAACATACATTATAATATTCACATCATCAGGAAATGATTTCAACTATAACATAATAATCATGTATCACCCACAAAAATCACTTTCATAAAGAGACATGCTATTCAGGAGGACCTAAAGAGCTAAGCATTCCATTATCAAAGATCAATTAAAATAGGTCATGGTTATTACAACATAACAATTATCATATGCTCATATGCTTTGTAAAATACTACTATTGTAATAGGCTGTAACAAAAAGCTAGCAAAAATATTTTTTTAAGATTTTATTTATTTATTCATGAGAGACACAGAGAGAGAGAGAGAGAGAGAGAGAGAGAGAGAGGCAGAGACACAGGCAGAGGAGGAAGCAGGCTCCATGCAGGGAGCCTGACATGAGACTCGATCCTGGGTCTCCAGGATCAGGCCCTGGGCTGAAGGTGGCACTAAACTGCTGAGCCACCCGGGCTGCCTGCTAGCAAAATATTTTGAACTTCACAATTACGGCACAATTTTTTGGCTGGAGAGATTTGATAGTCATTGACATAACCAATACAATATATGTGATAAGCAATAAGATAAAGAATAAAAATTCAACTGTTTTCAATGTAAGTTAGAAACCTATTAAGTAAAAAAAATTGTTTTTAGGGTCTCTGATGTACCAATAAAGGTACAGGAACATGTGCTGCCTTTTTTTTTTTTTTTTTCCAAGTACACGAGGGTTTATTTACCAGCTTGGGCTTGGGGCCAAGTATACTCCACACAGCAGAAGAACATGTGCTTCTGCAGGCATTCAATAAATAACTGCTGAATGAATACTATAAATTCAGAAAAAAAAAAAAAAGGCTGTAAGGCTGTTTCTATACCAATATGAGACTGAAAATATGCTGTGCAAAATATTTTTTAAATGTGTGAGTTTAAAAAAAAATAAATAAATGTGTGAGTTTTGGGGATCTCTGGGTGGCTCAGTGGTTTAGCGACAGGGCGAGATCCTGGAGTCCCAGGATCGAGTCCCACATTCGGCTCCCTGCATGGAGCCTGCTTCTCCCTTTGCCTGTGCCTCTGCCTCTCTTTCTCTCTGTGTCTCTCATGAATAAATAAGTAAAATCTTTAAAATAAATAAATAAACAAATAAATAAATGTGTGAGTTTTATGGTATGTAAATTATATTTCAATAAAAAAAAAAAACAACAAATTCCAGGGTAGTTAGTATTCTAGAGCGAAACAGAACAAAACAAAAACACAGAAAGCATTCATTATTTTTATTTGGGAAAAAGGACAAAATTGCTATGTATCTTTGTGAAGATATATAAAACTTTATTTTTTTTACTGCCATTACTTATTAAAGAATTAAAGTATATTTAACACAATCTATTTTGTTCATAAATTTAAATATAAATTATATTTGTTTATATCATACTTTTCATAAAAAATTACTAGGGAAAGAAAAATTGGTTCTAGGAATATCCACCACATGTATATTAATCAACTGTGAGATAAAATAAGTCTCCAAGTACCAAGGGCCATGAGATGTCACTCCATTTCAATCTGTGATTATACTAGTATGGAGAGTGGATAGGGAGTATACAGCAAAAACCAAAACCATCAATTATGTCTCCAGCGTCTTTGCAAACATACAAAATAACAAACTGTAAAAGCAGCCTATTACACTTAATACGGCAGTATGGGTATGTATGAGCAGATTTGCCATCTTATGAAACAAAACTTTGTTATGTTCCATATATGAATGAATTTCAAGGAAAACTGATCAATTTATCTGTTAAGAATCTTCTCTGGGAACAAGTATAGTATTTAAAAAAAATCCAAATTAAAACATAAAAATTCTTATATAGACTGTGTTCAAAGAAAGTATAGCTCTTCCCATATTTATTATACATTAGTTACCTGCTTCTATAGTGATCAATATTGAAACTTTCTATTTTACATTTCACTTTGGTATATACATCTTGAACATCTATGGAAGCACTGAGATCTTCTAGTTCACTGACCATACAAAGCTCTGCAATAAGAAGCAAACATTAAAATCAGCACGGGCCTCACAATCAATATTAAAACCTTCTGTTTTCAATTTTATGTTCACATATATATCCTTGACATCTACAGAGAAAATGAGACTTTCTCTCATTAACCACACAAGATCCTACAATAATAAGGAAAAATAACATTAAGAGAGGCCTCACAATTAAGACAGGATACCTATTTCAAGACAGAAGAAATTCATTTATGTTTCAATTGCTGTATCTGATATTAGTCAAGAATCTTCGCAATACTTTTAATGACAATGATAAAATGCATCAATACAACCAATGAAAAAGTTACCTCATGGCTTTTAGAATGAATTTTAATATAAAAACACAAAATTTAGGTATTATAGTATTGCTAATAGAAATCAACTGAGTTAGATATAATGATGTTTAAATGACAGTGATAAATAAAACTAAGTCTACTATTTCTTCTAAAAATAGTATTTAATATTTTATCTTTCCAGTAGAGAAAAGTAACCCTGTACCTGTGCCTTTATTTTCAGGATCTGGAGCAAAGAGTTTTATAGTTATTTTGGGGAGCACCCACTGCATCCACAGACTAATACGTCCACTGGATCCACCAATGTTACTTGTAGTTTGTTCCAAGGTAACAGAATCTGAGAATGGTGAATCATCGCCTGCTTGTATAGAATCTCCCTGAGATGAAAAAAAACAACTGTGTAAAAATAAAAATAACTTAAAAAATTATTTAAAATTTGAAATTACTAGTGATACCTTTTCAATATCATAAATGCTAACGATAATCATATAATCATATAATCATATAAATGCTTATGCTAATAATATATACTATCATATAAATGCTTATGCTAATTATACTATCATATATATAAATGCTTATGCTAAATCATATAAATGCTTAGGCTAATAATATATACTATCATATAATCATATAATCATATAAATGCTTATGCTAATAATATATACTAATCACGTGTTTTGTTTTGTTTTTATAGTTACGATGTCCATATATGTCATTCCAGTCTCCTCTAAGAGTACGTAAGATCCAGAACAAGTTCGGGTTGTACCATAGGTTATTTCCTTAGAGAGTAGGGTCTGCAAGCAAAGCTATATATGGCCAAGGGCCAAATCTTTCTCTATTTTTGCAAATAAAGTTTTACTAGATTACAGCCAATTCATTCACTTACTTATTACCTATGGCTGCTCTTTAGCAGTTAAGTAGTTTCTTTTTTTTTTTTTTTTTTTTTTGCAGTTAAGTAGTTTCTATAGAGATGCTATAGTCCACAAAACCTAAAATATTTACAATCTAGCCATTTATAGAAACAGTTTGTCTACCGTTGCTATACAGTACTTATGTATGAATCTACAATATCCATAGCAAAGTGACTGGCATAATTAGCATGGCTTAAGAAACAGAACATTTATCATGCCACACATATTTTAACATAAGAAGATAATAAAAAGTTGGATTTGACAATAGATTAAAAGAAAAAAAATTTTTTAAATTTTTATTTATTTATGATAGTCACATAGAGAGAGAGAGAGAGAGGCAGAGACACAGGCAGAGGGAGAAGCAGGCTCCATGCACCGGGAGCCCGATGTGGGATTCGATCCCGGGTCTCCAGGATCGCGCCCCGGGCCAAAGGCAGGCGCTAAACCTCTGCGCCACCCAGGGATCCCAAGAAAAAAATTTTTTAAGTTATCTCTACACCTAACATGGGACTCAAATTCACAACCTGGAGATTAAGTCACATGCTCTATCAACTAAGCCAGCCAGGTGCCCCAACAATAGATTTTTAAAGATGATTATATGGCTAAATGGCTAGAATTAAAGAGCATGGGCTTATTCAATTCAACAAGTACATAATGAATTATGAATATGCAAGTTCCCACATTTGGTACTAACAAACTTTCTGTAAAAGGGTCATTTAGTCATCATTGTTTTTGTTAAATCTTTTCAGCAGCTGTTAAGTGGTTTGGAGAAAAAGAAATCCTGGTTTGGAGCTGAATAGCTTCCCCAAATGCAGGAAGACATGGTGACAGGTATAGTGATCACTCACTCATGTATTCTGTTCTTTTAGGATAAACTACCAAGTATTTGGGTTTTTAAAAGTCCAACTTTGCTGTCCATTTAAAACCTTCAAAAATATCCATTCTCTGAGAATTGATCTAATACCCTATAGCATGCTTATTTGTTTTAAAGATGTATATATATTTTTAAACATTAGTTATAGATACTTAAATTCAGTCTGGTAGGCAGCATCATACACTAGGGTTAAGGCCTTCTTCAGACCGTAACCACGTGATTTAACCTCTCAGAGTTTGTTTCCTTCTCTGTAAAATGGTTATTTTGATATTGATCTCTTAGAGTTGTTAAGAAGAAATAGGAACATGAACATAAAGTGATTGCATATAAGCAATTTGTAAGTAGTAGGTCTAATTATCACCATCAAACTGAACCACTCTTTAGGAATTGTACACTCAACAGTCTTGCAAAATTTGGTATTCTATACTTTCCTGCCTTTCTAATTTTGTCATCTTTCTAATGTCAGCACATTTTCCTTTGCCATATGCCCTCAATTTCTAATAGTTCATTGTTGCTTTGAATGCCTCAAACAAAATGCCTCAAAATGCCTCACTTCCTATGCTAAGGAGTCATGACAAGTGGTCAACAGCTGGAACAAAACATCCCTTAAAATTCAATAGAAGGAACATAACATGGTCAGTATATGGTTTTCTATGGATAGTTTCTCAGAGCAGAAGCCATTAATCTGGCAAGTAAGAGCAAGGATGATGAGTAAAACCTCACACAAAACCAAACCAAAATTTCTCTCATTACCACAGATATGCCATCTACTCAGGTATATTCACCACCTACATGAAGTGTTTACCTTGACATAAATTTTACAATACCTCTCAGTCAGAAGGAGAACTTAATTTCCTTGAATACCCAGAAGGAGAGGCTAACGAGGATGATTTTCATAAAAGAATAGACAAGTACTTATAGTTGGAATACTTAGGCACCAGGCACAGCAAAGCAAAAGTGTCCTATGATTTACTGTGACAGAAAATTATAGACTTAAATCTGAAGATAATGTAGTCATTCCTTGTTCCAGTTATACCAAACAAACCAAACAGCCCATGTTTATTCTATTTTCATATGAATGCTTCTCCAAAATAAGTAGTCCTAACTTTGCTATAATTGAAATTCTTAAAATTTGAGAAGGCATACAAAAATTCAGTGTTTTGGTCCTGCCTAAAGTAAAACAACATCTAATGAAATGCACAAAGTAATCCCAGAAAAGGATGCATTTTATGAAGTTAAATTCAATAAAAGACAACATAATGTAGTCAATATGCCTTTCTTTATGGGTAGGTTCTTAGAGCAGAAGCATTCATAAATTAAATTATGCTTCAACAGTTAGAATACCATAGTCCCAAGAATGGAAACTGCAGAGAAAACAGCACCTATGTGCTGTGACCAAATCAATGTGACCTAGCTTTTTCATATTATTAAGTATATTCAGTAGGAATGCTAAGAAAATTGTGGCTTCAAATTTAATAAGTAAGCACTCCTGAAAAAGACTTTTGCTCTCCATCCTCACACAGTTTCAATTTTCATTTTGGATTTACAACATTTGGTGTGGCGTTGTTAAATATGTTTGTGCATTAATTTTCTGCTCTATTTCCAAATCTATAGCAAAAATTGAGCCAGAATTGGAGATGCTGAACTATTTTCCCACATCTCTTTATGCCAAGTTCTAAAATATACAGTTCAATTCTTTCACCATTTTGTTGCAAATTGACCAAAAGACTGAGTTTATTTTTATAGCTGAATTTATCTTTGTTCATCTGGAAGAGCAAACACTGCAGCCCTTCATCCCTGGCCTGCTTCAGAGCTCAGGGATGATCATAGATTTGGCCACACTGCTATTCTCCCTTATCAAAATAACTCCAGCATTCTTGTTCAATCACAGAACTTCCCAAAGGGCTAAACACTTCCACCATGGTTTGTACTTAACTCAACACTAACAAGTGGCCTGCTGTGGTTTCCACTACCTTTGCTCTCACTATTTCAATGCAAGGGTGGGGAAAATGAACTGTTTTTAAGCTTTGTACTTACACCTCTTACTCCTATTTCCCCCTCTATGACCATCCAGATTGATATTCACTGAAAAATATGGTACTTCCTATCAACATGTCAACATAAAAAGAATTACTCATAGTTTAAAACATAAATCACCCAAGGATCATATAAACAAATACTTCTCTTCTACTTAATACAAACAGTTGTTAAGAGTGCGCTTTTTAAAACTAGATTCATTTATAGTGAATTCTTTATAGCCAAAATAATGGATATATTTGACCTGACTCAGCAAGAAAAACAATACTTTAAGTAGTAAATGTTTTAAAATTTTTATGAACGTTTTTGAATGCAAAATCAATCAGAAATAAAAAAATTTCCCAGATACAGAATTGATATAAATAAGCACAACAAACATAAGGCGACCTCGTAGCAGTTTCTTTCTTGATGTTTCTCTTGAGGCAAGGGAAACAAAGTAAAAACAAACTACTAGGACTTGATCAAAATAAAAAGCTTTGGGGATCCCTGGGTGGCGCAGTGGTTTGGCGCCTGCCTTTGGCCCAGGGCGCGATCCTGGGGACCCGGGATCGAATCCCATGTCGGGCTCCCGGTGCATGGAGCCTGCTTCTCCCTCTGCCTATGTCTCTGCCTCTCTCTCTCTCTCTCTGTGTGACTATCATAAATAAATAAAAATCTAAAAAAAATCAAAATAAAATAAAAAGCTTTTGCACAGCGAAGAAAACAATAAAAAAACTAAAAGGTAATCTACAGACTGGGAGAAGATATTTGCAAATGACAATAAAGGGTTCAGTATCCAAAATCCATAAAGAAATTACAAAACTTGGGGTACCTGGATGGCTCCGTTGGTTAAGTGTATATAACTCTTGGTTTTGGCTCAGGTCATGATCTCAGGTTGGGGAATTAAGCCCTGCATCAGGCTCCACACTCAGCAGAGACAGCTTGAAATTCCCTTTCTCTCCCTCTGTCCTTCCCCAGCTCTCTCTTTCTCTCAAATAAATGAATCTTAAAAAAAATTATAAAACTTTACACTAAAAAAAAAAAAACCAAATAATCCTCCTTAAAAATGGGCAGAAGACATGAACAGACAATTTTCCAAAGAAGGCATACAGGTGGCCAACAGACATGAAAAGATGCTCAACATCACTCATCATCAATAAGGGAAATACAAATCAAAACTATAATGATATATCATCTTGTACCTGTCAACAAGGCTAAAATCAACAACACAAGAAACAACAGGTATTGGTGAAGATGTAGAGAAGGGGAATGTTCTTGCTCTGTTGGTGGAAATGCAAAGTGGTGCAATCACTGTGGAAAACAGTACATGGGTTCTTCAGAAAGTGAAAAACAGAACTACCCTATGATCCAGCAATTACACTACTACGTATTTACCCAAATAACAAAAAAATTTAATTCAAAGGGGTCCATGCACCCCAGTGTTTATAGCAGCATTATCAGTAGCCAAATTATGGAAAGATCCCAGTGTCCATTGACTCACGAATGGATAAAGAAGATACGGTATAGATACACAATGAAATATTATTCAGCCATAGAAAAGAATGAAATCTTGCCATTTTCAAAAACATGGATGGAGTTAGAGCATTATGCTAAGAGACGTTAAGTCAGAAAAAGAAAAATACTATTGATTTTACTCAAATGTGGAATTTAGGAAACAAAGGAACATAAGGGGGTAAAGAGGGAGGCAAACCAAGGAACAGACCCTTGACTACAGAGAACAAATGATGGTTCCCAGAGGGGAGGAGGATGGGGGATGGGTAAAATAGGTGATGGGATTAAGGAGTATACTTATGATGTACTATGTTGTACATCTGAAACTAATATTACACTGTATGTTAATTGGAATTCAAATAAAAACTTTAAAAAATATAAGGTGATCTCAGACTGATAGGTTAATTTATATAACTATTTAAATTCATAAAATAAAGTCAATAATTGAGAAACCAGAGACATTCTTGATATGATTACTTTGAAATGGGAAAAGCATTACAAACAAAATGTTTTGTTGATATATGTAAAGGCTAAAATGGAAGCTTCACTTCTCTAAAATATTTTGAGACATTATCTTTGTCTTCCAACAGCTATTCAATTGATCAGATGATAATAAATGCTAATATTCCCACATTTTTAAAGTACATTCCACGCCCAGTGTGGAGCCCAATGCAGTGCTTGAACTCATGATCCTGAGATCAAGAGCTGAGCTGGGAATGTGAGTCAGATGCTTAACAACTAGCCACCAAGGTGCCCCATGATTCTCTCATTGTGAATAAAAGCTTCTCCCTAAATGTTGAAGATAAAACTATTTAAAGATAAATATTAAATAAAACAGTTATTTATTAAATAAATAAAAGTCTACTTCCAAGGGGAAGTGTAAAATGATTATAATATATTCTTAAAATAACTGAGTATTCAAACAAAATTTATCTTTTTTAAAAACAAGACTTATTTATTTGAGAGAGAAAGAGAACATGTGTGTCAATAGGGGGAAGGAGTAGAGGGAAAGGAAGAGAGAATCCTCAAGCAGACTCCCTACTGAGCCTGGTCCTAGGCTCTACCCCATGACCCTCAGATCATGACCTAAAGCAAAATCAAGAGTTGGCCACCTAACCGACCAAGCCACCCACGAGTCCCAAACTAAATTTGCTTTCTAAAGAATTGTTTGGAATAATAATTTGAGGTGGATTACTGTTTAGGATTACTGCACTATAACAACCAAAAAACTGACAAAAGTTTTGCTATAGCAGGTGATGTCAAACAACTTCTCAGTCTAATATTCACTTCTGTTTTTCAATAACTATCTCAATAGATATAACTGACATATAACATTATAATAGTCTCAAGTGTAAAACATAATAATTAAATATTTGTATGTATTGTGAATGATCATAGTAAGTCTAGTTAAAATCCATCACCAACACCATGAATACTTATTTTTCTCTTGTGATGAGAACTTTTAAAGCCTAGTCTCTTACCAACTTTGAAACATAGAATACAGTATTATTAACTATATAATCACCGTGCTGTATATTATATCCTCAGGACTTACTTGTTTTATAATTGGTAGTTTTTGCCTTTTGGCCACATGTACCTATTTTGTCCCATATTTACTGTTTAAAAAAGATTTTCTTTATTTATTCATGAGAGACATACAGAGAGAGGCAGAGATATAGGCAGAGGGAGTAGCAGGATCCCTGCATGATCCTAGGACCCTGGGATCATGACCTCAGCCAAAGGCAAACACTCATCCACTGAGCTACCCAGGTGCCCCACCCCATATACACTTTAAATTTAACGGAAAATAAATGTGTTTTAAATAATTACTGGAGGCTAAGAAATGAACCACTTCATGCCAGAATTTTTTAAAGTTTTTTTTTAATGTTTATTTATTTATTCATGAGAGACACACACAGAGAGAGAAGCAGAGACACAGGCAGAGGGAGAAGCAGGCTCCACGCAGGGAACCTGACGTGGGACTCAATCCCGGGTCTCCAGGATCATTCCCTGGGCTGAAGATGGCGCTAAATTGCTGAGCCACCCAGCTGCCCTTTTAAAAGTTTTTATTTAAATTCTAGTTAGTTACTATACAGTGTAATTTAAGTTTCAGGTGTGTAATACAGTGATTCAACAATTCCATACAACACTCAGTGCTTATCACAAGTGTACTCCTTAATCCTCATCTCGTATTTCACCCATCCCCTCATTCACCTCCTCTCTGATAAGCATCAATGTATTCTCTATAGCTAAGGGTCTGTTCCTTGGTTTGCTTGCTTCCCTTCCCCTCTCTTTGTTTTGTTTTCTGAATTCTACATATGAGTGAAATCATGTTATTTATCTTTCTCTGACTTATTTCACTTAGCATGATATTCTCTAGCTTTATTCATGTTGTGGCAAATGGCAAGATTTCATTTTCTATGGCTGAGTAATATTCCTCTGCATGTGTATCTCACTTCCTCTTTAAGCTACGCTACCTAAAGCAATTTTAATCCCTGAATCAATCAAGAATGTAAGTTAAATTTTGCCATAAACCAAAGCTTCAAACATTAGAAGTTAATCTGTCAGTTTTCACTTAACATACATTCAGCATTTTATTTTTTTTGCTATAAAAAAATAAAATTTTTGTTCCCCCTTCTATATAATACAGAATTATCTCTAGGAAGTAGAATCCATTATGGGCTAAATTTCCCAGTCTACCTATATATTATGTATATAAACATATCCATGTCTCAATTCAAATTCTATAAATTCCTCGTAAGGATAAAAGACTGTGTCTTAGACATTTAAATTTTTTTAAAAAGCTAACCACTATTAAGCTAAGAATCCAATTTAAGAAAGTAGAAAAACAGGGGTGCCTGGGTGGCTCAATCAATTAAGTGTCTAACTCTTAATTTCAGTTCAGGTCATGATCTCAGGTTGTGAAATCGAGCCCCACACTGGGCTCCATGCTGGGTGTGGAGCTTGCTTAAGATTCTCTCTCTCTCTTTCTCTAAAAGAAAGAAAAAGAAAGAAATAAAAATACTACAGAATAAACCAAGAAAAAAAAGCATTATTTTTTAAAAGATCTTATTATTTATTTTAGAGAGAAAGAGAGAGAAAACAAGTGATAAGAGGGACAATGGAAGAGGGAGGGAGAGAGATGAAAGGGAAGGAGGAAGGAATGGAGAAGGGGGACAAAGGGGGAGGGAGAGAGAGAGAGAGAAAAAGAGAGAGAGAGAGAGAGGGAGAATCTCCAGCAAACTCCCTGCTGAGCACAGAACCTGATATGGAGCTTAGTCCCCTGACCCCTGAGATCATGACCGGAGTCAAAACCAAGAGTTGGAGGCCTAACCAAATGAGCCACCCAGGCACTCCAAGAATTATCTATCTTATCTTAGGTAAAGAAAAAAGTTATCATTGAGACTTTTTAAACCTAATCCTGGGTTATATATATAGAATTGAGGGCTTGATTTTATACTGCCAGAATGTTTCAATAAAGCTTCTAGTTAAGAAATAAACAGTAAAGGGGTTTCAGGCTAGTAATAGCCCCTGGAGTCCCCAAAGAAGCAAACACATAAAATCCCTTTGTGGGAATAGAGCCTCAATCACAATGTAAAAGTCTCATAGGAAAGCTCCAGTAATTAAAAACTCCCCCCCCCCCAAAAAATTAAAAACTCCCAATATAAGGTTACATTAACAAACAAGGAAACAATCTATGATGAGTAAAAGTTAAGAACACAACAAACAAAAGGATTAGACTCTCAAAATATTTGGACATATATATTTTTATATAAAAATATAAAATAATTACATTTAAAACAAAAGAAATACTAAAAATGCTCATTATATAGTTTTATGAATTTATATCAAAATATATTTACAGTCACTTAGTGAATATATACATGCTCTATACTATAATAAATCAGATTTGATTTAATCATGAGTTGATATTCCCAAATCATTTAACATCCACATACTCAAGAGCAATGTGTTTGAAACCCACTCTGCATTAAGCATTGTACTGGTTGCTTAAATTAGGGTTATCCTCTGATAGAAAGATAATAGGCAATGGATAGTAGTGGAGCGGAGAGTTTTTATTTCACATCTAGGATAGCCTTGAAACAATATAATCATTATTTAACATCTTTACTTTTGACCCAATGGAAGCCTTTCAGACTAAATAATTTTACTTCTACCTTATAATGTCAGATAAAAAATAACAGAAAAAAACACAAATAATATGGAAATAGAAAAAAGCAACAAAGGTACAATTTTTCACTATATTTGGTATTGTACAAAATTCATTAGAGCTAAAACATAGTAAGTTTGCTTCACACAAAATTACTATCAAAAGAAAAAAATAATGTTCTATCTGAAAATATTGCCTAATATTTAAAGAATTAAATGGAATATTCATTGAATATATTACTGGAAGTCCCAGTCAGAGCAATTAGTCAAGAATAAGAGGCAACCAAAGTGGAAAGAAGTAAAATTATCTTTGTTCACAGAACACATGACATTATATGTAGAAAGTCCTAAAGATTCCACACAAACCCACACAAGAAAATGTTAGAATAAATTCAGCAAAGTTGCAGAATATAAAACAACACTCAAAAACCAGTTGTGTTTCTTCTATACACAAACAGTGAATGATCAGAAAAAGAAATTGATAAAACAATCCCATTTAAACTGCATCAAAAATAATAAAATACTGAGACACTGGGGTGGCTCAGTTGGTTAAGGTGAGTGACTCTTATTTCCACTCAGATCATGCATGATCTTATTATGAGATCAAGCCCTGAGTCAGGCTCTGCCCTGGCCGTAGAGACTGCTGAAGATTCTGCCTCTCTCCCTCTCTCTCTCTCTCTGTCCCTCCTCCTTCCCTCACTCAAACAAACAAAAGAATAAAATGCTTAGGAATAAATTTAACCAAAGAGGTGAAACACTTGTATGCTGAAAAGTATAAAATATTGCTAAATGAAATAAAAAATATGTATATAAATGAAACAATGTCCCATGTTCATGGACTGGAAGGCTTAATGGTTAAGATGGGGAGTTACTGTTTGATAGGTACAGAATTTCAGTTGAGTAAGATAAAAAAGTCTTAGTGATAGATGATCATGATGGTTGCACAACAGTGCCAAAGAATGGTACATTTAAAATGGTTAAAGGTAATTTTATATTGTATTTTACAATTAAAAAAATGACATACATTTAACCGGGACATAAAATCATAATTAACACTATGTTAATAGTTAACAATAACAATAGTGAAATTGAGGAAATAACTTAAAGAGAGACTACAGACAATGTAGAAATATTTTCTCAAGTGATACTGTCTGAGGACTTCCCAGAAGTGAAAAAATACATACCACAAAACCTCAAGTGTTGCACACGATAAATAACATATCTACGCTTAGTGGCAACAATTTATTTAATAAAGAGAGATTATCAATGCATGTGTCCCACAATTCATATGGTAGTATACATTAGGGACTTGAGACTTTTGTAGTAAGATTCTTTCATTTACAGATCTTCTTCACACAGATCAGATTAAATCCATACCTAACATAAAACTAGGAGCATTAAAAAAAAAAAAAAAAAAAAAAAAAAACTAGGAGCATTTTCATTGTTTATGTTTACAACTCAATCAGAAAAAATCCTCAACATTCTAAATTTCAATTAATTGCAGTAATGTTAGGAATTTATTATTAAAGTCAGAATTTCTTTTTATGTGATTGAAAAAAATCTCCCCTTTGTTAATATCTCCCTTTATTAATTTCCCCATTTTGGCAAATGAAGAAATCATTCTTCTAGATTATATTATAATACACCTACTACAACAAAATTGCTACAAATATCATTTTCATTGTTTAAAATCTATCTCAATGTTACTTTCTCGAGAAATATCCACAGATTCCATAGAATAAAACTGTGAATCATACTCCTACAATTATAGGGCATGTTCATCTCTATTATATCTTGTATCGGGGCCACCATTTCCTTTTGTGTAGGCTGGACACTGTACAATAGAGAGCACAATTTATACAGTACTTTGTGTGAATGGCAGTCCCCAGATGGACAACCAACAGATGTAACCACTCCGTGAGAATGTTGTCTTCACTGGTCTTCAATGTTTTTTAAATGTTTCTTTCTAAAAAGCCACTCCCCAAAGCAGGTATTCCTATTTATTTGGACATCTCAATAAATAAAGTACTTAGTAAACAACTGTTTAAAAGGAACACTCTTGGGCAGCCCCAGTGGCTCAGCGGTTTAGCGCCACCTTCAGCCCGGGGTGTGACCTGGGGACCTGGGATCCGGTCCCACATGGGGCTCCCTGCATGGAGCCTGCTTTTCCCTCTGCCTGTGTCTCTGCCTCTCTCTCTCTGTCTCTCTCATGAATAAATAAAATCTTAAAAAAAAAACAAAAAAACTCTCCTTTGTCTCTATGACTTAAATTCATCTATCAATTTCACTTGTACTATCCTTGTTTAGCAATTTATCACCCCCAGCTTTGATTAGAAATAAAAGACTCTTTGGTTAACCAAGTTTGGACACTATCACATTCAATATAGTGTGGTTGTTGTTTTTTAAACTGGAGGAGTTTTTATATTCTAAGAACATTAGGAATCTCCAAGAACTCACTGCTTTTACCCTAGAAGGGATATGTCCCACTTACCTTATAATGGCACATTTATAGATTCTTGACCTATGCCTCATTTGGGGGGAGGGGGGAGGGGTAGGAGAGGTAGGTCGGGTGGGGGCAGGTAATACCCATCATTCAGGTCACCATGTTTCACAGAATTTAGAATGAGCAGGGATAGAGAAGTTGCTTATGCAGTCTAATAAATCTATTCTAACATATGTTAGGACCTCAAAGCAAGTAAAAAATAATACCCATTTCATGGAGTTTGATTGCCTTTATTGATTTATTTGAAAAAAAAAAAATAACCCCTTTACTTCCTTCTTCTTCCCATTCTGTATTTTAGCAATAACTGTTTCCACAAGAAATATCTTGAAGCAAAAACAAAAATATAATTTTTACCTCTATCTTTTATACTAGTTTTCAGAAGTTCAGCCCTCTACAGTGTGTTATGGAAATGTATTAGGATGTTTTTGGTTGACTCTTTGACTGAGTGTCACTACTGGCATTTAAAGGTTAGGAGTAGGGGAATTAAGAGGTTCTATGATAAATAAGACAGTCTTAAAAAGCAAAAACTCACTCACAGAAACTTTTTTTAAGAGTTTATACCCTGAGCTCATGAAGACAGACACTTAACCAACTGAGCTACCCAGGCGCTCCCTGGCTCACAGAAATTTACACAGGTGAAAATCTTGTGTATAAGTATTTGGAAATAAGATTGAATTCCGTTTTTTTTTTAAAGATTTTATTTATTTTTTCATGAGAGACAGAGAGAGAGAGACAGAGAGAGAGAGGCAGAGACACAGGCAGAGGGAGAAGCAGGCTCCCTGCAGGGTAGCCTGATGTGGGACTTGATCCCAGGACTCCAGGATCACACCCTGAACTGAAGGCAGATGCTTTAACCACTGACCTACCCAGGTGTCCTTGAATTCAGTTTTGTAACTAAATACTATTTTTGGCATTTCTGCATGATTATATTATACACCAAGAGTCGTAGAAATGTAACTACTTAAATGAAATGAAATATTGCTTTGTTCAAAACTTTTTTAAAAAATATTTATTCATGAGAGAGAGAGAGAGAGAGAGAGAGAGAAAAAGAAAGAGAAAGAAAGAAAGAAAGAAAGAAAGAAAGAAAGAAAGAAAGAAAGAAAGAAAGAAAAAAAGAAAGAAAGAAAGAAAGAAAGAAAGAAAGAAAGAAAGAAAGAGGCAGAGACACAGGCAGAGGGAGAAGCAGGCTCCAAGCAGGGAGCCCAATGCGGGACTCGATCCTGAGTCTCCCTGGGCTGAAGGCGGCACTAAACTGCTGAGCCACCCAGGCTACCCTTGTTCAAACTTTAGCAAGTTTGCCACTATTTCAGAAAATGGATGCCACCAAAATGATGTCACAACACTACCACTTGTGGTATTGTATACAGACCTGCATGAGTCTATCTGTATCAGCCACATTCACAGTAATAATATGTACCTGACTACTTCATTATGTCTTCTTCTAACATAGTCATGCATGCCTGAACATTTAAATATATGTTGAAATAACTTATTATCTCTTGAATTATATTCCTTTAATCCTTCATATTTTGAGATATTGGGGTGTCTAGATGGCTCAGTCAGTTAAGTGTCTCATGATCCCAAGGTCCTGGGATTAAGTCCCACATCAGGCTCCCTGCTCAGCAGGAGTCTGCCTCTCCCTCTGCCCCTTCCCCATGCTTGTGCTTTCTCTCTCTCATGTTCTCTCTTGCAAATAAATAAATAAAAATCTTTTTAAAAAAGACATTAGATACTTTTGAAACTATATATGTGGATTATATTATTTTTTATTTTCACTTCAGGATAGTAAAGGGGTATTATAAAATATTTGTTATAAAAGGGCACTGCCATATTGGGTGAATTTAGGGTGCTAAGAGTGAAAAGAAAGGCTTTTATGACTGAAGAGAGAAGGAAACGACTTTGGGTCTGACAGGATTGAAAACCACTAATTTAAAGATAATAATAAGACTGTGGTTTACAAAAAGAGCAGGGGCAGAGAAGGTAGGGCAAAGGAAGCATAAGCCTCTTTTTCACTCAGCTTTTAAGCTTCCATACTTCTGAGGAAACATGCCTTTACTGTGTCCTGTCTCAGGTTTTTTCCATTTCAGAGACCACCCCACCCCACACACACTGTCCTGAACTATGCACCATCTACTGAAAGTGATTAAAATACTGGGACCTAAAAGAAACATTAATAAACAGCCACTGCCACCACAGCTCCCCATGAGCCTTCTGAACCTGCCAGCTTCCACACAGTGAGGTCATCTTCACTCTCAATCCTGATACAGAACTCTGTGGTATAGATCACCCTTCACTGGCAAAAGAATTTTTCAAAAACTCTTACCTCAGTAGTAGTTCCAAAATCAGCAGATGGGCTGCATGTGCTGGTATCTGGAGGAGCTGTGCCTACACTGCTTCTCACTGGAGAACCAGGGACTGGCCCTGCCATGGTTTCTGGATAGGCTGAAGAAGGACTGAGATTGCCTCTCCTCTGAATCTTATTCCAGACCTTATTCACATTATCAGTTAGCTCATATAAGAGCTGCACCTGAGCAGAAGGAAAAAAAAAAAAAGGGAAAATAAGCCTTTCAACTTCGAATCACAATTAATTAAATTATGACATGTGAGAAAAATAAAACAAAGTCCAGGGAAACAAGAATATATGAAATAAGAATCTATTAATGTACCACTGATCATGATATTATATCATTATCTATAATCTATGATACATAATCATATATAGTTATACATATGATAATGAATATTTTGATAAAATGATGAGATATACAGAGAAAATTCATGTAACAGGTTCACAATTTTAAGTATTTTATCATGATTTGAATTTGAAGGAGATATAACGAATTTATACATGAAGTCTGCCACATATTCATACTGTGATATTTTATGAGCAACTTAGCATTTTTGTGGGAAAACCATGTTATAGTAATAATGTTAATAAAACAGCTTATTATGGGACAGTGGATTACTTTTAATATATGAACAATAGAACAAACACAAAGAAATGCCTCTTAAGCAGAGGTCAGTATCAGAATTAGATAACAAATATATACTAGTAAATACGATTATTTAATTACATAATTACCAGTCTTATTTCTAAATGATTTCCACATTTAAATTCTCCTTACTTTTCTGAGGAATAAACCTGAAACAAGATTTCCTGTCCAGCAAAATGAAGTGAAAAAGGATGACATAACATAGAATAGTAAAAGGAAAATGTTACATATGAGACTTTGCTATAGATAAAGAACATAAACTATCCAAACTACTATTCCCCTTGGATTTGTCATTCCAATATTTAGAGAAAAAACTGTTTAACTTGCACATTGTTTGACTGAGTTCTAAGATATTTACATAAGATTTCATAAATAAGCATTAATCACGGAATTTGTATGACAACATATTGTAATATACTGCATAAAACAAATCCAAGGAAAAAAATGCAAACAAAATATATAAGCAAATCCACAGCTGGATACCATATTCTGCTTGCCATTAAAAAAAAAAAAAGTGAAATTCTCATATTTATAAGAAGTTTCAGCCCCAGGACACATCCAGATGATAAAGCTGGCTTCTTATGTGGGCAGAACAGATGCGTAAAAACACTGTTGTCAACCCTTATTTGATATAAAACAGTACTTGGGTTACAGTTTTCTCTTGTTTTATGTGTGATGAAGCCTCAAATCTCAGGTTATGGTTCTTCTTGTTTAAAAAAATAATCTAATGGCTAGAGATCTTACAAAAAAAAACCTCTCAGAAAAATTTGTGTTCAAATTCTTTTGTCCTTCATAATCAAGAAAAAGTTCTCGCTAAAAAGAAACAATTTTGTTGCAAACCGTATTTTGAAAAGAGATTATTTCACTTTTTCTTAAACTATTAAAACTGACAAGGAAAGCATAAATGGAAGAAAACAAGTTCTAAATACTTCTAAGGGCATAAGGTTTATTTATTTACGAGAACTGATGCTTTTATTGTCACTATTTTTTATTTCCTTTAACTATTAAACTTAAATAATTGTGTATGAATGTCGCTAAGTACATTCTGTAGTTAATGTACCAAGTAAACATGGACATAAACTTTAAACATTTATAGTTTCAAAGGAGAAAGTTACTATCACAGAATTCAGACTTGCCAAATTCAGAGTTTTTTTTTAAAAAAAGTAAAACAACTTCAAGATAAATGTTCAACTCTTATCTTTTAAGCTGTCCTAAAAACTACACCAATTCAGGCCACAATGAGCAACTATTACCCACCTATTCAAATGATTAACATTAATAAGCCTAACCATACGAGTAATGACAAAGATGTGGAACAACTGAAACTCATTTACTACTGATGGGAAAGCAAAATTTAGACTACAGTTTGGTGGTTTCTGTAAAAGATAATATGTATGTCTTATTTACATACCTACCATAGGATTCAGCCATTTCACTCCTAAGTGTTTCCCCAAGAAAAGTAAGTCTATGTCCACACAAGGAACTGAACACAAATGTTTATAGCAGTTTTTCTGCAGTAATCTACAACTGGAAAAAAAATCTCAAATGTTCACCAATAAGTGGATAAACAAAATGAAATATATCCATACAACAGAGTGATATCTATCAATAAGAAATCAATATGAATTCATGAAAAACATGGCTTAATCTCAAAATATTTATGCTGAATGAAAGGTAGGGGGAAAAAGGAGAGCTAGAGACACAGACTACAACTGTATGATAATATGTATACAGTATCATAGCAAAATGACAATCCATAATGACAGCATCAGTAGTCGCCTGGAATGGGGGAAGAAGTGAAATGGAAGATAACAAAGTAGCATAAAGAAACTCTTGAGGATGATGGATGGATGCATTATTACAATTCTGAGAATGGATTCATGGGTTTACCTATGCAAATCTTATGGCATTAGACAATTTAAATATGTGCAGTTTTTTGTATGTAAGAATATTCCAGTAAAACTTTAAAAATCTCTAAGAAATGAGTACTATGTGAGGCAGCTTTATGTATATGTATGAAGGTTACTGAATATCAATAATACCTTGTATGTCAAATATTTACCAAATAACAAAAATGTAGTATTTTACTGTTTAAAAATTAATTTCACATATACGTTATAACCAACCATAAAGGAGACTTAACTGGACTGGAGAGGTTGAGAAAATTCTCAAGGAGATATATTTCTGAATATATTTCTGAATGGTGTCTACCAATTTAAGTGGATACAAAAGGCCATTCGAATCATCAGACTAGCAAGAGCAATAGCCAAGTACAGGAAATGATACAGGGGCAAGGAAAATTCTATCCAGTTAGGCAGGAAGGACTTGTTGCAGAGTGTTAGGAGAGACAGTCAGACAGAAGAGGAACCATAAAAATAGAAGAATAAACCATGGATATACAATTTCAATGGAAATCAAGCAGGAATGGAATTTCAACAAATAATTACTAACCCATGGTGAACACCAAAGAGTTCTAAGTGAATACAAACTTAAAAAGGCTAGCTCATTTGGTATGCAGGTTATTATTAATCATTAGAACTGTTTCAAAAAAGAAAACCAAAAATCAAAAACCAAGAGTTTTTGCCAAAAATTTTTTTAAAAGCTTTTTCATATAAAGCAATAACCCTTACCCAGTCTGATTTTGCTTAAAGATAAAAATGAAAATCAGGGGCTCAGAAAAATTAAAAATTAGTGTTACTAGAATACAAATTCAGTTTTGTCTAAACTCAATGATATATGCCTAGACAGTGATGGCCAATTCTACTGCCTTTCTGACAACTGAACATAATTTATAGCAATAAAAACTATGAATAAATACAATAAAAAAGCAGCACAAACTCATTCTTTCTCCAGTTCTACATACTTACAACCCAAAAATGCAAAGATGGTTTTACATTCCTAGAAATGCCTTAAAAGAAGACAAAATCTATCAATTTATTGGCTAAGGGAAAATTGAAATTTTACATATTAAAAACATGATTCTCCAGGCTCTTTTAATTTTAGAATAAATACAATTTTTAAGGCCAAAGAGACTAGTGTCTAAAGACACGAAAGAGAACTGGCAACGTTGGTAAAACAGTAAAGTTAAAGGGAAGGGTTAATGAAAATTACCCCTAGAAACAAAAACTCTGAATATTCCACTAGGTTAAATATTAATACTAAGGCCCTTGAATGGCAATGAGTTCTAGGAACTGCATAGTAGTTTAGTTCACCATAGTTGATACACAGATCTACAATAATATCTAAAATGAAAATGAATTTATTATAGGCATGCCCTATATACAGAGCTTACACTTCATTTTAAAATGTATAAACCACTTGAAGGTTTTGTATCTAAGCAATTATGAATCTAATTAATTGATATACCAGTATCAAAACTTCTGATATCATCCTAATAAACAAAAATAAATGATATATATGAAGGAATTTTTTCCTTAAAATGGAATCAAGATTTTTATATATTGGCTACAAATCAATAAAGCTTCTGATAACATATGCAAAATTTGATAGGTATATACACTGCTCATAGCTTTTATCAGATTCTCAAAGAAGTCCATGGCACAAAAAAGAACAAGAAGCACTCTCTTTTTTTTTTTAATTTTATTTATTTATTCATAGACACAGAGAGAGAGAGGCAGAGACACAGGCAGAGGGAGATGCAGGCTCCATGCAGGGAGCCCGACGTGGGACTAGATCCCGGGTCTCCAGGATCACACCCCAGGCCGCAGGCGGCGCCGAACCGCTGTGCCACTGGGGCTGCCCAAAAACAAAACAGATGGATTAGTGAGAAACTACTAAAAAAAAAAAAAAAAAAAAAGTGACTTTAAGTCATTATCTTAAAAATAAACAGTAAATTTTAGGATGCATGTGGATGTCTATATTTTAGGGGTCCACAAAACTACTAATAAGGTAGGATACCCAGAAAATAAAAATAGACCTATGGATATATTTCATCAAGAAAAATTAAACATTTTTGGTAAACAATGCCATCAAGGCAAATTAACTACATTAAAAACACAAGGTTTATATTTATAGAACCTAAGAGCTTCCTAAGGGAAGCTCTTCAAATTATTAAAGAAATTTAATTTAAAAATTGGGTAAATGATATAAATTACCAACTCATAAAACAATTTCATTGGCCAATAAGCATTCAAAAATTGTTCCTTATTAATAATCAGGAAAATACAAATTAATGTAAATAATATGAATTGTCAATTCACAAAAGAGCAAATGCAGTGGCTAATAAACATTTAAAAAGATGCTGAAACATCTGGTTTCATTTCCTTTCAGCATGAGAGCCATCCTTTAAGATTTCCTGTAGTGCAGTTCTACTGGTGATAGATTGTCATATGTGAAAATGTCTTTATTTAGTCTTTATTCATAAACATGTATTTTTGTTTTTATATTTAGAATTTTGGGTTGAGAGGCTGTATTTTTTTTTTTTATTTTCATGATTTAAAGATATTGCTTTTCTGACCTTTACTTATACTCAGGAGAAGTAAGCTAACAATCAAATCCTAGTTCCCTTGTATGTAATATGTCATTATTCTCATGATACTTGCAAGATTTGCTCTTATCTGTGGCTTTCAACAGTTGCATTAAATCTGTGTAGGCATAGCTGCCTTCATGTTGTATGGGCCCTTGGCCACCCCAATGGGCCACTCTGACATGAAGATTATACTGAATTAAAAAGCAATCAAAAATAGCAGATTCAGGATAAGCTCTTTACCTTCCCCACAACTGCCTCAAAAAATTTAGGTAGAGAACTTGATCCAGGAAGAGAACTATCACCACAAAAAACTACATTATGATATGAATGAGGTATGGTAGACAGGGAGGAACCTAGAAACGCCTGTTTGATCAAATGTCTCTATGTCTCATGTCTATGTCTCATGTTTCTGAGTGGACCAGTAAACAAACATTAAATTACTAAACATTTATTTTTTTTCATCTTTCAATAAATTGCATTTTTGTTGTTTCAGGTTTTTATTTAAAATCTAGTTAGGTAACATATAGGGTAATATTGGTTTCAGGAACAGATTTTAGTGATGCATCACTTAAATATAACACCCAGTGCTCATTACAACAAATGCCCATCAACAAATTGGCCCATTCCCTACTTCCATCCCTCCATCAATCCTTAGTTTGTTCTCTATAATTAAGAATCTCTTATGGTTTGCCTCCCACTTTTCTTCCCCCTACCCTCATTTTCATTTGTTTTGTTTCTTTAACTCTACATATAAGTAAAATCATATGGTATCTGTCTTTCTCTGACTGACTTATTCACTTCGCATAATACACTCTAGCTCCCTCCAGGTCATCACAAGTAGCAAGATTTCATTCTTTTCGATGGCTGAGTAATATTCCAATGTGTGTGTAATGTTCCATTGTGTATGTATACACTCATACCACTTCTTCTTTATCCATTCATCAGATGATGGACAATTGGGTTCTTTCCATAATTTGGCTATTGTTGATACTGCTGCTATAAACATCGGGGTACATGTGTTCCTTCAAATCAGTATTTTTGAATCCTTTGGGTAGGTACCTAGTAGTACAATTGCTGGCTCATGGAGTAGCCCTATTTTTAGATTTTTAAGGAACCTCCATACTGTTTCCCACAGTGGCTGCACCAGTTTGCATTCCCACCAACAGTGCTAAAGTGATCCCCTTTCTCCACATCCTTGCCAACATCTATTGTTTTTTTGTTATTTTAGCCATTCTGACAGGTGCAAGATACTATCTCATTGTAGTCTTGATTTGTATATCCCTGATGATGAGTAATGTTGAGTATCTTTTCATGTGTCTGAATTATCCATCTGGATCTCTTCTTTGGAAGAATGTCTGTTCATGTCTTCTGCCCATTTCTTAAGTGGATATACAAGTTCTTTATAGATTTTAGATACTAATCATTTATCAGATATGTCATTTGCAAATATCGTCTCCCATTCTATAGGTTAGCTTTTAGTTTTGTTGATTGTTTCCTTCACTGTGCAGAAGCTTTTTATCTTGAAGAAGTCCCAATAGTTCATTTTGCTCTTGTTTTGCTTACCTCCAGAGTCATGTCTAGCAGGAAGTCACTACAGCCAATGTCAAAGGCATTACTGCTGTTGTTTTCCTTTAGGATTTTGGTGGTTTCCTGTCTCACAGTATCCAGAGGGAGTCTGGAAACCTATACTAAAGTAACCACTCCTGAAAAAGAGGTTTACTTGGAGTCTTTCTTTTCTTTTTAAAGTAGGTTTCATGCTCAGCATGGAGCCCAACACAGGGGTTGAACTAACAACCATGAGATCAAGACCTGAGCCAAGATCAAGAGTCTGACACTCAACCAACTAGGCCACCCAGTTTTTTAATCTTTAAAATTTAGGTTAATCTGGCACACAAAGATATAAAAGAGTATTAAAGCTGGTAATAATTAAACAGAAGTTGGTTTATGAGGACTTATGAAGACAAAGTTGAATTAAATGAATATAGTAAGAATTATTACATTGTGAGTAAGGGATTCTTGAAAGATGAGGTTCATAGGGCCTCAGTTTAATTCTCAAAAATAAAAGGTCTTGGCTTTTGAGGAGTAACAGCAAGGAGGCCCTGGAATCCAGGTGATGGAGGTAAGGACAAAAAGAGGAAGTAGACATGAGAAGGAACTACCAGACCAAAACTAAGCTCTATTTAGGTGATGACTTTCCTTAGAACCAGTTTATATTTAAAAACAACAACAAACCCTGAGCTCCATTCCAAGTAAAGTGGTATCTAATAAAGATATTTGAGAGCTCTAGGTTTAAGCCACATACATCACATTTAATAAGAGTCCACAGAAATCACAATACTATTAAGTATCTCAAAGTAAAAGAAACTTTTTGAAAAAGATTAATAATGGTTTCCCAGGTTAAACAATAATAGTAATAAAATTCATTCTCAGCTAGGACAGCTACGGATATCCAGAATATGTAGAGTAGGACAATCCTCTCAAGGCTAAAATGATATTCATAAGTTTCTAAAATAGAAGGCCTCTAGCAGTTAACTCCAAGTAGTAGCTGGCTATCATATAGGGATTAAGCTACTACAAATATAAATTACGAATACAAAAATTTTTTTCTATTTTCTCTAGAAGTTTCTTATCTCCTTTGGTAATTTGTTCTCAGGATCAGTCTCTCCTCCTTCTCTCCCTTCTCCAGACAACAAGGAACCTTTGTGTTACAATATAGAGGTCCGCATACTCTAACATTTTATATATGTAATTTTTATATATAAAGATAAAAAATACATAAACATTTTATATATATGTAATTATACAATATGTACTCTTTTTTGTCTGACTTTCTTCACTTGGCATGGTGATTACAATATTCATACATGATGCTGCATTTTATCAATAATTCAGTCCTTTTAATGGCTGAGTAGTATTACATTGTAGGATAGGCCATAATTTGTTTAATTATTCATCTATTGATAAACATTTGGGTTGTATTCCGTTTGGGGCTATACAAATAAAGCTGCCAAATACATATGTATGAAAGTCTCTGCAAGCACATATATTTTTGTTTGTTCTGAAGAAAAACTTAGGGAGGAACTACCAGGTCATAAGCTAAGTGCAAGTTATTCTTTTTCAGGAATTTCCAAGTTGTTTCCAAAGCTGTATAATTTTTACATTCCCAGCAGCAGAATACAAAAAGTTCTAGATGGTTCACAATGTTCATCATTTTTATTTTAGCCAATCTAATTGATGTATAGTGGTGGATTCTCTATTCATGCTTTAGTTTGTTTTTCCCTGACAAATAATGATGATGACCACTGCTTCATGCGCTTAATGACTAGTGACATCTTCTGTGGTGAATGTTGAAGTCATAGCCCTGGGGTTTGTCTCCATGTTTGTTTGTTTGTTTGTTTTTTAACTGTTCTTTGTTGTCACATTATCCAGCAGAAAGCATTCTTTAAATATCCTGGATAACAGTTTGACAAATATTTTATTTTTTAAAGATTTTATTTATTTGAGGGAGCACATGCACAAACAAGCAGGGGGAGGGGAGAAAGAGAAGCCAGACTCCCTGCTGAGCAGGGATTTCCAAAGCAGGGCTCAAGCCCAGGACCTTGAGATCATGACCTGAGCCAAAGGCAGGCACTAAACTAACTTAGCCACTTAGGCAACCCTTGACAAATATTTTACAAACACTTTCTCCGAGGAATGCCTGGGTGGCTCAGTTAGTTAAATATTTGGCTCTTGAATTCAGCTCAGGTCATGATCTCCGAGTCATGGAATTTAGCCCTGCAATGAGCTCCCTGCTCAGCAGGGAGTCTGCTTGAGGTTCTCTCTATCCCTCTTCCTTTGCCCCTCCCCAAACTTGCGCAAACTTGTGCATGCGCTCTCAAATAAATAAACCTTTACCAAAAAAAATGTTCTCCTAATGTATAGCTTTCTGCTATCTTAATGTGTCTTTCAAAGAGAAAATGTTTTTAAACTTGATTATGCCCAATATCAAGATCAATTTGGAGAGCTCCCCTTTGGACAATATTGACTCATCCAATCTATGAACAGATGTATTTCTCCAGTTAGGTGTTCTTTAAATTCTCCTAGCAATGCTTTCTGGTTTTCAAGGTCAAGGACTTGGACATCTTTAGTTATATACATTTATGCTTCCAGGCACCAATATAAATGGAACATATTCATTTCATTTTCCAATTGTTTGCTGCTACTATATAAAAATATAACTGATTTTTATTCATGACTCTTGTCTCATCTCTACAACCTTGATAGTTTTATTAGTTCCAATAACAGGTTGTTAATTCTGATAGGATTTTCTAGAAAATATTTTATCATAAAAAATAGAAAAACCTTTACTTCTTTCCTTATGTCTTTTTATTTCCTTTGTTGGGTTTATTGGAATGGCTAGGGCATTCAGTATGATACAGAGCAAGTAGCAAAAAGAGGCTTTCGGGTTTTTTTCATATTTTAGTGGAAAACAATTCAATTCAGTATGATAATTGAGTAGGATATTTGATTTCCAACATATATCCTTTAACAGTTTGAAAAATTCTTTAATATTTGTAATTTGCTGAGGGTTTTTAATCACAAATGGGTGGTTAAATTTTGTCAAATGTTTACCTGTATCTATGGAAATTATCATAGGATTTTTCTCAACTCTCAAGAATAGTGAATTCTACCAAATGATTTCTGAATATTTTTTAAGAGAATTTTTCTGAATTGATTCTCCAATTTTTTTAAAAGATTTTATTTATTTATTCATGAGAGACAGAGAGAGAGAAAGAGAGAGAGAGAGAGAGAGAGGCAGAGACACAGGCAGAGGGAGAAGCAGGCTCCATGCAGGGAGCCTGACGTGAGACTCGATCCCAGGTCCCCAGGATCAGGCCCTGGGCTGAAGGCAGTGCTGAACCGCTGAGCCACCCAGGCTGCCCTGATTTCTGATTAAACCAAACTTGAATTTCTGAGATGAATCCTACTTTATTATCATTTATTAACATTTTTAAACACTGCTATATTGATTTGCTACTATTTGGTTAAGAATTTTTACATCTATTTTCATGAGGGATATTGATTTCTAATTCCTTCTTTTGTAAAGACTTTTTCCAGATTTGGTAATAGGATTATACTGGCTTCCAAAAATAATTTGGGAAGGAATCCATTATATCTCTGGGGAAAAAAATTGTGAAAATTTCCTATTTTTTTCCTTGAATATTTGACAAAATTCAACCATTTGGGCTTTAAAAGTTCTCTTTATAACCTGTTTTGATATCACATTTCCTTTATAGATATATATGGATATTCAGATTTTCTATTCTTGTATCATTGTTTATACAGCTATTTTTCAGTATAAAATTTCTATTTCATCTAAATTGTTAAATTGCTGGCATAAAGTTGTTCATATTCTATTATTCTTTTAAAGTCTGTAGGATCTGTGTGATAATGCTCCTCCTTCAGTCCCTATATTGGTAATCTGTATCTTTCTCTCTCTCTTTCTCTCTTTTTTTACTGTACCAGTCATCGCTGCTTTTATCTTTATTATTTTCATCCTTCTACTTATTTTGGGTTTATTTTGTTCTTTTCTTAGCTTTCTAGAGTAGAACCTTAAATGAATGACTTAAGATCTTTCTTCCTTTATAATGTAAATATTTAAAATTATATTTTCAAAAAAAATTAAAAATAAAAAATAAAATTTTATTTTCCTCTGAAGACTATCTTACTATATTCACCTTTTAAAATTGTCATTCAACCAAGATATTTTCTTATGTCCAAGTGATTCTGCCTTTGATTCATAATTTTGAAGTGTATTTATTGTTCAGATATATACAGCTTTTCTATAGTTTATCACCGATTTCTAATATATTTTGACTATGATAATACATTTTGATCTCATTAACAAAATGAGACAATGTACACCTGAAATAAAATGTGCATTCCATATTTGTTAGATACGATGTTCTATAAATGTCAATTAGATCAGGGTGAGTTCTCCGTATTTTTCATTCTTCTGGATCTCCAATTATTTATTTTTATCTGGTTGCTTTATCAATTGCTGAGAAAGCCGTTATAAAACTTCCTACTATGCCTGTAGTACTTACTTTTTGTATTTTCTATATCTCCATACTTAACTTTTCATCTAGGTGTTTTATATTTGCTGAGACAGACTGTATAAAAGTTCCTACTATGTAGTACTGAATAGATTCATCTGTTTTTTTTTCTTTAATTCTAACCATTTTTATTTCATTCATGTCATTATTTATTTCTGGTAAATAATGTTTTCCTTATGTTAATCTAACATGAAAATAAGCAGGACCAGCCGTCTTATGCTGTTCTCCAACAACTGTTATCTGTTTCTTAATATTTCAAGTGCTTCCCTTTTAAGCAATATATAACGGAGTCTTGCTCTATAAACCTTTGACTCTTAATAGGAATAGCTGGATGGGGGGTCAGCAAACCTTCTGTTAAAGGACAGATAGTAGATATTCTAGGTTTTGTGAGCCATACTGTTTTCTGGTGCTCCTACTTAATTCTGCATAACAGCAACCTCAGACAAAATGTAAAAAATGGGTTTTCGGCCTGCAGGCTTTAGATTACTAACTCGTGGTCTAAACACTCCTACTTAAAATCATTAACACATAACATCAGTGGTAAGAATAGCTTACCTCCATTATTTAATTTATTTATATCACAAGTTTTTATTTAAATACTAGGTAGTTAACATACAGGGTAATAATTGGTTTCAGGAGTAGAATTCCTCACACAAGTACTCTTCTTAATACCCACAATCCATTCAGCTCATCCCATTTCCCCCCACCTCACTCCAACTCCCCTCCATTTATCCTCAGTTTGTTCTCTATAGGTAAGTATTTCTTATGGTTTGCCTCTCCCCCTTCCCCTATGTTCACCTGTTTTGTTTCTTAAATTCCACATACATGTGAAATCATATGGTATTTCCCTTTCTCTGACCTCTTTTGCTTAGCAAAATAGACTCTAGCTTCATCCATGTTGTTACAAATGGCAAGATTTCATTGCTGTTTCTATCTTCTGTTTTGAAACTCTGTTACCATTTTTTGACTTCTTTAGATAATTTGAATATTTTTTGGTATTCCATTTTAATACATCTGCTGGCTTTTTGGCCTTATCTCTTTGTATTTCTGCATTTTATTTTCAGTAGTTATTTTAGGAGATTATAATGTATATTGGGAAACAGTTCATAGTCTAGAGTTTACATTGTACCATTTCACATGATATTTGGAAATCTGGCAACCATTACGTCCCTTTAATCCTCCATTAACTAGGCAGGGGGAAGGGAGAAAGAACAATGGTATCAGTAAGGAGGCTCTATAAAATATGAAATAATATTGGAACCCACTTAAAAAAAACATACCCTAAGAACTGGCTTCATTAGTGGCTTATAACCACTGCTGCAGAGATAAACATATATTTATCAATGCTGACCTGTCGGATCCAATACCTATCTAAAACAATTTTTTTAAACATAATTCAAATAGTATTCAACACTGACAATCTATGTAGAAAGTATATCATAGTCTGCTTAAGGTCAAAGAAACAAGTTAACTTATATAATCAATAATTTGTATAAATCTGGAAGATTGGAATTCATATTAACTTAAAACACTATAGGGACACCTTGATGGCTCAGCAGTTGAGTGTCCGCCTTTGGCTCATGCATGATCCTGAAGTCCTGGAACGGAGTTCCGCATCGAGCAGGGAGCCTACTTCTCCCTCTGCCTATGTCTCTGCCTCTCTCTGTGTCCCTCATGAATAAATAAATAAAATCTTAAAAAAAAAATTGTAACACTACAAAATTCAACACATTTGGCCTATACCAACTGAAATGTTATGGGATTAGCAAACTATATTTCTTAAATAGTAAACAGTCCTTTTTTTTTTTAAATATGTGTTGAGCAAAAGAAGTCTGGTTGAAAATTATATTTGATCATGTTAATAGACTCTACCAGTCTGATAATAAAGTAGTCCTTCAGTGTTTAAACACTTTACATCTGCAACTGATTTCATTCTTTCAGCCAAAAGATGCATTTATGCTGCCACCATTACATTTTCAGAAGAATTTAAATTACAAAACTTGAGAGAGCTTCAAAGCAATACTTATCTAACCACGCTGATCTTGACGGCTCTGTTAAAAATAATTTAGGACACTAAACAGAAGAGAAACCCTTTACAAAATTGATAACAATTGTTCGTAAATCCTATTATTTTAAATTTCCTTTCATAAATCAAATATACTAACCTGAGGATTTGAGCATTTTATTTGAAGTGACTCTAGGTCAACATGGAGACAGACAACAAATGAATGCCTTGTATCAGGTCCTGTAGCAAGTAGTTTTTGAGATGTAACAGCTAGAGTAGACGTACAACCCATAGGTTCCACCAGGCAAAATGTCACTTGTTTTCCAAAAAGAGTATACATGCTGAAATGATGCAAGCTGATAGTCCAAGGAAAAGCATTACCTGGTAATAAGAACAAAGAGAGTAGTGAAATAGTCCTATAAAAATACAGTTGTCTTTTATACTTTTTTCTTTTATTTATGTATCAAGTACTAATTAATTAATATAAAGTATGAGGTAAAACCATTTTTAATGCAGCTATAGATAAAGTACTTTGTGAAATCATTTTAAATTTAAGTTCAATTAGCCAACATATAGTGCATCATTAGTTTCAGAAGTAGTTTCAATAATTCACCAGTTGCATGTGAAATGATTTTTAAAAATATACTCAGTATTGAAATACTTATTAACATTTGTTCTTGAGATGCCAACTAATGCAAAATAGGTTCTTATGACAGTTTTGACTTTGCAATTCTACTAGAACTTGTAAGTATATCTATTGCAGACATCTTTTTAAGTAGCTAAATTATTTTTAAGCAAATTGAAAATACTTATTTTCTAATTAGAAAAGTACTAGTGCCTCACTGGAAATAAATTAGAAAGTATATAAAGGAAAATCAGAACCAGTCCTAAACAAACTAGTAAACATTATACAAGAAGAAAAATCAAAACTTGTCAAAATCCTGCCACTCCCAATAATAACTATTAACTAATATTACCTTCAAGTCTTTTTTTTCCTCCACTGTGTTGGATATGCCTATACAGTTAGAAGCAAGTATCACACTGTACTTTTACATTCAGGTTATTTTCCAATGACAGTAAAAATACAAAGTAAATTACAAGCGGCATCATAGTACACACACATGCACACGGAATATAAGCAATCATTTGAACTATGAATGGTGATATTAAGTAGATGCTACAAGGTAGACTCTTACAAGTTTGAATACTCAATATGTATGGACCAAATATAGTTCGTAAGATTAAAATTAGAATCTTGGAAATTGAGACCAAAATACTAGAATATATCTAGCTACATAGTAGGCCATAATTACTTGACTGGAAACAATGAAAATTGCATAATAGTATGTGGTCAGCACTGTGGTACTCTGCCTGTCTTAAGATTTAAAATATTTGCCCTCAAGAAAGAATGACAAACATTAAATCATCTGTAACTAATTCTAAAATTATTTTAAAAACTACACAAAGTTCCATGCTATTATACAAAATAAACTCTGCCAAATTTGTCTTAAAATATTCTGGAATGATTTCAGGTTATATATTTAAAACTCGAGCTACATATAATTTTTCAAATTTGATGTAATCCAAGAAATGCTAAAAGGTGGGTATGTTGGATGAAGAGCACCAAATTTAAATTTGTTAAATTAAGAATAAAATCCTGACATTAGTACTATCTCCAATGTGTCCCTGTTTCTCCTTTGGAATGAGACCAATAAAGTATAATTCATTTTATCATATTCTAAGACTTAAACAGAATCTTTTAAAGCAATACATTATATCCATTTATTTAGTCTGCAGATTGTCTTTTAAAAAGCACACTACCTAGAAGCTGAGATCTTAACATATAATGACAAAAATTCCCACAATTAATCATTGTGAAAAAAATGATCAAAAGATAGCAAATCATTAGCTGCATATGTATTCCTTTTACATACATGTTCACACAAAATAAAAATACCTTATCTATTTATAGCACTGGGAATATAATGTTCTAGGGACTCCCCAAAATATGTTTAGACATCCATAGCAGGCCAGAACCATAAACTATTCTGAGACCAGTATTTTATTTTAATTCTAAAGTTCTAATGCTGTAACATGTTTTATTTCAGATAAAACTATTGCTGGCAGAATTTAGAAATTTTCAAAGAATCTAAAGAACAAGAAAAAAATGAAAAACAAAACTTACAATATCATTTCTGTGTGAATTTGCGAAAACTCTCTTGGCAGAGAAAATGATACCAATAAAATAATGATCATGAAAATGACACACACTGATTTGATTCAGATTTAAAAATTTGAAAGAGCATGAATATGACTGAGCTATGGGAAAAAATAAATATATAAAGGAAACTCAGTAAGATTGTGGGCTTCATGTGTCAAAAATGAGGAAGAGGACACTGGAGTTCGTCAGGTAATATTAATTGACAACTGAGAGATATTTTTAAAAGTATACAATGTGATTTCCTTACATTGTATGACATGTTGCTGACTGCACAATACTTAGAAGGAGACGGTAAAAAACTTGTTTTAAACAACAAAGAAAACAATATATATATTATATACACAATATAAATATTGGAGATACTCTCACTTTTTTTTTTTTTTTGCTTTCTTAACCTTAATTGTAACCGTCTTCAGAAATAAAAAAAAGTATTTTCTCTTCCTAATTTTTTCCATTATGTCCCACAGTCCAGTATGACTCAGGCACCTTCTTACTTCAAATATGAATTGGTATAACAGAAATATTTTACTATCTACTGTGAGATTAATATTTTGGAGACAGATACACTATATTCTGCAAATATAAACAAGCCCAAACCGCTAACATCGTTTTCCCAAACCACTTAGCACTTAATTGATTTAAGACAGTTAAGGTAAAGGGTTAATTCTAAGTCACGTTAATTTAAGTAATAGGTACTTTCAAGGAATGAGGCATTAAAAATAACATGAATATAACCAATTTTCTGGAAGAGAGAAGCCAAAATGCCTAGAAGAGAGGTAAATGAAAATGAGTAACCTACAGATTTATTTGCCCTGCAAGTGAAATTCTAGATTTGGAACTCCACACTAAAAAACCCAAATAATTGACAGTTAAAAAAAAGCAGAGATGGGATGACTGGGTGGTTCAGCAGTTAAGTGTCTGCCTTTGGCTCAGGGTGTGATCCTAGAGTTCTGGGATCAAGTCCCACATGGGGCTTCCTGCATGGAGCCTGCTTCTCCCTCTGTGTCTCTGCCTCTCTCTCTCTGTGTCTCTCATGAATAAATAAATAAAATCTAAAAACAACAACAATGAGCAGAAGACCTGAACAGATAGTATTCCAAAGAAGACATACAAATGACCAACAGATACGTGAAAAAAATGCTCAATATCACTAATCGTCAGGGAAATGCAAATCAGAAGCACAAATAGGTATCACTTCACACCAGTAAGAAAGGCCAGTATCTAAAAGACAAGAAATAGTTCATTGGTGGTGAGGATGTGGAGAAAAGGGAACCCTTGTACAATGTTTAGGGGAATACAAACTGGTGTTGCCACTACAAAAAACAGTATGGAGATTCCTAAAGAAAATTAAAAATAGAGTTCACTTATGATAATTCTACTACTAGTTATTTACCCAAAGAAACAAAAAACGCTAATTTGAAAAGATATATAAGCCTCTATATTTACTACAGCATTATTTAAAACAGTCAAGATATTAAAACATGCACATTCTAAGAAAAACAAAACAGGGGTGCCTGGGTGGCTCAGTGGTTGAGCATCTTGCCTGTGGCTCAGGTTGTGATCCTAGGGTCCTGGAATCGAGTCCCACATCAGGCTCCCCAAAGGGAGTCTGCTTCTCCCTCTGCCTATGTCTCTGCCTCTCTCTGTGTCTCTCATGAGTAAATAAATAAAGTCTTAAAAAAATAAACTTTTTTTTTCCCCTTCTATTCCCTTTGTACTCCCTCATTATATGAGGGAGTACAAAGGGAGTACACTCCTCATTATATGTACTCCTCATTATACTATACTTATACTATAAGGAGTATTATATGTACTCCTCATTATATGTATATGTTGTCATGTTTACATCTTCTTATTAATAATTTTCTAGTGTCTAATTATGGCCATTTCTTTTCCACCTAAAGAAGTCTCTTTAAAATTTCTTTTAAGGCTGGTTTAGTGATGAATCTCTTTATTAGAATCTCTTTATTTCCCCTTCAAATATGAATGATGATCTTGTCAGGTAGAACATGTCTGAACTTAAATGACAATCAAATTAATATAGACTACCATTTACTTAGGATGTTATATAAGAAACTCATGGTAACAACAAACTTAAAACCTATGAGAGCTACACAAAAGAATGAAGAGAAAGAAAGCCAAAGATAACACAATAGATACTCATCATTCACAAAGGAAGAGAGGAAGAAGAAACAAAGAACTACAAAACAACCAGAAAACAAATTTTTTAAATGGCAGTAAGTACATACCTACCAATAATTACTTGAAATGTAAATGGCCTAAATGCTCCAAACAAAAGACATAGTGTGACAAAATGGATAAAAAACAATACTTATCTATATGCTGTCAATAAGAGACACACCTCAGACCTAAGACACATATAGACTAAAAGTGAAGGAATGGAAAAACATTCACCATGTTAATGTAAGAAGAAAAAAGCCGAAATAGCAGACAAAAGACTTTTTTTTTTTTTTAAAGATTTTATTTATTTATTCATGAGAGACAGAGAGAGAGAGAGAGAGAGAGAGAGAGGCAGAGACACAGTCAGAGGGAGAAGCAGACTCCATGCAGGGAGCCCAACATGGGACTTGATCCTGGGTCTCCAGTATCAGGCCCTGGGCTGAAGGCGGCGCTAAACCGCTGAGCCACTGGCACTGCCCGACAAAAGACTTTAAAATAAAGAGTGTAATAAGAGACAATAAAGGCATTACATAATGATAAAGACAAACCAATAAGAGGATATAACAATTTTAACTATATACTGACCCAATACTGGAGCACCTAAATGAATATAGCAAATATTAACAGACATAAGGAGAGAAATTGATGGGTACGTTAACACTCCACTTTCATCAATGGACAGATAATCCAGAAGAAAATCATTAAAGAAACAATGTCTTTGAATGACACACTGGACCACATGGACATAACAGATATATACAGAGCATTTCATCCAAAAACAACAGAACACATTCTTTTCAACTGCACATGAAACATTCTCCAAAATCACATACCAGGCCATAAAACATCAATAAATGTAAGAAGACTGAAATGAGAAGGGGAAGCAGGAGACAGATGCAGTCTTCAGTAACAGTTTTGAGAAGACAGCACTTGACCAAAGGCCATTTGTGGATGGTCCTTTTCATCCCAAACTGCATCTTTACTGCAAAGGGCCTGCACATTTCCATGTGCATTTTGTGAAAGCTTTTTGTATAGATCGGCCCTGTTTTGTTAATATATGTAAACATCATGATTATCAAAATAAACATTCCTTTCAAAATGCTTTTAATAAAAGACTCAAATCATACCACACATCTTTTCTTATAATGATATGAAACTAGAAATAAACTTAATGAAAACAAAACTGCAAAAAACACAAACACATGGAGATGAAACAACATGATATTAAACAACCAATTGGTCAATGAAACAAAGAAGGAATTAAAAAATGCATGGAGATGAATAAAAATGAAAACACAAAAGGTCCAAACTCCAAAAGAAGAGGCACCTATACTGGTAAAGAAGAAGTTAAACTGTTACTGTTTGCAGATGACATGATATACATAGAAAATTCTAAACACTTCACCAAAAAACTATTAGCATAGATTAATTCAGTAAAGTGGCAGGATACAAAATTAATACCTACAAATGGCTGGCATTTCTATACAGTAATAACAAAGAAATTAAAAAATCCACCATTTGCAATTGCACACACACAAAAAAAACACCTATGAATAAACAACCAAGGAGGTGCAAGATCTGTACTCTGAAAACTATAAAATACTGAAGACACTGAAGACAACAAAAATACAAACAAAAATATTCTACGCTCAAAGATTGGAAGCATTAATATTCTTAAAATGTCCATATTACCTGAAGCAATCTACAGATTCAGTTCAATCCCTATCAAAATACCAACAGTATTTTTCACATAATTAGAAAAAAGAATAATGTAATAACTAGAACTACAGAAAATACAAAAAGCCAAAACAATCCTGAGAAAGAATAACAAAGCTTCAGATTTCACAATACCAGATTTCAAGACATGCTACAAAGCTGTAGTTATCAAAAGAGTATGGCACTCACACAAAAATATACACAAATAGCCCAAAAATAAACCCATGCCTATATGGTCAATTAATCTATGATAAAAGAGGCAAGAATATACAATGGGGAAGACAGTAATTTCAATATATGGTGCTGGGAAATTGGACAGCTACATGCAAAAGAAAGAAAGTGGACTACTTTCTAACACCAAACACAAATATAAACCTTAAATGGATTAAAGACCTAAAACCATAAAAACCCTAGAAGAGAGTACAGGCAGTAATTTCTCTGAAGTTTGCCATAGCAACTTTTTTCTAGATCTTTCTCTAGAGGCAAGGGAAACAAAAACAAAGTAAATTACACGGACTACATTAAAATAAAAAACTTCTATACAGCAAAGGAAACAATCAACGAAGCTAAAAAGCAACCTACAGAATGGGAGAAGATATTTGCAAATAACATATCCAAAAAAGGGTTAGTATCCAAAATACAGAAAGAATGTATATGACACCCACAGAAAATGAATAATACAATTAAAAAAGGGTGAAAGACATGAATAGACAGTTCTCCAAAGACGACATCCAGATGGCCAAAAGATACATGAAAAGATGCTCAATATCACTCATCATCAGGGAACTGCAAATCAAAGCCACGATGAGATGCCATCTCATACTTGTCAAAATGTGCCAAAAATATAGGAAACAGGTGTTGGCAAGGATGTAGACAAAAAAGGAACCTTCATATGCTGTTGGTGGGAATGTAAACTGGTGCAGCCACTGTGGATAACATTATGGAGGTTCCTCAAAAAACTAAAAACTAAAATACTATATGATCCAATAAGTTCACAATTGGGTATTTATCCAGAGAAAAGAAAACACTAACTCAAAAAGAATATGCTACTCTATGTTTACTGTACCATTATTTATAAGAGCTAAGACATGGAAGCAACCTAAGTGTCCATCAACATATAAATGGATAAGAAAAATGTGGTGTCCACATGCACATGTATGTACACACACACACACACACACACACACACTGTAATATTAGCCATAAAAAAGAATGAGATCATGCATTTGGACATAATGGATGGACATAGAGGGTATTATGATAAGCGAAATAAGTCAAAGAAATAAAAGTACCATATGATTTCACTCATATTTAAGAAACAAGGAAACAAAGAAAACAAGACAAATACAGAACAGGCTCTTAAATACAGAGAACTGGTAGTTGCCAGAGAGGAGGGTGGGAGCAGATGACATAGATAAAGGGGATTAAGAACGAATTTTTTTGTGAGGAGTACTGAGTAAAGAACAGAATTGCTGTATCATTATACTGTATCACTGAAACTAGTGTAATAACATTGTCTATGCTTCAATTATAAAAAGGAAGAAATGAAAAACTTAGAGCCCAATACCAGATTCATGGAGGTCTAAGGAAAAATAAGATTATGAACTCATTAATAGAAGACATATCAAGGCACTTGGGTGGATTAGTAGGTTAAGTGACTGACTCTGTTTCAGTTCAGGACATGATCTCAATATCATTAGATCAAGCCCTGTGTACCGCTCCACACTCAGCATGAAGTCCACTTGGGATTCTTTCCCTCTTCTTCTCCCTTCCCCACAGCCCTTCCACAACTACTGTGTGCACTCTGTCTCTATCTCTATCTCTCTCAAATAAGTAAATCATAGATTTTTTTTTAAATGGAGGACATATCAATAGAAATGATCCAACATGAAAAAAAATGAAAATTAACAAAAACTTAAGAGATCTGAAAAACATCAAGCATACTGATAAAAATGTAACACAAGACAGAAGGAGAGAACAGAGGAAAGAACAAAGAACAGAAAAATATTTGAAGAAACAATGGTTGAGGAATCCTAGAATTGATTAATAGTGTTAACAATAACATCCAAATAGCTCAACCAAGCCCAAAGAGGATGAATACTAACACATGAGATTCAATATAGAGAATAATATCAATCACATTAATCTAATTAATTAACATTAATTAGATTGATATACTCATCTCTTTAACATAGAGAAATCGGTGAAAACTAAACCAGAGAAATTCCTGAAAGCAGAAAAAAAAATCATTACATATAGTAGAAAATCAACACGATTAAAAGCTGACTTTTATGTAAAATAATGGAATTCAGAAGGCAGCACTATCAACATATCCAAATTACGGAAAGAGCCCAAATGTCCATGGACTGATGAATGGATAAAGAAGATGTATGTATGTATGTATACATACATACATAATGAGATACTACTCAGTCATCAAAAAGAATGAAATTTTGCCATTTGCAACAACAAGAATAGAGCTAGAAAGTATTATGCTATGTGAAATAAGTCAGAGAAAGACAAATACCATATGATTTCATTCATATGTGGAATTTTTTTTTCACATGTGGAATTTAAGAAGCAAAACAAATGATCATGTAAGATACAGAGGCAAAGCAAGTAACAGACTCTTAACTACAGAGAATACACTGATGGTTGGGATGGTGGGGAGGTTGAGTTAAATAGGTGATAGGGATTAAGGAGTATACTACTATGCCAAGCACAGAGTGTTGTGTGTTGAATCACTAAATTCTACACCTGAAACTAATATTACACTGTATGTTAACTAACTGGAATTTAAATAAAAACTTAAAAAAAAAGGACCTAAGTGCGGAAAAAAAGAAGGTAGTGAAAAATCGTATTCAAATACAAGAAATAAAATAATAAATTGTCAAGGCAAAAACCCTATATCCAGAAAAGTTATATTCCAAATATTAAGATGAAATAAAAACAATCTCAGATAAATAAGATAAATAAGGGCTGAGAGAACTCATAACTAGCAAAGTGCCGTATGAGAAATACTTAAGAATACTTAAGTAAGTCCATCAGGTATTAATTCAAACCCACAGCAAAAAATGAAAAGAACTAGATATGACCAACATGTGGGTTAATATGAAAGCCTATAAATGTATTATTTCCCATTTCTCTTTAGTTTTTTAAAAGGCAATTGATTATATACAGAGCAATAAATAAAACACCACTGGTGGGTTAGGATTCACGGAAATGCAATCTGTGTGAACAGAATGAGGCAGAAAATAGAAATATGTTAGAACAAATTTTCTATAATTCAAAAAAAAATTAAGTTAAAATATGAGTTAGAGTGTGATACAGATGCATAACATAATCCCTAGAGTCACCACTGAAAAAGTACACAGTAAAAAAACTGATGGAGAAAATAAAATAGTACACTAAAATACACATTTAAAATAGAGGAGGGGGGATCCCTGGGTGGCTCAGCGGTTTAGCACCTGCCTTTGGCCCAGGGCGTGATCCTGGAGTCCCGGAATCGAATCCCGCATCGGGCTCCCTGCATGGAGCCTGCTTCTCCCTCTGCCTGTGTCTCTGCCTCTCTCTGTGTTTCTCATGAATAAATAAATAAAATCTTTTTTTATTTATTTATGATAGTCACAGAGAGAGAGAGAGAGAGAGAGAGAGAGGCAGAGACATAGGCAGAGGGAGAAGCAGGCTCCATGCACCGGGAGCCCGACGTGGGATTCGATCCTGGGTCTCCAGGATCACGCCCTGGGCCAAAGGCAGGCGCTAAACCGCTGAGCCACCCAGGGATCCCAAAATCTTTAAAAATAAAATAAAATAGAGGAGGTAGTAAAAGAAGGTCAGGGAAACAAAGTAAAAATAAACAGACAACAAAAAGCAATGACCAATTTAAATATTTGTTTGTTTGTTTATTTATTTATTTATTTATTTATTTTGATAGAGAAAGAGAGACAGAGGGACAAGCAGATGAAATGGTTCATAAAAATTAGAAAGATATATAGAAATTTCCAGAGAATCTACATTAAAAACAACTAGAACAGGTTCAGTAAAATCCCAGCATATAAGGGAAATATACAAAATTATACTTCTATATGAAAATAAGAATATGATTCTATTCACAGCAAGTTGAAATAAATTCATTTTAAAAATCCTCTTACTTTATTTTATTTTTTTAAATTTTTTTAATTAAATCCCAAAATCCTCTTACTTTTAGATGGGAATGGATTTAAAACATTTTAAGCCCATGTGAAATGTGCATGACAGTACAGTAAAAAAATAAAAACCCCAATGCTGATAAGTTTGTCAGGAATTATCTTAATTGTACATTGTGAATATAATCATTTTTATATGCATATTATATAAGTATATTGTTTGTATATAATCACACAAAATAGAAAGAATAAACAAACACTAGGAAGAAATACAAAACTAAACTGTTAATAGTGATTATAACCAAAGTGACTTTTTTTTATCTGTATATTCTTACTTAAAAAAGTTCCTTTAATGAAGACATTATGCTAAGTATATAAGTATGTACTTAAGTACACAAGTCAGAGAGAGGAAGACAAATACTAGTTATCACTTGCATATGCAATCTAAATAAGCTGAACTCACAGAATATAGAGTAGAATGGTGGTTGCCAAGGGCTGGGTGGGGGGCGGTATTGGGGGAGATGATGTTAATTACAAACTTACAACGAGAAGTTCTGGAGGCCTAATGCACAACTTAATGATTATGGTCAATAATACTATATTATACGTTTCAAAGTTAAGAAACTAGGTATTAAACATTTTCACCACAAAAGAGGAACAATAATTAGGTGACCTACAGAAGTGTTAGCTGACACCTCAATGGTAATCATACTGCAATATGTAAATATAGCAAATCAACAATGTAGGTTTAGCTATATAAATGGTTATATAGCTAAACCTACACAATGCTACATGTAATTAATATCCCAATTTTTAAAAAGTCCTTTAATAAGAATATGTTACCTTGGTATCATTTAAAAAACACATTTTTATGCTCTTAAGTCAATATAAGTTATACACTTTATTTTAAAGGAAAAACAGGACACATTGGATCTGCCACATTAGTTCTGTTTTTAAAATAAGTTTGTGTGTGTGTGTGTGTGTGTGGCCGGGGTGGGGGGTGTTGGAAAATACAAAACTGATTGACATGGAATAAATAAAGTTCATTCTCAAGCCTTTAAAGAGTCACAGAACCCATAGTTAAACAAATGATGTAGCAGGATGGATATGAGCCATTGAAAAGATAATAATGTATATAACAATTATGTTAACTACACTTAGGTATTTTAATAGTTTAACTTCATTTGTAATACATACACGATGATCTCTAAGGAATTTAGACATCAAGAACAAATTGTAAACTCTTTTCTGAGCCACTTCTTTTCCTCAAGGTATCTCATTTACATATGGATTAAGGACTAAAGTCACAGACACTGAGTAAAACTGGAAAAAAAAACTATAGTACATCACCATCATTCAGAACAAGTAGAAATTAAACTTATCAAAGTAAGATATGAAAAATTAAAAGTGGAATAATAAATATAAACCAGTATGATGAAAAAAATTACATGGTAAAATAGCCTTTCTGTTTTTCATAGATGTCCAAGAATTTTAACATCAGTTTCTACGAAAATTCATTAAATCCAACAATAGCAAAGTTTTAATTTATAAATGATCTCAATATTCCATTTCTGTCAAAATATTTTATTAAAGTTGCAGGCAACTCTTTCAAAGAAGAAAAAACAAACCTCTGCTAGGCATACTGTAGAAACCCATCTGCTCAGAGGTGTGAGCTGGATGTAGTAAATTACATCTGCAAGCCTCACTGCAAATACTTGGTAATGAAACTCAAGATGTTGATTTTGACCCAAACACCCTCCACAGATTGGATCTGACTATATTAGAGATCATCTCTAATCTAATGCCCTTCCATGGCAATTGAAATCAGATGACACATTTCAACAAACAGTTCCTTATTTTGAACTTTAGAAGTCCAAATTCAGTACAGAATAAACCTGAAATCTATGAGAACTTTTCTTGTTCAACCTATTGATCATTTGTAAATTTTTTCACTTTTTAAGTCATAATGATGAAGAATTTTTCAATTATTTATGAACTTGAAGACAAGTCAAATGTTGACCTTTTCACTTTCAAAGTTTTTTTTTCTCCTTATAGTAACCAAAAACTATTTGCTGAATAGCATACTCTATAATTAGAGAGCCCTGTTTTGTGCCAGTCATCATGCTAGATGATAGGAATAACACGGTGAATGAGACAGATATGCTTCTTGTCCTTTTCCACCATAGTAGGGAAATCAGGTCTGAATGAAAATAATTAAAATTGGGATAGGACTATTAAGAGTGGTGAGTCAAAAGCAGTAAGAGCACAGAACACTAGGACCTGGCAAGTGAAGTACATGGAAGCCTGAAAAAAGAATGCGAGAGAAGAGATGAAGAAGGAAGTAGTCATATATGTAGCATCTGCTAATGCCCTGCAATAGGACAGAGATAAACTTGTTCAAAGAACACAGAAAAGGATACTGAGGCTGGGGCTGGGCAGTAGCTAGCAATGGGGAGAGTGGCCTATTTTTCTCTATGGAAGTACTGGGTTTGAATTTTCTTTCTAAATCATAGGGTTGTTATGTTTCACAACATATATACACAAACACTGCAACATATTAAAATATTTCCATCAAAATAAAAGCTCTTAAGCACAAAACCTTGGTTACATAGGAAACTGTTCTTTGTTGTTCATTTCATATTTTTTTAAAGATTTTTATTTATTAATGAGAGACACAGAGAGAGGCAGAGACACAGGCAGAGGGAGAAGCAGGCTCCATGCAGGGACCCTGATGTGGGACTCGATCCTGGGTCTCCAGGATCATCATGTCCTTGGCCAAAGGCAGGCGACAAACCACTGAGCCACCCAGGCTGCCCATTCCATCATAAATTTAATTTAGTTTTAATTGAGATCTGGAATTCACAATGATAACCAAGCAAAACCAAAGAGCAAGAAAAAATTTAACAGGTGTTGTGAGGACAAGAAAATAAAAATAAAGTTTTAATGGAAAACATGGTGTTCATAACCACTGGAGTCAAATGGTGAGATTAACCTCAAAATTTTAACTAAAACTCAGTCACTTTCTATAATAGACTAAAGGATAAGTCATTAAGTACCTTTTTTGTTTAAATTATCCTGACTTGATTTCTGTCCCTTGAAAACTAAAAACATCAAGGCATATATACATCTAATTACCACCCTCTCTCTTTCTCAAATAACATAAAAAACACTGTAGATTTGTTATATCAATTCTTCATGAGTTCAAGATGGCAACATAGGAAGATCCTGAACTCATCTTTTTCCATGGACACAACTTAAAACTATATATGGCATTGTTTTCCTCTAAAAAGGACCTGAGAACTAGATGAGCAGCACCTTCTCACAAAAGACAAAGGAAAACATGTAGAAAGATGTAAGAGGCAGTCACAGCCTGTCCCATAAACCACCCCAAATGAGGCACAAGTGGGAGGGATCCTACAAAAACAGAACATCCTATGGAAAAGTTAAGGGATTGTGTCTCACAGTAGAAATCTTGACCTTTTAGATGGAAAGGGGACAGGAACAGTAAAGACAAGGTCTAAATTGTCTAGTTTTTAAAATCAATAAAGATTAAGACCAGGTGAATCACAGTACATTAGGAAATAAAGATCTGTTCTTAAAGGGCTTGCCCACAAACCTATTTGCCCTATGATCTATCACATAAGCAAGAAATAAAAAGCACCTAGACCATATGAGAGGGAGACTCATTTACTAATATAAAAGTGGCTACCAGAGAGATAGAAATCTGCAAGGAAAATAAATAAATTAATTAATTAAAAAAAATTTTTAAATGGAACCTGCAAGGATTTAACAGTGGACAGAAGTGCTGTCAACAGCCATTTTTGCAATCTCATCCTATCTTGTTAGTGAAGGAGTCAACAAGTACCATTTTAGATGGATCCCTTCTAGGTTACTGGCACCCATAGGTGGGTGTGGTCTGCCTACCACTCACCATGAACAAGCTGGGTGAGCCTCCTGCCCTTCCCATTCCCATGTAGCACCCAAAGTGTAAAAAAAAGCCAGATGAACACCCCAAGCCACACCCAACCTACCAAGAGAACAAGCCACAACCAAGATGGGCAAGTGGCTGGAAGCCCACTCTCTACATGCAGTAGTTAAGATACAACAGGCCAAGTAAGTAACCAGCGCTCTATCTTTCACACATAGCAGCTGTAGCCCTATGAAAACCAGTGGATGAACAACCCACAGGAGGGATGGCCACAGCATGCCTAGCTCTCGTAGACACAGGAGATAGAGCTTCTGGGACACACAAAACAGCTCCTATACAAGACTACTGCTTCAAGGCTGAGGGAGGTAGCCTCTTCACCTAATAGACAGAGAAGCAAAATGAGTAGACAGAGGAATGTATTCCAAACCAAAGAACAAGGCAAATATGCAGAAAAAGATCTAAATGAATGGAGAGATGTAACCTACCAGATAGTGTTCAAAGTAATGGTCATATCTGAGTAATGGAGGAACACAACAAAAACTTCAACAAAGAGAAGATAAGAAAACATGAAACAGATATTAAAATTGAACTTATAAGTACACTAGAGGGGTCTAAAATCAGAATGGATGAAACAGAAGCATGATCAGTGAGCCAGAATACAAAGGAATGGAAAACACAAAGACAAAGCATAAAAATAAAACAAGAATGAAAGAAGTGAGGAGATCTTAAGGGACCTCTGGGACAACTTCAAGTGGAGTAACATTCTCATTATCCAGGCCCCAGAAAGAGATGAGAGAGAAAAATCAAGAAAAAGTCAAGAAAAGTCAAGAAAAATTATTTGAAGAAAGAATGGCTAAAAACATCCATAATCTGGGGAAGGAAGGAAACAGACATCCAGGTACAGTAAGATCAGAGAGGTCCAAAATAAGACAAACCCCAAGAGAAACACACCAAGCACATTTTAATTAAAATGGTAAAAGGTATGGGTGCCTGTGAGGCTCAGTCAGTTGGACATTTGACTCTACTCTTGATTTCAGCTGAGGTCATGATCTCAAGGTCAAGGGATTGAGCCCTGCATCTGGCTCCACTCTTGGCAGGGAGAATACTGGAAATGCTCTCTCTCCTTCTCCCTCTGTCCTTCCCCCTGCTCATACTCTCAAATAAATCTTTTTCTTAAAAAGTAATAAATGGTAAAAGATAAAGAGAAAATAGTAAAAGTAACAAGAAAAAACTAACACATTACATACAGAGAAAACCCCTTAGGCAGTTAGCAGATATTTTGGCAGAAACTTTATAGGCCAGAAAAAAGTGGCATGACTTATTTATTTATTTATTTATTTATTTATTTATTTATTTAAAAAGATTTTATTTATTTATTCAAGAGACACACACAGAGAGAGAGGCAGAGACACAGGTAGAGAGAGAAGTAGGCTCCATGCAGGGAGCCTGATGTGAGACTCGATCCCGGGTCTCCAGGATCACGCCCTGGGCTGAAGGCAGCACTAAACCACTGAGCCACCCAGGCTGCCAGGCATGACACATTTAAATCACTAAAAGGAAAAACTGGCCAACCAAGAATTCTCTACCCAGACGTTATCATTCAGAGAGATTAAGAATTTTCCAAACAAGCAAAAGGGAGTTTACTCCTAAACAGCTTTATAAGAAATGTTAAAAAGACAAATCTAACCCTAAAAATAAAATGTGCTGTTTAATAAGAAAAAATAGTACACACGAAAGTAAAAATTTTCTAATAAAAGGCAAATACATACTAAAAGTAGTGGAGATACCAAGTGAAGAGTAAAAGACAAAAGTAGTAAAATTAAGTAAAAATATGATAATTAAGTTTAGGGATACATAAAATAAAGTGATATAAAATGTATACTCGAAAATATAAAACATAAGATGGAGGAAAGTAAAAATATAAAGCTTTGGAATGTATTCAAAATTAATTACTATCAACTTTAAAAAGACAATTACATAAATAAAAAAATACATATAAATCTCATGGTAACTGCAAAGAAAAAACTTACAGTAAATACACAAAAGAAAAAGGGTAGTAAATCCAAATTTAACACTAAAAGAAAACTGAAACATAAGAGAGAAAGAGAAGAAGAAAAGAATGGAGAGGAACTACAAAAGAAGTCAGGAAACAATAAACAAAATGGCAGTAAGTATATACCTATGAATAATTACTTTAAATGTAAATGAACTCAACTCCCCAATCAAAAGACACAGAATGGCTGAATGAATTAAAAAACAAAAACAAAAACATATAAGCTGCCTACAGGAGACTCACTTCAAATCTAAAGATACACACAAACTCAAAGTGAGAGAATGGAAAAGGATATGCCATGTAAACGGTAATGAAAAGAAACTGGGGAGAGCATTACATGATGATGAGTCAATCCAACAAGAGCATGAAACATTAAAAATATTTACACAGCCAATATAGAAGCACCTAAATACATAAAGCACCTAAATACATCTAACAGAAGTAAAGATAGAAATAGCAGTTTAAGAATAGTAGGAGACTTTAATACTCCACTTATACCAATGAAAAGATAACCCAGGCAGAAAATCAGCAAGGCAACACTGACGTTAAAGGATACATTAGATCAGATAGACTAACGACATATATAGAAAACATTCTACCCAAAAGCAGAAGCAGTACTCCCTTTCAACTACACATAGAACATTCTCTAGGACAGAATGCATTAGTCTATAAAGCAAGTCTTAATAAACTCAAAAAGACTAAAATTACATCAAGTATCTTTTCCAACCACAAAGGTATAAAACTAGAAATTGGTTACAAGAAAAAATATGGATATAGCACAAACACATGGAGACTAAACATGCTATGAGACAACCAATAAGTCAATGAAGAAATCAAAGAGAACGGCAAAATATACCTTAAGAATATGAACACAGTAACATGAATTTCTAAAATCTTTGGGCTGTAACAATTCTTCTTCTGTATTTATCTGAAGGAAATAAAAATGCTAATTCTAAAAGATCTATGTACCTCTTTGTTATTCACAGCATTAGTCAAAATAGCAAAGATATAAAAGCAACCTAAGTGCTTAATGATAGATGAATGGAAAAGAAAATGTGGTGTGTGTGTGTGTGTGTGTGTGTGTGTAATGGAATATTACTAGGATAAATTAAAAACAGGCATATCTTGCCATTGCAGCATCATATATGGACCTATAGGGTAGTATGCTAAATGAAATAAGTCAGTCCAAGAAAGACAAATATATGCTTTCACTTATATAGAGAATCTAAAAATGGAGAAAATAAAATAAAACAGAAGACTCAACACAGAAAAACAAACTAGTGATTACCAAAAGGAGAAGAGCAGGGAGAGGGGTGAAATAGTGAAGAGGATTAAGAGGTACAAAATTCCTCTTATAAATGAATTTCAAGTCATGGGGATGTAATATATAGTAAAGACAATAATATTATAATAACTTTGTATGGTGACTGATGGTAGTTAGACCAATCAGTGGTCTCTTTTAATGTATAAAAAATATCAAATCACTATCAAATAACTAAAACTAGTATTATATTGTATGTCAAATACATTTCAATAAAAAAATCATTTTATGTTTAGTCCTTAAGCCACCATAATCTGAACTGCATTAATACCAGTCCTCTGAAAATGTGTGATAAGAGAAACCAATCACCTAAATTGTCAAATCCCTTTCAAATCTTCTAGCCCTTATCTTACTGAGCAGCTCTGCCATATTTAAAATGATTTAATCATTTGTCTTCCATGATAGTACTACATCATGGTTTTTCCTCATCTTACCTTTTGAGATTCTCTCCTTCTCCCTCTGCTCCTCCCTCCCCTCTAAAAACAAAACAAACAAAAAGCCAAGAAGAAAAAATTAAAGAATAAACTATTTGAATCTTATAAAATCTTATAAAAATGATTTCAGAGTTAAAACAAAAAACAGGAAGCAATCCCAGGCTCATTTTATGAGGCTAGATATACGAGAGCTGTTGTGATAATAAAGAACTGCCAATAACCAAAAGCAAATATCAAATAATGGATATATCCAATATGCTGGAAAAAGAATCCTTGCATCAAGACAAACGTTACATAAGAAAAGCTCTAAAGAAGTTCCTTCTAACAGAATTCTATGATTTTATGATAATGATATTCATATTATTAAATACCAACATTCATTTCTGGTAGTAAAATCATTCCTACTTCTGACAAACCTAAGAAAACTACATTTCAATAGAAATTTGAATACAGAGAGAGAGAAATTAACATCAAGGTGAAGTCAAAACCTGCACAGACTGACTCTGCTTTTCAATAATAGTATGTGTAGAATCTGAATGATATCAGCATTCATGTACTTATATCCTAATAATATGAACAAGGTGTGGAACTGCTAAGCATTGTAACAAATTTGAACCCTGTTATTAAAATACAGATTCACATTATTTACTTTGTGACTAAAAACTTTTCCAGGTTCACATCTTGTTTGAGATAAATATGTTAAAGTTCAAAAGGGCATGAATTTGCAGCTGAAAACTCTGCAGTATCAGAAAGTATTTCTAAAGAGTCACGTCTTCAATCATCACACAATTATCTACTTTAACAAATGAGTAATCCAGGAATATATTGTGCTTGATGTAATAATATATGTCTCTTTTAACAAATCAAGTAGCTTAAACTAAGATCTATTTATCATTCTTAGTTCAGTCTAATGCAAACATCCAAAACCAACTTCTTCTCAATGTGTCTATGCTTGTCTTCTCAGTGTGTCTATGCTTCACATTTTAGTGATTATTCTGTATTGCACGTGATCTTTTGTAGTCTCCATTTATACTTACATCAATATGATTAAAAGGTGTGGGTGTTAATAAAAAGACTGTATCAGTTCATACACGGTGTACACCTTTCCTTTTTAGGTTCTACTTTGTTGATCACTTAATTCATTTTCATGTGGATCTTTTGCTGAGAAGACTAATTTACATAAGCACTTTTTAGGTTCTACTTTGTTGATCACTTAATTCATTTTCATGTGTATCTTTTGCTGAGAAGACTAATTTACATAAGCACTGACATATTACAAAAACAAGAGTTAAAATATTATTATAAAATATAACAATCAAAAAAAAAATATAACAATCATAGGAAGAATTTTTTTAAATGTACCTTCTTCAAGGATGGGTCGTGGAATGACAAATGGAATCTCCTGCAGAGGTTCCATATACTTGTGGCCAGCACTAATAATCTTTATCTGTGGCAAACAGAGGACCAGCATTCCTGGCATGCTAGTTTGTCCATGGTACCAACTTCTTACTGTTCCAGGAATGTCACCAGATACAATTGTACTTGGGGAAGGCAGGCTATCATTTGGAACAAACACACAACAAGACTGTACTTCAAGCTACGAAAAAAAAAAGAGTAAAATTAAAATACTGGGAACAGACTTTACGCCTAAACACGTAATATCTTAATGAATAAACAGGCAAGCCAAAAAAAGAAATGGGCCATATTCATGCCTTTATGAGTAACTTTTACCAAGGAACACAATAAACACTTAAAAAGATGTTTCTTGCTATAAATTTGATCAAAAAGGCACAGTGACATGAGATGAAAACATATCTGCCTTTCCACAGTTCTTTCCAAGAAACATGACTAAATTAGAAAATGTGTTGGCAAAAAAGGTGAGAAAATCCTCCTTCTTTTGCACTTCATTAGATTTTTGTTAACACCAGCTAAGGCCTTAGAGCTGACTAGCATTATACTGTACTCACTTAAAAGACACACATATACACAGAGCTATTTCTATATGAATTTAGCCTTTTTTTTTTAACTTCACAGACTAAAATATAAGAAAAATGTTTAAAATATTCAGATTTTATCTCCAGACACACATTAAAATGTATCGCATACTCTTTTTAATACATGTATACCAAGATTCAAGTGTGTATGTGTATCACATTTTATATATAAATATACATGGTAAATGAAGAAAATTGAGAACACTTAAAAATCAGAACATTATTCCTTGTGTCTATCATGTCTCAAGTTATTATTTAAATTTTGATTTCATGTGCAATTTTTATGGTCTCTTATCTCCAGCTGGTGACTCAGAGTTAAAATAAAATGAAGCAAGCCCAAATCAGAAATTAAATTTGGAATGAGTTCTTAATTCAAAAGCAATGTATGTTAGATTCTTTTAGTCATGGTTGGTTCTTACAAAGTAATATTTTGTACCTGGTTCACCAATTGCCCGAACAGTCTAGCATAAATTATTCTTAAGAAAATAAAAAATACCTGTTAATTTTTTAATAAAATATTTGGCATATAAAGATATTATCTGAAGGTATAACAAAAAGTAAAATTTGTTTCATAAATGCTTGGATATTCTATCAATGAAAGATAAAAAAGGTAACTAAAGAATACAGTCATATACCTTCAGTGGGGTTAATATAGTCCTTAGTGAGGGGATGATATGTAGCAGGTCCTTAATATGATAAATAATTTGGCAGCCTTATAAATAAGCTAGCATACTCATCTTTGCTTTAACATTTCTGTGCATGGAACACACTGACGAATTCAGTGAAGAAAAATATAAGTCAAAGTTTGCAAAATAAATACACTGGTTCATGAAGTATGATCATTTCTTATGAGTTTCTTAGTTCCAGAATTTTATCTTGCAACTTAAGTGTGTATACGTTCAGTAGCCCATTGATTTAAGATTACATTTTAAAATTCTGAAATAGAAGTATATATTGTCTCAGATGTATTACATTTACCCTTTTAAAATTTAACATAATTACTTATCTTCAAGCAATATGGTTTACTAAGAACATATTCTCCCATATTTATTATGGTTACAGTGTAAAACTAAAACTAAAAAGAGTCAGTATTTAACACTTCATGTAGCTATTGATGCTTTATTAAAAAATGTTTTTGGGGATCCCTGGGTGGCTCAGAGGCTTAGCTCCTGCCTTCGGCCCAGGGTGTGATCCTGGAGTCCCAGGATCGAGTCCCAGTTTGGGCTCCCTGCATGGAGCCTGCTTCTCCCCCTGCCTGTGCCTGTCTGTCTCTGTCTCTGTCTCTCTCTCTGTGTCTCTCATGAATAAATAAATAAAATCTTTAAAAAATAAAAAAATAAGAAATGTTTTCAATAACATGAGGTAATTAGTATAATATGCCACACTATACAAATATACACATGCATATCCTCTGAAATAAATTCAAGTTGTGCCCAAATTTCTAAAATCATAATATATTCCAAAATTCCACTAATTCAAAAATAAATTTCATCAAATTTAGCCTGAGATAAACAACTCTGAAAAATAAACTTCTTAAAATATGATGTGTTATGGAGATTCCTCTAATGATAAGAACCAAAACATACATATAATCGAAATTGCTCAAACTTATTATAATGTTACATCTATTATATATACTATAGCTATCACATAAATCTTTTTACACTTTTAAAATAACTGTTAAACTCTAGGTCTAAAATTGTGGTTTTAATGTAAAATGCTGAGTGATTTATGTAAGTGTATATAAATCTGCGGCAGTAAATTTTGCATTAATGTAAGGATCTGACAATCCAAGGGGAAGAAAATGAAGTAATCTGCCAGTAAGAAGTCCTCAAACCGGGGGTCAGATCATGTTCATGGAAACCATCTGGTTGGGACCCTCTGAGCCACACCAAACACAAATGATCTTTTAAAAAAATATCCTATTCATTAATGCATCACAGCTGCACTGAGTGTTACTTCATTTTTCCATGGCAACATCCTTTCTGTTTCAAGGATCTTATTTCAGTTTTGGTAGCAACGTGTTCTTTCGCCAATATTGAACACATTCATGTGTTAAAGTGAAGGGATTATTGCAAATTCTTAAAGTAAAACCACCTCTATTTTGATTCCTATTAGGTCAAGGGCTACAAATCTAAGTATATACACTGAGAATAAAAAAAATAAAGAAGAAATTATTTAGTATTCTTATTTTAATAAATGAAATGACTGTCATGCAGTTTTTGGAAGTTCCAAGTTTGTGCCATTTGAAAAGATGTAGGTCTTTGTGTACCCCCAACCTAGCTCCCATATGTAAGGTTTTGTAGACTTACATTTTTCTCATTTGTGTGCTATATAACTGTGATTACAACTCAATTAAAAAGAAAAGACTAACATAGGTTTCACTTATATATTAATCTGAACACTTTATTAGCCCACTATCATTTAGAACACATTATATATAAATGCTTTTAAATGTTCTATTTTCTGTACTTTTAAATAATATTCCTATTTCCTACTCCCAAATAACATGTTTTCCTTTCTTTAAAACTGAAACTTTGGATTATATTTTATAAAATTTCTAAAGAATGACATGTTCTCTGTATGAATTTTATTCTTCAGAAAACAGTTTCAAATAAAAACAAATATGAAGGAATGTTTCAGGTTACAATTGCATTCACTTTTTTTTTATTCATGCATTCTTTAATACCTCATATGAACTGAACTGGAAGTCAGGAATACAAAGGACATAATCCTAGCACTTAAAAAAATTGAAACAAGAGGATATTAAAATACTAATAGCCTTACAGAATTTTCACTAGAACATATAAGGTCTGTAATGTCAGATACTTTGCCTACTTTGTTTACAGTCTCAGTACATAGTTCAGTGTCTAGCATGTACTAGGTACTAAATAATTATTAAATAAGTAAACACAATTATTTTTATTTGCATCAGATACTGATATTAATTATAATAACTGTTTAGTGTATCATTTCATTGTACAGACAACCTAGTAAAGTAACTAATAAAACTGACTTGTTGGCCAGATGGGTTCAGCTCCAGCTTATGGAACCTTTGACAATTGTTTAATCTCTCTATGACTTCAGTTTCTTCATCTGTACTCTCGGGGCAGGGGTGGGGTGGTGGGGAGATCAGCTCTGATATAAAGATGCAATGTATTAACTCTTACCTGAAGGTCTGCTACATAAAATTAACTCAATGAACATACACTGATTTTCTCCTATATATCAGATCCACATATTAGTTCTCATGGGTTCACAGATGTTCAGTCTTTTTTTTTTTTAAAGATTTTATTTATTAATTTATGAGAGACAGAGAGAGAGAGAGGCAGAGACATAGGCAGAGGGAGAAGCAGGCTTGTCACAGGGAACCCAATGTGGGACTCGATCCTGGAACCCCAGGATTATGCCGTCAGCCAAAGATAGATGCGCAACCACTGAACCATCTAGGCATCCCAGGGAGAAGGAGGCTCCCTACAGGGAGCCCGATGTGGGACTCGATTCCAGGACCCTGGGATCATGACCTGATCCAAAGGCAGGTACTCAACCAGTGAGCCACCCAGGTGCCCCTCACAGTATTTTTATTAAAAAACACCAGTGCTTATGATGTAACTAAAATAAGCAGTATTCCATTTGCACTACAACAAATGTATTAACTATGTCCAAAATCAATTTTCCTATTCTATACATTTTTAATACTCTATGAAGATATTTGGGTTATCATCATATATAGCAGAAATCTAATATACCCAAATTAGAGCATTCGGTTAAAAACCTCAAAAGTGAACCTCAGCTGTCTTCTTTTCCAGATTGTTACAAATCCACTTTCCCATATAAATGCTGCCAAGGGAAAACATGAAAAAATGCCTACATTTGAATTCCAGACTTCCTCCTCCTAACAAACTACCATGCAGTTATAGTCACTTTCTCAATGCCTATAAACAAAAACATGAACCTTTGCAAAATTTTAAGCATTAAATGTAAATAATTACTTTTACCATTAAGGTGTTTGGTAGTTGATCTGTCTAGCCTCAAATACCTACCCTTTTTTGATTATGCAGATAGGCCAGGAAGTTCACAAGATATGAGGACATCAAATGTATCATGCAATATGATTACTGCCATCACTGATCATATTCTATATATAACTTCTTGGGAGAAAGAATTCAATTGATCTAGCTTAATTAGCTTATGAGACTTGAGACACTGACATATCAAAATCAAGGAATGTGGGAAGTAGTTCTCTAAGGAATAACAGATTAGCAAAAGAAGGAGACCAAGAGGCTTGGTATAGAAAATAAAGAATCGGGATCCCTGGGTGGCGCAGAGGTTTAGCGCCTGCCTTTGGCCCGGGGCGTGATCCTGGAGACCCAGGATCGAATCCCACGTCGGGCTCCCAGTGCATGGAGCCTGCTTCTCCCTCTGCCTGTGTCTCTGCCTCTCTCTCTCTGTGACTATCATAAATAAATAAATAAAAATTAAAAAAAAGAAAAGAAAAGAAAGAATCTATTATACAGACTACTCAGAAAGCTTTAGAAAAAAAAAAAAAAAACCACCTAGAAAATGCCATATAAAAGAAACAGGATCTTCAATGTAAAAGAGAAGAAAAAGGAGTTCAGCAAAAACTAGGACAATGTTCTCCGCTATTAGTGAATTCTAGGCCAAAATATTTCTATTTTGTCAACTGCATGCCATTGCCAATCATGTGCTTCTGGAATAAAATGTAGCTTTTGGAATAAAATCTTATCTATTATTTGAACTATAATAGATAAGATCTTTGCTGATTAGCCAATAGAGAAAACTCGCAAAGAACTGAGTTTATGCTAATCTTTTGAGAAAAAGGCCCCCAAACCAAGTTCACATTTTAAAAAGTTGTTCAAGACTACATAAAGTACTATCACATAATCCATTAAGATGAAATGTGGAAATTACTTTTCCCACTGATAAACAAATAGGTTACAGTGAATATTGTTTATGTCTAAATGCAAGATATGTCTATCATAAGTAGAAATGGAACATGGGCTTCCATTTCCATTAGCAAATATCAACTTTGGCTGCAAAATCAATTTTCCAGAAATTCTGATTCCAAACACATTCACTTGCTCAAACTTCCACTAAGAGGATAATCCTTTGATGGTTTCAAGTATGATGTTCTGTTTTGTCAGATGACAACTTCAGGGTTTTGTTTTATATTTGGTTCATAAAACATCTTGGAAAATGGACATTACTATTTTAAAAACTCAGAATTTTAAGGCCTAGATTTTAATCATTTAATCAGAATCAAGTTTTATCTTTAAAGCTTTCCAGAACACATTAAATCTGGAAACGTCTAAATATAAACCATGTATAATACAGGGCTGGGACTAGGAATGAGGCCAGTGAGTGCCTATTTCATATTCAAAATAACCTATACAAAGATATAATCATTAGTACTCTTGTAATTCTATGTTAATTTATACTCAATAAGTTTAGTCAAATGAAGAACATCAGTTTAAATTGCACTCGTAGGGGATTCCTGGATGGCTCAGCAGTTTAGTGCCTGCCTTTGGTCCAGGGCGAGGTCCTAGAGTCCTGGGATGGTGTCCCACATCGGGCTCCCTGCGTGGAGTCTGGTTCTCTCTCTGCCCATGTCTCTGCCTCTCTCTCTCTCTCTCTCTCTCTCTCTCTTATTCTCTCATGAATAAATAAATAAAATCTTAAAAAAATAAAAATAAAAAATAAAAAAATTGTACCCGTAAAAATGATTAACATAGCAAATTTAATGTTAAGTGTATCTTACCACAATTAAAAACTTTTTAAAAGAAGAAAAAAATGAGGAACATCAGTATCTCTACTTATAAGTAATCCACAATGATGTCTAAGCTTAAATTTATTGTTGGTAACAAAGCTAATGAAGGCACTGTATCATTAGAAAATAAGCAAAAAAAAAACAAAAAACAAAAAACAACCCAAAAGAATCCCACTAGAATGTTAGAATTAAAAATAATCATAAATATTATTTAATCTAAGCATTTCATATTGCAGTCCATAGTTAAGATCCAGAATTTGTTACTGCTAAGTGCTGGTTACTTGAAATTCTCCACACCCCTTCACTTTCATGAACTGTCTGACTTTTCCTTCTACATCTCTGATCTCTCCTATAGGCTCCTTCAAGGACACTTTTACTGTCTATTTTAGATATGGTATTCCCTTGGTCCATTGTTCTTTCAACTTTACATATTTTTTGAATGATGAATTCTCCTGATTCTAACCATCTGTAGATGATTCTCAAAATTATATCTCTACTGTGAATCTCTTCCTTAACCTCCAGATATGAATATCCTACTGTCTAACAGAAGCCTGGTTATCTCACAGGAATTTCAAATACATGCATAAATTAAACTCCCTGTTTACCACTGACCCTGAAAAGCTGTTTCTTTTATCATTTCATGGCATCACTATTCACCCAAATGCCAAAAGTGGCACCTGGAACACCACTTGGACTGGAACACCTTCTTCTCATTCCCTGAAACCAGTAGTCACCAAGCCATGATGAGTTCATCTTCAATCTTTCAGGGACCGCTGTCCAACTTGGCCTACTCTCTAGTGTTTTGTGGTTTGTATATTGAACATTTAAAATCTTTTAAAATAAAGAAACAGAATGACTTTTTTAACTCAAGAAAAATCTCAAAATTTGTGTATTTTTAGAACTTCATCAAAAGAACACATAATATGTATTTCATATAATTCTGTTAATATATAAAGTGCACCAAGAATTTTCACCTAAGTTATACAAATGAGATGGATACAAATGTTAAGAGATTATTTCTTTTTTACCAATATTAAATGTTAGTAGTGAGACTATTTTTTTACCAATACTTAAGGTGTTAAAAATTATAAAGGATTATAGAAATTAAAACCAGATTATATCTAACTTTTATTTTACCTGTAGTGTGAGACTCTTTACTGCATTCCATACTACTCCAACAAATTCTTTCATTCTTTCTTCAGGACTTCTACAGCCTTCAGATATATTCAGCATGGCTTTCACAGGAACTGACAATGGTCGGGATTCTAAGTATAAGAATAGTTATTTAACACACATGTACTTTACTGTTTTACAAAAATATAAAAAAAATATTTCTATGATTATTTCTTTCCTTAATAGCTCCAAATGAGATTATAAAATATATTAGATCATTTTGTATTATAGAATTACTGATTTTTGCAACTATTCAAATATAAGCAAAACTCATCTGTTAAAAGTAAGGAATGTGTTGGTTACTCTTGTCAGGAATTGGTGATTGGAAGGTAACACTGTGGAACAATGTTAGAATCTAATATTCTATTTACTGAATACATGGATATATCCACTTCACAAAAATTTATTAAGTTGTAACCTAACAATTTGCCCATTTCTCACTTTTATAATGATAATACTGCAATGAAAGCTTTACTTGGAAAAAAAAGGGGGGGACCCCTGGGTGGCTCAGCAGTTTAGCGCCTGCCTTTGGCCCAGGGCATGATCCTGGAGTCCCGGGATCAAGTCCCGCATTGGGTTCCCTGCATAGAGCCTGCTTCTCCCTCTGCCTCTCTCTCTCTCTCTCTGTGCCTTTCATGAATAAATAAATAAAATCTTTTAAAAAAAAAAAGGAAATTCAACAACAAACTATTTGATTCATCCACAATTGATAAGAAACAAATCTTCCTACATATGAATTCTCTTGTTAACAAAAGCTTATCCATACTCTCTCAACTTTAAAAACTGATTCTGAGAAAAAAAAAACAAAACCTGATTTTGAAAGTAACCAAAAGAACTATGTGATCACATAAAAGACAGATCTATATATATTTAACAAAATGTGATTCCAATCTGTATAGCATGTTATTAAAAATTTTGTCTATGGATATTACAGAAATCAAAGAATCTCAATAATTTTAAAGTTAAATGTCAGAAATTGCTATTAATTTAATGGTAATTTATAACGTGTTATTTCCAAACAGATCCATATATTTTATGCATTATATGTTAATGCAAACATATAATTTGTATATACCATTTTAGGTACTTTTTAAGTAGCATAAAATAAATCAGATCTTGCTCTTAGGACTTTGATTAAATTAAGTTTTGATGGTCCTAAAATTCTATCCAAAGTAAATGCTACCAAATCACTACTACATGAACTGCAGTTGCAGTATCTCAACTCATTTTTTCCCTGTCTTCCCAACTTGGTTTATTAGCGTTTATATTAGATTAATAATACCTTAAGGGCATGGAACATAAACCTTTTTTCTTCATGCTCATAAACCCAAGTCTACCACATTACGCACGTTAGAAATTCAAAGAATGTTATTTATAAAAAGAATTTGGGAAAGATCCATGGAGATATTTGGGAGCAGAGCACTGTAGGCAAATAAAACAGTAATGCAAAAGTCCTCAGTTAGATGTGTACTTAGGATTTTTTTTTTTTTTAAGATTTATGTATTTATTTGAGAGAGAGAGAGAGCACAAGCAGGGGGAGAGGGGGGCGAGCAGAGGGAGAAGCAAACTCCTCATTGAATGTGGAGCCCAACACAAAGCTTGATTACAAGACCCTGAGATTCCGACCTGAGCTGAAGGTAGACACTTGACTTACTTAAGCCACTCAGGCACCTAGACGTATACTTAGGATTTCAAGAAACAGTATAGAAGCAATGATGGCTAAAGTAAAGTGAAGAGTGATAGAAGTAGGAAATGAAGTCAGAGCTACAAATAAGGACCAATAACAGAGCTATAGAGGCCATGGGAAGAAGGTTGGCTTTTGCTTTGAAGAAGCTAGGATAGGATTATGGATTCTAAATACAGTCATCAAGTATTGGACATATTTTAAGAGGCTACTGGCTACTCTGCAAAAAATAGGCTGCAAGTATTAAAATAGGAAGACAGTATGTGAGAGATGGTCGCTGCATTGAAGGTAGTAAGAAATGATGAGATTCTGTATCCACATAAAAGCTACAGCCAATAGGACTTACTGATGCACTACAAATACCCTGAGAAAGGTCAAGAAAGGATGACTCAAAGGTTTTAGGTCACAGCAGATGGAAGAATGAAGCTGTAAGAGAAAAGAGAATGGAGAGGGTGAAAAAACTTCATTTTTTAGACCTATCAAGCTTCATGAAATTCCCATTAGTTCAAATGAAGATATCAAGCAACAGATTAACAGCTATAAAAATATGGAAAAATATGAACAGATAATTCACAGAAAAATATAATTTGGACAAAAAACTAATATTTATTTTTCAAAAAACAAATATTAAGACAAAAATCAGGTTTCCTCTTTAGTGGTCACACTGGCAAACATTTTAAGGTATCCATTTTTATGTTTACAAAATCTGCTGTTGTTGAAGCCTCTTGTGAAAATTTTTCATATATTGGGAATATAAATAAGTATGGTCTGTAGAGTAGAATTGTAAGAGATGATCATTTGTAGCTATCAAAATTTAAACACACATTATTCTTCAAAACAATCCTATTTCTAAAAATCTATGCTACAGAAACATTATAACAATGTAAGAGTGCATGCATTTAAACAACTTAAAAAGAATGGTCCATATCAGCAGTATTATTTGAAATAGTTAAAAAAGAAAGAGAAGGGTAAGAAGGGAGGGAGGAGGAAATGGAGAAGAAAAATGCTAAGCAACTTATCTGTCCATCAAAAATAAATAGTTAAATTAACTTAGAAATACCCACAACGAAGATGGTAATTCACTCATTTAAAATGAGAAACAGTTACAGGCATGACAGAAAGGGTATTTTTGATATCTTGTGAAATGAGAAACATACGTATGTATAGCACAATCCAAATATGTTTTTAAAACAATGTGTCAGTTTGAGTGTGATTTGTCTATTCCTTATATAGAAAAGTTACAGAAGAGTAAAAAGCAAACCCACAGGTTACCTCTGAGGAGAGTAAAACAGAATTGATGAGGGGTAAGAGGGAAGGGGTACTTAACATTTTATTCCATATATTTCAGAATTAATTAAATGTTTTATAACAGCGAATTACCTATTATAATCTTCTTAATAAAACACATTAATTTGCTTTGTACTCATTTTAACTTCCTTTCTTTTATACATTAGTAGTTATAAGAACAAAATGGTTACCTAAACTTATGATAGAATTCTGCCAATTTAAATAACTCACTTAAATGCAGACCAACCACACAAAACCTGCACACAGAAATTTATAGGACCTTTATTCCCAATTGCTAAAATTTGGAATCAACTAAGATGTCCTTCAGTAGGTGGATCAATAAAGTGTGTTATATACAAAAACTGGAATAGTATCTATCACCTAAATGAAATGAGTTATCAAGCCATAAAAGCATATGAAAGAAATTTAAATGCATATTAGTATGTGAAAGAAGCCAGTCTAAAAAGGCTATATACTAATTCAAACTTCATGACATTCTGAAAAAGGCAAAACTATGGAAACGGTAAATAGATTAGTGGTTACTAGGAGTTAAGCAGGAGAGAGCAAGAAACAGGCAGAGCACAGATTATAGCACAGTAAAACTACTCTGTATGGTACTACAATGGTGGATACAGGATAAAATAAATTTGTCCAAACTTACATAATGTGCAACACCATGAGTAAACTGTAACATAAACTATGGACGTTGGGTGATAATAAAGTTCATCAATGATAACAATAACACTTTAGTAGAGAGTGTTGATAATAGGGGGAGTCTATGCACATGTGGGGCAGGGGATACATGGGACATCTCTGTACCTACTTTAAAAAATAAACTCTAGGGGCACTTGGGTGGCTCAGTCAGTTAAGCATCCTACTCTTGGTTTCAGCTCAGATTATGATCTCATGGTTGTGAGATCAAGACAAGCATGGACTCTATGCTACGTGTGGAACCTGCTTAAGATTCACTCCCTTGTCTCCCTCCGCCCCTCCCAGCCCCTACACACTCATTCTCTCTAAATAAATAGATAAATATTCTATAAAAATACATTTTTAGGGGATCCCTGGGTGGCGCAGCGGTTTGGCGCCTGCCTTTGGCCCAGGGCACGATCCTGGAGACCCGGGATCGAATCCCACATCAGGCTCCCGGTGCATGGAGCCTGCTTCTCCCTCTGCCTATGTCTCTGCCTCCCTCTCTCTCTCTCTCTCTCTCTCTCTCTGTGACTATCATAAATAAATAAAAATTAAAAAAATTGTTATAAAATACATCTTTAGATGCAGCCAAAATTTTAAAATCTTTGAACAATGAATACCAAAGATTTCCAAAGAGATTTCTATGGTCAAATTTTGAAAATCTAATACAGAATATTAAGTTTCTTAAAAACATCATTATTACAACTTCTGCTTATTAGAGGTATAAAATCACATTATTTTGGATACACTAAACTTTCAATACACATTTCCTAAAAGCTAGAGGAAGACAGTTTTTAAAGAAAAGACAATTTTCTATAGTTATATATATTTTATAGGTGGGATATTAAAACTCCCTAAATTCTGCCAATCTCAATCTATATTTTATTTAGCCAAAACCTCTAGCACTTGCTACATGCCAGGTCTGTATTAAAAGTTTTACAAATATTACTTGGTTTATACCTCATAACATTCCCATGAGGAACACACTATTATTTAGACTCTTATTCTCACCATTTTTAGATAAGAAAACTGATCATACAGAGATTAAGTAATTCATTTAAGTCACCCAGCTGGTAAGTGGCAAAACATGGACGTAACTCCAGAAAGTCTGACTCCAAAGTCCATGCTTTTAACAGCACCTCTTCTGTTTTCCAAACCCTGTGCCATAACTTCTAGTTCTACCAAATGCATAGTAAATATATTATATTTTTACTCAAGATCATGGTACCACCAATTATTCAAAAATCATCAGCTTTGTTCAGTCTCACTGGAGCTATTAAAAAAATCCTACATTTAACATACGAGTCTGATACCTATTATATTTCCTGTTTGCAATAATAAATAATGTACTGTTAATAATAATAAGGTAGTTTTGAGGTTGAAAATTTACCAATTAAAATAACAACAATCAGTTATTGGGTATGTACTATCTAACTTGGTGCAATATTAATTCTTCATTTCTGTGCCATGGAAAATGTAGTAAACTGGACTTCTGGGAAAACGGTGGAGTAGGAGGACCCAAGCTTACCTTGAACCATGGATACAAGCATATAACATTCACATAAATGTAAATAACCCAGGAAACAATCCAAAGACTGGCAGTAAAAACTCTACAACTAAATATAGAGAAGAGGCTTCATCCAAAATGATTTGAAATGGGCAGACATACAGTCAGGAGCTAAATGGACCCTCAGGTCTGTCCACAGAAGTAAGGGACTCCATAGGCATAGAGAGGGGAGGGAAACAAACCCTTGCATAGGGGAGTCCATACAGGGAAAACAAATCCCCATAACATATGGCTTTGAAAACCAGAGGGCTAAATTTTGTAAGTTCTTAAGAAGCAGTGGGATTTCAAACCTGCACCTTTAAAAATCAGCTGGCTGGGATCTTAGACAGCTCAGAGGAGGAGAGGCAGTTGAGTCCCCCACCTTAAAGAGACAGCCCACAGAGATAAGCATAGGAATAGCAATTTCAAAAGCACCTGGGGCATACGAGAAGGAGAGTATTTTATAATTTCTGGGAGAGTCATCTGGGAATGAAGGAGCTGACAGGTGCGATTTCCCTTCCCCAGCATAAACACATGGCCACCTAGGGGAACCAGTATGGTGCCCACAGTCACTACTTAACTTGCTAACACCTCCTTTCCTTGCCTCCTTCTCCATAACTAACAGATCCTCCAATGTATACTCAGCCAGAACCCACCCCTGGGCAGTACCACACGCCTAGCAAGGTATAAGCAACCCCAACAGGGGACAGCACCAGGCAAGAATAACTATTCTCTGACAAACTGGTAAAGGTAACCACACACACCACTAATATGTGGCCTTAGCAGTGGGCTAAGGATATGTCTTTCAGGCCCTGACCACCAATGAAAGCTTCTTAGGGGACAACAAAGTGAAAGTGCCCTACAGTCAGTTGCTACTGCATCATGGGCAAATGCTTGATTTGACTCAATCAAGCCTATGCAGCTCCAGACTAGCCTACTAACACTACATGGACTGAACACTGCCCACAACAGGCAAAAAAAAAAAAAAAAAAAGCCACGGTAGATGACTGCATTGAAAGAAAAAGTGTCTCAGCCACAAAAGCAGAGTGTACACAATGCATTTAAGAGACAACCTTGAAGCTTCAGGTTCTGGTGAGCAGGAAACACTGCATTGCAGGGCGCTACAGGACCTATTCATCACAAGGCCATTATCTTCAAGAGCAAGAGACATACATGACTTTCCTAACACAAAGAAACAGACACAGACAAAAGGATAAGACAAAGGAATATATCCCAAATCAGAGAATAGGACAAATTCACAGCAAGACACCTAAGAAAAATGGAGGTAAGTAATATACCTGATAAAGAATTTAATTATCACATAAAGACACTCATGGGACTTGAGAAAAGAGTGGAGGACATCAGTGAGACCCTTAACACAGAGATTTAAAAAATAATTAGAGATGAAGAACAAAATAAATGAAATTAAAAATACATTAGATGTAATAAATAGTAGGCTAGAGGAAGAGAAGTCAGTGACCTGGAGGACAGAGTAATGGCAAGTAGTCAAGCTGATCAGGTGAGAGAGAAAAAAATTCTACAAAATGAGAACAGACTTTGGGAGTGAAGCAATACCATCAGTGAGTAACACTTGCATTATAGAAATCCCAAAAGGAGAAGAAAGAGAAAAGAGGAAAGAAAATGTATTTGAAAAAATAATAGCTAAAAACTTCCCAAACTTGGGGAAGGAAACAGAAAACCAGATCAAAGATGCACAGAGAGCCCTGAACAAAATAAAACACAAGGAGGTCGACACCAAGACATATGGTAATTCAGAGGGCAAAAACTAGTGATAGAGAATTTTAAAAGCAGCAAGAGAAAAGAAAACCGTTACATACACGGGAAATACCATAAGGTTATCAGCTAATTTTTCTTCAGAAACTCCAGGCCAGAAGGGAATGGAATGATATATTCAAAGCACTGAAATGAAAAAATCTGCAGACAAGAATAATCTATTTAGCAAGGCTATCATTCAGAACAGAAGGAAAAACAGAGTTTCCCAAACAAAACTTAAAAGAATTCCTTACCACTAAACCAGTCCTACCAGAAATGTTAAAGGAGACTCTGAGTGGAAAGGAAAGACCATAAGTAAGATTAAGAAAAAAAGGAAGCACAAAAACAGTGAAAATGAATATACCTCTAAAAATTAGTCGAGGGACTCACATAATAAAAAATAAATGTAAAGTATAATTCCAAATACCTAAAATGTGTTGGGGAGAGAAGTAAAAACTGGGCTCAAACTTGAGCAACTATTAACTTAATAAGGCCCGCTATATGCCGAAGATCTTACATACAAATCTAATGGTAACTGCAAATCAAAAGTCAGTTATAGTTATGCAAAAAATAGACAAAAAGGAATTCATGTATATCAACAAAGAAATCCAAATAATCATGAGAGAAGAGAGCAAGGAAAGAAAGGGACAGAGAAGAACTACAAAAACAAGCATTAAATAAGTAACAAAATGATAATATATATCATTAATGACTTTGAATGTAAATGGTCTAACCACTCCAGTCAAGCCATAGTGTGATGGAATATACAAAAAACAAGACCCATCTATGTGCTGCCTACAAGAGATTCATTTCAAACCTAAAGACACATACCGAGTGAAAAGTGAAGGAAATGAAAAGCATTTTTCATGTAAATAGATGGGGGGAAAAAGCCAGCATAGTAATACTTATATGGGACAAAACAGACTTTAAAACAAGACTGTAACAATAGACAAAGAGGGACACTATATAATCATAAATAGAGCCTATCAACAAAAAAATAACAATTTTAAATTTTTATGGACCCAGCACGTAAGCATCCAAATACATAAAGAAGTTCATAACAAATACAAAGGAAATAATCAATAGCAATATATTAATAGTAGGGGGCTGACACCTCACTTACATCAATGGACAGATCATCCAAACAGAAAATCAACAAGAAAAAAGTGGCTCTGAGTGACACTGAATCAGATGGATTTAATAGATATATTTACAACATTCTATCCTAAAACAGCAGGATACACATTCTTCTGAAGTGATGGAACATTCTCCAGAATAGATTACTTATAAGGTGAGAAAACAAGTTTCATTGAACATGATCAAGTGGGATTTATTCCTGGGTTGTGAGGGTGGTATAGTATACACAAATCAATCGTGACACATCACATCAATAAGAGAGAGAATAATACCATATAATTATTTCAATAGATGCAGAAAAAGCATCTGACAAAGTACAATATCCACTTATGATAAAAACCCTCAACAAGTAGGCTTAAAAGGAACATACCTCAAAATAATAAAGGCTATCCTCCCCTTTGCTCTATATAGGGTGAGGACTATACAAGACGGGACTGACTCCCTATGAGATCATGTTTGGTCTTCTTCCACCTATTATCCCCAATTTAAAACCTGAGGGGCTTGCTGAATTTGATGATCACCAACTTCTTTTCTCCCTCCAAATGTTACAATGAACACATGAGCAGGTGTGGCCTAAGATGAGGGCCCTCTATGAGACGGGCCACCCCCAGACTCCCATCGATATATCGGCTGGGTGACTGGGTGTACGTGCGGAGATACCAACACCGGACACTTTAACCTCGCTGGAAGGGACTCTACATCGTGATCCTGACCACTCCCACCACTCTCAAGGTCGTCGGGATTACTCCCTGGGTCCACTACACCCACGTTTGGCCAGCTGATCCACACGCCATTCTCAAGGACTTTGTTCCAGAATGGAAAAGCCAACAGACAAGGACAATCCCCTAAAGCTAAGACTGCACCGTACTCACTTATTTCCCACCTCAAAGACTCCCTAGTCTGAGGTTGTCCTTCAAAATAGGAAGGGATTAGTCTTCTTACAACAAAGGGGGGCAGGGGTGGGGTTCTGTGCTGCTTTAAACGCAGGATGTTGCATCTTCCCTGGGATGTAAACGGGAGCAAGAACAGCAACAAGGTTGGTTCGAATCCTGGTTTAGTCATTCCCCCTGGCTCACTCTGAGAGCAACCTGGACCCATGATTGGGTCCGTCCTTAGGTTCCTCTGAGAGGGGGAAATGTGGAGGCCGAGAAAATTAAGGCCATTCTACTTTAAGTTCAGCTTTAGCACAAGTACAGCTATCCCAGACCCCTGTGAATAAGAGCTAAAATTTACAGCTTAATGCCCTAGAAAGCCCCAAATTAGAATGAGAACAGAGCCCAAACCAGTGGCAGGAAGTCCCATATTAGAATGAGAACAGAGCTCAATGCCCTTGAAAGCCCCATATCAGAATGTAAACAGAACTTAAGAAATTCCTCCACCCCTTATAGAGGTCCCCTAGATCAGCCCATAAAACTAAGCTGAAACCCACCTCAGGGTCCAAGTCCCTGCTCTGCTATGTCGGGTATACTTGGACCCAAGCTTGAGCTCGTAAATAAACCCTCATGTGTTTGTAATAATAATAATAATAATAATAATAATAATAATAATAATAATAAAAAAGGCCATACCTGAACAACTACAGCTAAGAAGCACCTGGGTGGCTGAGTGGTTCAGCATCTGCCTTTGGCTCAGGTCATGATCCCGGGGTTCCAGGATCAAGTCCTGCATCAGGCTCCCCTCAGGGAACCTACTTCTCTGCCTCTCTCTCATGAATAAATAAATAAAATCTAAAAACAAACAAAAACAAAAACTATAGCTAACTTCAAACTCAATGAAAAACTTAGAGCATTTTCACAGTGGAGAAAAAGGGCAAGAATAAGACAAAGATGTCCATTCTTATCACATTTATTCAACATAGTACTGAAAGTCTTAGTCACAGCAATGAGACAACAAAAAGGAATAAAAGCCATTCAAATTGATAAAGGAAGAAGTAAAATTCCCACAAAAATACTAGAATTGATAAATTAAAATTATAGGATACAAAATTACCGTGCAGAAACCTGTTGCATTCCTATATACTAATAATGAAGCAGCAGAGAAAGACATCAAAAACACAATCCCATTTATAATTGTGCCAAAAATAATAGAATGCTTAGGAATAAACGTAACCAAGGAAGTGAAAGACCTGTACTCTGAAAACTATACAACACTGCTAAAAGAAATTGAAGAGGACACAAAAAATTGGAAAGATATTCTATGCTCATGCACTGGGAGAACACACATTGTTAAAAGGTACATACCACCCAAAGCAATCTACAGGTTTAATGCAATCCCTATCAAAATACCAACAGCATTTTCCACAGGACTAGAACAAATAATCTTAAAATTTACATGGAATCGAAGAAGCTCCTGAATAGCCAGAACAATTTTTTAAAAGAAAAACAAAGCTGAGATATAACATTTCCAGATTTCAAGTTATATTACAAAGCTGTAGTGATCAGAACAGTATACTACTGGCACAAAAATAGACACAGAACAGAACTGAAAACCCACGAATTAGAAAAAGAAAGAAGAAAGAAAGAAAGAAAGAAAGAAAGAAAGAAAGAAAGAAAGAAAGAAAGAAAGAAAGAAAAGAAAGAAAGAAAGAAAGAAAGAAAAGAAAGAAAGAAAAGAAAAGAAAAGAAAGAAAAGAAAGAAAAAAGAAAAGAAAAGAAAAGAAAGAAAAGAAAAGAGAAAAGAAAAGAAAAAAAAAAGAAAGAAAGAAACTAACTAACTAACTAACTCCAGGAATAAACCCACAATCATATGGTCAGTTAACTGTTGACAAAGCAGGAAAGAATATCCAATGGGAAAAAGTTCCTTTAACAAGTGGTGTTGGGAATACTAGATGGCAGCATACAAAAGAAGGCAACTGGACCACTTTCTTACACCATACACAAAAATAAATTCAAAACAGATTAAAGACCTACATGTGAGACCTAAAACCACAGAAATACTACAAGAGAGCACAGGCAGTAATTTCTCTGACATGGGCCATAACAGTATTTTTCTGCATGTGTCCTGAGGCAAGGGAAACAAAAGCAAAAATAAACTATTGAGACTACATAAATATAAAAGGCTTCTGCACAGCAAAAGCAGCAATCAGCCAAACCAAAAGGCACACTACTGAATGGGAGAAGATATTTACAAATGACATATCTGATAAAGGGTTAGTATCCAAAATATATAAAGAAATTATAGAACTCAAAATCCAAAGAAATGAATAATCCAATTAAACTGGGCAGAAGACATGAACAGACATTTCTCCAAAGAAGAGGTTCAGATGGCTAACAGACATATGAAAAGATGCTCAAATCACTGATTATCAGGGAAATACAAATCAAAACTACAATAAAATATCACCTCACATCTGTCAGAATGGCTGAGATCAAAAACACAAGAAACAACAAGTGTTAGAAACAATGTGGAAAATAGCAACTCCTGCACACTGTTGATGGGAATGCAAACTAGTGCAGGTACTGTAAAAAACAGTATGGAGTTTCCTTTAAAAATTTAAAATGGAACCATCCTATAATCTGGTAATTGTACTACTATTTACCCAAAGAATATAAAAACACTAATTCAAAAGGATATATGCACTCCTGTGTTTATTGAAGCAATGTTTACAATAGCCAAATCATAAAAGCAGCCCAAGTGTCCCTCAATAAATGAATAAGGAAGATACGGTGTATATACACAATGGAATATTATTCAGCAATAATAAAGAATAAAATTTGCCATTTGCAAAAACATGGATGAAGCATACCATATGATGTCACTTATACGTGGAATTTAAGATAAGAAACAATACAAGCAAGCAAAGGGGGAAAAAAGAGAGACAAACCAAAAAACAGATTAACTATAGAAAACAAACAGATGGTTACCAGAGGGGAGGCAGGTAAGAGGATGTATAAACTAGGTAAAGGAGCTTAAGAATAACTTATCTTTAAAAAAACAGATTTTATTTATTTATTCATGAGAGACACAGAGAGAGAGGCAGAGACAGAGGCAGAGGGAGAAGCAGGTTCTCTGTGGGGAGCCTGATGCGGGACTCAATCTCAGGATCCCGAGATCATGACTTGAGCCAAAGGTAGATACTCAACCACTGAACCACCCAGGTGCCCCAACTCTATGGATCCTACAGTATACATAAACCAATGGCACCAAATATTGCATTTTATACCAAATGGCTTACTCTATTGAGTTCAAGACTCACAATCAAAAGGTTACTTCGTGATATTAAAGAGTCAAAAAATATTTGTTCACCTACAACAAAATGTAATTCATTTCTCATAATAAGTGCTTCTCAGAATTAAGCTTTGATTTAGGTTTTTATTATCTGCTATGTAAAAGCCTTAGAGAAGTGCTATCACAAAGGTAGGTCAAGTTTAGTAACTGGTCAATAAAGGAGAATGACTTCTACTAGAAGAGTAGCAACAACAAAAAATTCCTATAGCATTGTTCCTTTACCCGAAGATATTTGACCATCAATTTATATGTTTATTCATCATAATGCTCATACTAAGACACTATTCATTTCACTGAAAGGACAATCCATAATTCCTCTATCTATTTCATGTAGCAGCCTGAAATAGTATAGTGGCTTACTCAATCAATCGAGATAATTTTAATTATAGTTTACATACAATGAGTTTCAAGTGTATAGCGATTCACCAATTATATACATGAAAGAAAAAAAACCCATGTGTACTTTCTTAAAATAATTCCCTAATAGCATATTATTTGACATTTCTGTAAAAAAACAAAAACAATAAAAAACACAACTTTGGGGGCACATGGATGGCTTAGTCAGTTAAGCATCTGACTCTCAGTTTTGGCTCAAGTCATGATCTCAGGGTCTTGAGATGAAGCCCCACACTCAGTGTGGAGTCTTCTTATCCTTCTCCTTCTACTCCTTCTACCCCTGCCCCTCTCTCTCTGCCTCTGGAATAAATAAAGAAAATCATTTTAAGAAATATAACTTTTTGTGAGGTATACAGTTACAACTTATGGCTTCATGTTTATTTCAAATTTTAAATAATCACTAAGAAGTAAAGTGTGCCAATCTTTATTTCTCCTATATGTTCACAGGAAATCAAGCTGTTCAGACACTTCTAGCCATGACATTATTATGCCAAGGAGTAACTGCCTTAAATAGAGTTGAATTACCTAAAAGGAAATTTAAGGTAAAAACAAACAAACAAAACAAAACAAAACAAAACCCTCCTGAGAGGTTATAGATCACCCTGGAGTGGCAGCATAAAGAATCATAGGCAAAAAAGAGAAGATGACTACAAAAAAGAACCCATAAGGGAAATCAAGGCTTCCTAAAAGATAAAGAGGGGAAAGTTGCAAGCTCAGAAAGGAAATACTTCAGTAGGACTTGAAGCAGGACTACAGAGTTGGTTTATCACAAGTTCAGAAAGCTAAAGATCAAATGAAGAATACCAGGCTAAGCAAAATGTCATATTTTTAGGCTTCTGTGCAGAGATTTGAAAGAGAAAGAAGGGTAAATGCCTCAGAAGAGAAACCAGACCTCGATACAATAAATGACATGTAGTATTACATTTCATTATCTTGTTCACAAAGACATCTAAAAGGCCAGGATAAAATCTGTTAGTGTTTCATAGGCTTAAGGTGTTCTCTTGCTGACAAATGAATGGTCTGTTTTTGGAGATACTTTATTACAGAACTAATATATGTTAATATTTGGTGAAATATCAGAAAGCACAGCTAACAGAGAAAGAAAAAGAAAGAGGGGGGTGGAGGGAAGGAGAAAAGAAAGAAAGGCAAACAGGCAATTAAAATATCCCATAATTTCAACATGCAATAAAATCATTCCACACGCTTAAGGAGCACCTGCTACATAAACGCAGTTTAGGGACTACATTCTAAACTGGAAATACCACAGTGAACAAAACAGACAAGGTTTCAGTACTCAAGGAGCTCAAGCATAAACGTGGAAGGCTACAGGATTTAAAAAAGATTTTAAAAACTCTTCAAGTAGTGAAATTTCAGACACTAATAGGATAAATATATTTATGTAAAAGCTTCCTCAATGCATAAACTTGTAACCAGGAACCCGAGGTACCACCTTTTTTTCTACCAATTCAAGACATGTGATCTTAGAATCACTTCAACTTTTAGGTTTCAGGTTTCTCATTCATAACTCTTGAGAGAGATTTATTAAAGGCTGCCTCAGAGGAAAACCATGGTGTGGGGCAGCCATTCTGCTACTTGTGAAGAATGAAGAGAGAAATAAAACAAGGGAAGGAAAGAAAAGGGAGAGAAGAGGAAGGGAAGAGTGAAAAAGAGAAAAGGAATCACTCAAGAACACAATCTCATCCTAAGTAGTAAAGCAAAGATGAATGGCTCTAGAATCTGCCCTTTCAAGTTATATACAGATTACCACACTGATCCACCAAGACTATTAACATTCTTTCGCTCTGGTCTTAATACCAAAATAAAACAAATTAACAGCCAAGAAGTTTGAACTTCCATAACACTTTTTTTTTTTTTTTAAGATTTTATTTATTTGTTCATGAGAGACAGGCAGGCAGAGACACAACAGGCAGAGGGAGAAGCAGGATCCGTGCAGGAAGTCCGATATGGGACTCGATCCCGAGACTCCAGGATCACGTCTTGGGTCAAAGGCAGGTGCTAAACCGCTGCGCCATCCAGGGATCCCCCGAACTTCCATGACTCTTAATGTGCATGCACCCACAAAATAGCAAACACCAAAACCACCAGAAGAACCCAGAGTAGGAAATGAGCAAATAAAACATTCGCAGTTAATATTATGAGATCTTAGAAGAACATCAAGAATTTTTAAGTTGGAAGAGGCGGTCTCTTGCGTATAGTCACAGGTTTTGACAAGGCTAGTATTGTTTTTCACATATCTTACACTCAGAACTAAGTTTCAACTGATTGTTATTCAAAATGCACCTCTAAAATAATGAAGCGGGTTTCTCTGTAGTTCTGTAAAACTGGTGTTGTTACTTAGTGTTTGTCCTTCATAAATACCTTCACACCACTTCACCTTCTGAAGTAAAGTCTTAATGTGAACTTTGATCTGTACAGTTTTAAGAGTTCAGAAAGAAACTAAACAAACTAACCAGGAGATTATAGAAAAATAAGTGAGAAAAATTTTCTCAGATCACTACTAGAATTTGAATGTTTCGCATTTATGTTTTGGGAAGTCAAAGGAGAAAACAGGAAAGAAAGGAAGGAAAGGAAGGTAGAAAGGGATTTCATCATAAACTCAAAAATTTTATTTAGTGTCCATTTACTATATACCAGGGTACTGCAGTAAGGGTTGAAAAATATGACACAATCTTTGTCCTCCAGGAGCTTACACTCTAGAGAGGAAATATAAATCTAAGTACAACAATTGTCAAAGAACACGATGAATGCTACGCTCTAAAATATTCTGCAAATTACAGAGACTGACTAATCTAATCAAGTACTGGCAAAGTCTTCATAGGGAAGGTAACATAGATTTGGGCTCAGGAAGAACTCTTAAAGAAAGAAGGAGGTATAGGTAGAGAGAACATGAAGAAAGACACAGAGGCACAAAGTGTACAGTAGAGTTTAGTGTGAAGTACACAGAATGGCAAATCAAACTGATAAACTAGAGATAGGACTGGAAAGGTAAGTTTAAGGTCTAGTTGTGAAGGGTCTTAAATAGCATGCTGAGGAAAACAAAGTTTATCTTGATGGTACTAATAAGATGGTAAAAATCTCTACACAAGGAAATGTAATAAAATTTGGTTTTAGAAGTGAAAATTCTGATATTAACACAGAACATATATCATTGTAACATACGGATATATTATTGGGAGAGACAGTGAAAAGAGAAGACCATTAGGAGCTATTTTGCTTACCCTCAATATTGCTTATTTTATTTGATTGCTTATATAGAAGTTATAAATTGATTATCACTCTAGAATATCATCTGGATATTAACTTAAATTAATGAAATGTGTTTATTTGATCTGCATTTGACATTTTGCTTTTAAGTGTATAGCAGGAAAAAAAAGTTATCTTTGGCTAATTTGAGGGTCCTGTACTCCAAAGGACAACTCCAGGCCTAAAAATTTCATTATTCTTTTGTCTAATGATTTAAATCAGCATATATAATTGCAACCATTTTAAGTATCCACTGAGCGTATAATTTTAAGTATTTGTTGAAAGTATCATTTAAGTTGCATTTCTTCAATTTTGTTTTAAATACTCAAAGACAAAGACAGAAAGATTAACTGAGGTTCCCGCTTCTAAAGATCCCTCCAAGCATTTCACCTTCCTTGCCTGAGAGAAAGGATGACGCCACAGAACCCAGAAAACAAGAGTCAAATTCTTTCCTCAGTATGATCCCCATAGAACTCTGACACAACTCTGGGTGACCCTGGACTGACTTTGTATTACTTACTTCTTTAGTCGAGTATAACTGAGGACCACAGCTAAGTTCTGTTTCTCTGCTACAGGAAAATAAAGTTATATTTTGCACACTTGATTACAGAACAGAGAACTATGCCTGATACATAAATTTATTACACAATTGGAATAATCAATAACCAACCAACCTGAGTGATCCTGAAAAGACTGCCAATTAACTCCATCCTACAGTCCCAGGGTTAATTCTTTCATGCCCTTTATCTCCATTAATCTCCATTTACATCGGCCAACAGAAAGCCCAAAACTCTAAAAACATTCCTTATGACCCAGACCCTCATCACCAAAGACTTTTTTTTTTAAGATTTTATTTATTCATTCATGACAGACAGAGAGAGAGAGGCAGAGACACAGGCAGAGGGAGAAGCAGGCTCCATGCAGGAAGCCCAACGTGGGACTCAATCCTGGGTCTTCAGGATCACACCCTGGGCCGAAGGCAGACACTGTACCGCTGAGTCACCCAGGGATTCTCCACACCAAAGACTTCTGTATAACCCCATCAGATGCCATCTCTCACTTTAAAACACTGAAATCTCTTCTGCTCTCCCCCCAGGAACTCACAATATATCATTAGCAAAATCTCCTATATGTTCCTAAAACTTCTCTGAACTTACTCTCCATCTTCTTTTCACAAAATCTAAGGACAGTGCTTTCTATGAAGTCCTCTTAATTAGCTGATGTTTTCTCTGTCATACCCAACATAGAATTGGGCCCAAGAGTGAGTTCAATTGTTTCCCTGATTCTCACTGCCACTTCCAGTCTATTTTTGTAATTCCTCCTTAAAAAAACCCTTGCTTTGGATTTCACATCATCCAACCATACACCTATCACCACTCCTTCTTATTGCAATAATCTGTATGATCCTGAGGTCAGCACCCTTGCTCCTTCATTCTTTGAAGATTTTAGCTCCAGGATCATTGTCATTCTTTGTGTCAGAGACAAAAGTCCTTATTAAACAGTCCACCTGTTCCCATGTATTACTTAGTCTGCAGCTAGGCAAGCCCATGTGAACGATTCTGACCAATAAATAACATACAACCCAAAGTTAGTGGTACCTCTCTAAGCTTTATAGGCAATGACGAGCAAGTGTGCTTTTCTCACGTCTCTCATCTGCTGGCTGAATGCAGAACATCCAGAAGATACAGTGTGGCTAAATGGCAGATGCCTGAGTCACCACTTGGAAAGGGCTAAGACACTTACGAACACAACAATGTACTTTCCCTGAATATGAAATCAATTCTATTGTGTCAAGACACTGAGATTTTTGTGGTTGTTTTTTAGAGCAAGTGGAAAACTCTGACTAATAGATCCTATTAGAAGAAACTGAAACATTTGATCATTGCCACCTTTGTGACACGTTTTCTTAATTCCCTCTCGACACCACTGTCTCTATGTTCTCTTCCTACCTCACCAGCAGTTTTCTTAGTTTTCCTGCAAGTTCTTCATTTTCCAGACCTCTAAATGTTGCAATGTCCTAGGATTCAGTCTTTGGACCATTACTCTTCTCTACAAAACATTCTCTTCTTAGAGGAACTCAATGTCATGGCTTTAAGTATCCTCTACATGGTGACAACTCCCAGGAAACAGTCTTGATCTAGCCTCTAAACTCCAGACTCTATCCAACTGTCCACTCAACATCTGTATTCAGATATTTCATAGACATTTCAAACTTAACATGTCCAAAGCAAAACTCTTGAGTCTCCCTCTGTCCCCACACCTTTGCTTTTACATCCCTTCAAGTCTCAGAAAATAGCAAATCCACCCTTCCAGTTGCTCAGGTGAGAACGACTGACCCTTTTCTCTCTCACACACACTATACATCCAGACAATTGGCATAATTTTACTGGCTCCATCACAAAATGTACCATGAATTTAAAAATTGACCTTACCTCCTCTAGTGATACCATCGCTACCCAAGTCACCATGATTACAGGCACACACTATGGCAACAAGCCACAGGTCATCAGGTCTACCTTTTTTTATACCTTCGACTCTATAGTTTATTCTCGACACAGCATCCAAAGTGATACTATTAAAATAGCCAAAAAAGAGTCATATCACTTCTCTAATGAACGCCCTTCTATGGCATCCTGTATTACTCACTTTTACTAGACTAAATCCTTATAACTTATAAGTCCCTACAGCACTTCTTCCCCATTGTCTTTTTTTTACTTCCTCTGCCATCCCTCTTCCCAGCTCTCTGCTCCAGCCTGGTTGTCCTCCTTGTTTTTCCTTGAACATAAGAATACTGGCAAAAATACTGGGTTAAGGAACACAGCAGAAGAGGTGCAATGTTCCCACCACCTTTCTCTCAATCCCGCTTTCCTCAAGTCTATAGGAAATTTCAGAAGGATCTAGGGAATTTCAGCACAGCAAGAATAAAGGCAAACCGATACCAGTCTGTGAATCTTATTATAGAGCTATTCTTCCATTCTGTTAGTGTGGCTTGGAAAACACTTGAAAATGAGATAAAGGAAAATGCTGTCCTCTTCCTAAACTTACGAGCTATGGAAAAGTTAAGAGTTCAATTCAGTAAGCACAGTTGAGTACTTTATTTACACTGGGACATAAAGGAACAAAGATGTAGAAGACTGAAGTTGTGCTTCTGAAGAGCTTACTCCTGAAAAAGAGAAATGAATGGGTAACAGACTTATCAAATGGATTGATAGCACAGAGCTATTTGAGAAAATTTTATTATTGAGCTCACTTCAGCAGAATATATACTAGAAAATTTTATTAACATGTAGGAGGTGCAATAATTATAGTAGAGAATCATTATCTTATAATGATCTTAGACTGTTCTAAATCACCTATGTATAGCCCATGGAAAAGAAACTATTGCTCATTTATAATCTCAATAATGATTTTGGTGTCACTAGAAAGAAATACAATATATCTCTTGCAAAAGAAAAAAAAAAGGCCAAATTTTCAGGTTCATAAATAACCTAAATCTGTATTTTTTTTGCCATTTCCATGGCTACCAACCTGCCAAAAATCTTCATCTTTATAAAGAAGGGTAACTCATTTCTGGAAAGGATGTCCCTCCTTCCATCCCATCCTAGACTACTCTGAAATCTAGGGTATTATTCAAGAATAAATAGTATCTTAGACAGAAAATCAAAGTTCCACATCTGGTTATCAAAGCTAGTCATGCCTCTCTGAATCTATTTTCCAGTACATTTGCTGAAGAATCTCCACTCCAATTGATGTCTTCCTCCTGTTGTTCCCAACCAAGTGAACTGCTCCCTCCAAATTATGCAAATCCAATCTATTTAAGACCCACCTCAAGTTGTATCTCCCTGATGAAAACTTTTACAATTCTTAATTATGGTTCTTTTCCCTAGTTTTATCTCAGTTTTATAAAGTCTACCACATTGCATATCATTGTTCTTCTTTCCTGTTAGAACCTGAGGTTTATGAGAGCAAGAGCCATGTCACCTACTAATTTCAATTTTCCAAAGTACTTAACACACAGTTAAGAACATGGTAGTAACTCAAATTATATTTACTGATTACCTGACTAAAAATAACATCTATTGTCAATATCCTAGATATACCTGGACTGCTGTTATCAGTATTCAGCATTTTAAAACATACCTCAATTTGTGATGTAGTGGGAAAATCCTGAAAGATTATGTGTACCAATTTAAAATGTACTACAAGCTGCTATTTCTCCTGAGTAATTGAAAAATATCCTTGGAAAATCTGGGAACAGACATGAAAAGTTATAGGGCACCAATATAAATTAATTAAAGAACTGAGGGCAAAAAAGTTTAAGGAATGTGATATTTAAGCCCCTAAATAAAAATTAAAAGAGAGAAAAAGGTGTTATTGATTTGTACAACAATTATTTACTAAATATTTGCTCAATTCCAGAAACAGATGTTAGGTTCTGGGAGGAAAGAAACAAATCTTGGGGGAAAAAGTTTCTTCAAAGAAGAGTGTCAGGAAAACTGGACACCACATGCAAAAGAATGACATTGGACCCCTGTCTTATACCATAGACAAAAACTAACTCAAATGGATTAAAGACTTAAACCTAAGACCTGAACCATAAAAGAAAGGCAATGAGCTCTGAGACACTGATCTTGGCAATGATTTTTTTGAAGCTGACACCAATGCAAAGGCAAAAAAAGCAAAAATAAATTACTTGGGGCTACATCACACTAAAATGCTTTTGTACAAAAGAAAACCAGTGACAAAATAAAAAGGCAAATTACTGAACAGGAGAAAATATCTGTAAATCATTATCTGATAAGGGGTTAATATCTAAAATATATAAAGAACTCGTATAACTCAATTGCAAAAAACAAACATTCTGATTAAAAAACAGAAGATCAAAATAGATATTTTCCAAAGAAGATATACAGATAGCCCACAGGTACATAAAAGATGCTCAAAATCAGTAATCATCAGGGAAATGCAAATCAAAACAAAAATAACATTACCTCACACCTGTGAGAATGGCTATTATCAAAATGACAAGAGAAAACAAGTGCCAGCAAGGATGTGGAGAAAAGGTGGGATTGTAAATTGGTGCAGCCATTATGGAAAATAGTACACAGGTTCCTTTAAATACTAAAAACAGAACTACCATATCTACCAATTCTACTTTTGGGTATTTATCTAAAGAAAATGAAAATGCTAACTGGAACAGATATATGCACCTTTATGTTCACTGCAGTATTATTTACACTAGCCAAGATGTAAAAATAACCTTAAGTGTCTGCTTTTAGATGAATGGAAAAAGTAAATGAAGTTAACACACATATTATATTTATTACTATATTATTATTAATATATAATTATTATATTAATATATAATACATGCATACCTATAATGGAATATTATTCAGCCATATAAAAAGAAGAAAATCTTGCCATTTGCGATAGCAGAGTTGGACCTCGAGAGCAGTATGCTAAATGAAATAAATCAGACAGAGAAAGACAAATACCATATGATCTCACTTTGATGTGAAATCTAAAAATAAAACAAAACAAAACCAAAACCAAGCTCATAGATACACAGAACAAGCTGGTAGTTGCCAGAGGAAAGGGGTGGGTGAAATGGGTGAAAGGAGTAAAGAGGCACAAACTTCCAGTATAAAATAAGTAAGTCTTGGGGATGTAATGTACCAAATGGTGACGACTATAGTTAATACTACATTGCATATTTGATAGTCTCTTAAGTAAATCTTAAAAGTTCTGATCATAAGAAAAAAAGGTTTTGGTAACTATGCATAGTGATGGATATTAACTAGCCCGATTGTGATCATCTCACAAGGTATAGGTATATTGAATTGTTATGCTATACACCTGAAATTAATGTAACATATGTCAATTATACCTGAATTCTTTTAAAGTGAGCAAGTCAGATACAGTCCTTGATATACATTCTAGACAAGAGGGAAAAAAAGAATGGAAAACTATAAAACTATAATGGGCATTATGAGGGCAGAAAACAGGAGGTAAGATAGGGAATCTTAGGGGAGTGGCACAGACTTATTTGAGAAAGACTGAAGAGGGAAGATTTCTTTACTAAAAGGGTAACATTTAAACTAACTTAGAGCATGAGAAGTACGTAACTATGAGAAGAGCCTTGGCCTTTTGCCTCACTGAATCTGAGAAAGCAAAGTGGGTCACACTGGAGCCATCTGAGGAACTGTGGCCAGGGTTCTCATCCTTGCGTCATCTGCTCAAACCGGCATGGTCGATGCAGAAATATGGCCTCCATTCTGCCATTTTTTCCATCAGTTTGCAAGCAGATATAGGCTTGAGTTCATTGGATTAAGTGAACATCCTTGAATGGGTCATCCAAGAGACAAGAGTTTCACTGAAGATATCCAAAATACCTACCTTAGTGCTAACTCACTGTACATAAAATAAAAACACTTCAATTATGAGTGATTTAATGTGAAAAAAAATGAAAACAGTACATGCAAAAGATCCCACACAAGAAAAAGCATGGAATGTTTGAAGAAATGAAAGATCAATGTAAATGACAAATGATGAATGGAAGAACCTAACAGAAACTCATTCAGGTCAAACTTTGTAGGCTATGGTAACAAGCTTAGGTTTTACCTTAAATGTAGTAAGAAGTTACTGAGGGGTCTTAAGCAGGAAATAAGATGATCCAATTTAGATTTTTAATAAGATGTTTCTTGCTGTCATCTGAACAATAGATTAGAGTAACTGAGAACAGATGATGAGATAATTTGGAAATAACACAAGTGAGATTATTTTGGAGATCCTTACATTATTCTGTACAAGAAATTATGTATCTCTGATTGGAGATGCAGCATATAAACAGAATGGACAGGAAAAAAGTCACTATGAATCCAAGGTTTCATCCTTTGAGTAACACAGTCAGTGGTGGGGTGGGGGGGAGGTACAGAGTTGGTACAGATTTGACACTTTACACTTGAGTGGCCTGAAAGCTATCTATTTTTTTAAGATTTATTTATTTATTTTAGAGACAGAGTGAGCAGGGGGAGGGACAGAGGGAGAAAGAGAATCTGAAGCAGACTCCCCGCTGAGTGTGACCCTAAGGCAGGGCTCAGTTTCAGGATTCTCAGATCATGACCTGAGTCTTGAAACCAAGAATCGATCCTTAATCAACTGAGCCACCCAAGGGCCCCTTAGGTAGCCTGTAAGATACTAAAACAGAGATGTAGACCACTGGTTATGAGGAAAGAAAGAAAGGAAGGAAGGAAAAAAGGGAAAGAGGGAGGATGGAAAAAGAGAGAGGGAAATAGAAAGAGGAAGGAAGGCAGGTAGGCAGGGTGAACTGGTGTAACAAAGCAACTTATTGAAAACAAATGTAAGATAAATCATCAGTGTGAAGCAAGTTTTATTATGTAAGCATGAATGGAAATACTGGGTTTTAAGGTAAACTATAAGATTATTAATATCAAACAGAAAAGAAAACTAAAATTACATTGCAAGGTCAAGAACTAATAGATAAAACAATAAGCTTCACCTTGCTTAGAGCATATACCTTTCCTTTCAAAATGCAAACATAAAAAAATGTGATACTTACTTTCTATCTGAATGTGTCTTATCACTTTAGAAAACTTCCACATATCTTACTTTAAGTCTTATAACAACACTTAAATCTGTGAGCTATTGTGGGTACACTTATTACCATATTATAAATGAAGAAAATGGAGGTGTATGAGGTTAGCTTGACATGGGAGTGGGGATAAGATCAAAAGGATTTTTTGGTCCCCAGTCTACTGGTTTTTCCACCATACCTTCCTACTGTGATCTGTATCTTACACTGATCATTGTTTTTGGCAACTTGGCAACATAAATGTAAGTAACTTGAAGAAAAAGGGACTTCTATATAGTAATACTATTTTTAAGTTTCTAAAGTTTAGATAGTATATAAAGCTTTAAGCAACTTGCCATAGAAACTGCAATAATGCTCGAGCCTTTTCATCAAAATACAAACTACATTCGATACTATCACTCTTGAAAGCCCCTTGGGAAATAATGGCTTTTTGGAATCTGCAAGTCAGCGTGACATGGCATGCGAAATTGCATCTCATGCTGAGCCAACCAGGAAAATATATGTCATCACTATGTGACATTCAGAATTTCATCTGGAAACTATAATCTTGTTCTGACTGCTAAAAGGGGGAGAAGAAGACTGCATACAAAATAATTTGGTTGAATTTTTGCTGAATTCTTGCCAGTTCATGTAAAAAAACTAAAATAACTTACTTATTTCCAAAGAAGAACTATATATTCAAAACCTTTCAATGTACTTATTAACATCACAATGTTTTCTCAAAGAACTTTAAAATTTACTGACATATTTTTGGAATCTTGCAACTCAAATTAATGAATCACTAGAAAAACATCTATATAATGAAACAAAGTTGCAAAATTAATAAACTATGCAAAGCAGAACAATGAAAACAATTCATAATTCCTCTCCCCCAAATGAATGAGCTCTGGATCAAGAAACACACAAAAAAAACATTGTAGGCTGCAATCTGTTTTATGTATCCTGTATCTTACCAGTCTAGACTCTCCTGGGCTCCTAATTCTTGTATGCAATACCTTCATAAACCAGTTACCTTATTCCTATTAAAACAGATACCTGTAAATGTGATTTAGTGGTACATAATCAACATTTTGTGTTTTAAATTTGTTGTAACTAACAGTAAAATAAAAAATTAGTAGATATAAGCTGGAATGGCTGACTAACTCACAAATTATTCCCAGGAGCCATGTTTCTGCTAGCCCTCCATTTCCTGGTATCACATCTCATGACAATAAACACAGAGGGGACTGTCACTAGTCTGATCATAGTACCTAACCTCCCTAGTCACAGTGATTGTCTAAGATTATGCACATGATCCAAGGGAGGCCAAAAAAATCCTTGTCAGGTATGTTTTCAACAGATACTAGACAAGATATTTCTCTTTGATGACAGAGAAGTACATGAGTCCAGAGGAACACAGCCATGTACACTGCTAAGTCAAGAAACCTATATTCAATAAAAGAAAGTTAAGCCAACAGGGGAAAAAAAAAAACAAACAGTCCTGAAGGTATGAAGTCTTTGTTTCTAAGTCATTTCAAAGAAAAGAGTTATCTTTGCTTTGCTTTTTTTACCATTTCAAAGAAAAGAGTTATCTTTGCTTTTGCATTTCTTACCATATTTTCTAAACAAAATATCCCTGTTTTTTCAAATTTAAAATAATTTTGTTTCTGTCTTTTGCAATTAGGGAGCCCTTTCTAATTTAGAAATGTGTTTTCCCTAGTAAAGGACTCACTTATCAATTAGGAAAAACTGGCAATTTTTAAATTTTTAAAAATTTTAATTTAAAATTCAATTTAGTTAACATATAGTGTATTATTAGTTTCAGGGGTAGAATTCAATGATTCATCAGTTGCATGTAACACCCTGTGCTCATTACATCAAGTGCCCTCCTTAACGCCCATCACCCAGTTACCCCATCCCCCCAACCACCTCCCTTCCAGCCACCCTCAATTAGTTCCCTATAGTTAAAAGAGTCTCTTATGGTTTGCCCTCCTCTCTGTTTTTATCTTATTTTATTTTTCCTTCCTTTCCCCATGTGTACCTGCTCAGCCCTCCTAATATCATTACATAGCCCACATAAGCTCCAAAATGCCCAAGCATACCATATTCAAACATATGGATTAAAGATATCACTAATTTATTTAAAAGAAAAAGGCAATATCTTTCCATTAATTTGGAAGAATATAGTATTGCTACAAAGAAGATGGAAATTTACTTGCCTGATGTCAACAAAGCCCTTTGATAAAATGGATAAGACTGAAAAATAAGTGTCTTCAGTGCATCAATGATGCCCTTTCCCATCCTGGATATAATGTATCTCAGTGAGGTGACTCTTCAGTGTCAGCCACTAAAATCAATTACTCAATAAACTGAATTAAGAACTAAACCTTTAAGTTTCTATGACATAGTATTAAATTTTATTTTGAAAAAAACATAAATTTTAGTCTCACTGAAATATTATTGATATATTAAAACTATCAAAATAAAAACATTTAAATGTTAATAAAATTATCTTGCATGCTTTACAGCATATTGCTATAAAGTGATACATATATTTAATGCACAAATCAGTAAATAGTATCCTACAGATGCTCAAAGATTTTTACTGATAGGAATGCACCGACAAAAAAGGTGGAAGGCTTCTAAAGATGAATTATTTTCAATTAGCTTCTGTTCTCTGTACTTGTTTTAATTCATTATCTGTTTAGTAATGCTTTTAACAAAACATGAATGAGCCTGCTTCAGATGTGTTCAAGGAATTCAAAAACATTGGTTCTGTGGGGTTTCCTCTTTGTCTTGATCCAGGTTTGGAGTGGACATTTAAAAGAGGAAGGAGTGAGGTAGTGATGACAGTAGTTGAAATAAAATAATTCCAACAACAACAAAAAAATAATTCCAACAGAATGTAGAATTTAAAAGTAATTTCTCAGCATTAAAATAATTTACCTTCTAAAGCCATCTCCATTGACAAAATTCAGTAGTCTATATTCTACTTTTAAAGGAAAAATCAGAGTAAAACTTGAACATATTAAAAGAAACCATACCTAAATATAACTTCTGCTTTATAGTCCTAGAGAAATAAAAAGTGAGCCAAGGAAGTAGTAGAACAAAACTTTTTTTCACTTAAATATGAAATAATTATTAATCTAATTTTCAAGAATTAAAGTTCGAAGAGAAAAAGACATTATGTGCATGCAATACAAATTTTAATATATTTAAAAATAAAAATCAATAAACCTAGTTTGCTTAACAAACTAAACATGTTCTTGGAATTAATAAACAAACACTAATTAAAAGACATTCTGCCTTGGGACGCCTGGGTGGCTCAGCAGTTGAGTGTCTCCCTTCAGCTCAGGATTACATCCTTGGGTCCTGGGATCGAGTCCCACATCAGGCTCCAGCATGGAGCTTGCTTCTCCTCCCTCTGCCTATGTCTCTGCCTCTCACTGTGTCTATCATAAATAAATAAATAAAATCTTTAAAAAAAAAAAAAAAAGACTATCTGCCAGACATACTACTACAAGACACCCTAAAGAAGTATAAATCACATTTCTTTATGAACTGATGATTTACTTGAGGGGTCCTCATGTGAAAACTAGCAATGCAAGAAATTCAGGTATGCAGTAGTATCAAATGAGTAGTGTAATTGCCAGGTAGGTCTATAAAAGAGTATCATCAAATGATGAGTGGATATTTTATGAAACATTAAAAAATTCAAAATGTTAAAAATACTTTAAAGCTCCAAACACCTAGACTACTATGGCTGATACAACAAATCATCATATGGCACCTGATGAAATTCTTTAGAAAGATAAGCTTAGAAAGTAATTTAGTCAAAATTTGAATCGTAAATATTTTTTTAAATTTTTTTTTAAATTTTTATTTATTTATGATAGTCACATAGAGAGAGAGAGAGAGAGAGAGAGGCAGAGACATAGGCAGAGGGAGAAGCAGGCTCCATGCACCGGGAGCCCGATGTGGGATTCGATCCCGGGTCTCCAGGATCGCGCCCTGGGCCAAAGGCAGGCGCTAAACCGCTGCGCCACCCAGGGATCCCCTTGAATTGTAAATATTATGTTAAGTTATACAGATGGTTAATATTTTTCCTCATAAATTCTAGGTTTAGAAATAAAAATAATTGTTCTTACGAAGCACAAAGGGAAGAAGCAATTTAGTAAATGTATGTTTTCCTTTCTTTATGTTCTCTGGTTACTTTCTGGATGGTATTTCCAAGTTTTTAAGATTTTTGATGTACTTCATTAGATATAACTTCATTTTATCTTAAACCTTTTTCTATTCCAAAAGGGGAGAATATACTTTAAGCCATATTTTATCCCTGAGAGAACAAAATCAACTGCATATTATACAATATTTTCCAATGCTTTAACATTTGCCAATGAAATTGGATATCTAATTAATCACAAAGGGATGGAATTTTATGCTAAACTACATGATTAAAGTAAGCAACTTCTAATATACACAAGTCCACAAAAAAAAAATTATTTCTTGTACATTAATTACTACTTCCGCCCTATAACTAGGAACATACCTACTCAATATTCTAGTTTAATCAAATTAAGGATGATTAAAACATTGTTAGATAAATAACTGCATTGGTGTGAACCATTTTACTTATAATGCACAGTTCTTAAAATTAGACTCCAAAATACATCAGCAGTGCCTTCAGGAGCAAATATTACTAGCAAAAATTGAAAATCTCACCACTTCAAAGCATCCTACAAGTTATACTGCCTGTGGAAAAAATGATTTTTTTTTTTTTTTTGTAATTTCAAACTTGGAGTAATGTTATTAAATGGATACAAAAAAGAAAAGAAGGTAAAGTGTAATGTTTTGTTTTCTTAGAAGGAATACATTTCTTGTATGTGTACAAAGCAGGGTCTTACCTTGAAAAACTTATACATTTCTCCTTCTTTTATATTCTCTGAAACAGGGCAAGGAAAATAATACTTATCCTATATATCCCTTGTTTGTGGAAAGAAAATTAACTAAATTGACCTATAGGTACTCTTATCTTACCTCTCTCAGAGGGAGAGGCAATTCGGTTAAGTCCTACATCTGTTGATAAGATCTTATATTTTGCTTCAAATTTATCTGTGATCTCACTGTATAAATTATGCCCAACTTTCCTGTATCTCCAATTCTTCCTTCTTTACTCGTTACCTCTCTATACACATACCCAAGTGTCTGTGCAGACGAATGTCTGGAAAGTGGTATACATAGTGGCTGTTCCAATTCCTGTCCACTTCCTAATAACTAAAGCTCCTCTGGCCAACTGAAGTATTTCTGACTCATTGTTCTTAATGAGTCTACAGCATACTAGGCAGTTACCCACCCTCATCTTAAAGTGCTTTTCAATTTTGTCATATATATGTCATATCTACACATGTATACATATGTATGTATACACCCATGTTCCCTAATTCTCAGAATGATGCTTCTCAATCTCTCCATTGGCTCATTCTCCTTACTCTTTAAAGAAAAAGTTGCTCAGAATTTAATTTTGGGCTTTCTTCTCATTTTGCTGCATGTGGTTTCCCAGGGAGATCATGCACTCTGTGGCTTTGACTGTGTAAGATCCCTATATGTTAATGATTCCTAAGCCTCTAGCTCTCCTTGTAAAAAACCTAAGCAACATCTCAAACATGAGAACATTTTTATCAGCTTTGTTTTCTGATAGTCTCACTTAACGGAAAATATTTTCTACATTTCTCCCCAAACTCCAGCTTATGACACTTCATCTTAAGTTACTGGGACAGAGTAAATAACCTGTAATAAGCTAAATAACTTGTACAATCTACTCTTTTTTTCTTAGGATTCAAACTTTCTGGTCACACACATGGGCCTTAAAAAATACAGACTATATTCCTGAATCTATACAGCCCTGGATATGATCACATATATCAAACATGACTAGTTTCTGGCCAAGAGTATATAAACAAAAGTGAATAATACAACTTATATATACTTTTCAAAGAGGTAAGGTGTTGTTCTCTTCTTGTTACTCATTCCTGCTCACCGAAATGCAGACATGATGAACTCTTGAAGCCTCCATTGTGGACCACTTATCAAGCCTGGTAACAGAGGCCACACATAGTAGAATAAGAAATTACCTGACTTTATAGAGAGTTATATGACCTTGGAGTGTTTATCATTAAGCTTTCACATGAGGACAAAATTCAATCTTACTTAAACTACTGTTATTAAGAGATTTCTGGTATTTTCAGCCAAGATTAACTCAACACTAATTATTACAACCACATTACTGAACTAATGCTTAATTTAAAAATACTGTATTTTGAAATGAGGTCAGAAAAAATGTAATTAGAGATATTTAACCTAATAACCTAACTTCATTGTCAAAAAAAAGAATCTTCAAAAAGAAATCTGAAAACGGTTATCTGTAGTATAAACAAAGTGTTTTTAAAATTTCATGATTTTTCATATTTAATTTGCTTTGAGAAAATAAGCTAGAATTTCCATATGCCTGACAAGAAATGTAAGCATCTGAAACATCATAAATTTTTTATTTTTTAAAATGCAGTTCTGATCCTGCGATATATTTAAACTTACACATTAGGGAAGAAAAAAATGTGTCAGAAGTAGTGTTTCATTCTGAGTGTCATCCAGGAATTTAACTGCAACACTTAGTGACACCCAAATAAGGGTGCCAAAACATTCCATGCTAATTACAGAGGTTTAGTTGTTTCCCAGTATATCTTTATTCGTAGCTCTGATGTAAAATTCTTCACTATTTTAGCCACATGGGGCAGGACTGAAAATTTAGAAACCTCCCTTGACAGAAGAGAATGCTCTGAAGTTGGCTGGTTATATATTGGATATTAGAGGGCAGACAGCAGATGACAGATTTTGCATAGACCTGACTTTTATGGCTGGTTATGCTATTAAGAAATGAAAGAAGGCAACTAATAACCACAGAATCACTACCATAACCTGGAACTTTATTTGTGTGTGTGTGTGTATGTGTGTGTGTGTGAGAGAGAGATAATCTCCCACAGGTGCATTAATACACTAAGGTCACCAAGGTGCTATTTAATTTTCAAGTGTTATTCTCCATAATTTCCTAAACAGCAAAGCACCTCATATAGCACCAGGAAAAAAATCTGTCATGTGGAATCTGAAGAACCGAAAAAAACAGTACTCAAATTGAGAAAGGTTTTTTAAAAAAGGATGAAATAATTTAACCTATTATTCTTTCTTGGTAAATCAAGGAACAATGTAAACATTTATATTGAGAGATTTGTTTTTATTTATAGCGATTCAACACTTCCATACAACACCCAGTACTCATCACAAGTGCCCTCCTTAATCCTCATTACCTATTCCATTGACTGATGAACAGGATATCATATACACATAAAATGGCACATTACTCAGCCATAAAAAATAACGAAATTTGCCATTTGTAACAACATGGATGGAGGTAGTATTATGCTAAGCAAAATAAATCAGTCAGAGAAAGACAAATGCCACATGATTTCACTCATGTGAAATTTAAGAAACAAAGCAAATGAGGAAAAAAAAAAAAAAAAAAAACTTTCCAAGAAACAAACTCTTAACTATAGAGAAGAAACCAACAGCTACCAGTGGGATGTGTGACATACATAATCTGGAACTTTAAAAAGAAGTCTCACAAAATTTGTTTTCACTACATATTTTTTAACTTTGGATAAGTTGCTTGACCTCTTTATGAATCAATCTCCATAATTATAAAATGAGGGGTTGGATTGGATAATTTATTCCAAAATACATATATAATCCCATATGATTTTTCTAAATGTATCTGTATGGCTCCCTCCTTTGCTGGCTTCAAGTATCTAGTCAAACTTTCCGTGATATCTACTCTGACTACCCAAATTAATTGCCATCCCACAGTCCACTAACATTCTATAGACTTTTTTTTTCCTATTTATTCCCTTTGTGCTTCATTTTGGCAAGTTTCTATTGCTAGGTCTTCAAGGTCAATTTCTTCTTCTGCAATGTCTGGTCTAGTGCTAATTCTAACCAAGCACTTTCTCCCTTCATGTATATTTTTCAACTCTAGAGTTGGGTTTAGTTCTTTATTATATCTTCCATTTCCTTCCAAAATGTACTAATCTTTCCTTAAATATCTAATTCTATCATTTACACCATTTCTTAAATTTATTTCTATTGGCTTATTTTTCTCCTAGTCAAAGATTCCTACTTCTTTGCATTTCTATTGGTTTTTGATTGAATGCTTGACATTGTGATTTTAAGTTGTTACATGTCTGGATCTTCTTATATTCTTAATAATGTTGGGCTTCATTTTGCCAGCATTTAACTTACTCATTGTTTTTTCCTGTTTTAGAGGCTTTTTAAAACTTGTTTAAGGTGAGTCTAAGGCAGCCTTTACATTTTTTATCATTAGCTCCACTATAGAGGCATGGCTTTTCTGAGATCTCTATTGAATGTTCTGAATAATCAACAGGATTGTATACTATGACAATAGGAACCTGAATGCCTTCCAGCCTTGTGTGAGCTCTGAGAACATTCAGATCAAAGTTCCTAGACCAACCTTTGCCAACCATTAGAGTCTCATCCTATGCATGCGTGTCTTACTATTTAACAAACTCTATGAGAACACTATTGCTGATTTCTGGAGCTCTTTGGCTATACAGCTTTCTCTTTCTAGAATTTTATGCCATGATTTGCAGTCATCTCCACCACCTACGACTTCAGTTACTCTATCTCCCTAAACTTCAATTCAGCAAGACACCTGAGCTCAGCTTAATATACTGCACCCATTCTGTGGTCTGGAATGTGCCTTTAGCCAGAAAGCCAGGCCAATCCTAGGGTCAACAGTTTTGTATCCTTTCTATGACGAATCACAGTCCTGTACTGCCTAGTGTCCAATGTCTAGAAACTTTTTTTTCTCCCATATATTTGGACAAGTTTCTTTGTTATTAATAGCAGGAATATAAGTCTAGACCCTATTACACCTTCATGGTCAGAGGCTAAAGTTCATTGTGATTTTATCTACTAAAATTTACATCATTAATTATCACAACTTAATTTATTATTATCTTAGTATAATATTTAAGAAGATAAATTGAAAAGACTTCTATTATTTTAACCATGTACTTACAGTGCTTTGGACTAGGGAAGTAATGTATAAACATGTAAGATAAAAATAACTACTATTTTTTAAAGAGCTATCATTTATGGAGCATCTTGCTTTTAAAAGTTTTCATGTCCATTACAGACATTTCATCAAGAATTCCAAATTAATTTTCATAACATTTCCAAAACATAAGGTAAACAGCTGCCATAGCTTTTAGGAGCTTTCTTGTTTTCAAAAATAGACTCCCTAGGAGATTATTTAGAATTCTGGATAATATATTATCTTCATGTGAGACATGCTTTTATTCTGGCTTGGCCTACTCTATGTGCCTGAATCACTGAAATAGTGTTGTTCTGCTGTCAACACATTTCCAACCACCAAACATATGTTCTCCCTGTAGACAGCTATTTAACACTGGTTAATTGTGATTGGAGAGGAAGATGTCTGCTTCTTGTTGAATAATCACAAAGCAAAATCAAGTCCAGTGAGGTATCACCAAGCTTTGTCTTCATGTGCCAAAAATACTACCTAATTGTTGGGAATGAACTTAAGATTAAGACTGGCATTTAAGCTGAAAATATAAAAACTAATTTTAATAAGAATTTAGGCATAAATTAACACTGACACTTCTCCACTGTAAAATTCACTTGGAATATTTAAATGTGTATTTCATAATAATGTGAATATACTTAACAATAACTGAACTAGACAATTTAAAGGTTATAATGGTAATAGTAAAAAACAAACAAGATGTGTAAAGGCTACGAATGCACTACCGAATTTGTTACCACTTATGAGATGCAACATAAATAATGAGTAAAACAGTGATTAACTTCATTTAGAAGTAGATACAAAGGACTCATAAAACATTTTTTAAATTAAAATTGAAACAGGAACAGTACTCTACTTAAAAATAGAACAAAATTTTTTGAAACTTAATCCTAAGTAAAGAAAATGGTTAGTACAAAGGATTCGCAAGACAGCACTATCACCAAGGCTTCTAGAAAAGTAAAAATAGTGAACATTCAAAAAGATACACAAATCATAAAGAATAAATATCTATGGTCATAGTTTCTTTTTTTTTTTTAAGATTTTATTCATTTATTCATGAGAGACATACAGAGAGAGAGAGGCAAAGACACAGGCAGAGGGAGAAGCAGACTCCATGCAGGGAGCTGGACGTGGGACTCGATCCCCGGTCTCCAGGATCACACCCTGGGCCTCAGGTGTCGCTAAACCACTGCGCCACCAGGGCTGCCCTATGGTCATAGTTTCTATATAACCCTGTGTCATGTAATTTCATTTAAATCTTAAGCATTTTCCCTCACTTATATTTATCCTTTCTATCACCTATATTCATCCTTAACAATGACTTTAAATCAATTATCAAGTTTTAAAGAACAGGACTAAATAGTAAGTAGGAAGTCAGGTTATGTAGTTAATATGCCTACAAGATTAAATTTACTTTTATCACATGATTCTTTAGTAGATGGAAAAATATTTATGTTCAATATTTGCAGAGATAATCTAGCTGAGAAAGTGAGAGAAGGGAGAGGGAGAAAAATGAGATATTTTGTGTTTTCCAAGAATTCACTTTAAGAACAAACCCACTATTGTTAGAAAGTTCTCTATGGGTCTCTAGTGTTTTTGCAATTCTTAAAAGTAGAGGCAGTGAGTGCCTTTGTGCCCAGTTGTGTTTTCAAGGATATCTGTATAGCATATAGCCTCTAAAGACAGAGACATTGTCCTCCTTTTGAGCAAAGGGCAAGTTTGCTTACGGCCTTGCAAGTTGCAAATAGTGCCTCACTCCAGGGAAAATGGCAGGCATGCCTTCACCAATTACAAAAAGTTCAGGTTCCCTAAATTGAGGGTTCCTCTCCTCGTACATAATCCATTATTGTGTATAGGTATCATCTGATCTTCCTGATGCAACTCTGTGGGAATTAGGCTTAGGTCAGAGACACAAGAAAATGTTAATACTCTTGGTTACTGCTAATGCTGTAAGATATTAAAGTTCTTTCTCTCCATTCCAGGAGTCTCATGTCTCTTTAGCTGGCATTCATGAAACTGTAGCCCGGATAACTTGATAACTTATTATCTTAGAGATAGGGTAAAATCACAGACCTGTTAGAATTCTTGACACATACCTGTTATTGTTTTTGTTTTTATAGGGCTGCTGGCATATTCAGAGGCCTGATATGATTGCTGTTTTGCCAGGGGTGCACTTCCAACAGACACCTCATCCTCTTTCTTTCTGCTAATTGGTGTAACAAGAGGAACAGCTATGACAGGCTGCTAGAGAGAGGCAAAAGAAAACACTGATTTACTTTTTTAAGCAGTGAAGGGTAAACATGGCAACACTGAGCAAAGTCCCTCATAAGTGGTGTTGAAGCTTTATTATTTTAAATCAATCAATCAATATGTAGCTCCCTTGGTCCTTCCCTGCATCTTCATCTGTCTCTCTTATACACACAGATTCACACAGGGACACTTGATAGTTTCAGTGTGAAATTACAATTCTGTGTGAAAACTAAGACAGCTTGAAAATATATGGAATTTAAAATTTCAGTAAGAAGCATCAAGATAATATGGTAAGGGCAAATCAAAACTACAGTTAAATTTGAAAATTGTAATTACTAGAAAATAAAAAGTTATCCTTCTAAAAAAGATTATTTTTAAGGACATATTTCCATGAAGTGATTAATTACATGTTACAGTTCAACTTAATAAAGAATTGCTAAAATCTCTGTATTCTGTCTGACAAAGTGATACACACAGCATATTTAGAAAGCATAGAAAAGTATCCATAGTTAGAGAAAGCTGGAAAACATTATGATCCTATATTGAATGCATGAGTGCTGAACTGGACAATAAAGCAGCTGTTTCATCTTTATTCACTGAAATAAAGTCTGATCTTACTGTTGATGACGCCCAATACAATCTTGTCAGATTTTTGGCAAAAAAAGAAAAAAAAAGGTATTTTTTAAGTTTCCTGCAGGATCAAAGATCAATGTTGAACTGGGTGGAAAACAATCATCAAATGTTGGGTTTTAGCCACAAATTGAGAAGGAAATTGCAAGCTTGGGAAACAACAGATGATAACTATAATACAGCTGCATCAGATGGTAACTTTGGAGGGGCTGGTTGAGCTGCAATGCAGTCTATTGCTACTCTCAACAGCACAACAACCACACTTTTAAGGATCCAACTTTAAGCCTCACCCAACCTTTATTTTATTTAATATTACTTAGATTATAAATAAACATTTCAATCAGAACACAGGTACATTATCTAACTATGTAATATAATCAATCAAGTTATAAGATAGAGGGGAAAAAGGCAAATTATTTTACAAGTTGCTACTTAGGCTGAGTAAAAGAACAAGAAAGGTGATAATGAGGAAGTGGAAAGATTAAATATATTTGTGGGAAATATAATGCACAGTACCTGATTTTCATATTAAGAATTTAGTAAAAGTGATAATATTTATACAAACCTAAGTAGGAGATAGTATTTAAGACCTAAAAGAGAAATGTTCGACATATTGCTAAGTTTTGATGCATTTAAAATTCCTCAACTATAATTTATGGGAGTGGAGATGTCTGCTTAAAAACCCTTTCAGTTCTAGTATTTAGTGATTCCATAATCCCTTGAATTTCTTGGCCATCACTTATAATTCTGAAATATGACAAAGTATTACAAAAAATTACAACCATGTTCAGATTCAAATTAATATATTAGAGAAAAATTATGTTCTATACAGTATAATATTTAATTCAAGAAAAACAGCTGAAAGATGAGATTCATAAAAGCCATAATACTAGTAATACCTAAAAACAAACAAAAATCCTTCGTTTTGGTGGCTGAAACTGGGGGCATTTTCACATAGGCAAGGATACATTACAAGCTCTAACAAAACTCTTCCTAACAATACAGCAGGCTCTGATAGTTCTCCAGAACTGTATTCCAAATACATACAATAGTGTCCAAAAGACTCTCCATAGATATTTGCTGAGTGATTGCTAATATAGGTACTACATGTCAGGCATGAAGAGATACTGAATACAGAGTAAGATGATTGGATTTCCTCCACATTTCTGGAAATACAGCTATCCCAGTCAAAAATATCAAGATAAACAATATTTATTTTTAGGAACATTCCATTGTTCTACTAATATTCTTCTACTTCTGGTACCAGATATTCCCTCAAATATCAGTTGTGTCCTAGCCTCAGATTTCTCCTATCCTTGATGCATCAATATCCCATGATTCCAAAATACCTAAAAGCTTTTACTGTTCTTCCTATAAAATTCTTCCTCTTTAATAAATGTAAAAATATATGAAATTATAAAGAATTAAAACAACATCCACATTCCCATTATATCTAATAATTACTGGCTGTTTACATTGTTATCATATTTCCTTTTTTTTTTTTTTTTAAGAGACCAGTGAAATGTTTCAGATGGGGATAAAATCCCTTCAACTGCTAGCCACCTGCCTACTCCTCCATGAATCACCACTATTATGATACTGATATAACCCCTGAAATTCATGTTTTACAACTATCTTCACTCATACAACTCATACATACCATTTATTTCACCATTTATTTATTTCTAATGGTAGTTTTGGAAAAATACACATACTCTCATATTGCATATATCCTTGGGAAATTGGTTTTTGTTTTAAGTACAACTTGAGACATTCATATTAAGACCTATCATATAGTTTCTACTAATAAATTATCATGTGAATATGTCATACTTTATCCACTTCCTTAGAGTCATTCCTTACAGGCATTCAAGTTGTCTCCAATTTTACATTCTTGCAATAAATACTGCAATAAGAGGCTTATAATAACTCTTTAGTGTTCTATGAGTATATCTGTTAGGATATATATCAAAAAAGTGGGATTTGAGGGTTAAAGATTATGTTCATTTTCAATTCTACTGGATACTGTCAACTTATCAACTTTCACTCATAACAGTAGTATATGAGTTTATCCATTTTCTAGGTTTTCACCACTACTGAATATTGGCATTTTTCAGCCACTAGAGTCTTAAAAGTGAAGAGGAGTAGTCATGAGTTGATTAATTATTAAAGCTAGGTGAAAAGATCATAGGGCTCAATTATACTATTTTCTCAATTACCCAATGTTAAAAAAATAAGAATAAAATAATAGGTTAAGAATATTTTAAAAAGTGTATTTTTGAGATATGATAAACTGTAGTAAAATAGTAATACTGTGAAGTGCTGGTGAAATCGTAAACTCTTACCAATTCTGGAAGGTAAGCTATAATATAATAAAAGCCTCAAAATGCGCTAAAATACATGCCCTTACCTATTTTTTAAAGATTTTATTTACTTGAAAGAGAGAGAGAGAGAGAGAGAAAAGAGGTAGGGGGAGAGACAGAAGAAAGGGAAAAGCAGACTCCCCACTGAGCAGGGAGCCCCTATGTGGCACTCAATCCCAGGAACCTGACATCATGACCTGAGTCAAAGGCAGATGCTTAATGAATTGAGCCACTCAAGTGCTCCAACACATGCCTCTAATTATTAATTACACTTTCAAAAATATATTCTAAGAGAACACTTAAAAATGCAAAGATTTAGCTATGAGGATATTTATCTCAATATTGTTTGTAACTGTACAAGTAGGATTATGAACATTTGTTAGTTTTATTTTTTTTTAATTTTTCTTTTTTTAAAAGATTTTATTTACTCATGAGAGACAGACAGAGAGAGAGAGAGAGAGACACAGGCAGAGGGAGAAGCAGGCTCCACGCAGGGAGCCCAAAGCGGGACCCAATCCCAGGACTCCAGGATCATGCCCTGGGGCAAAGGCAGGCACTAAACCGCTGGGCCACCCAGGGATCCCCTGTTAGTTTTATTTTTAAATAAATCTATTATTTTTGAACTTAGAAAAATATTTTTAAATATATATTTATACTTAATTTTAAATAGTTATAAAACAGTATAATAAAAATAAAAGTAAGCATCAAAACCTTTAAAGATGTCTGGTATCAATCAAATGAATGTATAATCTATTTGAGCTGTTAGAACATGATTAGACCTTCAGGAATATCTCTAGTAATGGGGACATAATTGCATCATTTATAAAACAACCAATGAGGGATCCCTGGGTGGTGCAGCGGTTTAGCGCCTGCCTTTGGCCCAGGGCGCGATCCTGGAGACCCGGGATCGAATCCCACGTCCGGCTCCCGGTGCATGGAGCCTGCTTCTCCCTCTGCCTGTGTCTCTGCCTCTCTCTCTCTCTCTCTCTCTCTCTCTCTCCCTCTCTTTGTGTGTGTGTGTGACTATCATAAATAAATAAATAAATAAATAAATAAATAAATAAATAAATAAATAAATAAATAAATAAATAAATAAAACCACCAATGAGAATTTACAAAACAATGGGATATTATTCAGCCATAAAAAAGAAGGAAGTCTTCTCATTTGTGACAACATGGATGGACCTAATAAGGCAATTAGGCTAATGAAATCAGTTAGAAAAAGAAAAATACCATAATTTCACTCGTATGTGGTATATTTAAAAAGAAAGGAAAAAAAAAAAAAAGAAGGATTCCTGGGTGGCTCAGTCACTTAGGCATCTGCCTTTGGCTGGCATCATAATCCCAGGACCCTGGGCTCTCTGCTCAGCTCCCGTTTGTGTGCTCTCTCTCTCAAATAAAATCTTAAAAAAAAAATAAATAAAGACAAACTCATGGGAGCAGTGGAGCAAATGGGATCAAAGGCATAAACCTCCACTTATAACAAATAATTTGGGATGGCTGGGTGGCTCAGCGGTTGAGGGTCTGCCTCTGGCTAAAGGTGTGATCCCGGGTTTGGGGATAGAGTCCCCTATTGAGCTCCCTGCAGGGAACCTGCTTCTCTCTCTGCCTGTGTCTCTGTCAATTTTTGTCTTATATAATTATAAAATTGTGTATTTTTTCTATCAACTAACTTTAAGTTACTTCAGAAAAAAGATGTAGTACTGCGATGTTATGAGCACTGAGTGTTAAGATTCATGAATCATTAACTGACCTCCACCTCTGAAACCAGTAATATATTATATGTTTATTAATTGAATTTAAATTTAAAAAATGAAGATGCAGTGCTCACACTGGCAGTCCATATACTAAAACTGGAACAATAAAGGGAAGATTAGCATGTCCCCTGTGCAGGATGACAGAGAAATTCATGAAATATTCCATATTAAAAAAAAAAAAAAGATGCAAAGTTATTTCAATTAGAATATAACAAAATTACAACTAAGTCAATGGGAAAATGCAATGCAAGATAGCATAAATTAAAAAAAAAAAAAAAGATAGCATAAATTTGGCCTGAGAATCATTTAGTTCTGCCATTTACTACATGTGACAATAAGGTAGGTTATGTTAAATGTCAATAAGCATCAGTTTCTTCATTTTTTATTTATTTTTTTTTAAGATTTTATTTATTTCCTCCTGAGAGACACAGAAAGAGAGAGAACCAGAGACGCAGGCAGAGGGAGAAGCAGGCTCCACACAGGGAGCTGACATGGGACTCGATCCCAGGTCTCCAGGATCACACCCTTGGCTGAAGGTGGCGCCAAACCACTGAGCCACCGGGCTGCCCCAGTTTCTTCATTTTTAAAATGGGAATAATAAAACCCATCTGTAAGAATTCCATTTAAGCATTCCAGAAACTAAAATTAGCTACTTTTTACTTTGTGATTTATAACCTTCTATTTTTTTTTTTATTTATACCCTTTTAAATAAGCATATATCCTAACTCTTTTACACCAACTATCCCAATCCAGGGGTTTGGCACTCAACGAATGCTTGTTGAGTAAACCCAAAGATGAAGAGGAAATACAGAGATAATAAAAACAATAGCTAACATTTACTATGCAATTCTCATGCATCAGACACTCAGAATACACATCTAGGCACCATGAGGAAAAAGAGGTCAGTAAAATAGGACTACTTAAACTAGTCTCTCCAGTGTTTCGCTTTACCAGCAATTGCTTAGAAATTCATCTCAATGGTCAATGAAACTCTCTATGAGCTATAATTTTCTGTCTAGAAATGAAAGAATACAATTATTTGAAACAGGTAGAGCAGAGGACAAAGGACTTGTGGTACATCCATTAAAAAAAAAATCAATGCAGACTATGTATAACTCTAACAAATACTGAGAAAAAGATTTGTTCATTAAGAGAATTATAAAAATTTCTCACCTGCTGCATATGTCTACTGGTTCGTTTCTGAGGCTGATAAACAAGCCAGTTATATAAGACTGGGTCAATATTAACTGCTACTCCTTGTACGCTACAAAGAAGCACGGCACCTAAAAATCAAGATTTTAAAATAGTTTTAATTCCTCATTAAAAAAATAGCAAGCTTTATATCACTTCACTCCAAGTAGGACAGCTATAATAAAAAAGACAAATTAACAAGTGCTGACAAAGATGTGGAGGAATTTGAGCTCTCATATACTGCTGGTGGGAGCATAAAATGGTACAAATACTTTCAAAAACACTTTGGCATTTCTTCAAGAGGCAAAATATACAGACATAATATGGCCCAACAATTTTATTCCTAGGTATGTACCAAGAGAACTAAAATCACTCTACTCAAAACTCTGTACCCAACTTTTCAAGGCAGTATTCATAATAGCCCAAAGGTGGAAATGACACAGATGTCCAGGAATCGTTGAATGGATAAGCAAAATATGATATAGCCATATAATGGAAAATTACTTGTTTATCTCAAGGAATCAAGTATTGATTCATGCTATACTACCTTGAATACATGCTAAGTAAAAGAAGCTAGTCACAGAAAACCACACATTGCATGATTCCACTTAAATGAAATCGTTAGAACAGGCAAAAACCATAGACACAAAAAGTGAATGCCAGTGTTTGAGGGGAGGAAAGAATGGAAAGTAACTGCTAATAGATATGCAGTTCTTTGGGGAGTGATTAAAATGTTCCAGAATTAGAAAATGGTGATTGTTGCACAACTTTGTAAATATACTAGAAAACCATTAAATTATGCACTTTAAAAATAGTGAATTTTATGGAAAAAGAATTATATCTCATCAAAAGTGAATTAGTCTACCACATGATTTCACTCATGTGGAATTTAAGAAACAAAACAGATGAACATAGGGCAAGATAAAGAAAAATAAAATAAGACAAAAGCAGAGAGGGAGGCAAACCATAAACTCTTAACTATTGGAAACAAACTGAGGATTGCTCGAAGGGAAAGTCTAAGGGAATGGGGTAACTGGGTAATGAGCATTTGATGCAATGAGCACTGGGTATTATATGCAACTGATGAATCACTAAATTCCACCCCTGAAACTAATAATACATTGTTAACTAAATTGCATTTAAATAATTTTTTTTTTTTAGTGAATTTGGGAAACCTAGGTGGCTCAGTGGTTGAGCATCTGTCTTTGGCTCAAGTCGTGATTCCGGGGTTCCAGGATCGAGTCCCGCATCAGGTTCCCTGGAAGGAGCCGGCTTTTCCCTCTGCCTATGTCTCTGCCTCTCTCTGTGTGTCTCTCATGAATAAATAAATAAATAAATCTTTAAAAAATTTATTAAAAAAGTGAATTTGTCTTTAATAATATGCTTTATTCTTTAGGCAAAGAGCAATTTCCATATCAGTCATGAGAACAGAATATTATCTTCTTTTTCTGTTTATATTACAAACTTAATTCACGATGTTAAAGGAAGGATTATTACAACCACTCAATAAATCACTGCAAATTACAGCTTTAAGTGTTCAGAAGCCAGAGAGACATCTGCCTAGATGAAACACAGGCTAGCATTCTGACATAAAACACAAAGCTGAAGTTGAAATTTGATCCTAGGAAAGTATATTAGTCCCTCTCTGATAAAAAGCAATCACACAGGATTTAACTAAAGCGTAACATCCCACTCTTAATTTACATGCAGGTTATGTGCATTCATAAATACATTTCTGCATCTCTACATATACTTTCTGATAAAATATTATTAGCTCTACTGGGACATGGGATATCAAATAAGAGGTATTCGTCAGTTTTGCTCTCAACTATATCTCCAGTTTCTAGAAAAGTAATGGCCACATGGTAGGGGTAGAGAGTCATAATAAAAGGTAGATAGGTTCTCAGGTTAGGTGCAAAAATCTGGTTCTATAACACTGCAGATTATCTAAACAATTACTGTTAGTACCAACTCCTATGAAAAGTAAACTACCAGAGATAAGAGATAGGAAGATGTAGGGAAGCAAGCAAGAGAAATACCCCCATTTTAAATTTTTGCACATAATTTTCAAACAAGTAAAAATATCATGTGTATTCCTATTTAACCTTTTAGTTCTTCTTTTCCCAGGGACCCAGATTCAGTATAGATTTGGGGCAGCATTCTGCTGCAATCCTGCCCACTTCCATGTACCAATGGATGTGCTGCTGAGCAATGATTAAGTCAAATACATATCAAAAAGGATTGACTAGGAGAAACTAAACACAGGATAATTGAAAAAGGGGAGTCATAACTGAAGTCAATTAGAAAATACAACTTAACATATTTATTATTTCCTGTAATAGAAAGCATAAAAATTAAAATCTTAATTTTAAAGAAACTGTATACATTTAAATGAAGAGTTTTAAAATTTTAAATTCAAGAATAAATAATTCAATCTTAAAGTTCAGACTTTTCTAAATTACATATAAAGAAATGAAATTACAGTCAGATTTAAATTACTATGAAGTGTTTATCAGATAAGCTCACTGTAATATAATTTGTTTTATAATAAATATCACAATGAATATTAAAGATACCACAAATAACATATGTTTAACAATAAGAAATGTGTTCCACAAAAAGCAATTGCAAAACAAGATAGAAGAATGTGGGATCTAGGAGATGAAAGATCCAACACAGGAGGAGAGTGACAGGAATGCCCCAAATGAAAATACTGAATTAGTGACAAGTATGTGAAAAATATAATAATAATATTTAAAGTATATTTATTATTTACTTTGAGGGAGAGAACATAGGGAGGGGCAGAAGGAGAGGGAGAACCAGAATCCCAAGCAGGCTCCATGCTCAGCACAGAGCTGGATGCAGGGCTCGATCTGATGACCCTGAGATCATGACCTGAGCCAATATCAAGAGTCAAACCTTTAATTGACTGAACCACCCCAGTGCCCTCAGAACAGCGATAAAACAATTATTAAATACAGGAAAAACACATGCTATGACAGAAATGATAACTAATTATAAGATACAACATGATTGTACCATGAATATTTATAGACAGAGATATGTAAATTCTGAAAAAATACATTCATTGATTAATCAAACATGGTAATAACAATTTTGAGAGTAGGTATATGTAAGAGGAATGTATGATGTGAACAAGAGAGACTGAAAGTTAGCCAAATATCATTTTGCACAGTAAGACATCAATAAATTTTGCTCTAAAGTGAAAGATCAAGAAAAGTCATATTATTTAAAAATATGGGAATAAACATCAAAATAATTATTGAAAAGATGTGAGATATGTTACCTCTTAAAAAGGGAATATAAAAAAAAAAGTACAACTGCCATGATGGAGAATATAATTAGGAATCTCAAACTGTGGCCAAGAAAAAACAGAGGTAGATAAGCCTTAAATTTTCTTGTTGAGGTTTATCTCTCTGGCCACTAGCAGAATAAAATTTTCTGTTTGAAAAGTTTCCAATTCACTGTCATGTAACTATCAAAAATTATGAACTGTGAATGGTTCTCTTAACAAAAAATTAGCAAGCACTACAAAAGCAAGCCACTGTGAGAGACAGTCAGAAAAATCAACAAACAACAAATTTAGACTTTTCAAATACTGGAAATATTCAAATATAGAAAACAAACATCTAGGTATAAAATGTTTAAAATGCAAAAGTATGGTATCCTGCAGATTATCAAACAATGAGAAAGTATCGGGAAAGAATATATATACATATATATTAAAATAATATATATATTAAAAGATTTTATTCATTTATTCATGCGAGACATAGAGAAGAGAGAGAGACGGGGGCGGGGGAGGGGGGGCAGAGACAGGCAGAGGGAGAAGCAGGCAAGGAGCCTGATGTGGTATTCGATTCCAGGAATCACGCCCTGGGCCAAAGGCAGGCACTAAACCACTGAGCCACCCAGGGATCCCACAGAAAGTATGTATTTTAAAGGAAAATGGCAATTATAAAATGACAGTTCTTGATGTAAATAAACTCATTGGGCAGGTTAAATAGCAGATTAACTATAGTTGAAGAGAAAAAAAGTGAAGTGGAAGAAGCACATGAGCTCATTTAGAATGCATTTGAAAGAGAAAAGTGAAAGAAGATTGTTAAAATGAGGTTAAGGGCAGCCCCGGTGGCGCAGTGGTTTGGCGCCGCCTGCAGCCTGGGGTGTGATCCTGGAGACCTGGGATAGAGTCCCACGTCGGGCTCCCTGCATGGAGCCTGCTCCTCCCTCTGCCTATGTCTCTGCCTGTCTCTCTCTCTCTGTGTCTCTGAATAAATTAAAATCTTAAAAAAAAATAAAATGATGTTAAGAGATATGAGGACTAAGAAAACTAAACATATGTTAGATTCCAGAGGGAGATACCAAAAAATGGGGAAGAGGCAATATTGCTAAAAACAGTTGAGAATTTTACAAAATTGTTGGAAGACAGTAAGCCTCAAACTCAAGAAGCCCAATAAAGTCAAAATGTATAATTAAAAATAAATGCATCTCAAAAACTACAATGAGGTATCACTTGACACTTGTGAGAAAAGCTAAAATCATCAACACAAGAAATAATAGGTGTTGGCCAGGATGTGGAGAAAGGGGAATCTTCTGGAACTGTTGGTGGGAATGCAAACTGATCCAGCCACTCTGGAAAACAGTATGGAGGATCCTCAAAAAGTTAAAAATAGAATGAACCATCCTATGATCCAGCCACTGCCGACTAGTTATTTACTCAAACAACACAAGAGTACTAATTTGAAGGGATACAGGCATTTTGATATGTATAGCAGAAGTATCTACAACAGCCAAATTGTGGAACAACCCAAATGTCCACTGACTGATGAATGGATAAAAAAGATGTGATACACACGCACATGCATGCATGCACACACACACACACACACACACAATGGAATATTACTCAGCCATAAAAAGGAATGAAATCTTGCCATTTGCTAGATATTATTATGCTAAGTGAAATACGTCAGAGAATGACAAACACCATACGATTAAACTCACAGGCGGAATTTAAGACACAAATAAATATAAAGGAAAAAAGAAACAAATCAAGAAACAAAGTCCTACCTACAGAAAACAAACTGATGGTTACCACAGGGGAGGTGGGTGGAGGGATGCGTGAAATAGAAAACGGGGATTAAGGAGGTGCACCTGTGATGAGCACCGGGCGATGTATGGAATTGCTGAAACACTAAATTGTACACTTGAAACTAATATTAAACTACATGTTAACTAACTGAAAATTAAAAACTTTTAAAAAACACAGATATATTTTATTAAACAAATCATTTCTATTATTTATTAGTATTAACTACAATGTATTGTACAAATCACAGAGATTCTATCAGGAGATGCAAAGACAAAGAAATCTCATCCTTTTCCATAGCCATGCAGACACAACTCACTACATACATGTTCTCAGGATAAACACAAACTTTTAAAAAATTATGATGAAAAATACACCCACAAACCCTATATAAACAAAGAAGTTTATAAATTTAATAGTATGTGAACTTCAAAGAACCAAAGTAAATTCAAAAATTAGACATTCTCCAAAGTGGGCAAGTTATTTTAAAAGTCTTTTCAGATGCACCAAAAATTAAATGTACTGAGAAATTTTTTTTAAAAACTTTCTCATTGAGTTAGTAGCATTCCTTTTTTTTTTTTAAGATTTATTTATTTATTTATTCATGATAGACGCACACACAGAGAGAGAGACAGAAAGAGAGAGAGAGAGAGAGAGAGGGGCAGAGACACAGACAGAGGGAGAAGCAGGCTCCATGCCTGGAGCCCGACACGGGACTCGATCCCAGGACTCCAGCACCGTGCCCTGGGCCAAAAGCAGGCACCAAACCGCTGAGCCACCCAGGGATCCCCAGTAGCATTCCTTTTTAATTGAAGTTTTAGAGACAGGAAAACGAAAACAAATGCACCAAAATACTGTGATTTGAAAACTAACCTTAAAACCCTATTTTATTCCTCACCAACAAATGTTCATAAAAGTTATTTGATTACATTATGTCAGAGATGACTGAATGACATAATAGCCAGCCTGCGAATGTTAAGCAGGTGATAAAAGAGAATTATCTATTAACTTAATATCAATTTAGTTGAAATTTAGAAATAAAGTTCTTTTAAATTTAAAGGGATATTTTCATATTATGCTCAATTTACAAGACCTCGCCTTTAAAAATAACACACATGTTCTGACATGCGTAGACAACTAGTCTAATCTTGAGTTTACTCAGAACAGATACCCCATAAATCACTAAAATTTGACAATATATTATTCTGTTTAATTTTAGCCTGGGAGACAACTAATGAGAAAAGTGTGCTTTATTTCTCTGCTCACTGCCAAAATGACTCACTTACGCACATTCCACTCAGGCTTCACAAATTAATTAAACTAAGGCACCAACTGTCATTTCAGTTACATCCTAAACTGAAGAATTAGAATGAAAAAAGAGTGACAGAACAAAAGTGCAAAGGATTATAATTAAACATACATGCTTGTTAGCTCTAAAACTTTGTTGGCCAATAAGATGGTCTTGTAAAATATCAAGGTATAAAAGGGGACAAGCATCCTGTATCTTACGTTAAACCAATGAATGAGATAAAAAACATAAACATATTCATGTTCATCTAAGCTTCAGTGGCTAAAACTCACTATTTTTCTATTATGTAGCTATAGTAAAGTAAGGATATTTTAGATTTGTATATCTCTTAAGAAATTATTTGCTACTCTTTTTTTTTAAGAATAATTTCATGAATTTTGGTCAGTTTAAATAAATAAAAAAGAATCAAAACTATGGGTGGAGAATAAAGGCAAGATAGAGTAATCACAGGCAAGAAATGACAGGGCAGGGTTGAGCTGCCAACTACTGGTAACTTTATTCAAGGTAATTGTCAAGTTTAGTACAACTGAATCATAAGACTCTAAGGTATGTAAGTATGGTAGCTCATGTTACTTAATTAACAATTACCAAGCCTTCCCCTAGGATATAGAAAATCACAAGAGAACTCTATCCCATCATAACAAAATAAGCCATATAACCAACCTATTAAAGCTTTTCAACATTCATCAGATATAGCAGTGTTTGCAAAGAAATCTCATGAACAAAAATAAAAGTGAAAGGCCAGTCATAGGCAGGAAGGAATGAATAGTGGCTTTCATTCTTGGTGTAGCAGTAGGAGGAGAAACAAGTTGTTAAGAAAAAAAACAAGAGAAATTTTAACAAATGTTTAAAGACCAGTTTGGGGACTGGCATGACAATGTAGAATCTCTGAGAATAATAGACACAATAGGAATGTACCTACCCGGCATTTTTTCAACAAACCTCCACCAAATATTCATGAGAATGGCATAGCATACGACTGAAGAAATGAGGAAGACCCTACCTACAGCAGGTGCATGGAGTCTGATGACTTCTGAGAGCAAAGAAGGAGAACTAAGGGAAATCCCACCGTCATTCCGAACTTTCCAATGAGCACCAAACAGGGCTATCTGTGACTAGGAGAAGAAAAGTGGAACTAAGACAGATCCCCCTCTAAGAACAAGCGAACAAGGCATGTTAGGTCTGAGCACAGATAAGAAGTGAGAGAAAAATCACAAACCATACTGAAACAAAAATTGTGATCCTGCTCATAAAAAAATGTGAAACCTATGTCACACTCCATTGAAATAAAGAACTTGACCCAGCTCAACTACAGAATAAAAACAAAGAACATAAAGCATAGAGAATATAGTCAATATTATTTTAGTAATGCTATATGGTGACAGATAGCAACTACACTTAACATGGTAAGCAATGTACACAATTGAACCACTATGTTTTACGCCAGTAAATAAGTGCATGTCAATTCTACTTCAATAGTAAAAATTTATTTTTTTAATTTTAATAATAAATTTATTTTTTATTGGTGTTCAATTTGCCAACATCAGAATAACACCCAATATAATCAATAGTAAAAATTTAAAAATAAAGGAGGAGAAGCAAAAACCAGGTACAACTACACTAATAACATGACAGAAGAGGCATGTTGTTTTATGGGCATAAAGTAGGTACTATTATTCTTTTTTTAAGATTTTATTTATTTATCATGAGAGACACAGAGAGAAAGGCAGAGACACAGACAGAGGGAGAAGCAGGCTCCCTGCAGGGAGCCCGATGCAGGACTCAATCCCAGGACTACAGGATCACGCCCTGAGTCGAAGGCAGATGCTCAACCGCTGAGCCACCCAGGCGTCCCTATTATTCTTTTTATACACAACATTTGACATTCATTTAAAAAATTATAAAGGACAGTAAAAGAAAAGAAATAATCATCATCAAAAAGAAAACAATCAATAGCCCAAGTTCAAAAGGTAGCATAAATACTGGAATTATCAAAGATTTTAAAACAACTCTGAGGTAGTGTACATGAACTAAAGGGGAACTGCAATAGAGAAAAAGAAACTATTAAAAAGAGACAAATGGAAATATTAGAATTTTAAAAATAATACTGGAGGTGAAAAATTCTTTGAAAATTTCTTTTCAAAACTGATAAATAATACCAACAGACAGATTAAAAAAAAAAAAAAACCTAAGCAAACACCAAGAGGAATAATTAAAAAGAAAAACAGATCTAGACACATCACAGTCAAATTGCAGGAAAGCAAACAGAAAAAAATTCTGAAATTACTCAGGGGGAAAAAAAAAGACATTACATATAAAGAAACCATGATGAAAACAGAATAACTCCTCATCAGAAATAACAGCGATGCAAAGACAGTGGAATGGTTATCTTTAAAGTGCTGAAGTAAGAGAAGACAATCTAGAATTATGTCTGTTGAAAGTATGTTTTAAAAATGAAGACAAAACAACAAAAACAATTTGTCTCCTAAAAACTTGCACTACTAGAAATTAAGAGAAGTACTTTAGAATGAAAGGAAATATACCAGATAGAAATTCAATTCTAGAAAATGAGGAACACCAGAAACACTAAATATGTAAATAAGATTGCTTTAAAAATATGCTATTTTTATTTATATATACAATTACAGTTATATACAGACACACCTGCATATGTATGTGTGTGTGTGCATGTGTATCTTTAAATCTCCCTTAAAACTCCGAACTATTTGGAGTAGGAATAATAACAATACAGTGTGGGGTAAAATTACACAAAGAACTAAAATATATGTCCACAGAGCAGAAAGAAAAGGATGGTGGGAACTAGAAGTAAAATAGTGTAAAAACTGCATTTGTCTTATTTTTTAGTTTACTATAGATTCTGTCACTGTCCTCTAAACTTGCCAATTTTATTGTTAAGCCCAATTCATATCATACAAAAATATTTAGTAAGCACTTATTTATGTACATATATACTTTATTTTTTCCCATTTAACCAAATTTTGCACACCCTTTTTTAAAACAAAATATTTTATTTTTTTTATTCATGAGAGTCACACACAGAGAGAGGCAGAGACACAGGCAGAGGGAGAAGCAGGCTCCATGCAGGGAGCCTGACACAGACTCGATCCCGGGTCTCCCGGATCACGCCCTGCGCCAAAGGTGGCACCAAACCACTGAGCCACCCGGGCTGCCCTGCACATCCTTTGATTCTAATTAGCTTCTACCACTAAGACTTTGACCATCACTGACCTTTCCATTTTTTAGCCAAGTATAACACTGAGAATATAGAGCTCAATTAGAGCCACTGACTCACTTCAGCTTTCTCAGTTAAAAAAGAATGTCATCATTCAGAACAAGGATGGCAGGGGAGGTTATGAGTGCTTTAGGCAACAGCCTAAGTAATCTGAAACAATGACACACACGATCCCTTTACAACATTAAGGAGCTTTCTGTATTCCTTGGTTAGAAACTCAAAGTGAGTCAGCTATACTGTTGCATGTTTTTTTCAGTCCACTTCAGGTACAGAGAATGTAGAAGAACTGGATTGCATCATGACTGTGTTTTTATTTTTCCTACTGGTCTCTTTCATTCTCTCCAGATCTGTTAATCAATTTTATCAGACATTAAGTTAATAACTGGTCTCCTTCTATCTGACTCATGCGTCTTATTTCTCAACTGGCAAAGACTGCACAAGTGAGATTTAATAGTAATCTCAAACTGTGTCAATTAATAATTTGTGATATTTCAAAGTTTTCTTCTCATCTTCACATTCAAGACATAAAACTCTAAAACTGTAAAGATAATTATAGACAGCTTTCACAATGAAAAGCTCAGAACTTCTGAGGCGCCTGGCAGAGCTCAGTCAATTTTGCATCTGACTATCTCAGGGCCTTGAGTTCAAGGCCTGCATTGGACTCCACACTGGGTGTGAAGCCTCAATCAATCAATCAATCAATAAGCAAGCTTAGAACTTCTGAACAATAAAAAACCATAACCAAAATTGAAAGCAAAAGTGAAACTAGAAGAAAATATTAGAAAAATAGGTAACACAGATAATATTCACAATATAGGAAACCTCCTAAAAGTTACTAAGAAAAAAGATACATAACAAACAGAAAAATCAGCAAAAAATATAAACAGACAAATCACAGAATAAATACAACCAGCCTTCACTAAAGCTCAACTTCATTAATGGCAAAGAAATCCAAGGTAAAACAAAAAGATAATTTTCCAATGGCAGATGAGTATTAAATGAATGAAATTCTAATACAGATAAGGCTACGAAAGATAAAACACTCTCATGGTTGCTAAAAGAAATGGAAATGGGTACAGGCATTTTGAAAGCCACTTTGGAATTACCCATCAAAATTTTCAATGTACATACTCACTGATCCAGCAATTTTAGTTCTTGGAATCCTACTGTAACATTTGTAAATGCTCTTAAATATATGCACAGAAAAATGGCACAAATCTGTTCATCTGTAGTATTATTTATAATAATAACTATGTAAATAATATCAACATCTACAGTCAAACTATGATAATTTCTTTAATGGAACATCAATCAGCTATTATATTATGAAGCGCACATATAACTAATGACACAAATATAATGCAGAACACTATAAAGTGAAAAAAAGCATATTCCAAAAAATAGAAAAGGAAAACTTCCAAACAAAGTAAGTTTAGAGGAAACATACCTCAATATAATATGGACTATATACGAAAAATACATAGCTAACATAATCCTCAATGGGGAAAAACTGAGAGCCTTTCCCCTAACCTTAGGAACAAAAAAGGATGTCTACTCCCACCTATTTTATTCAACATAGTACTGGAAGTGCTACCCACAGCAATCAGACAACAAAAAGAAATAAAAGGAATCATCAAGGAAGAAGTAAAATTTTCCTTACTTGCATGCAAGTGACTCAATACTATAGTAGAAAAACCACAGACCACCAAAAAATTACCAGAACTGATAAATGAATTCAGTAAAGTCACAGCATACAAAATCATTCCACAGAAATCTGTTGCATTCCTGTACACTAATAATGAAGCACCAGAAAATGAAATTAACAAAGCAATCCCATTTACAATTAGATCAAAAACAATAAAATATCTAGGAATAAACTTAACCAAAGAGGTGAAAGACCTGTACTCTGAAAACTATAGAACAATGATGAAAGAAATTGAAGATGACACAAAGAAATGCAAAGACATTCTATGCTCATGGATTAGAAGAAGAAACATTGTTGAAATGTCTCTACTGCTCAAAGCAACCTACACATTTCATGCCATCCCTATCAAAATACCAAGAGCATTTTTTACAGAATTAGAACAAATATTTAATCCTGAAATCTATGTGGAACCACAAAAGACTCTGTATAGCCAAAGCAATCTTGAAAAAAGTAGAGCAAAGCTGTAGGCATCACAATTTCAGATTTCAAGTTATATTACAAAGCTGCAGTAATCAAAATAGTATGGTACTGGCACAAAAATAGACACAAAGATTAATGGGACAGAATAGATAATCCAGAAGTAAACCACAATTATATGGTCAATTAATCCTTGACAAAGCATGAAAGAATACCCAATGGCAAAAGATGGTCTATTCAAAAAATGATGTTGGGAAAACCAGACATCAACATTCAAAAGAAGGAAACTGGACCATGTTCCTGTATCATACACAAAGATATATTCAAAATGGTTTAAAGACCTAAATGTGAGACAGAAATATAAAACTCTGAGATGAGACAAGAGCACAGACAATAATTTTTCTAGATATCTATCCTGAGGTAGGAGAAACAAAAGCAAAAATAAACTATTGGGACTGCAAAATAAAAAGATTCTGCACAGTGAAGGAAACAATCAACAAAACTAAAAGGCAGTGTACAGAATGGGAGAAGATATTTGCAAATGAAATATCTAATAAAGAGTTAGAATCCAAAGTATATAAAGAACTTAAAAAATCCAACACCAAAAAAACAAATAATCCAATTAAAAATGGGCAAAGGATCTGAACAGGTATTTCTCCAAAGAAGGTATTTCTCCAAAGATCTCCATTCAGATGACCAACAGACACATGAAATGATGCTCATCATCATTTATCATCGGGGAAATGCAAATCAAATAATGAGATATCACCTCATACCTGTCAGAATGGCTAAAATCAACAACTCAAGAAATGATAAATGTTGGCGAGAATGTGGAGAAAAAAGAACCCTTGTACACTGTTGGTGGGAATGCAAATTGGTGCAGTCACTACGGAAAACTGTGTGGAGGCTCCTCAAAAGATTAAAAATAGAGCTACTAAATATTTACCCAAAGAATACAAAAACAAATTCAAAGGGATACATGTACCCCTCTGTTTATAGTAGCATTTATAATAGCCAAGAATGCAAGCAGCCCAAGTGTCTATCAGTTGATGGATAAAGAAGATGTGGTACATATATACATACACAAAGGAATATTACTGAGTCACTAAACGAATGAAATCTAACCACGTACAATGACATAAGATGGAGCTAGAGAGTGTGTTAAGCGAAGTCAAAGATATATGATTTCACTCACATGCAGAATTTAGGAAATAAAGGGGAGTAAAGGGCAAAGAGAGAGAGAGGCACACCAAGAAACAGACTGATAACTACAGAGAACAAACTGATGGTTACCAGAGGGGAGGTGGGTGGGTGAATGGGTTAAATAGGTGATGGGGATTAAGGAGTGCATTTGTCAAGATGAGTACTAGGTGATTAATGACTTAAAATAACGTGAAAAGAAGCAAAGTATAGATACAAGTATATTGCACAGAAATTTCAGGTATTACATATATGTGTATGTGATATATGTGTTTATTTGAACATAAAATAGTGCTATGTCTGAATGTATATATGGCAATATTCAAGTAATGTACTATAGAAAAAGATCTGCAACTCTATGAACCATGCTATATACAAACCAAGGTAGAACAAACACATCACTTCACGATTTACTAATAGATTATATTATTTATATTCTAAAACCAAGAAACTACACTAGCATTTTTCCTGGTCAATTCTGAATTTCAATGAAAATTTTGGTTCATAGAAGAGACAAAAACCAAACTTTGATTCACCACAAATAAAACCCTTTGGAAAATGATCAGATCTCATAAAAGTCTCTCTTTAATTTATCTGCAATTTGTCATTGTTCTTTATTCAGGATTTTCATCATGTAGAATTCCCATCACAGCGATCCTGCACGATATCAGAATGAACAAATCTACAATCCTATAAATTACATAGTAACATTTAAAACCAATTCCTCAATTTAAAATGAACTTAGGGATCCCTGGGTGGCGCAGCGGTTTAGCGCCTGCCTTTGGCCCAGGGCGCGATCCTGGAGACCCGGGATCGAATCCCACATCGGGCTCCCGGTGCATGGAGCCTGCTTCTCCCTCTGCCTATGTCTCTGCCTCTCTCTCTCTCTCTCTGTGTGACTATCATAAATAAATAAAAATTAAAAATAAAAAGAAATTGGTTAAAAAGAATTTAAAAAATAAAATGAACTTAGAGGACAATATAATCAAACTATAGATTATAAATCAAGATATAATTATAAAATTTATCAATTTACTCATACACCTCAGTAAAATCTTTTCTATTGTCCAAATTATTAGTTTTATTAATTTCAAGTATTTCTTCATCTCTTTCATAAACAGACCTAAAACTCCAACATATATCTTAATCATATTAGCATATAATAGCTTGAGCCTATGAACTTTATAAAGCCAATATAAAGAGACAACTACCCTCTGAATTAATGATATATAAAATATGAATTGACGTATAATAACTTGGAATAAAAGAGTATTAGTATGGTATAACTTAGAGCCAATACAGATGTGTTTAACTCTAAATACTTCATAGGTATTATTACTGATTTGGCATTTTAATTTTGCTGATTATATGAAGTTATCCACATCTGGCTTAAATTTTAAGCAAACAGGGTGAAGGATTATATTGTTGTATTTCTATTTATAGATTCCAGCAAGAAGCTTAATAATGCTTGTTATTGGGGTGCCTTGGTTAAGCATCTAACTCTTGGTTTGGCTCACATTATGATTTCAGGTTCCTGAGATCAAGTCCCACACTAGGCTCCACGCTCAGCAGGGAGTCAGCTTCTCTCTCTCTCTCTGCCCCTCCCCCAGCTCACATGCTCTCCTGCTCTCACTCTCTCAAATAAATAAATAAATCCCTTTTAAATAATAGATGGATGGATGGATGGATGGATGGATGGATGGATGGATGCTTGTTAATAAAATGGTTCTTATATAACTGGAAGAATCTTCAGAGTCATCCCCACCAGATGATGTCTGTAATTTTTAAATTCCATGTACCAGTAGAGGTTGGAAAGGACTCTTGAAATCACAGTAGTACTCAAAAGACAAGACAGAGAGTACATTTTAATTATGAAATCCTTGAATACTAAAAATTTTTTATAAAAATAAATCTTAACTCAGAAGTTAAAAGCAATGCTTTTTTGATTAAGTCCAGATAAGCATGTATTTTCTGGGTACTTAACATCATTACTTCTCATCCAAAATATTATAAATTTCAAGTGTTTCTAAGTCCAAGATATGCCTCTCCATTCCAGCATTCTTTTTCAGAAAAGTTATTTTTTTCAAATTATCAGAAATTCAAGTTCTAAAAAAATTTTTTTAAGATTTAATTTATTTATTCATGAGAGAGAAAGAGAGAGAGAGAGAGAGAGAGGCAGAGACACAGGCAGAGGGAGAAGCAGGCTCCATGCAGGGAGTCTGACGTGGGACTCGATCTCAGGTCTCCAAGATCACGCCCTGGGCTGACAGCAGCACTAAACCACTGAGCTGCTGAGCCACCCGGGCTGCCCTCAAGCTTCTTTTCTAACACAAGAACTCTAAGACCACCAAGTATCAACAATAAACAAAAATTTTTTGATAAACGTTTTCCTGTATGTATCAAAACCAACAAATTAAAACTCCCCGAGGGGAGGAACAAGATGGCGGAAGAGCAGGGTCCCCAAGTCACCTGTCCCCACCAAATTACCTAGAAAACCTTCAAATCATCCTGAAAATCTATCAATTCGGCCTGAGAATTAAAGAGAGACCAGCTGGAATGCTGCAGTGAGAAGAGTTCGCGCTTCTATCAAGGTAGGAAGACGGGGAAAAAGAAATAAAGAAACAAAGGCCTCCAAGGGGGAGGGGCCCCGCGAGGAGTCGGGCTGAGGCCGGGGCGAGTGTCCCCAGGACAGGAGAGCCCCGACCCGGAGGAGCAGGAGCTGCACCGACCTTCCCGGGCGGAAAGGGGCTCGCAGGGAGGTGGAGCAGGACCCAGGAGGGCGGGGATGCCCTCGGGCTCCCGGGGACACTAACAGACACCTGCGCCCCGGGACAGTGCGCCGAGCTCCCTAAGGGCTGCAGCGCGCACGGCGGGACCCGGAGCAGCTCGCGGGGCTCGGGGGCGGCTCCACGGAGGGGGCTGCGGGGCGGGAGCAGCTGGGGGGGCTCGGGCAGAGGAAGAGGCTCCGTGTGGAGGGGGCTGCGGGGCGGGAGCAGCTCGGGGGGCTCGGGGGCGGCTCCGCGGAGGGGGCTGCGGCCCGGGAGCGCGAATCCAACAGCGCAGGCCCCGCAGCACAGGGCGCCGGGACACAGGCCAGGATCCCGCCTCCCCCGGGACAGGCAGAGGCCGGGAGGGCCCAGGACAGCGAGGACGCTCCTGCCCCGAGCTGAGCAGATCAGCGGCCCCGCCCCGGAGCCTCCAGGCCCTGCAGACGGAGTTCCTGCCGGAGCTGAATCCAGGTTTCCAGAGCTGCCCCGCCACTGGGGCTGTTCCTCCTGCGGCCTCACGAGGTAAACAACCCCCACTGAGCCCTGCACCAGGCAGGGGCAGAGCAGCTCCCCCAACTGCTAACACCTGAAAATCAGCACAACAGGCCCCTCCCCCAGAACACCAGCTAGACGGACAACTTCCAGGAGAAGCCAAAGGACTTAAAGTACACAGAATCAGAAGATACTCCCCGGTGGTTCTTTTTTTTGTTTGTTTCTTCTTTTGTTTTGCTTTTTGATTTGTTTCCTTCCCCCAACCCCTTTTTTTCTCCTTTCTTTTTCTCTTTTTCTTCTTTTTTTTTTCATTTTTTTTTCTTTTTCTTCCCTTTTTTTTCTCTTTCTCTTTTCTTTCCTTCTTTCTCTCCTCTCTTTTTCTCTTTTTCCCAATACAACTTGCTTTTGGCCACTCTGCACTGAGCAAAATGACTAGAAGGAAAACCTCACCTCAAAAGAAAGAACCAGAAACAGTCCTCTCTCCCACAGAGTTACAAAATCTGGATTACAATTCAATGTCAGAAAGCCAATTCAGAAGCACTATTATACAACTACTGGTGGCTCTAGAAAAAAGTATAAAGGACTCAAGAGACTTCATGACTGCAGAATTTAGAGCTAATCAGGCAGAAATTAAAAATCAATTGAATGAGATGCAATCCAAACTAGAAGTCCTAACGACGAGGGTTAACGAGGTGGAAGAAGGAGTGAGTGACATAGAAGACAAGTTGATAGCAAAGAGGGAAACTGAGGAAAAAAGAGACAAACAATTAAAAGACCATGAAGATAGATTAAGGGAAATAAACGACAGCCTGAGAAAGAAAAACCTATGTTTAATTGGGGTTCCCGAGGGCGCCGAAAGGGACAGAGGGCCAGAATATGTATTTGAACAAATTCTAGCTGAAAACTTTCCTAATCTGGGAAGGGAAACAGGCATTCAGATCCAGGAAATAGAGAGATCCCCCCCTAAAATCAATACAAACCGTTCAACACCTCGACATTTAATAGTGAAGCTTGCAAATTCCAAAGATAAAGAGAAGATCCTTAAAGCAGCAAGAGACAAGAAATCCCTGACTTTTATGGGGAGGAGTATTAGGGTAACAGCAGACCTTTCCACAGAGACCTGGCAGGCCAGAAAGGGCTGGCAGGATATATTCAGGGTCCTAAATGAGAAGAACATGCAACCAAGAATACTTTATCCAGCAAGGCTCTCATTCAAAATGGAAGGAGAGATAAAGAGCTTCCAAGACAGGCAGCAACTAAAAGAATATGTGACCTCCAAACCAGCTCTGCAAGAAATTTTAAGGGGGACTCTTAAAATTCCCCTTTAAGAAGAAGTTCAGTGGAACAGTCCACAAAAACAAGGACTGAATAGATATCATGATGACACTAAACTCATATCTCTCAATAGTAACTCTGAATGTGAACGGGCTTAATGACCCCATCAAAAGGCGCAGGGTTTCAGACTGGATAAAAAAGCAGGACCCATCTATTTGCTGTCTACAAGAGACTCATTTTAGACAGAAGGACACCTACAGCCTGAAAATAAAAGGTTGGAGAACCATTTACCATTCGAATGGTCCTCAAAAGAAAGCAGGGGTAGCCATCCTTATATCAGATAAACTAAAATTTATCCCAAAGACTGTAGAGAGAGATGAAGAGGGACACTATATCATACTTAAAGGATCTATTCAACAAGAGGACTTAACAATCCTCAATATATATGCCCCGATGTGGGAGCTGCCAAATATATAAATCAATTATTAACCAAAGTGAAGAAATATTTAGATAATAATACACTTATACATGGTGACTTCAATCTAGCTTTTTCTATACTCGATAGGTCTTCTAAGCACAACATCTCCAAAGAAACGAGAGCTTTAAATGATACACTGGACCAGATGGATTTCACAGATATCTACAGAACTTTACATCCAAACTCAACTGAATACACATTCTTCTCAAGCACACATGGAACTTTCTCCAGAATAGACCACATACTGGGTCACAAATCGGGTCTGAACCGATACCAAAAGATTGGGATTGTCCCCTGCATATTCTCAGACCATAATGCCTTGAAATTAGAACTAAATCACAACAAGAAGTTTGGAAGGACCTCAAACACGTGGAGGTGAAGGACCATCCTGCTAAAAGATGAAAGGGTCAACCAGGAAATTAAGGAAGAATTAAAAAGATTCATGGAAACTAATGAGAATGAAGATACAACCGTTCAAAATCTTTGGGATGCAGCAAAAGCAGTCCTAAGGGGGAAATACATTGCAATACAAGCATCCATTCAAAAACTGGAAAGAACTCAAATACAAAAGCTAACCTTACACATAAAGGAGCTAGAGAAAAAACAGCAAATAGATCCTACACCCAAGAGAAGAAGGGAGTTAATAAAGATTCGAGCAGAACTCAACGAAATCGAGACCAGAAGAACTGTGGAACTGATCAACAGAACCAGGAGTTGGTTCTTTGAAAGAATTAATAAGATAGATAAACCATTAGCCAGCCTTATTAAAAAGAAGAGAGAGGAGACTCAAATTAATAAAATCATGAATGAGAAAGGAGAGATCACTACCAACACCAAGGAAATACAAACGATTTTAAAAACATATTATGAACAGCTATATGCCAATAAATTAGGCAATCTAGAAGAAATGGACGCATTCCTGGAAAGCCACAAACTACCAAAACTGGAACAGGAAGAAACAGAAAACCTGAACAGGCCAATAACCAGGGAGGAAATTGAAGCAGTCATCAAAAACCTCCCAAGACACAAGAGTCCAGGGCCAGATGGCTTCCCAGGGGAACTCTATCAAACGTTTAAAGAAGAAACCATACCTATTCTCCTAAAGCTGTTTGGAAAGATAGAAAGAGATGGAGTACTTCCAAATTCGTTTTATGAGGCCAGCATCACCTTAATTCCAAAACCAGACAAAGACCCCACCGAAAAGGAGAATTACAGACCAATATCCCTGATGAACATGGATGCAAAAATTCTCAACAAGATACTGGCCAATAGGATCCAACAGTACATTAAGAAAATTATTCACCATGACCAAGTAGGATTTATCCCTGGGACACAAGGCTGGTTCAACACCCGTAAAACAATCAATGTGATTCATCATATCAGCAAGAGAAAAACCAAGAACCATATGATCCTCTCATTGGATGCAGAGAAAGCATTTGACAAAATACAGCATCCGTTACTGACCAGAACTCTTCAGAGTGTAGGGACAGAGGGAACATTCCTCGACATCTTAAAAGCCATCTATGAAAAGCCCACAGCAAATATCATTCTCAATGGGGAAGCACTGGGAGCCTTTCCCCTAAGATCAGGAACAAGACAGGGATGTCCACTCTCACCACTGCTGTTCAACATAGTACTGGAAGTCCTAGCCTCAGCAATCAGACAACAAAAAGACATTAAAGGCATTCAAATTGGCAAAGAAGAAGTCAAACTCTCCCTCTTCGCCGATGACATGATACTCTACATAGAAAACCCAAAAGTCTCCACCCCAAGATTGCTAGAACTCATACAGCAATTCGGTAGCGTGGCAGGATACAAAATCAATGCCCAGAAGTCCGTGGCATTTCTATACACTAACAATGAGACTGAAGAAAGAGAAATTAAGGAGTCAATCCCATTTACAATTGCACCCAAAAGCATAAGATACCTAGGAATAAACCTAACCAAAGATGTAAAGGATCTATACCCTCAAAACTATAGAACACTTCTGAAAGAAACTGAGGAAGACACAAAGAGATGGAAAAATATTCCATGCTCATGGATTGGCAGAATTAATATTGTGAAAATGTCAATGTTACCCAGGGCAATATACACGTTTAATGCAATCCCTATCAAAATACCATGGACTTTCTTCAGAGAGTTAGAACAAATTATTTTAAGATTTGTGTGGAATCAGAAAAGACCCCGAATAGCCAGGGGAATTTTAAAAAAGAAAACCATATCTGGGGGCATCACAATGCCAGATTTCAGGTTGTACTACAAAGCTGTGGTCATCAAGACAGTGTGGTACTGGCACAAAAACAGAGACATAGATCAGTGGAATAGAGAATCCAGAAGTGGACCCTGAACTTTATGGGCAACTAATATTCGATAAAGGAGGAAACACTATCCATTGGAAGAAAGACAGTCTCTTCAATAAATGGTGCTGGGAAAATTGCACATCCACATGCAGAAGAATGAAACTAGACCACTCTCTTTCACCATACACAAAGATAAACTCAAAATGGATGAAAGATCTAAATGTGAGACAAGATTCCATCAAAATCCTAGAGAAGAACACAGGCAACACCCTTTTTGAACTCGGCCATAGTAACTTCTTGCAAGATACATCCACGAAGGCAAAAGAAACAAAAGCAAAAATGAACTATTGGGACTTCATCAAGATAAGAAGCTTTTGCACAGCAAAGGATACAGTCAACAAAACTCAAAGACAACCTACAGAATGGGAGAAGATATTTGCAAATGACATATCAGATAAAGGGCTAGTTTCCAAGATCTATAAAGAACTTATTAAACTCAACACCAAAGAAACAAACAATCCAATCATGAAATGGGCAAAAGACATGAACAGAAATCTCACAGAGGAAGACATAGACATGGCCAACATGCATATGAGAAAATGCTCTGCATCACTTGCCATCAGGGAAATACAAATCAAAACCACAATGAGATACCACCTCACACCGGTGAGAATGGGGAAAATTAACAAGGCAGGAAACCACAAATGTTGGAGAGGATGCGGAGAAAAGGGAACCCTCATACACTGTTGGTGGGAATGTGAACTGGTGCAGCCACTCTGGAAAACTGTGTGGAGGTTCCTCAAACAGTTAAAAATAGACCTGCCCTACGACCCAGCAATTGCACTGTTGGGGATTTACCCCAAAGATACAAATGCAATGAAACGCCAGGACACCTGCACCCCGATGTTTATAGCAGCAATGGCCACGATAGCCAAACTGTGGAAGGAGCCTCGGTGTCCAACGAAAGATGAATGGATAAAGAAGATGTGGTTTATGTATACAATGGAATATTACTCAGCTATTAGAAATGACAAATACCCACCATTTGCTTCAACGTGGATGGAACTGGAGGGTATTATGCTGAGTGATGTAAGTCAGTCGGAGAAGGACAAACATTATATGTTCTCATTCATTTGGGGAATATAAATAATAGTGAAAGGGAATATAAGGGAAGGGAGAAGAAATGTGTGGGCAATATCAGAAAGGGAGACAGAACGTAAAGACTGCTAACTCTGGGAAACGAACTAGGGGTGGTAGAAGGGGAGGAGGGCGGGGGGTGGGAGTGAATGGGTGACGGGCACTGGGGGTTATTCTGTATGTTAGTAAATTGAACACCAATAAAAAAATAAATTTAAAAAAAAATAAAAAAAAATAAAAAAAAATAAAACTCCCCAATATTTGTTTTCACAAAGTAACCTGAAAAAAATTACTTTCCCCCATAATTGGGCTGGTCTTGGGGAGGGTAGTGGGGAGGATAGTGGGCTGAGGCAAAAAATAAATCTGCATGTTTAATTTAGCCTATTTATTACTCTCCAAATACACTTATAGAGCATTTAATGGTTATTTAGAATCTTATTCTATTTACACCGTGCAGAACATCATAAAGAACAGCAGGTCTCTAAAACATGCCAATGGTTCCAGTTTTTATATCTGTAATATAGCCATAAAACACTTTAAGACACATGTAAATTTGTCCTAGAGGAAAAACACAGTCGGCAACTTCAGCCACAGCAACTTCTTGCTAGACACATCACCAAAAGCAAGGGAAACAAAAGCAATGTTGGGACTTCATCAAGATAAAAAGCTCTGGCACAGCAATGGAAGCCGTCAAAAAAACCTAAAAGGCAACCTACAGAATGGGAGAAGATATTTGCAAATGACTTATCACGTAAGGTCTAGTATCCAAAATCCATAAAGAACTTATCAAACTCAACACCCAAAAAACAAAAAATCCAATCAAGAAATAGGCAGAAGACATGAACAGACATTTCTCCAAAGAAGACATACAAATGGCCAATAGACATGAAAAACTGCTCAACATGACTCAGCATCAGGGAAATACAAATCAAAACCACAAGATATCACCTCATTTGGGTCAAAATGGATAAAATAACAACTGAGGCAAGGATGTGGAGAAAGGGGAACCCTCTGACACTATTGGTGGGAATGCAAACTCCTGTAGCTACTGGAAAACAGTATGGAGGTTCCTCAAAAGGTTAAAAAATAGAACCATCCTACAACCCTGCAATTGCACTACTATTTATCCAAAGGATACAAACATAGTGATTCCAAAGGGGCACATACACCCCAAAGTTTACAGCAGCAATGTCCACAATAGCCAAATTATGAAAAGAGCCCAGATGTCCATCAACAGATAATGGATAAAGAAGATGTGGGGTACTCACTTACTCAGCCATCAGAAAGAATGAAAACTTGCCATTTATAATGACGTGGATGGAATTAGAGGGTATTATGTTAAGGGAAATAAGTTGGAGAAAGACCAATACCATATGATTTCACTCACTTGTGGAATTTATTAAACAAAACATATGAGCACAGGGGAAGGTAAGGAAAAATAAAGTAAAATGAAAACAGGGGAGTCAAATCGTAAGAAACTCTTAACCCTAGAAAACAAACAGGGTTCCTGGAGGGGAGATGGGTGGGAGGATGGGGTAAGTGGGTGATAGGCATTAAGGAAGGCACTTGATGTAATGAGTACTGGGTGTTATATGAAACTGATGAATCACACAATTCTAACCCTGAAACTAATAATAAGAAAAAAAGCACATATAAATTTGAAGTAAAGGCAACAGAAGCCTTATATAGAGTTTTTAAGGTTATCTGGTTGTGAGGATTAGTAACAAAATTAGAGCTCTAGTTTCTGAACAACATTCCAGTATTAAATGAAATCTATACTTACAACCATTAAGGGAGTATTTTAGAAATCATTATCATTTAGGTAGTCTAAATTGGATTAGAGTTTTCTGGAAAATCAAAGATTAATATGAACAAATATAAAAAATATAGAATACAAGGAAAATTAATTATTGCTATAGCTATTGAAACCAATCACAATTATAAAGCATATTAATTTCAAACTACCTTATTACTTTAAAACACAAAAACAGAGCTCTGAATGACATATGATTTAAAAGTATTATAAAGTTTGCAAAATTTATTTAATTTTATAACTCCTAAACATAGAATAAAAGGTTAAATTCAAATATTGGTAAGGATTTGGTACAACTGATAGTTTAGGTTTCAGTCCACAGATTTTGAGATATTTTTGTAAAATTTTTAAAGTATTTTGGAACACAGCCATATCAATTAGATATTGTCTATGGTTGCTTTTGCACTAAAATAGGAGAACTAGGGCAGCCCAGGTGGCTCAGCAGTTTAGTGCCGCCTTCAGCCCAAGGCCTGATCCTGGAGACCTGGGATCCAGTTCTACGTTGGGCCCCCTGCATGGGGCCTACTTCTCCCTCTGCCTGTGTCTCTGCCTCCCTCTCCCTCTCTCTATCTCTCTGTCTCTCCTGAATAAATAAAATCTTAAAAAAAAAAATAGGAAAACTAAGTAGTTGCTAGAGACATTATTTGGCCCCAAGCCTAAAATATGCACTATTTGCGCTCTTAAGAAAAAGTTTCCCAAACTCTGGTAGCACATTGTAGGTAGCAGTTTAAATTACAGTTTTGTATGTGAATTTAGTAATAAAATCTTAGTACATTTTAACTAGTTAATTCTATTTTTAGACATCTATGCTAAGGAAATAAAGGAAGTGATTTATATCAAGAATTTCATATACAGTTATTTATAATGACAATATTTGAAACAATCTGTATCTCCAAAGATGAGGAATGATTAAGCAAACTCTGATGCATTCAATTGTCAAAACAGTACATAGTATAATCTTTAAAACCTTGGTTATGAAGACTATCTGATAATGAAAACATGCTTATGACAAATTTTAATTTGTCAATTTAATAACTGGTAAAATAAATTGGGGTAAAACTAGAATACACATAAAAATTTTTAATGGTTTGTAATTGGGTGATGAGTTAATTTTCTACTTTCTAGATTTTTTTTTAACTTCCCATGGTGAAGACTTAATTACTTTTACAATAACAATTTAAAATACTGTATCTATACATTTCACTTTATGTTTTAGATGATAAAGCGGATTTTGTTATTTCTCTGCTCAAACACTGTCTTCCAACCCCCTTTGCATTAAATTGAAACAACATAACCTACAAGCCATGCCCAATCTCATCTCTGGCACTCTCCCGATAGTGAGTACACCCCAGCTATCCTTAAACATACTGAATTCTTCACTGTCTGTCAACTGTATGGAGGCCCGTCTTTGAACAACCTATCAAATTAGGTATTTTTCATCACAGTATCATTGTTTCTTATTATTTAATGTTTATAATCACATAAGTTTTTGATTACTCATTATCTACCTCCTCAGATGGAGTGGTCTCATGACATCAGAGACCATCTCTCTTCACATATATCCAATGCCAAGGACAGTGTTTGGGACATAGAAAATACTGAATTTAATGAATCAACTTATGATAAATTATTGCATTTATCTTTACTTTTTCAGGCACTTATTATAAAATGTAATTTCATTTCATCCAGAAGCAATTATTTGAAAATATGCTTCAAATCAAAGTATATTCCAAATACTACTTAAGACATAATTTATTACTGATAACAAAAAGAAGTATTCCTGGCCTGGTTTCCAATATTCCAGTGTGACAGCATTTTTGGGTTAAGCCTTTTATTAGATTACATAAATAATATAATATAGGATAATTAGAGATATCTTACAGTCAACAAAAAAGTAGAAAAAAATACTTTTAATCAGTATTAACAGTTTTCCTAATATTTGAGGATTTAAACTCCAGCTGTTTCAACATGTCTATACTGTCACTACATGAAGCAGGTATCCTAATGTATTTTCTAAAATAATAACTGGCATCACATTCTATAGATGTTTCTTAATGTTTTATGGTAAGTCTTTTCCTGTGTCCATTTTAATAGATAGCTTTTTTTTTTTTTTATTCTCCAGCCTTCCTTTCACTTTAGATACCCATTATTCTCCACTTGAACCTAAACTGTCTCTTACTCCAGCAGTTGCAGCAGGGACCAAACCTACATGGGCTCCTACCAACTCCATACAAGGTAATCTGACAAAGCCTACATTGATGCCCATCTAATACACCCCTTATCTCTGGACTTATGGCCCCTCCCTCCCAGCTGACTCCTAAGATATGGAACAGTGCAGTACCTCATTCAGTGCCCACAATACATAAACCAGCTGGAAGAATAGCAAAAGATAGCACTCTGAGGAGTGGAACCTTTATCAATGGAATAGGGTAGCCTGTAAAAAAAAAGTCTTTTCCAGAAAGAACAGTATGGGAAGTAGGGTAGGCAACTAGATACTCCCTCCCCAGATGGCTCTCCTTCCATTCCTTATATATAAACTTAATCCTGAGACTATAATCCCTAATAACAGAAGCGCATGAGCTCTGCTTTTTGAGGAACCCAAGACTCTCTTCTTTGTTGCTTCTAGCAAAAGCATTCTAGTTCTTTCTAGAGAATTATCCCACCCTCTCCCCTGAAATCACATATACTTTAGTGATCGATCAAACGTTCTGTATTTCCCTGCCTAAAGAACAAGCATGTGAACAAAACCAGGTATCTTAAACTGATCTTAACTTGCCTATTTAAATCAATGTCTATTTCATTTTACTTCATGTATATAATTTAACAAAACCCCTCTCTCCCTTACTCCTCTCTTTTCCTCCATTTTTTAGCTACCATTTACAGAGCTAATATATACAAGAGATCATGTTAGGTTCTCAAAGTACAAACAGAATAAACAGCATTCTCAAGATGTACAGGAATCTTGAAATGGAATGGAAAGGAGGAGAATAAACAATTATAAAAAGGGGGGAAATCAGTTTCAGAACTATGTAAGAATACATACTTCAAAACAAGAAGGAAAGCTACACAGCACAAGTGATTTCTGAGTAAATTTATGAATGATTCTGCCAACTAGAAGAGAAGCAAAAAAGGAGATTCTGGGAATAGAGATGAGCTTATTAAAAACATGGATAAGAGAGAATATGGTAATATTTAGCAACACCCAAGTAGCTTAAAATGGCTACAGTTAAGGAAATGTAGAGCCTGTGAGCAGGTCATGAATGTCCATTTAAGGAGTTAATATTTTATTCTGAGAGTATTAAATACTACTGACAACTTTCAAAGCTGCAGGAAATGAAATCTCAAGTGTGCATTTCAGAAACATCAAAACGAATGGAGCATAGACTATGAACTGAGGGTTAGAGGCAAAATGGATAAACAATGTTATTTGCAAACTACTTTTATGATTAATCAGAAATTCAGGGCATAATCTACAAAGGCATAACCTGAGACAGTAAAAGCCAGATAGAAATATTATTTGACAGGTAAAAATAATATTTTACAACTAAATATATGTAACTACACACAAGAATTACTTGAGCTACTCAGAGAATACAGTGGCACAATTATTGATGAAATGGACTAAAATAAGAAATGGGTTTGAAGGAAAGGATAAAGACAGCAATTTGGGAAATGGGAAATATGGGATGTCTATGGGACACCAAGGTAAAGATATTTATTAGTAATCAAAATATACAGCTAATTTTTTTTTGTGGGATTCCTGGGGCTAGGACTATAATTGAATTATAGGAAAGGAAGGAATTATATTAATCAAATTACAATCATAACATAACAATAGAAATGAATTTAAATATGAAACAATAAACAATGAAGGTACCATGTATATATGTAAATATAGCTAAGAGTATGGCCTGGGAAAAAAATAACCTAAAGACTATTCTTCAAGGAAATGAGATGGTAAATGCCCATCAAAAGAAAGGAGACATCTGAAATGGATATTAAAGAATGGTCAAAAGGATAGAACCAGGATACAAAAACATCAAGATCTACTTCTTTTTCTTAAGTATTTTCAAGAAAATTGTCCAAAGCACCAGATGCTGATCAAATCAAGCTTTTAAAAATCATTTTATTTTATGTATGTAGCAGTGGTATTTTCACTGAGGTTTTTTTTTCTGTTGGTTCTCTTTCTTCTAAATTGGTTTCTCTGTTCTCATGAACTCTTGTAAATAGTAGCAAATGGCCAAAGGAAGGTTCAAGAGTATAACCTACTCACTTGAAAACAGTAAAAAAAAAAAAAAAAAAAGGAAACACAACAGTAGTTTCTCTTTCCGAGTAACTTCAATACAAGTCTTATAAATAAATCTCCTTGGACTGGGTTGGTTCATAGGATCACAGCCATACCAATCGCATCAAATAAAAAACAAGAGTTCGAGCCACAGTCACGTGTTCAGTCTTAGCACTATCCTGTGAAATCAATCCCCCCCTTCAGTCTATAGCTTAGAGCTATTATCAGATAAGAGAAAAATGGATGCTGAATAGGCAAAAACAAAAGAAACGTCATACTTCACACCTATGAGTTGTAACTGCTTGTGTTATTATGAGTTTCTTTTTTTTTAAGATTTTATTTATTTATTCATGATAGACATAGAGAGAGAGAGACAGAGACAGAGACACAGGCAGAGGGAGAAGCAGGCTCCAGGCCGGGAGCCAGACGCGGGGCTCAATCCCGGAACTCCAGGATCAGGCCCTGGGCCAAAGGCAGGCGCTAAACCACTGAGCCACCCAAGGATCCTATTATGAGTTTCTAAATGCAAAATTTTAGTTTTATTAATAAATTCTCAACTTCAATGTTGCAAAAATAGTACAAAAAACTCCAAAATATCCTTTAAACAAATCCACTAACTATATGAATTTGAACCCAATTCCTTTACACATATAGATACATCTGTGTGTACACACACACGTGTGTAGAATCTTTTACTGATCCATTTGAGAATACACTGAATATACGTTGTCCATTTACCTCTGAATATGTCAGTGTGTATCACTAAGAACAAGGACACCCTCTTACATAAATGCGTTTTTGAACAAATGTGAATTTTTAAGTCTTTCCTAATATTCAAAGCTCCTTAATTAAAAAAAAAAAAGAAAAGAAAAGTCTGTCTCACAAAGTCTCTTAATATTCCTGGAAAGAAAAGATATTTCCATTACAAATAAAGAGAAAATGCAACATCACTAAAACGAAGTAAGTATTCCTTGGCTCATTTCTTTTAAAACATGTGATTTTCATTACTGAGAAGTTTTCAGTGCTTGCCAGTAGTCATAGAAGAGATTCAAATTTCATTTAGAAAGTTCTCCACTCCCAGGTGAATCATAATCAATGTCCACAACCCCTGATATAGTAAACCAATTGATTATACATCTACCCTCCCAACCCCCAGAGTCTGCCAAGTCCAGCCAGTGGAATGCCAAAGCACAAATGTTTAACATCCAGATGGTGATGGTACATGGAAAGATGACATGAATTCTTCATAGGAATCTCAACAGAGTTCATCTGAATTTGGCACACTCTGAGCCTCATTTTCTCCAGTTTAAAGAGTTTCCTGTCAGGCCAAGATAGAGTAACAAGTCCAGATTTACCATCCTGTGTGAAACAACCCAAAATACTAGAAAATATGTATGAAACAAAGGTATGCAAAACACTGGAAATCACATACAAAGGACTATGACCCTGACAAATGAAAAACAAAAGAGGGGAGCCCTACAACTATCCTTGAGACAAATTTCAGGATATGGTGCAGAAAGAGGAACCAAAGCCCAGCACTCTCCCCAGTTAGAGACAGAGCTGAAAATATAAGAAAATCAGTGGTTTGATTTCTCAAGAAAGAGTACCACAGGGGAGACAGTTGCACAGAGAACCCCATAGGCCTTCAGAGGAACTCCTTCAGTATTAAGCAGACAGAAGAAAGAAAAACAGACACACAAATGGCCAATAAACACACATACAGCTGTTCAACTTTATTAATCATAGGAAATGCAAATCAAAACCACAAAGACATACCACTTCACACCCACTAGGATGGCCATAACGAGGAAAAAAAATAGAAAATAACAAAGGATGTAGAAAAACAAAACTCAATAGATTGCTGGTATAAATACAAAATGGTTCAGCTGCTAGGTAAACAACTTGGAGACTCCTCAAAAAGTTAAACATAGACCCAGCAATTCCATTCCTATGTTTATTCCTCCAAAATTGAAAACAAGTGCTCCAATTTATGTATATACATATTGTGTATGTATATAGAGTATATGCACACACATGTTCATAACAGCACTATTCACAATTGCCAGAAAGCGGAAACAATTCAAATGTCCATAATGAATGAATGGATAAACAAACATGGCATTTAAAACAATGGAACATTATTTGGCCACCAAAAAAAATGAAGTACTAATATATGCTACAATGTGGATGAACCTTGAAACAATATGCTAAATGGAGCTAGAGCAAAAAGACCATACATTTTGAGAGGGAAATGAAGGGGAACCAGACAATATGACTGAGAAACACTCAGAGAAATAGAAGAGCAACTGGGGTGCCTGGATGGCTCAGTTGATTAAGCATCTACCTTCAGCTCAGGTCATGATTCCAGGGTCCTGGGATTGAGCCCCTACATAAGGTTCCCTGCTCAGTGGGGAATCTGCTTCTCTCTCTGCCCCTCCCCCCACTAGTGTTTTCTCTCTCTCTCTCTCTCTCTCTCTCTCTCTGTGTTTTAAATAAATAAATAAATAATCTATCTTAAAAAAGAAAAAAGAAATAGAAGAGCAACCAAGAGAAGAAGAGAATGGAAGAGAGTATTTCTAGAAGAGAGTGATCAACTTTGTTAAATATTGCTTCCAAGTTAGGTAAAATGAGGACTGTGAACTGTCAAGTGAATATAACGATGTTTCAGTCACTAGTAACTTGGACAAGAGCAGTGTTAATGGAGTGGGGAAAGCAAAAGACTGAATGGAGTAAATTCCGAAATAGGAGAAGAGGGGGCGCCTGGGTGGCTCAGTTGGTTAAGCATCTACCTTCCTTTGTAATTTCAGAATCCCAGAATTAAGCCCCTCTGTTCAAGGGGGCAGTCTGCTTCTCCCTCTCCCTCTGCCCTCCACCTGGCTCATGATGGCTGTCTGTTTCTCTCCCTAATAAATAAAATCTTAAAAAAAAAAAAAAAAAAGCAAGCAATAGAGACAGTGGGTATAGACAATTCTTTTGAGAAGTTTTACTGCTAAGAGGGCAAAGAAATGCAGTGGCAGCTGGTGAAAGATGAGATTCAGAGAAAGTTTTTTTTTTTTTTTGAGATGGGAGAGAAAACACGAGTGTGTTTCTACACTGGAGGGAATGCTCTAGCAAACAGGGAAAACTGAATGATACAACTGAATGATTACAGATTTACTGGAGTGACATTCTTGGGTAGGAAAAAGTGGTGGGATAGTGAAAAAACTTTATATGGGAGCCCAGATATTTCATTTACAGTAACTGGAAGGCAGAATACTAATTATAGATGCTAAAAGGTAAGTAAAGGGGTTGTATGAGTGGATGAGAGTCTCTTCTCTTAGCTACACTCTTTTCAGAAAAGTTGGAAGTGAAGTCATCATCCATGAAATGGGTTCAAAGGAGGAGAGTTAGGGATGCAAGAGGGTTTGAAGAGAGGATAACGTGAAAAAACAATGGTTTAAGGCAAGTGTTTCTCACACCTTAGTGTACATAAGAATCACCTAGGGAATTTCATTAAAATGCAGATTATGATTCTATAATTCTAGTGTATACCCTGAAGTTGATTCTCTGAGATGATGCTAATGCTCTGCTACAGAGTAACCATACTTCCAATATTAAAATATAAGTGTGTGGAGGATAAATGGAGTTGGGGCGGTGGAGATTGCCAAGAAGCAGTAAGAACCTTCCTTTAGGAGTTCATAGAATTATAATGATATTAGGAAAATACACAGTCATGTTGACTAATCTCAAAGAGTTTCCTGGCACAATAACAATCTAAACAGCTGTTGCTATCATTTTATCTGAATACAAAAAGGGGTAATCAATGGTTCATATGATCTTTCAGGATGCAAAATAAAAATAATACCAATTTTGAGGTGCTAGGCACTACTCTAAACACTTAGGCTTTGTATCATTAATTTCAACAACAACTGAAGAAAGTAGGTTACACATTAAACTCATTTTATAAATGTTGAGAGTAAGCCCTAGAAAAGTGAAGCTACATAACCATAAAAGGAAAAAAGCTCAGCAGGGAAGATTCAAAACCAGGTCTGTTTGACTGCAAAGCTCTGCATTTATAACTTTTTCTTCTGTAGTATCTCTCAAATAAGTTCTCTCTCCTCTAGTATCCACTTCTGGCTTCTAGTATCCACTAATGATTTTTACAAAATAAGTAATTCAAGTAAATATACGTTCTTCCTATACCCTTTAGTTCTAAGTCTTACTATTTCCTCCATGTGCAATTAAATTTTACTAAAAGCTCTTTTAGTTCCTGTCTTTTTAAACTTTATCTCTAAACCCATCATTTTCCATGCTCTAATGCTATGCAGTAGGCCATGATTAGATGTTTATTAGTTATAATGTAGTCAGGAAAAAAACACTGCTAAAACTTTTCCTATTCTAAACTCAGAAAAAAAGTATAAGTCAATATCTACTTATTTTAACCTAAAACCTAAAGTTAAATGGTCTTTTACACTACAAGTTATGTTTCTTTAAATCAGTATTAGTTCAATTGTGATTGGTAAGCAGGGCAATGATATCAGTCAATATATATAATCAAAAGGTTGTGTTGATTCAGATGTGTTTTTTTCTTAGCACATTTTGAAGCTTTCAGCTTTAATTAAAGAGAAGGTTTTGACAATATATGATGATCTTAAGGAAAAGAATGATAATCCCACAGAAACAGAGTACTTTCCTTCCATGCAAGTAGTGACTACTTAAGCGGCTTCATGAATCACTACATCTTCCATATGCTGAGCTATCTGAAGAAGATGGATATATGTCTTATCATGTACCCTATGTTTAAAAAAAATTGATGAGAAAATCTATATACTGGTATATACTTTTTCATTTTGATGAAACTGATCACTCCTGAAAGCAAATTTCCTCAAAGATCTACTTCTCAAACAAACCATGAGCCCCAGGATTTAAGGCTATCCTGACAAGGATGCTCTCTACAACTGCGAAAGGCTTAACTGTGCCAGTATTTTTACTAAAACTGTTACGGTTTTTCTTAGCACTCTGGTTATATATATAGGTCCACCATATGTCTTGAGTGGTAATTGCTGCTGCTCCTTTTTTTTTTTTGAGTGGTAATTGCTTCTAACCCTATTTTCCCTATAAGTCCTGTTAATTTTATGTGCCAAATGCAAGGATTTTTCAGGAATACATGTAGTGTTATGTAAGAAATGCACATACTACAGAATGCCTTTAAATCACACATACACACACACCTTTGTGTGTGATATACAAAAGATCTAATGAAGCTTCAGTGAATTTCACATTTTAATAATCACAATCTATTAACTTTGAATTATTTGCGATCTTAAATATACATACATGTATACATATATGTGTACATATATATACTTAATACAATCTATTAACTTTCAATTATTTGCAATCTTAAATATACATACATGTATACATATATGTGTGTACATCTATAGACCTAAATGCAGAGACAAAAAGAAGACAAAAACACTCATATGTACCCAGGTACTACCCATTATTCTAGGCCTGATGATGACTTACCTACCTCAAAATGGTATGATTAAGAAAAGTCAGTAAAACAATAACCTTAGATACTTAAATAATTTGACAAAAGAGACAGTCTCCAAAGAGAACAGTCATATATGATGCCCCTAGAACCCATGAATGAGCTATAGGAAAGACCCACTTTAAAGTAGGTGCCCTTCTTTACTCATACTATACTACCTACGGGAGAATAAGACCATTGTTCCTTTATTTCACCATTATATTGAATCTGTCCTCAGTTACTCATTAATTAAGTCGCATTCATTAGGCACCAACTAGAATAGGAATATAAGGTACAAAGATAAAGTAAAATAGAACCACTGCTGTTATCAATTTTTCTTTAGTAGAGACACTGAAATAAATAAACAAGCAATACTCTAAACATGTACAAAGTTGAATGGAAACACAGAAAGGCAAAAAAGACTAAACATCCAATGGGTTAGGGTATACCATGCTAGGATAGGTACATTCAACAAAAAATCTAGTAGGGTCAAAATGGCACACAATAGTGACGTACCTACCAAATATGCCTTTGCAACAATTTCTTGAGGATAGCGTCATAGATAGATAATAATCTAATCAAAACCATACCAAATAGTACACCTTCTTCTCCATTTGTGTATGTCTTTATGATAGCTGATGGAGAACTACTCTGTCCCTAACTGCTAGTATCTAAGTAGGATAATTCTGCATATTAGGCACCTAGTGACAAAAAAACTAATGTATCTAATAACCTAAGGAAGCAAGACTAACAATCCTGGATAGTATTCTCCAAAAACTATCTTAATTAATATCAGAGTGCTTTACAGAGGTACCAGAAATACAACCCTGATATCCCTTATTTATGGGAGATACTGTCTCTGATGCTCTGCTATGGAGATTGTCTTCCATCCTGCTCTCACATGTTTAAACTTTAAGAAAGGGATCAGTAAACTACAGCCTGCAAGCCAAAATCAAAATACTATCTGTGTTTGTACAGATCACAAGCCAAGAAAGATTTTTACATTTTAAAACAGTTGAAAAAGATCAAAAGAATAATATTGTATGCATGATGTCAAGATTATATTAAAATCAAACTTCAGTGTCTATAAATTGTTTTGTTGGAATACAACCATATTCATTCATTTACATATGGTCTATTGTTGCTTTCCTGTTGCAACAAGAGTTAAGTGAAACAGACACCTATGGTTGGCAAAATCTAAAATATTATCTGGCCATTTGTCAAAAGTTTGCTAACCCTTGATAAAAGACTACAAAGGCTCTCCAGCCTTAATATTCAGAGGCACCAAATACCTATCAGTTCCTTAGGACTATAATTGATTATCTGATGGATTATCCTGTAACACTGTTTGATAAGATCACTCTAAACTTCTCTTCTGAAAAAAAAAAAAGTTCTCTTCTGGTGATAATACCAGATAAATAGCCATTGTTTGCTAAGCACTTATTACTATATGCCAGCTGTAAATCATCTTCATTTTACAGATAAGGAAACTGAGGATCAGGGAGAAGTGATATCTTATTCAAATTTACTATAGCTAGTAAGTCAATACCAGTATTGTCTCCCCCAAAGAAAGCCTTTGGGCATAAACAATAGTGTCTGAAACTAGAATATAGAAAATATAAGAATTGGAAGCAAGGATCTCCCTCAAAAAAGGGAATTTTCCACAGTGACATGAATACTGATGAAATAATCAACAGTCTACAGAAACTAAAACCAACATCCCTGAAAGAAAGGGATAATCTATCCAAGAAAACCTTTTGCAAGTGACTAAGAACTAAGTGTACATGCCAAAATTGACTCTCACTGTTCCCTTGCTTCTGTCAGTGCTACCACAAATTCTTTTAATTTTCCAAGTTATATAATAGACTAGCTACATCACCTTTTGCTTTTTCAGTAGAACACAACCAACTAGGTATAAATTCATGAAAAAAGTATAACTAGAAAATACTATATATCTTTATTCTGAAATTAAGCCCCTATTTTTAAATATTAACATGTCCTTTGTTTTATGAAATGAAGATGATTATAAATAAATTTTTAAAAATTTCCTTGATAAAAAAGTCGGTAATAAAAAAAAGGAGTAAAATTACATTAAGTAGTTAGCATTGTCTTAGATACACTATCTTCAAGTTTATGACAATGTTTTAGGGGAAAAAAACAGTAGCTTTCCTTTGTAATTAAGTAATACTAATGCATGGGTTTGGTTGTACACAGATTCATAATCTACAGGTCATAGATTTTTATTAGAATGAGCACATTCTTTACTGTATAACTGCTATGTAGTTAATATATATATATTGAATTACACAAATTCTATTTTAAGTCTATACTTAAACTGTTCTTTATTACAAATATTCAAGGATGGGGCATCTGGATGGCTCAGTTGGGTAAGCATCTGCCTTCAGCTTAGGTCATGAATCCCAGAATCCTGGGATCAAGCCCCATGTCAAGCTCCCTGCTCAGCGAGGAATCTGCTTGTCCCTCTTCCTCTGCCTCTCTCACCCTCCACCTGTGGTCTCTCTCACTCTCTCTCAAATCAAATGACATCTTTTAAAAATATTAAGGGACACCTAGGTGGCTCAGTGGTTGAGCTTCTTCTGCCTTTGGCTCAGGTTGTGATCCTGGGATCCTGGGATCAAGCCCTGCACTGGACTCCCCACAGGGAGCCTGCTTCTCCCTCTGCCTATGTCTCTGCCTCTCTCTGTGTGTCTCTCATGAATAAATAAACCTTAAAAAAAATTCAAGGCTGAACAACATAGTCAATTTGGGGAACTTACTTTTTAAAAATAAGTGTACATTTTTTAATTACATGAAGCACTCAGCATATACTTTCCTTTACTATCTAAAATACAAAATGTCATTATCATGCCCATGTTACTATACTTCCTATCTTTATATATATTGCCCATCATCAATATTGATTTATTTTCTAGAAATTACATAGGACCCACAATCCTGAATTTAACTGATACAACTAAGTTTGCTTTCCAGCCAAATTAGAAAAACCTAAAAAATATTCTTATGGAGGATAACATTAAGGAACCAACTGTTCAACACAAATCTTTAAAATACACCTTTTGAAGAAAATTAATATTCTGACTTTTATGAAAATGTTGCCTTTAAAGGTCCCACAGTTATTTTATGACTATAAAATTCTGTTCAAGAAATACTAAATATGGGAATGCCTGGGTGGCTCAGCGGTTAGGCATGCCTGCTTCTTCCTCTGCCTCTTTCTGTGTGTCTCTCATGAGTAGATAAATAAAATCTTTAAAAAAAAAAATACTAAATATGTATTTTAAGGTTATTTGAAAAGAACTAGGTATTTTTAAAGATATATATTATGAACTACATAGTTTTAGAGCAGCTTATACATATACAACAGCAATCAAGATAGAATTCACCAAATACATCATACATAAAAGATTTTGAAACATTTAAATCAATTATTATGACAACAGGCAAAATTTGAAACTAAAAATCTTATGGAAATGTTAAGAATTCAATAGTAAAAAATGTCTGATGATCAAAATGTGAACATGCTTTGGAAAGATAATTGCCAAATAGAAGTCTTCCTTAACTTTTTGCCTTTCGTGGTCATCAAAGTCAGGGTGATGAAGGCACTAAAAGTAAATGGCAGGGAACACCAGGCACCACAAGATGGTGCTAATTATCCCCTTACAACTGGCTGGATAGACCACTGCCACTACTCTTCAGATGTGGCCTAAGGTGAAACTCTCAGACCCACAGGGTGGATACCCACCTATAACATCCTCGGGTCTAAGAGGAAAAGCAAAACTTTAACAATTTGGGGAGGTTTTCACTGTTGCTAGTAGAAAAAGGTATGAATTTAAATTTGTCTAGAATTAATATTTGGTATTCATCAAGATTCTTTTCATATAGTCATAGTATTTTACATGAAAAAGTAAAGACTGTCTTTATGCTACTGTCAAATAATACTAATATATATTCAATGAATAAACCACCATCATACACAAATCAAGAGCTATTTATAAACAGTGTTCTTATGTGGGACACTGGTACAAATGATAACAGTCCCTATCATGAAATCCATATTCATACTTACAAAATCTGTTTCCCAGATTAATATTTTTACTTATTTCTGTATATTACTCATCTTCTGAATGTAATGGACTCTTAGAAAAATATGTTAGGGGGCAGCCCCGGTGGCGCAGCGGTTTGGCGCCGCCTGCAGCCTGGGGTGTGATCCTGGAGACCCGGGATCGAGTCCCACATCAGGCTCCCTGCATGGAGCCTGCTTCTCCCTCTGTCTGTGTCTCTGCCCCTCTCTCTCTGTGCCTATGAATAAATAAATAAAATCTTTAAAAAAAAAAAAAGAAAAGAAAAATATGTTAGGCTTTCTCTCAGTTCAGATTCTAAAGGCACTATACCAACTGCTGGAGTCATCCTTCCTTGAGTTGCTTTAAGTCCCTGTTAGACACATGGATGGATGGATGGATGGATGGATGGATGGATGGATGGATGGAAGGAAGGAAGGAAGGAAGGAAGGGAGAGAGAAGAAAAGCAGTGCTCGGTTTCCAGAAATAAAATAGCAATTTGGAATAAAAAGTTGCTAAAGATAGTTATCCTATTAATTTGTACAGGTACTCAATACTTATATATTTATGATATATTTACGCTTATATATAAAATAACATTTAATCCTCAAAATAAATAATGCCCATTTTACCAATACTTAAACTGGATTTTAGAGTGGTTAAAAAAAAAAAAGAAAGTTGCCCAAGGTCACACACTCAGCAAGGCCTAACTGACTACAAGGTCTCTTTCCATTATGCCATAAAATGACCATGCTAATATTGGTGAAGGTAGTATATACTGAGTGGTAACTATGTCCCAAGTAATGTATCAAGCATTTTGCATCTATTTTCTCAGTTAATCTACACAACAACCCTGAAATATATTATTGTTTTCATTAAAGAGGAGAAAATTGAGGAACCAAGAGGCGGAGTGATTTTGTCAAGGTCCCACAACTAGTAAGCAGTAAGGTGGGATTCAAATCTAACCAATATGTCTACAATAGCTCTGCCACTTAAACATTTCACAGTACTGTCACTCGTAAATACATAACTATTTCCTTTGGGAGTAAAATAAATGGCTGTTTAATGAGAAATAAAACAAAAATGAAGAACCTTTTATTAAGTACATAAAATGGATAAAAATGATACAGCAGACACTACGGGAAGAGACCTCAAAGAGCTTGAAATCTAAGAAGACACACACAGTTCCTTAATTTAAAAAATACAACAGTAAAAACCACAAAATAAAATAGTTGGAAAAATAAAATGATTAATTACCAATGACTTAAAAAACCAAGATATTAGAAAGGGTAAAATATGATGAACTACACACAAGATTTGACACAAATTTTTAAAAATAAGCAATCACTTTAAATATAGCAGGTTGGGAACATCACTAGAGAAAAGGTAAATATTAACTGAATCTTTATGGAGAGATACATTTCAATAGTTGAAAAGGGGGAAGAAAAGGCATTCTGGGCAGTTTAATAATATATGATTGACAGTATGGATGCAGAAAAGTATAAAGTACATTCATGCATTGATCAATGTGATTAAACAGGCTGTTTTTTTGTTTTTGTTTTTGTTTTTTATTATTGGTGTTCAATTTACTAACATACAGAATAACACCCAGTGCCCGTCACCCATTCACTCCCACCCCCCGCCCTCCTCCCCTTCTACCACCCCTAGTTCGTTTCCCAGAGTTAGCAGTCTTTACGTTCTGTCTCCCTTTCTGATATTTCCCACACATTTCTTCTCCCTTCCCTTATTTTCCCTTTCACTATTATTTATATTCCCCAAATGAATGAGAACATATAATGTATACAATGGAATATTACTCAGCTATTAGAAATGACAAATACCCACCATTTGCTTCAACGTGGATGGAACTGGAGGGTACTATGCTGAGTGAAGTAAGTCAGTCGGAGAAAGATAAACAGGCTGTTTTTACAATGAAAAAAATTACAGAAAGGCTGAATGGATTTGATTCATCCATAGCCTTCAAAGCCTAGAGATGAATAAATATGTACACATTTCTACCTAATTACCTACATTGTCTATAATAAATATTTTATCAAGCAAAAAGAAACTAGATTCAAATTACATAAAGAACCAATCAAAAAGAAATTAGCTGATTATGATGGAAAGTAAAGGAAATATAGAAACAAAAAAAACAAATGCAGAAAAGTTGAAGAAATTATTAAATAAATTAGTTTGCAATTTATAAAATATTCAACAAGCAATGCTCAAGATTCTCTATAGTATTTAGTTTTAACTTAACATCTTTATATAGTATATGTAGTAAAATTATAATACAAAACTAAAGCTCACCTTTTAAAATTGCTTAAAAATATGTAAAAATATTTGATTTGTTTTGTGGGGAACAAGAGAAAACTAAAAGTAATCTATACAGTGCTTCATGAAAAACTCCAAAATAAACTATTTCATTTAAAACCTCAGAACAACCCTATGAGAAGTTACTTTACAGAAGAATAAACATAGTCACAGAAGTACATGTTATACCTGAAAGTGCAAAATTCAAACTTAGTTTTTCTGATTTCAACCTGAAAATTCTTTTACATTATTACCATTAGGTCTCATTTTCATTACAGTAAAACTTACAGTGCAAACAAAGAAAGTTTCTGAAAATTACGTATAGTATTCCTTGGACCAGACACACTGATTCTATGTACATAGCACACCTAGCCCTAGAGCAGAGGTTCATACATTCATTCATCAAGCAAATATTTATTAGGTACCAACTATATTCTGGTCAATACAGATACAGTAATTAATAAAGAAATAAACAAAAAAACAAGCACACAAGAAAACATCATATAGTGATAAGGATAATTCAAAGACTTACAGTACTATAGTAGCCAAGAGCATGACTGAATGACTTCTTAATACTGGGTGGTCATGAAGACCGCTCTAGAAAATAGATATATAAGCTGACCCAGAGCTGGCCAAATACAAAATGGTAAAACTACCATTCCAAAAAGGCATAATTAAAACAACAGACCTAAGCAGAAACATAAAGACAATGTAACAAGAACATAGTGGGAAAGGTGGAGAATCATACATTAGATCAGAGAAGTAGGCAGGGGATTTTTAAATTAGGAAAGGCAGTTGGAATTTTCTGTACTCAGTGTGAAAAAAAGAGGGTAGAGAATAACATAAGCTTATTTATAGTAAAGGCAAAAAAAAATCACTCTGTGTGTGATATAAAGAATATAGCAAAGCAAGTCTGAAAGCTTGAAAGCAGAGACACCAATTATAGCTAAAACAGCCTAACCTTTTCCCCACCCAAAATATCAGAGGGAAATTACACTTTCCCACAAGTAACACCAGTAGAGAAGAAGTTCTGACTCCTTGCCCTCTTTCAGAGGTACTCTATTCTTCCACCACTCACTTTCCAACTTCCCTTCTCCCAAGACTAGATAGTATTTTATTTCTTTGTTCTATACTTTTTCCTTTTCCTCTGCCTCAACTAAAGTTCACTCTGGATGCTACTAATCAGAACTGGATTTCTGTCTCAAAAGACTATTGACATTGTCTGCATTAAATATTATTGATACTTATAAGGTTTTGATTCTAGATAAAGGCAACTTAAAAGCTCCATAAACAAAGAGATTTCTGCACAGTATGTTTGCCCTATATAAGAAGATTCTAAAGATAATCTAGACTGTAACAGGCAATTTACAATTAAAAATCCAATTCTGACATGCTTTCTAAATGCAGGCAATTTTTATGTAGTTTTGAGAATAAATATGTAAAGATATTTGAATTCCTAGCATGTGAACACACTAAAAACATCTATGGAAAATTAAAACCACTCTCAGGAATCTGATGAAATATCTAATTTTAGTTTAAGTTGTATTTCTTTGTATCCTAGGATATTTTTTCTCTTTTGTCTAGAAAACAGACTTTGAAATACAAAAGGAAAAAAGGCCTGGAGTAGCAAGCCCATAAAAAATGATTTCCCCCCCAAATGTATGTTTTTAATATTAAGAGTGAAAATTAAAACTCATTTCTCAACTTAACTAAATGTTTTCTTTAAGGCTTAAAAAGCAATCTAGTGATGCTATTCCTATAAAAAAGAATTCTTCACAGTTATTGGGTAAGTCAAATCTCATTTTCTCACAGAAGCAAGGTTATTTCCTTAATCATCAGTCTGATCATTTTGGATATCAATATTATCATATTTAATCAATTTTAGGTAATGCACCTAATTTTACTCTGAAATAACGACTTTTAGAATGGGAAAAAAATCACATAAAATCACAAAATACCATACAACAACAGAATGTAGTCTTCAAAGTTCTTATCTTTTTTTGCTATTTTTTAAAGTGCTACAAATCATGAAGGAGACTTCCTCAAGAATATGGAACCCAGGAGTTACTTGGAAATATAAATATGTTCAATCACTTTTTTTTTTTTTTTTTAAAGACCTTGGAGGACATTTAGGTTATATAAATGTGGGCAGCCCAGGTGGCTCAGCGGTTTAGCGCTGCCTTCAGCCCAGGGCGTAATCCTGGAGACAAGGGATCTAGTCCCACATTGGGCTCCCTGCATGGGGTCTGCTTCTTCCTCTGCCTGTGTCTCTGCCTCTCTTTCTCTCTGTGTCTCTCATGAATAAAAAATAAAAAATAAAAAATAAATAAATAAATTAAATAAATAAATAAATAAATAAATAAAATGTAATGACAAGAAACAGATCCAGCACTGCCTCTACTGATATCTTTTCCCAATCAGTAATAACAGTAGCCAACAAGTGCTATGCACTGGTTTTTAAAAGAGGCTTCCTATATTAAAGACATATCTTCCCCAAGGGGCACTTAACTTCCCTCAGAGGTATATCTTATGTCTACTTTTAAAATTCAGTGAGCTTTTATTTGTCCTGAAATTAATCACCCTCTAACCCCTCACTACACCACTTTACAGCAGTAAAGGACCTAGAATCCTAGAATACTGAGATTATTTCTTTTAACTTCACATGATTAAATGTTTTCCTATATAAGCTTCTGTCATGCAATTTTCCTTAGAACAGTCGATGGAACTGCTTTTCCTTTTTATCAGATTTTTTCCTCCAGGACTGATATATGGGTGTTAATCAGGAACAGAAGTTATTGCCTGTTTTTCTGCTTTTAAGTAAATTTGTTAGAACTTAGAATTTGGAAGAAACCATTTAATCAAACTGTGCTCTTATTACATACATTTAAAATTTTTTTTTGTTTGGAATTTCTTAAAAGAAAAATCCTTCCTCAATCACATAAAAAGCTATTCTCTTTTATTTGTTGGCCAAAGATCACATTTTTTTTGGTTGTATAGAAGTTTTTCTTTTAATCTTTTTAGATTTAGCTTCTTTTGATTACTCTCCATTTCTAAGAATAAACTCTGTGGAGATATTTATGAACCAAGAGATCCTTGTGCTCAGCAGAAGGCTGCAGAAACAAAGTGAGGCTAGAAATAAGGTGATGGAATTCTTTTGAAAGACACTGAATGAGGTTGTTTCATTTATGCAAAGTCTGCCTACTACCAGTAGCAGGAATAATAATAGCATGGTATATAACCTGTCAGGGTCTTTAGTTTGAAATTGTTGGAAACAAAATTACTTAAAAAGAAAACTGCCTAAACCCTACTGGTATTACTTTAAAATCAAAATTTGTAAACTATGGAGTTGAACCCATTTTACTAGTCTGTATTCTATTTCCTCTATCAATGTTTGGGAATGCTAAGATTCCACAAGAAGAGGGAAGAAGAAAGTAATCCAACTGATATAACACAAACGAATCTTATAATAAAAGAGATTAAGATCAATTGAGCTCCTCTGTAAAGATCAACTATTCCGAAGTCAGAGCTGACAATTCCCTCTTCCACACTCTCAAGATTTTTATCTCTTCTAACACTGCCACATATTAGATTTGCCATTACTTAAAGATTTATTTATTTGAGAGAGAGAGAGAGCATGAACAGGCAGAGGGGCAAAGGGAGAAAAAGTAGGCTCCCCACAGAGCAGGGTACCTTGATCCCAGGACCCTAGAGATCATGACCCAAGCTGAAGGTAGATGCTTAACCATCTGATCCATCCAGGTGCCCCTTTGCCATTGTTTTTAATTGCATCTACTGTGCAAGTCAGAAACCCAGATGTTACCTTTAATATATCTCTCTTGATGACTGTCACACATCATCACTAAATACTGACAATATTACCTCCTAAACAACCCTCAAATTTTTTTACATCTATCTCCAGGCTCCCTACCTAGATCAAACTAGCTATCTCATATAGGAACTACTATCATATCCTCTCTACTAGTCCACCAACATTCACTCTCATGCCAAACATACTGACCATGCCATTTCTTCACATCACAGTTAAAACGACCTTTTCAAAACTCAAATCTAATCCTGTCAACACCACCTTTCAATGGCTTCATATCACTCTACTAGATGAAAAGAGGACTCCTTATAGGGAACACAAGTCTCGGCAGGGTGGCCCCGACCTTCTCTTCAGTTTCACCTTGCACTTTTCTCCCTCTTGCTCTCTCCCCCTACTCACTATATTATGCTCTCACACATTATTGTCAGAAAAGTGATCCTCAAAAAAGAAAAACGAAAGGAAAAGAAAAAAAGAAAACAAAATACGTGATCCTCTTCACCTATACCAATTCCTTAATATCTAAATGGATTTCTTTACTTCAAGAAAGCTTACCCCAATTTTCCAAATAAAGTTGTCTTCCTATTGTATAATCTCTTCTATTATGATTCTTTCCTCTTTGATACTATTACTATTTCAATTTAACATTTATGTGTGTCATTACTTGTCCTTCCAACTTATAAGGCTACAAGGGCAAGTATCAGATATTTATGTGACCGACTGTATCTTTACCACTTCAACGAAAATATGTCAAACATATACAGTATAAAAAAAACCTGCATACTATCATACTTTAAAACAATATAAAGAACATAAGAAAGAATTCAAAATCTGCTCCCTTCCCCCTCTAGTCACCAGAAACAATTGTTAATAGTCTGTTGACTATTCTTGGGAGACATTCTGCATTCTATCACAACTCTGATTGCATAATACATATTGTTCTGGATTTGATTTTCTCCAATATGGATTCTAGATTTTGTGTAAAATATATTCACAAGAGCTACTGAGCTGTACTACCAATAAGGAATCATCGGTCTTCATAGTAAGAGGAAGAAAAAGCGTGCTATTTTTAAATATGAAGTGTTCCACATTCCTTAATAATAAACTATTCTCCTTTTCACAAGGCAGAAAATAATCTATTTTCAGTATGAAAAATTGGCAACCATCTGAGAGTTGCAAATTTTCTCAAAACAACATTTAAAGATGGCATTTGGCAGAATGTTTTCATGTTATGAAAAAAGTCCCCTAGTTTAACATCGTGCATTTCAAGATGTTTAAACTATACATTAATGTGTTATCATTAAAATTATGGAAGGAATACAAATAATTTATATTTAAGAACAAAATGTCCTATGAAAATCCAAAAAATAAAGGCCTTTTTTAATAGCTTCCTCACTCTAAGTCATAGCTCATGATTATTGTACTTTATTATTCCATGAAGATAAATAATATATGGCAATTCTTACATCATTTAAAGCAAATTTTAAAATGTTAATGCCAAGCCTAGTTCTCTGATCAAAATCACCTTATTTGACTTTTAGAATAGATGGTTGTTTTATATGGTTCCACAGGGAAATAGCATCATCTAATTTTTGTTCATGGTATTTAGCATTGCAGAGGCAAAACAAATAACCTCTGAATGTCATCTGAAAAAGTTTATTTTCATCATCCTTTTATTTAACAATATTGATTTCATCTATAATCAGAAATGTGGTGTGTTAAACATGAGCTAAAAACAGTTTATTTTGTTACCAACTTAAAAACATAAGGCTGGGCAGCCCGGGTGGCTTGGCGGTTTAGTGCTGCCTTCAGCCCAGGCGTGATCCTGGAGACCCAGGATCGAGTCCCACGTCGGGCTCCATGTGTGGAGCCTGCTTCTCCCTCTGCCTGTGTCTCTGCCTCTCTCTCTCTGTTTCTCATGAATAAATAAATAAAATCTTAAAAACAAAACAAAACAAACATAAGGCTGTTTGTTCACTATACCTCAATAAAGTTGGGAAAAAAAACCCACATAAGGTCATAAAATTAATCCTAGTAACAACACAAAAAAGTCTTATGATATGCACTTCAGTAGTATTAGGGTTCATGTTTTACCCTAGACAAGCAGATTATAACAATAAAATGACAACTGCCTGGTATAGGTAATAGTACCAGTTCAGTAAATCCAAACTTGCTGAAATGAAAAGGGGCAGGTTATATCATGATCTGAACAATATTTCCTAACTTAGTTTCTTTTAAAACTTAGATCTCAAGCTTAAAATTTAACATTTATGTGTGTCATTACTTGTCCTTCCAACTTATAAGGCTACAAGGGCAAGTATCAGATATTTATGTGACCGACTGTATCTTTACCACTTCAACGAAAGTTGAAGTGGTAAACCTTAAAAATGATAGGATTATTTATAATTTTTTAAGGACTTATTTTTTTAGAGAGAGAAGGACAGAGTGTACACACGCAAGCAGGGGGAGGAGGAGATGGAAAGAGAGAATTTCAAACAGACTCCTCACTAAGCATGGAGCCTGATGCAAGGCTCAATCCCATAACCCTGAGATCATTACCTGAGGAAAAAAAAAAAAAAACAAGGATCAGATGCTCAACCAACTTGGGCACCCAGGTGCCCCGAGGATTATTTGTAATTTTTTAAAATGTTAAATAATTACTAAGAAAAAATAAAAATAGCATGATACATTCAGATGATGTAACAATATAAAGAAAGAAAATGAATGAACCACAGTTACATTGCTAAGATGTACATATTATAACTTGAGTAAGAAAATGAAGGTGTAGGGACACCTGGGTGGCTCAGTGGTTAAGCATCTGCCTTCAGCTCAGGGTGTGATCCCAAGGTCTGGGATCGAGTCCTGAATTAATCTCCCTGCAAGGAGCCTGCTTCTCCCTCTGACTATGTCTGCCCCCCACCTCTCTCTCTCTCCCTGTCTCTCATGAATAAATAAATAAAACCTTAAAAAAAATAAAAAGAAAATGAAGGTGGGAAAGAATCCAGATATCATGACACCTTTAACAGCTAATTTTTTAAAGATTTATTTATGCGGGGGGGGGGGTGGCATGTATGAGTCATGATAGGAGGAGAGGGAGAGAATCTTGAAGCAGACTCCTCACTGAGTATGGAGCAAACACGAGGCTCGATCCCATGACCCATGAAATCATAACCTGAGCCAAAACCAAAGTCGGACACTTAACCAAAGAGCCACCCAGGAACCCCACTAACAGCTAATTTTTGCTATGTAACACACCACTCCCAAATTCAGAGGCTTAAAACAACTATCATTTACTTAAGCTTGTTATTCTGCAGGTCACCTTTTTCAGTAGACCCACCTGGAAAGTCTTGATCTCAGCTGAGGCTGACTCTGATATCTGCAGTCAGTTGCCAGATATGCTAGACAATGACTGCTTATAGGTTAGGGCACCTTAGCTCTCATCACCATGGTTTCTCCTATTTAGCTCAAAATTGTTCACATGTCGATCTCAGAATTCCAAATTAAATAAAAGCAAGCTCCAGAATGTAATTCCTTTCTAAACTTCTGCTTTGTCATGTTTGCTAATGTCCTTTTGGCTGTAGCAAGTCACATGCCCAATCCAAATTAGAAGGATGAAGAAACAAACTATATATAATGTGACACTGCAAAAGTCAGAGAAATTTATATCAATTTTTATAATCTACTATAATATCACTTCAAATGAAGCAAAAGAACACTATATGCATTGCTGAATGTAACATACATACACAAAACATACTAAAAGTATAAAAATATGCATAATAATGATAAGTGCCAGGTTCAAGGTAGTGACCAACTACTGGTTTGCAGAAGGAAAATGAGTAAAGGGAAAAATATAGGGGGAGATTTAACTAATTCTGCAGTTTTCCATTTTACTAGCTGGAAAAAGGATTTATGGATGTTCTTGTAAAATAAATTGCTACACCTTTCAGCATGTCTAATTTCATTTTAAAAACAATTAAAAGAAAATTCCTGTAAAATAAGGATATTAAAAAGGGCCTCCTACATATTACTAAACTATGAAATTTTATAAAATATGACATAGCTTTTTAAAGCCCAGTGAATTAAAAGATCAATTTTACATTATTTGCATAATCAGAAAAGAATAAATACAATAAAAAGGAATAAGTAAAATCTGACACCAGGTAGAAAAGAAATAAAACAAAAACTGTTTAACATATCCATGTTCAATATAGGCTCAGTAGATAATGTACTGTCAAACATGAATAATTCACACTTGTAAAAATATGAGGAAATAAGCCATCATGATCTATGATCAAAAGAATATAAGAGCAGAAACAGAACTTCCAAAACTTTGTAAAACAGCACTATTAAATGTAGATTACAATATACTGTTTGAATTAATTAAATAAAAGATGGAATGGAAAACTTCAAAAAGAAATATAATAAAAAAAGAAGAGAGTGCTGAAAGAGATTTAAAATGAATTTTTAAAAATATCCAATGCAATTATAAACACAGTGGATAAGTTAAATAACAGATTATACAAGAATTAATGCATCTAAAGAAATCACCCAAAATGTAATACACAAAGAAATGTTAAAAATATAAAAGACTGATACAGATACAAGAATGATGGCATGATTGTATACAAAATGTTTTATCAAAGGTTCAGAAGGAGAGAAGAGTGGGGAACAATATTTGAGGAATTATTGGCTGAAAATTTTCCAGAATTGGTGAAAGACACAACTTCTCAGATGCAGAGAGCAAAATGATTCCTAAGTAAGATAAATAAAATGAAAACAGCAACTGAGTAAATTAGGATTAGACTACATAAAATAACGGTAAACAAAAAAATAAAATCAAGTACAGAAAATAGACATATTACTTAAAAAGAAATCACAGACTAACAGTAGACTTCTTTAAAAAAAAAAGGAAAAAAAAACTATCAACCAGAGTTTTATACCTAGAAAAACTATTATTCAAGTTTGAAATAATTAAGGCAAACTTTCTAGACAGTATCCTAGAAAAATTAAATTTATCAAAACTAACTCAACAGGAAATAGAAAATATGAATATCCTATACCTATCAGAGGAACTGAAACAGTTTAAAAATATTAAAAAGAGGAGGAGGTGGTGGTGGAGGGGAGAGGGAATAAGGGAGACAGGAAGATGAGGCTGCAGTGGTGGAAAAAAAAACACAAAGAAAACAAAAGACTTTTTTAAAAAAGAGGTAGAGAAAGGAAGGAAGGTGGCAAGAAATATGGAGGAAGAAGCAACACCAAATAGTTCTATGAAAAAATGCTATAAAACTGATAAAGAGTATTCCAATCTTTAACAAACTCTCCCAGAGAAATTTTTTTTTTGTTTTTTTTTTTTTTAATTTTTATTTATTTATGATAGTCACACACACAGAAAGAGAGAGGCAGAGACACAGGCAGAGGGAGAAGCAGGCTCCATGCACCGGGAGCCCGACGTAGGATTCGATCCCAGGTCTCCAGGATCGCGCCCTGGGCCAAAGGCAGGCGCCAAACCGCTGCGCCCCCCAGGGATCCCTCCCAGAGAATTTTTTTAAGACAAGTTTTACCAATTTATTTTATAAGTGTAGCAAACTTTCATATCAAATCAAGAATGAAAAACAGTAAGTTCACTAAAGAAAATACAAGCAAAAATATATATACATATGTGCATTCTTCATGATTTATATATTTGGGAGTATACATTAACTTTTGAGCACTGCTTTAGCCACCTCTCAAAAATGTGGACATGTACTATTCCAATATCATTCAGTAATATAAAAATAAATCACGGCTAAGATGGGTTTGCTGAAGGATTATAAGTTTAATTTAATAATGAAAACTCCTCAATGTATTAAGATATCTACCAGATATATATTTATCATCACATCATACTTTTTCTTTTTTTAAAGATCATATCTATTTACTTGAGAGAGAGGGAGAGGGAAAGCAAGAGTACAGAGGGAGAAGAAGACACAGACTCCTTGCTGAGCAGAGAGCCCATCTTAGGGCTTGATTTCAAGACTGCCCAAGATCATGGCCTGATCTGAGGGCAGCCACTTAACTGAGCCATTCAGGCACCCCCACTGCATCATGCTTAATGTAATAAAATATCACAGTTAATGTAGAAACATTAGGATTTTTTAAAATCAGGAAACAGAAGGAGTTGACACTCACCACTTCCAGGGCTGAAAGTCCTAGCCAGTGAATTAAAACACAAGAAATTAAAATATTAAAATTATATGTCTAGGGTATGATAAAAGAGACACCCAAACACACACTAACATATATACAAGATAGAACACAGATTAAGTTCGATCAAGTATCAATTAAAATACAAATACAGGAGCACCTTGCTGGCTCAGTCAGTAGAGCATCCAACTCTTGATCTTAGGGTCCTGAGTTTGAGCCCCTTATTGGGTATAGAAATTACTTAATAAAGTAATAAAAATCAAATATAGATTTTCATGGAACTTGGAAACTTCATTTTTTAAAAAAAGTATTTGTAAGATGCAAACTAATCTTTTGTCAGTCCATAAAATGATGCCTTACAGCCTATTAGTGACTCAGCTGCAGAAAGCCTTGAATATGCAGCAATACCATATAGCAGCAGTCCTGTGCAAATGGGCCAAGATAAGACAATCTGAACCCAATGAGTAACATATCCACACTGACCTGCCAGAGCAGAACATTAACATTGTTCACAAATTATCAGATCCACTTCTGATCCTCTCAAAAATATTGTGTATGATCAACCTGGATGAACTTGGTCAATCAGGAGATGGGAGTGGGCCAAGATATTTCTGTAGCTGCTTGCAGCCCAATTACAAAGCCATGCAGGATATCACAGGGCAGTTCATCAGCAGTAGATGCCCAAAATGGCTGTGCTATCCACCATCCCCTATGACCACTTGATCAAGAAGCATCACAGGGACAAGAAAGATCTATACCAAGCCAAAGGCATAGACCAGGAAACATATAAATTTCTGGTAACTACAGTCTCCAAGAATAGCATGAGCTTCAGGAGGCCTGGATCTGGAATCATTCCACCAGATCATTTTGGAAAACTGCATACCCTGGAATCTTCTGATTGTCATTTACTCCCATACTCCCAACAGTGGTCGCCTGTGAAGCATCTATATGGACACTGGGGATGCCGAAACTGTGGACGGAAGTTTGGGACTTCCTGGAAGCTGACAGTCCCCAAGTGACTGGTGTGAAGCTTATCATCATCACCCACAGATATGATCCTAAAAATGGCAGGCATCCTTGTGGCAAAAGGTGGCATGAGTAATTATGATGGAATAGCATAGGTCTGGTGTAGACTCCATCTCTTCTACTGACTGATAACAATCCCCAACTGATAACAATCGGCACAAATTGGGGTTCTCAGCGTTCTCTTATAAGCATAAAATGAAGAAATACCTGAGTTAAGCAGGGCACGGTGGCATGGCCAATCTTGCATACAAAATCAAGTACACTTGGTGCCTGACTTGGTTGTCATTATAACCAACTGAATGAAATTAATCTCAACAAGCTGATGTAATACATTAGTGAGCCCTTTATAGTGTTATGGCTCACTCTGTGGCAGAAGGAGGCACTTTGGCAAAGAAGGAAGAAAGTCCTCTGCACATCCTGTGGGCCTGATTGGCAGTTGCACCAACTCAGGCTATGAGAACATGGGGGCATTCAGCAGATGTGACCACGCCAGTGCTGACTCATACACACAAGAGCAAATCCCAATTCACCACTGCACTGAGATTCCAACAGACCTACACCACAACTGAATGGAATGGCTATACATAATGTATAGGATGTGGGTGGCATTGTCCTAGCCAACATCTGTGGACACTGTAATGACTAGTAGAACAGGAAGGACATCAAGAAGAGAAAAACTGCAGACATAACCTAGAACAGGAACACTTCACTGGCCAAAATAATAAGAACCCTAAGATCCATACCTTCATCACATCCCCCAAACTTACCACAACTCTGGCCAATCTTGGCATCCTTGGGTACAACTCAGAGACTGACTTCCTGACAGGTAAGCATGGCAGGAAGTTTGAGCTGGAGACTCCAGATACAGATGAGCTTTACTAAGTAGAGATCAACCCCCAGGCAAGACACATACCAGCTCCTGTCCCCAGGAATAGCTGTGGGCAGAGGGTAGATGAGAGCCACATCGGGAAGCACTCAGCTCCCAAAGCCTTTTCACAAGTGGAATGGCAAAGACCTAAATGACCTACAGATCCTTATAAAAGTTAAAGAAGAGGAGTTCCTGGCTGGCTCAGTCAATAGAACATGAGACTCTTGATCTCAGGGTTACGAATTTGAGCCCCTGCGTGTAGAGATTACTTGGCTGTAGAGATAACTTAAAAGTTAATTAAGAAAAAAAAAGTCAAAGGAGAGTATACCACTAACTATAACCTAACTGCTGGCACCTGGCTCAAGTTCTGGGGATACCTGGACAGTATCTCTAACAATCTGCTTATTGTTGCTATCCAACAAAAAGAGCAAACCTAACTAACTCTGTGCATTGCTGTCACCCAGGAGTTTTGTCCTATCCCTGACAATGCCCACTAGTATAAGAAACATGGCATCAGATAGGTTGTGATTAGATAGGAGAACCATGGTCCCATGGTGAGAGAGTAAACTACGGCATGTTCATAGGAAAGATTACTACATAAATGACTGAAAAAGAGTTCTAGGAATAAAAACTTAATATTGAACCAAAAAACAATTTTCCAAAGAATACAAATAATAAAGAAATCAAGATATGCAAAATATGAAACTCCAATATTTTTCAATTATAATATATATCCTATAATATATGTATATTATATATATAATATATATCCATAATATATATACTATATTCTGAAAGTATAAAGGCATACATGAGCACAGGAATAATGACTGCTAACTTCAAAACAGTGGCCAATTCTAATATGGTAAAAAGAGAGAAGAATAGGACTAGGGAAGAAAAAAGAGAGATTTAAAATATATTTGTAATGAAATATTCATTACATTCTTCTCCATTTTTATGTCTATTTCAGAATACAAAAAGGCACCTGGCTGGCTCAGTCAGAAGAGCATGCAACTCTTGATTCCAGGGTTGTAAAAAACAAGTTGGCTATAAATATTACTTAAAAATATAATCTTAAAAAAATAAAAGTGGAAAAAAAAAGAAGAACCAGCAATCCATCACAGAGTAGAATAAAATGCCTTCCTATCTTGGGTCTCATTATTAATCACAGGTATTGAAATGTCATGGTAACAATCTCCATCAATTATTACAGTGTTGTAATGCCTGAGCTTCTTAAGTAACAGAATCCTACAACATACAGTTTTCAAAACCGCTACCATGAGACACTGGGTTTCAAAATAATGTTTCTATGGGATACTATAAACATCATAATGTAAAAATAATTCAGTATGTTACTATTTTCATTAAATAGCTCTAAAAGTGACATCATTCTTATATTCTAAGCAAAATCAAACTTTTGAATATAAAGTGCATAAGATGTATTCCTTAATACATAATCGAGTTTCTTCAAAACTACTGATTATTATAACTAAAATTTTTTCTAATTATATTAATTAAAGACATAAATGTATCCTAGCAGAAAAACATTCTGCAGGTACTGTAACAGATTACCAGATAAATGATTAGAAAAGGAAGAAAATACAATGCAATAGGCAAGAAATAAGTAAAAAATTTATTGAGAAAAACTAAAGCAAGCCTAAATAAATGGATTCATTTGCTATGTTCAGGATTTGAAAGACTCAATATGGTCAACGTGTCAGTTTCTTCCCAAGTTCAAACACTAATTCAATGAAATTCCAATCAAAATCATTAATAGGACTATAAATAGAAATTGGTAGGTTGACTCTAAAAAAATTTACCTGACAAACAAAGAAGTTAAAATAACCTAAACAATCTTTTAGGGCAGCCCGGGGGGCTCAGCAGTGTAGCGCCACCTTCAGCCCAGGATGTGATCCTGGAGAACCAGGATCCAGTCCCATGTCAGGCACCCTGCATGGAGCCTGCTTCTCCCTCTGCCTGTTGTCTCTGCCTCATTCATTCTCTCTCTCTCTCTCTCTCTCTCTCTCTCTCTCTCTCTCCCTCCCTCCCTCTCTCATATGAATAAAAAAAATAAATAACAAGGAAAAAAAAACAATCTTTTAAAAATATAAAGTTAGAGGACTCACACTACCTAATGTAAAGATTCAGGATACAGCTACAACAAAGAAGACCAGGGATACTGGCAAAAACATAAACAGATTAATGAAACAGGACAGACATCCCCGAAATAGACCTACAAATATATTGTCAATTGATTTTTAACAAAGATGTCAATGCAATTCAATGAAGGAGGAAAAAGCTCTTCAATACTGTTTTAACAACTGAATAAACAAATGGGGAGAAGTAATACTGAAAACCTTAATCCCAACCAAATACTATTCACAAAAACCAATTTAATATGTATCACAGACTTAAAACTAAAGCTAAACTATAAAGTTTGTAGAAAAAAATTTTACAAGACTTTGATTTCTTAGAAAAATCTAAAACACAAAAAGCATTAATTATAGAAAAATTGATAAATTTGCATCAAAAATTTTAAATTTTGTTCCTTACTGGACTACCAAACTAGAAAAAAAATCCTCTACACATATAAGAATATTTAAGGAACCCTAACAACACTGTGAGAAAAACTACCAATATAAAACAACCAAAAAAACTTGGATAATTCACCAAAGAAGGTATCAAGTACCAAAATGAAAAGATTAATCTTTTCATTTAGGTCATCATATAAAAACAAATTAATATCAGCATGGAATACTTTTTCATGCTTAGTAAAAAAGATAAAACTAAAATGGTTACATCAAATACTGACAAGGACATGTATAGAATGACTGTAACTCACATACTGTTGGTGGGGTTGTTAAATCATACAACCCCTTGGGTAGAAGTGTTAGCGTTTGGTTACAAACATACACCTAGCCTGTATTAGCAACTCCATTCCTAAATATGCATGCAACACAAATGGAAAATGTATTACCACAAAAAAGTTGTACAAGAATGTTACAGCATCTTTAATTACAATAATCCCAAGCTGTAAACAACCCAAATGTCCAAAAACAGAATGGAAAAACTGTATCATTACCTGTATACTGGTATCATACTTGACAATAAAAAATAATAAACTACTGACATACAAATCATACATAATTTCAGAAACATGTTGAGCAAGAGTCTAAACAAGTAGATGTATATTTATATATATATTTACATATTTACATATATATATCTACAGAGAATTATGATGAATGAAAATAAGCCATTCCCATAAAAGTTATATACTATATACAGGCCTCCATTTATATAACATTCTTTAACAAAATTTTTTTATAAAAATGGAGAGTGGATTAGTGGTTGTCATTGATAAGATGTGGGGATGGAGTGGGCTGGAAGGAGAAAGCAGAAGCAAAGTGGATATGGTTATAAAATACCATAAAAAGAAGGTAAAAAGTAAAAGAAGGGATCCTGGTAATGGAACTTCTCTGTACTTTGTGACAGTACATACATAAATCTAATAAATCTAAACATGTGATACAATTATATAGAATGCACCTCCTCCACCTCCACCCCCCCCCCACCACCACCACACACACACACACAGGAGCGCAAATAAAAAGAGAGAAATCTGATTAAGATTAGTGAATTGCCCGGAGAAGGACAAACATTATATGGTCTCATTCATTTGGGGAATATAAAAAATAGTGAAAGGGAATAAAGGGGAAAGGAGAAAAAAATGAGTGGGAAATATCAGAAAGGGAGACAGAACATGAGAGACTCCTAACTCTGGGAAATGAACAAGGGGTGGTAGAAAGGGAGGTGGGTGGGGAGTGGGGAGTGGGGGGTGACTGGGTGACGGGCACTGAGGGAGGCACTTGATGGGATGAGCACTGGGTGTTATGCTATATGTTGGCAAATTGTACTCCAATAAAAAATAAATAATAATAAAAAAAGATTAGTGAATTGCCAATATCCTAATTGGGATAGTGTATTATAGTTTTGAAAGATGTAATCATTGAGAGAAAAGGGGTAAAGGGTGGTATAAATGATCTCTCTCTAGTATTTCTCAGAATAGCATGTGAATCTACAATTATCTCTAAATAAAGGGCTTAATTTAAAAAACTTAAAAAACATATATATGCCCTTTATTTTCCTTGCACATCTTTCTCCAAGAAACAGATTCTCTATGCATTTTTATGAACATCATATTAAAATATTTAAACTCTATAGCCCTCCAAACTCATTACTCAGTAGCCACTAAAGTGGTACTACTTAAAGAGACAAGGCAGTATTATTTAAAGAAATTTTGAAAAAAAAAAAAAAAGAAATTTTGATACATGTATATCTAAACAATTATGATTCCTTCAAGTATGCATCAAACAATAAACAGTAGCAACTGGAGGCCTAAATTCTTCACTACCTAAGCTGGGGAATCACTTTACTGCTTCTTATTAAGGAAATTAAACAATATTGTTATACTTGGCTACCCTGGGATAGAAAACATGTGACTCAATTTTTTCTTTCCTTTCCTATCAAAATGAAATTAATACCAGTACAATCTCAAGTCAAATAAATGGACAAAAAAGTGAGAGTTATTGAAGCCTAATATTTAAAAGTTTATAATTCACATAGGAAAATTTTTCTTGTATTTTTCCACATAGGAAATTTAAGGAATTTTATTATGGGGAATATGAAAATGAATGGATAAAATCTTTTAATCTAAATCTTTTATCTTGACTCTCATTCTGCATATTTAAGAATTTTTTGAAGGATAACCTAAGTCAATGTACATAAAGCACTCAAGTTAAGTAAGGATTTGGATAAGCCTAACATTCACTTTGTACTTGTAAACATCCTTTCCACGATGAGCCTCTAGGGACATTTAAGGAATTTACTGAATAAATTCCTCAGTACATATCAAAGAATATTTAATTTGACCTAAAACACTTGGACTGCTTAGGAAAAAAAAGCAACCTGATCCCTTACTTGCATAAAACGGCCATTTAATGAAAAGACTTACGTGGTAACTGTAAATCTTAGCCTTACTGATTCCTGATTTTCCTATTTCCTTGCAAATATTTAAGACCTATTAAAAATAATGTTTTAATCCAATCATCTTGAGTTTAAAATTCAGCCATTTCCTCTGTGAACCGAAAAACAAAGAACTGAAAATGGGGGCAGCCTGGGTGGCTCAGTGTTTAGCGCCGCCTTCAGGCCAGGGCCTGATCCTGGAGACCCGGATCGAGTCCCACATCAGGCTCCCTGCATGGAGCCTGCTTCTCCCTCTTCCTGTGTCTCTCTGCCTCTTTCTCTCTCTCTCTCATGAATAAATAAATAATAATTTTAAAAAAAGAGATATTGGTGGTTTCAATTCTCTGTAGACATGACTATATAAATTAACTTAACATAGTCCCTCCTACCATTATGATTTCCATTTTCCCAGAATACCTGAAAATTTTTAAAAATGGAGCTACACGAAAGGGAATATTCAGGAGATACAACTAATTCAGACTGAGAGTGTGGGAAAGCGAAGCAAGTAGACCACAAAAGGAATAATGCTGGGGACTGAGTCCAGGGGCAAGAACCAAGTATCTTAAATGATATTCAGAAGAGCAATCCTGTTCTTTCACTCTGTTTATGGTACTTGATTAAATTCCCAAATTCTCCTCTTTTCTAAAGTCCGACCCATAAATAAGAAAGTTGATTAAGCACACACACAAAAGAAACCCCATCACTGACCCCTGACTAGGACTTCATATTTTTTATGAATGGCAATAATAATATAACAATGAGGGAAACACTATTATTTAATATCACATATGTGACCAAAAAGTTTTGATAAGAAGTATTTTAACTTTTATAGTACAATTCTAAGTACAATGAATTCTGAAATAACAGCCCCAAGATAACTACTCCAAATATGCCCATATTTTATGCTCTTTTCTAAAATCCTAGGCAAACACTTCTATTTTAGGCATCTATGTTGGTAAAAAAAAAAAAAAAAAAAAAAAACATTACAGAATAAAAATGCATACTAAAGAAGTGGTTCTCAAATAGTGGCAGTTTTCTTGGCACATTTTTGGTTGTAGCAACTTGGAAGGTCTACTGGTATCTGGAGATTAAAGATGCTGCAAAATCATCCTAAAACGCACCAGACAGTCCCCAACACAAAGAATGATCTGGTCCACAATGTTAACAGAGCCACTATCAAAACATTTTTCTGCCCTAAAAGAATACTGAAGTAATTGGAAGTCACCAGTAAATTAGTTACTGTTATAATTTCTGTGTTGTAGTCTATTTTTAGAATCTGTCAAGATGATAAGAAAGATACTATTTAGTGAAATTCCAAACAGAATATTGTCATGGCACAGAAAAGGAAGGTAAAGATGACTGGGAAAGTTCAGTGGTTACATTTAATGTAATCTACTACAGCTGATGGCTCAAAAGAAATAAGCTGTTTCAAAACTGAAATTGGCAGGAATGCTGCAAAAAGGTAAATTTTATTTATAATTTAGAACTAACCGAGATTTTCCTCCTTGATGTAGATAGATTTCCTTGAACTACTATCAAGACCACACTGACATCAGGGCAAAAAATGTAGATGGAAAATTTTGATCACCATTCCTTATGGTGATTTTGTCAAACAAGAATACCGATCACTCTCTCCTTCCAGAATATCTTCAAAATGTATCTTTTCAAAATTATTCATTTGCTTGGAAATAGTGTAGATTCTAATCACAACAGCTGCTCACCTGGTAAGCTAATACTTCATAAGTTGAAAAGTCCTACAGTCTAAGAAATGCCAAACTAAATGGAACCTTAGAAACCATCCTGAGCAGGACTTCGCAATGGAGGGTACTTCTACTCCTAGGCATAAACAGTGTAAGCCAAGGAGTACAAAAAGTGACAAAATAAGCACAGTAAGTCTTAGCTAAGGAGCAACTTAACCTATTCACTAAATGAAAGAGCAATGGTATTAAATTCTTTGCAGTAACCTACCACCTACCAAGTACCATTCCTCTAAGGCTGTTTACTTTGGACTTTTCCATTTCAAAAGCTCTGCATAACTTAAAAAATTAGTACCTGGTTTCCCTGGTGGACTGTTATTAGCAACTCATCCTCATTGCATGCCCCCCTTTTGTTTGCAACTTATATCTGGTTAAAAGCAAAACACTGCTATTAAACTTTATGAGGCTTGGGCAGCCCAGGTGGCTCAGTGGTTCAGCACCGCCTTCAGCCCAGGGCCTGATCCTGGAGACCCAGGATTGAGTCCCACATCAGGCTCCCTGCATGAGCCTGCTTCTCCCCCTGCCTGTGTCTCTGCCTCTCTCTCTCTTTCTCTCTCTCTCTCTCAATCTCATTAATAAATAAATAAATAAAATCTTTAAAAAAAACAAAACTTTATAAGGCTGAACTCTTTTTTTTTTTTTTTTTTTTTAATTTTTATTTATTTATGATAGTCACAGAGAGAGAGAGAGAGAGGCAGAGATATAGGCAGAGGGAGAAGCAGGCTCCATGCACCGGCAGCCTGACGTGGGATTCGATCCCGGGTCTCCAGGATCGCGCCCTGGGCCAAAGGCAGGCGCCAAACCACTGCGCCACCCAGGGATCCCAAGGCTGAACTCTTTTATCTATACTTACTAGCTGTACCTCGACCTCATGTAAGTTAATTAGCCTTTATGTACCATGGTTTCCTCACATGTTTAAAAAAGAGAGAGAAGAGTAAATATACCTCACAGGATCATTGTGACATTTAAGTAATGCAATGAATGCACAGAGCATGGGATGTGTCTAACACATAGTAAGTGCTCAATAATAACTTGTAGTTACTCATAAAGGAATTGAATCAATTTAGAAAACTTTAATTCAAATAGAACATATAGTAGATCTAAATATGCCAACCTGACTAAAATCTAGAAGTACATTTCTTAAAATGCTCTTCCATAGATAGCTCAAAGTTAGCATGGTACAAAGATGTTTTCAGGGGCACTGGGGTGGCTCAATAGGTTAATTGTCTGCCTTCTGCTCATGTCATGATCCCAGGGTCCTGGGATGGAGCCCCATATTGGGGGGCTCAGTGAAGTGAAGAATCTGCTTCTGCTTCTCCCTTTCTCTCTGCTCCTCCCCTCTTCTCCTCTCCCGCTCATACTCACTCTCTCTCAAATAAATCAATGAAATCTTTTTTAAAAATATGTTTTCAGCAAGACTTGAAAGGTAGAAATGAAGTAGCAGCCATATTTCATAATCAAAATGCCAGCATGGCAAGAGGTGGTACTACTGCACATGCATGTCTCTGCTGACCTGCTGGTCACCTAGTTGACACAGGTTGCAACCAGCCCCATGGCAACTCCAGCTTTTGCCAAATCTCCTTCAACTTATGTGACTCCAGAACTAGAAGCAATGTTCAATGTTAGCTATGTGATAAAGGATACCATATTCTCTCACAAGATACCTGTATCATCAAAGTTGGAAATATTAAGAGACCAAGTTCCACCAATGCTCACAGTTCAGAGGTTCCCATTTGTCTTTGCTTCCCCTTAATTCATGTCTGGCTTCCCTTCTTGATTTTCTGCCTTACCGATTTCAGGTAACAGCCCCAAACAGAAAAGAAACAACTTCTTCCACAGTTTAAACAGTTCCCACAATTGAGTATGGAGAAATCTTTTTTTTTTTTTTTTTTTTAATTTATGATAGTCACACAGAGAGAGAGAGAGAGGCAGAGACACAGGCAGAGGGAGAAGCAGGCTCCATGCACCGGGAGCCCGACATGGGATTCAATCCCGGGTCTCCAGGATCGCGCCCTGGGCCAAAGGCAGGTGCTAAACCGCTGCGCCACCCAGGGATCCCCTGGAGAAATCTTTTAAATAAATCCTTTATACATGTATCTGCTAGTGGTCTACTTCTCTGATTAAACCTTGACTGAGGGCAGCCCGGGTGGCTCAGTGGTTTAGTGCCACCTTCAGACCAGGGCATGATCCTGGATCCTCTGTCTCTCCTGAATAAATAGAATCTTAAAAAAAAAAAAAAAACAAAACCTTGACTGAAGCGCAATTTCTACAAGGTACACATTATTTATTGGTTCAGATTATTCAATTATGCTATAAATTTAAAAAAACAGAGGGATAAAATTCCTAAGAAATTTAGGACAATAAATTTTAGACAATAAATTAATATCTTATGAAATATAGGTAAATTTCACAAAATGTGTAAGCAAGCAGCTTATGAAATACAGGTAGAATTCACAAGACATGTTAAATATCGATAGTAAACTAGTAGTCTATACGGGTCAAAGGAGAGAAAACAAACACTGCATGCCACAGGATGTTGGTAGTGTGGTCTGTCCTGTTAGCATCCTATCCTAAAATGTGCTGACCTCCCTCTCTCTATCCTCTAGCTCACGTGTTCTGATCTTGATTGTTCTCTGATGCAAACTTTTACATATATTTGACTTGTAATCTGCTTTATAAAGTTAGTGATTTATTATTTTGGAAGCAAGTCCATGACAGGCAGTTATTTTCAGCTGAAGTTGCTGTGTGAGGATTTTGTTAATCTGACACTGTGAAAAACTTAAGTATACACTGTAATTTACAGTGTAAAATATATAATGTGATCAAAAAGTTTTGATAAGAGGTACTTTAACGTTTATAAAACAATCTAGTACAGTGCATTTTGAAATAACAGCCTCACAATAACTACTCCAAAATGCCCACTAAAAAGTGCCTAAAATCTGCACATTTAACATTAAATTTTGTATCTTACAGATTGAGATACCCAAGTAAAATAGGAATACTGAAAAACTGAATGGAATAAAAAGGCTAGTATTTGGAGGAAATAAGTACTCAATAATTACTTACTTCAATATGTTGAGAAAGTGAAAATTATCATGAGACTGCACTTACTTAACTTTAATTACTTTCCCGTGTTCATACCATTGCTTGGCTTCTAAGTTTCAGAAAAAGAGTCTGATCAACTGCAGAGTTAAAAAGATCTCCTACTGCTTTTATCTTTTAGAAAAGCTACTGTCTACAAAGACCTCCCCCAAGAAGCATGGAGTATAGTATGAACTATAGGACTGTTCATGTCTGGTTGCTTGTATCCCAGCCTGCATTCATTACTTCACCCCATTAACATTCCACGCTGAGAGTCCTTTGCCAGTTTTATGAGGCGAAACCACAAAATGTCAGGTTAACAAAATCCTCACCCAGCAATTTCACCTTAAAATACTGGCTGTCAAGAACTTGCTTCCAAGATATTCAATAAATCACTAACTCTCTAAGGCAGGTTGCAAGTCAAATAAAGGCAAAAATTTGCATCATAGCAAATCTACATTAATCATTAGAACACAAGCTGATTATTTAGAACTACAACTTTATGGAAGAGAGTACAGCAGTATAATTTCAAATGTACCTGGTAGCCTATCCTAGTTTTTAATTGTGCTTACAGTTATACATTTGCACTTCTATAATTTATAAATTTTTAACTCTCTATTACAACCATTTCCAATCATTCAGACACTTGATTTGAGTCAACATGATATATACTAGAGAGGAGCTTGGAGACCTCAACTTACTGGTTCAATTCCTGGTTCTGCCACTTATGAACTATGTGTCTTTGAGATGGTTAATAATTTCCCTAAATAAGAAATCTCATCTTTGCATGTATAGTCAGAGTTAAGAAAGTCAGAGTGAGTATAAAAGGGAAAAAGGAAGTGCAAGGAACAGTTTGTAGCATAAGTGAAAATATGCCTATTAAGTGCATCCACCTGCACTTTTTCCTTTGTTCAACAGGAATGACAGAATATGAATTGGCCAACTGGCCAGGCCTAGGTACTGTATGATCATCCTCCAAGTTAATGATCTCACTTGCATTGCTAATATCCGGCTTTCATGACAATTATTAAACCATGTTGGATAACTATCCTGTAAGCAAGTATCTTTAAGTGGAATAGCCCATGCTTGAATATATATCTTCACACTCCTTTGTTGATCATGCTGCAAATCTCTGAAGAAGCTTCACAGTGGACTTTAACCACTCTTAGACTACCCAAATGGACAGAAATTTATTCCAAAGAAACATGAAACCTATGTTATTCTCTGGGCTGGAGTTAGTTACCTAAGAGCTCCCTCATTAAATATTTATTGGACAACTATTAAGTACCAGGCATTACAGCTTTCTCAGATTTCTCATCAGGACCTGGAGAGGATCATCACTTTTTCAGGCCTTAACTGTCTACCAAAACAATGGGTAGCAAAGGTGAGGGCTCCAAACTAAATAATGTGTATGGCCTATGGTACTGACATGAGAGCAGGTCACACTGTCCCATGCCAGTCTCCCAAAGGAAAGTAAATCATACTTTGAGTCTATTTAATACTTTTCTGACAAAAATGTAGTTTGTATAGGTCATGCTAAGGACCTGCATGATTTAGTACAGAGTGCAGAGGAGAATATACATGAGAGCAAACTATCAAAGACTGAAGATAACAATGTTTAAAAACCACTGCTGGAAGTTTTCCATGTGTCCTTGTTTCCATACTAATAATTACTATTGCTCTTCTTTTAATACATTGCAATTTTCCAAATTCCTTTGTAAATACAGATAAAATAGAATAGGAAAAGAAACCAGCATGCAACTCTTCCAACAGCAAAGGCTTTTATATATTTATGCTTCCCACCTCTAATAAAAAAACATACAAGTCTTTGATACAGACATGTGGACTGTATTCATATTAAATTCCCAATTCAATGATCATTCATGCTCTCAATCTCATAAATTGAGAAAGTTGAAAAGAAAATATTGGGCAGCCCGGGTGGCTCAGCGGTTTAGCACTGCCTTCAGCCCAGGGCCTGATCCTGGAGACCCAGGATCGAGTCCCACATTGAGCTCCCTGCATGGAGCCTGCTTCTCCCTCTGTGTGTGTGTGTGTGTGTGTGTGTGTGTGTGTGTGTGTGTGTCTCCCTCTCTCTCTCTCTCTCTCTGTGTGTTTCTCATGAATAAATAAATAAAATCTTTAAAGTTTTTTTTTTAAGATTTTTTATTCATTTATTCATAGAGACAGAGAGAGAGAGAGAGAGAGAGAAAGAGAGAGAGAGAGACAGAGACACAAGCAGAGGGAGAAGCAGGCTCCATGCAGGGAGCCTGACGTGGGACTTGATCCCGGGTCTCCAAGATCACAACCCAGGCTGCAGGTGGCGCTAAACGCTGCGCCACGGGGGCTGCCCTAAATAAAATCTTTAAAAAGAAAGAAAAGAAAATATTAAAAACTCAATTAAAACCCTGTAATCATTGTTCACATTAGACTATTAGGACCAAAAATCATGCATGTTCCTCACATTAAAAATTTACTTTTATCTTTCTATTATGTTCTCCTAATATTTGGAGACTACTTTTATTCACAAAATTACACTTATACACCCAGAGCAACATAAAGATCAGCAACATACTCTTGGTCTCCCCAAAACCTCAGAAAACAGAATCTATACTCGAGAATAAACTGTCATTGGCAATTAAGTGAAAATATTAGTGATCTCTTAGCACCCTAAATCTAATTATTAAATCTGGCCTTACTAAATGAATATATTTTAGTAGAGCACCTATACATTTTAGTAAGGTAGGAGATCTTAAGTACCTGCTGAAAAATTTAACCATTTAGCCATATACTACTATTAATAAAGAGCAGTCAATAACAAATGACTGACTCTAAGAATGAAGTTATGTAAATAAAGACAAAGCAAGCAAACCAACAATTGGGATTCTCATCAGAATGACAGAACTAAAGTAGCACACCGACTTTGGACACAGGCAAACAGGCCCTGATTTTAATGTGTTCTCTAACACTTAAAAGCAGCCAGTTTGGCTTTCTCCAATAAATTATGACACAGAAGGCAAAAAGAGACTTCCTAGGAATTTACGCTTTGATAGGCAACTCAAAGGATACAAAATTCTACCTTCTCTCCTGCATACACATAAAAGAAATCTAAGAAGTCTAGAAACCCCTTGTTACAAACAGATAGAAATTAGGTTGAATACAATTAGTTATGCTATGTTATATTATATATTATATATATTAGTTATATTATGGTTATAGTTATATTATGGCTAGGTCTTAATCCTCCTGATGCCCCATATTATATTTCTTGTATGGTAGGAGTTAAATAAATGCTCCATAAGCTTACTAAGCAAAACAATAAAATGTCATTTGGAAGTTAAGTGAAATTCTAAATGTTATTCAAATGCAAATTTAAAACAGTCTCAGCACTGGAAGTGAATAAAATTTTATCTATGTGCAAAAACTAAGTATAGATTATTAAGGATTTATTTGAGAGAGAGAGAGAGAAGCAGTCTCCTTGCTAGAGTGTGTAGCCCAACACAGGGCTTGATCCCAGGAGCATGAGACCATGACCTGAGCTAAAATCAAGAGTTGGACACAACCAAATGAGCCACCCAGGCACCCCAAAACTGAGAATAGATTAAAACAAATTTTAACTTTTTATAAGGAAAATGACACACAGTCATTATCTAAAATCCTCAAGATCTTTTTAAGTTGACTCATAAAATTCTATATGAAAGAATCTTTGGGTTTTAAAACAACGTAAAACCATTTGAACCAATATGAATTCTAATCAGACTTTCGGTAATTTTATGGAATGCTTCAGGATCAGACTTTGGTAACAGAATCTCAGCTGATAATAGCTCCTTTTCTTGTAGAAGTGACCAAATGTTTAAGAATAATCAGTTAAATCATATGAATGCTAAACATTTGTTTAGCTTTAAAGATCATAGCAATCACAGGTCCAAAATCAAACTTAAACTCTTAGTAACTAAAGGGCAAGGGCAAGCAGATTTGCAAAAGCAGCAATGCCTGACTTGAAGGTGACCTGGAAGAAAAAAAGGAAGAGAAAACAGAAAATGTTAGCTTTTGCACAATGCAAATATCAAAGCAAAGTGATTGCTTTAAAAACTTTTGTTCATGATAATCATCATATATTTATGTGGGTTAAAATTTTAATAAACATTTGGGGAAAACCATAATACTTATAAGGCTCATCATTCTATAAAATGCAGAGCAGCATTTACAGATTAAATGCTTCCTCTTTTAAGAATAAATGGGATGGCAATTTAAAAAGAAGACTAGGAGTTCCTTCCAACATTTTCAAAGTAATTAGTCTCATTAAAATTGCCAGAGGTGGGGATCCCTGGGTGGCTCAGCGGTTTGGCGCCTGCCTTTGGCCCAGGGCACAATCTGGAGTCCCAGGATCAAGTCCCGCGTTGGGCTCCCTGCGTGGAGCCTGCTACTCCCTCTGCCTGTGTCTCTGCCTCTCTCTCTCTCTATCATGAATGAATAAAAAAAAATAAAAATTAAAAAAAATTGCCAGAGGTACTATTCCATCTTAATCTGTTAGTAAGTAGTTTGAATTAAATAGGAAAAAAGTAGTTGAAAAAATAGGACAAAGATAGCAAATATTTACGGAGGAAGCACAATACAGAAACTTTAGTTGGCCGAAATAACAGGAAGATGAAAAAGAGCTAAAATAGAGGAAGAAATTATTGGTGCATTATTTTAAAAATCTACATAACAAATAACAAAGATCAGGATTAGCAAAGGAGAGAAGATTCTGAACCTTTTATCATATATGGCCTCCACCATCACCCTGACATTAGCAAAACAACAAATAAGAAAAACATTAGGATACTGGGAAACTTGTGCTTAGAGGTAGACCCTTATCCCACAGGTTCAAATTGAAAGCAAACCATCATATTTTGAATTTAATGCTCTCTGGGAAACTGGAGGCCACAATCCCAAAGAGACAACATCCTAATTTAAGATTCACAAATTCCACAACACAAGAAGACACAGATGATAGGTCTGGAGCCTGTTACAAGCAATCACTTCCTCACATACTTTCAATACTGGAACACAGTGTGACACATAGGAGTTAAATAATAACAGTAAGCAAGTATTTATTAAGTGCCTACTAGTATTGAAAAATAGCAAAAGAGATACAGTCCTATTCACATGAACCACATGTCAGGTACCTAAAATATAACATATTATCTATTTGATTTTGTAAGACATTATCTTCCCAGTTTTCCAGAAAGAAAACCAAGGCCAAGAGAAGTTACCTATCTTGTCCAATATTACAAAGTCAGTAGGAAGTCAGTAAGTGGAAGAATCTAAATTCAAATCCAATACTATGACTCTTGCCTGCATCCTGTACCATTAGTTCTACAGTCAGTATATTCTATGTGAGGATTGTACCACCCTCTAGGGGCATTTTTGGAAATCAGTGTTTCTGGTTGTCATAATGATTAGGAGACACTACAGATATTAAGTATCAATCAAGAATGTTAAAAGCTGTTCAATGCTTAATACAACAAAGAACAGTCCTGTTCCCTCCACAATTTTCAAATATCTGCCAGGCATTTGTGTAAATGAAAAATGTGTTTATAATCACTTGAACCTAGAATTTAACTCCATTTTATATCAAAACACAGAGTGGTTTTTAACCCACTTTTTAAAAACTCCAAGAGTTCCAGAAATTTAACTATCACTATACAGGAGAAAAAATATGAATCAATGAGATTTTGACCAAGAGGTGTTTACCATTTCAGAAAGTCACCTCATTCATGACTATTCTATTTGAGTGTTGGCACTGCCAATTTATTAAACATGTAGTTAGGCAAAACTTATAAATGTCCCAATATAACACATGTGGCAGGCAAAATGTCTTATCATGTCTTCTAGTTACATTCTAAATATTAAAATATATATATATATATATATTATTTTCCTCTTATTCCTCCCTTAATAATGATTATGGTATTATATTGGTTTCTCTATAAGTTATCAGCTTAAAAACATACATTAACTATGAATTTTACATCAAGATAAAAAAAGAACCTTAGAAAATACTGGTCAGAGAAAGCAGAGTTAGATCTTATAGGGTTGAGAACCACCACACTATATCATTGTGCCCCTAATTAAGACACAACTACACTATATCCTTGGCCTCACTATAACACAATTGGAATCATCCCAATTAAAAGAATCAACTCTACTTATGAAAATCTTTCATAGGTTACCGTCAATGGCAAGATAGTTCCTTAAACTGAACTCAAGTTCCTTACTCTAGAATTCAAGTTTGTTTATTTTGTCTCAAGATGAAATCTGTGCAGGACAGCAATAGCCAAACTAAAGGTACTATATAAAGTCTGTATTTTATCACTGGAATGGGTTAGTATCTCTTTTACTTACTGTATTTCTTGATTAAGTGTTCAGTGAATGTTCACAAAATGGTAACTGATTCCACAGCATTCTTATTTACAACTATTTTATAAATGTTTTCTCACAATTTTTTGATTCAGTACATAGACCCTAATATTACTCCTTTTCAATATGAAAATTCACAAAAAGAAGGCTTAATTTGCAGGGGTAGTAAATTAGAGCAGGCATACAATGGCAATAACTTAATATCTGAGTTTGAAAAATAAAGTCACGGCTTAAAATGGTTGTTTTTTTTTTTGTTTTTTGTTTTTTGTTTTGTTTTGTTTTGTTTTTACGGCTTAAAATGTTAATTGTGAATTAAAAGTTTTCCAAGGGTCCTCTAATTTCCTAACACAAAATACAGTAGTTTAGAAATATATATATAGGAAACAAGTATCCTCTACTAGCTCATGGATTTTACAGAACCTTGGTACATAAGCCAGATTATGACAAAACTTTTTAAATTTTTATTTCTTTAGAAAGAGAGAGAGGGGGGAAAGGAGCAGAGAAAGAGGGAGAGAGAGAATCTTAAGTAGGCTCCATGCCCAGCATGGAGCCCGATGCAGGGCTTGATCTAATAACCCCAAGATCATAATCTGAGATGAAATCGAGAGTTGGATGCTTAACCTACTGAGCCACCCAGGTGCCCCAAAACTTTTTTTAAAAGAATGAGGTGAATAATTCTTGCCCCATTGCAAATCTTTGTTTTACAGAAGCCTTCTAATACTTCTTACCTCACAGATAAGACTAAAATGCCACTGGTTATATAATGACTTAGTGGTTCAGCTTTGCTTTAGATCTTTTTCTAAAGTTCAGGTCAAAGGCTTCTCACTAAATGACTGTGCAAGATACACTCTGTTTATCACCAGATCTGGAATCACAATCAAAAGGTCTTCCTTCTAAATATGGCAAGCAATACCACACATGGAGCCATTGCCACTTTTAGCCATAAAAGCTGACCTTCAAACTACATTCTACACCACCAATAAAGTAGCTCCAAAACCATATACCATTTCTTGCTGCCTCCATGCAGTTGCTTTTTAGTTACATCACTGTCCCTACATATCATACTGAAGATATTATTAATTCTATGACTAAGCATGATAGAAAAGTCTTGCATAAAGTTGACAAATCAAAGCTGCCAGTGTAACAGGAAATAAAAAATAAAGCCACCAAGCAGAAAGGTAGTTTCACTTAAGCTGTACATTGGGCAGAGACACAAAAATCTTTGGGAATTTAAACCATAAACTAATATTCATTTAGACCTACAGTCTGAATCCACTACCAGCAAAGTCCAAAAAATTCTCAAGCAGACAACTTAACTTACGGTCATCTCAAGTTGTAGTGCCACCAGATTAGTGGCAGAAGCAAACAGATACTTCCTTCTAGCAGAACTTGAACTCAATTAAAGCCATTAGCAATTGTTAAATATCACAGATTAAATAGTTTTTTCAAAATTTTATTTATTTATTCATGAGAGACAGAGAGAGAGAGAGAGAGAGAGAGAGAGAGAGGCAGAGACTCAGGCAGAGGGAGAAGCAGGCTCCATGCAGGGAGCCTGATGTGGGACTCAATCCCGGGTCTCCAGGGTCATGCCCTGGGCCAAAGGCAGGCGCCATACCGCTGAGCCACCCAGGGATCCAAAAATCACAGATTATACAAGGACTCTTCTAAATTTCAGAGATGTTAAAATACAGAAAATTATAAAACTAATAACCAATAAAATAGTATATAAATGCTTTCAGAATTAACAAAAACAAATGAAAGCATAGTTAGGAAACAGACAAAAAGAGACTCAGTATCTCAACATTCAGGGCTATCAAAGGAGAAAAATAAAAAACCAAAGTTCTAGCTAGGGAATTACACTTTCTTGCTCACAAACCGGAAGCAACCTCCATCTTAAGGAGTGAAATAAGACGGTTAAGTTTCAAAACTTTTCTTTGTCTTTATATGTGTTATTTCCTGTAAAATAACTGTGTAAGCTGTAAAGTCCAAAAATAGTAATTTCTAACAATTTTTAAAATTCAAACTGAAAAATTAATATTTTAGAATATAATTAAAAAGGAAATTAAAGCTTAATCCCATTATCTCTGAAGTCAAATAAATAAGCAAACCTATACATATATGAAAAAATACAGAATACATATATGAAATAAATTATTTTTGCTCTTTATCAAAAGACTAAAGATGACAGGTGTATTTTTGTGTGCTCTTTAATGTTAACCAGATTCAGATTCACGATTTTATCAGTACTGAACCCATTATTAACTCTTTGACAGATCCATGAGTGTTCTTTTACTCATGTACTAATACTTGTTTAATTGAGTTAATTAATCACAGCCTAACCAAAATATCTCAAACAGACCTCACACAGCATTCAAAGTGTAGCCTGAAATCTAACCCTCCCTCCCTTTTCTTTAAACTGGCCTGGGGGATGAAGTCAATAAATTGTCAATTAATAACATACTTGCTTTGATGATTCTGCAGTAATTTATTGTCATCCCACTTCATAAATTTTTAAGTAAAAGTTCTGGGATTTCAAGTAAGATACCTCTTTCATGGGAAAACTCAGTTTTAAGAGTTTTCTTCTGCCAATAAACCAATAAGACAAACTAACTGATAATCCTCCCCCACTATACCATATAGGAATAAGCACTCAACCAGTGAAAGTAATTTGTTCCGCCAATGGCACAGAAAACTACTCAAATTAATTCACTAAATAGATCTGAATGTTAGTCTCTTACTTTTGGTTAAGGCCTGGGTTGAACTAGCTTATTCATAGACAAAACAGTCTTGAACACAGTAGTGTCAGTACAATACATGTAACTATCCCATCCACTACCAGAACAAAGGTGCTCTACTGTTTATATGCTCTATAACCACTAATGAGAATTCACTGCTACCCAAGACCAGCCTCCCCTAAACAACATCCTCTTCCCACTGAAGTCTGATATCCCTAAACAATAATGAAGACATATAATCCCTACCACATTAGCCTTGCTTGCACTCTAGATATCACTTTTACCTCCTGTCCACAAAGCCCTGACCTCTGTACTCAGATTCTTGGCCTTTTATTTACTCCCAGGGCACACTCCCAAACTAACATATTTATCCTACCCATCCAGCCTCTTGTCCTGTAAATGACAGACTCCTGACTTCATGTCCTCCAAGGACTAATCTTCTAACCAATTTGCCAGGTGCTCTTAAAAGCAACACAATGAACCCTCTTCAGATTCATTACAATGAATATGCAACATAAAGAGGGAAACTTTTATATTTCTAGTCATCCGATAAAATAAAATCAGTATGCATTACTAAAATAAAAAATTAAGAATTAAACAGAGTGATGCTCTAAGTAGGCTAAGTGAGAAACATTTTAAGTAGGCTCTATGCCCATTATAGGACTCAAACCCATGACCCTGAGATTGAGCCACATGTTCTACTGACAGGGTCAGTCAGATGCCCTGAGAGACATTTCTGACAGTGACTAGTACTCATGAGAACAGACAAAAACAAATTGTGATTGTCAAAGTGGTAAATAAGTAATGGGAAGAAATGCATGAATGACTAATGTCAAATGGGCAAAAGCTTGGGTTTCAGTCCATTTCCTTATTTTTGTGTCTTGAGAACAACTATTAGCAGTTAATTCTCATTATCTCCCGTTAAAAACAAATTTTCCATGTGACCATTACCAAAGATATTAATCTCATTTAAAACCATTTTGTAACTGGATAAACTTTTATTGAACATTAACCATATGCCTAAACCTAAATATTAAACATTAAGAGATAAATAAGGGGCGGGGGGGACCTGACTGGCTCAGTCTGCATGTAACTCTTGAGTTTAAGAGTTGGGATCTTGAGTTTAAGCCCCAGGTTGGGAGTAGAGACTACTTTAACAACAACAACAACAACAACAACAACAACAAAATAGTAAGAGTCACTGCATTTGGGCTCCTCATAATTTAGTAGAAAACCCTGACAAAAATAAGTCATAATTTTTGATAAGTGTTTTAATAAAGTATTCAGAATAGGTTACAGAATGTAAAGAAGCAAACATGAAGGGACCTAACTTGCTTTAGGAAAGAAGTATGCAAATGCATTTTCAATGGAAGTAGAGCTTCAATTGAACAAAACAGGCAAGAGAAAAGCAGGGAGAGCTTCCTATGCACTGAAATTATATACACAAATGAAAATGGAACAGAGAACAGCATTTTTTAAGACTGAAAATGACCTGATGGGATGAGCACTTGGGTGATATACTATATGTTGGCAAATCGAACTTCAAGAAAAACAAATTTAAAAAATCTATAAAACTGAAAATGATTCCACATAGTGGGAGAATACTGTATATGTGAAAACACTATACAATATTAGAGTTGTAAATAGTGCTTAGAAGTCTGAACTTTATCCAGAAAGCAGTGAGGGAGTCATTAAAAAGTATTTTAAAAGGAAGGGGCAGCCCGGGTGGCTCAGCGGTTTAGCGCCACCTTCAGCCTGGGGCCTGATCCTGGAGACCCAGGATGGAGTCCCATTTCAGGCTCCCTGCATAGAGCCTGCTTCTCCCTCTGCCTGTGTCTCTGCCTCTCTCTCTTTCTGTGTCTCTCATGAATAAATAAATAAAATCTTAAAAAAAAAAAAGATTTAAAAAAGTATTTTAAAAGGAAGTGAAAGGATCAGATTTGTCTTTATAGAGAAGCCTTAGGATTTGGTGACTGCATAAATAGGAAAGATGTGAAATGAAGGAAGGGAAAAGTTTAGAGCAATCGCTAGGTTTCTGATTGGACTAATAATACAACCACTCATCAATACAGAAGAATGCAGGTCGAAGTACAAGCTTAAAGTAAAATGGGAGAAAAGAAGTTGGAAGTGCTGAGTCTAAGGTGCCTGTGAATTATCTAAAAGAAATTTCTCACAGATAACCAAAAATTTATCTGCTGCTCAAGGAAAATGCTGTCACTATGAATATTAAGGGATAATACAAATTTAACATTTTATCTTTATAGAAATGATTGGAACAATCCAATGTTAGACAATAGTGTCACCTCCTTTTAGCCACTGGAATCAATTCTTTATTCAATGGGGGAAAAAATTTTCTTTTAAAGCAATCACATTTGCCAGCGGAAATGAACTTCATTAAAATTTTCCTTCTTTTCTTCTACCTGAATATCCTCTCATAGCAAAGTGATTTCAGATAAACCAGGAAATGAAGACTACTTTTTTGGGTTTTTCCCATCACATACTTTTGTCATTACAATAAAAACTACTAACATTTGTATGTACCAAATCTTATTCTAAATGCTTTACCTACGAGTTCACTTGATCTTCATGACAACCCTATGATGTATTATTATTCTTATTTTACCAGTGAGAAAGTTGCCATAAAGTCCAGAAACTTGCCAGTGATTGTAGAGATAGGACATAGGAGCCAGGAATCAGTGTGATTTCAAAACCCATGCTTTTAACCACTATACTATGCCATCTGTCATAAATCATATTACTCTAATAAATTAGGAATATGCAAATAACAAAATTTACTCAGAAGCTATGGAGAACTACAGATAGAAACAAATAAGTAGATATGAGCATTAATGGAAAAACAGATCCCCCTAGTAAGAAATCTTGACTATATCTTTACTTAATGAGAATCTTTCAGGCACTGAGCCACACACAGTACTAAATAATCACACACAAAAAACAAACACTCTCAAGCTGCATTGTGTCGGAGACTATGCACAGGATTTCTGTAGCTGCCTCAGAATCTTATTACTACTAGAATTTCACTTTTGGAGTCACTGATCCTAGAATGCAAGAAGCTTCAAAATATTTAAAACATTCTTCATTCTTAATGACACCTCAATTCCTTCAATAGTGGTATCACTATAGAGAAAATACACGGAGCTAAAGTGCAGTATGAATTACATGGAAACCTGAACCATAAGAGAAATGTGTGCCCATTGTCTCTAGCATCAATTTCATAAAATAATCATGCTTTCTCTATCTCTTCTCTTTCTCAACTGCTTTTAAACAACAAATTTAGACCTTTTCATAATGTTATTCATAAGGCATAATTTTTACTTGGCATTCAGCATCAAAATACTGAAATGCTAATGTGAAGCGCTAGGAATTACTAAAAGTCATTAGGGTTTGTCCTAGTATGGAGCGATGACCAGGTAAAGTAAACTAATGGCAGAAAATTCACTATCTTCAAACCCCTGGATGATGTCTTGAGAGCCGTTTTGGTGCATTAGAAAATATGAATGGCCCTGCCTTCTTAGACGGAGTGTCTTTAGAGACAGGTGAAGTAAGGAGCTACATGGAGACAGAACTACAGTAGTAGTCCTCTTACTTGATACTATAATGAGTAATTTAGTTGATGGCAAAATATAATCAGTTAAATTAAGAAGTCATTAAGAAAGAATATATCTATATCTTAAATATTTTATTTAAACATAAAACAAAAATGTACATTTTTACTGATCTTTAGATGTAGATAAAGTCAAGAACTTCAAATTCAAGTTTTACCTCATCTTATATAAACACCTTTAATAGATCACATAACAATTACTACTTTCAACTTTCTTAAAAAAAAAATAAACTTCCTGTTCCATAATGGAACTACTATAATAAAATGAGATAGCACCCTTAATATGGTGCCTGACACTAATAAGCACCCAAAAAGTGTTTAATATTTTAATTATACACACAGAAATTCATTTATATAAAATGACATCTATCTTAATATATCTGATCCTATCAATAATCCTATGAAGTTGGGTAGTATTTATTATAATTTCCATTTCCCAGTTAAGAATATTGAGGTACACAGCTCATAGCAATAACACCCAATAAATGATAGAGCTGAGGTTTGAATCCAGTGTTAGAGGAATGCAGGCAATTGCCCTTGAACAGGTAAGTGAAGGAAAAGGAGAACTAGTAAGAGAATACAGAAAAAGCCATCATTATCTTCAAGTCAACCCCTTTCATAACTAACACCTAGGCTGGAAAGAATAAAGCATTTAGGATCTGGAAACCGTACTCTTATTCAAACAGCTATTAGAGTTGGTCACAAACTGATTTGTGAGTACAGCAACCACTTTAAGAGTCACTACTCATTGTGTTGAGAAAATTCTAAGCAGATTTTCAAGAACCATTTGTTTGGGATACAGAAGATACCCAACATAACAATGTTACTATGTTGCAGTTGCAAACTGTTACAGTATAAATATTCTACAACCAGCACTCTACTCAGATGTTAACTGACATAATTATTTTTCAAAAGATGACATAAACTTAGTAAGAATGAATGATCTGTTTACCAAGGAGCAAATTAATGGCTCATGTGATATTCACTGAGGTATAACCAGAGACAAAGAAGCTCAGGCAATATTCTGGAATGGAGTTAAGAGAGGGATTACCAAACAAGACCACATGAACTGATGGAATCCTGCCTAACTGTGTTCACCCTTGGCTTTACACACATGCACACACACGTGTGCATGCGCGCACACGCACGCACACACACATACACTTTGCTTAAAGAGATCTAAAATAAGACAAGTACAGGAAAGGATATCAAAGGATAGGACTCAAAAGGAGGAAATTTAAGGATTTATAAACATACAGATCTGATCTTATAAATAAAACTTTTCTTTGCTAGCACATGCTCTTTCTAGATCAGTAGGTTATAGTTACATATTCATGTCAAAACAGCAAAGCAAACTACTTAGCTCATGTTAATTGCAAATTTTTTAATGTAAGGATAGACTAAGAATCTTCAAATTCAGCAGAATTAAGAACTAAAACCTAAATTCACGTTAAATATGGAATCATTCTGTTGATGAAAATTAAAAAAAACCCACTAGTAATAAAAAACCTGCCAAAACTGCATTAAATACTTTACATACATAAGTTTTTGTAAGGTTTAAGTAAAATTAAGTAGTAGGTGCTAGCTCTTTATATTCACTATCTTTAATCTTCAAAACAAACTCTACAAAGGAGTGAATTTGCTTTCCAAATTTTACAGGTGGGAAAATGGAACTCAGGGAGATTTAAGTATGTTTTCCAAGTGATAACAATAAAAGCAAATACATATTTGAAAACAAGTTTGACTGATTCTAAAGTCTAATTTCTTTCTCTTAAATGATGCTGCAAACAAAACTGAAGAAATGATTTGTAAAATAATTCTGAGTAGATATAACCATTAAAACCTTCTAGAAAAAAATAAATTTACATATCAATGACTGAGCTATTTGACCTTTCAGAAATCTCAAAAAGAGAACCTTACTGTTAATAATTAAGACAAGACTCATTTGAATTCTCTGCAGAGTTAACCATTTCCACTTAAAATTTGTAGTACAAAATTAGAAAAATCCAAATACACACCAATCATACTATCTACCAAGAAGAAATCAATTATATATGTAGACATAGAACACTACAATGTCAAGAAAAATTAGGATGAAAAGCTGTTTACTAAAATAGAAAGATGGCTCTAAAACACAGGAAAGTGATAAAGTAGGTACAGAAGAGAATATATGGTATGAAAATTATTTTTCCAGGATTGTGTATTTATACATGTAACCATATAAAGTGTCTGAAAGGATATATGTCAAAATATCAGCCCTAGTTAGTTACTTTTTAGGTCATAGTATTTAAGATAATTGTTAATACTTCTATTTATTTTTCTTTTGTGTTTGAATTTTTGCACTATTTATCGTAAAAAAGTATTTTCATTTTGAGAAAAAGAATGAGCACATGATTTTACATATTATTCAACATGAACATGAGGAGTAATGATACCTGTTAAATAAATCCTAATAAACCTAATCAATCCATACAATGTTTTCAAAAAAAAGCCATGTTAGTTTTTTATAACAAAAATAGCTAGACACGTTTCCAAATTTTACCCCCCAGAAAAGTTACAAACACAATGACAAGTTTATTAAAAATTTATGGGTACTAGAACAACATATGCTCTTCCTAGTTTTGACCAGGTCTGGGACAGAAAAGTTATATACACATGCAATACTGAAAACATAATTAAAAGAATCACAAAGAAGTCAAGTGAATCAATTCTAAACTCATCTTTTGTGTTAACATTTACAGTATATACATATATCCATATTTTGTTGCTCTTGACATGATTTATGACCAGTCAGATTCAATCTTTCAAATTCAGATCAGGTCCCTTCTGATCATAAAAAACTAATATTTAACCTTTTTTTTTTAATTTATTTATTTATTTATGATAGTCACACAGAGAGAGAGAGAGAGAGGCAGAGACACAGGCAGAGGGAGAAGCAGGCTCCAGGCATCGGGAGCCCGACGTGGGATTCGATCCCGGGTCTCCAGGATCGCACCCTGGGCCAAAGGCAGGCGCCAAACCGCTGCGCCACCCAGGGATCCCTATTTAACCTTTTTTTAATAACACATTTCAAAATATACTTCTCTCATTACCTCTTTTCCAACTATGTTGTTCAGAAGCATAGTTAACCTGCACATAAAGTTACTATATAAATAAATGTCATATGTATTAACAATCTATTACTTTCTGATATTATCTCCCTCTTTTGTACTGCTTAGTTATTTCTGCAAAACCTTCTCAATATGGTACCAGCATAATACCTCTAAATATATGAACGTCAATTGTTTGTCAATGAGGATATCTTACACTTTTTAATCATGACAAATATTTTAAACACATCAACTTAAAAATACAAACTAGTCAAACATGGTATCTTCAAATACTGTGTCTATAGCCATCAACTCAGCCACAATGCGCTTTTCTCTATTCTACATCTATCTGTTGGATACTGTCATAACCCAACAACTTTGTTAGAATGATTTTACTGTCCTCTACCTAAAAAACACCATAATAAATAACAATAATAAGCAAATTCCCTTGTTTTATAACATGAACGGTGATCTCTTTAAAGGAATATCTTTAAACACAAAGATATTCAGTGCCTGGTATTGCAATCATTTAATAGATTAAGAAACATTAAAACATGAGATCAAGTTATTTATATAAAGACTGGGTTCCACAGTTAGAATTAGAATTCACCAGTAACAGCCTCAAAGTTGTGGATACATTTCTTCATATAACATGAATTTCCCTGAGCTATGCTGTATCACTTCAGGATATTTTCTAAAAATCCTCTTTGAACTTGACATGAAAAGAGTAGTGAAAAGAAGATAAACAAGGAGCACAGATAATTATTAACAGTTTTGTTTATAAATAATTGTGACTCAAAACAACCCACAGACTGTATTTTAGAAAAAAGGTAAAAATTTTGCACACAAATGGATATAATATATAAAATTTACCCCAGAATAGCAAATTTGCAGAGCATATTTTGTTACTGTTAAACACAAACACATTTTAGACTTCATTTAAAGTAAATAAATTAACCTCTATTAATATATTTAAATTATTTTATATTTTTAGAGATCTGAGTATATGTGACAAACATATAAGCAAAGTATAATCACCTCGTTTAGTTTTTATAAATTTTAAATGTACAATAGCTAAGTATGATCATTTAAGCTACAAACTTCAGAGGCTTTACTTCAGAGGCTATAGTCATTAAAAGTAATGGATAAAGCTGGTCAGTAATTAAATTGATCACATCTCCCTGAAGGCCAAAAACCTAATGGATGACAACAGAGCTCAACATTTTCCAGCTGCTGAGAAGTAAAGGCTTTCAACATTTGGATGTAGGTAGGCATCTTATTTTCCCAGGATTTCAAAGTCCACATGCAGGCTGCTGTTCAGCTATAATAAATGAGTAATTCAAGTAGGGCATGACTGCTTCTTGTATTAACTTGATAAAGATGTTTCACTCCAAATGCATCAACAGTTGTGTTAAGTCATCCCTTTCACAGGCTGACTGAGACTTACTTATGCTATGCTTTGTTAACAACGAATCCAATAAAAAAGAGGAGGGGGAATTTATTAACTTCTGCATTTGTTTTTCTAAGGCTAAAAATCAAGTTTTACTTAATAATTAACTCCAAGCTAAACCACATGAAAACTAAATATAATGGTCCCAATACTTATTTTAACTTTAAAAATTGGTCTTAGAAAACAAAAACAGTAATAAGTATCCCAAATATTTTATACTTTACAATAACATTGTAAAATCAAAAAATCTTAATACATTTTTATTATAATTATCTGAATATACTGAAATACTCTAGAAAGAAAACTACTTCACCATAAAGACGTACTAAACACTTTTTAACAATTACACTTTTCACACTTTCACAAAAATATGGACTTCAACTAATAATTACAGTAACAGTATAGGACAATTAAAAGTAGTTGTAATGTTTAAACAATAAATTTTCATCTCATATGCAGTCTTCTATCGTTCCAGACTTAAATATCAATCCTCTTTGAGAAATCTTTGCTAGTATCATTAAATCCTCCCTTCTTGATTCAAGTTTATCTCTCTTCTCTATTTCTAGATAGTACTTTTCTCCCAGCCAGTTGCATTTGTCAAGCTTGTTCTTAGAATTAGCTATATGTATATACAACTTAATAGGGCTCTATACTGAATATCTTTTTTATCAGCCAGTAGCAGTGTCATACATGCACCTAGTAATTCATAAATAGAACTCAATAAACTGAATAATCAATGATTTAGGGTTTGAATTTTCTCTATAGTCTTTGCTCTCTGGTGTAATGAATTCTAAAGTCAAACTGCTTGGGCTCTACTGAAAATGCTTGAAATAATACCTGGCACATAGGAAGAATTAGAAAAAATAGCAGTATTATACCAACTGCCTCTATCACCCTAAATAAAACTTGCTTCTGGTCCCTTTGTTCCTCATCTTAGTCAAAGGGGCCCTACTATGTACCTAGTTCTCCAAACTAGAACACTAGATGTTTACCTACTGTACCCTCTCCCTCAGATATCATCTTCAATTAACCATCAGCTCCTACTGATTCTGACACATTGCAATCCCACAAATGTGTGTAACTCTCTTGACATTATCCTTTTCTTCAATGCAACATTCTCCTACCTGATTTCGCCTGCCTCCTTACCCTCATCCACCCCACTCCCTAAATTGGTTTCTAAAGCATAAATATGATAAAAACTTTCCAAATCCTCCCTTAGCAGAGAGTCCAAACCTTTAAAATGACTTTCAAGGCCTTTCATAGCCAGAAGAGATTACTGATCTCATCAGGCATTAACTCTTATCATGCTCCTGTTCCATTCTAAACTGCGATTCCAGGGATCTTAGTTGCAGGTTCCTGAAACCTGACCCATTGTTTCTCCTCTAACTCATAATTAAGCACTTTCCTTGGACATGGCTGATTCCAGCAAACTTTTCCCAAGTCCCAAGTCTGAGTAAAAGCTTCCTTCAATGTGAATTCACACTACCTTGTTTTATAACAATGTTTTAACTACCTTTAAGCTACATGCTTTACCTATTTATCCTCTCAATGAACCATAAGCTCATTAATAAGTTAAAAAGGGTCTTTTTTTATCTTTATATCCTCAGGTTCTAGGACAAAGTAAAATAAAGGAAGATAACAAATAAAGGAAGATAACAACCTGGTTACCTGAAAGGGTCCTTTAAATGAATATACAGTATAAAAAGAACATCTGACAAGAAAGTCAGATCTCTTCAACTCACTATCTGCTTGACTCTGAAGACATCTGACCATCTGAAAAATGCCTGCTTTATTCTTTACTTCTAGACTAGAAGTGATCCTGAAAGTTTCTCTCCCTTAACATTTACATGTTCTACCCAAGATTAATAGTTTTAACAAAATATTATTTTAAGGATAACTGGTAATTAATTATTTTACAATATCAAATTGATTTAAGAAAAAAACCCTCTTACCCAGTAACTGCTAGTTAAATGTTGCCTATTTTTCCTTCCCTCTCCATTCCGTGGCTGCCCATCACTTCCTTTCCTCTCCTAAAGATTATTCACTAAGCTGTGCCTGCCTTTCATCAACTATAACTCATTAATTGAGAAAATTTCATGCTCACCTATAGGAATATCTTTAAATTCTTGACTTTTCTTTTTCCTGTTTCTCTGTCACTTCCTTTCCAATCATTCCAAAAGAATGTTCTAGTTCTCTACTGGAGTCCAGAATTAACCCTGATCATAGCTAACAATCTTATGAGTGAAGGGGAGAAAAAAACTACAGTTAGCACCATAACAACACAGGTTTGAAGTATGCAAGTCCACTTACATGTAAATTTTTTTCAATAAATACAATACAGTCTATAAATATATTTTCTCTTCCTTATGATCTTCTTAGTAATATCTTCTTTTCTCTAACCTACTTTATGAACACAATATATAATGTAAAGGTCACTTCTGAGCAACAGGCTTAAGCAAAGGAATATATAGAAAGCAAGGCAAAAGGTACCACGGTGATCCCAAGCCCCTGACTGAATACAGAAGGCCCATCAGGTGACTCACCTCAAAACAGCCATAGGCCCTAACTAACCAATGGGCCACTTAAAACCAGGCACAGTTACCAAGAAAAAGGAATATTCCATACACATCCATATGTCCTCACTTTCTTCTCTTTAAATACAGCCACACCTATGGCCTCCTTCCTGCCCACCACTCCCTCTGCCTCAGGTGAGTTCTGATTTCACTTGCAGCACTGCTGGCTTCTGCCCAATCAGGTGGCCCCATATTTGGGGCTTCCATCCCATCAGGAGAGATATCACATTATAATACATAAAACATACAAAATAGATATTAGTCAACTCTTTATCAGTAAGGCTTCTTAGTGAACAGACGGCTATTAGCAGTAGGTTTTGGGGGAGCCAAAAGTTATACATGGATTTTTTACTATGTGGGGAATCCTTGCCTCCCATCCCTGTGTTGTTCAAGGTTAGCTACACTTAGAAATGAGGGCAAAAACAACAAAAAAGGAGCACTGTTACTGACCTCTGATGTCCCTGAAATGCCAATAAATATCTTTCAAAATTTCTCTAAAAGTATGTTTTTACTATTCCATTCTCCTGTCTACTTTTACTTTAAAAGTAACTGGTAAGTCGTAGGTATTGACAAAGCACTTGGCTGAAGAGAATATTACAAGGTTTCAAAAGTTAATTCAAGTTACAGTCTACAGAATTAGCCTACAATTATTCAATTATCAATACCTCCTTTGAACATGAGGACACTGAACTTCATCACTGCCCTCTGCCGGTGGCATTATTTCCCTTTAATTTTCCCTCCATGTACTGAATCTTTTGCCTCACAGAATTACTTCTGACCTGCCTCTATATTTAAACCATCCACAGCTAAAAATAGCCTAGCCATCTGGAATTTAGTAAGGTTTGTAGGAAAAAAATTGTGCTTCAATGAAAAGCTCTGCATTGTTTTGAATACACTGCTCCAGGTTATCAGAGTCTGAGTCCACGGAAACTCTGCACCTTTCACTGCCTTTAAGTTTGAGTTTTCTTAGAAATCTGTACACTGTAGATAGCTGAGAGCAATGAAAAACAATTCTGGACTACAGATGTAAAGAAACTGTCATGAAGAAGTTCAACTGACTGTCCTTCCCCACTATGGAAGAAGATAGTTTTGTGTCCCTTTCCAAATTTATTACAGCATTACTGATCTATAAATGTGTCCTTCGTTGTTGTTCTCCTTGATCCTAGTTGTAACATGTGCCTGATTCTTTCATTGACAATGATGCTAATAATCTTTAACATATGTCCATTTTATATCTACACAAGATTCATGATGGTATTTTTTTTAATTACTCTTTAACACACTGAGGCCAAACTATATTTCCCCCCATAGACCAATTCAAAAATAAAATGATGTGGGCCTGTAGACAAGCCTAGACCCAAATGGTAAAATTTCATTTCCTTTTGGCCACCCTGTATGTACAAAATACTTATCACATACTTGTCATGATCCCTGCCCTTAGGAACTCTCGGTTTCTCAAGAGGAAGGAATCTGACAATATTGTCTGTCAGTGATATGCTCATAGCAGGGTGATGCTGCTGAGAAGGGAGTTAGTGACTGGGAAGGGAGAAGCCAGAGGAGAAGAGTAAGGACTAAAGTCAGAGAAAGGTGAAAATAAACAAGACTCCCAAAGAAGTGCTTAACTCTCCCACATTAATGGATAGCTGACTCTATCTCTCATTCACAAAACAAAACAGCATAAGGATGATTCCTATATATACTGTATCTACTACAAGAAGTGCAAAAGCAATAAAATCAAGTTTCTTCTAAAGGGATGAGACAAACAGGGAAGTGTCAAGTAGCAAAGACTAGTAACACATCTATGTGTTTCATAAAACAATTCCTGCTGGTGCACTACGGCTGCTACTTTCCTTCTGGCCAACATGACAGCTCCTATACAGCCAACTTCAAATCTGGTTAGGAAATGCAAAACCAAAAACTTGCTTTGAAAACATCACTTTCTAAAATAAATTTAAGTAATGGTATCTTTTTGGTCTTTATAAAAATACACAAAACATTACACATTTTCTGGGAACATTCACTTGAAGTCCATTACAACCTGAAACACTCCTTATCATTTATTATTTACAAATAAAGCTACTACTTATTTACTTTGAATGCCAGTTTTTTATTATAGAGGCAGTAAAAAATGCAAAATTTTGACCTTGTGCTATAAATGAAGGAAACCACTGGTCACCCACAAGTCCCAAGGGATATCACCCTTTGGCTTCCCTCCAGAATCTGGGACCTTTCAAAGAAGCAAAGTAATTTCCTGTTGCTATTGAGCCTGTTCCTGAATTCAAGCATCATGGCATCCAGGAGATATTTCAATCAGGAAAGTTAGATTCTGGGACAAGGTAAAGGATTCACTACTAGCTTCAGAACTGCATACACACTGGTTTACAGAACTTGAAGAAAAGTTTTAAGTGACTAGGTATCAGTTGGCTGTAGAGAACAAGGCAGGAAATGAGAAGACTCAAGAGAAAAACCTTAAGTTTTAAAGGAAAACATGATTAATATAGGGTACTTTCTAGACAGAGAATTAATACTATTAAATACACATCAGCTTTAATACATGTATGTTTTAAATATATCTGTAAATTCCCTTGATTACTATCTGAGACAGAAATTTACATTTTTTACTTGAAAACATTGTGTTATTACAAGATATTACTTGAACTTTTCCAAAAATAGTCAAAATGCATTTGGCAAATATTTTATCAAATCTTTCATTGTGTGTGTGCATGTATGTTTAAACAGGAAAAAAAAAAACTTAATTAGTAGGATTAAAAAAATTCTCTATGCTAAAAAGGCAACATTCTCAAAAGGCTATGTCCTGGTAACTATCATAATCCTTTAAAAATTGTTTATATTATGATTAAAAATCACTTTGCTCCTATATTCCCACAACTAGTTCATATGGTAAAGAGATCAGTAAACTTACTTTTATGCGTAACATCTTTAACATTTGCTCCCCTTTCTGTGCTTGTGATTAAATGTAACATTTTGAAATCCCAAAGTTCTGAGAAAAACATAAATCCTTGTCTCACAGCTGCTGTTTGACTCTGGAAACACATGCATTTTCTTTTCAAGCATCTACCATCAAAACTCCCAAAGGGCTTGGACTGGAGAACACCTGCATCTCTTCATTTAGTTCCAATAACAGAGCCTAAACTCCAAAATTACAAAAATAGACGTTCTGTTCAGCTGTAGTTACATTTTGCCCCTAATTCCCGTGAACAAAAATGCTAGGAGCATGAAATCATTCAGGCAAGCTCTGTCATCAAGAGGATAAGATTTTTTGCACCAGAAGCCCAGTGGGAACATGATAGAAAACTGGCAACAATTACAGATAAAGTACATAGTAAAGTCCTTGGGGAGGAGAGAGGAAATGTAATAAGATAGATGGGTATAATTTTTACACATTTATGCCCAAACCACAAATGTGAATAGTCTTTAATTGCTACAATATATAGCATTCTTACTCATGTATCCTGTCAAAATACTAAAAACATAACTTCAAGGTAATTCACTTAATTCTACATATAAGGAGAATTTTTTGGAACAAAAAACAATCCCCATAAATTAAAACTTACAATCTAAAGAACTGCCTCCATTTTAGAAACTACTTAGCAATTCACATTCTAACCAACCAACTTGAATGGTGAAAGAAGATTGTGTATATTTGCTGGTACATTTTAATCAAGAAAGAGAACTACCTCCCAACTTAACTGAATATCCAGAGATGAGAATTGTAATTGTGACTTTCCTTTCCAATAACAGTGATCAAAAGTTGGCTATATTTGATGGGTAAAATATAAAATAACTTTTAATGTATGACAACCTAGCAAAGTTAAAAACTTTCTCAAACTGATTACATTGGGGACTAGGAAGATTGGCTTAAACTATTATATTTAAATGACACTTTAACAGGAACACTTGCTTTTCATTATCTTAAAATAACATCATAATCACATAATTTTCTGATCTTAGAAATATTTTGCATTTCATATAAAAAAGCAAAAGTAGTAAGTTCAACCTACTTGTACAAATAACTACAGTCAAACAGATAGTTTCAAAGATATCTTCTTTATTAATGGTGGGCCAAAATCAATTAGATGAAATTTCATAGAATTAAGTGTGAAGTTCTTCATGTAAATTTATAAACTAATATAGATATATAAAATATGGGAAAATGTCTTAAGAGTATTTATTATGTGAAGAATAATCCTTGTTTCCAGTGGCACATAAGCTCAAAACAAACAGTAACTAAGTAGAAGTTCACTACACAAATCTGGAAAATATGCTCTTTACTTTGTGCTATGTGGAAGATTGTGTTAAATTTTAAGAGACACGGTTTCTAACAAGTAGTGGAAGTAATCAGTACAGCAATGAATCTGAACACATCATATGGGAAACGACTAAAATAAATTTATTATGTTTAGCCTGGACTATTAAGTTTAAAAAAAAAAAAGCTTTTATGGAACATCTACCATATGCAAGGGAAAAAGAAAGAACAATTGAACTAGTGCTGAAATTTACAACATTAAGAAGGAAGTAGTGCCATTAATTGAAATTTTGAATAATGGAGTATGAATTGGGGTGGGAAGATTACACCAAGTTTAGTTTTAAATGTGTTAGGCACCATTAAAATATCCACAGGATGGGCAGCCTGGGTGGTTCAGTGGTTTAGCACCACCTTCAGCCCAGGGTGTGGTCCTGGAGCCCTGGGATCGAGTCTGCATCAGGCTCCCCGCATGGAATGGAGCCTGCTTCTCCCTCTGCCTGTGTCTGTGCCTTTCTCTCTCTCTCTCTCTCATGAATAAATAAATAAAATCTTTAAAAAAATGTAAAAAATTAAAAAATATAAAATATCCACAGGACAATGGTCAAGAGGTGGCTGAAATTTGGAGTCTGGATTTCAAAAGAAAATAAATGGAGAGACATAAACATATGGTTGGTTGCTAAAAACAGTAGTGTTGATTACATCATTTGAGTAGAAAGAAGACCAGGAATAGAATCTCAAGAATGATCTATATTTAAGGTAAAAACAAAACAAAACAAAACACCATAGTCCTACCTTATCTGCAAGTTCACTTTCCATGGTTTCAGTCACCCATGGTCACCACAATCCAGAAATAGATGATCCTCTCCTGAAATATCCTTAGAATGTCAACAGTAACTTGATAGTATAATGCTGACATGATTCCCCTCACTTTGACTTATCACATGGGAATTTAATCATCTCATCATCACAAGAAAAAGGATGAGTACATTACAATAAGCTATTTTGAGAGAGACCATAATCATAAAATTTTTATATTAGATAGCTGTTCTATTTTATTATTAGTTATTGCTATTAATCTCTTCCTATGTCTAATTTAGGACTTAAACTTTATTATATATGTATGTATAGGTAAACATAGTATATACAGGATTTAATACTACCTGCAGTTTCAACATCCACTGGGGGATCTCAGAACGTATCCCCTACAGATAAGGAGGGAGTACCATGGTTGAGGAGAGACATGAAGATGGTTCAGCAAGGAGAACCAAGAAACTACACCGTTCTGGTGTCAAGAATTGTGAGCCTAAGATTTTACCCTACCAAAGCTATGAATGATATAGAAGACAGGAGATTCCTGAGTCAAAGACAAAGGACTTTATTACTCATGGGATAGGAAATGCACAACTATCAACATATTTGCATCAGTTCCCCTTGCCCCCAAGTTTCACAGAGGTGATGACAAAGATGTATCCAGATGGATGTCTGCACATGCAGAGCGATGCAGGATAAGAGATGAATCTTGAGTTGAAGAATCAAATATTTTATAACGGGCAGTTAACAATACCATCCACTGGCTCTTCAAGGATACTAAATCTATCTTTCAAGGCTCTTGACCATACAAAAATCCCTGAATAGTCCAGAACAAAGGGCAATCAGTGCCACCATTTATAAGGTATGCAAAAACTCAGACCTACAAAAGAGACTCTTCTTTTCACACCTGGTGGCCAAGAAAGACTAAGATTCCAACAGAAAAGATATGATCATAGGGTAAATTCCAAAGACTAAAGACGATGAATAATGAGAGAGGAAAATAAAGAAAAACAAGATAGTAAGTTTTGTCAGGTATATTTAGGGCTCATATGTTATTTCATGTCATTTATAAAACTACAACCAGACCAAGAAATGGAAGTTACAGTTCAATAAAGGATCTAATAGTAATGAGAGCTGTCTAACAAAGAAAGATACTGTTAGATATTCTCTCCAGTGACAGATATGTATATTCAAAGAAGAAAGAGAGAGAAATATAAGGACAGAAAGGGGAAGGCTATTAACATTTATTAACAACTTACTATTTATCAAATATGTTCATACCCTTGACCATCTGCCATAAATGTCTATTTCTTCATTCATTCAACAAATGATTTCTCAAAACATTCCCTATATGTTAGACAATGTTAAGTCCTGGAGATAAAGTAAGTAACCAGTAACTAACTCTGCCCTCACACAACTCACTGTCAAGCAAGAAGGACACACGGCATTCAAATCACCCAACTATGTAAATGCACACTGTCATTAAGTACTATCAAAGAAAAGTACAGTGAACCATAAAAATGAATGTAACAAAGCTACTTAATCAAATTGGGTGATGGGGAGTAGGGGAAAGGGGTATCAAGGCTTCCCTGAAGAGGTAGTAGTTGAGCTATGATCTTAAGACTGAGCTGGAATTAAACAGATATAAAGTGAAAAGGTAAGGGTAATTGTGAGAATCCCACACAGGAAAAATAGTATGTGCAAAAGCATAATCACCAGTGAGAAACTGAAAGAAGGCCAAGAGATCTAGAGAAGGAGAAGAGAGAAGGAGACACGTTTTAAAAAGTCCTAACGTAAAAAAAAAAAATAAAAAATAAAAAGTCCTAACGTTGGCTTAGAAACTAAAATGGGAGACCTCTAAATTCCTTTGATTCTAGGTTTACACAGTACTTTGTAATCATTTTATATTCTTTTTTTTTAAAGATTTATTTATTTATTTATGATAGAGAGAGAAACAGAGAGAGAGAGGCAGAGACACAGGAGGAGGGAGAAACAGGCTCCAAGCCGGGAGCCCGACGTGGGACTCGATCCCAGGACTCCAGGATCGCGCCCTGGGCCAAAGCCAGGCGCTAATCCGCTGAGGCACCCAGGGATCCCCATCATTTTATATTCTTAAATATCAGACACCTCAAAATTTATCTAGACATTAATACCAAGATTAACAAGGATTCAGAACTTTTTAACAAGCAGAATCTGCCTATAAACTATAGGTAAAATATAGCATATGAAGAAGAACCAACCTATAATTAAAAAGGAAAAAATAGTAAGAACCCATCTTAAAATATTTTACATACAATAATTATAGTCACCAAGCACGTCTACCTCTGAAGGAGCCAAAGAAGCATCTTATTTCTCTATTTGATTCCTAATATCTGTATGAATGTAAAAAAATAGAAGCATCATGGGGTGCCTGGATGGCTCAGTCTGTTACATAACCAACTCTTATTTTCAGCTCAGGTCATGGTCTCAGGTCACGGGATCATGCCCCATGTGGGGCCCTGTGCTCCATAGTGAGTCTGCTTGAAATTCTCTGTCTCCTTTTGCCCCTCTGCCCCACCCCCAACGCTCACAAGCACTGTCTAAAATAAATAAATCTTTTAAAAAAAGAAAAGAAATAGAAGCATCATTAATTGGTTCCTGAACATGTATTTGTGAAACAGACAGCAAAGACTACTTATGCTTCTCTTTAATTGTTCAGCTAGAAGGATTTAACTACCCAGAATCTTTTTTTTTTTTTTTTAAAGAAACATTTGGAAAGACTTCTGGTTCTGCGTCATTTCCTTTAGGTGCTCCAACCTCAAAAACCAAATAAAAGTAAATGTAATCATTACTTACTTATTCATTCCTTAAATATTTGTTGATAGCCAAGTGTATATAGGATACTGTTCTAGACACTAGGAATAGAGTAGTAATCAAAACAGACAAAAATTCCTGCTTAAATGAAGATTAAATTCTAAAAGCAGGACAAAAAAATCAACAAGATAAATCAGCAACAGATACATTACAGTAAAACTGTAATAAGTACTAAGAGTAGAAAAATAAGAAGTATGTGTCAATGTGTGTGTGCATGTGTGTACATGCACTTGTTTTTAAGGGAGAAAATAATTTTTGTATGCAATTGCCATGAAAGTCCTTGCTGAAGAGGTGATATTTCAGTAAAATCTTAAAGGATTGTTAATAAATTATTTTTTCACTTAAACTTTATTTACTTATTATTTGTCTACTCCTGAGTTACACACACACAAACAAACATATACATCTCCAATTTAAATCTTGTTACAAGAACATAAGGATTAATCAATATTATTTCAAAACTAGTTTTATCATAAATACCTAAACCATGAATGTGAGTGGCAGTTCTAAGGTGGATAGAAAATTTAAATTTAAAAATGCCCTAAATTAAGTATATGAATGTAGTTTAAGTAAAAACAACCTTTCATTTTAGGATTAAAACATACCCAAAGGAATAATTTCAAAGCATCAAATACATAACCACATTAAAATTTTACACACAAATCCAAAAATATATCACTAAATGTAACAGTAATGTTGAAGATTAGGGAAATTTTCTTATTGCAAGAAAAATGTAAAACTTTACCCTTTTTTACATAATAGTTTACTTTTAGGCATATTTAAAAGGTTAGAAATGCAAATACATTTTTGTGACCCTAGAAATGCATTTAAATCACAAAAATAATATAAAATATTGTTATGAGAAAGATCAGATTATAAGCTTGACTCATTAACTCTGTGTATATGGCAAAACAAAAAATGAGGAGGCCCTGTCCAACTTTAATATGCGGTTGTAGATTCAAATAAGCTTAGTCTCTTCTTAGGTATCAAAATACTAAATGGATGGTTGGGTCATTTTAATAATATTTTAATAACATTTTAACGACGTGATGACTTGAAAACAAAACCTATCAAAAAATACTATATGGATGGGTGCCTGGGTGGCTTAGTCCATTAAGCATCAGACTCTTGAATTCAGCTCAGGTCATGATCTCAGGGTTATTAGACCAAGCCCTGTACTGGGCTTTGCCCTCAATGAGGGGTTTACTTGAAACTCTCTCTCTCCCTCTCTTTTTCTCCTCTCCCTCCACCATGCTCACTCTCTCAAATAAATTCTTAAAAAAAAAAAAAAAAAAAAACCAAGCTACTAAATGGATAATTATATATATATAGAAGTTTACTCAACAACCTAATTATGGAATGGGATTAAATAGGCATTTTAAACAGCATGATGATGCTTATCCACCCCAATCCCTTATCCCTAAAAACATAAGTAAATGACATAGACTAAATCTGGCTCACTCTTTTGTTTCTGTAAATAAAGTTTTATTGAAATACAATCTTATCCATTTGTTCGCATTTTATCTACAGCTATTTCTTTGCTATAATAGCAGAACTTGATAGCTAACACAGAGAAAACATGGTCCACAAAGCCTAAAATATTAGTTATATGGCTCTCTATTAAAATGTTTACCAGTCCCTGCCTTAAAAGGTAAGTAAAATCCTCTAATCATATGCACGGTCTTAGTTTGGGTTTGGCCTCATCTTCACATTTTTACTTTGGGCTCTATACCAATTCTCACCAGGCTGAAACTTCTTTTCAAGAAGTATTGTCTTTATTAGAAGCATGCTAACAGAGGATCCTCAAGTTCACATTTCAAATACTAATTTCTAGTTTTTAATGTGCATGTATTTACAGGCTGCAAATGCTACTGTAACAAAAATTAATCTTTCAAATATTTTTTCATGTCCTTGTACACTGCTTCAAATATTCACTTCCATATACTATCTGTCTGGTCAATTATTACAAATCTTTTTATGGTTTCCTCCTTTGAAATTAGTGCAGTGATGCTTAGCATTTTAAGTCACAATACTTGTTAAATATTAGAGAGCTCTACTCTTAGGCAGCTATTTGAAACCAACTCTTCACTAGCCATTTAATTCTTTATATATATTTTTTTTATTTTATTTATTTATTTATTAGAAACAGAGAGAGAGAGAGAGGCAGAGACACAGGCAGAGGGAGAAGCAGACTCCATGCAGGGAGCCTGACGTGGGACTCGATCCCGGGCCTCCAGGATCACACCCTGGGCCGAAGGTGGCACTAAACTGCTAGGCCATCGGGGCCGTCCCTTTAATTCTTTAAAAGAAATTGGTACCCTTACTCTTTTAAAAAATATGTATATAGCAATCTTATTTCTAGACTCTTTGACCACTTTGCCTTTACTAACCACTACTGACTAACTGAACTCATGGCTGATAATAGTCTCTACTTACCATATATATATGTATATATATGTATATATATGATGTGTGTGTATATATATTTTTTAATCTCAGTCTTTGTGGATCCTTCTGTTATCTCCTCTATCAACACAAGAGGTGTACCTTTGCTATTATGGTGTTGAATAAAATGAAAAAGATTCTAGGCAAAATGCTACTAGAAAAATAACTCTAAGAAAGAGGATCTTGACCTCAGAGATTTTTTTTTTTTTCTTGGTTCCATTATCAACATTTCTTCCTTTCTGCAAAATTGCAGAAGGCTCAAATACCTGATTTTCATTTGGCAAATGATGGGTCACAAAGTGCCACTATCCCAAGGAAAAGTAGTTTCTCTTTCCAATGTTTTCAATTTCTTTTACTCTTTTCTACCTATTACATGATATGGTAGGTTTTAAAACTCAGTTGGATTTAGTAGATATGAATCTAAGATTGTTATACCAAAAACTGAACTCTCATATAAAATCATTATTGTTTATAAACTTATCATTTATCAAAAATGATACAAAAACACTACACTTGAAGTTTCATAGAGCACAACTGTAGGGAGTATCCCAATGGACACAAATTGGTTTTTTAAAAATCCTTTTAAAAGCCTTACTGGAAAAGAAAATGCAAAATAAGTGAATAATGATAAATTTGTCCTCACCAGAATTATGGCAGTAATCCATATACTGTGGAACTTGGACTGTGAAGGCTGTCAAATCTGGAGCTAAGAGGGATTCTGGCTTTCTACTCTCATTGAGCCACTTGCTACTATGAAGGTCTTTAGTGTCAGAAGGACCCTGAAGCAATGGAATCAACTTCTCTTTTCCACTGTCACCTGAAGAGAAACATTAATGAAACAATTCTTATAAAAAAAATATAGGAGTAGCTTGAGGATGCTTGCTCTTAAAATATATTATCATAATATAACACTTCAGTTATATTTGGTCATTGTAGCTGTACATTTATATTCTAAAAAGTATGAGTGATAAACTTAAAAGCACTTTTGATTCTTAACAAAGTAAGTTTTAATATTTAGCTAATGAATATACAACATGTTCAATGAGATTATAAAAGGAAACAACTTGAACATACTATATTCTAAATATTCAACAAAATCTGTACCTCCTTAAACTTACCAAGAAATTTTGGTTGTACTGAAAAAACTTAAATCACAAGTGTTTATGGAAAATGGTATGAAGTAAAGAATTGGCAGGAAAGTGAAGTCAAATGCAAAAATTAAAAAACAGTTGTTATCTGTTTATTATATTAACAACATTTTAATTTTTAAGTGTCATATATATCTATACTTCCTATTCCCTCCAAAAGTATAAGAGTAAATTTTTAATTTTTCTCCCTCATAACCACTCTAATAACCATGCATTTTTTCCTTAAGTAAAAATTAATTTATTAAAGTAAAGAAGTATCATTTTGGCACAATTAAAAAATTTTAAAGTAAAAAAAAAATTAAAACCTCTGATTCATAGGAACAATGAGCAAATTCTTGTTTCAGTAACGCTCCTTGTAAAATGCAAGGCCAATTCTCCTATACAGGCAATAAACTTTTACACGGTCCAGCTGCACATACCTGGGGCTTTGGCACAAATTTTTATTGATCCCACGGTCCCAGAGGCACATTTGACCAATGATGTGCTGCAGTACTTCAATTCAACATTCTGGATTGAGCCCTCAAGAGTTGGCAGGGGATTCTTAGATTTCACACCTAATAAAAGAAAACTGCAAATGTACTAGCCGATTGAATTTAAATAATTTTTATACTCCTTCACCAAGGCATTTAAACTTAATTATACTTTAATTATCTGCCTCAGATGTTCTTACAGTATTTATGTTAGGTTTCATAGTTTAGCATTTAGGAGGTGAAAGGATGCAATTTTAAAATAAATAGTCTGTATTCTCATAACTATACTTACGTAGTCAGCTTTTGATTAGTCAAGCTCAAGAAATACTAATAAATGTTTTAAAACAAGTATTTGTTTAAAAAACAAGAAAACTTTAAAAAATCATATTTAGTTTTAAAATACAGAGTAAGATATTTATTTTTGAAACTAATTTATAAATTGAGGTTCATTTAGACAGAGACATTTAATTTAAATAGGAAACTTTCTGCATAAACAGAACCACAAAATATCTTCTGTCAGGAAGAATAAGGAAAGATAAACAAGACAGCTTGGAACAGCTCCTAAGTTAAAATATAATAGCTGATAAGCAAAATTAAACTACCATGTGCAGATTTAAAAAATCAATGGTATTCTATATCAATTAACAAAAAAGTGGATATTAACATCTGTACTATATGCTACTCGCTGAAAGACACTGAAGCACAGATTATTATAATAATTACCATAAAATAAATGATAGGGAAAACTTAATTCAAAAGGAAGAAACTCATCTTGGCCCTTAACAGTAGGTGAGAATTCAACAGGCAGAGGAACCTTGAGAACTGACAATATTATAAACCACTTAATTATAATGATGAGGAAGTCTAATCAACTAACATTTCCTCAGGACTTATTCTGTGTTATACATGTTATCTCCTTCAATCCTCTTAACAAGCCTATAATAAAAATGTTCATCATCCTCATTTTCAGATTAAGATACATTGGACTCCAGGACTTTAGTTAAATTTTGCTCCACGTCCTACAGGAGTAAAAGACCTAGGGAGTTTAATACAATTTGATCCCATCAGAGAAGACATACCATTCATTTTCCCTATATTCACTAACATCGACCAATATAATTTCCCTTCTTTTCCACATTCCACATTTTGGTCAAATATATACTATCCCTCACATTTGAAACTCTAAGTAGAACATGTATAAGTAATTAAGAAAACCATAAACTTTCTATGACAGACACATTAAACCTCACTTTGCAACCTTTCATTTCAACTTTAGTATGTTCAAGAAGCCCCATAATCTTCCAAGTGTCTTTCTCAGATATGGCCCAGGAATCTGCAGTTTAACCAACACACTACGTGATTTGCAAATGATTATAAAGCATCATCTTAAGAAACACCCTCTCATATACTAGCAATCATTTTGGAAGGGCCTGTTTATTTACTAATTTCCATATGGTCGTTACATAAAAGTATACTGATTGGTTGCTATTTTCCAATATTCACCACCTCTGTTGTTTCCATTTAAAATGGTACCTATTATCCCCAGAACAGAAGTCTGAAATGTGTATTTATATAGTTTTCTATGGTGGTATTAGATTTTAATCAGATCCTCAAAATCCAGGACTCAAAAATCTAAAGTAGTATCTCTGAAAATTAAATGATGACAATATTTATATAAATATGTATTTATAGAAACATAGTCATAGTAGTAACAGTTTTAACAGTAGTACTAGTTATCATAGCACCTAATACGCATTGAACACTTACTGCCAGTCCCTAGTGCTAGTTTGTTATTTTATTTATTTATCTCCAAAACAAAACAAACCCCCCCAAGGTGACCATTACCATTCCATTTTACATAGGGGAAAACCAAGACTTAGAGAAATAGGTTTTTGCCAAGTGTCCAAGCAGAAAGTGGTAAGACCTGATCACATTTCTCCTTATAGGAAAGGAAGCTGAGGTACCCTACATATTTAATATTTACTGCAGTTATGGGAAATTATAATCATTGGATGATTTACATTGCTTTAATCATGTTAGATGATGAGAGGGTTATAAAATGGAATGACACTTTCGTCCCTAACCCTCAAGCCACCACAAGAGACTTCCGTTCTCTACCAATTTTCAAAACATATATAAAACCACCATATATATAGTGGTCAGCAGTCAAGAGCTACTCAAAGATTCTTTCAAGGGTTGCTGATGGTGTTCAGAATGGAAAGAGTTGTATTAGTTTCTGATAGGTGTAAAAGAAAAAGAATATGAATAGGCCAAAATGGCTTTGTTTTTAAATTATTTTATAATGCTGCTTCTTGTACAGTTTATAACATTTAGGACTCTATCTTGAATCACAAATGGTAGGTCTTTTTTTTTTTTATCTTTATTTATGTAAGTAATCCCTTCATCCTACATGGGGCTCAAACTCACCCTAGATCAAGAGTTTCATGCTCTTCTGGCTAAGTGAGCAAAGTGCCATGACAAATGACAAGTCTTTGTTAATACTTAACACATACTATATGTAATACTATTATCAGAAGAAGTTGCCTAGAACTTCTTCTGGTAAGAATCTCATATACATATAAAGCATCTTGTTTTAGACTACAAACTTAGTTTACATTTTTATGAATATATTTCTCAAATATTTTAAAACGTCTTTTAGTAACTAAAGCATCATTATGCATAATTTCTCAATATAGGCTCTTTTATTTTTTTTAATTTTTATTTATTTATGATAGTCACACAGAGAAAGAGAGAGAGAGAGAGACAGAGGCAGAGACATAGGCAGAGGGAGAAGCAGGCTCCATGCACCGGGAGCCCGACGTGGGTTTCGATCCTGGGTCTCCAGGATCATGCCCCGGGCCAAAGGCAGGTGCTAAACTGCTGCGCCACCCAGGGATCCCTAAAGGCTCTTTTATAAAGAAATTTGTTTTAAAGGCTATAAGGTGAGATTTTAAAAAAATAAATTATAGATCACTCTTGATGGACTTCAACAATGGAGAAACACTGCTAGTAAAAAAGATATATATATATATTGTCAATTAAAACTACAGACTTTGGGTGATTATGCTATGTGAGTGTTACAGTTCATCCACTGTAACAAAAGTACCACTCTGGTGGGAGATGCCGATATTGGTGGAGGCTGTGCATGTGTGCATCAGGGCATATATGGGAAACTAACCTCCCCTCATTTTGACTGTGAAACTGAAAGTGTTCTTTAAAAAGGGGTGAGGGATCTTTTTTTTAAGTTTATTTATTTATTTACATAATCTCTACACCCAATGTGGAGCATGAACTCATGACCCTGAGATCAAGAGTCGCATGCTGTACAGACTGAGCAAGCCAGGCCTCCCTTAAAAAGAATGCCTTAATAAAAAATAAACTTGTGTTCCCCTTCTACTCCACCTTCAAACCAAAATCTGCATAATGCCCAGACATCAGCACTAGGAAAGTAAAAAGGAGTACAGTGTTGGCATTAAGCAATTCAGAGCACCATCCATACTGTGTCCTATTGAATGAGGCTTCCTGAAAGTGGAAAAGGAAACCTCCTGCAACATGATGAAACTAAAAGAGCAAAAGCTCTTAACTCAAAAAGCATGACTTTGGGTAGAGGCAGCATTAACTATGTAGCTGAGTGATTAGGTAGCTTAAGGCATTATTATTACTGTTACGTTACTGTTCAAGATACTTAAATCAGAAAACAGCTCAATTTTACACAGAACTTAATCTGGAGAAGAGGCACAATATTTGGTAAGATGCAGTCAGCTGACATGAGTTAACAGGACAGTCACAAAGATAATGACAGTATCTAACATTTGAAATACTCCCTTTCCAGCCACTCTCACAGACATTTACTCAAATGCTGCAGTGACAGCCCACTAGAAGACAAGAGAGAATTTCTGAGACACTGCAACTGAAATTTAATTTCAATAAAAAAAACCTGAAAATAATACTAAAGTTTTGTAATAGAATTTAATATGAAATACTTCACTATTATTTCTTTGTAGTACTTTTCTGGAAAATATCAACTTCTATCACATATTCCTAGTCCTGTGGTATACCATTAACTCCAATTCTTTTCCACCAATTTTCTTGCCTGTCACAATTCTTCTATCCCCTTGAGACCTTAACCCTCAGTTGTCAACTCTCCAGTGTTCAAAAATCACCTTATGATCACTCTTGTAATTATTAAAAGATAAACTGATAAGAATTGCCTACATATCTGCGTGTATATCTAAGTAAAAGATTAAGGAGTCAAACTCCATGTAAATTTACCTATGTGCCCTCTCTTCACTACCACTAAAAGACTATCAAAAAAATTTTAGGGCCTTAAACCCACAAAGAAATGAAAATGAAAAGATAATAGCTGAATAAGCAATTCTCAAGGAGGCAGAAGCTATCATCAAAAGTTTTAAAGAGGAATATTTGATAAACAGGTAGCAATGAGATGACTTGGTTCAATTTCCCACAGGCACTCTTCTCTATTCTACTAGAAACAAGTTGACTTTCAGTAAGCCTTGAAAAATTAAAAATTACAGAAGCCAGGAAGTTCAGAGTGCAGGAATGCAGATGAGGCTAAAAAATGAGAGACTAAAAGTCTATCTAATAACCACAGATCCCTTCCCTTAATCCATACAGTCATGCAAATCCCCCACACTCATCCAGGCAAAAGATTAAGGGTACACTCTGGAGAAGTTAAACCAAAAGGATTTTGAACTATGGGATAAAACCAAAGAAAAGGGTACATGCTAAAAACAGGAGATTGTCTAAAAATCTATATGGGGTTTATGTGCTGGATGAAGAGATCTTCTTTTATTTACTAAGAACTCTGAATGATAGGCTTATAACCTTCAGAAAGGAAATAGAAGGATTTCTCTCAGTAGAAACTGGCCAGTCCAAGAAGAAGGAATCAGAGATACTGATAAATGACTATCCTCCAACAAAAAGTAAGTAATGTCCAATTCCCTACAATGACACCAGCAATTCAACAAGCTCCAACTTTAAACACAGATTTAGTATTTTATTCTAAATATGAAGGACCATCAGATATCATATGACAATCACTTCAAGATATAGAGAATTAAAAACCCAGAAAAGAAATGAGGTAACCAAATAATATCAAAAAAAAATCTTAGTAATAATTACAATTACTATCCTAGGAGACAGTACAGAAGATACTATAACATAAACTAGATGTTTAGTTAAAATTTTCAAAGAACGGGCACCTAGGTGGCTCAGTCAGTTGAGCTTCTGCCTTCACCTCAGGTCATGATCTCATGGGTTCTGGGATCAAGCTTTGCATTCTGTTCCCTGTTCAGCAGGGGAGTCTGCTTCTTCCACTCCCTCAGCCCCTCCCTCCTATTCATGCTCTCTCTCACTCAGTCTCTCACTCTCAAATAAGTAAAATCATAAAAAAAAATTTTTTTCAAAGAAAATAATAGTCCTTAGAAATTAAAAACATGATGTTAATTCTCTTCAAATAGGAAAATAAGAAAATAGAGTTGAGGAAATTTACCATATATTAAAACATAAAATCCTAAGAGATTGAAAATGTAAGAGTAATTACAATAAAATCAAAGGATCAGTATAAACAACCAAATATCTAAAACCCAAAGTTCCAAAAAGACTATTAACAAAATGGAGAAAATAATTAAAGAGATAATTCAAGATTTTCCCAAACTGTGGAACAAAAGTTTCTAATTAAAAAGGTACACCATAAATCCACCACAACAAATGAAAAAACATATACATAGCAGAAGCCCAACATCTGAAAGAGAAGCTCCTATGAGATAAATAAACAAACATGCATAAAAACAGAAAGACATAACATGGAAATATACAACATACAATTAGAAGGGCGTCAAACTTCTCAACAGCAACACTAAAAACAAGGAAACAATAAGACAGTGCTTTTAAAATTCTGTAGAAAAATTATTCCCAACCTACAAATCTATAATAGCCAAACTATCAATCACATATGAAGGTAGAAGAAAGATTCATCAGACATGCCAGATCTGGGCAGCCCGGGTGGCTCAGCGGTTTAGCACCTGCCTTCACCCCAGGGCGTGATCCTGGAGACTCTGTATCTAGTCCCACGTCAGGCTCCCTGCATGGAGCCTGCTTCTCCCTCTGCCTGTGTCTCTGCCTCTCTCTCTCTGTCTTTCATGAATAAATAAATTTAAAAAAAAAAAGATATGCCAGATCTGAGAAAAAATTTACTTCTCCTGGAAAGATAACCACAAAATTGTGCTCCACCAAAAATAGGGAGTAAATCAAGAAAGAACCACATATGTGATCTAAGAAACACGTGATCCAACATAACAGGAAAGAGAATTCCGAGAATAATGATAAAATAAAACTTCAAGATAGCTCTTTGGTAGGATTAGAAACAAATAGAAATTCAAAGAGGAAAAAAGTGCATTAAAAGAATAATGACTACAAATTTAAACTATCTCATGTACTGGAACTACTGAGAGAAGACATGTTTTTTTTTTTTTTTTTTTTGAAGATTTTATTTATTCATGAGAGACACAGAGAGAGAGGGAGGGACAGACAGAGGGAGAAGCAAGCTCCATGCAGGGAGCCCGACGTGGGACTCGATACTGGGGCTCCCGGATCACACCCTGGGCTGAAGGCAGACAGACGCTCAACCGCTGAGCCACCCAGGCGTTCCGAGAAGACATGTTACTATGAAAGTTCTGGGCAATTAATAATAAGTACATAGAACACTACTCAAATTTTAATAGGGCAGTTATTAACTCCTAGAATAAAAGTTGCACAGGGAAAAATTATTTAATTTTCAGTATAATTCAGTATACTATAATTCATCCATATATGGTCATAATATATTATTACTAAATATAAATTTAAGCAAAACTTGTGATATAATTAGATAATTTCAGAGAAAAAAAGACTAAAGATGGAGACAGTCAATGAGTGTCAGCCCTAAAAGCTTAAACCTCTTTGGAAGGCACAATAAGGCTACCCACCTCCCCCTACCAAAAATGTCCACATCCTAATCTAAGACTTGTGAGTATATTACCTTACATGGCAATGGAGAATTAAGGTTGCAGATGAAGTTAAGCTTGCTAATCAGCTGATCTGAAATAGGGAAATTACTCTGCATTATCCTGGTGGACCCAATATAATCACCAAGGTTCTTAAAAATGAAAGGAGGGGGCAGAAGAGAAGAGTCAGAGAAAGACACATAATGACACAAACACTACCACAGTGATGTTGCTAGCTTTGAAGATGGGGGATAAAGGTCACAGGCCAATGAATGCACATGGCATTTAAAGGTGGAAAAAGCAAAGAAACAGATTCTGAGAAGCTTCCAAAAGGAAGCTGATACCCTGATTTTAGTATGAGATTCATTTCAGACTCTAAGGTACAGAACTGTAAGAAGATAAATTCATGTTGTTTTATGGCAAGAAGTTTGTGGTAGTAGAATGTATGTAGATACTATCTAAACATGAAAGATGAGAAAATTGTTACAAGCACTTTATTTAAAAATGTAGAGGTAAATATCTAAGAATTAGCTGAAAATGATTGCCTCTAAAAAAGAAGTGAAGATGAAAGGGGCCCAGAGGACTGTGCTTTTTGTTACAAGTCTTATAAATTCTAAATTAATAAAATAAAATAAAATGTCACTCAGGACACTCAAGCAGTCAAGATTCATGCTAGATACACAAAAATAATAAAATAACAGGATAATAAGCCAATAATAAAAGTTTCTGAAGAAGGGAAAAATTATTTGAAGATACAGACTGACAGGATAGCCATTTTAGCAGAACTATTAAAAAACCTGACACAAAACAAAGTAGGAAAGACCTTCCAAATAGTTGATATTAAAAGTTAAGTATTTATCCTTTTAAGGCAGGAATAAAGGGATAAAGTGAAATTAGAGAAAGACTCATTACCTGAGAAGAAAGTAATAGTCTGAACAGGAGTAGCTGGGGAGGCAAGAATCTTGCTCTTGAGAGACAACCAGCTTTCTGGGTACACTTGAGAGACTCGTCTCCCTTGGATAAAATAAGCAAATGGGAGGCAGTAACCTTTAAAAGATAGTGGTCATTTTTTTTTATTATTATTGATCATTTTGTTATTTTTAACATGGAAAAGCAAATGAAGTGACGCTCTAGGACTGAGTTAAGCCAGAATATCTTCTCCATACTAAAAGAATGATGAAAAGAAATGCCTTAATTTAAAACAACACACTCTATCAAGTTTATAATTCTTAATATAGGAATAAATCCTTATAAATCATAAGGAAACTTATGAAAAATTTTATATATCATAAGTTTATGATATGTAAACTATATCATAAGGAGTTATTCCTTATATTAAGAATTAAATTAAATTAATAAAATTTAAATTAAAATTTGCTGCTAACTCTAAAACTCTGAATCAGAGTCTCCCTCCTACATATCTTTGTCATACTAAATGCATACTTTCTTGGAAAACTAATCTGCATTATTTAGAATTAACCTGCTTCTCAAGTTTACATATTTAACATATAAAATAATTACATGATTGCCCTACTGTGTTATGACTACAGGTGTGGGAATTTGGACATTTCTGAGTGTAAGGAAGTAGAAAAAGAAATCTTTTCAATTGGAAGGGGACGCAGAGCCTGGTTAAAGTAGTGAAGAACTTACAACTTCTGGATATAGTCTGACAAGAAGATTCACTAATTCATTTTGGTTAGAAAGGGGAGGATCACTAGATTGTATGAGCCTACTCAAAGAGAATTTCATAGCTGAGTACGATGCCTCAAGTATAATAGGTATTCAAAAACAAGTAATTTGCTTTATCCCTGACATCTTCATTACCAAGTATGGGAAACTAAAAAATTAACATTAATGTTGGCAGAGCATGCCATTAATTTCTTCTCCTTTTGAGTTGCTTTTAAATATTTATATTTGTCTTTAGCAGAGTAGGGTTTCACAACAATGTATCCACCTAAAGGTTTATTTTGCTTGTTTGGGATTTATGATTCTTAAATCTGAAGATTCACATCTTTTACCAATTTTGTGGAGTAAAAAAAAAGTCTCTAAATATCGCCTCTCTCCTAGTTTCTCCTCCCGGGAATCTTACTACATATATAGAATTATCTCATCCTACTGTCCAGATTTATTTACCTACTGTATCTCACATTTTCATCTCGATTTTCAGGGATACATTCTGGATAATTTCTTTATTTCCACTTCAAGTTCACTAATACTGTCTTTGGCTGTATCTATTTAATCCATTCAGTGGCTTTCGACCTACAAAGACTATATATATTTTTAAATTATCTAGCTTTTATTTTTTTAAGATTTTATTTATTTATTCATGAGAGAGAGAGAGAGAGAGAGAGAGAGAGAGAGAGAGAGAGGCAGAGACACAGGCAGAAAGAGAAGCAGGCTTCATGCAGGGGGCCTGACGTGGGTCTCGATCCCAGAATTCCAGGATCACGCCCTGAGCCAAAGGCAGGCACTAAACCACTGAGCCACTCAGGGATCCCTACCTAGCTTTTATTGACTATATCTGTGCCTCTTTCATATTTTCAATTCCATCTTTTGCTACTTTAATACTTTTAAACATAGCCATTTTATACTATTTCCAATAATTACTTTATCTGAAATTCTAGGAATCTAAGTTGGTCATTGAAGGTCTCTGCAAACTCTGCTCTTGGTGGATTATTTTCAAGTTCTTTGATAATTCCGGATTCTGAGTTTACATTTCACAGGCTTTCTTCTTCAAATACATTGCCATAGTTGAAGATATATGCCACAACAAATGTCTCTGTTTACTACTAGATACCCAGAGATTAAACACCACAACCAGGATCATATTTTAAGTTAACTTATTGTCTTGATGGTTCGTAGACCACACTAGAAACTAAAATCTGGGTGATGACAGAACTGTGGTCACAAATTCTCAAGGAAAACAGCCTCTCCAAAGAAGAAGTTAAACTCTCCCTCTTCGTAGATGACATGATACTATACATAGAAAACCCAAAAGACTCCACCCCAAGATTGCTAGAATTCATACAGCAATTTGGCAGTGTGGCAGTATACAAAATCAATGCCCAGAAGTCAGTGGCATTTCTATACACTAACAATGAGACTGAAGAAAGAGAAATTAAGGAGTCAATCCCATTTACAATTGTACCCAAAAGCATAAGATACCTAGGAATAAACCTAACCAAAGAGGTAAAGGATCTATACCTTAAAAACTACAGAACACTTCTGAAAGAAATTGAGGAAGACACAAAGAGATGGAAAAATATTCCATGCTCATGGATTGGACGAATTAATATTGTGAAAATGTCAATGCTACCCAGGGCAATTTACACGTTTAATGCAATCCCTATCAAAATACCATGGACTTTCTTCAGAGAGTTGAAACAAATCATCTTAAGATTTGTGTGGAATCAGAAAGACCCTGAATAGCCAGGGGAATATTAAAAAAGAAAACCATAGTGGGGGCATCACAATGCCAGATTTCTGGTTGTACTACAAAGCTGTGGTCATCAAGACAGTGTGGTACTGGCACAAAAACAGACACATAGATCAATGGAATAGAATAGAGAACCCAGAAGTGGACCCTCAACTTTATGGTCAACTAATATTCAACAAAGCAGGAAAGACTATCCACTGGAAAAAAGACAGTCTCTTCAATAAATGGTGCTGGGAAAATTGGACAGCCACATGCAGAAGAATGAAACTGGACTATTCTCTTACACCAGACACAAAGATAAACTCAAAATGGAGGAAAGATCTAAATGTGAGACAAGAGTCCATCAAAATCCTAGAGGAGAACACAGGCAACACCCTTTTGGAACTCAGCCACAGTAACTTCTTGCAAGATACATCCACGAAGGCAAGAGAAACAAAAGCAAAAATGAACTATTGGGACTTCATCAAGATAAGCAGCTTCTGCACAGCAAAAGAAACAGTCAACAAAACTAAAAGACAACCTACAGAATGGGAGAAGATATTTGCAAATGACATATCAGATAAAGGACTAGTATCCAAGATCTATAAAGAACTTATTAAACTCAACACCAAAGAAACAAACAATCCAATCATGAAATGGGCAAAAGACATGAACAGAAATCTCACAGAGGAAGACATAGACATGGCCAACGAGCACATGAGAAAATGCTCCGCATCACTTGCCATCAGGGAAATACAAATCAAAACCACAATGAGATACCACCTCACACCAGTGAGAATGGGGAAAATTAACAGGCAGAAAACAACAAATGTTGGAGAGGATGTGGAGAAAGGGGAACCGTCTTGCACTGTTGGTGGGAATGCGAACTGGTGCAGCCACTCTGGAAAACTATGTGGAGGTTCCTCAAAGAGTTAAAAATAGACCTGCCCTACGACCAAGCAATTGCACTGATGGGGATTTACCCCAAAGATACAGATGCAGTGAAACGCCGGGACACCTGCACCCCGATGTTTCTAGCAGCAATGGCCACAATAGCCAAACTGTGGAAGGAGCCTCGGTGTCCATCAAAAGATGAATGGATAAAGATGATGTGGCATATGTATACAATGGAATATTATTCAGCCATTAGAAACGACAAATACCCACCATTTGCTTCGACGTGGTTGGAACTGGAGGGTATTATGCTGAGTGAAATAAGTCAACCGGAGAAGGACAAACAGTATATGGTCTCATTCATTTGGGGAATATAAAAAATAGTGAAAGGGAATAAAGGGGAAAGGAGAAAAAATGAGTGGGAAATATCAGAAAGGGAGACAGAACATGAGAGACTCCTAACTTTGGGAAATGAACAAGGTGTGGTGGAAAGGGAGGTTGGCAGGGGGTGGAGGTGACTGGGTGATGAGCACTGAGGGGGGCACTTGATGGGATGAGCACTGGGTGTTATGCTATATGTTAGCAAATTGAACTCCAATTAAAAAAATATGTAAAAAAATTTTTTAAAATAAATAAATTAGGAAGTGGGGGGGGGGGGGGAGAAAAACAGCCTCTCCCTTCTCCATCAAGGCCAAAACTAAGAAGTCTTTGTTAAATCAAGAGTTGGGCATATTTTTGAAACACTCCACCTTTCTACTCAGAAGTTATAAGCTTAGGGAAATGGACATTACTTCCAAATTCCTCTCTTCTTGTCTCACCCCCTTTTGGTGATTAAAAACCAAGCCCACTGATAACAGCTTGCCATAGCCCACTTGGACAAAGCCTACCTCCAAATCTAGTTTGCAGTTTCCTCCTTTGGGGGGGGCGGGGGTACAACAGGCTCAGTAATTCACTTAGAATTTTAAGTATAATATATTATCCAATATATTATATATTAATCCATCTTTGCTGAGGAAAGGTTTTCAAGTTAATAATATGCCATGCTGGAAAGTACAGAAGTAATGTCATGATATCCTCTATGTGGCTTATAAATGAATTTTCTCCACAAGATTTCATCCATGATAAATGAGGAAGCAATAAATATTTTTTTAGGCTGAACAATACGGGGTATGCAGAAATACTAAACACATTATGAACCCTAAAGTCAACTGAACTATATTGTTTCAGTATCCTTACCTATAAAGTGGGTACAAAGCTACCTTACAGAATAATTATGAGCACTGATGTGATAAATGGACAGTGCTCAACAAAGCACTTGGCATGTAAACCTTCAATAAATGTCAGGTAACATATTTTCAGAATTGTTACAAACAATAGGGAAGTTCAGTTTACACATATTAGGGAAAAACAAGGGAGTTTAGTAAAAGATACACTAACCACTAGACCTTTATTGTAGTATAACTTCTGCCATGAAATAGCTGTGTAATTTTGGATTTAAAACCTCTGTGGCTCAGTTTCTTCAATGGAAAAAAGTGAGTGATTAGATTTGATTCTATGATTTTTTTTTTTTAGCTCTAAAAGCCAATGATTAGTTATAGTAGCAGAAGATTAACTATTACATAATGGGATATATAAAAGTGTTCTTTGAAGATAGCATAGTCTCATATATTTTTTTAAAAAGTAAAGAAAACTTAAACTAATTGAAGCAGTTACCATGTTTTTAATACCAGGTAAAGAAAGATAATTATTTCTTTGTGATACAAATAACAAAGTGATACAATATTAGACTGGTTTTTCTACATATAAAAGTTCTTGGCTGAAATAATAAATAATGCCCAATTACTACCTATGATCACTTAGTATTATTCATATACATGAACTTTAAAAAATAACACTTCGGGTAGAATATGAAAATAAAATGCTTAGAAAACAAAGTGCCTGCTTCTAAGATTAGGTAATTTTATGACACATATGGTAAGGAGCTATAAGAAATTAAATTCTCAGTAATAACCACTGGTGGAAATATCCAAAGCAAGACTACTATGCAAAAGCCATATTATATTAAATTCCGTATTTTGACAGTCAATGTGGGAAGAGGGAGAAGAAGCCATCACTCTTAGTCACTAAATTAAGAAAAAAACAAAGCAACTATGCAGGCATTAAACAAAAATGCAATGAGATCATTTAAAACTACCACACAGGAAGCCCAGAGTCTTTTTTTTTTTTTTTAAGAAGATGTATTTATTTATTCATGATACACACAGAGAGAACCAGAGACACACAGGCAGAGGGAGAAGCAGGCTCCTCGCAGGGAGCCCAATGCTGGATCCTGGATCCCAGGATCACGCCCTGAGCCAAAGGCAGACACTTAACACCACTGAGCCACCCAGGCGTCCCACCTGAGTCTATTTTAAATCACTTTATTATAAACACAAGAGGGAAACTGTGGCAAATATTTTTTTTAAAAAATTTTAACCTGCAAATATGTTAAAAGACTAGCTGGCAAAGTAAAAATGGTCATAGTATTAGAGCAAAACTATCTTTTAAATTAAGGAAATACCATGTGTGTGTGCATGCACATATTTGTGTTTCACTGTGTATGTTTAAAGGAAAATAGTAAAGGGTACACCAGAATAAAATTAAATACAACATTCATTCACTCTATGAAGGACAAGGTCATTCTTCTTCCCTTAATTCATATTCTGCCATGAGGCACTCTCAATTATACCACAAGGTAAAATTGCCAAGCTACTTACCTCACCATTATGAAACTGATCCTGACAAACTATTCTTTTACCATAAGAACTATGACTTCATGCAACCAAGATTCAGTCTTGCTACTTCAATCACTCATCTCCAATCCACAATAAAATCAAAGGTCCTCTGTATATAACCCCGACTGTCTCACTGTGGAAAGCGATCATCCTGGCTTAAGAATGCAAGTTTTGTCTGCTCCTAAGCATGATCACCTACTTATGGTCCCTCATGCACCTACTAATTTTGACTCATGTGCCTCATTCACTCACTTAATTAAGTTGTTACTATATACTACTATATTCCAAGCACAGTCTGGAGTAACAGGGGTAGACGAGACCATTTTACAAACTTCTCTCATGGGGATCCCTGGGTGGCTCAGTGGTTTAGCACCTGCCTTAGGCTCAGGGCGTAATACTGTGGTCCTGGGATCGAGTCCCGCATTAGGCTCCCCATGTGGGGCCTGCTTCTCCCTCTGCCTGTGTCTCTGTTTCTCTCTCTCTCTCAATCATATATAAATAAAATCTTTAAAAAAAATCTTCTTTCATAAATTCCAAAATCATTAAGCCAATAGCTACACAAATATGTACCTACTTAATATTGTGCAAAATGCCAAAAATGGGAAGTTTCAGTACTATGAAAACATAAGAAAGGAAGGAATTGAATCAATCTAAGCAGTCTTAAGAAAATACTACCTATGCTATGACAAAGTAGCCATCCAAAAGGAGAAACTGGGAATAATGTTTCACACTTCTGGAATACTGTCTCTGCCTAGACATGATGTCATAATAAGGATAGTAAATAGATGGTCAGTGTGGACACCACTTATTCAAAGGGCCACACACCTCAAGTAACTTTTTCATAAAGGTAATAACAATAGTAAAAGGTAATATTATTGACTATATAACTATAGATATACCTTGTTTTATTCCATTCTGTGCTTCACAGATTGTGTTTTTTTACAAATTGAAGATTTGTGGCAACCCTGCTTCAAGCAAGTTTATCAATGTCATTTTTCCAACAGCATTTACCCACTTTGTGTCTCTGTGTCACATTTTGGCAATTCTCAAAGTATTTTAAAACTTTTTCATTATTATTATATTTGTTATAGTGATCTGTGATCAGTGATCTTTGATATTACCATTGTAATTGTTGTGGGGCACCAAGAACCACACCCATTATAAGACGTTAAGTTAATAAATGTTGTATGCATTCCAACTATTCCACCAATGAGCCATTCTCCATCTCTCCTCTCTCTTTAGCCTCCCTATTCCCTGAAACACAACAATATTAAAATTAGACCAACTAATAACCTACAACAGCCTCTAGGTGTTCAAGGGAAAGAAACAGTTACATGTCTCTTCTCACTTTAAATCGAAAGCTAGAAATGATTAGGCTTAGCAAGGAAGGCCTGTCAAAAGCCAGGACAGACCAAAAGCTAGTCCTCTTTTGTGCCAAACAGCCAATCTGTGAATCCAAAGGAAAAGTTCTTGAAGGAAATTAAAAGTGCTACCCCAGTGAACACACAAATGATACAGTTATTGCTGATAAGGATAAAGATTTTTAATGGTCTGCACAGAAGACCAAGCCAGCCACAGCATTCCCTAAGCCAAAGCTTAATCCAGAGCAAGGCCCTTAACTGTCTTCAATTCTTTGGAGGCAAGAGAAGTGTATCACAAATGATACAGTTATTGCTGATAAGGATAAAGATTTTTAATGGTCTGCACAGAAGACCAAGCCAGCCACAGCATTCCCTAAGCCAAAGCTTAATCCAGAGCAAGGCCCTTAACTGTCTTCAATTCTTTGGAGGCAAGACAAGTGAGGAAGCTGCAAAAGAAAAACCTGAAGCTAGCAGAGATTGGTTCATGACATTTAAGGCAAGAAGCCATGTTCATAAAGAAGTGCTGATATAGAAACTGTATCAAGTTATCCAGAAGATCCAACTAAATAATGAATGAAGGTGGCTACACTAAACAACAGATTTTCAATGTAAACAAAAGAGTGTCTATTGGAATGAAGATGCCATGTAGGGTCTCATAGCTACAAAGGAGAAGTGAATTGCCTGGCTTTAAAGCTTCAAAGGTCAAGCTGACTCTTTTGTTAGTGCCTAATGCTGCTGGAGACCTTAAGTTAAAGACAATGTTTACTTACTATTCTAAAAATTCTAAGGCAACAAAGCCTAGATGAAGCATATCTGTTTATAACATGGTTTACTAAATGTTGAGACCTACTGCTCAGGAAAAAAATGCTTTTAAAAATATTACTGCTCACTGACAATGTGCCTGGTCACCCAAGGGCTCTACTGGGGATATACAACACTGTTATTTTCAAGCCAGCGAACACACCACCAATTCTGCAGCCCATGGATCAATGAATAATTTCAACTTTTCAAGTCTTATTATTTAAGAAAAATATTTCAAAAGGCTACAGCTGCCATGGATAGTGATTCATCTGATGGATCTGTTAAAGAGAAATAAATAGAAAACCTCCTGGAAAAAAAAAAAAAAAAGAAAAGAAAAGAAAACCTCCTGGAAAGATTCACCATTCTTTCTAGATGCCATTAAGAATCCCATCATGATTCATGGAAGGAGTCAAAATACCAACTTTAACAGGAATTTGAAAGAAGCTGATTGTAGCCCTCATGTGAAGAGTTCAAGACTTTAATAGAGGCAGTAATGATAGGTATGGTTGAAATAGGAAGAGGAACTAGAATGAGAAATGGAGCCTAAAAGTGGAACTGAATTGATGCAATCTCATGATATAGCTTTAATGAATGAAGAGTTGCTTCTTATGGATGAGCCAAAAAAAGTGGTTTCCTAAAATAGAAGATAGTCCTGGTGAAAATGTTGTAAAGATTATTGAAATGACAAGAAAGGATTCATAAACTTAGTTAATAAAACAGCAGCACAGTTTGAAAAGACTGACTTAATTTTGAAAGAAGTTCTGCGGTAAAATGCTATCAAACAGCATCATATGCTACAGAGAAATCACTCATGAAAGGAAGAGTCAATCGATGGGGCAAACTTCTTTGCTGTTTAAGTCATTGCCAAAGCCACTCCAACCTTCCTAACCAACACCCTGATCAGTTAGCAGCCATTAACATCAAGGAAAGACCCTCCATCAGCAAAAAGATAACAAATTTGCTGAAAGTTCAGATGGTGATCACCTTTTTTCAGCAATAAAGTATCTTTAAAGTGTGTGTATATGTAAATATATATATATCTATATATATTTTAGACATAAGGCTACTGCACACTAACAGACTGAATTATAAACATAACTTTCACATGAACTGGGGAATCAAAAAATTCATTTGACTAGCTTTGTTGTCATGGCCTGGACCAAACCCAAAATTTTCCTGAGGTGTGTCTATATACGAAACCTGTGGGAAAATTTACTGTTATAAATAAAAGTCAATATGGCCCTCTTTGACAGTTTAACATGTTTTATTTTGATTGTACAAATATTCACAGGGAGAAGCCAAAGAATTTACATAAACTTTCAAAAGTTTTTTGACAAATACACTAAAAGCTTAATCACTTAAAAAAGTACTTAGATAACTGAATGAATGAATCAGTATATGCTAAAGAATACAAAAGCAAATTCACCTAAGAGGAAATACAAATAATAAAAAGATACAAGACAAAAGATCAATTTTGCTGTAACTAAAGAAAAGTGAATTAAAGGAAAAGTAAAGCACCATTTGTATATGTAGTCTATAATATTTAATGTTGTTAAGGCTTTATTAAAATAATCATAATCCTTCATTATCAGTTACATTATATATTCATGAAATTATTTGGGAAAGCAATACATACTGTATGTTATTTTTTTTAAGTTTATAATCCATCACCAAATTAATCCTTGGAATTTATTGCAAAAAAATAACTAAAAACAGAAAAAATGGTTTTAGCAATATTTAATTATATCAGCAAAAACCAGAAAACACTTAGATACAATAAAGAGAACTGGTATGTGGATTATGAAATATCCCTATCTATTATTATTAAAAACCTATGTTAGCTTATATTTAAGTATATAAAATATACTTACTAAGTACTATTAGACAATAGAACATAAAATGATACGTGCAGTATGGTTACAACTGCATGAAAAAATATTCAAAATTACACAGAAATTACCATTAATGTAGAAAAATCAAATTTTGCAAAACTTCAAATATAATCTAAAAATTGACTTACTAAGTTTAGAAACTTAAGTAAGATTTTACATTTAAATACCAAAGACAAATAATCCTCTGTAATCAATGTAGGTAAAATCAGGCAATAACAAGAACACACTACTAATCTGGTATGCAAACTTATAAATGTTATCAAAGAGATAGACTAAAATGTATAAATTTACATATATCACTAAGACTTTTCAATTATTAGTACAAATATACAAATAAAATCATAGAAGATGTCAGGAGTCTAAAAAAAGTCTTAAAAGATATGTGCAAGGAAAGGAAGAACAGAAATAATGCAATCTACACATGAACTGAGTTTGAAATTATTCATGAATCAGTGCCAGTCACATCCCTAAAGAACAAATGTTTTTACTAGAACCAAATTCAGAGTGAAATATCATGTTACACAACTTGGGTATGGTTAAGCTTAAAAAAAAAAAGAAGAAAGAAAAAAAATTGGAGCATCAACAAACAGAAGACTTCTCAAGGTCACGTTTACTCTTACTCTAATAAAAAAGTAACAAATAAATATCTTTTAAAATAAGTATCTAGAAATAAACAGTTCCACTTCCAGAAAGAGAGGGTAAACTTTTCTCTACTTCTCATGATAACTAAGTACAACTAAAAAACCAATAGTATACAGAAAAAAAAAAAAAGAAGAAAAAAACGACTCTGAAAGAAAGAAAGAAAATGGCAGACCAGTTAGGGACATCTCAGAACCCAAAGAAAGAAATAATGGTGAGGTGCATAGGTTATGTTTTTGCCTAATTCATCCCAGACTTGGCTCAGTCAGTTAAGCATCTGCCTTCAGCTCAGGTCATGACCTCAGGGTCCTGGGATCGAGCCCAGAGTCGGGCTCCCTGATTAGCAGGGAGTTTGCTTCTCCCTTCTCTCTCTGCCCCTCTGCTGTCACCACTCATGTACTTTCTTCTTAAATAAATAAATAAATAAATAAATAAATAAATAAATAAACAAACAAACAAACAAACAAACCAAACTTGAAGATGAAGAACCCAGTAATGCAGAAATGCCAATAGATAAAGAATTAAAAACCTCTCCAGAAACCCAGTTTTCCTTAGCCAAAGGACCAGAAAGGAAGATCCCAGCAAGAGAGAAAATTTTTAGATAACAACTGTTCCACTCCAGCCAAATACCACAGCAAAAAAACTGTCCCACACCCACCAACACCAAGAGAGGTCAATGTTTAAAAAACATCCAGAGTCTCAGAAAACAATACCCAAAATATCCAGGTTTCAATTAAAACTGACTTATGCTAAAAACCAAGATCTCGGGACCCCTGGGTAGCTCAGCAGTTGAGCGTCTGTCTTTGGCTCAGGGCATGATCCTGGGATCCTGGGATCAAGTCCCACATTGAGCTCCCCTGTAGGAAGTCTGCTTCTCCCTCTGCCTACATCTTTCCCTCTCTGTGTCTCTCGTGAGTAAATAAATAAAATATTAAAAAAAAAAAAAAAGATCTCAAACTGAACAACTGAACGAAGAAAGACAATAGAAGCCACAGAGATGATAGGGACATTAGAACTAATCTGACAAAAGCCTTTAAACATCCATCATCTGGACACTGAGGTTGCTCAGCAGTTGAGCATCTGCCTTCGGCTCAGGGAGTGATCTTGGAGATCCAGGATCTAGTCCCACATTGGGCTCCCTGCAAGGAGCCTATTTCTCCCTCTGCCTATGCCCCTGCCTCTCTCTCTCTGTGTCTCTCATGAATAAATAAATAAAATCTTTTTTTAAAAATCCATCCTAACAATATTTCAATAAGCAATTTTAAATATACATGAAAATAGATCTAGGGGCACCTGAGTGACTTAGCTGGTTGAGCATCTGACTCTTGGTTTCAGCTCAGTGATGGTATCAGGGTCATGAGACTGAGCCTCATACTGGGCTCCATGCTCAGTAAAGATTCTGCTTAAAATTCTCTTCTTCTCGCTCTGCCCCTCCCCCACTGCTTAGGCTCATTCACTCTCTCTCAAAATAAATAAATAAATAAATAAATAAATAAATAAATAAATAAATAAATAAATCTTTTTAAAAATAAAAATATCTAACAGAGAAATAGAAATTTATAGTAAGAGGAGTAGAGAAGGAAAATGGCATAAAAAAGGAATCAAATAGATATTTTAGAATCAGAAAAGGCAGTAACAGAAATAAGAAACTCAGTGGATAGGTTTAATACCAGAATGGAGGAGACAAAGGAAAGAGTCACTAAACTGGAAGACAAAACAATAAAAATTACCTCATCTGAATTATAGAGAAAATAGAAAAAAATAAATGAATAGAATCACAGGGACCTATGGAATCATAACACAAAATCTAACATGCATGTCATCAGAGTCCCAGAGGAGGAAGGTAGAGCTGAAAGTACTTGAAGAAATAATGGCTAAAAACTGACCAAATTTGGGGCACGTGGGTGGCTCAGTTGGTTAGGATCTGCCTTTGGCTCAGGATCCCAGGGTTCTGGGATTGAGTCCCTAGTCGAGTTCCCTGTTAAGCAGGAGTATACTTCTCCCTCTGCCCCTCGCCCCGCTCATGCTCTGTCTCCCACACTCATGCTAAAATTGCTTTATTTAAAAAGTCTTTAAAAAATATTTTTAACTGTCCAAATTTGGCAAAAGACATAAACCTGAAATCAAAAAGCTGAGCTTACAGAGTACCCAAATAAATAAACACACATTATAGAGAAACTTTTGAAAATTAAGACAATGGAAAAAAAATCTTTGAGCAAAAGAGAAATGATGCTTTATTCATAAGTGGTACATTTTTCAATGTTGAAAATATCCTTCAGGACTGAAGTGGAAAACCAGGCATTTTCAAATGAAGGAAAACTAAGAAATTTTGTGATATATTATTATTAATTTAGTAGAACTTCTAAGTTTAGAACTTTTAGTCAGAAAGCAATAGTATTTTAGTAGCAGATCTACCGTAAAGGAACACTACCATAAATCCTCCAAAAAGAAAGAATAAGATAAAGAACTTTGGAATATTAGGAAAAAAGAAAAACACAATAAGCAAAAACGGAGCAAATATAAGACTTTCCTTCTTGAGTTTTCTAAATTGTGTTTTATGTTAAATCAAAAATAAAAATATTAATTGTGGTTCTCAATATACATAGAGGAAATATTTAAGATAATTACATTATAAACAGGGGAGAGTAAAAAACATAAAGGTAAGTACTAATATCACTAGACTGTAATAAATTAGATATATGAAATGTACACCAACAAAAGGTTCACAACAAGATATACTAAAAATAACTACACATAAATGAAAATGGAATTCTAAATAATGTTTAAATAGTCAACAAGAAGGTGAAAAAAGAAAAGCAAAAACCAACAACTAAAATGTCAGATTTAAGGCCTAACCTACCAATAGTCACATGGTCATAATCTAGCAATTAAAAGACAGGATTGGCAGACTGAATTAAAAATATAATTCAACTATATGCTGTCTAAAAGAAACTTACTTCAAGTACAATCATGTGAGCAAGCTGAAAGTGAAAGTGCAGAATAAGGTAGATAGCACAAATATTACTCAAAAGAAAGTAGAACACAGTAAGATGCCACTTCATATCAACTAGTATGACTATTAAAAGAAAGAAAGAGACAATAACAAGTACGGCCAAAGATGTAGAAAAACTGAAACTTTCAAACATTGCTGCTGGGAATGTAAAATAGTACAGCTGCTGTGGAAAACAATCTGGCAATCATCAAAAAGTTAAACAGAGAGATACCATATCACCCAGCAATTCCATTCTTAGGTAAAACACAAGAAAATTGAAAAACATATGTCCACACAAAAGTTTGCTCCTAACAGCATTGTTGTTAATAGTTAAAAAGTGGAGGGACGCCTAGATGGCTCAGTGGTTGAGCATCTGCCTTCGGCTCAGGGCATGATCCTGTGGTATTGGGATCAAGTTCCACATCAGGTTCCCACAGTGAGCCTGCTTCTCCCTCTGCCTATGTCTCCACCTCTCTTTGTGCGTCTCTCATGAATAAATAAAATCTTTTTTAAAAAATTAGCTAAAAAGTGGAAACTCACATGTCTACCAATGAATGGGTACACAAAATGTAGAGTACTAGTGTTATGAAATATTATTCAGCTATAAAAACAAATGAAATGCCAATACATGCTCCAAGATGGATGATCCTTGAAAATATGCTAACTGAAGTAAGTCAGAAAAGGTCACATATTAAATGATTTCACTTACAGGAAATATTGAAAATAGTTAAATCCAGAGACACAGTAAATTAGAAGTTACCAAGGGCAAGGGTAAGAAGGAAGGGAAGTACTATCAATGGATATGGCGTGGGTTTTTTTTTTTTTTGAGTGATAAAATATATTCTAAAATTAGACACTGGTAATGGTTGCACATTACAAATATAATAAAAACCCCTGAACTGCACACTTTAAAGTGACTAAATGTTATATGTTATGTGAATTCAATCTCATTTTTTAAAAAAAGGAATGGTTTTATTAAGGTCAGATAAAGGACACTTAAGAAAACAAAAAATACTAGAGTAGATACTCCTAAAAGACATAGCATTCCTAAATGTGTATGAAACCAACAACACAGCTGCAAAAACTATAGCTCATAGGTGATAAAAAGATAAATTCACAATTCTATTTGGAGACTTCAACACCTCTTTGAAACTTTTCAACAGATAGAAAAACTGGACAAAATATCAACAAATATATAGAAGATGTCAAAAACACTATCAAACAATAAGTTTTTGATATTTTAGAACAACAGAATATACATTCTTTCTAACACCCTAAAGAACATACAACAAAATAGATACTATTCTGAGACATAAATGAACTTCAATAAATTTGTAAGAATTGAAGTTAACAGTTTTTTCATTCACCACAATAGATTCAAGTTAGAAATCAGTAAGAAAAGATAATAGGAAAATCTCCAAATACTTGGAAATTGACAGATCCAGATATCCCACAAGTCAAAAAGGAATACTCAGGGAAATAAAAAACATACACTGAATTGAATGAAAATACAACATAACAAAATTTGTGGAACACAACTAAAGCAGTACAGAGAGGGAATATTATAGCACTAAATGGACACATTAGAAAAGTCTCCAGTCAATATCCTAAGCTCTCACCTCAAAAATGTAGAAAAAGAAGAACAAAATATACCCAAAACAATTAGAGGTAGAATAAAGATAGTAGAAATTGATGAATTTTATTTAAACTAGCTTTAGAAAAAAAAAATCAATAGAAGTAACAAACCTCTACCAAGATTAACAAACAAAAACAGAGAAGTCATAAATAGCCAATATCAGGAATGAAATGGGATACCACCACCAACTCTGCAGACATCCAAAAATTAATAAGAAAATACCATAAACAATACTTTGACAACTTTGATGATATACATCAATAAATCAAAAAACAAACAAAAATACTATCAAAAAGTAAAACTCCAGGGACAGATAGAGAATTATACCAAATCTTTAAAGGGGAATTAATATCCCTTCCACACAACCTCTTTCAGGACACAGAAGAAGAAACACTTCCCATTTCATTTTATGAAGTTAGAATTATCTTGATTCCAAAACAAAGAAATCACAAAAAAAGGAAAACTACATATAAATATTCTTTATCAATATACATGTGAAAATATTTAATAAAATGTTAGAAAATAAAATACAGTAATGAGTTTGCATGAGTATAAATATAAGTAATATATAATGATCACATAGGGTTTTTTCCAGGAATAGTTACTTAGTTCAATATTGGAAAATAAATGGAATCTACAATATTAACAAACTAAAGGAGAAAAATCATGGTATCTATTGATGGAGAAAACACATCTGACAAAATTCAACACCCATTCCTGATAAAAAAACTTTCCAGGAAATAGGAAAGGTGAGGAACTTCCTTAACATGAGAAAGAACAACTACAAAAATACCTAAAACTACTTACTGGTGAAAGACTGAATGCCTTTGCACTGAGATTGGAAGAAAGCCAAGGATGTTAGCTCTCAGTGCTGTTATTCAACAAACTGCTGGAAGTTCTAGCCAGTGCAACAAGAAAAGAGCGAAATAAGAGGTATATAAATGGAAAAGGGGGGAAAAAACCCCTATCTTGTCCAGTTGATATAACCAAGTATAAAAAGCCCAATGAATATTTTTTAAAATTCCAAAATAAGTTTAAGATTGTAGGGTATTAAACAAAAATAGAAAAATCAGTGCCTTTAGATATACTAACAATGAATGCATGTGCATGCTAAAATTAAAAATACAATAACATTTAAAATCACTGAAAAAATGAAATACATTGGAATAAAATTAAAGTATTTGGATTTATATGCTGAAAATTATAAATTGCTGATGTAAGAAACCAATGATCTACATAAATGAAGAGACAGAGTGAGCGTTCATAGACTCAAAGACTCAACAATATATATGGAAAGGCAAATGAACTAAAATAGTTGAAAACAATTCCCAAAAAAAGAAAATGGGAAGAATCAGTCTACTTATTTCAAGATTTATTATATAGCTACAATAATTAAGACTATGCAGTATTTGTGTAAGAATAAACAGACAGATCAGTAAAAATGAATGGAGAATCCAGAAACACACACATATGCCAAACACTTTTGACAAAGCTGCAAATGAAATTCAACGAAGGAAAGATAGCCTTTCAACAGCACTGGAATAGGTGGACATCCAAAGGCAAAATAAATATACCTCAACCTAGATCTAGTACCGTATAAAAAGAATATGTCAAAATGAATCATGGACTTAAGTGTAAATGTAAAACTCTAGACATGCAGGAAAAAAGAAAAAAACAGAAGAAAATATTTGCAATCTAGTGAGAGGCAAAGAGTTTCTTGACTTAACAACAAAAACATCATCCATAAAGGAAAAATTGAGGTTTCATTAAAACTAGAAATTTTGCTTTGTATAACACCCTTTTAAGAAAAAGAGAGCTACAGACTGAGAAAAGACACTTGTAAACTACATATCTGAAAAAGGACTAGTATTTAGAATACATAAAGAATTCTCAAAACTCAACAGTAAAAACATAAACAACCCAGTTAGAAAATGGGCAAAAACATAAACAGCCATTTCACTAAAGGGATATATAGATAGCAAATAAACATCTAGAAAGATATTCAACATCATTTGTATTGCCATCAAGGAAACAGAAATTATGACCACAATGAGGTTATCACTCACTACCCACCTACCCAACCAACTAAAATTAAATACTGACAAAATCAAATCCTGATGTGTATGTGGAAAAAATGGACCATGTATACATTGATGGTGAGGATGTAAAATGGTTAAGCCATTCTTGAAAACAGTTTGGCAGCTTCTTTCAAAACTAAACATGCAACTTCCATATAGCCCACATCACATTCCTGAGTATTTATCTCAGATAAATGAAAACTATGTTCACACAAAAACAAGTACACAAAATGTTTACAGCAGCTTTATAAGTAATAGCCAAAAACTGGAAACAACCCATACATCCTTCAAAGGCTATACAGCTAAACAAATTGTGATGTATCTATAGCATGGATGCTATAGCATGTGATGCAGCAATGAAAATTAACTACTGATATACACAACAATTTAATCTCCTGAGTATTCTGCCGAGAAAAAAAAAGTGAACACCAAAACATATTACATGATTCCTTTTATATGGTATGTTCAGAATAGGTAAAATACAGAAACAGAAAGCAATTACAAGTTACCAGGATATGAGGCAGAGGAGGGAATGAAAAGTGACTATTTAAAGGGTATGGGTGTTTTTATACAGTGATGAAAAAGATTTTTAAACCAGACAGAGTTGCCATTTATATAACATTGCAAATACACTACATATTGTTGTACACTTCAAAACTTTTTACTGTATATAATGTAAATTTTACCTCTGTCTTAACAGAGAGAAAGAGAGGAGAGAGAAATCAATCAATCAATCTAGGACAGTTAAAAAAGAAACTGGTTCACATACTTAAAACCTCAAATAAATATGAACAACACCTATTTATTACCCTTCATTCTCCCTTTTAGTTTATGTTTATGAATATTCATTTGTGGAAGAATGTTCAGTGTTTCAATTACAAGCAGGTGCCTGTTATAAGAGCTTAAGGAGGGACGCCTGGGTGGCTCAGCAGCTGAGCATCTGCCTTTGGTTCAGGGAGTGATCCTGGGGTCCAGGATTAAGTTCTGCATCAGCTCCCTGCAGGGAGCCTGCTTCTCCCTCTGCCTATGTCTCTGCCTCTCTCTGTGTCTCTCTCATGAATAAATTTTAAAAATCTTAAAAAAAAAAAAAGTTGAAGAAAAGAGAAATATAGGTACTTGTATGGGTGGGCCCACTATAAATCTTTATGGACTAATTAAAATACTTTTTCATTCTTCATGATACTCATCAACTAACTGCACAGCTACCTAAAAGAAGTATTTTATATTATATTCCAAAAGTTCACCCAATTATGCTTTAAAAAACAATCTAAAGTTCTTGAAGAATACTAAAAACTACAAAGAAATATTAAGTAGTTCTTCAAAAACATTTTTAAATACACATATCTTGGGAAGAAATTTGGTAAGTGGCATTTCTTTATTATTACTAAAGAAAAACTTGAACATTATTCCCATCTCTGAAAAATAATTCTTCATAACCAAGTCAGAGACAAATTTTGTATACTATATATATAATGTATATATACTATATATATAATGTATATATATACTGATGGGTTATTACACCAAGAGAACATTAACCTTCAATCCCTGAATCATTCAAGAAATGTTTTCAGGAATACTTTTAGCCTCTATCTGGTCAAAGCACTAGAAGCTAAGTGGTGTCTGTACAAACCAATCATTTCACCAGCAGTTCTATATTTCTTTAAAGCCTCATATAAAAAGCACCTGCCTAAAGTGAGTAATGGAGTTTTATATTCATTGCACTTAGGAACAGCGTATGTAACCTATTCCGTTTTCCTCCCTTGTGGAATATATTTCAGCTTATATTGCACAACACATTACCGATGCATATAAAGACTCTCTGATCAGTCATTTGGACTGCAGTCAGCAACCTGCCTGAGTGCCTTGTATTTTTCCCTGCCCTAAATAACATACTCATAAAATGAGTATTCAACAACTCAAATGCAAAAATCTTTTAAAGATGGTGATCTTACTTCCTTAATAAATATATAACATATGTATGTGTACTAACTATAATTGGGAAACAAATGCTAAGACAATGCTTGACAAACTTTGTGCAGTAATAGTTGAAAACTAGTTGAATACATAATTCCAGGGGAATAAAACAGAAGCATAGATGGGTTGCCTTCATGTCTGTTTTCTCTCTTAAGCCACCTACAATTAAAAAATTATTTTAACCACACTAGTAACAAAAGCAAAGCTAACTTTGACCAATTCAAAGCCTGGAAGTAGGGCCAAACTAAAGTTGGATCGATCTCCTACTTGCCAGACCCCAAAATATTTCCAAGACATAAATATCCCAGTCATTACTAAAAGTTCCTGAAGAGGAATGAAGACAAATATTTTAAATAGTGATGATGAAAACATAGCATGCTATTTTGTAGCTGGGACAGATCAGAAACTTAAGTGCAAATGATAAAAGGAATAATTTAGATTCAAGAGAATTAAAGAAATTTTTAAAAATTAGGATATTTGCCATAATTATAAAATTATGGTTTGGTAATGGTGTAAAATACTGTAACATTTATTTTAATATATTGTAATATTACAGATGAAGGAGTAAATAATAAATAACTGACTGTGCAAGGCAAAAGCTCCATGCTGCCCCTTGCTGGTACCCTCATGTAATGACCGAAGGCCCATAGCTAGCATCAATTAATGAACATGTACTTAGACACAACTATGCAAAATTAAGTACATGAAGTGTTGAGGTATTCAAAGAGCTATAAAATATAGTGCCTGTCCTCCAGTATCTCACAATCCATTAGGAAAAAATAAAAGTATAACCAAAAATCTAGCTAATTCACCAATTACATCAAGACTGACATTAAAGCTAGGAAATTGGCAAAGCTATGTTAGTCAGAACTTAAAACTAAAGCAGGAGGTGGCAAACGTTTCCTGTAGAGGGCCAGATAGCAAATATTTTAGGCTTTATGACCCACAAGGTCGCTGTTGCACTTATTCAACTCATATTACTGTAGCACAATAGACCACAGGCAATAATTCAACAAATAACCAAATAACCATGCTATGTACTGGTGAAAAACAAGCAGTGGGCTAGATTTGGCCCAGGGGCCATTCTTTGCCAATCTCTGTTCTAGAGCAGTTGTTCTCAAGCCTGGACCATGTTATATTGACATGGAGTTTTTTGTTTTAAAATGGCCAATCCCTACCCTCAGGGATTTCAAAATAAGAGGTCTGGTGGGAACCTGCACATCAGTGTATTTTAGAAGCTCTAACTACTGCTCTCGAGGCAAAGAGGTTTTGATATGAGAAACCTACAAGACTGAAAGTTAGTATTTGTATGCTTATACCCTCAATTTTTGACCTAAAAATGGAGAGGAACAGGAACAATGGTAGGTCACTATGGAGACCAAAAGGCTTATACTCATAAAATAATCTGGCATTACAAATCAATGATATTTGAATCTGTATTAACATGTTCCTCACACCATTATTTACAATAGTCATGATATGGAAACAACAAAAGTGTCCATCAATGGGTAAGTGGATATAGATGATGTGGTGTATATGTATTATATATAGGAATATTATTCAGCCACAAGAAAGAAAGAAGTCCTGTTTATAATGACATGGATAGAACTTGGAAGCATTATGCTAAGTGAAATAAGCCAGAGAAAAAAAGAGGAATACTGCAAAGTATCACTTAAATATGGAATCTTTAAAAAAAAAAAAAAAAGTTAAACTCAAAGAAACAGTAAAAAAGTGGTTGCTGGGTGGTAGACACAGGGAGAAATTGCAAATAGACACAAACTTTCAGCTAAAGGATGAATAAAGTCTAGGGATCCAATGTACATAACATGGTAGTAACAAGAATTGAGAATAATTGAGAATTATTATAGAATTCAAATTTGCCAACAGTAGAATTTAAATGTCTCTCCAGATAAAAATAAGTGTGATAGATGTGTTAATTAATCCTTTCATAATGTATTTATCAAATCATTGTGATTTTCAGAAATACAATATAGCAAAGGCGCTTGGGTGGCACAGCCAGTTAAACATCTGCCGTTGGCTCTGTCATGATCCCAACGTCCTAGGGTCAAGCCCTGAATTGGGCTCCCCAGTCCGTAGGAGTCTGCTTCTCCCTCTGCTCCTCCCTCTACTTGTGCACTCTCTCTCAAATAAATAAAATATTTTAAAAATACAATGTATCAAATATTACAACTTTGTCAATTACATTTCAATGATGCTGAAAGAAAATCAATGACATATGAAAAAGAACTATAGTTCAGAATAATTTCTTAGTGTTGGTTAAACTGAATAAGAAAAAATTAAAATACTCATATCCCTTCATTTTCTCTATACTCAAAAAAATATATCATAATTGTTCTAATCTCTAAAGTCAAAGTATTTGGCAAAGAAAGACTATTACCACTACAAAAAAGTCAGCAAAATGGACTCTGAAATTTATAGAACTAATTATAAATTCATTCTGACTCGTACATTCTTTTTTTTTAAAGATTTTATTTATTTATGCATGATAGTCACGGGGGGGGGGGGGGTCAGAGACATAGGCAGAGGGAGAAGCAGGCTCCATGCAGGGAGCTCGACGTGGGATTCGATCCCGAGTCTCCAGGATCGTGCCCTGGGCCAAAGGCAGGCGCTAAACCGCTGCGCCACCCAGGGATCCCGACTCGTTACATTCTTACAGTTCAATGCATGATGATGAATGCTTAGGCAGCAGCGAGGCACAAGACAAACACATTCCCTCTCCACAGGATGTTTAAAATTCTAGCAGAAAATAGCAAAGGTATACTGGACTTTCAAATATAATGCAGGGTATCATGCACGATGGTCTATATTACTTTTCCTGAAATATCATGAAAACAGTATGAGTTACATAAATGGCACTATCATCAGTGAAAAACAAAACTGGAGAGATTCAGTACCCTGTCCATGGTCACACACAAAATGACTGAACTGGGACTTGAATCCAGTTTGACACTGAAGGCTATGTACTTAAACACTACATAACAATGATTCATTAACCACTAAAAACAATTACGACAACACTAAAATGATTATGAAACATGAACGAAAGCACAAGAGACCCAGAGAATGAGAGAATAAATCAGTCATATTCATTTAGAGTTGCTCTCTGGATCAGAGACATGAGCTCAGGTAGATAGTAACAGAGGTCTTTCATGATGAAGTACTCATAAAGCTAAATGTAATATAGTGCTTCCTGTTTATTTTAGTAAGCACTTATACGGACAAATACTAATGAGTAATAAATACACTGACGATTTAGGTATCATAACACAGTTTATCAATTTTAAGACACATGGACAAAAATGAATATTCTTAATGCAATTGTGGAACATTCTAAAATGCAACTATCTTACAAATAGATGAAGATATCTTTCAGAGCTATGTGCCAATAACCACAGGAAAATAAAATGTGGGAAACTTATTTAATTCATAAATTCTCAAGAATTTTTGTTCTGTAACCATGATATATCCTTACATGCTGAAAAGTTTGATAGTATCTCTCAATGCTTCTTTTGATCTTTACATTAATAAACTATCTGGGAAACACTAAGTAATATTTGCAAAAAGCCAACTGTAACAATCACAAAGTAACAACTCTAGAAATCAAAATATTTATAAAAACTCTACTGGCTCAGGCTTCATTATTTTTAATATCAGCAATTCTTAATGCAACTTGCTTCATTTATAACCTTGTAAATTTCAAAGAATTATTTTATAACTTGGCTTAATTTGTGAGAAAATAATTTATATGAATGCCAGTTGTACTTCTTTGGAAAGACAAATGTAAACCTATTTAGTGATCTGATTTTCTCTTTCATCTTGTCTCCAGTTTCTGTGTAGATTTATAATGTTCATTGTTTCCAATTTTAACAAATCACCTAATGGCAGAAAGGAAAATATGTTAACCTTGGAATTATTTGCAGTTGGAGAAATCCCTTTTGTCTGGCCCATACAGGGCCTGCAATCTGTTTTAAACACAGATTGTCTGTCTTTCGTCTGACAGCCACCAAGCTGCACAAATTACTTTCTGCCTGTTCACCTGTTTGCAGCTGCGTCTGTAAGCTAAAGATTCTGCAGTTTGACTTGAGCAACCACTTCAGGATTGATGACATGTGCTGCTGATAAAGTGAGCAATTTGAAGAAATTACTGGCTATAGTTATTGAAAGACATCTGGGCATGAGCTGAGAACTAGAAGCCTTCAATCATGTGCTTGCAACCTGCAGCGGCGGCCCCAGTGTTTGAAGTGATACCCTACTAAAAGAAGTTGGCCCTAGCACTAAATAACCAAACAATGTATGGAACATAATCTCTCAAATGAGTAATAAAAGTTCTTATAGCTGTAAAAATTCAAGGTTTGGTTTTTAAAATATTCTTTTATTTATAATTAATCTTTTATTTATTAACAATATTTCCTGTTTCTATTCTTTTCTGAGTTAATTTTACATATATCTTTTATTTCCTACATAATTAATTTCAAATTCCTACCACTACTGCCATAAAAAAAAAAAAAAAGTCAACATTTATTCTACAAGCTCCACATCCTAACCTTAGGAAGTTTTATGTCTATCACCTTATTAATACATCAACTTTATTAAAATAGAATTACTATTCCCTTTTCCTTGTGGAAAAACTCAACTATGATTCTAGGAAACTAACCTAATGTCACAATTGTGAGCAATGAGGCTATAGTTTGTCTCCTTAACAAGAGTTCATACAACTATACTACACTACCTTTCTGCTCTTTTTTGGGAATTTCCTAGTCTCTTGATGTACTTCTGCTGTGTGATTAATTGTACACTGTGCCAGACCATTCTATCACTCAGGTTTAGCCATCAGGAGATACGGTTTGGTTTCTATTGCATCTTTCTGTCTCATTATATAACTTACTCCAGATGAAGCAGTCTTCATGAATTAAGAAGCCTGACTCAATCAAAATTCATACTTTTTTAAAAAAAGATGTATTCATTTATTTATTTGAGTGGGGAGAGGGAGAGAATCTCCAACAGACTCCCCACTGAGTGCAAGCCCAACACACAGGACACAATTCGAGGACCTGAGATCATGACCTGAGCTGAAATCAAGAGTCGGATATTTAACCGACTGAACCACCCAGGTGCCCCTAAAATTCATACTTTTAAGACTAAAGGACAATTCTAAAAGCTAAGACCCTTCTCACATTTGTTGAAATCAGATGATAGAGTTTAAGTAAAGTCATGCCAGAAATAAAAGCAAAGCATATCCTTTCATGACAAAGTAATACCTACTACTCAAGAAAGAGGAATCATACCTACAAGTGTGCTACTTAATAAAAATAAAGACATTAATAAAAATACTTACAAGTTTAGTATTATCAATAACAATGAATAATTAGTAAGGTATAGAAAACATCAGCACAAATATAATCAAATAAGGAACTATCACAAGGCAGTTCTACAAATATAAAGTCAAAACAAACATGTCAATGCCAGAAGAATCAATTAATATATTTAGACGTACATATGTGAGGCACACATTCAGCATGTTTCAAATGCAAAATTGGTTAGAATAAGCCAACATATTTTTATATTAAATTTTTATAATTAAAATTAAGAATTTTAGATAAGCACTTGAATTCCTTTTTCTCTCCTTACAATTATTTATAAATCAAACAGATCAAATAGATGGAGAAAAACCGTTAGAAATTATAAGTAAAGCAAAAGCAAAATAAAACCATTCAGATAACCAGTTCTCAGTGTACAATGTCTTAAAAACCATCTTAATTTGTACACATATTTCAAACATAGTAAAAGTCAGTACTTTTAAAAAGTAAATTGAAACATGCCATGCCCATTAATACTAGAAATACAAAAAATTCATTAGCTGGTAAGTTCTTCAAGGAAATGACTATATCCTTTCTTTGAGGAAATGACTATATCAAACACTAGTCAGAAAAAAGAATTCCAACTCTAAAATAAATCTGCAGTTAAGTAACAGACATGAGAAGTCTAATTTGCAAGTATTAATCTGAAGATCAATTTTCCAAACTATCAAATTATTATTGTTTAGAATTGACACATTAAATAAAACACATATTCATTTAGTTAGAGGTAACATATTAAAAGAAACCAAAACCCTGATTCCTTTAAAACTTCTTCAGAATGACTTTTCTACTGTTTTCATGCTGTTTAAATTTCCCTAAACTTAAAAAACATTATCCCCTTAAATATCAATATTTCTTCAGAACAAACTTAAATGCAATGGCAAAAATGTCACCCAAAACTATCATTTCAGCTTGCTAAAAGTAAGTATACTGATACTAGAGAAAGGAAAAAACCTTCAGGTTAAGTAAATATATAAATGTAGCTTTCACATTTCAGTATTCATAGATTGGATTAAATACAGCCTTAACTCCAGCCACAAAAAAAGGATATATATCATTACTGATTATAATCAATCAATCCTTTATTTATATAATGATATGGCAATAATAACATTCTTCCACACAAAGATAATAGTTAAGAAATAACATCTATGTATGTCACTACCCTCTTTCCTAGTCGTGTGAAGAGTTCATATTTTTAATAGCACCTTTTATTTTAAAAGACATAAGTCGTGAGAACATTCTTATGTACCACTTCATAACTTTGACACAAAGTACATATAAAAAGATTAGACTTTATTTGGTATAAAATCAGTTGGCAGTTTTACATCTGTGCATGCAACATAAATACACCAGCTGGCATCTCAAGCACACACACATATGGACTTCAAAACAGAAACTTCCTTATGTGCAGCACTGCCAGGGTAATTTTGTATCCTCTGCATACTACAGCTATTTGTCAGGCCCTGCAGGTGTGCACTGCACATAAACACACAGCTGTAGTCCAGCAAGCCAAGTGTTCCATCAAACACATAAAGGGAAACTTCAGCAGTTGGATTAGTCATCCTTACAACAGGTCCAGAGAGAACAATATGGGTTAGTATTTTTGGAAAAAGCATGGATGGGAAATTTATGATTATGCTAGTCTTACCAAATAACTGGTGAATTGTGTCATTTTTAAAGCAATGCCCTCTTATTAAGTTTTTGTTAGAATCACCAAAATGTAATTTGTTTTTTTAGCTTTCAATATAAGCCATAATCTATAAATTGGCTTATTAAGTGAAAAATATGAAAAGGCTTTCAAATTTGTCTTTGATTTTTGGAAGCTACTGCCAATGCACACCTTGGCTATAATATTTACAAATCCTAATCAGTATATTTTAAAACATTTACCACTTCTTTAATACATTTTATAATACCTATAATTTACTTTTCAATTCATATGCATTCAAGATTAATGTGCAATGTTTGTTATTTCAGACCAAAATTGCGTAGGACATTTAACTATAAAAAGTTACATGCTATATTAACGTTAGACTATAAACAAATATTTAGTTCTCAAATATGATATGAGAGTACATTAGCCTACAAATGGCTAGGGAAATAAATGAAAATATAAGACACGAACATTTTGCACATGTGAAATCTCCCAAATTAAATGTGACCTTATTAATATTCTTTAAAATACCAGATAAGCACTTCAGGCAGTTGATAATTACGACTACTTTAACCAGATTTCCACCAAAATGCTCAAAAGTCCACCTGGCAGTTGATAAAACATGAAAGATATCTTAGAAAATGAGCTTGAATGCATTATGCCTAATATACTAAACTTGAGTGAACTTGAGGTCAAAGAGTTAGTAATCAAGAAACACCAGCAGTCTCTGACATCAGGCGATTCATGTTTTCTTCTATCTGGAAGGTACAAAGGAACTTAAAAATCATCTTTGCTACAAATCTCACCTTTCCACTAGAAGCCTAACTTTATTAAGTACTACTCTAGGCCACAAAAATACAATCTAAAGTAGGAAAAGATAAAATAAATGAAGAGGAAGGAATGAAAGGCTTATAATTATTAAAATTCTCTTAAAGTAAATTCTCTCATCTTATGTTGTTCTTTTATGTAACTATAAATAGGAAATACTTGAAATTCAACCTGGATCCCCATAATACTGATGGGTCCCTGAGGTGTGATTCATTGCTCTTTAAAGCTTCCTAGTAGCCTTAAATGCTCCAGGTTGGATCAGGCTGAGTTTGGGTTCTCAACCTTGGAACAACTCTTTATCTACAATCTGTGTCAAACATCTACATCAGTATCCTTTGGTCCAAAATACTGTCATCAAGAAAAATGTCAAACAGTAAGCATGAGCAAGGTATCTTGGCATTCAATCTCCATATTAAAATAATTTAAAGCAAATTGTAGTTGATAATAACTGTTCCAGTTGTTTATTGCAGTAGAACTACTCCAAAACAACAATCTATTTTTACCTCTTATAATTTCATACCTGGACTCATCTGGGTAGTTCTTGCCTGAGTCTCTCTCATGTAGCTACTGTCAAATGGCTGGGGCTAGAACCATCTGAAGTCTCATGTGAGCTAGAGATTCAAGATGGTTTCATCACTCATGTCAGATCCATCAGCCAAGATGACTGGAACATGAAGGTGAACTGATAAGCATCTCTGTCTCTCTCTCTCTCTCTCTCTCTCTCTCTCTCTCTCTCTCCCCCTCTCATTCCTTACATGATCCTCTTTGTGTATCTAGCTTCAGCTTCCTTACAACATGAAAATCTAAAGGACACTGGACTTCTTAAATGGTAGCTAACTTCACCCAAAGCAAATATTCCAAGTGACTCAAGCAAAAGCTGCCAGGCCGCTTACAAACTACCCTCGGAAGTAATACAGTAACACCTTCTGCACAAATAGTCAAATCAAGTCATCAGAGGGCTAGCCCAAACTCTAGGGGATGGGTCTACAGAAGAATATAAATAATGAGAAGCATAACTCATGGCTATCTTTGGAGAATAGCTACATCATTATAGTCATAATATTTTTTTAAATGCTGGGGTTTTTTGATGGTAATATGTTAATGATTTAATATTTTATTTTTATACTTATTTTGTTCTTTACTAATGATATTAGTATGCATGGATTTGATTATGAATTACAGTAACTAACAAATAACAAGGTATGATACACTTAAATACACTTTCATTTTTTTCAAGTTGATTTCATGGACTCCTTAGAAGTTTACAAGTTAAATCTATATCTAAGACCAATTCTAATTATTTGCATCAGTCATCAAAAATGAGACATCCTTAGGAGTTTAAAACAGTCACTACAAATACTGAAAAGCTAGTCACTTGCCTAAATAAATCATATCTCACTTGCTTAAAAGTTCTATACTTAGTAAACAATTACTAGGACTTTTAAAAGACCTCTTAAAGAAAATAAATTGGGAGTCAGGGGAGCAGGGTTGATTAAAACAGCCAGCTATCTACACACACACACACACACACACACACACACACACGTACAGACAACATCCATGAAAAACCATAATGAGCAGAATATGCTTGTGTGTGAGAAGTGGGGAGCAATTGTATAATGGTGAGAACTAAATTAAAGGATGCATTTCTCCATGCAATTAGAAAAAATCTTCAAGACATAATAGAATGATATTAAGAACGGGGGGGGGGAAGCAATACTTAAATTTTTTAAATTAATTATTTTAATTTTTATTATTGACTTTTTTAAAAAGGCAATATTTGGCAGAAGAATGTTCCACCATCTACCCATTTAAAAAATACTGAAAAACAAACATTAAAAAACATAAGGCAAAATACCCATAATTACATGGCTTTTTTAAAGTTTATAAAATTGGGCCTTCCACATTCTATTTTCCACCTCATCCATACCCTATCTTTTCACAAAAGGCAACAACTGGTACTTGTTTTGTATGTACCATAAAACTTTTTCCACACCAAACTATCAATCTAACTACCTATCTGACCTATTTACCCATCTATCATTAACATACACAAATATATGCACATACATACATGAATACAACAATCATTCTCTTTTTTTTTTAATTTTTTAAGTTTTTTTTTTTTAATGATAGTCACACAGAGAGAGAGAGAGAGAGAGAGGCAGAGACACAGGCAGAGGGAGAAGCAGGCTCCATGCACCGGGAGCCCGACGTGGGATTCGATCCCGGGTCTCCAGGATCGCACCCTGGGCCAAAGGCAGGCGCTAAACCGCTGCGCCACCCAGGGATCCCCAATCATTATCTTAAAAATAAAACTGGCATGGTGCTATACAAACTTTTCTGCAACTCACTTTTTACTTAGAACCTAACAACCTATCCTACCTATTTAATAAATGATGGATACTAAACAGAATAGCATAATTATATATAGCATGGATATATGGTATATTCATACATCAATGAATTACATAAACATTCTATTGAAGGAAACAGGATACAAAACAATATATGCTATATGATTCCATTTACATTAATTTCAAAAATAAGCAAAACTAACCTACAATAACAGAAATCAGAACAAGAATTGGCTATAGGGGATCCCTGGGTGGCTCAGCAGTTTAGCACCTGCCTTTGGCCCAGGGCGTGATCCTGGAGTCCCAGGATCGAGTCTCGCATCAGGTCCCTGCATGGACCTGCTTCTCCCTCTGCCTGTGTCTCTGCCTCTCTTTCTCTCTGTGTCTCTCATGAATAAATAAAATCTTAAAAAAAAAGAAAGAAAAGAAAAGAATTGGCTATAGGAGTGATCAGGACTGACTCACAAGGGTGTATGAAGAACTCCTGACACTGAGTCTGGAAAACTTTTAAATCATTTCTGATCTAAGACACAGAAGACCATGTATCAACAGACCATTATTAATATCTTTGCTTCAGGGGCACCTGGGTGGCTCAGCAGTCGAGCGTCTACCTTCAGCTCAGGGCATGATACTGGAGTCCCAGGATCGAATCCCACCTCGGGCTCCCTGCATGGAGCCTGCTTCTCCCTCTGCCTGTGTCTCTGCCTCTCTCTCATGAATAAATAAATAAAATCTTTAAAAAATTAATCTTTGATTCTTTTTCTTCAATTGCAAATAAATAACTCTCAAAATACTAAGTCACTGTTTTCCACATATGGAAACATTAGAGGAAGCTGAGGTTCTGAGATGTCAAGTAACTTAATGAAACTCCCTGAAGTAATCAGGAAGAAGCCACATCAACAACCCCAACTTTCTCAGTACTGATTTACAGCTATTTCTCCTTTCTCTTTCAATAATGTACTTTCTAGACTATATTAGAAGTTTTATTGGAAGTTTTCATCTGTTCTAACCAAAAGTAGTAGGAAAAATAAAGACAAATCTACATTTAAACATAAGGGTCTTGAAAGTACTCTGCCAAATCTTCTTCCTAAGGTAAATATAAACCTTAGTTGATTAAATACAATTGATGTAATGAATTGGAAAAAGTAGATATTGAAAAAAAACCTGTAAAGTTATACTGCAATATATCATATTGGTTTTTTTTTGCTGGTAGATTTACAGATGATTTTTATTTCATCTACATGTTTTTTAATAATTCCCATATTCTATAATGTATTTTTATTTTTAAAAAAGGAATATAAAATGTTATATATCTAATAAAAGGAATTCATTAAGTGGAAATACACATTCTTTTTGACTTATAGTCCTGTAGTTTAGATCCACCTTACAGAAAGAATATGAAAATATATATGGATATTAATATGCAAAATTATGTTATACCATTATGAGGAGTGGTAGAAATAAGGAAATTCCTAAAAGTTCATCAAGAAAGGAATGCCTGAATAAATAATAGCACTCAGATACTATTAAAGTAATATGCAGCTATTAAGTAGAACATGTTACATTTCTCCTATTATTCTAAAATAATAACCATGACAATGGTATTAACTGAAAAGGCAGGTTTCTAAAATACTAAAATATGCAAACATATTTAAATACAACATACATATTCAACACAAACTTACAAATGTGTGTGTACAAGCATAGAGAAAGTGAGGTGGAAAAACAAGGAGTGGAAAGGAAATTAACTCTTCAAAAAATATTTCTTGGGATCCCTGGGTGGCGCAGCGGTTTGGCGCCTGCCTTTGGCCCAGGGCACGATCCTGGAGACCGGGGATCGAATCCCACATCGGGCTCCCGGTGCATGGAGCCTGCTTCTCCCTCTGCCTATGTCTCTGCCTCTCTCTCTTTCTCTCTCTGTGACTATCATAAATAAATAAAATAAAAAAAAAATTTAAAAAAAAAATTTCTTTATATATCCATATTGCTTCACATGCTAAAATAAACATATATTACTTTAGCTTAATAAAAAATTTAAAGATATAAAACAAATGCCCAAGTTCTGTATGTTTTATAAGCAATATATAATCAAAAAATAACCAAGAAAAAACAAAGTTATTTTCTTATAAAGTCAATTAGGGAAATATATACTATATTACACCTTTTTTATTTAATTGACTATGTTTCAAAAGCCAAATTGACGGTTCACTGCAGAGATTATTAAGACATACTCTCAGAATATGGCACTGGTGGAATGCCAGAAAAACCAAAGTGAATTTTACAGTATAAAGATCAATGTTGGGGGATCCCTGGGTGGCGCAGTGGTTTGGCGCCTGCCTTTGGCCCAGGGCATGATCCTGGAGACCCGGGATCGAATTCCACGTCGGGCTCCCGGTGCATGGAGCCTCCTTCTCCCTCTGCCTGTGCCTCTGCCTCTGCCTCTCTCTCTCTCTCTCTCTCTCTCACTATCATAAATAAATAAAAATTGTTTTAAAAAAAAGATAAATGTTGGGATCCCTGGGTGGCTCAGAGGTTTGGTGCCTGCCTTTGGCCCAGGGCGTGATCCTGGAGTCCCGGGATCGAGTCCCACGTCAGGCTCCCTGCATGGAGCCTGCTTCTGTCTGCCTGTGTCTCTACCTCTGCCTGTGTCTCTACCCCAATCTCTCTTTCTCTCTATGTCTATCATGAATAAATAAATAAAATCTTTAAAAAAATAAAATAAAGATAAATGTTACCATTATTCATACTACTGAACATTTCAGACATCTTACAGCAATATTACTCATTTTTATTTTCCATGGACTACAATCAACAAAACCGCTTATAATTTATTCCGCAAAGTTTAGTACCCATAGGATGAGTACATTTGAGTGATTTTATCAATCCATACATGAAGCCTCATGCTTTCAAATAAATAACATCCCTTGAATGTACTTGAGTATTCAAAGTTCATGACAATATGAATATAATTGTACAAAAGAATTTCAGATTTATACAGAATGTAGAAGTCCTGCCACTAAATGGTCAAGAGAGTAAGTGTCCATCACTAGTATCAAAACCACCTGGATGCTTATTAAAAGTCAGAGAGAAAGGACAAACCTACAAAATAGAATGGGCCTGAGAACCTGTATTTTAGCAGCATCTCCAAAGTGATTCTTAGGCCATGAAGGTTTGAGATATTTTGGCATGTTGTTTGACTGAGTCAAATAAACACCTTTCTCTCTGAGTTGAATTTTTTGAGTGGGAGAGAGATATTTTGTAAAATCCTAAAAATAAGCTTTACCATAGGACAAATATATCTAAAGCATACTACTATTCATTAGACTGCATTATAGAACAGCAAAATGCCATAAGGCATACTGTGCTTTGTATATAATGCTAGTTATTCTTCAATACCCAGTTAATCTCCTAGTGCTTAAAATTGTTTTAATTATTTTGACTATGAAGTGAAATAAGAAACTGGCCAATAACTGTCAGTATAAAAATGAAGCATCTGCAAATTTCAGATTTATTTAGATTTTTCATATATTAATTTCTCATGAAATTTTTATCTTTTCCAACATAAGTTTTATTATAGCCTAACATCCTTTGACTTTTTGTTCTACTGATATTGTGCCAGAATACACAGGAGAAAAAATTCTTGCCAAAATTTAATCTATACTTAACAGCTACCAGGTCCAGCTTCACTCATCCTTCAAAAACTCCGTACAAATATCATTTTTTACCTAACCTTGCCTCACGGTCACTTGTTCTCTCCCCCTTCTCCATCCCCACATGCTGGACTAAGAGGTAACATTTAAGTATTTATGCCTCCTAAATTTAAAAACTGGTAAATACTAGAATCAAAATCCATTCATCCAAAACATTTTTATTTTGTGTTTGACTAACTATAAACATTATCTTTTTCCACAAAAACTATTTTAAATTTATATAAAGAAGTGAATAATTGAATAAGAAATTACAATGAAATGTAGTAAGTAATAGGATAGGAGATGCATAGGATGCTTTTAGATTATATAGAAAGGGGACCCTAGCTTGATCTAGAGAAATGGTATTAAATGATAAAGAGAAGCCAGAAAAGAAGTGAGGGGAGTGAATTGGAATACTCCAGGCAATTAAAAAAAAAAAAAAAAACGAGTCACGAGCCTAAGGGAAGAGCAAAGACTATGTCCAGGAGCCAGGAGCTATTACAGAAGCTCAGTGGGAGCGGAACCTATTGGGTAATAGGAGTGAGAGTAATAGGACATGAAGCTGGAGAAATGGGGATCATGAATAGTTTTGTAATGGATGTGGGCCATTCCTAAGTTAGAAAACAACCACTTAATGCACATATTGTAGTCAAGTAACTATAGTATATAGCTCACTGTCCAAAAAAATCTTTTATACTTTTTCTGTTTCAATCAGGACTTGTTATTAAATATTTATTCACTTCTCTTTGCTCACTTGCAATACATTTTCATGACCTGTTGTCCTGTTTTCTAATCTATTATCCTGATCACTTGACCCCACCAATTTCACAAACAGCCTCAATTGTTACCTTTGCATTGGCAACACATTAAAATATAATGATAATAGAATATTATAGTTATAATCCTCAATTTTCATAGCAATTTTTGAAGTTCTTATCAAATAATCTAAAAAGGATTTGTAAAAGCAAACACTATACATTTGTGGAGAGAAAAATACCATCAGTATCTCATTTACTCCAAAAGTTTAAAATATGGTTATAGAACTAGTTTTTTTATAACTGCTCTAATGTCCACTGCATTATGAAATAGCAAGTTTCCAGAAATCTCTACAGATAGGAAATACCATCCATTTTTTCCTTCATTCTCCACTTGCCTTCATTAGCAGTTTTACTGGGTGAATGTAATAGGTCATTGTTGACTATACCTAGAAACAAATCCTTCTAATTTATCTGCTCTCTGCTTCAGCAAAAATAGTAAAAATCATTACTGTTTCATACTTAAGTCATTATGAACATATTTTTAAAATTCCAATGAATTGATATCAACAAATGAACTATATGTTAGAGTCACCATTAAAGAAAAATCCTGAGAACTGTTTACCATACCTTTGATAATGCCTCTATGACACATTTGGTCAATTAAAGTACATGAAAAACAGTAGTGTGTTTTGAAGCATCACCCAGTAAATGCTACTGTGGTTTACCATGAGTGGTATGCACACCATATTATACCACAGTTAATTAAAGTAGTTCTTGTATTGTTAAAATGTGTTCCGTATTATTTATTTGGATACTACGCAATTGCTTTTAAACTTTTAAGATGTCTACCTCCCACTCACAGTAAACACTATTCTTTGTCATCCATTAGTAATAGAATCAATAAGTGATGTGCATAGTGTTCTAGTGTAGCAAAAATGAAAAAGCAAAATTTTGTTTTATTTATATATCACCCTCTATTTCACAGTAGTTTTAATAATTATCTTACCAAGTAACTGAGAGTAAATATTATATGCACTGACCTAAAGGGAAAATGAAATAACACACAGAACATGTTTTATGATAGTATTCTTTGTGTATAAATTGTATTAAAAGGTATTTTAATGTTTTTTTTCTAATGTGGATTTAATGTAATGCATTATTTAGTTGAGAAGGAAAGGATTTGGCAATGGTTCTGATTGCACAGATCAAATTTTGATTGAAACTTCTAAGAAATCCTTCAAATGTATATATAGCATGCAATCTATTAATTGTTAATTAAAATAGAAACTAGTCTGAAAAAAATTATAATGAAATGCAATATTTTGATGTTAAAAGCTCCTTCTTCTAAAATTACCCAACATCCTGTATATTACAGCAATTGAATATGTTAGCCATAAGAAGGAAAAAGAAAAACACAGCATACTATTTAGCTGTGACCAAAGCCAAGTAGTATCATAAGAAAATACATTTCTGGAACATAAGAGTAAATATAAATTCTAATGAAAAAAGTAACTATTGTTATAAATTTTTATTGAGCATTTTAAGAGCTGACATAATTTGGCAGTAAAATACACATTCTCTCACCTTCTGTCAGCTGTTATTTCTGTAGTCTCTACACACTTGCAATACTCAATATAGGTTCAATTTCAAATGAAGTAGATACTTACTGATCAGTAAATGATTACTGATCATTTGATTTATCTCTCCTCAATCATTCTGATTTCTGACTTTAATTCAACTTTATAAGACATATGGAATTCCTAAATAGGAATTCATAACTTATCTTTAGAGATTGATTGCTTAATTAATTAGAAAATGAATGAAAATCAATACAACTATCAATATCTTTACCTTATTACTGAACTTTTAAAATACTACTTTTCTGCATAAAATTAAGTTTTCACAAGTATTGGTCCTTTTAGTATTTTACTCTTGTAATAATATTTATACAAGTCACTGACAGAATTTCAACATATAAAATCTAAGAGAAAATGCTCATTCTTAGTTACATAGAGAATGCTCACCTATAATTGAGAGTGAAAATTGTGACAATAATAAATCTAAGTGACATGCCTCATTTATTTTACTGATGTTGTTAGGCTATTATATACAATGGTAAGTATTTTCTCACACAAATTCAAGAATGCCATAAATGACACTGAAGTAGCTATTCTGCTGCTCAATCTTTTAAAGACTGAAATCAGAGCTAAAGCCAACGAGCAGATTTTAGATGAATACCCAAGCTGAATCTGTACTTGCATATATCCCTAACAAAGCAATAATCACATTTTAAGGTAACGGTAAAAATAGCAACAATTTTCATTTCTAGAACAGTCATGTTATGCCAGACATTCTATATTATTTCACTTACTTCTTACTATAAGCTTATAAAGCAGTACCACTGGTCTTTCTCAGTTTACAGAGAAAGAAACTGAGTTTTAAAGAGATAAAGAGATTTGCCTAAGTCACATGATTAATAAATGGTTATCTATTCCTAAACAAGATTCAAACTAGCACTGACAAGACACTTGGCAAAACTAGAGCTTTATTTCCAATAAACAATGTAAGTCTTAAATAAGAGTTACAGATACCTAAAATCATTCTCAATTAGGCAAGTTAATGTAAGGGTGGAGATGGGAGTCCTAAAAATTCTTAGGGGAGAAAAGCAAACTTCTGATCCCAAGAAAAATAAGAACAGCTCTGGAAGCCAGCAATGTGCAGGTTTCTGCTATATGCAAGAAACCTGGGATCTTTAAATTTTGTCCTATACAACACCAGAGAGTTGTATGGATCCAGTGAGGGACTAGTTAAACTATAAAAATTAGCAACACATTCTCATGAAGAGTTTCAAATGCCTAAATAAAATTTCTACAAAGAAGTTTACTTGCCTTTTTCAGAACTAAGGCCAAAAAATAAACAAGTTCTATATATTCAACTAAAAAATAAAATATGAAAAAAATAAAAAAATAAAAAAAAATAAAATATGGCTCTTGGGGATCCCTGGGTGGCTCAGTGGTTCAGCGCCTGCCTTTGGCCCGGGGCGTGATCCTGGAGTCCCGGGATCGAGTCACGTGTCGGGCTCCCTGCATGGAGCCTGCTTCTCCCTCTGCCTGTGTCTCTGCCTCTCTCTCTCTCTCTCTATCATGAATAAATAATATAAAAATAAATTAATTAATTAATTAAATATGGCTCTTGTAATTGAGTAACAGTTACTTAAAAACAAAAGAAATTAATGAGTTACTACAGAAATATGCAAAATGGGTAAAAGAAATAGATACACTACTCTGTAGATATACTATTGCCAACAATACAGAATTCTCCAAGTGACTACATAGTGTAAGTCAGAAGTCAAGACATATTTGCATTATGACTACTGAATGTGGGATTTGATAAGTAGGAGTAACCTTTCAAACCATAAGTCAAATTGTCTCACTCCTTTAGTTAAAATCCTCCAGTAACCTCTCATTGCAATAGAATAAACTCTGAAATCCTTACTGTGGTTTTTTGCAAGGCTCTGGTGGCTCTGACCAAATTCTCTAGCCTCATCTCCCTCCTTTCCTTTTCTCCATAGTGGCCTTTCTTTCTCTCCATTTTGCCAAGCTGTTGCCCATAACAGAGTTCTTAGGCTGGATGTCCTTGTTTGGACTATCCTACCACCAGATCTTGGCCCTACATAAGAATAGGGACATTATCTGCATTACTTTATATCATCCACGCTCAGCACTACTCCTAGCACAGAGGAAGTATCTGATATTTACTGACTGACCAAATGAATGAATGATTGTCATCATCCCAAGGTCCATCCTATCCAGGTTTCTTGTGACAACAAAGATGTGCCCCCATGGATCAGATTTCAACAAAGGACACACTGCCTAGCTGCAAGGAGTGTGATAGCTGACAGCCTCCAGGTGTTAGCTTCATTAGCTTTTGCCTCACCTTTCCAGTCAGACATATTTCTCTCCGGGAAGTCCATAGCCATCATCTGAGAAATGGTGGTAAAAGGGTCTAGTCATTTCCACGCAATGCAGGAGTCCTCCAACCTTGTTACAAAGGTCTCTGTTGGGTTGGAGGGGACTTGATCAAGTCAGCATCACAATGTGACAACTGCTTCTGACCAATCCTGATACCACTCTTTTCTTTCCACAGGTATTCTTCCCCAGTAAACTCTCACGAATCCTAACTCCATCTCAGTGTCTACTTCCTGGAGAACCTGACCAGCACTGTTTCCATTTCAAAACTCACTCCGTATGCCTATAAATTAAAATGGCATGTTTAACAATGCACAGAGCTTTCATATCAAGTATCTGATGAAATACTTAATCACCACCTCCACTCTCTACTGCATTCACACACCCTCCCTCTCTCAAACTCCTAACAGAAGCACAGGGCACTTAGATGATTACTTTATTTATATATAATTCTTAATTCAAATGTTACCTCCTCTAGGAAGCCTTCAAATATCATCAACTGCTCTTTTTCTGTGGCTCCCTTTTGAACATCTAGCAGTACCTATCAAACTATTCTGATGTGCTTCTATGTCTGTTTCTCTATTAAGGATGGAGTTCCTTCGATATATGCCTGCCTCATACTAATAACCCCTGCACCTTACAAGGCAGGTAGTTCAAGTGGGATGTTCTATAAATTTCTTGATGACAAAAGAAAATGAACTAAAATTTTTTGGAAACCTTTAAAAGCATGTGATTTTACATAGTTTTATTTGTAAGGTTAAATAACTAGTCAGAACATTCAAGCCCCAAACATTTGTACACTGTAATCTAAAAATAAAATAACTTTATTCTTCTTAGTGAATAAACTTTGTCAAAATTTAAAGTTACTATTCAGTTTAGAGGCCTAGTTATTTTGAACTTTTTAGAACATTTCCTTAAAAATAATATATTAGTTACCAAGGAAAAATGAAGCACTGCTTTTTACAACTCATTAAATTTCTTTTCAACTTCATATAACCTGTCAGTTCTCAATTATACCCTCCTGGGACAACATCAGGCCAAATATTCCTAGCATATAAGGATAAAATTAAACTATGAAAAATGTACATGCACAAAAATAAAGTATCTAGCAAAAAAGCATTTTATGAATTAGAAATTTTAATTTTGAGAATTGTTTTGCAGCAATAGTTAAGCTTCAGTAATTTTTTTAATTCAGTGAGTTAAAATGAGCAAACAGCGTTATTCCTACACATAGTAACCACAGAATAGGTGAACAGTTTTTAAATCCTAGTATTTTAAAGGAAGGCTAAGCCTCCCATAGGAAATAAAAGTGGAAATGAGTCCAACAGAGAAAATGGCTTGGTTCCACACCCTTAAAATTCCCTACAGCAATGCATCAAAAAATAAAATAAAATAAAATAAAATAAAATAAAATAAAATAAAATAAGCCCCCAGAGTCTGGGTCAGCAGCATAGTGTTACAACTTAAGCATTGGGTCATCAGTGGCAATGGTAGGTTGATTAAGGGTTTAGGTAATATATTTACTTACTGTAGTAAGGAGCTGTGTAACAGTACTGCCAACAGTACAAAGAGTTCTTGTGTGGATATCATGTACAAAGAAATACTATAGCCATCTGCTTATATTTTAATATTGAAATATGAAACATATCAGAATACTTTAATAAACAGATAAACTATATTGTAAATACTAATAATTCAACTTGTTAAAAAATTAAATTGAGCTTCTCCAGCAATCTATTAATTATATTTTCCAAGAAAAAACATTTAATTTTTATTACTCATTAAAATCTGATCCAAATTGAAATAATCTTCTTCTAATATAGGGAATAAAAGCAAAAATACAATGGTAACATGGAAAAAGGCAATTTTTCACTTAATAAAGTTACTCTCAAATATAAACAAAGTTTATTAAACTTATGGCATGAATACATTAAGTTTAACACTGATTTGTCTGCATATTTTATAGGCCAACTCCAATTAGTGGAATAACTGTTATAAATTACATTATAAATATATTTCCATTCTCCTGGTAAACCTATTTTGCATTTAACCAAGAAAAGAATCAGAGCACAAAGAGTGGCATACTATGTTTGTGACATATATATGTTTACTTAATGCAAAAATTAATGACGGTCAGTTTAAGGATCTATTTCCTTAAAAAGTAGAAGTGTTATAACAATACCAATAATTTTGATTTCTGAAAGTTGCTATAAGTAACCTATAACATGTATTTTGAGCAAGATTAATACTAAGAATCAAAGGATGATAACCAAGAATCATAAAAAGTGTCCCAGGGGCGCCTGGATAGCTCAGCGGTTTAGTGCCTGCCTTCAGCCCAAGGTGTGATCCTAGGGTCCCAGGATCGAGTGGTCCCACATCAGGCTCCCTGCAAGGAGCCTGCTTCTCCCTCTGCCTGTGTCTCTGTCTCTCTTTCTCTATGTCTCCCATGAATAAATTTTAAAAATCTTTAAAAAAAAAAATTTTAATTTAAAAAAAATAAAAAGTGTCCCTATCATGATTCAGTATTTTTCTTAGGATTATTTTTGCAGGAAAATAACTTTTAAAAATACTAATATGCATGGAGATGCAAAATACTTTACCTAAAAAGCAACTATCAATTATCTAAAATCCAGGTGTTAATGTATCCCCAAAATATTAACTTGGTAGTATACTATTTAATAGCCCAATTAAAAAGAACATTTTTGAAACATATACTATATTTGGCATTGTGGTAGACAGCATACACAGGAATATGAAAGAAGTACACCTAACTCAAACTAAGGTATATGAAGCTTCAGTTAAGTCTTAAAGAAAAAGCAGTTAAGCAGACAAAAGGAAGAAATGATTATGAGGGTAGGAAAACTGTTCCAGGCAGATGCAACACCATGGGCAACAATAAAGGATAGGAGGTTATGTGTGCTTGGACAGACAATATTTCAAAATAGCAAAAGAAAAGGGCTTCAAGAACATGTCCAGAGAAGAGTCCAAGAGATCATGAAAGGATCTTGTACTGACTTGCAACGAAGTTCCAATTTTATGGTGAACACAAATGGGAAACCACTTAAGGACATAATCAGAATTCTATTTTATAACAATCAAAAACTGCAATGGAGAGAAAGAACTGGAAAAGAACAAGAAAGGACTGAGAGATCACTTGGTAAGATCCCAGTTGGAAATAAGACATGGTAACACAAAGTAGATAATTTTTACTACTAAAAACTAAATTTCCAGGCAGCCCAGGTGGCTCAGTGGTTTAGCGCCACCTTCAGCCCAGGGGCTCATCCTGGAGACCCAGGATCCAGTCCTGCATCAGGCTCCCTGCATGGAGCCTGCTTCTCCCTCTGCCTATGTCTCTGCCTCTCTCTCTCTGTGTCTCTCATGAATAAATAAAATCTTTAAAAAAAAAAGTATCCAACATATTACTTAAAATCATCTCTAATAACAAAAGTGGTATAGCCCCGATAATGAATATTTAATAGTCAGACTTTTTTAAAGAAAGCATTTTTTTATTTTATTCTTTTTTTAATTTAAATTCAATTTAGTTAACATATAATGTATTATTAGTTTCAGGGTTAGAATTTAGTGATTCATCAGTGACATATAACACTAGGCACTCATTCCATCAAGAGCCCTCCTTAATGCCCATCACCAACATACCCTATCCCTCTACCTACTTCCCCTCCAGCAACCCTCAGTTTGTTTCCTAGAGTTAAGAATCTCTTATGATCTGCCTCCCTCTGTTTTTGTCTTTTTCCTTCCCTCCCCCTATGTTCATCTGTTTTGTTTCTTAAATTACATGTATAAGTGAAATCATATGGTATTTATCTTTCTCTGACCATTTCCCTTAGCATAATATCCTCTAATTCCATCCATGCCATTGCAAATGGCAAGATTTCCTTCTTTTTAATGGCCAAGTAATATTCCATCGTATATATGTGCCATATCTTCTTTATCCATTCATCTGTCAATAGATATCTGGGCTCTTTCCATAGTTTGGCTAATGTGGATACTGCTGTTACAAACATTGGGACGAGGGGCCCCTTCAAATCATTATGTTTGTATCCCTTGGATAAACAGAGGTCAGATTTAAGAGACAGAACTGACAGAACATAATGATTCCTAAGTTTTCTACATAAGACAACAGGTAAATGGTGATACCATTAGTTATGTGAGAAAGGAAAAATTAAATTTCAACTTAAATATAGTGAGTTTTAGATACCTTAGCACATGCAAATGAATTTCTCAGTTTTAGGAAAAACAACTGGTCCAGAGAATTCAATGAAGCAGTTGTCAGTGTATAAGTGGTAGCTGAAGCCACACAGGAGGAAGAGTTTATTCCAAGTACTTCATCAAAGTCAAATATAAAAGACAAAGGAGAGGAGCCCACAAATCAAGAAGAGAGTTCTGTGTCAAATATGGAGTTAAGGAAGATAAAAACTACAAAATATACACTGGATTCAGCATCAAAGCTAAGTGGAAAAGCAACCTGTACATCATTCTAAGTTATTTCTCTGTGAAGGAAAAGAGGAAGATGGGATCCCTGGGTGGTGCAGCGGTTTAGTGCCTGCCTTTGGCCCAGGGCGCGATCCTGGAGACCCGGGATCGAGTCCCACGTCGGGCTCCCAGTGCATGGAGCCTCCTTCTCCCTCTGCCTGTGTCTCTGCCTCTCTCTCTCTCTCTCTGTGTGACTATCATAAATAAATAAAAAATCTTAATAAAAAAAAAAGAAAAGAGGAAGATAAATGAGAAGCTGAAGGGAACTTAGAATCTAAGGAAATTTTCTTTGTACACTTTTCACAATGGGAGAGAGCAAAGTATGTGACCATCAAAAAGAAAAAAGTTTTAATGTAATGTAATAAAAGAAAAACAACATAAAATGGTATATTCATAATACAGAATGATGTGAAACTTTATGTATAAGGACATGGGTTAGAAGGGAACATGGAAAATTAAAAACTCATGTTATTTTTGTGGTATTTTTTCCTTTTATGATTTTCTTTAATGTTGCCCTATGCTTTCACAATATAAAAATAAGTAAAAAGAAAATAACTACTATATGTCTCTTCACCAAATTCCATAATATTAAAATATTTAGTGATGGATTGCCTTATGATTAATAATCTAATGAAAAATAGATTAATGATCCAATCCTAATTTTCTAATAATCATCTAAACCTAATCCTAAAATGTGCCTTCCTTAAAGCGATCAGGTTGTTTCAAAACATCCCAGCTCTATAAGACTTCCATGTCTCACTAAACTTGGAAAATATGAGGCAAATGACATATTAACTTGAACAATCATAAAAATGCTTAGAAAGTAAAAGGCTCATTTAATGAAAAAAAAACTTAGAAATGTTTCCATATGTTTCTATGAAGTATTCTCTCCCCACTAAATGAACACATTCAAGATTTTATTTCTGGCTTTGTTTCAGAAAAAAACCCATCTGCATAGTACAGCACTTACAAGTACATCTCAGTCATGCAATAGTAATGTCACAGCTCATATATCAAATAAAAATCACATTCAGGCCCACACAACCTCACAGACCCAAAATCTTCCTTTCTAATAAGAGTACTCCTGAGAGAGCTTTCACTGCACCTCACTGCTGCTGCTGTCACATGACTTTGTTAGAACTTAAATCCTGAAACTAAAATATCAAACAGTTTGGAGTACACTTGTAAAGGACGTGAAAAACCAACTTTCTCTAGGTATAAATTATGAATATTTCCTTCTACAAAAACAGGTACCAAAGTGGTGGAAAAAAAACCCAAAACATTAACCATTAACGATGGTATGCTTCACCATACTTTCTTAAATTAAGCATATTTCATTATATCAAAGACATGATAAAATAATAATGCTTCGTGTAATACTTAAAATACTTTGACACAGTTTGAAGCCATGTCTATTTAATCCTATATATATGTACATGAAAATATATTCATCATATATTAGAAATATTCACTTATCTAGAGCAGTGTTCGCAAATTTTATAGAGTTGTGTAACTAACATTATTGCTACACTATCCATGTATCGTTCATGCTCTTATTTATCTAATAAAGATTCAGTGGTATTTCACAGGGACTAAGAGCTTGGACACTGTCAAAACACATGTCGTGATATTACAGCTCTGCCACTTACTAGATCTATACCCAAGAACAAGACCGTTTATCTCTCTGTGCTTGGGTTTCTCATCTGTATAATGAGGAGAATAATAGTACCTTCCTCTCAAAACCATTGTGAGGACTAAAAGACCCAATAGATACCAAGTACTTAGAAGAGTGTCTGGCAAATGGCAGGCCAGTAATTATCTAATACAATTTATTCTTTAAATTTATCTACAATTTTTTACTTGTATTCATGATAAATTTATTTCATGAGCAAACTCTTACTCCATTATCTTAAGCAATAGTATCTGAAACCAAAGTATAATATGTGGGATATATTTTTTTCCCAACAGAGTAGAATAATTTTTACAATTAAAAACAAAGTTTCTAACATACTACTTAAAATCATCTCCAGTAACAAAAGTGGTATGGCATCAATTATGAATACTTAATAATTACATTAGAGCTACCTTTTGAAGTACACATTTAAAAACTATGTGTCTCAAAATAAATTTTTTAATCCATTCAAGAGGAAATAGAAACATTTAAGTAACTAACATCCTATGATAAATACATTGCTGGATGTCACAAGAACAGTAAACAGTGTTTTCTGTAGGGAAAGGGCATTAGAAAACAAAAAATTCAATGTCATTCAATGAGTAACTGTCACCCTGGTCAATTCCAGTTTTAGGGCTTAAAAATCCCACTGGTTCTGGAGCACCTGAGTGGCTCACTTGGTTAAGCATGAGACTTAATTTCAGCTTAGGTCGTGATCTCAGAGTAGTGAGATAGAGCCCCATTCTCAATGGAGAGTCAGCTGGAGATTCTCTCCTTCTTTCTCTTCCTCTGCCCCTCCCCCTGCTCATGTGTGTGTGTGTGCTCATTCTCTTTCTCTCTAAAATAAGTCTTTAAAAAAAAATCCCATTGGTTCTTCTATCAAACAAAATTCCTCTTAGTTTTAGTTCCTTTCCTTTACTGAATTAGAAAATCCCATTACCCTTCATAAAATTGGGAAATAATCCAGCATATATTTTACTGTTTGTGTCAATAACATTAATAATACTAGCCTCCAGTTATTAAGCCAGGCACTGTGATGAATGCAATTTATCACTACAAACCATTAAAAATGTATTATTATCCATATTTTACAATAAAGAAACTGAAACTTGAAGAATCTAAGTAACATGCCTAAGGATCCCACAATTACTAAATGGCAATGTGGAGGAAGGGGCAACCTGGGAGAAAAACTTAAATTATAAGGTCCTGACTATATCAGACAGCCAAGAATTGTCCTTCAAAGTGATCATAAGCTAACTACATCGCTGCTTCATTAATCAAAACATTTTTGGTACTTCTCACGGCTATATTTATGGTCTACATGTCATTCTTTCCAATTGTCCCAGTGATGACAAATCTTGGCCATTTTAGAGGTGAATCTGAATATTTGAAAGAAAGAAATACTATTTAGAATAAGGTAAGTGACAGTGGATCTCAACAAATCTTTATATTCTAACAGCATGATTTTAGACATATACGTAAAATTACATTTTGTTTCTTTGACACTCAATCTTAAAAGAAAAAGAAATGTGTATTTAAAACTAAGGTACTAATTTCCTATCTGCTAAATTGGCTGCAGAAACTATTTAAAGAAGTTTTTTAAATCTGTGAACATAGCAATGTCTAGATTGGAAAGTACTGGCCAAAAGAATTACTTAGAAAAGCAAGAATTACTAGGATTCATAAGTTTTAATTTCAGTATAAAAGGATAAGCTTCAAAGACATGTCTTTTAGAGGATAGCCATTAAAGATTCTCCCTGGCTTTAAAAAGCTAATATTTTTATCATTTTAGAATTTTCTTCATTTTCGTCTTCATATATAGCTTATATAAAACCTGTTCATTATTTTTAAGAGTATTTTCTGGGATCCCTGGGTGGCGCAGCAGTTTGGCGCCTGCCTTTGGCCCAGGGCGTGATCCTGGAGACCCGGGATCGAATCCCACGTCGGGCTCCCGGTGCATGGAGCCTGCTTCTCCCTCTGCCTGTGTCTCTGCGTCTCTCTCTCTCTCTCTCTCTCTCTCTCTCTTTGTGACTATCATAAATAAAAATTTATATATAAAAAAAGAGTATTTTCTAATGTGTGATCAGCAATACTGCTCAAAACTCTGACTAGTAAAGAGTAAAATTAGGAAGAGTTTCTCAGTTCTTCTGGTGAATCTTTTGATTTGGAATAAATCCAACATCATGTTAGCTCTTTCACCAATGTACTGACTCATGTTCAAGCTACAGATTCATATACCATAGGTGTCCAATATAACCTATAACTTTTCTGTCCCAATCAAATCTTACTAATTTTATTAGTTTAATCCAAAGTGCATTTTAATCTTTTATGCTTCTTCTTAGACTTAGAGATTCACATTTATAGGAATAACAACTCCAACCAACTGAGAAGTAATACCTAGTTTAACGTGCATGTATTTTTCATTCTTTCCATCATGACAACAATATAAATAAATAGAAATGAGTCTAGGTGAAATACCAATTAATATATCTCTGGTAAAGATTCCAAACCATCAGTTATTATACTTTGTATAATACAATTATATGTATTTCTTAGGACTCATACTGACCAGAAACAGAAATCCAACTAGCTTAAACAAAACACTGGGATTAATTCGTTTACAGAATACAAAGAAGGATTGAAAACCCAGTGATGACAAGGAAAAGACCAGACCTCAAAATCACCAGTACCAGAGTCTCAAATGACTTCAGAACTGTTTCCTTATCACTTTATTTTTTTTTAAAGATTTTATTTATTTATTTGAGAGAGAAAGAAAGCATGCAAGAGCAGGTCCGGAGGGATACAGAGAGTGTATTCATTTTTTCCAGTCTGGAAAAGCAGACTCCCCGCTGAGCAGGGAGCCCAATGTGGGGGCTTGATTCCAGGACTCTGGGATCATGACCTGAACCAAAGGCAGTAGCTTGACTGACTGAGCCACCCAGGCGCCTCTCCTTATCACTACATCACTTTCTCTGCAGACTTCACTTCTCACTATAGTAAGAAACAAACAATGATAATTCCTAATCTCTACATTTTATGTCTTCTGCCAAAGGAAAAAACTAACCTCATTTTTTCTGGTTCCAAGTTCAAAAACCCCAGGGAAGAATTCTGACTGGCCCAATTTGGGACTTGTGGACTTTTAACTTAAGGTAGGCACCATTACTGCCTCAGCTTGGATAAGGTACTTAACTCTAGTCAAATAGATAAAGCAAACTAAAGAACATACCAGGTGTGGCCACAACATTTTGAATTTATGTGAAAAAGCAGCAGCTTCCCCCAAGGGGAACCTTAACCTCTACTCTACCTCTTGAAGCAAAGCCATAGGCTTAATGAGGCATGTGATACATAGAGGTTCCCCAAAATGCCAGATTCAGTAAGGACTCAACTAAACAAACATAATGGTGTTCACTGTGCTACTATAGCTATTCAACTCTATATTCAACTATAGCTATTCAGCTCTTTCAAGGTGTAAACCAGATCAATGAGCAGAATTCAAGGCCATTCACATAATTTTGCCCAATGGTACCTTGAAAAATCTTGTTTTAATTTACTGACCCTTGTTGTCATTGGCCGACCTGTTTGGTCAGCCCCCAGAAAACTACAAACTGGCAGATTAAAGTCTAAAGATTAGGTGTCACAAAATACAAAAGAAAGAGAGTTGAGGGGCACCTGAGTGGCTTAGTCTGTCAGGTCCTGGGATTCAGCCCTGGATAGGGCTCCCTTGCTCAGCAGGGAGTCTGCGTCTTCCTTTCCCTTCTCCATTCATGCTTGTTTCTCTTTCTCAAATAAATAAAGGCTTAAGAAAAAAAAAAGTATAGAGAAAGAAACTACCGGAGGAACAAAAACTATAGGAAAAAAATCACAGCTGATCAAATCATCTGTGAATCTTTTCATGCCCACAGCAAGGGCCCTTTCTCGGAGACCAACCTGATTCAACCAGCACCACCGAGACTGCCCACATCTATCACTGCAGCAGATATGGCAAAACTTTCACCATCACATATTGCACATAAAGTAAAGAATTCTGTTTCCAATGCAGAGGTTACCACAGTATGGTCAACTCATGATTACCGGAAGTCACCCAATTTATAATGTGGTGGTTAAGGTCACATTGTACCATGCACTGTCACCCCATTTGTGTCCAGTGCATTTCTCCCAAACTCACTACTTCAGACCTTTAACATCTCACTCCCACTCACTCTGATCAGCTATCTCTGGCCACACCAGTTTGGTGTTCAAAACTAAGCTGCTTGCTACATATTTTTTGGCTTTTAGGACCATTTACCATCTAACAGTGGTATGCCTTCTCTTACAAAGAACAAGTCAAAAGTTGAATATTTGATGGACATTCTGTGCTCCCTACCTAATCCACAGGCATCTAAGATTGTCAAGCACTGGTATGGCCTCTTAATAAATCAACTCAAGAAGATTTCTGACTATTTTCCTCACCTTCTTTTGGTCCACATAATTCAGTAAAGTAGTATGGTCACCAAATGCAGCTATTCTAACAAAGGATACATCTCCTCCTGACTACCTCCCAAGGCAATGATCAGGAAAAAAGCAATTGGGATTATAAAAACCAAGAGTCCGCAAACATTACCTGGAAAGATCCAGAAAGTATTTTAGGCTTTGTGGGCTACATATGATCTCCGTCACATTCTTCTCCTCCTAGCCCAACTCTCTAAAATTACTTTTAAAAAACTGTTATTTTGTGGTATATACAAGGACAGGCCATAGACCAGCTGTGGCCTAGGAACCTTGTTTACAAACGTCTACTATACATCTATTTTGAAACCTCAGGATTTTATCCTGACCACTCCTGGGCAAGATGCATCCTACTTTCACCAAGAGCAGTCCTGAACAAGCCTAACTGGTATACCTTCCAGGTACCCATCAAGCCAAAGGAAACATAGCATTCAAGCTTAATTGTAGTCCTGTCACCTTGATTCTCTTATTGACCTGAAATGGTCCCAAATGAGGCAAAAATTTTGTAAAAAGGACTAGACAGTTAAAGTTTTGTGAGTCAGATAATCTCATCTGAATACAAATTCAGCATGGCAGTACAAAAGCAGCCATAGACAATAAGTGAACAAAAGGACACAACCAGATTTTGCCCAAAACAAGCCTAGCTACTAGCAAGACTAGATTTCTTTCCTGGTTTGGGGGTTGGTTCTTTTTTGTGGGGGAGGGCACTAATAATAGTAATAGCTCTATTTTTTATCCCACAAGGATTTTCATAGAAAAGAAGCCAATTCATATACATTTTGTAATAGTAAGGTTCCTAAGCTTCATATTTGTGTTCTTTTCTATTCGGAGATTCAAATTAAGTTGCAAAATTAAGTTGCTAGAATAAAGAACATAAAAATACCACATATGCTATATCTGAAAAGTATAAACTAAAAACTATATACACAATTTAATTCAAATAAAAAATGCATTATTAGGGGCACTGGCTGGCTCAATCAGAACATATGACTCTTGATCTCAGGGTTCTAAGTCCAAACCCCTGTTTGTAGAGATTACTTAAAAAAAAAAAAAAAATTATTAAAGCCTAGCATGTGATAAATCACATGGCCAGAGATATGAAAGTATAGTACTTCATTTAATCCACCAAATCACCCTCAAAGGTACCATCTGATATGGAAATCAGATTCAAACATGCTTTGTCCTTGAGTATGTGGACAAAAGTTAATAATAATCATATACCTAAGAAAAAAGCTACTCTAAGGAATAAATGAATACACAGAAACCACTAAAAAAGCAATAAATGAAAAAAAAAAAAGCAATAAATGAATACACATAAACCAATACAAAAGTAATCACAGAGTAATCACTTATGTGTTAACTATTATTATTATTAAACAGGTATACATAGGTTACATTTTTATAAACCTGCCAAGTGATCCCTTATAACTGTTTTGAACATTTACTTAAATGATAAAAAACTAAATAGAAAATTCTGTGTCAATTTTGCTCCTAAACTAGTTCCAGTACAATATATTTTTTAAACAGTCAATCTGGGGCAGCCCAGGTGGCTCAGCAGTTTAGCACCGCTTTAGCCCAGGGCCTGATCCTGGAGATCTGGGATCAAGTCCCACGGTCAGGCTCCCTGCATTGAGCCTGCTTCTCCCTTTGCTTGTGTCTCTGCCTCTCTGTCTCTCTCTCTCTCTCTCTCTCTCTCTGTCTCTCATGAATAAATAAATAAAATCTTTAAAAAATAAAAAAATAAAAAATAAAAATAAAAAGCCAATCTGCTATTTTTCAGTTACTTTTTCTTGACTACATTCAAAAATTTAAACTCTTAGGACCTCAAACTAAAGTAAAATATCAATGTCTCACTTTCTGAGCAAGTGCTAATAGAAATATAACATAAGCCATATACACAACTGAAAATTTTGTAGTAATAAGGTTAAAAAATTTAAAATAAGTGACATTAATTTCAATAAAACTTTATTTAACCAAATCTAAAATGTTATCATTTAATATTTAATCAATGCAAAAAAAAAACTTTTATGTTCTTTGATTTTACAGAAAATATTTTAATATAGTCTGTATGTTATAGCCATTTCAATTCAGATTACCCATGTGTCAAGACTCAGTAACCACATGTGGCTAGCAGCTACCATATTGCTGAGTTATTAAATACATAATTCTCAAATACGTTAAATTTTCATCATTTTCTCCTTCCTCCTTCAGCATTCCCTTTTCCTCCTCAACCCCAATACTTAATTCATTTATTCATGTAATCTGTTAAGATGAGAATACATTCCTTTGGAAAAGGAGGGAGACGAGAAAATAATACATTTGGAAAGTAATCTGGGAACAGCTACCCTAAGAGATTTGGGGGCAGAGGGTAGTGAGGTACAGATAGATGAACTCTACATTGAAATACGAAGTATAAACAGGGATAAGGGATAAGCCAAGCCAAAAAACAGAGAGACACAACCGGCAAAGAGTACAACATGGTAGAAGCTCTGAATAGAAGACAGTGTGTATATTTCAAGAACAAAAGAGAATGAAGATCAATGTGGTAAAGCACAGTGAACAAGTCGCATGTGGTTTGCTACAACAGGCATTCAAATTTTCCCTCAGAGAGACATGAAAAAAATCTTAGAATAAAGGGATTAGTAACTGGCTATCTAAAACTCATTCTCCTTTCTTAGTTACTAACAGAACCCCAGTTTTGTTCAGGGAGGAACAAATCTAGCTAAAAATGCCTCCATAACTACAATACAAAGCAGATATTGTAAAGTAAAATATTGTTTTAAGAACAATACAGAAGAGATCTAATAATAGTAAGACTAAGGCTGCTATCCTTACAAAGGCCCACTTGGAAACTTGGCCGTTCACTGGTAGCATGTAGGAACTTGCCTTGCCTCCATTCTCTAAATTGATGAGTGGCCTACTGTGCTTAGTCTTTTGTACAGAAAATATGGCTTAAACTGAACACCTGCTTTGGAGTATGCTCAAGCATACCCCTCACAGGAAATAGCACATGTATCGATCTCTCCAAACTACTTCTTTTTCCCTTGTGATCTGACATGAGCCCTTACTACCTTGCTATATAATAAATCTTAATCATGAGTATAACTATATAGTGAGTCCTTTGAGTTCTTCTGGAGAATCCCCAAATGTAGGGTTTTGGAAACACCAGACAAAAATCCACATAGCAATTCTATTTTAACAATTTTTCACAAGTAACTTAAATTATACTCTTTTCTTACAATTATCTCCCATAATTTAATTATATCCTTTATTTTAAGTGGTTGACTTTGCTCACTCACTAATAAGGACATTTTCCTAGCTCCTAACCACTAACTATACTACTGGTGTCAAAGGTGAGGGAAAGAGAGGGAGTAATCTTAGAAATTGGTAGAATTTGTGAACTATTTCCATTCTGAATACTCATCAAAAAGAGCAGACATATAAACACTTATCTGTAGACATTCTCAAAGTAAATACTAGTTGCTGAGGATATAACAGGGGAGTAAATAAGATGTGGTGCCTATGCTCATGGAAACTGCCCTTTAAATTTTCTATTTAAAGAAAGATCCTCTCAAGAACTGACATTTGAGCAGAACTCTGAAGGATAAGCTAATATATATTAAGTAAGTGAAATAGAGGGAAAAGAACATTGCAGCAAGTTGGAATACCTTGAGAAAAGCCCTAAGAAAAAAGAAGCACAGCTCTTTTGAGAAGCTGAAAGGTTAATAGAGTACAGGGCCAGATTTGAATCTTTATCCTACAATAAACAGAAAGTCAAAAAGGAGTGATAAGATCACATCTGAAGTTTTCAAATTTCATTCCAATACATATTAGACAATGGATCAGGAGAAAAAGAAATTATAAAGTTGACCTCAAGTGTCAGAAATAAAGGTGAAAAGTGAATGTACCGTAAAAGTACTTAGAAAATAAATCTGGTATTTGGTGACTGAGCACTATGGGTATGATTACACATAAGTAGTGAGCCATATCTGCCAAGTTCTGATCTAGACGATGGAAAAAAATGTACAAATTGAGATGAGTGATCAGAGGAGATACCTGTCCAATAAGAAACAATGAAATAAGTATCCTAGCAAGCAAATGTAATATAATCAGGTATTACCTTAATAAAAAAGCAGGGGACTGCCAGCAGATAGATGCCTTCAAATAGGTCTCGTAACAGAGGGGAGTACCACATCCAGAGGGCTAAAAGTAAAGAAAAGCCTCCAGAATCTATGGCAGTCTGGAAAGGTAAATTCATGAACTTTTTGGAGGGTGGGGGGGGTTGTTGTTGTTGCTAAAGATTCTGAGAGAGAGAGAGAGAGAGAGAGAGAGAGAACCAGAGTGGAGAGGAGGAGCAGAGGGAGAGGGACGAGCAGACTCTACACTGAATGCAGAGCCCAACACAGGGCTTGATCTCACAACCCTGAGATCATGACCTGGGCTGAATCAAGAGTCAGACACTCAACTGACTGAGCCACCCAGGTACCCATATCCAGAGTCTTTGATGGGACAGAAAATGTAGCTCAGGAGAACAAATAAGCATCCAGCAACTCAAATGGCAGTTTAACATGGCAACTTGGCCAACTCAAGTAGAAGTTCAAGCAGTAAGAGTTAAAGCACATAGTCAAAGCAGAATTAACAGCAAAGGTGAGCAGATACTCACCTGATTGTGTATTCTTTAAATCACTCTCAGATTAATGATAGTATCAAAATCAAGGCTGAAAAAAATGGAGAGATCAAGTGGTTCTAGCCATAAAGAGTAAGGTGGGTCTGGAATATCAAGTAGGCTCTAAGAATTACTAAAAAGTGAATACTACTTATGGGAAAAGATGTACAAAAGTAGGTCATTCAGGTAAGGAAGAAATGGTGAGTTCCACTTTCCAATTTACAACTAATATTAACCTAATACCACATGAAATTTTCAAGTGTTGTCTCTCATAGTCCATACAATTCTAATAAAACAGAGTAAAGCTATTTCTAATTACTTACTAAAAACTTTCTGTCTGGGGGAGGAGCAAGATGGCGGAAGAGTACGGTCTCCAAATCACCTGTCTCCACCAAACTACCTAGAAAACCTTCAAATTATCCTGAAAATCTATGAATTCGGCCTGAGATTTAAAGAGAGACCAGCTGAAACGCTACAGTGAGAAGAGTTCGCGCATCTATCAAGGTAGGAAGACGGGGAAAAAGAAATAAAGACACAAAGGCCTCCAAGGGGGAGGGGCCCCGCGAGGAGCCGGGCTGAGGCCGGGGCGAGTGTCCCCAGGACAGGAGAGCCCCGTCCCGGAGGAGCAGGAGCTGCACCGACCTTCCCGGGGGAAAGGGGCTCGCGGGGAGTTGGAGCAGGACCCAGGAGGGCGGGGATGCCCTCGGGCTCCCGGGGACACTAACAGACACCTGCGCCCCGGGAGAGTGCGCCGAGCTCCCTAAGGGCTACAGCGCGCACGGCGGGACCCGGCGGGACCAGGAGCAGCTCGGGGGGCTCGGGCGGCGGCTCCGCGGAGGGGGCTGCGCGGCCCCGGGAGCAGCTCGGTGGGGCTCGGGCAGAGGAAGAGGCTCCGTGCGGAGGGGGCTGCGCGGTTCCAGGAGCAGCTCGGAGGGGCTTGGGCGGCAGCTCCGCGGAAGGGGCTGCGCGGCCCGGGAGCGCGAATCCACCAGCGCAAGCTCCGGAGCACAGGGCGCCGGGACACAGCCCAGGATCCCGCCTCCCCCGGGACAGGCAGAGGCCGGGAGGGCCCAGGACAGCAAGGACGCTCCTGCCCCAGCTGAGCAGATCAGCGGCCCCGCCCCAGAGCCTCCAGGCCCTGCAGACGGAGTTCCTGCCGGAGCTGAATCCAGGTTTCCAGAGCTGCCCCGCCACTGGGGCTGTTCCTCCTGCGGCCTCAGGGGGTAAACAACCCCCCTGAGCCCTGCACCAGGCAGGGGCACAGCAGCTCCCCCAACTGCTAACACCTGAGAATCAGCACAACAGGCCCCTCCCCCAGAACACCAGCTAGACGGACAACTTCCAGGAGAAGCCAAGGGACTTAAAGAACACAGAATCAGAAGATACTCCCCGGTGGTTCTTTTTTTGTTTGTTTTTGTTTTTGTTTTGTTTTGCTTTTTGATTTGTTTCCTTCCCCCACCCCCTTTTTTTCTCCTTTCTTTTTCTTTCTCTTTTTCTTCTTCTTTTTTTTTTTTTCGTTTTTTTTTTCTTTTTCTTCCCTTTTTTTTCTCTTTCTCTTTTCTTTCCTTCTTTCTCTCCTCTCTTTTTCTCTTTTTCCCAATACAACTTGCTTTTGGCCACTCTGCACTGAGCAAAATGACTAGAAGGAAAACCTCACCTCAAAAGAAAGAATCAGAAACAGTCCTCTCTCCCACAGAGTTACAAAATCTGGATTACAATTCAATGTCAGAAAGCCAATTCAGAAGCACTATTATACAGCTACTGGTGGCTCTAGAAAAAAGTATAAAGGACTCAAGAGACTTCATGACTGCAGAATTTAGAGCTAATCAGGCAGAAATTAAAAATCAATTGAATGAGATGCAATCCAAACTAGAAGTCCTAACGACGAGGGTTAACGAGGTGGAAGAACGAGTGAGTGACCTAGAAGACAAGTTGATAGCAAAGAGGGAAACTGAGGAAAAAAGAGACAAACAATTAAAAGACCATGAAGATAGATTAAGGGAAATAAACGACAGCCTGAGGAAGAAAAACCTACGTTTAATTGGGGTTCCCGAGGGCGCCGAAAGGGACAGAGGGCCAGAATATGTATTTGAACAAATTCTAGCTGAAAACTTTCCTAATCTGGGAAGGGAAACAGGCATTCAGATCCAGGAAATAGAGAGATCCCCCCCTAAAATCAATAAAAACCGTTCAACACCTCGACATTTAATTGTGAAGCTTGCAAATTCCAAAGATAAAGAGAAGATCCTTAAAGCAGCAAGAGACAAGAAATCCCTGACTTTTATGGGGAGGAGTATTAGGGTAACAGCAGACCTCTCCACAGAGACCTGGCAGGCCAGAAAGGGCTGGCAGGATATATTCAGGGTCCTCAATGAGAAGAACATGCAACCAAGAATACTTTATCCAGCAAGGCTCTCATTCAAAATGGAAGGAGAGATAAAGAGCTTCCAAGACAGGCAGCAACTAAAAGAATATGTGACCTCCAAACCAGCTCTGCAAGAAATTTTAAGGGGGCCTCTTAAAATTCCCCTTTAAGAAGAAGTTCAGTGGAACAGTCCACAAAAACAAAGACTGAATAGATATCATGATGACACTAAACTCATATCTCTCAATAGTAACTCTGAATGTGAACGGGCTTAATGACCCCATCAAAAGGCGCAGGGTTTCAGACTGGATAAAAAAGCAGGACCCATCTATTTGCTGTCTACAAGAGACTCATTTTAGACAGAAGGACACCTACAGCCTGAAAATAAAAGGTTGGAGAACCATTTACCATTCGAATGGTCCTCAAAAGAAAGCAGGGGTAGCCATCCTTATATCAGATAAACTAAAATTTACCCCAAAGACTGTAGTGAGAGATGAAGAGGGACACTATATCATACTTAAAGGATCTATCCAACAAGAGGACTTAACAATCCTCAATATATATGCTCCGAATGTGGGAGCTGCCAAATATATAAATCAATTATTAACCAAAGTGAAGAAATACTTAGATAATAATAAACTTATACTTGGTGACTTCCATCTAGCTCTTTCTATACTCGATAGGTCTTCTAAGCAAAACATCTCCAAAGAAACGAGAGCTTTAAATGATACACTGGACCAGATGGATTTCACAGATATCTACAGAACTTTACATCCCAACTCAACTGAATACACATTCTTCTCAAGCGCACATGGAACTTTCTCCAGAATAGACCACATATTGGGTCACAAATCGGGTCTGAACCGATACCAAAAGATTGGGATTGTCCCCTGCATATTCTCGGACCATAATGCCTTGAAATTAGAACTAAATCACAACAAGAAGTTTGGAAGGACCTCAAACACATGGAGGTTAAGGACCATCCTGCTAAAAGATAAAAGGGTCAACCAGGAAATTAAGGAAGAATTAAAAAGATTCATGGAAACTAATGAGAATGAAGATACAACCGTTCAAAATCTTTGGGATGCAGCAAAAGCAGTCCTAAGGGGGAAATACATTGCAATACAAGCATCCATTCAAAAACTGGAAAGAACTCAAATACAAAAGCTAACCTTACACATAAAGGAGCTAGAGAAAAAACAGCAAATAGATCCTACACCCAAGAGAAGAAGGGAGTTAATAAAGATTCGAGCAGAACTCAACGAAATCGAGACCAGAAGAACTGTGGAACAGATCAACAGAACCAGGAGTTGGTTCTTTGAAAGAATTAATAAGATAGATAAACCATTAGCCAGCCTTATTAAAAAGAAGAGAGAGGAGACTCAAATTAATAAAATCATGAATGAGAAAGGAGAGATCACTACCAAGGAAATACAAACGATTTTAAAAACATATTATGAACAGCTATACGCCAATAAAGTAGGCAATCTAGAAGAAATGGACGCATTCCTGGAAAGCCACAAACTACCAAAACTGGAACAGGAAGAAATAGAAAACCTGAACAGGCCAATAACCAGGGAGGAAATTGAAGCAGTCATCAAAAACCTCCCAAGACACAAGAGTCCAGGGCCAGATGGCTTCCCAGGAGAATTTTATCAAACGTTTAAAGAAGAAATCATACCTATTCTCCTAAAGCTGTTTGGAAAGATAGAAAGAGATGGAGTACTTCCAAATTCGTTCTATGAAGCCAGCATCACCTTAATTCCAAAGCCAGACAAAGACCCCGCCAAAAAGGAGAATTACAGACCAATATCCCTGATGAACATGGATGCAAAAATTCTCAACAAGATACTGGCCAATAGGATCCAACAGTACATTAAGAAAATTATTCACCATGACCAAGTAGGATTTATCCCTGGGACACAAGGCTGGTTCAACACCCGTAAAACAATCAATGTGATTCATCATATCAGCAAGAGAAAAACCAAGAACCATATGATCCTCTCATTGGATGCAGAGAAAGCATTTGACAAAATACAGCATCCATTCCTGATCAAAACTCTTCAGAGTGTAGGGATAGAGGGAACATTCCTCGACATCTTAAAAGCCATCTATGAAAAGCCCACAGCAAATATCATTCTCAATGTGGAAGCACTGGGAGCCTTTCCCCTAAGATCAGGAACAAGACAGGGATGTCCACTCTCACCACTGCTATTCAACATAGTACTGGAAGTCCTAGCCTCAGCAATCAGACAACAAAAAGACATTAAAGGCATTCAAATTGGCAAAGAAGAAGTCAAACTCTCCCTCTTCGCCGATGACATGATACTCTACATAGAAAACCCAAAAGTCTCCACCCCAAGATTGCTAGAACTCATACAGCAATTCGGTAGCGTGGCAGGATACAAAATCAATGCCCAGAAGTCAGTGGCATTTCTATACACTAACAATGAGACTGAAGAAAGAGAAATTAAGGAGTCAATCCCATTTACAATTGCACCCAAAAGCATAAGATACCTAGGAATAAACCTCACCAAAGATGTAAAGGATCTATACCCTCAAAACTATAGAACACTTCTGAAAGAAATTGAGGAAGACACAAAGAGATGGAAAAATATTCCATGCTCATGGATTGGCAGAATTAATATTGTGAAAATGTCAATGTTACCCAGGGCAATATACACGTTTAATGCAATCCCTATCAAAATACCATGGACTTTCTTCAGAGAGTTAGAACAAATTATTTTAAGATTTGTGTGGAATCAGAAAAGACCCCGAATAGCCCGGGGAATTTTAAAAAAGAAAACCATATCTGGGGGCATCACAATGCCAGATTTCAGGTTGTACTACAAAGCTGTGGTCATCAAGACAGTGTGGTACTGGCACAACAACAGACACATAGATCAGTGGAACAGAATAGAGAATCCAGAAGTGGACCCTGAACTTTATGGGCAACTAATATTCGATAAAGGAGGAAAGACTATCCATTGGAAGAAAGACAGTCTCTTCAATAAATGGTGCTGGGAAAATTGGACATCCACATGCAGAAGAATGAAACTAGACCACTCTCTTTCACCATACACAAAGATAAACTCAAAATGGATGAAAGATCTAAATGTGAGACAAGATTCCATCAAAATCCTAGAGAAGAACACAGGCAACACCCTTTTTGAACTCGGCCATAGTAACTTCTTGCAAGATACATCCACGAAGGCAAAAGAAACAAAAGCAAAAATGAACTATTGGGACTTCATCAAGATAAGAAGCTTTTGCACCACAAAGGATACAGTCAACAAAACTCAAAGACAACCTACAGAATGGGAGAAGATATTTGCAAATGACATATCAGACAAAGGGCTAGTTTCCAAGATCTATAAAGAACTTATTAAACTCAACACCAAAGAAACAAACAATCCAATCATGAAATGGGCAAAAGACATGAAGAGAAATCTCACAGAGGAAGACATAGACATGGCCAACATGCACATGAGAAAATGCTCTGCATCACTTGCCATCAGGGAAATACAAATCAAAACCACAATGAGATACCACCTCACACCAGTGAGAATGGGGAAAATTAACAAGGCAGGAAACAACAAATGTTGGAGAGGATGCGGAGAAAAGGGAACCCTCTTACACTGTTGGTGGGAATGTGAACTGGTGCAGCCACTCTGGAAAACTGTGTGGAGGTTCCTCAAACAGTTAAAAATAGACCTGCCCTACGACCCAGCAATTGCACTGTTGGGGATTTACCCCAAAGATACAAATGCAATGAAACGCCGGGACACCTGCACCCCGATGTTTCTAGCAGCAATGGCCACGATAGCCAAACTGTGGAAGGAGCCTCGGTGTCCAACGAAAGATGAATGGATAAAGAAGATGTGGTTTATGTATACAATGGAATATTACTCAGCTATTAGAAATGACAAATACCCACCATTTGCTTCAACGTGGATGGAACTGGAGGGTATTATGCTGAGTGAAGTAAGTCAGTCGGAGAAGGACAAACATTATATGTTCTCATTCATTTGGGGAATATAAATAATAGTGAAAGGGAAAATAAGGGAAGGTAGAAGAAATGTGTGGGAAATATCAGAAAGGGAGACAGAACGTAAAGACTGCTAACTCTGGGAAACGAACTAGGGGTGGTAGAAGGGGAGGAGGGCGGGGGGTGGGAGTGAATGGGTGACGGGCACTGGGTGTTATTCTGTATGTTAGTAAATTGAACACCAATAAAAAAAAAATAAAAAATAAAAAATAAAAATAAAAAAATAAAAAAAAAAAATAAAAACTTTCTGTCAAAAGACTGTTATTTACTTTTGATATTAAAATCTGGAATAAATGTTATTATATTTGATAATTAAAACCATTGACTTATTATATTTATTTTAACTGAATAGTTGCAATAAATTTTGAATCCAGTTATTATGACTGAGTAGTAACTGAAAGATACTTCATGTATCTAAATGTGATCTATTATAGCACACTAGATTTTGTCATTAACATTCAGTACAGAAGTAACAACATAAAATGTGTGTAATCAAACACTAAATACTGTATTTCCCAGGTAGACTGGAAGACCTCTGAAAAGAGGGTCCAAAACTAGTACTTACTAGGTACTATATGTCTGTTGAACTGAGCTGATATATTAATCACAAGGATACCACAGAGGAGAAAGTAACTCTGCTTGCATGAATCAAAAAAAGTATTTGCAGGGAAAATACTAATGCTAATACTAAATACTAAAACTAATGCTACATTTCAAATAGAAAAGAAGTAATCAATCAATATTTTTGTTTTGTTTAGCAAAGGCAAAAAGAAAATGTGAAAAGTGAGGTATGTGAGATTTGACTCAGTCAGAGGTGAGGAATGAAGCTGGGGAGGGCCCAGGTCTGAAAGGGCCATACCAATAAGTGTTTTAAGTTTATCCTGAGGGCAATAAGAAGCCACTGTCAGTTCTTGAATAAAAGAGTGATAGAGTCACTTGTGCCTTCTGGGTGCATAATTTAAAAAGGGTGAGCCCACAGGTGCTTGAATAGCCACAGTAAGGGAAGGGTAGCTAAGTCCTGTCTTGGCAGGAACATCATCTAAGAGATGAAGGGCTTCAGAGGAAGGCAAGTAAAAGAGCATGAAACCACCTCCTCAAGAGTCTTCCAACTGCAAAGCACTGGTTCCACCCCAATCCCACCATCAGGATTTGCCATGGTCTTGTCCAGAAGCTCCACAGGACACAATGACAGCTACTCAATCTGCTCAGTATCTTATTGGACAAAGGCCCTAATACATGATTCATCAGGGCCTTCAAGCACAATCATTCCCATATCCTGAGATTCAGAATCCAGAGAAGGATCTGATTTTGCTGCTTCTATGCCATTCCTTCTTGAGTATGCCCAAACATTAGAATTTAACTATTTTTTCCACACAGGCAGACACACACACACTCCTGCCTCAGGCTATCATACTCACTGAAATGCCTCCCCTTAGCAATCTGTGTGCATGTGTATGTTTAAGGCTTTGTGCATCCACAGCTACTCCATCTGTCCATCATCCAACCACCCTCAACAAGACAGTTAAGTTCTGATCAGTCATGACCCATGATTCACAGCAAGGTTCTCAAACGCATTCAAAAAACTGAAGAGGAGGGAAAACATTACCAAATTCATTTACAAAGCCAGCATTACACCCTAATAAGCCAGATAAGGACACCACAAGGAAACTATGGTCAATATCCCAAATGAAAATAAATGCAAATATTCTCAAATATTCTCAATTATGAAGTAGCATATCAAAGTCCACAGTACATTAAAAAAAAATCATTCACCATGATCAAGTGAGCTGTACCCCAGGAATGCAAGGATGATTCAAAATATGCAATTCAATAAATATGACACATCACATTAATACAATAAAAGAAAAACTCTTTTGATACATGAAAACCATTCTAACAAGTGTGAGATGATACTTTTGCTGTTTTGATTTGCATTTCCCTAATGATTAGTGAATTTGGCACCATTTCAATGTACTTGTTGGCCATTTGAATGTGTCTGTTTTGGAAAAATGGTTATTCAAGTCTTTTGCCCTTTTTTAAATTGGATTATTCATTTATCTCCTATTACGTTGTAAGAGTTGTTCCTTATATATTTTTATTAACATTTGATGATGAGATAAACCAGACAAGCGATTTGCAATATTTCTTCCCATTCTATAGGTTACCTTTTCATTTTGTTGATCATTTCCTTTGCTGTGAAGAAGATTGATATAGTTCTACTTGTTTATTTTTGATTTTGTTGCTTGTGTCCTATCCAAAAAATTGTTGCCAAGACTTATGTCAAGGAGCTTTTTATCTTGTATGTTTTCTTCTAGGAGTTTTATGGTTTCAGGTCTTAAATTTAAGTCTTTAATCTATTTTGATTTAATTTTGTAAGTGGCATAAGATAGGGTCAAGTTTCATTCTTTTACCTGTGAATATCCAATTTTCCTAGCATCATTTATTGAAAAGACTATCTTTTTTCCATTGAGTGTTTATGGTTTCCTTATCAAATACTAGTTGACTGTATATGCATAGGTTTATTTCTCGGCTCAATTCTGTTCCATTGGTCGCTGTAGCTGTTTCTATGGCAATACGATACTGTTTTATATACTATAGCTTTATAATATAGCTTGAAATTAGGAAGTGTGATACTTCTGTCCTTATTCTTTTCTCAGGATTGTTTTGACTATTCGTGGTCTTTTGTGGTTCCATATAAATTTTAGGATTGCTTTTCTATTTCTGTTAAAAAAAAAAAAAAAGTCATGAGAATTTTCATAGGGATTGCATTGGAGCCACAGAAGGCTTCAAATAGTATAGATATTTTAATAATAATATTAATTTTTCCAGTCCATATCATGGTATATCTTTCCTTTTTATTTATTTATTTTTTGTCTTCTATTTCCTTTGTCACTGTCTTACAGAAGCCACTCTCACCACTCCCATTCAAAATAGTACTAGAAGGTACAGCCTGAGCAATTAGGTAAAAGAAAGAAACAAAAGGCATCAGAACTGAACAGGAAGAAGTAAAACTATTTGCAGATGACATGATATTACATATGTTAGGTAAAGCTAGATATGAGCCCTGGAAGTCCAAGTCCTTGTGAGGAGAGAGATAAAGTGGGCAGTTAGTTAGACAAGAGCTAGAGGCCAGAATGGTGATAAATAGCTTACACATTAAAAGCCCAAGGGCACAATATCCTGACCTTGAGCTTAAAAGATCCCAGAGCTAAAAAACCAAGAGTTACAGGTGCAGAGCGTGTGCTCTTCTCTTCCACCTCTGCTCCAAGGTAACCCCCAGACTCATTATAATGTGTTTGCATTGGCATTATAAGCCCCTATCAATGGGGAAAGAGAGGCTGCCATGACAGTCTGGTACAAACCCTGTAGGGTCAAAAAGTCCCTCCATCAACCTGTCGGAAGGGACCCTCAAATGACTGAAAGCAGCATCCATTAGAAACCATTCTGTCCATGATGCAAGACCCCTGCTCACATAAAATGAGAGAACCCCTAGAGAACTCAGGGCAGTTGCCAACTCTTGTCCCACTGGCTCTCTCACTTAAAGAGTGTACTGTTGCTCTAATAAAGCTGCTTTCTACTTTCACTCTGGTCATCAATCTCTATTTTTTGTGCAGTGCCAAGGGCTGAGACACAACACTTTTCTCTGACATATACAGAAAATCCTACAGACTCCACCCCAAAAACTGTTAGATTTAATCAATGAATTCAGTAGAGTTGCAGGAAGTAAAATTTACATACAAAAATAAATAGTGTGACTATACTTCAATGACAAATTACCTTAAAAAAATCCTGTTTACAATAGCAACAAAAACAATAAAATACAAATTAATTTTACCAAGGGAGAGAAAGATCTGTACAATGACAACTGTAAGACAGTGACAAAGGAAATAGAAGACAAAAAATAAATAAATAAAAAGGAAAGATATACCATGATATGGACTGGAAAAATTAATATTATTATTAAAATATCTATACTATTTGAAGCCTTCTGTGGCTCCAATGCAATCCCTATGAAAATTCTCATGACTTTTTTTTTTTTTAACAGAAATAGAAAAGCAATCCTAAAATTTATATGGAACCACAAAAGACCACGAATAGTCAAAACAATCCTGAGAAAAGAATAAGGACAGAAGTATCACACTTCCTAATTTCAAGCTATATTATAAAGCTATAGTATATAAAACAGTATCGTATTGCCATAGAAACAGCTACAGCGACCAATGGAACAGAATTGAGCCGAGAAATAAACCTATGCATATACAGTCAACTAGTATTTGATAAGGAAACCATAAACACTCAATGGAAAAAAGATAGTCTTTTCAATAAATGATGCTAGGAAAATTGGATATTCACAGGTAAAAGAATGAAACTTGACCCTATCTTATGCCACTTACAAAATTAAATCAAAATAGATTAAAGACTTAAATTTAAGACCTGAAACCATAAAACTCCTAGAAGAAAACATACAAGATAAAAAGCTCCTTGACATAAGTCTTGGCAACAATTTTTTGGATAGGACACAAGCAACAAAATCAAAAATAAACAAGTAGAACTATATCAATCTTCTTCACAGCAAAGGAAATGATCAACAAAATGAAAAGGTAACCTATAGAATGGGAAGAAATATTGCAAATCGCTTGTCTGGTTTATCTCATCATCAAATGTTAATAAAAATATATAAGGAACAACTCTTACAACGTAATAGGAGATAAATGAATAATCCAATTTAAAAAAGGGCAAAAGACTTGAATAACCATTTTTCCAAAACAGACACATTCAAATGGCCAACAAGTACATTGAAATGGTGCCAAATTCACTAATCATTAGGGAAATGCAAATCAAAACAGCAAAAGTATCATCTCACACTTGTTAGAATGGTTTTCATGTATCAAAAGAGTTGATAAATGCTGGCAAGGATGTGGAGAAAAGGGAACCCTTGTCACCTCTGGTGGGATTATAAATTAGTGCAGCCACTATGGAAAGCAGTAATTATAGATTCCTCCAAAAAAATTAAAAATAGAACTACCATATGATCTAGAGATTCTGAGTATATATTCAAAGGAAAAGAAATCACCATGTCAAAGAGATATCTGTACTCCCATGTTCACTCAGCATTATTAACAATAGCCAAGACATGAGAACAACCTAAATGTATTCAACAACAGATCAAGTATAAAGAAAATGTTGTGTATGTACACATTTTTTACTGAGTCATAAAAAAGGGAAATCCTGACATTTACAACATGGATGAACCCTGAGGTCATTATCCTAAATGAAAGAAGTCAGAAAAAGACAAATACTGTTTCATATCATTTATATGTGGTATCTGAAAAATTTATAGAAAAAGAAAACAGATCTGTGGTTATCAGAGGTAGAGGATTGGATGCAGGGTAACCAGTAGTACAGTCAAAAGGTACAAACTTCCAGTTGTAACATACAACATGATGACTATAAGTAATGCTGTATGGTACATTTTAAAGTTGCTGAGAGTAGATCCTAAAAGCACTTATCACAAGGGAAAAAAAAATGTGTATGTCTCTATATGAGGTGACAGATGCTAGCCAAACTTAATGAGGTAATCATTTCACAGTACAAGTTAAGTCATTATGCTGTACACATTAAATTTATATAGTGCTATAAATCCACTATATCTCAATGAAACTGAAACTAAATAAGGAGGAAATATCACTATACTTGCTTATTAAGAGAAAAGTACCATGGTTTCATACAACCTTTTTTTTTCAGGTTTTAGTTAAATTCAGTTTAGTTCACATGTGTGTAATATTAGTTTCAAGGGTAGAATTTGGTGATTAATTGCAATATAACACCCAGTGCTCATTACATGAAGTGCTCTCCTTAATACTCATCACTTGATTATCCCTTCCTGCATCCATCTTCCCTCTAACAATCCTCAATTTGTCCCTATAGTAGAGCTTCTTATGGTTTGCCTCCTTGTTTTTATTTTTCCTTCTCTTTTCCTATGTTCATTTGTTTTGTTTCTTAACTTCCATATATGAGTGATATCATATGGTATTTGTCTTTCTTGACTTATTTCCCTTAGCATAATACTCTCTAGTTCCTTCCACATCATTGCAAATGGCAAGATTTCATCCTTGTTGATGACTGAGTAATATTCCATTGTATATATACACCACATCTTCTCTATCCATTCATCAGTTGATGGACATTTGAATTCTATGTTTTGATTATTGTGGATAATGCTGCTATAAACACTGGAATGTATATGCCCCTTCAAATCACTATTTTGTGTATCCTTTGGATAAATACTAAGTAGTGAACTCTTGCCCATTATATAAGGATATCTCTAAAATTAACTTTACATGCAAAGTCAAGTCCTTTTTGCATCTGCTTACTAAAGATGGTCATCTAATTCCCTCTGTAGCAGTGACTGCCCCACCTCACAACCAAAACAACAAGGCTGAGAGTAAAATAATCAATGAGCTTGTAGAAAATAAAAAATGTCTGGCTGGTAGGCTCCTACAACCAGGTACCATCTCCTATTCCTTAGTCACTGGTCATCTGAGATAGTTCTCACATATACCCTTAATTTTGTAGTCCAAAGAATACCAAAGCAATAAGGCAAGCAAGTATTTTTATTTTTTTAAGTTCTTATAACATGGAAGTTTATCATTCAATTTCCAGGCATTCAGCTTTCTAACACTATTTCAGGAATACTCTTGACATAAGGTCACTAAAGTAAATGTATAATGTGTGTACACACAAACCCTGCAAAAACATTTTGAGTTCTGATCCAGTGAAATCCAGTGGTGGCCAACATTAAGAATAATGTACAGTGCTATACCCCAATAGAACATAGCTCAATGAAAGGGGAATCTCAGAATACTAGGGTCAATAAAAGATTTCTATGATAGGATTAGACATGAGGCACAGAAAACTTATAGTGTAAAAGGAGCTACTCTGTTCTGGAAAATTAGTCATAAGATAGGGAATGCTGATTCCCAGAACATATACATACAAGTGAGGCTAAGTAAATAGGATTCTGGAAGAACATTCATCTGCTCTCCTCTCTATTCACTTAAACACAAAACTAGCCCATCTCATTTAATACTCAGGATTGTGCTCATATGCAGAAAATATTAGTACATTCTTAATTTTAAAGTGTACTCACAGAAAAATGAATAATTATGTGGTTCTTCATTTCTTAATAATTATCACATACACTGTAACTTTTAATACCTGACCATGAGTTCTAGTGAAATGAAATCTTTAAATTCAACATTCATGTTAACACAAAATTCATATACAGGCACTTTAAAACCCTTAAAATTCACAACTGTGAAGTCTTTTTACCCCAACTTAAATATCAAAAAGCCTTACTGGTATCTCTTAATGCAAATCTAATTCAAGACATTTTTATTTTTAAGACAAAGATAAATTTGTAGTCATTACCTTATTGGAAAGAACATTTTTGTGACAGCTCAAAAGTATTTCTGAACATGTTGGAGGTGTTTTGTAGATGTGGGAAAATAAGCAGTTTGCAAACAGAGGAACAGAAAAAGTACATCACTATACCACAGTCTTTTTCCTAAATGGTTAAAGAATTATTCAACAACTCCAAAACCCTTTTTATATGCACACCTGGGAAGAATACCATATCCATAACTTTCCTCGGAGTTATACTGAACTGATGTGGTTTTAGACCAGATGTTTAAATGTTACAGTATGTACATTTTCTTCCCCTCTTCTAAGGCAGAAGTAAAGTAAGAGGAATATTTGACTTCACTCCACAAGAGACCTATTTAATAGTTTGGCGGTTATGTAAGTAAAGGTAGCTTGGCTAAGTCAATGTTGACGACATACAGAACGACATGATCCTAATGAGTTGGAAAATATTGGCTCTCATGAGAATAGACCAGATGCTACTGAGCTGAGAAAGCTACTGTATTATTGAATTTCATTTTTATGAGGTAAAATTTATTATTCAACCATTAAGGTATCCCACATGAAATCTTGCATAAAATACTTTTACAGTTACATTCTGGAAAGTAGATTTTTATTTCAACATTAAGACATCACTTGAATGAGGGATTCAAATGTCCATTTGATCACTTTCAGCACAGATTTTAAAGTCTGAAAGCAATTTTCCTATAAATACCAAATTAATGGAACTACATTGTGAACAAAACAATGAACTACCTAAATAAGGAGAAAGTGGTAGCAAGTCCTTGTCTTCCTGAACAAAAAATGGCCATGTTGGCCTATTTTATCTTCTGGAGAATGACAAAGGTTAGAATTTCAATGATTTGAGTACCATCAGAAACATGAACAAAAATATGTAATTCAATCATCCCAATTAATATATATTTAGTTCAAACATGATCAGCTCTGTTTTATTATTAATGATTTATTACCTTAGTTAGACTTCTAATATTTGCTATTTTTTTATTACATAATTGCTGATGTAGTAGCAAACTAATTATCTTACCATCTTTCTGGTCTCATTTACTAGAGATAGAGTTTGATATAGCAGAAATTATAGTAACAGAAAGGTCTTAAGCTTACCCAAATTAATTAGTGATTATCTGTAGGATGATATTTAAGAAAAACACTACATTGTCCTAAGCATAAATTTTCACATGTGTAACACAGGACATATAATGTGCCAACATCAATATTACTGGTAAGAAGCCAGGGAAATTAATGCATAAGAGATATCAACCTAAAAAAGGTAAGCAAATTCAGACAATTCAAGTAAGTGTTATGGTATCCAGTCCCAATGGCATGCAGCTCACTAGGGGAAAAATTATTAGTAGACAGCTATAAAGCAAGAAGAAGTAGAAAAAAGGATAAGGTTTCAAATTTCTATTATCCCACCATGTTGCAACACCTATTTATAAATTTATTATTCTACTCCCTTTTGGAGTCCCTAGAAGAGAGAATATATGGCTCATCATAGGTTTCTCTGAACTAGGTGTGGCCTCTTGTAAATTGCTATTTAAAGGGGCACAATGCACAGTTTCTTAGTAAGTCCAAACAAAGACATCTAACCGATACCTTGAATTTTATTTTTCAGTCATCAAGTTCACTGTTCATTAACCTACCTTACTCTTTTGCCTTACTCTTTGAATTTACCTTTGCCATTTATCTTCTAAGCTAAAACACTGGATCAATCCCAATTCTGACAATGTTTATCACAGTCTCCAAGAACCTGATACCCTAGAACAACGTCCATAGGTAGTATCCCCATATGTATGATTTTAGCAGGATTCTATATCCAGGAAAAGAAAAACAAATCAACTCCACAAACAGTATTTTGTACTCACAAGAATCTAGGAGTAGATAAGATATTATCATCATTTTATAGATGAGAAAGTTAAGCAAAACTCAATGAAACAACGGACTTTCCTTCAGACATATACTTAGTTACTGACAGGATTTCCACACTACAATTTAGTGCTCTCTCCTAAATTTCAACTAAACAAAAAAAATATTCTTATCATCTGACATACAGTAAGACTTAAACTACACCAATATCTATATATAATATACAGATTACTAATATTAGATGCGTAAAATTGTTTTTAAGAAGCATGAGCACAGAGCTTTGTATTACTTATTTTAATATCTTCTAATTTTATTCTAATTTTTGAAAGAGATGAGAAAAAGTTATTGTAGCTTTATAGAACATGTCTTTTTATTCAATATTCACATATTCTCTTAACAACTCTTAAATCCATCACAAAACAGAAATAACTGATTCAACAAACTAAAATCATCCCATTGCTGTGGCATACTATAATACTGAGTTTGTTAAAGAAAACATATTTTCTACCGAAAGGCATTTTGTAGATTTGATGCTTGAAATTAAATTTGATATTGCATATTTCTGAAGCATCATTATTATCCAACATTTAGAATGAGATAACTAAGGCACAAAGTTGTGGCATATTCTGTTTTAAGAGCAATGAAATTCAACACAACATTATTTGATTTTATACACACAAACCTATTTAACAGCTTCAGTTATTAAAAGGAAAAATATGGTATTAAATAGGTATTTTTATAAAATTAATCAAGTTAATAAAATGTGAAATAATTCGGTACTTGTAAAGCAAGAATAACATTATGTTTCTGTCCTTAGTATTCTATTTAAAAAGGCAGCATAAATAGGAACATATAAAACTTAACTACCAAATTAATTTATTTCCTTTGAGTGATAAATTATTTTGCTACTTTTCATTGGCCACTCTTCACTAAGAGCTTTATGTTTATTATAATTAGGGAATCAATAACCATACTATCTTAGCTATCATGATTTCAAAATAAACATTATTCATCTTTAAAATTTTCCAGAAATGTCCTACACTCCATTAGGTACATTATGCCAGTAACACAGTGCCATCCCCTAGCACATTTTCCAAAAAGACATAAATATCAATACTGTATCTTCTAGGCAAGGAATTCTGGAATTTGAAAAGCATGTCATTAATTATTATCAAATTCTTTGAACTCTCTCTCTTTGGAAAAATACTAAATTTTCTTTTTGTTATTCAAGCATTTCTCAGGTCCTCAGTTTCCCAAACTCAAAATTTCAAGAGGCAATTGAACAGAAATTTAATTCCTATTCTCACCAATGAAAAGGTAGGTAGGGCACTAACAATGTACATCTTTCATGTTTATAAATATAATAAGCAGGGAACCCTGGGTGGCGCAGCGGTTTGGCGCCTGCCTTTGGCCCAGGGCGCGATCCTGGAGACCCGGGATCGAATCCCACGTCAGGTTCCGGTGCATGGAGCCTGCTTCTCCCTCTGCCTGTGTCTTTGCCTCTCTCTCTCTCTCTGTGACTATCATAAATAAATAAATAATTAAAAAATATATATATATATAATAAGCATAATACTTTTACTATGGTATATGCATTCTATTTGATTATATTCTTATCAACTCTTAGTAGTAACCAACAGTTAATTTCAAATCTAACTAATAAGTCACAATCTGCATTTAAATGAAATGGTAAAGTAGAATCTCAATTACAGATAAATCTTTCTAAAAATGACAAAAATCAGTAACAGTTCAGTTCAGATATGACAATGTTGTTTTGTTTTCTAAGATTTTATTTATTTATTCATGAGACACAGAGAGAGAGAGGCAGAGACACAGGCAGAGGGAGAAGCAGGCTCCATTCAGGGAGCCCAATGTGGGACTCAATATCCAGATCTGCCTTCAGCTCTGGGATCACGCTCTGAGCTGAAGGCAGACGCTTAACTGCTGAGCCACCCAGGCATCCTAACAATGTTGTTTTGATGATAGTAGAGATAACACACAGAAATTTCTTACTTGTAAGAAGAATATGTTGCAGAATAGACATGGAGAAAACAAAATGAGAAAGGAAAAATTTAATCTAGAAAGTCAGCATCACTGACTTGGTCTTAGAATCAAGCAGAATAATAATAGCAGGAAGGATTCTGTGATGTAGCAAAGTTTGAAATTATTAAAACAACAAAAAGTAAAAGAAAATGGACCTGTAACAAAGAAACAAGGCATTCTAAATGATAACAAAATCCAATGTAAAGATTATACCTAAAGCTACAATAAAGGGAAAATTAGACAAGTCACCCTCAGAAAAGTGGAAAGACAACCCATAGAATTGCAGAAAACATTTCCAAACCATAGAACTGATAAGGGGCTTGTATCTAAAATACATAAAGATTCTCATGGCTTAAAACAAAAAGATAAACAGGCCAAATAAAAAATAAACAAAGGACTTAAATAGACATTCTCCATGGAGAATACATAAATAGCCAATACATGAAAAGATGCTCATCATCATTAGCCATAATAAAGATGCATATCAAAATCACAATGAGGCAGTACTACTTCATATGCTCTAAGATAACTAGAACCAAAATGATAGGTAATAACAGTATAAGGAGAATGTGGAAAACTGGAACATTCATATACTGCAGGTGGGAATATACAATGGTGCAGCTGCTTTGGAAAATAATCTAGTAGTTCCTCAAAAGGTTAACTACAGACTTACCCTATGAGCCAACAATTCTACAAGAGAAATGAAAGCCTATGTCTACACAAAAACTCATACATGACTGCTCATGGCATTATTCAGAACAGTCAAAAGTAGAAACCACTCAAAGGTCAACCAACTGATGAATGGATAAACAAAAGATGGTATACAGATACAAAGGAATATTACTCAACAATGAATAGAAATGATATACATGCTACAATATGAGTAAACTTCAAAAACAACATGCTAAGTGAAAGAATTCAATCACAAAGTACTATATTTCATATGGTAATTTATATGAAATGTCCAGAACTGACACATCCATACAGACCAAAAGCAGATTAGTGATTGTTAGATGGACTTTTGGCTTGGAGAGTGACAGCTAAACAATCTGGAACTTCTTTTGGGGGTAATGAAATTATTCTAAAATTAGTATCAGTAATGGAAACAGAACTCTGAATCATACTACAAGGTAAGTACTATGTACCTGAAAAGAGTGAATTAACAACATGGTATGTGAGTTATAACTCAATAAAACTCTTTTTAAGAAGATTTGGGGTGCCTGGGTGGCTCAGTGGTTGGGCATCTGCCTTCAGCTCAGGTCATGGTTTCAGGGTCCTAGGATCAGGCCTCATGTCAGGCTCTCTGCTCAGCAAAGAGTGCTTCTCTCTCTCTCCCTTCCCCACTGCCAACTCATACTCTCTCTCTCAAATAAATTTTTTAAAAAATAAATCTTTAAGAAGCTTTGACAGAAGGAATGAAAATGAGGTGGGAAACCAAGGTAAACACCACAAAAAAAAAGAACTACAAAGAAAAAAAAACTATAGGCCAATATCCCTCATGAATATAGATTTTAAAAACTCAACAAAATATTAGAAAATCAAATCCAACAATACATTTTAAAAAATCATATACCATGACCAAGCAGAATGTATTCCCAGGATACAAGAGTGATTCCATATTTGCGAAACAATCAACATGATACTTCAAATCAGTATGAGAAAAAATAAAAACCATTATCATCAGGACACCCAGGTGGCTCAGTCAGTTAAATGTCTGCCTTAGGCTCAGGTCATGATTTCAAAGTCCTGGGATCCAGCCCCACATCAGGCTCCCTGCTCAGCAGGGAGTATGCTTCTTTCTTTCCTTCTGTCCATCCTCACCCCTGGTCTCCCTCCCCCCGTTACTGCACATTCTCTCTCAAATAAATAAAATCTTAAAAAAAGAAGACCATTTCGATAGAGAAAAGGCATTTGACAAACTCCCACATCCATTCATGTTAAAAAACCCTCAACAAAAGAAATCTAAAGGGAAGATACCACAACATAATAAAGATCTTATATATATTAAAAAAAAAAAAAAAAAAGCCACAGTCAACATCATACTCAATTGGGAAAAACCTGAGAGGTTTTCTCCTAAGGTCAGGAATAAAACCTTTTTTTTTTTTTACACACTTTTAAAACTTTATTTATATAAAAAACTCATTTGTTTTTAAAAGCATTAACAAGAGAGAAAGAAAAAACAGGAAAGGTATGGAGCAGAAGACATGCCCCTTAGTAGTATTCAGTGGGGAGGTGGGATTTTTGGTTCTCTGGAATTGAATGTTTAGTGTTTTTATAAACAAAAAAGAAAAAAAAATAGTTAAAGGTCCCCAAAAGCCCATGGCTGTTCTATTACCCACACCCCACCAAGAAAAAGAGCACCAGGAAAAGAGCAGAAGAGGACAAGAAAAACCAAGAGTAGAGCCAGGTCCAGATGGGGACAATTTCCCCTGTGCAGTATGTTCTTAGAGTCAAAGAGGGGAAAAGGCTCCTTTTTGCCAGAAAAGGAGTGGGAAGAAATGGGGAGAGGGTAAATAAGGGATTTTAATGCATAGGGGAAGGGAAGGAGATGGTGGGTTGTGCACTTTTCTCCTACCCCGTAGCCTCAATATATCAGGAGAGGGGGAGAGAGAAGGATAAAGATTTCCAGTTGCATTGAACAGAGCTTTTAGATTAAGAGGAGGAGTAAAAGGCAAATAAGGAAAAGGGTTTAAAAAAAAAAAAAAAAAGTCAACCAGCACAGCAGCTGATTCCTCTAGCCCAACCCACTAATAAACACTAAACTGAAAGGAGGAGGTACTGGGGGGCAGGGGCAAGGGCATTCTCATCACTTTTATTCAACTAGACACAGCAATTAGACAACATAAAGAAATTAAAGGCATCTAAATTGGTAAGGATGAAGTAAAATTCTATTTGCAGGTGACATTAATACAATACATAGAAAACCCTAAGGACTCCACCAGAAAAAAAAATAAAATTCATAAATGAATTCAGTAAAGTCTCAGGATACATAATCATTGTACAGAAATCTATTGCATTCCTATATACTAATAATAAAGCAGCAGAAAGGTAAGGAAATAATACCATTTATAATTGCACCAAAAACAATAAATTATCTAGGAATAAACTTCAAGACGTGAAAGATCTAGACTCTGAAAACTAGAAAACACTAATAAAAAAATTGAAGACGACACAAAGAATGGAAAGACATTCCATGTTCATGGGTTGGAAGAACAAATATTGTTAAAATATTTAACAATTGTTAAATATTGTTAAAATGTCTATACTAACTGAAGCAATCTACAAATTTAATGTAATCCCTATCAAAAATTTTGAAATCTAAAATTTTGATAGGGATTACAGTATTTTTCACAGAACTAGAACCATACTAAGATTTGTACAGAACCACCAAAGACCTTAATAGCCAAAGCAATTTTGCAAAAGAAAAACAAAAGAGAAGTATTGTAATTTCAGACATCAAGTTATATTACAAAGCTGTAGTAATCAATACAGAATAGCCATATACATCAATGGAACAGAACAGGAAACCTAGAAATGAACCCACAACTATACAGTCAATTAATCTTCAAAAGGACAGGAAAAAATATCCAATGGAATAAAGACAGTATCTTCAACAAATGATGTTGGGAAAACTGTGCAGGAACATGCAGAACAATGAAACTGGACCACTTTCTTACACCATACACAAAGATAAATTCAAAATGGATGAAAGACCTGTGAGATCTGAAACCACAAAAATCCAAGAAGAGAACACGGGCAGTAATCTCTCTGACATCAGCCAGAGCAACTTCTTTCTAGATATATCTCCTGAAGCAAGGGAAACAAAAGCAAAGATAATTTTTTGGGACTTCATCAAAATAAAAATCTTCAGCACAGTGAAGGAAACAATCAACAACACTAAAAGGCAACCTACATAATGAGAGAATATATTTGCAAATGACCTATCTGATAAAGGGTTAGTATTCAAAGTAAAGAACGTATACAAATCAACACTCAAAAAAATAACCCAACTAAAAAATGGGCAGAAAATATGAATAGACATTTTTCCAAAAAAGACATCCTGATGGTCAACAGACTCATGAAAAGATGCTCAACATCACTTATCATCAGGGAAATTAAAATTATGAGAGGTAGCACCTCACACTTGTCAGGATGACTAAAATCAACAACTCATGAAACAAAAGGTGTTCATGAGAATGTGGGCAAAAGGAAACCCTCTTGCATTGACTGTAAACTGGTGTACTCTGGAAAATAATATGGAGGTTACTCAAAAAGTTAAAAATAGAACTACCCTTCAATCTTGCGATCCCACTGATACGTATTTACCCAAAGAGTACAAAAAACACTAATTCAAATGGATACATGCATCCCTATGTTTACTGCAGATTATTTACAATAGCCAAACTATGGAGGCAGACCAAATGTCCACCAATAGATGAATGGATAAAGATGATGTGGTGTGTATATGGATAGCTAGCTAGACAGATAGAAAGAAGTATTAGCCTTAAAAAAGAATGAAATCTTGCTATTTGCAACAACATGGATAGCAGTAGAGAGCATAATGCTAAGTGAAATAAGTCAGAGAAAAACAAATACCATATGATTTCACTCATATGTGGAATTTAAGAGCAAGACACAGGAGTAAAGGAAAAAAAGAGAGAGAGAAGAGAGAGAGAGAGAGAAACCAAGAAACAAACTCTTAACTACAGAGAACAAACTGATGGTTACCAGAGGGGAGATGATGGGAATGCGTGAAATAGATGACCGGGATTAAGGAGTACACTTATGATGAGCACCGAATAATGCATAAAACCGCTGAATCACCATATGGTACATCTAAAACCAAAATGACACTGTATGTTAGCAACACTGGAATTAAAATAAAAATAGAAACAAAAGTGAACTGTATAATAAAAATAAATTAATATTTAAAAGAAAAAAAGACAGGTATGTTTCTGGCATAGGGGAATGAAGTAAACACGGGCAAAGGCATGAATGTGGAAAAGAATTAGAGCCCTCAACCACTGAGCCACCCAGGCGCGCTCTTTCTGCCCTGAGCATGGAGGCCAGCAAAATGCAGATCAATCTCACAACCCCAAGATCATGACCTCAGCCAAAACCAAGAGTCACACACTTAACTGAGTGAGCCACCCAGGCATCCCTTGACATTTAACTTTTTAAAAATAATGACTACCAAGTTTTTCCCAAACAGCCGTTATCCTTTAAGCTAATTTAGTAGCAACATACAAATACCAAACAAGCAGAAAAGAAAAAACATCGATTTTTTTTTTACAAAGCATAGTTTAAAAAGTACAGAAAGAAACAAACAGTAAAATGATAGAAACAAAGTCACAAAACAATTACATCAACCTCAATGGATTAAATTTGCTAGCTAAAATACAGACTATAAAATTTCATTTAAAATATCTAGCTATATGCCCTAAACATATACCTAAACCATAAAAACAGACAAGTTTTAAGTAAAAGAATGCAAGAGGAAGCACAGACAAATGCCAAACAAAAGGAAGTTGGTTGTAATTATGTTAATATAAAAAAAAATAGATTTAAGTCAAATGACTGCCTGAGGGATAGATTCACTACATTTAATTAAAAAATCAATTTAAAAAGAGATTATAATATGTATATATGTGTGGAAGGAGGGTTATGTGTTCATATACACACACCAAAATTTGCATTCTATTATGGAAGACTCAAAGAATTTAAAGGCCTTTCATAAGCTCCAAGTTAACAACTTCTAGGCTAATGAAACATTTGCTTTGTCATTCTTTATAAAATCCTAGAACCTGACAATGGAGAACTATATAAAATTTTACAAAAAAAAAAAAAAAGAAAGAAAGAAAGAAAGAAAGAAAGAAAGAAAGAAAGAAAGAAAGAAAGAAAGAAAGAAAGAAAGAAAGAAAGAAAGAAAGAAAGAAAGAAAGAAAGAAAGAAAGAAAGAAAGAAAGAAAGAAAGAAATTTTACCTTAGTCATTAGGTATGTCATAAAAGGGCTCTAATTAAAATGCTTTTTTTTTTTTAGAATGTATAATATATTCTCCCATAGTAAGGTCTTAAAGTCTTCAAAAGCACCATATAAGAACAACAGAAAAGCCAGTGTCTTATTTTCATAGGGAAATGAAGTAGAAATTCATAGGCTATTATTTATAAGAATGATTTTATTTAATAAAAATATATCCTCTTTAAAAGCTCTTTTGTACTACCGACAGAAGTCAGATGATTATTTTAAACTGAGGCAACTAAAAAAAAGTAAGCCTTCTTTAAGTTTTTCTTGTTCACCTGCAAAGTAAGTGACAGGATAAAGATAACATCTCCTATATTGGCATCAAAGACTTTTTACTTTTAGTAGTTAACTCATTTATTCAAAATACATGTAATACTAATTTTTTTCACACAAAAAGGGTAATTTGCTTACCAAGTATTAAAATATTATGATGAATAATTTTATTCTAATTTTCCAGCATACTCAAACATACTGTACTTATACCTGATGTGGCTATCATTTCAAGCATACATATTACATTTATACCCTCAGAAGTTATCCATGTAAGGTCAAAGGGTTAATTGTGCAAGAAGTTGGTAAAATAAATAAATAAATAAATAAATAAATAAATAAATAAGACAGAGAGAGGGAGAGAGGGAGGGAGGGAGAGGAAACTTCCTGAAACTATAAAATACATCCAGAAATTGATGGCAGAGAATAAACCTTAATGGCTTACCTCGCATATCCTGAATTTTACACAGGAGTTGTAAATATCCATTTGTACAGATATATAGTATACAATTTAAGTTCAGCAGGCTATACTTAAGGATTTAAATAATAAAATATTAGTAACCTCTAATAAGAATTTTCCATATTTTTGCCAGTAAGATTGTTCTCTTACCTGTAGTTTGGAAAATTTCATTCATCAAAGCTTCATTCACTGATAAAGAGTTAAGATTTCCGATATGACACCAACTTTGATATATTGCTTGAAGTAGAAGTGTCTGTGCCCTTGTAGCTTGAATTGTAAGATTTGGAAGTTCAAATATACCTTCAGTTATAGCAATCTGAGATCTTTCAGTCCTGCATAAGAAAAAAGAAAGAATAACAATATAGTAGACATTCAAAATATTTAAATTAAATCAAATGCATATGCAATTCCACATTAAATTTCACAATTGAAAAAACCTTACAATACAAAAATACAAAATAAAAAAAAAGATACAAAATAAAATAATGTCCATACATTGATTTTATATATATATACACACACACACACACTCTGTTCAATCATAGTCTTTCAATCTAGACAATCTTCAGAAAGAATAATCAAAACAATACTAGTTAACAAGAAAATTTACTGCCAATTCTGCATTGTTCTAAATGTCTTGTTATCTATTAACTCACTGAATCAAATATCATAGAACTATTATGTAAAAATATAAAAATTTAAATCCAGGGATTCTAATCCAGAGCCCTCTATCCTATACTTCCTCACCAACTATTTATGAAATATTTACATTATATCCAGGTTCCTACTTGCCAGTAACAGAAAATTTTTTTTTAATTTCTGCCCTGGAATATCAAATTCACTGATTCCTTATTTGTCTGTTTCTTTTTTTGAATGAAGTACCTTATATAATTAAATTTTCCAAATAGCAAAGCTTCAAAATAAGAAAATAATATGTCTGTGAACAAGATGATAGTTAATGAAATATGCAAGATAAAGTGGAAAAAAGAAAAACTAAGAGAAAGAAAAAAACTGGAATACTACTATAGACTGTCATCCTACTCTCTTCACAACCCTATAAACCTCTACCCTTTATCATTCTGCCAACAATATCCACAGAGTATTGAGCATCTCTTATATAAAACCTCAGAACCCCAAAAAAATAAAAATAAAAAAAAAAATAAAAAAAAAAAATAAAACCTCAGAACCCAATCAATCCTCTTATTCCAGCCACTGCTATGAAGACCAATTAATACAGATTTTCACAGGTATTGCTTAAGACAATTGGATGGTAAGAGACTCCAATTGGCATTATTTTGTATTCATGTATGGAGAGCCTGAAAATGTAGGAATAAATGCTTTCTCCCCTCTTATTTCCCTGACAATTTTGAAATGCATTTCATAGTTCTCTTCAGAAGGTTCCAGGAAATTGAGGATCAAAGAAGAAAAAGGACTCAAACAATTGCAAAGACCTTTAATGAGCTTTGGGACAATGTCAGGAAACCTCAAACAGGTATAATTGGGAGTCCCAAAGTAGAGGAGATAATTGAGAGAAGTGAAACAGAAAAATATTTAAGGCAATAATGGTCAATATTTTCTGAATTTAAACAATAAACCAAAAAATCTTAGTAATTCAACCAACCCCAAGCATGAAAGACTTAAAACTCATACCAGACACATTATAATCAAATTGCTGAAAACCAATGTTAAAGAGAAAACAATCTTTTTTTAAAGATTGATTGATTGATTTCAGAGAAAGAGAGTGAGCAAGCCAGCACAAGCAGGGGAAGGAATAGAGGAAGAGGAAGAGAGAAAATCTTCATTCTCCACAGAGTGCAGAGCCTGACGCATGGCTCAATCCCAGGACTCCAAGATCATGACCAAGAGTCAGCCACTTAACAGGTTAACTCTAGATTCACCCAGGTGCCCTTAGAGAGAAAACAATCTTAAAGGCAGGCAGGGAGTACAAAAACAGGTCAAAACAAAGAAACAAATTGAAACTCATTTTACAACCAGCATTATTACCCAGATACCAAAACCAAAGACACTACAAAAAAGAAAACTTTCTTATCAATAGACCTAATAACCATGATGCAGAAGTCTTCAAAAGAATATAAGCAAACCAAATTCAACAATACATTAAAAGGATCATATACCATGACCAAATAGGATTCTCTCCAGGGATGCCAAGATGGTTGAAAACCAACAAATCAACCAACATGATACACCATATTAATAAAGTTAAGGATAAAAATCACATGATCAACTCAATATATGCAGAAAAAGGTAACAAAATTCAACATCCATTTATGGTAAAAACACTGAAAAAAGTGGATATATAGGAAACACTTTTACATAACAAAGCCCACATATATGACAATCCCACAGCTAACTTCACCACAATGGTGAGAAGTTAACAGCTTTTCTTCTAAGATCAGAACAAGACAAGGGTACAAATTTTTTTGGTATGTTAGAAGTAAAACTGTCACTATTTGCAGATGATATGATACTATAATATAGAAAATCCTGACAAATGCATCACAAAAATTTTTTAAATAAATGAATTGAGGGCAGCCCCGGTGGCACAGTGGTTTAGCGCCGCCTGCAGCCCGGGTTGTGATCCTAGAGACCCGGGATCGAGTCCCATGTCAGGCTCCCTGCGTGGAGCCTGCTTCTCCTTCTGCCTGTGTCTCTGCCTTCCTCATACTCTCTCTCTCTCTCTCTGTCTCTATGAATAAATAAATTTTAAAAATCTTTAAAATAATAAATAAAATAAAATAAAATAAATTGACTAAAGCTGCAGATTACAAAATTAATACACTGGAAATCTGTTGCATTTCTGTAAACTAATAATGAACAGAAAGAGAAACTGCATCAAAAATAATACCTAAGAATAAATTTAACCAAAGAAGTAAAAACTATACTCTAAAAACCCTAAGATACTGATGAAAGAAATAAAAAATGACAGAAATTAATAGAAATATATGTGCCATGCCAATGGAAGAATTTTGTTAATATACACTGTTAGCATACATAAATTACATACTGTTGTACCTTTGAAGGATTAATATTGTTAAAAAATCCATACTAGGACCCCTAAGTGACTCAGCAGTTGAGCGCCTGATCAGCCTAGGGTGTGATTCTAGAGTCCCACGATAGAGTGCCACATCCGGCTCCCTGCATGGAGCCTGCTTCTCTCTCTGCCTATGTCTCTGCCTCTCTCTTTCTGTGTCTCTCATGAATAAATAAATAAAATCTTAAAAAAAAAGTCTATACCACCCAAAGCAGTCTACATATTCAGTGCAATCCCTATTAAAATACCAATGGTATTTTTCACAGACTTAAAATTAATAATCCTAAAATTTATATGGAACCACTAAAAACCAAACGACAAGCATTGTTGAGAAAAAAAGAACAAAGGTATAGATAGTACATTCCCTGACTTTATACTACAAAGTTACAGTAATCAAAACAGTATAGTACTAACACAAAAATAGACACACAGATCAATGGAACAGAGTAGAAAACCCAGAAATGAAACCACAACTAATGGTCAATCTTCAATAAAGCAGGAAAGAAAATCCAATGGAAAAAAGGTGGTCTTTTCAATAAATGTTGTTGGCAAAATTGGACAGCTACATGAAAAAGAGTAAGACTGAACCACCTGGTTACACCATACCAAAAAAAAATTCAAAATGGGTTAAAGATCTAAATGTGAGACCTGAAACCATAAAAACCAAACAGGAAAATATATGTAAGGGGTGCCTGAGTGGCTCAGTTGGTTAGCACTGATGCTTAATTTCAGCTCAGGCCATAAGATCAAGCCCTATGTGGAGCTGGGCATAGAGCCTGCTTAGGTTCTCTCTCTATCCTCTCCCTCTGCCCTTCCCACCACTCCCACCTTGGATCATGGGTGAACACAGGCTCTCTTGCTTTCTCTAAGGAAAAAAAAAAAAGAGAGAGACAACACAGATGTAACTTCTTTGACACTGGCCATAGAAACATTTTCCTAGATACGTATCCTCTGGCCAGGAAACAAAAGCAAAAATAAACTATTAGGACTAAATTAACATAAAAGGCTGTTGCACAGCAAAGGAAACCATCAACCAATGAATGAGAGAAAATATTTGCAAAGGACAGATCCATAAAAGGGTCAGAATCCAAAATATATAAAGAATGCACACAACCCAGTACCAAAAAAATAAATGATACAATTAAAAAATCAGCAGAGGACATAAATAAACATTTTTCCAAAGAGACATACAGATGGCCAACACACATATTAAAAGGACACTCATCATCAATCATCAGGGAAATGCAAAGCAAAATCACAATGATATACCTTATACCTACTATTAAAATAAATAAATTTTATACATATATATAATAAGTGAACAAGTGTTAGCAAGGATATGGAAGGAAAAAAAAAAAGAACTCTCCTCTACTGTTGATGGAATGTTAAGTGGTACAACCACTATGGAAAACACTATGGAGTTTCTTCAAAAAATTAAAAACAGAACTACAATAAGATCCAGCAATTCCATTCCTGGGTATCTATCCAAAGAATACAACAACACGAATTAGAAAAAATATATGCACCCTCGTGTTCATTCTACCATTATTTACAATAGCCAAAATATGCAACCGAAGTGATCATCAATCGATGAATAAAGATATGATTTTATATATATGTGTGTGTGTGTGTGTGTGTGTATATATATAACACACAGTGGATTACTACTTGGCCATTTAAAAAAAGTAATCTTGCCATTTGTGACAACATGAATGGCACTTCAAGGTGTAATGCCAAGTGAAGTCAGACAGAGATAAATACCATGTAATTTCACAAAAAATGTGGAATCTAAAAACAAAAAACCAAACAAACAAAATAATCCAATTTATATATGAGCAAAGAACTTGAATATATATTTCCCCAAAGTAGATATACAAATTATCAATAAGCAGTTGATAAGATGCTTAACATCACTAAACAAAAGTGCAGAAGTAGATTCCCAAATACAGAGAACAAACTGTTGGTTCCTAGAGTGGGGGCAGGAGCAGGGAAAGAAGGGCTAAATACTTAGGAAGTATCTTAGCCATTTTAAGATAACATTAAACAAAACTTGGGCACCTGGGTGGCTCAGTCAGTTAGCATCTGCCTTCAGCTCAGGTCATGATCCCGGGGTCCTGGGATCAGGTCCCACATCAGGCTCCCTGCATGGAGCCTGCTTCTCCCTCTGCCTATGTCTCTGCCTCTCTTTCTGTGTCTCTCGTGAATAAATAAAATCTTTCTTAAAAAGTGTGTAGATTTTATTAAAAAAAAAAATCTAATTCCAAGCAAAAGTTGAGCTGACCTAGAGGTGAGAGACAGGTAGGTGAGTATTTCTAGAAAGTGATTCAAGCAAATAAACAGTCTATGAAAAGTTCATGAGGCAGAACTGGGCGGGCAAGTCCAGGCAATGGCAAAGAGGCCAATGTTGGTATTGCAGTTTGATAATAACCTAATTCACTAATTCATTGGTTTTCCACCAATCCTACACATAAGAAATATCTGAATAGGCTTTATATAGCCATTGATCTTAAGATTTCATCTAAGCCTGATTCCATAGTTTTCAATGTCCTGAATTTATTTTTATTTTTAAATCTCTAATTTTTCACTCTACTTTCAAAAGTTTTCACATAAGGTACTGGATGAAGGATATGAAATTTTTTTTAAAGATTTTATTTATTTATTCATGAGCAACAGAGAGAGAGAGAGAGGCAGAGACACAGGCAGAGACAGAAGCAGGCTCCCCACAGGGAGCCTGATGTGGGACTTGATCCCAGATCCCGGGATCACACCTTGAGCCAAAGGCAGACACTCAACCACTGAGCCACCTAGGCATCCCCAGGACATGAAATTTTAAAAATCTATGGTTCAATTGTGGATAAATCACTTAATTATGCTTTTAGAAAAAAGAATTACATTAACTTTACTAAGGTTTACTTTCATCCTTAAAAAAACAAGTATAAACAACAACAAACCAAGTATAATAATCCCTTTCTAATCTACTCTGTAAATCAATAACATTTAAGTTTTAATAGACACAAGATTCCTTGCTAAAATCTGAAGAGACTGAAACTGTCAATACATCCAAAGAATTCAGAGTCCACTTGTAGGACAATTAAACCAATAACTACAATTTAACATAATAAATGCTAAAACAATGCTATGCAGACATTCCTATGGGATACACCTAGGAGAAGGCTAAAGGAAAATGTAGGTGTTTAAGCTGAATCCTGAAGTATATGAATCATTCCATTAGAAAAAAGTTTTATTGACTCTTTAAAGAAAAAGAAGAAATCCCAATTCAAAAATGGTCTAAAAACATTAACAGGAATCTTACAGAATATAAAAACAGACATGACCAAATAAACATGAAAAAATTGTAAGCTTCACCAGCAAAAAGAGGAAATTCAAATTAAAAACATAGGACTCGGGATCCCTGGGTGGCACAGCGGTTTGGCGCCTGCCTTTGGCCCGGGGCGCGATCCTGGAGACCCGGGATCGAATCCCACGTCAGGCTCCCGGTGCATGGAGCCTGCTTCTCCCTCTGCCTGTGTCTCTGCCTCTCTGTCTCTCTCTGTGTGACTATCATGAATAAATAAATAAAATCTTTAAAAAAAAAAAATAGGACTCTTTTAACCTGTTAGATAACCAAAATCTCTCTCAGCTTCTAAACTCATCCTCTAGGACTCTATCTGAAAGGAATTTTCATGAATCTGCAATAATACTTACACTATGTGTAATAAACTTTTAACATATTTGCCATAATGTTTTAAAATAGCCTAAACCTGAGACAATCTCATTGTTGAAAAGATATCATGAAATATGGGTAGGTAAAAAGATATATAATTGCATTATAATATGGTCCCATGTAATGGCATCAGGCTCCCTGCATGGAGCCTGCTTCTCCCTCTGCCTGTCTCTCTCTCTCTCTCTCTCAAATAAATAAAAATAAATCTTAAAAAAAAAAAAACTCCCTAAAGAGGAATGGCATTAGCAAAAATAGCAGAGTATGGTACACTAGTCTATCTCTCCACAAAAGCCATAAAAATCTGGCAAAAACTCTTAAGAGCTAACTTTTTTCAGAACTCTGGAAATGAACCAAAAGTCTGCAGCAAACAGAGAACACTTCTTAAAAAAAAAAACAACTGAAGTTCAATCTCAGTAAGATCAGTGAGTTTTGTGGTTTTTACTTACCCATGCTGAATCCCCTACCCTTCAGTCTAGCAGTGGCATTTATTTAAGAAGCCCAAATTCCCAGTATAAGCAAGTGATAAAGAAGAAAAAACAGACCTTATTCACAAGGAATTGTGGTTTTTGCTTTGAACTGTCTGGTGGCTACCTAAAGAATCAATTCAATAAGCTTACTTTATCTCTTTTCATTCAGAACTCTCCCAATACTAAAAAACAAAAACAAAAACAAAACTACCCAGGAGCATATGTAGAAAACACAAGCAAATGACTGCATTAATCTTTGCTTCTTGGGACAATGGATAAGGGGCAAAAAAATAAATCTATTGTCTTTCTGGGAATACAGAAGGCCATACACACACAACAAAGACCAGAGAAAGGCCTTGAGCTCTCCTCTCCCAATGACTTTCAGAGTCTGCGCAAGAAAAGAAGGCAGAATTGTCAACTGCCTGGTTGACATTTGAAGACATTCCCAATCAGAAATCACAGAGGTCACATGGCAGAGTATGAGACACTCACAGTACAAAAAGAACTGTCAATCAATTGTAATTCCAGCAAAACTATCCTTGAAAAATTAAGAAGTCTCAAGAAAATAAATTCCAGGGCCAGAAGGCTTTACTGATGAATTCTACCAAACTTTTAAAGAACAAAGTAGTAGTACTTTTCAAACTCATGAAAAAACAGCAGAGGAGGGAACCTTCCCAATTTCTTCTGTAAGGCCAGTATTACCCTGATAACAAAGGTAGACATAAGACAAGAAAATAATACACCAATATCCCTTGTGAGCACAAACAGAAAAATCCTCAGTAAATACTAACATATCAGAAGAAATTAAAACATTATGCAATGTGACAACTAGTATTTTTTCCAGAAATGAAAAAGTTGCTCAACATAAAAACAAAATCAATCAATGCAATACACCATATTTGCAAAAGGAGGAAAAAACATACATCTCAACTGACACAGAAAAAGCATTTGACAAATATCCAATAGTCTTGCATGATTTAAACACTCAACAGACTAAGAATGAAGACAAACTCCTCAATATGATACAGGACATCTATGAAAAACATACAATTAACATCTTACGTAAGTAATGAAATACTGAAAGCTTTCTCTCAAAGATCAGGAAACAAGAAACAATCTGTTTTTGCCATTTTATTCAATACTGTAGCATAGGTTCCAGCCAAGAAATCAGGCAAGAAAAATAAGTAAAAAGGCATTCAAAGTATAAAGGTTTGCCAGGGTGGCTCAGTCGGTTAAGCATCTGCCTTCAGCTCAGATCATGATCCTGGGGTCCTGGGATGCAGCCCCACATCAGGCCCCCTACTCAGGGGGGAGTCTCCTTCTCCCTTTCCCTCTGCTCTTCCCTCCCCACTTGTACGCTCTCTCACACTCTCTCCCTCTCAAATAAATACATAAAATCTAAAAAAAAGAAAAGTGTAAGGAAGAAGTAAAACTACAACTTACTGATGACATCTTTTTTGGAAATCACAAAGAAACCATACACATACACACACATACACACATACATACACACATATACACACACCTGGTTAAAGCTAATAAATTCAACTAAGTTCTAAGATATGAGGTAATTACACAAAAATTAGTTATTTACACTTACAATGACAACCTGAAAAAGAAATATAGAAAACAATTCCATTTATAATAGCAACAAAAAAAATAAAATACTTAGGAATAACTTAACAAAGAAGTACAAGACCTTTGCACTGAAAACAAAGCAGAAATTAAAGAAGGGATCTAAATAAATGGTAAGATATCCCATGTTTATGGATCAAAAAATTTAATATTACTAAAATAGCAACAGTACTCCCAAACTGATGTATAGATTCAATTCAATCCCTATCAAAATTCCAGAGTTCTATTTTGGTTTGTTTTTGTTTTGTTTTGTTTTGTTTTGTTTGGGGGGGAGGGTTGTTCTGTTTTGTTTTGTTTTTTTAAGATTTTATTTATTTATTCATGAGAGACACAGAGAGAGAGGCAGAGACATAGGCAGAGGGAGAAGCAGGCTCCATGCAGGGAGCCTGATACGGAACTCGATCCTGGGACTCCAGGATCACGACCTGAGCCAAAAGCAGGTGCTAAACCGCTAAGCCACCCAGGCGTCCCAGGTGTCTATTTTGAATAAATGGATAAACTAATCCTAAAATTCATATTGACTTTCAAAGAACACTGAATAGTCCAAACAATCTTGAAAAAGAGCAAAGGTGACCTACACTTCCCAATTTAAAAACTTAGTACAAAACAGTGTCATACTGGCAATAAGGATAGACATATAAATCAGTGACCTAGAACTTACAGTCCAGAAATAAAACCCCTTATCTATGTCTAACATATCTGTGATAAGGGTGTCAAGACAAATAAGAGCAGAATGAATACTCTTTTAAGTTTAGTTGATATACAATTTACATTAGTTTCAGGTGTATAACAAACATCATGATTTGATAATTCTACACATTACTCAATGCTCATTTCAGTAATTATAATCATCATCTGTCACTAGGGAATGAATAATCTCTTGAAACAACTGGATATTCAAATATGAAGTTGGACGGACCCCTGCCTTACACTATACATTAAAATTAACTCAAAATTGATCAAAAAACTAAAACTACAAACTCTTAATAAGAAACATAGCTATATATCTTCATGATCTTAGATTAAAAAATTTCATTAATATTGTACCAAAAGGATAAGATAAATTGGATTTCATAAAAATTTTAAAAATTTTGTGTATCACAGGCTATTATCCATAAAGTGAAAAGATAATAAACTAGAAGAAAATATTTGTAAATCACATATGTAAAAGAGTCTAATGCCCAGAATATATAAAGAACTCCCACAATTCAGGGCACCTGGGTGGCTCATTTGGTTAAATGTCTGCCTTCAGCTCAGGTCATGATCCTAGAAATTGAGACTGGGATTGAGCCCTGTGTCAGAATCCCTGCTCAGTGGGGAGTCTGCTTCTCTTCTTTCTCTTCCTCTCCCTCTGCTCCTCCCTTCACTCATGTTCTCTCCATATTAAATAAAATCTTAAAAAAAAAAAGGGGGGGTGGTGATTGGGGGAATTCTCACAACTCAACATAAAGATAGCTCAATTCAAAAATGAACTAGAACACGAACAGGCATTTCTCCAAAGAAGATACACAAATAGCCAATATGCACATTAAAAGACATTCAACATCATTTGGGAAACAATTATCAAAGCTGCCACTTCACACCCACTAGGATGGCTATAATAAAAGGAAAAAAAAAAAAAGAAGAGAAAATAACAAGTGTTGGCAAGAATGGAGAAGAATTATTATAACCAAAACACAATGGACATAGGAATGTACAACACAAAAACCACTGTGCAAAACAATCTGGCAGTTCATCAACAAAGTAAATATAGAGTTACTATATGACCCAGAAATTCTATTGCTACATATATACCCAAGAGAATTGAAATCATGTTCATATAAAAACTCATACATGCATGTTCATAGCAGCATTATTCTCAAAAGCTCAAATGTGGAACAACCCAATCCAACAATCAAACTGAGACACAGATAAACAAAATCTGATATATACCCATACAAAAAATTATTATTTGGCCAATATAAGGAATGGCGTAGCAATAAATACAACATGGATGAACCCTGAAAGCATGCTAAATGAGAAAAGTCAGGCAGAAAATACCACATATGATTCTGTTCATATGAAATGCCCAAAATCATGGAGACAGGGTCTCTTTTTTATGTAATTCTGAAAAGTTCTGGAATCAGATAGTGACAATGACTGTAAAATGGTGTGAAAATACTAAAAACCAAAGAACTGTATAATTTAAAATGGTGAATGTCATTATCACGTGGGTTTTATCTCATTAAAACAAAAAAATCTCCCTCAAGTAATCAGAACTCTGTTTCTAGGAACAGTAGTCTAAGTAAATATTGCTTTCTCTCACTCAAAAATATCAAGACAACAAAATGCAAACCATCCAAGTTTCTTAATTAGCATGTTAGGCAATATAAACATATAGTTGCACATTAATAAGACACATATCACCTTGTCCATACAATTTTCAAAATGTAATAGCAATGTATGGCTCTACCTAGATTTACCCTTCAATTCATAATCCTGGTCACATTCTGCCATAAAGCCAAAGGACTGAAATGAACAGACCAAGAAACAAATATGCACTGAATAAAAGAGTCTATAAACCAAACAGGTAAAATAGTAGACATTAAAAGAGATAGAAGGAAAAACAAAAAGGACCCAATTTACAAATTTATATCACTGTTGTTCCTTTTGCTTTCCTAGCATTGCAATCATTTTGTTATTTATTGAAATAAAAATAATCACTTAAAAATGGAGAGGTACTTCTCTCTATACTATGTTCTCAAAATTCCTAACCAAAAAAATTTACTAGTAATGAGAGTAAGAAAAAAACATATCAAATACCTACAATATAAAAATGTACATTTTTTATTGGAGTTCAATTTGCCAACATATAGCATAACACCCAGTGCTCATCCCATCAAGTGCCCCCATCAGTGCCCGTCACCCAGTCACGCCCACCCCCCTGCAAATGTACACTTAAACTACCTACTCCAGGGATCCTGGGTGGCTTAGTGGTTGAGCGTCTGCCTTTGGCTCAGGTGGTGATCCTAGGGTCTGGGGATTGAGTCCTGAATCGGGCTCCGTGCAAGGAGCCTGCTTCTCCCTCTGTCCATGTCTCTGCCTCTCTCTCTCTCATGAATAAATAAATAAAATCTTAAAAACAAACAAACTAGCTACTGCAGGGGTATTTGGTGGCTCCGTCGGTTAAGCATCTGCCTTTAGCTCATGTCATAATCTTAGAGTCCTGGGACCCTAAGGTCCTTTTTTGGGCTCCCTGCTTGGCAGGGAATGTGTTTCTCCCTCTCCCTCTGCTCACATTCCCCCCCGCTCTCTCTCAGATAAATAAGAACTTTTAAATAAATAAACAAACTAGCTACTCTATCTTCAGTTAGACACTCTACAGAAAGTCCTATGGTGTATGTAGCAAAAACCGTGTTCTTATAACTATAGCAATAAATATTTATAAGGCAAAATTAAAGGTGGTTTTTTTAATTTTTTTAATTTTTATTTATTTATGATAGTCACAGAGAGAGAGAGAGAGAGGCAGAGACACAGGCAGAGGGAGAAGCAGGCTCCATGCACCAGGAGCCCGATGTGGGATTTGATCCCAGGTCTCCAGGATCACGCCCTGGGCCAAAGGCAGGCGCCAAACCGCTGCGCCACCCAGGGATCCCGGTGGTATTTTTTTTTTTTTTACAAGTGAGCCTTTACTGTTTCATAACAAATTAAGCTACTGTATATGGTACTCTAACTTTCAAGCCATCATATGTTACATAAAATGGTTCCCAAATCGGTAACATAGACTTGAATAAAAAAACTTAAACATATGCAAATTCAAAAAGATTAATTGATTCTACATTTAATAATGCCCAAGAGTAGGGGGCAATTCTCTCCTTCAGAGTCAATTTAATTTAATATCAAAGAAAATAAATTTCTTTCTACAAAAGCCAGAATTAAAAAACAAACAAATCATATCATACACGTAGACAAGTTTTTGTGGTTTTACTTTCCGGCTATAGCAGACCACAAATAAAAGTATATTTTATTATGCTTCTGTTAGTACTCCAATAGCATTTGAACTAAAATAAAATATTTAAAAATAATTTGGCAAAAGATGGTACGCTATACAATGTATCTGTTAGCATAACAGAATCAAAGAAGAGGTTTCATTCACTTTTGTTTTGATCAATTTTGAACTATTTCTAATAGGTTAGCAAATATAAAAAAATAAATACCCATGCAACCATTCATTACACCCAATTCATCTAACCATAATATACCTTATTTGCTTCAAAAATTTCTTAACAATAGTTTTTATAACTTTATTTATGCTATTTTGGAGTCTCATTAAAATATAGTCAATTTGTATAATAAAATAAAATTTTCCTTGCAGTTTATGCCACCATATTTAATTTCTTTAAAAAATAAACAATTCAATCAAGTTTATATGAAAAATAACAATTTCTGGAATTTTTTTTTTTTTTAAGAAATCACTAAACCCACTTTTTAACACTTAAGTTGGTGAAAATAAAATTATTTAACAAATGCCTACTTCACATATTGGAGAAGTCCTAGTCTGAACATATATGTTCACTTTACAAAATAGGTTTAGAAACTATCAATTCAAACATTACTCTCTAGGGAAAAATAAATCCAAATATAACTAGTGGAATAAACAACTCATTAAAACTCAACTTGGACAAACTCCAGGATAAATTTAAGGAAACAGAAACACGTAGGTCTTGATTCTGTAGTAGCAAAAACTGAAAATGAATATACTCTAATTAATGAATACTTTTTAAAAGACTGCCTATACCATCTACTGACAAATTATAATACAGAGCTGATGAAATTTCTGGATCAGCCTGGCATTTCTTTAAAGAAATTTCTTCCTTTAAAATTTTAAATAAAGAATGTGGAAATAGTTTTCACTGTTCAATGCAAAGGAATTAACTTAAACAATCCGTTCTCATGTGCATAGGCAAAATTTTTGCCATACATACACTTGAGGAACAGCCATCCATTCTCTTAAAAATCAACACACCTCAAAGCAATTGAAAGAATATCCTCAGCAACAGCTGGATCTGAAGATTTATATAGAGTCCCCAAATGCAAAGTTTGAACTTACAAACTGGTTCCAAAAATGTATTTTTGTTATTATTCATATCCTGTACAGTAAAATAAGATTAGATCATTTTTTCCAAAACAAAATGAGTACAAAGCTTCACTAACTCAACTTAGAAATAAAGCAGTTTAAAAAGCTAAGAAATTTGTATTTAGTTCTGTATACAATGACTATTTACCTTACACATCAATACTCTATGAAAAGAAAAAAATGGTTTTAATTAAATAATAAATAATCCTACTCCACCTGATTCATAACTATTTATTATAAGTTAGCATACACAACTATAGACCTCTACTGATTTTATGCATTCATATACACTTAAAATTTAAATGGATGTGTTTGTGCATGTGTATGGGTCGATAGCCTGCATTTTAGAACTAAACATTCTCAGAGATCAGGCTTTTCCTACATTAGTACACACACTTCTACAGTGATATTTTTAATGTACACCTCATAATAGTTTGAATCCAGTTTCACATTCATCAGCAGTGTATCAGAATACCCCTTTCACAACATCCTCATCAGCGTTATATTTTTTAATCACAACTGTAGTATTTGCAAATAACTATAAAATGCAAATTAGATCTTGTTATATTTAGATATGAAAAGTTCACCATTTTTCAAATTTCTGAAATATTATTTCAATTTAAATATTAGATAAGAGAAAAAGTAAAATTGTCATTAAAATATAATCAATTTCTGATTATAATATACAATGTCCAAAATTGTACAATTATGGATGGTAGCAAACAAAATACAAAAGGTGCAAAATGTTATCCCTTCATATTCTTATCATCTCCTACACAAGTTATTGAATATAAATAATTCATCTACTTAAGTAAAAATGTCTAACTACTCAGGAAAAAAGAGAGTAGTATGGTCAGAGAATATATTTTACATATGTAATAACATTCAAATACAAGTGGGAATTCTGATTGAGAATTCTGATTAGACAAATCACTAAAATTTTAGTTCACATTCAGTAATTCAAGTCACTGGTTTTTCCCTTTGGCTAAGAGTACATTTTACATGTATTATGTCAGTAAACAGGAGACAGAGTTGGTTGTGAAAAACACATACAATCTAAAATCTCATCAATCAACCAAAAAATAATGAAATCACTGAAGAAATTACCAGCTGCATGTCAATGATATTTCTGCCTACAACAGATTCAAGGTTTTAAAGATAAATGTCCTCCATAAAAAAATATAGTCCTTATGGAGTTTAAGTAAAAAGAAAGGAACGCTATTAAATAATCACACAAACCAGTGTAAAATCACTTCCATGAGAAGTGCAATGAAAAACAGAAACAATATGCCATGAAGGAATATATTAAGGGGCATGTGATCTAGTGAGATAAAGTGTCAATACGGGGTCAGTTAAAGTTGTTTAGGCTATTGACTAGTGAAACAATATGGTGAAAGATCTGGCTGAAAAAAGAAACTGAAAAAGTCAAAAGGTGGGAGAGGGCTAAGAAGGAAAATATTCAGAGGAACACAGACAGCCAAGAAAGAGCCAGATCATGGAGGGCATCGCTGAATGTTTTAAAGATTTTAATCTTTACTGTAAAAGCTATGAGAAGCAAAGTATTTTAGGCTGGAGAAGCACATTATTAGAATTATCTTCCAAAAACAAGGCAATCGAACAAACCTGGCAATAGATATAAGCGTTAGCTAGTGATTAAGACACATGAAAAGATGCTTAGCATCACCTGGTATCAGGGAACTACAAATAAAAACTACAATGAGATACCACCTCACACCTGTCAGAATGGCTAAAATTAACAAGACAGGAAACAGATGTTGGCCAAGATATGGAGATAGGGGAACCCTCTTACACTGCTAGTGAAAATGCAAACTGGTACGGCCACTCTGGAAAACAGTATGGAGCTTCCTCAAAAAATTTACCCAAAGGATACAAACATAGTGATTTGAAGGGGCACATGCACTCCAATGTTTATAGCAACAATATCCACAATAGCTAAACTATGGAAAGAGCCCAAATATCCATCAGCTGATGAATGGATAAAGATTGGGGGTGTACATATATATAAATTAATAATTATATAATATTCCATTGTGAATGTGTATGTGTATATATATGTATATATATACACACACACATATGTGTATATATAGTAATATAGAATATTACTATATTGGAATATAGTAATATTCCAACTCACACATTGGAATATTACTCAGCCATCAACAAGAATGAAATCTTGCCATTTGCAACAAAGTGGATGCAGCTACAGAGTATTATGCTAAGTGAAATAGTCAGAAAAAGACCAATGCCATATGATTTCACTAATATGTGGAATTTAAGAAACAAAACAGATGGATACAGAGAAAGGAAAAAAGAGAGAGAGGGAAGCAAACAATAAAAGATAGTCAACCATAGAGAACAAACTCTGGGTTACTAGAGGGAAGGTGGGTGAGGGAATGGGCTAAATGGGTGATGGGTGTCATATGTAAGTGATTGAGTCACTAAATTCTAGTCCTGAAACCAGTATTACCCTATATATTAACAAGAAGTTTTTTTAAAAAAACTTGAAACATACAAAAAACAAAAAACGAAAAACAAAACAAAACAAAAAAAAAAAACGAAAAACAAAAAACACCTCTCGAAATATTTAATCAAAAAAGAAAAAGCCAAGACTTCATCTTATTCATCATGGGACTCCAGGGCCTACAGCACAAGTTTTCACATGATAGGTGCCAAAATATTATTTTCAGAATAAATAAATGAGTCATTAATTAGATGAAACTTGAAAAAAGCTAAGTATTAACAGATTCATCTAGGAAACTGGCAATATCATAATAAAGAATATAAAGTTATTGCCAAGAACTTGCTAATAGTTGGTAACTACTGATGGCTCCATCACTAACTAATTAAAAGAGATCTAGAACCAGTGAGTTATTTCTCTAAATCCACCAGCTCACCCTCCTAATCCTTCATTTCCACAACCATAAAATAAAAAACAAGTGACTTGCTTATGGTGAGATTCAAATAAATCCCTGTATACAGTGGAATTAGTGAAGTACAAATGCTTTATAAAGAGCATTGTGATGCTGTTCTTAGAGATTACCTTCTGCCACTAATTATGCACTATAAGGACCTCCAATTTTTATTTGTTCCTAAATTTCAAATTAATGTTAAAAAAGAGATTTACTCAAACACAGTTAAGAAATTTAGAGGCAAATCTGAAGCTAAATTGAGCAATTTCTAACCCAAACACTTCCCTTTTAATATACTAATAACATAGAATTCTTTTGAATATACTCTTAAGTTTCAGTTCCCAAAAATAATGAAATACAGACATATTTCAAAGATACTGTCACTAGAATAAAATGCTGTCAACAAGATAATATTCTCCTGCTGTTGTACATAGACAAAACCAAATACTAGGGAAAAGCTAGCATAATTCTTCTTATAAAAAGAAATGTACATCTTATAATAATAACCTCTAATATCCAAAAATCAAATTTAAAGTCAATAATCTAAGAATGAAGTTTAAATGTTCATTTCTGTACCACTAAACAAACTATTTTACTAAGTTTAAAACTTTTAACAACAGAAAGAGATGACCATATTTGCCTATACAACTTCACACCCAACTGATCACAAAATTGCATGTGGAAAGTATCAAGTTTTCCAAGAGGAAAATTAAAAATAATAATGAATGAATGAATGAATGAATGAATGAATGAATGAATAAATAAATAAATAAATAAATAAACCTTCTGTTCTCATTGGACCAACACTCTGGTTGTTAACATGTGTTGCATGCTCTTCATGCACTTATTTAAAAATAAAAAAATCACAGAAGAAACTGATATAAAGAAAGATGTTAAAAAAAATTTTTTAATAAATAAAAAAAGAAAGATGTTATTTACCTATAGTAGTGTTTCTCATGTCTTTTTAATTTCATATTCACACACTCTCTAAAAGCAGGTATTTCTCAATTGGTCATTTATTTAAACACATTAGAAAATCAGAACCAAAACATGACAAAAAAATAAAGATTGGAGGAGTTAACATATAAAAATTGTTCTTTCAAGGGAATTTTTTCAAACAACGCATTAACATTCTAAGTAAGTAAATGTACTTTATTAGCAAAATATAAAATCATTAGTAATACAGTGAAAAGATTCATAATTTCATAATTGAACATTGTAGCTAAAATGTTACAAAGTGTTGAAATTAACCAAACTAAATCCCAAAACAGCACAGGCAGAGACTTAAAAGTTAGTACTAAGAAAGAGGCAAACAACATCTGATTAAAACATGTTCAGAACAAATCACGTTATTTATTAAATTTCAGATTCTGGATTATTACTCATATAAAGATTACCTAAGAGGTTTTTTTATCTTAAAATGTATTATTTAAAAAATCATTCAATCAAGACAAATTCACAGAATAATCAATGGCACATCTGAGGAAAAAAATTCATAATCATAAGTCTAGATTCATTTCTATTCCCTATTTCCCAACACCCCAAAACAAACAAATATATATGGATTTATATAATAAAACTACTCTTTCTGATATGAACAAACTGGTAGTTGAGACTGCAAATGCAATTTAGATCAAATTTTCATCTCGATACAAATTAATCGAGATGTGAACAAATTGATCAAAATAAAGAAAATACAGAGAATAGAAAAATAATCTGTGTTTGCCAGCTAACAAGCTAATCAGTCATCTGCCCAAAGGAGACAGCATTACCCCTTATTATGAGCCAAACACCCTCAACAAAGAATTGATGCACTCTAGAGAGAGAAAGGGACTAACTGCAAAGGGACAAGAAAGAAATTTGGTAGCTACCTGATTGTATGTATCTGTCAAAAATCATTGGACTATATACATAAAATTGTTGAATTTTGCTATATTTAAAAGTATACTCTAGTTTTAAAACGAGAACTATATCAATGAAAACATGGGTACAATTCATATAATATTCCATTACAGAGAACTTTACAAACAACCTTCTACACAACTCTAAAGTACTAGGAAAGCCTGCTATAAGTTATATAGTATGTTTCAGGTGTAGCCAGACCTCTAACTAAATACTTCTCTAAATTTTTTTCATTACTCACAGGGATTCTATAAAAATAAGAATATTTTGAAAATACATTAAGTATGAAAAATTAAGTATTCACCTTCAAATATTATTCATCCACAAAAAAAGATCATGAGACTAAACACTAATATCTAGGGTGCCTGGGTTGCTCAGTCGGCTGAACATCTACCTTTGGCTCAGGTCATGCTCCCAGGATCCTGGGATGCAGTGCCAATCACACTCCCTGCTCAGCAGGGAATCTGCTTCTAATCTCTCCCCCTGTCCCTTTCCACCTCGCCTCGCCTCTCCCCACCCCACCCCTGCCTCAGACTCTCTCTTTTGCAAATAAATAAAATTAAAAAAAAAAAAAACTTTAGAAGTAGAAACTCTAAGAGCACTCATATCTGAATATTTGCATTTATTAGGATAAATTAAAATTTATGATATTCAATAATGGCACCTTTAGCTTTTCTTTTCAGACATTAGAATCTAATTTCTAAAATGTTCTAAAACTGATTTATATTAACAGTTGCATAACTCAGTTAAGGTGCTAGAAATCAATGATTACATACCTGAAATGGGTGAATTTTATGCTATGTAAAGTATATCTCAGTAAAGCAGTTTATTAAATATATATATATATATATATATATGTATGTATGTATGTATGTATGTATGTTAGCAGGACGCTTGGGTGGCTCAGTGGTTGAGCTGAGCCTTTGGCTCAGGGCGTGATCCCGGGATCCCAGGATCGAGTCCTGCACTGAGCTCCCTGCATGGAGCCTGCTTCTCCCTCTGCCTGTGTCTCTGTCTGTCTCTCTGTGTGCCTCTAATGAAAAAACAAATAAAATCTTTTAAAAATATATATATGTTAGCAAAGCTATTCCTATGGAAAGATGCTTTAGGATGCAAACTTAGTGCGAATTCGCCATACAATCCTTCATCAATGGTAGTAGGGACTGCTAATCTTGGGGCTTGACTCAGATCTAAAAGTGAATTCCAACTTCACTATTTACTGTATGTATAAGCATTTGTAAGTTAAGACAAAGATATGCATAAATTAGTAAATTAGTAACTCATAATGGTGTTATAAATATTAAACAAAATAATGCTATAAGACTCTTAGCATTAATACTGGCACATATATGCTATTATTATTAATACTAATTTGGTATTAACAATTCCCCATAAATTTCACACATACTACTTGCTTACATAAGTTGAAAAACAATTTTAAGTTTTTAATATATAAATTATATGCAAATTAGATATAACTATTTCTCAATTAACATAAAAATTATCAGAATGAGACGTGATTACAAAGTAATGATACATTCTGAATATTGCCCTTCAAAATTAATCTCAGTAATTTATAATCAAAGAGGATCTATTTTCCAACAACTGTACATATTAAAAACCTGGGGATCCCTGGGTGGCTCAGCGGTTTGGTGCCTGCCTTCGGCCCAGGGCGTGATCCTGGAATCCGGGGATCGAATCCCACTTTGGGCTCCCTGCATGGAGCCTACTTCTCCCTCTGCCTGTGTCTCTGCCTCTCTCTCTCTGTCTCTCATAAATAAATAAATAAATAAATAAATAAATAAATAAATAAATAAATAAATCGTGAATAAATAAAACCTTATAATAAAAACTTAATTACAAAGAATTTACATACTTCACATTACTTATTTTATTCACATTATATATTGTAATGTATAAAAATGGATATTAGTATAATGCAAGGATACAAATTTAAAATATGTGTATTTATAAATAGATTTCAAAGGCTCTAATATATGTTAACTTAACATCCATAAATACCAGAGATTGTAATACATGTGAAGATTACTTAAAAAAAAAAAAAAAAACATATTTTTAGGAAAGCTGAAGCTTTTATCAAGTACACAGTACAAAATCATCAAAACAACTGCAGAACGTTTGCAAAAAGCTGGAAAATAAAAATGATACATTAACTTATCCAATGAATTTTCATTTATCTGGAGTAACTTGTATTTCAGCTATTATTGGTTCTCCACCACTAAGTGGTTTTCAGTTCAAATATGAATCATTGACAAAATTAAATATAAAAATATAGACTAATTCAAAAGTATTATGCAATCAAAAACTATGTATATGCCTGAAACTAATATAACACTGTATGTTAAATACACTGAAATAAGATTTAAAAAAAAATCTATGTAATTATCTCCTTCCAAGGCTGAAGATAGCAAAAAGGACAATTTTATATAATTAGATTGTAAAAGACAATCTATACTGTCTTTTTTAAAAGATTTATTTATTTATTTATTCATGAGAGACAGAGAGAGAGAGAGAGAGGCAGAGACACAGGCAGAGGGAGAAGCAGGCTCCCCGCAAAGAGCTCAATGCAGGACTCGATCTTGGAACCCAGGATCATGCCCTGAGCCAAAGGCCGATGCTCAACCACTGAACTACCCAGGCGTCCACTATACTGCCTCTTAAACCAGTTTTTCTCATCTTAAAATTCCCTTAACTAACTCCATCAGGGCAAGTATCTTGCCTATTTTGTTTACTGGCACATCTCTAGCCACAGCCATTCAGAGTATCTGGCACATAGTGGGCATTCATCACATATCTCTGAAATTGATCTGAATGTATGAACAAAGAACAATATCAAATGTGCAGAAAGGCAGACAAACAGTGGAAAAACTCAGTAGAGTTTCAAAAACAAAAATTGAAACTGGAGAATGTTGTTCACAAAACTGAAGAAAATATGTACCCTGTCTATTCTGGTCATCCTTCCCCGTTTTAATCATCCAGATAAGGATACAAAAGAAGCATTAATCACAAAAAAGTTAGTAAAAGACGAAAACAGAAAGTATGAGCAAAACATTCTAAGAAACATGCAATGAAATGCTTAGTAGTGGAAAGATGGTTAACAAGACCATGCAAGAGTATGCCAAGTGACACAACACAGAATCCTGTAAGATAGTAGACTAAGTTATATCATGCAGAGCCATCTAGTAATGTGGTCTACATTACTGTATGCCTGACCTGAGACTACAACTCAAATAAAACTTTTACACTTTAGTGGATAGAACTAGTAAGACCTAACCACTTGCTTTCAGAAATTTGACAGGGATCCCTGGGTGGCGCAGTGGTTTGGCGCCTGCCTTTGGCCCAGGGCGCGATCCTGGAGACCCGGGATCGAGTCCCATGTCGGGCTCCCGGTGCAAGGAGCCTGCTTCTCCCTCTGCCTGTGTCTCTGCCTCTCTCTCTCTCTCTCTCTCTCTCTCTGTGTGTGACTGTCATAAATAAATAAATTTAAAAAAAAAAAAAAAAAAGAAAAAATTTGACAGAAACTGAGCTAATCTGCTACATAGGAGTTTATTGCAATACAAAGGCAGGGGATGGGGGGAAAGAGGCTATTTCAACAAGTTATCCAAATCAAAAGAGAAACCTGGTATGAGAACAGTTTGCACTATGTACTTCCCAAATAAAATTTACCATATGAAAAAAAAAAAAAAAAAAAAAAAAAAAAAAAAAATAAAATTTACCATATGATATAATGGAAAAATTTACCAGGATAGGGCATTTTCACTGTGATCATGCTTACCCATCTCTCTGCAGACTAATAAGATAAAAATAAACAATGTGTATTTTGTTTCTTTTAAGGCAGTAAAATTTGGACTTAACATCCTATCCTACCCTTAGGATCTCAAAAGATAATAGATTCTTAAGTGTCCAATGTAAAACTTTAAAACAACAAAATAGAGCATTTTTATCATTTTATTTTTTTTAAAGATGTATTTACTTATTTATTTATGATAGACACAGAGAGAGAGAAAGAGAGGCAGAGACACAGGCAGAGGGAGAAGCAGGCTCCATGCCGGGAGCCCGATGCGGGACTCGATCCCGTGACTCCAGGATCACGCCCTGGGCCAAAGGCAGGCGCCAAACCGCTGAGCCACCCAGGGATCCCTGCAAAATAGAGCATTTTTAAAAGAAATTCAACTTTAGGTGTGAAATAGATATAAGAATTGAGCCAAAGACAAATGAAGATTGTTGTATTTCTCATTCTCAACTCCCCTGAGCATCTTTAAAAGATCTATATATCCTTAAAAACTGTAGAACCATTGTGTAGAGACACAATTTCAGCAGTCAATCACATATTTTGATGAGTTTCGATTTTACTTTGATGAATGAATCAAACTCTGATTCATCTGCATTTAAAGCAGAAACCTGCACCAGCAACATATGTCCCTTTCAAGAGGATCTGACAAAGATAAAAACCAAACAATGCTGGATTCATATAAATCTCAGTCTACTCTGAAATGTCTAACTATGTGACCATACACAGAACCGTATTTTATCAGCTTGGATTTGTTAAAATACATTCTCTTTCACCAGGCTGTTAAAATTAATGTTAACATCTATCATTAGGGAAATAATCTCATAATCAAAACATTAAGTGCTTTAGCTGAATTAATTTACCACTTAGTAATACCTCAAAGAGCTGTATTTCAGCATACTCTTAAATTTCAAACCAAGTAACAGTGAACACTACGCTGTGATAGTATCTTTTTAATGAATAATGCTCACAAAAATTTTGGATTCCCTTAAATAACTTAAAAAAAAAAACTCTTGTTTTTCAACAATTAACAGGCACTACTGTTAATAAAAAAGGTGATGAAGCCAGTATGCATGTGAATTTGAAAAAATACACACATACGTACATACATATACACACAGAACATATATACACACACACATACTCATAAATGTCAGCCCAGATGTATGAGAACAATGAGGTATTTACAAAAAAAAATTTTAAATAGGTATGAAGATCTCAATTTTCCTCCTGGTTCTAAGGCCTACCTGGAATAAATAAAATAACCAAATGAAAACTCATTTAATTTAACCTTTAATCTTTATTTACTTTAATTTTCATTGTATTTAGTATTATTAAATTTTTCTGTAACGTACAGACTGTCAAGCACTGTATCTAAGTTTTTAAGAACAGTTAAGTATCTTTCAAACATGTTTTTTTAAGAGAAGATAATCAAGAAAAGATCTCCCTTTACTGTCAAAAGTTATAAAATCTTCCTGTAGAAAACAATTTAAGTTAGCTATCCCTATAAATGTTAAGAGCAAAAGCTACTTGAATATAAATTTGAAAAATACTCCAAGAATTCTAACAAATTTATCACTTTTCTCTTCCTCCTCAAAGTAAGTACAACTATTCCAAATATGCACTTAATCACTTTTTACTTGCTCAAGCTGTACCAATTTTTAGGAAAAACTGTCAAATGTAAATAATACATTTTAAAATAAAAAGCAAAAGATATGTAAACTAAGCTTCTGTTTTGGGAGTTAGATTAAAACAGAATTTCCACATTAAAAAACAATGTTTTCCAACAGAATTGGAGGGGGAAGACTGGCAAACCATACATATAATAAAATTTTAGTATGCAGATTTCATAAGGAACACTTATAACTCAACAACAAAAACAATCCAATTTAAATATGAGCAAGGAACTTGAATATATATTTCCCTAAAGAAGATATACAAATTATCAATAAGCAATTGATATAAGATGCTTAACATCACTTGTCAGAGAAATGCAAATCAAAACTTCCATGAAATAACATTTCATATTCTTTAGGATGACTATTATCAAAAAAACCTAAAATAACAAGCATTGATAAAGATGCAGAGAAATTGGAATCCTTGTGCATTGTTGGTGGGAATGTAAAATGGTACAGCCACTGTGAAAAACAGAATGACAGTTTCTCATAAAATTAAACACAGAATTACTATATGATCGAGCAATTCAGCCTCTAGGTATATACCCAAAAGAACTGAAAACAGGTACTCAAATATTTGTACACCCGTGTTCAAAGCACTATTTTCAATAGCTAAAAAAGGTGGAAACAATCCAAATGTCCACTGATGGTTGAACAAATAAACAAAGCACATACATAACAATGGAATTTTTCAACCTTCAAATGGAATGAATTTAGAAGGAAATAAAGGGAGAGGAGGAGAGAAGGAGGGATGTAAGGAAGGACCAAGTGAGGGAAGAAAAAATTCTGACACATGCTACGGCATGGATGAATCTTAAAAACTTTATATTTAAAAAAAAAAAAAACTTTATATTAAGTGAAATAAGCCAGTCACAAAAGGATAAATATTGAATGGCTTACCTTACATGAGGAACCCAGAATAGTCACATTTATACAGACAATTATCAGAGGCTGAAAGTAAGGAGTAATGGGTAGTTACTGTTTTAATGGGTACAGAATATAAAATCTATGGAGATGAACAATGGTGATAGTAGCACAAAAATTTGAACATACTTAATGCCACTGAATTATATGCTCAAAAATGGTTAAAATGATGTTTTACATCTTTTACCATGAAAAATTTAAACAATTTTTAAGCAATATGGTACAGCTGAAAGAGCCTTGAATCAAAAAAATGAAGAAAAAAAAGAAAACGATGATCAAATTGAGGCACTGATATTAACAGTGTACTCTTAGGTTAAGTAATCTGAACTCTCTGGGACTCAGCTTTTTCATCTTTGAAATGAGAAAATAATATATGATGAAAGCGTTTCTTTTCAGTTCAAAACATTCCATGAAAGCACATTGCAAATGCACAAACCAAAGCTGACAATCAGCCTGCTGCCACTCAAGTGGAGAATTAGCCTCCCAGTCAAGTCTTACCAGTTTTAAGACAATCTGTTAAAGAAAATGTTTATCACAAAAGCAGACACATGAAAATAATCACAGTTCTGGAAAAAAGGAAAATAAAAAGCTCTATCTACAGGGTCATTAAAAATACCCAACTCTATGTTCTCAAACTGAGATATTATAAAAGATGGGGCAGTTAAAGACACATCATTTTGAGAGTCCTGTGGGGTAGGTTATTTATTCTCTATGTTTGCTGATAAATATTATTGGCATTTTGTTTTTAGGCTTGAAGAGCCTAGTTTCCATTAAAGTTAAAAGTGTTTACTCTAGTGTTATCCTGAGCTAGCACAAGAGAATGGCTGCTTCAGTTTCCATTTCAGGGAGGCAAAAGAATCAGTATCTGCTCACTTCTTCTTTAGACACCATGTCAATTATCATGAATCCACTATCACCAAATCCTCTTTCCTTATTAGCACTAAATTCAAACACGGATTCCACAAACATCTTCCTCAAACAAATGAACTGCTCAATAACTTCATTAATCGAAACCAACTCGCCTGCTACCGTACTAAATAAGGAATGGGTACTTAGAGGGATCCCTCAATCTTATAAATAAATGTGTTTTCCCACATTCCTATGACTATAGAAATGACTCATGACATATATAAGCAATAATTAAGGAAGAGAAAAAACATGAAAGCAGACTTTCTTTTCAATAAAAGAAAGAACTCTAGAGCTGCCCAACAAGGAATCTGGCTACCTGACAAAGTAGTGAAGTCCCTCTGAATAAAATATTCAACCCATGGATAGACAACTATAAATCAAAGCTATGTCATAGACTTAGTAAGTGAGAAAATGCCTATGATTCCACCCAACCCTGTTATCTACAATTCTATGAGATCATCACAGTATCCATATTCTGTTGAATGTATACTAGGAGAGTTCAAATTTATTAGCTGTACTATCTCAACTACCCTCTAAATACATGGAAATCCACTTTTACTACAAGGCAAAAAGCACACTGAGCCTTTGAAGATGATTAACAGAAGATAATGTACATCTTCAGTCCTTCAGGTAAGAAAGGGATTGAAGACTTTGGAATCAGATAACCTTCTATGAAAATCCTTGCCCATCCACTGTGTGACTTTGGATAATTTAAATAACCTCCCTGAGTTTTATAGTTTTATAAGAGAATATCATCTTAGCTCATAGGATTATTATGAAAAGTTTGTTAAGCTTATGTACCTAATACCGCATTAAAGAGTATTTTCCTTCAAATCCTATGCATTCTTTAATAACCTGCTTACAAGTTACCATGTTCATGTTCTTCATGACTTTCTGAGCCAAAGTAATTTTTCTCTGAATTTCCAAAGTATGCTGCATTTCTCTCCATATAAATGAGATTACATTTTTGAACCTTCAGTTATGGAAGAAACTGAATTTGAGACTATAATTGCAGTTTTACAAGCCTGATGAGGAAGAAACTGGGTTAATAAACATTTGATTAACTGGTTTAAATTTTTTTTAAGTGTTCATATTAAAAAGCTCAGACATCCTTAATCATATACAAGTCTAGGCTCAAAAGTAGCCTTCCAAATTCCTCTCCCACAGTATCCATTCACAGATCCAAGAGAGCAACCTTGACTTTGTTGAGACAATATTACCCCCTAAAAGCTTTCACACCCCAACCAACCTGCTCATGTCTGGATATCTACCCAATTCAAGCAGTAAAACCCACTTGTACTGTCACTTCTCAGAAGCCAACCATGATGTTCAAGGGAAATTTTCTACTTTCTATAAACTATTAGGACATTTTATTTAAGACTCAATTTTGCCATTTAAAGACAATTGTTTTCTTATATGCCTATGTCCTCTCCCACTAGATTAAGTTTTCATGCTCAGGGGATATCTCTTACCCTCACTGCATTCTACTGTATTCTTTCCCCAATACCAATATGTAGCACATTGCCTGTCAAAACACAGGAAATCAAAAATATTTATGAATGATATCTACTCTCCGCTAATAGAATTGAAGCTTCTTAAGGAAAAGCGGCAAAGAAATAAAAAATAAATTAACACATACTTTAGGTACTTATTTTTCAATTAAAATTGCAGATCAAGGATGTACAAATGGTCAGTTTATGTAATATAATACATAAACTTGTATGATTTGAGGTATAGTGACAAAAGCAAACAATCTAAAAACTACATTCTACCTTATGAATGAATGTCACAAACATTATTTTGAGTGACAGAAGTCAGCCAAAAAGGAGAATATGTTGGATGACTCTATTTAAGTCCAAGGACAGACAAAAGTAATCATTATTAATAGAAATGAGGATAATAATTAACCTTGCAGGAGGGTAAGTAAGACAGGATTCTGAGATGCTAATATGATTCTGTTTCTTAATCTTTCTGCAGGTTGCCAAAGGGCCAATACACTTATGAAATACCATAATACATACATTTTTCTATAAAACAGTAATATTTCAATTAAAAAGTTTAGAAATAGAGTGGGCATATTTATTATAGTTTCTCTATCCTGAAAAAAAAAATGTTAACTCCAAAAATGTATCTAAAAGCCTAAAAGCACTACCACTGTAGAAATTTTAAAAATATCTACAGAAAACCAAGGTTTATTTCTATTAGTGATAACAAAGTTATACTTTATTGCCCTTTAACCAACACTTCATTGCCCATTTTTAAATATCCCCTTACTAAAAAGAGAGGAAAATTAAAATTTGAATTACTCAAGATCTATGTCATTAAAAATTATTGTCATTGTGTCTTTCCCACTATAAACTACATATTTCAGTCCTGTTCCAAGAGACTAAAAGAATTAAGTTAATCTGATGTAAAGCAATGAAGAAAAAATTTATTGAAATGTTTATATTTTTTGTTTGGAAAGTATGTAATACTGATTGAAAAATAAAATATGACCAAAATATTTTGAAAAAAATAAATCCCAAGAAACTGGAGTTTAGCGTTAGCTTGCTCACTGAAGCTAAAATAGATTAACATGAACATTCAAATGTGAGAAAAATAAATTTTTTTCAATGTTACTTAAGCCACGTATTTTTTAAATTAGCAAACCTGATTAAAATGTTAGTTTGAAATTTCATATATATAATTAGTATCAATTTAGACATTTTTAAACAAGTATTAAATATTTTATTATTTTACATAAAATATAGATTTCCATTGCTAACTCAAATATACCAACTAAAAGGTTTTTCAATGTGGTATATGTTTCAAAAGCTACAATCTATAGTAAATATGTTCTTCTCATTATTGAAAAAATACAGATATAGATATAAATAGCATCATACATGTGCTTTAAGAAACTGGAATTTGATTTTTAAAAATCCAAATGAAACCGCTTGTATGATTTGAGGAAGGGATATACCATACTGGGAACAGAGCTGACATTTAGTTACACAATTAGGGTGCCTTACTAAAATAATCTTCGCTCACTACATGAATTAAATAAAATTCTCAGTTCTCATATGATTTTGTTTGAATAAGCCCTTTATGATGAATTTTATCTGGTATCTTATTCATTTCAGTTAACTAAGATACATCTCAATTTAGTAAGTCTTATATGTATTACTTTCAATTTAGAGTTGCTAAGAACAAATTATAGTTTACAGTCTATTAAGGAAAATAATGTAAAGAAACTATTAAAAAGCAATATACTCACATAAAGCATAGAAAAATATCACTCAAATAATACAGAAGTGATCTTAAATACAAAAAGGCAAGTCACATCCGAATACAAGCTTTGTATGATCTCATGTTTTTAGTATTTAAAGGGAATATTTACTTTCATATGTTAGCAGACTTATTTTTTTTTAAGATTTTATTCATTTATTCATGAGACAGAGAGAGAGGCAGAGACACAGGCAGAGGGAGAACCAGGCTCCATGCAGGGAGCCTGATGTGGAACTGGATCCCGGGCCTCCGGGATCATGCCCTGGGGTGAAGGTGGCGCTGAGTCACCCGGGCTGCCCATAAAGTTAAATCGCACTTGGCAATATGTAGAGTTAGCCCTATACATCCTTAAACTAAGCCTTGACTATTTAAATATTCAATTTTTTTCATATAAAAGCTATAATTCATTTTGAAAATTTTGGCTTCTTATTTTTTTAAAAAGCTAAGTATTTGCTATAGTAAATTGCACTGTTTTTCTAAAAATCTCAATGTTATGAATGATAAATAAATCAGCACATAACTGAGATAACAGTGCTCACAAACATTCATTAAAGTTGATACTGATATACCACTGGGACATATCCCATAGTATTTCTTAACAGATCAGAATATAAAACTTGGCTCAAATGCAACATGCTGTGTATATACAAATAAAAAGTTAAAAAGTGAATCTCTATAAAACATAATAAATGACATGTGTGGAATATGGATAACTAAGGACAAAATCAAACTTACCAAGAGAAATTAACAATGATTTTTTAATAATGGTTTCATTTTATACAAGAACTGATTTCAAGACTTACTTAACTACAACTTTTATATTTTTTTTAATTTTCTGGATCAAAAGACAAATTTTTTGAAGATGTGAGCATTTAATTTACAAATTTCATTTTAAGAGTTATATACTGTTATAGAAATATATTTTTAACAAATGAAGTACTTTAAAGAATATTTTCTAGAACTTCTGTTGCTTTTCATAAATAACTAACAGAAAATACATCCTGTAAAAATAAGCTTATTAAATCAGGTTGGGAAAGCAAACACATATTCTAAATAGTAAAAATGACCTAATTTTAAAATGTAGAAATATCTCACTAGAATATAATTTCATGTGTTTAAACTTTATTTCACATCTTCAGTTTTGTTTTTAACATTAAAAAATGCTTTCAACTACAAAGAAAAAAACAATGAAAAGTTATGACTGGTAAACTACTGGCTTTCTTTCTATAAGCCTCTTTCAATCTAAAGAAATAGGATCTCTAAATAAAGTAACCCAAACCAAATGAAAAGAAGGAGGCTAAAATCAGTTTCTTCCAAATGCAGCAACTACAGACATTATCAAATACTCTAAATCTATGTCATGGGTATGCTTTTCTTAGTGGCTAGGAATATACATGAAATTGTTATTTGGGTGATAAATACTTAGGCCTTGATATTAATTTGCAACTTTTTAAAATCTTTGCATCCTGTCTCTCAAAAAGGAAAAAATATTTGCCTTTGCAGTTCCTAGTATAGTATGAAGCAGCACCAATTTACTGTAGTTCCAACATGGATTAATAGTTAATACCCACCAACACTTAACACTACCACAAAAGATACTAGGACCTAGTATCAAGCATTAAAGAAAGGTTAGTGTCTCAGTAAAAGTCAGTACATCTTCAGATATTCTTCTAAGGTTCTGTATAAAAGTGACACACGTGCATAAGACAGACACAATTGAGATTTTTCCCCTACATGATAAATGAAAATTACCATAAACCACATTTTAACATAATCCTTACCAGCATGTGGGTAGTTTCAGAAGTTTACCATAAAGAGCAGTGCTGAAAGAGGGAATAATCGGTACAGGTAAGCAGTAAAATCCCCTACAATCCAAAGATGTTAATCCTGCCTGGAAACCAAATATCTGAAACAAAAAGAAAAGATCCAAATGTTCACAAAGTTTTAATAAGCACAGGATGAAATACGTCAGTTTCAATTTGCTCTACAACAGCTGCACACTAAATATGTTCCAATGTCTTTTTCCACTTCCCAAATATTGTTTTCTTTTATTCAACTTAACATTAAGCCCAAATTAAAAGATTTAAATATATAGTAATTCTTTCACATCCCTGAAAAATCATTGCTTCTTACTAACTTTAAGTTTCACATTATGTGTTTTATTGTCTGCTAATATGCACACACTTGCTATTAATATAAACCGCCTGAATTGTGCACATTGTAAAAATTAACTTTAATAAATTACCATTAATATAATGTTATGGCTAAAAGAGCATTAATTACAACAAAAACAATCATAAAATGTATTTTGCCTTCAACTTACACTATGCACACACAAAAAGAATATCCAAACGTGTCCTAAAATATTACATCTTTTCCCTTTCTTCTGTGAAAATTGTAGGGCTGAGGTTTTTAATCCCCAGAAACGTGGTACATGACATAAATTACTCTTCATATGTTTGTACTTAAAACGAGCAGATCACACTAAAGAAATTTTATAAGCATTCCCTGAAATTCCAGAAGAGTATATTTGCTTTAATAGGAAGAATCAATATAACATCAAACTTTATATAAAACACTAAACTTATTATTTCTGCTCCAATTATTTCCAATAAGGTAAAAGATAAACATCTAAAACAGGAAACAGTAAAACACAGGGATGCAAAAGAGAGTTACTGTTTTCCAACAACATACAGAAGTAGATTAAGCCTAATACTTACTTTTATTATTTTTTATTCCTTTGGTTCATAAAGCACTGACTTTCCTATCTCTAGGATTTATATTAACTGATAAGTTCTACAGTGAAAGATGTTTAAGATTTTTCAGTAACTAATTTCCAAAACAAATACTTTCATTTAATGAACTTATAAACTAATGACTCATTTCTTTAAAAAGTATTAAACCGTTCCAAATGGTATCAAAAACGTATTATGTCCCTATAAACTGACAATGTCAAAGAATTTGCTCTTAAGTCAGTTCCAAGTGAACAAAATAATTATTTTGGAAACGAGATATTAGTTAGAATTACATATTTTTAAAGAAAACTGCATTTCAAAGGGCCTACCTACCGAATTACTATCAAAGAAAATGAAAAATGAAAATGATACACCTACTATCCAATAAGTACTGTTTCAACCTGGTGGTAAGAAATTATAGAATTGAGATGGAAAAAAATTATTCTAGTATTTAAATGATCAATCTTAAAAATTAAGTTATTCACATACATTCTCTTTGAAGACTTTTTCTGAGCAACACCATATACCAAGAATTTCCAGACACTGTGCAATTTCAGAATTTCCTATTTCCTCTAAAAGATCCATTGAAAGGATTCCAACACTTACAATTAATATCACTTAATATAAAACATTTTTAAAGCAATGCCCAACCTCCAAATATTTCTAGAGTATGAATAAGGATAACATTTTATCCTATTAGATTATCTGTGTTCAACTAAAAATTCTCTCAAGCCACTTTCTAATACTCTATGAAGTGCCCCAACAGTATAATCACAGACACTATTATTCAGTGCACTCAGATGGAAACTGGGTGTAGAGGAGATCCCTGCTGGATGTTTGCAGAACTGCAAAGAACTCTGGGGAAACTTTATTCTATGTTTTTTAAACTTACTAAATTTACACGCTGTCCAGAGAGAGATGCTTCTATGGGAACACTCAGACAAATATAAATTATAATGAAAAGTGTACCTATCTACCACATCAAAAATAATTATTTCAAAATAATCAATTCCAACTCTCCTTTAAATTACAGTAATGAGATACATAGATTTAAAATACTTATATAACCTACTAATTTATCAACAGCCCTTGACCAAGATTACAAATACTTTATCTAGAAAAAGGAAAACCAACACAGTATGAGTTGAGGTTGCTTTCACCAAGGATATTACATATATTCAGAAACAGAATAAAATATGTAAAAAACTGGCATAACTCTATACCCAAAAAATTAAAAACCCAATTTAAAAATGGGAAGAAGACATGAATACATATTTTTCCAAAAATAAAACATACAGATGACCGACACATGGAAAGATGCTCAACATCGCTCATCAGGGAAATACAAATCAAAACTACAATGAGGTATCACCTCACACCTATCAGAATGGCTAAAATCAAGAACACAAGAAACAACAGGTGCTGGCAAGGATGCAGAAAAAGTGGAACCCTTGTGCACTGTTGGTGCAAATGGAACCTGGTGTAGCCACTGTGGAAAACAGTATAGAGATTTCTCAAAAAGTTAAAAATAGAACTACCCTAAAATCCAGCAATTGCACTACTAGATATTTACCCCAAAAGTACAAAAATGCTAATTCAAAGGGATATATGCACCCTGATGTTTATACAGCAGCATTTCCTACAATGCCAAATTATGGAACATCCAATCCACTGATGAATGGATAAAGATGTGGTTGTGTATACACACACACACACACAGGAATATTACTCAGCCATTAAAAATGAACTCTTGCCATCTGCAACAACATGGATGGACCTAGAGGGTATTTGCTAAGCAAAACAAGTTGGTCAGAGAAAGACAAATACCATATGATTTCATTCCTATGTGGAAGAAATAAATGAGTAAAGGGAAAAAGAGAGGCAAACCAAGAAAAAAGACTCTTAACTATAAAGAACACACTGATGGTTATCAGAGGAGAGATGGATGGGGGAATAGGTGATGATTAAGGAGTGCACCCGCTGTGATGAGTATTGGGTACTGAATCACTATAGTGTACACCTGAAACTATTATTACACTGTATGGGAACTAACTGAAAAAAAAAAGTTTTTTTAATTTAAAAAAATTAAAATATACTACAGCTTCTGTGCAAAAGTATATGCTGTGTCTGAAAAAATAAACATAAAATTACATTATTCAACATTCCATTTCAAGCTATATATAGAAAATAAATCAGTGAAGTTAATAGGTATTCACACACCACGTTTATACCATACATATTAGCTGAAATGTGGAAACAACTCAAGTGTTCATCAATGAAAGAATGGATTAATAAAATGTTGGGATGCCTGGGTGGCTCAGTTGTTGAGCAACTCCTTCGGCTCAGGACATAATCCTGGTGTCCCGGGATGAAGTTCGGCATTGGGCTCCCTGCAGGGAGCTTGCTTCTCCTTCTGTCTGTGTCTCTGCCTCTCTCTGTGTGTCTCTCATGAATAAATAAAATTTTTTTAAAATGTGGCATATACATATGATATAGTATTAATCAGACTCAAACTATAAGCCAGCTTTAAAATATGCTATGACATGGATAAATCTTAGAAACAGTATCTTAATGAGATACAACAGCTAAATGGAATATACTATGTGATTCCACTAATCTGAGGTACTTAAAGTAGTCAAATTCAGAGACAGAGTGAAGAATGTATCCACGAACAGAGGAAAGAGGATTTGGAATTATTGTTTAACAATTTCAGTTTGGGTTGATGAGAAGATTCTGGAGTTGGATATTAATGACAGTCCCACAATTATGAGTGTAGTTACTCTCCCTAAACTGTACACCGAAAAATTATTTTTCGGGACTGAAAAATGCCAAGTTTATTTTATAAAAACAAAGTAAAAACAATTTTTTAAAAAGTAATCTATAGACAGTAATACATCAGAATATGCAAAAACTAAAGAAAGAATAATTATAATGAGAATTCTGCAGAATAATGAACATTTTGGGAAAGAAAAGACTTGAGGACAAAAAGACAGAATCAGATCTAGGGGATTAAAAATTAGAAGCTTCAGAGCTAAAACTGCTTAGAGAAAATAAATCATTTCATTTCATACGGGAAAAATGAAGTCCAAAAAGGATAAAGGACTTCTTCAAATTTCATATTGCTAAAACAGCAATATGATGCTTCATTTGACTTAGCTCATCTATTAGCTCACAATTTCACTCTGCCTTGCTTCCTCCCACCATTTTCTTCTTCCCCTCTCCAAAAAAGCATGCTTGATTCTCCACTTATTCTTAAAGAAAAAGCAAATTTTCTCACCACCATCTCACTTCTAACCAACAGCAAAACTCCATTTCTCACCTTTAATCAGCAAGTATCTTGAAAGAAGCCTGGAGAATGCTACATTTTTTTTTCACTGCCTACTCATTCTTTAACTCTCTAAATCTAGTTTTGATTCATGTATCCACAGAAACAAAAAGAAACTAGAGAGTGAAACTGATAATATGTACCTTTCTTATGGAGAGAAATCAAATATTTTCTCTGGACTTTTTCCACAAACAATTGAGAAAATAATTTTTTATTGTTGCCCAGAATTTTAAAAATATGAATATTGTCATTCTGTCACCTACACTTTTAAAGAAATAAAATCCTTCAGAATACCTCAGGAATGCTTACAATTCAACAATAGAAGGACACATAATTCAAAAATGGGCAAAAGATTGGAATAGGTATTTCTCCAAAGATACATACAAATGGCAAATAAGCACATGAAAAAAAGATTCAATATCATTAGTCATTATGGAAATATGTATCAAAATCAGAATAAGATATCCCTTTACAACCACTGAGATGACTAAAATCAAAAAGACAGACAATAACAAATATTAGTGAAGATGTGAAGAAATAAAAAATTCAATGGTAGTAGAACAGGAAACAATTTAATAATCCCTTTGGGGGAAAAGTTTGGTAATTCCTAAAAATGTTAAATATAGAGTTAGGGGGATCCCTGGGTGGCTCAGTGGTTTAGCGCCTGCCTTCAGCCCAGGGCGTAACCCTGGGGTCCCGGGATCGAGTCCTACATCAGGCTCCCTGCATGGAGCCTGTTTCTCCCTCTGCCTGTGTCTCTGCCTCTCTCTCTCTCTGTGTTTCTCATGAATAAATAAATAAAAATCTTAAAAATAAATAAATATAGAGAGTTACCATTTGACCAGACAACTCCACACCTAGGTATACACCCAAAGGAAATGAAAACCTGTGATCACACAAAAATCTATACATGAAAGTTCATAGCTACATTATTAACAGCCAAAACTGCCCATTTTTAAAAAAAGATTTATGTATTTAAGAGAGCGAGAGCAAGCACACATGCATGCTAGCAGGGGGGAGAGGAAGAGGGAGAGACAGAAACCCAAGCAGACTCCCTGCTGAGCACAGAGACCAGGGTGGGGCTTGATCCTACGACCCTGAGACTATCATCTGATCCCAAACCAAGAGTCAGAAGCTCAACCGAGCCACCCACGTGCCCCAAAAATGCCCATTTTGAAACACAAATGCCCATCAACAGATAAATGGATAAACAAAATACAGTTTATTCATATAATAGATTATTCAGCCATAAAAAGGAATAAAATCCTGATACATGCTACAATTTGAATGAACCTTAAAAACATTAGGCAAAGTGAAAGAAGCCAGTCACAAAAGATCCTATGTTATATGATTTCATTTATATGAAGTGTCCAGAATAAGGAAATACATAGAAAAAGAAAATAGGTTGGTAGTTACAAGGGGTAGGAGGTGGGGAGTCAATGGGGAATGAATGCTAATAGGGATTCATGAAAATGTTCTGAAATTTGATAGTGGTGACATGTGCATTAATTCTGAAAACCCTAAAAATCTCAACTTCTATTCTTTTAAAAAGGTGAATTTATGTCACATAAGTCGTATCAATAGTCATTATTTAAAAAATTTAAAAACCTTAAAGCATACTTAAAGTCTACTTTAAAACCATGACACTCCTGGGCAGCCCGGGTGGCTCAGTGGTTTAGCACCACCTTCAGCCCAGAGCGTGATGCTGGAGGCCCGGGAATGAGTCCCACGTCAGGCTCCCTGCATGGAGCCTGCTTCTCCCTCTGCCTGTGTCTCTGCCTCTCTCTGTCTGCATCTCTGTGTCTCTCATGAATAAATAAATAAAATCTTTAAAAAAAAAAAAAAAAACATATGACACTCCTACTAGTCCTACAGGCACCCCACACCACCCTTAAACTACTTACACCTACTTTCAAGAATTTGGGATATATTATACGCATTCTTTTTTTTTTTTTTTTAATTTTTATTTATTTATGACAGTCACACAGAGAGAGAGAGAGAGAGAGGGGCAGAGACACAGGCAGAGGGAGAAGCAGGCTCCATGCACCGGGAGCCCGACGTGGGATTCGATCCCGGGTCTCCAGGATCGCGCCCTGGGCCAAAGGCAGGCACCAAACCGCTGCGCCACCCAGGGATCCCCTATTATACGCATTCTTATACCTTCACAGACCCTTTCAAATGTGTGAACAATCTTCAGCATTATTTTGATTTTTTTATTTACATAAATATCACATATATATATACACATCATACACACACACACACACACACACACACACACACACACACACCATTGTGCATCTTGGTATTCCTACCAAAAATTACATTTTAGAAAGTTATCCATGTGAGCATATAGAGATCTCCAGTTGTGTATACCTCCATATGCAAAAATTTCTCTGGGGCAGGGGTCAGCAAACCACAAGTCAAATTTCACCCAATGCCTGATTTGTATTGCCTACAGTTAAGAATAACTTTTACATATAAACATTTATAATCCATTTGGTGATAGGGAATACTAAGCAGGAACTCCAATTAAGTAAAATGTTATTCCAAGAAAAATAATTCCATTCTTCTCATTAGTCAAACTGTATTACAAAAAAAAAGATCAGTCTATTACATTTTTAATCTCATCAACTTAAAAATCTGTGGAAATGTATTCTCTTATTCCTATGACTGTATCACTCTTTCATCAAGGGAGTAGATTTCCTCCATCCTCTTAAAAATGGGCTTTGCTTGGACTTCTACTAAGAAAACATGTTCTGGGTAGCCTGGGTGGCTAAGCAGTTTAGCGGCGCTTTTGATCCAAGGCATGATCCTGGGGACCTGGAATCGGGTCCCGCGTCAGGCTCCTTGCGTGGAGCCTGCTTCTCCCTTTGCCTGTGTCTCTGCCTCTCTCTCTCTCTCTCTCTCTCTCTCTCGGTCTCTCATGAGCAAATAAATAAAATCTTTAAAAAAATTTAAAAAAGGAAAACATGTTCTACTTTACATGGTTTGAAAACAAATTTTACCATCTTAAACTAGAGGCGATCTAAAACTGTTATATTTACATTGGTTTCCTTTTATTCTACTAATATGCAAGTATTTATTAACTTTAAAACATGGAACGATGAAGTGTGAACCAATAAAATCAGGAGTCCTCTTTTGGAGTCCTCTACATGAAATTTAGTGCATTTTTAATTCTTATTCTTGAATATAAGTTTGTGTAGTTTTCTTTAGTCCAAAGAGAATCTGATTAGATAAATACTATTCCTAATTAGACTATACATCTGTTTGCTTTGCAGAAACACTTAGTACTCAACATCTAGTTTATCTTTATGTACCTACAATGGGATGCTTTGTTGCTGTTTTTTGAGAGAGAGAGACATGTGCATGCCTAAGTGGAGGGGGCAAGGAATGGGGCAGGGAGGGCCAGAGATAAAGAGAGAGGAAGAGAGAGTCTTTCTCCATGTGCTATGCATGAAACCCAATGCAGGGCTGGATCTCACAACCCCAAGACATGACCTCAGCTGAAACTGAGAGTCCAATATTTAACCAAGTGAGACATATTATTTACCAAAAAAAATGAAAGAGCTAAAGTAAAGCCTCCAATAATTAACTTTATATAACTTGATTTAAAACATTAAGAGTTCTCTCTTTGTATCAAGAAATTAACATGAATTCAGGAAGAGGAAAGTAACCAAAAAACAAATGTGTTAAACCTTCTTTATGAGGCATTATCTCAAATAAATGTTCCCCTCAAAGAAATCATAAGTCTTTTAAAACACCCTTATAAATTAAGTGCTCTTCAAACTACTTAAAATTATTATCAACAACACACAAAATCTTCAAAAACCAAGGCACCTGTGTGGTTCAGTCAACTGAGCAACCAGCTTTTGATTTCAGCTCAGGTTTTGAGCTCATGGGTCATGAGACTGAGCCTGCATTGGGCGCCATGCTCAGTGGGGAGTCAGTTAGAAGATTCTTTCCTCTCCACCCCTTCTACCCACCTCTAAAACAAATAAATAAATCCTTTAAAAAAAATCTTCAAAAATCTTAATTAACATTATCTTATAAAACATTAAGCTAGTAACGTCAAGAAACTGAATAACTTTCAGATAGGTATACTTTTATCTAATTATGTTCAATAATGAATATATATATTACATATCATTTAAATCTCATCTTATGGGGGTACTACTAATCCTATGAAGTTACAAGTCCAAGAAAAAAGATATTTAATTCTCCCAAAACCAAACAGATACTCATAAACAAGAAAATTCACTTTTCCTACCTTAAGATAGCAGTGTGCATAGCAATAATGAAGCAGATTATCAGAAGGCTGAGTAAGGCTGCTGACCACATGTACCAATTGTTCAGCATACATTGGCACGGAATGTTCCAGATTAATTTTATCCACCAATATCTGAATGGATGGCAAAGGACGCAGAGACTGGAAGTTTGTAGTATTCAGGAAGTTACTTGAGTTCTAGAAAATAATAGAGTTTCCTTTATGTTTCAGGAAAACAGTGATTGACATGCAATGCTCCCTATACAAGCCTCAGACTGGCACATTTTGCAATGTCATCAAATCAATCTAGAAATGACTTTCTAAGGGACTCTCTTACCATAACCAAATGCCTTCTATATATTTTAAGTATGTCCTACATTTCAAAATTATTACTGCCCATTTAGCTAAACTTTTTATTTTTCAGTCAACTGGAATTGTTCACTGTGTACTCCTCAGTACTTTTTTTATATTATTTTATTTATTTATTTGACAGAGAGAGAGAAAGTACAAGCAGGGGGAGCAAGAGAAACAGGCACCCCACTGAGTAGGGAGCCCACCATGAGGCTCAATCCCAGGAAGCTGGGATCATGACTGAAGCCAAATGCAGACACTTAACTGACTGAACCACCCAGGCAACCCTCCTCAGTACGTTTAATGGTATTTTTTTAACCTCAATCATTTCCAAATATTGACCTAGCTATCCCAGAGCCAGCCACCATTTGTCTTCCTGCCCTTTATTCACATTTAGATGACAAAGGGACTAAGAAGACTACTCCAAAGTCTCACACAAGAAGCAAAATTTGCAAGGAGGAAAAACTTCTGATCCATATCATATCTATTAATAACATACACGTTAAAAGCTCATAAAATCCTAAGAATCTCAGGTTGGGCTTGGTGCATTCAGTGTTATAGAACCTTTCTAAGGTTCCAAATAAATTCAAGTAGGTTTCAAGATGTCCAGACTATGAACCCTGATTAGCAAGCAACCCCCTCTAATCCTTGAACTAACTTATTACCTTAAAATGCCATATATACTATCATTCTCAATGAGAAACCATATGTCCATACACATATATAAAAATCCATGGAAGACGATTTCACTGTTTGTCCTTCATTCTCATAATAACTAGAGAGTAGTACTAGCATTTCACAGAGATTGGCTAAAGATAGTAAATGCTACATAATACTCTTCCCAGTCCAAAAAGCCAACAGTGCCCTTATTGAGAAATATTGCCTAAAATTGACTAAGTTGAACATACTTGCTTGAGTATGCTTTTTAAACTTTTTATTGATAATTTTTAAACTACCACTTATTAAGCAATTACTTTACTTTTTTAAACAACTTTATTTTGGAATATAAAGGTATCACATATGGTAAAGCACACAAATCCTAAGTGGAGAGCTCAACAAAATTTTACATCTCTAACCACCATGCATTTCAAGCACTCTACAATATAATCCCTTCTCAGGTAATTTATCAGATCACTGCCAGAGGTAGCCAATATTCTAACTGCAATCGCCAAAGACTAGTTTTGCTTATTCTTTAACTTTATGGAATCATACAGACACAAACTCATGACTGTCTGCTTTCATTCAACATGCCATCTGTAAGAATTATCTATGTTGTTCCATTCATGGAGTTAACACTTATTATTACAAAACAGCTATTTCTAATAACATTTCTTGCCTTAAACTCACATCTTCTGGTATTAAAATAGCCAACACTGTATTTCTTGTGATTTGCATTTGAATGACATATCTTTTTCCATCCTTTTATTTTTTTTTTAATTTTTTTAAATTTATTTATGATAGTCCCAGAGAGAAAGAGAGAGAGGCAGAGACATAGGCAGAGGGAGAAGCAGGCTCCATGCAGGGAGCCTGATGTGGGACTCGATCCTGGGATTCCAGGATCACGCCCTGGGCCAAAGGCAGGCACTAAACCACTGAGCCACCCAGGCGCCCCCATCCTTTTATTTCTTTTTTTTTTTTCCATCCTTTTATTTCTAACTTGTGTTACAGTTTTCAGTTCCAGAATGTAATTTGGTTCTTCTTTATATAGACTGAAGTCTCTTCTAAAACCATCCACCTTTTTGTCTCTTTCTTGAACTCATTATTCATAGTTGCTTCGAAGTTAATGTCTAATACTGACATACTTTTTCTCTGCTGAAATTTTCCCCAGATGATCTCTTTACTTAGCAACATAACAATTTTAAGTGGGTAACAGAGAGCAAATACACAAAATTAAACTATTCTATTACAGTCAACTCCCTGTCTTAGCTCTTTTTAAAGTGAGAACAGTTTTTACTTCTATAATCATCAGTATGTAGATATCAAAAGAAATATAACCAAAAAAATCTAAAGATAACAAATAATACCTTCTTATGTATATGGTAAACTTAGAAAGCAATACATTATATATGGCTTAAATCAAGTATTAAGCATCTAATAAATCCTCATTAACAATAAGCTAGTAATTACTGTGTTTCTAATATTTGCAAAATGGTTTATGAGCATTTTCTCATCTAGTATTAAAAATGATTTTAAGAGGTAGGTAGTACTGTAAGGGAACCCAGCACCCTGACAATCTTAAACAAATCCATATAGACCACAAAAGCAAGATGCAATCATAGCAGACCTAAGCCTTGGGAGAACATCCTGTGACTCTCTTAGAACATGAAAAGATAGGGAGGGAATCTTGCAAAGAGTTTCTAGAATTCTCACCTTCTATTGACTGCTAGGAGACACTTTCTCATCAGCATCCCTCATTCAAGTAAGATATGGAGTTTCCACTTACTCCTTTCAATGTACAGCTGTAATCTATGTAACTGTTTAGACGAAGTGTGGAACTGAATCCTTGACAACAAGGCACCTTACTTAATAGCATGCTGTGTATGTATGCTGCATGTCATTTTGACCCTCTGGTTTCAAGGTTGCCCTGAAAGCTGACACCATTAATGATTTGCTTTTGCTATCTATATGTAATAAACTATCTGAATCCATCTAGGCTTACTGCTTCTTTACCAGCTGAATCTGTCAGCTCATTTGAAAAATAGTTTTGTTTTTCAGAAACAAGTTTAGAGATACAAAGCAATGTGTCATAGTTTCTTTATGGACTGACTTCTAGGTCCATGCTCTCATCAATATTTCTTTATACAGGGGGATCCCTGGGTGGCTCGGCGGTTTGGCGCCTGCCTTTGGCCCAGGGCGCGATCCTGGAGTCCCGGGATCGAGTCCCGCGTCGGGCTCCTGGCACGGAGCCTGCTTCTCCCTCCTCCTGTGTCGCTGCATCTCTCTCTCTCTCTCACTCTCTCTCTACGTCTATCATAGATAAATGAATAAATCTTTAAAAAAATATATTTCTTTATACAGCCTTAGATTGAAGTTAGTTATATATATAATGTATATATGTACACACACACACCTTTCTAAGAATTAACAATCACAGTTACATTGCTTTAACACACCACGGATAACTATATTAGCACATATTCTTTTACTCAATCACCTTCCTCTTACAAGATCATAGGACTTGCAAATATGCACATATGAGAAAAAAAAAAGTCGTGAACTGCAAAAGATACCTTTTCTCCCATAATGACAGGTAACAAATGATCCAACAAGTTGAATTCAGCCATGACAATAGTACAGGTACATTTTAGAAGAGTAATACTTGTATGTCGAGTAGGAATATATTCCTCCAAAGATGCCACTTCCTCAGGATTCAGTACTGTTTCATTTTCATCCTTAATATCTAAGGTGAAATAATGAAAATGTAATAAAAAATTATTTTTAAATAATTGAGTTGGTTCCCAAATTTCAAGGTCAAATTATACTTTTCTTTTGAACAATAAGACAATTGTAAAATGTGTTACCCTTAACAAATATAAGTTATACTACTAAAGAATGTAAATATATCTTTGCTGTATAAAAATTTACATATTTTAAAATATGTTTTAAATATTTCAAAGAAATTCTTCATCTTTTTTGTTAAAAATATAGCTTCTGCTCATAAAGACACCATGAAGATGATGCAATAGCAAGCTACAAACTGGCAGAAAGTATTTGCCTTAGATACAGATGGATATAGATATCTATACAAAGGACTCCCCATGTTAAAAAAAATTAATATAAAACCTTTTAAAACTCAATAATAAACAACTGAATAGGAAAATGGGCAACAAAGCATTAAATAAGCAAAAGATAATATTTCCAAATGGCCAAAAATTCTATGGAAAACTAGATAACATCATTAAGCATCAAGTAAATGCAAATAAAGTCACATGACAACATTACAGACCCACTAAAATGGCTAAAATGAAAAAGGCTAATACTAAGTGTTGGTAAGCATGCAAGCCAAACATCAGCAAACCTTTTACATAAAGACTATTTAAAAAATATTTTAGCCTTTGCCAGCTAGTCTGTCACAACTACTCAACTCTGCCACTGTAGCACAAAAAAGGCCACAGACAATACCTAACTGTATGAGCATGATTGTATCCCAATAAAACTCTACCTGTGGAAACTGAAAATTGAATTTCATATGGTTCTCACAGGTCATAAAATATGATTATCTTTTTCTAACTATTTAAAACACAAAACCTATTATAAGCTCATGTCCTGCACGAAAGAAGAAATCATAGTTTGCCAGCCCCAGCAATTAAAACTCTCCAAACTAAAAACAAAACAAAATGAAACAAAAAAAAAAAAAAAACTCTCGAAACTACTAATAAGAGTGTAAAGCGGTCCAACCACTTGGGAAAACAGTTTAGAAATATCTACTAAAAGTAAACATAATGTAATCCTTTTACCTAAGTGATTCTACTCACACATGCCCAACAGAAAGGAGGGCATTTTACCAAAAGGCATGTAGTAGAATGTTTGTGGCATCACTAACATAGTAACCAAAAACTAGATATTAAATACTCATCAACAGTAAAGTTATGGTATATTCACACAATGAATATAACAGTATATAAAAATGAAATAAATCTTATAAACAAGCTAAAGCTAAAGTAAGAGACAGAAGATACATACTGTGTGATTCCACTTACATGAATTATAAACTAAGCAAAAACTTAACCCATGATGTTAGAAGTTAAAGAGACCCTTCTTGGGGTCAAAGGAATAATGAGGAGAGCACAGGGGACTTAGCACTGCTAAGGTTCCATTTCTTGAACAGTTAGTTACCTAGATATAGTTAAATTTGCAAAATTCACAGAACTAAATCCCTAGGTTTTATACTTTCCAATATGTATACTACACCTCAATAAACAGCTTTAAAAGAGTGGAGAACTAAAAACTTAAGATTTAATACATATGTACTCATTTACATGCACTTATGTATATATAGAAGCAGCTCTCACTGTGCACAGTTCTGATATACATCAATTTCAGTTATCTTGTTTTAGTTAAAAAAATGCCAGTTGAAAAAAAAAAAGCCAGTTGCCAAAAATCAGTTCAAATCTCAGTTACCACAATATAGTAAGTGCATAAAGTACAAACCTTACTGCAAGTTCTTCAATCCACAAATCATAACATAAATAGAAGATATGCATCATCATCAGTGACCAATTACATTACTTCTTTCAAAGTTGGTCAGATTTGGCTACTGGCTACTGGGATCTCATGTGTGTTATTTAACTTCTACATAGACGGCAAAAAATATAGTTGTGCTGACTCCTTGCTTACTAGTGATAAACCCCTGTGACATTTTACAAAAGTGGATAATTGAAACAGAATTGGCAATCAAAGATGAAAGTGCAGCAAAGAAACAAAAACTGAGAACATACAAGGAGTTACAGAAGAAACAGCCTACTGTGGGAATATCAACACTGTACTTTTGGATAGACTCTTTAATGTGCAGCTAGGGGAAGTAGTGAAGACAGACTTATCAACGCCAATGTAGAAAGTAGCTGTGATAATAAAAATGGTGATAACAAGAATGAAGATGTCTATTTTTAACTCTTTGAGGAACCTCCACACAGTTTTCCACAGTGCCTGTACCAGGGGTAGTGGAAGAGGAGGTGGACAGGGGGATGAGATGACTGGGTGATGGGGGATGAGATGACTGGGTGATGGGCAATGAGGGGGGCACTTGATGGATGAGCACTGGGTGTTATACTACATGTTGGCAAATCAAACCCCAATTAAAAAAAAAAATACAAAAAAAAAAAAATAAGAATGACAATGTCCCACAAGAAGTGATGCAAACAAAATTCTTCCCATGAAAGGAACCCTCAGAGGTTTTCACAATGTTGAAAGTGTATAGGAATCTGATCCCAACTTAGAAATATGACAATTTGCCAAAGCATAGGAAAGGCAGTCACTCTATATTACAAGTTACTGGAAGAGGAGACAAGCATCATTTAAACTACTCTTAAAACTACCATTAAAAAAAAAAGAAAAACTACCATTAAAACTACTCTTTTAACAACAACAACAAAAAAACTTATTTTACTATTTCTATTTCTATGTACATTCATACTAACAGTAAGAGAGCTCTTAGTGTTTTGACAAAAATATCCAAAAGTGTGAAACAATTTCAATTTGTAACATTATGATCACTTTCCATGATTTCAGCTGGCACATTTTTATGGTTCCTAATTACCATGCCAGGTGAGAATTGTCTGTATATATAAACTAAAGTGAGCAAACAGCAGTCTATATACATATACATATATTGTATAACATGTAGATTTATACATATATGTATATAATCACATTCTTGAGATGATAAACTGCTTCAGATAAAAATTCATGTTATATATATGTATGTGCATATGTGGGTGGGGAGCATAATTCCACTGTTGAAGAGACTGCTAATTATAATCTTTCTTTTAGCAATAAAACTCTCTGAACTTAATTCTAGTACTGGGACTCTCAGACACTATGCTTTCCGGTCTCCCTGCTACTAGGTATATGGACAGGTTACTAAATTTTGGTCAGTGGGATGACAGAGCCATGCTATTAAATGTAACTACATACCTACCATTTTCTCTTGCTCCCACTTTCCTGTTGATTCAAATTACATACTGTAATGGTGGGCCAACATGAACCATGTAGATGAGGTATATCTCAAAGAATGGTAGAAGAACAAGACACAAGGAATTCTGGGTCTAAGATAATCTCATGGAACAGTTACTCTAATACGCTACAATACCTACCAGCTTGGACTTTTACATGAGAAAAACAAATTAGGTACTGATTTTTGTGTGAGCCTAAGTTTTCATTTCTCTGGGATAAATGCCCAAAAGTATAGTTGCTAGGCTAATATGGTAGTTACATGTTTAGTTTTTAAAGAAACAAACTGTTTTCAGAAGTACATTTTACATTCCTATCAGCAATGATGAGCGATCCAGTTTCTTCCCACTCTCCCCAACATTTGGTACCATCACCATTTTTTATGTTAGCCATTCTATACATACTATTCTAGCACTTTTAAGAGTGTCTGGGATGGAGCTGGCATTCAAGCAAGGTACAAGAAACGAATGCATAAACCTGTCAAGGACTTAATATATACTAGGCATTGTGTTATATACTATTACATGCACTGATGTTGGAAGTTGGTCCTACTAGGATAACATTTAGGTAACAGTAAATTTGCTATGGCAAAAGTCAAATAAAGTTTGGACAACAGCCTAAGGTTTATTTCATATAACAATTTGAGTCTAAAGGATCCAGATTAGACATAGTGCTACCAAGCTACCAAAGACCTAGGTTCTTGCTATCTTTTTGCTGTTATCATCAGCATGCAATTTTCATCTCAGGATCAAAGATGGCAGCTCCAGCTCTTGCCATTATAATTTTTTCTAGCCAGAAGGAAGAGGTAAAGAAAAAAGGAAGATATGCACTTTTACTTTTAGAGTCACAGCCTCAAAATTCATGTAATTAAAGTTCTGCTCTTATCCAGGTAGCCAGAACCTTGAGTCCTGTAACTATACTTGGAATGTGTATCTTTATTTTTATCATAAGAATTTCTATCATGAAATCTCTTTTACTATAACATAAGAAGATAAGGGATATTGGGGAAACAATTTAACCATCTCCGTCACAATAATTAAACTCATTACTGAGACAGAAAAGTGAAAAATCAGTGATGTTTACTTAAATTTCCTAAGGTTAAAAGCGGGGGTCAGAATTCAAGCCGTAGTCTGACCGCATAGTGGTCCCTTTACATGCTATAATGTCCTAGAGTCCTTTATTGCAAAAAAAAAAATGAATTTGTATTTTTGAAACTGTGATACCTTCATGCCATGTAGAAAAAATTAGGTGTACAACAAATTCTTTACCAGTAAGTCGTAAGTGTCCTTGAATGCTAAATTTGTATGTTTAGAGTCCATCTCCATCTCCATGCTCTTTAGAATCCACTAAGGTGGGAAAATGATTTCAAGAATATACACTGGAAAAAGTATCAAAAAGGTATGGCAATAAAATGCTGACAAATACTAGCAAATAAAGTACTTACATAAATAATTTCCAAATCTTGACGTCTCCCAAAACTTCTACACACAAGTGTATTCTTTAAACAACTAAATACATGAAAAGCAGGCAAACTATATAAAAAAGTGTAATTTGGCAAAATACAACAAATCAGATTATATAATCATTCAAATCAACTAGCAAGGGCAGCCCGGGTGGCTCAGTGGTTTAGCGCCGCCTTCGGCCCAGGGTGTGGTCCTAGAGACCAGGAATGGAGTCCCACATCGGGCTCCCTACGTGGAGGGAGTCTGCGTTGTGTCTCTGACTCTCTCTCTGTCTCTCATGAATAAATAAATAAAATATTTAAACACACACACACACACAAACAAATCAACTAGCAAGAGACTCAAAATTAGGCCAAAAACAAACCTTGTTTTAGCCCACTATATGGTTCATATTCATGTTCCAAGGCACAAACAATCATTTTCAAAATTCTATGTACTGCACTGCTATCCAAACGAAAATCAAGAGGACCTATAACAAGGCTTTTGGTAGATTTCTCCTGAACTGTTCCCATATCTTCACTTTTTCCTGGAGAAAAGTCTTGTTGATTTGCAGACCCTACAAGAAACCACATCTTACATTAATATTTTAAACAATCAGATATACCAATCGTAATATTACTCATCTTTTTAGCTTACAGCTTAATGCCTTCAAACCAATTCTCCATTGGCTGAATACACAGAACACTGCCAATCTATATTTTTCTCTACACAGATGAGATGGTATTACTAACAACAACAACAAAAATACTAATTTAAATAACAATTAATCCCATAATCTATTTAATGTTACAAGAAGTGCTTTAAAATTGAAATGTTCATTCTTAGAAAATTATTCTCTAAAATCTCAATGCCTAATATCCAATAATTCTATACACAATACTACAATGTTGACTAGGAATGGTAAGTAGAGGAAGTTGCATTTTAACGCTTTATCTTATAAAGTTTCACTGAAAAAAATGTCCACAGGGTGCTGTAAGAGTTGTCTATAGTGACTGTGGAAGTGGAACAATAGGTTTTACCTGCTTAAAACTTTTTCCAGAATAAAATCATATGGCCATGCTTCATGCTGTTGAACCCAAGTTCTTCAATCCTTTATCTGCCCATATATTAAAGAAGAAACCATGGGCTATCTTCTAAGAAAAATATTGGCTCTATCTACAAGTATTTCTCCTTATCTAATACATATACTCCATATATCAGAGATTTGTTTTTAATACATAAATCTACTGTTATAAGCGAAAACATATGGTAATTTCTAATTCTTAAGCCATTTGCTTTTTCAAACAAAAATAGGAAAGTAACACTTCCCAGCACTTAGTACCTTTAGAATCTAGGAAGGCCTAATTAAACACAAAGGTTCTGTATCCATACTTCCTAACTTTTTAAAAAACACATTTCTGTATTTTCAAATAAACGAGTTCAATCTTTAGTCTCAGTACCATGTACAAAAACTGAATATTCAAAAATCAGATGACAGCCACAGACTTAAATGTCACAAATAAAACAAAGTTAATATTATACATAATATGCATAAATAATACTGAGTCACATTAGAAATTAGGTATAAGCAACATGCTATTTACATAAAAAAAATCACTGCTTTTCATAGCTAAGCCATGTAAATCTGTTGTGGAGCTAACTTGAAAACAACAAAAGAACTTTGGTTGCAAACAATATGCAAAAACAAGGAAAATGCCCTGCTTTGAGACCCATAAGGGCTATTAGGCCTCCTAAATAAATGTCATTTTATAAAAAGATCCTTTTTTCAGACCTCAAATTGTCTCTAAAGTAATAGAAGTCTATAAGCTTCAAGATTTGTTGCTGTTTTTGTTGGTCGTTAGTTGTTTTATTTTTTTGCAGATAATGCAACTTGATTATAAAGTAGTTATTTTTTTTAAGATTTTATTTATTCATGATAGACACAGAGAGAGAGACAGAGACATAGGCAGAGAGAGAAGCAGGCTACCTGTGGGGAGCCTGGTGCAGGACTCAATCCCAGGACCCCAGGATCACAGCCTGAGCCAAAGGCAGATGCTCAACCACTAAGCCATTCAGGCGTCCCTATGAGGTAGTTTAAATTTAGATGCCAATGGTCTGTCTGAAATGTAAATTTAGGACTGGCTTTTAGCTGTATCTTTTCAGCAAGATATTTACCGTATCCATTCTCAATATGTTTCGGTCATCCCAGCTCCCTCAACCTTTGGCTACTCTTAAGAGTCAACACAATATCAAGGCAGCCCAATGAAAAGACAAGACTTACCAGTCTCTCTGGGATAGCCAGAAGCACCAGCATCTTTATCTACTGACCCTAACTTCCCATACTTTTATACTCACTGATAGAAAATTATTCCCCTTCCATTCTGCAAGCTATCAAAACAACTCCACCAACCATCTGCGCTGTCAATGTGTAGGTGAAAACTACATATCCCCAGTTATCCTCTTTCATTATAGATTCATCTGCTTTTTCACCCATGACTTCTCATTAAAGTTTGCTTGTATATAACATACCTTAGAAGTCTATGTATAAAACTGGTAACTTCAAAGACAAAAGAGTCTGTTTTTGCTTTAGAAAATTAATCCTTAAGTAGAATGTAGGAATCAAAAAATCCTTCTATTTTAGCATTCCCTTACCCCCAGCACTGTCCCAAGACATCTAGATTCAAACAGGCAATGAACCACGATACTTCTCTCTCGTTCTTTTACCAATCCAGTAACTGCACTGTTTCAACTGTAACTCTTTATAGTTCTCTAAGAATTTTCCTGTTGTAGATTACATTTTCAGCTATCTATTATTTTAGGTCCATAACAACATGTGTAATAACTTCCTAAAAATAGACGAGAAAGGCAGTAGTCATAGTAACAAATACCCAGTTATATTAATAAGAAATATTTCAATTTAGGGACACCTGGGTGGCTCAGTGGTTGAGCATCTGCCCTGGGCTTAGGGCGTGATCCCGGAGTCCCGGGATCAAGTCTCACATCAGACTCCCTGCATGGAACCTGCTTCTCCCTCTGCCTGTGTCTCTGCCTCTCTCTCTCTGTCTCTCATGAATAAATAAATAAAAGCTTTTAAAAAAAATATTTCAATTGAGTTTGTAAAACAATGCTTTCAGGCAGCATAACAAAAACAAAATAGTTGTCAGAAGATGCTTATCAATGTCAAGCAGTAGCACAGGAAACTTACTAAACGAATTTTTGTTTATATGCCATTTCACAATGTGGTTAAAGTACTACTACATCATTAATCACAACAAAATATAAGGTGTTTTTTTTTTTTTACTGCATTTACTAGGTTTCTTAAATTAGAATACTATCATGAACTTACTTTAAACATGCCAATCATCGCTTCTCGGCCTTTTGGCTAAGATCAAGTGTAAACATGCCAATCAAATCAACTTTCAAAATTTCAGACTTTACTATAAACTTTGTGAAATTATCAATATGCATTTATGTACTTAAATTTATGGCACTTTCTGATAATATGGACTATATAAACAAAAAAATGTCCAGTGACATCAAACCAAGAATTTTATTTTTTTTTAAGCTTTTATTTATTTATTCATGAGAAAGAGAGAGGCAGAGACATATGCAGAGAGAGAAGCAGGCTCCCTGCAGGGAACCTGATGTGAGACTTGATCCCAGGATCCTGGGATCACGATCTGAGCCAAAGGCTGAGGCTTAACCAGTGAGCCATCCAGGTGCCCCCAAACCAAGAATTTTAGTTGAAATATTTCTTTAAAGTATCTGAAATTAACCTGTGAGAATTCAAAATACTTTTCTTAGGTTCATTCTACAATTTCTTTGTTTCAAGTAATCAAAAAAGGAAGAAAAGCTGAACCCAGTAATTATGACTGCAGGCTATAGAATCAGATTAGCACACTAGCAAATATAAACTGCTTCTATCTTTTAGAAACTGTAGAAGCAGCATATGTACAAAGACAATTTTCAGTGCCTGGTTTCCTTCATTTGAAGGACAACTACTTGATACTCCAATGTCCTCAGAAGACAGGGAATCCATAACACATTTAAAAGGTTTCATATCCAACCAGAAGACCTACCATCTTACATTTGGTAACTACAATACTGTAACAATTTGTGAAGTTCTTAGTTGCCCTTTCCTATATATAATTGGCTACTGAATATATCTACCTCAATGTCCATATCAAAATATATCTTTTCCTCCAAAATTCTTCCTTGAGATTTCAAGACCAAAATATGATACACAATTTAATTTTTAAATAAAGCAATGCAAAGGCAGTGAGTGAGGGTTTTAAGCACGGAATTAAATCAACCTAAAGGGTAGGCAGCAGAAAGCCAGTAAAAAAAGCTATTAAAATGTAGAGAGGACAGTAGATTAGATGAAAGTGGGAAGAGTGGAGTTTACGAGAAGTGAATGAATTTAAAACAGATTTTGTAGATGAAAAGTGAGTCATGATGATTCCTAGGTATCTGGCTTGAACAGCCCCAAGACAGAAGAACAATTTTCCAAGACAAGAATATTGAAATTAAGAGGAAAGCAGTAGACAGTAATAAGGATTTTAATAATTCCATTTGAACATATTCAGTTTTGAAATATTTGTGAGACATGTAAAGAAGTAAAAACGCCATGTACACACTAGATATTTAATTCTATACTTAAAGAAGTTTGGACTAAAATTATAAATATGTACATCAACAATATAGCGAAGGTACTAAATCCATGGAAAAGAATGAGAGAATTTCAGGAAAGAGTATAGGGAAAAGAGTAAACCCAAGGTTTGATCAATGAGAACAGCAACATTTAGAAATCCATTACAAAAAAAAGGAAGCAGAAAATCACTGCTCTTTCCTTCTGTTTTCAACTAACAACACTTGTTATCTTGTTATCATCTTTTAAGATCAACTCCTCTGTGAAGACTCTAACTCTACACATAAAAGTAGTCACTTTCTGGACAGCCCAAGTGGCTCCGTAGTTTAGCGCCGCCTTCAGCCCATGGCATGACCCTGGAGACAGGGGACTGAATCCGACATCAGGCTCCCTGCAAGGAGCCTGCTCCTCCTTGCTGCCTGTGTCTCTGCCTCTCTTTCTCTCTGTGTCTCTCATGAGTAAATAAATAAAATCTTTAAAAAAAATAATAAAGTAGTCACTTTCTGACCTAGACCTCTCTTAGCTATCCATTTATACTACTGTTTTTAATGTGCTATATTATAATAATTTATTTAAGTGTACAAACCCTACCTATTAGTTTGAGAAATGCTGTGGTCTTCTTGGCATTCACTATATCTAACTCATCACCTAACACACAGAAATCATTACTATATGAAAAATTAACAAAAAAAAGATAAACCTGTTTCAATATGAAAAAAGATGAGAATAAGTACAATATAGTATATTGAAGAGCACATAAAGTATCAGTTAAATTCTTAAAAGCATCATTTGATTGCTTATAAACACATAAGACTATATATCCACAATCTCCAGAAGAATTTATTTCCACTCTTCTGCTTGAAACAGTTTTTTAATAAAAGATCTATATAACCTTCAAAATGCTTTTAACACAGAAAAGGAAATGTTTATGCTTTTTGACAACTCAATGCAACATAAAATTTGATGTATCAAAATTTTAATATTTGGTGCATGATAGAACGAAATCTGGTTGGCTATAAAAAATGTCTTCTTAGCTACACAAAGATAAAAATAAGTATCTAAGAAAATTCTAACATAATATAAAACTTATTCCCCTAAGTAACAGAAGGTAAATCTGATGTAACCAATTACAACCAGTCAAGAACCAACTGATTCTGATGAGGCTTTTGTTTCTGTTATCCAAGAAAAAGCAAACACAAAGGAAAGAAACAGTACCTTTGCTAATGATATTCTCCACTGTATACAGGTAATCCATATAAAAAGCCCCAAATCTTTGCATTCCAGCTACCTCAGTGTAGGTCTCCTGCCAACAAAGAAAAGCAAACAGAACACAAATTGTACAGAAGAGACTTCTAAGTTTAAAACCTGATAAGTACTGAGGGGGGGGGGCACTTGACGGGACGCGCACTGGGTGTTATTCTGTATGTTGGTAAATTGAACACCAATAAAAAATAAATTTATTTTTAAAAAAACCTGATAGGTAAAGAATCAAATATACTCCTTACATAGAATGTGTATCAACTCGAAAGATTACCAAAAAAAAAAAAAAAAAAAAAAAAAAAAAAAAAAAGGAGAACAGAGGCTATCTAAAAAATTCACTTCTAAGACAGGTAATGTTAACTCTACTACAAACCACACCAAAGGACATCCGTAATTCTACTAGACATTTTGACCACTTTATCAATAATGTCTGGTTAATGACTATATGGAATAGGATAGTATACCCTTGATCTTTATCACCATCGCAAAACTGTCCAATATATATTCTCAAATATAATTAATCCTTATATATTGTTAAATATTCCAGTACTTATATAAAACAACTCAAAAACTAAAGATATACTAAAATATTCAAAATATATGCAAATATGCAGATTAAAATGGAATTCTTTATAAAAGTAAATGTAGTAAAAAGGATTAAGATTTACATTATTTATTCTATTATACTTTTTGATTTTTTATATTTACTCTATAAAACTACATTATTTTACATGAAAAATTCAAACACTAAGACACTTACCTAGTAAAATGTAAAATTCTTCATCTCTTCCCATTTACCCTATATCCAAAAGTAAATGCTAATTAAATGATAATTCTATAAGTTTCCTCCATGACTATTTTAACAGTAGGGAATGGATAAACAAACTAATTGGCTACTTAGTATATATAAGTAGAGACCTTTGTGTACTCTTCAAACTTCTCTAGATGTAGAACCTGGACTAAAATATTCTAAAGGTTTCAATAAACAACCAGCATTCAGAATGTATTACTTAAAATGAAAAATGGCAATCACAAGTATTCACACAAAGTGTCCATCCAGACACAGCTAGAAATTGGCTCAAATATATATTCTCTGACCTTATGATGAGCTGCATCCAAGATAAATTCTGCACGAGTACCATTATTTTCTGGGCTTCGGTAATCAAACAATGAATTTGTAAGGTATGTCAAACCTTTCATATTCAAATTTTCACCACAAATGAAGAAACAGGCTTCCTAAAAATAAATGCAAAATTTTTGAACAGGAGGAAAAATCATTAAACTGTTAAAGAAAATAAAACCTTGGTTTTATAATACCCATTCAGTAGTTAATAGAAATCACTACAACTTTAAGTCCTATAAAAAGACAAGGAATGCTGTCTCCATTTTCACTGACTATCTTGGCAAAGAACATTTTACAAACCAAAAAGGAACTCCAAGTAGCTGCCATAAACAAGAAAGAAGAAACATTTATGAATTGGAAAGTATTTGGAACTACTGTCCAGGTGTTAAGTGCTACCAACTTTCTAAATTCCCCTGAGCCCTATAATTTCTTACAGGGAAAACAGTGAAGTTCCTCTCTTAAGCCAAAGATATATGTAGTCTAACAGATTTTTTGGTATGGTTAAACACTTCAATAAGCACTTCATTATCCCTGTATTCTTATCCATAAAGAGGGGGGCAGAGGTAGGGAGAGAATCTGACTTACAGTTTCACTTCTATTCATATTCTCTTCAAAATCTTTAACACCCATAATTCCTTTAAGGCACAAGGCTCTGCAACCTACAAAACCAATCTGGCAATTGAAGAAAGGTTCTCCCATCATAAGGGCCTATAAGAGGGAAGGAAACATTAGAACTAAAAATTTGAATTTCATAAAAATGTTACAGACTTAAAAACATGTTATAGGCTCCCCTTGTAGAATTTCTGAATTAGTAGAAACCTCTTTAGGATTATGGCCTTTCCAAATTTAAAATAAGAAACATCATATTTCTCTCTGTATCCTCAAATCTTTGTATCCTCAATGACTGCCATCTTATGAACATTAATCCACATATACATACAAGCTCATACCAGTTAAATGAAAGACTGAAAGAATTAATGTTTCATATTATAGTAGAATCTATGTTAAAGTCATATTTATTTCAATCAATACTACTGATGACTAAAATAAAAATAAAAAACCATGAATATATTTTAAACATGACACTATGATAAAAGCCTCCATTTATTACATATTAACATATTAACTTTAAGGAACATTCAAAAAGTTTTAAATATATGTTCAATGTTGAATGATTACCTCAACGGTAGTTCCTTCTTGTTCCCAACACAATACTTCTTTGGATTTTACTTTCTGAGGGCTATAATAACTACTCTCAGCTTGCATTTCAGTGAGCTAAGAAACAATATAAGAATATTAAGTAAGTAAAATTAGTAATAGATAGCAATAACCTGTCATTATTATGATGAATTGATGTAAACAGGGTCAACTTTAAGATTCAGGAAATTTAATTATTAAGCAGGAGAACAGGTGCAACAAAAACAGCCGTAACAGATTATCCATGCTATAACGGTTGAAAATGTTAGTCTAAGCTCAAAGAGAGAACTGAAATACCATCTTATTTTTATTTAACTTGTCTTAGCAATATTGCCTAAAAAGGGTAAAAAAAAAACCTATGTAACTAGAACAGTCTCATATAATGGTTCATATATTCTGCCAAAAATTTACATGTATTTTAACCTCAATTCATTTTATACTCCCTACACATTCAACCAGGGTTAGTTCAATCATTTCCAAAGTTTCTCCCAAATTTTTCATCAAAAAGAAAACTATGAAAAAACACAAATTCAACAAAACTTCATCTAGCTCTATGAGGGAAGTAGGTTCATAGGGATTTACTTTCAAAATATATGTCTCAGACTCATTCAATCATGTAAATACTTAACGAGTGACAGCTAGATAACAAGTACTAATCTAGATGCTGCCAAAACGCCTACCACCCCTACAACCTTCGCACGCCTGAAGCTTATAAAACATTACTTGTATGTATCTAGACAAACCTAGATAAATCATTTTTAAGAGGTAAATTTTCTAAATGCAATGTGGTATCCTGGTTTGGATCATGTTACAGATAACAACATTATGAAACTCAGTTAAAGTCTGGAATTTAACAGTAATGCACCCATGTTGGCTTCCTACTTTTGACAAATGTACTATGATAGCATAAGATGTTAACAGAGGAACTCAGTAAGTAGTCTATATGAACTTTCTGTACTTTGCAAGCTTTCTATAAACCTAAAACTATTCCAAAATAAAGTCTTTATTTTCTCAAAGGTATTCTGCCATGTTTACTAATGAGACCCGTCCACACTCTTGTGAAATGGATACATTATTCAAACATTAAGGCAAAATCAAAGATCACATTAAAAAAAAAAAAAAACAATAACTTCAGTCAAACAGAACTTACTGAACAAAAACGTTATCATTTAAACATAACTTCTTTATACTTAAAATCAACTGATTATTCTCATTTTTTGTAACAAAAATATTGTATATATAAGCCCTCATTTCTTAGATGCTTCTAGAACTGGTATACACACTGTTGTACAATTCTAAAATGCTCAAGTAAAATTCAGCATTTTAGACTTTTTTTTCAGCATTTTAAACTTGATCACCCTTCAGCTGTCTACAATTATTGTAAAGAAAAAGCAATTAATTGATTAAAAGGACTCAAATATTACAAGAAAAATCTTCAACATGATTTTTTTTAATGCTACATTTAATTTGGCATGATTTTTGTTGGATTGATATCAACTGTTCAGAATGCTAATGTAGAAACATGACCTTATTTTCTGACCAAAATATGAACCACAAATTAATTCCATACATTCTTTAAATCCAAGCTGAACAATGAATTCTAATGTTTTCCTCCTAAATTTCAACATATGTCTCTTAGAGAAACCTTAGAAACATAAATGTTCTAAATTTTTTAAAAAGATGTATAATGAGTACTGCCCTAAAAGTCTATAAAAGTTTTGTATATAAACACAAACTACTCTGATTCAATTTAATACAATTCTTCTCATCAATGAAGAGGAATATACCAAAATAATTTCAAATTCAACATAAATATGCAAAAATCACCAGAAAAGATAGAATTTTACTAGCAATCTTTAAATTCCCTCACAAACTTAGATTAAAAACAACTTCTTCTGGATCATCTAAAACTGGCAATATACCATATGATTTAACTCATATGTAGGATCTAAAAAACAAACCAACAAAAAGAAGAATCAGACCGATAAATACAGAGAACAAACTGATGGTTTTAAGGGGGAATGGACAAAACAGATCAAGAAGAATGGGATATATGTAGGCTTCCATTACAGGAAAATTAGTCATGGGAATATAAAAGGCACACCATAGGGAATATAGTCAATGACACTGTAGTAGCATTGTATGTTGACAGATGGTAGTTATACTTGTGGTTAGCTATGTTATAGCTATATACTATGTTGTACACCTGAAATAATGTAACACTGTAGGTCAACTATACTCAAAATTACACCAAGTCATAAGTGTAAGTTCTCAAAGTAAGTAGTTAATTCATGCTGCTGTTACTAAGATAATGTTTATCTTTTATCATTTAAGTCTGAATATACTTACAATTAATAGAATTACAATTATTATTGCCAAAAACATCTGTTAAATGCAGAGATGATCATATCATGAAAAAAATTTTAAATAAATTTAAAACACAAAACTGATATTATATGGAATATATATCTCGACTGTTGGCAACAGTCAAGAGAGAGTGTGTGAGCATGAGCAGAAGGGGCAGAGGGAAAGGGAGAGAAAGAATTTCAAGCAAACTCTACACTGAGCATGGTACCTGATTGGTGTCCATTCCAGGACCCTGAATTTATGACATGAGCCAAAACTAAGAGACGCTCAACCAGCTGCACCACCCAGATGCAGTTTATTATGTTTTAAAGATTTTATTGTTGTTTTTTTTTTTAATTTTACAGACTGATACATATTCCTTTCATCCAAGGTGGATCAGGGAATTTCAATTATGAAATTTATAATAAAAATAATTTGTTTCATAGGCAAATTAGAAATAAGTGTAAAATATATGTATTTTTACCATTTTGCCCCAGTCTTTATTATCAAAAAAATTTTTTAATCAATCAAGTTTAACTTTTGCTAAAAACTCATTTCCTACATCTTTTAGGGTTTGTCATTATTAGAAAATACTTAATGATTTTAAATTAGAAAAGTCTTTAAAGACTATTTACTTTAAAATACTTTTAATCCACTATCTGGGGTAGTTATAAATTGTCTCCCTTTATTACTGATTGAAAAAAATTTATTTCAAGTAAACAATCCACGCCAAATTAAAAACACCATGAGAGCAAAAACTTGTTATTTTCTGTGCTACATTTCCAGTATCTAACAAGTTAACTAAATACTACGTCACAGGTTGGACCCATGAGTTTATTTCCTGCAGAAAAATGCCTCCATAATAAACCAACAAGACAAATAAAACTGAAGAATTTATTCAATAAAAGAGGATCTCAAAATTTTGGAAGATGGAAGGCAGAAGAGGAGACAGGCAGAGGATGGATGATTTATTTGATCAACGTATACCAGCAATTTCCAAGAGCTGGAGATACAAGTAGCTATTTTATTTTTTTTTTAATGGGATACGCTTTTATTTTTTTTTAATTTTTTATTTATTTATGATAGTCACAGAGAGAGAAAGAGAGAGAGGCAGAGACACAGGCAGAGGGAGAAGCAGGCTCCATGCACCGGGAGCCCGACGTGGGATTCGATCCCGGGTCTCCAGGACCGCGCCCTGGGCCAAAGGCAGGCGCAAAACCGCTGCGCCACCCAGGGATCCCGTCTGTTTTAAAAATTACTTACTGAGTTTGGTGTACTACCAAAAAAAAACAAAAAACAAACAAAAAAAACTACCCACCATTTTCTGAAAAGGTTTTCTTTCATCTACTAAAGGACATTTGGTTTGTTTCAACTTTTTTAAGGGTTTTGTTTGTTTTTTTAAGTAATCTCTACACTAAACGTGGGGCTCTAACCTACTCCAAGCTGAAGAGTCGCATGCTCTACACCAACTGAGATCCTGACTCCAGGATCGCGCCCTGGGCCAAAGGCAGGCACCAAACCACTGAGCCACCCAGGGATCCCCATATACATCTATTTAAGTACAGTTTAATTCCTCTGAGTATGCACCTATAGTGGAAATGCTAAGTCACTTGATCGTAAGTTTAACATTTCAAGGAACCACCAAACTTTTTTCCACAGTGACTGTGCCACTTTACTTTCCCACCAGTGTTCCCATTTGCTTTTAATCAACTCCAACTAAGATCCCACTACTGTCAAATTACTGCTCTAGTCAAGATCACCAACAATTCCCACAATGCCAAATCTAATAATCCATTCTCACAAATGACCTACTTTGTCAACTTTAAAACGTTTATGGCACTCAGCTTCCAAATAGACACTCTTGGTTTTCTGCCTAACTTATTTTCAGTTTCCCACACTATTTCTGCCTTTTCTTTCCAAATCATTAACATCACAGTACCCCAGAGCTTGGCCCTAGAACCTCTTCTTTCTTTGTATCTATACTGATTCCAATCTTAATAAAATCTTGACTCTCAAATCTTATGCCCAGACCAAACTTCTAATCTGAATTCTAAATTCATTAATCCAACCCAACAGCTCTACTTGAATATATAGTGGGCATCTTAAATTTGTCCAAAACCAAACTCCCGATTCTATCTCAAACCTAATCCTCTTACAGTCTTCCTCATGCCAAAAAATCAGAACTCAATTATTCTAGTTGCTCAAGCACCATCTCTGGATCCTCTTCACTTACATCTCACAATAAAATCAAGAAACACTGTCCTCTTGACCTTCAAAACACATCCAAAATACAGTTACATTTCACCACCTCCCCTGCCTATCATCCTAGTCCAAGCTATCATTATCTTCTGCTTGAAAATTTTTATCCTGTCTGATCTTATTTCTGCTTTCGCCCCCTATAATCTATTCTCAACACAGCAACCAGAGTGATGCCGTTTAAAATATAACTCAGATCATCCTGTAACCACTATGCTATAAATTGTCCAAAAACTTCCCAACCTCTTCAGGACTAATGACAAAGTCCCCAACCTAAAATGACCTAGACAGTTTTACAATTTATGGATCTCTCCCCAACCCCATCACCTCTCTGACCTGATTTTATACTACTTCGATTTTAGCCCACTTTGCTGTGGCTGCACTGGCTTCCTTACTATTCCTTGAACTTTTAGAGTCTTTTGCTATTCTTCGAATATTCTTTCCTACTAATTCACAAAGCTTCCTCTTTCATGAGTCTTTGCTTAAAGATCTCCTTCCCATTAAAGCTTTCCCTGATCACCCAATAGTAAATTGCATAATCCCTTCCTATCTATGGACACCTTCACTATTCCTCTTCTGTATTTGTTCTACATAACCCTTATTATAAATGGGTATACTATACAGCCTATTCGCTTATAGTGACAATTTATACTTTTTTTTGACAATTTATACTTTAAGAGGCAGGGATATATATGTCATCTGTTCAATGGGTAACCTTAAAGACAAAACAGTGCCTGGCACATAGGAGGCATTAGTATCTACTTGTTGAATGAATTAGATACTGTTTAAGGGCATTACATGTGTGATAACACTATTATAAAAAGCCAAGAGGGGTGCTTGGGTGGCTTAATCAGTTAGGAGTCTGCCTTAGGCTCAAGGAATGATGCCAAGGTCTTGAGACTGAGTCCCACCTCGGACTCTGCTCATCAGGGAGCCTTCTCTATCCCCATGCCACTCCCCCTGCTTATGTTCTCTTTCTTTCTAATAAATAAAATCTTTAAAAATAATAAAAAGTAAAAATAAAAGCTATGAAATAAACACTCAAAATTAACTTTAAGCTATATCTGTCAAATAAGACAATATATGCTCAAAGAACACACACGGGATGCCAAAATAATAAGAATTTTCTATTTCTTAAAATAAAGGGTATTCCTAATTCAAAGGGATACATGCATCCCTATGCTGATTGCACAATTTTACAATAGTCAAATTATGGAAGCAGTTTAAGTGTTCATTGACTGAGGAATAGATAAAGAAGATATGGGGTGTGTGTGTGTGTGTGTGTGTGTATACACAACTGAGTATTCAGCCATAAAAAAGAATGAAATCTTGCCGTTTGTAATGACATGAATAAAGCTAGAGGGTATAATGCTAAGTGAAATAAGCCAGTCAGAGATTTCACTCATGTGGATTTTAAGCCACATATAGTGAACAAACAACAAAGGTGAGGGAAGACAGAGAGACAAACCAAAAAAACCAGACTCTTAACTATAGAGAAAAACTGATGGTTTGGGAGGGTGGGGGGATGGGTTAAATAGGTGATAAGGATTAAAGAGTACACTTGTCATGAGCACCAGATGTTGTATGGAAGTGTTCAATCACTATATTGTATACCCGAAACTAATGTAACACTGTATGTTATATTGGTTTGTTTTAACTGGAATTAAAAACTTACCATAAAAATATTAAAGTGTTCATTCTACTGTTCTTTAAAAGGAAAATACCTATTATATAATCTCTTTCGACTATATACTTTACATGTTTGTCAAATAAGAAAGGAGTCAAAGCCTGTGAAACACTGCTGAAAAAAAACAAGTTAAATGAGGATCTAGAAAAGAAATAGGACTATCTTGTAGAGTGAAAGAGGTGAGGAAAGAGTGAAATTTTATATAAACAGTCCTTTAAAGAAATTTTGTAATGAAAGAAAGCCAGAGATGAAACAGTAACTGGAGGTATATACGAATTCATGGGAGAGATTTTTTAATAGAAATATAAAGAGATCTCTAAATGCCAATTTAAAGATTCAGTGGGAGGAGAAACTGATTTCCAAGAAACTGATTTAAAAAAAAGAGAAGGCTTTAAGAAGATAGAAAAAGATCAAAATTCAGAGTCAGATGAGGGAACATAATTTTATGAAATAAAGACTGCAGGGATCCCTGGGTGGCTCAGCAGTTTAGCGCCTGCCTCTGGCCCAGGGCGTGATCCTGGAGTCCCGGGATCGAGTCCCGAATCAGGCTCCCTGCATGGAGCCTACTTCTCCCTCTGCCTGTGTCTCTGCCTCTCTCTCTCTCTCTCTCTCTCTCTCTCTCTCTGTGTCTCTCATAAATAAATAAATAAAATCTTAAAAAAAAAAAAAGAAAGACCTCTCTCTCTCTCTGTGTGTCTCTCATAAATAAATAAATAAAATCTAGAAAGAAAGAAAGAAAGAAAGAAAGAAAGAAAGAAAGATAGATAGATTGCTAGACTATCTTACATCTACCAAGTATAAAACAAACTTCAAATCAGATCCTTCCTAGAAATCAAAATTTATACATTAAAGGTAAAATAGACAAGAAAGAGGAAACCTACTTTGAAAGTCACCGTTGCCTTTGTACAATAAAATCCTATAGACACAATAGGATCCCTCAAAGTCTGTGCTTTTTGCTGATGCATGGCTGATGTAGGATCATTCCCAAGGAAGTCTTCCTCGCTATCATCGTAACTCACAATTGCAGGCACGAATGACCAGGCCCACGATACCCATCCCTGTGGCTGTTCATCTTCTTGCTGTGAATATAGCTCTTGGCCTTTGTACTGAGCAGTATACTGCATATCTATTCTTGTTTCATCTTCAGAACCTATCAAAATAAAGTCATTTTAAATAAATCAAGACAATTTAAAATTAAGAATGTAAATTCTGTAACACATCCTTCTTTCCACATATAAATCATACACAAATTATACGATGGCTATTATTATTTGAAACCAATAATTTAGCATTACTACTTTCAAGTTTGTTGGTTTAAGATATTTCATTTATTTGACAGAGAGAGAAAGCACGAGAGCATTCACTCAAGAGAACACATGCAGGAGAAAGTGACAGAGAGGGAGAAGCAGGCTCCCTGCTGAGCAAGGAGCTCCATCTCAGGACCCCAGGATCGTAACCTGAGCCTAAGGCAGACATGAACTCACTGAGCCACCCAGACACCCCACTACTTTCAAGTTTCTACATGTTGTACTATGCTAATCCCCATTCATAGTTCATAATTCATATTATATATGGCATAATTAATCATATAATTTTAAATGTATTAGCTAAATATAAAGAATAAATTCATTCTTTAGCATTCCACTAATTAAAAACTTCCTCCTCAAAATAAGGCAAAGTAGCGAAAAACTGACTTTTCTCAGAAACATAGTATTAAACTCTGGGAAACAAACTAGGGGTGGTGGAAGGGGAGGTGGGCGGGGGGGGTGGGGGTCACTGGGTGACAGGCACTGAGGTGGGCACTTGACGGGATGAGCACTGGGTATTATTCTATATGTTGGCAAATTGAACACCAATAAAAAATAAATTTATAAAAAAAAGAAAAAAGAAAAAAGAAACACAGTATCAGAAATATCCAAGAAAAGTTCTTTATTTCCTGATATACCCAATAAAAACATCAAGCACTCCTAGGCAAAATGCACCCCCGCCCCCGCAAAAAAAGAACTATTCCTAAAGGCAGAAGCAAATATTATAATAGAATCATACATACATAAAGCTAAACAAAATAGTATTGTTGGTGATTCTTATTACTACGAATGTAAATTAGTACCCTTCCTACTCTACATATGAAAAAATTATAGCAAAGAACTTTCACTAAGTTAGAAATTGGCACAGGATCTAGATTTCAACCATTCCAACTCATTCCATTTTTATTTATTTATTTTAAAGATTTTTTTTTTATTTTTTATGATAGAGGGAGAGAGAGAGAGAGAGAGAGGCAGAGACACAGGCAGAGGGAGAAGCAGGCTCCATGCACCGGGAGCCCAACGTGGGATTCGATCCCGGGTCTCCAGGACTGCGCCCTGGGCCAAAGGCAGGCGCCAAACCGCTGCGCCACCCAGGGATCCCCGGCTCATTCCATTTTTATAAGACAAACTGCATCAAAGCCCTTTAACATTATCCTAACAACACCAACAAAAAACAAGTACCATGGAATGTAGAAAAAAAATTACTTTTTAGGAAATTCATGGTATAAGCAGTCTCCAGCAGATTTCAGCATATCTACTTTTCAGTGATAAAACTATAATATATATACTCCAGTAAGTATCATCTTCATTCAGATCTACTTATAGGATTTCTGCCTAGAACAACTTCGTAACTTTTAAAAACCTTATGACAGGTGACTCCTGGAATATCCTATATGTATAGTTCATGACCATTTACCTTAGTTCATCTGGGAAGGAAATACTAGTATAACCTAGTATCAAGTATCAAGAAACTTTAGCCATTTTACTTCAAAATAAATTATAAAAGTTAAAATCTAGAAAACATTTTATATAATCTTTTTATCTTGCTGTTTAACCATAAACATTTTATCAGTTTCTATTGGGGAATGAATAAAACCTGTTACCAATGCCCCAGGTAAGACTTCAAACTGAACATCAATGAATATCATCTTGGTCATAAAACAAGTCAGGCCACCTCTATCCAGGAAGAAGTGACCAGGCTGACTCTAGAGAGCTGGACTCTTGACATCTGTTGTCTAAATCATTAAAATAGAGGCACCTGGGGGGCTCAGAGATTGAGCATCTGCCTTTGGCTCAGGTTGTGATACCAGGGTCCTGGTATTAAGTCCCACATGGGGCTCCCTGCAGGGAGCCTGCTTCTCCCTCTGCCTAGGTCTCTGCCTCTCTCTCTCTATCTCTCTCTCTCTCATAAATAAAAATAAACCAGTGAAACAGAAGTACTCACTGCTTGATCTTGTGAAGAAAACAAAAAAATCACTAGCAACCAGCCACTATAATTCATACTTAATTAAAAATTAAGAGGGATTTTGATGAAAGACGCTTCTGAAGTTTCAAATCTCTTGCTCACCTCCCTTGCAGAAAGAAAAATTAGAGCCTTGAAAAGAAAAAAAGCATCTCCCTAATCTGTGGTTAGAACTTCCTAAAATATTCTTTTCCTTCAGAACAGTGCATCTTAACCTGGGACCCTTTGATAGAATTCAGGAACTTCATGAATTTCAATGGAAAAAATAAAGTGTTTAAATGTAGCACTTTTAATTATGAATGTAGCTAACAAACTGCAGTTGCATAGCTTAATTATAAATATAAGTAACAAATCACAGTTGTATCACCATCAACTGTAACGCCTACAAAAATCAGAAAGGCAGTTGTAAAGCTATCTCAAAATACCATTTACACACATTACTACTTTGAAATTATGATAGCTATTAGACTTCTTGCTAATTATCATTATTTAATGTATTGACATAGAAGCACATATTAAAAAAAAATACAGGAAATAATGGTTTTCAGACACTAGGTATCAGGCAGTTAAACCAGTGAGTCCTGAGAGATGGGAAACAAAAAAAAAAAAAAAAAAAAAAGGTGTATGCTTGCCCCATCTTACGGCCTGGAAGGATTTCTAAGCCAGGGTCAAGAAGGAGAGAATCCAAGCACAGTAGTCTCCTAAGAAGAAAGAATAATGAGTCCAGGGCTACAGTTTGCTGCGAAAGTACCAAACAAGAAAAACCTGTTCAGAGAGAGAGCTCCTCCTAGCTGCAGAGGGTCCCTCCCACTCCAGGTCTCAGGTAAGTAATACTCAATTTCATGCAAGGAAACTATTGAGGCCACTAAAAGAACCACCAGAAAAAAGCCAAGAAAACAACCCTCAAGACTTACACAAAATTGGGACTAGTTTGTGATCTCACCAGAAAGAAAGAAAAAACCTTTCATTCATTAGGCATCAAGAAAGTACTCAAAAGGCTGCGTCACTGGTGAGACAAAACTGGCCTTAAGCTAATGGTGGCTCTGATCCCAACTAAAAAAACATTTAAAGTAAGACAAGTGAATTAAATTATTTCCAAGTAACTTAACTTTTTGCTATATACAAATATATCTGGCACCCAACAAGATAAAACCCACAATGTATGGCATCAAATTAAAAATTATCACACATGCTCCCTATCAAAATACCATGGACTTTCTTCAGAGAGTTAGAACAAATTATTTTAAGATTTGTGTGGAATCAGAAAAGACCCCGAATAGCCAGGGGAACTTTAAAAAAGAAAACCATATCTGGGGGCATCACAATGCCAGATTTCAGGGTGTACTACAAAGCTGTGGTCATCAAGACAGGGTGGTACTGGCACAAAAACAGACACATAGATCAGTGGAACAGAATAGAGAACCCAGAAGTGGACCCTGAACTTTATGGGAAACTAATATTCGATAAAGGAGGAAAGACTATCCATTGGAAGAAAGACAGTCTCTTCAATAAATGGTGCTGGGAAAATTGGACATCCACATGCAGAAGAATGAAACTAGACCACTCTCTTTCACCATACACAAAGATAAACTCAAAATGGATGAAAGATCTAAATGTGAGACAAGATTCCATCAAAATCCTAGAAAAGAACACAGGCAACACCCTTTTTGAACTCGGCCACAGTAACTTCTTGCAAGATACATCCACGAAGGCAAAAGAAACAAAAGCAAAAATGAACTATTGGGACTTCATCAAGATAAGAAGCTTTTGCACAGCAAAGGATACAGTCAACAAAACTCAAAGACAACCTACAGAATGGGAGAAGATATTTGCAAATGACATATCAGATAAAGGGCTAGTTTCCAAGATCTATAAAGAACTTATTAAACTCAACACCAAAGAAACAAACAATCCAATCATGAAATGGGCAAAAGACATGAAGAGAAATCTCACAGAGGAAGACATAGACATGGCCAACATGCATATGAGAAAATGCTCTGCATCACTTGCCATCAGGGAAATACAAATCAAAACCACAATGAGATCCCACCTCACACCAGTGAGAATGGGGAAAATTAACAAGGCAGGAAACAACAAATGTTGGAGAGGATGCGGAGAAAAGGGAACCCTCTTACACTGTTGGTGGGAATGTGAACTGGTGCACCCACTCTGGAAAACTGTGTGGAGGTTCCTCAAACAGTTAAAAATATACCTGCCCTACGACCCAACAATTGCACTATTGGGGATTTACCCCAAAGATACAGATGCAATGAAACGCCGGGACACCTGCACCCCGATGTTTCTAGCAGCAATGGCCACGATAGCCAAACTGTGGAAGGAGCCTCGGTGTCCAACGGAAGATGTGGTTTATGTATACAATGGAATATTACTCAGCTATTAGAAATGACAAATACCCACCATTTGCTTCAACGTGGATGGAACTGGAGGGTATTATGCTGAGTGAAGTAAGTCAGTCGGAGAAGGACAAACATTATATGTTCTCATTCATGTGGGGAATATAAATAATAGTGAAAGGGAATATAAGGGAAGGGAGAAGAAATGTGTGGGCAATATCAGAAAGGGAGACAGAACGTAAAGACTGCTAACTCTGGGAAACGAACTAGGGGTGGTAGAAGGGGAGGAGGGCGGGGGGTGGGAGTGAATGGGTGACGGGCACTGGGGGTTATTCTGTATGTTAGTAAATTGAACACCAATAAAAAATTTAAAAAAAAAGAAAATTAAAAAAAAAACACAAAAAAAAAAACAAAAAAAAATTATCACACATGCAAAAAAGAAAATATATAAAACACAGATTAGGAAAAAAGTCATACAGAAAGATGACACAGCTTAGTATTTCTAAACACAGACATTGAGACAGCTATATAAATACTTAAAGTATTTAAGAAAGCATAAATGAGAAGAAATATGAAAGATAAATTTTTTAACAATACAAATTCTAAAGATGAAAAACACAGTATCTGAGCTGAAATATAAACTGTGATTAACAGCAGATTAGATACAGAAGATTAGTGAGCCAGAGCAGAAACAGAAATGCTCAATAATCAACAAAATAAAAAGAAAAATAAGAATGAACAGAGTAGCAGAGAGCTCTGGTGAACTTCACACAGCCTAATATTCATGTAATTAGAGTCTCCATAGGAGAGAGAACTGAAAAAGATAATTTAAGAAATAATGCCCATAAATTTTCTAAGTACGCAGGAAAACTACAAACCCACGGACATAAAAACCTTAATGTATTCCAAACACAACATGAAGAAAGGATACCATGGCATACTGAAACCAAGATGCTTAAAACCTTTTGAGAAGAGGTTCATAGACTGTACCAGAGTGGCAAAGGAATCCACAGTACTCACAATAAAAGGATCTATGCTTTAGATAGATGAGAAAACTAATTCTGACTATTCTGCAAGCAAATAGACTTGTTTTCTTCCTTTTATTTATTTTTTTAAAGATTTTATTTATTTATTCATGATAAGCCTAGAGAGAGAGAGAGAGAGAGAAGTAGAGACACAGGCAGAGGGAGAAGCAAGCTCCATGCCAGGAGCCTGATGCAGGACTCGATCCCAGGACTCCAGGACCGTGCCCTGGGCCAAAGGCAGGCGCTAAACCGCTAAGCCACCAGGGATCCCCCTTTTTCTTCCTTTTATAACATAGAAGAAAAACCTAGTCATTCTTAGACGACAGAATGAAACAATTATAAAACAAAAATTTGAAATCTACATTTAGTCAAAATTTAACACTCTAGACATTAAGGAGGGCACATGATGCAATGAGCACTGGATACTACATAAAACTGATGAATCACTGACCTCTACCTATGAAACCAATAACAAATGTTAATTAACTGAATTTAAATAAAATTAAAAACTAAAATTCTGCTCCAGAAATCTACTCAAAAATGAGTTAGTCAAGTCACAAGCCACAAAAAATATTCCTAAAACAGGTACGTAACAAAGGACTTGAATCAATTACATATTACAAAAATTACAAATCAGTAATGAAAACCAACAAAGGTTTAAAAATAACCAATGTTTAACGCACTCTTCACAACGGTAAATATATATTAATGGTCAATAACCACATGAAAAACTTCAAAATAACTGCCCATCTATGAAATGCAAATTAAAACCACAAGGAAATATAACATATCCACCAAAATGGCAAAAAGTTAAAAAAAAAAAAAAAAGATAACACCAAATGCTGGCAAAGATGTGGAACAAGTGGAACTCTCATACAATGTTGTGGGAATGTCAATGGCACACCTGGCACTACCTCAACATACAATTCCACTGTTAGGTATCTACCGAAGAGAAAGCATACCACATGTCTACAAGAGATTTGTAGAAGAATGTCCCAGACACCTTTACTTATAATAGCCAAAACTGGAAACAGCCCAAATACCCATCAACATGAGAATGGCTAAAATAAACTATGGCATATTCATACCATGTATCTAGCAATAATATATGCAACAACACAGATGAATCTCCAAAATATTATACCTTCAGGGCAGTGAAAATACTCTGTATGAAACTGTAATTATGGACATATATCATTACACATTTGCCAAAACCCAGAGAACGTAAAATAGCAAGAGTGAACCATAACGTAAACTATGGACCCTGGGTAACAATGATGTATCAAAGTAGTTGCATCAATTGTAGTACATGTGTTATGTACTACATCCCATGTAGGATGTTGATAACAGGAGGAGGCTATGCATGTTTGATGGTGGGGAGTATATGGGAAACCTCTGTACATACCCTTTGATTTGGCGGTGAACCTTAAAACTGCTCAAAAAAAAGTCTTAATAATTAAAAGTAAAAAAGAATATTATGCTTAATGAAAGAATCCTTTCACAAGAGTTTATACTGTATGATCTGATTTATATGAAATCCTAGAATCAACAGAACTTTTTCAAATTCAGTCTTTTCCTGAGGGGAAATGGAATGGGGTGTTGAATGATTAGAAAGGGGCAAAAGAGAACTTTTTGGAGATACTGATAACCTGTATCTTGAGGAATGTTCTACATCACACAGGTGTACACACTTCTCAAAGCTCAAATAGTATATTTAAGATTCATGCAGTTCACTTTGCAAATTACACCCTCGAAAAAATAAAAACCATTAATTAACACTAGTTAACAATATGCTTTCGAAGTCAGAAATATTGTTGAACTGAAGAAAGAAGTTAAATGAACAGCTATGTGCTAAAGCAAATTAACAAACATTAAGTGCAGAATCTAGATGATGAGTATATGGGCGTCTACCATATAATACTCTGTTTTTCTATATATTTGAAGTTTGTCATAATAGCATGTTAGAAAAAAAAAACAGCACCTTCTAGTGCTAGGCTTTCTTCTAGGTGTTAGATACTATTCCTGTTTCAGGAGTTGTCTAACAGGAATTCACTCTCCAGTGTGAAATAAAGGTATATCACACATAGATTTATTAATGTTATTTCCCTAAGCTTTTAAGGTGATAATAGTTTTTAATAAGCTATAATTTAAATATAAAATTTCACCTTTGGAAGTGTACAATTCAGTGTTTTTAGTATAATCACAAAGTTGTACAGCCATCATTACCATCCAATTTTAGAACATTTTCATCATTCTAAAAATAACACCTTTACCCATAAGCAATCACTCCCCATTTTCTTTGTCCCCACAGGCCTGGTTACTAATCTACTTTATGCTTCCATGGAATTGGCTAATATGGAATATAAATAGAATCATACAATGTGTCCCTTTCGGACTGGCTGCTTTCACTTAAGGTATTGTGAAAGTTTATCATGTTGCAGCATGTATTAGTTTTTCATTCTTTTGTATGACTGAATAATATTCTAGTGTGTATGTGTGTGTGTGATTGTGAGATATATATATATATATATATATATATATCTCACAATCATTTATCCATTCATCAGTGGATGGACATTTGAGTTGTTTTACTTTTTGATTTTCATAAATAATGCTGCCATTAACATCCAAATGTGAGTTTTTATATAAACATAGGTTACAAATTTTTTTTAAGACTTTATTTATTTATTCATGAGAGACACAGAGAAAGGCAGAGATCACAGGCAGAGGGAGAAGCAGGCTCCACACGGGGAGCCTGATGTGGGACTCCATCCTGGGACTCCAGGATCACACCCTGGTTTAGCAGGCGCTAAACCACTGAGCCACCCAGGGATCCCCTAGGTTATCAATTCTTTTGCATATATATATCTAGAAGTGGAATTGCTGGGTCATAGGTAACTCTTTGTTCAACTTTTTAAGAAACTAGATTGTTTTCCAAAGCAGCTATTCCATTTTACATTCCCACTATCAACACAAGGGTTACAACTTCTCTACAATCTTGCCAACACTTGTGATTATGTGTCTTTTTATTATAGTCCTGCCAGTAGCCTTGAAATGTCTCACTGTGGTTTTGATTTGCATTCCCTATCATGACTAAAGATGTCAAGCACCTTTTCATCTGCCTGTTGGGCATTTGCATACCTTTTTTGCACAAATGTCTGTTCTGGCCTTTTCCTCATTTTTTTTTTTTAAAGTTGGGCTACTTGTTCCTAAGTTTTAGTATTTTTTTTTTCAAGACTTTATTGATTTGAGAGAGAGAAAAAAAAAAAAAAAACACAAGCAGAGGGAGGAGAAGCAGGCTTCCTGTTGAGCAAGGAGCTTGATCCCAGGACCCCAGGATCATGACCTGAGCCAAAGGCAAAAGCTTAGCTTCTGAGCCACTCAGGCACCCTTTAGCATTTTCCTTTCTAAAGGCTCTAACTATGGAAATTCATTATTCCTCCAAATTTTTCCTATGTCTCAAAGCCAAGTCAAAGTCAATCATTCTTTTCAACATCTTCCTTCTTCAGATCATTTAAACCTCTATTTAATCAAACATTCTATCCTTCTACCACACCATAGTAAACTATCACAGGTCTATCTGTTCTACTGTACCTTAAGATTTTAAGGGAAAAGAACACATCTTTTTATCTCTGTGTTTTCCCACATTACCAATATTCAGTACATTCAGGAGACTTTAGTAAAAGTATAATGAACTCAATAACTGAAGTCAACTCACCAGTATCCTTCAATGAAATATATACTACATTAATAATGTTCCCATTAATTAACTAGGTATCTTCCAATGAAGCATATAGTCAATTAAACATAACTATAGTTGTTAAATACATATAATTAATATATCTAACTCCATTGTAACTCTTGGTAAGCCTTCACCAAAAAATACCAATCCACAATTTATTAGGAAATGTTGATGTTGTACTACCTTAACTTTTATATATAACATACATTCTAAACATTTATACCTATTAGAAATATTAGTTACTTTGAGCATGTAAAAAGAAAATCAAGTAATATCTAGCATATTAAAAAAAATCAAAGTAGTGTCAAACAACCAAAATAAAATCATCCCATCATATTAGAACACTGCAAAATTCAATCTAATGTTTTATTTAAGTTTCACAATGTGAAAACACTATACAAGCAATAATTTAAAATAAAGTTTTTGTTATATTTACCTGTAATGTTTCCTAACATATCTTTATCGTGGCAGGTAGGATCTTCTGTTTCTCCATCTTTAAAATTGCCTATTTCCCCATAGTAAAGAGCAATTCCAAGTTGCATTATACGGATAAACATAGGCAATTGTTGATCTGTGATAGAAAGTTTCAAGCTCTCTACTAAAGTATGAATCTGTATGTGAAAAAAAAAAAAACATCAACAAAAACATGTTCGAAGGAAGTACCTTTTAACATAAATATTAAAAGTCCTAAAATAGAATACCATAAGAGAAAAGTAATATCCCAAACATTTCCAATATAAGCCAAAACAGTTCACTCTAATATCAGGAATCTTGCTACAATGGCCAATAAATTTTAGATAGAAACTGTACTAAACCAAATTATTTAAGTCCAAATAGAAATGATGATGAAAAGATAGTCACACTAGACTTCTAGATAACTTTTTATTTCTAGATAACTTTTCCAGAAATAAAGTTATGGAACCAAAATATCAACTCCATACTATGAAGAGAATGATAGCATTCCCCTCAAATTCAGAAAAACTTCTGTCACACCAAGAATAAAATTTAATGATGTCATTTTAGTAAAACCTTAATCACCCTTTATAGCTTTATTAACCAAAAAGAATACATACACATCCTAAAAGCCTAAGTGGAAAAATTACTAACATTACAACTACAGAAGTATGAACATAATAAAATTTTGTCAAATATGAAAAACCAAGTGACATTATGTTCAGAAAAGTTTACCAAACAAATTTTAAGAGATTTAAATAAATAGGACATAAAATTTATAACATGAATCAGCTACTAACAAAGAAACAAGATTAATTACTAACAAATAAGATATATAGCAATCAAATTTATCCTTTAGAAAGAAAGACATTAATGGAATATAAACATAGTCTTAGTGTAATGGTTCCTTGCTGTTACATAAACATGGAATAAAACCAATTAAGTCATAAAGTCAAGTCTCTTGAAAGGTTTATTTTGACTTCCAAGTCTCTTGGAAGGTATCTGAGAGTCTATGAAACATGAAAAGATTACAGTAATCATCATATTTTTAGGGTTAAAGGCAGAAAAATTTGTATTTGAAGGGAAAGAAAGTTGCAAAATACTCATTTAAATGAGTACAGATTTCTTAAAACTTATTTAAAAATCATACAATGAGGGATCCCTGGGTGGTGCAGCGGTTTAGCGCCTGCCTTTGGCCCAGGGCGCGATCCTGGAGACCCGGGATCGAATCCCACATCGGGCTCCCAGTGCATGGAGCCTGCTTCTCCCTCTGCCTGTGTCTCTGCCTCTCTCTCTCTCTCTCTCTCTCTCTGTGACTATCATAAATAAATAAAAATTTAAAAAATAAATAAATAAATAATAAATAAATAAATAAATAAATAAATAAATAAATAAATAAATCATACAATGAGCAGATCAAGAAAGGGTAAGTAAAAGGTTGGTAGCAGGAGGGCAGAGCGTGCAGTGCAGGCCTGCCAAGCTCGTCTTAATCTGCTATCTCTCTACCACATCCTTTTAAAATATTGTATGGCACCAATATTACTAGTGAAAGGCCACCTTAGCTGAACCAGTAACAAAGAATAAATCCTTTATAAACATATTTTATACATACATATAACATAAACATATGCATGTAAAATATATAAAATACCTTATATATTTCATATATGGCAGACAGATCAAAGTATCCCTAAAATCAGTAAGATTAATCCCTAATTGAAAAATGGACAAAGAACCTTAATGTGTTTTTCAAAGAACAAATGGCCAGTTAACATAATTTTTAAAAATCTAACTTCACTAACAAATGTTAATTAAAATATATTTTAACAAGCTGTCAATTTAACATGATCATATTTAAGGATAGGAACCCTCCTTAAGGTTCATGAACATATACACTTGGTTAAATTTTTTCTGGAAATAATTTTCCAATACAGAACACAGGCATTAAAATTTAAGCCCATTAATAAGATATTTGCAACTACCTGAAATCATTCTGAAGGGATTAATCAGAAAATTGGTCAAAGATTTAGGTCAGACTTTCATTGCTCTAAAAATTTTTTCAAAAAGTAAATTTTCAAAATAGGGGAAATGTTAAATAAGTCATATACCCATATAATCTATATCTCAGATGACACAAACCCTAAGACATATTTGTCTCAACAGACAGAAAATTATAAAAAGCCTAACCAAAACATAAGTAAATTCAAAAACCACTTAAACATATGAAAGAAGCTTAAATGAATAATTAGGGTATCTGGAATATTCTGGGAAATCCTCTCTCTTTGAGATGACCAATGAGGTTAACCATGTGCTTTTAATATACACTTCCTAGGACGAGGAGTTAGAAGAATGATAGGTCTAAGTCAAAATGGCAAACCTTACATCACAATGGTATTAATAAAAAACTCAATTTTCTTTCAGTTGAGCATAATGGTATCTCAAATTTGGTGATTACCAGAGTCAAGAATCCCACGTCAACAAACTTATTTATATTAAGATGCTTTTTAAGATGATTTGTTGTGGCTAATCAATTTTGAGAACACAAACTTACATGCTAACACTAAATTTTCCTCAAGTTCATTTATTTTTACTTTCTTCTAATTTAACCACATTCTAGAATGTATAATTACATTTGTACTAATGATGAATAAGCTTATTTTATGCTGTAAGACATAAATATATCCGTTACTTGCTTTCAAAATGTATCTTGAGGGCAGCCCGGGTGGCTCAGCGGTTTAGCGCCACCTTCAGCCCAGGGCGTGACCCTGGAGACCCAGGATCGAGTCCCATATTGGGCTCCCTGCATGGAGCCTGCTTCTCCCTCTGCCTGTGTCTCTGCCCCTCTCTCTCTCTCTCTCTCTCTCTCTCTCTCTCTGTCTCTCATGAATAAATAAGTAAAATATTTTTTTAAATGTATCTTGAATTTAACCTTAACATTCCCCAACATACTAGCAGGTTCAAGGTAAAAGAAGGAAACTAAGCCCATTATCCCAAGACAGAGGCATTGATACCACTGAATTCATACTTTTCCATGCTTCTCTTTGGCAAAGAAGCTAATTCAAAAATAGAAGGAAAAAATAACAGAATTTCAATAAATTGATGTGCATTGTACACAATGGTGAAGAAAGTAAGCACTGATGACTAAAGCACTACCTAAGAAAAACAGGTGGATTTCATGAATATATAGTAAAGCTACTTCAAAAATAAAGTATTATTTTTAATACTGTCTTTTCAAAAACCATAACTTATATAGCCATATACAATCAAGCAGAGTAGTCAATAACCATGCTCAGACTCAGGGGCATCTTTTCCATTATAGCACTTTAGTATTCAAAGGCATGAAACTCAACAATAAAAATTAATTCCACATTAAAACTTAGTTATTAAAAAGACCACAAACTACTCTGAATTCTTTTTCAAAAACTGATATATGGATAGAGATTTAGAAAACTGTTATGTAATGAAAGAACACAAGATTTATACTAAGAAATTAACAATACATGTTGAAAATATATTCCAGTATCTTGGGATAACAAACTTTCTTCACATTACCTAAGAAATTCCTACTAAGATTTTAATTACATTCTGAAACCATAGATCAAAAGCTAAAATTTCCTGAACCAATAAATTAAGATATTAGGTTAACTACTAAGCCTTTTAAAGTTATCTAAGAAAGAGGGACAATAACTACAGTTATCAGATCATGTTATATAAATTATAAGGATTGAAATATACATTGGTATTTAATCCATGATGGGTATAATTACACTTCTAAATAGAGAAGATCCTATAAAGAGAAAAACACTTATAAACATCTGGACAAACTTAAAAGGAAGCTATAGTCACAGGGAGAAAAAAAAGAATCTCTGTAGTACAACACACAATACAGAAAGTTATAATATATAACAATATAACCTAAAATTATAAATAGAAATAAAACTCTTACAAAAACTATTTTTATGAGGTTAATTTTTTCTTTAATAGCACACACAAGAACCAAAAAAACAAAATGGAGACATGCAACTCAACTACTAGAAAAAGAAACACCTACTTTAATAACAGATGGCATCTTGGAATTTAGGTTATCATACGTGAAATGCAGACGAGTTCTGAAGGAACATTTATACAATAAAGGATCCTGGTAAAATTCTATTTTACCACTAGCATTTCGTTTATCAAGACAAACCGTACAATCCGAAAAATTGATAACCTTTCTCAGCACCAGATCAGTTGCTAAAAGAAAAAAAAAAAAAAAAAAAACATTTTAAGTAAAAAGGAAAGCTGGACGAAAAAAAGGCAGCCATTTTTATTAGTACAAATAGTAATAAGATTAATAGAGTATTTAATACATGAGGCCAGAACCTATGCAACGAATCTCTCATTTATTATTTAAACCCTCCAATAACCTTATGAAATCGGCACCAAAATCCCCACTGCAAGTATGAAGAATCAAATAAAGGACAAAGAAATGAAGTAGCTTGTTCCCAAATTGCTTGGTATCTAAACAAATTTAAAACAAAATTTATGAAAGATTTTGCTACATTTCGCTATCTGCAATGGAGGTACGAAATAAATATAATTCTTGAGAAACCACATTAAGAAATACATTCTGAGTAATAATCATTCATTTAATATCTTACACTGAAAAACTCACAGCTTCTCTAAACTTGCACTCCAGATCTAATAACTACATGCAACAATATGGGAAAACATTAAAAGCATAACATTAATTGAAAACAGGAAACCTTTGAAGTTTTACTCAAACCTCAAATTCCTACAAAGAGCATACTATTTTTACATAGCTCAAAAATACACGTAATATATTATTTAGGTCTATATCCACATCTGACACTTTTTGAGGCAAAATTCATAACATAAAATTAACAATTTAAAGGATACAACAGAGTAGCATTTAGTATATTGACAATATCATGCATCCACCACCACAATCAATTTCAAAATTTTTTCATCTTATCAGAAAAGAAACTCTGTCCCCTTCAGCCCTTCAATTCCCTCACTGTCCTCTCCCTGCCCCCAATCCTGAAGTAATCACCAATCTACTTTCTATCTATACAGATTTGGCTATTCTGTGTGATTAATACAAATGGAATCATACAATATACACCTTATATGGGTTCTCTCACTTAGAATGTTTTTAAGATTTGTCCATGTTTATGTATCAGTACTTCATTCCTTTTTATAACACAAGTCTCTTTAAGTAATTAAATGATAAAATTTAATACAACAGTTAACTATAGGAGGAAAGGTATGGGACAGGGAAAAGTACACTGGTGGGGGTAAACTACTATCACTGTTCTAGATAGAGGAGATGTGCTCATTATACTGTTTTATAACAAAATATGTGACCTAAATCTTTGTAAATACTAAATGCTGTATTAAAAATTAATAAAAGGGGAAAGAATAGTGATTACCTCAGAAAGTAAAGGATTAAAAGAAGATATGTAAAGAGCATAGCACCAGGCCTAGCAGTTAACAAGAACTCAACAAGTAAAAGATACTATTTTTGCTGTTTTTATCACAACCCTTTTCATGAACTTTCATGTGATATGATACTGATTTTCTTAAATATATTAGCACATTGATAGAAATAATAATTCACATTTTACAAATGACTCACCCAAGGTTATACTACATTAGTGATGGGAGGAAGATTGAAACCAAGATGTCCTAACTCCCAATCCAAGACTCTAATTCACTATGATTTCGGAGAGTAATATTTGCATTACTCATATATTAAACTATAAATGAAATTTCTTCCCATAAAATGTCAACACATTCATTCAATCCTGCATTATCCAGTTCTGCTTGTTTTCCATTTTCCTTAAATGTTTCCTTGTGGGCTTGTATGGAGTATTTTTTCCACAGAGGATGAGAGGAAGGCATTTACAATGTCTCAGAAATAATGCTTGGGACTTTGCATATGCACTGATTTATGCTTCACAACAAAGCTGCGAGATCAAGATTCCTCATTTTAAAACAAACTGACTAAGGGGCACATGAGCAGGCTCAGTCAGTAAAGCATACAACTCTAGATCTCAGGGTAGTGAATTCAAGTCTCATGTCAGGTGTGGAGCTTACTTTAAAAAAAAAAATGTAAAGAGTAAAGCTTGCAGAACACACAAAAATGAGACTGTATCAAATTCTGCTAGTTCCTAGCTGTATGCCTAAACTAGGCAAGTGAAGTAACCTTGAGACTAAATTTCCTTTTGCCTCCCTTTAAGTAGGACTTAAGACAGATACATGAATATATAAGTACATGAATGAGAAAGGATATCACTTCACAGGGTTATGAGAATTTGAGAAAAGAAATGTAAATAATTTTAAAAGATCATTTTCTGAGCACTATGTACAAGACACTTTTACAAGTGCTTTCAGTGCATTAATGTATTTAATAAAATAACTCTATAAGGAAACTCCTATTTTACCCCCATTTAACAAACAAACAAAGAAATGATCAAGTAACTCACCCAACAACTAATAGCTATACTAAGTGGGACATCTAGGATCCAAACTCAGGTCATTTAACTTTAGTGCCAGCACTATTAACAAATATATACCCTGGCAAGTCACAGATAAAAGGTGCTAAAAATAGTCTTCTCACTATATTTTCAAAAAATGCCCAATCCTTACCCTATCAGAACATATACTAACAAATATTATGATTTATTAATATCTCTTCCGAAAAAAGCAGTGTCTCTTTGACACCTGTATTTTTCAATTCTTAGCACAGTGCCTACCACGTAAAACATAATCAAATAGTAATAAATAAATGGTAGTTACGAAAGTTATATTACTTAATAGTTCTTTTAATGCAAGCATAAGGAGATTATGGCATATAATAGAGGCTTTAGGATACTCCTAAAGGAAATGTAGGATTTCCAGTTCCAAATATGCTCTGGAATATACAAGCCTAAACCATAAGCCAGTCAGATACATTGTTTTGCCATTAGTGAGCAATACAAAAGCAACATTTTCCTCTTCCTCCTTCAAATACATCAAAAATTTTAACTATTTCTATTACAAACCTACAGCACTGCAAAATACTATATACTACACTTGAAACAGGCATGTGGTAGGTAAGAAAGAATAAAAATTAAAAATATTAAAAAGAGTCTAGGATTTTATAACTAAAAGCAGAGTTGTAGTAATCCCCTCTAATTGTATACTAAATTTTACATATGTTTATTTTTCTAAGGCTAAAGACATAAAACTCTCATTAGATATATTGAACAGCCTTTTGGCCCAGAAAAGGTTTAGAAACCAAGACAACTATTTCAATAATGGAAAAATCTATACTTTTCTTGATATTTACTCACCAGAAATATCCATGAATGCACGATCCCATAATTCACCTACTGTATAGCACTCTGCAGAAGTGATATTGACTGAAAGAACAATATCATCTTCAACATATTTTAGTATGAGATTATTTATAACAATATTTACATTATTTACAACTCGTCTAATCAGACTCTGCACATAACCTATAAAATAGAAGGAAAAAAGGACTCAATTAGCCATTAAGTCTGTCAATAAAGAATAATTCTTAAAATATTATTGAACTTAATGTATACGATAGGTGGGTATCATTTAACATATTTTGCAAAGAGGAAACTAACAGTCAGGTAGACAGGCTTACAAAAACTGGCACAGCTAAGTAATAGATCCACCCTCAAAAACCATTACCAAGAAATTCTATATAAAGAAGTGTTCCTGTACTAAGAAAAATCGAGACTATACCTTTTTAATAACATTATACTAGATCCCAGTCAGTGATAATCCTATGTCCAGTACTTTGGTTTCTGTCTATTTTAGAAACATTTTCCCAAATGAACCAATGCTACTATATGCCCATTTTACAACATATTAGAAGAAGAATCACTTCTTTAAGCTTCTTTTGAGCCATCTTCTCATCCTACTCTAAAGAGCCATATAAATATTCAAAAGTTAGGCTGGGAGGAAGAAAGAAAGGAGAAACATGCCCATCATAATGGATTCAAGTATTTCCACTTACTACTAAATAATACTGAAGCAAGGTAGAGGAGAGAATATGAACAAGGAAAAAATGTAGATAGAATTTAAAGAGGGAAAAAGAAAACAATGAAAAGAAAAAAGTATGAAAGAATCAAGAAAAGCATAATGCGAACACAGAGAAATAAAGAACAAGAAACAAATAGCAGTTTAAAAAAACAGCAGAAGTAACTGGTGGACATTCTTTTTGGCTATAGCTTGCCTAAAATCTTCAAACTGTTCTTTTAATTTTATGCTCCGATGGGATACTCCACATTCTCAGAAGCTTCTCACACAATAAATGTGTATACAGATACATTAGTAAGGAAATAAATTGGAAATATAAATAAAACTCAATAGTATTTTAAGAAAACACAGAAGAAAAAGATTAAAAACTTCACTTGATTCAAATGTATCTCCCACTATAAAACTTATTTAAAAGCTGATTAAAATTTTAGCTATTTCATGAACCATCCTGCTTGTATTCAGAACTTAACTGGGCAAAACAGAATCAACTTCTGTCGTCAGCAACTGACACTGTTAACACCTCCACTAAAGCCTCCTGAAAGAAAGTATTTAAATCCATTCAACAGGGTAGCCTGGGTGGCTCAGCGGTTTAGCACCGCCTTCAGCCCAGAGTGTGATCCTGGAGACCTGGGATTGAGTCCCACGTCAGGCTCCCTGCATGGAGCCTGCTTCTTCCTCTGCCTGTGTCTCTGCCCCTCTTTCTCTCTCTCTCTCTCTTTCTCTGTGTCCTTTATGAATAAATAAATAAAATCTTTTAAAAAAGTGAATCCATTCAACCATAACACCTATGCAAAACCAACTCCTTCATTCATCCCCAGTGGATACAAATAGGAAAGAAATGTAATACAACAAAGTTTTTCTCATATGTGGAAACTATTAGCAGCTTTTAGAGTGCCAATTATCATATGCTACAAAATTAACGTACAAAATATCAATAAATTTAAGGTAATAAATACTCTTTTGAGAGCAGATACTAAAATAATGCTTAACAAATTAAGCTTCCAGAAGAAATTTTTAAAAATCAGAAGTTTCAATCCTAGAATGTATATTCCTCCATGCTTTTACTACTCAACACAGATGTTAAAAATAAAAATAAACATCCTGTTTCTAAGAAGTCAAGAAGCATGACTAATATTGGTTTTCCTATTTCGGAAAACGTGTCATCAATAAGGAATTCATAAAAACCTCTTAAGAGTTCATGAGTTTTTATTACCTTCAAAAGATAAATTCTCAAAAGATAGAACTGGAGAAAATATTTAATGCAAATTAATAGAAACATAATACTGTAAATGTATATTAACCAACAGAACCCTACTAATGGATTGTTTTTTATATTTTTCCTCAGTTTCTCATTATAAAATTAACATACAAGTTGAGATGATTAAGCCAATTCAACATTAAAGAATAAAATATCTAAGAACTATTCCCATAGTCTATGTTTCCTTATTAAAAATACAATACCAAAGAAACAGTAACTAACCACCGGAAGAAATGATACACTATCTCCCCAATCCTCCATAACTTAGTTCTAAGCTACAGAAGAGTCTCAAACAGCAGATCTTCTAGCTCTGATCACTAAATATTTAGATAGTCCCTGAAAGTATATCTATTCAGATAACATAACAGTAATCCAGGTCTATTCCACAAGCACCTGAAAATGCAAGGTAACTCTGGGATAAAAACCTACCAGGTGTCCTACTAGATGGCTCTAAAACAACACCCTGTTACTAATCAACCTTTCCAGAAATTCCTATCACTATCTAACTCTTCCCCACCCCACAACCCCACTCCTCCAGAATCCTTCAGGCACACACATCTATGCCCACAGGGCCAGGTAAAACACTATGAACTCTCTCTCCTCTACATGCTCTTCTCCAATGTCCCCTAACCGACACAACATTAAGAAGACTGTCTCTACCACTTTCCTTGGGCTTATGTTACTACTGTCATTTGTGTATGTCTGTATATAATTATTTTCTCTGTTAAACAATGAAATCCTAGAGGGCAAAGACTAGGTCTTATTTATCTCCCTCATATTCTTAAATGAAATAGCATGCACCAATTTTGGTTACAAAGAGACAACATCTACAATCTATTTATCCTAATGTCACAGGGAAGACAAGTTCTCAAAATCAAATTCCATGGTTGAATGATTTGGTTACCATATCTAAAAACATTTTAGTGTAGTTTTGGTGTAAACTTGAGGGTTACGCAACATCATATAGGCAACTTATGCTCAAATAGTTAAAGGTAAAGTTCTTTGTAACACTCTTGTCTTTTTTGAAAGATTGAAACTATTTCAAAATAAAACTTTTTAAAAGGTTAAGAACAAGGATTCTTTTTTTTTTAATTTTTTTTTTTTTTATGATAGTCACAGAGAGAGAGAGAGAGGCAGAGACACAGGCAGAGGGAGAAGCAGGCTCCATGCACCGGGAGCCCGACGTGGGACTCAATCCCGGGTCTCCAGGATCGCGCCCTGGGCCAAAGGCAGGCGCTAAACCGCTGCACCACCCAGGGATCCCCAACAAGGATTCTTTTATCCATATAGTAGGGAGGTTCAATAAAACATGAATTAAAAAAGGTTTGGTAACTAGACAATAACTCAGGGCAGTTACTGTGGGAGCTAAGAAAACTCACAGTGAGTGGACATTACAATTAGTGTTATGAAAAGAGAATAAAATGGTAAAAATTGACTGTCACGGCAGGGAGAGAAAGAGGCAAACCAAGAAACAGACTCTTAACTACAGAGCACAAACATGGTTACCAGAGGGGAGGTGGATGGATGGGTGCAATAGGTTATGGAAATTAAGGAGTACACTTGTGATGAGTACTGGGTGTTGTATGCAAGTGTTCAACCCCTGAACTGTACATATGAAACTAATATTACACTGTATGTGAACTGAAACTTAAATAAAAACTTGAAAAAAATTTGTAACCCCAATTAATAAAATCTATGATTGCATTTTGTTTTCTTGATCACATTTCATGGCCAAGTTGTTAGACACATACAAAGTCATATATTTGGGGGGAAACTGTACCGGTTATATTTGGGGGGAAACTGTACCTGTTATAATTTAGTATCTATTACATATATCTGTTAATGCTTTTGCCTTAAGGTTCATTTTGCATAGTTTTTAAGCTATAAAAACAGACTTTTTTTTTTTAAAAGATTTTATTTATTCATAGAGACAGAGAGAGAGAGAGAGAGGCAGAGACACAGGCAGAGGGAGAAGCAGGCTCCATACAGGGAACCCAATGTGGGACTCGATCCCGGGACTCCAGGACCGCACCCTGGGCCAAAGGCAGGCACTAAACCGCTGCGCCACCCAGGGATCCCCTAAAAACAGACTTTTTGATAGTATTTGTCTGTTATGCTATTTCCCATCCTTTCATTTTCAATCTTTCCTGGCTGTCTGTGATACTTGTGTGTTTTGGAAGCCACACACACCTGAACATAACCACTCTTTCCTTTTAGTATCCAAAAAACATTACTTGTGCTTCCTTAGAGCTCCTCTTGGCTTTGGCTTTGCAATGTAGTTAGTAGTTTACAAAGTCTCCCAGATTAAGCAGTTAATTCTTAAAGGGAATATAGCCTTCAATGAGCCACTCTAGCATGCTCTCATTCACACAGAAATAAAGATTTAGGGAACTAAACAGCCTGCCACTAAGCACTATTTTGAAATACAATCTATTAGAATGAAATAAAAGCTCTCCAATCATCACCTTTTCTGTAATAAACAATATATAAACCTTAGATATCTTGAAGATTACCATAACAGTTTTAAGCATAGCCTACTTTTAAAAGGAACAATATATCAGTATATTAAAAAAAACACCTGGATATCAGAAATGACTAGCTAGCTATCCATGAGTATCTTGTGCTTCCCCTTCCAGAATGGAGAATTGTTGCTGAGATAAGGACTTCTAAGCCATACATAATGTCCATGCAAACAGTTTCCCTCAGTGAATTTGAGCAGAATATGTATCACTTCCAGCGTAGGAGGATTAAGAAATAGAAAAATCTTCTCCAGTCTGTCCTCTGGAGAAGACTGAAAGCAGTAGAACTCAAAGTCTGGCCTAGGGCACAGCACAGCCTCGCACCCAGGTGGCTCAGTCAGTTAAGTGTCTTACTCTTAATATCAGCTCAGTCTTGATCTCAGGGTCATGAGTTTGAGCCCTGTGTTGGGATCCATGCTGAGCATGGAGCCTACTTAAAAAAAGAAGCCTGGGCTTCTGGTAGAACACAGTCTTTGTGCTGATACATAAAGAAAACGACACTTTTGTTAGGTTAATGCTAACTGGTGAGGATTTACCCAGTTGATTAACACAATTTACACAATGTGTCATTGTTATTAGAGGATAAAAAAGTTTTTCCTAAAAATGTTAATGGAAGATATTAAAACAATAAAGGCATTAAAAAATAGAAGATGTGAAATCCATTTCTTTTTCATTTGCTTCACAAGATCTTCTCTTAGATGTTCCAGAAGGAAATAATGATTAGATAGATTTAAACTCTTGTGCTCTTCCACAAGCAGACAGAAAATAATTATGCTATCTTCTATAACAAGACATTGACATTCTTGGCTCAGGTTCTTGAACAGATGACATTATTACAAATATTCCTAAATTATCTCATATACTCCCCAATTATTATTGAACTTCCTTTCAAGAGATTTTTCAGAAAATTAAGCCTCAGCAGTCTAATGCATACACACAAATAACACACAAACTATTATCTTCCATTTCATATTCAATATTTTCTGCAGAAAAAAATTTTGACTACTAAATTACCATCAGTTCTCCTTATGTATATCAAAATATTTGAGTTTCCATTTTCTTTTTTTCTTAAGATTTTATTTATTTGACAGAGAGAGAGAACACAAGCAGGGGGAGTGGCAGAGGGAGAGGGAAAGGCAGGGCTTCCACTGTGCGGGGAGCCCAACGTAAGGCTCGATCCCAGGACCCTGGGATCATGACCTGAGCTGAAGGCAGATGCTTAACTGACTGAGCCACCCAGATGCCCCATGAGTTTCCATTTTCTTATCTACAAAATGTGGACTAGATCAGAGGTGCTTAGCTGAAGCCTAGAGATGGACTTCAGCAGGTATGTGAATATCCTAAAGTTATGTGCTATTTCATATGTGCATATTATAGGTGAAGAACTTTTACAACAGGTTTTCAAGGGTCCATATCCCCAAAAAATAGATTGCTAGACCAGAAAATCTTGAAGTAGCTTCTTATTTCACATTCCAATGACCCTAGGACACTGATTATTGAAGTCTGAAGAAAACATTGTATAATTTTATGCAGTTCAATTTTTGTGCAGTGCAGTAAACATATAAGGGCCTATTATGAACCAGACATTGTTTAGATGAGGAAGACCTCAAAAATGAGGTCTTTGCCATCTATTTTTATAAATAATGTTTTATTAGAACATAGGCACAATATATTAGTTTTTCTAATATGGCTGAGTTCATGCTACATCAGAAGAATGGAATAGCTGCAACAGAAAATATATGGCTAAAAATCCTAAAATACTTATTAACTGGCCCTTCAAAGAACTGCTGTCCTCTTTGCTAGATGACGATCAAAAATGACTAAGTCATAACTTCAGACCCAGTAGGCAACATGGTTTTTAAAGTTTATCCATATCCTAAATATTTCTATTAAGCTGTGTGTATACACACACACACACACACACACACACACACACACACATTTTCTGGGTAAAAAAGGTAAGAAGAAAAGGAAAGACAAACCAAGAAAGAGGAAGCCATGCAATGGAAGACAAAGTTTATCTGAGCTTCCTAACAAACAAGTAGAATTCTATTTTAAATGAGTAACTATTGGGGCACCTGGGTGGTTCAGTGGTTGAGCATCTCCCTTTGGTTCAGGTCGTGATCCCGGGGTCCTGGGATGGGGTCCCGCATCAGACTCCCTACAGGGAGCCTGCTTCTCCCTCTGCATATGTTTCTGCCTCTCTCTCTGTTCCTCTCATGAATCAATAAATAAAATCTTAAAAAATAAACTATTAAATAAGAAAAAAATTTAACTAAAAGACCTTGAGTAAATTAAAGGACAACATCCTTTTTTTGAAAGACAACATCTTCTTAAAGCCATTTTAGATAAAATGACCTTCAATAAAAGCCGAAGGCTATATACTTCAGAGAGCACAGAACCACATAATCCAGCTATCTAGTTTAGAAGTTGTCTCACTTTACATAGAGATAAAATGCAGAGAATACTGATAAAAGCATGAATGAATAAATAAACATCCTTAAACCTTCTCTCTAAATTGGAATTATCAGTATATTTTACAGGATATGCTAAGCTCACAATTCAAAACTGTTCTTAGCAGCAATTGAAAGTCCTGTGCCCATAGATCAGTGACTGAAAGAGAACGTGCATACTTCAAATCAGTTATTCAAATTCTTTTGACCCTTCTACCAGAAGAAAATATTACATTATAACCCAGCACAAGCCTACACATATGCACAAATTTCTTTACTAATAACTTTACTATATGCCTTTATGCTCTGAGGTTTTCTATTATTTTCCATATATTCTAAATGCTTGCTATGACCCATTAAATTGCTCTTCTACTGCACTAATTGGTCAGGATCCATAATCTGATAAAAGACTATTCGAAATACCAAGAAAAGAGATTGCAAACAGAATATTAGATGTCAACTTATGTTCTTCCCCTATTCAAAAGTGACCCATCCCTAAAGAGTGTAAAACAAAGGACCATTGGCAACATGAACATCAAAAAGCATCTCTGAGTCTATGTAAATGCTCAAACTCCAAAATTGTAAACACAGCCATAACTTTGCCTTAGAAATTTTGAGACTAAAAATTAATTTCTACCATGGAAGAACCTTAATATGGTTCACAGGCAGGACAAGGTTGCCAGAAAGGATTCCTCAAATAACCATATGAGTCAACCTTTAAATAAAATGATTTACCATTATCCAGCTGGATTCTCAAATTATCCCTTTTTTCCCCCTTTGGCAAGATTAACTTTACTCTGCCTCCCAGTAATTGCCCAACATGTTCAGTTACTCCCTAAATCAACTCCTTCACTGTGATTTATGTCAGCATAAAAGAGGATACCAGTCCTCCTATTAGGCAAGGCAGCAAAGCACATGTTAATCAAAATGCTACCTCAAGTAGTTAAGAATACAGTTCTATTTCATGCCTCTAAAAATAGGATTATTTCAGTTATGTTTATGTTTTTATGTTTTATTTTTAATGCTCCCAAAAAATAGACCAATTTTCTCTATTCTGAGTATCAGTGTAAATTCTATTAAAGGCTCTAAAGAATTTTTAAAAGTCTGGGACCTGTTTTGGGTACATGCAGGTTAGCCTATAGATTTTTATCTGTGAAATCAACAACTGAAAAAAAGCTTTTAGTTTATCTTAAACAAGTTCTTAAAAGAAAAAGAAGTGTTACAAGACTCAACAGTTAAACTTAAAAATGATTATTCTCGCCAGAATTTATTAATGGAGAGGATTCAATACAATGAGCTGATATAGGAAGTTTGGAAGGGATATGTAGTCAGAAATTTGGGGAGGTAAAAGGGTTGCCCATTTAATAAATAAGAACAAGCTACAGTTTAATAATTTAATTCACCAAGGATTTTTCCCAAGAAGTTAATTAGCAAGAAAAAATTTAGAAAGTTCTGGAACAATCACACCACTCTAAGAATTTTTTTTTAAGATTTTATTTATTTATTCATAGAGACGGGGGGAAGGGGGGGGCAGAGACATAGGCAGAGGGAGAAGCAGGCTCCATGCAGGGAGCCTGACATGGAACTCGATCCAGGGTCTCCAGGATCACGCCCTGGGCTGCAGGCGGCGCTAAACCGCTGCGCCACGGGGGCTGCCCCACACCAATCTAAGAATTAGAAACATTCAGAAGTAAAATATCTTCCTCTGCCACCTTCTCCAGCTATAGCAATTAATCTATTTAAAGCTATAGCAATTAATCTATTTAAAGCCAGGGAGATTACCAAAACTTGTTAAGTAAAGTTCAGAAGAATATAAAGCATCAGCATTAATATTACTATAACAGTAGTTTAAAATGTTCAACTATAACGTAACAGAACATATTTGAGGGAGAAGGGCTATGTAATGCTGTATCTAACTCTAGTCTCTTAGTAGATGGTGCCAGAAGGCTGTCAAAAATTAACTAGGTTAAAACCAACAGAAAACCTACAAACTTTTGGCACAGAAAACAAATATATAGCAATGTCAACTATATCTCTGAGAAAAAGAAATGACTGATGAATAAAATCAAAAGAGAAGTGACTGATAAAAACAATCCCTAACTGTAAAAAGGTAGCAATGCACTATGGCCACAGAGCTGACATGTCATGATCATGTTATTCTTCTTCATTAAATAGTTACTAAGGAACTGGTATTGATTTGTAAGCCACTACTGTTCCAAGTAAATAAAAACTTCAGGAAATGAAAGAGATGGTTATAAAATTCTATGATCCTGTTGGTGAACTCTACAGTTTCCTGAAAGTCAGAACAATCTAGTGACTTTCTTGGTTATCAAGAAGCAAAGGAACAAAGAGACTATGAGTAACAAAGCAGAGGCATGTCTTTGCTTGGACAGGATGTAAGAAAGAAATGTAAGTTAAAATCCTGCTGAAGAGCATCAAAATTTGAATGAAAGATATTTTTGAGGGCTCTGGGCTTGATCTGTTCTTATTTCATGAAGCAAATGTACACACAAATATAGTCTAAGTATTTTATGACACTAAATACTGAAAGTGTACATTCTACAACAGGCTACAACAATTAATAACAAGTGAAATTTTAGTTTTATCAAGTTCATTAGAAGTTACCTGGTGGTAAATCAGGATCTGTGGGAGCAGCCTGCTGAATTCTTCGAGGTTTTACTGACGGTTTCGTGTTCTCAGTAGTACTACGGTTCGTAGAATGAGAACCACAGCTTTCATGGTCATCCTATTTTTATTTTAAAGAAAAGTATCAACCAGCATTCAAGAGTTAGGAAAGGTTTTTTTGGTTGAATATACACAGCTTATGGTTATTAAATTTGATCAGCTTATTTTTTACCTCTAAAAATCTATATAAACAAACAATTCTTATGATTTGCATTCTCAAACAGCGTTTAAAAATAACAATTACTGTACACCACAAATTCTTCATTTCTTGAGTTGGGATCTAAACAAACCACTTGATAACACCAAAGAATTCTTGGGCAGCCCAGGTGGCTCAGCAGTTTAGTGCCCCCTTCAGTCCAGGGCCTGCTCCTGGAGACCCTGGATCAAGTCCCACATCAGACTCCCTGCATGGAGCCTGCTTCTCCCTCTGCCTGTGTCTCTGCCTCTGTGTGTGTGTGTGTGTGTGTGTGTGTGTGTGTGCGTGTGTGTCTCGTGAATAAATAAATAAAATCTTTTTTAAAAAAATTCTTATATATGGCTTTTGCAAAAGAAGACTATTTAACAGAAGTGTTTAAGGACTTTCCATCTGAATACAAAATAAATGGAAAGGGTCTTAATTTCCCCCTTGCTGTTTATCTGTTAAGGCCTTCAGTATTTTGTGTGTTAAATTAAATTTGAATCCAAGTTGTCTTCTTAGTCACTTTAATGATTAATCTCAATCATCCTTAGACTCCTTTGCAGTCTAATTATGTTTACTGAATTATTATCCACATTAGATACAAGTTTTCATTGGGTTTTAATATGGAGAACAAAAACTTCAACAAAACACATTTTTGAAATGTATTCCCTTATTTATAAATGCAGACAGTACTCTTTTCCTGCTTTTATTCAACTGTAAGTTTATATAATGCTCTTATATGCTAATTGTTGGACATACAAAGATAAGTCAGGCTTAATACCTGTCCTCAAGGATTTAAGAATCCATTGAAAACATATAACTAGGTTTTTTGGTTTTTATGTTAGGAACAAAAAGAGAGAACTTCTATTTGGAAGAACTAGAGAGGTCAGGCTCATAAAAGTGAGTATAGGAATGTTTTAGGTTAAGATTGGAGGCTAAATAGAGGGAAATCATAACCAAACAGTATATATGCATGTAGCATGTACAGAAATAATGATTAGTCAAATAAAGCCAAAGTATACAATGTTTAAGAAGAGAGAACCATACCAGAAGCTAAAGACATGAATCAGTTCAATAAAAATAACGTAACATTAAGAACTATAAAGATGTTCATTCTAGTTGCCATGTTTCGAGATTTGGTAATTAGGATGCCAATAACGTATAAGAAAAGAGATTTCATACTTCTAGTAGAGACACAGGAGGGCAGTAAATGAATAGTTTAAAGAGTGAATGAGGGGATCCCTGGGTGGCGCAGCGGTTTAGCGCCTGCCTTTGGCCCAGGGTGCGATCCTGGAGACCGGGATCGAATCCCACGTCGGGCTCCCGGTGCATGGACCCTGCTTCTCCCTCTGCCTGTGTCTCTGCCTCTCTCTCTCTCTCTCTCTATCATAAATAAATTAAAAAAAAAAAAATTTAAAAAAAAAAAGAGTGAGTGAGAAATCAAAAGTGGAAACAATACACACAGATTGCTATTTCAAGAAGACCGGCAATACAGGGAGAAAATAGATGGGGCTTAGTAATAAAGTAAAAGCATCTGGCATCTTCTTTTTTTTTTTAAGGTTTTATTTATTTAATCAGGAGAGACACAGAGAGAGAGGCAGAGACATAGGCAGAGGGAGAAGCAGACTCCCTGCAGGGAGCCCAATGTGGGACTCGATCCAGGGACCGCAGGATCACGTCCTGAGCCAAAGGCAGATGCTCAACTGCTGAGCCACCCAGTCATCCTTCATCTGGCATCTTCTTATTCCTATTTTTTGGGATAAAAGAGCACATTTTGCCTAAAGGAAAGGTACATATGAGGAGAATTCAAAGGTCGAGATATAGGGGCACCTGGGTGGCTCAGTTAAATGTCTGACCCTTGATTTCGGCTCAGGTCATGATCTCAGGGTTGTGAGATTGGAGCACCACATTAGGCTCCATGCTGGGGGTGGAGCCTGCTTAAGATTCTCTTTCCCCTCTCTCTTCGCCCCCTCTACCCCTCTTTAAAAAAAAAGGTATCAATACAAAAGATAGCCAATGGTGTACCGTGCCTCATCAATTCATTAATCACTAATAAAACTATTTTAAAACACAAGAAGAGTAAGGAAATAGGTTTTTCTATTTTACATATTTGAAGAGAAAATTTAAAGATAAAAAAAGGAAAACCAAAAAAAAAAAAAAAAGAAAAACCATTAAATTTACCAACAGGATACTAGAATAAGAATAGTAAGACCTTTAGACCACAAAAATTCTTATTCAATACCACACCAAGAGAATAAAACAATTAAAGAAGATAAATCTTTTACAAAATAACATGGCTTCAACGCTAGGGATATAGTAATAAAGAAAAAAAATTGTTTGAAACTTCAATACAAGCAGAAAGTAAAAGTTCTGTTACCATAAAGAAAAATTTTCACATTAACTTATGTTCATTTTAAATTAATGCAAAACAAACTTCACTATGTTTCATTCCACAGAACAACTTCACTATTCAATCTTTATAATGACATCTTCTGTTTTTTGGGGGGGAGTGTTATCATCTCTAAATACTAAAAGACCACTACTGTGAATAAAAACTTACTGTAATCACTTTTAGTTCAGCTTACATCCTTAAAAATGTTTGTAGTCATACACTTCTGCACAGCGTTAACATTAAAAGCACACTATTAATTTTTGAAACATATGGTTGTCTCAAAAGCCCAGAAGTAAAACATAGTCATTAAAGAAATGTGGAAAAGTTCCAAGTGAACTGCCAAAACTAGCGTAATTATAAAAATATTTAACACTGAAACCATCTGAAATCACATACTGTATATAGATTACAGTGATGTCATAATAAACATTCCAGCCAAAATGCACTAAAACTACTGCAGTCCAATAAATCTGGCACATATGAGATGACAAACATTTTTAAGCAAAAGAAAGAACAAGTTATTTTTATTTTTTAAAAGTTATTAGCAGCAAAAAAAGGGTAAAGTGCATAGACTAAATATAAGATTTCAAAGAGTTAAAAAAAACACACTGCATAAAGCTTCCCTATGAACTACCCATTATTATTCAAAAAACTAAATAATTTGATTGACCAAATTTATAATAAACATGAAATCTGAGTGAGCTTTAAAAATGACCATTAATCATGGTACTCACAGGAATTTATATTATAAAACAAACATTACCAAATATACAAATACAAATACTTTTTTTTTTTTAAGATTTTATTTATTTATTCATGAGAGAGAGAGAGGCAGAGAGAGAAGCAGGCTCCATGCAGGGAACCTGACGTGGGACTCGATCCCAGGACTCCAGGATCATGCCCTGCCCCGAAGGCAGGCGCTAAACCACTGAGCCACCCAGGGATCCCCCAAATACAAATACTTAATTATGGTTAGGAAATAAAGTTGTATATATAATTAGAAAGTAATCCTTTTGATAACCTGAACTTGTTTTCATTTCAATTACGTTTTAATTGTATTAATTATAAGTCACCTTCCATTCAAATCCTATCCCGTTAAATAAAAATAAAGCAAAACAAGAATTATAATATTTACCATTAAAACTGGAATTCCTTCCATCATTTTGAGTTCACCATCTGCTTCTAACCAGTATGCATCACTTTGGACACATTTCGCTTCATCGAAAGTCTCTAATTTCTACTAAAAGAAACCCTGTTCTCAAAAATAACTAGCTAAAATGTTTTGAGATAATTTTTAACCCCAAACACATTACAGTTACATCTTTCTTATTTAGGCTGCAATTTTTCACAAAATGTCTGGTAAGTATATTTCATGGCAAAAGAATGTTTTCTCTTGGGGACCACATAGCTATTTCTGAAAATACTGCCCTTTGCTCCTCATGAAACAAGCAAGAATGTCATTTCCTTACAAAAGTTCCTAACAGAAAATGTGGTGAACACTGTATGTAAATAGATCCATTACTTACATACTGACAGATCATAGGATCAGGTTGCATACTTTTCACCTCAGCCCTCATCAGGGGGAGTCAATTAAAACTTGAAACCCGTCAACTCCCAGATTCACAATGATACGAATAAGACTGAGGACATGACTTAAAACAGGTGGCTGAATCATTCTAATTCCTTATTTAAAAATAGACAAAGAGGCTAAAGATCAAAAAAACTGAAGGAAAAAAAGTTAAAAAGTAGAACTAAGAAGCGAGGGGATCCCTCGGTGGCTCAGCGGTTTGGCGCCTGCCTTTGGCCCAGGGCGCGATCCTGGGGTCCCGGGATCGAGTTCCACATCGAGCTCCCTGCATGGAGCCTGCTTCTCCCTCTGCCTGTGTCTCTGCCTCTCTCTCTCTCTCTCTCTCTCTCTGTCTCTCATGAATAAATAAATAAAATCTTTAAAAAAAAAAAAAGTGATGTGCTTTATGCCCTTCAGCCTTATGGCATGCAGATAAGCAGAAAAGGACTAGCTTATCTGGAAGCTATGGTCACCAAAAACTACTGAAATAGAATGAGGGCCTTGCAAATGAACTATTACAGAACTCGTAGGGACAAGCATCTTTATCCTCTCCAGTAGCAAATATACTGGCAATTGTCAAATGCAATAAAGAATCTCTCAGAAAAAAAAAAAATCTCTCAGAGAGGACGCCTGGGTGGCTCAATGATTGAGCATCTGCTTTTGGCTCAGAGTGTGATCCCAGGGTCCTGGGATAGAGTCCCACATTTGACTCCCTGCAGGAAGCCTGCTTCTCCCTCTGCTTATGTCTCTGCCTCACTCTCTGTGTCACTCATGACTAAATAAAATCTTTAAGAAAAAAAAAAAATCTCTCAGAGTAACCCTGAACTTCAGAGAGTTGGCCAAATAATCACCAAAGCTGAGGTATACTGGAGAACACAAGAAAGAGCCAGGAAAAACACGTTCACTAGCTTCCGTGGTAAAAATGGGAATCTCTGTTCACCTCTACTCTGACAGCAATATTAGTCAACTTAATCATTAAAAAAAGATTACCTAGCACATTTAAGAAGGTATGTAGGCACAATCTCTTCACACATCAACTTCAGCCCACACAAGAGACTGCTTCCATCTTCTCTCCCAAGGGCGAGAAGAAGAGAGTTATGCCCCCTTACATTCCTTTGCTTGATCCTCCCAAAAGGAGAAATAGCTAATATGATAGGCTAAAGCTGAACATTCATTAGGCCACATTTTAATAATGAAAGACATCACTTCTAACTGTAAATACACTGTGTGGTGGGGCCTGTCTTCTATCTTTGAGATCCATGCTACTCAAGTAACAGGACCAAAGCCATTTATCCCAGATTAACATCTTTCTCCTGCCTTCTTTTCACACATACACAGCCACCTGACCCAGATACTACCCAGCCAGAAAACTGTGGTTGACTGCAATACATTCAAGGAAAATCTGCCCTATATTCTTGCCTAGGACATTTCCTTCCATTATATCACTAAGCGTGTATCATATTGCCAACCTCTCCTCCTCTCTTTTCAGGCGCTGGATTGAATTTGTTAGACCCACTCATATTTGGAAGGTGAAAGAGGCAGAAATTAATAGAGGAAAGAACAAAAGCATATATAGAAGCATTCTGGCAAAAGACATTTTACTATTTAATTTTTACCAGAATTCACAAAGGCAGACAGAGGATTGGGTGCTTGAGTAGATTAATAAAACTATAGTTTTCTTAGGCATAACTTCTTTCGGCAAGAAAGACCTGATCAATGTGTATGCAGGTGTTGACAGAGAGAAAGTAAGTAACAAAAACAGATGATACCCTTATCTGGCGGGTATTTTACTAACCTACTTGAGGAACAATCTTTCTATGTATAAAAAGGTGAAGAGCAATATAAGTTAGTCAGCAAGCATGTATGTCACAAAATAAACAGTAATGACCTTTACTGAATACTTATACACACCAGACCAGGCCTCAAGTATTTTAAGGATGAGGGAATGAGAGGTTAAGAGGTCCAAAGGTCAAAAAAGACAGGAAGTGACTAAGCTGGGATAAACACCCAGATGTGTCTGCTGAAAAGCCCTTCCTATAAGCCCTTTCCTGAACTTGAAAAAGACCAAAAAGCGGGAGAAAGAGAAAGAAGGAAGGCAGATGGGGAGGAAAAGAGACAAACAGAAATTTTTTTTTTTAATTTATGGCACTTCTAATGTGTCACCTACTGCTAATGACATTATATTTATCTCTCTTAATCCTCTTACCAACCCTATGAATTAGACACTGTTCCCCATGCAAAAGTATCTCCATTTAAAGATGAGGATACTAAGGCATAAAGAGATTAAATTGTTCAAAATCCCACTGGTATTAAATCACATAATCCTAACTAGAGTTGCTCTACTTCCTCCCTATGAGAAAAGACCAAATAATGCCACTGTACTGAGGATCATATATTTGGAGGAGGGATGGATCACAGTGAGCTTTAGTCAGAAAAATACCACAAAGGACATGAGGTTAAAAAAGACTGTGCCCTACAGGACAAAAAAAGTAAATGACTGAACCAAAAAAGGTAGGAAGGAAGAAAGCACGTGTCTTATTGAAAAGAATAAGTAGTCCAATTTAGGGAGAGAACAAAAAAACATAAAGCTATAAAAAAAAAAGCTAACGTAAATTATCTCCACCATGAATATCTTCCTTATAGAAATTTAAGCTCAAAAAAAAAAAAAAAAGAAAGAAATTTAAGCTCGATTTTACATTCTGGTGAGTCAGCAAAACTTAGGAGTGGAAGATTAACAAAATGAAGTACATCATTCAGGAAGAAGAATCTTCTGATTATGTGACAAAGCAAAAGCAGAGACACCAACAATTTACAGATTGTAAAAAGCCAGAAATTAGATGATGTGAGAAATAGCAATGAGAATGTTTTTAAATGCTCAAAAGTTAACACATATAAAAAAAAAAAAAAAAAAAAAACACCTCTGCAAATGGCTGTTCCCTTTCCCTTACCCCCATTTCCAAAAATAAAAAAAAATCCTCTGTCCTTTACATCCTAATTTAGTCAACAAAACTACCATCTTCTCAGTCTAAAAAGTGAAACATGAACTTTTATAACTACTCTAACTTTGCAAAATGATGCTAATGAGCTTTGGAAATTTCAGGGCATAGTGATGCTTGACCATGAACTATACAGGATGACACTGCTCTCTAAGCTCCTGACTACACAGAAGTAACCACCTGATTTGATAAATCTAATTTTATAATAAATAGTATGCTCATTTCGGAATATGTGGCATTTCTGGTGAATGCACATCAACACCAAGGGTGTTGTATGTCCACAAGAGAATTGAATATGTACACGTCAAGATCAAAACAGCAATTGGAAATAAAGATGTAGGGCTCATCCCAAATAGAAACAGTATTTAAAGCTACTAGATTTCCAATTTAAAAAAAGATAAGGATTAACGCTCCTAAAAATATGGCAGACTGGATAAGTGGAAACATTTAGGGCTGAGGGATGCTAACAATAGTTAAAGAAAAAAATTTAGCCAGGTTCAAAGCAGTCAGTCAGACTGAAAAAGAGATCCAGTTATGCTCAAGGTATAAGAGTGGACCTGAGCCAGGTGAGGAAAAAAGAGGATTCAAAATGGTCCAAGTATGGCAAGAGACCATTACCAGGCTTAACACTTGAAACCAATAATGTAGTAAAACAACCAATTCTTGAAAAGAGGCCAAAAAGAGCTACTGCCAACTGTTGCCTAGAACTTAACATGAAGCCGCATGGCAAGGGAGTCAGAGAAAACAAACGTCACAAATAAGAATTGACACAAGTAACTCTGTATCACCCAATATCAACACCCAGGAGCCCAAAACTGCCAAAATAAGACTTGGCTCCAGAGGACAGCCAGAACAGGTTAACTTCTACTAGACAAGAAGGGATGAGCAAAAGGGCTTGAGAGAGAAAAGGTGGTAAAACAGATAGTGACCCTATTCAAAACAACCTTACAACCACTATTCTAAAAAGCACAAAGCAATCTAATGCCAAGACAGCTGAAGAAATCCATGACATTCAGTCACAGTATTATTAATCTTCTAGAAATAACTTAGGTTTTAAAATAAATGTATTAAAATCCTCACAGAGGGATATGAACAAACAATATCTATATGTATATACAGACACACACACACACACACACACACTCACTCTCTCTCCACAGAGAAGCAGAGACATGGCCCCTCCTTCAGCCATGGCCCCCCCTTCAGCAGTATGATTAGAGAACTATATTAAATTTAAATAAATAGAAGAGAGCCCAGAAACATATCAAGATAGATATGAGTAACAAAATGTCCTATGAATAGGACAGAGTTGGTATTATAAATCAATGGGGAAGAAAGACTATTCAAATAGTACAAAAAGCAGTTAGCCATATTCCTGCCTCGTACTACAATGAAAACACACACACACACACACACACACACACATTCTAATAACTTAATTTCTAACCATTCAGTGTTAACTTGTTTTTTTCCTGTCTCCAAATAAAGAAAATATACTTTAAGAGCTCAAATTACTTGAGTATTACTTAACCAAGGTATCTGACAATTTAACACTAAATAGTGCTTTACCTTTCCAAATTATCTATTTCTACATAAATATAAATATACACAACAACTATAATGTTCACACTGACAATGTCAACTCAGCATAAATGTCTGCAGGCTCTCTAAATTTTGAGTACTCACAAACATGCAAATTCCTATCAAATCAATTAGAAAAGGCAATATATAGTATTTATGCTTTAAATGGAATTAAATGTCAATATTTGGATGATCACATACTATAAAACAAGGGTAGGCAGACTTCTTTTATAAAGGTCCAGACAATAAAAATTTAGGTTTACAATCTATATAGTCTGTTCCAACTATTCAATTCTGCCATTGCCCATTGAAACATGAAAACAGTCATAGACAATATATAAACAAGTAAGATGGGCTGTGTTTCAAAAAACCTCTATTTACCAAAACAGGTAGTAGGACAATGGACCACCATATAATGACCCCAGCTTTAAAACATCTGTCTTGGGATCCCTGGGTGGCGCAGCGGTTTGGCGCCTGCCTTTGGCCCAGAGGGCGATCCTGGAGACCCGGGATCGAATCCCACATCGGGCTCCCTGCATGGAGCCTGCTTCTCCCTCTGCCTGTGTCTCTGCCTCTCTCTCTCTCTCTCTGTGTGTGTGACTATCATGAATAAATAAATTTTAAAAACAATAATAAATAAATAAAACATCTGTCTTTCCGCTCAGGGCGTGATCCTGGAGACCCGAGATCGAGTCCCAAGTCAGGCTCCCTGCATAGAGCCTGCTTCTCCCTCTTCCTGTGTCTCTGCCTCTCTCTGTGTATCTCTCATGAATAAATAAATAAAATCTTAAAAAAAAAAAAATTTAAAGGTTTTAAAGGAATGACAGAAATGTTAAAAAGTGTTTAATTATGTACCATAACAACATTACCAAGTATAAAACTCACAAATTCTTAAGTTTTATTATATGTATAATATATTATTATTATATTATGACGACTCTTTTTGCTTAGGTATGAAAGGGACTTTCACTCCTAAAGAAGTGGTGTAATATGCTGCTTTCAAAAAAAAGGGGGGAGGGGGTAGAGAACAAAGGAAAAAATCAACAGCTATGTTTACCATATTTCTGTTTCAATAAGAAACACTTGTTTACTTTATATCTGAAACCCCATAACATCTATGCTATACTTAAGTTTCCATTTATACTCATACAGTTTTTCTTTAGGGGGGGTTGTAGATTTTATTTATTTATTCATGACAGACACAGAAAGAGAGGCAGACATAGGCAGAAGGAGAAGCAGGCTCCATTCAGGGAACCCGATGTAGGACTCGATCCTGGAACTCCAGGAACACACCTGAGCCAAAGGCAGACACTCAACCGCTGAGCCACCCAGGAGTCCCATATACTCATACTTTAAATAATAGTTAGGATGTAAATGCTTTAACTGTTATAAGAAAACAATGTATTTCTTTCTATTAAAAAATTATAATTTATATTTTAATAAACTTGTTTTTCACAGCCTACACTCTAATTTGAAAAAGAAAAATAATTATAATTTATTTCATAAAGGTGTATACAATCTTTCATTGGCGTTTCTCTGGTATATGAAAATTTTCTTTTAACATAAACTACTTAAATACAGAAAATCCTAAATAATATTTTCCCCTATCACACTGCTGTTGACATTAAAGATATTACAATAATTTTATTTATACTCAATCATATTTCCTATTTTCCCTATAAAACAAAAGCAATTCAGAGGCAATAATGGTGTTACTAAATATGATACAAAAATCCAGAAAGATCTAATTTGCAGGGATGTCTGCATTTAGACAAGTTGAGGCAAACAATAAAACCTATCAGGAAAGCTGAAGATTGCACTGTTAAATCGGCATAAGCCTAAACTTCAGGAAGAACTCAACAACTGAATATTGATCAACAGCACCTCTGTGCATGCAAATACACAAAATAACCATCAACACCAAACAAGAGTCTCTCCTTAAAATTACTCCATATTTGGACAACATGGGTAAATTTAATTCTCCACCAAAAAGATATCAAATCTGAATATTACAGTATTTATAATCATCTCAAATTAGACCAAAGTTAACTTAATAGTAATATTTACAGATCATTACTGAAGTTTGAAAGAGTAGTTCTATCAGAGTAGTAAAGGAAGAAGCCAGATTATAGTACGTTAAAGAGTAAGTGTTGTTGAGCAAACTGAGACAGGAAGAGACTCCATTCAGTGTAGACATAAAAAAAGATCCTGAAGATAGTAAAATAGAATGGAGAGGATACAGGATCACATTCAGGATACTCTGTACAATGGTATCAACTGCCATCTCCTGCATAAGTGAGAAAGGAAAGAGTTCTTGACTTCAGAACATTATTTATAAAGGAATTTTTTTAAAGCAAACAGATAATACTTAGGATATTATTTTACAGTATAACATTTATGAATAAAAACAATGCAAGAAGCTTTAATTCATTGTTCATAATCATCACAAACATCTTATGAAATACTGTGTTTTAACAAATGAGGAAATTAAAGTTCTTAAGGACAAACAGCTTATCAAAAGTGAAAATTTTGGGCAGCCCCAATGGCGCAGCGGTTTAGCGCCGCCTGCAGCCTAGGGCGTGACCCTAGAGACCCTGGATGGAGTCCCATGTCGGGCTCCCTACATGGTGCTTGCTTCTCCCTCTGCCTGTGTCTCTGCCTCTCTCTCTCTCTCTCTCTCTCTCTCAGTGTGTCTCTATAAATAAATAAATAAATAAATAAATAAATAAATAAGCTTTTTTAAAAAATGAAAATTTTTGAAAGAGTTTGTTAAAGTCTTGAAAGAGTTCAAAAAAGGAATTACTTTAAGCTCTTTCTATTACTCTCACCAAAATCCTTTCATCTTATAGTTAACCATCTTTCTCTCATTCCAACTCTTGCTGTCTCTTTAAATTAGAAATGATAGGGTTGCTATTAGAAAAGCTGTAGGCATAAGCAGATAAACAGGAGTTAACCCAATGGTTATATCTAGCAATCAGAATTATTAAGCAAAGAAAGCAGCAAAGACTTTCTCAAACAAACAAAAACGGAAAGAATCTGTGGCAAGATGAAATGGACTACAAAAATTATTCAAGGAAGTTCATCAAGTATAAAATGCTGCTAGATGAAAACTTTGATATAAAAAAATCAAGAGGGATCCCTGGGTGGCGCAGCGGTTTGGTGCCTGCCTTTGGCCCAGGGCGTGATCCTGGAGACCGGGGATCGAATCCCACATCGGGCTCCCAGTGCATGGAGCCTGCTTCTCCCTCTGCCTGTGTCTCTGCCTCTCTCTCTCTCTCTCTGACTATCATAAATAAATTTAAAAAAAAAAAAATTTTTTTTAAATCAAGAATGCCAAAGTATATGGGTAAATAGAACAGACACTTTTTCCTTATTTTTTATTTCTTAAAACAAAAACTGTTCAAAGCAATTATAACATATTGCAAATATGCAACATATTGCAAATTTATAACATATATAGAAGAGTTAAAACAACATTAGCACAAATTATGGCAGGGGATAAAGAGAAGCATACCGTTGTAAGCATACTAACAAATAATATTTATATTACCCATGAAGTGGTATATTACTTGAAAGTAGGTGATATAAGTTAAACATGCATATTATTAACCCCAAAGCAATGACTAAAAAATGGAGAGATAGCAAATAAACCAGTAACAAAGATAAAATGGATTGCTCAAATATACTCAGCAAATGCAAAAAAGGCAGGAAAAGAATTCGATGAGACAAGCAGAAAACAAAGAGACATTCAACTTAAGACCAACCTTACTAAAAAAAAAAAAAGACCAACCTTACTAAAATCCACATAAAATATACACTCTACCTAAAACACTCCAATTAATAAGCAGACTGTCAAACTAGTAAAATCCAACTCTGCCTACAGAAAACTCAGTTCAAATACAGACTTAGTACTAAGTACCAGATATCTCAAGTTTAAAAAAAAAATCATGACATAATGAATAAGTTCAAGTAAAAAAGAAAATTATCAGTATCTAATCATCAGAAGGAAAATCAGGGAACCACTGCATTTTATGCATTGAAAGGGAACCTATAGACTAGCCTTTGAACCAAACAGAAGTAAAAACTAAGAAGCTGCAGTCTTTGTTCTTCATTATTGTTAATGCCAGACAACACACTGAGATGCCTTAAGGCTAAAAAAGGAAAGAGAACATGCAACCAACCACCAGCAAGCTGCAAAGTATCAAACCAGCATTGTTTTCTGTCTGCAGCATTTAAACATATAAATTATAGTGTCCACAACACTGAACACTATAATTGAGGTTGTACTGGCACTTCTATTACAACCCCATATTTTCATTCATTCATAACATTCTTAGAAAGTCCTTCATAAAAATAAAAACTTCATTACTTGTTTAAATCCAAATGTGACTTTTCTTCCTAAGATAGAAGAGCTATGAGAGAATGAAAATACCATTTTCAGCTCAAAAGGGAAAAACTTCCCAAGGATAAAAGGGAAAAACTTCCCAAGGATAAAACAAATACAACAGGACCCCTCTAAAACATCCAACATGGTAAACAGTAATTAAAACTTCCTCAGTAAGTTTAATTATTTTTTTTATTTAACCAAAAATCTAGTTTATGTCAAGTTCGGTTTTCATATGGTATAAATTTTAAGTTTATACATGCCACAATAAAAGATTCTAGGTTTAAATATATATATATATGTATATATGTATATACGTATATATATATGTATATATGTATATATATTTTTTTTTTTTTTAAAGCAAGAACAAAGCAGTTTAGGGATCCCTCGGTGGCTCAGCAGTTTAGCGCCTGCCTTAGGCCCAGGGCGTGATCCCGGAGTACCGGGATCAAGTCCTGCATTGGGCTCCCTGCATGGAGCCTGCTTCTCCCTCTGCCTCTGCCTCTGCCTCTCTCTCTCTGGGTGTCTCATAAATAAATAAATAAAATCTTTAAAAATAAAAAATAAAAAAAGAACAAAGCAGTTTATTAAAGTAAAAGTAGGGGTGCCTCAGTGGCTCAGCTGGTTAGGGTCAACTCGGTTTTGGTTCATGTCATGATCTCAAAGTCATGAGATCAAGTCCCCAATGGGCTCCATGGAGAGCTCAGTGCAGAATCTGCTGGAGATTCTGTCTCTCGCTCTTCCTCTGTCCAATGCAGCCCCATCTCCTCATTCACACATGAACACACACTCTTTCTCTCAAATAAAATCTTACAAACGTCAAACTATACATAAACTTATCTTGGGGCAGCCCAGGTGGCTCAGAGGTTTAGCACCGCCTTTGACCCTGGGCGTGATCCTGGAAACCTGGGATCGAATCCCACAACAGGGTTCCCAAGGGGAGCCTGCTTCTCCCTCTGCCTGTGTCTCTGCCTCTCTCTGTGTCTCTCATGAATAAATGAATAAAATCTTTAAAAAATAATACTCAGATAAATTATTATCATCTATTATCCCTATCCATAAATGAACTTATTTTATATGTTACATTTCTTTAGGTTCGATGGTAATCAATACAGTGTCAGTGTGATGTACTATAAAATGATTCAGAGAAACAAGTATAAGAGAAGAGAAAGTGATCCAAGAAGCTGGGCTAAAAAGATTGAGAACTACAGAAGCAACAGGAGGATAGCCATAAATAAATTTTAGGCAAAGAGTTAAGCCATCAGGTCTACAGTTTAGGAATCTCATTCATTCCTGAAGGCAGTGTGAAAAATGGTTTGGAGAGAAGTACTAGTGATGACTGAAATATCTATATTCAAGACATAGTATATCAGTGGAATCCAGAGACTGATGAATAATGGAATAAAAGCAATGTAGAAAGTTAAGGATGACTTCAGAGTTTCTAGTTTGGATTGAAAGTAAATAATGGAATTGATCACTGAAATAGATAATATAAAAGGAGGAAAGTATTTCAGTTTAAGATTAATGTGGAACATTCCATGGGTTATACAAGCCAAGAAAGATCCTTTGCTCTTGATGTTGAAGCTCAGAAAATGAGACTGGACTTCAAGGTAGGATTTTATGAATTAACAACACATAATAACTAAATCCATAGGAAATAAAATTATCCAAAGACAGGATTAAAATACTGAAAGCCCAGGAAACTAATATAAATTTTGGGATGGGTGGCAGAAAAGGTCACAAGAGAGGCCAGAGAAAGGGTGCCAGAAATATAGGGAAACAATCAGAGGAGCCATAGAAAGTGAAGTTTTCAGAGATTAAAAGTATCAACTATCACAGTTGGGTGAGGATTATAAAGTGAAAAGTGTCCACTGGATTTTGCAACACTGATGTACTACCGACCTTTGCAGAAGTATTTACAGTGGCGCCAGGGAGGCATATTCAATATGCATATTCAGCATATTCATATTCAGTAAATATTAACTTGTAAATTTTTAAAATGGTGGAAAAGGCATAAAAACAGATAAAAAGTGAATAAAACCTTCTCTACTTGTAGAAATCTACCAAAAACAAAAATAATTCCTAGAGTAAATAACTGAAGCAAAGTCACAGGACATAGGATTAACATACAAAAATCAACTTTATAATATAAAGATGAATAACTAGAAACCAAAATCAAGAACACAGTGACATTTACCAACAGTCCAAAGAAAATATTTAGGTATAAATCTAACCAAACACATACAGGATCTATATGCTGAAAAAACAAAATGCTTCAAGAAATATCTAAATGACTGTTGACACATACTCTGTTCACCAACTAGAAGACAACATAGAAAAGATGCCAATTCCTCCCAAACTGATCTATATATTTAAGGCAATTCCTGCCAAATCCCAACCAGTTTTTCCTAGGCATTGAAAAGCTCATTCTAGAATTTATTTGAAAAGAAATGTTCAATTCTAAATAGCCAGGACAATTTTGAAAAAGAAGAATAAAAAAAAAGAATAAAAAAAAAAAAAAGAAAAAGAAGAATAAAGTGGGAGGATACACAATTCCCAATGTTAAAGGTTACTATGTAACTATAGTACTCAAGTCAGTGTGATACTAATCAATGGAAAAGAAAAGAGAACCCACAAATAAACCCATATAAATATACCAAATTGATTTTTTATAAAAGTGCTAAAGTAATTCAATGGAGGAGGCCAACCTTTCCAACAACTGATGCTGGAAAAGCGAGGATCATCCATAGGCCAAAAAAAAAAAAAAAAAAGAGAGAGAGAGAGAGAGAGCGAGCTTCAAACTAATCTATTTTGAGGTGATTTTAATCTAAGGTGTTAAGTTTATAGACTTAAATATGTACAACTACAAAACTCTTAGGATAAAAATATACAAGAAAATCTTTGCTATCTCGGGCTAGGCAAACAGTTATTTGACATCAATAGCACATATGCATAAAAGGAAAAACTGATCAATTAGACCCAATCAAACTTGAAACCTTTTGTTCTACAAAAGGCATTGATGATGATCAAAGGACAAATTACAAACTGGCAGAAAGCATTTGTAAACCACATACCTGACACAGAACTTGCTTTAAAATGAACAAAAGAAAATAAATAAATACATAAATACATAAATACATAAATAAAATGTACAAAAGAACTCTCAAAACTCAACATTGAGAAAAATAAAAAATAAAAAAAAACTCAACATTGAGAAAACATTCAAATTAGAAAGTGAACAAAAAACATGAATACATATTTTACTAGCACATATGGCAAATAAGTATATGAAAAATGTTCAACATAATTACCCTCAGGAAAATGAGATTTGAGAATTAACATACAATGAGATATCTGCATACTTATCAGAATGGCTATATAAAAATAGTGTTAATAACAAATGCTAGTAAGGACAGAGAAACTGGATCACTCCTATACTACTCATGGGAATGGACACTAGTACAACCACTCTCTAGAAATCAATTTAGCAATTTCTTTTAAAATATAAATGGGATACAACAATAGTGACCTTGGGCATCTATCCCAGAACTTAGAGAAGCATAGATATTTGCACCTGGGTGGCCCAGTGGTTGAGCCTCTACCTTTGGCTCTGGTGGTGATCCTGGAGTCCCAGGATCAAGTCCTACATCAGGCTCCCCACAAAGAGCCTGCTTCTCCCTCTGCCTAGGCCTCTCCCTATCTCTGTGTCTCTCGTGAATAAATAAATAAAATCGTTATTTTAAAAAAAAAGAAATTTGTATACAAATATTTAGAGCAGATTTGTAATATCAAAAACGGGAAGCTACCAAAAATTAGTTGAAAGGATGAATGGTTGAACAATCTGTGATACAGCAGAGATGTATGTCAGAATACTACTCAATGATACATACAACAAACCAATAACTTGGATGAATCTCAAGGGATTTATGCTAAGCAAAAAAAAACTAACCTCAAAAACTTATATACTGTATTTCATTTGTATGCATTATTCTTGAAATAAAATTACAGAGAATGAGAAAAGATAAATGGTTGCCAGAGATTAGGGGTCAGAGGGCAAGGACACTCATGGTACAGTTTATAAGGGAGTATCACAAGGAGGCCTTGCAGTGGTGGTACAGTTTTGTAACTTGACTGTGGTGGTAGTTTCACAAAGCTACAGGTAGAATAAAACATGCAGAGCTACGCACATACACACACACACACACACACACACACACACGGTGAATCTGAATAAACTGAATTAATAATAGTGTCAATGTAAGTTCCTTTTTATATTATACTATAGTTATGCAAGATGTTAACATTAAGGAAGGCTGCGTTAAGGGATGTAAGAGCTCTCTGTATTTTTCTTTGCTACTTCTTGCAAATCTATAATTATTTTTCAGATAAATAATTTTTAATCTTTTTTTAATGAAAGGAAGAGAGGAGCCTGGCTCAGTCGGTAGAACCTGTGACTGTTTTAGGAGTCTACGTCCTGGGCAGCCCCGGTGGTGCAGCGGTTTAGCGCCACCTGCAGCCCAGGGCGTGATCCTGGAGACCTGGGATCGAGTCCCACGTCCCACGTCGGGCTCTCTGCATGGTGCCTGCTTCTCCCTCTGCCTGTGTCTCTGCCTCTCTCTCTAGCTGTGTCCCTATGAATAAATAAATAAAATCTTTTCTTTTTTAAAGGAGTTTACCTCCATGCTAGGTGTAGGGATTACTTAAAGTATCTATTTAAAATAAAATGGAGGGATCCCTGGTTGGCGCAGCAGTATGGCACCTGCTTTTGGCCCAGGGCGCGATCCTGGAGACCTGGGATCAAATCCCACATCGGGCTCCCGGTGCATGGAGCCTGCTTCTCCCTCTGCCTATGTCTCTGCCTCTCTCTCTCTCTCTCTGTGACTATCATTAATAAAAAATTTTAAAAAATTAAAAAAAATTTAAAATAAAATGGAAGGAAGAAAAGAATATAAACAGCTTTCAAGTACCCAAGGAACATTCTCCATGATAGGATGATTATCTGCCATAGTTAAATAAATTTCAGAAGTTCAAAATTGTATGAAGTATCTACTCTGACTACAATGGAACAAAACTATAAATCAGTAACAGAAGGGAAATTATAAACTATGTAAACATACAATGGCAGAAAAAAAATCACAAAGAAACTACAAAATAAGATGAATGAAAAAAAAACATATCAAACAAATGGATGCACTAAAGCAATACCTAGAAATTTATAGCTATAAAAAATGTATTATAAAAGAATGATCTCAATCAACAACCTAAATTTACACTCTATGGAACTATTAAAAAAAAATAAAAGTAAACCCAAAACCAGGAATGAATAAAGATTAGAGAAGACATAAAGAATAGGAAGTCCTAGCCTCAGCAATCAGACAACAAAAAGATATAAAAGGCATCCAAATCAACATAGAAGATGTCAAACTTTGACTACTCACACGATACTCCATGTAGAAAGTGTGAAAGACTCCACTAAAATATTGCTAGAACTGATACATGAATTCAGCAAAGTCACAGGACATAAAAAAAAATCAATGTACAGAAATATGTTGCATTTCTACACACCAAAAATGAAAGAGCAGAAAGAGGAAACAAGGAATTGATCCCATTTATGACTGCAAAAAACCATTAAGATATCTAGGAATAAACCTAAACAAAGAGGTAAATGATCTGTACTCTGGAGACTATAGAACAATTATGAAAGATATTGAGGAAGATGTAAAGAAATGGAAAAACATTCCATGTTTGTGGGTTGGAAAAACAAGTATTGTTAAAATGTTTATACTACCCAAAATAATCCACACCTTTAATGGAATCCCTATCAAAATACTACATGCATTTTTCACAGACCTAGAACAAACAATCCTAAAATTTGTACGGAACCACAGAAGACCCTGAATAGCCAAAGCAATCCTGAAAAAGAAAAGCAGAGCTGGAGGCATCACAATTCTAGATTTCAAGCTGTATTACAAAGCTGTAGGGATCAAGACCGTATGGTACTGGCACAAAATGATACACACAGATCAATGGAACAGAACAGAGAACCCAGAAATGAACCCATAATTCTGGTCAACTAATCTTCAACAAAGCAAGAAAGAATGCCCAATGGGGGGAAAAAAAAAAGTCTTCAACAAATGGTGCTGGGAAAACTGGACAGCCACTTGCAAAAGAATGAAATTGGACCACTTTCTTACACCATACACAAAAATAAATTCAAAACAGATTAAAGACCTAAACATAAGACAGGAAACCAAACAGTCCTTGAAGAAAGCACAGGCTGTAATTTCTCGGACATGAATCGTGCAACTTTTTTCAAGGTAGATCTTCTGAGGCAAGGGAAACAAAAGCAAAAATAAACCATTGATGGATCCCTGGGTGGCTCAGCGGTTTGGCGCCTGCCTTTGGCCCAGGGCGCGATCCTGGGACCTGGGATTGAGTCCCACGTCAGGCTCCCGGCATGGAGCCTGCTTCTCCCTCTGCCTGTGTCTCTGCCTTTCTCTCTCTCTCTCTCTCTCTCTCATAAATAAATAAATAAATCTTTAAAAAAATAAATAAATAAATAAACCATTGAAACTACATCAAAATAAAAAGCTCTACACAGCGAAGGAAACAATCAACAAAACTAAAAAGCAAGCACAGAATGGGAGAACATATTTGCAAATGACATATCTGATAAAGGGATAGTATCCAAAATCTATAAAGAACTTATCAAAGTCAACAATCTACAAAACAACCCACTTAAAAATGAGAAGACATGAATACACACTTTTCTAAAGAAAACATCCAGATGGCCAATAGACACATGAAAAGATGTTCTACATCACTCATCAGGAAAATGCAAATCAAAATTATAGTGGGATATCACCTGACATCTATCAGAATGGCTAAAATCAACAGCACAAGAAACAGATGATGTCAAGGATGTGGAGAAAGGGGAATCCTCTTGCACTGTTGATGGGAATGCAAACCAGAGCAGCCACTGTGAAAGACAGTATGGAGATTCCTCAAAAGTTAAAAATAGGGACAGCCCGGGTGGCTCAGAAGTTTAGCACCACCTTCAGGCCAGGGCCTGATCCTGGAGACCTGGAATCGAGTCCCACATCAGGCTCCCTGCATGGAGCCTGCTTCTCCCTCTGCCTATGTCTCTGCCTCTCTTTCTGTGTCTGTCATGAATAAAGAAATAAAATCTTTTTTAAAAAAATAAAAAGTTAAAAATAGAACTACTCTATAATCTAGCAAATGCACTACTACTAGGTATTTACCTAAAGAATACAAAAGCACTAATTCAAAAGGATACATGCAGCACCCTGGTGTTTATAGCAGCATTATCTACAATACCCAAATTATTAAACAGTTTAAGTCCACTGACTGATGAATGGATAAATAAGATGTGGTATATACATATAAAATTGGATATTATTCAGCCACAAAAAAGAATGAAATCTTGCCATTTGCAACAATATGGATGGAGCTAGAGTATAATGCTAAGTGAAATAAGGCAGTAAGAGAAAGACAAATACATATGATTTCACTCATATGAGTGAATTTAAGAAACAAAACAAACAAGTAAAGGGTGGGAGATGGAACAATAAACCAAGAAACAGACTCTTAACTATAGAGAACTGACGATTAAAAGAGGGGAGGTTGGTGGGGGATTAATGAGTGTACTTGTCATGATGAGCACCAGGTAATTAAAAACTTAAACTCCCAACAAAGAACAGCCCAAGAAAGATACTTCACTGGTGAATTATACCAAATATATATAGAAGAACTCATGTTAATCCTTCTCACACTCCAAAAAATGTAATAGGATGGAATACTTCCAAACTCATTTTATGAGTCCAGCATTACTCTGATACCAAACTCAGACAAAGACACTATAGGATAATTACTGGCTAATATCCCTCATGAATATATATGTAAAAATTCTCAACAAGATATTAGCAAGCTGAATTCAGCATATTTAAAAACTCACAGAGGGATTTACCCCTGGGATACCAGGATGGTTCAACATACACAGGTAAATATAATAATACATCACATTAACAAATGAAGGATAAAAATCATCTTATAAGATGCAGAAAAAGCATCTGACAACATTCCTTTCATGATAAACACTCTCAACAATTAGATATAAAAGTAATGTACTTCAACATAAAAGCCATATAGGACACCATGACAGCTAATATACTCAGTGATGAAAAGCCAAAAGCTTTTCCTCTAAGAATAGAACAAGACAAAGATGCCCAATCCCATCACTTTTACTCAACATAATTCTGGAAATCCTAGTCAGAACAACTAGGAAATAAAAAGAAATAAAAGGCATCCAAACAAGAAAGGGAGCATTAAAATGTTTGCAGATAACATTATGTTACACATAAAAAACTCTAAAGAATCCTACAAAAAACTAGTAGGAATAATTCAGTAAAGTTACAGGATACAAAGTAAATATACAAAAATCAGTGTTTCTATATGCTTTTAATGAGTTATCAGAGAGAAATTTAAAAAGCATTCTCAAAAAAAAAAAAGCATTCTCATTTACAATAGCATCAAAAACAATAAATACTGTATCTAAAATGATCTATAGGGACACCTGGGTGGCTCAGCGGTTGGGCAGCTGCCTTTGGCTCAGGTCGTGATCTTGGGATCCAGGATCAACAAGTCCCATATCCAGCTCTTATGAAGACCCTGAATCTCCCTCTGCCTCTGTCTCTGTGTCTCTCATGAATAAATAAATATTTTAAAAAATAAAAAATAAAAAATAAATAAAATGATCTATAGATTCAATGCTATCCCTATCAAAATTCCAATGGCATTTTTTTACATATATCAGAAAAACAATTCCAGAATTCATATGGCACCATAGAAAAGATCTCAAATAACCAAAGCAATCCTGAGAAAGAACTAAATTGGAAGCATCACACTTCTTGATTTCCAATATATTTCAAAGCTACAGTAATCAAAACAGTATGGTACATAAAAACAGACACATATCAATGAAACAGCATTGAGAGCCCAGAAATAAACTCATGCATATACAGTCAACTAATCCTTGGCAAAGGAACCAAGAACACACAATACAGAAAGGACAGTTTCTTCAATAAGTCATGCTGGAAAAAGTATCCAGCTACAAAGCAAAAAAAGAAAGTGGACTCAACCTTCCACCAAGCACACAAATTAACTCAGAATGGATTAAAAACTTAAATATAAGACCTGAAACTGTGTAACTACTACAAGAAAAATTAAGGGAAAAGGTTCCTTGACATCAGTCATAGCAATTATTTTTGGATACACCAAAGGCACAGGCAACAAAACCAAAAAAAAAAAAAAAAAAGGTGGGACTACATCATATTAAAAAGCTACTGCACAGTCAAGGAAACTATCAACAAAATGAAGTCAACCTGTTTACAGGAGAATATATGTGCAAACTATACATCTCATAAAGGGTTAATACTTAAAATATAAAAAATAAACTATAATATCAAAAAACAATCCAATTAAAAAGAAGCAAAGGAACTAAATAAGCATTTTTCTAAAGAAGTTAGACAAATGACCAACAGCTCAAAAGGTGCTAGACATCAATAACCATCATAAAAATGCAAATGAAAACCACAACGAAATATCACTCCAAACTATTAGGATGACTATTATCAAACAGACAAGAAATAATGAATATTGAAAAAAGGGAACCTTTGTACAATGTTGATAGTAATGTAAATTGGTATTGTCATTATGGAAAATGGTATAGAGGTTCTTTAAAAATTCAAATATAGAGTTACCACATTATCTAGCAATCCCACTTCTGGATATATATGAAAAGAAAACAATATAACTATTTCAAAGAGATATCTGTACTCTCATGTTCACTGTAGCATTACTGACAATAGCCATGATATGGAAATAACCTAAGTGTCCATCAATGGGAGTGCCTACATACACACACGTGTGCACATACACACCTGCACATACATGCACAAATATTATTGAGCTGTGAAAAGTAAATCCTGCATTTGTAACCACATAGATGAACCTGAAGGGCATTGTGATAAATGAGATAAGCCGAAGACAAATACTATGTGGAATCTTAAAAAAAAAAAAAAAAAAAAAAAACAACGGTGTCAGGTGTCAAACTCATAGCAGCAGTAGAATTATAATGTTTGACAGGTCCTGGGTCAAATGGGCAATATTAGTCAAAGGGTACAAATTCTCAGTTATAAGCTGAACAAGACCTAAGATTCTAGTGTACAGGGGATCCCTGGGTGGCGCAGCGGTTTGGCGCCTGCCTTTGGCCCAGGGCGTGATCCTGGAGACCCAGGATCGAATCGGGCTCCCGTTGCATGGAGCCTGCTTCTCCCTCTGCCTGTGTCTCTGCCTCTCTCTCTCTCTCTCTCTGTGTGACTATCATAAATAAATAAAAATTAAAAAAAAAAGGATTCTAGTGTACAGCTTGGTGACTACAGTTAATAATACTATAGCATATACTTGAAATTCGCTATGAATATATACAAATACATAAAGAAAGAATTCCACCCAGAGTGAAACTCAAAAGTATCTATTTCTCTAGTACATCTCAAAACAGATTTAGAATATAATCTCAGGTATTAAGTTAATTTTAGAAGATTCAAGATATACAGAAGAGAATGGAAACCACCCTAATGCTTGCTGCACCTAACTAAACGGAATACCTCACTTACTCAAAAAATTTGGTATACCTCTACTAAGTGCAAGTAAATTCAGAATCAGATTCACGTATTTAAAATTTCTTCAGCAAAACACATGATTTTATGTGTATCTTACAGAAAGGGTGATTTGGCTTATTCTTCTCTCAGCTGAGGATGTGAATGACATTTACTACTATCTCTCCTCTACATATTATTTGGTAATTATAATTATACAACTTCTCCACTCTTTCATGTGGCCTATCACTAGGGCAGATTACTTAGGAATCACTGTCAAGGACTCTTGGATTCTCCTCTGCTGATTCCTCCATTTGCCTTCTTTATATAAAACATCAATGCCCCCACTTCCCAGTCTTAGTTCACCATTCCAGCTACAACACCAGAAACAAGAATTCAAACCAAGCCCTGAAGTTTGTAGGCAGCAAATATAGCCAAACACTGGAAATTATTTAACTACATACTCCATCTACAAAATTCTTCCACTAGATCAAAAATGATATAAAATTATAATTAATTTTATTAATAATTATGTAGCTTTTCTGAACTGTTACACAGGAAGATGTACCAGAGTATTCATCTCCTTTACAATATAAAAGGGGTTCCCTGTGAGAGTAAAGACACGACCCATAAGTTATAGGGAACTCTTTCTCACTTTTTATATAAGGAAACTACAGAATGAATCTAGACTACATTATTCATTATCATCACTACCATCATTAACTTATAACAGTGCAAGTGAGGAAATCAATAATAGTACAATAAAGTACACAGCCCAAGTCAGCATTTCTGAACCCTGTTAAATTTCTGAAAAAGTAAGTTGTCTTAGTCCATTTGGGCCGCTATACAAAATATCACAGACTGAGTAGCTTATAACAGCAACAGAAATTTATTTCTCACAGTTCTACAGAACTGGCTGGGAAGTCCAAGATCAAAGTGCCAACGTGGTCTGGTTTGAGGGCCCTCTTCCCGGTTCACAGCTGGTACCTTTTCACTGTGTCCTCACATGGCAAAAGAGGTAGGCATCTCTCTGGAGCCTCTTTTATAAGGCACTAATCCCACTCATGAGGGCTCATGACTTAAGCATCTCCCAAAGACCCTACCTCCTGATACCATCATCTTTGGGGATAATTTCAATATATGAATTTTGGCGGGGGGTGGTGACAATGACACACAACACATTCAAATGACTACTATAGTAGTAGTCATTCAAATTAATCCCACCTTATTTAAGAGAATTAAAGTGTTTTTTTAAAAGGCCAATATATATATTAATAGCTTTACCAATACTTCCTCCAGCATAGTGCTCAAGCTTCAAGGACAAGATAGGATACTTTCCTATGCTCTTTAAGACTACCAAAATGAATAGTGGATTTTGAGAGCACCAAAACATGCAAGAGAACAAGACTGTCCTGTAAACTCCAAGCACTGACCAGGATTAAAAAGCACATACACATATTAACAAAGAGCTTGAGGGGGTTTAATCTGTTTTTACATTTTATTTTTTTTTTTAATTTTTATTTATTTATGATAGTCACAGAGAGAGAGAGAGAGGCAGAGACACAGGCAGAGGGAGAAGCAGGCTCCATGCACCGGGAGCCTGATGTGGGATTCGATCCCGGGTCTCCAGGATCGCGCCCTGGGCCAAAGGCAGGCGCTAAACCGCTGCACCACCCAGGGATCCCCTGTTTTTACATTTTAAAGCCTTGGTTGAGGTACAAAAGATTTTAGGTTTGTGGGGTTTTTTTGTTTGTTTTCTTTTTGTTGTTGTTGTTGTTGTTTTTTAATGAACAGCAAGTATTCAATAAATAGCTTTGCAAATGGTCACTTTTATCAGGTCAAAAGACTTTATAGGTTTTGGGGGGTGGGGGCTTCTTGTTGTTTTATTGTTTCTTAAACTTTCTAGGTGACACAAAGGCCAGAATAAATAGTTCTTTAAAAACAAATTTACTACTACTCTAGGTTAAAGAAGTTTTTTTGCAAGATTTATTAATACAATGAGCTAAAAGATCATATACAACCAACCACAGGGTTAAGAACTATGTATCAAGTCTTGCCCTATTTTCCAGATGAGGCCCAAAGAGGCCAAAAAGCAAGATAAACAAAAGGAGGAGAGCACATAGTTAAATGTAAGTTACTCAGTTATGTGCTAGATCCACATGTATTTATTAGAGGGAACGAGTTAAATAAGTCAGACTGGGACCACTGATGATGTGTCATGAATCAAATTCTGTATCTGAAGTCAGGGAAAAAAAAAAAAAAACGCTCACAAGTAAAATCTGAAGGATCCAAAGGCGGTTTGATGACCGATATGTCTCTCAGAGTAAACAGCTAACAGTTAAATATATTCTGAGTGAAATATTAATTCACCAAAAATAGTTCAATGTGAACATCAAGGTGGCATTTGATCTAACACAACAACTTGGGTCACCTTCTCATCCAAAAAAATCTCTATTAAACTAATTATAGGGGTGCCTGGGTGGCTTGGTCAGTTGAGCATCCAACTCTTGGTTTCAACTCAGGGCATGATCTGAGGGTGGAAAGATAGAGCTCTGCACTCAGCAGGGAATCTGCTTGAGATTCTCTCCCTACCTCCCTCTCCCACCTTCTGGCTCACACCCATGAACTCTCTAAATCTTAAACAAAACAAAACAAAAAGCTAATTACAGAGATATGCTAAGGTAAAGGCAATATATTATAATTATTATCTCTAGAGTCACCCACAATCATCATAAATCTCTTTCTCTAGGTCTCTTTAGAAGATTATATAAATATCTTGGCAATGTTTTTACAGTGCACTGAAGAGCAGCAAACTAAATGTTGGTAGAATTAAACTGAACTTTACAAATGAGACATGCCTTCTTATCAAGGCATTTAGCAATATTATATTTTTGTAATGATCTGTTCTGAATTAGACCTCAGATTTCTAACTTTAAGTTGTATTTATTACATTGTCAAATATCAATAGTAGTATTAACAGATTCGTATCTATAAATCTAAAGGATCCCTTCATTTAACCAAACATTCCACACTAAATTTATGAAATAAGTATTTACTTCATTGTGATTCTACAATGTAGTAATTTGAAATAATCTAAATTAAATATAGGCTTATTCAGTTTTACTAGTACATATGTAACTTTTTAACTTAATTTTCTACTATACTAATCAGAACTTAACATAGGAAAATAAACTGTTTAAAAACGTGTTTCAAAAAAAAAAAAAAAAAAACGTGTTTCATCTATAATGTCTTACTGAAAAATTAATTCCAATCACTAACCTAAGTATTACTCTCCAGGGATGGACAACGCTGAATAATTTGTCCAAATGTCAACTGCAATTTTCAAAAATCTTTTCTACCTCAAAATTTTAAACATCTGCAAAAAATACTTGTTTTGAGAGTAGTTTACATTCATGACACTTGACCTTTTGCTGTACACACCACAAAATTCAAGTCTCAAATACCATGCAGCAAGAAACCTGATCATTCCTGCAGTAGCCATCTGCATGGTCCAATATCAAATATTAGTTCTAGGCTGCACTAAGTCATGTGTTACAAATCTTTTTCTACAGGCTCTATAATTAGTTGTAATTTGCCTCTTTTAAAATGTGTTTCTTATGGGACATCTGGCCTTGAAACTTCCACCTTCCCATTGAAAAAATACTTAGTGTATGGATTTTTTTTTCTCTTTTAATATGGAACACTCCATGGGTGGTATAACTAAGTCCAGACTTTTAAAAAAAATTAAAATTCCAGGAACAGACGATGATTAAGACCATTTAAGTATTACCTAAAATAAATGTAAAGTAAAACTCTGTTGTAATATAACTACATCATAGACTTCTATATCAATCTCCCATGTATTTTATATTTACAAAATAAATTCTCATGATAATACAGCATTGGTCTACTTAGTTCCAGAAACTGTATCAGTTAAACTGGTTAATAAAGGTTTAGAATGAAAGATTTCAAAAAAGGAGAAAAAAAGAGTCCAGTGGGTTAATATGACAAAGTATCTTTTTAAAATAGGAAATTAAAAAAATAAAATTAAATTTAAAAAAAAAAAAAAAATTAAATTTAAAAAAATAAAAAAATAGGAAATTATTTTAACATCATAAATAATCATAATTTCAGACTAAAGTTATATTTAGGATTACACTAAAATTGCCTTAACATTTAATAAACTATTAATTTGCAAAATTTAAATTATTAATATTCATCAACTCATTTGGTTCTAGAAAGCATTTTTTAAACTTGCAAGTTAAATATGGGCTAAGGAAAAGGTAATAAAATGAAAGAGACACTACTTTTCTCTAAGACGAAAATGGAAAAATTTATGATATACTGCAATCAGGCCTATCTGCTTTCTAGATTAAATAATTTTTGCTAGAAATTCCTTAAAAATCAGTATTACATCTTTATAAAAAGCGAAAACCAAAACACTAAGGAGAAATGTAAGATGGGTCAGAGAAAAGCTAGGTCAGGAAAAAAAAATCAGCTTCTGATGCCAAAACGTCAATGTAATTTGATAGGTTTCTTAAATTCCACATAATCATATGATATTTGTCTTTCTCTGACTTATTTGGCTTATCAAAACACTCTCTAGCTCTATAGATGTCATTGCAAATAGCAAGATTTTCATTCTTTTTATGGCTGAGTAATATTCCATTGTGTGTGTGTGTATATATATGTATATATATACACCATATATATGATATATGTGTGTGTGTGTGTGTGTATTATATCATAGCTTATTTACCCATTCAAACCAGCAAAGGGGAAAAAAGGAAGCAAACCAAGAAACGAACTCCTAACTATACAGAACTGATAGTCGTTACCAGAGGAGAGATGTGTGTGAGAATGGGTTAAAAAGGTGATGGGGATTAAGGAGTACACTTGTGATGAGCACCAGGTGTTATATTTAAATGTTAAATTACTATAACCTACAGCTGAAATTACTATAATACTGTAGGTTAACTGGAATTAAAATAAAAACTTAAAATTTGATATGAAGGTAAATTCACTATATTTTCATCTCAAAAAATGACAAATTTCCATCTCATTTAGAAATGTCATGTAAATATAAGAAAATCATATAGCTCTTTTGCAAAAACTCAAAAACCTTCACCTGAAAATTGGACACAATCAGGTCCTACTTCTAGTAGATACAGATAATAAGCCATCTATATGATCCCTATGATGTTTAATTAGATTAAGTAAAATTAGTATGAAAATAACCATAGAATAATTTATCCAATATAAGAATATCCTTTTGCAATTAATTATGCTACATTAATAGGCATGTGAGAAACAGTAAGTGTACATAAACTTTTTGTAAAAGGTGACATATCCCAAACATTAAAAATTAACACCAATAACTATTAAAACTGGTTAACAAACAACTAGGTTCAAAAACTTCTTACCTGTATTCCATCTTTAAGTTTCAAAATGCATTCCATTGTATTGATGGTAATTACCACTGGTTCTGAACCCAGTTTTGTCCATGGTACATGGATCCTCAACTCATGAATATGTCCACTTAAAAAAGTAAATGGCAATTTCAATTCCTTAAAACATAAAACATTAAGTTAGTAAGTGCTTAATTTTTTCACTCTAATACTCAAATTACTTTCTAAAAAGAGAAATGAAATTTCTAAAAATATTTTTAAAAACACTATTCATCAAAAGGTAACAAATAACTTGTTCAATTATAGCTAACGATACACCACAAAAACTTATTCTACAAGTTACTCTTATTAAGCTAGTTAACCTGCCTAGGACCCCGTTTCTTTTTCTGATGAGTCAATATAAAACACAATACGTGGTACATAACAAAGGTTCACACATGGTAGTGGTTGTAATAATCATCGTAAACAGCAGGGTTGAGATAACTGAATGGGATATTTAAAATCTCTATTAAAAACATGTATTTTTTAAAACTAATAGAGCAGGATTGTAAAGCAAGTTCAAAGGAAGGGCGTGGGAGCAGAGTTAAGAGACAGGAGAGCGGCCCAACAAAATAAAAACTGACCAACCTTGAAAACTAAAAATAGTATTGAGCTTTACCCAATTAAAGATTGTACCTGGAAACTATCTGGTCATAAAATGTAAATGTTTGCTGACTGATTTCCATTACTATTAGAAAGAAGTGGGGAATACCTGGGTGGCTCAGCAGTTTGGCGCCTGCCTTTGGCCGAGAATGTGATCCTGGAGTCCAGGGATCGAGTCCTACATCCGGCTCCCTGCATGGAGCCTGCTTCTCCCCCTGCCTGTGTCTCTGCCCTCTCTCTCTCTCTCTCTCTGTCTCTGTCTCTCATAAGTAAATAAATAAAAATCTTAAAAAAAAAAAAAACTGTAAAGCAGCAGAAAAAAATTTACTTTAAAAAAACAAATTTATATAAAGTGCTTAGAATATTATCCTCCTCTAAGAACAATCATTATAAAAATGCTAACTATGCTTACAAATATGTGGGTCTCATATATGTCTTCACAAGTTTTTTTTCTGCAAGAGCAGAATACTTAAAATCTATTTCTACTGTATTCTAATGGAATGTCACAATTTAAGTATTTGCCATTATTAAGCTGAAAGATTAATTTCTTTCTTTCTTTTTTAAGATTTTATTTATTTATTCACAAGAGACACAACACAGAGAGAGGCAGAGACACAGGCAGAGAGAGAAGCTGACGCCATCCATGCAGGGAGCCTGATGTGGGACTAGATCCTGGGTCTCCAGGATCACACAGCGGGCTGAAGGTGGCGCTAAACCGCTGGGCCACCAGGGCTGCCCTGAAAGATTAATTTCAAGTGTAAATCAACTGGCACAGATTATATATTTTCAACAGCATCTATAACAAAAACAATGTTTACTGAGCACTTACTATGTACCAGGTACTTTACCTGAATACATTCTTTAATTCTTATTAGAGCCCAAAAAGGTAAATACTATTAATCTACCCATTTTACAGATGAAGAATCTGAGGTATAGAAAGGTCAAGTAACTTCCCAAAATGACACATCTTGGAAAACCAGGACTCAAAACTGGAAAATATGATGCCAGAACCTTGCTCCTCACAATTATACTGCAACAATACATCCATTATGAGCACTTAACCTTTCCATTGGTTATGCATCTATTTGAACAATGAGCCCATGATATTGCCATCTCTACCACTTCCTGACTTGTGAAACAATAAGACATTTGTGAAATGCCCAAAGTTGCAATTTATGGGCACAAATCAGATTCTCACAAAAGAAGTTAAAAGCATGTGAATCAAACTCAAGACCTAGGTATTATTAAAATGTTGTTAATCAACTTTCTACTACCTAAACACTAACACATGAGGCAGAATTCTATATTTAAACATAGAATTTTGAACTATATCACCCATACTGAAATCTGCTTTAAGGTCAACACTTATCGGGCAGCCCCGGTGGCACAGCGGTTTGGCACAGCGGTTTGGCACAGCGGTTTAGCACCGCCTGCAGCCCAGGGTGTGATCCTGGAGACCCCAATCGAGTCCCGCGTCGGGCTTCCTGCCTGTCTCTCTCTCTCTCTCTCTCTCTGAATGAATGAATGAATGAATGAATGAATAAATAAATAAATAAATAAATAAAATCTTTAAAAAAAAAAAGGTCAACACTTATTAATCATCTAACTATAAGCAAGATGGCTTCCATTTCCTCAGAATTGTGATATATGAGAATACATTATGCCTTGCTAAAGATAAAACACAAATGTTGATATAATAGATCATCCTAATGTAATTATAAGACAATTTTCATTCCTTTTACTTCATATACTGTACAACTTCAAAATTTTATTCACTTATAACTATTCAGAAATACATTGTAAAAAAAAATGCATTCCTAAAATCAGAATATCTATGACTGCACAAAGAATGTTAGTGACAAAGAATTTAAGAAGGGTGTTAAATAGTTTTTAGAAACCTAATTCTAGGTAGGCTATAACAAAATAATCTTACAGACAACAGGCATACTTTAAATTTAACAAGTAAAAGCAAACAGACAAAACTAAAAACCTTCAAGCAGCAAAGAAAACATTCAAGAGAGTGAAAAGGCAAGCTATGTAATGGGAAAAAATATTTGCAAACCATTATCTGATAAGGAATTAATATCTAAAATAACAGAAAGTAATCCAATTTAATAATGGATGAATGACTGAAGAGACATTTCTCAAAAGAATACATACAAATCGCCAGCAAGTTTATGAAAAGATGTTCAATGTCACTAAGCAGGGAAATGCACATCAAAACCACAATAACCTACCATCTCATACCTGTTAGAATGGCCACTACCAAAAAACAAAAATAAGAATGGCCACTATCAAAAAACAAAAAGTAACAATTGCTGGTAAATATGTGGACAAATATTTCTGTTAGTAAAAATGTAAAATGATGCAGCCTCTAAAGAAAGCATTATAGATGCTCCTCAAAAAATTAATAGAATCACCATGATAAATCAGTTCTGAGTATACACCAAAAAACTGAAAACAGGATCTCAAAAAAGATTTGCATAACCATGTTCACTGCAACATTATTCACAATAGTCAATAGATGGAAGCAGCCTAAATGTCCACTGAAAAATAAATGGATAAAGAAGATATGCTATATACAATCAAATATATCCAGTCTTTTAAAAAGAGGAAATTGTCTTATGCTATAAAATGAATAAACATGTTGAAGACATTCTGCTAAGTGAAATAAACCAGTCACAAAAAGACAAACACTGTAGGATTCTACTTATACAAGATTCCAAAGGTAGTCAAATTCTTTCAAAATAAAATGATGGTTGCCAGGGGCTGGGGGAAAGAAGGAAAAAGGAAGTTGTTAAATGAGTATACAATTATAATTTTTGAAAGATGAAAAAGGTCTACAGATCTATTCAATAACAATGTGCATACAGTTATAATTAGTGTATACTTCAAGATGGTTAAGATGGTAAGTTTTATACATTTTTTACTACAAAATAAAAATGAATACAGGACAGGACTTCAAGAATTCTCAATTAGGAATTTGGCAAGTCCTCTTTCCAAAAAGCAACAAAACTAGACAAAGTTGTCAAAAATGATAGAAAAAAATCAGAAGTATAACCTCAGGAAACAGTATTTGTTGGTACAAGCTACAAAACAGCAGATCGGCCAGAAAATTAGCAGAAAGATCAAGAGAATAAAACAGCCAAAGATGACCTTGCTACGATTTCACATATCCCTGATAGTCTGGATAGCTATATGCATTTGCCAGGCTGTGCTTACTTAGAGGAGAGGGAACTAACAAGCTATTCATTCATGATTAACCAAGAGGCCTTGTAAGACTCAGTAAGTTAAGAAAGGAAAGAAAGATTAAAAAAAAAAAATCCGATTTACAAACTCTCTGAATTGAAAACATTATGATATATATATATATATCTCACATGCCAAAGAGTGGAGCCTTATTAGTTCAATGGTTTAAATAGCTTCTAGCCAACCACTGGCTGATGACTAAATTATACTGACCCAGGGTAATCCCTAGAAAGCCAGAACCAAACACACAAAGAATTGGGGAAATGGGCAAGGAGGAAAAGCACCAACATTAGAGGCCACACACTATAGGGGAAATACCACAAATGTGGTTCAGGCAAGTCACTAAAGAAATAAACCAACAACAACAACAACCATCCCCTGGATAGAGGAAATCAGAGTTCAGAGTTGCTTCAACTTACTATCTAAAATGTCCAGTGTTGGGATCCCTGGGTGGCGCAGCGGTTTGGCGCCTGCCTTTGGCCCAGGGCGCGATCCTGGAGACCCGGGATCGAATCCCACGTCAGGCTCCCGGTGCATGGAGCCTGCTTCTCCCTCTGCCTGTGTCTCTGCCTCATTCTCTCTCTCTCTCTGTGACTGTCACAAATAAATAAAAATTAAAAAAAAAAAAAAAAAATTTAAAATGTCCAGTGTTCAACCAAAAAATATATGAAACATGGAAAGTAGACAAAGTAAATGAAAACTATCTCTAAGGGTGCTCAACTGTACAACTTAGTTCACAAAGACTTCAAAATACCTTTTATAACTATGTTCAAATAATAAAGGAAACCATATTTACATAATTCAGGGAAAATAGGACAATTCATCAAACAGAAAATATCAATGAAACAAATTACCAAGAAGAACTAAATGGAGACTATGCAATTGAGAAGCACAGTAAATTAAGTGAAAAATCCACTAGAAGAGCTCAGTATCAACTGGCAAAAGAATCAGTAAATCCACCCCCTAACACATCTCCATAAAAATGTAGAAAGCCGGAGACAAAAAGAAAATCTTAAAATCAGAAACAAAACGGCTAACTTCTCATTACAAACAATAATGGCAAGAATGTAATGAGACGACATTTAAAAATAATAACTGTCAACCAAAAATTCTATATCCAGCAGATATCCTTTAAAAATGAAGGCAAGGGGATTCCTGGGTGGCTCAGCGGTTTGGCGCCTGCCTTTGGCCCAGGGCGCGATCCTGGAGTCCCGGGATCGAGTCCCGCGTCGGGCTCCCGGCATGGAGCCTGCTTCTCCCTCTGCCTGTGTCTCTGTCTCTCTCTCTCTTTCTCTATCATAAATAAATAAATAAAATATTTTAAAAAAAAAAATGAAGGCAAAATAAAGGAATACCCAAAGACTCAGATAATTCAGTTAATCCTAAAAGTACATCTATCTAATTGAAAGGAACACCAGACAGTAACTCAAATTCACACAAAAAGCATCAATAAATGTAATTTTATCATTTTTTTCTGATTTAAAAGGCCATTATCTAAAATAGAATAATCAAATTGTACTACCATTGGACTTATAAAGATGTAACACTAGCACAAAGTAGTAGACATTTAAACGAAATAATGGAGCTACAACAGAGAAAGTTTCTGTATTTTAATGTAACAAATTTAGCATTAATCTGAAATAGAAATTGGATGCATATTGTAATCCTTTGAGCAACCACTAAGAACAAAAATGTGAAAATTAAAGAAAATGAAACATTAAAAATATCTACTTAATATAAAAAAAGTAGTAAAGCATTATGAGGGAAAAAAGACACAAAAAACATTGAAAATAGAAAATGGTAGATGTAAATCCAACCATACAATTAAAAACATTATATGTGGACAGATTAAATACTCCAATCAAAAGGCAAAGATTGTAAGACTGGACTTTTTTTTTTTTTTTTTTTTTTTAAGAGTGGGGGTAATGGAAAAGATAGAAAATCTTAAGCTGGCTCCACACCTAGCACAAGCCTGATGTAGGACTCAATTGCACAACACTGAGATCATGACCTGTGCCAAAAATCAAAGTAGAACGCTTAACTGACTGAGCCACCTAGCACCCCAAGGCTGGATTTTAAAAGATCCAAATATATGTTCTCTTCAAAGACAAACTTTAAATTCAAAAGCAAATAGGCTGAAAATAAACCTTAAAAAACATATGAAAAAATAATTTTTTTCTACAGATACAAAGAACAGATTGATGGTTGCCAGGGGTATGGGGTGGGCAAAATGAGTGAAAGGAGTCAAAAGGTACAAACTTCCAGCTGTAAAATAATTCAGGGGGATGTAATGTACAGGAGGACTTTAATGATACTAAACTATATATCTGAACATTGCTAAGAGAATAAATCCTCTAAGCTCTTATTACAAAAATAAATTCATTAATTATGCAGGGTGACAGATATTAACAAAATAAATATTAAATTTATTTTGATAACTGATCCTTTTGCAATATATAAAATATCAAATTATGTAGTACACCTGATTTTGCACTCTTATGTCAAGTATACATCAATTAAAAAGCAGTAAATGAGACTCCAAGGAAATCATGTGACCCAGTTTCTTGCCTGGAATACCTGAAATACATTTTCTTGCTATTTAGAGAAACAGTATAGATTCTCTTTTAAGCATATAGTAAACTTTCATTTCTATGATACTATTTCTACCAGTGTTTCTGTCCTCCTGTTTTGTTTGTTTATTTTTGAGAGGGAAGCAGGGGGAGGGAGTGAGGGAGAGAGAAAATCTTAAGCAGGCTCCACACCCCGTGTGGAGCCCAACACAGGGCTCAATCTCAGGATCCTGAGATCATCACCTGAGCCAAAATCAAGTCAGACATTTAACCAACTGAGCCACCAAGGTGCCCTATTTCTGTTTTTCATATGACTGTTTTCCAAAGTGAATAATTTATCGCAGTCTTGGGATGAAATAAAAATGAACGAGATGAAATTTGAAAAGAGGAGTTAAAGCTAAATAACACGCCAGTAAAACTTTCAAAAAGATGATACTACGCATGAAGAAAAACAACACAGAGGTTGAAGACAATTAAAAAACAGTGTACTGAGAAAAATATATATGTATAATGCAAACAGCAACCACAGAACAGCTGGAGTACTTACACTATTAACAAAATAGACTTTAAAGAAAACAAATGTTAAAGATAACATGAGACACTTTATAATGATAGAAAGGTTAATTCAAGAAAATATAAAAACATACATGAGCATAGCAACAAAACCCCAAAATACATAAAGCAAAAACTAACAAAAGTAAAAAAAAAAAAAAAAAAATAGCTAAACAGTCACAGACTTTAATATTCACAATAACCGGGCAGCCAAGGTGGCTTAGAGGTTTAGCGACGCCTTCAGCCCAGGGCCTGATCTGGAGACCCGGGATGGAGTCCCATGTCAGGCTCCCTGTGTGGAGCCTGCTTCTCCCTCTGCCTGCGTCTCTGCCCCTCTCTCCCTCTCTCCCTCTCTCTCTCTCTCTCTCTCTGTCTCTCATGAATAAATAAAATATTTTTAAAAAATAAATAAATATTCAAAATAACGTATAGATAGAAAAATCAACCATATGGGAGACTCGAACAACACTATCAAGAAATTAAACCTGAAATGTATAAACCACTCCATCCAGCCAATACAAAAATACACATTCATCAAGGAAAACCAGAAAGCATTTGAACTGAATGAAAATGAAAATACAACGTAACAAAATTTATGGGATGCAGCTAAAGACATTTGTAGCTGTTTAAATGCCTATAATAGAAGAAATATCCCAAATCAATAACCTAAACTTCTACCTGAAAAGGTAGAAAAACAAGCCAAATCCAGCTAACCAAACTGAACAGGCAAAAATGACCACAATACTAACAAAATGCAGGGAAGTGGGAGGGCATATACAGTCAAACTGTTAAGACTGTTCAGGAAATGGTAAAAGTACTAAGTTAGACTCTAATAAGTTAAATATGCATTTTGTAACCTTTAGGGTAAGCAACTGAAGCAATTTTTAAAATAGCATTATTAAGAAGACTTTAAAGCAAGAAGAATTACTAGAGTGAAAGACATTTCAGGACAATTTTTAAGCATTCTGAACAATAAGATAACACTTAAATTTGTGTACACCTAATAGCAATTTCTAAATATGTAAAGTGAAAGTTGACAAAATTAAAAAGTAGAATAATAACTGTAGATATTAATATACCTTAATCATTGACAGAACAAGCAGATACAAAAATCCACATGGATTTACAAGATCTTAGAAACTCTATTAGTCAATTTGAAGTAAATTAATTTATAGAATACAGCAACAACTGCAAAATACACTTTTTATCAAGTGCACACAGAATGTTTACAAAAATAGACCATATACTGATTCATAACTGTAATGGATTAAAATGATACAGAGACTATGCTGACCATAGTGAAATTAAATTAGATATCAATAAAAGGGGGGCACCTGGATGGCTCAATGGTTCAGCATCTTCCTTTGACTCAGGTCCTCATCCCAGGCCCAATCCCACATGGGGCTCCTTGCAGGAAGCCTGCTTCTCCCTCTGCCTGTGACTCTGCCTCTCTCTCTCTCTCATGAATAAATAAAATATTTTTAAAAAATAAATAAAATAAACTGGACCAAAAAAAAAACTTATTGCTTTACGTATGACAATTCAGAGCAGGGGAAGGAAAACTTTTGCAGTAAGGCCCAGATAGTATATATTTAAGGCTTTTGCAAGCCATGCACTCTCTGTCCCAGCTACTCAACTCTTACCTTTTTAGTTTGCAAAAGCTGTTAGACAATATGTAAACAAATTAAAATAGCTGTGCTCCAATAAAATTTTACTTACAAAAGCAGGCCCAAGCCATTGTTTGCTGATCCCTAGTTTTGACAAAAATGGAGAAATTCATTGATAAACATGACCAAAAAAAAAAAAAAAAAATACTAAAAAAGAAAAAAGGAAAAATATAACTAACCAAAACTAACAGAAAGATATAAAAATCTAAACAGTCCTTTATCTACTAAAGAAATTAAACCAGAGGGGTGCCTGGGTGGCCCAGTCAGTTAAGTACTGACTCAGTTTCACCTCTGGTCATGATCTCAGGGTCCTGAGATGGAGCCCCAAGTTGGCTCCAGGCTCAAGGTGGAGTCCACTTGGTCCTCTCCCTCCCCCACGCCCCATTCCTCCTCCCCCACTAAAGTAAATAATAAAATCTTTTTTTTTTATTAATTCAAGAATTTAAAAATTTCCAACTAAGAAAACTCCTGACCCACATGACTCCAGCATTCATTTTTCCTAACATTTAAAAAATTAATAAAAGAACAAAGTTGGAGATTACATACTTCTTGATTTCAAAACTTACTACAAAGTTCTGGTAATCAAAACAAAGTGAAACTGACAACAACAGACCTACAAACCACCAAGGAAACTGTACTGAGACCCTAGAAATAAACCCTCACATCCCTCCCAGGTGATTTTCAAGAAGGTTGCCATGACCATTCAAAAAACAATGAAATCTTGCCATTTGCAGCAACATGGATGGAACTAAAGTGTATAATGCTAAGTGAAATAAGTCAGAGAAGAACAAATATTGTAGGATTTCACTGATATGTGGAATTTTTAAAAATGAGTAAAAGGTGGAAAAAAAAAAGAGGAAAGTAAACTAATTAACAGACTCTAAACCATACAGTATAAACCAATGGTTACCAGAGGAGGGGGTGGGGGGATGGGTTAAATAAGTGACATACATTGAGAGCAGTTGTCATGATGAGCACAGGGTGATTAAAATCAAAACAAAACAAGAGCATCTTCATGTTCCTGGAATAAGTGAGTATTTCTTAAACAAAATAATGGAAAAGACTGACAACTTGGATCTTACTGAAATTATGAACTTCTATTCATCAAAAGATAATTTTAAGAAAGTAAAAAGCCAAGCCACAGACTGGGAGAAGATATTGCAAAATATATCTGACAAAAAAAAAAAAAAAAAAAAAAAAAAAAAAAAAAAAAAATATATATATATATATATATATATATATATATCTGACAAAGGACTCATTTCCAAAATATGTAAAGAACCCCTACACACCAATTTAAAAAATACCCAATTTTATTAAAAAGGCAAAAGAATTAGAGACTTTCAAAAGAGGGTATTCAAATAGCCAGTAAGCAGCACGTGAAAATATGTTCAACATCAGTCATTAAGAAAAAGCAAATTTAATGAGACACCATTACACGCCCAGCAGAACGGCTAAAATTAAAATAACAAACATGCCAAGTAATAGCAAATTTCTGAAGTAACTGGACCTCTCAAACACCATTGATAAGAATGTAAATGGATACAACCACTTTGGAAAACTATGGCAGTATCCATCAAAGCTAAACAAATACATACCTCCTAAGTATACATCTAAGGAAAATTTACATCTATGTCCACCAAAATACACATACAAGAATGTTTACAAGAACCTTCTTCATAAGAGCCCAAAGCAGAAACCACCCAAATGTACATCAGTGGGAAAATAAATTGTGAATCTTTGGCCAATGGAATACCACAAGACAATATAAAGAAATACAGCTCCTGCTGCAACATGGGTTAATCTTAGCCATTAAATTAAACAGCCAGACTAGTGATTCCAATTTATTAAGGTTCAAGAACAGGTAAAACTTTATGTTGACAAAAGTCAGAATAATGGTCACCTGTTTTAGGGGTTGGGGATACTGATTTGCAAAGGGGAGCCATTCAAAGGCAGGAAATATTCTATTTCATCTTCACAGTGGTTACACACCTGTACACATGCATAAAAACGGAGCTGTATACTTAGGGCTTGTGGTCATTTTTTAAAAATGAAAATACTGGGGGATCCCTGGATGGCTCAGTGGCTTAGTGCCTTGCCTTCCACCTAGGGCGAGATCCTGGAGTCCTAGGATTGAGTACCACATCAGGCTCCATGTGTGGAGCCTGCTTCTCTCTCTGCGTATGTCTCTGTGTCTCTCGTGAATAAATAAAATCTTAAAAAAATATAAAATAAATAAAATAAAATAAATAAAATAAAATAAAATAAAATAAAATAAAAATATTAAGATAATTAACCCTGGATTCTCTGAGATGCCTGGGTGGCTCAGAGGTTGAGCATCTATCTGCCTTTGGCTCAGAACTTGATTCCTGGGACCGAGTCCCGCATCGGGCTCCTTGCTTCTCCTCCCTCTGCCTGTGTCTCTAAAAAGCAGCTGGTCTGGCCCTTCTGAGTTTCCACAGATAATTTTTGTAACCTCAAGGCCTAACAGAGTTGCCTGGCACATGTTAGTAATAAACGTACCCAGTGGATTAATAAAAATATAAACTTTAAAATTACAGTTCAGCTACATCAGACCATTTCTCAAGTTAAAAAAAAAAAAAAAAAAAAAAAAACCTAAAAAGTGAAGATGAAAAAAGTTTTCCATTTTGCTGGCATTCTCAATCTGTGTCTGCTCGATTCTCTGAGGATGCCATGGGTAAAGTCATCTTTCCTATGAAGAAATAGAAATTTCTTGCTTTCAGGCCCTTCCATTTCCCAAAAAGAAGGATGGGAATATACTATTTTCTAGCTTCATGCAGAAATCTTAGCAATGTAAATTAGCAGCTCGGTAATGCTTCCTAATTGAGTCAGCAGACTGAACAATTCTGACAAGAACAATAAAACTGATTTCCTATCTGTTGAGGCACCTTTCGGGAATCCAATTCTAACAAACCATCACTAGTAACGAAGCATGAAGAAAACTTCTGTAAAGGAGGGTGTGTAGTTTCAGAGTAGACCAAAATATTTCAAGAGAAAATTCAAGTTTTTAAAGCATATAGCCTAAGTACAGGAAACAACGGATTATTACTATACTAGCTGAAAACGTTTCCAGTTAATGACAGCGCCACAGCTTACCTGTTCCAGCACGTCCAATTTTAACTCGAGCTTGCTGAGGACCACGTCTCCACCCCATAGTGAAAGCTGTAGATCTGACGGCTTTAAATTCTTGATGTAGCGATTCACATAGCTCATTAAAATTGGAGTCACATAGGATTCCAGCATCTTTTAAGGTGCAGAGTCAAAGTCAGAAGCTGAAGGGGGTAAAGACAAACATGAGAAGTAACTGAGTCGGTAGGGCAGCGAAGGTGGGGAAAAAAAAAAAAAAAAAGCTTTTCTCAGGAGGGGTTGGAGAGGCCTAAAAGCAACAGTCCCCACCGAAAAGGCCGCTCCCCCGCTCCCAGAAGCCGAAAGCACAAGGGGGCTGTGTCTACTCCAGCTGCAACTGCTGACTAGTACAACTGCCCTCAACTCGCCTGGTGAAGAGCGGGAGGCATAAGCTGACGAACTGAAGAGAGCAGACCCCCCGGAATGGGAGAAAGAAGGGAGCGGGATCCCCTCTGGCCGCCGCAGCGCTTCACCGGTCCAGTTTCCCCCAGGAGGCCCTCCCTCCCGGAACCCAGCCGGACCTTCCACCGTAGGGCCAGGGCTAGAACCAGGCCGGCTCCCGCCCCTGGCGCACCGCACCCTCGGCTGACACTTACGCCATAGAGGACCGTGGCGTCCTCTCCACCTCCCGGTAGCCGGCACCCGCCAGCGGCCGCGGCGCAGCCTCCGGACGGCGCCACTTCCGGTGTACCCGCTTCCGTGCTCCAAACAAACTGTCCCTCCACCGCTGCCCACCGACTTCGCCGCGACGCGGGAGTCCCCGGGCTGGAGCAGCCTCTCGGGGCGTCTTCTAGGAGACCTCCCTCCTGTGCTGGGCGAGCCTGCGTCCCCGATCCGACCCCGCCAGTGTTTAAAGACAAAGCCCTCGGAAATGCGCGGGGGAGGTGGGCGGACTGGGAAAGTGGAGACACCGGCGATCCGGAAGTGGCGCTCGGGCGGGGGCTGAAAGGCGGCTGTGGGTGGTGGGGCTCCTGTCCGGGGGGGAGCGCGGAGGGGCCTCGAGTCCGACGGAGGGGGCAGAAAGCGGGTGCTGGCGTTTAAAGCCCTGAAAAACAAGTGGCTTTTGTTTATCTTGGGAAATGGAAGGCCCGGGGAGAGGAACTTGGGTTCAGTGGGCAGGGCAACGGCAATAAGGCCGCGGGTAGGAGCTGGGAAGGGGTGGGGGGTGGGAATGCAGATTCAAATTTAGATCCGAGGTTCGTTGGATGGAGGAAAGGTGCGATAGTGGAGAAATGGAAGGAATTAGAATGTGTAATTTAGGGGGAATGCCTTTGCACCAAACGTGCAGACAAGCTCTCGCGTTTATTGGCAAAAGGAGTGGTTAAGTATCCCTAAGTTCGCTGATGACGGGGGTGAAGGAATTCATAAAGAATATGGAATATATTCGTGAGGTCTGGAGACGTCTTCCGTTCAAAATGGTGGTTTTATTGAAGGCCGGGGACAGGACCTGTGGGCGGGAGGAGCCGCCGCCCCGGGCCGGTGCAGGGCGGGAAGGGCGGCTCGTTGCCCACCCGGGAGTCGCGAGGGGGCTGGCGGTAGCGTAGGCTCTCGGGCATTTTGGAAGCAAGGTGTCCAGGACCTCGAGGGGGCTGGCTGTGGTGCTGGGGAAAGGTCACCTGTTACCGACCAGTAAAACCGGAGTCGTGAGACCCTCCGGATGTGTATCGGTGGGCCATGTGCCTGGGGGATGGTCGCCAACACGTATCTTGGGGGTTTAGAGAGAAAGGGAAATTTCTAAAGGAATTTTTATATGTTAAAGTAGACTCACAGGCTCCCAAGGGTCAGACTAGGATTGCCAAAAGGCAAAAGCCTTTAGCAAAGTATCAACATCAAGGCAGTTGAGTCCATAGAGGAAGGTCCCTCTGCCTGTTTCAAGGGCTTGTCCCAGGCCTGTGCCTTGACCTCAGCCCTGTGTTCCCCCATCAGAATGACCAGAGAATATTGCGAAGAACTGTTAGACTGCAGTCTAAGGTGAGACTTCAAAAAAGCGCTGGGAATATCAGAAGGAAGGATATAAGACTCCCAGAGATAAAATGAAAAGAAATAGCTGATAAGGAATGAATTCGAGTTTTAAGAGGCATTTTATTAGGCTGAAATGTTTAGCATAAGACATGCTCCCTGATTTTTTAAACAGTAACATGTGAAGAGAACAACTACATTGAATTTTAAAAGTAGACTTTCGTTACAAAATGATTAAAATGCCCTCCCAACAAAAAAAAAAAAAAGTCTTTTTAATTTCAAAACGGGAGCGCCAGTCTGGCTCAGCCCACTCATGCCACTCTTAATCTCAGGGTTGTGAGTTTCAGCCCCACGTTGAGTGTGGGAATTACTTAATAAATAAAATAACCCACCCATCTTGTTGCATTTAATTGAAAATGGTTAATAAGTATTCCTAAATTTCTAAAGCTCTTAATTGGAATTCAGGTTATGATTTCTTGGAAGAGTGTTAGAAAATGCAATAGAAAAGAGACATAAATGAGGATGCCAAGGTATTTACATTTATTATGTTTATGAAAAGTTTCAAAAGAAAAAAAGCAGCTAATTGTTAATTCAGAGCAACTTTCGCCTCACAAAAGAGCCTTCAAGAACTCAAGTATGTAGGTCTTATTAAAACCCACTGAATTAGGGGATCCCTGGGTAGCTCAGTGGTGTGAGCCACGGGCCAGAGGTGTGATCCTGGAGTCTCTGGATCAAGCCCGGCGTGGGGCTCCCGCATGGAGCCTGCTTCTTCATCTGCCTGTGTCTCTGCCTCTCTCTCTCTCTCTCTCTCTGTCTCTCATGAATAAATAAATAAAATCTTAAAAAAAAAAAAAAAGCCCTCTGAATTAGCCAAGTAAATTAAGAAATCACTTAGTTACCTATTTCACTTGGAAAGCAGATTGAAGCCATGACTCAGAAACCTTAATATAAAAAATGATTCCACTAATTGTATGAAAGCTCTACTATTCTAGAACTACAAGTCTTGTTATATTCTTCTAGAGAAAAAGGGCCTACTCCCACATTGTCAACAATGTCTGTTGTTTCTTGTGATGTTGATTTTAGCCATTCTGAAAGGTGTCAATTTAATATATAAGAGCAGGGATCCCTGGGTGGCGCAGTGGTTTAGCGCTCTGCCTTTGGCCTAGGGTGCGATCCTAGAGACCCAGGATCAAATCCCATGTCAGGCTCCAGGTGTATGGAGCCTGCTTCTCCCTCTGTCTTTGTGTGTGTCTCTCTCTCTCTCTCTCTCCCTGTGTGACTATCATAAATAAACTAAAGAAAATAATAATATATAAGAGCAGCTCACTAGTATTAACTTAGATTTGTTTTACTATGCCATATAAATAAAATAATCATGATTTTTGTTCTAGTATGCCATTTTTCTCTTGGGGCCAACAACAACAACAAAAATTGCCAATTCCTGCCTTGGGAAAATTACTTAGTCATTGATTTGTTTGGTTTTAAGAATCAAAAGTAGTGGTTTTCAGCCTTTGTTCTATTGCACTCTGTTCTGTAAGCAATCAAAAAAAATTGTTTTTCTATGAATTTTTATTTAAATTCCAGTTAGCACAGTGTAATGTTAGTTTCAGGTATAGAATTTAATGATTTATCACTTACAGCACCCAGTGCTGATCACAACTGGTGCACTCCTTAATACTCATCATCTATTTAACCCATCCTTCCCTACATCCCCTCCAATAACTCTGTT